>NC_139913.1:17419270-20281770 GCF_905171665.1 Trachurus trachurus | reverse complement strand
TATTTAAACGTGGAGCACCGGTTCAATCAAAGCTGCTTGAGGGATCAAACTTATGAGCACTCCATCTAATCAACACTCTGCACAAACACAAGCTGGCTTCCGTCGTATATCCAAAGACTGTTGAATGTGTTTTCAGCATATAAATTCCTCTGCTGTGTGTGTGCGTGTGTGTGTTTGTGTGTCAGGTGTGCCCAGTGAAGGGCTCCATGGAGACGATGGGAGGGGAGGAGCTGGCCATGCGTGTCCAGCTGGCTGAGCTACAGCGCCGCTACAAAGAGAAACAGAGAGAACTGGCCAAACTACAGAGGAAACACGACCACCAGTGAGCTGAGAGAACACACACAAACACACACACACACACACTTCTTTTTTGTCTAGATTGAATCATGCATTCCAACATTCGCAGTTGTGCTGTCATGCTGCATCCTCCTGATTTACCAGGACTTGCTGCCTGCTCATACCTAATGCAGTTTGACCTGTAGCTGATACAAGTTTCCTCCTGATTTTTCTTGCCATCCTGACTGTGTCTTTGATCTCTCTCCTTCTCTCTCCCTCCATCTCCGTCTTCCTCCTCCTCCTCCTCCTCTCTGCAGGAAAGAGGAGACGTCTCGCAGCCCTGCCCGCCGGGGGCCCGGCCGCCCCCGCAAACGCAAGTCCACCCCCGGCCCTGCTGCCGCGGAGAGTTCCAAAAGACTCAGGTCAGTCCCTCTGATATTGCGTCAGTATAATCAGTCTGATTGGCAAGCCTCGCTCATTCATCCTGATTTCTGTTTGTGTTTTTAGTGAAAGGCACAGTTGATTTTCAAGAAGTTCTTCTTCAGCTGAATTGATTCGAATGCTCTATAGCTGATGATTTGCTTGATTGGGCACTGGAAGGAGCCGCACACACACTCATACGCGCACACATGCACAGTATGTTATGTGATGGAAGCTGTAAGATGAGTGTGATTTCCAAATGAGAGAATGTAATGGAGATGAGGCCTTCATTAATCATCATTAATCACTTTTAATCATATTTATCACTTGCATTGATTATGTCCTGATTCGACGTGAACCTCCAGCATACATTAATACAGCCGGACAAAGCTGTGATGTACAGTTATTACAGTGATAAACGACTCAACACCACCCCCACCGGCTGCAGCCACATAACCACGCATTATTTAACACCTTACACGTGCACACGCTTCCATTGCCGACACACATTCCTGCGCATACGCACACTCGGCGGCGCACATTCGGCGCTCATCATGATAAATGTGTTTTCTCATGCTGCCCCACCTCTGTTAGCATGTGCACCCCTCGCCTTGATAAAATGATTAGTGAAACTCGAGGTTTGTCACGGTTACTATGATTAGAAAACGCTAATGAAAATGACAATGAAAGGCTTTAGTCATACATGCCGGTGCACCACGCACACACACACACACACATACACACAGAACTTGTTTAATTAGTAGAGCTGGTCGTGACGTGCGTGAGCAGCATTTCTGTTCTTGATAACAAGCGCTGTATCATTTGTTTTTACTTTCATCTTCTCGTGAGAGAACGGTGAGGGAGACGGAGAGAGAGAGAGAGAAGCAACCTTCTCAAACTCAAACCAGTGATTCCTCCCGACACACACCTGGAACTGTACATGTGTATTGATATGCTGCTTTCACTCAGAACCAGGGTGAAAGGATGTTCTCCCGTTCAGACGGAGGAGAATTAATGTCTAGTTTCTACAACATGTCATCCAGCCACGTGTTCAGAGAAAGTGTTTTGCTCTATGAAGGTGAAGTTGAAAATCCTGCCGTCACTGAAAGAAACGATAAGAACTCGCACCTTCAGACAGAGTTTCCTTTAAATCATGGATGCAGCTTTGTGGCCGGTTGCTGCATGAAGCAGATGGGATTGTCAGACTGTCGGTTTCAGACAGATATACAAATGGTTGGCTGCAGTCTGTGCCGTTCGACCATCTGTAAGCAGACTGTTGTGTCTGGGCCTGTTGTCAGTCTGCAATCCACTTTATCTCAGCGGTGTTGGATGGAGCTGAGGTCAGACGTCTGACTATAGGCACAGCAGCATCACTGTGTTGACACAGGAAACATCCTCCACCCAAAGTGTTGCCCTTCCATGGGTAAACAGGTAGGAAACATGTGCTTCTGGGCAATACACACCAGTATACTGCCAGGTGTCGCACCGTTATAGTGATGTGAACCATGCACATGCTCATGTGCAGTAGGTTAGGAAGTGGCACAGTGTAAACTTAGGATGCTCAGAGGGTCGGGAGGGGGGTTGCAACAGACAGACATGGCCCGGGTCCTCCTCTCCTCTCCCCTCTCCTTTCCTCTCCTCTCCTTTCCTCTCATCTCCTCTCCTCTCTCCTCTCCTCTCCTCTCCTCTCCTCTCCTCTCCTCTCCTCTCCTCTCCTCTCCTCTCCTCTCCTCTCCTCTCCTCTCCTCTCCTCTCCTCTCCTCTCCTCTCTCCTCTCTCCTTTCCTCTCCTCTCCTCTCTCCTCCTCTCTCCTCTCTCCTCTCTCCTCTCCTCTCCTCTCCTCTCCTCTCCTCTCCTCTCCTCTCCTCTCCTCTCCTCTCCTCTCCTCTCCTCTCCTCTCTCCTCTCCTCCTCTCCTGGGAGTAGAGATGCTGAGAGCCAAACCTTCCCTCTGTGGGAATATAGGATTCACCTGCCTCAGACATAACTGCTAACCGTGTGTGTGTGTGTGTGTGTGTGTGTGTGTGTGTGTGTGTGTGTGTGTCGGCTGCCTGTGGTGTGAGAGAGCATGCATACAATGAAGGGAGAGAGAGAGAGAGGAAGGGAGGAAGGGAGGAGTAGTGTTCAATAGAGGTTAGTGTTTATCGATTGAGCCCTGAAGCTCCGGTCAACGGACAGACTCCCCCGAGACTGCTTCATCTCTCTCTCTCTGTCCCCCCCACCCACCCCCTCTTCAACCGTCCTCCTCCTCCCCTGGCCTCTCTCTCTCTCTCTCTCTGTCTTCTCCACTCTCCTTCACACCAGATAATTCTTATCCCTTCATGTGGTGATTCAGCAGAGTTTCATATATTCGCACGGCCGCTGAATATTTCTGTGTTTGCCGTTAAACTGCGCAGCCGGGCCGACAGAGCCTGTCTCTTACCTCATCAAAGTTATGAGAAAGAGAGGAAGAGCGGGAAGAGAGTGAGACAATGAATGAACCCAGCAGAGAGAGAGAAGCGAGACTAGAGAGAGAGAGAAGAGAGGCAGAGTTAGAGAGAATATCGTCCTCGAGAGAAGAGAAATGTGTGATCAGATTAATTCTGTAATCTGTTTTATGTGTGATAATATCTTATTTAAGTGCGCCTCTGCTGTGCTTTTATGTTTTCCAGGGCCGGGCTGAATTTGCTGGAGGAGAAAGCCAGGAAGAAAATGTCCAATTATGCATTCAACAGCCTCAGTGCTGCACAGGTCAGTCCCTCTGCAGTCGCTCCTGGTTCATCCACACACACACACACACTGACAACCACTTCCTGCTGCTAATGTTTTTCTCCTCTCTCCTGGATGTTTCAATTAGCGCAAAGAAATGAGTCAATAATTAGCTGTTCCGCTCCCCATCCGCAGATGAAAGCTTGCTGTAAGCACAGAGGTCGGCCCAGCACCCTGAGCTCCAGGCTGGCCAGGCGGGTCACCCAGCTGAAGCAGAAGGCCGCCGCCCAGCGTGGCGTGCCGTCGGCAGGCATGCTGCACGGCAGAGGGAACCCCGGGACGACGGAGATGAGCAAGAGTCACTGCAGACAAGGAGGGAAAGGTGTGTGTTGTTGTTGGACGGAGTGGGGGGATTAACAAAGCGCACGGTCCCTTGTTGTTCATTAGCACGGCAAAACTAATCTCCACCGCTGCTGTTGATCCGTCAGAGCCTCGGCAGGACTGGGAAGCCGGTCAGACCGTGAAGAAGAAGAGAGGCCGGAAACCCAAAGCGCTGATGGGCGTCGATCAGAACAGAACCGGACGGAGCTCCGAGAAGCAGGAAGTCAGGGAGAAGAGTGACAGCGACAGCTCAGAGCGCGGTGAGTTCACAGCCCAACAAAAAAAACCTGCAGATTTGATTTTATCTTATTTGGATCCCCATTAGCTGATGTAGTTTACATCAACTATTCTTCCTGGGGTCCGATCAGTGTATAAATAAAAATAAAAATGCAATTCAGAAATACACAATCAAAACATAACAAGAGATTGACATAGACAGCATACAGTATGTAAAAGTAACAGCATATAGCCAATAATCTAAACATCTAATCAGATATAGAGACACATGTGATTATGTGGGAAATCATCACACATATACAGTGTCAAAACACACACTCAGATACAGCGACACACACAGGAAATAAATAATTCATTAATTGGGTACACTACAACTTTTTGTGAGCAGTCATTAGGTGTTTCTTCACCTGTTTTCTGAAGCTAACCTTGCTCTGGGTTTTAGAGATGTGACCCATTGGACAATTGGCTCTGTAGAGCACTGTTTGTTGTTTGAAGTTTGTTTTTGCTTTTGGAATACAGTATTTACCACTAATTGCATGTCTGGTGGGATATGAGTGTGTATCGAGATGAGAACTCGACCGTAACGAACCAAAAAACGATCACCTGAGCGGCGTTCTACTTTCTAGTTTTGGTGTAAGAGCGAGTTATGAGTCAAGCAGCGTCTGTTTGGCTGAAAGAGCATCGAGCAGACATTGTGAGATTTCACTATGACAGTATGAGAGTATGTCTGTGCATGTGTGTGTGTGTGTGTGTGTGTGTCTGTGTGTGTGAGTGTGCACGTGAAGCGTCTGAGAGTGAGATGTCTGCCGTCATCGGGGGCTCCTCTCACTTCCCAGCTCATCTGTCACACCGTTAAAACCGTTAACGACTTGCCACAGGCATGCAACACAGCCACCGCTGCCCTCAACGCCATACGGTAACGTGAGCCCACTCTGGCCCCGGTCAGAATGTCACACCCCAGTCTCCCCCTCCTCCTCCTCCTCCTCCTTTCTCCTCCTCCTCTTCCTCCTCCTCCTCTTCTTCCCCGGCCTGGGAGAGGAGGAGACGCAGTGACACCGCTCCTGACTTTTAAACGAATGCCTCACAGGAGAGGAAGGTCGAATATGAAATGAACAAAACTTGAGTAAAAACACTGCAGTTCCGCTGACTTCATGACCTTGATGCCACGCAGAGGTTGTGATTTAATGTGTGTGTGTGTGTGTGTCGGTATCTGTGTGTGTGTGAGAGAGAGACAGCAAGTGTGTGGCCGAGCCAAAGTGTTGACGAGAACGCCATGTAAGTGACAAGTGTGTCAGAGATGTGTTGACACCCGACACAACCCCCACAGTCAGTGACACACAGCTGCCAATAACAATCTGTGCGTGTGTGTGTGTGTGTGTGTGTGCACGCCGCAGCCGCGCTACATCTTTGTGTGTTTGCCAACCGTCACTGCAGTTAAGAAACACGCGGTGCGTTATCGTGGTGTCATTAAGGCGGGAATTAATCAGTTTGATCAAAGATGCACCGCTGCCAATTCTTCTCTATTTGCTCCTCTGCCTTTTTCCTGCGTGCTCCTGATTATGTAAGTTCAGCCACAGGCTTTTTGAGCCGTAGGCGCCAGAGGAATATTGAAGGCTCGCTCGCTGTCAATACGTCCTGTCAAGTGGCTTCAGTTAACAGTACTTACATGTAGATCACTCTGAGCTTTTCTGACTGATCGAAACTGATGCTTGCGATTCCACAGAGGACGAGGAGGAGGAGGAAGAGGAGGAGGAGGAGGACGGCAGCTACGACAGCGAAGATGGAGCCGGTGACACCAAGATTGGCTCATCCTCTAAAGAAACCCCTGCAAACCCTGCAGGGATTGCACCTTTTTCCTCCCAGTCCTCCAAGCTCCAAATGAACAAGAAATCCAGGAGCAAGAGACCAGGGCAAACTGGTGAGATATATATGTATATAATATACGCGCAAGGCTGTAATGTATGTTGCTGTCAGATTAAAACTGACATCTATTATTTGTTTCACTTTTCAAAATGTAAAAGGGAAAAAACTGTTGGTGCCAAGTTTGAGCAAACAGTGACAGTGGGATTATGGATGATTTGTATACATGTAGAAGTACTTCCTGGCAAATTTTGTATTCATCCAGAAAGAGACATATAGTGTTGATATAACATCTAAGCAACTAGAAGTGGTCTTTATTTAACTCATCGAAAACAATCTGATACAGTCAAATCATCTTATATTCAAGTATCATCATATATGGACTCTTATGGTTTTGTTTCCCCTTCCCCCCCTCAGGCATGGGGGGCCCTGCCAGCACGGATCCCAGGCGGCCGAGCCTGTCCAGGCCAGACAGGAGACGTCCGGACCACCAGGGCACTAAGAGGGCGTCTCTGCCCGGCTCCGGCGTGTCGTCTCTGGGCTGCAGCTACGGCGACGGCCGGGGGAGCCGTGGAGCTCTGACCGACACAAACAGAGCCTGCAGGGACGCGGTGAAGAAGAGCTCGGCGGGACAAGGCATTCTGGGGAAGGTGAGACAGTAAAAGCCTGCCAGACATTACCCAGTGTCGCCGGCCGGCCGGGTGACGTGTAACATTACAGTAAGACAGCAGTATTCTGCTCTTGCCAGCGACTACAAGTAAATTACTCCCTGACAGCAGTGATTTATGGCGCTACTCCATCACCTCTCACGTCACTGGTATTTGCATCTTGTATTTCCCTCTCAGCTGCTTCACCTGTGTGGCTTATCATGGGCCTGACCTAGACAGCATTGAAACACAGCGTTTGCAGTTTGCACACATACAAACGTGAGCACGACACCCACTGATCGATTGTTTTTGCGTTCTGATGCGATGGTGATCATCCACCAAAAAAAAAATTCTGCCAGTCGGAGCTTAAAGCTGTACAGAAAAGAAAATTGAATTTGATTCCACTATGGGTCATAAAATTAGTGTAATAACTCATCAATCAGGCGATGTAGCCCAAACTTTGGACAAAATTCTATTTTCGAGTAAATCTGGTATTTTTTTTCTGCATTGGATAATGCAGACACACGGATTATACGTCAGCCACTGATATTGGATCCGTCATCCATCACTCAAACGTCTGAGACACACACACACACCGAGCTCGGTCTCGCCCCAGACATTGAATATCCCACCCGATAACGACCAATCAAATTCGTTTTCCTTACTCGGGTAAACTCGGTGCGACAAACAGGACAAACGGCCGTTTCTGAACACCTTTAACATAGAAAGAAAACCTGACAATATCTGGAGAGGATATCACATGCTCACCAGGAAGCTGTGCAACCGAATGCTCTTTGAAAGTTCAACATCCTTCACCAGGGGGATAGGGTCTATTTTCTGCCTCCTGATCATTCACACAGAAGCACAGGGGGAAAGGGGAATCGATTAGGAAAAGGTGAAACGCAAAAGCCAGTTTTACAGGTGTAACGGAATAAATTACTGCCGCTACAGAGGGTAATCACATTACTTTTGAAATGAGTTAATGAGCAAAGAGGGGACATGCTGTTTTTCTTTTAGTTTTTTTTTTTTTTTTTTTTTTGCGAAGTGAACCCAGCAGTGGTCAGGAGAAGGATTTAGCTTCTGACAGCAGCTGCCTGTAAATGTGAGAAAAAGGAAGGGAAGGTGACTCAGGAGAGGTTACTCCCTTTGGCCTTGTGTTGAGAGGGAGAGAAGCAGGGAGGATTTCGGGAAAGCTCTCCCCTCGCGTTCACTCCTTCCTTGTCGAGGCGAGCCGCGCCCCGGCCAGGAAGTTTGAAAATCCTGTAGATTAACACTGCCGTTCCCTACCGATGGCTGTAAATCTGTCACTTTTATCCAAATGTGCCGTTTGCTCTTCTTCCTATAGGTATAGGTGTGTGTGTGTGTGTGTGTGTGTGTGTGTGTGTGTGTTTGCATGCGTGCCTGCTGTGCTAACACTCCACTGGGCCCGTTGTATTCATGCAGGCAGCCGTTGGCGAGACACCCGCATTCATTTTAATGAGAAATGCCCCGAGGTTGCTTCAGTCTTTGAGTCATCGTGAGGGAATGTCCAAAAACACATAACTCCAAACCAAACACAGGAGTATAAAGATAATCATTGGCCATAACCTTACACACACCCATGCATTCCTGCACACACACAAACACATACACATGCACGCACACACACACACACACAACACCAGCGCCAGCACCAAAGGGAAATAATCACCCATGCCCTCTGGTGACGAAACTTCTGTCACTAAAATATATGGTCTCTTCTCCTGATGTGGAAAACACCAGGAGACAACACACACACACACACACACACACACACACACACACACACACACACACACACACACACACACACACACACACACACACACAAACCAAATCTCCCTTTGCATTGAACATCATGGTCTTTTCTTATGAAAGCTTACATACAAGCAGAAACCTGTTGGGTGAGCTGACTTTCCATCCTCAGTCATCAATCATCTTTGGATAAACGAGCTTAAACCGGTCTGGAGATGGGTAGTATCTAGTGTGTGTGTGTGTGTGTGTGTGTGTGTGTGTGTGCATATGCGTTTGTCTGAAGTGAGAATTTAAATTAAGGTTTGAGCTTCCTGCTGAAGTGCCCTTGAGCAAAACGCTAAAGTCTTACCAGGTCAAGAGCTGCAGTTATTACCGACTGTGACTTCTGAACTTCAAGCGACAGCTGAGGGAAAGAAAAAAAAACAAAAAAAAACAAAATCCCTGCAGACTTAAACTGAGGCATCACGTTACAAGAGGCGTTGCTGCCTGCGGTCGCTTTTCACTGATGGATTTACCACATCAGTCACATCAGACTGGAAAAGACATTCATTCACCTGCAGGTCCTGTTTACCGTTGATTCATCTGAGCAGTGTGGCATAATACGATGTGTGAGGCCATATCCTGCTTTCCCGCTCGCTGACGTCACTTCCTGTGTCCTGTGTCCTGTTCCCAGGCCAAGGGCCATGCGGTGAGCCGGCTCCTGCAGAGCTTCGCAGCCGATGACGGCTTTCGCTTGGATGAGGAGAGCAGCTTCTCCGAGGGAGAGGAGGAAGATGAGGAGGAGGAGGAGGAGGAGGAGGAAGAGGAGGAAGAAGAAGAAGAGGAGGAGGAGGAGGCGGCAAAGGCGAAGAAGTCGACCCACCTTCCTCCAAACATGCCTAGCAGAATTCCTGGTAGGCACGCATTACATGACCATCTAGGTTGTCAAGATCAAAAGTTGAAAATGGGTATAGATGGCCTCCGGCGCCATCTTGAATTCTCACAATGAAATGATATGGGTATATTATATATTTTCTGAATCCTTATAACCAGGTGAGTGTTGTAGTACTTTTGTTTTGTGTTTCTGATCTACCTAGATGCTACAGGACTGAAAGAAAGAACATAGTTTAGGCGCAAATTGCGAAAAAATGTATGCTTTTGATGGTTAGAGGAGCTGCAGTGACCTCCATATTTATCAGAAAGGTTCACAATTGGGTTTAAATTAAAGTTTAGAAGGTCCCCTTTAAATGATACCAAACACAATATCATTGAACATTGACAAAAGTCCTAACCATGAGGGTAAACCAGGCTCTGCACCTGCGTCTAACATGCGATTTTCCTTAGGGGGTTGATAACTTCATGAGCTGATAACCAAAATTTAGCTACTCACCTGGAAAGGCTATCATACAAAAAGATTATCTACAGACATATATCTTTCCAAAAAATATAGGTAGCCTTCATCCCTTTGAGTGATACCGAATTGTGAAATTTTGGCCTCCAGCCCATGGACTAAAACAGCGACACATCATTTATAATTACACATGGTTTAAAAGCATGTTGGATGACACACACAAATTTTGTACATCTCACCCTTTATCTTCTCCGTCTATCCATCTTTCACCCCTCCCCTCCCCCTGCAGCCCTGCCAAACTGTGTGCTGAGCAAAGAGATGCTGGTTGACGGGCTGAAGATCCTGATCTCCAAGGAGGATGAGCTGCTTTACGCCGCCTGCGTCCAAACTCTGGATCTGCCCGACATGTAAGTGACTCTGCCCCCTCCTCCTCTGCTGTCGCTGCACAGCTGTAAAAACCTCCGAAGCAGCACGGAGCTCCCTGTGACTCCACCGTGTGCCACATACGACCATTGTTTAGGTTGGCAACTCCTTACAAAGACCTGCTGAATCAGAACCCGCTGAGAGTTTAGCACTAAAATGACATATTGCGAAGAAAAAAAGCCAGTCTGATCTGCTAGAGAGCCGAAAAGTTAGCTTAGCGCTAGTTAAATGCCCAGCAGCTGTGAGAATCTTAACAAACAAGACGTCTAGACGATGACAAAGCCAAGACACACAGCAGTTGCAGCCAACGCAGCTGCCTGCAGAGTGGCTGAGCACGCACGACAAAAAAACATGTTTTCAAAAGACAACCTTGAAATCCAGCAGCAAGGTTGTGAGAGTAAATATCAAATCATAACTTGCAAATTGAAATGCAATTTTATTTTTCATTCATTTCTCTTTCCTTTCGTTTTTTTTTTCTTTCTAGATTCAGTGTTGTCATCGAAGGAGAACGAGGGAATCGCCCCAGGATCTACTCGCTGGAGCAACTTCTACAGGAAGCTGTGAGTTTCAGCTGCTTATATTCAACAGCACTGTGGGAAGTTCTGGGTGGAAGTCACTTTAAAACAAAAAGAAAAAGTTACAAGACAGTTATTTCCGTTTTTTTTTTTTCCCTCTAGGTGTTGGATGTGCGGCCCCAGACTGAGGCCATCCTGACCGCAGGGACGCGAGTTTGTGCCTACTGGAGCGAGCGCTCTCGCTGTCTTTACCCCGGATATGTCCACCGAGGTGCGCGACATGCAGCCAACCACCTCACTCTATGCACACACACACACACACACACCCACACACCCACACACAGATGCAGCAGCTCATATCCTCTTATCTGTGCTGTGCTTTAGGAGGTCCAGGGGAGGCTGAGAAGGAGGGCAGTGTGATGGTGGAGTTTGATGACGGAGACAGAGGAAGGATTTCCCTCGCTAACATCAGACTCCTGCCCCCTGGATACCAAATCCGCTGTGAGTGTGGCTGTGTGGAGAGTGGGTGGGGGGGATAGGGGTACTAGCGCATACAAGGAATGAATGTATAAGTTTGTATTGAGTTTGTGCAATAATTCTTATAGTGCTCTTACTATGGTGAATTTATGAGGTGTATGTATGTGCTATGTTGTGGGATATGTGCAATGCTGTTATGTCTGTATGTCTTCTGAACGGGACAATAAAGTTTATCGTATCGTATTGTATAAATGAATGTGGTCAGTAAACAACTTTTCGCCACCAGGTGCGGAACCTTCTCCGGCGCTTCTGGTCTCACCTGGTCGCCGCGGTCGACGAAGCTCCACCCAGGAAAAGAAAGACACAGAAAAACAAGCCAATGAGGAGTCGGCAGGGAGGCCGCAGGAGAAAAGACCAGGTGAGGAGGAACATGACAAAACATAAGACGTCATTTTTAATGAAAAAACACAGGGTCAGTGATTTCTCATTTGTAGAGCAGTCTAAAGGAATCCAGTGAACATCAAAACCCTTTATTGTGAGTCGCACTGGTCTGACAGGTTAACGCGTATTCGCAGAGACACTCGGCTCTTCAGGCCATAGAAAAATCCCCTAAACAATGCCTCCTTCATAGTTCCACCTGTCGGCTAATTATCAGTTGCCTCCGAGTCAGAGGAGTTAAAACTCATAAATTTCAAAGTCCCTGTATGCTGCCTGTCATTAAGCCTCATTTCACCACATTAATCATTATTTTATGAAGTGTCAACCATGTGTTTCATGTAGTGAAGCAACATACATGTAACTCATCACAAACTCAGGGTGACAGTTGGGCCGGGGGGAAGAGACAGGTTTACCAGGTTTGCTGCAGTTTGAGTAATGTAGGTGTTGAAATGTACCTGGCCAGGGGAAGATCAAGGAGATAAAGATATTAAGTTTCCCCAAAGCTCTTAGTTCTACAATTAATCTCGGTGGGGTCTTAAGACCTGTCACTTGGTATTGATTATAACTCCTCTCTGTTGCCGGCTCCTTTTTCAGTTGGCAGGCCGAAGAAAATCCACTCTGTGTCTAAGGCTGCCAGCGCGCCCACACCAGTAACAGACACTGTAACCAAAAGCACCGGTTCTCTGTTGAGCTGGGGCATTCCCCGGAAGAGACCGCCGGTCGACTTCTTCCTCTTCAACGGGACGTCCCGTAAGACCCAGCGGAGGATACGAGAGCGGGACTTGGGTTTGTTCCACCGGCCCGCCTCCCACCCCCTCGCGCCCCCGACTCCCATCAAAGGCATCTTCGGCTCTCCCTTTGTGGTCGACTCGTTCAGCAGCATCGCCAATGGCTACTCCACCTTCGGGAGCGGCGGGAGCTCCGGAGCCGGGAGGCCGGTCACCTCGGCCGCTTCCGTGGGGCTCCGGGAGTCTCTGTCCTCCTCTTGCTCCTCGGCCGTCACCATGGCGATGGCAGCCGGGAGCAGGAAGCCGGTGAGCGAACGGGACAGGAAACAGTTCCTGGTGAAGCTCGACCACGAAGGAGTGACGTCTCCCAAAACGAAGAACGGCAAGGCCTTGCTCCGACTGGGAGGGAGCGGAGGCAGAGGAGGAAAGAGCCCGGCCTCCGCTGGAGCGCCGCTACGATACGTCCACCCGTCGCTGCCGGTGAAGGACGGCAAGAAGGGAGGAGGAGGAGACAGAGGGGATAGAGAGGGCGCCGCGGCCCGGTCTGAGGCTCTTCTGAAGGGCGCTCCGCCTCTGAGAAAGGACCTTCTGTCCGCTGGTCTTGGAGTTCAGGGTGGGGATTTCAGTTTGGACTACCCCAGCGACTGCCCCAGCTCCTACTCTGAGCTGGACGAGGACGACGAGGACGATGGTCAAGATGCAGACGCGCGGAGAGCGGGAGTCCCACCTCACCGGGGCGAGCGATTCCCTTCTCGTCTCTCCGTCTGCTTCACGTCCTCGTCTTCTTCCTCCTCCTCCTCCGGCTCCATCTCCTCCTCGTCCCTCTGTTCCTCAGACAACGACTCCTCCTACTCCTCCGACGAGGAGACGTCGTCCGTGCTGCTGCGCCGCGCGCTGCTCCAACAAGACAAACACA
The DNA here is from genome assembly GCF_905171665.1 of Trachurus trachurus. Taxonomy (NCBI): domain Eukaryota; kingdom Metazoa; phylum Chordata; class Actinopteri; order Carangiformes; family Carangidae; genus Trachurus; species Trachurus trachurus. The sequence goes on along the minus strand of NC_139913.1, from coordinate 20,268,662 downwards.
AGCACAGGCAGAACATGACCTCCGACCTCCTAAACCCCGACCCCACCGCCTCCGGCTCCTCTCCCTCCGCCTCGGCCCCGGCCCACGGCTTTGTGGCTAAAGCCAGCATGGCCGTCTCGGGGTCAAAGGCGAGGACCGACAGAGCGGAGGACAGGAAGGAGTTCGTGTCAAAAGGAAGCATGGTGGCTAAGACCCAGCTGAAGAGGAAGGACGGCCACCATCAGAGCCAGAGCAGTCCTGTGAGCCAGCAGCCCAAATCTGCCTCCAAGGACCCGGCAACAGCCAAGAGGCAGAGGATGTCTTCTCCCGAGCCGCTGCCCAACATGGCTCCCCTGCTGCCTGGACGCCAGCTGTGGAAATGGTCCGGCAACCCCACACAGGTACAGACTCTTTGCATTGTTTTTATCTTTCATGTTGTTTTCCTGAAATATTGTGGAATCATCTTGTTGGTTTTTTGGCATAACTTCGAAGCAGCTGTGCTGAAATCCTGATTGAATCAGACTGTGTTTCTTCATGATCACACTTTATGATCTTGGTTGCAGAATAATCACCTGTGGTATCTGCACCCTACTTAAGCTCCAGACTTCAATGGGCTACTGATAGTTGTTGCCGTTTCTGCCGCGTCACACCTTGATTACATACAGTCAATGCAAAGATCAAACGCAGTCTCTCTTTGGACTTGCTCATGCTGATTCTGGCTCTGCACACACATTGGCGACACTATCAGACTCACTATGGTGCGGTTAATCTCTCAGTTTGTTATCCAGATTATTAAGTCACGATCTCAAGATAACAGAACAAAACGGTTTGAGCAACCTCTGGCGCTCTGGGCTTCCATGCAGTTTGCTTTATAAACATGACTGCATCTGTCGCCTGAGCCGTCAGGCTTAAGAGAAGAAAAAAAAAAAGCTGACCTTTTTTAGTGTGTACAAGCCTCGACAAATCAAAGACGAAACACAAATGTAGGTGTGTTATCCAGGTTTTGGTTGCTGTTATCATAACTTACAGGTGAGTTTCAGTGCTATTGCCTCATCAAGTTAAAAGTGAATTACTGATGTGCTCCTGTAATTCAATAGTAACTCAATCAGCGTTTGGCACTGAACACTCACTCAGAAGTAGAAAAACTGGGGGAAAAATTAGAAGAAGGAATAAAAAGTAAAGTTAAACCACCATATTTTTTTGGCTAGAAGCATTTTTTTGGATTGGAATTGGAAAAACATATTAAATCTTTGTATATTTTGGTAGACTGGGTTTAGCAAAACAAACAAAACCTCAAATTAATTTCTGAAATGAGGCTGGTGATGAAATAAGCCTTCCACGCTGAATAAATTGACGGAGGGTGCTGTTTTTTATTCTCTCTCTCTCTGACAGAGGAGAGGTCTGAAGGGCAAAGCCCGCAAGCTTTTCTACAAGGCCATCGTGCGGGGCAAGGAGACGGTGCGTGTCGGGGACTGTGCTGTGTTCCTGTCACCTGGCCGGCCACAGCTGCCCTACGTGGGCAGAGTGGAGAGCCTCTGGGAGTCATGGAGCTCCAGCATGGTGGTCAGGGTCAAGTGGTTCTACCACCCGGAGGAGACTTGCCTGGGGAAGCGACACCGAGACGGCAAGGTAACGACCAAGCAGTGCGGGCGGAATTTCTAAAATGGGAATGGTTTCCGTACCAATGTATGACCAGTGTGTTTCTTTTTATTCTCTATTCTCACCTGATGTTATTGATACATCTGTTTAGCTCATCAATTGGTTCTAATAGTGTATGCAGGGTCGTTCTTACCTGCCTCCTACTTCCTGCTGCACAGGAAGTGTTGCATTTTACATTTCAGGCAAAGGCAGTGTTGGCTTTTGTTTGCAATAGAAAAAGAGCTGTGTAGCTCACACGAGCAGCATGGCTGGAAAAAAAACACATAAAAGATCACCAGCTGCAGAAACTCAATCCCCCAGTAGAAGCAGTTTTGGGTGGGAGTGAAAACATCACTATAGAGATTCAAAACAAAAACACAATAATCTTTCTGCTCACCACTTTTCTCAAGAAAGCAATCGTTCTAAATGCAGCATGTTGATAATCTCACTTATCTGTCATGATATCTCTCATTAACCGTTATTCTCCACTCTGCCGCAGAATGCCCTGTACCAGTCGAGTCACGAGGACGAGAACGACGTGCAGACCATCTCCCACCGCTGCCAGGTGGTCGGCAGGGTCGAGTACGATCACCTGATGCGCGAGCGCAAGGCGGCCACCGCGGCCAACGACCTCTTCTACCTGGCTGGGACCTACGAGCCCACCACGGGCCAGCTGATCAGCGCCGACGGCATGGCCATAGTGTCCTAGCAGCAGCTAGAGAGAGATAGATAGAGAGAAATCAAAATACTGACCTGAAATCTGGAGTGGACCGCCTTCGGGACGGTCCTCCGGAGAAGAGCGGGGGGACAGAGGGAAACCAAGACAACGGGTCTCTATAGGCTCTGCGTATTGACCTGTCCCCTGCCAGAGGAGGAGCTAGCCCACTGGATAAAGCCCAGCAGCAGTACTGGCACTTATGAGGAGTCTGGTTGGTTCTGGAGGGAAGAGTCCGATCCTGTTGATGAGACGTGGCCTCGAGGCTCCTCGTTTGCAGCTCGTCTCTGCGGTCGGAGTTTTTAAGAGCGGCCGCCGCAACGAGACGACCGCAACAAACGGACAGGAACCACGGACGTGAGCACTTTGGAGTACAGTAGCTTGGATCTGTTGATGGAGGACAGATATGGCTTTCTGAGACACAGACAGACTCAGAGAGCAGGGGAGTCTGGAGGGGGAGAGACTTGCTGTAAACCACACTGGTTTGGATGGTTTTAATGGTCTTATACTGGTAGTTTTGACAATGACAACACAATTGGGAGATCCCCAACAGGACCAAAAAAACACTGTAGTTTGGACTTATGTGTCCATGTGTGCGTGTATGCGTGTGTGTGCGTGTGTGTGTGTGTGTGGCTGCAATGACTCTGTTCAGCATTTAATGAGCTCTAAGTAAATAGTGCTTTAGCGTGCGTGTGTTTGTATTGTACGAGCGTGTGCGTGCGTGCGTGTGTGCTCATCAAGCAAAGATGACGTCATGACACACCGTCGGTATACCCTCTGAATATTAATCTATTCAGTACTTAACGTGCGGTTTTCCGTCCTCGCCACAGAAAACTGCACGACAATTATAATTTGTTTTTCTCCTGTCAAGCCATACACGTCAATACCTCTCTCTCGTATCCTCCTGTTCAAGGTGCGAAGACACATGTACAGGTAGTTGGATTGTTTATTTGAACTGTGCGTGCATGTCGGTGTGCGTGCATATGTGTGCATGGGGCGAGCGCGTGTGTGCTTTGTACAGCATTATGTATAAAACTACATGTTGTAAATAGTATACATATATATTTGTTCTTTTTTTTGTTGTTTTCTTTTGCAGAGAAGAATATTTTATTTAGATTTTTTAGGGTGTGTGCGGGAGGGGTGGGGGGTCTGGCAGAGGGAGGAGGTTGGGTTTAAGTTTCCTCCTCTCTCAATGCACTGAACAGGATTGGAGGCTTGGACTTGTACAACTGTTGTGAAGACTGTGGTTGTAAGCCCTGTTTTAAGGATGAATAAGTAGACAGGGCGTTTGGGAAATGTTTTTATAAGGAAATCAGAAAAAGGCTCTTTTTAAATGTGTCCAAATGTCTTTTTTTTTTCTTTTTTCTTTTTTTTGCTCTGTTGAGTTAAGAATGTGCATTTCCTAATGGGAGCTTTTTTTTCACAAATACTGGAAAAGAAACTGAGTTTCTGCTGTCCTCTGATCCTTAAAGAATCTAGTTCTTCTTTATCTATTTTAGCCTGTATTCCTATATGAAATGTAGATATTTATCTGGCATCAAAAACGAAACATACCAAAGCACCTGTGAGTTTACGCTTCAGCGCATTAGAAGAATAAACAATTTTATGAAAAAAAAAAAAGACGTTTAATCAAATCTGAATCCGGGACCCCTGCAATCACCGAGGTGTTTGAAGTAGAGTTCCTCTCGTTGTCTGCCCGTGTTCACCCAGTGTTGCTATGACAGCCTCCGAGAAACGTCGCAGCAACATTGTCTTCACGCTGCCCAGCTGATGCACTTGAGGTCTCTATGGCAACCAGAATGGCATCAAGTGACTGTGAAGGACAATCAGAGCCAATCAATGGGACAATGGTGAGAGACAAAAAAAAAAACAAGATAAGGATCAAATCACAAATTATGCTTCTTGTCACTTTTATTCCTGCTTTGCCAAAAATGTCTGTGTGTGTTTTATGTTCGCTTGTTTTCCTCGTTTACCATTGTCTAACTGTTTATGCAAGCCTGTGATGACCGTCTGTTGTCGTGTATAGGATGTACAGGGGGGAAGAACATGAATGCCTTTTTTCTTTTCTAGGACGTTGACTGACTTTTAACAACAATGTTGCTGTTACACTGCAAAGCAAAAGCTTTAAAAGGAATCTAATGTGAAACTCAATTTTTTTGAAATATTACTTTTATGGGTCTTTAATTGAATTATTTTTTAAAAGCTGTATTTTCTTTAAGAAACACTGGATTCAGTTCTAACCATCACCTTTTGACCGAAACAACATTGTGTTTTTCTTTTGTTTTTTGTTTTTTGTTTTTTTAGACCCACTGGAACCTGCTTTGTACGGTTGAGATAGCCTACTAAAATATATTATGTAATTTCAGTCATTCTTTGGAAATATGACTTAAATATTTCCTCATGTACAAAAAGAAAAAATTATTTATCTTAATTTTATTGCCTTTTTTGTGTTTCATTAAAAAAAGATTCTACAAAATAAAACATGATTGTTTTTTTGGGGGTTTTTTCCCGCTTCTCTTCCTGCTGGGTGTGAGTCTTCTTAAAACCAGCTCAGCGCCGATCATTTGTCTGCTGTAAGAAAATGGACGGCCGAAGAAAAGCGTGGAAAGAATGAGAAGGGAGGAAAAAACACGAGAGGAGGAAGCAATTTGAAACTGTCGCTGTGGCCGATAGAAAGGGAAGAATGGGCAGAGAAAGGGAAACTGTATCTAGCAGAGCTTCATGAGAGGCGACGGGCGAGATAAAGTCTCCTGGGGCTGTACAGGTGAGGCAGGTATTCAGAATAATAAAAAACGGAACAGCACCATTAAGAGAACAAAGCCGGGGTATCAGCTTTCAGCATGCAAATATCTCACATCCTCACTCTGTGCATTGCACATGCACTGTCTGTGTGGATTCATAAATGTGTTCCTGTGACCTGTGTGTACACCAATATAAATCCACACTGTGTGAATGCAATCCTGTACATCCATGAGTTTAATGCTTCCATCTGTGTGTGTGTGTGTAATGTGAGAGCTGGGAAGAACAGTTGAGATTATCCCCAGCAGGGTGTGGAGTTTCTGGGACAAAGTGCGCAAAAATGTACAGCATTTTTATTTGAGACTTCCTGCGACATATTCACACCTTTTATCGCAGTGTAACCGGAGCCTTTGTGATGCAGCTTATTGCTACATTGAAGTCTGGATGAAGGATTTACCTTTGACCTCAAATTACAGTCTGGCTTGCCTCGTGGCAGCGCACGGAGAAAAGCTCGAACACGGCGTTGCCTTAAACGTCGGCCATAAACTTTATTTTACTCTGAGCTGCGTTCTTAGTGTTCGGCCCCTCCTTTGCAGCTTTTCCCCCTTTTTTTCCTTCTCAGTCAGCTCCTGCTTTACTTGTCAATACAGGAAAAGTTGACTCACCTTTTTTTCTTGAATAACTTTGCTAATGGTCCTTGAGTTTAGTTTAAAATCACACACACACACACACACATATAAACATATTCAAGTACAGGCCCTTTGTCCGGTGGTATGTATGTGTGTGTGTGTTTGCTTTCCTTTTGTCTTGTGTTTAGCTGTTTCAGCAGGTTAACTTGTTATTACAAAGATGTGAAACAGAACGCCTGCCAGTCTGACCACACACACACACACACATATATATACACATGCACATACACACACTCATATATGCACCCATTCTGCTCACTATGGGCTTTTACATCCTCCTCATTGGCTCCTCAATCAACCAACGCCTTCAAAACACACAGACATTAAGTGCAGTCTTTGACTCCTTATCAGCAGGTTTGCATTGAGCTTATCTGGTTGACATTGTTAAACTACTTTACCCAGAATGCTGCGGGAGATAGGGGCACAATGGGAGGCTAGGGGTGCCCTCTGGGTTAATGAGAGAGGGCTTTCACGTCGTAAGAGCAAACATGCCTCGAGCTGATTTGTGTGTGTGTGTGAGTGTGCGTATGTAAAGGGTGAAGGTGTCACAGACAGGTGTGGCCTTTTTTTTTCCTTGTGGGGGGGGGGGGTGGTGGGCAGGAGAGGAGACACCACATCTGAAAGCATGTCACTCGTCAAGAGTCTAGAGAGGCTATCCATCGTGACCAGCTCTATCAGTGTGAATGCATGTGTGCGTTATTATGTGCTTCTATGTGTGTGTTGGTGTTCCACTTTATTACACGGATATGGATAAGAAATGTAGAGGAGGGGGGGAGGGAGGAGGGGGCAATGAAACAATAAAAATAGGTGGATTGAAAAAGGAAAGGTTGCATACCTGTGTGTGTGTAGTGTGTGCGTGTGTGTGTGTGTGTGTGTGTGTGTGTGTGTGTGTGTGTGTGTGTGTGTGTGTGTGTGTGTGTGTGTGTGTGTGTGTGTGTGTGTGTGTGTGTGTGTGTGTGTGTGTGTGTGTGTGTGTGTGTCTTGGAGGGGCTCCAATCCAGAGAAAGCCCTCCATTTAGATATAGCCTGAGCGTGTCACTGAAGTGAATGAATGGCTGTCAGCTGCAGGGGGATGCTGCATGTGTGTGTGTGTCTGTGTGTGTAGATACTTTGTATGCGTGTGTTTGTGCCCAGGTCAGTGTGTGTGTGCGTGTGTGTGTGTGTGTGTGTGTTTGTGTGCTGGGGTATATTCAGGTCACTCAGAGTGGGAGTAAGGAGATCAGCGGTCTTCTCTGCATCACCTCATCCATCGTTCATATGAGCCTCTGTGAGCTCGCCACCGGTATCCATCTTACAATCTGTGTGTGTGTATGTGTGTGTGTGTGTGTGTGACATTGTAGATGTCTGTATAGCCAATCTGACTCATTGGTAGTTGTGCAACGTATTCTGTGGCAACAGATGGTAGGCTTACATAAATCATGGATTCTTGGCAGTGTGGAAGTCATGTCCATGTTCTCCTACATTACAACACCAACAAACCTCTTCTGTTCTTTCTCTTTCCCCCAATTTTATGACTTGTTTCACTTTCTGGCTCATTTCACTGACTTAAAAAAAAAAAAGAAGCTGATGTAGTTTTCTATTTTCCACGAGGTAACTGGCTCTATCTACTGTATGTCGACCTTAAGGTCATATTTTCAGCTCATAAATATCCGGATTTGGTGTCTTCCTTTTTTATTGAGTTTCACATCCGTGTGTTACAATCATAGTAAAGTGTATTGTAAAGTAAGAGGCAGGGCTCTTGAAAAGAAAAGAGAAATTTATTTATTTATCATTATAAAAATTTACATTTCAACAAACATTTCCATAGGTTTTATGTGTATTTATTTTTAATAAGGTGCATAATTATTTTATCAATTTTGTTAAAACAATGATCAGAATATATTTCCTCCTTGTAGATAATTGCTAAAAAGAAATTGCCTGAAATTTAATTACCAAGTAGTAGTTTTCTTTTGTACCAAGTAACATGTTGTCATTCTGAATTAAACAAGAAAATGACTAAATCCATACAGGGAGAAAATTACAATTAACAAAAAAACTATCTTTGCCACTTTTTGTAGTTGCAAACATAATAAACATATATAATATTTTTCCGTTACGCATGTTTTTCACCTTATAACGAAGGCAAATACAGCAAAAAAAAAAAAAAAATAGAGGAAAGAAGAGAAGGAAGGAGCTTACTGTAAGAGTGAGGAGGAGAGAGGGATAAGGAGGAGCAGGAGGCCAGAGGAAGGGCAGGACATGAGGAGTGTTTTATAGCTGCTACACTGCTGCAGGGCCATCTCGGGTCAAACTCCCTCCACTAACCTCCTAATCCAAAAGATTTTAACACGGAACTGCAGAAAAACCACCATGATGATTTTCCTCCCCTTAATACAGGCGAGACTGACACACAGTACTACACACAAATACAAACACACACATTTCAGGCTGTACCTTACACGGAGCAGTTGCTGTGGTTATCGCTGATGCTGGTATTTGATATTTGGAATAGTAGGAGAGCCTTGGCGGGCTGGAGGCCGCCTGCCCCGACAGTCAGGATAGGTCAAACATCCTGTAAAGTCTTAGTGGACACAGCAACCTGAGCCGCAGACACCTGATAGCTGCGGTGTGGGAATGAGTGCGAGATATATACGATATGATTTGGATGCAGACTGGAATTTATATGTGTATGTGCATGTGTGTGTGTGTGTGTGTGTGTGTGTGTTTGGTGGGAGGGGGGAAGAGGGAGGAGGGGGGTATTTGAGAGAGAGTGACACTTGATTGCCAAGCTTGCCAAGTCTACCCCAGCGACAGTGGAAAAAAGGTTTATGTACAGTATATAAATACAAAACAACCTGCCTACACACACACACACGCACACACGCACACACACACACACACGCACACACACGCACACATACAGATACCTCAAACAACCCTGTATGTTCTTTCCTCGTGATGTGTTGTCAACTACACTGCAGGGGTCATCAAAATACCTGTAACTCTACACCCGTCAGGATGTAATACGTTCTGTTAATTAACGTGAAACCTGAACGGTGTGACACTGTTTGAGGATTCATCCCTTACGTGCTTCTATCACCACTGTAAATGTGAATTGATGCAACATTGGTGATGTTAACAGGCAGAAAGTCAGGTTGCATTTCCTTACATTTCATCAGATTTTCTCAAACTGCTTCCACACTAAATGAAAAGGCCTACTGCACCATAACGTCACTGTCACTTTTAACAATCTTAACAAGAGCACCGAAGCTGCTGCTAAATATTCATGTAAACATGTACCGTATTCCTCAAAAAACAAGAAATGCTCTGTATTTGAGAAGAAAAATCTGCTTTGATGATTAAATTTGACTTATTGGAGTCGAACTATACGTCTGTTTTTTATATAAATACATATGACAAAACCGATAGGCCTACCAATATCAAAGGCCAGCGGCCTATGTTAGTGTTAGCTTAGGTCATCTTCAAGACTGGGCACAGCTAGAATGGCTCTGTCCAATTAACAAAACTAAATCTCCCTACTAGCACATCCACAGCTCACTAATTAACACGTCATATTGTCTGTTTGTTTAATCCACTGAGAAGATCCACACACCCTGGTGTCCTGATAGCAGAACTGCAGGCAGCGGGCTTATGCTAACATGTTGACAGTGAGCGTGCTCACATAGGCCTAGGCTAGCATGCATGTCTCACAGAAAGTCTAAACACGACAGTGTCATATCAACAGCAAGTTGTCTCGACGTTTGTTATTTTATTTTATTTTATTATTTTTATTTAACCTTTATTTAATCAGGTAGCAAGAGACCTATTGAGATCGAAAACCTTAGGCCTATTTACAAAGGCAACCTTGGCAGGAGGTCAGCAGCGCGCACACGTAAGCCTATAAGTTATTACAAATCAGAGTTCACAAACAACCAAATTAAACAAAGTTAAACAATGGATTAGAGAATTGCAAGCAATCCGGTATAGCCGGAAGTGTGCTAGATGAGGTCACAAAAACATAAGCATCCATGGACTTTCGTTGTCTGTTGGTTAAAAAAGAGCAAAATGCTCCAAGCGAAATGAGTTCTGATGTTTTCAATTCAGTTTGTGTTTAGATTTTTTGGGGGTGTAAGACATGTACATTTTCCCCCCATTATTCACCTCACAATTTAAATAATCATTAGGCTATAGATTAGGCTAAATGATAAAGAAACCTGACAAATGAACAAGCGTTTCTCAAATTTTTCAGCAGCTCTCAAATGTGCTTTGTGCAGCTAAAAAAAATATTTTTTGCTATATTTAGCCTAGCATACGGACAGATGTCTTATTCTTTTGTGATTTTAAAAACACTTAGCAACCCATTCTCATAAACGTTGCTTTCATTATTTCCTCTTCCCATACACAACGGAAAAACAAATGTTAGCCCTCTCCTCACCAGCCTTGATTTACCTGAACACATCATGTGGTTTGGGAATTTACCCCCTATGTCTGTGTTTTGTGCAGGAAACAAAGACGTAGGGGGTAAATTCATAATATTCCAATATTACATCCTCTTTTCCAAATTGTCCACGCTGAGGAGCTGGATGAGCTTCCTGTGTTTCACCCAAAATTCAATCAAAGCTCTCAATCACAACTGTCAAGTCAGATTAGAAACACATACACACACCCACACACACACACACAGAAAACCCCAGCAATCTTCTTTTTTTTTTTTTAAGAATCTAATTACTATAAGGCAGACTTAATATTATTTTTGACCTTTTGGTGAAAAATGGAGGGTGGATTTCAGTGAAATTGTTTTACTTTACAGCTCCAGATTCGCAATCCATTAAGAGCACGGGCGACCTCTGCAATTATTCTAAATTAGAGGAGAAGCTCAGGTAATATAGTCCCATTTGAACAGGGCTAATGTCAAGACATATTAACCATGGCGATAGATGGCAGAAAAAGAATTAACAATTTAGAGAATCATTTGTAAACACAATAGCAGTCTCTCAGCTGAACATATATCCCCAGTAGATGCATCTTACTGTAAAAACACACACTGATGATACTGTGTAAGACACACAAAGAGGAAATGGTGATAGGTCTACAAAGACAGCTGCCGTCATATGGTGTCTGCTTTATGTTCTCTGTCTAACTTCTCTGCTTGTTGTCCCTGAAGCTAAAAGCTGCTCTGCTTGGTCTGTATGACTGACAATTCATCAACTGACAGCGATCCTGAGAGATTAAGACGCCACGCTCAGTGAGCAGAGCTGAACCAACACGCCACGAACGTACAGTACAAAATCAATGGAAAACTGAAGCTTCCTATATATCAGACGACAGAGATGGAGACGGGAGCAGGGGGGAAATCCTGGTTGTATGCTGGCCTTTTGTTCCCCGCATTGACTCAGCAAAGTGTGTGTTTGCATGAGAAAGGGAGTCGGAGGAGGAGGTGGAGGATTATGTGTGGATTATGTGCAGTGTGTGTGTGTGTGTGTGAGGAGGATGTTTGTGGCGCTGTTCTTGTGGTAGAGGAGCAAGGAAAGGTGTCTGAGCGAGGCTGAAGGTTTCAAGAATCACACTTCCTTGTGTGTGTGTGTGTGTGTGTGTGTGTGTGTGTGTGTGTGTGTGTGTGTGTGTGTGTGTGTGTGTGTGTGTGTGTGTGTGTGTGTGTGTGTGTGTGTGTGTACATGTGTGCCCCTGGCAGCTGTTCACCATGCTCAGAGTGTGTTGGCAGTGTGTTTTTAACTGTAACTGCTCCCACATGTTGGCACAGCCTGGCACAGTGAGGGCACCACTCTGCTCAGGTGCCAGCGGTCTGTGTGTGTGCATGTGCATGTGTGTGTGAGTATGTGTGTGATAGAGAGAGAGCAATAGAAAGAGTGTTCAAGTGTCTGTCTAGTTCAGTAAAGACCTGCATGCGTGTATGCGTGTGTTTTCCAAAGGGTTGTTAATGGGTTGTGGTGGCGTCAACCAATCAATTAATCAGGAAAACAATCACACTGCAAAAACTCCAAATCTTACCAAGAATATTTGTCTTATTTCTAGTTAAAATGTTATTTCTAGTCAAAACAAATCTCATTATACTAAAAATTAGACTAATCACATAAAAAGTAGCTTGTTTTTTAAACACTTTTACTTTTTTCAAGCATATTTTCACTTGAAATAAGTAGAAAAAAATGATAGTAATAGCAAGTTTTTCTTTCTTATTACAAGCGCAAAAAACCTGCTTTCACTGGCAGATTATGCTACTTCTTTCAATTGAAAATTAGTTTGAAACAAGTGAAAATTATCCCAAAACAAGTTAATTTCTAGGTGATGAGTGTTATATTAAGTGGAAAGAGATTCGTTTTGACTAAAATTGAGACATTTTGACAAGAAATAAGACACATTTTCTTGGAAAGATTTTGAGTTTTTACAGTGCATTTAATCCATTTCTGTGGACCATAGTGTAAGAAAAATGGTTAATGACAAAATAGGAGAGAAAATGACAGAAAACATGAAACTGTGTGTGCGTACGTGTGTGTATGAGTGTGGCCTGACCACAAATGACTCCTCTCTTGAGGGAGTTGCAGAATTAAAAAAAAAAGAATTTTGTCACCAGTTTGTTAAACAGCATGTGTGTGATTTCTGTCTGTACATTTTCTTCCATCTATTAATCTATATATATGTGTGTGTGCGTGTGTGTGTGTGTATAGCAGTACAGTCTCCACTTCATGCATTCATGTCACGTTTCTGTTGGCTCAAAGAAAACGTTTCATCTATAATCGTCCCTTCATCTTCCACGGAGGTGTGTGTGTGTGTGTGTGACTATTTTGTGCGCATGCATGTGTGTGTGAGTCTCTGTGTGTGTGTGATTCTGCATAATGTGTCTTTTGAATCTATAAGTTTGTGTGTCTTTTCAAGTGCACATGCATGTGTGTTGCCTAAACACACACATCAGAGGCCACAGTCATTGGCTTCGTCTCTCAGTATGTGTGTCGATGTGTGTGTGTGTGTGTGTGTGTGTGTGTGTGTGTGTGTGTGTGTGTGTGTGTGTGTGTGTGTGTGTGTGTGTGTGTGTGTGTGTGTGTGTGTGTCTGGGGGGGTGAATGCGTGCTGATGGCTCTTCACTCTTTCATCTCATCAAGTGTTCATCACTCCGTCCTTCATCAATCACACCATCCGGCAGATCGCTCATCAACTGAGGGACCTGCTTTTCAATGATAAGATCTCTCCGTCCACAACTGTCTCTACATGCACACACCCACACACACACACACACACACACACACACACACACACACACAGACACACACACACGGACAGACAGACATGTGATGACGTGGAATGCGATCATGAGTGACTTTCTGAGGTATCTTGATAACACAGTGGGAGGCCTCTAGCGTATAGGACCTACACATTATTCCCCCCTCTCCTTAACACACATCCTCTAGCTAGCTCACTGTTGGTCGCTGGTACACACACAAAAAAAATGTACACACGCACATACACACACAGTTTCCATGGTGATGGATAGGCAGCCATGCAGAATGAGTGCGTAGTCCCGTGGGACATCTCCTTTGTCCATCTTTCCATCGCTCCCCTTTAGTGATGACAAGATGTCTCCTCTCTGTCTCTCTCTCCCTTCGGCCTCTGTCCATTATGCATAATGCATGCGTTTCAATTCATAAGCTAATTTTCCTCTGACCCGTCCGGTGCGTTGCGGCACCGACAGTCTTTGTTCCTAAACTCTTTCCTCCAGATCTGCCCACTGTATTGCTCTTAACTCTATTTCAACAAATGCAACAGAGACTTTAATCCCAGTTGAGCCGGCCTCGTCCTGTGGCCTCGACTGTGTTGCAATAAGTGCAGCTTGATGTGGTTTCAGTGGCAGCTCCTCATTATGACAGAGTAAGTGTGGTATGGATGGAAGGAGGGAGGGAGGAGAGGGAGGGAAGGAGGGAGGGAAGGGGGCGAACAGATTGGTTGTTCTGTCAGAGATTGCGAAAAGAGGCCATGATGCTGGAGATGATCCCTTCATTTCCTGTGAGTCATGGACAGTAGACGTGTTGGGGCTTTGCCGGGTAATCGAAGTGTCCTCACAACATCAACCTGGTCAACAGCTACAGTTGTTGCGTCTTCCTCTGGTAGAAAACAACGGCCCGATCCCAAAGACCCTGAGGCTTGAACCCTCACACACTTAATTGACATCACCAGGTGAGTGATTGATTGCAGGTACAAAGGAGCAGGACACATCACTTTAGTTTGATGATGCCGCAACCTGTTTGTTCACATCCCTGTTCATATTTATATATTATTAACGTTGGAACAGGTGTGAAGAAAGCGCAGGACAATTAACACACAGTTCTGCCTCTGAATCACCAATGAGTGTGTTCATACTTACGTAAAATTATTTCCTGATGTTTAACGTGTTTAGCCTTTCTCTGGTGTTCAGGTCACCAGTGACCCGTTTTCAGGTTTTAAATGCATACAAGTACCACATAAATTTGTTTATAGCATCAAGGCTTTTTGACTTTTTCAGGAACCACAAAGACAAAATAAAACTAAAAACTAAAATTTCACAAAATTCTAAAATGCTCTGGTTAAAATTATGACATTTGTGGTGTTAGGGTCAATTTGACAATAATGAGAGTTCAAACTGAAATCATAAATGCAAAACCAACTTTTTCATGGATAAGGAAGTCTAACAATATAACTACGAGATGAGAAACAAATGGGATGATGAATAATTGTTTTAGTGTGTTTTACAGCTGAATTAAGACTCGGGTCAAAACCGACCCTAACACCATAAATGGTAGTGGAAAGCTGACAAGAGGAAGGTTCAATTGAAGCCAAGGGGTATACTGACAAAAAAAAGGCCCAGGGGCCCACACCAAGAATTTAATAGCAATGTTTTCATGGATAAGGAAGCCTAACAATAACCAAGAGAAGAAAAACAAATTGGATGAAAAAATATGTTTTTAGTGTATTTTACAGCTGATCTAAAACATGGGTCAAAACTTACCCGAACACCATAGATGGCAGTAGAAAGCTAACACAAGATGAAGGTTAGTTTCATGCCTCTCAAGCAACATTTACCTTCTACATTATTCTTCTTTCTGTTTTTTCATTTTGGTTGTCCTTTTATCAACATGCTTTTAACATTTACATTTACCTGCGACAATACTTCTAACAGTTTGAGGGTGTGTGGTGTAGACATCTTGGTTCAAAGGGAGCCTGTTTCATTTGCCCTATGATATCGTGAAATCGCGTCCCATTGGCAGCGGGCACACGCACTGGACTTTCATTGCTGTGGATACAATAACAAACATAGAGAGAGAACCAACAGTGGTGTACCAAACCTTTGTCGGCACAGTTACAATAATAAACACACAAGTTGTTCAAGCTTAAGGCCTGGCCATGGTTTGGTTTGGTTTGAGTTCAGAGAGAGATCTTGGTTTGGGTTCAACAAGTTGGACTACAATAATAAACATGCAGCTGAAGGTGATGATGAAAAAACACTTAAACAATGATGATGATTGATTGTCGCTCTGGAATCGAACAGCGTCATCCCTGTCATTATTTCTCTGGGCACTAGGGGTCATCTGACAGTAGCCTACAGGTTGTAATAATCAGTGTGAGGTATAGATTCTGGTTCATCATGATGATGTTTTATGAAATATCATTGTTTTAGTACTTCTACACGATGTTAATAGAGTCTAAAAGTCAAAGTCAGTTGCCATGGAGTCATGAATTGGAGGTTGAAAAATTCTTTACAATCTGCTGTGGGTTTTCAAGGACTAATTATGTTCATTTATTAAATTGTTTTTGGACCTAAAAACCAACTTAGTTTATTTTTGACTGATGTAAGCTGATGTAGCCCCGCCAGAGAGACAAATTACCTCAGAAACAGCACAGAACTAAACACTCACAAGTGAAAAAGACATTTATTCCCATGCTGAGGCAAAAGAAGTAACATCATTATAAGTGCAAATGAAGCAATGTTGCTTTGGCAATAAACGAGTCTGCTTCTTTTACCCTGAGACAGAAGCATTGCACGCCTCTTAAACATTTCAGTTGAGTCTGACTCACACCACGGTGATTCTACAACTGCGGGACATTTCACATCCGTGGGATTTATCACACGTGTATTTTTTGACATTCTGTTCACACCTCAGCAAGTTTGAGAAAATGTGCACCATTATGTATTGTATCAGCTATATCATGAATGATATAAAAGCTACATTAGATCATTAAATCTTTCCATCCTTCTCATTTGATAAACATATGACACCAATAAAGACATTAATTGCTCATTTGATGCAACAATGTGTCAATCATTCATCACTCTTGTTATTATTATTATTCTGCATCACAATCCTTTGTACCTCACACCTCTACCTGGTGATAGGACAAAATTAAAAAGTAAGAGGAACTATGTGTAGTGTATAAGTCTGGTCGCCTTTCCTCTGTTTTGCTAACCCTCCACCTGGCCATGTGCATTTGTTTTTAACAAAGCTGGCAAAGAATCAATCAAAATGTGGGAGATGTGATTTGCTGATAGAAAAAGAGGAGAAGTCAGAGGATCATCAAAGTCAGCAGGGTTCATTCTCAGGAGACTGTGAATGTTGGTACAAAATGGACAGACTGACATGACCCACAACATAAACACAAAAATGTATTATGGTATTTTCTTTTCCATATGGTGATCATCCCACAATGACAACTGTGTATGTTTTCCCTCTTTTATCTTAATAGTCAAAAATGGATTTATTAAAGGTCACCAGTGATCATTTAATATCTTTTTTTTTTTTGAAAATGCCATGTGGTATTTGATCGCATGCAGCCATGTGAGGAAGAGATCAAAAAAAAAAAACATAAAGACGTTGACTCTGACATCCGCAACTGAACTGACAAATTATTTACTTAACATTTCTGCTTAAAGTCAGTCTCAGTAAGACAGATGTCCCTTATCTGTACAATCACCCAGCAGGAACCCAACTGACCGTTTCCATCCTGCATCTGTTTTCGTTGCTCAATCGCCCGACAATATGCAACAACACAAAATGTTGTAACTTGTGTTTGAGATTGTCATGTTGAGATTGGAACAGGAATGAGGACTCTGAGAGGTAAGGAGCGGTGATACGGAAAGCTTGTGCAACAATGGAGCCATCGCACGGCTTAATGAAGTTGGCCCTTCAGCGTGGTTCACTGGGCTGAGTGGAGGATGTTTGCGAAGAAGTAGAACGAAGAGATGGAGCGAATAAGATGTGAGGGGTAAAAGGCAACAGGGGTAGAGTTGGATACAGTAGGTGAGGAGCTGACGACCCTTCAAACAATACAATCCCATGAGCGTATGTGGGATGTAGCAACGTAGTGCACGACTGCGATTGTGCAAAGGAAGATGATCTGTCTTCCACTCTTTTTGCTGTGTCACTGGTTGTGAATAAATTCCAGTGGAGTCTGAACTATTACTCTTCACCTCATTAGTTGCACACAGAATTTCAACAAGCACCATTCGGGACCATGTGGTCACCAGCGTGAGGGTTTTAACACGCTCCATCTCCCCTAAAGGGAGATGTTGAAAATGTGATTACAGATTGGAGATGTTGGACGTAATCAGGGGAAATGTTAAGAAAACATCACCGCATGCCCCACCACCCAGTGACTGTCCACCCACACCGCAGGATCCCTAATAAATAAGAGTGCAACTCCACACTTCACTTTTATTGTGTGTGTAAGTATATCTGTATCTCCGTGTGTGTGTATGTGTGTGTGACCTCCCGCTATCCTTTGGCACGTGGAACATTTTGCTCCGCTGTTTTTACAAGCCGGGCGTTAAGCTGTCCATCAAATGCCAGGAAAATACCCTGGATCCCTTTCCCCCGCTATCAGACACACACACACACACAGACACACACACTGGCAGATACACACACTGATTCCCCAGAAACCACAGTCGCAGTAGTGGTAGCTGCTCCTCTGCCAAAGCTCTTAAACACACTGAAACCAACTCTCTGCTTCTTTACAGCCTCTCTTATACTTGAACTTTCTCTTTTTACATCTCTCCCTCGTTCGTCCGTCCTCCCTCCCTCCCTCCCATCATTCATCTCTCTCTATATCACTCCTTAAATACCTTTTCTGCTTAGATACAGGCCATGTTATAAGGCCAGCAACTGCTGACTACCCGGGCCGTGATATATCCAGTCTCATCTGGCCTCTCCACCTCCGATTGGCTTGTTGGGAGATATACTTGTAAATGTAAAATACAGCTTGACGTGGAGTATGACTCTCTATTACTGCTGCTTTTTTACAGTCAAAAGAGCGGGTTCAAAGGTTGTATGTGTGTTTGAATGTGTGTGTTTCTCTTTTATTACAGGTAAGTCAATCCATCAAGCTGAAATTATCTTCATTAAATATTGAGTATTACATGAAAGATGGACTGGGAATCGCTGCTGCTGCTATACCACCACCTGTTTCACTGGAAATGAATCCTCGTGTCAGGGCTGGATTGTGTCTCACTTTACTGCTGCAGTGATCTACTACTGCGTGTTGCAATCTTGTAACCACTGCTCAGCCGTTTTGGCCATGTTGTTGAACAGAAGTTTAATCTTTCTAAGTGTTGAGTGTCTGTCTCGTGATGACCTGCAGTAAATACTTTTTAAAAGCTTTTATTGATCTGAAAAGAAAGCTCTTTCTTTCTCTTTCTTTTTTTTGACCTAAGATTGTGCATTTTGCATTTAATTGATAGTGTACAGTAAAGAGGGAGACAGGAAATGTGGAGACAGATCTGAATTGAATTGGAGAATATTCTGGTGTACACATGATGATGTGAGTTGATCCCAGGCTTCTGTGATACTCAGAATACATGTATATCAAGTTTTTCAAGATTGTGCTCCAGAATAAGTGAATCTTGTGTGAATTATTCATGGAATTGCTCTATGGTAATTTTAGGAAAATGTTCATGATTAGATTTAGACTTACAAGGTTGCATCAGTTCCAGTCAAACAAGTTGAAACCAACATTTAATTAATTTGATTGAATTATAACCAAATACAAGCAGTCTAATCCTAAACCAAAATGATTGTAACTCTAATTATTATCTAATAAAGTATATTATATAATTTCCATGATCATACTGATAATTAATATAATGCAAGTTTAGTTAATGTGCAATAGTAGGTACTTACTTACAATCTCCTTTTTAGATGGCAGATGACAATCATGATCAATATATATCTTTATCAGTTATGCTATGTCTTACGTTATAAATGCATATAGGCTAAATAACTACAGACACTTATCTGTTACATCTTATAATCACTAAGTATCATCACAAACTCCTCAAGACTGAGGTTCAAACATGCGGCTTCAGTTTCTTCAGTGTTTCCTGCACTCCTCATATACTCACCTGTCAACCTAATGCATGCAGAAGTGGTGGGCGGGGCAT
Source organism: Trachurus trachurus (assembly GCF_905171665.1). Classification (NCBI taxonomy): domain Eukaryota; kingdom Metazoa; phylum Chordata; class Actinopteri; order Carangiformes; family Carangidae; genus Trachurus; species Trachurus trachurus. Next base: position 20,249,506 of record NC_139913.1, on the reverse strand, counting down.
AAGGCCTGAGTAGATTTTTCAGAGAGAAGGTAGGTGTAGATGTCCTTCAAGCCCCACGCAGTTTTTAATTTAGTTTTTCCTTTTTATGTGGAAACCTCATGTTAATCAAAAATATTAATCATTGTAGAAATGTTTTACACAGTTTAAAACATGTTTGGAGACAGCAATCCTTTAACCTATGATTGTTTTATCAGTGATGTTGACAAAATGAAATTTCATGTGGTTTTCTTTAATTTTTCAACACATTTTGCTAGTTTGCTCCATTTAGTGTGAGGCTAGTGCGAGGCATGGCAGGTTGTGTTAACTGTGATTGAATGGTGTAGGCCCATATTGACATATAGCAGCAGTTTCAGACCCCCAAAAAATCATTACTGTTCTTAGCCTTCAAAAACTCTGTTAAACCCCTGGTATATCTATACATCTGTGTGCATGAGAGAGCTATACCTGGGGAGAAAACGCTACAGAGAACCTTTGGCAAATAAAAGGTGGGAGACAAAGGGGAGAGCTAAAAAGAGGAAAAGCATCACAGGGACCGCGATGGAGAGAAAAACATCAATACTGTGTGCATTTAGAGGAAGTGAGTGAAAAGGGAGAGAAAGATGGAGCCATGGGAGAGAGGCAGGGAGCTCCGCTGAGAGAGAGAAAGAGAGACAGAGAGAGAGAGAGGCTTGAGAATCAAGAAGGGAAGTCTAAATGAGATTATCTGAAAGAAGTCGAAGACAATGAGAGAAGCATTCAGAGGAATAGACAAAGAGAAGAGTGGAAGGCTTTCTACAAACTGAGCAGGAGGAAAAATCCGGACTCGTCAATGCCGTGAATTCTGCTCAAACAGATCCTCAGCTTTGCTTTCAGAGCAGACATAAAGACTTTAAATCTCTATTAATGTGTGAACATACAGTAACTGACATGATCATTTTCCACACATATCACTTGAAGTACCCAAGGTGATAAGCTGAAAGAGCTATAGTACTGAAATAAACTGGTATAAAACACAGAACAAGGAGAAACATATACACAATGCCCCCACAACTCTACTCTCTAACCAAGAATGTGATGAAGATGCCTGAAACAAGCTGATTGGCTGACCCAAAGGATGGTTGATCAAAATAGGTCACTCTTATTGAACTGAACACATGGGTGTTAGGCCAAAAATCCTTCCAAATACTGAAGAAAACAGATGTGAAAAAGAAATTAAATTAAATTAAACCCTGTGAATATATCTCCTAGTGATCCAGCATCATACTCCGACACCACTGTCGGACAAACATAATCAAAATTGACACAGCAGAACCCAAACCTAGTGCCTACATTACCTATAATGCAATGCAAACACCAAACTTTGGTCCGAGATTCTGGATTGTTATGCTTATAGCACCTAATGTAGCCTCAAGGTGTTAGCATCAAGCAGAGATAAGAAGGTCTGGTGTGCTCACCTCTCTCTCTAACTCCACAAGACCTGTGGACAGACTTTGATGTTAAAATTGTTTCCCCTTTAACCAGCTAGAAATGGAAAATTATCACAAAGTCACATCCTAAAATAAGAAGTATCAGAAACACATAAATCACCAATAATCATTTTTGTCACGAGCTAGTCGCCAGTTCAGCTAAAATCCACATTTTCAGCCGTTTAAAATGATGTCTTTGAAGGGCTTGTGTGTGTGTGTGTGTGCGTGTGTGTGTGTGTGTGTGTGTGTGTAGAGGGTTTGGTGGGGTCACTTCAACAGACAGTCAGCGATATAATTGCACCTCATTAGCCGTACAGATTGGCGCCTTCCACTCCCTCTCCATTTTCCTCACTCTGGACGACCCCATAGGACGGCTGCCACTCAGAAGAAAGTCATTAACCAATCACAGCGTGGCGTTTGTCACTAAGGGAAAAATAATGATAATCGTAATCCTTAGGATCTCCCAGATAACAAATTTATTTCATTTAAAAGCCAAATTACAGTGCTCAAATGCAGCGGAGGCCACAGTGGCACTCAAAGCCGAGCGTCAGAGAGGGATGAGCGACGTGTCGTGTCTTCATTAGCTGTGCAAGAGGGAACCAAAGACTCTGCACGCAATTAATGCAACATCACAGCGCTAACGTTTATCACTCGCCCCCATAAGCACACACAGACACACACAGACACACACAGACACACTCTCACAGACACACACACATAGAGAGTGACATAGACACAACAGCGCACTGCTCATTACTCCAGTGCAGGTCTGGTCTCCATGGTCTAGGTGATGTGATGGGGGCTGAGGGAGCAGCCTCCCAGTTGTCTGCTGACACACGCACACACACACACACACACAGACACACACACGCACGCACACACACACACACCAGGCTTCACCTGCTATAGGGGATCAGGATGAGGGAAACCTCTGATTCACCGCCTTTTATCTCGGGCACATACTGACACAGAACCACGCACACACTCTCTCTGTCTGTTTCTCGCTCACACACACACACACACACACATGCAGCAGAGTCATATCTTGATTAGGCGGCTTAGGTGGTCCCGGGGAAATACACTCATCTCTGTCTGTCTCTCTGCCTCCCCCTCTCTGGCATGTTGTTATCTCCAGGGTCCAAATGTTTGGAGATATCTTCACACACACCTGATGGCAAACAGCCTCAGTTGTCTCGCTGGCCTGTCCTTCTTCTAACGGGCTCCTGCAGCCTTGACCAGACCCGCTCACAAAGGGTCGGCCCCGACATGCTATTTAACCCTGATTGTCAGAAAGGAAAAAACAGAAAGGTAAATGCAAAGGCGGTGAGCTTTATACTTCCAAAATCCTTCCCCAGAAAATTGGATTCCTGACCAGCTGAGGGATTCTATTTAAACCACAATATTGTACTGAGTCGCAGCCTCCTCTCTGCCAGAGGGTTTAATACTTCAGACTAGTTAGCTGAATGTTTCGGAATAAACATTTCACAATAAAATGCACTATTATTTTAGATATTTTGACATGTTTACATAGAGCTAAGCTGCAGCTTGTGCCATCAGGACGAGCAAGTCAAGCAGCACTCGCACAGCTCCACTGTGTGTGGGAAATGAACTTGCGCATCAAGCTTTCAGACATGGCAGTAGGAACTAAATGGGCAAATTACAGTAATTTTTCATCTCTGCAAAAAGCATGGGGAAGTTTAAGACAGAATATTGTCACAAAGGATGTTTGATGTGAGTGCAGTGGGCATGTGAAAGATGCCACATATGCCACTGAGCTGGACTACAGATGGAGTTCAAACATAAGATGAACACTGATACTTCCTAATATCATAAACCTAAGTCATCGGCGTAAAGTGACAATATAGAGCAGGTCAATGTATTATGGGCACCATGGTGTGTTTGAAATCAACTAGATTTATGGCTGTTCCACATGGATACATTTGAAGGCGGGGCAAAACATGTTGTCATAGAGATACAAATATTATTTAAATGAGGATGATGAGAGACTCATTTGGATAGTTTTTCACAACGATCTTGTTTCACTTGTGCACACAAAACATGACTGAAGATAAAACCGAATATGAATGTGTTTTTTTATGCTTCCACTCTGGTGGCGATAGAAGCAGAGACATATGGTTATACTTACATCCATTCTCAAGAACACAATATCTTGGTGACGCCTAAAAAAAACAAAAAACTTTTGAAATTTTGCACAAGCTGTACTGTACTCAAGGATTCAAGGATGAAGTGATTATACTTTGGTGGCTTAAGGTCAAAGGTCAGAGTGACTTCACACAATATGTTTTCGGCCTTGTGATTGCAACATCTCCATCAGGCCCTGAGGGAATTTCTTCATCAGGTTTGGTGGAAACATTCACTTTGACTCCAATAAAAACTGACTAGATTTTGATGGCATTAGTGGGAATTTCATCCTTGCTCATGCTTGGACTTGTTCATGCTGTTAAACGTGACAATGATATGGTATACGGGTTATGTTAGACAGTCTTTTCTTAGTTGCTCAACATTTAAGGTGTGGTAGGTCACTGTCTAAGAAGAATTATGGCATGACAGATGTTCAGAGCCTGTAACCCTATATAAGATGTCTCAGGGAGTCGCTCTTTTTCAGTATCTTGAGACAGCATGTTCCATGAGAGCTGATACGTTAATATGCTAGATAAGAATGGTTAATATTTTTTGGTATGATTCTGGATAGACAGGGGTGTAACCTTAAACTAATCGTGAGTGATGGACGACAACAACAAGGGGGTGATTCTACTGAAATGCTGTAGAACTGCTAATAGGCTACATTGTAACAGTGATGAAGCAGTGGCTGCATCTCCCAAATTACTGCAAAACCTTTCGACCTAACAAAGATGCATCATACACGTGTCACAGCAGTGTGATTACCTCTCTTCTTTACTGTCCAAGTCATTACAGTGGTGCCAAGTTGAACATATAACTGAAGATCCAAAATAGATAAACACACCCAGACACAGGAAGAAAGATCCCCTGTGCAGATGGCACATAAGTAATAAATCAGGTTATCAGCACAGTATGCAAAACAGACAGAACAGGTTCATAGGACAAACTGACTTGTGTTACAGTTAACAGAGTGTTTGTGAAGGGAGAGGTCTTTGCATGTCAAATCTACGCACACTTTGACTTTTAAAGACGATCATCAGTCCATTAAAAAAGTTGACATGGCTTGTGAAGTCACCCTTCCCATCGCTAGCATGTCATCAGTCACAGGTAAATGAGGTTTACCGAGTCACACCCTTCTCCTGTCAAACACAGATGGGACGATGCTCTCCTTTGATGTCAAAAGAAAATATATCAACTTTATGGTCAGAAAAAAATCCCATCACTCCTGTTAGTTTGGTTTTATTTTATCTTATTTTAATTTAATCCACAAAAGACTCTACTGCTTACTGCTTCCTACTGTCAATATGCTGCTCATTTTTATTTAGGCTGTTCCACAGATAATAATATATAAATGAATGTTATATGAATATGCTTGAAGGCCAGTGCATGGCTCTGAGTTTATCACATACAGTGTACAGTGGCCCTGTGGGCTCAAATTCAGAAAACAACTTAATCAGTTTGACAATGTGCTGCAAAACCTCACAACAGCTGCAAATATGCAGACATGCTGCAAAAACTGACAACATTACAGACGTGTTTCAGAGGACATAAAAGTGATGGACTGTGGGACATGTTTTTGTTGAACGACTTCAGAAGTTCTGAAGGCGGCTACATGCTAGTAGTGTTTGAAAATGAGGTGACTTTTGGGTTGTTGTTGTTTTATTTTGTTTTTTACATCAATATGGTTCAGGTATTGTAAAAAAAAAAAAAAAAAAAAAAGTATTGTTAGCTTAGCATTAGTTATCGGCTATCACTTAAACACGTGAGGTTTTACAGTGCACACATGTATGCAGGTGTTGTTAATTTTGGCAGCAAAAGTGTTGTCAAATCGATAAAGATATTTTCTGAATTTGCAGCTTGTTTTGTGTGTTTGCATGTGCATACTTAAGTTGCAACCCATCGAGGGGCCACCGTACTGCTCTCCTGCCTTTGCTGTTTTTTAATCACATACAGTAGTTAACCAGTTACAGAAAACAACTCAGAATTGGATCACACCAGCTGTCAGTTCACTAAGCTACGTACTAGTCATCGCTGTTGTTATCATATGACTGTTCGACCGCACCCATCTTTGAACTCATCCCTCAAATACACACCTGTAAGGTTTCGTGACTGCAGGTTGCACGGTTGTGGCGTTGTGATAAAATCTGTCCACAGACAGGCAGACACACATATAAACAGCTGCTACTCAGAACCACCTTTATGTACGTTCTCGGACACTTTTTTGCCATGAGACACGCACATACACACACACGCAGGTGCACACAACACAAGCTGCACGGTTACAGCTGGTAATGCCATAACTGTGTTGTTACACACAGTCAGTGTATATAAGTTGTTATACACAGTTTATATTTTAACACGACAGAGGAATTAACCTTGAATACCCCGCCTCACTGCTGTCACATACACAACTTTGTGTGACAGCAAGAAAAAACCGTGGTGAGGAAATTCTTGCAGCAACAGAGGCTGAGGGATGAGTGACATGAGTGCAAACAAACACACACTGACAAAATCACAATTTGCACATATTCTCTCTCTCTATCTCCATCACACTCTCACACACACTGACACATCCGATCTGGTTGAGCGGGCTCTGTTCAGCACGTAATGACTGTGCTATGTGGGTTTTTATTTTTCTTACTCCCGTAAAGTTGACTTATGCTCCGTTGCCTAGTGCGCGTGTGGGTGTGCATGTGTGTATATGTGTGTGTCGAAACAGAGTTCACTCATCTCATATTCACAATAACTGATGATGTGGTGTGGTCTGTGACTGTAGCCAAAACGATTGCAAACACGTTTCAAAATGAGTTTGAGAAGGAGCTGTTCAATTTTTCATCTGACTGGCCGTTGAAAGCCTGAGCTGCTTGTGTAAATACATGAACGCACGCAGACACACTAACACGTATGCAGGCTCAAATGTACAGTGGCGCAAGCACACACACACACACACACACACACACACACACACATATGCATACGCAGTCTTGTAGCAAAATAAGCAAGTGATAAAAAGGCAGTATTAGAATAATTCACGCCACTTCATCCTCAATCTTTATTTTGCTGCTTTTTAGTTCACAAACACACACGTGCAGACACATTCTCACACACACAGGGACAGGTATATCATACATTCTGGGTCTACAGTGCCGAGGCGTTCAGTAATTGAAAACAGGGCTGAATAATCTGAGAGAATGACAGCCCTGAAAGATTATGTGAACTCAAACATTAACACAATTAAGTGTGTGAGCACTGGAGTATGTCGCAGCCTTAGACACTGTCTTAATAGCCCCCCTGAACAAAGAGAGAGGAGTGAGTGCATATGCATGTGTGTGTGTGTGTGTGTGTGTGTGTGTGTGTGTGTGTGTGTGTGTGTGTGTGTGTGTGTGTGTGTGTGTGTGTGTGTGTGTGTGTGTGTGTGTGTGTGCGTGCGTGCATGACAACCCATATCACCATGGTGAGATGAAGAAAGACCAGAAGCAAGAAGCAGTGGCTGTGTGTAAAAGCGCCAAATGTTGCAAAACAAAGAAATATGCTGCCACTTAAATTTGTTTAGTTTGATTACAAAAGCAGAAATTCACCCAGACTCCTCCTGAACCCGGCGAAAAAGAAGAAGAAAAAACACAGCGATAACAAATAGTCTTATTTTTTACAGCAGTGATCTGCTTGTTAAAGACAGATGCTTTATCAGACAGTGAGCAAATGATTCAATTGTCTCCTGGTGATTCTATGCCTTAGCAACAGCCGCCGGGTCGGCGTGGCGACGGCCCAGTTCTGATTTATCTAGCTAGCTGCGCTCAGGTGCTGTTTTGTTAACAGGATTGCAGCCATTTATAACTGTGTTTCATTACTGTACTAAGAGCTGATAAGATGATCACTCACACACGCACACACACATTCGCACACACGGAGGCGCTAATTCAATCCGCTGACAGGGAAACACGGCAAACAACATCCATTATGGCCTAAAGCTAATTGGTAATGGGGGGGTGAGGGAAAAAAGGGAGGGAGAGGGGAGGCGGGGGTGGAGGTGGAGGGTTGGGTAACAGGAGCTTAGGTTCGGTGGGGGGATTTCTACAATGAGATGTACCACCGGAGAAAATATTCCTCTATTTTTCACCACCCATTGTTTGCAATTATTCATCATGTCTATCTCTCCCTTCCTCCCCCCCCCCCCTTTTTTTAACCTAAAATCAGGACGAGGCCCTTCCAGAGTGTGTGAGATGCATCTTTTCCTTCCATAAGTTCAGTTTTCTTTTCTTCATTTTTCCATTTTCCTTCTTGCCATGAGGTAAAAGTAGAAATGAGAAAACCTGCCAATAAAGCAGAAGCATCCATCTGACCAGCAGCAAACAGTAAGCCCAAGACAAAGATGGCATCTCAGCCCCAGGTGGCATCAAACTACTGGTGACATTTAATAATTCCCCTCTCTCTCTCTCTCTCTCTCTCTCTCTCCCGCGAACCCTCACCCCCTCCCTCCTCCATCACCTGACTCACTATTACAATTAGAGATAAATCTTCTCCCACAAGCAGAGGGAGCAGGTAAGGAGAGACAAGCTGGTGATGAATTACCGTCATTCATGCAAAGACAAGATCTTTTAGGATTCCTGGTTTTGGCTCTGTTTATTTACTTCCTCCATCGCACCACATCTGCAACAGATCGATGGTGGATGAACGGCTGGAAAGGCGGGCAGACCGGCAGACAGATGGAGTTGCAGGGAGAAATAAATAATGCCAGTGAAGGTGTTGGGAGAAAAGGAAGAGGGAGGAGAGAGAGAGGGGATGGAAATTAGAATAAAGAGAGAGGAGAAGAAAGAAAAGGATTTGAATGCCCGGGGAAGAGACACAGATAAACAGATAGAGGCGAGTGGAGACAGAAGAGGCAGGGAGCGATGGATGAGCAGATTTAGAGGGCTGGAGATAAGAGGAGAGATAAAAGCATAGAGGAACAGGAGGGAGGGAGGGAGGGAGGGAGAGGGGAGCTGCTGCAGCGTACAATGTTTACATGCACCGATACGTTGTTGAACATGTCTGCTTACTTATGTCATTAACTGGAGCTACTGAGCATGCACACACACACACACACACACACACACACACACACACACACACACACACACACACACACACACACACACACACACACACACACACACACACACACACACACACAGGATGATGGCAAATGCAGGTACCAAGAAACACACACACTGAGAGAGAAAGGAGAGCGAGAGTGATGACATGTTGGGAAAACATAAGTATGTGTTTTAGCAGATACACCCTTTTCAAGTTGGCAGATCCTGGTTTGTGTGTGTGAGAGTGTGTCTGTCTTTCACTACCTAATGAACACAGCTGCACTCCTATAGAAAAACACATACAGAATATAGATAAATTATCAAATAAAACACACTCATTATCTGTCCCATGAATTAAACATATATTTATGGATGAAAACCTGGCTAGGCCTTAAACCTAGAGGTGGTGAGACCAAACTTATGTCAGATCAGTTGAGCACTTTGATTCAGAGTCCAGACTGAAACTTCCTTTCATTCATTTCATAGTGTTCTACCTCCTTTTAACGCTACTTGATTGGTTGATGTGTTTATTCGCTGGGCAAAAACTCATATCAGTCGATCAGAGTCTTCACCTAAGTACGTCCACGGAAAGATGAAGGTGTGGTTTCAGAGGGAGTCTGAGAAAAGGGGCTGGGACCTTTGACTTGTGTATTTTCAAAATGTGGCCTGCTAGAACCGTTTTTCCAGAATCTTGTGATCTACCCACAAAACTAATTAGCTAACTAGTGTATTAGTTAACACACAAGGCTATAGGATCATCGGCTAAATATCAATAGTTCATGTTAGCAGGATGATAGCAGCATTGAGATCAAAGCGCCACTGTACATATCAGTGCCACTGGTAGCTAGCTTGTAGACTCATAACCTTGTTCTAACCTTGTCCTTGTTCAGAAGTTCAAAGCCATGTGCTCCTCTGTGGTTCGTCTGGTAGTGTGTGTACCACAGAGGTTAACCACAGTGGCTGTGGGTTTGGATTCGACCTGTGGCCCTGTGATGCATGTCATCCCCTCTCACTCCCTGATTTCTTATCTGTCTCTCGTTGTTCTTTCAGAAGAAAGGCACAATTTCTAAGTCACTGAATGCACCATGACAGGGAAGAAAATGAGAATTGTCCAGGTCTGGATCATTTCTATAATATAGTGAAATTAATTGGATTCAGATGATATCAAATTGACATCAGTCTAGAAACTTGTGGTGCACATCGGAGATATTGGAAATAATATTAAATTCATAGTCAGTATATGAGGCCTAATATATGCAAAACTGCCGGTGGTGGGCTGCTTTGAAACCTCCCTCTCATCTCACTGAGCTTTCAGCCTGGTGTTTTGGTGTTCTTTCATAAACAGTGTCAGCGGTAGAGCAGCGTCTCTCACTGTGTCTGAGTCATATTCAGCGAATATGGAGTTGATATCCAGAGCCATAGAGGTGTCACTGCTGGGGTTAGAAGGCCTGGAGACAGAACCAGCACATCCCTTCCTCCATCTTTTTTTTTTACTTTCAGGAACATCCCCCACAAACAATGGTTACTTACTACCATAACAGAGAATACTGTCACCTTTGCACATCTAGAAGTTGTTGCAGTTTCAGTCCACAGAGCCCTGAGCATCACAGCCATGTGTCTGACTCTGATCATTCAACAGGGATTTCACCTGACACCACAGCGCCTCTGGGTCTTCTCTGGACTCTGACATCGGCTGCAGGTGATGGGAGGTCTGTGTTGCTGGTCATGGCACACACATAACTGCATATATCTTCTTTACTGATTGGGTCCAAACACAGTGCCAGATGTAGCCTGGGTTGGAGTTCACATGTCCAGTGCAGGTGGAGACACAAGGCAGCATTGTCCTCTGACCCTCAGTCACTGTCCAACAAGCTCCTCCACCAGGAATACTGGTGTCATGCGAGCACCTGCTGCATTTCTTTACAAAATAGAAGATGGATGCATCTGCCTCCAGGTTTGCATGTGCATAATTTGCATTTTCAGGGTGGTTCATTTGAAACAAATGAGCTGGTCAAGGGTTTAGATTTCACATTAGAATGATTGTTCGGGGCCATCCTAGCACTGGGATAGAAAAAGGCAACCCCTATTGAAAAGCCTCTTAAAAGGAAGAAAGTCAAAATACAGTGCTGTCTTTGTCCCAACTGGTGCTTCAAATACACTGCACCAAAATTAACAAAACAGAAATAGCTGATAAAATAATAGAGGGAAAAAGAAAAACTCATCAAAATGATTTATTGTTTTTACTCCATGATATTTGGCTTAGTTCAATTCAGATTCAGACTTGTCATCAGTATTGAAGTGAGGTCCACCACAGGTTTACCTCCACCCTGAACCATCATTATTCACTCACTGTTTTATTGGAAATGTGATAATATATCATTTCAAATCAATAAATGCTCAAATGTGATGTGGTATAACTGGATACAATATACATCTCTGGCTTGTGTTTCTATTTTGGTTTGCATTATTTAGAAATAATCTATCAATGAATCAATGAATACTGTCAAACTGCGGAGGAACAGTGGAAACAAGCTGTAAACACAACATCTCTTCACATATCATCACCTTTTAAGATGATGTGAGGAACTTGCAAACTTGTTTGTGTTTATGTTCCCTTCTCTCCTTTAGCTCAGTTTTCAGGTCTCTAATATCTGGCTCTTTGGCTGCTAAATGCACCACGATGTTCACCAGCCAGTTTCTGCTCAGTGTTTGGTGTTGAACAAGACATTTGTGGTGTTTTTTTAAAGAGCTTTTTCTCTGAAAATAGCTGCTTGCTGCAGGCAAAAAATACCTTATGAGAGTGGAACAAAACAGACCAGACGTCTAAACAATGAGCTGGAAAAAACTCACTATAAAACTCTAAATTGCATACATTTATCACTACAAGTGACCCCTTCCACATTGTCACTTTATTTTCACATTGTCATTCAAGGTATTGATTATAGCTCCTTCAAACTACAGTAATAACCTTGAATATCAGCCTAAATAACTCTCTGGTCTTTTATAACAAGTGCTAGATATTGAACTTCAACCCTTTTTTCTGTAGATATAAAGGACTGCTGATCACTAACTTCATCTGCTAGCTGGATTTCTCTCAATTGAGAATCCACCTTGCCAAACTCCAGGCCATTGACTTATGGCCGGACAGGGATTCAGACCGAACAGTGGCCTCAGTGTGGAGCAACTGGTGATTAGGAACAATGGTAGCTCCTGAGGATTAGTGCAGAAGCTGCAATAGCATCAGTTACATCTGAAATAAGAGCAAAGACTGGAAATGAAGGTTTATACCCTTTGGAAAAGATCTTCTTGGCTTCACCAAGAGTTTGATGTAACAACTGCTGCCTCTGGTAGAGAAGATGAAGAAACCGATTGGCTTATGGACTGTGGTCAACAGATAAACCATCCAATTGTGAAACCAATCGGGGGCGGAGTTGACAATCTCATTGCAGGGAAAATCACACAAAGAGAGGAAGTCAGGGTCTGAAAGGAGAGGGACAAGGTGAGCACTGAGTAAAACAGAAAGTGCATGACAAGACTAGGCATGAGTGACTTTAACTTAACAGGTCATAGAGGACGAAACATAAAACATGACTAAAATTAACACACTTGACGAGGCACAACACTTAGCCTCCTTTGTTAAAATAAAAACAGGAAAACATGTTGAGGTTTCTTAAAGTAAATGATCTAAATTCGGTGGAAGTAGCCAACAAAAATACTTTATCAGGGAGTATCAGCGGTATCAGGGATATTCAAGAGGTCATCAACATGCAGTGATGAGTCAGCACAGCGGACTGTCAGCTTGGGTATGTATGAGTTACCTAGCTCAACAAATCAACAGCTTAGCTTGGAGTTTGGAGATTGTCAAGCCCACCTCAGTGAGCTATAAGGAAAAGCTCCATCAACCAGCCTCACATTTACCAACCCTCAATCATTACCAGTAAGATCCATGCCACCTTCAGCTGGGACACACGTCTGATTTAGTCAGAGGTTTAAAAAGTGTTCTGGTGTGTTGAAGGCACTTTAATGTAGTTACATAATTAAGTGATCAGAGTTCAGGCTTGATTTGCCTCCTTCAAGAGAAAAATGGCCTCAAAGCCTTTCAAGACAAACTCATAGAAATACTACAGAATCACATATGGGCCAAAAATAACCAAAATGGTGCTTCGGTCTGATTATCGGACTAGGATATCAGCACCAACAGTGCTGGGAACCAAAACGTGACCTGGCTCTGGCTCATGTGGCTGTTGGGTTTGGCTATATTTCGGGGGTTATAGACTCTGGCCAGCTCGGGATGAAAATAAGCTCCAGGTAGCAGCGCTTTGGTCCAGAATCATCTCGTGCACCTGAGCCAACTCTGTTGTGACATCCATCACCTGCTGACACAAGTCTGGCGTCTCAGCTGTCCACATTTAGACCGGAGCTGGGAAAAACTATTTTGGCTACTTCACTAACATTATAAATAGAAGAACACAGAGAAGATTTCATGGGTAAAGATTCGATACCATGTGGCGATCATGATTTGAATCAAGTTACAGTAGCTGGGAGGGGAAAAAATCCAATCATTTAGATTCATGTGGTTGATATTTTTAGGATGATCCTCACCCACAACATACTGTACATTGCCTGCATGCCCCGGCAAAAGGTCTGTCATGAACCAGAAGGTGAATATGCTTCCAGAGCGCCGGAGAGACATCAGTGAGAGCTGAACCACTCTGAGAGCAATATGTCACATATTTTAATGAATATGGCAAATTGATGACTCAGAGCTTGACCAGACTGCATCGTTACAGGCTTGTGATATTTTTAGGTTACAGGTTTTCGAGAGAAATAGAAATTTAACAAAAACAACTCAGCTGAATTGCTGAGTGGACAAGACAAAAAGGCCTAAAATGGAAACTCATGTAGGCCTATTTCATGTGCACTTTACACAGGATACGCTTTAGCCCTCTATGGTACGCATTATGATGCCAGTGGGGAAAAAAATGTTTGGAGTGTTTTTATGTCTCAAAATAGACTAAATAAACATAATCTAAAGAAATTTTTAAAAATTATTTATTTTTGGAAGTTTTGGGGATTTTTTGCCTGTAGGCAACATTGTACCATTACGGTTCGTCATATACTGTATTAGAAACACCAGTCTCATAGACTTTCACCTTCACTGGCCTCATCCTCACCCGAATTCTCATTCTCATCTTCCTCATCATCATCATAATAGCCTGATGTTTACTTTACTGCATCCAAAATCAAATTTATTAAGGATAAAAAACAAAATTATGATGAATTATATGTTTTTGAACATTATATTTACACCTAAACACACACTACCATAGTCTCATAATGCAATATTGATTCCATAATGGTCCAGTGTTGCCTCAAGGCAACATTGCAATTTTCTATAATGGTACGTTGTTGCTTTCGGGCAACAGGTACATTTTAACAATTTTCCATTATTTAATAAGTAAATAAATTGCATGGAACTATTAAAAATTAAACTTTACTAATCTATTAGTGTAAATATATTTTTTTCCAGATGAAAAAGGGCCAGGAAGTTATGTTTTCAGACCGTTTTAGTGGAGCAAAATGGCAAACCTGTTTCCTTTGAAAAAGTCTGCAAAAAGGGGTTTCAGTATGGCTTCTTGTAAGTCATGTGATAAATTAAAGCATTGTTAGTGGTTCTCTAAGGTCTCCTCTCTTTTTTAAAGTATTACAGCATTAAATGGGATGAATTGTGGAGATGTGACAGGCCAAAAAGTGGTATGTTGCCTGAGGGCAACATGGTACCTGTCTTTTAACAAATGTGTACTAAGTTACACCACAGAATTGATCTGATATTATTTTTATATATTCTGATTTAATTTGTAAGAAGTTATCTGTAAAATGTAATAATAATAATAAAAAATCTTAAAGACCCCTTAGACAGAGGGAAAGAAATGTAACTCAATTTAGATAGATAATGAGATAAACTAAAAATTTAATTGGACTTTTAACACCAAAGTTAGTGTAATGCTTTTGATTGAAAGATGTAATCAGTGAAAATTTTACTTTTAATAGTTCAATGTATTTTTGGTCTAATATTCCTCTGCATGGTGTTACATGGTAACAGCAGGAAGACGACTGCAGATACTGGTTTACTGGTCAAACTGGATACTAGTTTGTTTATGATCCCTCTAACCCTGCTTCCAGTGCTGTTATATAAAATCTGAACTGTGAGCGTTTTGAATTTGGACGTTTTTGAGAGATAAAAAGCGTCCACATGGGCTACATTGAAGCGCAACACTGATGAAAGATTTTTGACTTTATTCTGGAGCTTGTGCAACCACTTTTCAATTTCTTTGGCAGTGTCCACACAGACATAAGCATGGTTCAATATGGAGAAATGCTGCACTAAAATGGCCTCATATTCTCCCGCTGATATAAAGCCATACAAAGGAACCATTGGACTCAATGGACCCCCATGTCACCTATAAGAGAAACATGAAGACAGCTCATTAGATCATCTTACACCTGTCCATTGCTTGGGGCTCCTGGTTTTTGTGGTCTGCACACTAACTGCATCTTTGTGCATTGGCCTTGGTAACACACAGTTTGTGAATAGCAGCCCTGAATACCTGCTTTGTGGCGCTCACACTGCACAGTGTTGGTTGACATTGTGGCACCGTGGGGTTGAGAGGTTGATTAAAATCTGTGGTCAATTCTGACACTGAATTGCCGCCATGTTTATCAGCTTTCCTGTTGCGGTAAATGTTTATATCTCTGTGACTGAGCTTTGACATGAAACCACTTTAACTTCTCACTCTTTCATCCCTTAAATTACAGAGTTAAAGAATTTCACAGCCTTGTGAGGGTCACATATGTGTAATTTGGACAAGTAACAGTCTCTTATTTTGTCAAAGTCATTTCTTTTTTTTAAATTTGTGATAATTTATTTATATCTATCAAACCATTAATTCATTTAACCCCTTTGAAGATGGCAAGGACACTTAAATATCTGTAAAGCAATCCCATCATTTTATGTGTCCTGTTAGACCGAGGATGCTGTATCCAATATATCCACAGAGGCCTTTTTAAAGGGATACTTCACCCAAAACCGATAATTCGCAAATTTTCTACTCACCGTCATGCGAAGGAAGGGTTCGGAGAACTTTTCGGAGCCATCAAAACGTTGTTTGGTTGTTCGGAAAAAATTTATTTGATCTGTTTTTAGCCTTGTTATAGTAGAAGCTCCCAGTGCTGCGCCCAGATGTGCGAGATTTGCTGCGAGATGTTCTCCCGTGTTTACATCATACATCCAATGGTTTACGACGAACGAACATCCTGCAGCAAATCTCACGCATGCGCACAAACATCAACAGAGCCACTAGAGCTTCTGCTACCAGATTAAGAGATCAAATTGATTGAAGAACTTTTTCATGTCGCAGCTTCAACTTGGGTCAGTACGGACGAGCAGTATGGAGGTATTTGGATAGTCCATAGTGTGTGTTTTAGACGATTCAAAAGTGAGCACAATCCGTCGCCATTATATGAAAATCCATTGCCAGCCGGACCCTAGCCTCGTAAACCAGCCTCTCCCGGAAATGCATTTAATTTCATTTCACAGGGAGAGTCTGGTCTCATTCCCCCTGTAAGCGTATGGGCTGGGCAGGAGTAGTAGCGTTGACAGACCCCATTCAGCCAATCAGCAAGTTGGTATCAAACTTTTCAAATCCAGTTGGAAGAACAGCGAAAACGTCTTTTCCTTCAAGAAACTCAACAAGCGCCGACTCTTGCTCTTGTTTAATTGCTGTAATGGATGGTATTTCAGTAAGAACTTCCCTTGTTGCTGTTTTTAGGCTGCTACTGCTAGATAGCTCCGCCATGTTCGTTGTGGTAACAGTCGCACAGTGTAGTGACGGGGCTTTGCACCAGTCGGTCCCTGATTGGCCAACGTGCTGTGTCAATCACAGAAATCTGAGCGGCGACGCTAATTGGCTTAGCCTTCTGAGGGTTTCAGGCCATGAATGAGGCCAGACCCTCCCTGTGAAATGAAATGAAATGCATTTCCGGGAGAGGCTGGTTTACGAGGCTAGCCGGACCCCCCCTGGAACTCCAAAAGTGTTTTGATGACGAAAGTTATCCAACCCCTTCCTTGGCATGACGGTGAGTAGATGATTGGTGAATTATCGATTTTGTGTGAAGTATCCCTTTAACAGCACTTTGACTCCTCATCATAGGAATCACACAGTTGGAAGTGATAACATTACTGACTGCGCGTGAGTATTGCATTATAAGATTACTTTTAAAAGACCACATATGGATGCAGTAGCCTAATTATATTTACTGTAGCTGGACACATTTGTATTCACATGTAGTGTAGTGTGTAGTTAAA
Source organism: Trachurus trachurus (assembly GCF_905171665.1). Classification (NCBI taxonomy): domain Eukaryota; kingdom Metazoa; phylum Chordata; class Actinopteri; order Carangiformes; family Carangidae; genus Trachurus; species Trachurus trachurus. The sequence goes on along the minus strand of NC_139913.1, from coordinate 20,232,482 downwards.
AAAAACTGGAAATAACCAATCATAAGTTCAGTTGATATTAACCTGCAGTGTGCAAGTTATAATTGTGAACTTAGAAATGAGTAATGGAAGCACATAAACTTAAAAAATAAATGTGACATGGAATAATATTCTAATTATATGAGATTTTTGGACCATTCAACAAAGTTTTTTTCTCCAAATTTCAAAGTGGAACACTTTTAGGACTGAAGATATAGCACATGCTGTATGAGGCCCCAAAGAACACACTTAATTGTAACGATAGTGCAAGAGGAGAAACTCCAGTTTTATTGGCATTACTCATGGAAACAACTGGTCAAAGACTGGTCACTATGTTTGCCGTCTTTGTTTCTAGGCCGAATGAACACATCATCACCGCCATCATCATCATTTTCTAGCTGTTCTGTGGACTCAAGCAAAAAACTAGGCCTTTACCAGCTGTTTTTAAGGTAGCTCAGCAGTCCATTATTTACAAGATTATCGGATTATACTTGTCACCACAGTTTCTGTCAGGTTTACACGAGGAAGCGGTTGTGACTAAGAGCAGTGAAGTTTGGTCTCATGGATTTGTTCATACATGTAGTGAACACTCTAAGTATATGCACACATCTGTCCTTGACCACCTCTGACCACTTTTAGTTATTCAAACCTCTAGTGCTTTAGTACCTGCGATTCAATCACTCATTTGAATTCTGCCGATGTGCAGTGTGACGACGTGGAGCTGGCAGGCGAGCTGCGGATGGTGCCCGCACAGCGCCCGGCCTTTTTACATGGTCTACGCCCAGAGAGATTTCAATTAATTACTGTGTCAGTGTCCCACATTAGCACACTGGTCAGAAAACAAAGGCTCCTCGGCAAACAAACAAAACCAAGAATAAACCATTAAATTAATTTATTCTTGAGGCGATGGCAGAGTCAAGCCCATGAAAACGGAACCAAACACCAACCATTATTCGGAGCAGAAGCAAAGCCATCTGGTTTGAGTTTATATCTCTATGTGCATGTAATTTGTGCTGTAGTTGATCCGAGTACTGTGTAAACACATTTTAATACACTGGGGGGGAAGAGAGAGAGGGACGTGAAGACAGAGACAAGAGATGTGGTGGTGTTCACTTGTCTCTCTCTCTCTCTGCTCTGCTCTCTCCCTCTGCATGTCCTCCCCTCCCCCCTCCCTCCCTTGTCTCCGATACTTTTGGTATGTTGATGGATACAGCACACTCAGCAATATTTCAAGGCATGATAGAGGTGCAAAAAAAAAAAAGCCTTTCATGGCAAAACAAACAGGCTCCGAGCTGCTTGGGCTTGTGTTGACAAATGGGGAGGGAGCATTAAGTACAGTCAGAAATGGCAATGTGAATCCCCTGAAGAATTGAAGGAAAAAAAATCTGACTTCTTGGTTAGACTATAACCGTAACTGTAAGGCCGGGTAAGTCTCACACACACACACACACACATGCACACACATACACGCTCGCACGCGGTCTTTTGAGGAGCCTGGGGCCTAGAGGGAATAATGGTTAGCAACCTGAAAAATGCCCTCATCACAAAAGGCCTCCGACAGTAATAAATGAAATAGTTGAGGCGCACACATTAATCCATGCCCGTGCTTATGCGTGTGTGTGTGTGTGAGTCAGTGTTTGTGTGTGTAACCCTGTGTGCATCCTCCTTTGTGCATTTGCTGATGGTATCGGTGAGTGTTTTTGTGTGTCCATGCACACTCATATGCATGCAAGCCCAAGAGTGTTTGTGCACAGTCGTGTGTGTGTGACAGAGAGAGATAGAAAGAGAGAGAGATGCAGTGGAGAACTGTTAAGAAAGTGAGAAGTGTCACGCACTCAGAAAACGACTTATCTTGCTAATTTATATGAAGTATTCTGCGCAAATACAGACTGACACCGTGTGTATGAAGACTGACCTCGAAAGAAGAGCACTGACCACTTCAATGTTTTTCTCTGTATCAGCTTGTCACAGATTTCTTTATATGGACATTCACTGGACTTTCTCCACTTGAGTTGTTATTTTAGCCCAAGTCCCACATGTACAACTAATATGAACAGGAGCATACTGTTCAGAAGAAGTCGTCCACATAGCTTTGTGATAAAGACTTGGTCATGTGGTCCGATGCAGGTGAGGGGTGTAATGTTACGCTGCATACGGTCCACTGTGATATTGTGAATTATATTTGTCCTAAAACATTACAATAATGGGTTTGAGAAGTTACTATTTCCTATCATTTATGTTAGGGTTAGAGAAGAATTCAGAAGTTGAACTGCACCAGTGAGAGCTCACAAGTACTGGGGCCACGTCCACACATGCACCACCATTTTTTTTTTTCAAATGGTGTCTATCTCGATCCAGATTATCATTTTGTTTCTATATCAGGCAAAATCTCCTTTAATGGTATCACAGAATAAACAGGAAGTAGTTTGTCCACTCTGCACTTTATTAGTTACAGAAAATAGGCCTACTGCACATGTGAAACAACAAAGCCAGATGCAGTAGTAGCAATAGTAACTGTGGGCGTCCATATAATCATTTCTAAAGTCCAGGCAACAATGCAAGTTTTCAAACTAAGAAGTGTTTCCAAAAAGCATCTTCATTGGAAACATAGTGTTGGACATTTAAAGGGACAACGAGGAGTTTCTATTTGGTTATAAAAAAGTCTCACGTTAATGTGGATGAATCTACGCTACCCACACTTGTGGGGCCCATTTTCGATAAATATATCGTTTTGTCTCTATCGTTATTTTGTTATTATTAGTGGTGGCGGAAATGCTGGTTGAGCCGACCAGCGTTTCTTTACTTTCGGTTTCGTGGCGAGTCATGAGAATAACGCCGCCGAATCGCCGTTTATGGTCGGAACTACGACGGTATGTGATCGTCTTCAAACCTCTGACTTTAATTCTTGATGAATGAAAACATGAGTCTGTCTTGCGCCGGTCAAAGAATTTCCCGGCGCGCGGAGGCTCATAAATGTAGGGTGAAAACGCTTTGCTTTTCCAAAACTCCTCGTTGTCCCTTTAAAAAACAAATGTAGTAATGTGTATGTAGCCTGTCAGCATGTCTCCAGGTGTTGGTTGGGCTTTTCAGGAGGCCTCTGAGAGAAGCCCCAGCTACTAGTTAGTGGTAGTTCTCTGCCATGTTCTCATCCTTCAGTTGTTTGTCTGTTTCTGCCACACTCAGCCCGAGTCTTGTCTTTTTTTTTTTTTTTTACCTGTTTGGATTTTGGTTTGCCTGCTCAGCTCACTGGATTCCTGTCTGTGTGCAACCGGCATTATTCTGCCAGCCAGCCAGTCTGTCTGTCTGTCTTCAGTCCCTCACCTTCATCACCAGCCTCAGCCCTACACTCCCTCTGACATCCAACAAGTTCCAACTTTCACAAATGTTTCTTTTTTTCCAGACAGAGGATCAGCTGAGGGGCTGCGTAACTGGCAGGTTGCGATAAGGACTTTTTATGAACTGTAAATCATTTTTGCGAAGTCACAGCATAAAAGTACCCAGGTGTATGTCTCCCAGACTAAGATCTATTATAAATTAAGTCTGGCTCTTTGTCCTTTTTAGAATAACCAATCCAGCAGTTTGTTTTTTACTTCAGCTTTTTAAAACTTAAAGAAACAAAAATGTCTTATGTACTTATGTGTCCATCCACATCAGGCTTGTATTATTGTTTTCTAAAGGCTCCGTTTTCCTTTTCCACACTGAAGACCACAGCCAGTGTTTCAGATCCATCCACTCCAGAGAGGGTTTTCAAAAAGCTTGGTTTCCAGGTGTCAGTAACCTCTGTCACAGTCGCTACTCCTCTCCACCAATTCTGCATGTTAGGCCTCCCACTTCTCCTTCCACTCTTACTTTCCTCATCTCTATCGCTCTCTAAACTGTATACATTTTCTCTCTCTCTTTGTGTGTAAACTGTGTATTTTTAGTCACCATTTGGCCTCACCTTGTTCTTCCCTTCATGCTCTTTACCTTTGCTCTCTCTCTCTCTCTCTCTCTCTCTCTCCAAACTGTGTATATTTGGGTCTGTCTGTGGGGAGTCAGGGGTCATTATTAATCTTGCTAGCTCTCCTACTTTCTGGCATAACAGCAGGGCAGCATGTGTGTGTGTTTGTGTGCGTGTGTTTAAAGTGAGGGGGAAAGGAGCGGTTGCGAGTCAGTTATATGTTGGAGGAAAGGTGTGGGAGAACATGTTTTTGTGAGTGCACCGTCTGTATGGCGTTTAGGTGTGCGAGCGTGTGTGTCGGCGAGCGTGTGTGTGCGTGTTTCCGCGTGTGTGCATGTTTCTGTGTGTGTGTGTGTATGAAGGAGAGGGAAAGTGCATTTTGCCATGATGGATCATGAGAGACCCACATTCTTAATGCACACTCGCACAAGACAGACACCCATGAGAAATGAAGGAGAGAGAGAGAGAGAGGGGGGAGAGAGTGAGCAGAGAGGGGGAGGGAAGAGCGTGAGCGAAAGAGAGAGAGAGAGGTGATGAGGAAACAGAGAGAGAGAGAGAGAGTACCAGAGAAAGAGGAGTGGGAGAGCAGGGAGAGTCCCTGTTCCTCCTGAACTCATTAACCGTTTTCCTCTCCGCCCTCCCTCCTGCACTCCCACAATGCCGAGCAGCGGCGTGCATCAATAACGCTGGTGACAGCACGAGGGGGACAGGTCAGACAAGCAACCGCCATCTCCCTGGCAACCACCACTATGGCCACCATCGCCACGACAACAATTGCCGAGCGCACGCGGGGGGTATCCCCCCTTCCCCGCTGGCCCAGCTCCCCTCCCGCAGCCATCACACAGCGAGGGCCGCCGCGCCCGCTGCTGCTGGATCAGAAGCAAACTAAATCCACAGCACGGCGCCGGCAGAGGATGAGGCGAGAAAAAGCTGAGTGATCTTGATTCTGAGGTGAACTGAATGGACGGGAGATTCAATCTGAGCCGAGTTTAGCCGCATTATTCGACAATTCAAGAGGAGGAGGGGGACGGAGAGGGACGGAGAGGGACGTTCTGGAGTCAGTGGCGTTGCTCTGTAGGACGCAGGAAGAAGAATTGAACATGATGGTGGTGGCTACATAAAAAACTGTAGCCTAATAATTAATCTGACCATTAACCAGCATTAGTTCATAATTGAAAGTGTGATAGAGGTCGGTCAGTTAAAATGATAGAAAAGTAAATCCAAACTCTTTAAGTCCTTGAAACAACAGCAACAACCAACCAACCAACAAAGTTAACAACTCGCTGATTAGAAGAAAATTATTTGGCGAAACCAAGAGCACAATATTTCTCTAAGGAGTCAGAGACCGATGATAAGTGAAGCATGTAGGTCACCATTCATTAGATGGACACAAACGTGGCTCAAAACAATTTCCACGGGACGTCTTCATACGCAAACATGGCCGCGGTCGCTTCTGTTCGTTTGTTCTGTTATTTCTGCCCCCTGCTGACAAATCAGGTCATGCAGACTTGTTATTTTATCACTGTAACGAGGACAAATGAGCCTCAAACAAACGCTGGTAAACTTATCTCTGGTCTGTATTACCATGGAGTCTATTTTGTTTTTTTGAAATAAATCCGTCCATTTTCACATGATGAATTACTGTCATTTATTGTGAAATCTGAACACCTCATTGTCTGAGCGTCGCTGCATTAACAGTAATTTTCTTCGCATTCAACCACTCCCAGCACGGCTCCCACAACCCGACAGAGCGCCAATGTCAGTCTATGGTGCAGAAAACCCCACACGTTTTTTTTGGCACCAAGAATCAGCCATTATTTAATTCAATTTGAGTTTAAAGGGTTTTGTGAGCTTTTTATGTGGCATAGGTGCCTCACTTTTTTATAGACTCGCCGTATTTTGCTTTTTCTTTGATGCCGTTATTGAACATATGTGAACATGTTCGGCTCCAAGACAGATTTATGAATTTAGTCAAGAGAGGGGAAAAAGAGAGTAAAAACAAGTTTGTTCTGCAACAGCTACCAGACCAATGGATAAAACCATCGTATGAAATGAACAAAGTCAGATCAAAAGTGCTGGAAGGATGTTAAACAACGTCAGGCACACAAGTTACTATAGCTGAAACTTACAAGTTGTAGCTGTAGTAACTGTTCGCTGAAAGTGAATTTTTTTTCTGACAGCAATTTAATCTTGAACAGTGTCAACTGAAAATCCTGCTTACTCATTGTTGTCCCTCATTAAACCACGGTTTCTTATTTGAGAGGACAGAGTAGCCATTAACTTATTTTGCTAGACAGGAGTAAAAACAAATGAAGCTTCGTACAAAGGCCTACTGACAGCATTTGAAAGGTAAGGTGCGTTTGTGTGCTAATAATAATTAACTAAACCAAGTATCAGCACCCAGTCCGTGCTGTTAAATCTGTTTTCTTACTGTTTAAAGACTGAGATTAACCAATTAGCCTTTACCACTACAAACCTGTTTGTAACAGCGGTTCATCTCAGCCGTGCTCAATACTGTTTCAGGTTTTGGACTTTGTTCTAGGTGTTTTACCTCGAAATGGAAGCAGATAGTTAACGTTTCTTAGTTACCAATTGTGATATAAATAACTCCTTTAATAAGGCTCTTCAGTTCAGCATAGATAGATAGATAGATAGATAGATAGATAGATAGATAGATAGATAGATAGATAGGGGCCAGAGGCTACACTCTCACACACCAAATGTGATTTAGCTCTCTTGCCTGTTAATCTTTAGTAGCCTAATATAATTAATTCATTAAAGGTTAACGGTCCTGTCACTGAAAAACTACGCATATGAACCTCTTTCTCTCTCTCAGTGTGTGTGTGTGTGTGTGTGTGTAGGGGGAGAGCGAAGCGGCCGCTGCAAAATGAGGAGAAAATGTAGAAACGAAAGAGACAGACGGAGCCGACGTGTCGAGGAAATTGACAATAAAACGTGTTCGCTGCCGTGTTAACTATCATATCTAGTAATCGTGTTGTTGTTTTTTAACGTATTTCTGTGCCGTTAAAAAACAGAAGAGCGGTTTGAAATGTCAGACCTGAGTTCGCGCGCCTCCTGATAGACGTGGAGCGGCGCGCGGCTGCCTGATATTTCCTTTCCTCTCGGACGGAAAAACAAGGCGGGGAGGGACGGAGGGGGAGATGGGAAGGGAGGGGGAGGAGCTGATGGAGACGGTTCGACCAATCAGACAGAGAGACCCGCGGGGGGCGGGTCTTGAGTCTGGCGTCTCAACCAATGAGGGCTCCGATGAGGGTCCGTGCCCCCACGTGGGTGTTGAGCTCCAAGAGACAACGGGCCGGGCCGCGGGCCAATCACAGACGCGCAAGGTGTTAATCTTGACGCGGATTGGCTCGCTGTTTTTCACAGAGTCCTCTCTCTCATCACGTTCAGCCCGTTGTTATTAACTCTTTCCTACCACCGCGGAGGAGAGAGCAGCTGCTCTGTCCATAAAACACAAACCAGCACTGTAATAGCAAAATATGAATTAATGAATGATTCAGAGGCGGTTTGTTTTTAGAAACGCGATACATCAGTTAATCCGGACTGTTTCAAAGGCCTCGTTTCAGACAAAGTTAAAGAAAACCGTGAGTAATGTACTGAACTGTGCTGGAGCACATGGGGCGGCCAGAGCAGCGCTGCAGCCTTAAACGTGTGTTTCCCTGATTATAATCAAATCAACAAGCAAGAAAACCAATGAAACTAAAAGCACATGATGGTGCATGTACCTAACAGTGAGGTATATCCTCCACTTCACACACCCAGGCTCCAGCACTGAGGGTCAGACCTGCTCCTGTTGTGCCTGCATTGGGTTTGCATGGCAAGGGGGAGAGAGGGGCTCGTGCACGAGAGACTGAAAATGATTGAAACAGGGGAAATACTCGGCCCCGCCCCCCTCGTTTTAATTGCACTGATGTTTTATAGTTGATAAAGCTTCACGTGTTGTTGACGCCTTTCAGTTTCTGCAAAGTCCACCCCCCTCTCTCCCTCCACCACACCTCCCTAAAAGCAAGACACATTAAAAGCAGCCATTTTAAAAAGCACCAAAGTCCTTCCCTCCTACGCTATGCAGTCACACAGGCACCAACAGTGACACACCAAGCATCAATCTTGTGTCTTTTTTTTTAACCTCCAAAAAATATATAGGCAAGGCGCCTATAAAGGAGCCACAGGAGAAGGCTGACACCGCCCCTTAGTGGCCACTGTGGGAATTGCAACGGAAAGACTCTCAGGTCAACTTGTGACTGAGGATGCAAGTGTCTCAAAATGCAGGGAAAGAAACAACCATAAAATGTTGTTTTTCCTCTCCAAACATAAAGGTACCACACATCTGGATTTGTACTACATAGGCCCATGTATACAGCAAGATGATTGGATGTGTGACACCAGGAACCTGAAAACTTTTCCTTTGTTCTGTCCCACCTGAAAGTGTGTGAAGAGGAAAGAAGCTATAGAAGAGAGGAGCGTCGAGGGAATATAGGTAGGCTATGATGATGAGGAGCTGAGGGGAAAAAAATGGAACAAGCTGAATGTGAAGCCAAGAGGAAAACACACATGTTCCTAAAAGTTCCCGCTACTGTCACATTGGAAAAAGCAAGAGTGTATGTATGTCACATTTTTTAACTAAGCATCTTGAACAGGGCTGCAAAACAAAACAAAAAACTTTGAGATCCACCTTTTTAGTCACCCCTAATTTCTAAGAAAGGTGAGAGGTTCAAAGTCTTCTCCACAGTTTTTCATGTAAAAGTTGCAAAAGTTAAATGATCGAAATCTAAGGATCAAGAGTGTGGACTGTGATTTATTTTTTTCCTCGTTATAACTTAAACCTTTACCCCTCAAGTCTGAAAGTTGGTATTTTCTTTTAGGTAGTCACATCTCCTGTTGGATTACAGCACATTCCCAGTGTTAAGGACAAATTTGGATCCTGATGTGTTGATTTTCGCAGAAGTAGATGAACAACGTGTCGGCCAAGAGAGGAAGGAAACAGACACAGAAGTGAACAAAGAGGTAAAAACCCCCTTACAGCTTGTTTTGGCATGATTTTTTTTGCAACAGTGACAACAGGAACAACCAGTGGACTCAGGGAGTGATCCGGCTGATCTCTCTTTCATTTAGTTCACATCCTCTGGAATTGAACCAGGAACAAGAGACAGAGAGAGAGAGAGAGGAAGACTGGAGGAAGAAAGCGAAGGAGAGGGAGTATGGGGTGTAGCCTATTTGTGGATGTGTGTGCATGTGTGTGTGTGAAGCAGGAGGTGTCAGTGAGAGAAGGGGAGGGGGGGGCACTGTGGGGTATGAGACAGCACCCCGCCGTCCCACGTAATGGCAGAATAGAACTTAATAGGGTAGAAAAAGGCTGGAGGCTGTTAACTCAGAAACGGTCATTTTGAATTCCCCATTCTCTCCCTCCGTCACTCCCCTCTCCCTCATCCCTTCTTCCATGCACATACTATATCTTTAACTTGCTTTCCCATCCCTGTCTGCCTGTGTAATTTGCTGATTTTCCCTCCATCTCCCGCCACCCTTAACCTCTCTCCCACCATTCACCTTTCAGCTCTTTCCCCTTCCTTCCCCCCTTCTTTTCCTCTCCTCCTATCTTACACCCTCACCTCCTCCCATCCATCCTTCCTTCCCCGCCTCATCCCTTTCCCTTCTCGCCTCCCTCCCTCCCTCCCTCCCTCCTCCTTCTCCTCCTCCTCCCTCTGTGTCTCCTTGGAGGAGGTGTAATGATAGCTATTTGAGTGTCATCAGAGGACCGCTGTAATGGCTTCTAAAGCACCATCCCATGGTTGCCACGGTGAACCTGGCACAGCCACCGTCCCAGAATAAGGAGTGAAAAAAAGGAGGGAGAGAGAGAGAGAACAAAACATCTGGTTGGCTATCGACAGGCGTCACCGTGCCAACGGCAGCAGGAGTGCTGGCGCATCAGCAGACGATGACGCAGCCCCCGGGGGCCACAGAGAGCGAGCTAATGATGCGTGGGATAGGACACATATGAGGAGGAAGTACAGTAATAGTGATAATAGTGATACTAATGAAAATAATAGCACTGATAACAATAACAGTATATGACTTTTTTGATTTGTGAGCAGTGTGTCTGTGTGTGCCACCCCCTCTCACTCTGCAGTGTGTATGTGTGTGTGTGTGTAAGTATGCATTCATGTTTGTGTGTAAAGCTGTGATTGAATTTAGGAGAGAAAGAGAGGGGATGCAAATGTATTAATGTGAGTTTTTCTTTTAATTTAAATATAAGGAGTGTTGAGTACTGAACAAATTGCACGCACGCACACATACTCACACACATACATACACATGCACAGTGCAGCTCCTCTTACCCGTAAGAGATCAGATGGCTTGTCTAAGTAGAGGAGCAGAGTGAACGTTTAGAGTGAAGTGATTTCATCCACATCATTAAGCATGTATACAGAGACACTAGAGGGGTTTTTTAAATTGCTTTTGTCCAGATAGATTTGATAAAGTGTGTGTGAAACTGCAAACTTATTGCACTCAGCCATTACCCCCTTTATTGTCGTACTTTTGGATAGCAAATGTCAAGTCAATTAACTTGAGCATGTTGACAGGAAACCTCCAACTCTCAGATGTTGGAGATGAGCTCGAAGGTTTCTCACCAGACTGTAGGGACACGAGTGAGACCCTCTGTCTGCAGAACAGGGACGCCCTCTGTAGGGCGGCGTACAGCAGAGCCCTGTGGCAGACAGGATGATGAAGTCAGTCAGATTTTGTTATTACACTTTGAGTAGCTGTCACAATTTAATGGCAGTTTGATTTTTTTTTCCTCCTTTATTTGGCTCCCTGAAATAGTCAAATTTGGTTGCTCTGGAGCTAAAAACTACTTGACTGTATTGTAATTGTTGTAACAGCTTTGACAGTTTCCAGTACAAAACCGTACTGCTATTAGTAAAACTTTATACATTTAAGTTCAGTTAAACATTAAGATTAAAATGAATTGTTTCAACACTGATGTGGAGGCAGTTTACTACATGACACTGACCTACACATGAAAGATTTTCATCATGTTGATACTGTTTCTGGTATCAACATTGTATTTACATTCTTTAGTTTCCTCTCAGTACTAGCTTTAGTTGCTTTCATCCATCAGTAATTCTTACAATTAATATAATTGTATAACTTATGAACATTGTTTTGTAAAAATGACAACAAATATAGGCTACCTAATGGATTTATGAGACAAGTAACAGAATCAGAATATTTACTGCCATTGGTGTCATGTCTGTTGTTGGGAGATTTCTCCAAGCACAGTTTTCCCGTTTAAGTAAAGTTAAGTTTAAAATGATCATTTAGTAAAACAACTGAATGTAACCTGTGATTAGTTTTTGTCAGTTGGTTGTTGTAGTTGTAGATATGATAACAACTAGCCTACCTATAAAAAGTCTGAATGTAGACCCTTTTAGAAGTCCTTATCATGAGAAAGTTTAAGACACAGATGTTTGTGTGCTTAGTGGTAATATCACTGTGGGAACAATTTCTCCACTTCTGTGCATAGGCTATGTGTGATTTTGTGTGCGACAGGAATGGTTAATTAGGTTTTTGCGTAAAAGCACAGCAGTTCAAGTCCAGGTCAGGAGGAGTAAATCAATGGGATGGGCAGTGTTTACTACAAACCCTGAGCCCCTCCACTGACCTTTGTGCCTGTGTGATGACATGTATGTTGCTGTGGGTCAGTGAGTCTATGTGTATGTTTATGGCCATTGACGAGCAGGAGGGGGAGAGTGTGTGTGTGCGTGCGTGCGTGCGTGCGTGCGTGCGTGCGTGCGTGCGTGCGTGCGTGCGTGTGTGTGTGTGTGTGTGTGTGTGTGTGTGTGTGTGTGTGTGTGTGTGTGTGTGTGTGTGTGTGTGTGTGTGTGTGTTAGAAAAGTGGGGAGGGGTCGTTGTGGTAGATTAGCCAGGTTGGGATGATTGGGTTGGGGATTAGATGGATTCAGGAACAGACACGTCTGTTTACTCTGCAAAGAAGACTTATAATAGGCTGATTGGCAAGGTTGATTACTCACACACACACGCACACACAACACACACAGACACACACACATAAATGCACTTCCTCCATATGCTGATTAGCTTGTTATTGTTGCCTTTACAACACCTGCCATCTCTGGTCCCGTTGCTCGTCTCCCAAATTCAGATGTGAAGTCCGAGTCCCTGCAGCCTCTCAGACACGTTTCCCATTAGGACTGACCCAGAGAGTTTGCAATCAGAGAAGGTGTGTAACCAAATCCCCAGCATAGGCAGGTAAGGGGAGCTGCACTTAGGCAACTACCTCAAAGGCATGGGGCTTGCTCTTGTTACCCGGCGCTCCATGTGTGTGTATGAGTGTGTGTGTGTGTATTGTTTCTACTTACCTGTCTTTTTATGTGTCACAGAAAGAGGCGAAGTGCAGAGCTCAGAATAAAGCGCAGAGGCAGAGAAAGGCAGGATTATACACATGGCAGGTTAGAGAAAAGCAGTGAGGGAGAAGAGAGAGAGGATGGGAGGAAAAAGCGACAGAGAGAGGCTTAAGATTACAGAGGCAAGCACCCTTTGTTGCTGAGTTTAGTTGTGATGGACGGCTTATGTTTGGGGAAAGAGTGAAGGAGCCCCTCAATGCACTATAGCCGAAAATCTGCAGAACTGCTGCGGATGTTCTTCTCCACTGATCAAACTTTTGCCTGAGAAACGAGGGAACCTGGACGTCAAGGAAGGTGAGGCAGAAGTCAGAGTGTTGAATGCGACCCAGAGACAGGAGGGGGCAAAAATTAAGAACTCTAGACTTGGAGGGGGGCAAGCGATTGAGCTTTCAGGGTAAATAACGAGTCAAGCAAGAGCAGAGGAGTGAGGCTGGACGAGAGAGCACCGTTCAACAGGAGACACGGAGAGAGAGGGAGAGGGAGAGGAAGAGGGTCGGCTGCAGAAGTGGAGATAAGCAGTTGAGAACAAAATTAGTCTACAGTGGTAGAGAGCTTGACGGCGGACTGAAGAGAGATCAAGGTTGACTCAAGTCTTTGCTGCTTCTAACCTGATTAAGGAGAAGAGAGGCAGCGGTGGAGGCGAGCTGGGAGACCCGATCCACAGAGCGTCTGAGCCGGTGAGAGGAGGAGGAGAGGGGAGGGAGAGAGAGAGAAAGAATTACAAGAGGACGCTTGTCGAAAAGAAACCTCTTAAGTCTGGGAGCTGGAATTAGAGCCACAGAAACTGCAGAGGGGAAGCCACAAAACCACAGTAAGTAAATTAGGAGGCTGCGGCTGGAAAAATGTATAATAAAGCCTTGGGTGGGGAAGGAATTTGTGGTCATGGGAGTGCTTTATATACTGTACCTTAATGAATTGATTTCCTGTTTTTAAAACAGTTGCATTTCATCAGTGTCCATGACATCACCTCCTTCCTTATTTCTCACCTTTTTGAAAAACATTAATCCAGCTCTTTAGGCGTACCCCTAACCCCTCACTCCTGTACACATCCCTAACTTGTCTCACCTTCTCTGTCTCTCACCCTCCTGAATCCACAGGTGAAGATGCCTGCTAATGGGAACCGTCCTTTGATGCTGCAGTTTGGTCTTATCAACCACGAGGGTCGCTACCTCACTGCAGAGGCCTTTGGCTTCAAGGTAAGAGCACATACGATAGAGGAACCATCACATATCATGCGCATAATTGTTGTTGTAGCTGTGGCGCTTGTACATCTGTGCCGGACTCAAACTCAAGCTGAGGCTGCAGGCGTGAAGCTGTCAGACTTAAGAGATCCTGACTAGACTAGATTTTAAGATTGATGCCCTTTCTTGTTTCTCAGGTGAATGCATCGGCTCCCAGCCTAAAGAAGAAGCAGATATGGACACTGGAGCAGGACTCCCAGGACACCCAGGTTGTCTACCTGCGCAGCCACCTGGGACGCTACCTGGCCTCCGACAAGGACGGCAAGGTCACCTGCGAGGCCGACGGGCAGAATTCAGACTGTCGTTTCCTCATCGTGGCTCAATCCGACGGTCGCTGGGCCCTGCAGTCCGAGCAGCACCTCCGCTTCTTCGGGGGCTCTCGGGACTACCTGTCCTGCTTCGCCCAGATCATCGCAGACACCGAGCTGTGGGCAGTGCACCTGGCTCTGCATCCACAGGCCAACCTGCTGTCCGTGGCCCGCAAGCGCTACGCCCACCTCTCCACGGAGGACGGCGAGATCGCCATGGATTTGAACATCCCCTGGGGCGTGGCGGCGCTCCTCACCCTCGTCTACCTGGACGGCAAGTACTGCCTAAAGACCAGCGACAGTCGCTTTCTCAGCAACGATGGGAAGCTGTTGACAGAGAGCGGGAGAGCCACGGCGTACACATTAGAGCTGAAGTGCGGGAAGCTGGCTTTCAAAGACTGTGAGGGGAAGTACTTGTCTCCTATGGGGCCTACGGGCACCCTGAGGTCTGGACGCTGCTCCAAGCCGGGCAAAGACGAACTGTTTGACCTGGAGGAGAGTCACCCACAGGTGGTTCTGATGGCAGCCAATGGGCGATACGTCTCTATAAGACAGGGTAGGAGATTTTTTTTTTTCCCCCATTCATGCAGGGGATCATACATCAGTCTGACCGCCCAAAAGTCAGACGGCTCATTTCTCCGACTACCCATTAATCCGAGTTATTCTACAGTGTTAGGGTTAGGGTCAGGGTTACTAAAGTCGGAGAAATGGGAGGTCGGACTAATGGACGCAAAAATAAAGAAATGTACTGTATGTTCGGAGAAATGGGAAGTCGGAGAAATAGCAAGTCAGAGAAATAGGTAGTCAGACAGACGTCATGCGCCCCACCCTGCAACACGTGCACTTTTACTATTGCCTAAAGTTTTACACAGAATCTCAAAAGTCTGATTAAATGGGCAGAGTTTGACCTCAGGTGCTACGCGGTGTGATCACATGAGCCTTCAGCTGACACGATCTGACCTACACACATACATAATGAAATAGAGGGCCAGTAAATACTACAACTACTACGGTTACTACTACTGGCATGTATACATACTGTGCACTGATACGTCTTCAGGAAACTCATCTTACAATTCGCAGGAAGCACATTAGCATGTGGACACGCTGAATATGGATGGTTAAGACAATAGACCACTCTCTAACGGCTGACAGCTGATAAGAGATGCGTGGTAATTATGGGTAATGTATTCTGCACATCAACATGCATTGGCATCACACTGAATAGTTGCATCTTTCCAGGAAAAACAAGATAGATGAGGCTGATACGGGAGACTATCATGCTCATCTGGGAGACCTGAGACGAATACATCATTTGTTTTAGGGCTGCAACTGATTTAGGTTAGTGCACGGTTGGTATTAAGTGTTACACCACTGGGTGATTTGATTAAATGACAGATTTATTGTACACCCATGCTGGGAATAACTACTGAAATAGATATTTCAACAACATTTTGCAATGAGTTTGAAATTGCAGTAAAGTTTAGGTCTTATGGTCTTATGGTTATAATTTATAGTTTTTATAAAAGCAAATGGAATAGAAAAAGTTGAGAGAGCAGGATGTTGTTTTCCCTTTTCCTTTCCCAAATGATCTCATAAATGGTGATCTTTTCAGAAACCCCCTCCCCTTTCAAAACCTCTCAAATGTACCTCCTGGCTTTGTTGGGTAATGGTGTTAACACTTAACGCTTTTGCCCCGTGGGCTTACTGAAACAGCTGCTGGTAACTTATATGGCGTACAGTAATGCTCTGTTGATAGTGTGTCATGTATTTACTCTTCGGTCTTGTGACAGGGAGTGCTGGAGAGCGTTATTTGATCGGCAAACAGGCCCGACACCACAATACTTTACTGAAGGATTACACCTGCTTCGCATTGTCTTCAAAGTTTCTTCTTCTCAAAAACAAGGTTGAATTTCCTTGATCAGTTGAAAAAAAGAATTTAAAAAATTGTAATTCTAAGCGTCACGTTACATCTAACCAGAAATGAGCTCAGAGTACTTGCCAAGAGTTTTACTGATGGGCAAAGGGGTTTTCTGGTCTGATTTGAAACTGGATTTGGGGTGGATTAGCGTACACCAACAGTGCTTGTCAGCATATTTGGCCATGACACCCATCTGCAGGCTGCAGATTCTTGTCTGCAGGGTCGAGTTACTTCAGCCCTGGGTGATGTAATTGAATCTCTAACTGCTCATTGTTCTTGGTGAGCAGTGGGAGCTCCAGGCAGACGCCAAAGGACTAGGAGCACTGTAAACCGATTGGTCGAAGAGGAGGAGATATGGTGGAAGTGTAGAACACACGGTATAGGAAGAGAGCTATAATGTATACAAGTACACACATGTGCATTTCACACACAAAGAAATAGTGGCAACCCGCTTTCTGCCGCTCTCCCTTTTCTCTTCCTACACTTGTTCTGCACAAACAAACGCTTTATCTTTCTCCAACACACTCACCCACACATAAACATGCCGTCCTGCTGCGGTGAGTGCTGGAGTGAGGTGTGTTGAATTATTGATGAAGTTGGCCCCTGTTCCTGGAAGGCAAGGGGGGCGGGGGGGGGGGGGGGGGGGTCTGCTTTCAGAAACCCAAGCTGCCTCTCACCTGGGGCCACAGCTTCTAACCTGCTAATCTAACCCACTGAACCCCGGCTGCAGTCTGTGGCTGTGCATGTATGTGCTGCTGCTGCAGAATGGAGGACACACGGTTTAAGAGAAAGGCAAAAATTATGCGTTTAGCAAGACACAATAAAGAGATGATATTTTTAGTTATGTTTTTTTTTTTTTTTGGTGGTGGGGGGGGGTTACATCTCAGTTCAAGAATAACAAGTTAATCTCTGTAGCATCCAGAAAGAAACAAAAGTATGAAACACTGAAGCCAACTTTTTTTTTTTTTTTTAATCCTTGGACAAGTTTGTTAGATGCACAAGTTTGCAGTTAGTTGATAAAATTGCTTGCAGGGTGCTTCTGTGGTAACACTGAAAAAGAAAAAAGATATCAGGTGTAAAGTGGACATGTGAAGTTAGATTAAAAGTGGAATCAAACAGAAAACTTACATGTTAGTGCCTCAGAATCGTTCAGTGCTTCTGTATTACCTTTTACACAACCTTTGAGGCTGACATGATGATTAAAGGAGCAGAAGTGGAGAATGGAAAGCAGAGAAGGGAGGATACAAGTGTACGAGGCCTCTCAAAGGACTCTGGGACAATAGAAGTATATGTGGAGACAGGTGGGCTCTTTGTCCTCCCTAATGTCGCCTGTGTCTTTACACATAAATTAGCACCTTTGTTCATGCTCCAGTTAGCGCAGAAGAGTTATGTTGGCTCGTGAGTAACAGTGTAGAAAATGGGTTAGCAGTAAAGAGGATCCTCAATTTAGACATACAGTACAAGTGTAAAAGTCTTTGTGCACAACAACAATGCAATGCAATTCTGTATTTTCCAGCAGCCATGAGTTTCTCTATATTGCCCAAGCATGTGTGTGTGTGTGTGCGTACATGTGTGTGAGTGTGTGTAGATCTGTCATCATGTCTCTCATCACCTCCCTGTGTTCCCGGGGTCTAAGTGGTCCACTCTGGCCTGAAAGTGAAGAAGAAATGATAGTCCAAAGACATACACTTTCCATTAACACCCATGTGAACATGCACGCACACATATAAACGTACATACACAACACGTAATGCATCTACACACACACATACACAGATAAGTGGGGGGAAAAAATGAAGAAGCAAAAATAAAAAAAAATAAAAATGACACAACATGCAGTCGTGTAGGATGGAGGATTGGGAGAAAGAGGGAAATAAGGGACAGGGGGATAGTGGCATCAGCTTACTATTAATAATGGATGTCAGAGGCATCTATCGCTGATGGATTAGTCAGGCCTGCTCCACTTGCAGGCTGCAGGTAGGACAACACCAGAAAGTGGAGCTGGAACTGGGGTCTGATCCAAAGTGTGCCACTGCAGCCGCTGCATAGTTTATCAGTGATCGTGGCTATGATGACAACATCTTATTTCGTATGCTTGACCAACCGGTGTGTCAAAGATGGTCATCAACGTGGCTATTGATATCTTCAGATTGCTGGCTTGGATTTCACTGTATCTAATGCCTTTCTCTCCCCCGTCCCCTCTCTCTCCCTCTCTCTTTTTCCTCCTTCATCCGTCTCTCCTTCCTCTGTCTCGTCTTCTCCCATCTATCAGATAGCGTCTGTGAGGTCCCAGCTGAGCCCGGCCTGAGGATCATTTCTAGCTTGAATTAGTGTGAAATGGACACATGGAATAGGTAGACAAAGCATGACATTGAGTTGGGATGAGAGAGAACGAGAGTGATGGGCCCCCAGGCATAGTTGCGGAGGAGAAGAGTAGAAATTTATGCTTCAAATGCACTTAAGATCAATGATAATTTAACCAGTTGTTAGACCTCACGATTCCTAGTTTATCTGGTGCGAATAAGGTGCGATTAAAGCCTCCATGGCGTTTTTGTTGCATATCATCTCATTTCTCCCTCCCCCAATCTGTTTCTATACTCAGATATCGAATTAAGGAAAAAAAATACCCTGAAACAATTCAATAGAAACAGTTGGAATATGCCGTTTTTTCTATCATCATCTATGGCTAAGGAAAGGTAAAAAAAAATAAATAAATAAATAGAATAAAATAAAAATGATATATACACACACAATATAAAAAAAATAGAATTGCTAAAACTATGTTGTAACCAGGCTCTACAAAGTGGTATGGGAATCTGTACAGTGTTACATTATGCATATGTAATTTATATGCATGCATCCATCAGTGGCTTTGAACCACTGGAGTGAATCACAGGTTTAGTACCAGCAATATACCAACAGCACATCACCATAAAATATGTTGTAACCTTTCTTGACCTCACTATGGATACGCAGGCGATATAGCCATATTGTCTCATGTTGCTTTTAGCAATGCAAGGCTCCAGGCAGGTTCAACTCATGTCAACAACCAGTGGATGGATTTCAATGAAACTGTGCAGACACTCATGATCCATCATCAGGTCAAAAGTCTGACTTGTTGTTGCACATAATGGTTTGGTCTATGACCAGATATCTTCAAATCTAATTGGATTATCTCATTAACAAACGCTAGAATGCTAAAATATGATTAGTTTCAAATATTAACCATTCCTCCTAAAAAAAATATTAGGCTTGTCACTGTGAGCATTAGGGCTGGAAATTAATGAATCATTTCATTCAGTTTACTTCAAAGATTTCAAAGATTTTTGAAGCTAAGTGATCACATCACAATTCACATGGAAGAGTAAATGCACTCACAGGTCTAAAGTAAAGAAGGATTGTTGACTTTTCAACTCAGCAGCCAGTTTACTAAGTTATTGCATGAGGACACAGAACTGCAACAATGTTTTGTCGCGTTTCTGTTCAGCATATAAACTTGTGTTAGAGTAGTTGTATTAGTTTCTGTAATAATTGTTTCAGTGGATGAAGTTTCACTTTTCAAGTACTGATAATTACTTCTTTAATTTCAGATTTATTTATTTTTTTTACAATAGTTTGGTTCCATATACCGGTAAGTTTATTTGTATAAATGGGTATACTGTGGCTATTTGAGAGGTTTAAAACAATGAAGCCAATTAGTAGAGTTTTTGTGGCAAACTGAATTTATTTGATTATTCATTGTTATGGCCGTTCCATGGGAGGGGTTGGTAATTATCTGTACATCCTGCTATGTGTGGACCATAAAATCCTCTGGTCTTTTCATGTTTTTCTTTTATTCTTTCATGGAGAGGATTGAGGGATTGGACGGGTAACACTCGAAAGCTGATTATATCAGTGCCCCGCAGTGAAGGGGGCAGATAGGCAGGTCCCGAAGGTGGAGCAGTGGTGGGAGGTGGGGGGGTCAGCCATAAGGAGGGAAGGATGTGGGGGAAGGGAGGGTGGGAGGAAGGGAGGAAAGGATGACCTGAGAGGAGTGGAGAGGAGAAAAAAGGGGATCAGGGTTGTTAAAGGATTAAGAAAATGTATCAGGGATATTCTGGGATTAAGTGCCCTGCAATCTGTCCGTTAGTGGCCAAACAAACTATTGTTTTTTATGTTTTTCGTCGAGCAATATGTTGACATGGAAGAAAGTATTCCATATTGTAAAGGAAGGGCTTGTCGGTGCATGTGTTTCCCTTGTGTTTGACACCAATTCTGTTTTGTGTTTTAGCAATGTAAATGATAGAATAATTGTTTTGTAAAAAGTGTTTGTCAGTCAAAGGTGTGAATTCTGCGTGGGTGTTAAGTGGTCTCAGTGTAACTACACAGAGCTCAATGCTGAGAGTGTCAGCTATTATACTATGGTGAGAAACAGGCATCCTACATATTTACCTTGTCTGTGAAAGATTCTCCTGCACGGCCACATTCAGTGTTTTTGTTTTATTCGTAGTATATTGTGTCCATAAATGCATCCAGACGTTCATTCAGTAAAAAATGTATTTACCCTCAGGAAGGTGCAATGGCACATCAGATCACAGGGTGCAGTTCAAAACGGAGTTAAAAACAACTCGACATCCCGAGATCAGACATGATTACCATCTCTTTCATGCTGGGCCAAGTTAAACATAACAATACAACCTGATTAGCAAGAGGCTGTCTGTGGCTTTCCGACTTGCCACTGGGAATCCAGGGAGTAATAAAAGACGTCTGTAGAGTCTGTAAGATAAATAAAAAAAACGTCTTTGGGGACTTAGGACAGTGCCGTTGAGAAAAGGAAATGAAAATGAAGAGGCGACTGATGGATGGATTCCTCTGAACATTAAATAGTCCTCAGGTTTTTCATGCTCAAGTATTAATAACAGGATGTGCTCACTGTGCTCCCTCCGCAGGAGTCAGCCTCGCAGCCAATCAGGAAGATGAGACAGACATGGAGACGTTTCAGATGGAGATTGACAAGGAAACCAGGAAGTGCACGTTTCGCACCAGCCAAGGGAACTACTGGGCCCTGGTGGCTCACGGAGGCATCCAGAGTACGGCCACGGAAGTGTGAGTAAAAGAATGGGCAGGAGGAAATACATCCTCAACTGTATGCGTCTGTGTCAGTCCTTCATGCTTACAGAGGGAAATGCTGCATTAACATCAAAGTAGGCTAAAAAAATATATATAATACATACGCACAAATGTGGAAAAGTCAGGGGGAAGGGGCCCAGTTTAGTATTCTTTCAGGGGGCCTAGAATTCCTAGTAACGGCCCTGAAATCACCATCCAAACCTAAATCCTTTAATCACATGTAACTTTACTTTAAAGTTTCTTAAAATGTCAATGACCCATATCGACCCCATAACAACACGGGGGGGCCAAATGACAGCCCAACATCTCAGAGCCCCTTTTGGTTTTAATGATATCCATCGAACATAAGATAATAGAAGATAAGATGAGCCTTTGTTATCTCCTAGAGTGGAGAAATTCAGGACTGAGCTGAAGGCAGGGGGAGCTCGCTCTGTTTCGTTTGATGGGAGATCACTTTACGATTCACCATCTGTCTCCCGACTCTCTTTCCTTTTATTTCTTCCTGTTGCTAACCAGCAATCCATTTTGATGCTCGTACATGTTTTGTCATGGGTGTAATCTTTCAGCGCTCAATCAGACTGAGACAGCAAACAGCAAAGAACATGATGTGGTCCTATCATCGGCTCATCACAGTGACAGGCCTTAGAGAGAAAAAAAACAGTCAAATTATTAGTTTTTGAACATTAACTTTGGTTTTATTTTTATTATTATTAATTTGAATTACATCTTTTCACCAGTTTGCAAATCATGAAGGTATTGTGACAAATGGAGTTCTCAGGTTGGGAACACCTGCTCTAATAATGCTGTAAATACTTCATAAGAAACTAATTTATTAGATATACTTTTTTTTTTTAAAGTATAATACAACTCAAAATTAAGTAAGTTGTGAATTTTAATATAAATCTATAGCAGTACTGATGATTCAGAGAAAGAGAAGCTGCTTGCCTGCATGATGTGGCAAATACTAGCACTGGTTTGAGTTCATGATTCCAGCCACAAAAACCTCTGGACGACTCTGATGTTACAAAAACCTTTGTTTCTCGTAGTTGACCTGCTTTACTTTGTTTCATCTTATACGTGTGTGTGCCCAACATGTGAGAGTCTTATATTCTCTCTTGTGCAGGTCGGCCAACACCATGTTTGCAGTTGAGTGGCTTGGCCACAAGGTAGCAGTAAAAGCTAACAATGGAAAATACATCTGCACCAAGAAGAACGGTCAGCTGCTCGCTGTCAGTGACTCCATTGGTAAGAGACTTTTTGTTCTTTCTTTTTCTACCTACTTCTCCACTCATGTATCTCGGCTCTTTACGACTTTTCCTGTGCTCCTTCTAATGTGTTTTTTTTTATTATTATGCTGTCAAACCTTTTCAGGCGAGGACGAACAGCTCACTCTGAAACTGATCAATCGACCTATGCTGATCCTCAGAGGAGAGAACGGCTTCATCTGTCACCACAAGAACTCCAACACACTGGATGCCAGTAGATCGGTCTATGATATTTTCACCCTGCAGTTCTGTAACGGGGCCTACAATATCAAAGGTCAGGACTCAAACAGGCCTGAGGAAGCAGCAAGACTGATTCTTTTTGGTCTGCCACTCGGCTCTTATTTAAACTCCGTGTTTTTGATCTGAATCCATGCAGGTGTGGGAGGCCAGTTCTGGTATGTGAACAGTGCCGGGCTGGTGTGCTCGGACGGGGAGACCCCTGAGGATTTCACCCTGGAGCTCCTTGAACACGGTCGCCTCGCCATCCGTGGTAAGAACGGCAAATACCTGCGAGGAGACCAAGGAGGGACGCTGAAGGGAGATGGACTCAGCCTGGGCAGCTCAGCACTGTGGGAGTATTAAAAACAGCACAGGTTTAAACCTGAACTCTGACTCATGACATCATAGAGGTGATCCGTCATCAAACAACTCTTTAGCATTCGAACTTAGTGGCACTTTATCCTATGTTTTTCCCCTCCTTGTTGCAAAGAGGCTGCAGCAGAGGACTGACTGTCACAGGTGGAGGCAAAACAAGAGCAAGAGCTGACTGTGGGTAATCTGCCAAGAGAAGCGAACAATGTTTTGAGACAAGACTCGATCTCAAAACCAAATCGGTGTGACTGAAAATAAGAGTTTTTGTGTTTTTCTTTTAGATTTTATCCAGGAAGTATTAGATGCAGCATGCAGGATTAAACAAATGTCTGAAACTAAAGAAAAAAAAGACATGTAGATTCTCCAGTAATGTTTCAGAGATGTGAAACCAAGTGTCAGCATAATGTGCAACTATCCTTTCAACTCATGCCATCCATGCTATCCATGCTTTTATCTTCAAGGTCTGGGGCTGCTCATTACATTAGTGAAAGCTGGGCAACAAAGGTGTCACTCATTCAGTCTGGCCCAGGTCTGGTCTTCTTCGGTGACTCGGTGCCATTTGACACGGACAAAGTTACCATTTGGAGTGAGATCATCTTTTAACTTTCATTAGCATAGTGTTGCTACCTGAGGACGTCGACTGTAACCAAGACTCATGTAGCCTTCATGTTGCCAGTGCTAATAATAGGATCATTTCAGCCTGCCACTGCGAGTCGGGGGATGTTTTTCATTTCATTCATTTTTTTTTCATCTGTATCTTTACATCATGTTATACTGTGAATTTCTTCTGCCTTTCTTCTACATAGAGATAAGAAATAAACTTGTATGGATGGTTATGTTTTGTTTTAGTGATGATGTCACACTTCCATCAGGATAATATTATTCCAGGCTAAGAGAAGTTTAGTGTAGAAATTAACAAAGGTAAAGGTGTGAAGTGCGTTACAACAACTCATTTCACTGGGTTATCTTTCTTTAATTTTTTGTTCTTTTAGCTAAAAGCTAGTTCAGAAAAGAACTAAATAACCCTGCCTCAACAAACATTTTTTTAAGTATATTTTTTGGCCTTTTTGCCTTTATTGGATAGCACCATAGACTGGATAGCACATATAGTGAGATAGACAGGAAAGGGGGAGGCAGAGAGAGGGGGAATGACATGCAGGAAAGGTCTGCCCGACGCGGGATTCAAACCATTCACGCCTGCGGAGGACTGTAGCCTCTACATGGGGCGGCCACTTTAACCACTGCGCCACGCCCCAATTTAAACATTATTAACCATTAAATAAAAGTAATGCATTTCAAAACTGTAAATATCTCCCCAATCACACACACAGATATAGCCATATTGAAAAGTGAAAAAATCCAGTGTCCTGCCTCGTATCTCTGAGCTCGCTCTTTGTTTCTGAACAGTTCTAAATGTGTCAAAATGAATTATTTGGCATGAACAGCTGTTTGAATGAGTTAAATTCCCACCTTGTGTTTGAACGTCACAACCATCAGCTCCACTAACCAACAGGTCATCTCACCAAATCCCATCAATGCATTCAGTCCCATTGTGTTGGTTGAGACTTCACTGTTATCGGACAGGAAGCTCCCAGTTTCAGTCCGTGTCCACCACTGATAGAAATCTGTGACTGAAGAGGTTCAGCATCATGCTGTTGGAGCAGAGGAGTTTCACTGTCATCATTTCTTCTCAATCTCATTTTAACCGAGATTTACTGCTGTGTGGTTGCTGCGCTGATTGCTGCTGTGGAGGAAACACACAGACAGCAGAGGTCACATAAGTCTCACAGGCCTGGTGCTGCAAAGATTAATGTGCAAGGACGGGGAAGAAAGCGCAATCAGATACTCACCAGTGTGTCAAATGTCGCCTCTTTACATGCTGGCTCGTGTTTAGCTGCTGCAAGAGCAGAATCGAGAAAAGTGTATCAGCCGTGGTACAAGCAGGGATTTGTACCGTCCTTACAGGAGCAGCTGTTTCCACTGGAGCTATCTGGACTTTGTCTTGTTCTCTCTCTGGCGTGAGATATAAATTACAAGAATGGGATGAGGTCCTTCACTGCCAGCTGTAGGTTTCCAGGCCATGACCATGACCCTCTGTTTTGGGTTCTTCCTCTCCTGCTGCTCTCTTTCAGTCCCTTATTGATAACAGTGGTATGTTCACTATCAGCAATAGGTCTGCCCTGGCAACTGATTGTTTCTTATTCTGCTTTCTTTTGATTAAGAGAATAAATGTTTATGATCTCTTGATGAAAAAATGTTTTCACTTGGTGATCCAGAAGCCAAAGAGTCGAACATTATTCACATTCAGGAGTCCTTATCCACAACTATGGTGTAGCTCTAGCTGAGCTTATTATGGACAGACAGCACAGGGATTAGCGCTTGCCACACAGAAAGAAGATGTACAGAGTTTACACAGTGAAGCCTCGGAGCCGCTGACCCTGAAGGACACCTCTCTATGTTCTGTGTTAGTCAGAGGCTGTACAACTGGAGACCAAGGATACATGATTCAAGAATGAATTGCAATAATCAAAGCCGGAGGAGAGAACGGCAAAGGCAGTGATGGAAGATAAATAAAAAGATTAATTATTGATCGAATTTTTCTAGGATAAAAAATATAAATTCTGTTTTCAATGACTTAATAACTTTGTGAAACAGCAAATTAAACAGTGACAGAGCAGTAGCCTCCTCCCGGTTCACCTATACGTGACTGTTTCTCTTGGGCCTCTTCTCATCTTTCCAATTTTTCTCTTATCTCTGTAACCTCAGCAACCTCCCTGCAAATCTAATCAGAGTACTGATCTAATTGTCGACAGTCGTTGGCCTGGTTTTTTGCAGAAATATGTAAATCTCAGCTGGGTGCTGAATGAGGTGACTCCATGAGCTCCAGTGGCGCAATCGGTCAGCGCGCGGTACTTATAAGACAGTAACCTGCAGAGTGATGCCGAGGTTGTGAGTTCAAGCCTCACCTGGAGCAGAGAAGTTTTAGCATGGAGACTGAAAGAAAAAGAGCAAACAACTCATCACAACACTAGACTGCAAGCCCTGAATAACTGCACCACAGCTCCAGGCAGAGTTCACCCTTCATGCAACATTAAAGCTTCTCTGCAAACTTTGTTATCATATTACTCTCTCTTTATTGGTGAGGAACATTCAAATCCCTTTTATGACGATTGACAACAGCAGCTGAAGACAGTCCAGTGGTGCAGTTGATCAGCACTTCATTGGAATTAGTGATACAGTGATTGTGAGTTCAAGCCTCATGTGGTGCAAGTTTTCTTCTGATCACTACCTGGCTGCATGTAAGCCAAGTCTGTTTCGAGGTATTTTTATTTTCACATGGAAACCTCAGCAGCTATTCATCTTACAGCACCTATAAAACATTTCAGGTTTGGAGTGAAAATCACAGTGGTGGCGATACATGTTAATTAGCAGGTTTGTAGTGTGAACAATAGCGGCGCATTGTTTTCCTTCATTAGACTTTGACACCTGCGGCAAAATGAAATAGTTCCCCTGAGCTCCAGTGGAGTAATAGGTCAGTGTGCGCTCATTAGACAGTAACCTGCAGAGAGGTGACAGCTCGTCTCCTCTCTGATGTTCCACACAGGAGTTAACAGGTCTGTGTGTCTGATGTGGGTATGAAATGCAGCAAAACGCTCTTTACTCAATTATCATATTTATGATTTGTTCAGTTTAGTTTTTGAATGAAAAGACCAGAGAACATGAAGTCACATCACCGCCACCTTCTGGACAACGTGTCGCTTTCTGTTCACCTTCACATTTTTCAATTATGTTTTCTAATATTCTCTCTGTAGGTTTGATCCCTTGGAACCTCATTAGCTGAAGCACTGGTGATGTGCTGTGTTATTGTTGGATAACCACTCTTATCTGTAGCTGTAGAATATGTCCAATAGCACAATAATAAAAATAATAATAATGAGTTATACAAGGTCACATCAGGAATTCTCACAGCCCTTTAAAGAAATACAAAAGTATATTTACATAAGCAATTATTATGGATATGACTGCTCACTATAGAACACTTGGACAAGGTTAAGGGTAGGTGTGAAAGCTTGTTTAAAAGGAAAAAAAAAGTATTAAATTATAAGGAGAGGATTTTCTCTGAGTTCTCTGTAAACACTGAGAAGAGTTCGGGTCATCTGGCCTGTGGACACGCCCACGCCAAACGCTCCTGAGATTCGACTTTGCTGGATCTGCTGCAACAGGCGCTGATGAGAGTGGAGGAGGAAAAGAAAGAAGAAAAGAACATTAAGATGCATTAGACTGAAGCGTCTCTGAGTTCTTCTAAGAGATGGGTTCAGCAGGTTTAAAAAAATATCACAGTGGCCTAAAACAGCTGCAAATTAAGTGTGTGTTATCATGTTATGTCGTCTTACCTCTGCTCGCTGCAGCGCCTGTCTGAAACCTGCACTCTGGACGCTCTTTGTGGAAGCAGCTCTGTCAGGAGCTCTCTGCAGCAGAGCCTGTGTCAAGGACCGGAGCAACAGATGAAAGAAGGAGAACGGAATTTCAAATAAAAATTATTTTCATGCATTTTTCATCTAAAAGCAGGAACATATCACAGGATTTTCAAGCCTGGTGAGGTGGAAGTGAAAGTGGGTGCTGCTAGAGCCATAATACTGATTCGAATATAATGATTATAAACAATAAAGGTTGTCTGTGTGGAAAAAAAGATTGAAGTCTCTCAGTCCCCATCATCAAACCAAATCACACTGCCACACACAGCATGAATTGTTAATGAAGGCAGAGGAATAGAATAAATACCAACAACTAAATTGTGAGTCCATCTTCATTTCATGCTCCACGTTGTTATCACAATGAGCTAAAGCTGCTCAGAAATTAGAAGTCTGGACTATATTTTAAGGAGAAATTGTGGCAGAGCATCCAACCAGCTACAACTGGCTCCTCTCTCTTTTGCCTTTATGGCAGTGGGGAGAGGCAGGAGCGTGTTGGATTTGAAGCCATGGCTATTGGCCATGGTTTGAGGGTGCATTTTTTAATCAACTTCCCGCAGCTCCATTTAAAGCAGAAGATCAACAGCAGTTTGTTTCTGTAATTTATAATTTTGTAGCTCTGAGTAGAGAAGTATCAGAAAACCCCCGCACTGTATGTTTCTCTGAAATACTAGAAAAGCAAAAACTGTGCATGGGCGTGTGTACTGTATGTGTGTGTGTGTGTGTGTGTGTGTACCTGTATCCGGCTCAGCACAGCGTGGTGCAGTCCACACACTGCTGCTATAGATGAGCTCTGGATGTGAACCTCCACTGTGCTCTCCTCTCCTGTATTTACCTGTAGAAAGAAGGATGCATCATACAACACTCATCTGCTTTGTTCAGATCATTTGTTTTTATAGCAAAACGTATTAATATTAAATAATGTAATATTTTACCTCTTTTGCGGTCAGTTTGACTGTGTCTCCGTTTGGACCTCGGGCACTGACAGCTGAGCTGCTCAGGACAGTCTTGTCTCTCTCGTGTCCTATCTTCACTCCTCCAGGACCTTCATACAACAGCCAGTCCATCAACGAGAGGGAGAGATTCTGTGGGGCCATGTTCGGCCCCTGAGGGTCCAAATCTAACACCAGCGTGTCCCTCACTAACTCTGATGACACCCTTACACTGGCTGAATACTGCTCCCGCTCAGCCTTCGAGGCGCTCTCTCCGCCTCCAGCCCCCCGTCGCGCACACCTTGTCCGGCGTGAGTTTAAAAAAGCTTGGATGCCGTCGCTGGGTTGAGATGTGGTGTTTTTGTTGATGGGATGGGATGCGGGACCGTTCAGCTGCAGGGCGTGCAGCCAGTCGACTGTCAGTGTGTTCAAGGGCAGACTTATACAGCTCCTCTGGAAGCCAGGAAGTTGTGCTGCCTCCTCCTCCTCCTCCTCCCCCAGGAGACTTGAGAGTGAGAAGATGAGTGAGCAGTTTACTCTCATCGGAAACGATGTGTCGCCTGCAGCTGCAAGAGGCAGTGACACTTCTAATGTTTCCCCTGGATGGAGATTGTGGAATGGGAATGAAAAACCAGTGGAGGAGCTCTGCCCTCCTTCAGCAGAGGAGGAGGAGGAGGAGGAAAGAGGAAACACAGAGATGCTCAGTGTCCAGCCGCGCTCCAAAACATAAGGACTTGAATTGTCCAGGACACATGTGAGGATCAGGGAGTCCTTTTGGAGCAGTTTGCTCCACCGGGTCGTGGCATGACATCTGATCTGTCTTTCCTGCATGGGAGGATGCTCCTCGCCGTCTGAACTGGTCACCAGCAGGGAGCTGATGTTGAGCACCTGGTTCATGTGCCGCAGAATCTGGTTTTTGGATTTGATGGCAGTTTTCAGCAGAGATGCTCTAAAGGAAGTTTACACAACAAACAGGTCTTGTAAAGCAGTGTTTCTCAACCAGGGGTTCTCAGAGTCCTAGTGGTACTTGGTGTAATTGCAACAGGGGGTTCTTAAAACGATAAAATATCATTTTATTGTGTGACCTTTAAAGACATTTATCATTATCATAACTTATAACTAAAATAGTGACTGGACTGAGCCATCATTTTTGCCTAAACTGCAGAAGCTAAGCTAATTGGCATTTTTCCCACTGCCTTATGTTTTAATGGGAAATAGGTCATAGTTTTATAAGAAGCCACATTTTGGTGCTTTTGATTCATTCTTGTTTGTCTTGTTACATATACTGCATTACGCCATGACTACAAACTCGACACTTCCTGTGGCCTTTTCGAATTATGAGCCCCCCGTTTCAGTTGACAGTCTCCATTAATTTCTTAATTCAATTCAATTTTCAATTCAGCTTTATTTATAAAGCACATTTCATGCACAAGGCAGACTCAATGTGCTTCACAACAGGTATACATAGTTATATAAAAATCAATTAGA
Organism: Trachurus trachurus; assembly: GCF_905171665.1. NCBI lineage: Eukaryota > Metazoa > Chordata > Actinopteri > Carangiformes > Carangidae > Trachurus > Trachurus trachurus. Next base: position 20,202,774 of record NC_139913.1, on the reverse strand, counting down.
AATCAAGAAGAGTGCAAGTGCAAGTAAACAATCATAATTGGGCTTTTATTGTGAAATATCGCACAGGAAGATGGTATACAGCTATGAAATGGAATATTTGCCTTCAGAACCGTTAATTAATATGCAATGACACAATAAAAAAGGCTATTCTGTCAAATTTGTTTGGGACTCAGTCTTTCCCCCCCCCCCACCTCACACCTGGGTAGTGGTGGGGGGCAAGAGGGGTCTTATAGGGGGTCCAGTGCCCCGAAGAGGTTGAGAACCACTGATGTAAAGTGTCACAACCCAAAGCTGTGGTCAGTTGAATCAAAGAGGAATCATTTTGCACGTACCTTTCACAAACATCCCCGATGGCAGACAGGAGATCTCTGACGCCACGGCCCACCTGCGTGGAAGGCAGATTGGACAATCCTGCATCCTCTCTCCTTGCAGGTAAGATAATCCTCTGGAGCTGCCCTCTGACAGACAGACCCAGAAGCTCAGCTCCTCCTGAACAGAGCAAACAGTGTAATCTTCAGAGATGTGATACACGCCACGGTAAACAAAGACAACACACAGAGACAGGTACTAGGACACAAGACAGAGATAAGTCAGAGAATGAAACAAACATGTTGGCTCAGCTGCAGAACTGAAGAGCGTTTTCCACAAACAATCGTCAAATCTTTGATGGTAAATACTCCTATCACACCAGTTATAATCAATCAAATCAATCAACTAAATTATCTACTATGTCATATTTTACAGTTGTCCGCTTTGCAACTTGTGCACTTTTTCCAAACAGATTTATTTAATTTAGGATGAAACTAAAGATGCTGATGAAGTATCCATCATCATACAAAGACAGCAAATCAATCACAGTTGAAATTTGAAATGTAATATTTTCTCATATCGTCTGTGAAAGTTGAAGTGTGTGTGAGGAGGAGGCTGTGAGTTTGATGAATTTCTGCTTTAAAAAGTTTGCTGTTCAGCAAAGATGCCCTCGAATGAACTGTTTGTAGCTGCTTCCTTCACTGCATGTTACTTTCACAGAAAAGAAATGAGAAAAGAAATTTAAACTGTGATTGATTTGCAGACACTGTTTGCAACTGCTTTATCAAACCAGACAAAACCTCACACAAACTTCAACTCTCTGTATTTTGTAAAGTGGAGAGCTTTGTGTTAGGCCTGACTTACCTGTTGTGTTGTGTTCAGGTGCAGCCAAGGCGACGACTCTACACACGTTTAAACTGGTGGGGCTCTGGATGGTGGCAGCTGTCCTGCTATTTGTCTCCTCGTTTCTTTCCTGGCCGTCTCTCCCAGATGATCCCTCTGATAGATCCAGCACCAGCAGGTCTGAACCAGAACTGTAGTAGAGCTGGTGTTTATCTACAAAGCCACACATCACAGGCCCCGGCACACAGGCCTCAATAAATCCAGCTGTTTTGGCCCCTCCCTCTGGTCCTCCCTTGTCAGTCTTCATAAGCAAAACTCTCCCTTGTTCACCCACTGCCACCAAACACTGTGCAAGTCCTGGACCCGTTTCTGTGGCAACAGATGCTCCCACAAATACGACTGGCTGCTCCAGGCTATGCAGGACTCTGAGCTGCGATCCTGGGAGACGCAGAGGGAGGAAGCACAGGCGTCCATCTGGCAGGCCATAAAGGACAACTGGTGATCTGGCGAGGGCTGCGTCAATCCCAAACAGAAGTTTGAAGAGGACAGGTTCAAGGCAGAAATGATTGTCTGCTAATGTGGTCTCTGATGACGAAGAGGAGGATTTTGTTTCACCAGAATGGACACAAATCAGAACTGGGCCCTTTCTGACTCCTGTCTTTCCCTGAGTGTCAGCTGACACCAGCGGTAGACTGAATGAACTGAGCAACTCACAGCTGCTGGACTGCACTTGTTTTTGTGTTTTGTACAGACTCAGGACCCAGGACGCGTCTCTCTGGGACAGGATGAGGAGCACAGAGTCGATAAGGAGAAGGGATAACACACCTTCTTCTCCAACAACAAGACGGTCAGTGGAGATTTTTAGCTCAGCTGGGCCAGAGGATGCATCCACTGAGAGGCTTGGAGCCCTGCAGGGGTGAAAAAGGAGAGAATGAATGAATGAGGCATTTGTGAACTAGCATTGTTGTAAATACTACATTTGAGCTGTGCATGTCAGGGTACATACTTAGACAGCAGAGGTGGCAAGTTGACACAGTAAACTCCACTAGTACATGACACATAGAGGAGCTGGTTATCATGACTGACAACCAGGTCACTCACAGGACCGGGAAACTGGAGGACAGCCTGCAACAAAACAACATAACACAGTAATTAACATGTGAGACTGTATCTCCACCTGTGGATGTGTGTACAGCAGTGCTGCAGTTAGTAGACAACTTACCGTGATTTTTCTCTCTTGACTATTGAAGACATAAACTTCGTCGCTGCCAGTGCAGAGGAAAACATCTGTCTTTAAACCAAACTTGATCCTCGGTGTGTGTGATGACGAGCCTGAGGAACCAAACTCAGTCCAAGTTTCAACAGCACACCGACCTTCCATAACCACAACACCGTAGAAGAGGAAGCGGCGTCTGCATGTAGCTGCTCAACCTTCAACAAAGAGAGAAATAAATAATACACGTGAAAGACAGTGGCAAAACTAAACCAGACAATCTTCAGCCGGATGTTGACAGAGGATATAGAGTTCTTACAAAATTCCGCGCATCACGTTTTGAACCAATAATAAGAAAGAACTACATTACCCATGAAAATAAACGGAAGCCTGGAGGTTTGGTGGCGGATGCACTGCTCCTCTCGAAGTTATGGAAGCGTATGTGCACTTTTATACGAAGTGTGGGCGCAGCGAGCTGGTAATGTGTCCTGTTTTCTTTTAAATACACTCTGTTACAAAAAATGAGCTCGTAGTTTGGTCTTATTTTGTGCCATTAATCCGCTGGGTGACGAACAATAGGTGGCGTAGTCGTGTACTTGCAAAGTCGTCCATCCCCCCCCGAAGGAGAGTGAGTCTCCGTCGGCCAATCAGAACAGCCGGAGCGAACATCGGTCGGCCAATCAGAGCAGCCGGAGCGAACATCGGGCAGAAATTTGAAAGCGCCCTGTTGCTGCTCGCTGTTTTCAGGTGGTAGCAGAGATTTGAACGGAACTGAAAGACACATTTTAACTAAACTAAACACGATGGAACTGCTCGCCGAAGAAGATATCAAGATGTATTTTTATGAGAACAGACTGAAAACCTTCGAGGGGTGGCCTTTCGACGAGGACTGCATGTGCACCCCGGAGAACGTGAGTGAACGTTACAGACCGTTTACTGTTGAACCAGAGCTAGCGCCGCTCAGCTAGCTAAGCTAAGCTAACACAACAACAGTTAGCACCGAAGTTAGAAAAACGAACTAACATCGGTATTCGTGTGAAATACGGTGTAACGTTAACTTTAGCCGATTTAGTTGTGCTCTGATGGAGATACTTGAGTTACATTGGTGGCATGTCAGAACTTAACTTCACCTGAACACACACTGTCAACACGGTGTCAGACTGAGCTGTCTCTGACAACAATAATGTAGATAGATGACAGTAAGTTACTTTATTCCTAATTTATATCCTTTGCAGGAAATGATTGTGTCACAGCAACTCCAATAGAATAGAATAAAAAATGCAGATACGATATGACAATAAAATAACTTAGGTTAGCAATAATATTAAAGATACAGTAACAAAATCTGTATAAAATTAAGTAAGGAGACATAAAACATAGTAATTCAGTTAGTGCAGGATTAACAATCGTGTAATGTACAAGTGCAGGTGTGCAACTCTGAAATAATCATTATTTTTCAGTATTAAAGAGTCTGATGGCTGCTGGCAGGAAAGACTTGCATATTTACTTGTTATAAGAAATCATGATTTGAGCTTCAGGTTCATCAAGTAAATACAGCATATTAAAGCAGGTGAGTGGGTGATGACACAGGGATCTTAGACCACACCGTATCAGTCACAATCCATCATACACTTTATTGATTTTTTCCTCTGTTCTGATATTGTGTCTCAGGTGAATCCATATCCTATGTAAAAGGCTGCAGAAAACAGACAGCCCTGCTTGGAAACCTGAACTCAATTTGTTAGATTTGTGATAGTTTGTTTAATATCCTCACTATTTGTTAGTGTGGTGTCAATACACATAAAGTTTGCATAGAATTCACATATCCCTTTTCTTCCTTAATCATTTGCTCAATAAAATGTCTGACATCTTCAGAGGTTGTTTTCTCTCACAGACAAATACGCTGAAATTCGATGCAATAAAAAATAAAAGGGAGAAAAGCAGCAATTGTTTCCATTGACAAGCTGCAACTAGGAAATGTTTTGTGCTGAAGCAATTTATCATCAAAATAGTTAATGATTTTTTTTTCTGTGACTTATCAGTTGGCAATGAAAGTAAATAATTTTCAGTCAGTTAATAGTGCAAAAATGTCACATTGTTCACTTGTTTTTTCCAGATGGCCAAAGCTGGCTTCATTCACACCCCTTCAGACAACAGCCCGGACATCGCCATGTGTTTCTACTGCCTCAAAGAGCTGGAGGGCTGGGAGCCCGAGGATGATCCAGAGTAAGATAACAACATTATTTATTGGGCTCATGTGTCAAAAAGCCGAATAAAAAGACAAGAGATCTATGCAGCTTTTTGTCTCATTAATTTAATCTTATCTAATTTGAATTAGTCCAATCCTCAAGAGATTTAGGGAGGTGCACCAAAATAATATGATTTAGCAGGCTCAAAAGACAAAAGGCACTGTTAAGGAAGAACTGCAATATTTTACGGCAAGAGGTGAACAGTCCATTTGATAAACCATTGGCAAAGAGAACTAGCAACATGCTGGAAAATGATGGATTAGTTTTTTTTATAATGCAACTCAATAGCACATTTTTTCGATCTTATCACATTGATAATCGGCTGCATATTTTAAAATCCATGTGCCGTTTTAACACACACAGAGACTCTGTGTTAAAGACATTGTCCAGGTTATTTCCCGTCTTCAATTTTACTCCATGTGACTAATAAACTTGTTCTTTTATGTCTGAAATCAATGGAGTGCTTTTAAAACTCTGAACTGAATTACACACACATTTGGCCAGGCCTTTCCAAAGTGATTCACATGTACATCCACCCAACACACTTTGAAATGGCTAAAAATAGCTCAAAGTTTATCCGTCTCATTCCTCCTCTTTGACTGGCTGCGCTGGCTGAAGTACTCTACAGTTTTAAACAAGAGTAAAGGTTAGTTTGTTGAATTGATTTATTGCAGTGGAGAGCTGGAGACTTCAAACACAACACTTTGAGTCTATAAATGTTTTCAAGCATATGTAAGTGATCACTTAAAAGTCTTTTGGTTTAAGAGTTTATTTGTGACCATCGCACCACTGTTCACTGTTGGAGTGAGATTTTTCCACTTACCGGTACCTTCTTTGTGTTACATAATTTTGCAGTGGCTGTGTCTGATACAACAACACTTCAGGCATCAACTATCTGAATTCTTTGTGGTTTTATATTCATGGTCATTGAATTTAGGTTATTTGAATCAGTGTGTAACTGTTGCGGTTGTCCACTATACAATATACATTCCCTCCCTGTGTTTGTGGGCACAGTGTAATATGTAATATCAGTGTGTTGTTTCCTTTGCAGAAAGGAGCACAAATCGCATTCAGCAGCCTGCAACTTTATCACCCTGAAGAAGAAAGTAGAGGATCTCACTGTGGAGGAATTCTTCAAACTACAGAAGGAGAGGCACAAGTTCATCATTGTACGTATTTAGGATGACTCCATAACTTTCAGATTTACAGCTTAGTTGTACAAGTCCCATGCAAGTAAATTAGAAGTAAATTTGATCTTTTTTGTAATCTTGTCTGGTGCCTTTTCGATCTGTGGGCGTTTTTGGCAAGTGACTAAATTGCTGAGCAAGATTAACATCGACAGAACCATAATAAGTTCCTGTGAGAAAATTACACCTTGTCATTAGTCCTGATTAAGATTTTCCCTCCCTCGTTTGCAGAACAAAACCTGTAATGATGCTGTCACCAAATTTGAAGAGGCGGCTAAAGTGAGAAGAGCAGAAATAATCAAGACGGCCATGGGGGAGGAGTGACAGTGAATGTCTGTTGACGAATGAAATGGTTGGTGTGCGAGAGACTGTGGTTGGCTTTCTATGTTTCTTTCATGTCTCCTTCTCTATATATGTCAGTTTTTAATGTTGTCTGTTTTTCACGTGATCTGTTTCAAACCATTAAACTTGTTCTTTTTAGTTATTCTATATGGTGTGATTGTTTTTTTGTTTGTTCGTTGTTTTTGGGGGGGGGGTGCATAGTGATTGGAAATTTACTGATGTGCAACATAAGTGAGTCTGAGTATTAAGACGGGAGACGGATGACATTGACCTCAGTGTTTCATTTTTCCAGGTGTTGCCTTGGCTCTCCTTATTAAAATCGTGTACATCTTTGCCAAATCTCCATTCTTGGTCTAGGTGCTTATTATAGCTGCACTGGCTGTCTACCATAACTCTATAGGACACCAATTTGGCCATGGCAACAGACTAATCCCATGGGGGGGCAGCTACTGTGGACCATCCCTGTATCCCTCCTTTACAGAGGTGCCTCCTATTATTTACTTAAATAAAAAAAAGTCGGTGACAGCAAGTCATCAGTAGGTAATGGGAGCATAAAGCAATATATAATTGACATATACCACCAGTAAGATCAAATCAGCTCCCTCTGTGTCACTGGGGTGCGTTTCATGCTTTAGATTGAAGATGTATATAACCGTCATTTTGCAATCTGTTGCACTAGTACTGGAAATGTGGGATGCAAGTTGCCATTGTTACTCAGTCCTCCTGTACTCCATGTGATGTGCTACGTCGACGCGCGGCGCGCGCCTCGGTAATAAAATAAAGTCCCTCCCAAACAGAAGCTGTTACTGTTGACATCCTCGTGCCGCTCTGTGACTCCAGTAGAGCCCAGTCTCCATCCTGTAGGTCGCAGTTATCGCCTCGACAGGGACAAAAGCTTTTGGAGAAGCTGCTCTGTGGTTCTGGCGCAGACGGAGCTCACCGGGTGATTGAATCCTCACATCCAGCGATGAGCGCGTAAACCCGGGAGCCTGGGGCATCCATCATATTTACAGCCGTCACCGGTATGCGTGAGTTAAACCTTCGCCTGTGCAGGATGAAGGTGACCTTTGGATGTTTGGTGATCACCGCGGGCATCTGTGGGATCCTCAGCTTCGCCTTTTTGGCGACTTCCCTCGGTACCGACTACTGGTACATCATCCAGATGAACCCCGGCGGGAACACCAGCGACTTCGAGGACATGAGCTCGCGCTCGGGATTGTGGACCATCAACGAAGGTGAGGGTCCTACTTCCCCATAACTTTTATGTCATGATTCAGATTTATCGCCTGTTCAGGTTATGGTTTTTCTATGAGCCGCCAATTAGTGATGGAGGGAAACTGCAGATATGTAGGATGTAACTTAGTTGTTCTTCTCATCCAGGTGGGAAGAGACACGCAGGCTTTATTGACTCCTTCAAAGCTGACTACTCCAGGTACTCTGAGACTGAGGTGCACATGCTGAGTAAGTCTCCTCTTTAATGAAACCCTGGGCTCATCCTCAACACATACTCTGCTAATGAAGTTTCAGTATCAAGACACTCATGATTCCACATGCTCTATAATCCATCTGTTACACAGACATGCACAGTGCTATAGTGGTGGTGCTTCCTCTCAGCCTGGTCCTGTTGCTCTTTGGTGGCATCTGCGGGTTGGTCAGCTCCCTGGCTCGGAGCCCCGTCCTCCTCTCCAGCACGGCCTGCTACTTCTTCATCTGCAGTAAGTTGAGCTTCACTTCCTTTAGGTCTTTTTTTTTTGTCATTTGTCACCGGGTCTATGATCTTCAGCGGAGGATTGCTCAGGTCTTGCTGTTTCACCTGTGTGTTTGACAATGACATTATTTATATACTACAGTGGTCAGTGGCACTCGTGCATTAAGACTAATCAGAAATACTAGTCCCTTTATTACTATTGGCAATACTTAGATGAGTTTAGAGATAGATAGTAGAGTCTCTCTCCACTGTTCTCACTAAGTTGTAGGAAAGGTGATGTTACACAATAACTTATAGTAAGTAGTAATAGTACGAGAGCTCTGTTCCCACACAGTTCTGCTGTGCACCATTTACCTCAGTGTTAAATTAAGCAGTGAGTGAGCGGTTGATTGTTCCAACACTCAGTGGCTGTGTGTGTGTGTGATGAGGAACAGGATGCAGGTGAAATAAGTCTCCACTAAACCTCTGTGCACATTTACAGTTTAAACCACATTTTATCACAGTGCTATATAATGGCAGTGCCGGCAGTGCATAAAAAAGTTCCCCCACTGCTTTAAAATTTTAATACATTTATTTGATCACGCACCACTATGAATAAGAATATGGTAATAGTCTCAGAGTCTCACAGTTTTATATACGTATATTGATTCAAGATTACAAATAGCTGTGTCCCTTTGTGAGTAAAGTTTGCATTTAGTTTAAGTTGTTCACATCTAAAACACAAAAATGAAACAATCAAAACCACTCTGATTGCATTACAGAAGAAAATGCAAAGCGCTATATATCTGGTGGACTTTATGTCTAACAGGAATACGGCAGTAAAGCAGGGCCATGTGGTTAATGCAGGCAGGCGGGAGCACTTTATGTGCACGGCTGAAATTGACCTCAGTTATAGTTATTGACCTCATGTGGCTGAAGGGACTGAAGTTTATTACCACCCAGGTCTGTCTCTTTGATTTGGCCATATTGGTTAAGTATGCATGAATGTCCTGGTGTGTGTGTGTGTGTTTTGGTGTGTGTCTAGCTGCAGTTGCTTCTGTTACATCAGAAGTTCTTCATCCTGTACTCTGTCAGATGGTTCATGAGAGCTTTTACTGGTCTGTGGGGAGGAACAACAGTGAGGCAAAATTGCTTTGGAAACAACTGCAAGGCAAATTTGCATCTATCCAAGCTACATAATGTATTTATATACACAGCCTGTAATTTCACATCGAGACAGATGAGAATAACTTGTAAATAAAAATAAAAATATTTTATAAATGTAGAATATAAAATATTTAACAAAGCAGACTGTGTGTCTTTAAGAAGCTGTAAAAGAAAAATATCTCTTTAATATCACAATAGCATCAGTGGGAACTCCTCATATTCAACAAATGCTTGATGTTAATTTGTTAAAACGTCTTTACTTTCTTGTAACAGAAGTCTTGCTCAAGATATGATATCTGCCGTTACACCAGAAACCCAAGGCTGATGGTGAAGTAAGTGAAGGGAGCTAATTCTTAGTTTTGCTATTGCTACAAAGCGTTAGCATTAACAGCTGTGTGCTTACCAGTCAAGAAGAAACGTTGTGATTTAGTATCAAGCTTCATTCCTTTCCTCACCTAAAGCTATTTCCACCAGTGGAAGGAAACTCTAACATAAACTGTTTTGCTTCCATTTTCATTCCGTCTTTCCTTTAGGGTTAGCTCATCACTTTCATTGTGACTCGCTGTGGCCTTTTGTCCTGTAAACGCAAAGATGTCCTTGTCTACTGACAATCACTACCACCTACTCCTGATAACATAAGAAAACGTATGAATGGCCCTTTAACCACAATACTTTACAAAACTGTTAAAAGGGGTGTCAGGTGGCTCAGTGGGCAGAAGCTATAGCTGGGCTATAGTCCTTATTGCAGCTGGCCCCGGATCGAATCCTGCATCGTGTGGCCCTTTGCTGCGTGTTCCCCCTCTCTCTCCCTCCCCATTTCCTGTCTCTCTCAACTATACAATCAAATAAAGGCAAAAAGCCCAAAGATGTACATAAAAATAACCCCAATAAACTAGGAATGAAAAATCATGCCTATGCAAATGCTCAGCTAACATGTTGTCGTTACATCTCAAATGACACGACTTCTTACAATCTGTCGTCATTCAAATGAAAAAGTTCCCATCCTAGCCTTTATCACATTGACGGTTACTGTGAGCAGACGTTTGGACTGAGGTTGAAGAAACCAGCGTCGATGTAAAAGAGCTGACAGAAAATGTTGCTAACTCAATACAAAAAAAGCCATGTCCACTGCCTAACAAGGTTAAGACAACAGTCCAAATATTGCAGCTGCCAGGTAACACGTTAACCCGATTATCTGATCCAACTTAAGGTCATAATCAGAGCAAGCAGACTGCAGTTAACAGAGCTGGATTAATTGTCAGTCTTTCAAATTAAATTTGCTGTTTACACACCAGAGTCCTGTTTGTTTTTTGGTGTATTTTTTGAATCTGTGTCACAAAATAAACTTAATAAGATGTGTGTTTGGAAAACAGAAATGAGAGGCTTGGAGCTGGTAGTTATGGACAAACAGCTCTAGCTTTTTGCAAAAAAAAGAATTAAGAAGGTGTTTGTGTCGCAGCTAAAACAGTATGCGCTTGTGCGAAACCGTCATATGGATTAATACCAACAAGAAAAACATCAGACACCTTTCTTTGGCCTAATATGTTCCTGCTCCGTCTATGCTGCCACACACCCGACCTGATAATTATTTTACTATCTAGGATATCATGTAAATTTGGGTTACTGGCAGAGCTAAATTACTGCTAACCATGTCAACGCTATTATGTTAATCTGGGTATTTACAGTAATCAAGTTATTTGTCCGTGCATAAACGTAGCGCCTGAGCATCTGGCAGAGCTCTTCCTTTTGGATTTCTTGGATGCTCTCCTGCCAACGCCTTATGACCTCCATAAAGAGGACCTTGTGATAGATAAACACTTAGTTAGAAAGACCCTTTATAGTCTCCCAGTAATAAGCAGCACATGGTAATGTGTGGAATGGAATAAAGGCTCGAATTAGATTGGAGTCATCTTGTGAACTTGTTGACTGTCTGACTTAAAATATCCCATCCTCACTCAAAGCCAGGCGTCTCTTTCTTTCTTTGCGGTCCCTCGCTTGTTGTCCGAGCGCTCTGCTGCTCTGAGCGCATCCTCCTCGGTCATGATGTATTATGTTGATAAACCCCAACTGAAATTGAGAATTGTATGTTCACGCAGTCAGATGATGAGCGTGTGAGTAACATGACACCTTATGACATGACAAAAGTTTGATCAGGAGAGAAATACACACACACACGACAGATAACCTGAATTTCCCTGTTAATTGCTTTGTTCTGTCTTCGCTCTCATGTTGCAGTGACTTTCCTCATCAACCATTAAACAGCCCAATAAGTGTCTGTGTGCGCTCCCTGCAGAGTCGTATCATCTCTTCCCGTGTTCATCAGTTTCAGTCTAACTGATATTCTGAGGAAGCTTTGCTCTAAAATGAGAACATTCACCAAGTCCCAACTGAAAACCAATTCATGTTTATGACAAAAGCAAAAATATGTGATATAATTTCATTAATATACTGTAAATGACACCACCCTCCTCTTGATTCAAGTGAGTGAAGCCAAAAAAACAAACATATTGTGACTAATTATGACTAACTAACTAATGAACTAATTAACTAGGGACCGGACAGTGCAGCAGTGGATTTCTAAGTCCATGAGAGATGAGGGGGTTAAAATGTACTGGTATTATAATGAAGGACATGAGCCACAAAAAAGAGAAGAGTTCAGACAAAAAAAAGCATACACCTCGCACACTCAAGCTCACAGTTTTCTCTCTCTCTTCGACACTGCATTGATGCCTAAAGGTTCTGTAGATGGAGCGCCTGCTCAGCCCACTGAGCTATACGACGCTCCACAGTTTTCTCTCCGGAGTATCTCCGATCACCTCCACTGGGTCCTCTAATAGCTGCTTTCCTCGACTTCCTCTATTAAATGCCAATCCTCTTTTAAGACTTGTTTATCCCACAGAAAGAAATGAGGCCAAATTAAGATTGTGTTGCATTCAAGTGCTCACCCACTTTCCTTGCCACCTGTGCATCTTTGTTGAACCATCCAAAGCCAATGTCCTTGTCTTCCATAACCTGAGTTTCAAGCTGCAGCCAAAAGAAAAAAAGATGATTTGGGAATAAATGAAGCAGAAGTGGACTGAATGCAAAAGTTCATTTTGGGTTGAATAAGTTTCGTCGGATATAAAACTTTCGGTTCACTTAAAAAAGCTTGCGGACTGCAGTGTTAGGTAAAGTCTTAGGGGGGAAAGAAATCATTACCAAAGTTGGCAACATCTTGATCTGACAGGTACCCGGGCTGCCCAGGGGCCATTAAAACAGTTACATAATCATCCAGGCTGCCTTGTTCTAAATATAAGTGCATATATAATTATTCTAGGTGAGCAATGATTCTCACACGAGTTTGTTTAGCTTGTGATTGATGTGCTGTCTGGGCCAGTGGAGCTTTTCACCACTAGGCTAGTGCTATGTGGCAGACCGGCAGTAGTTTTATAATGATCTATTTATCCTTTTTATGTTCTGTAGTATACTTCTTATCTTATCATAATCTTACCATATATTTCTATTGCGACTAGCATGTTATGTCTTCTGTTGGTCAGGTTTAGCTAATAAACTTTGCATGTTAACATGCTAATGATTGCTGAGGCTGAATGTCATTTTAAGGGTTTGAGTCATCAAGCAAATTAGATTAATTTGCATTTTGACTAAATGAAAAATCAGAGGACCACCAGAAGGTTTCAATCATCCAGTAATTGTTTACTAATGTCTGTAGAGTCACGCCATTAGCTTAGCTCAGAAGTCCAGTTCAAAAGCTGCCGTCTTGTTTGCTCGACTGTCTGTGAAATCTAAACATTCATTTTTCCTGAAGTTAAAGAAAATCAGCAAATCTTCACATTCAAGAAACTGTCTGCTACCATTTATTTTTTTGGGGGGTCGCTTAGACAAATGACATGAATAAAATGAAAATATCAAAGCTGTTTATTTCAGTTTTAGTAGTAGTCGTCCTTCCTGCATGTGGCTACATGTGTAGTATATGATGCAGTTTCTGCTTTTCTCTCTATTGGTTGTGTCTCTCTGCCTCACTGCCCTCCACAATGAACTACATAAAAATGAGACATCAGATGTAGCTTCCTCATCATTCTCTGAGCACCCCTGGGTGTAATTGTAATAAAATGATTATTAGTCCCACCCTGGGTAGCCTCTGCGCTCCACTTGCATCCCCTTAAAACAAGTCGCAAGCCGTCAAAGTTAAAAGGGTTTCCAATAGCAACACTATGGAAGTTGTGAGGACTGTGTGGGTGTGTGTCTGTCTCGGTCTATTCTCCGTAGGCTTGGATGTTGTGTAAGAGGACAATACGTGCGTCAATGTGTTTCCTGTGTCTCACAATATGAGATTTTGGGTAGCTAATGGCTTCATGTTATTGGTTTTATTGATAAGCTCTCAGCACAAGCTCTGACTGGAGGTGAATTTCCTCTTTGTAATTGCTAGAGTACAGTGCCAGCATGTGTCGAGTTCCTGCCTGCTTGTGCGTAAAAACACAAATACGTACAAAAAGTTTCATAATGAATAGAAGGCCTTGACATTAAGATTTTTAGATAACAATAACACAGTGATTTTATAATGAAGAACAGTAGGTCATGATCTGACAAGATGATATCATCTGCTGGGTGGAAATGTGTCTATGGTGATTGACGAATGAAACCTTGTTTTAATCATAAAAGAATTTACAATATTTTTTCACAATCCAATTTTAATTTTAAAGGGATAGTTCAACATTTTGGCAAATTGGCCCATTGCCATAATTGCTATAGTCATAGCAGTAGGTTCGTTATCTTTAATTGTCAGTGCAAGCTGTTTTTAGAACGGCAGAGCGGAGCAGCAGGCTGCTCAGAGCTATGCTATGGAGGCTAAAGGAATTTCAATCCAAAAACTCCAAAACGCGTTCAGGGACAGTTTTTCAGCAAGCAGACTCTGTATTTACCCTGTATTTACCTCGAAAACGGCTCCGTTTCGTAACGTTCCGTTATCTCATAGCGTGGTGATTGTGCAGGTCACAACTTGTCCACGAAAGCATTTTGGAGTTTTTGTATTTTGTATTTGATGAATTTGATGAGGGAAACCAAGAAATTCCTTTAGCCTCCGTAGTCCTATAGCTCTGAGCAGCTCGCGGCTCTGCTCCGCCGTTCTAAAAATAGCTTACACCGACAATTAAAGGTAACGAACCTACTGCTATGACTATAGCGATTATGGCAATGGGCCAATTTGCCAAAATGTTGAACTATCCCTTTAAAGCACACTTATGGCCTCCCCAAACTCTTAATGTTCCGTAATGTAAGTTTGGAAACCCAGCACTGCTTTAATACTGTGTATTTGTGTGTGTTGCACCTCTCTCCAGGTCTGCTGACCCTGTGTGGCGTGAGCCTCTACATCATCTACTCCAACCAGGCCTTGGTAGAGACAGAGAGGCTGGTGGGGCCTGAGAGCCTCGCCCAAGTTCACACCTCGTTCGGCTGGTCCCTGGACATGGCCTGGCTCTCCTACGGCCTGGAGCTCCTCACCGGCGTGCTGCTGCTCATAGCTGCACGGATGATCAAGCGGCAGCACAGCAGTCCTTCCATGGCCTGACACATCCCATTAAAGAGGGACTCTGAGTCTGAACTACACTGAACTGTGTATGAGCGAGAACGGTCAGGTGTGCCGCTGCCACGTGGTTCTGCTTTAGAATGAGGTGAGAAACAATGACCAGGCTTTGTCAAAACACAAAGGTTGGACTCAAGATATTTTGGGTTGATTTAAAAGAGCATGTTAGACGTTAAATGTCCTTAAATCTGCTTCAGACTGGAGAACCGACATTCTAGCAACTCCTACAGTGATCTACGGGAGTGAGGTGGGGGACTTTGAGTTAAATTTGACCAATCACGCCCTCTTGTGGTGGGAAGTGACACGGCTCCCTGTAACCACTGTCACTGCGGTAGTTAAATCTGTGCACAACTAAACACACAAGCTTACGTTTTAAAATCATTTCCTGTTACATAAAATGTACAGATACATTTTTATTCCTCACAGTATTCCCAATGCACGTTGTACTTTTAATCACGCAGATAAGTATGTGGTAGGGTTTGTTTGTCTTGAATGTTTACACTGTTACTGCGCCATCAGGAGTTGTATATATCATTGTGCCATGTTCGTTTAATGTTATATAGATTATAAATGTGCAATAAATGTTGTTTCCATGTGACGGCAGCTTGAAAATGCCACGCTACTGCAGCAAATTACCTGTGTGTATTTTGAGACCATTGATTTCGCCACTTTATTCTCAAGGTTATAACAGTTCCTTCAGTGCTCTGGGTATGATGCACAGCAGCGTCTGTGTCAAACACCATCGAGATACTTCATCTGTTGGTGATGTTACACACAGTAGATACACATGATAGCATTCATAATAATAATATGTTCTCTCATTTCAAGAAAAGGGCTACTAGACCTACAGAATAAAGAGCTTCTGAGTAAATGTGTATTTTAAAACAAAGTGCTTAATTTCTGCCAAACATGTAATAAAAGTGCAGCTTGACTTCCCCTGCTTCATCTTTTTTTTGTGAATTCCTTTCCAGATATTTACATTCTCTCTCTCTCTCCTTTCCTCTTTTAAAACCACTTTCTTCGCTCATTCTTTCATCTCATCTTTCTCCTCTAAGTGGATCTCAAACACGACTCCTGTCGCACCGATTGATTGGCTGAGAAGCATCATGTGACCAGCTGGAAAAACTATGCCAGTTACTATAGAGACGTTCTTTCACAGTGTAATAATTCTCAAGGATTTCCAAGTTATGATTGTGGGTATAGATTCAGATCACCTATTAGTGACCTCTAGTTTAATTCATGGGTGGTTATTTGTGATACCAGAATGAAAATCTTTCTCTCCTTTTACTTTGTTGTGATGAAACAAACGAAAAGGATTACTGTACTTTGAAACACTTAGTTCAACATGTTTTCAGGGCTTAAATTAGCAGCACTTGTGACAGGAGCTTTGGTTCAAAGGTCAGAGGGAGTCTGGATACTTGACTTTTGGCAGCAGTGGTGGAAAGAATGAGACATGAGCTCAAACACACAACAACGCCATTCCTGCTGCTGGCACACACACACAGCCCGCTGGATCTTTTGAGGAAAAACACAGAAACGCAACATCTCTCAACACTTATCCAAGACGTTCCTATGGCAACCTAAACATCTTGTGCATCCCAACACACAAATGATGAAAAGTGGGTGTGTGGTTCTGCTGTGAACAAACTGTCTCGTTGCAGATAAGCACTGAAAGGTAAAAAAAAAAATCTCTCTCTCTCTCTCTCTCTCTCTCTCTATATATATATATATATATATATATATAAAGAAAACTAAAGCGACCAGTCTCGACCTTTAAGTAAACTTAAAACACATCTCTGATCCTCAAGCGTCTCCCTGTTGATTCTCTGCATCTGTCCTTAGGCTTAGAGACTCCTAAGTTACTGCATTTCAGCAGCATTTCATCAATATATTTACTTTTTCTCTTTTGATACCTGCTTTAATTAATTCTATATAAATATTCACCAGTTGAAGAAAGTCTGGGAATCCATCAGATTAAAGACCAGGATCTTTAATGGTGAAGCCTGTTTTATTATATGGAGCAGAGACCTGAGAACAACTTTCACCACCATGAGGAGTAATTAAAAAATAAAAACACCAGCCTCAGATGCATCCTTAGAATACGCTGGCCAAACACTATCAGCAGCTTGGATCTGTGGCAGTGAACAGGACAGCAGCCTGTAGAAGTAGTAATCCTCTGAAGATGCTGGAGCTGGGTTGGCCATACGCTTCACTAACCTGCAATGAACATTACAAGACATGATCTCCTCTGGAACCCACATGGGAAAAGGAAGAGAGGCAGAGCGAGAAACACCTGGCGTCGTGACTTGGACACAGATGTGAAGAGGTCTGGCCATACATAGGGACAGCTGGAGAAATTGGCCTGGATCCGGGATACTTGGAGGGTTTGGCCAGGGCCGTTGCTAGGAATTCTGGGCCCCCTTAAGAATACTAAAGTGGGCCCTCCCTCTAACTTTTCCAGTTTTTTTTTCTTAGACTACGTATGTAATATCATTTTATTATTTAGCCTACTTTGTTTTGATGCTAATGCAGCATTACACTGCAAAAACTCAAGTATCTTACCAAGAATATTTATCTTATTTCTAGTCAAAACAAATCTCATTATACTTAAAATAAGACACATCATATTAAAAGTAGCTTGTTTTTAGACACTTTTTACTCCTTTCAAGCATTTTTCACTTGAAATAAGTTGAAAAAATTTGATAGTGGAACACGTTTTTCTTCCTTATTACAAGCACAAAAAACATGTTTTCACTGGCAGATCTTATTTCAAGTGAAAATTAGTTTGAAACAAGTGAAAATGATCTAAAAACAAATTAATTTTTAGGTTATGAGTCTTATTTCAAGTGGAAAGAGATTAGCTTTGACTAGAAATGAGACATTTGGACAAGAAATAAGACAAATATTCTTGGAAAGATGTTGAGTTTTTACATTGTACTATCAGTATTAGTCAGGGTCTTACGCAGAATAAATCAGTCATACAAAGATTAGACTACTGGGGTTTTTTGTGGGCCCCACTGGGCTCTGGGCCCCTAGAATTATCATCACCTTTCTCCCCTATACAACGGCCCTGGGTTTGGCCTATGCCCAAAGTTGGCCAATAGGCGTAAGTAAATATGCAAGTCTTTGAATGCACAATTTGAGGTTGAAACTATCACAATGTCACTGTGCCACATTCTTGAATCTTCTTTGATTAGTAAATAATCACAACTTCATGATATTTCAAGACAAATGCATCGTTTAACAAACTGGTGAGACAATCAGTGTTTCAATGCATCATTTTTAATGAGATGAGATCTTCCATGCTCATTCACGAACATCACAGTGCTTCTAGAAAATGGCACAGACTGGCTGTCTGTTCGTATGAAGTGGGCCTCAGCGTCCCCAACTGTATAAAACATACTCGCCGCAGATTCAGTCATTTCATGATACAGTGTTTAAACAACAGGAAATGCTCGAAAAAGGTGAAGAATACATTCACTACATCACTAGAAATAGCAAAGCTGCGACAGAGAGACCTGCTGATGTCAGTCGTTCTCACCGCTCATCCAACCGGTTTGAGATTCAGTCAAAAATAAAAAGTTTTGAAATTGTTGAGCAGCACCAGTCACTTGATGCAGACAGCCTGTTTTATATTCTAGTTTCATATGTCCAGAGTTTAGATTTGATCCCATGACAACCTCAACAGTATAATTTCAAGGTCAACAGCTCTTTAAGGCAAGGTGATCCACCAAACATTAGGCCTCATAATAAAAGAGAAATGTACAAAAGACGTAACTGAGCAGTTAAACAAATAAATAAAATGTGCGGAGGAAATGAAACAGTCAGTGTGTATATTACAGATTGGTCCGTGTCGCTGTGGTCGGGGGAAGATCCTCCATCACAAAGGAGGTGACTGGCTGATATTTGGCACTTTGTTCAGCCGGTATCAGCTCTGACTCATCAGTCTCATCTGAGTATGTGCGTCTTGGTAGGTGGGATGAGAGGAGCAGGACGCATTTCTCATCTGTCATTAATCCTAACGATGATGGATAACACCACGGGGGTTCCTTTTAAAGGTCCCGATGCTTTAATCCATTTTCATCACGTACTCTTTAATATTCCCCAGACTGTCCACCACTTCACACTCATTGTTCAGGACGGGGCGGAGATGAAAGCTCCGTGTTCCCGCTCGTCCTCTGGGTCCCACACCCTCTTCAGCTCCAGTTACAGGCATCATGACAACTCATCCAAAAAAAAAAAAAGGCGGAAAAAACACAATCAGGTGGCTTGTCAGTTTTGTTGTACTGTACTTCCTTACGCTGCCGCAGAGAAGACACTGCTAATGAAATTTGCCCGTGGCGGCGGTGGTGGTGGTGCGGGTGGCGTTTCTCCAAAAGACGTCAGCCGGGCAGACACACCTTCCCAGCAAACAGCAGACCCACTATGGTGAAGAAGATGGACAGAACGAAGAGCACGTAGGACGAGCCCACCACCGTGTTGTTGGGCAGCTTATACGGCTGACCTCCGACCTCGCTGATGTAGAAGCCGATTGGGAATATGAGGGCGGCCATACAGAACAGGACCACTGCGACAGAGAGACAACAGCATTAACACACCCTCCAATACAGTGACTGGATGAGTGGTGCAAAAACCAAACCTTCCAGATGTTTATTTGTCTTTTACACAGATGTTAAAAACAATGCAATGAAATTTTTACTTGCATTGCCTTCATGTTATAAGGAAAATAGGATAAGAAATAAATTGCATGAATGACAACATGACTGGAGCTAATAGGAGCTAAAGGCAATAAGTGGTGAAATAGCTCAATCAACTTCAAAATGTCCTTGTGTCTGCCTCCATTATGAGGGTCTATTCATAAGAGCCCACTTCATATTTTTCTGTATAGAGTCATGTGAAGCACGGCTCCTGCTCCGCCGCAATTTTGTCTCCTTTCTCTAAAAATAGAAAACCACCTCATCAATTAGAGCTCCTCTACAGCCACTTTGTCAAGATGTTCATAATTACCTGACTAAAAGCTTCAAGGAAAAGAAATGCAGAATCCCAGCCATGAAGGTGAGCTCTATTTCTTTCACTTTTAAGTGACTTTTTTTTTTTTTTTTTAGAAGATTTGTCCTGAGAGGCAGTTTATAAACTATAATGAACGGTTTCGCTTTGAAACGCAGTTATTTTCTGATCTTGGTGTGGTACAATTGTCCTTAAAGGGATAGTTCACTCAAAATCGAAATTTCACATTGCATTGACACCCAGTTCACGGCTCCGCAAATCGCGCAAGATTCCGGCAGAGCAACACTGGGAGCTTCCGCTACAAACAAGCTTAAAACCTATACTTATTTAATTTTTTTTCTGAACAGTTTCTCATGTTGGGGCTTCAATACAAGAGGGACATTACAGACGAGCACTATGGAGGTATTTGGATGTTTTTTGGTGTGTCTTTTTGGACGAAGAAAAGTGAGCCCCGTTCGCAACCGTCATATGGCAGTGCAGTGCTGCGCCGAGCCCCCCTGTAACTCACGGAGAACTCTGAAACTTCTCCCAACCCTTAGTCGACATGAGGGTGAGTAGATAATGAGTAAAAAGAGAAATTTCAAATTTGAGTGAACTATCCCCTCTTTAACATGTATTTGGGTGTTTGGCTCACCTTCCGGCCCCCAAAATTGGAGATTGGACAAAAAAATCTGTAATGTTCAGGCTCCCTAGGTTGAAATCCATGTGGTTTTATGAGCTGTTCCCTCAGTTGTCTTCCAGTGATGTAACTAGGATTCAAATTTGCATAATACCACCCCTACCTGGTACCAGTAGAAGGGGCAGGGTAAGCAGTGGTTCATTTGCATTTAAAGGGACAGGCACTGAAACAAGCCGTTCTGAACAGGGCTGTTTTGAGAGGATGAAAAGAGCTGTGGTGTTTGATCCTTGGGGTATTTTGACCAAAGCATGTCACAGACATGTCTTTAAGATACCTGGGAACTATTTTAATTTGTGGAAAAGGGGGCATAATATGTCTCCTTTAACATACTGTCTTCATCACTATGAAGAGCCAGAGAATCAGTTCTGATTATAGATGTTCAGTGGACACTACATGGACCGGGATGTTGAGTGATTAATGTGAAAGGTGCTGGTGAACACCTACTCCCAGTGAAAGCGATCCAGCGGGCGTATCGGGTGGCCTCGCGGTGCCAGTGTGACATCACCAGGAGCCCGCAGGTGACCGTGAGGGAGATGATGCCCAGTATGATGAAGAACAGCGTGGTGATCCACTCCGGGGGCAGCTGCGGGGGGATGCAGATCCGGTCTCGACCGTGGATGGTCTGACACTGCCGGACCAGACCCACAGTCAGGGAGCCTGGATGGAGACACACATTGAAGAAAAGAGTTCATGCTGCAGTGAGATTATATTATGAAAGTAGGGCAGAAGTATGGGATTTCTTCATCTCAAACAATGTATTTAAACAACAGTGGTGGGTATACCACAACTAAAAATGTCAGTTGTCGTGTGGCCAAAGGACGTCCACTTTTCTGTCTTTCTGTGACTCTTCCAGTCTCTGTTCAACCTGCTGATGGCACTCTGTGACACTTCCCTCTGACAACATCCCGTTAAAAGCCTCCACATGTCCAGGTGCTGTTGATGGACTGTTAGGTGTCGTCTTGGTCTCATGATAAGATAACTGTTTAAATACAAACTGTCATTGAACCAGAACTTTTAATGGTGGATTCATGGATCAGACACTTGTTGTGATGTTTGTGGTTAATCATCACCTTGTTAGAGAACATCATGTTGTGTTATAAGTACTGAAACATTGAACAGTTGGACATGTGCATTCAAAAGGTCAAATTAAGTTCACCTGTAAAGGTTATAGTGCATTTAAGGTTCATTTTGAAATTTCATCCGAAAGCCGAATATCCCTAACTTTTTGTGTGTATGGTTTAATAAATCAAACACACATGCACAAAGTGTGAAAAGTATATAGCAATGTTTAAAGCTGCACTTAAAGCTGTTAGAAAGCAGAGAGGGAACATTAACTTACATTCAATCCCTGAAAACATTTTTTTTTATCATTCTCCTCATGACATTTCTGTAGTGGTGTGTTTCTGAAGAAACAGATAAGTTTAATAACCAATTTTTTTTTTTTTAACTGAACTTTATCGTTGTTTATTTACTCATTAGTCTTTAATGTTTTACTTGGGACTTAAAGTCAAGTTCTCAGGAGCTTTAGATTTTATATTTCAGGGGTTGTAAAAGATAAAACTTAAGCACAGCTCCACTGTAACCAACACATACTTCCAGATGGAGTGATAAATCACATAGTGGCTCACAATGCACTATACAGTACAGTGAACTGCACAACATACAACAGGCAGCCTATAGCATAGCTGACATAGCTGACACAACAGCAGTCTGTTATTTGCCGGCTTCATACAACAAACACAGCAGCTGCTTATGACAGAATTCGTCAATGTAATGATGATGAAGCTGTAAGACATGATGACCTCCCAGAAGTCTCTCTGTTTCTCCACACAGGGCACAGAGGAACCTGTTGGCATGGAAACAGGGCTGATGGGCAGTGTCCCAGTGGCACCCCCCCCCCCCCCCCCCCCCCCTAAAACCCTCCCTAGGGATTCTCACATGACGTCAAACATGTTCAGGGTTCTTGTAAGAAGCACTGAAGCGTCACAAAGAGAGAGAACTGTGAGATCCAGATCGGACCCAGATCGGACCATGATGCCACGGCCTCCTGTGTCCCCCCAGCCTGCTGGGCGGCTGCGGTGTCAGCTCCGAGAGTTTCTATGTATAACACACGTACACACTTGAAGCCCAACAGAGACAGCGTCTGTTTAACTCTCCACCCAGCCCGACTGCACAGGAATCCAGCCAGCATCGAGCTGGCACAACGAAAGAGAAAGCTAAATGAAATCCTCCCACACCTCCATTTATTCTTTTGTCTCCCTTCTCCTTCTTTTTTTTTTCCTATTTCATTTCATTCTTTCCCAGAATTACATTCAGCAAAGCAGCAAGTCCCTCACAAGACGAAACAGAAGAAAGAGAAACTTAACATATTTTGTGGATTTATACAGAGTAATTTAAATCCAGCGAGTGCAGAACATAATTGAGATGTTGGCGAAATTAAACAAGTGACCCGAATCACAAAGGGAGCAGGAGGAACACAGGGAAGCTCTGAAACATCGAATGATCAAGAGGAAAATTAAATAAAAGAAGCTGCTTTTTCATTATAACTTCAATCCACATTTAACTATTCAGTATGTGTGTAAAAAAAAAAAAACAAGACATAGGAGTGAAATGATGGACCATAAATATACATCCCATGTTTTATTTCTCTTCTCTCCACAAGTCAACGAAGCTGCTTGTAAAATTAAAAATCATTAAAAGTACTTCATCATTTCAGACCTGCATTGTAACAGTGATGGATACACACTCAGAGTCCCAAGAAAACCCTAAAAACATTCCTCACCCTCTCCAATGTATCTCTCTCCTTGTATCTCACATGCCATGAAAATAGAATTAGCCTTTAAATATTTAATGTTTTCATGGATAGGCTCCAGTTTCCTGGCTGTGGATGGAGGACCATGGATCATGGGATGGTGCTGGGTGACGGTATCAAGCCCAGAGACTAATGGGAATGTCAGGCCTGAACCACATCCTCCTGCAGGCTGACCCCCTACACACAGGATATCCTGTTCCCTCTCAACACATCCTCTCATACCGCAGGGTGGGGGGCGATGTAAGTAGTGCATTATATTTCCTGTATAGTGGATCTCATATTGAACCGAGCAAGTCAACAACGGAGATGTGTCTTTTATTTGCTTCATGCCATTAAGGAAAGTGAATGATAAAGTGATTCATAGAGCTGTGATTACAAAGATGCAAAATAAATGATGTTGCATGATCAATAGAATGATAAAAATGTAAGAAAAGCAAAAAAGCAAAATGAGATAGATCCTAATAAATTATAAAATGTAATCAGTAGACTGCTTTTTAACAGAAGGTTTACTGGAAGAGAGCGGACATGGCTTCATTTTACAACCGTTGATGTTTGTCTAGTTACTTCAGCAATTATCACAGTGGTTTACAGGGAATGAACACAGTATACAGTGGGTGTGGGTATATTAACAGTTTCCTGTGAGGACATGAGATACACTGTTGTAAGAAATCAGTCTGCAAGTTCATTAATGGACTTGGCATTTGGGAAATACTCTGCTGAAATCCCAGTATTTAAGTCATATTTGACAAAACCTGTCCACAATAAGAGAAAATAATGTCCAGAAGAGACATCCCATGCTTTAACATGACTTCAGAGAGACAGAAGTGGTAGGAGATTGACTTATTTCTATTAGTGCATTATTTGTTAAGATGAGATAAAGGGGAAATGGGGTGCACAGGTGACTAATGCAGATCAAACAGTGTGGTTAAGGGTCTGAAAATAGCCATACATATTTAGAGTCAACATACAATATATTCTTCACCTTAATTCACTCTGAGTAAGCGAGTTACGCATTCACACAATCATCCAGGGCAGCTGCACTAAACCACTTGGGTGTTCTGTGTTTTATCAGCCCCAGGAGCCAGGAGGTGACCTTTTAGTTAGAGCCAGTTGTTACGTTACGGCCTCTGGTCACAAACTCACTCTATCTACAAGTTACTGTGAGAAGATGAAAAGAAGAAATTTGACTTTAAACTCCCAAAAAGATGTGGATGTAAATTAACAACTGAAAACAAACTGCTTTGCTTTTTTAAACATCATTCTGTTTATATGTGTGGATGAATATTATAAGAGGTGAACACAAATTACAAAAAACTTTTAATAAATCTAATAGATCATTGTCAATGAAGGGATTTCCATGTGACGTCACATGATCGTCATACAGTATAGCTACAGTGGACAAGCGTTTCTGTGTGTTTTCTCTTTGTCTTCCTGTGTTACTTTCACAAACCTAGAGAGCCGGCTGAACAGACCGATGTGCAGAGGGCTCCGTCTGAGAGGAAATGAGTCTACGTTCACACACTAAACACTCACAGCTGAAATAAAATATGTCGTGACGGAGTCTGTGGAGGCTGAATTCTCCAGGTGGAAAGCACCTCCCCTCCAGGAGACCTAATTAAAAGTCACACTTCTTCATTCCCGACGACAACAACAACACTTCCTGCCTTCGGGTGATTACTATCCAGCTAATTAAACAAGAACAACAGGCTGTTACTACAGTGAGTACATTAATTTCACACCATTGTTTACTACAAGGAATATAAAACCCTCAAGAGTTTGTTCTGCTCTGAACTTTCTCTGATTCGGTGGCAATTGAGAAATAAAACTAGATACATGTATGGATACTGAATCATGCAACAAAAAACAGCTTGTTATGTTTTTAACTTGCAGCTGCATGCAACATATTCAATCCTGTAATATGCACTCAGCACACCTGCTACCACACACTTATCTCTGACCGCTGTAGCATTAGTATGGAGGCTAACAAGACCCTCTGGCAGCTGTGACAGCTGTGCATATAGTGTAGCGGTTGTGTTTGTCTGTTGCATCAGTTTCAGTCAATGTTTAGCTTTGGACTTTGCATCTCAATATAACTTTGCCGCTGTCGGCTGAAGATTGTGGGATCTGGTTAACACTTCACTTCTATAGGCCTGACTGTACAATCAATGCAATCTGGCTCCTCATTAATGATGATTACAGGCTGTAATCTGAATCACATCGGCAATAAACGATAATTAGATTTCATCTAGAGCCACAGCTGATTGACAGTGATGTCGACATGACAACATATTGATAAAACAGCGTGCATCCAGTCACCAGTAGCTTTAAATCAGGACTAGCCACCTAAACCCAATCATCTCTAAGTTATGCATAATAAATGTATTGAATGCCACACATTTTCAAATTCTATAATTAAATTTAAATGTCAAACAATTAAACTTAAAGTTTTGAAATGTAACTTTGTTATCCACCTCTACTTGACACTTCAATATCTGTTTACAAGGGCTGGGAAGTAGCAGTAGGCCTACTGCATACCGTATGTGACAAAAAGCTGTCTGTCTTCGGACCAAACTGTTGCATCGTGGGTAATGTACAGTAGGAGGCTTTTGTGTTGGGTCACATAAATTCTGATCATTTTTTAACTGTCTCAGATCACTCAAAAACTCAACTTTCATTTGGTATTGATTCAAGTGTTACGTAGCCCCGCCCACACAAAAACACAACACAAACTGTAATATAATCACAACTGCTCAGCTGCTCTTACAGTGAGCTGACTGTAGGCTACCTGAGCTCCTGGTCCTGTTTTGGTC
This sequence comes from Trachurus trachurus, assembly GCF_905171665.1. Taxonomy (NCBI): domain Eukaryota; kingdom Metazoa; phylum Chordata; class Actinopteri; order Carangiformes; family Carangidae; genus Trachurus; species Trachurus trachurus. The sequence continues at coordinate 20,176,891 of NC_139913.1, read as the reverse complement.
CATTTAGTAAGTTCTCACATGGCTGTTAAAGTTACAGCAAAACATCTGGAAAAGAAAGTCCAGTGTATCCTGTGTTTTAAATCTAGCCTCATAATGTGTCACTTTAGTTGTGTTAGTTACAGGACTACAATGAAGAATCTGTGTTTACATGCTCTGATTGCTATTTACACATGCCCACTTGTTTGTAGGAATTCATATCTGAATGCATATTTAAACTGCTGAAAATATGTGTTTCTGTTGTTAGTACTGAATTGTGTTAGTCTAATTCTTGTTTGTCTAGTTTTCTGTACTCAGGTGTGACCTGTATGAGATCTGACATTACAGCCTTGTATTCATGGACAGTCCTACATGAAAGCCTGCAATCAAACACCTGCTCACTATTTGAACCCAGATCTTCTGTCTTTCTTTTGACAGTATAGCTACTGACTGTGGAGCCTGTTATAATTGAATTGAACTTGAATTGAACAACAAAATGCCACCGAGCAGAGGATGAATCGGAGCTGGTTTCTTCTTAGGAGCCTTCAGCCTTGGTCACATTTGCTGGGACTGTCAATGTCAATATAAGTTGTGTTTGAATAGTTTCTCCTAACCTCTCAAATCCCAGAATAAAAATGCATCACTCACAGTGACCACACAAAACATGATGCCACTGGTTCATTTTAAGGAGCCACAAACTTGTCTGAATCACTTCACTAACCTCTGACACTGTTGTTTCTGTTGAGCCACTGATGACTTTCATCATTATAAAACTTTTAGCACTCTTTTAAACTGCAAATATCAAGACATTAACATCAATTATTCCAGATTCAGTCTCTCTGGAGGACCACAGAGCCAACAACATCGACCTACCAGCTGATTCCCCGGTGTTGATCCAGTCCGGGTTGGCGATGCTGGCGATGGCGAAGATGTCCGCAGCGAGGAAGAGGCATCCTGATATGACGGTGAGTTTATCCATGCCGCCGCGGACACAGGTGGAGCTCAGGGACTTTCTGTGCCTCGATCTCACCTTCCTCCTTTGAGGGGAGACGGGACATTTAGACGTCAGTGACCTAAACCCTCGTCTCCTCCTGTCCCGTCATCCCGGACACCGTCGCTGCTGCGCCGCTCGTGATGATGATGATGATGATTATGATGATGGGGTCCGGTTGATCCACAGTTTGTCCCCAACCACATCCCGTTTAATCCCACACGATAAGACATACGGGGAGATTCATCACTATATTCCCTTTTTTTTTATGAATCCTCAAACAGATCCAGGACCAGGACCGACCTGCTGGCTCTTCTCCAGCCCCGGGAGAGGAGGATCGCTGCCGGGGTTCATGGATCACCTACCCCCCGGCAGATGCTCCACAACGGTTCGGTGATATTTGATGGAAAAAAATATGTATATATAAAAGTGGAAAAGAAACAAAAAAAATGTTTAAATCGCTGCTGAATCCTCCAGCAGTGAAAATGTGCCCATGCATGAAGTCGACTTATTTTCCGCGTCCGCACGGAGCTCCCGATCCTCCGGACGCACACAGACGGGAAACGCCGCCCATGCTCCTCACATCTGGGCTGCGGCTCTCCGCGCTGTTCTCACCGATGTAAAGTCCGTGTGTGTGAGAGCACAGCAGCTGGGTTTCATGTGAGACGATGCTGCTGTTCCCTCTCACTAATGGAAACTATAGGATCCTGTCAGCTCGCGTCTCCATGTCTGTGATGGGCAACTCTCGCGAGAAAACCCGTTGACTAGCAGACGCTCCTGCCACCAAGCGGTAATCGTTTACATGTGTCTGTAATAGCGCTCATACGTTCAAAATCTACCAAGTAACTCATTTCTTTTCCAAGTGCTTCAACTGAAAAAGTTTTATAAAAACACCAAGGGTTTATTTACTCGCATTCTGGAGCTTTTGACTGTATAACATGGCCTTCATCAGCCGATTGGAGCTGTAGATGTTTAAAACCTCTATGATTTTTCAACATTTCCTGGACTTCTTATCCTTTGAGCCTAAAAGGATTTGGTTAAAATCAATCAAGTGCTTAATTTACTAATAACTATCACTAAAATTTAGATTTTACAGCATTAATACACAGACACAACAATAAAACTCATTTATGGTGGATAGAATTTATTCATTATTTTACATCAGCTATACAGTTAATGTGAACAGATGAGTGGAGCACAACATTGTGATGCACCATAGCAGCATCACCTTAAAATATCCTGTTACAACACCTATAAATAACCAATGGTGTTATGACATTATTATTTGTCAGAACAAGACTGCAAGGCGATGAAGATCTCTTGTTTATTTCGTTTTTTGTCATTATGTAGAGGGAACAAGAATTCGCTTTGTCGTCAAAGTTAGATAAGAGAACATGGAGACGAGGAGGGCTTTAGATCTCATCCACGAAAGGTGTTTTAATAAGGTTGCCGCTGGACGCCATGGTCTTCTTTCCAGACATGAATTTCTTGGCAGCCTGGGAATAAAGAAACATAAATTACTACAAATCCAACCGTTTCACAACCAAAAAAACCCCCCTTCGTGACCCATCTTAACCAAGCACTTATAAGAACCGAATGTCTTACGTTGGCAACATCAGTCAAGGAGACGTTGTCAATGTTCTTGGAGATTTCCTCGGCAGAGGCGTAGGTCCCGTCGGTCAGAGCCTGAGTTCCCAGAGCCTCCAACAAACCCTCAGAAGTCTCCAGAGACATGAGGAACTGCCCCTTCAGCTGGGCCCTGAAAGGTAAACAAAGACAAACCCAACATGAGCCACAACTGGGCAAAGTAGAAGAAGGCAACATCTAATGTGAGTGCTTTTTCTTTTTCTTAAAAGCAGAAGGAAAATGTCAGTGGTTAGTCTTACCCTCATCGAAACAATACCATGCTGTGGTTTACATTTGAGTGTTTTCTTGATTATCATTTTCTGAAGTGAGATGTTTTAATGTAAGCTGCTGCTGGCCCATACATATTTACTGTACCGGCCTCACTTTGTAGTATTAGTGTCAACTGAAATAGAAACATGACATTTGCTCAGTGTGTTGACAACGTCTTACTTGGCCCGTGTGAGGTCAGCAGCTGTGACTCCACCATCAGCAACAGCCTTCACCTGGGCAACAGCAGCCTTGATCACCTGCACAGAAGACGAGAGGTCACATCAGGACGTTTGAACTTTTATTTTTTCTCTCACTTTTGATCAGTTTGTGGTGATAAACGGGCTTCTGTCGTGTCTATCAGATACTCACATCGCCAGTAGCCGTAGCCTGGGAAATGGTGTAAACCCCAAACAGACCAGAGTCAGAGTAGCTAGTGTTGAAAGCACTGACCTGTTCAGAGAAAAAAATTTAAAAACAACACAAAAATGTCAGAAAACTGTTTTTTACAGATGCTGTTCTGATCATGGTTAAAGGTACATTGTGTAAGTTCTCCTGTTATCTATTCACGAAAATGATTATTACGTTCAAAAGTCTGTTTTTCATTCATCAATAATTACCCCCATCAATAAACTGATTCAACACGTGAATAAAAATAAACAAAAAATAAACGTGAATGCTGCATTCAGGTGCAGTCGGAAAAACGGCCGTCAGTAACAAACCAGATGTCATTTTAGTCACAGAAGTCGAGAGAAAGCCGGTAAAACGTGGGTCAGGTAAACAATACGACATCGCCATGACAACATATTGTCACGTGTATTGTTTTGCCTCGTGCTGACGGGCCACTAGTTTACTCAAAGGCTTGTTTAAGCCGTTACCTGCAGCGGCTGTTGTCCGTCTGCCATCTAACCGATTTCACGTGAATGCAGCATGAAAAATACGACTGAGTTGCTTGCGATCTACAACCGCACCGCTAGATGGGAGTAATTCTTACACAATGTACCTTTAACAAATTAAGAGTATGCACGTGTCTATTGGAAACTGACAACTCACATCAAAGGGGTCAGCAGTTGCCTGAGCAACACCCTGGACCAGTTTGCTGGAGGTGTTGGATCCCCTCTTGACATGAGGTCCAGCTCCCAGCACCTGCTGCAGCACACCGAAGACCAGAGCCTCGCTGCTGCCTGCTGCTGCTGACGGGCTCACCACTAAGGAGTGAACCAGACTGCTGGTGCTGGCCAGACGGCTCTCACCTGGAGGAGGAGGAGGAGGAGGAGATGAGACAGGGAGGAATACAGTGTTTCATTTTCTCTGGTTGAAGCGTTAAAGGCATAGTACGGTGTTGTGTAGGACCATGCACATGTCATGGGTTCAGCTCACCTCCACGATACTGAGCTGTTGCCCCTGTGGTGCCTGCTCCGCTGCGGATGTTGAGGAACTGCTCTCCAACTTGCTTCAGCACAGCGTGGTCAACACCTGGGAGGAAAGACGAACACCATTAACTTAATGATCTTTAACACTACTCTCAGTTTGATACTTTAATATCCGATTCCGCCGACGCATCCCTTACCAAGCCCCACAAGAGCCATTCTTGCACTTGTGAAATTGTTCTGGACAAACTGGTGCAGCTGTAGGGAAATACAAACAATAGAAGAACAAGGGGGAAAAAAAGGATTGAGTAGATAATAACAACATCGGGATAAATAGAATAAACTCTGGGGAAATACACACATGTTCAGAATGGATGTTGTCAACCATGTGGTCAGGGCAGTACAGAGAGTTACACAGGGCGTTCTTGTAGGCTGCTGCATGCAGAGCTTCAATCACAGCTGGAAAAAAAGGAGAGAAAGAGGTATGATCATAAACTGCAATATGACATTTGAAAGTTGTGATGTTTTCTAAAGCGATTGTCTGCATGGTGGAGACAAACACACTTTTTCTTTCTTACAATTAAATGATGGTGTCATCAAGAGACAGGCTGGTAAATTCAGTCATTAATCACAATGTGCTCCGGGGGAGAATCAAAGTGAACTGTACTATTATCATAATAAAACATAATAAATCAAATGATCCATCTGTGTGTGCATTGCTGCGAGGGAACTAAAGGTCCTACCTGTCTGAGTGCTCTGTACAGCCTGTGCTTTGTCCATCTTCACCCTGGGTGTGAGGTCTGTCACCTCCCATGGCCGGAACTCTGGAGCCGTCGTCACGTTGATCAAATACTCCATCACTGTGTCGCTGCACACCCATTATTGAAGGGTAAAAAAAAAAAATGAGTCTGTGCTATTATCCACCACTACACCCACAGAATATGAAACCCTGTCTATTCTCAAATCTTGCATCCACTACACTGTCACTGTTTCACCAAAATATGCTGCAACACAAATTAATTCAGCTCCAGTTCTTTTCCAAGACTATTGATGTTTTTACAGTAATTCCTTTCATTCTACAAATTATTCAAAGACTTACATGTCATCTCTCAAGCAGTCAACGGTGTAGATCATGTTCTCTCTGGTTGAAGTCACACTGCAGGGAAACACAAACATGCTGCTGAGACTGCAGAGACTTTGCGTACAGCAAGTTTGCTATGACTCGTCTTTCATGGTTACTGACCTCAGGCTGCCTCCCACCGCCTCAACACCACGACAGATCTTGAAGGCTGAAGCTCCTTTGGTTGTCTGGAGACGTACAGAAAGACAAATCAGCACCAAGCGGAGACAGGAGCTAATGTTCATGCTCCAGATATACAGCATTAAATCAGAAGGGAACGGGCTGAATTGAAGTATCATACCAGGTTGGAGGCCAGTCGGAGGAGGTGGGTGACCCCCTGGTTGTCAGGGGTCTCATAACGACAACCGGCCTTGATAAACACTCCGATCTTGGAGGCTGGGGAATAGTTCTCCAGTGAGGCTATCACCAGGCCACTGGGCAGTTTGGTCACCTGCAGAGAAGAGGACAGACACATATCCAGGTCAAATACACAGATCAAACACAATATTCTATTCAGAATGAACCTCAGTTCGTATCATATTTTATCTAGCATCACTTCGGCATTCAAAAGACATTTTATACATAGCAGAAAATGAGAGGAGACAAGTACCGGTAGTTACATCATAAACCATCACCAAAATACATTTTTTTAATAACAAACTCATATCTTCATTCTCAGATTCCACACTGTGCTGTCCAGACAAAGCCAGCAAACCTCATCACTACCCAACAACAGCCCCTGGAGAGAGCTTGAGGCCAGCCGGGGGGCTGGGTAAGTGACTAGCCGGTTCTGGCAGCGGCACAGAACCGTCTCTGTGGAGAAGAAAGACAAGTCGACCACCACTGACCTGCACATCCTGTGGCTGAAGCTTTACATGTTCGGCAGCCGCGGTGGTTTCCACCTTACGGGCAGCCTGGGCCGCGTAAAGCCTCGTCTGGAAAAAAGAGAACATGGGAACGTGTTGCTTGCTGATTGAAACAAGAGCAGTGAGAAAAGAAAAGAAAACAGACGTATGGAAAGACTGTAAAATGATGGGATCAGAGGCTTTAAATCTTGTTGGTATAAAGAAATATTTTTAATATCTATATAACCCTGATGAAGGTTTCCTAACACACTTTTTGTGGTTTTCTGGCACCTTGGCATACACTGGGTGTCAGTGCGGTGATTTACTCCAAATATCTATTTAAACAAATTCTTCACATCACAGTTATTAGGGTAGACTATACAAGAAAAATGTTATAGTAACTGATCCTGAACTAATTGGTAATAGCTTTGATAATAACCTCATCACAATATTTATTCTGTCATCCGGTCTTCATTCACAAATGAAGTGTACCACGTAGAACTCACTTTGTATAGAGTATGTGGGGAATTTAAACATCAGTGTTCACTGATACAACATGACAACCTGGTTAACTCTGATCAAGGTCTCGTGACAAAGAACCACAGAGCACTACATTGAACCTGTGGTCGATTATGTAACTACCAGCTTCTTAGTTCAATTCCAATATTTCCATTACAACATTTTAAAAGTGTCCTACATATATATTTCAGTATTTGGGGTAAATATACTATACAAGAATAAATAGTTGCTGGGCCGGCCAGGATTATGTTATCTGGTCATGTGAGATTACCTCAGTTATCTTTACAATTACCTTGTTGTATACTGAAAAATGAAGTTTTGAATCAAGACTATAACTGCTGATGTTGAATAAAAAATGTATGATGAAAGCCACATCTGTAGGAGGGGTGATGCTAAATCCAGACTACACAAACTATAACCGAGCTCTGGCTTGTTGAGTGGCCCTAAATTTAGTGAACTGGGTTCAATATTAGTTCAAATTGATACAATTTCAACAAATTTAATATTAGTTCGCATGTATTAGGACTGGACCATCATTTATTGTACAGTTATCAGCTGGTTTGCTACTGGTTAGACACAGTGTTATGTCAGACTTAAGCTGACCGCTTCCTCCTCTGCTGTACATCACAGACTCTGTATATTTACACTGCACCGACAGTGTCCGGAGTTAAACGGACACCGACTGCGTCTACTACCGTACCGACACACACTCTCATCGGGTCAGTTTGTAGGCTCCTTACCGATAACCGACTGATTCCTCGGATCCCCTTCATCTCCCCTCTCTCCTTCAGTCAGGACGATGAGGCAATATGGCCGGCTTCAAAGTGCCCTACCCAGCATGCTCAGCGCGTCTGCCTTTCACGAAAAACTACTGCGGAACCAATGAGACTGCGCCCTCTTCTGCCATGGAGACAAAAAAAGTAAGCCGATAACACCAGAGAATTTTTAAGCTCTGATAATAACACACAACCATATAGCAAATAAATGTATACATATGTGTAGAAAGATTCCGCAATGGCGTAAATGTGTTTGCATTAGCATCCACAAGACTCGGTCAAAGAGTCAAGATCACTGATTTGTATTACTAATAAAGGGGAAAAACATATTACGAGTAGAACAACACGCAGAAGAATACAGTCCTCTCTGGATATGTATTCATAGACTTAGTACATTAAAAATTAAGGAATTCAATTCAAACTTTCTGACAGGAAATCGAAATCTTTGTTTTTTATTACAAAAAAGTATTTCCTGTCGTTTCCAACTTGCGTCTCTACTGCGCATGTGCGTCCGCTACTCCGCTCACACGTGCGGTAAACGTTTGGTCTCGCGGCTGGCTGCATGTAATTCAGCTCTCAGACTTTGTATCGTTACTGAAAAATACTTACAAAACCAATATCTCGACTCTCGTTCCCCCTTTAAACTTGACAGAAGGCAATAGTCCTCCGTGAAGCATTTCGCCGAGAGGGCCGGAATACGAGAAAAACAACTGAAAATGGTGAGTGTTGAGTTCTTGATGAACGAGCATGCTAGCAGACAAGCTAACTACTAGCAACGTGAGGAAACCAGACTGCACAGTGATTTAATCTGAAAGTCAAAGTTACACATCCGCAGATATTAGTTCAAATGAAGTGCCCTTTTGTGCTTAATGTGACTTTTATTTTTGTTTCTTGTGCCTTGACCAGACTGAACCTCAAGTGAACCCCAAGGCCTACCCACTGGCCGACGCCACGCTGACCAAAACCATCCTGGACCTGGTGCAGCAAGCCTCCAACTACAAGCAGCTGAGGAAGGGGGCTAATGAGGGTGAGGAATCATAGTAACATCTAACTAGGATATAACTAGAAAAACGAATTTCTCGATCGTAGTATGTTATGATAACCTGCGGCTTGTCTCAGGAGTGAAGAAGCCAGTAAAACGTGGTGCACCTTCAGGTCAACAGCATGGCATTCACAGACGTATTTAAAAGACCCTGAACAGGCACTGTACTTGAACAATTTACTTAACAGCAGCACTGCAAAGCACCAAAATGTGTTATTTCCTACAGGAAATGAAGCAGTGTTTGTTTTTGAACAGTTAGTTGGAAAAAATACATGACTTTGGGCTATGAGAAGTTTTGATCAGTATGCCACTTTTTTATGGTGTTTTTAAACCGATAGAATAATCAATAATGCAGGTAGTTGTGGCCCTGTGCCATTGGGCCAAAGACATTTTGTTGCAGTTGATGGTGCTAAAAAGTTGTCCAAGTGGAATGCCAGAAATGAGCTTGATGGTATTCAGATTATAAATAATATTCGGTCATAAATCCACACTTCTGGAGAAAATGTAGATTATTATTTTAGTGCATCAACTGTAGGAAAACCAATATTATCCCAATTATGACCAATTGCCATAAGGGTCAGAATTATCTGTGTTGAGAGCATCATGCAGAATCTGTGCTTTGGTCTAAAATTGAAGGACAATTGATAATCAGCAACCAGTGAAATTAGTCAGAATTATGCATTCTATTTGAGAAATTTAACATTTTTACATTTCTCTTGCTGCTTCTCCAGCCACTAAAACCCTGAACAGAGGCATCGCTGAGTTCATCGTGATGGCCGCTGATGCTGAACCACTGGAGATCATCCTCCACCTGCCACTACTTTGTGAGGACAAGAACGTCCCATATGTGTTTGTCCGCTCCAAGCAGGCCTTGGGCCGGGCCTGTGGGGTGTCTCGCCCCGTCATTGCTACCTCTGTCACCATAAAGGAGGGGTCTCAGCTCAAGCCACAGATTCAGTCTGTTCAAATGGCTATTGAGAGACTGCTCGTGTGAGCATTATTGCACTGTTGTGACCAGATCTCCTTAAAAAGGAGATATTCCAATTTAAGAGTAACCCATTTTCTGTTTGATGACAAAACAGATGTTATACATGAAAAGAAAACATAGCTGTCGTTTTATTTTTTATCTTTTTGAAGATCACATCGTCTTCAGTGTTTCAGTTTGCTATGACATCACTGGATTCATAATAAAATCATTTTTTATTTAAATGTTGTGTTTCCCTTGTAGTCTTTAATGTTTTATTCATATTATGTCATAAAGCTTTTACAGTATCAGGTGCCCAAAGTCACCTGGACACCTTTGTTTCATTGCAACCCATGAAAGTATCTTTTTGGTTGTCAGCATGTTACACTGATCACTTAATGTGGTATGAAAACAGAAGACCCTAACTTGGAAATCATTTGATTTTTAATGACAACATACAGTCTCTCTTTCGAAGTCACTTGTATTAAATTATACATATGTATAGAACTAAGGCAGACTGTTTTCTATGAAATGACTTCAGGAATGGCTTCATCACTATTGCAGGCAGTGGAATAAGATTTACTCAGAGCCTTTTGTAAAAGAACAGTAAAATGTAATACTGTGGTACCATTAAGGTATAATGTGATCCCCAATGAAAAAGGAATGTAAAATGTTCTTTCTAAATGTGCTTATTTTAATATGACTTGGATTTATTTACATGAGTGCCATAAGGGTTTTAGGTTATTGCAGTGGCACAGCTGTATTGAGCTCTCGCGCTGTGTCCCACGGGGGCTTCCCTACACTCACCAGTAGTAGCACTAGCAGCGCACGTTCACCTTTAAATAAGACGAGGTGGTCATGTTGTTTTCCTCGGGTGGTGCCGTGAAGTCCTCGTTGTGGTTGGAGGTTGCAGTGTGGGAACAGGGAGCGAGGGTGGCGCTAAACCCTCCGTTATGTTTCCGCCCATGTGACTGAAGTCCAACCGGGGACTCTGCAAAGTTGGACGAAGGCGAGAACGTTTCCAAAAGTCTCCGCCGCGGGGGTCTTCATTGCGCCATTAAACGCAGCAAAGGTGGTGCGTTTTAGGTCCGTAGCGCATTATTGTTGACCAGTAGAACAAAACAAACCATGGCTGATTCCCCTGTTACTATCTCTGAGCGAGAGGTCGAGGGCCTGCTGCGGTACAGAGAGCTGCTGCCCCGGCTGGAGGAGGCTCTGGGGAAGTTCTCCAGGGGACAGGTGGTCCAGCCTGTCCGCTGCACCGTGCCCCTGCAGAGACACAACGGGTGAGAGCACGAGCCATACACTGTCTGCAGCAGAGCAGAGGTACAGTCAACAAGTCAAACATTTACAGTCTTATTGCTGCCACTCATTTACTTTCACTTTTACAGCTTTCTGGGAGTGATGCCTGCTTACATAGAGCACGATGGAGTCCTCTGCACTAAGTTAGTGTGTTTCTACAAGAGGGAGGATGGGTCCACTTTACCATCCACCCAAGCCACAGTGGTGCTGCTGGATCCAGAGTACGGGAACGTCAAGGCTGTGAGTTAACACTGATGCGCTCACATCATCACATCATCTTTGGAGACTTTTCAATCAGACCAGTCAGGCATGTTTCCATCCAACCTGCTACAGGTCATGGGTGGAGAGGTCATCACGGGCATGAGGACAGCTGCAGCCTCCGCAATCTCTGCTAAGGTGCAACGTGCTTCCCATTTTAAAAACAAACGCCTGTTTTCTAATGTTGCACTGATGCTCCAGCTTTGACTCTGTCCTGCAGCTGCTGATGCGTCCAGAGGCGGAAGTGTTGGCCATCCTGGGAACTGGAAATCAGGCTCTGAGCCATTACAATGTCTTCACTGAAATGTTCTCATTTAAAGAGGTAGTGTCACAAAACTATCTTGTGCATGTGCAAAGAGCAAATCTGAACAGAACAAAGTTCAGGGCAATATAATGGACAGGGCCGGCCCCAGGATTTTGGTGGCCCAAAACAAGATTTTGTTTGTGGCCCCCAAAAACACTCCAAGCACAAACACAGAAATGGTTGTGTTAAATGAATTGGGTTGGTAGCCCCAATATCCAGTTTGTGGCTCAAAATCAATAAAGCAGAAGTAAGCGATCCGGTCGTTTTGGCTAACTTTTTGTCAGCCGATGGAGTTAGCAGTCCCCGCCCTCGTCATGGATCTATTGGTCCTCGTCCCTACGTCACCACATTCACGCGCATCCCTTGGCTGCACACACAGCCCTTCATGCCGTTCTCTCTCCTCATTGGATAAAGCTTGTAGGATACAAGGAAGTATACAATAAGTTTTCTCCTCGGCTTACAGCAGAGCAGAGTGACTGACAGACCCGTGTTTCAGACCAAACACTCTATATAAGTGATTGCCGTCGGAAGATATAACTATTTAAGACTTGTATTAACACAAACATTCCGCTTACTTCTGCTTTAACATCACAGAATGTTTTTTGGCTGCTATGAATATTATGTTGTGAGACTTTTCTTGGCTTTTCCTTTCCAGGTGCGTGTGTGGAGCCGCAGCAGAGAGAGGTCTGAGAAGTTCAGCCGCTCTGTCTCAGGTCCTGTGAGGCCATGTGTCTCTGTGGAGGAGGCGGTGAAGGGAGCTGACGCCATAGTAACAGCAACCAGGAGCACAGAGCCGGTGCTCTTTGGCCAGTGGGTCAAACCAGGAGCCCACGTGGCAGGTGAGGGGAAATAATCAAGGACAAGGACATATTCAGGTTTATTCTGGAGATAATGTGTTTGTTTTACAGCTTACTCTCCTGTTGCTGAGCAGCTGTGGGAGCCTGCAGGCCAAACTGGCGGGAGCTGGATGACGTGTTGATGAAGGAGGCAGTGGTGTACACCGACAGCAGAGAAGGAGCAATGACAGAGTCTGGTGATGTCATTCTCTCTGGGGTCAGTGTGTAATCGTGCTTTCAGACGGACTAGATCAGATAACTGAGGCGTGTCACTGCTGGCTCCCTTTTGAAGGATGTGTGGAAAAAATGACTGTGGATCTCGTTTCCAGGTGGAGGTGTTTGCAGAGCTCGGAGAGGTTATAAATGGGACAAAACCTGCTCAGAGAGAGAAGACCACTGTGTTCAAATCCCTTGGTAAACTCCAGCTATATAAATCCTTTCAATGTGGAAAGTACTTTTCCAGTTTCTAACTGGACTTTAGTGGAACTGAATGTGTTTTTTTATGACAGGAATGGGAGTTCAGGATGCAGTGTCCGCCAAGTTGGTATTTGACCAATGGAAAGTCAAAAACAGCCAACCATGAGGTGTCCATGGAGCTCAGTCCTCTGTTTGACCACTGTGGTACACAAGCTGATCATGATGAAGACGATAAAAAACAACCTGACACTAAATTTTGTACTGAAATGATTAGTCCATTAATCATATAGTCAAGTATAATAAGATTCCAGCTGTTTGTCTTTTTTTTTACCACTGAAAATCAACTTTGTTATTGTGAGAGTGACTGAAATTTTACACTATATGTTAGATCTAAACAAATTTTAAAGACACAGAACACATCATTTTCAAAAAAATTTATTTGCTTAAAAAAAATCAGCATATTACTATGTGAAAATGAAACCACATTTAGCAAGAAAGTAAATCCACATGTGCACTTCACCTGTGCCACTGAAACACTGATAAAGAGTCCAGATTTACTGTGATTCCCCAGAGCACCCATGCAATTTGATCATTGCTCATTTCAAAATAAAATGCAACTGCTGAATATTTACTGCTCAAGGTCATGTTGTACAATAAAAGACGGCGAAATGAGTCACGACCATGAAATGCTGAGACAACTGGCTCATAGACTTCATAAAACACAGCAATAGATGGGGTCAAAATGATATGGTCACACACCATGATGACGGCAATTAGCATCACGTACTGAGTTAAAAGCCTGACTGTTAAAAGCACTTTCTGAGCAAGAACTTAGTGAAAACTTGAAATGATGGATAAAACTTTTACAGTTAAATAGAGACCGAGCCAACGCAGCAACGGTGGTTGAACTGTACCTTCACATGCCCGACTGTCAGTCATAAAACACTGTGTATTCATTTATCACAGAGTGAGGGGGGAGCAGTGATTTATCTAGAAAGCTTTTAGGAACAAAAGAAGATAATAATCTGTTAAATATCTATCAGACTGTATAATGTATAATTACTATTTAACTTAGCAGCTGCTACAACACGTTATAACTCTAATCATTTAAGGGTTAAACCATTTCTTCATAACTGCACTGATGGAAGGTTAAAACAAAAGTAAAAGGAAGAAAAACAACATTTTAGTGTTCTTGGGAGTGACTACAACGTGATGACCGTCGACTGAGTTTTGGCAGCGCCTCAGTCTCGTCAGATGACACATGTAAACAAAACGGTCCGTCAAACCACGGCAGACAAGAGACTGACAATGAAAAAAAAGGAGAAATTAGAGCTTCTAAAAAAAAAGATTCATCTCAAAGTAAAATTTCATCAAGGCAGCAGGAATCTCTTAGTGTGTAGGGGAGAGAGAGCGCAGTGCAGGACCTCCTTCTGTTATAGAGTTAAATCTATGGTAACTTCTTGGTAAATTCACGTTCAAGTAGTGTTTTCTTCACAATGTCTGAGGAAAAATGACATTAATGTTTTTTTCTCTTTTTGTAAAACCCTCCCTCTTTCTCCTTAATCAACCCCAGATCCCAAATCAACCCCCACCCTCACATTCCCCAAGGCCTAGGCAAAGTCACTTCATTCCTGTCTATCTGAAAGGACTTAACAGATGTAAGAACCCACGGGCCAGATTTGACTGAAATCTGTCCGTGCTGCTTAAATCTGTGAAGTTCTTTCGGATGGAAGACTGATCTACCAGAGCTTCTATATAAGCAAAGACACAGGGGTGAACAGATATTTGGGAAACCTCAACATCATCCTCTTCCCTCCGAGAAGGCGAGTTCTGACTGCAGACTTATTTTCTACTCCCTGTGCTTCTCCATTACAATATCCTGCACTTCCTCTTCCTCTTCTTGATGGGTGGGGGGCACAGGACCGCCCTGATGGCTTCATCAAACACTGTCTTAAGGCCGCGCTGCGTCAAAGCTGAACACTCCAGATATTTCACAGCACCTGGCGACCAGAGGAGAAACAGGGAAACACAGTCCGTCATTACATTGTTTTACTTTTGCATGAAGCATGAGCATTAAGTCCAAAAAATATTCTATAACTTTAGTTAGATAAACTAGCAACTGAAAAATTGCGAAGTAGGAAGATGTGCAGATTCAAGTGAAGTGCAAACCAACCAATTTATTTTGTAGCTAATCAAAAATAAATCTTGGTAGACAAATTAGGCATCATTATGCTTTCTAAAAATATGAGGTGGTACCACTATGGTGTGAACTTTTGCATTTGCATGATGCAATTAGAAAAATGTAATTGTGGCTTCTTCCCACTTTAGCAAAACATTTTTTATGGCTTCAGAAAAATGCCAGAAATCCAACTGAAATGTATCTCAGTTGTATTTCTGGCATTTTTCATAAAATGATCTTTCAGTTTAAAACTCTTTTTTAAAAAACTATAAAGGTAATTTGAAGATGGATGAACGTAAATGTAAATGTGCTGCGCATCAACTGACTTATTTCTTTAGCCATGGCCAAGCCTTGAGGGTAGATGATGGGGGAGAGCTTCTTTTCCTTGAGCTTTTCGATCGTGTCCTTGTCGTCTCTCAGGTCCAGCTTGGTGCCCACCAGGATGATGGGCGTGTTGGGGCAGTGGTGTCTCACCTCAGGGTACCACTGCAGGAAGAGGACAGAGTCAGAGGCTGGATACAGACGGACAATTTGACACCGCGTGGGTTGTGGGTGGATTTCCAAAAGAATAGATTTCTCTCCAAGTTTCCTGGTTGTTGTCCAAATTCAACATGATGTGATCTCTGAGGAACTCACACAAAGTCCTCCTTAATGTAATGAGTCACAACACATGGTATTTATCTCACTTTACCATCTGAATTCAAATAATCCCCCTCAATTTATCTATTCTATTGAATTGCTTGGAGGGGGGAAAAAAAACAAATAATTCAATAATTTATTATTATTATTAAATACTATCAACACATGGGCCAACTTACTGTTGATCAACTTTGACAGTTTTTGCATGACAATATTTTTTTGTTTTCAAGGCAGCATGATTAAAGGGAAAATTAAATATATAGAAATACATTTATTATCATGAGATTGTGACCAGAGCTGAAAATCAATTTACGTAAGCAACTGTGCAATAAGGGGTGAAAAATAAGATTTCTGTTATGGGAATCTAAAATCCCAAGCGTAAAGCTATACTTTTATAGCCAAGTCTGAAAAATGTAAACAACGGCCAAAATCCCATATCTGGGTCACTGACAAACTTGCGTCAATTCCTTCTCCACCCAACCTAATCTGAGGAATCAGAAACATAGGAAACTATGTGGAAAAGAGTTAATGAGTTTTTGGGATGTGTTGGGATGCGTTGCTTGCAGTGAGGGTAAATGCTGAGAAAGCTTTAAAGAGCAGATTGTTCTCACCTTGGCACGGACGTTTTCAAAGGAAGCTGGACTGACAAGTGAGAAGCAAATCAGAAACACGTCCTGAGGAGAGAAATATGACACCATTAGCCAACGACAACATCACAAGAGACAAACGTTCATTCTAAGATTTCCATTGTTTCCATTAAAACTGAAATACTAATCCAATAATTATCAAATTAAATAAAAGATTCATGAATCCAATTCTGAGCTGATCCTGTTGGTTAAATACAAACTCCCACTTTCAGCTTCCTATGAGTCTTTGGCACAGAGACCACTTTGTTGGTCAAAGGACAAAGAGGGCAAACAAGAGCTCCCTTTCACTTCCTCCAGACAGTGTATAGGTACTGTGGATACGAGGCTCTACTCTGCTGAGTGCACAGACTCTATATAAAGTGTTGCAGGCCAGTGAATAACTCCAAATCAATGCTGGCAAAGTGAAAACAGCATCCATGCCAACATTGTTTGGCTGATACTAGTCTGAGCAGGACAGTGGACAGTCAGGCAGTTGTTACTGCTGGTGTGTGTACGGGTGAAAATAAATATCTATACATACTGTCTGTGGGTAGGACAGTGGCCTGAGCCTGTCGTAGTCCTCCTGTCCTGCTGTATCCCACAGCCCCAGGTTCACTGGCTTCCCATCAACCATCACATTGGCAGAGTAGTTGTCGAAGCTGTAGGAAAGGAGGTTTAAAGTTAAAAGAAGAATGCACATCATTGTAAAGTATGATAGAATGAGGACATAGAGTTGATGACAAACTGCTCAGGGTTTACTAGTATGCCTATGCATGAATTTGACTGTTAGCTTCCCCGTAGTGTACTGTAGGTCTGGTGAGCTACAAGGATGTGTTACTTACACTGTGGGAATGTACTCTCCAGGAAAGGCATTGGTAGTGTAGCTGATGAGCAGGCATGTTTTACCCACAGCCCTGGGAGGAGAGAGGAGGGCGGATTTGGTAAATACAGTGATAAATACTGAAGACTCAATGATAAATCATCAATTTATACTTATTAATAGTTATTGTGTAGTCTACAGTGACATTAAAACAGCTGTTTACTATCTATAGAACGAACTGCAGGTTTAACCCGCCCCACTTGTAGGAGTTGAACAATTCTGTAATCCACAACAAAAAACCTAGATACAAAGGTCCACAAGCTTGTTTGATGATACAGGGAGACAGAAGAGTGATGTGTTGACCGCTGCTTTTCTGACAGGTTAACAATTCATCTGAGTCAAGTTCAGCCTGAAAGATCACCAACCTTATTCTTTCTTTACCGAATGAGCTTTTATCTTCACTGTGGGTGTGTCTCCTACAATCATATTGATTTTTTACAGACTGGCTGTCTTACTGATTATTTGATCATTTACCTCTGACAAAACATTAGACACTCTAGTCTGTGACATTAGTGTCACTGGTGCTCAGGTGATGCTTTCTTTATGTTTGAAGGTATTACTTAACTTAACTAGTTAAAACCTTTGGTTTAAAGAAGCAGTGTCCTAACAGCCAATAATCTGAGCTACAGTGTACCTATTCTGGATAAAGATTCCTGTATGGGATAAAGCATAAGTCAAACAAAAAAAACAGTACAAGTGTGATTATGTGATGTTTGTCCTGACAGATTTTGAAATTGCTTTGTGTTATAAGTCGACACTGAGTTATATGGTCAACCAATACAACATTTTCGACTAAATCTGGTCATAGAGGCAATTTTTACAATTACATAAAGCAGCTGATTTGACACAGCATCTGTTCATTTGACGAGTATGGCTCGATAATGCATTTGCACAGTTTTAGTAGTAATGAAAAAGTAACATTGACGGAAAAAAAACATAATATAATAAATAAGAATGATGTTTGTAGTTGATGATGTGCAAGAAATAGTTGGATAACAATGTGAGGTCTAGCTGCGTGTGCTCTTGTCTCTTCCATTACACAAGACATAATTACTGAGGTGTCTTAGTATTATCAAATCAATTAGCCTAAATGGGCTGTGACTTGTCTTTTGCATTGAACACATAAAAATAAATAAATAAATTCTTCCAAGGTCAGGGGTGTCAGATCAGTCGATCACGCTGATTTTTTTTTTTTTAAAGGCACAAAATAAACACAGCAAACACAAAAAGTCATGCAATATCAATCCACAACTTTAACACACTGTGGTAGCTGTGTGTTTCAGTATCTGTCGACATGGCAGCCTGCGTCAGGTCTAATGAATGACATACTGTGGCCCATCTAGTCACACCTAACCGGAGCATGTAGATAAATCTGTCTGACCCAGCTGGACTGCAGAGCGGCCACAACAACAGCTGTCGCTCCCATGTTGGCATGTTAACCCGGAGCCAACTGTTGATAACTGGGTCAACGAAAAACTACCGCGTTTCACGCTCAAGTCGTTATCATGAGTCAAACTCGGACATTTAAAGGGTCATTGTGAGAATAAAAGGACTCTTTAACTCACCCGTCCCCGACCACCACACACTTTATGGCCTGCATCGCGCGGCTCTCTCGTTGCCGGTGACCCAGCTAAACGTCGCAGCGGCTCGGTGTCGGTTAGCCTAGCGAGCTAACAGCGGCTAAAGTGCACCGGTCCCGTGTGGCCTGGAAAAGTGGAGCGACCACAAAATGACGGGACCTCGGCTGCTCTCCAAAAACTTTAAAACGTTATCGATGCAGAAATGAACTGCTTTGTTTGACTCGCCCTCTCTTCACACAGCGACACCCCGGTTAAACAGGCAAGGCAACACCCAGAAAAGGAAAAAGGAAAAACACATAAAAAAGGGACTCTGGAGTCAAGATTGTGGGGAAAAAACGCCCACAGTTTGGAGAAGCTGCAGCTCCGAGATCCCTGCAAGTCACATCCGGTCAGAGCACGAGCGTCCAAGTCCGCCATCTACCGGTTACCACAGCAACCAGGACCCGACGACAGGTAAGTAACGAGGCTGGTGTTAATTACAGTAATGGAGGAAATAATTAAAACCTAAACCTCTTTATGAATCTAATCTAAAGGCTCTAAGTGCATTTAGGAGTTGTGTTAGAATTATGTCATTTTATTTTTTATGATTAGACATTTCTTTAATGAAAAATTGAAGGGAAATGTTTCATGGCACTGTTGCTTTTATTATGTTAATTTGCACAGTAGCCCATGTAGCTGTAAATAATAAAATCCTGTAGCCTAGGCCTACTGTATAATGATTGGAATTTAAATCTACTCTGTGCTTTAGATTTAAGTGGGCTACATAGCTATAATGTTCATTAATTTATGAAAGCATGATGTGTGATGTTTTTTTAACAACATAGAGGATGCTTTACTTTTATTTGCACAGTTATAGTCCACAATTTCTATATTATTTGGATTAGTGTGTGTTCTTCCATTATTTCGGTTTAACTATTCTACAGGGGAAATTACTTTTTATTACAGCCTTAGATTCTAGTTACTTGGTAAATAAAATCAATCATAAATGATGCATCTTTATACTAAAAATGTCACTGTGTATAAACTAATTTGTATAAAAGAATGCATATCAACAACACAATTAGCCTATATAACACCTTCAACAGAGTAATTCTGTAAAATTTAAATCACACTTTCATTATATTAAGCTTGAATTGGGAATATTTCAAATACAACACTTTAAGTGGATTTGGTTAATTTGATGAAGTAGGCTAAAGCAATTTTCTACTTTCATTACTTGTAAAAAAAAAAAAAAAAAAAAAAAAGTTTGGTGAATTCCTTTAGTATTGCAACATAATCATAAGTCAGTTTGGTGTGTGAACACTAGAGAGCAGTATTTTACAGTTTTACAGCACAGAAAGGTCAGATATGAGACTGAATGAATCACTAGGCTACCTGTGGGAAATATAAACACCGTCTCTCTCTCTCTCATTCTGTCTTAGTCTCTCTCCCATTCATAGTCTTCAACCATCTTTGAAATGGGGTTATTCCTCCATTAATCAATCAATCAATGCCTCCATGGCAACACCACAGTCTTGCATCTCACTCTTTCCCTCCCTCTCGCTCGCTCTCTCTCTCTGACACACACACACACACACACACACACACACACACACACACACACACACACACACACACACACACACACACACACACAAAGACATTATCAACTTTTAGTCTGGATTATGTTTTGGGGGGATTTTTCTGCAAACAACACATTAATAGGATGAACGTCATCATTAAGCGGGGAGGGGGTGAAAGCAGGGGAGAGATTAATGAAGGATAAACGGGTCTGTCGCCGGCACATCAGGGAGGCTGGAAAACACAGTGGAGTCACACTATGGGACCAGAGCATGTCAAACTGAGAAAAGACATTAGAGAAAATCTTCCCTGAGGCATGTAGGACATATAGCAGGATTTATGTCTTAAATCAGTTACATTGCTGTTGGGCATTTTAAATGTTTCAAACATACTTTGGATCAAACAGTGGTGAGCGCCTCTTCTAAAGACAGCCTGTCTGTGTTTAACATTTGTAATTATTTTCCAGGCTGCCTTGTATACTGACATTTTAATTCAATTATATCCTTTTTCCAGTACACATGACTACAGATCAGATATTTTTTGATTTGACCTCTTCGGAGTAGCAGACTGTTTTTCAACCAGTTAAATAAAGACTCTGACTCCAGATGTAAACACTCAACTTCTTGTAACTTCACAATTAATTTACTGACATGAGTTGTATCAGTCATCTCACTTGACTCTCACTTTCCCAAGAAAGAAAAAAATACTATTATTATAATTAGTAAAAGCCAATACAAACTCATACAGCACTCATATTATTATTTAATCTGATACACATGCTTTTGCTTTGAAAAACACTGAAACAATACTCCAATTACGCTTAAGCAGTTGATCAACTGATAATCAAGAGGAAAAGATATTTGATTAGATTACAGATTTCCGTATGTGCTAAATGTGGAGAGAGTTTTTAGATCTTAGAGAGTTGTTGTTGGCGAGGCCTCGTTATGCACTGTCATGCTCGGTTCTCCTCCAGCCTCCCTGTTGCCCTCAGACCACATGCGTCTTCCGTCAGGCCGCACGTTCAGAGAGACATTTCACCGGCTCATTATGTTCAACCATTAGTTCTCTAAATAATCACAGAGACTTAATGGCCCCTATCACTGCGCTCCTCATTTGCATAGGAGTCAGATTAAGTCATTCTGCAGGCAATCAGCAGTTAAATGCCTGAATGTGCTATGTAATGCTATGACAGACAACAGAGTCCACGGGATGTCCGCTCTCACAGAGAAAGACGAGATTTTGAACAGAGTGAACGATCAAAGTGTTCACAAGGTATTCCCTTATAAATGATTTCATCATTTTAGCTGAACTGAGCACATGAAGCACATTGGGGGCCCAGCTGAGGCTGTGGCATTTGAGCTGCTGCTATCTCTAGTTCCCACATGATCAATGAGAGCCTATATTGCTGTAATAAGATCCTGATAACAAGCATTGCTGTGAATATTTTAGCAGCTCAAACACATGTGATGGCTTTGCTGAGAATTTATCTGTGCATTAAAACCACATCTAATTTGATCTGATAAGAGAGTTTCACAAAATCGACTTTTTATGCCATAGCTGTATTAAAATAGAACTCCACTTCCCCTTCTCCTTATTGATCTTTCCACCAAGCTCTTTACTGTATGTGCACTATAGTAATAGTATAGTATAGTAATAGTTTATTACCAAAACCCATTTTCATATGTAAAAAATATGTAAAATATTTGTTTATCTCAATTGCACAGCTACATCTGTAGCTATATGTATTCTGCTATTTATTTTCCACCTGAAAATGTGTCAGCAAAAGAAATCAATTCATTTTTATTCTTTGAAAGCCGTGAATTGCCTCCAGACGCTCTCTGCAAGATCCCCCAAACCTTGAACTCCACTGCATGTTGAGCTGTGACGGGAGGAAGTGGAGTTTTTACTTCGGGATAGTTCAGACAACTCTGCGCAGCTTGTTTATTAACCACTGGCTACAGCTGAGAAACTCCCTAAAAATAAAACTGCACTTTTGAAGTGACTCTGCACGAACGGTGACAGGCAGCATACACAGAGCTTTTAGTCATGAGATGGCAGGGAGCTCGAGTCATTTCTGCAATCAGATTGATTCTGGTGTGGTGAGTCACATGCTGCCGTGGTGGATGTGATGGGAAGTTTCCAGCCAATGGGTCAAATCGCAGCACTCTTGCTCCAAGTTGGAAAGACGTCCCACGTGTTTCCTTTGTCCTCCTTCTCATTCTGCTTGTGTTTCCCTCCTTTACCGGCACTGCCTGCTCCACTCTCTTCACCACTGTGAGAAAGGAAGTGTGTCACATTTCTTGTGTGTTTGCATTAGCAGGAATGTGTGTGGGACTATAGCAGATAGTTCTCGCTGGATTCAGGAATTCTTCAGACACTCTCCAGGCTCAAACGCAAATGATGCAACTATAAATGTTATCACAATTTTAAAAGAGCCCGAAATTTGTTGCACCAAATCAGTACCAGAGGAGGTGATAAATCAACTGTAGCTGACTTGTTTCATTTTCTAAAAAGGAACCAAATATTTCACTATTTGTCAAACGGAGATATTACAGGGCTGAGGAGACATTGAATAATCAGGTCTCATTCAAAATAAATCATGAATCCTTCATAGCTACAAAACTTTGATGATGTATGGCTCAACGTGTACCTCATTATAACAGCATGGGTCATGAAGCAGGTTACTTGCTCTCAACGTCGCTGCCGCACAACTGTGGCCAAGAAATGCACTGGATGAATCCGGTTCCACGCAGCACTAGGGTCATTTCCTTGACGAGTGCAACAAGAGTTCAGGCCATGAAATTTTGAATGAGCCTATATGGAGGACAGAAATAAATCCTCATCACCGGGGAGGTAAAAAAGCAGAGATCTTCCACAATTATATGAGACAGGCAGAAGTGGAGTGTGTGTGGGTTTGTGTGAGTGTGAGGAGTCTGAGGACCATGGTGTGTACTGAATGGCCTGTTTTGTTCTTTGAGATTTCAGTGGTTGTTTTTGACAAATTCAGAAATTTCTCTCTCTGAAGGTTTTCTTTTTTTTAATCTACTACATTTCCCAGAAAACTCATTCTACAACCACCAGAGAGTAGCCGAAAGCATATATGGCCGTGTGCTAGAAAACTTAAGTGTGACAAAAACAGCAATGAAGATGATGAATAGGTAGTTTTGGTGATATTTGGTGACTTTTCATGAGATAAGGTTTGTTTTTTGTGACTGAGACCAAACTGTTATTTAAAAAAAACCCAGTTTCTATCTGGGGCCACAATCAAGACAAAATATAGCAAGTTGCGTGACTGCTCTCTAGTCTCAGTTGTAGGCTACTTAAAGCTACTTTTGTTCATTGGAAATTGTTAGCATGCTAACATGCAAAACCACAGCAGACCATATAGATAAACATATAATAGTAGGCTACCCTGCTGAATGTTACCATCTTAGCATTTCTTTTTGTGAATGTTAGAATGCTAACATTAGCATTTAGCTGCTGGCTTGGTTGTAGAATGAGAAGACTGATGTAAACCTACAGTATACTCCATTTTGGTCTATAGAGGCAAAATAGCTACATTGTAGCTGTCTAGTTTTTTGTAAACACTGTCAAACTGTGATATGGTAAAGTGAGGAAGGTTTGCAGAATATAATTTTGAACTAGGCTATGTAAAATTATATCTTCACTTGATTGTCCACTTGATTTAACTTAGCAAAGAATGTCAAATTAATTGCTGCCACATGCATGTAGCCTATGGAGCAGGCTATGTGTACCAATCTGTGATGGCCGCTCACCAGGGCTCGAGGTCCGTCCATCCACTCTATGGCCCTGTGCATGAGAAGCTGTAATGTGGCTGACACATGCTGCCTTGCAGAAACCTGCTTCAAGTGAAATATGGAGCGCATTCATGCGGTATTTTCTGCTGGCTTGTAAGTGGAGAAAGTAAATACAACTACATTTCAGTGCAGGCAAAGATGATGTCAGACTGAGGTCAAGTTTATGGTTCAAAAATTAATCAGAGAGTCGGAGCCACAGAGGCTGGCCCTCACTTTTTCTGATCTTTTCTATTTGAATTTCCCATGAAATATGAAATGAGCCATCTTCAGTTTGACTCACAAGATTGTCCGGCACATCATTTGGAAGATGATGCTTCATTTTAAAATGCTCTCAACCCCAGTAAACACTGATAAACAGATGAACTAACTGTGTTTCACTGATCAGAGGGGGATAATTAAATTGAGTGATGCAGAAAGCCTGTGCTGGACTCCGCCCTTTTTAGTTCCACTGAAACTGGAAATGGAGCCTCTTCCTGTGCTGGTCCGGACATCTGCACTCAACACAGGATTATTCCCAAAACTGACGGCCTTCGCCTCTCAAACCCCCTTATTTACATGTCAAGGAAAAGTGCAGGCAGTGAGAGGAAGTGAGATGCTAATGAAGATGTCATATGTGTCCAATAAACTTTTCTGTCACGTTCCTCTGAAGAATCGTATGAAACCAACTGTGCTTGATGCCTTGCCACAGGCAGGCCTGTGAGGGGGTGTGAGGAGGAATTTATGGGAACTTGCCGCAGATTAATTGTAACTACCAATGCTGTAGAGTCAGTATTTGTTTATGCCTGGAGCATTTGAGGGGGAAAAAATGAAACCATTAATTTTCTATTTTTAGGAAAGAGAGGAAAGCTGTGATGTGCTGTCATCCATTTGCAGTTAGAGCGGCGTAAGTGAGAATTTTTTTTTTAGAAATTTCAGGAAAGGCTCTTACTTATGTCCCTGGAGGCAGCAGCATTTAAATCAGTGACATGTGATGAGATCATGAGTTTGTCACTGAGCTAATCAATAGGTTTTATGGTAATTAAACCATGACTCTATTTGATAATTTCACCAAATTGGAGTGAAGACACTATGTACTGTTGTGTGTTGTCCATCAAAGGTTTGTATTTATAAGCATAGACAATTGATGGATGGATGGATGGATGGATGGATGGATGTGTATATGAATGTCCTTTAAGTTATGAGCATAATATTTGCATTGACTGGAAATGTGTGTAAAGGTAGACTTCTTGTGCTTCCAGTAATTCCTGTTGTATGAAACAATGGACACATGCATCAGTTATGTCACGCTGGCTGTACTGCCAGCAGGTGGACTTTGAAAGCAGAAGTGTCTGTTATTGCACCATCAAATGGAAATTAAGGGAGGGATTATTGTACAATTTTCCATTTTCGTTACATAACAGTTAAAAAAAACCAGGAACAGTAATTCTGCTTTTAAAGTGAATTACTGGCTCATTATAGGAGTAAAACAAATGAAAATTGAATGAACAAATCTGTTTCAAACCTACAGTACACTGACCAAACTTACTGAGTAAAAGATGCCATGATGCTGTTGCCAACGATGCCGCCTCCACTTTTTGTATGTGTACAACCTGCCAAACTGAAATTGTAGCTTCTCAGTTAGACGCATTCATGCTGAAAACCACACCATGGGGCCATTTCATTATCAGGATCTTATCAGACGTTGATCTTTTGTCAAATGTGGAGGTGAAAGTATTGAGCTCAACACAGTGGGAAGCAACAACCTAAATGGGAAATTAATACATTTAGAGTTTTATCCTACAGAGAGGACTGTAGATCAGATTTTAAAAAATAAAAATCATTTCTAATGCAAGCTACGAGCACAAAATTAAATTTGTATGTCGGGAGACAATAAGACTCTATACACAACTTTGAACATGAATCCACAGATGAATTACAGGTGAACTTGCCATTGTTCTCAGGGCCCAGAACTCCATGAACCCGAGAGCCTCAAGTTCTGGATTTGCAAATTTGCAAAACAGAAGAAACCTAATCTATTATTGCCTAGTATTGAGCTACAATGCTGCATTCCCACATCAATCTGCTACAGCAGGAACAGGAACATGGAGCCTATACAGGATACATATACAACTGTAAATATAGTGTGTGGGTCAATAGGGGACTGAAATATTTAGCCAATATATTTTCAGCAACATTTTTCAACATTAGTTTGTTAATTAACCCTCAGAAGTGAATGCGACACAGATCAGATCAGATTTCATAACAATGTGAGGGTGGAGGAGGACAGGCTGACCACATCACTTCCTTTTCTGTAACTCTCTCCTATTGTCCCCCTGCAGAGCTGCACAATGAGTCTTCAGCACAACTCCCTTCCTGAGCTTTGGACTTCACGCTGGGTCCAGGCTTTCTATTCCTCTCGTCAGTGCATCACTTTTGGCGTGGCCTGGATCTTCCCAGGAAAAGCCTCAGTGAGTCGTGAGCTCACATGGGAAGGGACCGTCAGGAAGTACCAGCGCTAGACTGGTTTGGCCATGAGCTTTTGAAAGTGTCACCGCCTGCATCACCAGTGACGGGCGTTGGGCGGATGCATGAGGTCAGAGTCACTTTTAAGGCAGATATTTGGTGAGTAACCTACATTAAAAGCCCGTTTAAGAGAGCTGCTCCACAGCTCATCAAAAAGGGGGGGATTGTGAAAGAAGAACATAATAAAATATGAACTACTTCTGAATAATTTAACTAGAATGAGCAAGGACTAAGTGGCTTTAAGGAGAAAATCATCTAAATCTGATCTGCAACGAAACCAGAGACACATCTGACACGTTTCTTATCAGTTCACCTTATTGACTAAGGACTGACTGACTGAGCCACAATGAACGCTCCAAGTAACCCACAGTAGTCTGTGTGTGTGACTCCTGAGTGTTGTTCTTTTTAAATCATAAATCAGGAGGAGTAAATTCTTGTATGAGAGTAAAACAAAAATGCAGTTTCACTGTAACTGCTCAGACAGAAACTGAAAAACTAACAAACTGGATGTGGCAACTTTTTGTCCATTTGGGTGAGGAAGGCTGGACACAGGGGCCCCATTAAAAGATATCATATTGGAGGATTAATAATTTAATATTTTAAAACAAAATTACCTAATCATCTAATATTTTTCAAGGCCCCTGTCAGTCACAGGCCCTTAGAAATACATGGCTCCCCTGGTAGGATAGGATAGAAACAAAGAATGGTAATAAATGTTGGATTAACATTGATCTAATGAAATAATCAAACGTGTTAAACACCCAATGAAAAGTTGGTGTGCTTTCTTTTAAGCTGGATGTGAGCAGGATTTTTCTCTCATTCCAACTGGTAATAATCATTATTACATGTTTAAATTGCATAATTAAAGAATACCATTTAAAATTTGGTTTGCTTGAGGCTGTAGTTTAAGCCATTTAACAGCATTAGATAGAAAATGAAGCTGAACAAATCTAAAATGCATGCTATGTCATCCGAGCAGGTTAATAATTAACGTTCACCTTATTTTATAACTTCCAAATAATTTGTGGATACTGCGAGGAAACCTTTTTACAGCCAAGTGTTATCATCCAACCTGCCATAACTGCTCATAAACCAGCAAGTAGCCTACAGTAATAGGCCTATAGGCTACAGTACCAGGCTATAAACAGGCATGACTGTGAAAACTGAACAAGAAAACATGATGATCTTATTCAATAGCTGAATGATTAATTTATTCTTTATTGATATAAAGTATGACAATAACACATTGAACACCTGTAGTGTGCTGGCATTGTGTGTACTGTGTGTGTGTGTGTGTGTTGGAGGGGGTTGCATGGGGGCGTGGCTTAGTGACGTCACCGTGGTTGCAGTGTAGCTAATGTGAATGCAGACGGAGCAGCTGAGGGATGGAGCAGAGACCAGGACTCGTCTCTCACCGCGGTCACACACCTCTGAAACCTCCGCTCCTCTGCAGATAACGACCGCGCTTTCCATTCACACCAAGACTCCCTGCTTTTATTTATTTTTTCCCTCCGTTTTTTTTTTCTTTATTTCCCCCCTCCCCTCTCGTTCATTTCGCCCGCTGACATCTGCGCCCCCCCAATCCACTTCACCCATCTGCCTGTCAACACAGCACCGGCTCCCGCTCCGGCTCTGGCTCCGGCTCCTTCTCCCTGGTCAGTGGAAGGAGAGAAAACCCACTCTGCTACATCCACCTTCCGCGGGGTTTCCACCGGACACACCTTCTCCTGGACTGCCCTGTCACTGCTGCGATGAATATGGATGAAGACAATCACGGTAAGGCTGTTTTTTTTTTTGTGTGTGTTTTTTTATGCCGTGTCCCCACATTGGCTTCTTCTCCGTGTGCAGGGATGGATGTGTAGGCTATGAACGGCACGGATGGATGTGTGTGAGTCGGATATGCAGAGATGGAGGGAGCTAATCCAAGATGTTGTGTTTTTGTTGTTGTTGTTGCTGTTGTTGCAGTCTCACTAAGGACAAAACAACCATGCATGGTCCTGATTTAACACCTGTTAATAAATACAGGATGTAGCTCCCCCATCCTCCCAGGTGAGAAGGAGGCTGTTCTGTTCCCCTATGGAAACATGTTTAGAAACGCTGTAGTCATGCTCCAAAAAAAAAAGAAAAAGAGAAAAGCCAAAACACAGCGTTTTTTTCTCCATGCAGCCCCCTTTTCCATCTGTTTGATGTCTTGCTGTAAGGCTTTGAAGTTGTTCTCTCTATCTTGTCGCCCTGTTTGAAGCCAGTAAACTGGTGGAAATTGATAAGGTATCTGACTGGCAGAGGACAGACCAAGAAGGATCTGCATCCTTGTAGCAAAGCATAGAAAATAAATGCCTGTATTGACTTTGGAGGAATTAGTAGATTGACTCACTCTATAAAGTTCTGATATTGAGATGAAATATTACAGCTGTGGAGTAATATGACATGCAGCCACTTGCAGATTAACAGTAAAACTTATTTTCTCTGTAGTAGATTTTTTTTTTTTTTTTTTACTTCAGGGTGGATTTTTAATATTTCCAGACCCAAAACATCCTACTACATGGCAGCGAAAAACAGTAGATTACATTTGAGATGTTTGAACCCTGGAATATTTGGCATTTTTTGCTCAAAATATGACTGAAATGATTCATAGCTCATACAGTTGTTTCAGCTCTGTTGTGAACTATTAATAGGCATGTGCAAAATGTGTGAAAAGCTCATCCTTAGGACTCATTAGTGAGTAACACAGTGTTTCTATTGGTGGGTGTTAGTTGTGGTGAGGTCACATTCAGTGGCATAGACGAGCTGTGGTGAGACACTGTAAAACCATGTGGCACCTCAGTCCCGACAGTGTGATGTGGTGATAAAGCTGAATGAATTGAACCTGTGTGAAACCTGAATTACACTGCTGCTTATGCAGCTGCAGCTTCAATATCCGATAGTGGCTGAAACACACACATAGGCTACACACACACACGCAGGACGCTTCTGAGCAGATAATCCAAACCGCCTTGTGGGCTGAAGGCCTTGAGGAGCAATGTAGTGTAAACAAACGTCTGATAACAGTGTGTCAGTTAAACTGTTGGAGATTAGCTGAGCTTCACCCCCTCTTCCCCTCTTCCTCTTGTCTGAGCAGTCTGAATATGCATAAGCAAATATGTGTATATGTGAGAATAGAAATGATCTCTTCCTTCACATTTCCATTGCTTTATTTTTCTACTGTAGTAAAATTTGTGCAGGACATTCATGCTCCTCAGAGGATGCACTCCAGAGTTGTCAATGACACTCTGACCTCTCCTCTAGCGTCAACATCAGGCAGCATTTTCCACTGGTTAATAAATTACATTAAACTCAAATGGTCATTAAATTGACAAAGTATGAAGGAGTCCAGGAGGGAAAGATGTCCTCTTGTTTTGGACACTTGGAATAGTAAGGAATATCAATTTTGCATGCATGCATCCTTTTTAATCTGTGTTTTATATGTCACAAGTTAGTCAAAGTATTGTTTCAGGGGCTGATTTGAAGTAATATTTGAGGATTGGACCTATATTCTCCTCACAATGTAACTTGCTGTGTTGCATGCTTGCTTTAATGCATGTGCTACGGGCGCACAGCCCATAGACGAGGCTGCTCTGAGAGATATCGGTCACTGAGTCATGTGACAGGATGTCTGAGAGCACACAGGCACGCTGTCTGCGATCCAACTGGAAACATGCGACACATGCTCGGGCAGATTGCGCCCGGCACCGTGCAGGAGTGTGTGTGTGAATTATTAAAATAACTTACCATAAATGTTCAACTAATCAAGAGCTCTTGTTGGCTCGCTCGCACACCCTCGCTCCCTCCCGCTGACCTGCGTGCACATCACTTAACATTGTTCACATGCACTTGATACGCTGGTATCACAGCTCAGGAACTGGCTGTGATGTGTCAGTGCAATAGTGGCTTTTGGAATAGTTTCAGTGGCTCCTGCATGTGGGACAAAATGCAACTGAATCCTATTGTCAGTGTGTAGTTTTTTCTACAAACTAAAGTTTTTATTAAAATCCCCCCACATGCTGTCCGATGACCTTTCAGCTCAGTGCTTGTAAATCCCTCCTGAGGTGCTCTTTTGCATGCCGACAAATGCACATTATCCTCATGTGTGCACATTAGGGGCTGTATTCTCACGCCTGCGTGTACAGTATGCGTGCAACATATGTTGAAAGTTGGAGCTATAATTTGTTCTGCACCAGTGAACCAATCTGGGAACAACAGAGAGGGCGGGGGCCAGCTGATGCCATGATATTCTATAGGATTAAGAAATAGTATAAAAAGAAAACTAATTCTCCCACAATCCACCTCTCGTGAAAGTGCAACAGGATACAGATGAGACAACGCTGTATCTCAGTAAGAGACGTCCCTGGTGGAACAATGCATGGTGCAATAATGTGAAGCTATAACCTGCACTGTCTCATTCCATATATCTTTTTCCTAGAGCTCTGAATGAAACTATAAACTGTGCCACTGAGTGTTGTTTGTGGGACTCAGCTGTAGCATGGAATTCATTAGTCCATGTTTACTGCGCTCACTAATCAGAGTTGGCGCTTTTCTGCTCAGTTTACATGCCACGGAGCAGACACAGCCCGGCCTCAAAATGGATGGAAATCAGCAACAGGCTGAAAATCCTAAGTGTTTTTTATTACTCATGTGTCTATTTTTAGAATCATTGTATAGCTGGAATGAGAAGTGGAAAGAACACAGAAGCAGAAACTGGCTGGGAAACAGTTCACTGAACGGCTGGAGGGAGGCCATGAATTTTAACACTTGGCTTTCTTGTATTTTCTCTTCTTTATAGCAGCTCTATGATGCGTCAGTTAGGGGATTAATGTGGGCTGGGTGAATGGCTGCTTTGGGAGTTTAGGGGCATTAAAACGTTGAGAGGAATACAATCCACCTTTTCAAAAAAATTTCCCTGCACCTTTCCAGCCTGAATTAAGGTGTCTGATGTCACCGATGAGGCTCCAGAGAAAGTGTGTTTTGTATCTGTAGGTATAGATGGCAACACATGTGCAGCTAATGTTTGTTTGTGGGGCCCCACTGAGGGGTTTCTTGACCATATTTCCTGTGTAAGGACGTGATAACACGGTGTCAATCAACACTCTTCTCCCTATCTGACCGTGGGAAAGTTGAATGGGAAAGGCTTTTTCCTTCAATTCTTCTATTCTCTTTGGACTGGACGTGGTGCGAGTGGTGTGTTCGCTAAAATAACAACTGGTATCAGACTGCAGCACTGATGTTTTGTCTGTGTCAGGCTTTTTGTAATGGAGCACACATGGCAGTGTTTGTGCGCAGCAGAATCATGCATGCACATCTTTGTCTTCTTTTTTTTTTGTAATGAAATATGTCCCTGAGAGAGAAGTGCTGTGCCTTTTCCACTCTGCAGTTTTAAATCAAAGTTAATGGACTCCTGGCTTCATGCATTTATTGCCTGTGACATCCACCACAGCAGGCATGAAACCCAACCTCAGGTGGCTTTTGTAAAAAAAAAAAAAAAAAAAAAAAAAACCCCTGAATCAACACACTGTATTGTACGTGTGGTTTCTTTGGTTCTAGGGTTTGTGAGGGGGACTAGTGGGTAAGAAGGGGAGGTTGTCGTGCTGTGGGTACTCTCTTTGTTGTGGCTGGAGGGGAGTGTGTGGGTGGACATCAGACAGTCACTTGGGGCGAGCCGGGGCTGTTCTCTGGTTGTATACTCCCCCCCACCCCCACCCCCCACCCCCCCACCCCCGGGAGGCTGGCTTAAAGTAAGTGGTCGGTGCTGAACGGCTAGACAGCAGTGAAACAGAGCTCAGACATCTGTTTCTCTCCGCATCTGCATGTTTCATCTGCCTAACGTCGCCCTGGAGATGAGCTTCATGCGTAACTTTCGAAAAGGGAAAACGCATTAGAGCCGAAATGATTAGTCAATCATTTGATCAGCAGAGAGTTGATTGGCAAACTATTGCGATGATTTATGAAGTGTGTGTGAGTGTTTTTTTTTAAGAACATTATTGTTTTATCGGAATAAAATAAAACTGCTTAAAGACGTCGTCAGTAGACTATGGGGACTTGTAATTGTCATTTTAATTAATCGCAGGCCCTAAAATGTTTCATTCATCAGCTGAAGAATAGAGCCTACAAAAAAACTATGACAGACTTTTAGACTCCTTCCCCCCACGTAAAATAAAAAGTGTTACAAATAAATCCAACAATGTTATGAATCATTTTCAGAAGTATTCACTTTCTTGTAGAGAGTTTGACAAGAGCTAGAAGTAGCTATCTTAGCCTAGCATTACTGGAAACAGGAAGCGAATGGGATTAAACAACTAGCTTGGCCTTATAAAGGGTAAGAAACCAACACAACCAACCTTTTACAGGGTGTTATGTTCAACGCTAGTTTTATTATAAGGAATTTGTTGCTTTTGGACAGAGCCAAGCTGCTGTTTCCCTCTGTTTCCAATCTTAATGCTAAAATAAGCTAACTGTCTGTTAGCTTCATTTACCACACAGAACCAAAATGACTCTAAATGCATTTTCCAAATGGTCGAGCTATTTATATAATGAACAATACCAACACCGTTGATACTGAATGGCAATGTGAAGGTGTCCTCTATATTCTCTATAAAGCCTTTGCTTGTGTGTGAATGTCTGATGCACTTACCACATGTTTTTTATTCACCTGGCAGCAGGAGGAATTTGCCCTTTGGTATAAAAACATGGAGCTGGATCGAAGTCGCCTCCTCCAAATGCCCCTCAGCGTCTCATCTCACAGGCCTGAAATGAACGTCTGCACTGGTTTAGGCAAAAATGTGTCTCTTGTGCGTTGACACGGATGCCAAAAAATGTGCTAAAACGTACCCTTTTACAATCTCTCTGGTTGACCCGGCAGGCTGGCGGTGCTGTTTAAAGGCTTAGGGGGAGATTTGGCAAGAACAAGAAAATTAATTTTTACTGCCAAGATTATGGGTGTTGTGGTGCAACATTAGAAGATTAAACATACAGAACATTACACCACATGCGACAAAGACAAATACACAAACACAGACATAGACACTGTTGGCGCATTATGTGCAGGGGCTGAGTCGGAGCTCGTAACAAGCTGCACTGTTTAAGTGTGGAGAGGACACATGGACCTGATTAGGAGAGAGACTGGAGAGGCTTTTCGACATGTTCCCATCTCCATGGCAGTGTGTGGGGGGGGAGACAAGACATTGTAGCTGTCTGTCAGGGGGGAGACAACATCTCCTCTGTTGTTGAATAGAGGTATACGCTTTGCCTGGAATTATTGCTCGGAGCTGTCGGGAGGGGAAGCTCTTTATGTGTGAGATGGAGAGCAGATGGGAGACAAAAGGCTCGGCAAATTAAATGAGCAGGAGTCAGGGAAGAACACAGGCAGACATTAAGGGCAGCAGAGATGTACTGTGCTCGAGTAATCCACACCTAATTTCAGCAGAGGGAGAGAGAGGAGAGAAAACAGGGTCCAGCTGACCATACAGACAGACAGAGAGAGAGTCGGGGGCGGAGGAGGCTGGAGGGGAGACGTGTGTTTCCTGGCTACTGGCTTGATAGAAATGGAGAACCACGCCAACGCCCAGGCCCAGCTCGTTCTCACCTTAGTAAAATGTCCTGGCGCTCTGTTATTTCATTTCCTGCCCCCCCCCCCCTTTTCTTTTTTTCTAATCTGGATGGAGCATATATTTTCTCTTTTGCTCTGTTTCAAATCAGCTCGTGTGAGGAGAGAGCTGCTTTTAATGGAAACTCTTTGATCCAGCAGGTAGCCATGGGACAGGTTGATATTGAACACCATCCATCTATAAGGAGCTGTAGTGAAACACAAAAAGAGAGAGAGAGAAGGTGGCCTAAGCTTTGTGGGTGGTTTCTGTAGCTGTTGTTTTGATCAAAGGTTGCTCCGGTCTCACTGTGAATGGGATGGCGGTGGTCAGCCAAAGTCAGTGTTTTTGCAGGCAAATGCACAACCATCACAGGAACATCCTGGACAAGCAGACCAGGGGGGAGGCCGACACACACGGAGCGGCTCGCTTCATCCAGGCTGACACTGTCACTGACAGCCCTTCCTTTTTTCTGCCGGTGTCTGCGCATTGTCAGCGTGTTTGGAGATATCAAAACGTATTTTCCTCTCTCGTACGTTGTTGTGTGTAGAATGAAAAGCACCCCGGCCCAGCCTACAGATTTCAGATTTGCTCCCAAGCTAGATATCTATCACAATAATGGAGCTGAGCGTGTTCATATCAGATAAAGCGCTTCATTCATTCGGCTTCCTGTCAATCACCTGACACCCACAGGTATCTGTCAGGAAATAATCCCTCAGATATGTCGGCTTTAGAAATGTATTGTCACATCCACATGTTCCACCCAGTGATTTAACTCATAGTGAGGCTGAACATGTGATATTTACAGTTTTACAAGGATAAAAGCTACTCGAAATGTGTAAAATAACGGTAACAGCTATGCCAGGTTGGTAATTAATGTGCTCATACTGATATTCCCAGAGCCATAACATTTAGACTAGCAAAAACGATTCAAATCATCTCCTGATACTTGGTGAGGCAAGAAAGCTGAGACAAATTTACAGCAGGCAGTTTCGCATAAAATCCAATATGTTTGTTAATTGAAGCAAATTATCCACAACTCGTTCCAAATATGTCACACCACAAAAACAGCTGACATTGTAACAGCTTAATATTGTACAGTCTAGATTTCAGGCTGAATGTAGATAGAAGCAAACAGGCTCTGACGCCCGCCCTGCGTTGAGCCTCACTTTTCGATATTATTACCCCCTGAATGATTAAAAGTGAAAGATATTAGTCCGAAGGTTTTTACAGTTTACCCGTAAATTGTGTCCAAAACCTGGACAATCTTCTGAGATCTGTCGCGGCGAGGGAACAGTGAGCTACTTGGACGGCGCTCAGCCTCAGCGAAAAGCCTCCTCATCCTGCCCGGATGCCAGAAGAAACAGCATCCATCTAATTCATTCTCAGGCCGATCAAATCATCAGATTATAGTTACTTTGGCCGCCAGCATATGGCAGTGGAAGTCCCTCAGATCCCACTGGCAGTGCTCATTGAATCAAATATTGACATAGTGCTGATGCTGAGCAGATGTGTCATATAAGGAGGACATGGTGTGCAGCAGACCACCTCCTATGCAACCATGCACTCGCGCAAATGCATTCACAGCAGGGGGTCCCCTCTACAAAACTGCAGATTAACCAGAGCAATCAGCATGGGGGGCTGTTCAGCTCCCCCAAGCCCCAGATTCTCCCTGAGACCCCAGCGGTGGTTAAAAACTAGAAGCCATATTAGCCCCCCGAATGTCTTCTCACGCAAAGGGCAGGAGTGTAGTTGCTAAATGATTACTGAACTGACTACACCGGGGCGCACCGTATGATATTAATAATGCATGTTTGTGCAGGCGCAGGTAGCACGTCAGACACATTCATCAGTTATTCATACAATCTGAACAGACTCACTTTAATCAGGAGAATAAAATGGTCAATTCATTTTTTCAATTCTAATTAAACTGAAGCTATACTGCACTATCATGAGTTTTAACTGTATAAGACTGTTTATTTATCCCACACATTGGAAATTTGGTTGTTGTAGTAGCATTGTAACATACAGGGTAAAAAAAAAAGAAGAAGCAAATATAGAAATATAAAAACAAACATGAAAATATAAAAAACAGACAAATAGAGAGAGAGAGACATTCTGTATAGTTATGTGCCAAAATGTTTCAAGAATATATACAGTTATAGAATACTACTCTGTATGGTGTGCAGTTTGTACACAAAAATGGAAGTGTTGGACATAAATAAATAAAAAATAACTAGACTGTGTAAATACAGCCTAAATAGCCGTAGATTAATTAATTGAGGGAATTAATTAATGGAATGATCAGTCATTAAAATAATTGTTCCTGCAGCAATAGTTTTAGCAATTAGTTTTCACCAGAATAAAAACTAGAGTAGATATTTCACATGATGAACTTGGTCTTATGGCCACATATGTACACATGCATGTAGATTCCTGCACGTGACCTTTTTACCCTTTGTATCACAACCCCCGTCCCCTCACATCGGCCTGTATGCTGACAACCAATCATTCTACATGCTTTGTGGCTCGGAGCCAAAGTGCCTCTGCAGACGGCCTCGCCAGACTCATCTCCGATCTGCTGCTACACTTACTGTCACATTATTTTATCCCGCATCACCGATGCAAAGTAGGTTAAAGTCAGGCAGCGACTGGTCGGCGGCAACATCTGTGTATGTACTGTATATGCTGTTATACATCACACTTCTGCCCCATCAGACTCACATCGGGCTTAAAGAGCGGCGGGGAGGGCGAATGCGTGGGATTAGTGCCAGCTGGCCTGGGTGTGTATGTGCTCATGTGCATTTTCTATCCACGCGTCTGTTTGTCTGTCTGTATGTATGACCCCGGCTGTAATTCAGAGTGTGTCTTCCATCGTGGACAGTCAGAGGGATTGAGGGTGGTGGGCTTCAGATTAGAGTCTGGGTCCAGAGGAACTTTTCCTCCTGTCCTCTAATGACTTCCTTGCATGTGTCGCATTGTGCTGGAGAGGCCAAGCGGGGTAACAAGGTTATCTTTTTTCTTTCTTTCTTTTTTTTTTTTAAAGCTCATCCACTTTAAAAGACATCACAGTAAGTAAAGTCGCTAGTTTAAAAACCAGCGGATCTGGACAAATCCTTTCTCACACACAGGAGTCAGTGAAAACTGGGACTGCAGCCAGTGTTAAGTGAGCGTGGGATTTTCACTCTGAGCTCCATGCGCTCCGAGGACTGTGCCGCTTTTCCTGCACAACTGGCATGAGCGCCGCTTGTAGGGAAGTCCTTCAATCTGCTCTCAAGGCCTGTTGAATATTTTCCTCCCCACGTCCAGTCTTATGAGGTGGCTTCCACTGTTGGCGCCCAAAGTAAACATTGTAAAAGTTATGAAACTGATGGAGACTGGTGATGGTGTGTGCGTGCCAAAGTATCCCTGCATTAGTTTAAATGCCATTAAAGCCTCTGGTTTCAGTGGGTGGTCAGGGACAGTTGTTAGTTTTGGGTGTGAAGAGCAGCAGGGGATTTACTCCTAAAAGTAGATTTTGAGGGATTTTGTTTTTAGGGGGGAAAATTACTGGAGCCTCTTGTTCTCTGTTGCACATGGCCGAGTTTAAACCCTTCGGACCCTCTCAACCCGCAGCTCACAGTGGATTTCTAAGCTCTCATATACGAGATTTCTTTTAGAAGCCACCAAGGTTAAAATGTGCTTTAAGTCAAGTTTCCTGCAGATTTAGCTCAATTTAAAGCAGTGCCTCCACCAGCTCCAGCTGCTTCGCCACTGGACAATCCAAAACCTCAGCCCTCTTCTTGCTGTGAAGAAATGACTCACACCATAATTGATTTCAGTAGATTGTGTCATTCAAGCGTGGCTGTGTTTGCTGAAGACACTAAACTCATTTCCATAGAAGGTCACAGGGGGAAGTGTGTTAATAATGTAATTGGAGGACCACCTCTGTAGAGACTAGCCCCCCACAACCACCACCACCACCATCTTCCACCAAAGTGTAATTTGATGGACACATGTACATCATAGCAGATCCAGTAAGAGAGGCCTGGATTGGAGGATAATGGTGGTGGGCTTTTATTAAAGGGTGCATCCTCTGCTTTTCATTAGATTAGTAATGAATGAAGATTGTAATCATGCACACTGTTGCAGCCAGTGGATATCTCCATTAGCTAATGCACTGCCTCAGGCAAATGGAAAACATGAAGCTGTCTGCTGTGTGTGCACATTATCTTCCTCTGGGCAAATTACTTAAAAACTTAATCCTAATGTTAGATAACTGATGATTTAACTGGTGACTGCTAAAACAGAAAGAAAGAAAAAGCCAAGAACAGAGGTTGATATATTCAAATTGTTTGTTTCTTTTGCTAAGGAACATGTCATTCATTTTACAATGAAAAATGTATTTATCTATTTTTTAAACAAAACCCTCAAATATTGCAGTATTATGCTAGCAGCTCTGTTAGCATTACATTTGGTAATCATCATTAAACACATGAGAATATCAAGTATTAACTCATAAATCTACTGTAATACAGATTATCAAAGCTGTTACTGAATTACTGTTACTGTTATATATATTTTTAATCATCAAGTGTTTCAAAATCTGATAGGCTATGTGTGTCATCTCAATTGTGACAGATTTGGAGAGTCTAAACCTTGAACTGTATTCGTCATCCTTTAGCTGTATCAGAACTGGAACTGCTGTGGCAGAAACAAGTTGTGAAGTTTACCATCTTGACCTTTTAATTACATCTCCTCAGGCCAGTCTTCCTTTTTTTAGTCTGTTTAGATCAAATGCGTCAACCCTCCACAGGCTTTGTCAAAATCAGACTGCAGTGAATCTGAGTCAAAAATGTTGACATTTACCTTTAATGCCCTCAGTGGGTGTACAGCGGTGGTGCCACATTTTTTTTGGAAATCCCCTTCTTCCCTTCCCTGCAGACAGGTCGATGAGAAGATTGACACCATTCCTATTAGTGTGTTAAAGCAGATATCACTGGCACGGCCATTTCGGCTAATGCTGCGTTCAAGGCAGGCTTTTGAAACCGTAAGTTACAGCTTCAAGTCACAACTACGACTTGGTAGCGTTCCAGGTAACCCGTAGCTCGTGTTTTTACCATCCTGTTGTCTGTGAAAGTTCCCTATAACGGCCACTCGTAACTTCCGACCCGTGAACTCGTACCAGATCGAACTGGTATGACTTCACAGGAAGGAAAAACACAAAGTACGAGTTTCCTTGAACGCAACATGAGTTAGCAGCCCCCGCCCTTGTCAGGCATCAATTGGTCCTCGTGCTACGTCACCACATTCACGCGCATCCCTTGGCTGCACACACAGCCCTTCATGCCGTTCTCTCTTCTCATTGGATAACACTTGTATCCCACAAGGAAAATTTTCTCCTCGGGTTACAGCAGAGCAGAGTGACGGAGAGACTCGTGTTTAGGCTGAAATACTTCATGTAAGTGATTGCTGACGGAAAATAGGACTATTTAGGACTTATATTAACAAAAACATTCCACTGATATCTGCTTTAAGAGATGAAGCTACAGCAGCAGCTACTTAGCTTAGCTGGCAGAAAGGCAGCAACACGTCTTTCTGCTTCTTCCTAATTTCATTGCATGTAGACCAAAAGAAAACAGAAAACATTCCTCAAGTAAAAGATTAAAGTCTTGTGTAGCAGCCTGGAAAACTTTTTTAGGAGCACTAATTGGCTTTCAAGCCACACTACTCACAGTTCTCACAGTTGTGTTGCTCAAGTGCAGTGATTTAGCCAGAGGTTAACAGCGCTAATTATGGTTTTTTAGTTCTGTACTGTAGCTATATCCCCCTCTGTTCTCTATTAAAAAACATGGACCGCAAAGGAAATCCCTCAGCTGTTTACCTGACCCTCATCACGGTGCTTCAGAATTACATAACCAGGTCAGGAAGTGCCTTTTGTCTCATTGTTACACTCCGCTCCCCTCAACTCTTTTACAAGCTGTCGAATTAAAAGTGGGTTGAATGCTTCCTCTTATAAGCCCACTGACCTTTTTTTTTTAACTTTAATTGGCACAGACTTCCGCCTGCAAGGAAAAAATAACAAGTGATGTTCTTGATATATATTCATATATCTCCTTTAGCAACATGTAGGCAGCGCTGAAGCTGTGATATTAGACGTGCTTTTTCCCCGTAGAGAGATGTGTTTTCCGCCTCTAAGCTGGTTTAATGAAGTGAGATTGCTCGGGCTCTCTGTGCATCAGGAAGACGGAGGAAATTGAGAAATAAAATGTGTGTGTGTGTATGTGTGGGAGAATGAAACAGAGAGAGAGAGGAGAGAGGGGTAGATAAAGACAAAAGACGGAGAATGAAAAATGGCGAGGAGCAGCGTGTAGAGAGCAATTCGTACTCCCTTCTTGCCCTTTTTTTTTTTTTGCCTGGAGCAGTAAAGGCCTCAGGGCTGGGGGAATCAGGGTTGTAGGCCGTGTTAAATTACCAAATTCACATGTAATGAAAGAAAACTTAATCTGGATTGGTTTTATTAATAGAATCCCCCCCCCTGAGCCAAATGGAGAAGGAGGGAAGGGGGTAAAGCACTTTCAAGTGGAATAATTAAGATCCTTCGCCCCCTCTCTCTAGTTAATTAAGACGAACATGCAGGATCCTGATATGTGTTGCTCCGGCAGAACAAGGTGAAATCAAGTCGAAGCAGCAGCAGCAAGCAGCAGCAGTATTCCTGTCACTTCGCTGTATACTGAGGGACGAATCCATCTCAACAACTTTACAACTTGCAGGCACTAGATTGGATTTAGAGCTCACTTGTGTTGTGTTCCTTCATCTCTGCCCTTTCTCCAGTTGTTGGGAGCGAGCAGAGCCGATGACGGAGAGAGGGCCGAGCATATAGCGTAGAAATGGAAGTTAAGCCGTGCTGTGTTTTCTGCATCATGTCTTTCAGTTCCTGAGGATCTGTCCCTGGAGGAGAGGGATGAGCTGTCAAACATCCGACGCAGGAAGAGAGAGCTGCTCGATGATATTGAGGTGTGTATGACGCTGAGGTTGATATGAGCATGTAGGAAAGCCTGCTACACAGAGGTGCATTGTGCGTTTGTCTTACTGTTCAAGGCTGATGGTTTTAGCAGATCATTTTACGACATATTTAGACAAGTACAATATACATTCATAATCTATTATCTTTGTTTTTGCCTATCTGCTGCCATAGCTCTGTACGTCTCTTTGCATGATGCAAATTGACGTGCAGTCCATCTTTGTACTCACGGTCAGCTGGAAAAAAATAAGGAATGACTTTTCCACAGCATGCAGTCCCATCTCACACTGTAACACTCTGTCGCTGCTTTGTCACTCTCTTCTCTCAGAGGTTGAAGTTTGAGATAGCAGAGGTCATGACGGAGATCGAGCAGCTGACGTGTGTTGGAGAAAGGTAAGCCAGTCTAGTCCGTCTACAGAATCCATCATGTATTCCTCTGAGCTTTGTGGCTCGTTTTAATCGATTACAACTTCTCTGCTGTAAGTTCAACCTTTATGAAGCTTGCAAGTGCAATTTCTTTTTTTGTTGGAGAAGTGTAAATCCAACCCACTCAGGTCTTAGTGAAGTGTGAGGAGCAGAATATTACAAATACCACTCAACATAAAGCTCTCCAGTACATGACGGCAATACTAAAACATGAGATTTCATTAACAGCTCTGTGACAGTGTCGACAAAAAAGTTTTTTTTTTTCCACTACTGATTAAACTGCTGCTTATTTGTTATTAAAAACAAGAACAAAAGTCCAATGAATGGTTCAGATATTCAATTCCATATTCCATTTTTTTTTTACTTCAATTTCAAAAATTCAATGTACAATTCAGTAAAAAACAATATAGCCTATACTCCCATTGTCAATGATCTTCGTGTATTTTTAAAGTCTACAATAGCTGTGTAGGCACTGCTAAATGATAACATGCATGTTAATATGAGCACAGTATTAAAAATGTGAGCATGCCTCATGTTTACCTTAGTTAAATACTAGGGTTAGGCAAAGGGTTAGTGTTATCAGAATAAAATACATTTATTGGCAGGAATATCAGTTTTTCATGTATTTAGTCATTAATGTACTGCACTACTGGACAAATTAAATGTGTAACAAGATAGAACTGAATAGCAGATTGTTCATTTGAGTTTCACACACATTTAGTTCAGATGATGACTATAACAATTGAGGATTTTTATGTTCATTGTCCAACATTTACGTTTTGATGGTGAGTCAGTAAAATTCCTGGAGAAATTCAGGTCATGACCTTTGTGACCGTTAACAGCCCTAAATAACGCTGATATCGGTTTTAAACCCCAGTCATAAATAGCAGCCAGTAGAGTTATTATGGCTCCTGGTTCCCTCATTGCTTCTATCTTTGTTGGGTTTGGGATTTGCATGATCCGTCAGAGACAGTCAGACTACAAAGGTGCTTTTTGTTTGAAGTGACTCTGGGTTGTACGAGCGCAGTAGATAGACCTGGGAAGGATGTGGATTTCTATGGAAGCATTGTGGTCACATGAGCCAGACTCAGCTGGTTATTTGTCGATAAATTTGACTTATTACGCCCATTGTTCAGCACCACGTAAACAGCGTTGTTCTGTATAGGGTCCAGACCCGTAACATGTGAGGTTGTGTTCAGACGGTGACAGTCAATATGTGCCAGTGTAAATCAATCAGGCCTGTTCTCCTTAGTGATTCATTGTGTGTCACAGTGTGTACTGTTTGTCATTCCTGTTTTGCCTTCTTATCTGTCACTTAATCACCCACCTGCATTAGACACACAAACACACACACATTTGGGTTAGCCTGTGCACAGTGGGGGTTTTATTTGTCTCCCTGTGCATATGTCTTTCAGATTAGATTCAAGCATGAACATACAAGCATATAATGAGTGGAACAGATGTGGCAGGAAATAATCTCCCCAGTTCAGACTATAAATAAAATGTAATTGTTGTGTTTGACATTCAGGTACTTGACAATCAGTTGTTTTCAGTTGTTTTATGTTTTTCTGTCACAGTAAAACATCCCAGAGAAACAAACAAATAGCCATGGGCAGGAAGAAATTCAACATGGATCCAAAGAAGGTAACGCTTCTGTTTTGCACCGGCCACATGTCTTTCATCATAAACCATCACAGCATCTCGCATCTCTGTGGCCCTTCAGATGAAATAAAATGATTCCACTCTCATCAGTGAAACTCTTTTATTTTCCTTTCATCTGAACTTAATTGAGATTAACAACCGTCCTCCTTTCTCCTCTTTTGTCTCCAGGGAATTCAGTTCCTGCTGGAGAACGACCTCCTCCAGCACACCCCTGAAGACATCGCCCAGTTCCTCTACAAAGGCGAGGGGCTTAACAAGACCGTCATCGGAGACTACTTGGGCGAGCGGTAAGACAGAGCATCAGTCAGGCTGAAGGAGAAAGCCCTGCTTACATGGGATTTATACCTCCTCCGTGATTAGAGTAGGAAATTATGGGCTGGATTTATTGACTAAAGAGGGAGAACATGATTGAACCCCTCGCTCCCCCCACCCACTCCCCCTCAACATGAATCTCTGAGGCAGTGTGGGTGTCTTGTCATAGTCCACCCATGTGGACTTATAACTGGTAATAAAAGGGCAATGCAGCTCCTCAGATCTCAGGCCAGCCTGCTGGGTAATGAAGAAGCAGGGAAATCCTGCAGCTGTAGCACAGCCACACAGAGGACTATTGAGATAGATGGTGTTATCTGAGGGTGAGATTAGATAGTTAAACATACTATATGAGGAACAAAGCAGGCTGACTCAAAACTAGGAGATGGGGAGCTGAAAGTACTGAAGTTCAATTACACACAACTCATAGCCCAAGGAAATCATCAGTTGCAGATAATTTACATAATAAGATATGGTATTAAAAGCATCCATCAGTGCTATTTTTTACATA
This sequence comes from Trachurus trachurus, assembly GCF_905171665.1. NCBI lineage: Eukaryota > Metazoa > Chordata > Actinopteri > Carangiformes > Carangidae > Trachurus > Trachurus trachurus. The sequence goes on along the minus strand of NC_139913.1, from coordinate 20,132,970 downwards.
AACACTGTGTCCATTCAGCTTCTCATTATCCCCAGTTGATAAAACACACAGCGACGAATCGACCGCTAATCACTCCTTACATTTGCTGCAGTGCGTTACTGTAGCTGAGGCCTTTTACAGTACAAGCTGTAATGAACAGGAAGTGATGCATTTTAAATGACTAATATTATTGATTGTTGTCTTTAAGAATCTGGTGAGAGTTCATTTTTTCAGCCTTAATGAATTATTTACACAGTTCTTTAAAGCACAGCCTGAGCACCAAAGTGGTGTACAAAGGATAAATGAAATAATGAAAGAACTTTTTTATGTATATAGTATGCGTGGATCCTTTACTTTCTATTTTCTTAAAGAAATACATAACAACAATATAGTCAGACGTAATTTCCACCATGTGTGGACTGCAGCTTTTTATTGGCCATTTATCACCATGACCAGTATGTCTGTAAAAACTCCATATTGGTTCATTGCTTTATCCATAGCTACTTAATCCAACATTGGTTATTGACTTTTATATCAGTCACCTAGCAACCAAGACGGTTTAATCATCTTCTCTCACTGAGGTATTTTTATAACCTTTTAAATCTTTCATGAAGTACATAAAAATTAGCCTGAAAATAACGTATAGCAAGAAATAACTAAACGCCTAAAAAGCGAAGAAAAGGTCACAATTTCAATTTTAAAGTTGATATTAAAAAAATTAACTCCTGTAGTGGTATTTCAAAAAAGGAATCTCGATTAAACACTGAATTAATTGGCTTTTTTAAAATAGATCCACTCTCTCTGATCTTCAAAGTCCCATCAACTCCAGTCTGCATTGACTCAGTTACAGGTGCTGACGCTGCATCGGCCCAACAGACAGCAGCTGAGACAATGAAGCACACACAACGTGCTCTCAATGAGGCTCACATGAGGGGTTTTGGGGGAGGGAGGTGGGGCAGGAGAGGGGGGGGGGGGGGGGGGTGGCGTGGGCAGGGGGAGTGGGGGAAGGGGTGCTCTGTTGGAGGATCATCAAAGAGGCCACCTACCCAGTGCAAATCACACTAAACACAGGCTCAGGGTTCACACTCGGTAATTATCACTAATTAAGCTTATGCAAGGAACTGGAACCTATCGTTAGAGAGAAGGGGATGTGGAGTGGGTAAGGGATGGGGGGGCTGCAAGTGGGGGACACATGGAAAAGCGGTGGAGACAGTGGGAGAGAGACATAGCTAGATGCAGACTGATATTAGGGTATTGTTGCAGGCAGAGTTTGTGTTTGGCAGCATATTTTGTTTTCGAATATACTGTCAGATTCTAAACACTCACTCACCGTTACATACTGTTTATATTTATTTTTTATTTTTACTTCACCAATCCAAACAGCAGGCCACATCCAAGTTCCTTTTGTAATAACTTCACCTATAGCAACAACCTATAGAGGCCTCGTAGGACAAGATTTGTTTTATTAAGCTCCAGACATAAAAAAAACACTTCGCCCTCCAAATAATCCAGGATTGTTGCTGCTTCTTATAAGCCAGAACTCTCTGTACTCCTCTCAACTTTTCCACTGCGTCCTTGGACAAGAAAACTAAAACTAAAAAAACCCTTAAGTCTGAAAAATTCCTGGTTTCTTTGGAACAATACACAGCTCACAACAACGCAGGATCATAGAGCCTGATGTACAACAAACACGATCAGAGAAGGGGTGACCGCAGCCCGAGGGCAGCTGTTGATTCTTCCTCTGAAACCCCCTCCGATGGTCAAACAAACCTTGGAGAGGAAAAAAAAGAACCTTTGTAAGTTTGGTTTTAGCTGTTTTTCATCACTCAAACGCACCGTTTCCTCCCCTCGGGTGGAGAAACATTCAACACAGGCCAGCTGTTTAAATTGCTTTCAGACCTGCTCAGTGTCCGGTATGAATAAGGCCACAAGTATGACAGGAATGCTGGGGGAAAAAATTCAGGTTGAGAAATGCTGTCAAGAAGGAAATATGTTTTTCCTCCGCCCGGCCTTGTGGGTTCACATTGTGTTGAGAGGTATCCTGGATAGTTTAAAAAAAACAAAAAACAAAATGGCTACAGCTAGAACAATAGTGGAAATCAGTTTTTGTCCTTTTTTTTTCTCCACAGGGATGACTTCAACATCAAGGTGCTGCAGGCTTTTGTGGAGCTGCACGAGTTCGCAGACCTGAACCTCGTCCAAGCGCTAAGGTCAACGGAGTGATGAACCCAGACTGAACCTGTGCACCCTGACCCCTGTGACATCACAAATCAAAGCCCCCTCTCTCTCTCTCTTTGTCTCTCTTACAGGCAGTTCTTGTGGAGTTTCCGTTTGCCAGGTGAAGCCCAGAAGATCGACCGAATGATGGAGGCGTTTGCGTCACGGTACTGTCAGTGCAACCCCGGAGTCTTCCAGTCAACAGGTCAGACACAAAGAGAGTTACTGCTAAAACTGTGCTTTTGTGTTGTTTTTTTTACCAAACAAGGCTTGAACTCCATACATTTTATACAGTTTAAATCAAAGTGGGAAAGTAAGTGGTTATTCATTATCTATAGACACCCTGATAACATAACACTCTTTTATCCATTATATAACAAATAATTATCCATTAACTGAAACTATTTTAACCATTTTCACATTGATGTTAACTGTTTGAGCCATATTTACTATTTAAACCCTAGATCAGTTACATCTAGTTAATTTAACCCATTTATCAGCTTCCCTCACCCAACTATAACAGCTAATAACTATAGCTACCCATTAACTTTGTCCATTTCATCTTTATTCATTTTTCCCCTACCTGTTTTTCATGTTTTAAATATGCTTTTCAAATCAAACTGTGACTTCTGTTTTATTTAAAAAATCTTTAAAAATCTTTCCACATTCCCCTTGGCAATGGCACAAGTACCTGTTAGGAGCGTCCTAGTTAGGAGCTGCTGCAATGTGTGAAATCCAAAACATGGCAACACAAACACTGCCTGAGGGTCTATTATAGGATGGCCTGTTTTCTTTTTAATGCATTTCAATCATTAAACCACGAGAGTTACTGTAACTAAAGTTCAATGAGGATTAACCAGATTACAGTTTCCAGTTCACTGCAACAGACGACATCAGAGTGAACAACCAGCAACAAACAAGGGACATTCATTATTTAGGACTCAACCTGGTTAAGTGATACATGTCTTGCGATAAACAAAGTCAACAACTACAACAGTTTGTAAATAATTAAAGATGTTTTAAGGCAAGTTATTGTTGCTCGAAGGCAGGGATACTCCAGATTGTAATAGATTACCTGTTACGGTAAGAGGGCTAAGCAAATCCTGATGCTATGAATGAACTGGGTTGTTATATTTCACCACTTATACAAATATTAGATGTCTTTGTCACTGTTTCCACATGCACTTAGTTTATGTCCCCATTATGGAAAAAAATGTTTGAGTCCTGTAATCTGCACGTAGGCATGAACACGTGTGTGTGTGTGTGTGTGTGTGTGTGTGTGTCTGTGTTATGAACAATGTGGGGACCATGTGTGTGGCAGTAACCACATATTGGGCCTATAAAGAAATTAATTGATCACACATCTTTAATTATCAGGGTCATGAGCAGCCTGTTTCCTTCAGTGCTTCATCATCATCATCATCATTATCCGTTCTTTCAACACGCTGATGTTCCTCTTGCTGTGCACACTGTGTGCAAAGCTCCACTGTGTGTGCGTGTGTGTGCGTGTGTTTTTTTTTCTTCACAAAGAATGTGTGTCGGCAGACAATAAGCAGCGCAGGACAGCCAGCACCAAAGTGTGTCAGCGTGAGGAGACAGACAGAGTGGAATGAATGATTCATTTACAGGCAGCCACTGGGCCGTGTGAGCCTGAACATTAACGCACAGCAGAGAGACTTCAGTCCTACACCCCCACCCCTCACACACACACATACACACACATACATACACACACGTACATACACGTACATATATGCACATACACAATTTTCCAAATGGAGAACGAAGAGAATGAACTACGTTGTAATTGTGTCCTAGTTTTGATCTTGTGTGGTTTGTATTCAACATGAAGTTTTCTGTGCTGTATGTTTCATTGTGCCATGTGATCATATTTCTGCTGAACAGATAGATTTCGATATACAGTAGAGATAATAGTATAGTAGGTTCTTGATTAGGGATGTCACGATTATAGATTTTCTTGGTATGATTATTGTCAGAGAAATAATCACGGTACTACGATTATCACAATTATTATGCATCAATACATTTCACAACAATATGAATGTGTAAAATCAAATAGTCAAAATATTATAACATTACTAATCTCTTAATATAGGACCAGTTATTAATCCCCTGGGGGAAGTGTTTGAAATATTTAAGTCATTAATTGTCATCTATACCAAATGTTTAAATTTATTTTAATAGTTTTTTTGACACGCTAACATATAACCAATTCAGTATTACTTTAGATAAATGGACCAGTATCTGTGCGTTTACCTTTACTTTGGTGCACATCTGCAGATATGGTTCCAACATAATATTTTTCGGAAAGTGTCGGTATTTAGGAATCTTTACGATCAATTAATTGTGGCATTTAATACCGCGATTAATTGTGAAAACAAGTAATCCTGACATCCCTATTCTTAATACGTGATGTTTCTGGCAGGGTATACACTTTCGTAACCCTTTCATTTGGCTTCCTGTTGCTCTCAGATACCTGCTATGTGCTGTCATTTGCCATCATCATGCTGAACACCAGCCTACACAACCCAAACGTCAGAGACAAGCCCCCCGTGGAGCGCTTTATCTCCATGAACAGAGGCATTAATGAAGGAGGAGATCTGCCAGAGGAGCTTCTCAGGGTTAGGATTTGTCCGTAATACTGTGTGTGTGAGTGTGTCTGTGAATGTGGTGATTGGTTTCTGTGACCATTCTGCTTCACTTCACTCCATACAACTGAGGTTTTCCCTCCATTGTTTCCTCATTTGATAAATAGCTTTCCTCCCCCCTTGTCCACAGAACCTTTATGACAGCATCAAAAACGAGCCCTTCAAAATCCCAGAGGATGATGGGAACGATCTGACGCACACATTCTTCAACCCCGACAGAGAAGGCTGGCTCCTAAAGCTCGGTATGTGCATTCAGATTTACTAAAACTAATCTTTGATTACGTGTCTTAAAGTCAGGACGGCCTCAATGTCAGTTTGATGAGCAGTGACCTTCATCGCCTTGGTGAAGTGTGTTGGTTTGTGCGTGTGTGACTTGTGTATTAGGAGGCGGCCATGATGAAGGACGGTAGCTCCTGGACAAATAGGTGATAAACCTTTTCAGTTGTTGCAGATTTAAACATTAACAACAACTGGAAAAGATGCAAAATCCAACTGACAAATATCACAAGTCAGTGATGTTAACATCAATAATAACGTAATGGTAACTGGAAATGTATTATTAATTAAAGGGACATTGTGTAACTTCTCCTGTTATCTATTCACGAAAATCGATTATTTCGTTCAAAAGTTTTTTTATACATGGAGCGGGTAAGCTCGGTGCTGGCTGCCATGTCGTGTCGCCATGTTTTTACGTTCAGTGGCAGCGTGACGGTAGGAAACCATGGAAACTCATCGGAGACACCGTAGCTGTCGGCTCAGGTCGAGGTGGCGTCTGTGAAAAGTCACCGTGGTAACGCAGTGAGGACCTTCCCTGAATAAATAAAGGAGAAATGAAAATGAAAAGGAGGAATGGAGCGTTACACTGATGCTGCATTCACGTGCAGTCGGGCAGACGGCCGTCGGTAACAAACCAGATGTCATTTTAGTCACAGAAGTCGAGAGAAAGCCGGTAAAACGTGGGTCAAGTGAACAATACGACATGACATGACATGACATGACAACATATTGTAACGTGTATTGTTTTGCCTCGTGCTGATGGACCACTTGTTTATGCCGTTACGTGCAGCGGCTGTCCGCCCAATTTCATGTGAATGCAGCATGAAAAATATGATTGAGTTGCTTGCGATCTACAACCGCAACGCTAGATGGGAGTAATTCCTACACAATGTACCTTTAATAGACATCTGTTCATTAACTGTGCCGTGAATTGGAAAATATCAAACTCACTGACTCATTGACGGTAATAGAACGACAAAATACTGTTTTTATTCAGCTCGTGATTTTTGCTCACTTGTGCCCAGGAAACTGTCGACCTTCACGATGGCACCATGTAGGTCGCTAGAAGATCTTAAGTGTCTTTTCTATCTTCGTCCTTCATCACACGACCTCTCCTCCTTTTTCGTCTCATGTTGTCTCTCCTGGATCCTTCCCGTGATCTCAACTTCTCTCTCCCTCCGTCTCCACTCTTTCTCATGGTGAATTTTTTGTGCTTGCTGTCTTCCTGTGTCCCTCTGTGTGTTTTTTGTTCCTCACTCCCTCTCTAACCTTTCACCCTTTCACCCTGTGTTTTGTTCTTTCATTCTGTTCTGTGATGGCTGTTCCTTCTTAAATCTGTATTAGGAGGTAGGTAACGCTCCTTCCTCCTCCATCCACCCAGTTCATCACAGAGTGTCCTCATACATAGCATAGCATTGGCTGCCATTATCTCCTTAGCACACCCAGTCCCCTGAACATGCTAGCCGCCTCATTTAGTTGGCTTTTTGTATCAGAGCTGTTATTGGGCAAATAAGTGATGGCAGTGTGAGGTGATGGATCATCTCAACCAAAGGAAAGGTCAATGATCTCTTTCATACTCCTGCATGAGGACTGGCTTCTTCTTGTGGCTCTGGAGGAGGCTGGATGACGCTGAGGGCTCGACTCTGTTGGTGCAAAACATGTGGAGCGCGAATTCAGCAGAAAGAAAGAAACTTGGCAGAAAAGATAGATGTTCATCTCAACACACCTTTGAGCCAATCACTCCAAACAGACCACGTCATGTATATCGTAGTCATGCACAAACAAGCAAAGGTTTCTACTTTATTTGAAAACACATTAACATGAATGGGTTCTCACCTTCAGGTTTAATTCTTTATTGGTCTAGATAACTGATTTAAAATGGCCTCATTTAAAGGAATAATCAGACATTGGCATTTAGTAGTCATTAGCGCCCAAAAAGTTCACAAATTGGCTTGAGCTACTTACTCCTGTTTCTAGTCTTTTTGCCGTGCTAGTAAAACCCATTATTGGATGTAACGTTAGCTTCGTACTTGTCCGCAGCCATGAGAATGAGCTAATTCTCAACAAGAAAACTTAAAAGCATATTTCCTGTATTTTTCTCATTTACGTAACATTACCTCTTTCAATGTGTCTTTATGTACTCTTAGCTAGTCAACCAAATGACCAAAACAAATTCTGCGAAATGACACTGCTGCAGGCTTAGGAGTTTCAACATGTAACAGTCACATGCATCATTGTGACGCAAGTGACTTCCCCTCATTTGTAGATTCCCGTTAAACAGGGGTCAGTTCAACTGGTCCCCTCATGTTTTGTACCGTTGGAGACTCTGCCCTGCGCGTCATACAGCTCCTGTGCAGCGATCTGCCAGAACATGCGGTCATGCTCGAGCTTTGGTGAATGGTGCCGCTTGAATCCGCGCTGTGGGAATGCACACGTGCCGCTGCGTGACTGGTCATGCAGTGAAGTAAAGGCGACCCTTGCCCCTTTTTCATTTTTTGTCCCTCTTTTCCTGCCCCACAGGCCTCCATACCTCCCCCTGCTGCTTCACGGATCCCTATCTCTTCCTCTTTCTCTTTTGCTCTCTGTTCCACTAGCTGCACTTGCCAGATCATTTTAGATTCAGTTTCCCCCCATTAGTGAATCCCACACTGCTAATTTTAGCTTCAAGACAGGAGCCCCTGGTTAATGATGGGCAGATTTTCAATATGACATACAGCTGCACTGCTGAGGCTGTGAAGCTCCATAAGCTTTCATAACACCCACACTGTTAACCCGGATCGAGCCCACTGCTATGCCTGAATCCATCATCATCCAGCATGATAATTAAATTCAGTCATTTAGATGTTTAAGACTCAGAATATATTTCAGAATATCTATGAGCTGTTAAGGAGAGCCTGTTCTCTCAGACAAAGACAAATGTAAAAAAAAAAAAAGTGTTCAGCATGTAACCAGATCAACATTTATATTAGATACACAGCCAGCCAGTGTAAAAATATGGTGCTCATGCCTGTGAGAACTTCATATTTATTCAACGACTACATCACACTCATGGGAAACTAGTTCTATCTGGTTCAATAGTACTAATCATAAAAATAGACGGATGTGAGACTTTCTACTCCCTCACATTTGTGCATAATTTTGAACCTTCCCACATATATTTGCACTCCCTCTCTGGAGTGTCCAAAAACAAACAGCCAAGTGATAAATCTGCATCAGAGGGTCCTGCTGTAGAAAGCCATAATAACTGTCAGGTTTTGAGGATGAAATGAAACATATGGTTAAAGGGGATAAAGAGCTCTCCGGGCCGCCTTATGGTGGATGGTAGCAGAGTAAAACATATATCCACATTTACCCAGCAAGACTATTGTACACGTTCCTTCCACTTTAGAGAGAAAAATGCAGTGGCTGCATGTGGAAGTAAATATTGCTTATGAATAATACACACTAGACGTTGGATTTTAGTCTGCATAGCGGTATAGAATGAAAATCTAGGTCAGGTGCACATTACATATTGATTACATCAGTAACAGCAGCTTTCTGCTTGTTCTGTAAAGTCAGCAAACATGTTATTATGGGGCGCTTATTGCAGACTGTACATTGACATCAGCCACATTATGTCTATTTTTGATTACATAGGTAAATTGTTCATTGCATTGCATCACCGATGGTGTAATTAACCGACAATCTAATAATCCCAATAATCCACGTTTATCTGATGATTAAAGCAGATGGAGAGTTTTTGTTTCTTGTAAAGAAATCTCTTTGGACTGCTCCCACCCACCGCGCCCCCCCCCCCCCCCCCCCCCCCCCCCCCCCCCAACCCCACCCCACTGCTCGCCTGCACAGCCCTCAGGCGTCAGTCTCTGGGGACTGGGAGCGGTTGGTGGAGGTGGAGTATCCAGCCTCTGATTGAGCCTAATAATAATAATGCAGAGACTTGATGATCAGAACCAGATGTGGCGCGTGGGGCCGAGGTCTCCTGGAGGTTAGACTTCACGTGCACAAGACGCCGTCACCTCTTCAGGTTTTTTAAGTCAAAACTGTGTGTCTCTCTTCGCAGGCGGCCGGGTGAAGACGTGGAAGAGGAGGTGGTTCATTCTGACCGACAACTGCCTCTACTACTTTGAGTACACAACAGTAAGTAGGCAGATGAGTGTTTGTGCACCAGTCGCTCGACCGACTCACGGTGATGACACGACTCAAAAGATATCATCACCTCAGGTCAATGAATTGTATACCACATATCCCCCACTTTAAAGGGATAGTTCAACATTTTGGCAAATTGTCCCATTGCCATATTCGCTATAGTCATAGCAGTAGGTTCGTTACCTTTATTTGTCGGTGTAAGCTATTTCGTGACGTTCCGTTATTATCTCATAGCGTGGTGAATGTGCAGGTCACAACTTGTCCACAAAGCATTTTGGAGTTTTTGGATTGTGTATTTAATGAGGGAAACCAAGAAATCCCATGAGCCTCCGTAGCGTAGCTCTGAGCAGCTCGCGGCTCTGCTCCGCCGTTCTAAAAATAGCTTGCACTGACAATTAAAGGTAACGAACCTACTGCTATGACTATAGCGATTATGGCAATGGGCCAATTTGCCAAAATGTTGAACTATCCCTTTAAAACCAAATGGTACATTTTTGGGTTTGCACAGGTTTGTACATTTCCAGGATCTTTGCTAAGCTAAGTTAACTAGCTGCCTGCATGTAAACATGAGAAACAATAAGGAGCTAGGAGCTAAACTTAACATATTTCTCAAAATAGATGTAGTTAGATCAATAAAGGACACACACGTCATTGTCTCTTTTTCACACACACAGTTAGGACAGAGGCAGGGGTCTTTGCCTCCCAGCCCTGCTCTTTAACAGATGTAGCCCCTTTGACCTAAATGAACCTCACTCTAGCAATTAACATGAGGCATCATGGGAAACATCTGCAAAGTCTGTGGCACACATCTGGCCCCTGCTATGCCGTATGCCAAGAACCTCCCCCCAACCCGCTGCGAGAGTCACCCCACACTTCACCCCGGCATCCCTAATTCTGAGAACACACACACACACACACACACACACACACACACACACACACACACACACACACACACACACACACACACACACACACACACACACACACACACACACACACACACACACACACACTCCCCAATCCCTCAACACACGCACACACACACAATCTGTGGTGGGGTATACATTCAAAGAGACACGCACACAGCCAGCTGTGAGCAGCCGTCCCCGAGCATTTCCTCCCCCTGCTGTGCCCCCTCATTAGTAGGAAGATGACAAGCAGGACACGGGGTTGTTCCTCAAGGTCTCCCCCACCCCATCACACACACACACTGACACACACACACACACTTCACATCTGGCCCCCCCAGTCACAAAAGCAGTCGCTAGAGGACGGAGGGTGTCGGGTTACGTCTCCCTCGGGCGCTGTCCCCTACATGACCAGGTTAAATAAAAACCTCCAGTGTGCTTTAATCACCACCTTGAATTGTTTTACTTAAACGCTGTCAGGCTCAATATGATGTAGAGATAAAACACTTTAACCTTTAAATTCCTGCAGTGCAAAGTAAAGCCGCTACATGTAGCATCAGGAAAGTTTCTATTTTCATATTTTAATTTGAACAAAGCTCATTCATCCTCTACAAAGCCACACACGTGGTGAACAGTGGATGATAGAAGATCTCAGTGACAGACTGTTTGTCATTGTGTCCTCATCGCCCGCTGACATTGTCCCCGTCTTGGATGGTGGTTAAGGAACATTTGCATTCTGAACGAGCATCGTGTTGATGCTGAGTGTCGTCTGTTTGTGTCTCCAGGATAAAGAGCCTCGTGGGATTATTCCCCTGGAGAACCTGAGTATCAGAGAGGTGGACGAGCCCAGGAAACCTGTAAGGAACAAATGCACACACTGTTCTAAATTTACACACTAAACTCTATTTAAACTGGGTTTTTTTTTTAAGTTGAATAAGATATTCCCTGTCTTCAACTTTTTTGTCATTTTTTTTCTTCTAAACTAAATATATACCCACATGGAAAGAACCTATAGGTTTTAATATAGGTTTGAATATATGTGACATACATAAAATTGGCCGTTTTCATATATACGCATATATGCTATATATATATAACATGGTGCATATATGCATAATGCACCATATGCATAGCCTATATGCTATATATATATATGGTGCATATATGCGTATATATGCACCATATGCACAGATAAACTGCATATAGGTTTCATATGAAATATCGCATATATGCGTATATATGCACCATATATATATAGCATATATGCGTATATATGAAAACGGCCAATTTTATGTATGCCACATACGTATATTCAAACCTATATTAAAACCTATAGGTTCTTTCCGTGTGGGTATCCCCCATCTGCAAAACCTTCAATAAAAAGAAAAAAAAACATAACTGCTGAGAGATGTTATTCTTTCACCATGTTAATCAGTTTCTGTCTCTTCCTAGAACTGCTTTGAGCTCTACAACCCAAACCACAAAGGTCAGGTGATCAAGGCCTGCAAGACGGAGGCGGACGGACGTGTCGTCGAGGGGAACCACGTGGTGTACAGGATATCGGCCCCCACGCCAGAGGAGAAGGAGGAGTGGATCAAATCCATCAAGTAAGAGGCGGCGTGTTGGTGTGGATCCATTTACACCGAGAGGGCACTTAGCCAACACAGGGGCTGCTCCCATGTGGGCCTTTCACATGTCTGACCTTGACTATGAGAAACCTACACACACACTGAGCTGTGAGCTTAATCACAACGTGCACTGCAGCACAAATACACACTCACACTGTCGCGCACACACACACACATGCTGGTGGTGACTAAATGTGACTCTTTCTCACACTTCCACACAGATAACACTCAGAGGTGATTTCTGCTCTGCTGGATAAGCTCACTTCCCATTGAGTCGCGCTCAGCAAAGAATAACACACACACGCACACACCTACTCAGAGACACCATGCCTTGCTGCGCTCTCACAAGAGTTCTGGCAGCCTTTGCACCCGATTTGTCATCTCCAAACGCTGCCTTGTTAACCAGCAAGGAGAGTGGAGGTGCGGCGGTAAATTGGACCCGGTGGGTAATTGATCAGCTCGCTGGTTATCATCCACTCAGCTTCAGCTTCACTGGCAAATATGATCAATATCAGAGGAAAAATCATGTTACACAGGCTTTCCTTGCTCTAATGATATTAAAAAACCACTTAGCATTGACAGATGTGTACCCATTAAATGGAAGTGATGGGTTTTTGCAGCTAAGTTACAGCGGTCTTGGTCGGGCGAGGCTTCTTCATGGACAGTTAAAGTGATTGCAAAGACGAGAGAAGCGCTCATTTTTCTCGGGTCAGGAAATTTAGAGTTGGTTGACCTTCAGATGACACGCTGCCGCCTGGATAACAGGTTTTGTTGCTCCTGGTGCTTTTACTCCTACCAGGCACAAGTGTGAAGCAGGAGTCGCTATCTCATTGCACATCATAAGGTAAAGCCTCTTCCTGTTGCTGGAACGATAAAGATCACAGATTGGACTCAGCAAGACGGCGTTTCAACCGCACTCTCGCTTGACTCAGCTGAGGTTGGCGGCAGACTGTCCTGTGGTCAGCAGATCCTCTCTCTCTCTAACACACACATATTATAACCACACCTGACTCATCTGCAGAGGTGGAAATTGCTCTGGTGGTAGCTGTTGTGTGTGCAGAGTGCAGACACACACACACACACACAGGCCACCTCAGCATGTCCAGTGCTGTGCAGCTGCTGCTGGGAAGGCTGGGGATTACTCAGCGCTATTCTCATCTTCAGTGTGACAGTGACAACACATCAGGATATGAAGGGAGGACACAGAGCTGCAAGGACACACAGCAGCAACAGTTTAAAGCAGATGTAGTCCTGTTTTTATGATCACAATGATTCAAATGTCTATAAAAGTGAAAGTTGACCCCCCCTCAGCAAATTGGTTTGGTTTTACAGCCTTGTTGTGTTTCTCTTGGTGGTATTGTTACTACATGCTACCTGCTTAGCACAAAATAACAAGCAAAATTAGCCACCCAAATGTTAGCTAGTTGCTAGCTGGATTTAGACTGGCTTTTTTTTTTGCCTTTTTTATATTCTAATTATTTTTATTCCTGTGTTGTTTTTCATCTAAGGTGACCTTGAGAGCCTATAAGGCGCATCTGAATAAAATCTATTATTATTATTATTATTATTTAGAGTTGTTATTAGACTAAATGTTCACAGGCTGAACAGGAAAACAATTAAAACCGTATGTGAACATTGCTCAAAACCTGCCACACACGCAACTGTTTAACATATCCACTTGATCATATGCCATCATCTCTGTTGCTTATTTTCTTCGGAAAAAGCTGAACAATCACAGCACTGAAGATGAAAATCCACCCTAAATTGCTGCTTTGCTATTTTTTTTTTCCACATTCGGTGGTTTAAAGCCGAATTTTGTGATGATCAGAGATTTCCATTATCAAGCACAATGAATCCTCCTGAATATGCAAGAGAAGCAAATGTAGTATGGTCACAGTGACATTGACGTTATCCAGTGAATCTGTGGTGGTAGAAAACCAAGTGTGGTTGCACTCTCCTGTTTACATTTTGACTCAAATAAGCGAACTGATATAACCTTTAATTTGGTGCTGAATAGTTTTTGATGTGACTTTTTTTCTGTGGATAATAGATGCAGATGATAAGATGTTTATATATTTATAGCACAGCGAGCAGAAGCTTAATTAAAGACCAGACTTATGGGGGTGTAACAAATCACAGTCAACAACATGTTTTGATGTTGATCAATCAGAATTGGAGCAAATTTCTAAACCCAGCAGAATGCAGCTCAGGCAGAAGACGTGGTGTGTTTTGGGTAGGATGCTCTGACTGATAGCAACGAGACAGATTAAGGTCAGGTTAGTACACAGAGAAATTACTGAATCTCGTCCCAAAAATAGTCCCAGAACCCTCCAGAACATCACAAACTGATCATGTGTCATGTCTTTTTCTGTAAGCCCTGCAGTAGGTTTTAGTGTTTTCCGACACATCGGTCCAGCGAAACAAAACCACAGTCGGTTTTAATATCAGCAGATGATTAAAAAGTGTGAGTAAGATTGAGGCGGGTGGTTGAAAACAGTCGATCACTGATGTGTGTCCTTTTTTGCGTTCTCTCTCCGCAGGGCGAGCATCAGCAGGGATCCTTTCTACGACATGCTGGCCACCAGGAAGCGGAGGATAGCCAATAAGAAATGATGACTGCCCCGTCTCCATCCACATCTGCATCACCACTGTTTCTGTGACCAGCAGAGTCCTTGTGTGTGTGTGTGTGTTTGTGTGTGTACGTACAAGTATGTGTGTGTGAGTGTTACAGGGGCTATGAAGGACTCCCAATTGCTATTTCAGGGCTGAAGGACACAGCAGCAGACAGGTGGAGTTGTTCTGACTGAATGGATGGAGTTTATCTCCACCTGAAGACGATCTGCGCCTCGATATGAAAAGCTTTTATTTCACGCGGTGCAGACTTTAGCACTGGTGTGAAACGGTGTAGAAGGAACTCCACAATCTTTACACAACTGGATATTAATGGACAAAAAGGATGAAGGACTGGCCCAACAGCCATGACTGGAATCAGTGGACAACTTCTGCGTTAACGTGGCTGTGGCGATATCGCCCTCTGCCGGACAAGTAAGGAATCGCATCTGCTGCACTACAGATTGTGAGGATTTGAAAGCTGAACCTCCCCGGTCATGTTGCGTTCCTTTTCATCCAGAGCGGGGATCGCCCGCTTGCTGTCAGATGCCGGTCAACGTTTAATCTCCACCTCACATGTCTTTGCCAACACCAACAATCTTTTATAGTATCCTCTAACTACAGAAAGCCTCAAGCTTTTAAATCAGCTGGTCTGATTGTTAGCCCTCAACGGACTCGTATCTGTATATGCAAACGCTGATTTATTCCAAGAAAATGAAACCTAGACTCATATTCTTTTTACATTTACAGTACGCCCCTCCTTATTTCTTCTTTGAAAACATAAAAAGCTAACAGTCTGGGGAATAATACCCAACATATATCAAGTGGAATGACCTTCTTGCGTGGCCACAGTTTGAAAAAGCTACAATGCATCATATATTAGTTCTCGTACGGTTATGTATTGAAGATCCACCTCTGTGATCGAGTTCATTTCTTTTGTATTTATTTCTTATAGTTTAACAAAAGAGGCAGCCCCTCCCCCCGACTGACATTATGCATGTATAGTATATAATGTACATACTGTTTTTTTTTGTTTTGTTTTTTTTGTTCTTTGTTGTGTTTATGTAGCATGTAAATCATAATGGCCATAGCCTATACCCGTTCACATTTTTTAGTTCAACAGCTAACAGTTTACAATAGTGGAAGAGGGACCTTGTGCAGAGCAGTGAAACCTCCTCATGCTGTGTATTACTAAGGATCAAATAATACATGTTATATGAAAGAAAAACTGAGAGCATAGATAGAAGTGGGATTTAAAACACCCTTGAAAAAGTGAAAAAAAAAAAAAGTCCAAACATGTGAACACTGACTGGAATCTGAGGATTGTGTTTTTTTTTTTTTCCCAGACTGATCAAACCAACCCCTTAGGTGGTGCAGCTTTTAGGTTTAAAGCTGGTTTGAAGTCAGTTTGGGGAAAACTGCTCCTGAATTCTTTGATGAAGACTTTGAATAAAAATACATGCTGATCAGAGAACACTTGGTGTCATTTCAGTGGGAAGAGGTCTTACCAACTTACCAGGTCTTTGGTTATTTCACTTGTAGAAACAAGTGTTGTGAATAAATGATAGTGAGCTGAGCCGCCGCGCTGCCCCTGACCGCTAAACAAGCGCGTGTATTTAACAAAACCTGAATACAAACGAGTGTCCTCTGCTTCGACCCTCGCCCACTGTATCTACAACACTATTTCAATGAAGTGAAAGGTTTGTTCAACAAATACAAATCAGTCTATTCTATGTAATATAAAGGCAGACAGGAGCTTTTTGTAAAATTCCCTGGCAACTCGTCACTCGTCTCAATCTGAATTTTTCATTCATTTCAATGCAACTTGTAAACAACGTCAAAGACCAAGAACAAATTACAATTTCTGACATTAACAAATGTATTTTAAGGCTTTTACCTTATACAATGTATAAATTCGGACATGCTAAACTAAAAAGGTATAACAGCAGTTTTTCAACGTCTGTCTAAAATTGAAAAAAAAAAAAAAAGAAAAGAAAAAAACAACAACAAAACAAAAGCTAACCATACTCATTATTGTTTTTTGTCCAAAGAATATGGTCAAAATGAACAGGATTTTCTAAAAATAAAGCAAAACAACATAACATCTACTGATAATCCTGATACAGGATTTTTTATGTATAAAAATAACTGATAGTACAGTTCAAAATTAAATTCACAGTATTTTTTATGATGCTAGAAGACACAAACTGTATTTTTCATTAAAAAGCAAACACAAATGGTCCACAGCCATGATAACAAATTTTTGATGTTTTTCTTTTTGAACATTTAAAAAAAAAAAAAAAAAAAAAAAAGAATGTGTGGGAGGAGAGAGAGAGCCGGGATGAAGAGAAAATTCTCCGCACCTTGAAAAAAGTGAAAAGTTTAAAAATTACAGTGAGTGAATCTTAGGCTTCAGAGCAAAAATGGAAACAAACAAAAGAAAGGAGAGAGAAAAAAAAGCTGGGAAATGTCCTCAAGTCTGTCCAGGGTTAAAGTGGAGGTATCAGTCAGCCAAGCCTTGTTCCCACCACTGCACTGGTCTGCCTCGTTCATGAATTATCTCCTCCCTCAGTTTGTCTGCTCCCAGTGGGATCAAAGTGAAAGGAAAATTGCAAATTTCAAGAGGAAGAGAAAAAAAAAGCAAAACATTTTGCAGCTCTGTAGATATGATGACATCTTGAACTTGCAGTCAACGTGATGCCTTACAGTTCTCTTAGGCAGTTTTCCCTTTTGTTTCATTCATTATTGAAGCGTGTGGATATCTGTGATGGATGTTAACAAGTTTTCAAGTCCTGAGTTCCACTGAGCAGCAGCTGAGATGTTTAAGCTCCAGGCTTTGTTTGTGTTCATACAAGTATATATTAATATTTTTCATCATAAATGTTCAACAAGGTGACAGTTTTTTTTGTTTTTTTTAACCGTAGTTAGGAGAATTGCGGCAAATAAATCAATGCCTTAAAAAAAGACTTCTGAACATTTTAAAACACTTTACTTGCGGTAAAAATACAATATATTCCCAATGACGAAGCACCATGTCAAAAAGTTGTGGATGTCATTCCTCTGCTGTTCTTAAAATGTTGTCGGGTGTGTCTGAAATGACAAAGAAGAGGCTTTCATGCTATTTGTTTGCAGGGCTATGAGCTCAAACACATTTGCCCATGAGAGTTCCTCTTTTTCACTGGCACTGATAAAGCACACAGCAACCATCAGAGAGGACGCCCACTCACCGGGTCAGTGTTTCAGGCCGATGGAGAATCTGTAGGAGTTGCCATTGGATCGGCTGTAACCGTTTCCTACAAAACAGGATCAGCGCGTTAAATTGACAAACTTTAAATTCAGCGATACGGTTCCTGTAGAATCTGAATGTGAAAAAGCTGTCGTACCTGTGTGCCCGTTGAGATGGCGGTGAGCTGAACCATTGATGGGTGAGGTGTGGTGGGAGGGGGGCGGCGGGTCACTGCTGCTGTCCGTGTAGTCGGTCCGCCGGCGTTTTTCAGGTGAGAAACCGTTGTCGTGTTTAGCGTCCTTGGTGTCGTGGTGACGTCGCTTGCGGCTTTCCCTCTCCTCGCTGCTTCTGTTCTTGTGGCTCTGAGTGGCTCCTGGACTGTGCTGCTCCGCCTCGGCGTCCCGGTGCTTCTTGCTTTTCTTCTTCTTCTTCTTTGTTTCAGTGGTTCTGTCTGAATCGTCGGAGCTACTAGGAGAAAGGCAGAACACACATGACGACTCTTTATCCACGAATTAGATCTGAACGACGATATCAGACAATCGTCATCAGCTTAAGTCAAATCCTGCCATACTCTCATTACTGATTAATCATTAAGGCTGTAAAATATCAAAATAACAGCAGAAAAAGTTTTTAAAAATGCCATCACAACTCTTCAAACGTCTTCTTTTCTCGAGTCCAAAACCCAAATATAAACAAGTTCTCATTATGTGACATACAAAAGCAACAAAATAACTTTTGGGAAGCTGCAGCCAGAGCAAAAAATTTTCACTATAATTGCTGTAAAAATGGATAAAACTATTGATTATTAGTAGTAACACTCACCCGCTCTCACGGTGTCTGTCTTTGTCCTTTGACTTCTTCTTTTTCTTGCTCTTTTTGGGTTTTTTAGAGTGACAGGCCTCAGAGCTGTTGTCTCTCTCCTTGCCTGGATTATCAGCAGCAGTCCTCTTGTGATTTTGATCGTCCCTGTTCGCAGACCGAGGCGGTGAGCCCTTGGACTTTGAGGATGTTTCTGCCGCTGTGGCGGAAGAGTAGGTCTCCTCTTTTGAAGCGTAATAGTCCCTGTCCCTGCCGTTGCTCTTGTCCTTCGTTACCCGGGAGTCCCGACGTTCCTGCTGCCACCTCCTGCGACTGCTCGACCTCTCCTCGCGGCGCGAGTAGCCGCGCCCCCTCCGCTCAGAGTCCCACTCCTCTCTGGATTTGCGGTAGTGGTCGTGGTGGTAATGGTGAGAGCACCTGTCGCGGTCGCGCTCCCTTGGGTGGGGGGTGGTCCGTTCGTTGTGCCGCTCGGAGTCCCTGTCCTTGTAGTATCTATCGTGATGCGACACGCGACCCCTGTTCGACCGACTGTGGTTCCGGTGATCTCCGTGGTCCCGGCTGTACCGATAACGATCACCGTCGCTGTCTCGCTCCTGGCTCCTGTCCCTGTAGTGTCTCTCCCTGTCTCTGCTCCAGTCAGAGTGCAGTCTGTCCCTCTCCCTGTCTCTGCTCCAGTCAGAGCGCGGCCTGTCCCTCTCCCTGTCTCGGGAAGATTGTCTTTCGTTGCCTCTAGAACCGGGCTTGTACTGGTGCTCCTCCTTAGCGTCTGTACATCCTTCGCTCCCCGCTGCCGGTCCGTTGGTCTGCGGTAGATCCCTGGCTTCAGCCCCACTTACGCTATCCTTCTGTGGAGCAGCAGGTGTCCCACTGGTGCTTTGGGAGCCGTGTGGTGGGGTGGATAAGGCCGCGGGGCTGCCATGATGTGCAGAGGAGGAAGCAGATTCTCTAGATCCAACAGAATAGGTCTTTGTAGCAGTAGATGGAGGTGGGGTGCTGACGGCGGACGATGCTGTGTGCTGAAGCGGGGGTTCAGACACACTCTTAGCCCTTGTGTGAGAAGTGGAGAGGTGCTGGCCTTCACCAGCAGCAGGATGGACGCTGTGAGAAGACGTGGCCTGATGGGATGAGGCTGAACTGTATTCCTCTTTGCTGGAAAACCAAATCAGACACACATAAATAACAATTTAAACCAAAAATTTACATTGTCAGAAATAACTTTTGCTTCAGTGTTTTTCAATTTCTAATATTTGATTAGCACAACATCATCTTTTTTTCTTGTCATTGTTGGATTACCACCGTACCTTGTTTGACTGTGGTCACCATCTAATCCATTAGTGGCGATGGCAGCCACAGAGGACACACTTCCAAGATTACTGCCAGACATCTGAAGGGCACAAATGTTAAATTAAATGTAACCTCTGTTTATGCTTTTTTTTTTTTTAAGGTTAATTAAATAAAAAGAAGCAAAATATTGTTAAGATATAGCAAAAACACAAAGCTTGTGACTTACCTTTTCAGAGGTGTTGTGTCCATTGACTTTGTGTTGTCCATAATGGTGCCCGTTCTGGCCTGATTTAGAGCCACCATAGGCCGATCCGTTTAATCCGTTACCATTATGGTGTACGCTTGACTCTCCATTTGTGGCTTGCGAAGAATTCTCAAAAACATCTCCTGTTGTGTTGTTTCCGTTGAGATGAGACTTGCCTACACAGCCGTTATCCAGCGCGCCGCAGTTCTCCTGGTCCGATTCCTCCGACGACTCTTGGCCGTACGGCACCAGAAATGACGCTCCGTTTCCTCCGGTGTGGTGATCCCCGTTACTGCGAGATGTGCCGTTTACGTGGTTGAGCTGACGTGGAACAAAGCGAACGTCTGAGTGGACATCTGAGGTAGACTGTGAAGAGGATAAAGAGCTGGAGGAGGAGGAGGAAGAGGAGGACGAGGAGGAGGAGCTGCTGCTGCTGCTGGCAGAGGACGGCTGGCTGTAAGAGGACGAGGAGGATAAAGAGGAGGATGGGCGGTTCTGTTTGCCGTGTCCGATAAAGAATGAAAGCTTCTGGCGTTTGTCATGGTCTGGGATCATGGTGGGCCGGCTGATCGCGTGGGAGATGGAGGAGGAAGAGGCCAGGCCATGGTTGGGTTTGCCCACAACACTGCTGCTGGTGCTGGGCTTGGAGCTTGTGGGATAGTCCCTCAGAGATCCATTCCCGTTGACATGAAGGGCACTCTGATGGAAAACAAGCATGAGGTTTGAGTTCCCGGGTCAAACACTGCCAACTTTATTAAGTAAATATATCAAAATACACTTGGTCACAAGCGTAGGATGAGAGCATGTCTGTGGTACCTTAGTCATGTGTGGGGGCAACTGAGGACCAATGAAGCCGATGTTGTTGTGGTGGACAGTGGTGTTGATGCGTGGTATCACCACAGGCCGTGGAGACGACTGACCAGGGATCCCTGGGTTATGGCCCATGTGGCTGTAGTCCCCTGTTTTTTTCACATCGTTGGATCTGGTGACACAAGAGAAAGTGACATTGAAAACATTTGGAGACATGAGAAACCAATTCCAGTGACCAGGCTTAAGGAAAAATGTTACAAGTCCCAGGATAAAAGAACTGTTTATTAAATATATTTGAACTATATACAATCAATATACATTTTCCCAGATTATTAAAAAGCATATTGAGTGGGAGAGGAGAATCATACAATATTAAGTTCCTTTGACCCATAGTTTCTTGTGCAGAAAATAAAAACTTTTTGGATTTACTCACTTGATGTAGAAAAGAACGTAGGCCTGCTGGCTGAGGACAGACCTGATGTCACTGACGGACACAGAGGAGTCGTTCATTTGATACCACTGACCATTGCTCGCCTGTGAGACATGACAGAAGAGTTGGCAGGTTTGACACAACTCTAAATTTGATTTCCACTGCTGAATATATATGACTTTATTAACAAAAAAAGTGGTCAATATGTAAAGTAAAATTGCATTTATGTTCTTTATTTCTTATTTAAAACATGAACAAAGAAAAATAAATCTGTATTTTCTCAGGTAAACCTCAGTCTGCATTCAGCTCTGATAACGTCAGAGTGTTGTGTTGAGATAAACGCATGCATGTGCACTTAGCAACCGCAGCGTCCTGATAGATTACAACAGTGGTCTGTAGCAGTGCCAGTACCTTAATATAGCAGAAATAGTGTCCCGCATGACAGCTGAATCCAGAGTGGACCAGCACAGCGTACAGCCCGTAGACCTGGGCTTCTCCCTGGGACTGAGACATGAAAGGCTGCAGGTCCAGGTACTCCGGATATTTCACATCCTATCGACCACAGAAACAGCTGATTAATACCAAATCACCACCCACAAGTCACTAAGGCATCACGGTTATATTGTTGCTCTGAATATGTTTGTCCACCTTTGTAATTTTGCCTCCGCTGAAGTTTGCAAAGCGTTTGAGTGAGAGGGTGAGCACGTTAGAGTTGCGGTGGATGGTAAATCTCTTTGAGGCTGTGACCATTTTTTTGCACCTAAGGAGGAGAAATGTTCAATTGTTAGTCAAAATATGTAAATGAACAAATAAACACAACGCTTGCCATCTTTTCTGAATTGCTTGTGCTAGTTTAAAGCAACCTACTTGGTGCATTTGTAGGCGTTTTCTCCATCCAGCTGCTCTGGTTTAACAAACTGCTCCAGAGCCTTGGAGACACTGGGAGCTGTCTGTATGGAGATAAAAATCCGTTTTAAGATCTAGTACTGTGAAAGATCCTTGATTACATCTTCAAGTAATTGATTTGTTACAGAGTAAAACAAAGACGTGTCAGACCCATGGGTGACTGAGAACTTGATTTAATTACCTTTATTTCCAGAGTAATATCCAGAAACGGGTCAAATGTATCTGAGACTGCTTTGCAGTTTAAACATTTAACTGAAAAAGACAAATCGGTGTTATTAGTCTCGGGAAGATGTAAGACATAAAAACATGACATCAAGTGGAAGAAACAAATCAACAACAATCACTTACCTCTGGACCTTAGGTACCCGCCAAATACTTGATGGATGAAAGTGGTTGCCTGTGTTTGCCTGTCCAATCTGTCACAAAGATAAATATTATGAGGAAAAGGGTGATCACATAAATCAATGTCTGCCGTATTCATTCAATGAATAAACAAACATTTCCTTTTTTTTTTGGCTGCACTGTACAGAGAAAAAAAAAGTCACTACGCAGTGTTTTGCACTGACATGTTACAAAATTTCACAGCTCAAATAACAGGAGAAAAAAAGAGAGGGCATGGAGCAAGAGTTACATGTTGAGAGGCCACTTGTTGGGACAGAGGGAGAACTGACTTGATATGATGTTCTCTAAAAAAAAAAATCACCTTCAGCAGTGTATCAATTAAACATGCCCCGCTGTGGCTTTAGTTAATGCATGGAGGCGTCGTATGTGCCCCTAACCTACTTATAAAATACACTACATTGATTTATTATATTTCAGCAGTAAAATAAATGACTTCTCTATATTTACACAGAGTTTTTTATGCAACATCCCTTCTGGGTGGAGCGTTCAGTGAATCAACAAAATGCCAAGATTAAAATTTCTCACTAATGTCGTGCATTTCAGTTCAGTTCAGGAAAATTAACAAATAACAAATAACCGTCTTGTTAATCAGAAATTATTGTCAACCATTCAAAGTAAACGTGGTTGTCTCACTATCCATTTCTTTTTCCATACACAGGTTAGTATGAAACTTACTTGGTTCCAGGTAAGCAGGACTTTTGCATAGCGTCCACTGTGTACCGCAGGAACTCATGGGAATCCTCTTGGCTTCCATAGCGGAAGTGCTTTGCTATCCCTGTGAGGGCAAAAGACAAGCAGGAAGACTTGTAAGCATTTGTGGTATTTGTCATGTTTACAACGGTGCATTTCTCACTTTAAACTCTCACTACAAGATTTCCCTCCAAAATGGAAAGGTAAACAGCCACACAGCGCCTCCTGGCATTCATTTCTGGTAAATATTTTATGAAAGAGCACAACTTCAACCTTCTAACCTCACAGTCGGTCACTTACTTTTGAGCTCATTGAGCACACCAATGGGCTTAATGACATTCCCAGAGTTGGCAAAAACTTGAATGATGTGGTTTTGCATGGTACACATCATACAGAACCCAGGCTCATGACCTGCAGCAGAGACAGATGGACAAAAAAAAAACACCAATGTGAGACATGATTCAGGAAAGACAGCAGCTCACAGATACTGCCAAGTGCCCAATTTCATCACTGTACAATTACATAAGAACGCAAGTGCAAAGATGCGCCATGAAAAACTGAACATTAGCTTACATGTTTTAGAGTGCTCCCTTGTCAGCATGTAGTTGGCGAACGGAGGGGTGTAGGTGAGACACTGCAGCGCCGAGTTGAGGAAGCAGGTGTTCCCCATGTTCTGCAGACCTGCACCGATGCGGTGAACCTGGGTCCATTTCAGGTTGAGCCGCTCTGGAGGGAAGAGGACCTTCTGGGGCACATCAATGCCGTCACCACTGCTTATCACTGGAGACAAAGAGGCCATTGCTAAAATTAGATTCAATGTATTTACAAGGTCTAAACCATTAACGTTGTTAATATAAGTACTCGTGCAAATTATAGGAAATCTACACCATATAATCATACCTATCGCTCTAATGAGTTACATAATGTGATTCTGACTACTGATATAAAACAGTCAAACAAGCTAATGAAAAAAACAAAACAGTTTGCTTTCTCTTTCGTTCCTGCAAATACAAGTAGGACTGCTGCTCTTTATATCCAAACATCAATTGCGTCACAAGCACAAATGATTGATCATGCTCCCACTTAAAAACTGGCTTAGTTATGTAACTGGATGAATGAAAGTAGAATGGAAGCAGCAACACAACACCCACAAAACCAGTTGTGTCAGACTCTTATACAGTTGCTGAAACTTTTAACTTCATTATTACAGCTATGTATTACGTGTATGTAAAATTCAAGTAACTTAGATCACAAGCAATTCAGTGAAAGAAAATAAAAATAACTTTATAGATGTCAGATGTCTCAAAAACGTTTTGTTTTTTTATGAGTTGGAACAAGACGTGTGCCCATATGGGCCACATAACATTGATTAGTGGTATAAGCCTTGAATACATGCATAATTGTTGTTGCTATTACCTTGCTCCTTGGGTCGGTCCACAGGGGAGGGAGTACTGTTGTAGACGGCAGCTCCAGGTGTGGGGCCCAGACAGCCTCCTGGAGCCTTCAGCCTCGGAGAGTCACTGGGCATAGCAGCGCCCACTGCCCAGCTGCTGGAACAGCTGCCGTCCATCCCCACGTCTCCACTGGTGAAGGGGGATCGCTTGCAACCGACTGACTCGTGGTCAGATTTTTCGGAAGATCTGTCAACTATGGTCATTGTTCATTGCTGTGTGAAGAACAGAAACACAGATGTGTACAACTTTTGGAGCTGTAGGAAATACAGAAAAAGTTTTTTTCTATTGTTCATCTTTGTTGTCGCTTTAGATGTGGATTTGGGTGTAGTTTATTGTGGCACAACTTTCTTCCTTAAATTATGTATTTAAGGGGACTTGCAGTTTTCTAAATTTGTTGGATTGTTCTCCACAAGTGAAACAGACGGTGGATTATACACAACCTTTGCTCTTAGAGAGGATTCTACCATAGCCCAAATCAGATTACACTACATTAAAATTATAACCACTAAATGCATTGTAAACATAACTATTTCAATCACAAATTATCAGCAAGTACCATTAGTCTCTAAAGTCTGAATCGTCACTTTTCACTCTTTTCTAGTAGTATAACACAGTTAAAATTACAGTCATTCTAATTATATTTTGATATATTTATTTTAAAACAGCACATTATTTGTCTTACAAAATAATCCACCTAGAGGCAGTTAGAAATAGCTAAATCTCCCAGGCCTGAATTCTTGTTGCATGTTGTTATTAGATCAATCACTGAATGTTATGACTATGACCACAATGGCTTGTGGTGAGAGAAATCTGAACTGACTGATAACACCAGCAGTCTTGTTAATTAAAGCTATTAATGAACACAAACAGCACATTTGTGTTGTAGTCTCTCCTTGAATCTAACTAGTTTGCTTTCATTTCATTCAAATGACAGCCATTTGTGTGCATATTGTAATGTTTCTTTTAGCGGCAAAAACAAACGTCAACACACTAGGAAATTATTCCAATTTAAATTTATTCAAATCGATCGACTTGTGAAACCTACAAACGAGAAAATAGTTTGCAAAACGCACAGGAGTAAATATTATCGATTTCAATACGCGACCGAATAAAATATCCTCGACGGTCGGTCGCACGTTTGAAAGAGCAGCTGTTCCCTCCCACCTGCTCCAGCAGACTGGCTCACATTGGCTAACAGACGACTGCTAGGCCTTTAACACGCAGCGCCGCTGAACTTCATTAAAACACAAAATAAGGTTTCGTTGACCGTCGTGGGAGAAAGGGCGCCGGCTAAAACCTTACCTTTCTCACAGAGGTCTGAAACAGAACGACTGATAAGGAGCGAACGGTCCGAGAAGCCTCCAACACCATGGAAACGGCGGACGTAACACTTAGCCACCGAACGCTGCTAACGCTGCGTGCGGTGATATTGATGCTAACGCTGCTAGCTAGCTAGCTCGGCACGATGGTCGCTCTCCGACATGGCGGAGATAACGTAGCCATTAACTATGAATGTCTGTGAGCACTTCTCTGCTTCCGCTTCCAAATAAGTTAGATCTGAGTTGGGAAGGGGCCCGAGTAACTGGACATTCAGGGAGCTAATAAAAGGAGGGGCTCGACACCGGCGGCTGTGTGTGCTCATTGCGCTGCTCTCTCCGACATGACAGAGAACCGGTGTAAGGATATTACAACAACTCTCTGAGGCTTTGGCCCTTTAAATTAGCACGGCTGCACAGTTAAACTGTCACTCGATCGCATAAGCAATACAGCACTCACCTGGAATATGTTACGAATACGTTAATATCGGTTGTAAATCCATTCCTTATTTCCAGCGGGTGTCCGGCGGTGAACAATGACGTAGCTAATTGCCCCACGGGTACATCCGGGTACCTGCGATGAAACGACGTCTCTGATTGGCTCAGTCGGCCGTTTCTCTGCGAGAAACGTGTTTCGGGAAGTCGCATGTACACACCTCTGACCTTTGTGTACATGATGTACAATCAACATTACGTGCTTTAAATTCAGCTGTTGTGTAAATCCATACCTACCACATACACTTGATGGCACCAATTACTGTGTCTATGCTGAAATGTATGGCCATGGTACCTCACTTATGAAGGTTGTGAATCCATAACCAAGTGCATTCCCTGAAAACTATAACCCAACATCTGAACAATCAGCTAAATGCATGTGGAAATAAATGTGCCCATGTCCCCATAAAATCACAATTGAAAGTCTTACTCTGTCCTCAGCAGCTGCTTCTGCTTCAGGTTCAAGAAGCTGCAGGAAATCAGAATACACATCATTAAATCTACCTGTCAATCACTTTTTCAGTTTGTCATAAATGTACAAGTTTCAAAGCAGCGATCCAAATGACTTGAATGAATGAATTACTATTCATTGAATCTTGAAAATCCCATCAGACATATGATTTATTGAAATAAATAATTGCACCCTTACATCAAGATACACTCAAATGCTTACACGCACACACATACACACACTCTCTCTCTCCACCACTTGTACCATATCAGCTGTAACATAGTATAGCAGTAGTTAAACATATCAAGTTTTGACAGTCTGTAAATTGTTACATTTTTTAAGGCTCAGGTATTGTCAAACTCAGAGACATGAACTGTTGCTTGTGAACTCTGAAGCCGACTGATCTGTCTCCTCAGCTGCATGATCTCTTCCTCCTGCTCTTCAACCCTTCTCTGCAAACCATGGATCACCTGATAGAGAAAGAATTCAGAGCCCTCAGTGCAAATGCAAGTATAATGGTCTTCCTGGAGCCATTGTGTGTTAAATGTTATTTTGAAAACACACAAGCATGTAAGAATAAGAATGAATAAGAATAAAAATGACTTTATTAATCCCCAGAGGGAGATTATGCAACACATATAGTGCAACAATTTAGATTAGATTAGATTATTACGTAACATCAATTGTGTTGATGTCATTATTTTTAAAGTGAAACACTCCATACCATGTCTTTACTGCAGAAGAGTTCACTCTGTAGAAGCTGGCTAGCTGTGGGTCGGACAGTAGGATCTTTACTTGTTAGCTTCATGATGTATTTAGCCAGGACTGGCCATCTGCAGCAAAACGAGTCTGGGACTTTCCCCTCTCTCAGGTCCCCAAGGGTTCGGACTCGCTCCATCTCCGTCCCAAAGGGCTGGAATAGCTCGAGAGCTAGCACTCCGATGCTATACATGTCTGACTGCAAGGATAACAACAAGATTAATATAGTTTAAACACCTAAAGACTGGCAGTGTTTTAACATGTCAAAGAAGAGATTATTACAGTGACGAATATGAAGTTCACAATGGTTTAGCATAACACAAATAATGGTATAAGTTGTACTATTACAGTGTTTACCTTTGAATCATAATGGGAGCCCTTCAGTTGTTCTGGTGCAGCATACACAAATGTACCAACACCTGTGGTGTGAGAGGAATCTGCAAAACACATCAGAAATGTGACTTATAAGCAAATAGCGCCATCTATTGGCTCTAGGAAGTACTGTGCCATGAAAATATATTAAATGAAGTATTACCACTGGTGGGGGGGCTGGTTCTTTTCAGTCCATCAAATATCATATCCCTACAGGCCAAACCAAAGTCCCCAATCCGAACATGGCGGTCCTTAGCGTGGAGGAAAATGTTCCTTGGCTGTGAGAAGAGCAAAGAAATTACAATTATTTCCATGTGTGGCTGCCTGGGTGTGAAGATGCAGATGTCAGAGGTTTTTGAATTTAGACCATGTTTCATAAAAATATTAAGGGGATAGTGAAATAGTGAAAAATTACATTCCAAACACTTATTTTGCAAAAATATTTTGAATGAAAATAGGGACTACAACACTGTGATGTAGGTACTGGATGTGTGTCCATCATAAAAAGGAGTGATTAAGAAATAACAATTCTGCTTTACTAAAAACAAAAAATACATAGGTGCCACAACACTACAACTTGTTAACCACCCCCTTTAATTGGCCCCACACACAGCACCACGTTATCAGTTCCGACAGAAAGGCTGCACGTCAAAGTTAGACACTCACACATAACACCAAAACGGAAGCAGCTGCTAGAAAACACCAAATACAGAAAGGAGAAGTAGTAAGGTTTGAATTCTCCCACGTCAACATTAACTGGAATTTCTCTCAGAAATGAACGCTTGCAACAACAAGAATAAACAGGTTCTGATTGCCACTGCCCTTCTCAAAAACTAAGCACAGAGAACTGGGAAGCTGCAATACCTTGTCATGCTGGAGGATTAGAAGGAACATTATCAAGCTTCACAAAAATGGATTATACGCTGCTGTGATGGATGAACACTTGGGACGTGTTGAAGATGTGTCAAAAAAGTATGGGAGCAAGATGTTGCATTTGGAAACGTTTTTTTGGAAGGTAACTGCAACAACGCAAGCATCTTTTAAATGTTAAATTAAGAGCATAAAGGTTAACTTGATTAAAGGTAGTAATCAAAAGAAACGTAATGTTTGCAGTGTTTTTGCTCCTGTTAAGTTTCTAACAACAGTTACTGTAAAAATAAATAAATAAAAGGAACAAGTACCACACATCAGGTTTGAACAAGTAAGGATCTAGTTACTATTTTCTTGGTGTATTAAATTTTTCGTTCTAACTTGACATGTCTTGACTCAGGGCCTTGCTGTCTTTCCCCTTCACCTGGCTGCCTCTCACAGAAAAGTGAAGAGCATGCAGACCCTGCTGTCAGCAGGAGCAGACCCTGAAATGAGGTGTGCACAAACACCCACAAGAAAATGCACAATAACGTCCTAACTGCATCCATCAATACTGGGTTGTTAGATATAAACTCCAAGTTTATATTTCCTTAGACAAAGACGCTCAGGTATACGGTATGAATTTAATTTGTGGTTTAGCGATCTGAGGACTTCCTGTTACTGCTCAAGCTGTGAAAGTTCCCCCTCAGCATCAGTGTCACAAGTCTCTTCCTCTGTCACAGGGACCATCTCGGCCGGACCACACTACACTTGGTGATAATTGGTTGGCCGAAGATCCCTACGTGGCCCAAACCAGACACCAAGTTGCAGACTGTCATGATCGGTGTGCACCGTAAAGCTGAGGCCTGTCTACGGCTCCTCTGTGAGCACGGCGTTGACATCAATGCAAAGGTGACCAGTGTTTTGAACGATAAATAGCCTCTTCTTAAACTAATGTAAGTTACTGTCGGTGAAATTCAACAGGTGTGGGGTGGTGCGTGGCGCAGTGGTTAAGGCGGCCGCCCCATGTAGAGGCTACAGTCCTCAACGCAGGCGTCCCCCGGTTCGAATCCCGCATCGGGCAGACCTTTCCTGCATGTCATTCCCCCTCTCTCTGCCTCCCCCTTTCCTGTCTCTCTCTACTATGGTTATCAAATAAAAAAAATAAAATAAAAAAATATATATACTTAAAAAAAAAGAAATTCAACAGGTGTATGGTAATCCCAACAATGCCAGAGTAACATTCAATTCCCAGTGGTGCTTGGTGGTTGAGTGGTTAAGTGCACGTCCCATGTTGGCAATGCCCAATGCAGTGATTGCCGGATTGATACCTGACTCTGCCGACCTGTACTGTGTGTCATTGCCTCAGTTTCTCTCACAATAAAATAAAAAAAAGAAAATGTCCAAAAAAATATGTGATAATAATAAAATAATAAATAATAAAAAATAATAAAATAAAATAAAAAATAATAAAATAAAAAAATTCCCAAATTGAAAGGAAGGAAATGCTGTATTACAATAAAAGTCTTGATTAATGGCTGAGGGTTTAAAGTGCTGGCTAAGTGTGTAAAAAATGAAATGTAAAAGTCTGAAATTAAATATATTAAAACATAAATTATGAATAGCCTCCTCAAGAATGCAGTTTGTAATTTTGCTCTGGTCTTGTTTCTTGTGGTTTCTCCAAAGGTGGAGGGACAGGGTCAGGAGACGGCACTTCACCTGTCAGTGCGCTACACTGCTGTGTCTGCTGTCCGCATCCTGACCAGCTACGGCGCTCATGTTAATGCAGTGGACAGCAGTGGGATGACGGCCCTTCATATGGCCGCTGCCATGCTTCATAAGGACATCATAGCCAACTTGAGCAGGCGGGGGGCGGACATCAACATGGTTTGTGTCGTTGCTCTCTTATTTGTTTTGGGTCATTTTGACACAGTGGGTGGAGCACAGGTGTAATTAATGATATTGATTAGAGGACATTTGATGACTCACTTTAATAGAGCAGACCTCGTTATTGTTATTAGTAACACCTGTGCTTTTCCCGCCAAAAGCAATAATGTTCACCATGGAAGCAGTTCAGCAATGTCCAACACATTTCCTTCAAATCAAAACTAAGGTATTAACATAGAAACAGATAAATAAATAAAAATTAATTCAGGAGATGCGGCCTGTTGAAATTATATTCAGTCTGATATAAATCAATTAACCTATAATTTAGGTCTAATTTCAACCTTTTATTCTGAGATTACACATTGAAAACAATATTAATATTATCATTATTATTATTATTATTATTATTAACATGTTACTTTTGCTTTTTTTAATCTCTACTTACCATAAAGAATTACAAATATCTCAGTGTACACAAATGCAAAAATGTTCAGCCAAAATTTCTTCTGGCTGGGCTATTAAATTATGTGCTAACTAACAGATTTAAATCTTAAAAACCTTTTCTCAAGGGAGCGAAGAACAGTGGAAACACTCCTCTGCACTTAGCTGCTGTGACAATGGCTATGAAGACCACTAAAACACTGGAAGACGACTTAAACTGCTTCTCTGAGCTGCTGGAGCACGGGGCCGAGCCCGACGCAGAGAACAAGGCGGGAATAACACCGTTACACGAGGCGTGCAGCTCAGGCAATGAGGAGCTTGTGGACCTGCTGCTCAGGTATGGAGCCAACATCAATAAGCTCAGCCAAGCAGGAGAGAACTGTCTATTTCTGTTCCTGAATCACAGGTGTAACGTCAGGAACTGCTCCCTGCTGGTCAAACTCCTCAGCCTGACCTCTCCACTCACAGTCTACAACAAAAATGGCCACCTGCCCTTAACTTTGAGGTTACCATGTTTCTTCAAGCAGAGAGACCGGCTACTAAAACTCATTCAGCAGCCAAGAAGACTTCAAGATATTTGTAAGACTTGTATTTATCTCCAACATGTCTGGGACAAGAAAGAGAAACTGAAAGAAACCCTGCCCAGGAGGCTATATGACTTTGTCTTCAACTATTGGGAGAACATACACGACATCTCCTTTGTGACTGGTGATGAAGAGGACTCTTTTAGAAATGTATTAGATGTTGGTCTGAGTTGAGACCTGTGTGTTCATTAAAATGTTGCAGGTGACTGCTAATGTTTGCATCAAGCTGCAAAGACTTGCCAATGAAATAAAATCTGTCAAAGCCCCTTACCTTCAGGTCTCTGTGCATGATTCCCCTGGAGTGAATGTACTCCACTCCTTCAAGGATGGTTTTCAACAGGCCGAGTGTGTGTTCAGGATCAACACATCCGTAAGGACCTAAAAAAATTACAAATCAAAAAGTGCAACGTGTTTAATTTCTTTAGAACACATGTGAAATAAATTATTACCATAAATGTATTAAATTACATTAGCAGTCGTTTGTAAATAGAGACAAACTGATCAAACTTGTGCACTTTAAATAAATGAAATCTACATTGGAACAATATAAAATTGTAGAGTTATTAATATAATATTAATTCATAATATTAATTAATCAATTACATCTTGAGGTTTGTTCTTCTTTGGGTTTGGCATTTCTCTCAGAGATCCAGTCCTTTAATGAGCGCTCACACAGCTGCATCTGGATGTAGAGCATAAGGTGGAACTGTACCTGCAGACACAGAGGAACAGTAATGAAACACATTTCACTTAAACATGGAAACATTTGGAATGTAAAGAAAGAAATGTTAATCTTGCTAGTAATTAGTCTAATCCCTGAGAGGCACCTGAAGCACCTACCTCTTTGGAAGGCTTTGTTGTGCATTTGACGGCCCACTGTTGACATTCCTTGTCGATGCAGGAGTTGTTGTTCAGCTCGATGCTGCTCCTGCTGGACTCCTCCTCTAACAATGCAGAGCTGTCCCAACCCATGGCAGGACATTTGGAGCTCTTCACGGCACCACGCTGCGAAAGGAACACGCAGGGGACATAATTTTCTGGGAGACGTCGCACTGTCTTGGAACACACCACCTGGCCCTTCTCTTGGGCTGGGACCAAAGCTTTGACAGACTCAGCGTCTGCTGGAGATGCTTTGGTACTTGGATCTGCATCTGTTGGTGCTTCACCGAAGCTTTGAAAAACTATAGAGGAGCCGGTGTTGCTGCCATCAGGGCTCTCATCAGAACTGCAAAAACAGTTTACAGTTATTAGACACATTGCTATCACATCATACGTAGCTGGTTTGTAATTTTGTTTTCAGTCTTACTTGTCTTCTTGTCCAGGTGATTCCAGTGCAGGCAGAACAGACTTGGAATCCACTGCAAAGACAGTTCATTCATTAATCTCCATGAACAGTAACTTTATCTATTTCAGCTAAACAAACATCACAGGACAGAGGTTGAATACTCACATGCTACAGGCTGAACATGTTCCATCCATGCAGTGTGATAACCCACAACATTTACATGCTGCAGGCTGGACAACACTTTCACTTCCCTCAGGACCTGGATTAAAGAAAACAACCACAATCACTGAAGTGTATTTCTCTGTATTTGGGTGTAAAAAAAAAAGGGCCTATTGATAAAACCCTGACAGCCCACCTTCATACAGTCATCCTTTGAGACTTTCTTGATCAGAATTTTCTTCATTGCATAGTGTTGTCCATCAAGTTTGTTCATAACCTACAAGATGATGACAGAGAAAAAAACATGACTTAACCCATGTGCTTTACAGGAACTGGACAGGATTAATAGTGTAGTTGAGAACTGAGCACAATACCTTAAATACATTTCCATACGATCCTTTTCCAAGTCTGCAGACTTCTTCAAACTCACTAAGATACCGCGACGTCTGCGCTTGAAATAGTCCCTCATTGGGTCTGTGGGAGGTCGACAACCAACAATTCTTACATAAAACTTGCATATTGCCCGGGGGAAGATCAATATTCAAAACCAGACAAGGTGAACCTTACCTTGCAGACGGATTGTGTGTATTTGTGCTGAGACCCTGTAAAATAACAAGAATACACTGTGAGCTGACAACAATAAACACTGATAAGATTACAAAGCCATAACCTGCATGCACTGCTTTGATCTGAATGTTTATTGACATTCATATCAGTGACTCGACTAGTGTTGAAATGTCCACTTACCTGGGGGTACAACGAGGAGCTGGCAGCATTTAGCAGCTCGGTGAAGGCCCGGTTGTGCTGAAGTCTGACGGTGCTGAACTCATCACTTATGGCCAAAGGTGAGAGGAGGTTCATTGCTGCTAAACGCTGTCCAATGACTGTCAAAGACAACAGATTAAATGTAACTGAATTCAGAGTTAACCACCAACTGTACATTCAAATTACTTCTCACAGCCTACACTGCAAAAACTCAAAATCTTTCCAAGAATATTTGTCTTATTTCTTGTCAAAATGTCTCATTTCTAGTCAAAACGAATCTCTTTCCACTTAAAATAAGACTCATCACCTAAAAATTAACTTGTTTTTAGACAATTTTCCCTTGTTCCAAACAGATTTTCACTTGAAATAAGTAGAAAATTCTGCCAGTGAAAGCAAGTTTTTTGTGCTTGTTATATGGAAGAAAAACTTGTTCCACTATCAGATTTTTCTACTTATTTCAAGTGAAAATATGATTGAAAGGAGTAAAAAGTGTCTTAAAAACAAGCTACTTTTAATGTGTGATTTAAGTATAATGAGATTTGTTTTGACTAGAAATTACATTTTGACTAGAAATAAGACAAATATTCTTGGTAAGATATTTGAGTTTTTGCAGTGTAAACACATATTTACTTATTTTTAATTCCTGTATAACAACTCTGTAGATACCTTTGAACAGCATGCGTGAGCGTGCTGGATTGCTCTCATAGACGAAACACAGGTGCTCCAGCAGAGACCCCAGAAGAAGGTGGTTGGGGATTGCCGAAGCAAACTCTTGGATGGATGGGTAATGTCTACCAGCAATCAACACCTCACGGTCAGTATCTGTGTCAGAAGCTGAGCATAGAGGTAAAAAAAAAAAAAAATGTGAAAGAGGAAACAGTGGTGAATCATTGTTTTAAAAACTCCCAATTTCTGGTTCAGTTTTGTTTCTGCAATTTATTTATTTTTATAATAAAATGTCCCCTCAAAAACTCCAGACTGGATACTGACGCACAAAAAACACTTTAGATTATATTCTCAACTGCCAATAAAAATCAAATACTCACATAATATCTATAGAAAGTTACAACTGTCTTACCTTCTTTAAGGATTTTTGCAATGATTTCAATAATGTTTTTTTCTCCTAGGTCCATCTTTTTCTGTATTAAAGTCGTTTTATATGTAATATTAACCACTCAGAGCTGTAATAATGATTATCGTGTTCACCTCCAAGGCTCAAAAACGAATGCATCTTGATTATAGCCTACATAAGGGGGCGTCTACAGCAGTAATGCTTATCTGCCTGGTCCAGCAGACACCAGCGTCCTCCACCTACTGTAGCCTAAAAACATGACCAAGCTGAGATGCTTGGCCCCAGTGCCAGAGTGGGAGGGAGTGGTTATATCGTCTGTCAAAATTGCCTGCCACCTCTTCTTTCATTAGATTGTTAGATTAGGATGTGTCGAGTAGAAAGTCTTGACTTGTTTGCCAACTTCAAATGTGAAAGGCACAATGTTTGAAACCTCAAGCAAAATCCACTTATGGTCTTGGACTTAGGAACAATAAAATCAGGTTATTCCAGCATTTGTTTATTCAATATTTTACTTTTTTCCCATATAGCCTATCAGACTTTCAGATTAGGGATAGAAAGAAATAATAGACCAATAAGGTCCAATATACTGATCTGCATATCACAGGATGGACATTAGTAATATAGATGGGCCTATTTACTGAGATATACAGCTCTGTTTAGAAAAAAATCACATCAGTTTAAATAACTGAAAATTTGCACAATTTCAGAGACTTTAAACAGGATTGGAATAACTTCTGGTAATACATTAGAACGGGATTTCAGTATTGTAATCAAGTTATTTCTATGACATAAGGACCAAAGTTGATCCTAGTTTGTAGGTACACTAACACAGTGAAATGGCAGTAGGATGATTGTCCCAAGCTGGGAGAAAGGCTCAAATATCTCTGAATGCAAATACATGATGTTATATCTATCGCTCTGGGCCAGAGGTGCCATTTTTAGGAAGTGTAGTTAGTGTAGTCTAATTCCCCAAAACCAAACCACACTTCCTAAAAATACAGTTTGTTATTTCACTCCAAGATACACCAGCAGTTTATGAAATGAGCTAAAATGTAAAACAGCTGTTTGGTGTAGGCTATGTGATTTTATGCTGGGGTAATGGTGGGCTGGGCTTGGTGACGTTAATAAACACATCGCATATAAATAACCTAACTGAGCCCGAGCACTAAAAAAAACACAAATGCTAATTTTAATTATTCAGAGACAGACATTTTGTCCTGGTACACAGCCACCTATGTTTAGTTTACTCTAGTAATTGTTCCTAATGACAAGACAAGCGGCCCCTTTAAGTACAGAAAAGCTGCTTACTGTCAAACTGGACTTCATCGTCCTCGTCGGATGCCAAACTTAGCAGGCTAATGTTAGTCCCAGACTCGTGTTTCCTCCTGGTCGATTTAAGGCTGTGTCGGGCCAACAGGTTACTGCCATTACTGGAGCTTTCGTCCGACCGCAGGACTCCGCTGTTGGATCTTGAACTGAACATTTTTCTACTATGTGTTTAACGATAGCTCCCTCAAACAAAGTGTGTAATTTAAAACGCTGCCCAATTTACAGCAGCTACCCCATATCTGCGATAAGATATGTTAAAACACTCGATAAATCCGAGCTTCTCTAATGTTTACATCGCATGGTTACATCTGAAAAGACAGTAGAAAAGAGACAGGTCCCACACCGACCACCATGTCCGATAATGAGCATGAGTTCAGAGCCGTAAAGGGACCGTCTGACAATGAACGTGCGTGACTTTACATCGTCATTAACTTATCGTGAAAAAAATAGATTACAGTCTAAATTGCAGTTTAAAATCAACAGAGATGTTGAGTTGTAGTAAATCCATAAGTTGAAGGTTTAATATTGAGGAGAAAGACCCAGAAACAAAAAACGATTTATTCGTTTTTGACAACAGCAGGTACTTGCACGTGCGCCCTAATATCGCACAAGGTCAAAGGTTGCGGTGGATTTGGTGATGAAATGCTACAGAGTTTGATGCAACGGGTCGGTTTATGCTTACTTTTATACATAAATATCGTTATTTTTACGTTTTTATCACGCCTACAGTTTGTAAAGTCATTATTTTTTAACAAACAAAATTTCATATTTTCACGTTTAACCGTCAAACTGCGCAGTTTTTGCGCACGGGTGACGCTCGTGAACAATTTGCGACCTGCGCGCGGAACTGCTTCACTTTTGTGTTTACAGCACGATGTTGTGGACGGATTCACCACCAACACTTGGTGAAAACAAAGTAGCTACATTTGCATGGATGGCAACATGTTAATTAGCGTCCCGTCTTTTATCAACATGAGATGTAGATACCGGTACATGTCAAAGTTTGAATGAAGTCTGTCTCAAGCTTTTCAGGTTTTGAAGATGTCTGATGCTTGGTAAGTTAGCCTCCCTAGTATTTAGTAGGCTATATTGGCCTGCAGATACATGTTTTCACAACACAATGCAAATCTTCATGGTAAATGTGTAATGTTAGATGTTGTTACATTTAGTTCCAATTTCTTGTGTTGTAGGTTTTCCTGAAACTGAACCACACTAATGAAAGTGCTAATTTCTGTATAATTTCACATAAAGGACTAAGTTTTAGTAGAACTCCACATTATAATCAGGTCACCCAACATTCCCACAACCCTATACTGATCATATATCATAGCTTTCAGTGGTTATTTCATATTTGATAGTATCCTGAGAGTTGAGCATGTTGTAATCTGTTGGACCAGTATTACTAAGGCTGAGGTCAATGTTATCATTCACCAATGTGTTTGATTTCCTCTCATTAGTTCGGAGCCTGCAGGAGCCATCAAGGCCATCGATAAACACTCAGTGCATCAAATCTGCTCGGGACAGGTGGTCCTGACTTTAGCCACTGCTGTCAAAGAGCTGGTGGAAAACAGTGTTGATGCAGGGGCCACCAACATTGGTAAGCAGTGTTAGTTTACATATTAAGACATAACACATAATTAATTTCCTGGCTCATGTCTTATGTAACTCTAAGCACAACAAAATAAATCATTTTAAGAAAAAATTTGATCAAAAGATAAAGAGATAGGTCTGATTAGATAACAAGTTGTAACTGCTGTAAAGGACTTTACTGCATAAAACTAGAATTTGTTTGATTTGTTAACACATTGTTACATGTTTCAGATGTGAAACTCAAGGAGTGTGGAGTTGAACTAGTAGAAGTGTCTGACAATGGCAAAGGAGTAGAGGAGGCCAACTTTGAAGGACTAAGTAAGTGTCAGCTTTGAATATCTGCTCCATTAAACCAGACCAACCCACTGAAACCTCCTCTGTCTGTTCCACAGCGCTGAAGCATCACACATCAAAGTTGAGAGATTTCTCTGATCTCATCCATGTGGAAACATTTGGCTTCAGAGGTGAAGCTCTCAGCTCTTTGTGCGCTCTGAGGTAAAACACTTCAACAGCCTCATTAATTCACCATTTAAACCTAAATTCCTTTTCACTTCATTAACCTTTATCCAACTCTTGTGTTGCAGTGACCTGAGTGTGGTGACATGCCATGAGTCCAGCCAGGTGGGGACCAAGCTGGTGTTTGACCACAAGGGCCACTTGGTGCAGCAGTTGCCCCAACCCCGTCAGCAAGGCACCACAGTCAGCCTGCAGCAGCTTTTCTACACCCTGCCTGTTCGACACAAGGAGTTCCAGAGAAACATAAAGAAGGTTCATCACATACGTTTTCTGTTACTCCAGTTTTCCAAATAATTTGTTTCAGTTGGTTTCACAGTAAGTCATACAATCTCTGCTTCATGACAATAAGTACAATCATTTGTTGCTTTACTAAAAATAATTTGTATTTTATGTTGATGAGTAATTAAACAGCAGAGACCTCTTCCTTTTAGCTTATCTTCCAAGTTTGATTTTCCAGCTATATGTTGGGATTTGTTTTGTGAATGCAAGCATAGATATCCAAGGTTTCCACCACTACATGAACACATCATCATTCTAGAAGTTTATGTTAGTTAAATGCAGTCCATGTTCTAAAAAATAGACCACATTTATATCACATTTAACCACAGTTATATCACAGTATAAATGTTAAGGGTGATGCATCCTCCAAGTTTGTAGACTTTGCAAGTTGATTTTTACATAATAAATGAAATGACAATGAAAAACACATTGAATCCTTGTTAAAGAGTGAATGTGAGATCTTCCCGACCATAAATACTTAAATAATTCTTGAGAAAAACTCATGTCTCAGAACATAATGTTTAATGCATATTTTTCTTGTAGTATCTTTGAATTTATTACTTTAGTTTAGATTGTTTAGGTGCCTGTTTGAATTGCATATGTCATTTATGTTTAATCCCTAATATTCACTGATTTGTATTTTTAGGAATATACCAAAATGATACACGTCCTGCAGTCGTACTGTATCATCTCTACAGGGGTGCGTATCACCTGCTACAACCAAAACGGGCAGGGCAAACGCAGCACAGTGCTCAGCACCAGTGGAAGCCAAAGTATGAGAGACAATATAGGAGCCATATTTGGACCAAAACAGGTTGGAATATAGTCACATTGTTGTTGTTTTTTACATTTGTCTTGAACATAACCTGACATTATGTGGAGTGGTTAAATGTCTGTTTTGTGTCCCACAGCTACAGAATCTTCTGCCTTTCCAGCAAGTTTCCCCTACAGAAAATATTATTGAAGAATATGGACTTAATAATGCAGATCTTCCCAAACAGCTTTTCACGTGAGTGGCACCATAGCATTAAAGTCCAGTCCCTCTTTCTGCATCCAAAACAGTTTTTAAATCAATGACTGTGTACGTTGGCAGCATCACAGGGTTTGTGACACGAGGAGACCACGGTGCTGGGAGAAGTTCCACAGACAGACAGTTCTTTTTCATTAATAACCGACCATGTGATCCCCTGAAGGTATTTGATGTGTAGTCGATATTCGGATATTTAAAGGTGAGGATTTGTCTATTCCAGTCTGACCTCTGGATATTCCCACTTTACAGGTGACCAAAGTTGTGAATGAAGTTTATCACATGTACAACAGACATCAGTATCCATTTGTTGCTTTGAACATAGCTGTCGCCTCAGGTAAGAAACAATTATTATATCACAGCTCTATTCCTGAAATATATGAAGATCCTTCAGTATTTCATGAATATTTTTGCTTTTGTTATTTCAGAGTGTGTGGATGTGAACGTAACCCCAGACAAGCGACAGATTTTCCTGCAGGAAGAGAAACTCTTGCTGGCTATTCTGAAAACATCTCTAATCAGCATGTACGAGGCTGGAGTCAATAAGATCAGCCTGAACTACACACCCATGCCCAGCACCAGTAAGAGCTCAACATTACATTTAGCCTGCATAGGAACAGTTATTATGTACAATATAAATAAGAATATAATAAGAAAGTAATATCCCAGAGAGTTATTTTATGGTTGTAACTTGTATTTTGTGGAGACGTTGTCATTGCGCTGCTTTAACTTTGACATTTTTCCTGTCACTTGCCATAGAGGCTACATCTACAACTGAACTGCATCAGGTCGTACCCTCTGATGGCAACAGGCAGGAACCTGGAGAGGCCATGGAACCAATGATCCAGAGCCCAAAGTCGTCCTTGAACCTGGCCTCTCTAAAAGCTGCCTTTTCAAGTCATCAAAGCTCCAATTCAAGCAAATCATCTGCCAACAGTGGCCCAACACAGAAAACAATGCAGTCTTTTTTTAAGGGCTCCGTCAAACCTCCCACTTCCAATCCCAGTGCTAAATCTCCGATGAAACCTGTAAAAGATCTGGCCAGAATCTCCTCAGTGGGAAAGTCAGTATTGGATGGATTCAGATATGGGATGAGGTCATGTAGCGACTCAGACCATGAAAAAGACAGTGTTTCCACTCCAGGAGAGATCCTGGAGATCAGCTCCCCTGAACCAGTGACTGACACACCCAGTGTAAAAGATGAAGCATTTGAAGAAACATCAGACAGCAGTCAGACTGCTCCTGAAGACCCAGAGATAAAGACTGAGCAATGCACTTCAAACGAGGATGTTACGGTGAGCCCTGATGCTAAGAGGGCCAGGAAAGATAATCTACATTTCCCTACAGACCTCAAATCCAACATTTTCTCAAAGTGTACTGAAGGATCCCCTCCCTCTAAGGTGGATGCTCCCGTCTGCTTACGGAAGAGGACGGTGCCTCTCCAGTTCTCTTTACAAGAGCTGGAGGGGAGGATAAGGAGAATGCAGGACCGGAAGAAACAAAGGGCTGGTGAGGAGCTTCAGTACCGCCGCTTCAGGGCCAAGATCAACCCTGGAGAGAATAACAGTGCAGAAGAAGAGCTGAGGAAAGAGATCAGGTAGGATTTTACTACTACGCTATTACTGCTGAATTACTTAGTGGAGCAGTGTTTGGGTGTTACAGTAAATAATCTTAATTTGTCTCTACAGTAAAGACATGTTCAAAGAGATGGAGATCATCGGTCAGTTTAACTTGGGCTTCATCATCACCAAACTCAACTCGGACATCTTCATGATCGACCAACACGCCACAGATGAGAAATACAACTTTGAGATGTTGCAGCAGCACACTGTGCTCCAAGGACAGAAACTCATAGCGTGAGAATATAAATCTGTAGTTTCATTTTTACATCGTGTTGTTTTATATTGGCCAGTGATTGATCTGTGTTGTTTTTGGTTTGCAGCCCTCAGAAACTTCACCTCCCTGCAGTCAGTGAGAATGTACTCTTAGAAAACATCGACATTTTCAGAAAGAATGGCTTCGAGTTTCTGGTTGACGAGGACGGTGAGGACATTCAGGGGTTTACATGAACCATTTAGTTCATTTCATTTTAATGTTTAATACACAGATTTAGCAATTGGATAATTGCAACCACTAAACCACATTTTTCCATTGTGACTCTAGCTCAGGTGATGGAGAGGGTTAAGCTGGTTTCTCTGCCCACCAGTAAGAATTGGACATTCGGTCCAGGCGATATTGAGGAGCTGATCTTCATGTTGAGCGACAGCCCAGGGGTCATGTGTCGACCATCCAGAGTCAGACAGATGTTTGCCTCCAGAGCGTGTCGAAAATCGGTGAGTTTACACTGACAATACTTGGACAAATCATAGGCCTATTTACACACACAAAGTTTCTGCTTTACATGGGGGTCAACTTATTATTTTCTTTGCCTTTCCAGTAGCCATTGATCTTCCTTTAATTCCATGCACTGTTTAAAAATCACTGTTAAAACAATGTTGTAATGTAATGTAGCACATTTTTGCTGGGAATAAAAAAGTAAACATGCATATTTTCCTGAACCT
Organism: Trachurus trachurus; assembly: GCF_905171665.1. Lineage (NCBI taxonomy): Eukaryota > Metazoa > Chordata > Actinopteri > Carangiformes > Carangidae > Trachurus > Trachurus trachurus. Next base: position 20,090,532 of record NC_139913.1, on the reverse strand, counting down.
TCAGTCTGAAATGTAATTGTAATAGTGTACTGAAAACAGTGGAGACCAACGGCTGTGTGGAGCAGCAAATAAAACTGACGTGTAAAACAATTAGTTTTTTTTTAGTAATGTAAGCATTTGTGAGTCTTGTCCATTATACGTATCTGCAAGAGAAACACCCATTACTGAACAGTTTTTTTTATCCATCTTCAGGTGATGATTGGCACTGCTCTGAGTGTCAGTGAGATGAAAAAGCTGGTGGTTCATATGGGGGAAATTGAACATCCATGGAACTGTCCTCACGGCCGGCCCACCATGAGACACCTGGCCAACCTGGACATCATCTCACAAGACTGAACAATACAAGGAGAAACCCACCTGCACACTGTTCGGTGTCCAGCCTGTCTGCAGACATTGTACATTTGTATTATTGACCGTTTTTATTTGTTGCTTTGATTGTTTTGTTCTTTGTTTTATTGTACTGAGAGGAAATAAACGATATATACCACATAAAACGTTGCTATCTGTTTATTGCGTTAACCTTTTTTGGTGCAGTGTAGTTGCCGTAGTTGGTGCGCGTTGTTCGTCGTTGCCATGGAGACGTGCCCGACTAGTGCGAGAGATAGACGGAAGAAAATGACACAAAACGAAGAAAAGAAGAAAACTACGAAAATAAATGATGAACAGAAAAACGTCAAGAAATATAGAAACACGGAAAGAGGGGGAAGGGGGAAGATGAAGGTGAATTCAGCAGATGTGGAACCGACCCGACCTAACCTGCCGGGAACCGGTGACCTGTGGGAACTCCCTACACTGTTCAGTTTAATTATTCAGAGGTAAAATGTCACTCACAACTAATAATTGATTCGCTCAGTGAATCGTCTGGACTGGTCGTGGCTGTAACCTCTGGTGTCTCACTGACAGATATGAAGGAGAAACCTGTGACGACCAGTTTCACGGGGAAGGTGTTGCTCACTTTGAAGGAGGTCATATGTACAAGGTGGATTTTACATTACAGTATGCACATTGTCAATAGTTTATTTTAAGGCTTTGTGCCATTGCTAAAAACGTTTTTCCTGCAAAGTAACACTCTGAAATACAGATGTGTAGTTCCAGCAGGATAGCCTATATCATGTGGTCCCTGCTTTGTTTTTGTGAAGGGCATGTTTACCAAGGGACTTATGGATGGAAAAGGTGTCTTCACATGGGCAGATGGAATGAAATATGAGGTAAGCTGCTATGGATGCACACACTCACATTTTTGTTATCATTTTCTTTTAATTTGATTGATTTGTACATTTGATTTCTAAACATACATCTTCTATACATGAATAATGAAATAAAACTGAGAAAGGAATGGTTAATATAGTTACACATGATGCTGGTAAAATCTTGAAGTAAATTGACATGTCTAATCCCAACAGGGAGACTTTGTGTGTAACATGCCCATGGGTCGGGGTGTCTACACTTGGGCAGATGGCAGCACTTACAAGGGAGAAGTGTGTAATGGAATAAGACATGGGACTGGAGCTTACAAATGTGCCATAAATGGTGTGTCATACAGGGGGCAGTGGGATCAGGGCAAGAGGCACGGAAAGGTATGATTAACCAAGTTATCATCAAACATATTCAGTCTTATTTTACTTTTTAAGTTTTATATTGGTTGTCTTTGTTTTAGGGCGTAGTGTATTATAATCAGGATAAAACCTCTTGGTACAAAGGAGACTGGTTGAAGAACAACAGAGAGGGACTGGGAGAAAGATGGTATGTACAGTGAAATAATCTAACCAGCAGCCACAATTACATCACTTCTAAAAGTAATTCATGTTTCTTAACAAGCTACCCCTCTGGAAACATTTACTCTGGTGAGTGGAAGAGCAACCAGAGACATGGAGAGGGCACAATGAGGTGGCTGACACTGGGACAGCAGTATGTTGGCATGTGGCAAGATGGAGTCCAGGTATAAAAGCATCATCTGGTATCAGGAAAACATTTTTTTTTCTTAAAACATCAACCTTGATATACTTTTTTGTGACTCATTTGAGCTTACCTCTCTGGCAGCATGGACGAGGAACACAGACCTGGATCCGGAGGCGGGTGGATGGATCCCAGTATTCGCAGTGTAACCAGTACACAGGGGATTTTGTTCAGGGCCAGAGGCACGGACAGGGAACGTTTTACTATGCCGGTGGTGCAATCTATGAGGGAGAATGGAAGAACAGTAAAAAAGATGGGAAGGTTAGTCAGAAAAACATGATTGTCTGTCAATGATTATGGCCCTAAATTCAACAAAATACAACAAAAGACAGTGAAAATTAGATTAGTTTTCCTTAACACTATTTGTTCTATTCATCACAATCAGTAACACATCTATACTGAAGTTACACACTAAGAATGACTGTGATTTATGGTTCATAGGGAAAATTCACCTTCAAGGACGGTCATGTTTTTGAAGGAGAATTTGTGGATGATCAGATGATGACACCCAACTGGAATGGAAACAGAGCTCTGACTCCACTGTGTGGTAAACACCTACAGCATATTAGCTCAATGTTACAGTCTGAAAACCTCATATACAATGACTCACAGCTTTGCATCTTGCTACAGGTGCGTTTCCTCCGCCAAGTGGTGATTCATCTGACTTGGGATCGGACATGGCTCTGAACTTTGAATGTCTTCTGGATAAATTCCCGGACAGAAAGCGCGACACTGAGCGCAAACAGGTGAGGTGACATCCCGCTCTATCGTAAACCCCTCGCAGCGTACAGTACGATTTATTCCTTGCTACCTTGCTTTGAATCCTGTTTCCTGTTCCTGTTTCATGAGTAACAGGTGGAGTTTGTGCTACTGAGGAACGACATGGAACTGCGGTCCATCAATAGTTTCTACAGCAGACTCGGTCATGTCCATTTCAAAGATAACACCTTCCAGATGTCTCGCCTGCAGCTGTGGCGCCTGCTCAAAGACTGTAACATCCATCATCACGACGTCACTCTAACACAGATAAACCGCTTAATCAAAGGTGAGGAACCATTTACTGTATGCCCCAAATCTCACATATACAGCACACAATACTGATCGCTTCATTATTACTGTATTTTGGGAAACTTATTGGACACAGTGGCCAATATTATCATTCTTTGTGTGCCACAGAGGAAGCCACCACAGAGATCCACTCTCCTTTCACACCTATTCCGCTTCGTAGGCTCCTCAGCTGCCTAGTGATCGCGGCCTACCATATCTACAATGAAAACATGGTGTAAGGAATAAAACTCGCCCCACCCTTAGATTGGAAACCTCTTTTTTTCTCCTCTGTTGCTAATTCTAATTTAGAAACATGACTTTTCCTCCTTTCACAGGGCACAACAACATGTTCTGGCTGCTTGCTTATCCAAACTGTTGACGGACGACATCCTCCCTAATGCTAAGAATGTAAAAGGTGCTAACAACATAAGAACATGGAGTCATGTGCACATGGACGAAATTTTGATTTTAGAAGTGGGGGGGACATATTTTAATAAAACCCAAACTCTTTCAGTTTCTTACAGTTTTCACCGATTTGCGCCGGCATTATTGGGCTTATGCGCTCTCTCTCCCCCTCTCTCTCTCTCTGTGTGTGTGTGTGTGTGTGTGTGTCTGTGATTGTGTGTGTGTGTGCGTGCGTGCGTGTTAATGTGTATCTTTGTGTGTACACGTGCGCAGGCTGCGCAGATGCACACTCACGTCCACACTTCACACACGCACGGTGCAGAAATTATTTTCCAGACTGGACAGACTAGTTGTAGAAGAGGTGTAGCCTACATTCAGGGGGGAAATATCAATATGATATCAAAAGAAAACGAAATTCGTTTTATAAAGCCAGTATTTAGGAGCAAACTAGTGTAAAAACAGAGTCGCTGTGCTCTTCATGTAAAGCGCCGACGTGAGCGCACGCGGGGGGGGGGGGGGGGGGGTCGGTATGATGGGCAGCTCCACCTGACATATCAAACAAAGATCACTAAGGACTATGGATGTCTCCGTAAAAGAGAGAGAGAGAAAAAAAAGGTCGTTTATACGGTGGAAACCTGGCTTTACAGGCGGGGGCGGGGTTCCTACGGTATGCCCCCCCCCCGCCCCCGCCCCCCCCTGCCTCGCGGAGGCTGCGGGGTGCAGCCTACTTCATGGCCCAGAGTAGCTGTTAAAAGACTAAGACAAATGTAACACCTATACAGCTCTAATTAACGCTTTATTACAGTTCGTCCAATGAACGACTCATGGCGGTTATAGGTATATAGTGTGCAATGGCGGTGCTAGTGTTAATACAGTGTAACATTGTTTGTGGACGGTAAAAACAGCGGGGGACAAAAACGGCGTTTTGAAAAAGTGGGGGGGACATGTCCCCTGCGTCCCCCCCTAAAATTACGTCCGTGCATGTGCATGTACACAAATTATATGATCAAATAGGGATATTTAAACTCCCAGACAGGAAAACCAGTTATTTAATAAGATTTAGTGCAAAACAGTGAAAATAATCCCTGCAAATCTTTATTATGCAGTAGTAGCTGTGCTCACAAACCATTGCTGTGTATCCAGGCTTCCTGTTTGGACAACCAGACCTTTCACGTGTGTCCATGAACCACATGAAGAGGTGTTGGGAGGTCTACCAGGCTAACTGCAAGGTCCATTCAGCCCTGGGTGATGACCAGACCATGACCTGCAGACACATGCTGTGGATGTTCAAGGTGCAACAAACAGTAACATAAAGATTTCCATTTTTAAGACATACAAGTTTCTATTAGTGTTCTATTAAATAAAGGTTGGAAAAATCACATTCACATTCGACAGGAGCCACCAAATCATGCTCACATCACAATGTATAATTCCAGCCATGTTTAAAAATTAGTTCATTTTAACTCGCACTAGGATCTTCATCTGTTGGATGATAAACTGACCACAGAGAAGCTGCTGAAGGTCATCACTGCAGAGAGCCGTGACCCCGAAAACCTGTCCTCCTGCCTGAATCTGGAGGTCTGACTGTAGTGTCTGCACATCCGTCAGTTCCCTTTGAAAGATCAGTTATCACCTGCTTACTCCTTTCCCTCTGTATCACTTTTGTTGCTGTCTCATTTGTTTGCCACTGCAGATTACATTCCTGGAGTTTTTTGAGGTACTTTTGGGATGTGTTGAGGTCAAGTGTCGGTGTGCTTCCCAAAGTCTGCCAGAGTGCCAATCCCTGTCCAGATCCAACGTTGAAACCAGGAGAGATCTTCCTGAGGTGGGCAGTGAGAAAATCTTACAAACTACAAACAGCCCCTCACAGTTGGTCAGATCCTTTCTCAAGCCTCTCCTGAGCTCTGCACCGATGTAGTATAAATATTCTCACACCTTTGCTTTTGATATTAATTTTTATGTAATAAACTTTATTATATTGCTTTTGTGTTTTGTGCTCAGGACACCCCAGAGAGTCGACAAGATGTCAAGACTGAAGTCAAAGAGCAGCTTCAGTCTGCTGGTTTGTATTTGTTTATTTTATGTTGGGAAAATGAATCTTTATGAAATGTATGTAGTGGATTAATTGTGGATTTTCTTATAGAGAGAACAGAAGTGCATCAAGCTGAGGGAGAGGACATGGAAACCAGAGAACTGGAGGCCAAAAACCAAACAATCCATCAGTTCTTCAACCACTTTTTCTTTCCTGCATTTGATCATCACCAGTTGGTGACTAAAACCATGACGGAGGATAAACTGTCCGAAGGCCCAGTTGCATTCCTACTGTCCAACAGATCAAGCTAAAAAATAATAAATAAATAAGAAGCTAGAATTTATGTTTTTTGTTGGGAGACTTGACATTACAATGAAGTCAGTGTCTTTTTTTTTTTAATGGAAACACATCATTACTCATTAAATGTTTTTAGATACAAGTGGTTTTATTCCAGCTCCGTCATGAACCAACTAAAGAAAATGTGATTTTTTTTTTAACTGTGTGCAGTTTACTTTTTGATTGCAAACATGTGTTGTGTTACAGGCAGAGAGAGGATTAAGAGGCTGATGAATGACAGCAGAAGATGCAGCAAAGAAACCACATGAACACTGAATGAAGCCTGTTGCTCTGTCCCAAACTACACAAAATACCTACAGCCTTCAAAGACAGAAATAAATGCACTGATAGGATCGCTGATTTGTGCTTGGGTGTAAAGAAGAAGTACTGGCCATATCCTTGTTGTAACAGCTTTAATTAAACCTTTAGTAGTAAGACAATTTTTTTTTTAATTCTCAAGTAATCTAAAAATAAATGTCAAAAATCACTCTTATATTTTTTTTTCTCAAAAAAAAAGAAAAAAAGGGAGTAATAAAATTACCCAATACATGTTAAAATAGAAATAGAAAAACAATTTGCTACAGATAAGAGGGAGGGGTGAAGACCATGAGGTCACTTGGACAAACAGACTGGCGTATCCGGTCCGTCGGGTCCGGGGTGAAAAGAAGAAGGGGAGACTCTGCTGTCCGGACCTGAAAGTTCAGAAAATAATATTTAGTAATGTTACAGCAGCAATAAGGAAATTGGGATATTAGTTAGCAGCCTAGTTAATGATTTTAAGTCAATATTTGGAGGATAAGAAATCAAAAAACACCTGTGGTGACATGGTGGTGAACACTGAGGGAACCTCTGGCAGTGCTGTGGCAACAGTGAGAGAGTGAGCATAACCGTGAGTTTTAAAAAAAAAGTGCAATTTAAAACAGTTTAAAAATTGAAGCCATCACAATATTTGAACTTAAAGTTGCAGTATGCACATCTGATGTCTCAGGTAAAACAATATTTCTCTTTAAACTACTAGTACTCAAATTCTTCCTATATTAATCAAATTAATTTCATCCTAAATGTCAATAAATGCTTACTGCAGCTTTAAAATCCATTAGCGTTGTTAAGGTAGAAAACCCAGTGTACCCAGGCTAGTGTATGTGCATGCACAGTACCCAAGAATATCAGTCATACCTGCTTCTTGTTCAGTTAGCAGATCCTCGGATTGACTTCTGGGACTCTCCATCTCAACATCCATTGCCATGGGTGACTGTGTCTCTACGGCAACTGCCCCGCTCGGTGACAGGCTGCATCTCTGTGAAGGCTGAAGGTATCGCTCAAAGTCCAAACCAGGAATTTCCTACAGTTTCGAGAGAATAATTAGTTGATTGTATAGACAGAGAAAATGCCAAGTTTAAACAACCTCTGACGGTGAGACTTCACTTTACCTCAACAACTGAGCTGTCTGGTGTACAACACACAGACTCTTGTGCCTCGACGTGGCTCTGCACGGCGGGAGGGGAGCAGGTGGGAGGTTGGCTGGGAGTCACACAGGGTGATAGCAAGAAACTCAGAGATGATGAGGGCTCAGGGGCGTGGGCGATGGGTGCAGGTGTTTTGCATGGAGAGAGGGAGAGCCTTGGAGAGACACTGACTTTAACATCGACAGCTTCAACTGGTTCACCTTGCTCTTCGACTACAGAAATGGATGGCAGTGGAGAATGTGCAGGAATGGCAGGATTTTCCTGCATTGGCGCTGGTTCTGTCTGTCGGGCGGGGCTTCCCTCAGGCTGAGTGTCGTCTGAAACCAGTTCCTTGACAGGTGAGAAACAAAGAGAGACGTTGACAGTCTCCTTCCTCTCCTGAGGCGGCTGAGGAGTGCCTTGCTGTGACTTTGGTGCGGGCGCCGGGGTTTGCTCCAGGGTTAAGCGTAGCTGGGCAGGAGTGAAGACGGGCTGAGCAGGCGAGGCGGCGCTCTGAACCGGGGTCTGTGTCAGCGCCAGGGAACGCCGGGTGACCCGTCTGGGTGTGAGATAATTGGGGCAGGGAGAGGCCTGGGGCAGCACAGCAGCACTGAGACGGCTGGATTTTCTCACTGAACCTACAGACGACAAGATGTGTGAAATCTTAATCTGAATCTTAGAGCTCAAGCAGCCAGAAACAGTAGAGAAGCAAACACTGATACATGATATAAAAACTCTTAGGTGTGTGTGTGTCATTTTTTATTCTCACCTGGTGGTTTGGCTGGACTCTCCACCTGAAAGAAGCCTCCATCAAAGACCACAGTGTCTGGCTTTTGGGGCTCTGCCTGGGGACCTTGAGAGTCCAGACCGGGGTCATCCTCGCTTATACCAGCATCCTGTGCAGCTTTCTCTGCCTCGGCCGCCTGCTGTTTGGCTTTCATGGCCGCTTTAACGGCTGCCAGGCGAGACTTGGCTGCTGTCTTGTTTCCTGCAGGCTTGGCGGGGGCGGCGGCTGACGGCTTCTGTCAAAAGGACAAGACAGGAACAAGGAGTGTTTTATTTTCATAAAATGAGGGGAAGTTATGGGGGCAAAAACAATGTGTTGATGACCGAGTACTGTACTCACCTTCACAACTTTCCTCTGTCGTGGAGGAGGCTTGTGTTCTTCCACCCAGCCTCGGCCCTCCGCTTCCTTGAGAGCTTCAAACTTCTTGTTGACATCTTCAACCTGAAAAGTTACAAAACATCCATCTATAAATTGTCCTTTTCTTTACATACTTGGTGTGTGAAACAGTGTGTTGTCTCTCCGCTGTGAGGCACTCACCTGGTAATAAACCATGTCCCAGAATCCCTGCAGGTCCGTGCAGGTGGTGATCTTCTCGCCACGGCCCAGGTCGCAGTCGTCGACTAAACCGCTGAACTGTTTAAAACGTTCTTTCATCAGCAGCCTCGCCTGGCCGACAGCTGTACGCATGCGGTCTCTCACTATAGACGGTACACAAAGGCAACTTATTCACATTTGTTTAGTTAGGGAATACTGGCAATACAGCTGCAGATTGCAAATTCAAAGAGTCACATAGGATGCGGCTCTTGTTACTCACTCTCCTCTGGGATGGACTCATCCTCCACTTTGGGCTCCCACTGGACACACAGAGTTGTAAGTCTGTCTGTCTCATTGGTGATTTCCAATCTGAATTTTTTTTTAAGAAAAAAAGAAGATGGGTTTAAAACTAAACAACTGATTGTAAAGTTAGAATATATTTAACAAGAAAGGTAAAACAAGGGATCTCACCTGAAGTACGGTACATCATGCTTGGATTCCAGGGGGCTGGCTGGAGCTGGAGGAGCCAGTGTGGGAGACATGTGAGGTGGCGAGCGGCGAGGGGATTTAGGGGGAGAGGGTTCGCTTGGTTCAGACTGAGACTCAAAGTTGAACACAGGAGGTGGTGGCAGCGTGAAGCTGGAGCTGGGTCGGAAGATTCACAACAACACAACATGTAAAGTAACTGTCCCGAGTATTAAATAGCTGAAGAAAAATAAATAAGATTTAAGAGAAGAGGGAAAACGGACTCACCTGGGTGTGAGGAAAGCATCTGCTGAACGAGGAGTGAGAGGCTCAAACTTGAAGGATGGCAAAGTAGCAGGAGCCTGGAAGACAAAACCCCGTGGAGCAAACGAGGACGGAGCCTCGACAGACTCCACAGCGGGGACAGCGTCAGCTGAAGCCTGGTCCACCACCATGTCTTCTTCCTCAGGGCAGGGCGATGGGCTGGGAGGTTGAAGAGTTTCCTCTGGCTCCTTTAATTCAGGCTCCTTCAGCTCAGGTTCCTGTAAAAGACAGAAACTATGTAAACATATTCTAAGGGTAAAAGAAAAAAGTTATAAAAGATGTAATCAGACTCAAACAGACTCATAGAAATGCTAACCTTGGGGACAGGCGCCTGAGTGGGCTCATTGGCAGTTTCTGTGTATTAAAAATAAATAAGATATTAAAAAAACAGAATAAATTCAAAAACAATAGCTCATGTTCACACGGGAAAAGCAAAACTGGTCAGTTTCCAAAACCAAATGGTTCTATAATCATTAAATAATACCTTTGCAGTTTCTCTCTTTGCCAGAAGGGGGGGCCACAGGGTTGACAATGGCTCTACTCCTGGTGGTTCTTGCATCTGAAGGTGGAGAGGATATTTGACATTAAGAGTGGTTTTCTACAACAGCAATGTCTGTGTTTGTTTATTCTGACCATCACATCTCCAGTGGTCTTCCAATTTCTATGTCAAAGACCAAAGAAATGTTCAAAAGCCTCCTTAACTCTAGCCTCAGCTCTTTGTTTACCTGCAGCCTTGTCCTTAGGTTTGTCTTTCACCAGAGGCGCTGCTGTAACAGGAGGCCTGTTGGTTGATCTGGTCGACAAACCTCGCACAGTAGGCTCCACTGCAGTAGGAGGTCATTACAGAGACACAGTGATATGTAAATAAGGAAACATAATAGGACAAAACATGATCGCTGGTCTCGTGGTAAGAGAGAAGTAAGAATATTTTCTCTCATCGGTTACCTGCACAAACTTTGGTCCTGTTGGTAACTGGTGTAGGGGCAGGCTTGACGGGAGCTGCCCGGGTCCTGGTTGATCTTTCAACAGCAGGTTGAGCTATAGTAAAAGCAACAGGTCAGACCTGATGTATAATAATCACCAGAGATGACAATGAATCATTTGAAATAAAAGTAACATTCAATAGTTCACCTTTCTTTACAGTATTTGGGTCTTGTCTCTTCAGTGGCTGTAGAGATTTAGGTAAAAGAAAAATTATGCAACAAAGTGTGTGACAAGTGAAACATTAAGTTTTATGGAAGTTTGTATCAGAAAGATGTTCAACAACAGAGAGGAAACTGTACCTGCTGAACCTGCTGCTGCTGTTTCATTGAACGGGTGACTCTGCTGCTCTGAGTAGGAGCTGTGAACACTTTTGTCTGAAAGACAAGCAAAAATATTATAGGTTGCTCATAGGAGCCGTTTATCATTTAAATGTACCAATGCAGCCAAAATAACCTTTAACTTAGATCATCATATCCAGTAAGTACAATAAAATGCATTGTGATAGAAGTGATATAATTTACTGATATGGCTACAGATGAGTCCGTCCTCACCTCCTTAGTCTTTTTTGTGGCAACTGGGGCCATGGGCAGAGAACCAATGTCAAGGCCATCCTTGTGATGATACACGCCAGTCTTAAAAACCCCTTTGCGCTCCTTCTCTCTCTTTTCTTTCTCCTTCTCAAGAGTTTTTCGTTCTTTCCAGCGTTCCAGCTGTTTCAACCTCTCTTCTCCAGCAACATCTGTGGACAAACAAGTGTGGGATTGATGAGCACATGAAAAGCAGATCAGCAACATGATAACAGCAGTTATTCTATACAATCCTATGTGATAAGGTGCGAGTTGAAGCCGTATTGGATGATGAAGCATTACTTTTCACAGATTTTGCAATATTCTGTGTCTTCTCTTGAATGACCGACATGTTGGCCATCGCGATGGAGGCATCCAGGGAAGACATTTCCAGCTCCTGGAGCTTGTCCAGCTGCCTGCGTGTGTTCATGACACGGTCCCGATTCTCCTTCTGGGACTGAGACCGTCTGCGGGACAGTTTGACCCTCAACATCGACACACTGGTGTCCCGCTGGCGCAGGTGAGAAAACCGAGACTCCATCTTACCTGGAATAATCAGAAAGAGGCAGATGATGTTACAAAGGAACAATAAATATGAGACTTATTCCTTATTATAAATATCAACATGCATCACATAGACATAACTGTATTTGTCACTAAATTGTCATCACAAAAATGAGACAGTAACTATTATTGTCCTCTTTAATCCTCTTATTTTACTTAATTAAAACCAATGACTACTACAATATTTACTACAAATGCCAATCAACGGACGAATAACATGATATGTATATAAATATGATTACTTAGGAGTTGCATGATCCTTTTCCCCTCACAGATTACAACATGAAGACTGTTTTTAAATAAGAATAACCGAGTTTTGCCTAATCTCAGTTGAGGAAGTGTTAGCAAATTTAGCTAACTTTCTAAAAAGCTACATAAACCAAACTTAAATAATAGTATCAGAGGTCAGAAAGGACCAGAAAGCGAATCAACTTTCAAAATGTAAAGAAAAATAACTCTGCAACATAACAAGGATAATGACATTAAAGCACTGCTAAGAAACGTTGCGTATCGTGTACATTTTGTACGTTAACGATTATGTACGTTAACTTCTGTTTATCACGGCCAGTGAGTACAATTTCACTACGACCACTCAGCATTGGGATTACCCAACGTTTGAGACCCTCTTGCAACGTTTAGTTATCATTTAACGATAAAGTCTGTGGAAACTTAAGCTGCGTTGGAGCAAAATTGTGTTTTAAATGTTTAAATGTTAGCCGCCGAGGTTAGCTAACAAGAAACAAGAGGAAACCGTGAACTAACAGTTGAATTAAAAAAAAACAGAGACGGACAGTAGCTAATCTGACACCATTGAATTACACATCTGTCTTACCTCGTCCTTTTCCGAGAAAAAAACACGTACAAAAAAAAGTCCTTCTTTGGACTGTCTTGTTAAAAACAACAACTAAAACTTAGCGGACAACCGACGGACTCTACTGAGCCTGAAAACACAACAATCATGGCGGGTGAGATTTTGAAAATCATCTAAGCTGACGCTGATTGGCTGAGAGTCAGACTCAACGGCGAGCTCTGATTGGTTCATTGTTTTCTTCTTCAAATTGTTTATGCGCGTCTGGAAGTCTGAGATTTGGTGCCGCCCTCTGGTCTGGAGGAAAAAGTGTAATTTAAACAATATCGCCAATCACTTTAATTTCTCTAACATCATCACATCAAATTTATTTATTTTGAGGCATATTTTAAACAACATAATTTGACCAGAGCACTGTATTATAAAACACAAAGAAACAACATACTGTGGTGACATGACAGCTAAGGGGGAAAAAATGCAAGAGCAACAGCAAGAGAAAAAAATTAAATACTCTATAGAGACAGACAGAAAAAAAAACACAGGGGGTAAAAATGAAAAATAAAGCCTGGGGACATGGACAAATTTTAATGTCCAAAGAGAGGGGGCACTTAATTAAAAAAGCTAAATTGTTCCAAAGCTTTGAGCAGCCACACCAAATGCCAAATCACCCTTTCCCCTGATCCTCGACCAGGTGACGGCCAGGAACAGCTGGTCTGAGGATCTGTGGATGGAGAGGGGGCAGAGGAGCTCAGAGAGGTACTGGCATGCCAGACATGTTGCATTAGGAAATAAATAAAAGTAACCTTGAAATCCATTCAATAGTTGACAGGTAGCCAATGAAAGGGTGCAAGTAGAGGTGAGTCACTGTCTCTCCTCCTGACACAAGCTAATAATCTGGCTATGGCATTGTCCACCAGCTGTACAAAGACAACACTTTTATTTCAATAAAGGATAATATTGTTTGGAGTTTGGTGATGTCTCTTATCTGGTAATAGCAACCTTTCACAACAGTGATGATTTGTTTAGAGATCTTTAGATTTCGGGCCTGAGCATGGGGGTGAAGGGCCAGGGGCCCCTACAGGATGTGTTGTAAAGGAAAGTAAAAATATTAGCATCATCGTTGCCATCTTTAAATCTGAGTGTTGTCAGCACAGAAATGATAGGAAATGTTGTGTATTAGTCAAATAAAATGGACCCGAGAATGGAGCCTTGAGGTACTCCACATGGATGAGGGGGTTTGCCAGATTTGACAGAAATAGATCCATCAGGTTGAGTGTTTCCAATATATATATATATATATATATATTTTTTTTTTTTTTTTTACAGCATCTGTGTATTTTTATCTCAGCATATTCACTTGTGTTGTGCATTCTGCTTCACAATAAAAACCAGTAGTCAGTCTCTCCTGTAATTCTTTTTCAAAAACAATGAACACATGGAACCTATTTTTCTTTATTATAAAGATAGCATTACTGCCAGATTAAATTTGATCTCCCCCAAACTTTATAAGAGGTACCTTGTTATCACAGCAACACTTAAAACACTCTGGTCTGTGGTATAAAAGATTAATCTTACCCAATTGTAGATGTAAAAGTTTAGTGGTCTAGTTTGCATTCATTTTGATTGAGGATGTGATCTTTGTGCAAGTGTCAGCCTTTATTCATCATTATGTACCTAAACTAAAGCCATATTTCAATTAAAAAAACACATTTCTTACACCATGTAAAATTAATTCTTAATTTATTTAAAGTTAGCGTAGTTGTTTACAAACCACAACACTTCTGACATGATGACATCTCATTTTAAAACTATCACTGATCATCAAAGGAACCTGGAGTGAACTGTTCTGTGTCAGTTTTTAAATTAATTTTGTCATGTTGCCTTCATTAAAAAAAAAAAAAAAAAAAAAACTTAACAAATTCTAATTTGAATGAAATCAAAACAAACAGTTAACAAAATCCTACAAGTATGTACAAAGAAAATGAAATAAAATAAAGTGAATGTACAGTAAAAATCTGGATTTTTACACATAATTACAAGAGGAAATTACAATTTTTGTAGGTTAAATTAAAAAAAAAACTTGGTGAGAAAGCTTTTTATTGTATTTTTTTTATTTTACAATGCAATTATTGCATTACGCTGATGCTGTCATGATACCCTGCAACACTGACAGTTTTTAGTGTTGTGAAACAGCCTCTCAGCTCCGTCAGTCCAAGAAGAATATGTTGTTGAACTGTGTTGCACAAAGCCTCTTAACCTCCTCTGTGGAAGAGAAAAGATAAAAGGGCATTAAGGGTGAAGTGGAGATTAAACATCAAGGCAGATTGTCTATTGTGGTGGTAGTGACACAGATTCACTCTTAGCCAGGTGGCGGGGACATACCGTTGACTTCAATCAGATTGGCGTTCTTCTGGTTCAGGATCACATACAGTTCTCTCTGGTCTGACTTCTTGCCGACTACCCAGTAGTCTGTCATTGCTTTAACGATGATTTCTTCATCTTCGTCGACCCTGAGAGACACAGAATTGTATTGAAGGGAAAATAAGATTTTGTATTTACCTCTGCATTAAACACATATAAAAAGACCCACATGTAATTACCTAAAAGGTTATATTTCATTGCATAAATAGCAGAGTGAGAACGTTTTAGATGTGCCGACAAAATAAAAACGACAAATGGTATTTACACACCATGTGCCCAAAAACAGGAAATGATAGTTATACTGGGGGAGTAAATACCAGTGTGTGTTCCACAGACTGAGAATGGGATGCTCACATGACTACAATCTCATGACCACTTCACAAGATATAATACTGTAGTAAGATTACAAAGTTCCTGGGAGCACAGCATTATGTAAGAAAATGACACAGTTGCGCTGATATCCAGGGACAAGAGGGAGTTTGTGGTTTTACACATTTCCTTCTTTAATTTATAAAATCTGAAAATACTGCACAGCTGCTCTTCACAGCTGACGATATTTTTTTTTATATCCTCATGCTGCTATACTATCTACCAACACTGACATAAGAGGAAGTTTACAGAACTAAAACTAACCAATTCTAATCTATTCTTTAGTTTCTACTGTGAAAGCCAGCATCGCCACGAAACTGATTTGTGTCCACTAAAAAAAACTCCTTCACAAATATCTGGAGAAATACAGCAGGCAGATGTTCTCTTGCTGTACCTGGCAAAGTCACAGTTGATGTCTCCCAGGATCTTCATGAGGTCAGGATGGACAGAGGTGAGGCAAACGCTGGCGGTCTTCCTCATGTGGATGGTGCTCTTCTCCGCCAGGTTCATGTGGTTGAAGTAGATGAACTTAAACTGAGGCTCTTTCTCTGGCCTGAGCAGATACAACAAGGAAGGAATAAACCAAGTCAATATTTGGATTTACTATTTGGACTATTGTTGTCTTTGCAGAATAAAGATGCATCTTTTTCAAGAGTTTCAATTTATTTAAGTGGCATTTAGTGATTCAGTGAGTTGTTGTTCTCATATATAACATCATATGGCAGAAGGAGCTATGGACACAACTTTGCACATGTTCTGACTGTGTCTTAAACAGTTAGGATAGAGCCTTGGCCCCGGTATAAAACTTTAAGAGATGAACTACTCAGGTTACAATGATGAGGTCTCTCTGAGGTAGGCCATTCTGTAAACACACATAAAAGATATTGAGCCAAATCACTTTGGATGATAACATCAAGTTCTGCATTGCAGTTACTCAACTGTCCATGCACTCCAATGTGAGCCGAGATCACATTATTACTGTAACAGGACTGTAATTGCCTCTCTGGAAGTGTGGCTGCATGCATCCAAATGGACTGGACAACTGATTTTTATCTATGTCTATCTAATTATTTACAGTTCCATCAGGCCGAATCAGGACAGAGACCTGGATGCCAGCTGAGGAATTTAGGACGGCATCATTTATTCAGTGCATTCTTCACTAGAGTGATTAAAAAGGAGCCCGTCACATTGTTCTGGCCAGCGAGTCCAGTCTTACATTACAGGCTGGGGCGCATCTGAGGCAAAGTGTTAAAGGAGAGCAGGCCAGGATAAATTGCAGGCTAGGATGCTAGTCTTTAAAGCTGCACTGCTTCAGTTACCCCTAACTGGTGCCATGACGATATCCACCAGAGTCTCGCCTATCAATGCCAGCCTGGCAGAGTCAATACAAAAGGACCGAAGGCAAACTGATGACAAACAACTTGTTTACTGTAATCACCTCTGATACAACTACACTAAACCTCCAACTAAGACAGAAAGACAAGAACCTGTTGACTGGCGCTCTGTGTGGAGTTAAAACGAAAGCTCTCGAATGTCCTGTGTGATGATTAATTAACCAAATACCGGTAGTACTCCACAGAAAAAAGATATCACACATGTGATAGCAGTTTTGAGAAACTTAAATGACAATAATTTCTTTTTCCAGCTGCTTTTTCACAGTCTCTGTGAATACAACGAATAAGGGAAAGAAACATCGGTCATGACTTAATCATCAGTTGCAGCCATAATTATACAGCAGCATCAGCTATGGGGAGTGAGAAAACAGCCAAAGCATGATTAGTATATGAACCAAGAAAATCATGGTGAACTGCTATGAAGCAGTTGCATTGTCTGCATCTCATACTGCAAGACTATTATGATTCTTTAAATCTTTCCTTGTGTTGTAAGAAAAGTGACACTGACGCAGTTATAACAAAACACGAACATGCATCTTCAACTGACCCTGATATCCTGCGGTTAATGGTGAACTGTTCACAAATATCAGATGCCAGCAAGGTCAGCTGAGGGCCCACCAGGCCGTCCAGTTGCTCGCAGAACTCCCTCGTCAGCTCCACAGAGGCTGGAGAGAGACGGAGCAGAGAATGGTTGAGAAAAAACATAATATTTAAACTCCACGTAAGCAAAAAATTTAATGAAATACCAAAATACCAATTTCATCATATAGGTACTGTGTGTGGGCGCACACTCACCACTGATCATAAAACAAGCAGCCGCGCTCATCGCCTGGAGAAGAACAGACCAATACAGGTTAAATGCAGAATCAAGGTCACACAGGTTGGAAATTACATTAACATGATGATGAGCATCATGGCACGTACTTCATCATTTTAAAACTCTGCTGTCTAATCCCCCAAATCCATATCATTTCATAGAG
Organism: Trachurus trachurus; assembly: GCF_905171665.1. NCBI lineage: Eukaryota > Metazoa > Chordata > Actinopteri > Carangiformes > Carangidae > Trachurus > Trachurus trachurus. Next base: position 20,073,115 of record NC_139913.1, on the reverse strand, counting down.
CAGTAGAATAGTTCATTCTAAACCTACTCTTCATAAACAAATCACCCAGTCACAGATTATGGGAATCATCCTAAAAATGAATAACAAACTTCCTGTTTTAATACATTAAAATATTCCTGTATGCATATGAATGAATCAACGGATTGACGGTCACAAAATAGTAGAACATATTTACTCAGCCACACCTTATAAACGATCAGATGCAGCTCCTCGTAGCCGTCCCCTGTGCTGACAAATATTTTTGGAAATCGGAATTTGGCCTCTGGATCTTTGAGATTGGTCGGTCCTGTCAAAAACCTGGAGAACAGAGAAGTGCTCAAATGAATAATTACTCAGATAGAGGATGTGAAAATCATTGTGGTTATCTGACAGACTCGCTATGAGTAAAAATGAAATTCAAAAGGATTGCTAGGAACTGGAGGAAAGGCTGCATGGTGATTACAAATCAAGAATTTATCCTCTTGAGAGCATGAATGCACGTAGGACTGTGGAAAAAGTTGTCATTTTGTGCCAAAAGGGGGAAAGCAATGTCCAAAACAGGAAGGGCTCATCCTCTGGGGAGTGGTTTATGTTGTCAGTCATTTGTTTAATGCAAGTTGGTCGGTTCACCACTTGAATCTAAAAGGTGAATTCTCAACAATTCACATTAAAATGAAATTTTGTACCAACATTCATGGTCCCAAGAGGATGAATCCTACTCACATACTACTACCACCATGAAGTTTAGAATTCTTTTTTTTTAGCACAGTGGAGAGAGACAGGAAATGGGGGAGGCAGAGAGGGGGAATGACACGCAGGAAAGGGCCGCCCGATGCGGGATTCGAACCAGGGCCGCCTGCAGTGAGGACTGTAGCCTCAACATGGGGCGGTAGCTCTATCAAGTGAGCTAAACGCCGCCCCCATGACGTTTAGATTTGTAGTTTAGAGTGACAGGTTCCCCACAAGATGAACTGTAATAACTTTATATTCAGTCAGTGTTAGGCATCATTGCCATCCTAGACAGATCCCCCTCCATTAACAGTAACTGGACTGATTGGTGGAGGCAGACAACTGTGAGACTGTAATTTAACTTCAATCATAAAAGGACAAATTCATTTTCTCAGTTCCAAGATTCCGTCCTCCATGACTGATTCAAATGATAAGATCACAAACTGAACAGGAAATTCACTGTTATGCTGTTAAATTGCTGGAATTCATGGATGCCATTTAGTATCATGGGGAACTACAGTACTTGCATTGCAAGACGTTTCTGTGCATTAACTATGCCTTCTCTATGTGCAGCTCGGCCTGCATGGGCCTCCAAGAGCATCTGTAAGCTTTATTCTGTCATTTTCTTCCAGTTATAATAACTTTTCTAACCTTCATCAGGTCCATAAATTCTGAAGTGTCTTCCAGTTACAGCTGTAAAATCCCGCCCCATGATAGGTCACTAGGAGTCACACTTGGGACTATTGCACCAGCCCCACTTCACCTTTGAACATTAGTTACATCAAGCAGCACACAGACACACAGAATGTTACCACGCTACTCTACACTCTGCTCTGTTGCTTGACTGCAAAATGTCACACTGCTTTCTATTTACCTCAGATGAGCAGATTAGTCCAAGTACAACAAACGACAAGCCTTTTATTGTTGTCAACCAGTCCATAACAACTCACTTGGCTGTATTTGGTGTGTGCTTTTTGAACAGTGCTGTGTGTGTGTGTGTGTGTGTGTGACTGACGCAATCAGACACTAATAAGACAGAAGTGTTATGATATAGCAGCTTTCACTTTTCCTATTGTGCACAGCAGCCATTTTGGATTTGCCGAGGACTTCAGTCCTGCACCAACTTATTATTATGTTAAAATTAAATTTCCGACTGGAAACTTGGAAATTCCGACTTGCCAGTTCAAATGCAATGCACCATGAGCCACGGGAGTTCCCCTCTTATCTAATTTGGTTGACAACAAGCAAAACCCATTACTCATGCTTATTGTTTATTCAACTGGTGACACACCAGACATTAAATGAATTAAACTAAATCCCCATTTTACCCTAATTTAGACTCTGTCCTGTGCATAGGAAGTGGGGGAGCTTACCTTCCATAGTGCAACAAATTCCCTGCAACCTCCGGCCTCAGAGGAGAGTCCCTGCCGGCCAACTGTGAGGAGAAAAGACAATAGCAGAAAGGCAAAAATTATGTGGCACAGCTTTGAAAGTACTTTGGCTCTTGTTCAGGTCAGCTGCCTATTATTATAATTAACCCTTTATGGTAGATCACATTGTTATTTTTATGTATTTATTCAATGTGGTGTTAAAGTTTGAGGCTATAGTCACGGGTGAAGCTTGGCATTAGCAGCATTAGGATCAGACACCAATTGTAGCAATAATCTTTCCTCTATTCTACACAAACACCTGTTGCTCATATTGATGCTTTTGTAACATCCTCAGTTTATCTCCCATACTTCCACAAGCCATTTGTTTGATCAGTCCATCATTCACTCCCACCTCCTCACCTCTGGCTCTGAGTGTCTGGGGAACAGTGAGGTGGTCAGGTACTTGTACAGGATCCTCATGTCATCTTGTTCCAGTCCGCTCCTGCAGACAGAACCAAAGGGTTAAACATTTAAAACCTTCCAACGTTGACAAGAGACTGTGCAAACAAAATGCAAAAGAACAAGGTGTGACTGGATATTTTTCAGCGTGCTGCAACCTGTACTCTTCATCATGAGCTAAGATGTTGAAACAATTTGTCCCCTGGTGGTAATTACAGTTCAGCCGTGGCTGTGAAGGTGCTACAGTGAAAGCACACAGTGCAGCTCCAGGGTTGATTTGGGCAGTAATTAAACAGCTCCTCTGTTTGTCTATTGACAGTTCACAATGAAAGATCACACTGCTCTCGAGCCATTTCATTAGCAATCACGTAATCCCCGGTGCTTTGCGCCAAGCTGGGCGGCTCAGGGCACAATTAAAGGCAAGTGACATGTCAGGGAGCACATAAACCCACAAAGAGGATTAGATGCCGTGTTTAAAGCCACCTCTGTTTACCCAGCATGCCATGATGCGTTTGCAGATGTTGGTGCTTTGATTTTTGTGTCCGATCGTGACAGCCGTCAAATCTTACAGATGGTGAATGTCAGGAACCAGCACGCACTGTTAAGGACAAATTTCCAACAAAGCGGTCATTCTGTACCAGATGAGCTGGTCGTTATACAGGAAGGCGGTGTATTTGATCAGGCTGAGGCTCTCCTCCACTCGGTTGACAAAGGACTGGATCTTCAGGTAGGTCATCTTGTCCAGTGGGAAGAAGCTAATGCCTCCAAATACATCCAGTAGGTCACAGGACTGCAAGTGGAGAGTCTGCAGATACTAGAAACCCCAGAGTAAACACACGCACACGCACAGACACACACACGCACACACACAATGAAAATGACAAGACACAGGAGAAGGTTAAGGAGCGAAGGGTTAGTTTACACGTCTACGAGAGCCTCCTTACAGCGCAATAAAGAAAGCTGAATAAGAAACTCTGATTGGCGCTCTGCACAGACGCTTGCATCACCCTGGGGCAGAGAGGCACTGACATTCAACCTCTGATACACACACCGCAGGCTCTCTCTTTCGCTCCGTCTTTCAGTTACACGGCGGCGAGGGAAGCCTGCGTTCACTCAAGAAGGGTATTCCCTAATTAGAAATGAATTTTTTATACTTTTTGCTTTGCTCAAGGGCAGCACTGTTCCAGTGAGGTGAAGACAGCTAATGTAGAGAGATCATTGTTGTGAAATCAGGTGTGACTGCAAACGTCTATTCGCAGGAGTGACATGAACATTTACAAAGAGATAAAACAAAGTAAATCTAGTGCAAATATCACAAGTAGAGGCCCGGACCTTGTCAAAACACTGACTTCAGGCTTAACTGACTTTTACAAATAACCATGTGTGCATTGTTATATTCAAACACATCATGTCGTCAAGGCAAGGTCAATATACATATCCACCTAGCAACAAAGTCAAGTGAACATAATTATACCCTGTAGAAGAATTTTTCAAGCTTCTGTGTGAGCAGCTCAACTCCTCCAGTTTCCATCGATCTGCCAAATGTGCCATTGAAGAGCTACGGCATTAGGAAAAAAAAAAACATTATTAGAAAATGTTTCTTTTTGCATTAAAATTGCTAGTCTGCCAAAGTGTTACTTTGTGGGTTTTAGAATAGGAAGACATTTAATTTAGGGAAGTTACAGAAACAAACTGGAACTGACCTTGTACATACTGTAGCATTGTCTTACAACTGCACCATAAACAGTATCCTAGAAAGACAAGAGGGCACGATAAGTATAATGTAAAACTGCCAATATCTAAAGAAAAAATGTGAAAAACTCACAAGTATTTCCTCTTCCTGATATTCAACTGTTGGAGGTTTACCATCTTTGTTTGGTTTCTCGACCATTGGGTTTCGAACCACCTGAGGAAAAGCAAATAAAAAGAGATTAGCAAGATAATGGTAGATTACATTCCATAGAAGGCCAATAAAGTCTGAACTAACACATAATGTTGGACAAGCAATGTGCATGTAAGCCTTTAACATACCATGACTATCCAGAAATTGTCCTCAGGCTCAAAGAAAAACTGCCGGTTCTTCTGTGTGTGCAGGGATTTAGCTGGCTTTGTTGGACAGAAGGTCCTGGAAGACAAAAACAAGACACGACAATTAAAAGCAAGTGAGGGATGAAAACATTATTGTAAGAATGAAGATCGACACCTGGTTAAGATGGATACCTGGTGAACTGTACAATGGCTTCACAGAGGCCTACATTTCGGATCTTCTCGTTCTTCTCAACATCACTGGGGTGGTAAAACAAAATCTTCTTCTCTTCCTAAAAAAGACATTACATTAGTGATGGACTTATACCATAGTACATTTTGTTAATGGTGAATAAGTTTAAAAAAAAAAAGAAAAAAAAAGAAAACTGATTCAGGTGTAAAACATTAGCATAACAATTCTTCTTGTAGAAGTCAAGCTCACCTCTCCTTCCCGTGGCCCAAATGTGGGGTTATAAATGAAGAAATTAAGCAGAGATGGCGTGTACTGTTTCTCTTGCATTCCTGAGGCCATTCTGGGGCTGCAACCGACACAAAGAGAAAGTTGATGCTGACAAACCACAACATTTCTTCCAAGAAACATCAATGTCAGCTTTGCATCATCGTTACCTAATCATCAGCATTAGTGTAACTTGTGTCTGGATTTCCTTTGCTCCAAAGACAGTGTGGTTAGCATGCCGTGTGTCTGCAGAATGAAGACAAGTACATCACATAATGAGACATGGCAAATGTAGAGATAACAGTAATTAACTAATAAGTAGCTGATGGCTCCACACACACACCAAGTATAGTTGATGTGCATTAAAGCTGAAAGCACAGTGGGCATTTATAGAAGGGATCGATCAATCTCTGTATGCTTACTACTGACACTTGAGTAAATAGCTAGGGATTAAAAAGTGAAACAGTTGCAACAAAAACGAATCATTTGATAGATATAGTATGCATTACATGGCTAATGTACCAGACAGCCGTAGCTATGCTTTGATGTAATGGTACCAAATAAACTGGGAACTGAGTGCAACTCTATAATATTAAAACCCCACATATTCATTCTGAAAACTGTCATTTATTATCTGCTGTCACTTAGGGGTTTCAACTAAAAAGTTAATAACAAGCATTCAATAAATTCGGTGGAGGAAATAGCTTAGTGCCCCTGCTTTTAATTAATTACAGTAAAGAGTGAGTGCACGTTTACTGTCGTGTAGCCGGGCTGAGGCTAAACACCTCGGTGTATTTACAACACCAGCTGTTTAGATAAAAGATAATTGGGTGAATTAAACACACATGGTGACGTCTGTGGATGCGAGCATCTAACACGAACGGTTACCAGGTCAACAACCAGTCCATGAACGGTTACCAAGCCAACAACCAGTCCATGAACGGTTACCAAGTCAACAACCAGCCCATGAACGGTTACCAAGTCAACAACCGGCCGATGTGAAGTGAAGTCAGCAGTGAGCAGCTAGCGGGGTTAGCTCGCTCTGCTAGCAGTGGAGTTGTGAGGTCCAGGCGGAGGAAAAGTCAAGAGAACCGGCTCCGTAACGGAGTAACACGACGGCAAAACTCACCTTACGGAGGCTACACACAACACGCTCAAGTGCTCGTGGTTCTAGACGGCGTAAATAAAAATAAAAAATGAGGAAATGAGATCAATGAGAGGAGACGCTGCATTATACTTTACATTCTTAACTTCCTGCTTTTGACAGCGCGGTGTCACAAGCCCAACTGTCCGGGTAAAAGTAACTTCAAGCCGAATAAAGGTTCCGAGTCCGCACAGGAAACATGAGGTTTTGTCCTTTGCTTAAATTATACCTCACAATTACATTAAGATCTGTTCATATTATATCCTAAATCTTTGTAAACTAGTAACACAAAACATTTGTTGATTGAGAATGTTTTATCTTATGAACTATGAATACACACAGATTTATAAACTTTTAAATTCAGATTTTATGTTCCTGATAACCTGGAAATTAAAAGTTCAAGTAGGCCTACTTTTTGGTCAGGGGGGCATCTGATCAGTCTCAAATTCACTTGGCAAAACAACAACAGACCCAAACATACAGGCTAGTCATAATCAGAAAGAGCTTTCCTCAGGGACAAGAAGAACAAGTCCTCCAACAGATGATATGGCACCCAAAGAGCCCTGATTTTATGATTATAGAATTAATCTGGCATTGCATAAAAACACACTGTGGCAACCAAGTGTTTGTGGGTGTAACCTGGAGAACTGACCCTGTATTAAAGAGGAACTATGCAGGATTTGTAGCTTAACTATGCTTAATTTTTACCCTAATTAAATAGCTTTGCAGTAATTTTCATGGTTTAATAAATGGCTTCTCTTGTTATGAAAGAGAATGGAGGCTCTCTGCCTTCCACGTGTGTGTCACTTATTGCGTCTCTTGGCTGAAAACATGCCGCTGTCCCGGTGTCCCAGCTCGTCTCTGCAGCACCGCGACACAAACACACCCCGTAACCTGTATCTCTTGTTTATGACAGATAAGACTACACAAATATACACGTCGTAACATCATATATGATATATAACATATCTATCACTCTATTGATTGATTTCTCGCCGGCTTCAACAAATGCACATGGCCGAGAGGAGGGTTAACAGCGGAAAAGCGACCTGGCTAACATAATAGTTCACCTTTAAAGTAAAAATGTATTCATGACACATACTCATTTGATACAGTTTTTTCTGTTTACTACACATTGCATCAAGTCAAATGATAACTATTCATTTAATTATTTATCAAAGCATCCTCTCTTTTCTTTTAGTGTCTAAAGTTGTTTTGTGTATTCACAAGTTGCACTCTGTCACTAACATTAGTGTAGGCTTGAAAGTCTTGCCTCTGGTAGTCATCTTGGTATATGTGTCTTGTGAATTTTTTTTAATCTAATATTAAGTGTTTGTATTTTAACTTAATAATAAACAATAGTATTTACAACGTGCTCTATTTTCAAATAAGAATAAAGTTTGCATTATGAATCTAATGAATAACAAGTGACAGGCATTAAGAGGCAATGTATGCTTCCACGTTTATTCATCTCATTCATTGACAGAGGTGGGATGTGCACAGACAAGTATACATGGGCCAACACAGTGGAAAGACAAATTAAAACTCTGTTGTCTTTAAATAGACAAAAGGTCAATTAAAAACAACCGATGCACACAGATTTGAGTAATTTAGTAGAAAAGGACCAGGTAATGGAAGCCGGGTTCACTTGATTCCAGATGTGGGGAGGTGACTGAAGACTTGAGACCTCTTTATCTGCAAAACTCAGGACAGGACCATTGTCTGGAATTCTAGAGGAGAAAAAGAAATTATGTTGAAATGAATGTGAATCTCCCCCAAAAAATAGCATCAACCATATGCAAAATCCCTGCATGCATAACTGGGACTGGGACCTTTAATTGACCTTTAATTGAGTGACCAGACAAACCAACAGACAAAAAATAATCCCTTCTTTTTTGTCCAACCATTTGATCCTTTTATGCAACACAGCTGACCTCTGATGCCGACTGCTGTCCTCACCGGACAATGGGCAAAACTGACACACACATTGACCTCTAGTGTCAGTGCATGCGATTTCTGACAAAGCTGAAGCAATGTGATTAAACAAAGACCCTAAATGCACCAACATGATGAAACCAAAATGCTTAAATATTGATCTGTTGTGCTGTTTCTATCTGGTCTATTCACTGTAAGTAAAGAACCCTGACACAGCACAGGGCATTTTAATTTCAACATTCAATATATACATTTGCACTGAGTTAAAACCATCTCCACTATGTTCTAAGATCTGTGATCTCAGGGGAGTAAAACTGCTCTAAACTGCACTGAGCCACTCAGATTTAATCCAACCACTGAGATAATTTCTGCCTACATTGGGAGTTTTAGAAATAAGGATCCGAGAAATCAGACACTGACCCTCTGCTCCAATTTTGCCATCACTGTCATCGTCAGCTGCTGAGATGAAGCTCTTAGTCTCTGCCTCAGTCAGTGTCCGTGCACCCGGGACGAACCGCTGCAAAAAGTACCTGGACACACACATGCACAAAGACACAGGTAATGTTTGAGTTGACTTTTCAAAAAGCGCATAAACACACAAATTCCAAATCTACACAGTTCCACACACAGCTCCTGGTACACAAAGGTGAATTACATAACACAGATACGACCATAACACTTTGTCCATGGTGGATTATTAGGAAACGGCTTAATGGTGCCATTCCAATAATACAACTGTGCAATTCATCGTCCTAAATCTCTCTCTGTCAGACACAAGAATACACGCAGACTGTATACTTAACTCTGTGGCTCAGGATAAATCTGTATGGGAATTATTCCATTAATACAGTAACTTTTAAATAAGAATGAGCCATGTGGATGTGTCCAGTGACTTGTAGTGATAAGAATTAGAGCACTAACATATTATTGTATAAGCTGTGAATATGTAGGAAAAGGGGACAACAGCTTGTAGGTGAGGAACGTGAACATCTCGGGGTCATGTCACACACTTGAGCTCAGATTCCTCGATGTAGCCGCTGTTGTCATCATCGAGGATCTGGAAGACATTTTTGACCTCCTGGGGCGTCTTTGAGGACAGGCCACACAGCTGGAAGAACTTCTTGTAGCAGAATGAGTCCGGAGCTGGAATCACATTGAGGCATAATGAATGTAATGAGAAAATAAGAGAACAGAATGATGGGGTGAAAGCTGAGCCACGAGGTCCACCAGGGTGGGAGCTGACGTGCAGATTAAAACTGTGGCTATGTTGTGGCTGCTGTCCAGGTGGCAGCTTTTCCAACTCTGATTTTTCATCTTTTAAAGCTGGCAGACACAGGCGTCCACTAAAAAACAGATGATCAGAAACCTTTCCAAATTCAGATTTCATCACCCTTCATTTAAACCTGGATATGAGGAGAGGACACTGCATAATAATGAAAACAATGCAGATCACAAACCTTTCTGTAAGAGTTCAACGTTTTATCAAAATTAGACGTGAAATAAGTTCATTAGTTAGTTATTTAGTTAGTTGCAGCTTTGATCCCGCAGAAGTTTGTTCAAATCAGTCACTTTGGACCGTGCATTCAATTGATTATAAGTAGTTCCAAGAATTGCCAGAGCAGGGATTGGGCCTGTGTGTGTGTGTGTGCTGAAATCCTACCTTGACAGTCCTTGACAGCATTTTCAATGGCCTCAGCTGAAAGGATGGAGGTGAGCGACATGTTGGTCCTGCAGTGTAAAAGGACAGGTCAGTAAATTATTCACACGCACATACACACACACACACTCTCCCTCTTTCTCTGTCACACACATTTTTTTTTTCATCTACTTCAGGCAACTCGGTCCCATTTTTGTGTCAAGCTGGATTAGCTCTTTTTTTTCTAGGTTAATATTATGATCTCATCAAGACTCCCACAGTGATTGTTTAGCAAAAATACTTAAAATGCAGAAAGAAAAAATAGAGAATGTGTTTTGGTAATATTTCAAGAGCTACACTGTTTTCCCCCCTTGTACCTATATTTCATTTCATAAATCTCTAATTGAGTATGTTATGATCCATTCTTTATCGACTGTGCTCCTGATATGATTTCCCCTGGTGGCCCTTTAATCACTGAGACTATTTGCTGCCCTTGAACTGCTTAATTGGCCTGGTTGAGCTGTACAACATAATTGGCATATAGGGACTGCACATAAATGATTGGGGAGCAGGGTGTAATTGTGGAGAAGCAATCTTTAAATTAATAAAAACATAAGATTTCCTGCAGTGTTCCTGGAATTATTTTGCACTATTCCCCAAGCAATTACTGTAAATACAGCACCTCTCCACTTTGGAGCTGCTAAATGTTTAAGCCTGCTAGAGCGTGACCTAGAAACAACAACAAAATAAAAACAAAAATCAAGAATGTTACTTTCTGACATTGCAAGTAATTTCCATACAGTCCCTTAAAGTTCACAGAAATGATAGGAATCCAAATATCACCTGTTTTAAATGATATATTCATCATTTAGTTTAGAGGAATGAATGTTTTTGAGCTAAAAACAAATCCTATCATTGGTCTAAAAGCTTAAACACCTTTACAATCATATTTGTAAAGGATTTGTTGGTAAAAATAAAGACTTTCTACTGTCTAAGAATGTTTTATCATTTCTATACCTGAGTAAACCCCTGAAACAGTGTAAAAAGAAAAAAAGAAAAGCTGAAAGTAGCCTAAATAGTTCCATTGCTGTAGCTCCATCCCCCAGACAGACAGCACACCTGGCCAACACCTGCACCCAGAGTCTCCTGGTGCAGCCGTGGGACTCACCGCTGTTGGCTCGGGCTCCTCTCGGTCCAGGTCCAAAGCAGCAGCTGTAGCAGCAGCAGCAGATGACAGATAAGGCTTTGTGGTGGCCCCTGACAGCTGGCTCACTCTTATATACACACTGGAGCTGGATGCGCCGACTGATGCTGGAGGATCAAATTTTCCCACAGACCAGTCGCCTCCTTCTCAAGTTCCTCACCTGCTCACCTGCCCAATTAACCTTTACTGTTTGTATCCGCTCTACGCTGCTCTCTCCCTTTCCCCGTCACTGTCATAACTTGGTCCAATCAACTTTTCCCTCGTGTTACAGTGTCCCTCTCTCCCCTCCCTTCCCCTTCTTTCTCTCTCTCTCCCTCTCTCTCTCTGTCTCTGTCTCTGTGTCTCTCTATCTCTCTGTGCAGGTGGATGTTAGAGCTTACACACATGTGAAATTTAATCAGGTCCCCTTTCTGTCTTTGGTTTTAGTGAATAATCTCCTAAATTCAGATGACCATAGGGAGCAGCAGGTCATAAATCATCTTATGACTCACCAGAGGATTGTTGTCCTCGTCATGTGTTGCACTAATGTTTGGCTACAAGCTCAAAACCTGACTGCCGGGGTACATTTTATTTACCTGTAAAACTGCAGACAAGTTACTGTAACAAGTTCAAAGAGGACTTTGGTATAGATTTGACCTAAGATGAACACAGCCCATTTGGCAGTTGCAATTGGTGGGAAATGCTTTGGCATCTTTTCTTTTTAGTGTCCTATTACCAGTTTGGATATTTGTCTGGATTGTGCACTAAAAGCAGAACTGTCTCCTCATCATAAAATTTACCAAAGACAACAGCATATTTAGATGTTTAATATTTAAGTAGGCTGTTTTGCTGCCAAAACACTTTAGGATGTTTCCATCCTTTGATTTATAATGGAGGTTAGATAAAGGGTCAGTTCTGAGTTTTATAATGGGTCTGGAAATGCTTTAACACAAAAAAAAGCAAGAAGGACAACCACACACACTTCTGACCTTCTGTGAGGTGAGGGTGTCGGTGATTTTTTTTTTTTTTTGTGGTGTTGCACCTGGTCACCGTGGCAACAGTCCACTCTAAACTGATGAGTCTGTTGCAGAGGGAAACCTTTCCAGCCATCTGACACAGCAGCATCTCTGGTGAATCCAGTCAGCACTAATAGCATTAGCAAAGAGGGGAGGGGAGGCGAGGGGAGTCTTTTTGTAATGAGAACCAAGGGAATAAATCTCATTATTCTTCAAAGTTTGAAATGCGGTGAACCTCTGATTTAGACTGTGTGGTCTCACAGACCCCTGCTTTACTCAACTCAGAGCTTGGGAATAAAACAAACCACTGATTCTAACACACATCTTAATCTCCAAGGTTTCAATGTAAAACACCAGCTGAAACCCCTTTGATTCATTCACAGATGAGAGATGCCATCTTGTGGCTGCTACCTGTCACTGCAGGGCACCACGGTAACCTTAACCTCATACAGTACGTGTTGAGGGCCGGATTAGGAGTTGGGTGCATGTGAGTGTGGTTTGTGCATCCAGTCTAGATTACAAGGGTGAATCTGATACTGGCCTCACATCACCACAGCAGGATGCCTTCCCAGCTGGTTAGTGTTAGCACAAAAAGGCATTTTAAAGGGTGATTACATAACTTTAGGGAGAGCAGCAGCATCTCTCTTTTTACAAATGAATAAATTGAATTCATAAGCAATAAACGTGACTTTTGTTAGATATTATATACTGAGGGCTTTTCTGCTACAGTTTCTGGTGGATAATAATAGCAAACCACAGGTCAATATTTCGGTACAATGCACATTACACAGTGACTGTCTGGCTCATTTCCACATTCTTTTTTTTTCTTTTACATTATTTAGTGGCAATGGTAGCCTTTTAACTAAATGTTATGCGTTTTTGCTTCACTTGTACTAAAGGCCACTCTAATGAGTGTTGAGGTCATGTAGTGTGGATTTAAGTGGACTAAACCTATTATTTATGATAATTTGACAGTAGTATCCTCCAGAATTTTCTATAAAAATGCACTTATTTAGATTAGTTTGCATATGTCTCAACTGCGGATTGATTCAAAGACCATTGTTATCTTTAGGTCAGATTTACTTCAACATCTTTTTTTCTCAATTGCTAAAACACTAAACCCTGTTGTCTGAACCAAATTCCCAGTTGCCTGAACCCACTGATTGAATCAGTCACTCTTTTGGCAAAACCATCAGCACTTTTCACCTGTTTAGACACATCTTACCAACACATTTTCATTGTGATGCACCTGTGTTGCATAATGCTGAGCACAGGTGGCAAAAGTCAAACACAAGTAAAGCACAAGTTTCACCGGTTGAACACAACAACTCAAAATTGATAACACTTGTGTCCAATGATGTGAGGGCACATATACTGTAAGCCAGTTCAGGATGAAGTCCTGTGGCCTGATCCAGTACAGAGAAATGATGCTGTGGCTGAGTTGTGCACTTCTCATTTCTATATTTTTGTACATTATTTTTACGTAGGCTTACTGTATACAAGTGCTAAATGCACAAGATTTCTGTTTGTCTTTGTACTGTACAAGTGCTACGTGTAAATGCACAAGATTTCTGGTTTTTGTACTTCTTTTTTTTTTTTTTTTTTTTTTTTACAGTACTATGTACTACAAGTGCTAAATGCACAGGTTTTTTGTTTTGCAAGAGGAGAAGATGAGAGACGACAGGGTGAAGGAAGAAAGGATGAGGGAGGGAGGGATGAACTGGGAAGAAAAAAGAAGAAGGAAGGAAAAGGGGATGAAATGGATGTGGAGAGGGAAGGAGGAGGGTGAAAGAAAGGGAAGGAGAGAAGTGCTACAGTTTGCTACAGCACAGGTTTTTTGTTTTGCAACATGCATTTAGCCTACAGTGAACGATAAACATTTATTTCTACAGCTTCATGTCCTGAGCATTGTGTTTTCTATTTGTCTATGTAGTGTTTAGTGGCTGCTCAGTAGTGTTTTTAATTTTGATTGACTCGGGGCACGATTTGACAACATAGTTCAGTTTTGGGCACAGATTGAACTGTTTTGAGGTGAAAGTTTGGTTTTGCAAGAAGAGTCTGAGGTTTTGTGAATGTAGCTTGAAAATTGGGGTTTGTGTTCACAGTTTAGAGAAAATGAGAGAAGCTTTCGAGAAATGTGTTTTAGCAATCGAGAAAAACTGTAAGTGTTATGTTGATATAAATTCCTCAACTGTTACTGCACCTTCACAGGTCATATCCTGTGGTATAAGTAAAGAGGTTCCTCTATGAGGCATTTCTTTCCTTCTTTGGTTTTCCTTGCAGTTTTCTATGCATATTGAAGACCAGGGTCAGACTTGAGTTATTGAAAAAGAACCTTTATTGCTTTCTCATCGTCCGTCCGTTTCCCACAAAAGTGCATCATCACTGATCTCACAGTACGCAAAACTCACAGACTAAAACGACGACAGAAGTGAGAGAGAGAGAGAAAAGACACAAGTCAACCATGCTATACACTTAGGTACATTCAATGTGGACAGAAAAGATCTGAGCATGGCCAGGAAGAGAGAGAGAGTTAGAGAGAGAGGGAGAGCAGGTAGTTTATGGTCAGGGGTGAAAGGTCAAGTGTATAAAAGTGGTGTGATTTGAGAGAGAGAGTGAGCGGGAAGAGGAGAAATGAGGAGGAGTATGTCTTGGCTCAAGTTGTTCCTTTGGAGTAGTGGAGTAAGTTGTTGGTCAGTGTTTTCCTTTAACCCTTGACCATGGCAGCGAACTCTGCAGGGAGACAAGCACAGGCAGAGATTCCAGTGTTACTTCAAGATCAATATTTAGTTTGAGGCCAACAGATATGATTCATCATTTGTGGTAAAAAGAAAAAGAAAAGAAAGAAAGAAAAGAAGCAAGTTTCTCACCATCAACTCCGATCTTGCCATCACCATCAGAGTCACCGGCCTTGAGGAAAGCCTTGGTCTCAGCGTCGGTCAGAGCTCTGGCACCGGCAGAGAAGTTCTGCAGGAACAGCCTGGAGAACACAGAGAAATACAAAGTGATGAATAAATCATGTTAGAGCAGATTAAAGCTGATAGATACTGTTCTTTCTCTATCGGTTTCAAAACGTTTTGACAAAAATCACTGTCTACAAATCTTGACTGATTATTCACTGGATTTTTTTTTTTTTTTTTTTTTTTACAGCTCTAGATCATTCAGGATTTCTCACTGTGAAACTAATTTAAATGCACTTGATCTGGCCCAGAAAATTCCAGCTATGCTCCTTCTGATTCCAGCTCTGGTCTTTGTCGCCCTACAACACGAGACACCAGAGGAGGGAGCAGATATAGAGTTACTCGTGAGGAGAACACCTGGTAGCCCAATATTCTCAGATGCTTTAAGCCGCTGACATCATGCTCAAGTCGCCGTGGGCCAAAGAAAGATGATCCCTGTGCTACGAGAGCCCCGAGGAGCTTGAGATTAAATCTAAGAGAGGATGCCTACTTCAGCTCATCCTCCTCAATGAAGCCACTCTTGTCCTGGTCGATGATAGCAAAGGCCTTCTTGATGTCATCGGCGGACTTGGCTGCCATGCCGACCTTAGCAAAGAATTCCTTGTACTTGAAAGAGTCGGCAGCTGAGAGGAGACACAGAGAGGACTGTGTCAGACACCGTGGAAAGTGCACATGCAAAGATGCAAAGCATTTGATTTCTATTCATCTCCAGTTCATTTTAGCTGTTCTTTATACAGTACAAATAAAGATGCATGCTTTATTCTAGCCTGACAAGCCAGACTATATCAGAGCAAATATATTTGCTGCCGCTAGGGTGCATCTAGATTTCTAGGCTATTATTCTAGGGCATTTTCTATACATTTCTATAAGTCACATTCTGCATGTCTGCTGCCTCACTGATCTGAGATGAGCTTAAAAAGGATTCCTCAGTGTTAAACACACAGGGAAGATGGAGGAGGCAGGAACTCTTATAGGTCATACCGTTATCTGGTGACTCTACACCGGCAACTTAATTATGCAGCAAGACATTCAGCTACAAATGAGACATGTAGAAGTCCAGGCCCTCTCTTGCAGAGCTGATTTGCCTAAGTGCATGATTTTGTGCGCATGCAGCTACTATCATGTTTTAATACCGTATGTGGTGACGGTTTTGGTGGGGTTTACCTTGGCAAGCTGCAAGGGCTGCAGTGATGTCAGCTTCCTTCAGAATTGCGGCGAATGCCATTTTTAACTGAGGGAGGAGAGAAGAGGACAAGTCATCACTTCATCAGTTCAGCGGCAGCAAATCACACACTTTGCATCTAACCCTGTCAGGTTTCCTCACTGCACTTAAAAAATTACAGTTGTTTCGAATTACAAAGCTATACGTGAAATCTCCATTATGCCATGCATTGTATTTCACGGTTCCTCTCTTTGAGTATTCCAAGGCACAAATGATCAGAAAAGGTAGTCCAATTTTTTTTCCTCCCCAAAATCAAGCCCTCCAAGGCAAAAGGTCCTTTGCAGCTGTAGTTGGATGGCAGATTGATTTTTTTTCCTCATTCAGTTCCTTAGTTTGTCCAAAGCCAAACTCTTAGCCTGTGATGCTCAGAATCTGGCCCTGTGCAGCCCTTTCCTCGGTTTATATCCCGTCGCATGAAGTTGAAGCCCTGAAACCCACTCAGCGAGTCAGGCTGAGGTCTTGGCTAAAGGTCTGCAGCTCTTCAGTGAAACTCACCTCTGGGTTACCTCTAAGGCTAGAGTGGATTCGCTCTGATGAACCTGATGAATCTGCTCACTGCAGTGAAGCCCTCAGCGACTCTCACAAGCTTATATACTTTCACTCACCCGAAATATGATGCATAGGCTATGTAATAGACACTGTGTGCAAAGCAGTCAAAGCAGTTGGTCAAAAAATGTGTCCAGTAGACAGAGCTGGTCTATTTATATCTACATAAATGAAGATGCTTAAATGGTAGGCTAAGTGTAAGCCTATGCAAAAGTGCCTGATATTGCATAGGGCTAATAATATACGCTGCTGATTTGAGTGAAACGTACTCTGAGGCCATGTAGTTCCGATCTGCTACAGCAAAACGGAGTGAAGGATGAGGTAAACCTTCATATTGTTTATTGTAAAGTCTGATCAGACAGACCAGGCTTCTATGGATAATGCGAGTTATTACAGGACCAATATCAGTTGTTTATACATTGTATCCAATAGTTTTCCCATTGGAATATAACATTTTTTAAATTTTATATTGTAATACTTGTGATAACTGGTATAGTATACCTTGTGTATGTTCTTTTAGTTTATATTGTTTTTTATTGAAACCATAAGAGTTCATTAATAAAGAGATGCTGGCTGAAACACAGTATATTGCTGTGTATGTAGCCTGTAGCAAAGCATAATCTGTTAATCTACATCTACATCATAATTACTGACAGTGATTAATGGCCCACACGTGCCCTCTGAACTCAACAGTTTTGGTGAAAACGAGCTTGTGTGCAATTGGCATCCGGACAATGTCTGCAATGACTTTGGTGGCATTCCAGTGTCAGAAAAGTGTCAAGTTGCTGTGATTGATTATCACAGACGACAGCGATGTCCTGACCAAAAAAAGAAAATGAAAGAAATTAAAACATGATTTTATTTTTTAAGATTTATCACTTTGTGTGCTTAGATCTTTTGATTTTTACACAGATTGTACAGTAACTTGGACTTGAATCTATATAAAAATATATATATTCCATGATATTTGTGAGTTCTTGCATTCAGCTCAACATTTATGTGCACGAGATGTTCCTTCCAGCTGGGAAAGTGCACAAACAAAAAATAAAACTGGAGCAGCACAAAGTGTCTACTGCCCCACTTAGCTCTCTACTCACAGTTACACCAAACAAGATTCAAGTGGAGTACATGTATAAACAAACCAAACACAGACCTGCAGCTACATTTCCAACATCTTCTCTCATTATTTCAATAAACAGGAATAAATATTCAGGATTCATGCCTCCTTGTGTCACTGAATTTGTTGCAGTGGAGTATACGTAGCAGTTCATCATTATGGACGGCTGTATCTGCAGAGTTTAATGCATTTTGCTCATGTGAATGAAATCTATATCAGTGGGTGTGAAAATAAATAAAAGGGGGGATACAAATAATACAAATCAGGCACAAGATGATGAGTAAACAGTAGGTTCACACGGCACTGTGTGCGCTATAGTAGCAGGACGGGGAGTGACTTGGCAGGAGGTATTCAAACTTTAATTTATAGTATGCGTACATAGGATCATCTGCCAGGCCTCTTACACCCATTCAAATGATTTCTCCTTATGGTGATAAAACTATTTGAGCTGCTATTTAAGGAAACACTGAAAGCGGATATCATCTCATCATCACCATCTCTATTATCATCATCATCGTCTTAACTCATGAGTGCGGCACCGTGTGGCTGTGTAGTAACACAGGGGTCTCGTCTCACTCTGCTCTGAACAATGAAGTGATAAGAGTGACTGGTCCAGGCCTGGGGGGTTTCCATACCCATCATCTCCCAGGGCGACTGCAGGCTGTTATGAGCCTATTGTACATCAGGTGGCAGTGTTGAGGTGAACCTGTGTTTTCAGTGACCACATTTTCAGAAAAATTATATCGAAATCATTCATGTTTGTTGAATAACTTCTCATTTTAATGCTGGGTTCATACAATGAATGTCTTAAATGTGGAGTGTAATTTTGTCTCATCACTGTGGGGGTTTCACATATTCTCTCCTCAGCCAGAAAAGGCACTGGCATTTAAAAAAAAAGATAAATTCACTCTGCTTCCTCTTCACAAATCTTCTTAAAAGCTCGGAAAACTAATCTTTGGCCTTTAACATTTGCTGTGGTCAAATGAGGTCCCTCACCTCAAACGACTCGGCCATAGATACTGTAACTATTCCTGCCCTTCTTCGATATCGGGATTAAATTACAAATATCTCACAGCAGAGTTGAAACCCATTAAGCAAGGCCATGAACGCCTGTAATTGGAGAAAGTGAGGGATGCTCTCCCATCATATTCTGACGTTTATATTTGAAATTCAGTTTTGTGATAAATCTGTGGAACGCCTTGATGAACCTCATGTTTCCCTGCTTTTATAATCATCAAGGGATGGTGAATTACTTTTAGTTCATATTTTAAGATCAGCTTCCTGTTAAGAATGTAATGTTTTTGTAGGAGTTTGCTCCCTCTTGCTACAGCAGAAATAGAAGTGACCCATATTCCCGCTATCACCTCCTCTGTCCAGCAGACCAGTGGCCTGCCATCTGAGAGAAAGCTGCAAATAAATGTGCGACATCGACAGAAGTCCTGTAAATGTTCTGGCCCAGAAACTCTACCCCGTCCCAGAGCTCCTCCGCTGGGTCACTCGGGCCTCCTCGGGCCAGCACCGCTGAAGCTCTGCCAGACAGTCCAGTCCTGCTCCTCAGACCCCTGTCTGTGCCAGGCTGGGTCAAAACCCTGCCTGTGACCACCCCCTCCATCCCCCATCCCCCATCCCCCTCCCCATCTGCAATCACTATAAACATTTCAAGTGTGTACAGTGGTTAAGACTAAGGTGCCAAAAAGCCAGTGAATACTGTCCTGATGTCATCTACTACAAGAGCAAATTAAACAAATGCTCAGTCACTGGCAGAGAAACATAATGCAGCAATATGTTTCCTTCAAATTAAAAGATAAGTTCATTGTATCGTTAAATATCACTATCAGTGAAACATACAGGCAGGCATGCTCTCAAAAACATTCATATTCATTACATGTGTGAAAGAGAGTGGCATTTTTAGAGGGAAAAACTGTAAAAGATTAATAAATGGTCTGTTATTAGATGACTGTCAGTTCTGTAACAGTTTTCACTATGAAGCAGTGACGAAGTGGAATCACTTGGCAAATCATGTGACACAGTCAGAGCTATTCATTTATTACTAATTTGATGCTTTCATGAGCTAAAGCAAATAGTCTTTGCACTGTGTCATAGGCTACATAACTTACAGTTTATATATACTAAACTCAACAGTTATATAAATGTTAATATCTACAAAGATCAAAGAGTCACTCTGGCAGAGAAACCTGCGTGAAGCCCTGAGCTCAATGCTGTATTAGCCATAATGTACAAACTGCAAATCAATTGTAATGCATTTTTCACTGTGATGACTTTGAATTGCAGTGTGTATGTGGTGTCATGTGATGAGAGTATGAGAGGTCAAATTATCTATCCACAGTGAGCTTGTTTAATGGTCATTTGGTCTGAATTAATTATGGTGGTAAATGATGAAAGAGTCTAAATGTGGCTGCACATGATGTCCAAGCGAAAACATATGATTCACACCTTATTCTACTATTCCACCTATGCTGTCAAGTTGCAGTTGCCAGAATGACAAATGCGTCATTTGCAAGGTGGAAACTTGCTCCTGTCATTAATTGGAGAACCTGAAGCCCCTCCCGACCCCTAGAAAGGCTGAACCGCTCCAAGTGCTCAATATAACATGAATGCATGAGAGAGAGAGAGTTCAGTTCAGGCTCGGTCTGGATGTAAGCACGACAACAACACAACACAGTCATACCTGGTGGTGAAAAGTAGATTTATTTCTGATAAGTAGATTATTTCTGATATACAACTCCTCTGCCAGGGAAAGACACATAGCAGAGAGGCAAGATTTAATTTGCGCTTTACTTTAATTACTTCATTAAATACATTTCCATGGGTGAGTCCATGACATTTACTGTAGCTAAACATTATAAAAAGAGGTCCACCCTGGAATCACCACCATACGACAGATCGAAGAAACATCGTAGAGGCTTTATGAAGACTTGACCATCGCAGAAAACTCTGGAAAAAGCAGAATTTCACACTTTTAGGTTATTTTTCTCCAAATTCTTCTGCTAAAACAATGCTCTACAGTACATGAATACATAAAATATTGGAATCTGTAATGCAGTTATAGCACTGCATAACTGTAGTTATAAACACTCAGTGATCATAATGCTTTATAACAATAATCATAACACACTATAAAGCGTTTTATCATGACTTATGGTCAGGTATTATTATAGGTTATAATTGTTAGTAACTCACTGACAATGCCCACATCGATATTGCATTATAAATATAGTTATAATGTGTTATAATTGGCTTATTTACGTGTATAACTATCATTATAAACACTCATAAATCATCATAAGACTTTAAAACAATAAGCATAACACATTATAGAGCATTATATAATGGCTTATAAAGTCAAGTATTATAATAGCGTTATAATGCTCTGTAATGTGTTATGCTTATTGTTATTAAGCTTTATGATAATTTATGAGTATTTACAATGATAGTTATACACGTTTATAAGCCAATTATAACACATTATTACTATATTTATAATACATTATGGATTTGGGCATTGTCAGCGAGTTACTAACAATTACCTGACCTTATAAGTCATGATAAAATGCTTTATAGTGTGTTATTATTATTATTGTTATAAAGGATTATGATCATTTATGTGTGTTTATAACTATTGTTATACAGTGCTATAACTGCATTATAACTCATTAGAAGTATGGTTATAATGCGTTACAGAGATAGGCATCAAATAAAGTGTTACCAATATGGTAATGCCTGACTTGAATCTATGTTTACCATTTTTGTTAAAGAAAAGACTTGAAATGCTCTTAAATTTAGTTGATTTACTTTACTTTTCACACTTTTACTCCTTTTGACCAATGTAACCAAGTAAACCATTCAAGCTTAAAAACCAAACAAACAGAAAATACAATGCAGCAGCGCGGGTCCTCTCAGACCTGCTTACCTTCCCAGCCGATCTTTCCATCTCCATCTGAGTCTCCCTCCAGGAGGAAAGCTCTGGTCTCAGCTGCCGTCAGGGGCCTCGCTCCTTTGGCAAAGTTCTGCAGGAACAGTCTGAAGGAGAGCAGGGAGGCAGCAGCACAGTGAGTTAATAAGCTTGATACACGAGAGAAGAACATAGGATATTTGTATACAACTCAACTGTAACTCATCCTGCTCTATGTAGCCACTCTTGTCTTGGTCCAAGATCTTGAAGACCCTCTCAATCTCTGTTGGAGTTTTCTTGGATAAACCAACAGTTTTGAAAAAAATCTTTGGGCTAAAGGAATCCTTGGCTGAAAGCAAACAGATAACACTCAAGTTGATCAAGTAAATTAGAATAATGATTCTTCCTATACAACAACTAACATCACTATACTCTGAAGTATAATGAAACAGTGAAATAAAGGCCTCACACCTTTGGGCAAAAGCAATGTACTGACATAGGACTTAACCCCAATATGGCCTCCTCACCTTTACAAGCATTAATAGCTGAAGTGATGTCTGAAGCTGCAAGAAAGTCGGTGATAGCCATGGTGGTGGTGGTGAGTCTGTTGCGATGGGTGTTGCAGTCTGGTGTGATACGTGACCACTGATGGGCAGAAAGAAACAACTGGTGGCAGTGAATAGGCATCACCCCCCCCAGTGTCAGAAACTACCAGTGTCCTTCTGTCTGCTGTCACCTGCAGCTGACCACTTCAGCCATTTTGTGTGCATGTGTAGCCTACGTGTGTGTGTAAAGACAGAAAATCTTGCCTTTTGCACGACTGTGTTTTGCAGAGCTGTTCCTTTGATAGGTCAAAGGTCATACTGGATTTAAGTCTACCTAAACAGACTGTGTCTGTGTGTAAACAAAGCAGCAGTCGCTGGGGTTATATTTGGTGCATCTTAAGGGAACCTGGCTGGCCTGCATTTCCTGTTCACTAGTGTTTCCAGCTACAGTTGCTGCCTGCCTGTGGTCGTCCCTGGCAATGTTTCCGCAGGCTGTAAACATCCTGTTATTATGGCCTCTGTCACTTTCAGGCTCTACTCCACGGAGCTGTCTCCACTCACAGTCACCTTGTTCTCATATGCTACGAAGACCTCTGTTCTGATATGACTGTATATTCAAAAGGGCAGAGATGGTCTATATGTGCATACCACAGTATGTCCCCGGTGACTCCTAGCTATTTTAAAATGTGATAATTAATTGGGTTGTTGTTAGGTTGATGTTGTTGTTGGATGTTTGCTGCTAGCTAAACCTTCCAATGTTAATATTTCAGCTGGGATTCACTGTAGCTTAAGGCAAGGCAAGGGCAAGGCAATTTTATTTGTATAGCCCGTTTTTACAAACAGTTTGTCTCAAAGGGCTTTACATGGCATCGTAACAACATCCTCTGTCCTTAGACCCTCACATCGACTGAGGAAAAACTCCATGGAAACCCTTTTAGCTTAAGAAGCTGTAATATTATAATTACTAAATATTTAATTAGGTGGCTGAAAATTGGTTGTATATTAAGTGTAGAAATCAACTTTTATTGTTGAGGAGCGATATCACGCTGACCTATAGCTTATTTTATTTGGTCCTCTTTGCTAACGGCACTGGCACAATGTTTTTAATTGAAGGTCAGCTATGTTGTGTTGAATTAAAAATGATCTTGACCATTGTTTTGAGGGCGTTAAATGTTTTAAATTAGCCATATTCTATAATACATTTTTACTTGTCACTTGACCAGCTATTAATGCTACTTTTTTGGTAATTCAGTTGGCTATGACTGTAACAAATGGCTTAACAAATCTTTAGCTAAGAACTAGTTTGAAACCCTTTTTGCTGGTGTGCAAATCTAAAATTAGAAATATATATATATATATAAAAAAAAAAGAATAGTATCAAGGTAGAGGCTAATTCAGTGAACTTTTTCCCAGCATGCAATGGAAATAATGTTGCTCAAAATTGATTTATCGTGATTAGAGAAACAACATTTGAAATACTGGTCAAATGAAAACCTTATTTTGATAGAGAAAAGAAAAGAAAAAAAAAAAAAGATAGACTTTCTCATTACTGTGGGCATTGTGCACAGACTCTGGGTGCACAGAATGCACAGATTTTGTGCCTCTGCAATCAGGCGTTAAGTCACAGAATACACAACAAAACTGGACCTAACAAGTGGCTGACATAGCAGCATATAGCCTAGCTGGAAGGCATGTTGCAGTGCAAAGCTTGGCCATGTCTTTGAAGCTTTTTATCTACCAGTTGCATACACACACACTTTATTTGTTGCATTATAAATCACTCAATGGGGCTCTGTGGAAAACCACCTGCTGAGGAATTCTCACACTTGCAGGTGCCTTGGCAGTTTGCAGCTACAGGAAATGGAGTGTGGTTAGCTGGCAAAATTATTGACTTTTGTTCTGGCAGGGAAACACACACGCACGCACGCACGCACGCACGCACGCACACACACACACACACACACACACACACACACACACACACACACTCCTTCCCTGCACCACATTAAAACTGAGATACAGCCCATGTGATTTCATCTTGACTCTATCCTGCTTGCTAATGCTATTATGATTTGAAAAGCGGTGCTTTCCACAGTTTCAGTGCATGAACATCTTTGTAGCTCCCCTGTGTGAGGGGCTCCTGCAGGGCTGCGTCACACTGGCCCTACCAGGCAGCACGTGTGGGCCCAAGGCCCGGCCAGAGTGACGTGAGCCCGGTTTCCTCAGGATGGACTACAGTGAGGCCTGCAGTAACCAGAGGGGCAGAGGAATGACAAAAACATCCTCTGTTCCCCCTCCACGTACCTGCCCCCCTCGGCCTTGCCCCTTTCCACGCTCTGCTGCTTGTTTTCAGGAAGACCAGTCCTTCCTGCGTGATGGAGCAGTGGATGAGAGGAGGAAGAGGGGGATGGGACAGACAGGAAAAGACAGACAACAGAAAGAGATGGATGGGAATGGGGTGATGGCCCTGTGCACGTAGTGATTCAGGGAAGTTTGTTTTAAATGGCTGTTTTCCTGACAGGTACTTGCAGCTGTTCAGCAGTCTGAGCAATGGAAACAGGGACGATCACTCTACTCTTCTTCTGCATGCATGGAAAACTTGTTTTTGTCCCTTGCACCTGAGAAAAGTCGTGTCTCATGTTGGCAAACTTGACAGGGCGTGGCCGAATGTGTGTTTGGGACAAGTTAAAGGCAAATTTTGTGAGTACATACAGGTCGATTCTTGGACTTTCTGGACATGGCCTTGATCTGGATCTTTGTACTTTTTCTTGCCTGAAATGCAATCTTTCCTATTTGTTTCTGCAACTTGTGTTGGGAAATACTACGCAATGGGACAACCAGTATGAAACGCAACAGAGGTGAGCATTACACCAACAGATGGTAGGTTACACTTTTCACATATTAATGACCCTTTTGTGTTCTTCCAGGTATATTCTTGTCATGCGCTGATCTGGTTTGCACATTCTCTTCTATCTTTGAGATATTGATACAATACAATACAATGGCTATCCAGAGGAGCTGAGCTGCTAAAGGAAACTTTGACAGGATGTATCATAGACACAAAATGGCTTTTGTGGGGATTTACTTTATGAGGTCTGGCTTGGCACCAGTTATTAATTTCCCATTAATTCCTAATCTTTATAAGTAGTTATAAAAAATCATAAACACGTATGGGTTTTTATCACCTAATGTGCAAAAGTCTACAACAGATAAACCACTAAGTTATTATTCAGTGTAGAAAAACAGTTTATCCTGCTAACAGAGACCTTGGAGAAAGAAAGAAGGACACCTAATGTTTTAAGGATTACATGACATGGACACAAACTATATGACCATCTGAGTTACTAGTATCTATGTCTATACCGCTATATTTTCATGTCTCTGTGTTTGTTTCTCACTATCTATTTACCTGTATGTTGTCCATAATGTTCCTTCTCTATTTTCTACCACACATCAGTGACTTTCACAGACTATTTTGTGTCATTATTGGTAATATGATATCTTTATTATAAAAGTTGAATCTTAATCTGCCATGTGTTGTTGAGTAATTCAGCCTGTAGTGCTTCATCACCAGATTGATTTTTTAAACAGGCAGTATATTTTCTCCCTGGGTTAATCATCAGGCTACTGACATTTAACCTTCACTATATTGGCAGAATAAATATAAAATCTGTTTGGGACAGGGTGTCAGATCTCAGGCAGTTGCTCTGTGTAATGCCTTCTGTAGAAACAATTTATCTTGGAAGCCATTTTAATTCAGATAAATGATAATGTCATCAGGTTAGACTTAATGTCCTGCTGCATACTGGACTAAAGCTTTAAGTCCCTCTGTAATGCCTGAAACGTTTGGCTTCTCAGACAGAGACACAGACAGGCAGAGAGAGAGAGAGAGAGAGAGAAAGGAGGAGGAGAGATACCCAGCTCATCCATGCATCCCTAAGGAAAGTGGATGCTCCTCCTTTTCCCTGGGTTTGGTTACTGCTTCATCTATTTCTATCTGACCAGCTGCAGTGTGGACATGCCAGTGACGATCTCGAATTCAGCCCAGATACTCTCCCATACACCCATCCCTCCCTGCCTCCCACGGACCCCCTGTCTTTGCTAACAGTTTTATCTCACTGCTCTGTTTTGGCAACAATCTTTCAAGCTTTAATTTGCAGTTGTCTGTGTCTATGTGCATGTGTATGTTTCTCTGTGTGTGTCGCTCTCTTCCCTACTGGATGTGTTTGATGTCGAGTTTGTGTTTTCTGTAAATGCACCTTTAGTCTTTAGTCTACAGTCCAGCGTGAGTGTTCATGTGGGCCTGTGCATGCATCTACAGTGTGTTAAGTTTGCTGAGCTTCTTGCTGAAACAGTTTCACTGAAACATAAGTTCCAGGGATGCTATGATTTTTTATTTTATTTTATTTTTTTTAGAACACATAATTATTTTTTTTTTCTGGCTGGGAGTTAGCAAATACTCACTCTCATGTCTGCTAAATATGAAGCCGCAGCTAACTGCTGACTAACAGCTTTGCATGCAGGACTGGAGAGGGGTGAACTGCTAGCTTGGCTCTGTCCGGCGGTAACAAAATCTGCTTAGCAGCACCTCTAAAGATCACTCACACATTGTATCTTGTTTGTTTAACTCGTAGAAAAAACAAAGTGTAAAACAACCATTCACTGTTTTACGGGAGACTATGTGCTGAACTATTTCTCGGCCAGGGCAAGTTGCCAAACAGCCGAGGGGGACTCCAGAGAACCCTGGCCAAGAAATTACGTAACCTCCTGCTATCTGTTTCCCCTTACCAGTATTTATGCTAAGCTACTTTAGCACAATACTGGTGGTGGTGGGTTTGAATTCAGCATGACACTTTCAAATCCTTCCCTTTGCTTTACCACAGAATTGAACAGAAAAAAAATGTCAGTCATAGACTCTTATGCTGCAGGCCTGGTGGGTGACAGCAGTAAGCTGGTGGTGTGATCTGTCAGAGGGTGGAGGAAAGTTGATCCTCCTGCTGGTAGAGTAAGTGCAAATGATGAAATGCATGTTAAATGCATTGAGATCAAGCTGTTTCCATCGCCCTAACTCCTGACCACTCAATCTCTTATCTGTTTAGGCCGTAACTAAGGGGCAAATCCTGACTCATTACATTTTCGACTCAAATGTGTTCGCTGCCCTGCAACTGGATCGGGGCCTGATGAATACCAGCCAGCTTAGGATGCAAGTGATAGGATTTTGCTGGGACAGTACAGGGTGAGAGGGTTGATGGGTGTTGGGGGGGTGGGGGTGGGGTGGGGGACTCCCTTCGGAAGTCTCTGAAGGATGGAGGGTGGGGGGGTGGGTTGCAGCAAAAATAGTGGTGTCAGGCAGAGAGACAGGGTGGATTTATAGGTGTATAGGACAGATGGAGGTGCGTGACATAGTACGATAGATCCGACATAGTGACAAGTTAAGACCCCTCCCTATATATACATACATATATATATAGCACAGCCCATTCTCTTTGTAACAGAGCCTATACAACAAATCTCCATATAAAAGTGAGGGTTTGACGTGAAGGTGAAGCATACTGTTTCATGCTCCTATAGTGTGAGGTAGTGTGATATACCCCTGGGCAGAGTCTGATTCCCAAATAAAGATGTTTATGTATATTCTAAAGCCACAGGCCCCTGTAAACCTCATCACATTTAAGATTAGCCACTGAAACAGATCTGCTCTTATCTGATCAGGGCTCTGGAT
This sequence comes from Trachurus trachurus, assembly GCF_905171665.1. NCBI lineage: Eukaryota > Metazoa > Chordata > Actinopteri > Carangiformes > Carangidae > Trachurus > Trachurus trachurus. Next base: position 20,045,157 of record NC_139913.1, on the reverse strand, counting down.
GTGTGTGTAAATGAGAGTTCTGTCAACGAACGTCCAATCTCAGCTTCTCCATAAACACGGAGTAAGGAGTCCCACAGCTGTCTCAGTCTGTGCCTGTTCAAGTGTGCGCCTGTGTGACTGTGTCCACGCAGGGTCAGAGGTCACAGTCACGCTTTTCAACACTTTCTCCACCACCTTTTGCTGCCCAGCAGTCCCTGTCATGTGAATTAGATTTCTCCTCACTTGTGTGTGTGTGTGTGTGTGTGTGTAGGTGTGTGTGTGTGTGTGTGTGTGTGTGTGTGTGTGTGTGTGTGTGTGTGTGTGTGGTAACCGTGTGTTAATTGTATGTTGCTGCTGAAATATCATTTTGCCCTGCTAAGCTGGTCCCTTAGCTGTGGTTTGATTATAGGACAGCATGAGGTAAGTGTTTACATACACCGATGCACTCATTGCTCAAACTTTTAAAAGGCTCCAGTGCAGACAGAGAAATGGGTGCAGATGGAGCAGGGCCATTGTATAGGGGAGAAATGTGATGGTAATTCTAGGGGCCCACAAAAAACACCAGTAGTATAATCTTTGTATGACTGATTTATTCTGCATAAGACCCTGACTAATACTCATAGTAATGCTGCATTAGCATCAAAACAAAGTAGGCTAAATAAAAAATGATAATACATACATAGTCTAAGAAAAAAAAAATCTGGAAAAGTCAGGGGTAGGGACCCACTTTAGTATTCTTTAAGGGGCCCCAGAATTCCTAGCAACGGCCCTGGATGGAGGGCAAGAGAGGCGCAGGCCTTTCATCACCGGTTTCAGTCCCAGGCTGATATAATGGTTAAGTGTTAAAAGCTGTTGTCTTTCTTGGCCTTTGCTGAACACTTAGTGACACAAATGTTCACAGGTAGTATTTTGTGTATGTAAACCCTCACAGAGACAAGCTCTGTCACTCTGCTGCCGTCCAGTGGTAGACAGCTGCAATAACACGTTGCAGAGGCCGTAACAGCAGCTCTGCTTTTACATGTCAGCCTGACATCACATGTAATATATTGTTATATAAGTGGATGTATTTCCACCTTGGTGATCCATCATGTGTGTGTCATTCTTGTTGACTGTAATTGTCATTGCCATGGAGGCAGTGACACTTCTTCTGACACTGCATGAAAATACCTAAACTGGACACATTTGGAGACTATGCTGCCCTACAAAGGCAAAGTACATCTGTAAAAATGCCAAACTGAGAAAAACAGCTTTTTGTGTTTTTCATTGTCAGGTTTAAGCATTGAATAATTACCAGGTCTTATTAGTCAAATTAGATAAAGGTGGACTAAATTAAATGTATTTTGTAGTTTGTCTTTCTGACCAATTTTGACCGTACTGCACTTTTGCCTTGGTTTTGGTGCAGATACTGCACTTTGCCTTGGTATTAGCTACAGATAGCCTACCCCACTTTGCCTTGGTTTTACTCCAATGGAATTATAGAGTAATGTACAGTACTCTTTGCAGATACTGCACTTTGCCTTGGTTTCACAGTGCTTTTTGGATGGACAGCAAAATAAAAAGCCCAATAAGTCTGGACATTTTAGCAGAACCAATATCAAATAAAAGACCAAGATAATTCTACTAAGAGAATATGCCACACTTTTGATTGGTCAAAAAAAAAATTGAAAAAATGCAGATACTGCACTTTGCCTTTGTAGGGCAGTATAGTCTGGTTTAGCATGACACCCTGACCCCGCCCTGATCCCGCGCTGGTGTGTACGTACGGATGTTGTCATTTTCTTTGAAGGGATAGTTATTTCTCCTCCTGTCATGACAGGGATTCTATATGCTGAATGATGGAGTAATAAATGACTCTCAGTAATCTGTGTTCTCATGGCACCAGGAAACGAGTAAAGATAGACCCCCCCCCCCCTGCCCCTCACCACCACGCACACATTCCTCCCACCAACACAGACCCACCCTCCTCTCCCCATGTGTCCATCTCATTACACCTTTTCATACAAACACACACACTCCCCCTCCCCGTTTTCTTTACACTCACACACACACTCCCAGTTCACCCAATATGGCAGTGCCCTTGGCAGCAGTGGTGCTAGTTCAGACGGGCACTGTTCCCAGATCTGGACTGGGGAAGAGCAGGTGTACTGCTGTCAACAGAGGCTCATAAATACTCAGCCAGTGATCTGAGATGGATTACACATTTATGTCATCATATTAAAGACACTCTGTCAGCAAACACTTTTAAGACCCTATAATCTCTTACCTAAGAGAAAAGTATTCTCTCCCTACAAAGGGAGTTAATGGGATGGCTCACTGCTCTGCGGCCTCGCCAATGATCATTTGCAACAAATTTAGTCTGTCAGTTCACAAACCCCGTGCAGAGCAGCACTCATTTTAAATGCAAAAGCTGCAAAAACAACAGCAAAAACAGATTCCCAGCGTTGATTCTTACTGTAATGACAGGGGAAGTTGCAGTTTTATTACCGCTCAAGTCATGCATCTTGAACAAATGTGTACATGTCAGTGACATATTTACCACTCCGTATGCTGTTATTTTAGTGTCACATTTCACTCCCTCTCGGCCTCTCTGCTCTGCAGCCGTGAGACCCTGCTGTGTCCAAATAAAGGCTGCGAACAGCACTAACCGGCATCCCGACCTGAGGTTTCGTTTTCCCATGTTACCCATAGTGCTTTGCAGCGCCTCATTTCACTGGCGTCGGACAGGGAGAGCTCCATATTCTCCTCTTGAGGCTTCAGGCATGGTGTATTTGGCATGCTCAGAATAAGCCCAATGATCTCCAATTACCCTCCTCTCACGGATTGTTTGGTGTCACTTGCTGTCTGACGGCTGGATATGATGATTCTGCGCCTGCAGTGTAAAAGGATAGTTGCACAGGTCTCCTGGCAAATACTGCGCTGGTTACAACTCAATTGCAGCAGTAAGACACAACGAGCCCAAACCAGTTGATTAAAAAAAATCAAGTTGAAGTGTCATCTCGGTGCTTAGGCTTGTCTTCACCCTCTCTAACACAACAGCACATTTCTTTTTACTAGTTCACCTGCTGATGCCCTGTGAGGTCAAGTTACACTCTTCACAGCAGCCATTCCTATGTAGCTAGTGATGAAGGAGTGGGTTGGCTGGCTTTCAGCATAGCTTTGCCTGAAGCAGCAGCATACATCAGTGGAAGAAAATACATCCAGCGCTTAGATAAACTACATCAGATAATAAAACACAACTGTTTGACTCCCTCAGCTTCTCGTCAGTAAGTCAGACGGCCTGAAACCAAAGGCGTATCGGTCATTCCTCTGACATTTAGATACACAAGTAGTTGAGATATCAGATTATGAAAAACGCTGACAGGAGGCATCAATCACAACTCTAATGTGAAAATAGAATGTGAAACAGACCAGAACCGGCTCACATTTTGTGACAGCGAGACGGCCCCGCAGCTCGCCTGACCGTGCCACATCCTCATGCGTTCTGCTACGTCCAGTGAAAAAAGAGTTGACTGCACTGAAACAGTGTAGGGCGCCGGTTGCTGGGTGACACGGTGTCACAGAGGCCAGCCGTATGGGAAATAGGAGAAGGGTGAGGAGGAGGTCAAGAAAATCAGAATGGGGATGAGAACTGAAGAATTCTGAATGGAAAACACCATCTGTCCATCTCTATATGCCCATTCACTCCTTTATTTGCCTCTTGTCTTTCCCTCGTTTCCCATCTTTCTCTCTCTTGGCAACCAGAGATGGACTGAATGAATTGTGAGGTTGTCTCCTCCTGGGAACAACATCCTGATGCTGTCTGGGTGTGTAAAGCAGAACTCCAGCATCAGTGATTTTGTTGCCAGCGGGACGACTATATCAGCAGGAACATCCTAATAAATGTCTGTGCTGGGAAGTAACACAAAGATGACAACAACATTAATGATGATGAATGTTGTTACAGTACAGCAGAAGCAGAAATAAAGGAGTGGGTAACAGCAGATGAATGTTATAAGTATAGGCTAGTTGTAGTAATGACTCAGCAAAATATGCATCAGTTGCATTAACAGCTGATTCAGCAAAATTTCAAAAGCTTCATCGCCAAGTTTTTTCTTTTCGACAGCCTGAGAAAAAGCCGAGGAGCTTCACTGCACTTCTCTCTGCTGTTCTGCGTTTTAACCTCTAGAGGGAGCTAATGTTCACTTTTACATCAGGTAAGATCATGCACAAGGACTTATTAACCCACATATCCCATGAGACTACATACATGATACACTAGACCTAGACTGCTTCTGCCATTAGTTGTTTTTTGTTTCATGAATTCATACAAACTTTACAGAATTCTTTTTTGTGAAATTCTGCGTTTGAAGCTGAGCATCCTGTGGTGAAGCTTCTGAGACTCTGGTCATGAAGTTGCCTCTTGATAAGCTACTGACACCACTGACATATTGAACTTACTTCTTGGTGGTGACCTCTTCACTTCATCTCGTTACCCCAGGTTCAATGGCAACTCTCAGTCAACTCTCAGCCACACGCGAGCTCCTCTGTAAATGAGCTGATGCTGAAATGACAAGGTCAAAGACAAAATGGCTACATCTCCAAAGCAGCTCCTACAAACTGACCCTATTACTGTCTAAATATTCACAGTCAGCTCTGTCATCACAGGTTGTATGAGAATAATTGACAGTGATGCTTGTCTTTGTAATGCGTATGCAGTGAGACTCACAGTGCTGTTACTCTACAGTACAGGCAGCTGCGTTACATTAGACCAGATATATAGTTATTGATCTCCATCATGCACTCTGCAGAAAGTCCAGCAGCCTCCGGGGACCGTGCCGTTCATGTGAACTCTTTGTCCTCTCTCTGTCCTCTACCTCTTCCTCTTTCCTCTTGCCTTCCTTCACTCACTGTCCTTTCATCCCCCTCTTACCTCCTCTGATCTACTCCCATCATTTCAGTTCCCCCCTCACTCTTTCAGCCTCTCTCGCCCCAGATCCCCCCCCCCCCCCACCCCCACTCTCTCTCTCTTTTTCTGTGCATCTCTCTGTCTCCTCTCTCCATCCATATGTTCAGCCCGTGCCTTTCGGTGCCCTCGATGAGCTCTCTGTGGTGCAGCAAAAGCCGAGGGGAATGAGCGGGGCTCACAGAATGCAAGGTAAGAGGAGAAATGTACTAGTGTCATGCATGGTGGCTTGCAGAGAGCTTATTAAAAGGCATGTTGCAACACATTTTGCAGCATCATGATGCAGCAAGATTTCGAAGGGCAGCGTGCGCGTTGATAACTATGTTCCTCTCTTTATTTCTGCAGAGTTAGAGTACTTCAGGGGAGGAGCTGCACGGGTGATTTCAGTGGAGGGTTTGAGATGGTTTTCTACAAGGAGATGCAATGACAAGGGAAAGAAGAAACGGTATCATTTTGACTTCTGTTACTGTGATGTAGCGATGGTCTGTTTACATGGAGACACTGAGGGTTTGACATGTGTTTGACTTCCTCTCTGGATATGGTCTGGTGGGACCTGAGAAGTCCTGTTCCTGTTTTGGCTCTCTGGTTTTATAATCTGTCCTTCCCTGAGCCCCTCCACCTGTTACACAGTGAGGTGTTAATTTACCTGAAACAGGGCAGATTACAAGGTTCACGGCCTGCTGCTGCATAAGTGCATGTGTGTGTGTGTGTGTGTGTACAGTAGTGTGTGTGTGTGTCCTTTCACATCCTTTACGTCACAGCTGCTGTGAGTCAGCTCCTCTCTTCCTTTCCTGAGTCACTCATCCAGCGGTTGCTTGGTTACTGCAGAGCGATGAAAGTTTCCTATTGCGTCTTTGTCTCCGTGGATGGATGGGCCCCGATATTTATTCAAGCTCAGGAGTGAGTGGCCAAATAATGTATGTGTTTGTGTGCATGCGTGCGTCTGTGTGTGCGTTGTCTGATCCGACGGACAAAGGCTGACCAATCAGTTTTAGTACATCCTGTTGTGAGCAGACACTGAAGGGCTGTCTGTGCACTGCTGCTGCCTCTCAACAGATCCAGTGGATTAAAAAAAAAGGACAAAGCAGACTTTGAAATGGAATCATATTTGTAAGAGGAGGTCATCTTTAGAAAAGGGCCACATGTCAGCTTTGGTCAAAGTGCCTCAGCTTCATGTTTGCTAAACTGTGCTGAGGGGAGCGTGCCTATGTTCCCTCAGCCCTATGTTCCCTCTGGACTCTCTCTACCTATCTGGACTCTGTCTATCTGGCCTGTCTAACCTCTACCTGGTCTTTTTACTAAACTTAACCAACTCCTTTCTTCATTGCCTAAACCCAACCAATGGTGGGACCAAAGGGCTGTGGGAATAGGGCCTAATTTTCAGTGACAACAAAAGTTAGAAATGAGGGAACATAGGGCTGAGGGAACATAGGGCCTAATTTTCAGTGACGACAAAAGTTAGAAATGAGGGAACATAGGGCTGAGGGAACATAGGGCTGTGGGAACATAGGGATGACCCCGTGCTGAGAGGTCAAGACTGTAATATCGCAAGTGCAATCAACACACACATTCAACTATTTCACACATGATGTAGCTATTGTCAGTGTTGGGCATGACACAAAGTCTAGTGCATTAAAACAGTGTGATATGTGCCACTGAAATCATGGCTGGTGTTGTTTGTTGGACATGACTGTTCCTGTGTGTGTCCTCTCAAGCTGATGTCTATGGTGGCCCTGAAGGCTCAACTCACTGCAACACAGGGAGGCACATGCAAATATGCAAATTCAGAAAACACCTTCACCAGTTTTGCAGCACATGTGTGGTGAAATTAAGCTTCCCTAGAAGTCACCTACAAAACTCATCTACAGTACATGAGATATGTATTGTAAAACACAAAGGCTAATGCTAATCCTAATGTTATCTTGGCGTCACTTTCTTGCACCCTCAGAAACTCCTGTAAAGTCTGTTGTGAGTTTTTTTTGCAGCACATTAGTTGTCAGACTGATGAAGTTGTAGCATGTTTGTGTCTATGTATGTGTTCTTAGATTACAGTGCTGAACACCCAGGGCCACTGCACATGAATTACATGATTGTTACTGTATATTGACTTGTTAATCTCTCCCCATGTCACTTACACTCATACCAATATGTGGTAAAAGATAACTGAGCTAATCAAGCTAATTATTTACAATCTAATACATCAGATTCCGACAAGGGTTCAATGAACCATCAGTTACCAACTTTCATGTATTTGAGTACTTTTCTCAAAATTCCTTCAGTTTTCCTGAAGTTCTAATCAGTGAATACCATATTATAACAATAGTGTTATACTGCCTATTTAAAGTGGCCTATACTAAAATTCTGGTTTGATTTAACTGGAATTGTAGTATTTCCATCTTTTGTTTCTACTTGTCAAGTTAATATTCTTAAATCTGAGAGTAGTTGTAGGAGAAACAAACATGAGCTGCCAGATCATAAAGTTAATTTGCCAAATAATCTAAAAGTAAAAGTGAAGTGAGAGTGTGGACAGGGCCGTTTGGCCGTATAGGGGAGAAAGGTGATGATAATTCTAGGGGCCCAGCGCCCAGTAGGGCCCCACAAAAAACCCAGTAGTCTAATTTTTGTATGACTGAATTATTCTTCTTAGACCCTGACTAATACTCATAGTAATGCTGCATTAGCATCAAAACAAAGTAGGCTAAATAAAAAATGATAATACATACGTAGTCTAAGAAAAAGTGGAAAAGTCAGGGGGCAGGGGCCCACTTTAGTATTCTTTCAGTGGGCCCAGAATTCCTAGCAACGGATAGGCAAAAATATATGGTAAAACTGTAAAATGTTTTTATGTCAAATTAATTTGGCTGAACTTGAGGTTTGTCATAACCCTCATAAACACTCATATCTATTGGACATTGTTTCTCAGAAACCTTCCCACCAGTGTTTCCAGATTTCAGCCATTACCTTGGTTCTTCTGTCATTAATACTGACTGGAAATACAGACAAGGTACAAAATTAATTGAGCTGTCGGCATGCAACACAGGATGATGAAGTGAAATCAGATTAAATGTCACTGAGACACTGTGACTCACTCACACAGGGATGAAGAGCTCCAGTTTTGGATATCTCCAGGTCACATGATCCTGTCTGATGAGAAGCAGCAGCCAATCACGTGCTTCTGTATCCTTGACCAAAGAGGAAGTGCAGCCCCTGACTTGTGGAGGAGCGCTGACCTCCGATCGAGCTTGGTGACGCGGTCGTCATCCCAGACTCTCCTGGAGGAGCCGGTGCAGCACCCACAGGAGGCCCCATGGTCAAGACTTGTGATAAACATGCAGGACATTTTCCCTTTGATCACAAAGAATGTAAATTTGCCAACACAGCAGTGTGCTACGACTACAACGGACTGCCCTGAGAGGTTTATCATTTTCTGTGGCGAGAACATACCAGCTCCTCTTTTTACTGATACTGACTACACTCAAGACTTTAGGACAGTCAAAGAAAACACTGGTTGCCTGGTCGTTGACAACAACAATGTGTCCAGTGATTTAAAGGACTCCACTGCCCACCTGACCTCTGACCCCAACAACAACTACGAGGATGATCAGAACGAAACGGTCCCCGGAGACAATTTTAATCTACATGACCGTAAGAGTCTTTTAAAGTCCTGTCAGAACAACAATTGTCCAGCAGACTCATCCAGAAGGGACAGGAGACTGAGGAAAAGTGTGTCCTTCGATGATGACGTCACAGTCTTCCTGTTTGATCAGGTACTGAACTCCCGATAATAAATAATGTGGCTTATTGGTCGGTTTTTTTTTCTTCACTTATTGTTTCATTAATCATAATCAATGCTTCACTGCTCCAAACACATCCTCCACTGTTGTTCTTCTTAGGAGACTCCCACTGTGGAGCTGCACTCTGAGCCCTGCACGTCTCTGCCAAGCAGCTCCTCCTGCGCCCCGCCAGACGTCACATTAGACGACAGCGGTACAACTCTGACGGACCGAACGTCTTGCATGCTTTAACCTATCTCATTACATTACATTACTGAAGATCATTTTAGGTGCTTAAATACAGCACCACTGTACATCATACCAATTTATAGCTCTAATATGAAGGATTGTTGCATAATGTTACATTCAATTCAATTCAATTAAAAAAACTTTATTCATTCCCAAGGGGCAATTAAAAAGCACGCTGAGCAGTTTAAGTAAGATCACAAATAAACAGCACACACACACGCACACGCACACGCACACGCACACGCACACGCACACGCACACGCACACACACACACACACACACACACACACACACACACACACACACACACACACACACACACACACACACACTCATACTTAGGAGGTGAGCACATAATAGTGCTTTAACTACAGTACACATTTCCAATCATATTTTACTCAGTGCAGTGAAGGAATACATCACTGCCTATTATAACCTACCTCCAATATTATGATGTATTTTGAGGATGCTGGCTCAAAATGTGAACAGTCAAAACACACTGAGTTATTATTATTTAAAGAAATCAGATTTCTTCAAAAATAGTGGTGTTATTGGTTGGCAATATTTTTTAGCAGTGTGGCTAATATTAAATATCTTTGCAAATTATAATCCTAATTATATATAAAAGAACAATATTTTCCCTATAAACCCTGTCTGACTATAAGGGAAAAACACAACTTTATCTATTACAAACAAAAGCCAAATGTGACAATGTGACAAAATGCGGGTGGGACACTCCAAAGGTTAGCAAACATGAGTGTTTGTGTGTCCCACTAAACCCAGACGCTGCAGGCTGTTGGCAGTTCATTGTCACTAATTGTGTGTTTGGTTGGTTTTGCCTGCAGGTCTGGAGTGGGAAGACGACTTCTCAACTTTGGAGAAGAACTGCCACTACGGGTGCGTCGGTCGCCTCTCCCTGCCAACACAGAGCTGGGCTGCTCAGTCCAGGCCGGAGCGCTACTCTCTCTCCCAAAACTGCCTGTTCCTCACCCATGTCACCGAGTCAGACCTTGAGCTGTGAGATAAATGCTCCACACAGAAACGGACGCACATATCGAGCTGTGGGTGCTGATTTTTTATGACACGGTGGCAGTGAAAGCACGACCTTTCTATGACACCGCCTGTGTCCAGCCAGAGGCCGTCTCACTGTCACCATGGTCTAACGTGACATCCACACTTGTTTTTCCTTCAGACAGCCAGCCTTGGTCTAATGGAAAAACTGACTAATCGTCCGGATCTCGTCCTCCTCACCTCCAACTCATCTCCCCTCCTCCCTCCTCTTTTATGATGAGTCAGGGATTTTAATGGCTTTTCTCCCCCCCCCTCTGCCTCCTTCTCTCTCTGACTCAAATGGATCCAGAGCACCTGCCGTTCATGACATCACAGCCATGCAGGACTGTGTGACAGTGCGTTCAGCTTTAAAAGTTGTTGGCATGACACAACCACCGGCTCGGATGTGATAAAACAGCCAGTTGCATAACGGAGCTGGTACCTTTCCAGCTGCAAACCTCTGTGGGAGCTGCTCTTTGTGCCAGCTTTTTGTCCTTGGACCTGCGCATCAAGACTGTGACATAAATACAACTGACATTAATTTGTGTGTCACGTGTGTCTGAAGTCCAAATTTTATCTTTAAAATGTCGGATTTAACAAATTCCAGGTTCATCCTGTGGCCGATACAGAGAGTATGTGTTGTTTATCCAGTTTGTTTTGCTCAAACACAGCATGCTTGTGGAGGCCCTGTTTACTCGCCTCATTACTGAAGTGTATTCAGCTCTGAATTTATCAGCGGCTGTGGCTAAATAAACAGTGTAAGCCTTAGGGCCAATGGAGGCAGAAACTGAACAAACTAAAAGTAATAGATAATGTTTCCACAGAGCCAGCATCAGCGAGGTTTGGTTGATTAGATACAGTGTACCTGAGGAGAGGAAAGGAAACCTGGCAGGACCAGTCTCACACACACACACACACACACACACACACACACACACACACACACACACACACACACACACACACACACACACACACACACACACACACACACACACACACACACACACACACACACACACACACACACACACACATGTTCAAGGACACAGGCTCAAAGTGTTTGCTTCTGAGAGCTGGGAGCAACACACCTGTAAATTATTGTTGTTGTTACACATTTGTGATATTTTAACACAAGTGTTCATGCTGTTAAAGCCAAATCACAGTGGTGTAATTTGATTTCATTCATTAAAATGCCTTTAATTGTCAGATTCCATAAAGTTTGATTTCAAGTATTTTCTGTTGTTTCTTTTCATCGTGTTTTATTTTAGTTGTACATTTATCCTGAATCAATCTGTCAAGAAATGAAGAATCTGAAATATTTTTTACAATATCAATCAATGATATTTGTTCAATTTACCATTATTTTTTAGAAAAAAAAAAAAAGTTCAAGGCATTTTCATGAAAGCCCACTGACAAACAGGGCATTACAATTGCAAAGCAAGATGCAAAAGAAGGGTGGGGGGTCAGGGTGGGGGTGTAAGGCGGACACGCTGACTTGGAAGCCCCTGGAGCAAAGAGAGAGATGAGTTCATTATGCAAAACCACACATCCAAGTAGGGTGCTTGGGTTTCAGCACAGAGACACAATGAGCGCAGGTCCCTGCTGACATTTTACATTTTAAGCACACAGCTGGGTTAGACTCAGACTGCGACACTGCAGCAGAGTTACACACAGATGTCTGCTCTGTATGGCCCAATATCACATCCCAGGTTCATTTTGCCGTGTCTGTGCAACATCATACACTTTCAACACATCCCTTTGGTTAGGACATTATTGAATTGATAGATTTGTTAGGTATTTGCTGTTTGTTGTTGTTGGAAGAAGCAGCTGCTCTATCTTGAGTAGTTTTACTGGTTCTGAAATCTTAAATCTGGAGGAGTCTAAAAAATAATATGTTCAGGAAAATTGTATTTTTCATGAAGTTGTTCAACCAACAATAAAAATAAACACACATTTTCTGTCTCCCGCTAGACGTCTACAGTATGTGATATACCTGGTGGGAGAGCAGCTGTGACCTTGAGTTATAATCAAAGTTATAATCATCTGAAGGGGATGCAGTAATCTGTGTAGGATATTCATTTTAATGACAGAGGCTGTTGAGCAGTCATACAGGAGATGGAGCACATCTATCTAGGTCCATCTGTATAATATTTGGAAGAGGGTTATACACATCTGAGGCCTCCCACTAGCATCAATAAAGATTTGGAGGAACAGATTTGTATTCAGAAAAACTAATAGGATGCAGAATGGAAGTCATCGGGTTTAATTCATACAGTACAGCACACACATTTCACCCATCACATATTGCTGGGCCCTGTCTGATGGCCTCGGCCAGATGCTCCACAGCAGGAGCCAATGGGGCGGGGCTAAGGTGGGTGGGGGCGGCCTTGACGTTAAAGGGATAGTTCAACAATTTGGCAAATTGACCCACTTCCATAACAGTTGGTTTGTTACATTTATTTGTCGGTGCAAGCTATTTTTAGAACGGTGGAGCAGAGCCGTGAGCTGCTCAGAGCTACGGAGGCTAATGGCTATGGCTATGACTGTAGGGATTATGGCAATGGGCCAATTTGCCAAAATGTTGAACTATCCCTTTAAGCAAAGGCGTGAGAATCGGTCTGGTCTGTGACCTTTGCATTTGTGAGTCTTTTGTGCAGAAAACTTAATCTGTGATAACAGATAAGAAAGTCAAATTATCAACAATTACAAGCCAAAATGACACACTAGAGCAGGTCATAACAGCCACTTCTCTAAAACCTGGTTACTACAATGTGAAGTAAGACATTTAGAGAAGTTTCTGTTCTGTAAGAATTGTAAACAAACATTTCCTGAAAATGAATTAACACTTAAGGTGTTAAGCTTTAAGACAATGCAATTACTGTACTTGTAATACTAATTTCTGTGTCTCCCTGCCATGCCACCACCCTCTCCCTGGGTGCCACTATCTAACTCAGTAGGAGAGGGCAATAATCTAAACTGCCAACAGTTCAGTTTGGGGCCCCAGGTCAAACAGACAAAGTGGGATTACAGGAGATCCCACGTCTATGTGTGGCAGGGGTGTGATGGTGGTTATTCAAAAGGTGTTAATTATGTCACTATCAGTCTTTGTTTGGTGTGTTTACTCAGTTTAACTGTGGTGTGAGGGCGTCCAGCAGCCTCCATTACGCTCTCATTACAGCAGCGCTGCAGAGCAAAAAAAGGTTCAAACTGTTTGCGTGGTTAAAAAAAAAGAAGAAGAAAAAAGTAAATAACGTGACGTAGTCTAAATGGGCCCTGGCTGTGCTTCTGTACGTTAAGGTTAAGCCTGGAGGACTATATTCAAATGAAGCAGTGGATGGCGATAAGCCACAATGGAAATTATGTTAACTGTTCAGGGTTAAAGGAGTGGACGGGAAACCAAAATGCAGTGTCACTGTCTTTTAACCATCTGACTTTACTCCTCACAGCAGGATGAAACAAGACCAGTTCACCTGCAGCACAGTGACACAAGATGCTCATGTTTATAGCAGACAACACATTGAAATTGCACTTAGGTTACAGGACAGGTGACTTTCTTGTTTTTTTGTTTTTTTTGTTTTGTTTTTTAATGTGGTTTTGACTTGAAATTGTGACACCAAGGTGGGACACCACAATGAAAACAACGAAAAATCGCCTGTGTCAAGGTTCCTTGTACACAATAATCCATTTCTGACTCTGCTGCATGAACTAAACAGCAGCAGTTAGGTTCCCAGTTACTTTATACAGTAATATTTACACATAAAATACTTGATCAGGTGATAAAATATAATGAATTGTTACTATAGTTAAAATGTGCTCCAGTTCTAACAACTGTAACATGAATCAAATATAATAATACTGTGATAATAACAGCATAATGACCACTTGTATACTTTGTCATTGCCTACTTCTGTACTTTTAAGCACATTTTGAATGGACTTAAACTTGTAATGAATTATTTTAATATAATGCAATTTGCAATGCAATATAATGATTTTTTTTATAGCCTAATGTTGCCAATAGTGGGAATTACTGCTTTTATTTTATCAAGGCAAATCAACAGGATACTTATTTCACCACTGAGCACGTGATCAGCAGACAATATAATTAATAGGTAACTTACTTGAGGTGATGGGGACTGTATGGTTTTTACCACTGTGGCACTGAGGCAGCACGAGGAGGAGGAGGAGGAGGAGGCTGCAGGCAGCGGGGAGCGTTTCTCCTCTCTGATTGGCTGAGCAGCGCAACGTGTACATCAGTCAGCTACAGGTAGACCACATGTGACAGTTGTCTGCGAGAGAGAGACAGTGCGGCTCGGCGACGCTGCTCTGTGTCTGTGCTCGTTCCTCTATGTTGATGGTGCCTTCACTGACCGACTGCATGGTGACGCTTTTTCTGTAAAAAAAAAAAAAAGAAAGAAAGAAAGAAATAAAGAAAAACTCAGGAGGAGGAAAGTTGGTGTAACTGCAGAGGTAAGGCTTCCTTTAATTTCTTAAAATTCACCTCGTGATGCTAAATTCACTTTCACTGTTGCAACGTGTGTATCATTTACTCCAGAGTGAATTTGACTTGTGCCTGTTTTATCTCATATCAGCTCTACCGTTAGAGTGATTAAACCTCAGGTAGGGAAAGAAAGAGGGAAGGGGGGAATCTAAAGGAGAAATATCCTGTCCTCTCTCTCTCTTTTTTTATTTTTGATTTTTTTAGAGTGTACACAAATCTATGTAAATCAGCTTTATCTAATGAATTTAATAGAATATACAGTTATGATCTACAACTTAACATGAGACACGTTGGAAACATCAATAGTCACTGACGTCAGGAAGTTTATTTTCTGGTGATTCACTGGCTCCTGAGGTTCAAGCCAAACCATTTTCTGGTTCAAGTGAAGTTAAAGAGGACTGGAGGTGAATTAGACGACGGCTGCTGCTGCTGCTCCTGGCTGCTCTCTGTGTTTTTGTGAGTGTAACCTTGAAATGGGCATTATCTCAGGACTGTGGGGATAAGGGGAGGTGTAGATTAACAGACCAACATCATGGAGTTTTCACACTGCAAGAGGCTGATTAGATACAACAGGATGCCAGGCTGAGTGAATTGGAGAGAGGCTCGTGCAGTAAATTGGGGATTACAGGCCGACTGAGGGGAAACATTGAAGTTCAGCTTGTTTTCTTTCTCCAGTCAAATTAACTCATTCCTGTCTTCTTCCTCCAGGCCCGTTGAGGAGGCGAGATCTCACACAGTCAGAGAGTTGAGAGGCAGCACGATGAAGTCCAAAGGAAAAGCCGTGAAAGCATCCAGGAGGACCTGGTCTGACCCGGAGCCAGAACTGGAACCGGACACAGAACCAGAGCCCGGCTCCAGTGAGCAGGAGGGCTCGGAGGCCTCGGTGCGGATCGGCGGCTCCTGGAGGGGGTCTCTGAGGAAACGCCAAGGAGGAGCGGGAGGAGGGCGGAGGCGGAGACAGCACGGCTCCAGCACCAAAGAACGCAGCGTCCGTCGGCTGGAGAGCAACGAACGGGAACGCCAGAGGATGCACAAACTCAACAACGCCTTCCAAGCGTTGCGCGAGGCCATCCCGCACGTCAACACTGACAAGAAGCTGTCCAAGATCGAGACACTGACCCTGGCTAAGAATTACATCAAAGCTCTGACCACCATCGTAGTGGACATGTCAGGGGCCTGTCTGCCGCCCGGCGGGGTCCCGTCGGAGGCCAGCGCCGCCAAGCTCCTCCAGTGCTACCAGCAGCACCTGGAGGAGGAGGGGGAGGAGGGGCTCACCCAGTACCTCACCCACATGCACAGCTTCAGCCAGGGCAGCTAACAGCGGCTGGAAGGTGCTTTGGAGACCAGAAGAGCAAAAACAGAGGCTGGGAAGACTTTACAGGCTCAAATCTCAAACATTACCCAGTTCCGACAGCCATGCTGCTCTGAGATCTGGTCTGGAGCGGTGTCTTCTTCAGATCATAAGGGTCTGACAATAAACTCATGCTTGAGCATACAAGGGGAGCATTCACGCAAAATATGGGCTGACTGGAGGACCATTCAGCGAGCAGACACAAAAGTCTGCACAGAGAAAACCAGAAGGAGCCGGGTTATGAAGAGAAAAGACTCATTTGGTGTTGTAAAGGGCTAATCTTTTAGAGCTCTGTTTTCTTTTTTTTTTTATATGTATCATACTCGTCGTGTATGGTTTGAGCTGAGGCAGGGACTGGTTCTCCTTTGTGTTATCTCGTGATCTTGTGTGTTTTCTGTTGAGAAACCTGCTGAGTGTCGCCTCTAGTCATAACTGTCACATCCAGGAAGAAAAGAAAAAGGCATGCAGCAAACCTAAATATTGAAATGACCAAGCTAGAAAGTCTGTTTGTTCGTTTGAGAACACGATCTACTCGTCTTCTCAACAGGCTGTGCACTCACACACAGTGGCTGGGAGGCAGAGATGGTGTTGAAAGTGGATGTTGTTTGAAGATGTTCGTCTCCACTTGTTGTTGTGAAACAGACCAGGAGAGAAGATATTTGAGAAGTTGTCATCAATAAACACATTTATTTATTGACGGGGGGACTGTTATTTTGACCATGCATAACACTTGGGAATTGTTGTACTCCACAATGTCGACAGCACAGATGCGTTGCTCACTACACAGTGACAGTTTGATGTCGGTTATTCACAGGTAATACACACAGATCTCTGTACACAACATTTACAGAAGCTACAGTAGTTACTTTACGTGTGACTTTAGGCAGCTAGTACTATTTACTAACTCCTCAACAGATGCAGATCATCGGTGTGTGTGGTTTATGAATATTTCTCAATGGAAAAATGTATTTGAAATGCATTGCTCTTTGTCAAACACTATTCCACCTATAAATATCATTGCAACAGCCACTACAGTTAATGTATAATACTATTAACTTACAGATTTAGTATAACAAAAATATAGCATTTTTGACCACTGTTTGTCTCACTGCTTGGTCACTCTACCACCATCAGGCCAAAGGAAGTAGATAACAAGACAGCTTTCTCCTGAGAAAGAGGAAGGTTCAGTTTTAGCATTTCCAACACAAGATTTTTAACAAGTACAGTAATCCACTTTTCCCCTTATTTACAGCAGTAACCATTGCACATAATCGATGACAGTAACTTAATAATCAAAACATCTTTAAGAAAATAACATCCAAAACTTTATAAAACAGCTTGTGTGTGCAAGGCAAGCAGCAACCACCACAGGTAAACTACAAAGCACTGCATGTATCTTCTTTCATTAAACAAGACATGGTGGTCTCTCCTTGTCCATCCACACACTCACAAAAGGTTGGATAATGCCCAGATTCAGATTTTCTGGCTAAACACGCAGGATTGTGACATGGAATTAATCCAAAGTTTAACCACACAAGTCCTTTAGGAAACTTGTGGATACACAGAAGCTGCACCTGTTTTTTTGCAGTCTGTGATAAAGTTATACAGCAGTGTGTGAACAGACCACAGAAGCAGCCAGGATCAAACACCGTCCTGTCTGCTTCATCCAGAGTGATCAGGCTTTACTGTTTTCTCATGTGTTATTAACCTGTTGCCTGCAGGCTAAGATGGAATATCATTTTTTATTTTGTACACAATACCAGCCCTGGAGCTGACAGTTCAGTAGCTAAGCAACTGTAATATCAGTACACTAATGCCTCCTTATATATACATATATCTTACAAAAAACAAAACTCATAAAATATCTTTTTTTTATCTACTAAAACACATCACCTTCCACCTTCACCTTGACTTTACACGTGGTGCAAAGACCACACAAACAAAAAGAAACATCACATCCTGATAAATAAATAAACAAAATGCATTAAGACCTTCAAGTTCAGATAAGCAGCAATGACAGAAAATGACAGAGAATGACAGAGAATGCCCATAGCAAGGAGGTGAATGATAGTACAGTGAACAACGATCAGGGTAAAGAATTAAAGGTTGTCTTCAGAGATTATCCTAAATGTTAAAAAAATAATAATTCTGCTACAGTGACTCAGGTGATGTGAACTGGAGGTTGTTTCCTGGAGTTTTAGTTAAACTGTTCCGCTACAGTGTCAAGTGGTTTTTAATAGTCTATGTACAGTATGTTTGCACCTTGTGTGTGTGTGTGCACATTTAGCATTCCACAGCATTGCCATTGACCTCTGTGTTCCTGACTGGGAGGGGGCTCCGAGGGCCCAGGGTGGACGGGTCCGTTAGAGAGGGCAGACGGATGCGCGGTGGCTCCATGGAGTTCCCTCTGACTGTGATGTGATCCCATCCACCCTGAAACACACGGGGAGACAGAGGAGGAGAAATCAGCTCCATACAGATTGTTTGGAATTAAAGATATTACCTATCTGGCTTTAGCCACTTTAACTCATTATAATTTCAACTCGCACCTTGTGAAAACACACCTTATTTACTTATTGTTTTTTATCTGCTGTAGTTTGAGCAGGTTCGTATGTGAAAACATTTAACTTCAAAGTCAAAGTAAACACCAACTGTTATATTGTCACTTTTTCCCATGTGCTAGAGCTTCTGGTCTTCAAAGTGGAATAACTGGCCCATATTTATATTTTCATTTAAATAAATACTTAAACTGCAATGGAGAATGAATAAGGAAAACATTCTGTATTACATTTATTGTAGACACACTTCACCGTCACCTGCTAAATATACTCGTTAATGCTGAGAGGATATTGATACTGTGCACTCCTCTCCAGACATTTACACCCCTTACCCCAATGCCGTAGTCCCACAATTGTCCTTTGGGCTCCATGGGTTGGACTCCGAGTCGATGACACACCGTCCCACAGCTCAGACTGTGGCTGCCCTGCACCTTGTCTGCTATGATCCACACCTTTAACCACACAACAACAAACCAACAGGAATCACCCACCAAACCTCATAAAAATATCATATTGTCAATCATCTTGTCTCATCATTACATATGGAAATTTCCCTTTTGCATATAGTACAGAAGAACATTCATACAGTGTACTTCAAACATAGAAATATGTTCGATACAAATATTTCAAGCTGCATTGGTTTCAATACCCAGGAATCCTACAATGCATCATTCATATGGCCTCCAAAGCTCAGCCAGCCCATGATGCTTCAAACAACTGCCGAATGAATATGTTGCCTATCCACGTTTATCAGTCATGTCACTGTAGACAACAGCAGCGAGGTGAAGTATTGGTATCCTGGTACTGACCTGGTCCAGAGGCCCTATGGAGACTTTGCGTACGTTATTAGAGATGTGTTCCCATGAGGATCCCTGAGGGTAGCTGGGAGTTACACCTTGTCTGTACCACAAGTTACCTGGAAGAAAAGCAGTGATGTGATCAAAATCTTTCAAAAACTGATCTTTTAACTATTATCTGGAATCCAAAAATATAAGTGCTAAAACTAATGCTGTCACTTTACCATATTCATCTACAGTGTAGACTGACGTCCTCCCAACAGACAGCTGCTTCAGCTTCTGCTTGTTTGGGGAGGGGATGTGGTACCAACAGTCCCCTGCAGAGGGAGACACATTGCAGAATACAACATCAGGTCAAACTCATGTCTGTTAGTGGTCCAAGAAGATGACACTTTTGATTTCCTTCACTCTGCTCATTTTTAATACATTTTATGTTCTTTGACTCCATGTTGACAGGATGTTTACCATGTGTTCTGTACTTCACAGTTCCTACCACTCACCTGCGGGGCTTTGAGCAGAAACAGATCCCCGATAAAAGGCAGAACCGTCCTTTGCGATGGCCCAAACCTGGCTGGCACCACCGATAGAGATGGACTTGAAAGGCTGATCAGTTCCCACGTGGAGCCACGAGGATCCCTGTGAGACCAACATGCGGATGTAAGAACAATTACCTTACAAGTAGCTTTTGAATTGGCATTGTTTCAGCTGTAGTGGAGGAACTTTCACATTGTCTGTATACTTATCAACAGGAACTAGACTAAAAAGTCCCCCTGCTGTCCTCTATCAAAGTCTTTTATATCTTTAGTTAATCAGGACTAAGATAAGACAAGTTTCCCACACACTGTCCAAATGAAGGACAATGGGTTTGTTTGGACTAATCTACTCTGAGTGTTTCTGGACGAGTCACCAGGTGGTGGACACCTGTTTGTGTCTGCACTATTATTTATGTGACTCACAGCAGGCGTCAGAGCAGTGACTCCCAGTCGGCAGAGGACGTCTCCCTTGTTGCTGATCGCCCACAGAGCAACCACGTCCACGCTGCTCTGGGCAGCACACGGCAGGATGGTCACATCACTCAGTGGGATGGGTGGGACTTCTTGCCAGGGTCCTGTAGTGGTCAGTTTACATTTCCTGAGCAGTAGAAAAAAAAAACACAATTAGTATGATGTGTCTTCACATCTGCAGCTACAGAGGTTGTTGGTGTCTGAGGTGTGAGGCCAACAACTCAAGATTCAAGACTGAGCATTTTGGAAAGATACTTATTTCGTTGTATTTCAGATCAAATATTCAATACTATTGAAAGATCTATAGTAACAACCTTCTGGGATTAGCATGTCACATTAACATTAGCCTCATGATTTCCCTAATTACTGCCCAATGATCAACCATAAAATATAGTTTCCTACATGCACACACAAAACAAATGTCAAGCACAGTGGGCACTCTCCATGCCACTGTTGAACAAATATATTGGAGACTAATATGTCAGTGTTTCTTTTTATAGTACCTGGCCCATCGCCTGCGACGCACAAAGTCCTTTATCGTTTTATAGCCATGATATGACCTGTGGACAAAGATGGGAAAGAGGAAGGAACAATTGTAGATAACAGAAATACGTGAAGGTCAGGACTTTTGTTGGCAGAATAATATGAACCAGACACAGCAGGTGCATTAGAGGAACGGCAAATGAAACTTACGCTGGAAAATCAGCTGCATACTGCCAGCCTTCTCTGTCTGTCCCTCCACTGACGCTGTAGTCGATGGCCCAGTCAGACACCTGAAAACGACACACATGAGAAGTGAAACACTGCAAGGTGTTTTTTTTTAACCACACATCAATGATAATTCAACAAATTTTTTTATACTATTCCAACTGAAGTTAATCTGAGCGTCACAGAACGACAGGGCATTCCCCTGTGAGTGTGTGCGTAGGCGTACTTACCCATGTCCACTGAGGTGAGGGAGGTTTGGTATTTGTTTTTGTGCACTCATGTAGTCCTGATGCATCACTCCACATGTAGCGATCAGTAGGTAGACCTCTGGAGCGACACAAACACACACACAACACACTTCAGACTTTACACTTCAAATCAAACCATCAAAAACAACTTGACTGTGGAAGTTAATGTTGAATTTGTCACAATCATGATTTAATACTAGATTAAGTAGGAAAAAAAGAAATCTCTGATGGCAAATAAAAATGTTAAATTCCATCATCAGGAACACATAGTCTTCACAATTTCTGTAGCTAGTGAAAACTGAAGTGTATTTTCAGTGCAATTTCATCACTGTTCTTGAAAATCTGCCTTTCAAAGAAACACAAGTCTGGACTTCTCATCTACATTTTGACTCATAAACTGCCTGAGTAAACATATCCATCAGCCATATTAGCCTGGAAAGTTGTGTTGGAGATAACATAATAATAAGTAAAAGTACAAGCTCTCCTCTTCTTCTCAGAAGAATCTGGAGCGAGTGCGCTACCTGTTGGTGTAGCCTGTGACAGGGTTCCACCTCTGGTTCTCATAGATGTAGACGCTCTTCACATCAGTCTGTGTGTAAATGTTATCTGTGCTACTGGCCAGTCCCTGGAAGAAGCCCCCTCCGTAGCCCCCGGTGTAGACCCAAGCAGTGTGGTCAAAGCCGATCCCCCACACTATCCCAACGCTGTTACACTCCACCACACGTAGGTGACCTCCAACCTGCCGCCAGAACCTGCACAGAGTTAAAATGATTATGGCACCGAAGGGAAACTGGTATTCTTTTGGACCGTATGTTCCTTCTCCTGCACCCCCAGCAATGCGTGGCACTATTCTTACATTTGGTCACAGGGTGTGGGGTAAGGCATGGCCTCCAGACTGGGAGAGGGCTCACTGACAAAGATGTCTCCTTTACAGGTGATGGACCAGATGGCCTGTTTGGAGGGCGGACCCTGGATCCCCCTGGAGTCGCAGCACGACACACTCAGTAATGCCAGCTGGGAGAGAGAGAGAGAAATTAGAGGTGATAAGAGACAGAGAGAAGGTGAGAAAATGTAAATGGTAGAAATGGTAGTGAGCAAATCACATGGGCATGTCAGCACACAGAACTGCACAAATGATAGTGCCCAGTCTCTTTTCCATCTCACTGATGCTTTTTGATCTGTATCTAATCTCGGTTTTGGTTGAAGATGAAAACATCTAGTACTCTAAAACCACTTTTTTCAGGTGGGAATCTCTTCATTCCCAGCTATATACATACCCAGTCATGCATTTCCAGCTCAGTGGCTGCTGCTAGTCTGATTGGCCACCTCTGTTTGGTCCGTTCAGGAGTGTAGATGGCAAAAGTGTGTTTGGAGTCATTTAGCACTGGAACTAGGATGGTGACCTCATTGATGAAGGCATGGAGGTACTGGAGAGAATGACAGAAAGGGTTGGAGGAGGGAAAAAAAGTAGAGAGAAAGGAGTAAAGAATTGTAAATAATACAGGAAGAAAAGACGACAAAGAAAGCGGCAGTGAGTGCAAAAGGGTAGGAGCAGAACTGATTCATTTCAGTGAGTCATTCTGTTTCCAGCGGTTATCTGCTGTGTTGACACGCACAGACATTGTGACATTCTGGAGATATCACTGAATTATACAACATCTCGTGGACATATCAGATGCACACAGCATAAACAGGAAAACACACACACACACACACTTCCTCCTCACCTTCTTCTCCTCATAGAAGTTGTAATAGATGAACAGGATGCCGTCCTTGTTTCCCTCCGGCCCTGAGAACTGCTCTAAGGCAAAATGAACGTCTATCCACTTGTGTGGCTTCCAGTCTCTCCACCACTGCATGGTTCCCTTCTTCACCCACACAGACTGTAACAGAGAGGGTAGGTGTTCTTTAGTGAATGAAAGACGAAAACACAGCTGCATAAACAGAGCATGGCATTGACATTCAGGAAATATCCCAAAAATGTTTGAGGAAAGAGAGGGAGGGTACAACCTAAGAGGGAGAGGGAAGTTAAAGCAACCGTATTCTCGTACCACGATGAAAAGTATGTGCATATCTGTCTGTGGAGTGATACTTTGGAATAGTTTATCAGAAGATAATAAAGAGAGAAAAAATGTTGCCCATTTAAAATCAATGTTTAAAAATAACATACTTGAAAAGCACAAACTTGAAAATGCTGAGAGCAACAAAGGATGTTTGTAGTTGAAGATGGACATTGGTTGTGTAATGTAGGAAACTAAAAATGTATTTCTCGCAACGAAAATTGAGATTTCGACCTGTTTTGTTTTTGAGTTGTGTAGGTGGAAAACATTCTGTATTACATTTACTGTAGACACACTTCACCGTCACCTGCTAAATATACTCGTTAATGCTGAGAGGATATTGATACTGTGCACTCCTCTCCAGACATTTACACCCCTTACCCCAATGCCGTAGTCCCACAATTGTCCTTTGGGCTCCATGGGTTGGACTCCGAGTCTGTGGGGGACGTATTGTGTACTATGTACTGTACTGTACTGTGTATATACTGTATGTATGTACGCATGTATGTGGCTTTCTCATTAGACTCACTGCTTATGGTTTTGTAACTAAACTGGAGAAGAGGGTTCGGCAGTTATAAGCTTCGCTTCAGCCTTTTTGACCAACTATATTTTGTTACTACTTTGAACTCTGTTTTGTAAAAAAAAAAAATAATAATAATAATAATAATTTTTGATGATGTGATCGAAATAAACTAAACTAAAACATCAGCAGTGAAAAAAGGAGGAATATCACAAGGGTCAAGTTTAGGAGTCACAACATGTACCTGTTCTATGGCTTGTTCATAATGTCTGAAGTTATCCATCTCTCTCTTGGTTCTCTCACTGAGTTGTTCAAAGATTTGTCTCCGCCAGGCTGCTGTCTGGGCTGGGGTTACAGATAGACTCATGGACTGGACTGACTGGATCAAAGCTGGAGGAAGAATAACAAAAAAATTAATGACTAGCACCAGTAAAGGAACCTTACCAAGATAAATGTAAGCATGGTATTGGTGCCCTCTGGAGCTTTTTACTCCCTCTTTTATCCACGTCACTGAACTCACATGAAGTGTTCATTGAGCAGTTGAACCAGTTGAGTTGGGAGTGACTATCCACAGAGCAGCCTCCTCCGCTAACCCATGCCCACAGCGGGTGCTCATCTGCCCCATACGGATCCTCTAAGGCCAGGGTGTACGTAGCCACCGATGACAAGCTGCAGGTATCAGCTGACTCCATCACCGCTCCGCTCTGGGCCTGCTGGACCTGCACCTCCTCCAGGTCCACGTTACTCCACTGGGGGTCGAGGGGACCTCCAGACCGACTGGGGGTAAGAGCCACATCTGTACAGGGAGCTTTGACCTCTCCTTCTCCAGATATGGTCTCCTCCTCCAGAACAGCAGGAGCGCCAGACGCGACATCTCTTAACGTCTTTGAGGGCTCTCGATCGGAGACGAGTTCAGAGATGAAGCTGTCGCTGGTGACTTTGGGGATGCGGGGTTTGGGGGTATCGGAGGGCTGGTCGGAGGTAAGATCTGAGGGGGCATCGACGAAGGACTCCGGCGAGTCGGAGGTGGCTGGGCAGGCGGCTCCATCTGCAGGTCCTTTCTCTGTGTCTGATTCCACATCACTCGCTACTGACTGACCACGCACCTCACCACAGAAGTAACATCCAGCACTGTGAAAGAGAGAGAGACAGTGAATTAATTAATTGCTCTTTTGTTTTATATTCTGTGTGGTGACATGATGACCTGCATATCAGTCCAGTGATATTGTCCAAGAGGTTTGAGCATGAATTTTGAACAGGTCAGAGCATTATTCATACTCAAACATTATTTTCTAATTGACCTAATGTATAATTTGTCCCACTCCTTCACATCTTCATATTGTAAATATTTACTTGATCATTAAACTGATGTGAAGCTGAGTGTTAGCCATGTGTTTAATTGATGTAAAATGTTCATATTTTCTGTGTGTGTTCACTAAGGCGTCTCCACCTCTGCAGGCTGTTGGCGCTGGCACTGGAGTGCGATCGATCTCCATCGCGGGGAACACTGATAACCTTCCAGGTTTTCCCGCTGAGTTCGCTGGAGGTCACGCCTTGTCTGAAGTACACTGCCCGGTCCTCACAACCGATCCCCCACACCTGCACACAACAGTAACGGATCGTCATCAGTATGTGCGCATCTGGAGAGGATACCTGATGTGTTATTCCTTAACATTTGTAAGGAAATCACCTGGTCATTCAGTCCCACGTTCATCATGAGCATTTCTCCAACCATGCTGATCCAGCCAGAGCCACAAGGATTGTGGGAGTTCACACCACGTCTGAACCACACCTATAGATAAATAGATATAAAGAGATATTACTTTCACCCACATGTGAGTGACAAAAACCAATATAAGGTAGAACAAGCAACAAAGAGAAGAATGGGAAAATATAATAATAAAAAAATAAATAACTGAACTTTTAACTAGAAATATAGACCACACTCTTAATATACAACAATAGTGCCTGGTGTCTAGGAGATACAGCATTTAGTTTTGTACCTATATATCAGAGAGCTTTTGAATTATTGTATTGGTAATAACTACATGGGATGATAATGATGATGTTTATTAGCTATAATACGACTGTGCTGTTGTTTCAGACTGTATTCATTTTGGTCCATTAAACTGACATTTGAGAAATATGTGACATAAATAAGAAGAATAAGATATTGGACCATGGTAGAGTTTTCATGTTTATTTTTTTCTTCTTACTTTGTTGTCTTTGGTCACAGCCCAGACAACGTTGACTCCCACAGCTACATGAATGGCTCCCACATCAGGACTAGGAGAGTCCACCGCAGCCCAGGAGGCACCTGACAAGCAGAAAATAACATTTCCATAAAGAAAAAACACAAACAGACACAAACACACACATCCCTCTCCCACCGGTGAGTTTGTGTACCTTTGGGGCAGTCTCGGCCAATGCCCTCCCTGACAATGAGCTGCCCCTCCCACAGCACAGCCCAGACCAGGTCCCCTGGGCCACAGCTGATCTGGACTACCTCCCCAGGGAGAGGCACCTCCTCCCACAAAGAGCCCTCAGGATTATGGTGATAGATTCCCTCCCTAAACCACACCTGGATGAGGACAAGAGGAGAGCGTTAGATCATCCACAATGATAGCAAAACAGCCAAACGGAGGAAAAAAAGCTATTTGCATCAGACAATGCAAATACATTGATGTGACAAGATTGTGGGTGTGTGATCTTGCTGTGGGCTTTAACAAGGTCAATGAAAAATACAGACCCACAAACATATTTTTAGTGTATGTGTGTGTGTGTTTAACACGAATCCTAACATCTATTAGATTAGGCAGATGCATTGCATTAGACACAGTTATTAAAGGTTTTATTCTATGAGGGCTGATGTATTTTATGAGCTGCATGTCAGCAAATGTTTGTTTTTAACTGCATCATATCCTTAGGCAGCCGTTATACAACTATCAACTCTGCTGTATCACTGTGTTTATGTAATTAATTTATGATCATTGCTCTTTTAAAGAGGAAAATACCAGTAAATTTGCAAGTGTACATGAAAGCAGTGAGTGACATGCTGTTCCATCTAAAACTGACTTAATTTATGAAAATTACAAGCTGATCGGGACTTGAAGTACGTTGTCATGGAGACCTGTGGCTAAGGCTGAGCTCCGTGTGTGTGTGTGTGTGTGTGTGTGTGTGTGTGTGTGTGCTGTACCTTGCCCTGAAGGGACACAGCCCACAATGACAGTCGACCTCTGGGCTCCTCGTTGATCTCCCAACCTCCACAGCTGATGTCGCTGAAGGGATCTGGAAGAGTCGTCTTCTGTGACGGGATCTGTCCGTACACACATAAGTAGAGATGCTGGTGAACAAACTACACACACACAGACAGACACACAGACACATAGATACACATGCACACTTACCTTTGCCCAGGTGTCCATGGCTTTGTACCTCCTGTAACGAAGCCATCGCCTGCGACGGACACAGGAGTTCCACTTCTTGTCTTTGGTGTAGGTGGCGGGGAAGTCTATGGCGTAGGTCCATCCCTGCTGACACACACACCTCAGTCATTAGCACAAGGCAGGAATAAACTGATGCCGAAGTAGATGCAACAAAAAAACAAACAAAAAAAACCCATCATATACTCACTCCTTTCTCTGTGTTATCTCCTTCAAAGTTTTCATCCACATACCAGTCTCCCTCCCACTGCCAGCTGTTAGAGGGAAGCTGAAAACTGTCCAGAGGTTGGTGTTGCAGCCCCGTGACATCACTCCACTGCCAGCGGTCGCTTGGTAACAATCGCTCAGAGAAACCATCAACAGGATTCCAGCGCTGACAGACATACGGAGGTAAAAGCACACAGAGCGTCAAAGACAACCTGTTTTTCCTCTGGTCTCCCTATAATTCAATCCAATCATGTTTACTGCCAAACGCCACTTTCCTTGAGCTGTAATAGGAAGTCACAAGATCAGCGCTGCCTTTAAAGAGCACTGACCTAATGCACATAGCTTGACACAACCTGACAGTCCCAAAAGTTTGGATCCATGATTTTAATTGCCCCTCTCCCTCTTCAAGTTTCGCATTAAGTAAAATGACAGAATGATTCATTAAAGCTCCTCATGTGCTTCTTTAGGCACACGGTCAGTCGTGTGCCTAAAGAAGCACATGAGGAGCAGGATTAGCAACAGAGGAAGTGGAACTCTGCTGCATGAGGATGTTGCTTTCCCTTTTCACTCTCTCAATCGCACATTACACTGGTCCTGATGGGGAACTCCACATTTTCACTCTTACTTATTAGAGTCTGTGCAGGAAATAGAGGCTATTCACAGTAAAATGTAATGGTGTTCTTAACTTCTTAACCATGTCTTCTTCTCTGCACATCTCTAAGTTCTTTTTGTGTATAAAATAATACGGGAGGGAACCCACTTGATTCTCGTAGGTCTCCTCCTGGTAGCGGACGGGCAGGTCAGAGGCGTGGACGTTCACGTAGATGTTATTGTCGCAGGCGATGCCCCAGCAGCACTGCTGAGCTGCTGTCGCCCGCTTGAACTCCATCTGGGCATCGCGGCAATGCTCCCACTGCTGACCCGCAGTGGACAGGCTGTAGACCCGCCCATACACATCCACTGCCCACAGCAGGGAGACGGGCATGGCTGCACCTAGGACCTGGGGAGGGGCAGGAAAAATAGTGGGTCAATGTAACTAAACTGGCAAATGGACAACAATGAATGATAGTCTGCTATTTCCAGTACATCACAGAAACTAATATTCATAATCATTATTGCTGCTTCATAACAGTATTTTGAAATCATTAAATATGCATTTGTAAAAGAGTATGTTTGAAAACTTTATGATCCATCCTTCAATTCAAACAAAATCATAAATGTATTATGTATATTATAATAATAATAAGATCAAGAGGTGGGTCTGCGGGGTTGGAAATGTTACTTTCCATTCTGTCAAAAACATTTTCATACGGCATAAGTCTAAATAATGCTCTGAAGAACACGGATGAACACAGTCAGGCTGTCACACATCTTAGTAATAACATTAACAATAGTCCTGCCATATTCAAATATCCAAATAAGCCCCGACAGTGTGACAGTGGGTTAACATGCACAGGACCACGACCCTGAATCTGGAGTAGGTAAACATAACTCAGCCATTACTAATCTGATTATTTACACCTTTGCTGTTCCAACTGTGACATGGCCAAAAGCCCATGGCTTTTACGGCTGCAAAGACATTACACAAAACGTGGGTGCTGCTCTACAGTCTGGCCTGTGGATAATCATGGCACGCTACAGTTTCTATTTGAATAACCTCAGTTACTCATCATCAACAACAAACACAGACATGGCAAGACACCTTAACCACAACTCTTTCTCTCTCAGGCCTCTCTTTTGTTATGTTGTGCACAGCTCACTCCATCAGTGTTACAATCCTCACTGTCATTATACGTTAACTAATGTCAGGTAGGCAGTAAAATCATCTTAATTTAGAAAGTCTAAAATAGCAGGCCAGTGAAGAGGCAATTTACCATAGCTGTACACATGATCCTGATTACTGTGGAGCTTCACTGTAATCAGGATCATGTGTTAACGTGGCACTGATCCTCGTTTTGCTGTTTACACCGCTATTGCTCCACTTTTCCGGTTCTGACCCAAAGTCATCGACTGACCCCCCCTCCCCTCCCCCCTACTTTGCCTCCTGGTCACAACACCTCAGGCCTAGGTGTGGAAATGTGACCTGACAGTAAATACAGTAAATAACGCTAGGCTCGCTTTATGAGGTCTCCATTTCATAACATTGCGTAACCGACAGGGATGCTGCTGCTGCTGCTGAGGCGTATCCTCTGTCACATTATTTACATAGCCTAATGTACATTCAGCACGTATACAAATATCGTGGCAGTGACAGAAAACAGGTCGACATTTAACTTCAAAGTGCCGACAATAACGATACTAGTACAGTGACATAAGAAATTGACATTGTTTATTACAAGCATTACGGCGTAGCTGGACATTAACGTCATGCTATGGGCGCGAGCTACAATTGACGTTTAATTGACAATAAGCTGCAGGTGTGCAGCGAGACGTATTTAACTACAAACAAACGCGTAATGCACAGTAACCAGCTTGAGGCTCCAACGACAACACTCAGCTCGGTTTTGGTGCAGGCTTACAGGCTTAGTCCTCTAGAAATAGCAAATTAACGAAGAGTTCAAAGACAACCAACCTCGAGCTTCCTCTCATACACCGTGTGCCGGCACCGGCGAGAGTTCACGGTTCACTCGGCGAGTGGGGGTGAATGGACAGCCGGTTAAATCATAACGTAGCCTCGGATATTCTCATCTCAATTTCTCCTCAATGTGAAACAGGAAGTGTTCCCATTGGCTGTTTCCGCGGCAGGGCGTGTATGTGGTGGTAACATCCAGTAGGGGGCGCTGCCGGCTCAGATATTAAACAACAGGCGGCAGCGAAGAAGCTCCAGGGGTCATAACCTCTCTATGGTCCAGTTCCCAAAAAGTAGACCCGTGTTTTATATTCTTTTAATCATGAACAACAACTTTACAAGATCATTGTATGTTTTTTTCTTCTTAAATTAATATTTTTTATATTATTTTGTAACTTCAACTTGTTATATTTTCATATTTGACAATTTGGTGGACAATTATTTTGATGGACCAAATTCTGTGTAATAATTTATGTCAGTAGGCCTATTCTAAATCTGGTCTTTCAAGTAGGCTAGTCTATGGGTGATCTAGACCAGGGGTTTGAAAGTCAGATTGATTTATGACTCAGTTTGTACATTGTAAACATTTCATCATATCCACTCTGGCTCATCTGAGAGCAATTCTGCACATGTAACTATGTTGTTTTCCTATTTGATGAGACAATTTACTGAACTGCGCTCCATGCAAACTTTTAATTTAGCATGCTATTGAGTATTTGAGTGCTGTTTATGTAGCATTGAAGATGCAGCCTAATAAATGTTAAATACGAAATAATAACACAAATGTATTCTATTCATTTTCAACCTTGCTGGAAAATGAAAAGACCACTCTCAAATCAGAGTGTGACAAAAAAACAAAACAAGAAAATAATAAATAATGTTCAGGTCAGATGTGAGGATATGTTTTAAACATCTGAGTCACTTGGCCTCCTTTTAACCTTTTTGTTTTAGCTATTAGGCCTACGTTTTTTGTATTCAGCTGAGTGAAACATAACAACACAGGCAGATTTTTACTTCATCATGTTTTATTGAGAAAAAAAGACTACATTAGTCGACACAGTGGCAAGGTACTGTGAAGAAAGCATGTGGCATTAACTATGTCAGTATGATAGGTTCATTAGGTTCACCTACAAACATCAGTGGGGCTTCTATGGATGAATAAACAAGTTTCATCAATCAGTTCCTCATCATACACTTACATCCTGTAAAGTCAATAACATGGTATATAATACTTTGTTGATTTCAAACAATGACCCACCAAATACACGTACAATGCAAATGTCTACCATCAAGGTACACTTATTTTGCATAAACTGCATTGTTCACAGAATCTACATGAAGCAACAGTGGAACCATGAGTAGTGGAAAAAAATATTCCCTTCATCAAAATGTCATTTTACCCATATAAAATACATACCAGGAGTCAAATGAAAATCAGCATGGGACCCATGGCTAATATCGAGCACAGTGGCTATCATGTTTAAAGGGAAACCTTCACAGAATGGACCTCTGTATATTTATATCTTATTTAAATATCTCTTACAAACTTACTGTATATAAATAGCCTTCTCATTTTAAACTGTGACATACTGTTTTGCCTTTTTTCCCAACACATCACTCTCCCTTCATTCTCACGCCTCTTAAAAAAAAAGACAAAAATAATTATAATAAAAATAGAAATAACAATGTATAGCCTATGTTTGTTTTGTTTGCAAGTCAGGAAGACAGCCGGGGTCTTTTTTCATCAGCATCAGGTCACTACTATTTACATCTGAGTTCATTCTGTCTTAAAACACTGCACTGACAGCAGCACAAACAAGCCTGAAAAGACCTTCTGACTCTCTCGGAGGACGACTCCCTCTGCTCAAAGAGGCAGTCGTTAGGGGAGAGTTCACCCTATAAATCAAGTTGCAGGTTTAACCTCCATATTCACATGCCAGTAAAATGTCCTTAGATATTTATGGGATCATTGGACTCACAATAAACCCCAGCTGCTTTATCTCAGCCTCATATCACAATGCGGACATCTTCAAATACACTACAGCAAACATAAAAAGTCTCTAAAATTTCTCCAGATAACTTTTTCACTGTAATGCATGTGTTGTATCAACCAAAGGCCTAAACGGGCATTTTCACATATCCGTTATGTTTGTCCTATTTTTTTTTAAATCTTTTTTTTGGTAGTTGACAAGAAAATCATCTACAAATTGTTTGCATTGGTATGATGGAAACATGTTTTGAATAAAAAGATGGAGAAACTGGTTTTTGTGTTTTAAACTTGTCAGAAAGTTGGCCCTGTATCTTTCAGTACTTTGGGGGGAGGGCTGAGGCAAAGTGTTTTCTGGTTTTAAGTTATAATCCTTATCAATTGATAGGGTTTAAGGCCAACATTTTTCAGAATTATACATTCAGTGTATTTACATTCAGTAATTAACTCCCCATATTGGAGTTTTCATTGTCAATGGTGATCTCCACCACTAACCACTTACACTGGAGTGTGACTGACTAGCAATGAGGGATTCCCAGAAAACAATGTATGCATATACTTCAGTGCAATTTCACATCTCACTGGTGACTGCTCACTATTTATTGTCTCCACACCATGTCAGAGCTGTAGCGACTTAAACTGATAATTTCAAACATCTGCTGCTTCACATTAAAGGTACTCAACTGGCACAACGTGGGGGGTCTTTTATTGTGAAGCAGCCACAAAAATGTATGTAATTTTCAATTTGATTACAACTTTAAGTGACATGATGGCGATTAGATGAAGCCTAACTTTTCATTTTGGGCTGAATTATTACTTTAACACAATCGCAGAGCGGTTGCATAACATTTTCTTTGTCTTTTCAGAACATCCAGTTTTTCTGTGTGTTGGTTATGTGCTGTCTAATGTAAAACGCACACTTGGCACAGTAGCACGCACTTATGGTAAGGAACAATGGATCCGTCTAATAGAACAGAGTGGCACTGAGAGACACTAACAGGCTGGTGAGATGTCAGGTTAGGGTGATACTGAGAGTGTTGCAGGGGTCCCATGTTGCATGATTCCCCCCCTGAAGGCATGACAGCGGTGAAAATCCTCCTGCTCTGCATCAGATGTGTGGTGCTGATCTGTCATTCGTGACAGTCGGCCTCAGCTTGACCGTGGCAAATGGATTCCCTCCTCTGCAGGCGAGAGAATGGTTGAAGTCATTTTTAGATCCACTGTAAAGTGATGATCGGTAAACATACACATTGTGGGGCTGTAACCTTGTGAGTCTGTGTTAGTTGTGTTAGGTCACTCACCCTAGAAAAGGAGCCTTTGCAGTCCCATTGACTAAAGAAACCTGTTGTCAAAAACAGAAGAAAAGACCCTTGAAGATCCAGTAGACAAGGAGAAAACACACACAACATTCAAAACACAGCACCTCACACCACAGTCACCACAAACCCACACCCTCCCTCCAGCTGTGAAGAAAGTCACTGCTGTCAGACTGGTTTGATAGGATTTCTCATCAACAGTTGACCCCCTCCCTCCCTCCCTCCCTCCCTCCCTCCCTGTAATCGCCACAGTGCAACTTTGACACATACTTAAGCTACAAACTCAGACCTCAGCGAGGCTGGAATCTAGACAATCTAGAAAGGCTGGCAAGAGACACACGCCACTTTTTCTCTCACCTCAGAGCGATGATAATCTTATCGTCTCCACAGAGCCAAGAGAGCATGGGGAAGATAAAGTTGAGGGACATACTTAAACTAAGATTTTTATCATTCATTTATTCAGCGTGCAGACACAAAATAAAAGATGTAACTTGCTGCAGGGAACTTAATTGATTTTAGTGTATTTGTGAGATGCATATCTTTTTAATAACATCTCACTTACAGAGCTTATTAGGAAGGTGTTTGTTGGATTCACCAACAGGCCACAAATAAACATGCACTACCCTACTCTTCCAGTAGAGAGCAGACAACTTCCAGAAGTCATCAAACATGCAGCCACAGTTTGGCCTATGACACTCGAACCCTGAATCCACAATTTCAGGCACCACTTCTTCCAGGGTTGAGTCCTATCTGTAACATACTTTCACTGCTTATTAAACTATTCACAAATCATAAGGAAAACAACGTCAAGTTTAGCTTCTGTTGATTTTCCTAACTTTTAAAGGCTCAGAGAATTATTGCCTAATTTACTTATATTTTCAAAATAAAAGCATGCTCAAACACTCTAAACTTGGCAGGAAAGAAAATCTATATTCATATCATGTAGGATTAGTAATATTTTCACTGCATGGGATTAAAATCAATACAAGTGTGTGTTGGCAGCAAGTTACATATCTACTGTACAGTACGCACACAGCCAAAAACACAGCAACTATACACTCAGTCAAAACTAAAACCTAATCTGTGTTTTACATACATTTATTTATTTATTTTTTAACAAAATATTACACATTATAAATATGCATTTTTTTTTTTAAAATTAAAAAACAACAACATGTGAATTATAAGGGAACTTCAAGACACAGTTCACAGCTAATGTTGGCTACAGATAATTCATTGTTTTTTTCTGATCTGTTTTTGTAATTGAAGCAGTTTTGATGCACATTTTAGAGTTTGTTATACAATATACAAAGTGTAAGGCAGAGGCACCCAAATAATAAAAAGTAAAATGGGACAAACTGGCCTTGCTAAAACTAACTAGCCTATTTTAGATACAGAGCAAATAAGTACATTAACACTCTTTGTATTTCATTGCTTTACAATTAAAACAGAGCACTTTGGCTAAATAGTTTTAAGAATAACCAATTTCTCTCAATATCACTGCTCCTTGAGTTACTGATGTCACGTCTGAGCAGCTGGTGTTGCCCACTTACTCTTAACCAGCTGACTCTAGCATCCAATCTCTCAAATGTGTGTGTACTGTACCTCTCAATACAAAAGTGTAGAGGAGGTGGGAGTCCAATGCTACGTGAAAGCAAAACTCTGGGAACTCATGTCCCTGGAATCATAATAACACTACAAACCTAAAGAGCACAGTCAGCCCGTCAGGTCCTGCCTTCACCTGAACAAATGTTTTGGGTTTTTTTTCCAAAAAACGTGTGTCAGATTAAGAGAGTATTAAGATGGGTAGGTTTATACGATGGTGAAACCCTGAGCCAGCAGATGTAAAGGACACTGAGTACAGACAGAACAGTGAGGGCGGTGATGATGAGGGAGAAAACAGAGTGCCTGGGCCTGTCTGCTGGCTGGACAGATACTAGTTCATTTTCAATCAGCTGACACAGTGCAGGCACAAAATGAAATTGTGTCTGTACCCTCTTGTCCTTTATGCCTCCCTCTGTAACTCTCTGATTCTCTTCCAATCGCTCGCTCTCTCTATTCCTGAAGTAAACCTGGTGTTTCCTATAAAAAATATCTATGAAATTCAAACATAACACCTTTAAGGCATGAATTTCATTTTTGGAAAGTAATCGTCCTGGGTAAATATCATATAAAATGAGGAAATGAGGTGTGTCTCTGGCTGTGATCTGTGTGAAGGGTGTGGAGGCGATGATTACGCATGAAGGAGATGTTGATAAGTCCTGATTAGTCAAATGTTTGACATTTTTTGGTGTGGGCGTGGAGTGTGCAACAACTTAGGTAAAGCTATAAAGATATTCTATCAGGAAATGTAAGACCTTTTCTAGGGCATGTCATGGCCCATTTTTTTAGACACTCAAACATGGCAGCGCTCTCCACTCTAAAGAAACCTGGTGCCTCGCCTAAACACACAAGTTTACAAGCTAATTGCTAACTTTGCCTGCCTGCTGAGAAAGTAAAGTACAGTCGGTACATCTGCCAGCTGAGAACCAACCAAAACATTGAAACGGCAGACTGCAAAACCAAAACATGATGCTGAAAAGCTCTGCAGAGCTGAGAAAGCGGCAGACTTAAAGTACATTGTTGCTTAATGCTTGCAGGTGTGTTGTGTGTCACTAGTTTGAAATACAAAGGAAGACCGTTCTGTTTCCAATCGGCAGGCCGATCTTCTTATATAAATCATCCTTTATAACACCTTTTAAAAATCTATGTTTTTGTTTGTATTTCCTCAACCAGTTTTTCCAGACTACTATAAATCATACACTAAATAAATAATGTGCAGTCAGCCACAATTGGAACATTTTTTTTTCTGCAAACACCAACAGTACAGAATTGTATCTCTTCCTGTGTGGGAAAACAGCTATAAATAAAGTTTATGTTAGTGTGTTACATGAACTCCCCAACGTTAAATCCATGTTAAAGAGTAGTCTGTTTTAGTTCTGTTTTGATTATCCTTATATTGTCTATGGATTTTCCTAAAGGGATTTTTCTCACACCATTTTGTTAAAAGGTTCTGTGGTAAACAGCGACTTTAATACTGAGAAAACCAGCAACATTACATTATTAAACTGTGCACAGCACGCTCATACCATTTCCACCAGACAATGATGCTTTATATCAAAGAAAACAAAACAAAAGTCAGACAGACGCAGGATGTCGCTCCCTGCTCTTCAGGAGAAAGTCTCTTGGTTTAGTTCATTATGTGAGAGGAGAACAGTGAACAGGGATGGTAGGCCTACGTTGCATCCTCCTGTGGCCTTACCTTATCATCTAAGTTAAATTGGTGTGTTTTTCCAAATTATAAATATAAAAAAAAAGATCTTGTGCTGGTTTAATAAATACACCAGACTGCACTCGGTTGGCTTGTGCTTATGCAGGTCCTGGTACTAACCGTGTTCTTTGGCGAGTGCAGTGAGGAGACCACTGGGCTGGGGGGGGCGTCATCGCTGTAGTCCGGCGGGGGGATCAACACCGGCCCGTCCTCCTCCTGCTCTGGCAGACTGACCACACTCAGACTGCGCACTGGTGTTCCCAGACTGCTGCTGAGGCGTATGACAGAAAGCTTCATCTATCAAAACATCAGCTGTAATCACATTATTGATCCACTTCCTGGCATGCTGGGATGTTTGCTTACCTATTTAGTATCACTGACTCAGTATAAGGTCTGCAGTAGGATGACGGAAACCAGCCCCGCCTAATGAGAAAGACACACACAGACACACCACATCATCAAAAACATCATAAAATATTACATTGTATGACGAAATAACATCTCATCTACTACTGACATCTTGTTTTTGACTGGGGGCGTGTTGATCAGACCTTTTACATGCTTTTGGTGTGCACCCTGGCCACTTGAGCTGTTGAATCATCCCTGCTTGTGCTCTTTCTTGTCCAAAGTTAGATGAGAAATTGAAAACACATTCTGTACTGTACTGTCTGTACAGTCATACAAAGCTGCCGCCCCCAGCCTATTAGCTTAGCTTGGCACAAAGACTGAATAGGAAGGAAGCAGTTCCACTGACAGTGTCTAAAAGGTGACAAAATACCACCAGGTAATTAACACATATATTTACTGTCTTTAAGCCGTCCAAAACCTAAGTGCAAAAATATGTTGTTGTTTATGGGAGGCTGTACCCCAGGCTCTTACCTGACTCCCTGGAGTCTATCAACTTAGTTTTTTACAATTGTTTTGAAGAGATTGCGCCTTAGGCCATAAATTGTTTTGGATACCTTTGGACAGAGCCAATAAAGTATTTAGTAAAACAAAGTATAATGTAATGTAATAATGTGGAGGACACTGCTAAACCTCACTCTAACTTTAAGAACATTTGGTGGATTGTCACTAAAGTGGATTGCCAGAGAACTTGGTGCTACATTTGAATACAGTTAAAATTAGGCCAATACAGGTTGTTGATGTCTGTGATGTCTGTTCAGTAGCACTGAAGCGGGGGTTTCACTCTGTTTTCAGTGAGTGTGATATTTCTGTAGTTTGGACTCAGATGACAGAGAGAAATAAATCAGATGATGTACCTCAGTGTTTTTCAGCCTGGGTGGGTTTGGTGTAATCACGTAATTATATACCCCTAAAAAATCAATTTCTCTAAAATGATGCATGCCTCTTTTGAATTATGTTCAGTCGCTGGACTTCATTCAATAATTGACTGGATAAAGGAGTCAGGGCAGAAAAACTGATACTGACATTCCCCACTCTGCATGCACACAACACACCGCCAGTGATGTGTTGTTCAAGGGCTTGTGCGTTACAATAGCTGAGGATCACGCCTACAGACAACACACTTGAATCAGACGCACACACATCAGACATAAAATATATAACAGACAGAGATTTTGTTCAGTGAGACTCTGAAGTTGTCTCCAAGTCACGTCTAGCGAAAAAGATGGCTTATCAGACCAATGCACTGGATTTGTTGCTAAGAAACAGAATGTACTGTGATTTATCCCAACATGTCCTCTTCCTGACAAACCGCCACTGACTGCATTAAAACCACTCTGACTCAAAAGGCCACTTAATGACACACACACACCCAGGGAGAAGATAAGGCTTGCATTAATTTGTTTCAAAGTGGGAATGAAAAGCTTTGGACACAAGCTCTGTAAGCTGCAATCCTTTCTGCTGCATTATGAGTCCTAATTGATCTACCGAGGAGCTGAGGATGGCTGTAATTACGCAGGCAGCTCAGAGGCTACTTTACAGATTGATGTTGCTGCGGTTACACATGCAAACATGACTTGTATACAAACAACACCTGTGAATTTTTTTTTCTGTGTTTTCTTCTAACAGGAGGTGACTTGGAGTCTCCGCTGCTGAACAAAGGCACAATTCTATCTCTCCAACACCTTTGTTGACATTAATTTCACTCACTCAACATCATCATGTGTCA
This sequence comes from Trachurus trachurus, assembly GCF_905171665.1. Lineage (NCBI taxonomy): Eukaryota > Metazoa > Chordata > Actinopteri > Carangiformes > Carangidae > Trachurus > Trachurus trachurus. Next base: position 20,006,448 of record NC_139913.1, on the reverse strand, counting down.
GTGGGAAGAAAATCAAACATTTGTTCATTGTTGGGTGACATATGAAAGACCAGATGCTTCCGGTTTGTATGTGTGTGTGTGTGTGTGTGTGTGTGTGTACCTGGACATTTAATTTGAGTGTGTTTGTGTGCTGTTGTTAGGCAGAGCAGAGTGAAGGAGGGATCAGGCTTTACGACTGTCATGTTGAACATACCTGACATAGTCTGTGTTTCTGGGCCCGATGTATTAGCAGCACAGCAAAATATAAAGCAACATAAGCCAGAAACTAGAACTGCCACCTCAGTTATGTGAAAAATGCCTTTGTGTCAATGCTGCTGCATATTTGTTATAATGAAAGTGCATTTCATTCTGTAGGTGTGCCCTTTAGTTGGTAATATAATCAACTATCTGAAGGAGGGATTCCACAGTCACACTTCATTTTTAACAGGTTATGTAAGATTCTAATAAAACAAACACATATCCTACCCAGCTATCATCTTTTAATAATATTTTGTTACCAAACATAGATAAGTAAGATTAGTTGATGCCTATTTGATGTGTTAGGGACAGGGCCGTTGTATAGGGGAGAAAGGTGATGATAATTCTAGGGGCCCAGCGACCAGTAGGGCCCACAAAAAACCCCAGTAGTCTAATCTTTCTATGACTGATTTATTCTGCATAAGACCCTGTACCAATACTCATAGTAATGCTGCATTAGCATCCAAACAAAGTAGGCTGAATAAAAAATGATAATACATATGTAGTCTAAGAAAAAAAAACTGGAAATGTTAGGGGCCCACTTTAGTATTCTTTCAGGGGGCCCAGAATTCCTAGCAACGGTCCTGGTTAGGGAGTATTAACAGTTTCTACTGTAGCAGAAGAGTGTTTGTGAGAATGAGTCTAAATAAACTAAACCTACAAAACCAGAGATGATTTTTCAAAAAGGGTATATCTCATTTTATAATTAATTATTTGATGTAAATAGAATCATCCCTATCAATACTGAGTTGATCTACACACACACAAACTTAGTCCAAACTTACTGCCCCGTCTTCTCCAGCTCTCCGTACAGCCAGCCGTCCTTCTCCTCGTGGATGAGCAGAGTGATGATGTCGCTGTCGTCGAAGCTGAGGAGCGTGTCGTTGTTGCCCGACGTGTGGGGAAAGATGGTCCGGACCCGCTGCTTCCTGGGCGCGCTGACACCAGACGACAGGGACGTCACACTGCCCTCTCCAAGACTGCCCTGGTCTGGAGGTTCACAGAAACACAGAGCAGAGATGTGATCATTAAAACTTCACGATGATTTGATTAAAAACAGTCGTTTGAGACGTTGGAAAACACATTTATATCACCGTCTTGCAGTGATTTAGATTCGACATGAGGAAACGGGTAGCATGTCTCTGTCCTGAGCTAACAAAACAAGGTTCCCAGTAAATCTAGAGCTCATATATCAACAAGCTTTTTAAATATTTACATAAACTGTAAAATGTAAAATGACACTTCCTTATAATAATGTGCTGGTGTGATGAATTTGTTACCCTGAGACAGAAGCAGGTTAGCTATTTCCAATATTTGCACAGATTACTTGCATATATGACTGTTGTGTTGACCTCTTTTCACATCACTCTCCTCCAGAAAGATAAAAAAGCTAAAATCCAACACATATTGCTAAAGGAGCACACTGGACTGGACAATGCCACAGACATTTATGAGAGGTGTACAGGTGTATCCGTTTCACTACCTGAGTTCTGGTCCGAGGAGGAGGTGATAGGGAACCTGGGCTCTGGGTTGAACATGTTGGCTAGCGGACTTATCTGAGCCTTTAGCGGTGGTGCTGGAGGAGGCGACTCGATGTTGTGCTGAAGAGATAGCAGATATTACATGATAAGCAGATGCACAGATATGATTAATATGAGCTGGCAGAATTCAAATCAAAACAAGCTTTTGTTTTCGTTGAATGATCTAATGTGCAAGTCCTTCATCGAGGCAATGATTTCAAAGAATCGCTGCTGCAATTGAAGCTTATTGTCTTCCTCCTACGCAGCAATAAACAGCCGTGGCCAAACAAAAAAAAAATTATTCAGTGGACTTTAACAGATGGTGACAACAGTACATGTAGGATTTCCCATGGCTGATAGCCAGCTAATGATAACCTGCTGCTTCACTCACAACAACTTCCATCTGATGAGAAATCAGTGTACCTTTGAAAAGATAAACTACAGCCAGCCACAGCCACAAGATAAAACTCTCTGGTGCAAGTCTTTCCTTCAAGATTTATCCTATTTATGTACTTCTCTATTTGCAGATGCTTTTATCCTGAAACGCCTTCCACACCAGTCTATAATATATTTATCATTTCAAATCCAAAACAGCAGTTCTTTCTAAAAAAGGAGACAGGAGATAATCCTTATCTCACAGAGGACACCATCTTGATGCCAGTGATGAAACTCACCCTGTTGTAGCGTTGAACCAGCGGCGACTGTTCTGGAGTGGTTGAGAGACGCTCTATCATAGACGCCACCGTGTCCGGCACCTTGGTGATGTCGCTGCACTTATCCTGCCAGCTGGGGAGCTTCGTAGAGAGCATCTCTTTGGCCTGGAAACACCAGAGACCAGAAAAAAAACCACAGGGAGAGCAGGTGTTAAACAATGCATAATGGAGATGGTCTCGCTGTGCGGGATGTTCATCTCTGTCCAGGCTGACCTTCTCATGGAAGTTGGTAATTTGATAGGAGAACATGCAGTGTTTGTCTGCCAGGAAACAGAAGCGTCTCTTCTCCTCCAGAAAAGCCTCTTTGCAGCCGTCGGCGATGAACTTCTGCATGTCCATCTGGCGGGACGAGATGGTCTCCAAGTACTGCGGACAGAGTCACAGGACAGGATAGGTCAGGGGACTGCATTCATTACTAGTTCAGTATCAGTTTGACAGTGATAGGACTAAATTTTCCTAATTTGCTCAGGCTCATGAAAAGGTATTGTGCCTTAAGCAAATAAATCAATGAATAAAACAAAAAAATGATTAGAATAATACTTAAAAAATAAAAAGGATTAAAAAAAACATTGTTACATAATTGAAGATAATAACAAGGAAATTAAATAGAGAAATGTAAGAAAATAATAAATTAAAGGAAATTAACTGAAATATATTTAAAAATATTTTACATAAAATGATAGAATAGTAAAATAAACAGAACTTTACTTCATTTAAAATAATATACTTTTATCTATGTATTTAATTTACACCACTTTTTCATATAATTTAATTTGATTTTCAGTATTTATTCTTTCTAGTGGATTATTTTCAGTTTGTGTCTGCCTTGCAAATCATTCTGAAAGTATTTACAATCACATTAGCACTGGTAACTATTTGCTGTCTCAAGTTGAACCATTGAGTCGTTTTTTCCTGTAAATCTTTGATCCATGCTTTCCTTTCCAGGGCTTGATGAAGTGCTGTGTAATCATGGTGTTCTTATCAATGTTAATAAAACACCGTTGACCCTTGACCTTGACCCTTGACACCCTTTACAGTCTGAGATTGTGGTCATTGTGTTATCAGAATAAGTTGTGTTTAAGAATAGGAATAGGAATAAGAATTGCTTTAATCCCCAGTATCTACCATTTGCAGAAAAATGAAAAAGCCTGATGGCTGCAGGTACAAAGGATCTTCCATATCTTTATATTCTATATATTAGAAGAGGTTGACTCTAGTGTAGCAATCAAAGCCTCCTTGCAACAAGTCCATTTGGATGTCTTGCTGCTCATAGATTGATCTCGGCTCGGTGGGAGGTCAAATTCGATGTCAAATGTCAGCTGCAAATGGGCAGCTGGACCTGACATGACACATATCAAACTCTTTAAGATGACTTCTCAGCCCCCCCTCCATCCCTTTATTCTACACCCACCATGCGGATGTCTCCCATTTTCCCCAGGTTGTCATGGTGATGGTAAAGCAGTCTGCGTCTAAGAGCAGAGACTCTTGTTTTCTACAGCCTGGTCTCATTTTCTCTCTCTCTCTCTCTCTGCCATAGCCTGTTAGACGGTGAATCAAAGCTCATCCTTTCCTATTTTCACAGCGAACAATCACCCAGGCTTCGAGCGGGAGGCGGGAGGGCAGACAGACAGGACTCGGCTATCATCGGCAGCTCTACAGATGATTATTAGAGCGCTGGGCAGTTAGCCCTCGTCTCCCTCGTAGTTCACCGGTGTCATTTTTATCAGATAATGAAAAAGCCACTTCTGGAGGAGGAGGGGCCCCGATGTCAGCTCATCCATGAGAGCCAGGCTCAGGATGCTATAAGCTCCACCTAGATAGGACGACTTATTGTGCAGGTGCCTTTTTTTTATAGACGGCATTTAAGTACAAGGATAAACACCAGACACAGATTTTAGAAGAAGAGGGGGGGAAAAAGCGAAGTTAAAACTTTTCAATTAAAGTCTTTGGTGAATAATTCACTTGGAACGAGCCCGGGTAAAACACCATCCATCATCAACGTGAGGCCATAAAAACAGCCGATAAATTAAAACAAGAGACAGACGGGAGTTATTACTCAGGCTGTGCTGCCCCAGCTTCATCTCACCACATTGATTTACAAAGCAAATCGTTGTCTGAAGTGTTAAGACTCACTTGTTGGTGGTGGACAACAAGATGTAAATACCACAACAACGTGCAACAGCCTGGCTTTTGGAAAAAATATACTGCAGGAGAAACTGTTCGGCTTAAAAATGAACCCACTTCATCAAAGCAATGTCAGTGCGGACTAGCAAAAACCTCAAAGTCATGTTTGCATACCTCTGTTCACTCAGCAGTGACATTTGTTTTAGCTGTGTTTGTCGTTTCAGTGTGATTTTAAGAGATTAGATTTTATGAGAACACACACACAAAACTTGATCCACAGCGGCTTGTAAACGGCTGTAAATAGACGCGCTCTCCTGTTGCTCATTTTCTCTAACTCTTTGCTCGGATGCACAGTGCGCACTGGAACACTGCAGACGGCACAGAGATCAAATAATGACTCTAACATCAGCAGCACCAACAGAGCAATGCTGGAGCAGTCATCACAGGATCTCATTCATTCACAAACTGGCAGCAGCCATAATTGTGCTATCTCAAAAAATGTCACCTTCAAAATCCGACAACTGTGCCACAAATATTTTACTAACACACAACTGAACAGATTTAGCTTTTTTTGTAATGGGAAAATGGATTCAGTGTTTTTATCAATTGATGGGTTTAGATGATTGCTGTTGTTGTGGTTTGGATTTTTGTGATTCCGATATTTTTTTGAAAGAATGTGTGGTAATGTTGAATGTTTTGGACACATGAGAAGTTATGATACATATACATACAAAACACAATATAATAATCTCTTATAATTCCTTATAATATAAGGAAACTAATATCTAAATCAAACTCTACATTAGTGAGATGGTAGGATGGTGAGTTATGCAGGAGTTGGATGGATTTATATAACTTAACTTACTTATCACTTTTGGGCAATTTGGGAGAATTGGATTTTCCTAAGTGCTGCAGATCAGCTCGGTCTACTGTGGCATATGACAAATGCAGCTTCCACACGGTCTGTCTCTGAATCATAAAACTCTAGTTACACAAGTCTGTCAGTAACCTCTCCCTTTTCATTATAAAGTAGAAACAGTAACACATATCCACACATATGCAAAATTGGTTGTATGAGCCTTTCATATCGCCTGCCTGAAGCCGAGCACATTGAGCTGAGGTATAATGGTCTCATTCTGCTGTATGTATGCAAACACAGACAATCTGCAAACAGCTTTAGGCGTGGTGGCACCTTAGATTAGGTTTTAGTCACTTGTCTGAAAGAACTATGACATTTCTTCCGCTGTGAGTGTAAAGATCTGAGAACAATTATGGGTAAGTGGTGTTTGCACAGTGTCTGTTATCAGTGATGTAACATCTTTACATAATATTCATTTAAAAACACATGCGGAAGAAGCAACAACCTGGAATTTCAGTCCCACAAGGCATCGCCATTTAACATAAAAGCCTCTGCCTTGACACCTCCTTCTCAACGTTAGTATGTAACATCCTGAGAGCTATCTTGGCCACCTCACCTTATCTTATCGCAGGCATCAGGACATAAGCAACAGTGCCACGCTTGAAAAGCCACACAAAGTATTAAGACGAGTGAACGCTGCGCTCTGCGGGAGAGGAAAAAGGTTGGAGTTGGTGTGGTCTCAGTCACTCACCTCGTTCTCTTTGATCTCGTACTTGGATGAGTGCTTTCCCTGGCTTTTCCTCCTGAGCTTCTTCAGGTCTGTCTGAGTGCGCTCCAGGGAGTCCTGCTTCAGCTTGTGCTCCGACTGGTAGCGCTTGAAGGTGGCCTATACGAGACATTCAACGTCATGGGGTGCGAAATAAAGGACATACAAGTGCCTAAACTAATGACTAAACTCTAAGTGCTGACTCCTTTCTTTAAAGGGATAGTTCAACATTTTGGCAAATTGGTCCATTGCCATAATCCCTATAGTAGGTTTGTAACCTTTAATTGCCGGTGCAAGCTATTTTTAGAACGGCGGATCAGAGCCGCGAGTTACGCTACGGAGGCTAATGGGATTTCTTGGTTTTCCTCATCAAACTCATCAAATACACAATCCAACAACTCCAAAATGCTCTTGTGGACAAGTTGTGACCTGCACATTCACCACGTTATGAGATAATAATGGAACATTACGAGACAGAGTTGTTTTCTAGGTAAACACCCGTCTGGGGCAGTTTTTCGGCAAGCAGTCTCTGCATTTGCCTCGAAAACAACTCCGTCTCATAACGTTCCGTTATTATCTCATAGCGTGGATTGTGACAATTAAAGATAATGGACCTACTCCTAAAACTACAGGGATTATGGCAATGGGCCAATTTGCCAAAAATGTTGAACTATCCCTTTAAGATACATATAGTATATATTTTCCTGAAATCTAAAATCTCTCATCAATAGGTAGAGGGTGGGTTGGTGGATGAGGAACAGTAGCTTACATATGGTGACACTTACATTCATGTATTTCACATCCATCTCTGTCTTCTTTTCCAGCTCAATGATAATCTCCCTGTGAAACCTTTTAAACTGCAGAGAGAAAACACACACACACACATACGTCATGTTGGTTGCAACATACATCATCCTACATGCATGCTGTTCTAAACACAATGTACAGTTCAGTCACATGGCTCGACACGATAAGAGCAGAGGGACCTGGTGGAATGTATGATAATGGGTTTCTGAGAGGATGAGATTCCTCCCACTAGACATGTCTTATCAGCCTGTTAAGGTTAAAGATTTACAACTTTTCTCTGCCAAAGATAAATTTCAATTGGGCGTGAAAGCAATAAGGAAATGACAGAAAGTTTCCCGTCCATGCAGGTTATTAATATTTGCATTTTAGGACCTGTACACAAAGGTTTTCTTACATCAGACTGTGTGTGTAAATGTTATATCCATATTAAAACTGGTGATGCTTGACATCTATTTACTTCTCATCACTTGCGGGAATCTGAAACATTTCAGCCCCGAGGCGGAAGGGCCAAAAAAAGAAAGGTTCTGTGTGGGTTTTCCACTCTTGACAAACTTTCTTTCAGCCCTTGCTACAGCTATTTCAATCTGTTAAAAATGAAGGGAATGAGCTCAAAAGGTCGTAGAGGTCACTTGTCCAGAGACAAGAGTGAAACAAATGGCCGATCTTTGTCTGTTTTTGTGTAGATAAGCCGAGCGCTGGTGGCCACGGGGTCCCTCCAGGAATGACACTCCGCTCCGAGGCTCAACAGGTCAATGCACTAAATTACTTAATGACATAATTGAATCTGGCTGGAGCTGAAGTGCTGTGTTTTTATTGTCAATAAATTCTATGAAAAGTCCAAAACCTACAACTATTATCATTATTTCTCAATACCTTTCCCCAGCTTTAACCTTTACATCATCACTAGAAAACCATTCGTTTTAGCTAAAAATGCCGATCTTTAAGAACAGACTCAATGATTTCCCACAGCATCTGGCTCTGCACCGTCACCAAACCTTACTTAGACATTAATATATGGTGCATTTGTCGGTGTTTGATTCGGTGTGCTCCTAGGTCTTTACAGCAGTAGGAGGATGGTGTGTGTGGGATCGACTCAAAATAAATTACAGTGGCCATGTTCATAGTAATAAATGAGCATATCACCCAGTGAAACTGTGACTCACTGATATGTTTTTATATAGTTTCTGGACAGCAGTGGCGCTCTATAACACACAGGAATAAGCTATATCGGGATATAGCTACACAGACAATATGTGTTTTTTAGTTGTATTTTTTTTCAGAGATAACAGTATTATTACCAGTCACAGCTTTTAAAGCTACTTACGTTTTCGTCAAGCTCATCGTGGACCTTTTTATGGGTCTCTGCAATCTCCATTAAAACTGCACCTACAAAGACATTAAGGACAACTGTTAGTATCTGGGAGAGCAATACAAAAGAAGAGAAACTTGTTTTGAATGTATGGCCTTGGGGGTTTCTATTGTGACCAGGGTCAAGAGGAATCCTCAAGTAAGAGTTTGACATGAATTTGCTTCCTGGCACAGAATTAGAGAAGACTACAAAATACCACCATGCTGTTTATATTTCCGTGTCTTTCTTGTCTTTGTGCAAAGCTGAGATAACCAGCTGTTGAACGCATCTTCATATTTACCCAGACATCTACCTCTCAGCTCTCAGCCAGTTTCTTCCCAAAAGAGTATTTGGACACCAGAGACCATCAGCATCCAAAATCAGTGTGTGACTAGATACAGATTCAGCAGGAGATGTCATGTATAATAATTTCCCGAGAGCCGTCAACAACAAACACACATTTCCTGTATAAACAACCTGTTTTTCATCGTGCATTACATCTTTACAGTCCACATTTTACAGATGACCTATCTCCTTTCTATATTTGAACAGCTGTCAATAAGTAATCTCTATGAAACATTCTAGCATTGTGTGGCCAGATACAGAACAGTCTCCATTCACAGACAGGCTACAGTGTAGATAGAGCAGCATATGACATGAGACAATGGCAGTGAGTCAATACTGTAAACAGAAGTGGACAATCGTAGCTAAGCAGTTTATAGTGCTACCTCTATCACAATGGGGCGAAATCTAGACTCAAAGTTTACTATAGGACACAGTGTTCTGGTGAAACCTGTAAAAACAGTAGGGGACAACATATCTGGACATGTGACAGTGTCAGTGTGAGGGGAAAAAAGAGCAGACGTGCGCGACACACACACCCACACGAGTTTCATCACCCTTAGACGGACGTAAAGAAAGCACAGGTGTCAGGTGTCGAGGTTGACTTTGTGATTTTAAGGTGAAAATCTCTAAAAGGTGATGATGTCAGGACCCTCCGCCTAAACACCAGCGCCTCAACACTCGTACACATTTGACCCAGCACCTGACATTCCTGCCCTGTTCGTCGTCTCCGCTCTAAGCAAACAAACGTAATAACCCCGGGGATGCGGAGCACAGGCTCCTGTGATCCAGCAGGCAGCGTCCAGCTACAACAACATTGCCCTCTGAAGGTCACCAGAACGTACTGGTAAATGCTGCCTTTGTCCTTCTACAGGGGAGGGGTGGGTGCTGGGCGCTGGGGCTGTTTGTACAGCCCCAACACAACAGGCTTGCGCAGAGGGTGGAAGAGGGGGGAGGCCGAGGAAAGACCGGGACAGGGTTCAAAGAGGCCGTTGTATACCTGCAGGTTTCACCTTTGGCGTTAACAAGGTGCGAACAAATGCCCGAGGGGACTGTAAATGCTATGCAAGAGAGTTTTTCAACAGCTGAAGATGAATCAGGACTGAAAGCTGCATGAATCAGTCACATGAAACAATATGAGAGGGTGAAACTGGACAAGGTACAATGTTGTAAAGAAGTATGTGGAAATAAAACGTGAGGGCTGAGGTGTAAAAAGTAAATAATTGATTTTTTTTTACCTTTACCTTTTCTACCTGGTGACACAGGGTTTTTAACATCAACTGGTTATTCAAGTTCATCAACAACACGGGGCAGCTCTCACACACTTTATCTTATCTCCTGCTCTCAGCCTGTTGCTGGGTCTGTTTTAGGGATTTAAAGTACCAAGATAATCTAATCTCATTTCAAAATATACAATGCAGTGTTTACACGCATTTCTATGTAGACTGGTACCAGGTTGATAAAACAATCCCTGTGGAAAACTACGACACCCATGATTCACTCATCGAACTCATGATTCATTATCATGAGCGCTTTACGTCTCCTCTCCTCGTCTTGCTCATCCAACACCTATTGTAACTCACTGAGAAAATGAACTTGAAACAGCTGTTTAGGTCAGCACATGTTGCTCAACTCAACGGAGAAATCCACCATAATTCAGAGTAAAAGCTGAAAACATAAATTTAATTGATGTGATCTTTGGGCCACCAGTATCAAATACCTTTTTTTTTTTTTTTTTACAAGATGGCTCACATATTTTCAACAGGTGACGTGATTTATGAGTTTAGCAACACAACCTCTGCCCATCTGGCACTAGATAAGGAAACTGTGCAGTATGAGGTGAGGCAGGCAGAACAGCCACTACCTTGCTGACGTACTGGCACCATTTGCCAAGTGCAAACAGTATCTGAGTTAGGGCTTGACTTTGCGGTGACCATTGGTCATCAACTTGTACAGTAATGGTGTTTCATCACAGAGATGCATCACTGGGTTTGGGTTTGTCTGTTCAGGCCTGGTGATGAAGCACGGCCACCTCCTGTGTGACTCAGGAGATGATAGTGTCTCACTCCAGGTGGGAAAAGACTGTTTTTGGAGGTTCCCATAGATATGCTACTCCCTCCTTGTAATCATGATGATGTTGCTGTGATCGATACTGGAAACAGATGAAGTGGTGATTGTGGTTAAACTCCTGCATGAGTCATTGTTTCTTACCACACAGGCTGCTGCTCCAAGAGGATTCAAGTCTCAGTGAAACATGTCATCCTTTGTGGGGTAAAGGAAAATCCTGTCATTGGAAATTTACCACTCCTTTGCAAACTGATTGCCAAAACCAACAAGCACTGCAGAGATTATGATATTAGTAAAAGCTCTGGATCAGCTCAGCTAGTAAAAGTACCCTGGGGTAAGCTTATTTGTCAACTGAAGCGTGAACTACAAATCCTCAAAGTGTTCAGATAAAATGAAAATTTAACAATACTGACGTTATAAACTATCTGCTGGTGAAATATCATGAACTGGTAAATTAATGGATGCTCTGCTGAGATTGTTTTACCAGCAAAAACTGCATAAACAAACTCAAACTTGCAAAACCAAAGTCAAAGCTGCTTGGTTCCTAAAATTCTCATTTTATTTTCTAATCATTCAGACTATTACATAGACTCACTTCACAGTTCACACAGAAAAAAAGACAGAATGGTGTATGTGTTTACCACCTCTGAGTATTGATTATCAGTGGGAGCATCTACTGTCATTCACCATGTCTAACTGTGCTAGCTGCCGATCAATAGCTCTGACAGCTTCCTTAACACAGAGTGATGAACTGTGGTTACACACAGCACATTATTTATCACTCAAACACATAGAAATAACTGCACCCCGGACATTAATAATAAACCTCTGTTTACTTAACAGAGCAAACTAAAGGAACACCTTAAGTAACCTTGAAAACGACGTGTACATCACGTTTTTCTCATGAAGTAGGTGGTTCAACGTTCTTAAAGACAGTCATTTTCCACCAAAATACTGGTCGAAGTCTGTAATAGCTAATAAGAGACTCGAGATGCTGTGTGGGCACAGAAGGGTTCGGAGAGAATCATGGGATATTTTTGTGAAATGACTGGAGTGTGACGAGGTTTTAGAGGCACCAACTTCACGGTTTATTGAGCGGTAAGTGGATCTGTGGTCCCTTCACAGGTCCCTCAGAGGAAACTACCAGTGGACTGGAGAGCCTTAGTTTAATGGCGGCTGCAGGACGAGGTTGTTTGAGGTCTGGGATCATTAGAGAGTTGTGGAGTGTGACGGCAGAGGAGTCATAACTGACTCAACCATGAGTACAGTCTTTGAAAACAACCTCTACCTGCATCCATTTTACTCATTTTCAGCTGTCTGGTTTGGGAAAACAATTGTGTCTGTGTGGCTGACCCTGATGTTTTACTGTCCAAGATCCTTACACCATCTTGTCCAGCTAAGTGTCCTCAGCAATTCTCTGAAGAGCAACACTTGAGAGTTAGATAGGAAGACTGGTGCCACGTTCAGTCTTTACACTACACATGAAGGTGGAATAGGAAGAGCATTAGCTTAGCTTAGCAGCCTGGGAAGTAGGAGGACACAGCTGGCTTGGTCAAGAGTAAGCTAACGGTTCAATGTCCATACACCAGATGCATTTTACATCCATGTGTCCATACAATGACAATGACAGGTGTATTTAGTCATTACCATATGAATTCCTTACTTCCAAACACGTGTTTTGTGAGGTCACAATGCACTTTTTGACCACTGACCACTAAAATCTAATTGACTTGTCCTTGAGTCCAAATAAATGTTTGTGCCAAATTCCCTTCAGGTGTTTCTGAGATAGTGGACATTGCTTTCACAAGAATAGGGCTGGACGGACAGCCTGAAACATAAAGCACCAGCCACGGCTGCCAGTGTCACCATACAGAGACATAGAGATATCCTAACAGGATGTAGTGCATGTTTATATAATGTAAATCTCCTGGCTGTGGCTTCACTGTTAACAGACAGGTATGACAGTGGTATTTATGTTCTCATATAATGTCTACTTCCGATGTTGCACGTCACAGCCAAAGGCGGATGTAGCTAAAATAGTCTATTATGTCATGAATATCCTTTCAAATTTTGAGAACGATACACTTTCAAATACTACTGACCCAAGAAGAACAACTATTACAGATGCTGTGTAACAATTCTTATTTGGCCCAGATATAAACTGCATTACTGAAGATGGAGACAGTGGTTTAGGATAAAGCTCTTATTTTCCATCAATCCCTCTTACACATTAAAGAGAGTGAGTTGTATTTTTTTGTATTATTATCCAGGACAGATAGATGGGTCTGCTGCAGGTGGTCTGAGACATGTACTATAATGCAGGCAGAAAAATGATGGAAAGTGTGTTATTCCTCGGTGCTGCTTGTGATGTTTGTGTCTCTAATGAAAGATATATAATGCCCATCATGCACAGACACAGGCAGAAGTGTGGGTCGTGTCCAGAGAGTAAAACACACCCATGAAAAAAGCCGAAAGCCAGATGTTTGAAATGTCACAAACTCTTATTAACCACAACTCCAACCTTCCACGGAACCGGCTGCGGCAGCTATCGGCGGGAAACACTCAACAAATCCCAATTCTCCGGAGAGAGAATGAATCGCTCTGGTTGACATTACAATTTTTCTCATGCTGTCAGTGGACTTCAATATTTCAAAAAAACAATTTCGACCAAAGCTCGAGAAACAGCTCAGAGAAAAGGTGGAAGGGGTGGGGTTCGTGCTATTTTTTCCCCCAGTAACATTTTCAGGCCTTCAATACCTGCTGCTTTTCAGAGTGGAATAGCAACTCCCTGTGGAGTCCAGCCCTGCACTCATACACAGGAAGTTCCTAATTGTACACCCACTGAAACTTTTAAATATACAGTGTGATATATGGCATTACAGCTATGCTGCCACGGCACAGATTCCTAAATCAATGGCAACATATATCTAACATCTATGATGGAAAGCTAAAAGCATGTGTGATCTTAAAGTAGCCTACAAACTGTAGGCACCATGACCTCGAGTAAATGATAACAGCACATACAGTTGCTGTAAATAAAACATTGTCAATCTGACTGAGAGCAAGTGTGGGATCAGTCGACGGACAAACCTGCCTCTCAGCAGTTTGTTTGCCTCTTGTAATAAAAGTAAAATGTCTATCCATGATGTGCTAAGATGTAATATAGGAGCAGCACAAGCAGAGAAGTAGAGAAGAAGAATACAGTCAGCAAATGACCCAGTAGCCTACTGTCAGTCACACCACCTTATACTCCTATACATGGGCGTAATATATGGGTGGTTACGGGGGGTTATAACCCCCCCAAAAATCAAATCCAGCCAATCTGACCCCCTAATTAATAATATAATTGCAGTGAATAAAAATATCTACAAGCTGGTATGAATAAGTAGTTGTTTTTACTCATTTAATTTAATTTGCAAACAACCAAAAGTAATATTTTTAATAACCTGACAATGTGTAGCTGGTGGTAAGAGGTAAAGCTAGGGGAGGACGCCACAGAATAAAAGGGCTGGTGGGATTTAGCTGAACTAAAAACTGATAGGCTTTTCTCTCTCAAGCAAATTTGGTCTTTACATTGTATTAATGACAAGTCGGTTTGTTGTCCTTTAATCATAGTTAATGATTTTGCACTCTTCCCCGCATTAGGAGCCCTTGCTCTCATCATTCACCATTAGCTAACATTAGCTGGTGCCACCAGACCATATAAGGCTGTAGCAGTGAAAACCCTTAGTGTATTGAACTCAGGGTTTACATTATGGTTACTTATTATTGCTTATCAGTTCAAATGAGCTATTTGTTTAGTTTTGCTATAGCTAGTTGAGGTTCATATTTGTTGGCATTAATTGTTGTGACTAACAAAGTGGTGCAGATGGAGCTAACTGGTTAATATTCTTCTGTAAGATGAGGATTGTGTCATTACATCCTACCACTTTTTTAAATTTAACTTTTAAATTGTTCACATATTTGACAAAAATTGGCACTGCTGCTTACTGGTACGGCCGTGAATTTCTGTAAAATTCCCCTAATTTCCATGCAGTTTGAGCCTCCGCAGACAGACTGAAAAGGACCTGCGGTGGGTTTGGTGAGGCAGATGGAGGAACAGGGGATGAGTCTGGATCAGTGGTGGGAAGATAGTCTCCTCTGTCTGTCTGTTTGTTCAGCGTGTTTGCTACTCAGTGTGTGAGAGAATTCGCACCGTCTCGCTGCTGTCTACTCCAGGCCGTCAGAGACTGGTTGCTATTCCATGTGCCTTTTTAGCTAGAGGCCATTTTGAGACTTTTCTATTGAATTGCAAACTTGTAGTTAAGAGTCAAACAGGACTGTGCAATGTAATTTTGTCGCCCATAGTGGTCAGTTTTGTCGTTTCTATTTTTGTGTGCACACACTCAGCTACAGGCATGTCCACGCGCTCATATATAACACCTACTCAATCGCCAGCATGACTGTAATGAACAAAACAAAAAAGACAGGAGGAACTAGAGGCATGGAGACCTTTACTATGGTACTTGAGTGTTAAAGCTGCCATTCTCATCTCGTCTGTCAAAGATGACGAAGCACCTGGGATGGCATTCATGAAGCTGCTGCACCTTGTTGTTTTCGGTATGCGGTGAAACTGTCAGCGACCAACATGAACATATCATTTAATGAAGTGATGAAATACGGGAATTGTTAACTGACAGGTGTGACCTGACAAACTCGACCCAACATTTTGTGACAGACGGGTATAGAGCGAGTCTGCAGTGACGGCAAAGACAACAATCATCTCCACTCTGAATATGAGAGAGAAGATTTCAGTGCTATTGTAGTTTTGCTAATTTGATTTAAGAGCAATCCCAGTACAATACTGTACAATGGGAACAAGGCAGATTGCATTTTGTTCTTGGCATGGCTATCCCTTTCGCATTATGAAACATATCTTTTACAGATTCCTCCGTATAGACATTGCTACTGCTATGATAATCAACTCTGCTGCTTTGACATCCTTATCCCTCTATTAACACATCCACCAAATGTGACAGACACACCTAATCTCGTCTCTTTCATGCTGTGACAGGTCTCTGAAAATCACTGCCACCTCGTCTGACAGTCCATCAAAATGTGTTTGTAACGTGAAGTAATGCAAATGTCAACGCAGTCAGAAGCACCGGCAGAAAATGAATCCACACCTTCCTTTTCCAAAGCCACGGATTGTGACGTAAAATCTACGCATGTTCACAGCGGCCGTAATTTTCATGAAGCATTATCTTTCCATTTTCACTTTCAAGCTCTGATTCCTCGCCTGTCACGTCAAGCTGAGCTTTCATGAGGCCAATTTGTAAACCCCCTGGTAGGGAGAAGTGACGCAGTAGAACGGGGAAAAAAACAACTTGATGAATTGTAATTGCACTGAATTAGGACCCATGGACAAAATGGGTCAGCTCCAAATTTTTAGCAGTGATAGAATAATTGGTGATGAGTCAGAGGAAGGATGTACGACGACCTGTACTCCTCTCTCTCAGAGGAAGCACTTCAGTCAGAGGGAGAGGCAGATGGTAGATAATAATAATACATCTCTGCTGCTACTGCTTATGCCACAAGGGTTCAATTTGTGTTATATCCAGATGTTTGCATTTAATTGATTTGCATTTTGGATGGCGCCCAGGCAATTTATGTCACTATGATGACGGTGCATAGAAGCAGCGTTTTTGGGAAGGCTCAGCTGTTGTTCCAAGATTTAAAAAAATCAGTTCAACATTTTGGGAGATACTCTTATTTACTTGTTGCTAAGATTAATATGCTAAGATCGACACCATTTTCATGCTTGTATGACAAAGCGAAGGCTACAGATAAGATCCAATTAGGTTAAGGACTTGACCAGTTTGTCCAAATGTTGCAAAACCTGGCAACTGGCCTCACTAATTAATTAATTTATAGTTTAATTTGTATGAAATGACAAGCTGTAGCTTTACAGGGTATCATTTATTAGCTGTGGGTGGTCCCTTCCTGGAGTCTTGCTGAGGTTGCCAGGTAACCTCCAAGAAATAGCTGTGCCTATAACGCTCTTGGAAAAGCAGATATTGGCAGATTTACACTTTGGTTTTGTGTAGAGAAACACAGAGAGATGTTTATATCAATTACAGAGCTAGCAGGCTGGCTGTTACCAAGCTTTGTGTCAGGGAAAGAGCTGCTGGATGAAGCCTCAAAGAGTTCATCTCACGAAGACGTGGGAGGGATTTTGAACTTTTCATATAATTCTTTTCAAGAAAGTGAATATGTTTATTTCTGAGCATGTCAAACAGTTTCTTTATATATATATTATTTAAACAGAAATGGAGGCTAGGAATAATCCTCTTTTTCAAGTTCAAGCTCAGATATCGAGCAGACCCCCCCTGGAGAATTCGCTGCACTGAAGGTGGATTTAACCTGGACTGGTGTGAAACTCACCGAGCTCTCTGGAGACTGGAGACACGATAGCGTTCTCTCCGATCTTGGAGACTGCATCGTAATAGGTCTTTCCAGCAAGAGTCATAGCTGCGTGGGGAGACAGAAAAATATCATCCAGTTAGTCTGGTAAAAAAAAAAACTCTCCGTCGATCATTTTGTGCTTTGGTAAGAGGACTTTTGACAAACTAAAGCAGTATCAGTGAGGGTGAAGACTGTGTTTACCTATGACGGATTTCTCATAGTTCTTCCCGAGGTTCACCAGGTTCCTCAGGCCCGGGTTGAACTGCTCCATCACATTCTGGGACAAAGAGCAGAGATAACATGTGTGTGAAGGAAAGTGACAACAACAACTTCCCCCCTGATATATTGATTTTGCTTACTCACAAACATCTCTAATTTAATTATCTCTTCGAAAAGGGCTAAAACCATGAATAATAAAGATCATGAAGCTATTTCTGTGTAAGTGGGTGGAGTGAAGAAATACATGAAAACAGGTGCAAGTGATTGTGCAGTCGCTCTATAAATATCACCATGTGAGAACAATAAAGCTTTCAATTTTTAACTTGACCCCTCACGTATGCTTTACAGCTCCCTCAAAAGAGCGAAGTCCCACATAAAGTCATAGTTATTTCAGGCTTAAACCTCGTCACCCTCCTCCTCCCACCCACCCCTGACTCGCCCTCTCTCTCTCTCTCTCTCTCTCTCTCTCTCTCTCTCTCTCTCTCTCTCTCTCTCTCTCTCTCTCTCTCTCTCTTTTCCTATTGAAATGCCTCAACAATCAAGTGCTGTTCACCTCCCTGTCTCTACTCCCCTGGCACACCCTCAATGGAACAATGAAGGGGCAGGTATGACTTTACACTGAGAAGAACAGAGTGGTGGAGGAGAGAGAGAGAGAGAGAGAGAGAGAGAGAGAGAGAGAGAGAGAGAGAGAAACAGCTTTCTTGTTTCCTCTCTCTCTTTCCCAGCTGTAACTGGTGCCCACAAGTATGACTCTCGGCCTCTATCTCTGTCTTGTCTTGTCTCTCTCTTTCTCAATTTCAATTTTTTTTTTTACAATTTCAATAGCTTTATTGGCATGACAAGACAGTGCTTATATTGCCAAAGCATATAACAACGAAATAATATGAATACAAATAAACAGATTAATAAGTGACAGTCAATGGCAGAACATAAACAATAACATCTCTCACACACACACACACACACACACACACACACACACACACACACACACACACACACACACACACACACACACACACACACACACACACACACACACACACACACAGAGTCTGTATTGGCAAACCAGTAAGGTCACACCACTGAAAAAAAAACTTAAACCCTCAAATCAAATCAAATAATAAACCATAAAATAATCCTCTGAATTTATGAATTTATAATCCTCTGTGTTTTCATATTTTATTGGTCTTCAGTCTTAATTATGACTAAATATGGTCCTTGCAGGAACATGAATCCAAGCACACACACAGACACACACTCTCATCTGCTTTTCAAATATGAGAGGCAGCAGAGCAAACTTGATTAGATCAATTTGCATTGACTAAACACGTTTGATCTTACGAACAATCGACTATTGATCAAGTTTCTGCAGTGCAGGTTGGTTGATGGGTTGCGAGAAACTTTCTTTCTTCCTCCCCCTCACCTTTGATGGACAGTAGGAGTTTACCTGTGGTTAACTGTGATTCTTGTTTAATAATGAAATAGCAGGGTGTGTCCCTCGGCTTTTGTTGGCGTCCACAGGCTGTTATTAGAGTTCTCAAATACTTTCTTTCGCTTGTAAACAACAGGTTTCAGTCGCTCGACCAGGTGATCTGTTTTATGGTAATGACAAGGTAATAAAGAGAAATGAAGCTCCCATAAAGCGTGACTAGTCTCAATAAAGCAAACACTCACATAAATCGCACCTCTGGTTTATTAGCCGGGGTTAAAATGCAACAAATGTCACTAATAACCCATCTCTGACTTCCTCCCCGAGTAAAAAAACGGGCGGACTATGTATCGTTTTGTTGTATCACTCACCTTGTATGTACTTTCAGTAAGCTTGCTCACATCCTCCGGAGCGCGAGACATGATGGCAGGTGGTCTCTCGAGCCCCCCAAGTCGAGAAAAAACAACAACAACAAATACACTGGAGGGGAAAAAAAGATGCTTCGTAGTCCAGGTGTCCACTCTCTCACTCACTAACGATGATAAACTCCCACAACAACCGGACCTTGCTCACTATCCGCACCCTCACCGCTCTGTGCACCCGAGGAGAGCGACGCTCATCTGCCGGCGGCGGACGCACTGACTGAGGCGCGGAGGGACTTCCCCGTGGTGGTGATGAAGAGGGCGGAGGAGCGCGAGCGCGAGAGCGAGCGAGGCGGGTGGGTGGGCGTGACGTCAGGGGAGGTGCTACATTAAGCTTCTCGTGGGGAGATAAAAAAAAAAGTTAGGAAAGTGAATGAAACGTTTGTTTTTATTTTTTTTATATAAAAATATTTAAAGGGATAGTTCAACATTTTGGGAAATTCGCCTATTACCTGTAGGCTACAGTAGCTACCATAATCCCTATAGTCATAGGGGTAGGTTCATATACCTTTAATTATTGGTGCATGTTGTTTTGAGATCCACGGGGCAGAGACGTGAGCTGCTCAGTGAACACAATGAGAACGGTATAGGCTTACAGGTCCCCTGTCCCTGCCATGAATGTGCACGTCACAAACTTGTGTATTTTGGAGTTGTTGGATTGTATATTTGATGAGTTTTGAGGGACAGGGGACCTGTACCGTTCACCTCCATTGTGTTTACTGAGCAGCTCACGTCTCTGCCCCGCAGATCTCAAAACAATATGCACCGTTACCTAAAGGTAATCAACCTACCCCTATGATAGGCTGTAAGAATTATGGCACAGGCAATAAGCGAATTTGCCAAAATGTTGAACTATCTCTTTAAAACATACAAATGTTGCTTAATGTGTGTCGAATTTAAACTAGGTTTGTACCCAAAGAAAATTAACTGTCTAGTCATCATCATGATCAAAAATTCAACAATAATTATATAAATGATTGTATATGTAGGTATTATGATGTGTCTAATGCTGCTCATTAGTTTAATCAATAGCAGAGTAGTTTAGCTGATGTAGGAGCACAGGACCACCATAGGACTCCATAAGGCTCCAAGCAGAATCTCCCTACCCCAACATTAGTCACCATTATTTCCAAAAGTGTCAAATTCAGGAGTAGTGTGGATAAGGTGTAAACGCAGAAAAATTATTAATGAAGAAACTAAAATAGTCAGTCAGTATACATTTGTATAATATTGAGTTATATGACAATGCTACCACTGACTTGGTGTATAATAAAAACAGAAAGAAAATTTGGGCTTGGCCACCTTGTGGGCACAGGGCCAACAAAAGTAAGACTACAATAACCAACTTATGTAAATGTACTCTGTTACATTCCATTGCTGTCAGTCTTGAATAAGTGATGTGACCACAAACATCTAATTTAAAGCGTTCCAATATGTTGGGAATGATGTAGCCTATGCAGGAAAGATGTACTCTATAGGTGTGTCTGTGTAAAAATAGGTTGTAGCATTATCAAAACAATATGTGCCAGATGTAGGCTATAAACAATCACAGGGTTACATGGGGTAGAGTTCATTTTAAAAGCATGGGTTGGTATTTACTGAAAGACATGACCGTATGTGGCCTGATGGGGGTGATATAGGCTTTCATTTGGTGCATCAATTCCAGTCTGATTTTTCTGAAAATGGCAGGCATCATGACTGGTTTAAATCTACATACCTCTTAGTGTGTCAGTATCATTTATTATCATTAATAACCTACAAATCCTGCGCAAAAGTAAAGTAAATTCCTAAGATGGTGACAATGTACTGTAGTCTGTATGTATGAAAACATGACTGGCCTCAAAGCAGGGGTCTTTGGAGGTTTTCGTTCACCTTATTTTGGTTTCAGACATTTAATTACCCAGTAATTCCATGTTAACAAGCTTAGGAATAGTCACACAAACAAATTATAACTTTTTGATTGTGTAATTCTTGGGTTTTAGTGCCACCGTGTGGATATGTCCTGTTTCATACAAGGACATTACTGTATGTATATTATGTGGCACCTCCACAGTGCCCGGAAATTAGTCTTCAGGTCTTATTTCTGTCTCATAGACACAAAGAAAACAACCTGCAACACGTGAGAAGATGTCCCATTTCATTGAGAGGAATGTGACCTCCTATTCAAAAGATGGTTGTTCTTTCTTAACCACATGACTGAAACGCATGGTGACAATTTCAAGGCTTTACAGCTCTTATCTCCGACATCACCACAACCTCCCCTTCTCCTCCATGTCTAATCAGTCTGCTTTCAGCATTAACTTTATTCCTACTTGAGGTCCTCCACTGATCTACAGGGAGAGGACCAGCAGATATGGACAGGTAAATCTACAAATCTGCCTCTTTCGAGACATTTTAACCTTTCGGAAAATCCATACTTTAACTTTGGGACATATTCCTACAGAAAAAATGTCATGTGGATCTTGAAGCTTCTTCTCCTGGTCCTCCTGGGTGTGGCAGAGACGGCAGACCCACTGACAGATTTGGGTAGGTCATCATTTATTTTATTCATTTCTTATACAGTGATAGTGACTTCATCATAAAGCAGCTATATCTCCCCTTTTGAACAGAAAATATTGCTGGGAAGCTGGTTTTCTATCAAATGGAGGGAAACGCCACTTATGTGAGAGATACTGGAGAACTGGCGTCGGATGTTCCCACAGAGACCATGTTTGAGCTCTTTGATCCTCAGAAGAATTTCAGCACTGCAAAATTCTCATACACATGGGATTTAGGCAATGGGTATGAGGATACCTCATTATTTTACATTTACGGCTTGGGATGCCTTTCTTTGTCATTCATACTTCCTTCTATCTCCAACGCAGAGAAGTGATCCAAGGGACAGAGCCAGTCGTCCGCTATCATTATTCAGAATCAGGGAACTATACTCTGCGGCTACAAGTGGGAGTCAATGTGAACAAATCTTCTCCTCCAATCACTGGGGTCTACTCCACAGAAGTTCAAGTTCTCGGTTTGTAGTTTTACACTCATAAATACATCAACAACTTGTTAAGTTCCTTAGAAGATGACAAGGTTCTCCAAGTACAATTTTACCAAATGTTACCAAGACAGACTTCATGACCAGCTTGGTAATGAATGCAAAAAAATCCCTAAAAAATCTGTCAGCATCAACGATGTGATCTGATGTAGCTGCCATTACATGTTCAATACTAAATGAACCCTTGTAATAGATTTAAATTAGAGGCAATTTTGTGTTTAGGTCCAGTGTTTAGTTCTGTCTAAGTGTTGAATTGACTAATAACTGAAATCAATTTTGTAGATGCCATCAAAAAAATCGAGCTGAAGGGCCCTTCAGATTATGAGGTGTCTCAGAACACCAGCTTGGCATTTCACGTCGACGGGAGGTAAGCTGCATTTGATTTGTTCATTTCTCTTTCCTTCCACTCAATTTCTGTGCACCGAATAGATATCTTATCCGGACTCCTGTGGAAGTCACTTTAATTTTCCTGCAGATGTCTTTATGAGATACTTGAGATTCATCATTCACTCCATTTCATTTTTTCCCATCAAATGTGATGTGTTCAATAGGCACAAGTGTGAAATAATCATTTTTATTTTATTTATTTTTTCCTTTTATATTACCAGGAAATCCTATTGAGATAAAAGAAAATGTCTTTTTACAAGAAAGACCTGAGATCATATTGATCAATTTGAAAAAGACTCCATTATTCTTCTGCCTATTTTCCTCTTCATTTCATATTTAAGATCTATATATAATGATAATATATATTCATGATAATCTGTGTGTGTCCTTAGTCCGCCCATGTGGGTGTGCTGGCGTTTCCTGCCTAACTGTGTACCAGACACAACGGGGGTCTGCACGCTGACCATGTTGTATGAAAACACCCTGAAACTGAACCACACCTTCACCTCTGTTGGCGTCCACTGCCTGGACATCAGCATTCGTAATGACGTCAGCAAGCTGGAGACCTCCTTCAGTCTCTATGTCAAGAGAAACAGTGAGTGGCCAGGCACGCATGCACGCACACACACACGCACACACACATACGCCTGACCAATTGACATAATGAAAATGTCAAGGGTAGCAACTTCAGTAAAAGAAAAGATGTGGCAGTCAGACACAGCAGTTGCCATTGGTGTTGCTTTGCACCATTGGAGACAGCTCTTGGCATAAGTTTAATTCTAATCTCACCATCATTTCTGGAGTAGTAAGTAAGCAGGTCTTAATGGGACCCCCCCCCCCCCCTATACTTTCCATAACAAAAAGGTGGAGAGGGGGATAAAAGGGGGAGGAGGGGAAACAAAAAAGACAGAAACTCAGTTTAGGAATTGGGCAGAGAAAATAAATTAAGTCTTGTTGACCATTTTAGAGTTAGCCTATTAAACAATTCAAACATTTGCTAAATAAAACCACGAATGATCCATGTTTCTGTTATTGATCCTATTCAGCCCAGTCTGTAGAAGAGAGGCCTAATGGGTTAAAGTGTGCTATAAAGAGGGAGCTAATTTGACAGCTACTTTAGAGCAACTACAACATCACCTGGAGAACAAACATCACTTTCAAAGCTACTGTAGCCAAGCATCTTGTTACACCACTTTACCTTTGATGCTATTTTCAGCCATATTGATCACCAAACTCCTGATCCGAGTCATGTGACGTTAAAAAAACTTCACACACTCCCATGTGACTTCACGCTGTGAACGACCCTGAGATGATTAACAGGTTTTGCTGTCAGCTGGGACTCCCTACTGCTCTAAAACCTCTAGAGTACACTACTTTTATTTTGACCTGACAATAGCATCATGGCTGTCAATATCAAAACATGAACACACACACAAGATGTCACTCAACTTAACCAGGAAAAGTATAAAATTTCCCAGGGTGAACAAGGCAAAGCAATTTTATTTATCAAAATAAGACTTCAAGATGACAAAAACGATTAAAAAAAAGACATTCAAATCAATCAGGAAAGAAAGACTTTACTTGGTTGCTATTTTTTTCCCCCTTTTACTGTATATACACGGTTGCCCATATAATTGGAATAATTTTGTTTTCAGACACATTCCTGTTTTTATTCCAATTATAGTAAAACTATAAAAAAAAGAAAAGAAAAAAGTATAGGCTATATTTTTTTCCTACTTAACCGTGTAAAATTAGTAGGTACCGAAAGTAAATAAAAACTGGAAATGGAAAGCTGAACTACTCCAAGGTACATACATAGGCTAGGGTTGTCACAAGATTTGGCCCTTCAAATTAAAAGTCCTAGCCTTTCATATACAGTTCAGTCATTGATTTTGACTTACTGTAATTTTGACAAGACAGGGCTCTAAATGTTTTTTGCTTGGTCGACTATTTGGGGGCAGCCTTATTAAATTCTGTGCAAAAATATGTAGAAGCACAGTTTTGTTAAATACTTGACAGTTTGAAACAGTTTTCAACGAAGTAGTGAATTTACTGTAAAAGTATGAGTTCTGTTTTTTTTTTATCGTGGTATCCTGAAAACATCAAGATAATTACCCGCAATTCACGCACAAAATAAAACTTTTTTTTTTGGTATTTTATTTGGGTTTTTTTAGAGAGAGAGAGAGAGAGAGAGAGAGAGAGAGAGAGAGAGAGAGAGAGAGAGAGAGAGAGAGAGAGAGAGAGAGAGAGAGAGAGAATTGATTGGAGAGAGAGTGAGCGAGAGAGAGAGAGAGAGAGAGAGAGAGAGAGAGAGAGAGAGAGAGAGAGATAGAATTGATTGGAGAGAGAGATATTAAGACGAGCCAGAGGAAAGTGGACTGGGGTGGAGAGAGGAGGTGGTTGGAGCTTCTAGAGTGGAGTGGAGAGAGGAGGTGTTGGGGTGGAGAGAGGAGGTGGATGGAGCTGCTGCAGCCCCCTCTACCACCTGATTCTCATCACCCTCATCCTCGTTTGCTTTTCCTCCTTCCGGCTCCTCATTGGTCCTCTTCCAGAACCAGAAGCGTCTCTTCTTCTTCTGCATCTTCAGGAGCAGCTTCTCCAGTTGTTGCTTCTCTGTCTGGAGAGCCAGCTTGTCCAGCTGCAGTGTTCTTTTTTGGTCCTCC
Organism: Trachurus trachurus; assembly: GCF_905171665.1. Classification (NCBI taxonomy): domain Eukaryota; kingdom Metazoa; phylum Chordata; class Actinopteri; order Carangiformes; family Carangidae; genus Trachurus; species Trachurus trachurus. The sequence continues at coordinate 19,981,061 of NC_139913.1, read as the reverse complement.
AGGTTTCCCTTCTCAACCTGCAGAAGGTTCTTGTCTGCCAGCAGGTGTTTTTTCTCCACCTGAAGGATGTTGTTTTTTTCTTGGTGGTTGTTCTTCTCCACTTCGAGCCTGTTATTGTCTTGTTTTAATTCTTTGGTTTCCACCTCAAGGACGTTGTTTTTTTCTTGGAGGTTGTTCCTCTCCACTCTGAGTCTGTTGTTGTCCTGTTTTAATTCTTTGGTTTCCACCTCAAGGACGTTGGTTTTTTCTTGGAGGTTGTTCCTCTCCACTCTGAGTCTGTTGTTGTCCTGTTTTAATTCTTTGGTTTCCACCTCAAGGACGTTGGTTTTTTCTTGGAGGTTGTTCCTCTCCACTCCGAGCCTGTTGTTGTCCTGTTTTAATTCTTTGGTTTCCACCTCAAGGATGTTGGTTTTTTCTTGGAGGTTGTTCCTCTCCACTCCGAGCCTGTTGTTGTCATGTTTTAATTCTTTGGTTTCCACCTCGAGGATGTTGTTTTTTCCTTGGAGGTTGTTCCTCTCCGCTCCGAGCCTGTTGTTGTCCTGTTTTAATTCTTTGGTTTCCACCTCAAGGATGTTGGTTTTTTCTTGGAGGTTGTTCCTCTCCACTCCGAGCCTGTTGTTGTCCTGTTGCAGGTGTTCGTTCTCCACCTGTAGGACGTTGTTGTTGTCTTGGAGAACTTTCCTATCTGCATGCAGGACATTATTGATTTCCTGGAGGTTTTTCCACTCCAACTGAAACCTGTTGTTGTCATGTTTCAGTTCTGTGTTCTCTACCTGAAACATGCTGTTGTTTTCTTGGAGGTGTCTCTTCTCTGTGTCAAGCCTGTTGTTTTCTGCCAGGAGCTTTTCTCTCTCCATCTGCAACATGTCGTTGGCAGTCTGGAGGTTTTGCAGAACCTGGTTTTGTGCCTGTAGTTTTCTTTTTTCTTCCCTCAGGATTTGGTTTGTGGACTGCAGTGTAAGCTTCTCATCCTGAAGGACTTGGTGTTTTTCTTGCTGTCTTTGGGACACCTCCTTCAGGATGAGCCTTTCTGTGTGCAGCTTCTTGTTCTCTCTCTTCAGGACTTTTATTACCTCCTCCAACTCTTCCACTTTCCTCAAACTGCTGTCCTTGGTGTCCTTCTCTATCAGTCTCTGTAGATCATCTGAGCATTTTTGGAACATGTCCAAATACATATCTTTAGCCTTCTTGAGTTTCTGGATCTGAATGTCCTTTTCTTTGACATTCTCTGTCATTTCCTCCAACTGCATTTCCAGTTCCCTGTTCCCTAGGTGCAGTTCTTTCCTCTGACCCATCTTCTTCCAGGAGACTGTCATCTCATTGGGACATGCTTGAGTTTGTCCTCTCTCATGGTTTGGAGGACTTTGCTCGGCAGCTTCTGCAAGTTCTGCCCAAGTGAATTTTCTTCCAGCCATGGCGTGGTACGTTTGAAGACCAAATACTCTGGCTCAGTGTATGTGAGATTCACAGATAGCAGCCTGTATATACCAGAATTTAAAATTCTGGGTAAATATACAGGTTTTAAAATTCTCTATGACTTCAGAATAACTTTACATTTTTGTGACAAAACAAATTATGATGTGATGTTGACGTACTCTTGCACTGTGTGACTAAATAACACGGATACCAGCCTGTAAATAACAGCCTTATAAGTTCTGGGGCTATTTACAAGTTTTGAGAATTCTTTATGACATCACATTTTTTTCCTTTGAAGTCCGCACAGAGGACTGAGACTGTGACATCACAGCTGATGTTGAATTCTACATGACATCACGTTTTTTGCTTTGTCACTGAGAAGCGACTGTGACATCATAGCTTATGCTGACATGTTCATTGTTGGGCGCGTTACTTTTAAAAAGTAATTAGTTATAGTTACTAGTTACCTTCCCCAAATAGTAACTGAGTTAGTAACAGGGTTACTGATAAAAGTAATTAATTACCAGGAAAAGTAACTATTCCGTTCTTTTTTTAAATGCTAAAATATGTCAAATTGCTGAGACTTCTCTCCCTAACCCCCGTTTATCTGGAATTAACCAAGTTGCTCGTGACTCCTACACAGGCATAGGCTATGAATGGCTTGATCATTTAGCCCTAGAGTAAAAATGAAGTCCCGTGAGATTAGATTTTGGTGTTAATTTTTATGTAGATGGATAGATAGCAACAGTTAGAGGAGACAGGGTTAAACTAACTTCTGTCGACCCCTAGAGGAATTCTATGTAACTACTAAAACACTGCTGGTGCTTCCACATCATGTCTGGCATGCGGCCACACATACGCGAATAACAGTGGCGAATATTACCATTGACTTCCAGTGTTTATGTGCAAAGGGACGAACAAAACTAGTCTAGTTTCTTAACAACCTCTGATCTAATACAGTTTATTATTGTTAATATAAAGAAAATCCATAATTACCCACCTGCCTGTGTTATTCTGCTTCAGTCTTACCCCCTGCTCCCTAATTACTTAATAGTTTCACAGTAATTAAACAAGTCCAAACTGGAATTATTCTGACTTTACTAGATTGCTTTTTCATGGCAATTTCTTCACATTACCACATTGTTACTACACAGTTAATGGCCAACTTGACTGTCATGACTAGTCATGCAATTTATTTACTTTACTATATAGGCAGGCTACTATAATAACTACACTGTCCTTAGATTAAAGAGTTACCAATCATCCTTTACCAAATTGATTTCTTTAATATCTCAGAGAAGAATGATGTGACTCGTTATTATTCACAGTTTTATTTGAATGAATAAGAATAAATCTAAGTCACAATGTCCCCTCAAGATGATTCATAGTAGTGGATGCACACAGCTAAATGTTTTTATTTTTCTATTTATCAAAAGCATTCCTGAAACTGAAATGAGTGGTCATGAGGTGTTTCAGATAAAACTTTGCATGTGCCATTTATCTGTTTTAGTTCCACAGAGAGAGAAGCAGCAGTGAAAATGGAGGAATCCAGGCATATCAGAGTAGAGCAAGCTGACTGGTCAGCACATCTACTGTGCTCAATGGATTAGCTGCCTCTGTGACTCCACTGAAGCTGTTATACAACAGAAAATCACAATAACCAGCTTTTAATGTCAGTTTCTAACTAAGTAGGAAGTTACATTGAAAATGAGAAAAGCTGGACTTCATATTACATGACAGCTTTCTTCCTCTCACTCAGGTACTTACTTATTACTGCATTCACAGGTAACACGTGTGTTTTTGTGTTATTTTCAGCCAACCCTCACATGTTCTTCATCTTGACATGTGCCGCTGTTCTGGTTGCAACTTTCTCCTTCATCACAGTCATCGCCTGCCGCCCTCGTCATTACAACAGACTTCAGGTACCTAAAGGACCCAATTTGTAGCTCTGTCTTGCCGTGAACTATATAAAATGTTTTTATTATGTATTATTATTATTATCATACATGAACAAGACAGTGTAACTTGTCATTATTTTGGGTTAAAAGATTATGACAGGATACTTATTAGAAAACTGGGTTCAGCATTTTAGATAAAGATCCTCCAGGCCATATTACGTAATAAATTGTTGTTAAAATGATGGTGGTTAATATTAAATAATTCTTTTATATCAGTTTGCGTAAAGTATTTCAAGTGTAATTGACAGAATCAGTGACTGCACTTGAATGCTGTAAATGACCACAAGGAGGCTGTCTGAGCCCAGAAATAAATTACACCTGATTCTGTGCAGTGTATAAACACCTGGAAAAGTCAATGCACAGTGAATATTGAATTGACGTTTATGTAATTCTATTTAATCTAAAATAAAAAACAATTAAAAAAAACAACAGGACATTTCACTGACTGACATCTGTCTGTATCAATGTCATTTTGCAGATTGCAACTGCCAGTAATGCTTTATTCCTGAAGAACCAAGACGCAGATGATCAAAGCACGATTCTCTTCAACTTTGCCAACGAGGGACGAGGAGAGAAAGAGCCACTTATCCTGCAGTATGGGACTCAGTACTCATCTTAACCATCAAAACACTTATCTGTCTGCTATCTGTGTTACAGTGTAGGCAACTGTTGCTAGACTTGTTTTGTCAGAAGAGTACGCAATGATACTTTTGCAATAGTACTATTTGTCATCTTATTACATATCGCCATAAAAGATGTGTAAAAATCTGTGCAAAACATATAGACTGATACGGATTTTTAATAAATCACGTTGTATAAGCGCAGTGCCTGTTTAAGACTATGGTCTAAGCTGTGTAAATTATAGGTTTAGTCGATCTTGCTTAGTAAGTTACTGTAAATACTTGTGCATTTTTTCTAAAGTAGGTGATAGTGATCTGAGCTCAGGCTGACATTCAGATGATCTCATGATAAATTCATGGCTCAAGTGCAGCTCATGTTTAAACAATGAGTTTTAATTTCAGGTCATGCTGTGAATGCACCAGACTGCTCATTTATTTTTTGTCTTCTTTTTCATATTGATGTGTAAATTTGGGAATTGCTTTGCTTTGCTTTCAAGATAAAGAATTAAAGTATGTTCCATTTGTATTAAGTTTCTTGTGCAGTGCTATAGATAGATAGATAGATAGATAGATAGATAGATAGATAGATAGATAGATAGATAGATAGATAGATAGATAGATACAAACCCTCAGGGGCCTATCCTGTCAAATTGCAATATATGAGACATTATACTAAGTGAGGAAACATCAAAGTGTTTCAAGCTGATTTAGCCAAACAAAAAAGATGGATTAGCTCAGACAAAACAGAATCCTTGAATCATTTCCCACAGCGCTGACGTCAATCAGATCAGTTTTCTGCTGTTTAGTACCTTGATGGTGTTTAATGACAGCTTGTCCTCGGCTAGAGGTGTCACAACATTATTAATTGTGAGGATGCTGATGAATGCCAGCTGTCAGAGATGCGGTTAGGAGCTGCAGGTGCTGCGGCGAACGCCTCACTTCTATCTGAGAATCGACCTTGTGGTGAAAAACTTTTGGTTTGTAAAGTCACTGGTATGTTACATAAAACAAGGCCTTTGCTTTACCCTATCTGTAAGTTATCTTTCCACCTCCTCCCCACAACACAACAGCAAACATAACTGTCACCATAAATATCATATTAAGGACAAGTGAGTTGAAGCAATTTGTTTGTGTTTCTGTAATAGTGTAACTTGATTATGTCTTCACAACAGTGTGGGTGGAATAATATCTGTGAGCTCTCAGGTTGGAAATGTTCTACCTAATACTAAAACACGACCACTGTGATTCAAGCTGCATCGACAGATTCTTTTTAATTGGTCATTTGGGGGTAGCTAAGCTGTGAACACAACACTGGCATCCAGTATAAACTTTATTAAACTCATATGGGGGACGCATTAGCAAACAGTTATTTATTTACATTTTCAGCAAACCCATTAGAATTCAGTTAGAGTCATGTCTAGCTACTCTACCCACAGCTCATCAGCCAGCCGCTAACCGTGTCTGTCTGACAGTGTGCAGACAGTGTGCAGTGGGTTTTTAGTGTTTTTAGTGCTGAAAACAGAGACGGTGAGGGTAAAACAAATATTAAAGCTGCGGGACAGGACCAAAACAACGAGTGGACAAATGCTTAAACACGTACAGGAACTGCACGGTTCTCTGAGTCACTTCAAGCGCCCCTATTAATGTAACACACATTTGTTGCATTGTTGATATACAAAAAAATGATGAGTGCAGCTTCCCAGACTAATGTGAATTTCAAGTGGTTCTCCAGTCAATAATGAAACTGCCAAGCCCACTTACACATCCATCTGTGATGTTCCATTTTACACATCATTATTTCTACCTTTGCTCCACAACTTGTTTCTGTCGCACCTTGTGACATTGATTTATTTGTTAAGTTTTGTGTTTGCATGCTGTTTTAGTTTCAAGTTAATGTTCTTGTAAGAATTATTCATTACACCTCAGCTTTGTGTTTCTACTGCGGGCGTTTGGGTAACCTTTAACCTTTGTCATTATGTTCTTAGCTTTTCATTTTTTGAATTTTATCCCAGTCTAATACTTGTGTCTATGTATACAGTACCATTGTGTGTGTCTGTTTTGTGTGGACTGCTGAAACACCTTTTATATTTTCTGTTGTCTGTGAACAGTGCTATATAAATTTAATAAACTTTATTATTATTTATTATCATTTTGATGGCTCATTACTTTTAAAATGGCACAATGAAAATCAGCCATTAACCATTTATTCAGCTTTGTAACATCAGACATAAAACACACGCTGCTAAACTTTGAACAGATACATGGCGCCATTTGACATCTTTTCCATTCCCATGAATATTATTGATTGAGTTGAAATGAGGGCTTTCATGTTATTCCCCACAGAAAAAAGGCTATAACATGACATGTTGTGAATAGAGGAACCTATGTGTGTGCATATATATATGGAGCATGAACACTCAAGCTAAATAAATGATGTAAAAATAGGAAAACTTTGAAGTACATGACAACTTGACAAGGCTGCCACAACAAAACCCTTTATAATGTTGAGTCCTAAATAATATGTTTTCAGAGGAATGTGTGGTTTGAAGAACTTGCTTGGTCTAAGGGAGTCTGTGTGTGACGTCACCCCTGACCTTTCGGCCTCTCTCATCTGTTAAGCATTGCTAATGCCACCCAGGACACCTGTTGTTGTCTTGACCAAAGCCTTCTGAGTCTAAAGACCCTGCTCAGCCTGTGGTACTAACTGCTCATGTCACTCCTGTGTCACCTTAACAGCTTGACAGATATCGCTGATAAGAGCGAAAGGTGATTTTACACTCTGCCATGTGCGTAGACATCTGCCAGGGGAAGGAGATCCAAAGTAATAGCTTATAGACAAAAGACAGGCACTAGTGAATTCATTTTGCAGCAGTAGTTTCCTTTATTTTCCATATTTATTGGCAAAGCAAATAGTTTTCACCACTTACAAAACATTCAATGGCACTTAAGTCTCCATTACAAGGCCACAAGACAATGTGGTTAACGCCATATAGGAGTACTAAACTCAAATATTTTTTAGACATCGACACTAAATGACGGAAAATTACACAACAGATACAAATGATTAAGGTACACCATGTACATTTGTGAGGGTTTTGATCTAGTCTGTTACATCTTTGTGTTGAATGCTTGGTTACAATATCCACAGCAACAACATCACAAATCCCAGATGAAAATATATCACAGCAGCGATGGATTTATATATCAATAATAATAATAATAATACTTTTAACATGATTCACCAAGTTTGTTCCAATGGACAAGGCAGGAGGAAAAGCACTGTGATAGACTCACTAGTATCACTGGTATCAATGCAAATGAAGAATAGCTTCCCAATAGCTTAAGGGTTTCACTAACTTCTATCAGAGAGTTAAAGCTATTGCACGTATGCTCCATTACTACACAAATGTTAAAGTGCCAAGTGGTTTTTTCCCTAGTTTCATTTCCCCTTAAAAATGACCCGAACACTTCAGGATCAGAGGTTTGATTGATGTTGGCTCTAAGCCCATTTCCTAGTTAAGGTAGAGACATAACATTAGCCAGACCTTTAATCTTTCCTCCCACACAGCACGCAAACACCAGCTCACATGCCCCTGCCAAACAGTCAGCTAGTCTGGACCTCGATGTATTTGTAGTAGTAGCAGCACACGCGTGCGTCTGTGCTGGACCAGGGTGGATTTTCATTACTTCAAAGCTTTCGAGTGTGGAGGGAGGGGCAAAGTGGGTGTTAGCTGGAATACCTGAGGGGACCTTTTTTTTTTTCCACGGTGGGTGTAGTGAAGTTGTAAAGTACCGTAATCCTGGCGGAGAACAAGTCGGTCTGTACTGTAACTCTCTGATTGCCACTGTTCTGCCTCCACAGAATTAAAGATTTGCACTTTGGTGTGTTACCACATTTCATCGCTACAGGATCCAGTTGTCTACAACTTTGTCTGTAACTACACTGCAAAAACTTTCCAAGAATATTTGTCTTATTTCTTGTCAAAATGTATAATTTGTAGTCAAAACTAATCTCTTTCCACCTCACCACCTATAAAGTAACTTGTTTTTAGATCATTTTCACTTATTTCAAACAAATTTTCACTTGAAATAAGCAGAAAAATCTGCCAGTGAAAGCAAGTTTTTTTTGTGCTTGTAATAAGAAAGAAAAACTTGCTCCACTATCAGATTTTTCTACTTATTTCAAGTGAAAATATGCTTGAATGAAGTAAAAAGTGTCTAAGTCTAGTCTTCATTTGAGTATAATTTGATTTGTTTTGACATGACATCAGAAATGACATTTTGGCTAGAAATAAGACACATATTCTTGGTAAGATTTTGAGTTTTTACAGTGTATTTGATTTTCAAATGGTTCACATATCCCTAATGTATCTCTGTGCAAAGCAGACACCAACATCAAGTCCATAAACTGCCTATCAGTGAGAGCAGGTAATAAAAAAAAAACTCTAAGTGGATGGAAACACTTAATGAAGAGAGGAGCACAGAGGCAGTTTTTAAGCATTAGGCAGCCGCTCCTGACACACCTCCAGGGGCCGTTTGAACGCTCCCCTTCCAAAGACTTCCACGTTGCTGGCGAGCCAGGAGACCACGTTCCCAGGTATGTAAGAACTACAGTTGGCCATGGACTGGATCTCCACCGGCTTCAGAATGCGGTCCCATATGTTCACCTGACTCAGCTCGCCCACAAAGGCCTGTCCGGCGTCGAAGCGCCCGCCCACCACATCCTGTAAGGGCCATAAACAGGACGGTGTACATTTACCGCACAGACAATAACAACAACAACAACAACACCATTATGAAAGGTAATTATCTTTATGTGAGGGGGAGGAGGTCATCTGTGGGACAATGGATGGACTGGTGATTAAACTTATAGTTCTTGGGTTTAATGTGTGTTATTGCCTCAGACTTATCTGGGCTGCACACACACCAGAAAGAACACTGAGGTCAAATCTTTGATGCTCATTTCTGGGACTATCTTGATCTTAGCAGCCTTTAGGGGAAGGTTACAATCTATGATTAAAAAACTAATACATGGTGAGCATTTTATAAGTTGAGTCCATGATCTCTAGACTCACTATATTAAACTGGGACTTCATGCTTTTATCAGAATTTTTCCTCCTGGCAGCGAAAAGATTGATGTGACAGAACTTCATGCTGGAGGATAAAACATACTGATAATTCAAATTAAACTGTTAACTCCATAAATAAGAAATGAAAAATCCAAATGATTAAAACAATTTGCGATCAACTGATTGGATTTTGATTAAACTTCTGGAAATTATGTATCTCATTACTTTCCTTCAGCATTTTAAATGCAAATGTGAAACTGTCTCTCTATGTTCCACAAACCTACAGTGTAAGTATATTACTGTTAATGCATAGGCCTACTGTTCTTACACAGGACATAGTTTGCAATGTGTATTTTGTACAATTGGATTTTAATAACACTATCACACTTCAGTCTTCAGCCACGCTAGCCGCTCTCCGAGGCCAAGCTTATGCACAGTGGTGCTTTGAGCTAGAGGCTAACGTAAGCATTCACGCACATGGTGATGTTTAGCACAGCTGTGGGTGATGGGGTGATGGAAATGTGATCAGTTTTGAAGATATTTGCTGCATAAATCAAATGTAAGTGAGGCAAATGGAAACTGCGACCTGATGATGGCATTAGATAAAAAGTTATTACTACTGATTCAGAGGATGAGTGAATGCTTGTAGCAACTCTTATGATGATCTAACTATGACATTTATATAACACACATCTAAATTCAAATTCACCAGATGCTGCTTTTGGTACTTTGTTGTCAGCGTGTGGCCAGAGAGGTTTTCAAACACTGCTGAGTGGATTTTCACAGAACTATACAGAAGGATGCAGCTCAAAACTCCATTTCCACATTGCTAATAATGCACTGATTGGTCCAGAGGGAAACACAGCTTGTGTGTGCAGTGACAGGTCTGCTGTTGTCTTGATAATTACTTTGTCATGATAACCTGCCACCGTCTTATTACTGCTGCTTTAGCTCTGGCTGATTTTCTTGTTTTCACTTGCAGTTCGCAAAGGGACAAGGAGCATCATAAATAACACTGCTTACTGGCAGAGCTCTGTGACATTGGGCTTTCAAGTGTTTATCTCATGCTGATATGAACATGGAGAGCTGATGGTAAATTGTGAGTGTGTGTTGCTGTCTTTGTTAAGATGATATTCCAGGTAGGTGGCGGCTTTCTTTGATCATCACAGATTGATGTCTACATGCGAAGAGACACAGGGACGCATCAAACATGATGACTCATTCTCAAAGACGTTTTGGCTTCTTTACCTGCTCCTGCCCCAGTATGATGACCCCCCCTGGTTTGATCGGGTGCCAGGCCGCCAGGTTGTCACCGGTTCCCAGCTTCGCTCCGTTTTGGTAGGCCTCCCATTGGCCGTCCCTCGTGGTCCAGGAGATGCAGATGTGGTGCCACCTTCCATCACGCACCTCTAAAGGCAACTGGGCAACCTAAAGGTCACAAAACTTTGGACTTAGTTGATGTTATGTGAATAACAACACATTAAACAGGTGAACTGATAATAAACCAGAGACAACTTGCCTTGTCATTAATGAGAAGCTCTATTGGGTTATTGCCCCATTCGATAAGCACAATTTCATTCGCTTGGCCCGGCACTCCGTATGAGAAGGGCGTCCCTATGCCGGGAGTGGCGCTGGACTTGATCCACATGCAGAGAGTGAAGGCGTACATCTCTGGCAGGCTCTTTGTGATGCGGCCGTACAGGTAGTTGGTCCTCAGGGGAAGGGACAGCTTAAACTGCTCCGGGGACTTGAAGTCTCCCCCTCCTGTAATGAGACGGGCAGGGAGAAAGAGAGATGAGACAGGGACGGGGACGTTAAGGGTGAGATGTGTCCTATGAGGTCTTTTCTTAAACTTGTAAATCTCGGTCTGAGAGTGAAAGAGTGAAAACCCCTTTCTTTGTGTTTCATATGCACACACACACACACACACGCACACACACACACACACACACACACACACACACACACACACACACACACACACACACACACACACACACACACACACACACACACACACACACACACACACACACACACACACACACACAGTAGTGGTTGAAAAGCAGCCTTGACAAAAGGTTCCTTTTATGTCAAAAATATGCATGTCTCTCTATTTTATTCGCCAGTCTCTGATTCATCAGGCTCTCTCAACTTCTTTATACACCTGAGTGCCCTTCTCTGCTTCATTTCCATTAGTGTGTCATAGGAAAAACCAGGTTGGATGCGTTAGTAGCATCATGTACCATTCTCCGATTCACTCAGCATATCCACTAATGTGCTATATCTGTCCCCATACACTATTTTATCATGATTCTATCTGTGCAGTGTCGGTGATGTAGATCTGACTGTGTTTTCCTGCACCTTTCTCCAGCTCACTGATCCTGTCCACGAGGGCGTTCAGCGTACTCTCCGTCTTCAGCCTGTAAGCAGCTGTGGCGTTGGACAGCATGCTCTTCTCCTGCTCCAGGTTGCTGACTTTCTTCAGGAGCTGTTTCTCCAGCTCCCCGAGCCGTCGCTGCAGCAGGTCGCGGAGCTCACTGGGGAAAGCAGCTCCGGATACGTTGGCGCGCATCTGATGTTGCTAAGGAAGGGATTGACAGAGCAAAGATAAGCAGGAAGTACACAGGAATAATCAGGGACAATGAGTCTCCTGAGATGTGACGCCTTGCATCACTGTGATGGAGTGAAAAGCCATTAAATATATATTCAGGATTTTTCCATTAGTGGAAATTGGAGAAAAGTGCATTTTCTGCATTGTTCTGATCAGTTTTCTTATCCTGATCAGCCATGGAAACTATCTCTGTTTGCTCATGTAAAGCACATGTAATGTGAAGAACAGAAAATAAACAATCTAAATGACCTATAGCTTCCATGTTGTAAGGCTGTCATTTAAATACAGTGAGAAAGATATTCTTTAAGCTTTTTCAACAGACCACATTACACCCTTCACATATAAACACACATGTGATAAGAACTCTGACTTTGGCCGCAGGTACAAATTTAATCTCTTCCCACTGGTTCCTGTGTTTGATCTCCACCATGCCCACTAAGGATTCTCAGAAGTGCCGGTGTGCTGCTGAGCTGTGCATTTACAATGTGTCCTAATCCTATCAATCCGCACTAACAAACAAACAGTGCTTTTACGCATGGCATGGCATGGACTTGGCACAGGGGTGGCATATCCTTTGCGCAACTGGTGGCACCTTACCTCCAGGTTCTCCAGCCGGTCCTTCAGCCCTTGCATGGTTTTTCCAAGACTATCAATTGAGTCATTCGGATCTCTGGGAACATCTCCCATTGTATTTTGTTTTTCTTTGCCCCATGAGCCCCCCTTGTCGTACTTCCTGTCGTCGGTGGCTGAGGCGCAGAGGGACAGTTTGGTGGTTAACTCGTTGATGGTGCCAACCTGTTTGGAAATGGTTTCTTTCTGCTGTAAAATTGTTTCCCGTAGCTGCATGACGGTGTTTCTGAGCTCCTCTTCTTGGCTCCCGGCGTTAAGCTCGGGCAACAACGTCACGGGGCAACTGGCATCGCCGCTCAGGGGTATCGCCCGGCAGATGTACCGCTTCCCATCGTCCGGCTGGCCGCTCGCCGGTTGACCCGAGACCAGCGCACAAAAACAGAACAATCCGTACAAAAGTGAAAACATACCGGCAGCGTTCACCGCCATGGGAAACGAAAGGCAGGCAGGGGTGAAGAGCCTCCCACTTAAGCCTTAACACTCTCTAATGATATCCACCCTTAAGTACAGTGCGCAAAAGTGTACTCTAGCGCGCTCTACTCCAAAGAAAACATCATGTATATCTATTTCTACAAAGCAGCTCCATACCTAACCAGCAACCAGAGAAATTTCCGAGTAGAAAATCCGATAAAGAACGACTCGGGTCACTTTAAGCCCGGTTAATGTGACTTGTGTAAACGGAACTATTCCTGGCACAAGCAGAGCGCAGTGTGGCGCTGATCGGACAGCTCCTCTAAGGAAAAGAGGATTACCAAAAAAAGGCGTCTGTGGAAGCTCCTGGATTGGTTGTAGTAGGATGACGGCACGGACCGGCTGGGACAGACTTTAGATTATTAATTTGTGCGGAGAGTTAATTAAGCAATGGAGACAGCGAGGAGTTAATGATCTCAACAATGGAGCTGATGATGAGGGGAGAGCCACCGGGACTGAAAACAAAAGAAAAAAAAGAAAGACACATGGGTCACTTTCCCTTTCCCTGATTCATTTACCTCATTGTTGCCTATATGTGTGCGCTATAGAAGGTGGTATAGAGTAATATTTGCTCGAATATAAATCAGAATAGCTATATGAAAGTATTTTACAAGCCAAATTAAAGCCACAATTACACATTTTCAAAACCATGACAAGTCATTAAGGCAGATGAGTCTCTTCAATGAACCAGATGGTGAAGAAACAGGATGTGGTGATAAACAATTAGTATCAGCTACCTGCCTGCCAGTGAAAGGTCAATGAGGCCTGGGGTGCAGACTGCTAGACCTACCACTGTGCTTTGAGCATCCACCATCATACTCTGTGGATTTTCATAAATGAAACTCAGGGATGACAAAAAGAAAGAGAAGAAAAAACAAAACAAAGAAGCTGTTTGGATTTGAGATTATGTTTTGGCCTTTAAAGCAGACATCCTAAGGGAGCTCGTATCACATGAGGACAGGATTGCTGTTATTTGGTTAATTAGAGCCATGATTCTTACGCTCACGTTCATACTTACCAGTGTGTTTGGGATCAGCTAACTGTCAGGACTGGCTGATGTCCATTAAATATGCCTACGATCTGTCAGGTTCAGCCAGTTTGAACCATCTGAAAGGGAAAAGCCCTTTTTCATGTTCTTATCAATAGTGTTAAATTAAAGAAACTGCCTGTAGTCACCAGTCAATCAGTGAGGCTATTCTGCCATTATTCAACGACTAACTTTTTAACTCATTAAAAAAAAGGATAATAATAATGCATCATAAAAGCATGATTAAAGCAGGTTTTATTTGTAAGTGGTGGAAAGAGCATTGTACAGATGTAGCTAAGAATTTTTATTGTGCAAACTAGTCAAGTAAGCCTTCAATATTTTATAAATTCTGTAACACCATACCTATTACAGAACACAGGGGTTGCTGTGCAAACCAATTACCATCATCAGTGACAGACTCTGCCTCCCTCGGTGCAACTGAATATTTTACTCTGACATCATGCCTATTTTCTGGTCTCCAGGTGTTAAAGACAAAAGCTACCTGCTGGTTCAAGATAAACCATATGACTCATAATAAACAGCTCCGGGAAATGAGAAAATCAACTTTGATTAAACTATCTACGACACTGTCATTATGAAATCAAATTTTCCACTAACAACCATATACTGACAGAGCTGGAGACATGCTGTGCAGTTTGCCTGCATGGCGGAACGCATCCTCTTATTCTGCAGAAACCAGGAGCGCAGTTGGATGAATAAAAAGTGAATGTGCATGGGTGCTTTAGATACAAGAATAGATTTTCAGGGTTGATTATTGGTTATTCAGACTCAGTCTCAAGGAAAGTGCACTTCTTTTTATAGGGAAAATAATGCAGGGGCGATCCAGCTTCATGATAAGAGTATCAGCAGCCGGAACAGTGCACTGAAAAAAACATAGATCTAATGGACAGATGAGTAGTTTTGGAAAGCTGCAGAACCAGTGTGTCATCCACTCTCCTCTCTTTCCCTTTCAGAATAAAGCCCCCATCAGGAAAAGGGAGAAAAAACATTAATGAAATCAACAGGACAGTGCAATAAGCCCGAGACAAACATCTTTTAGCAGATCATTACCACTTATGGAACAGGGGGCGCAAAAGAGAATGAGAATGTCATACTATACGTCAAATTATCTAGAACATTATTTGTGACATTCAGTGAAAGGAGCATCTCATTCTGCAGTCTTTTGCCAGTGGCTTCACTCTATAGATGGAGGAGGATGTTGTGCAGGGAGAGAATTGTGAATTAAAACCCATTAGCAAAGCATACGAGCAGGAGACAGTCCTGATAGATTAGGCCAGAAAAATAAAAACCATCTTTCAACGAGACTTCATTATTTCCAAAGCTATTGAAACAAGTGTCATGGGAAAGAGAGAGAGAGAAAAAACTAAATTCTTGCTGCCTTACTCACACAGTGTTATTTATGAACCACCAAAGCGCACATGACAGCAGCTAAATTTGGTCACGAGATATGGGACAGTCTTTGAAATGATCATGAACTGTATGATATTCGGTCATAACTGGTGTGTTTATTCTTATTCGACTGACCAACTCAATGAAAAGAGAAGAGATGAAAAAGCAGTCCAGAGGATCAATGAAAACAGAGAACCACTAAACATCAACATTTTTCGGCAACTGAAAAGAAAAGAAAAAGATCAATTATTAAACCCCAATACTCCACACTCCTCCTGGCTCGCCTCTACTAAATGTTGCACATCTTTCCATGGGCACTGTCCCTCATATGAAAATCTGTAATTTGAAAAAAAAGAAAAGAAAAAGCCCTGAAGACCAAGCACTCAGCCTGGTGTCCAGTGTTGTTCTCAAAAACACAGTTTATAATGCTGTAGTATAATGTTTGCCCATGTTCATACATTTAAATCAAAAGGATATCATGGCAAATGATAGGCTCAGATCAAGAAATGCGTTCATAGTAAGACATGGCATTCCGCTTGTTTTACCTTGAGCACTGAAGAAGTCACAATATAATCTGCAGTCCCAAATCACCTTCAGTGGGCTGCCATCTTGTGGTAAGAAACCACACCAACTAGTGCAACAGTATGGACACATTGGTTATAAAACAGAGAATAAATTAAGTAGGTGACTTTAGCTCCTCATGCATAATTCCATATTATGACAATCTTTCATTAGTCACTTTTTAGCCATTGTAATCAAGATAGCTTGACTTCCTTTGTGCTCTTGTTTATTCTCCTTTAATGCATTTTAAGCTCTAATTCTTTTGGAAGACTCCTCCTCAAAGTCGACCTCTGACCCTCTGAAAAATAACTGATATTAAACATAAATAATTTAACAACCGATAAACATTCTCAATTGTTCTAGTTAAAACAATCCATTAATGCCATGCTGACCTTTATGACTCCAACACTGGTACCTGCTCTTTACTTTACATGCAAGAGATAGCCTACCAGTGCATGGTTATACAATGTCTGTAGGCTACCTCCTCAGTTCTGCTGTTTGTGGTGACAGGTGCACAGATGTTTGTTTGCTATTTGCACTGTGAAAAGAAGGTATAACAACAATGAAACACAGTTTATTCAGAACGTATTCTCACACAAAGCCACAACGAAATATGTAGATGGGAGTGGGACATAGCAGCCGTGGTTTGAAGGAAGAACTCGTATAGTTGTGGTCTAGGCCTATTTAAACGAAGGAAATCCGCCCCATTCGCAGAAACAGTGGCAGCCAGACATGAGCTGCTTTTTTCATAAAGTAGAGAAACACTGGCATCAGCCTCAAATAAGACCCTGATTTCAGAATATGAAGTTCTGGTTCAATTCCAAGTTTGAACGTAAATCTAAGGACCTGCCGCCACCGCGCAGGCGCAGTGGTCTGCACAGCGACTTCCCCTGGAGCCCGAAGACCTTCGAAAACGATGGTCTTATAACTACTGGTTTTGATGCTGTATCCTTCCGTCAGCACTAGAATAAACCGTTGGAACAAAAAATCCTGTTTCCACGGAACTGAACATCGATTGCATAATTTCAACGTGCGAATACATGTGTATTAAACATATTGCACGATGTATATACATTTAAAGTGAACATGTGATGAACAATCCGCGGAGGGATATCACTCATCTTCACCGGTCGCAGGCTCCGGGCAGCAGCAGCACGAGCGCGGCGGATACGGACCGACAGCTTCCTGTCTGTGGCGCTCGGTAAGTGCAAACCGTTTGCTTTTTACTATAAACTTAACGGAATATTGGCTATTTCCCGCAGTCTCCACAGGTAGTATTACAGTTTTTAATGCCGAGAAGGAGTGGCTATTTTCCGCTGTCTGTGTTTGGTTTGTTTTGAACAGAGTTTACCGTCAGGGGGATGCGCGAGCGCTTTCTTTCTTTATGGAAGCTAGCCTATTAGCTAACGGTTGCTAATGTCTTTTGCAGAATTAATGTTATCTATGACTTTTTTAGCTTCTCGAGTGCATGAATAAGGTCGTAAGACCTCTTATTAACACAAGGCAAGCAATTCCAATCCCGAAACGACCAGTTTTAATTCACTAATGCTGTCAAAAAATGTGCTAGCTGATGCTCACGGTGATGTCATCATTGTGCGCCCCAGTAAGAGGCATGTTGTTTATAGATTTTGTTATCTTTTGATGTAACAACGCCCAATCTAAATATTGAGAAAGTATAACTTTACTTACTGCATTACCTGAGAGACTTGGCATCGCTCTCAGTGCAAATGTATTGAAGTCATATCTCCCCTCTCATCTCTGCAGTGTACATGAAATCACACTGAGACCTGTGCAGACTCCTGTCTGCCGCCTTCCACAGCTACCCTGTCTGTCCCAGCTGCAACCATGGCCTTTGTGCCTGCCCCCAGCCCCACTGTGGTCGATCAGACCACACTCATGAAGAAGTACCTGCAGTTTGTTGCAGCGCTCACTGACACCAACACTCGTAAGTTCATAGATATTTAAGTATTTTGCAAGATATGAGTGATGTTTTAGTTCGTTATTTGTCAAGTTATATGGTTATTTATATGATTAATTAAGTGTAAACATGAAAACGATTATTATCGAAGTATTCTTCCAACATTTTTGTTATTGTCTGGATTGACATACCGGTAGTTGCAAATTCAAAGAGTACATTTCCCCTTCACAATAATAATACATGGCATGTTATTGGATATAACTTATTTCTATTTAGTGTCAACAAATAAATTATGATTCATGTGCTTAGCATGGGCAATGTGATGAGAGCGATACGCTTTAGTCCAGTCAAGGGTACGTGTGATGTGGGAGAGTGCCTGTCTGTGTGGGTGTGTTTGAGTGAGTGTGTTACTTGATGTACCTCTTGATCAAACTGGACGCTGAAAGTAAAACTGATAAGATCTGAGAGTCCCTGCTGAGCACATGGAGACGGCCATGAAAAGTGAAAACGTATCATTAGCAAGTGTGATTAATGGCGGTGCTCTGTCCTTCAACTTCCAGCCGATGAAACTAAGTTGAAGATGATGCAGGAGGTCAGCGAGAACTTTGAGGTGAGTTTGATGGATGTTCTGAGTGTGATGGAGAGGATTCATTTTCTTTGTCTCCGCTGATGAATTTTTAAGTGATAAAGTTTTTTTTAATTCTTCAAGTTTCTTTTAAACTATAAAAACTAGAATAATACTTCTCTGATGCATTGAAGAAAGTATAGCAATGAATGATGAATGTTAATTAGATTTAAACTTTGTTCTTTCTGTGTTGCTTCATATCATACATTGTCTTGATTTGTCAATTTCAGAATGTGACATCTTCACCTCAGTACTCCACCTTTTTGGAGCACATCATCCCTCGCTTCCTCACGTTTCTTCAAGATGGAGAGGTGCAGTTCCTTCAAGAAAAACCTACACAGGTATGTGGCTAAAGATACAATGGCCCTCTCTTGCACTTCACTTACACCTTTTCTTTTCACTGATGTTTAGTAACAAATCGGCAGTATGACAATACAGCTATATAACAGGTGTGAGGTAATTTGCTTTAACATGTAATCCATTTGTTCAGCAATTGAGAAAGCTGGTATTGGAGATCATCCACCGCATCCCAACAAATGAACACCTTCGTCCACACACCAAGAACATCCTCTCTGTGATGTTTCGCTTCCTGGAGGTATGAGTCCTAATCTCTCACAACAACACAACATTTTGCATATTATTGTTTTGCACCAGTTTAGTTACCTTAAAACTAAACTGGCACACATATATGAACTTTTGTATTGTTATGTCACACAATTTGTCCCTGTATTTTTTCCAGATTGAAAGTGAGGAAAATGTCCTAATATGCCTTCGCATCATTATTGAGCTGCACAAACAGTTCCGCCCTCCAATCTCTCAGGAGGTGAGTTCTTGAGTTGTGAAAGAATCAGTCAGGTTGGAGATAGTGATCTTTCCTGGTTCGATGCCTATTAAAGGAAACAATCTGGACTTTTGGATGATCATGTTTTACATTTTCCTCTCTTTTCAGATTCATCACTTTCTTGACTTTGTGAAGCAGATTTATAAAGACCTTCCCAAAGTTGTTGTAAGTACATCCTTCATCATGTTCTTACAGGAGACAACTTGTCATTGTCCTTTCCTCTGCCGTTCTCCCTTTCCAAACATGTCTGTCTAACCACGTCTCTCTATGCTCCCACTAGGCAAGGTACTTTGAGAACCCACAGGTGATTGCAGAGAACACAGTTCCCTCTCCAGAAATGGTGGGGATGATCACCTCCGTGTTGGTTAAGACTGCACCTGAGAGGGAAGACAGCGAAACCCGAACAGTAAGCTTACCCAACCCAACAGTTTGTCCTGTGTTTATACCCAATACCTTTACAGTACTGTCTCCAACCACTGGATGGTAGTAGTGTTCTGTCTTGACACACCAACAGAGAATACCATGAAGTGCACTTAGTCTCTAAATAGTCAAATGTAGAGAGTACACTATGCTCTCATTGAGCAGTCGCCTGTTTCACGTGATTAGTTATGTGATCATCGCCCACTGAGTGATCCCTAAATATATGTAAAGTTGGTAGTGTGACACTAAATCTGTTGAGTAAGTATCTAATAATGTTATAGCCAGCAATTACTGTTAGTGGGGTCAAAGCAATTCTAATAAGACTAAATAAACAGCAGTCTGCTAAGGGTAATCTAAAGGTTTTACAACACATGCACTTAAGATCTGTTTCACTGAGAAACTTGGTCCTTTACTGAGATTTTCTTCCAATTAAATTGTATTTTTATTACAACAAGACTGCTGGAAACATTAGAGGCAACGCACATTTTATACTAAAACTTGACCTGTACATCTGTCCTGCAGCGCTGGTGTATTTATCACAATCACCTTGTGTGTCCCGCTGTTAAATCGCTCGCTCATTACAGTGGTCTCATTATGTTTCTCCTTTTATGTCTGCCTCTAGCACACCATCATTCCACGGGGGTCTTTGTCTCTCAAGGTGCTGGCAGAGCTGCCCATCATAGTGGTGCTGATGTATCAGGTGAGTGAAATACTACCAGAGTGTAAAGTTAGCAGCGTAAATGCAAAGGAAACAAATTTACTGAATTATGGAGATGAAAATTAAGTTGCAAAGATTTCGACATCAGAAACTCAGTTGACTCATCTGCAATTTAATTGGAAACATAACATTTTTCAGCATATTTTCGGCTATAACTACATATAAATAAATTATTTTTTGGAATGAATTCCTTCAGCTGTGATGATGTCTATATTAAAATGAGGTTAGTTTCTCATTAACTGGGATTGTGTGTTTGCTCTCTCCCCTCAGCTGTATAAACTGAACATCCACAATGTGGTGTCCGAGTTTGTGCCCCTCATCATGAACACCATCATGCTCCAGGTGTCACCACAGGCCAGGTAAGATGCGTTTGTGAATGCTTGTTAACATGCACTCTCATATTGTACGTGTGCTGTGCAAGTGTGTCTGAGAGGTGTTTGAGCGAGCCTTTAACAAATTTCAACGGGCACGTTTAACAGAATTGATTTTTTCCCCCCTCTTCCTCTCTCACACAAAGTTTGTTGATAGTGTTGGTCGGCACTTTGCCTGCCAGTGACTGAGTTAAAATCCATTTGGAGAAGTTAAAATTGTAGGAATTGGCTTAGCAGGAGGTGAAACCCTCTCAGGGTGGGAAGAGAGTTGCGTTAAGCGTTTTGAACAAGAAGGAAATGGAGCAGAGTTAATTTAGAATAAAAGACCTCAGCAGTGTCTGGCAGGTATAGGGAGAGTTTCTTTCTGACATGCAGTAACAGCTGTGACGCAAACAAACAAGCCACCCATGTAGAATTGGCTCCCAAATGTAGATGCAGAATTTCAACCCGTGTAATTGCCACCTACTGCAGGTATACAACATCATTAATGTCCTTGATGGGAGTTAATGGCTTTTGTATGTAAATCGCTCTGTTTCCTTTGCAGGCAACACAAGCTTTATAACAAGGAGCTGTATGCAGACTTCATTGCTGCTCAGATCAAGACACTGTCGTTTCTGGCCTACATCATTCGAATCTACCAGGTACAGCTGTTTGATGGCTGCGTGTTTCATCATCCGTTGCTGATGAATAGGTTCAATGAGTCATCCTACATTAAAGCAAAATGGTCGCCTTTAATAGTAAAAGCCATTTCCTTAGCACCATTATGTGGTTCCTTCATCCTACACCTTATATACCTGCATAGATACATTTCAAATTTCAGCCTTTAGACAAATGTGGCTTAAAGTTAATGACTAGGAAACATCCCTTGAATATAAAGATGTTAGATGGAATGAATCCAGTAAAGGTGGTTTTGAAGGCTTGTTTTCTTAAGATATCATTTCTCCCTGTGGGCGCCAGGTGATTGGCAGGAAGCAAAGTGTTATATGATACGAAGACAGGGAAGCTGGGTAGAATAAAGATAAAACGGATTCTTTGAAAAATATAATTGAGACTTTGTATTTACTTTGCGTTTTTTAAACCAAACAGGCTTGAATGGCACCTCTTTAACCATGTCCTACTTTACTGACTATTCACAGGCAGTAGCAGGGATAGGAGTCAATAAAAACCCACAATTGGCACAAACGTAAAAAAAACAATGATAATACTGCATCAAGAACTTCCAGCTCACCTAGAAGAATTCCATTAATATGGGAGTTTGTGTCGTTGCAGAAATTAAAAATTAAACTAAGATATTGAACACCTAAATATGAGGTGTTGACCTAGATATGTGGGTAATTCTATTGGAGAAAATTAGTTGATGTCGGTATTGGTATATTTTTAATTAACTGTGCTTTTAAACATATTTTGTTGTGTGTGTCTGGCGTATCAGGACCTGGTAGGGAAATACTCTCAGCAGATGGTAAAGGGCATGCTGCAGCTGCTGTCCAACTGCCCCTCGGAGACGGCGCACCTCCGCAAGGAACTTCTCATCGCAGCCAAGCACATTCTCACAACTGACCTACGCAGCCGTACGTACACACAAGCACACATTCATATAAGGTGGTGTGAAAGAGAAATGTGAGAAGGCTGGGTGAATTTATTTCACAGGGTCATTTTTCTTTCATAATGCACATAATGTTTTTTTTCAGCACTTTTTTTTTCACCTCAAAGAAAGTGTGTGAAGTTAAAGGTGTGCGTCCTGGTCACAACATTAACAGCATAGATGTTCTTGCCAGCTCGCGCTTAGATTTTCACATTTCACACTTCTGAAAAACTTTTTTTTTGAGCTGCTGTCAAAGTGTGGCCGTAGAACCTAATTCAGATTGGGAGACTAAGCAGTGGAAAGTGAGACTGAATGAAATGGAATGAAAGCTCAACCACCCATCATAGAAATCTTGAGACCGTGACGCACAGTTTGGCTGATTTTCTGAATTATACTGTGAGTTTACGTTTGCTTCTGTAGCTGAAACTATTTTCAGTGTTTTTGCCTCATTTTCTGCAGGAGATTTAGCATTGTAGAACTGCTTAAAACTCGGGAAACTATGTAACCAAAATTAGGTGTTTAGGTTTTAGTAAATCTCTTTCTGCCACAGAATGATTGTATTTAATACAACAAGCATTTCTATTATTTATATTCATATCTATCATTCCTTGTGCTCTTGTTGGTATTCGGTGCAAACATGTATTGCTGCACTTCTTTTTCTTGGGAAAACAGTATTTTTGAAGCATGCCATTAAAATACGTCTTTTGTGTTGCAGAGTTTATTCCTTGTATGGATAAACTGTTCGATGAATCCATCCTGATCGGTTCTGGCTACACTGCACGGGAGACTCTTAGGTGAGTTTGTGTGTCTGTGCACGATGACTCGATCTCTCGGGTGCTAGCCCCCGCCCTTTTCTTTTTCTCTCCTGAGGTTGATTGCTCAGCCAGGTGCATGTTAAGTGTCCTAGCATATTAATCAGGCGGCTCTCAGTGCTGCCAAACTTCTCAGGGAAGCCGACTGCAACTGCAACACTGCAGCACGGATCACACTGTCAAACTGTCATGTACACCTGCATCTCCAGAGGGCAAACTGCCCGCGCATCGTCCCCGAGGTCGAAAACCTCCTTGAACCCTCCACAGATGCCAAAGCGGCTCACCTCATCAACAAAATAGCTGTCATTTCACATTAGTGCCATATAGCAAATGAGGCAGCTGGATGAGAACTGGCAGGACTATCAGTGTCACTCATTACCTCACCCCCTCTTTCTTCCTCACATATGCCACTTTCAGTTGCATCTGCAGCTACTTTCCCTATCTGTCAAACTTTAGTGATTACTACTTCTGCCTTTTTAGAAGGTGCCAGTTCACTGGAGCGCAGACTTTTCAGTTTTCACTACCATTCAGTCATGAAATATGACTATAATTCTGCCTGCAAATGCCACAGTGACATGGCTCTCGTTTCTTTCCAGACCCTTGGCCTACAGCACGCTAGCAGACTTGGTGCACCACGTTCGGCAGAA
Organism: Trachurus trachurus; assembly: GCF_905171665.1. Taxonomy (NCBI): domain Eukaryota; kingdom Metazoa; phylum Chordata; class Actinopteri; order Carangiformes; family Carangidae; genus Trachurus; species Trachurus trachurus. The sequence continues at coordinate 19,957,351 of NC_139913.1, read as the reverse complement.
CCTGCCCCTGACAGATTTATCCCTGGCCGTGCAGCTCTTCGCCAAAAACATCGATGATGAGTCACTTCCGAGTAACATCCAAACCATGTCCTGCAAACTGCTGCTCAACCTGGTGGACTGCATCCGCTCAAAGTCAGAGCAGGAGAACGGCAACGGGCGGGACATCCTGATGAGGATGCTGGAGGTAAGCAGCTCAGAGCTGGGATCGATACAAAAAGCAGCGGTGCATATTTGATGCACAATGAAGAAATTTTGAGCATTTGTTTCCCCTCTCTCTTTCACATCAGGTGTTTGTGTTGAAGTTCCACACCATCGCCCGCTACCAGCTCGTTTCCATCTTCAAAAAGTGCAAGCCTCAGTCGGAGATGGGCGTAGTAGACCCCGGGGCTTTACCTGGCGTACCAGCCACTCCCACTCCATCCACCACCCCCGCTCTTCCTCCTCCTGCTCCTCCCACACCCGTCGCCGCAACGCCTCAACCCCCAGCAACACCCTTTGACCGGCCCGGGGAGAAAGAAGACAAGCAGACTTTTCAGGTGTCTGACTGCCGCAGCCTTGTCAAGACGCTAGTATGTGGAGTGAAGACGATTACATGGGGCATCACCTCTTGCAAGGCGCCAGGGGGTGAGAGAATTTGACACAGAGCATAAAAATGCATCAATGATTATTTGGTTAGATTTCGCGGCAACTACATGCACCATCTAACTTCTTGTTTATGTTTTTGCATTTTCTCCAGAGGCTCAGTTCATTCCTAACAAGCAGCTTCAGCCAAAGGAGACCCAAATCTATATCAAGCTGGTCAAATATGCCATGCAGGCTTTGGACATCTACCAGGTATGACAAAAGACATAGACTCTATCAGTATCAGTGATAAAAAATATGCATGAGTCAATAAGATGTGGGTCTGATGAAGAGAATGGTTTCAGACTCGGTGGCCCAGTGTAACAACTGTTTCTCTTGACTAGGTACAGGTTGCTAACAACCAGCAGACGTACATCAGGGTGGCCAACTGTCAGACTGTGCGCATGAAGGAGGAGAAGGAGGTGCTGGAGCACTTTGCTGGGGTCTTCACCATGATGAATCCACTCACATTCAAGGAGATTTTTCAAACCACTGTGCCATACATGGTGGAGAGAATCTCCAAGAACTATGCACTACAGGTACATGCAATTGCATACAAAAAATGTGCAAGTTTTATAAACATTGGTGATCCCCCCCCCCCCCAGTTAATGAAATACTCAGTCTGAATTGCTCACCTGCTCAATTTCCGTGTCTTGCTCTCTGATTTTTCCCAGATTGTGGCAAACTCTTTCCTGGCCAACCTCTCAACATCTGCGCTCTTTGCCACAATCCTAGTGGAGTATCTTCTTGAAAGACTGCCAGAGATGGGCTCAAACGTTGAGCTCTCAAACCTCTACCTCAAGCTCTTCAAACTAGTCTTTGGCTCAGTGTCACTGTTTGCTGCAGAGAATGAACAAATGCTTAAGGTAACAAGAGTTTTTTTTTGCCTATTTTTGTAATACTTTCTTCCTATATCTCAGGCATTTTTACAAGTTCGACTGCCTTTTTTTCCTCAGCCACACCTCCACAAGATAGTGAACAGCTCTATGGAATTGGCCCAGTCGGCCAAGGAACCCTACAACTACTTCCTGCTCCTCCGTGCCCTCTTCCGCTCTATTGGTGGAGGCAGCCATGACCTTCTCTACCAGGAGTTTCTGCCCCTTCTGCCGAACCTTCTGCAAGGTAAAAACCTCACACATGATTTCTCTCAAGTTGTATTTAACAAAGGTGAGAATGTGTAATCATTTTTCTCCAATCTCCTTTTTATGCATCTAGGTCTGAACATGCTGCAGAGTGGTCTTCACAAGCAGCACATGAAGGACCTGTTTGTGGAGTTGTGTTTGACGGTGCCCGTGCGTCTGAGCTCCTTGCTGCCCTACTTACCCATGCTGATGGATCCGCTGGTATCTGCCCTCAACGGCTCTCAGACTCTGGTTAGTCAGGGTCTGCGCACCCTGGAGCTGTGCGTGGACAACCTACAGCCTGACTTCCTCTACGACCACATTCAGCCGGTCAGGGCTGAGCTCATGCAGGTGGGACGTTGTTCTGATCGTCATGACCAATCACTGCACAGCCGAATGCTATTCTTATAGAGCTGATCTGACAATTACTGAATCCTTTGCGCAGTTCCCGTTAGCAAATGTGCCCTCTAGTGGTCAGTAGACAGTGGTGCAACATGTCTCACTTCTTTCTCTTTTGTAATACTGAACTATGGGAGGTATCTCATGTTTGTAATATTGTGCCTAAGTCTCTCATCCAGAAATTCTGACCTTTTCACAAGCCAAATAGATTATACGATTCCATACCAGTATTTCTAATAGCTTGTAGCGACTCATCATCAGTCAGCTCTCCCACATATCTTTTAATATGCAGCACAGTGCCCTTACTCGCTTTCCTCCATTTATGCTTTTTCTCCTCCTCTCTTCAGGCCTTGTGGCGTACCCTCCGTAATCCAGCAGAGAGCATCTCTCACGTAGCATATCGGGTGTTGGGGAAGTTTGGAGGCAGCAACAGGAAGATGCTGAAGGAGTCTCAGAGGCTGCACTACGTGGTGACTGAGGTCCAGGGGCCCAGCATCAAGGCCGAGTTCACTGACTGCAAGGCGTCCATACAGCTGCCCATGGAGAAGGTAAGATACACTGACAATGTTGATTTGTGTTGTTTGCAGCACAATGCTGAGGAAAGTTTTCCCTCTGCAGCACTACCAGAAACCAGTGAGAAGCCCCTCTCTCACCCTTTACACTTTTGTATTTCAGTTTTAGAGAGCAAGAATTAAACGTAAAACAGCTTGATATTCCTCATTATTGTTCTCCACAGAGACCCATATATCCTTGTCAGGGCTTTGTGTGTGTGAGAGAGTGGAGTGAGTGAGGGGATGTGTGTGTGTCCTCCAGGTAATTAAATTCATCTCCTGTTTCTCCTCCTCATCCCCAGTCAGTAATCATCAATCTAGTGTGGGCCACCATGACGGCATTATTTACTCTCTCTAATGGCTGCTCCTTCTTTCTGGCTATCCATCTGTGTGTTTGCCATCATCATGAGCAGAGGCACCGCACACACTCACATGCTGCACACACCCACATGCACAGACTGAAGGCATGAATCTCTTGCAGGCTCTTGGTGCAGCCATACGGTTAGCTGGCACGTTGAGGGAGAGAAGGCTTAAAGTGCTCTAAGGTAGAGGGAGAGATCAAATAACAGTGATCTGAATAACTTGAAACTCATCAAGGTAGAACGTGTAAAAACACTCGCAGGGGATTTAAGATGCATATCTCTAACATTCTCTTGCTTCTTTTGCCTTTCAAGTTCTTTTCCAATTCCCGTTTTCCTCTTGAATCTTATTTTCTTTGTGAACACTTAAGAAATGTTCTGCCTGCAAGTTTGAACTCTTAAAAGGCTCAAGTAGAAAGCAGTGTTTTCTTAGAGGTTTGCTTTCAAAGTCTTCTTTTTTTTCTATATATCTACAGCAACTTTATTCAGAGTATTCAGATCCCTTCACTTTTTGGCGACTTTATTGTATTGTATTCATATAAATGTCAATCTCAATTGCCATTTCTCCATCAGACTACACTTAATGATCCAGTGGTAAAGTGAAAACATGTTTTTTTCTTAAAGATTTCTGCAAATTGGGTGTACTTAACTTGACTGGAGACCATATGTGGCACAATTCACCCTGCATCTTTGGACAAAAACTAAGCCATGAAGAAATTCAGCTCCTAAATAAAATTGTTGTGAGGTGTAGATCAGGGCAAAGGCACAAAACTCCAAGTATTGAGTGTCTCCAGGAAAACAGTGGACTCAATAATTTAGAAATAGAAGATGTTTGAAGCCACCAGGATGCTGAGTACAGAGCTTGCAACAAAACCAGATCTGACAGGACCTGATGTAAGGATGACCACCAGTCAGGCCTTCATGAAGATTGAGTCTATAGTGGCTACACAGGAGCAACTGTATCTGATATATCTCACTTATAGATCAGCGGAGAAAAACATGATTGGAACATACCTGAAGGATGCTGTGCTACTGGTATACAGCATATCGTGATGATGTGATCTTATTTTTGAAATCTCCTCTTTAGAATTTGGAGAGACACTGCGATGCTCTGCTACTGTCATGTGCAAACTAGAAATTTGGAATCTTGCCTGTTTTTTGCTGGCAACGAGCTGTGCAGATTTCAGCCTAATAGAGCATGTATAGAGTGACCTGAAGATGGTAGTTCAAACATTTCCCATCTAATCTGACTGAGCTTTAGAGGATCTTCCAGGAAGAATGAGATCAATTGCACAAATTCAGGTGTTAACGCTTGTAGAGACATATCCAGAAAGGCTCAAAGCTGTTATTGCTGGGAAAGGGATTTATGAAGTAATTAATAATTGGCCAAACTGATACCTTATTGATAACATAAGGGATGTTGGTATTGCTTTCGTAAATATTACGTCTGAGATTTTGATTGCTAATGAAGTTGCACATTTTCTAGAATCATGTTTTCACTTCGTCATTGTGTAGGATTTGGAAGTTAGACGGACCTAACAAAATGCCAATTTACAATTCTGGGTCACAATGCTCTGAAGCCACTGCTACTATTTATAAAAGAATATTTGTCCTAGTCCTGGTCCTGACAGAACAATCCTGATATCCTCATACACTGACAGGTCCACAATTCAATTATGCTGTGTCCTCATCTCTCCTCTCATCCCTTTTCTATTCTCGCATCCTCCTAATCTTCCCTCCTCTGTTCTGAGTGGCGTTAATTAGTTCATTTTCTCCCTTTTAAGTGCCGGGCTGCTGTGGCTTGTCAGCCCATAATGTAGAAATCATCATGACCTTTGCTTGGCCAGATGGCGTCTATGTTACTTCCTGCAAATTAATCATATATATTTATGTATGTAGTTACATACTGCAGTTCTATTCTCACGTTAGTAATTGAAGAATATCGACATGCATAGGAACTTGTCTTTTCTGAATGCAAATGATTTGCTTGTTATATTCTATCCAAGGCCATAGAGACGGCTCTGGACTGTCTGAAGAGCGCCAACACGGAGCCCTACTACAGACGACAGGCCTGGGAGGTCATTAAGTGTTTCCTGGTGGCCATGACCAGTCTGGATGACAACAAGCATGCCCTTTACCAGCTTCTGTCTCATCCCAAGTGAGTAAACAATCTGGGTTTGATTTTTGTCTCTGACATCTGCCTGGATGCTGGATGCTGCAGCTACTGTAGCATTAACTTGCAATCAGTTCATTTTTAATTCAGTAGCAAATGCACTATTCAGCACTGAAATACGGGTAGACTTTTCTTTACCAGGCGAATAAAGTCAGATGTATTGTAAGGAATGTCCTTGATGGTGCATGTATCTACTAACAGTGAGTGGACAGATTTGTGTAGAATGAATACAGCTACCACAGGCTCCAGACTGCCCCTAAATGAGGACATTTTGCCCCTAAAATTTGAGACAGTGCAAGTAAAGATTTCATCCGCTGGTAGTAAATGTGCAGTTTTATTTTTTTCTAACACTCAAAGAACCTGGACTCTGTCATTACAGGTATTATCTGAAGTATATGAGGACCATGAATAAAAAGGAAATGTGAATATTTGCTTTGCAAGTCAATTTGTGCCCCTAAATTCTCTGTTTGTGCTCCCAAAATGTAGTTAGACTCAGGTGCTCCTGGCCCTGCTACCATGACTTTATATATTTGGCAGACCTGTTTTTCAGGACATGTTCAGTATGTTTATGTTTGTGCTGCTGCTGCCAGAGATGGCTGCTTTCGTCTTACATAAACCGCAGGTGATAAAACTACATGTCATGTGTTTGACATTATGTCCACACACAAACAGGTCTCCAATCAATCATCCCCCTCTTTAACCTTTACACGGCCTAACCTGAGCTTGACCTCTAGCCCATGTTCACTGTTTACCCCCTTCCCTCCCTGTCTGTCATCTCTCCACCCCGCCCACTGCACCAGCTCCGTATCCCTTCCTCAGCACCTCCACCCACCCTGTCTGATCTGACCACCTGCTGACATGCCCTATTTTCCAGTCTCTCACGTCATTGTCTTCCCTGCTCTCCCCAACACATATTGGCTCATCAATTCCGTCTCAGGGGCGAGAATTGCTAATTACACACTTGCAGGCGCTCCTTTACCCTCTGGCAGGCTTCAGTGCGAAGCAGACACATACATGAGCAGAGAAACAAGAAGGGGAAGGTGTGTGCCGGGTGGGTTAGTCACATTACCATCATTGATCTCTGGGCAGGGGCTAATTGACTTTCCCCTGTCTGTTTACGCTACACCATGCCCCTTACACTCTCCTGTCATTACGCGCCAACGCACACATGCGCATGAATGCGTCTGTGTGCAGATTTCTGAGGGGATAATGAAGTGTGTCAGTTATGATCAAGGAGGCCTCGCTGCCGCCGCCTCTTGTCTGATGTCTCGTTTTGGAATTGTCTCTCTCTCCTGAAGGATTTTGACTCTTTTGTTTTTTCTTTCTGCCATCCTTTATTTTCTTCACACCATCTCTCTCTGCCTCAGTATTTGGTCACTGTAAATAAAGCCTTTCAGTTTAGAAAAAAAGGCAACACAGAGCAATTCATAAAATGCCAACCAGGGGAGAACGTGGCAGCAGTGGAGTGGCAAGCCTCCAAATGAATGAAGGGCAATTGATCTGACATTCTGGGCCACCCCCACTTTCTCCACCCGCCGCAGTCCTCGCTTGGCTTTTTCCTTTCCTCTCAGTCCCCCTTCTTCTCTCTCCTCCTCCAAAGAGCAGTCTTTTAAATGGCAATAATGAAATGAAGTGATCCATCAGGTCTGCCCCTGGCGTGTGGCATTATAAAACACAAGCTCAAGCATGGAGAAAACAGCTGCTCAATCACACCACGGCCCAGTTGCCTTCAGCTGCAGTAAATAACAAAAATACCAACAGGGGACAATGAGGGAGGCAGAGGGAAAGAGAGGCAGCAGGAACCGAGAGGAGAAAGAAAATGTGAGGACTAAAAGAATCAGGGATACCGGGGTTGGGGGACTGCAGAGAAGTAATGGAGATGGATCTTTACTCTGGAATATCGAGCAAATGGGCTGAACGCAAACCATTAAATGATTTTTTGGGCTTCCGGCTTAAAGGAAGTTTCATCGCCATTGTCGCATATTAATATGTTGTCCTTGTTAATATGTAATCCTCTAATCCATTGTGTGGTTTTCTCCCCCATTAGCTTCACTGAGAAGTGGATCCCCAATGTCATCATCTCTCACCGCTACAAAGCACAAGACACGCCTGCCCGCAGAACGTTTGAACAGGCCCTGACTGGGGCATTCATGTCTGCCGTGATAAAGGACCTGAGGCCCAGCGCGCTGCCCTTCGTAGCCAGCCTGATTCGCCATTATACCATGGTCGCCGTGGCCCAGCAGTGTGGTGAGGGACCACTGCTCTTCGTATTCTCTTCGTCTAATATTAGCTTTCTGTTTTGCCCTGGCATTCCCAACTGCACAAGAAAATCTATCACTTTCCAATTTTGTCCTTTCTCTGACGTAAACCCCGGCCTTTTAATTTTGCATTAAACACGAAAGCTGTATAGAAAGTTAAATTCAAGTTACATGCATATATTAAAATGAACATTCACATTAAACATAATTTTTGTCCTATCCTTTGACCTCAGGGCCATTCTTGCTGCAGTGCTACCAGCTCGGCAGCCAGCCAAGCACAGCCATGTTTCATAGTGAGGAGAATGGCTCAAAGGGCATGGATCCCTTGGTTCTGATTGATGCCATAGCTATCTGCATGGCCTATGAGGAGAAGGAGCTGTGTAAGATTGGCGAGGTGGCACTGGCTGTCATCTTTGACGTGGCCAGTATCATCCTCGGTTCAAAGGAGAGGGTAAGTAACTAAAGAGGGCGTCGGAGGGATCATGCATTTGTAAATTCCTGAAAGGTGTTTCTTCCTATGTTGGCTATTAAGATAACTCTGAGTGTTTTGATTTATGTGTTCATTTAAAATGTATGTTTAGTTTTTCAGTGACAGTCAGGTAATCACTCTGGCCTCTTGTTTACATCTGCAGGCATGCCAGCTGCCCTTGTTCTCGTACATTGTGGAGCGACTGTGTGCCTGCTGCTATGAGCAGGCCTGGTACGCCAAGCTCGGTGGTGTGGTGTCCATTAAGTTCCTGATGGAGAGATTGCCTCTGATCTGGGTGCTGCAGAACCAGCTCACCTTCCTTAAGGCCTTGCTCTTTGTCATGATGGACCTCACAGGAGAGGTAAATAGAGTAAATAAGTGCATTATGTAATATTCAACAACAATTTGAAAAAGATAGATGTGACTTAGCTGTTTTTTTAGTTTTTTAACTAAATGCAAAGATTTATCCGTTCCCGTCTTTGGTTGCCCTTTGTTCTCCCATGATGCTTGTGTAACTGCCACGGCATTGTACCTGTGAACTTATTGATTTTCACACAGGTGTCAAATGGAGCAGTCGCCATGGCCAAGACCACCCTGGAGCAGTTACTGGTGCGTTGTGCCACTCCACTGAAGGATGAAGAGAAGACAGAGGAGCTGCTGGCCGCCCAGGACAAGTCTTTCCACATGGTCACACACGACTTGGTCCGAGAGGTCACCTCCCCCAACTCCACTGTTAGAAAGCAGGCCATGCACTCTCTGCAGGTGCTTGCTCAGGTCACCGGCAAGAGTGTTACTGTCATCATGGAACCACACAAAGAGGTAAACCCAGGGACTGTAAAGGTTTTTTTTATTTTATTTTATTTTATTTTTTATTTTTTTACATGTGTATGTTGTGATTTCCTGCTTTGCTAAACAAGACTTGTATACGATCCACCTCTTTTCACTTTGAACAAAAGATAGACTAGTAAACAAATGTGTTTGATCACCCTGCACTGATGCCTTCTTCTGAGAGTGTTTTAAAGGAGTTTCCTTCTCTTTAGGTGTTGCAAGACATGGTTCCTCCCAAGAAACACCTGCTGCGCCACCAGCCCGCCAACGCCCAGATCGGCCTAATGGAAGGGAACACCTTCTGCACCACCCTGCAGCCCCGTCTCTTCACAATGGACCTTAATGTCATGGAGCACAAGGTGTTCTACACTGAGGTACGCCTGATGCCGAAGTCACACATCGAGCACACATCACCTTTTCAGATTGTTTGCTAATACACCATATTAAGAATTGGGTCAATCGGGACATTGTAGTTCATTGTAGTAACCAGTTTTCTGCACATGTGGTGACATGCACACATGGTGGACCTAAATAATCATTGCTTTTATACCTGATCATTGACCTTTGTGTGTTTTTTTCCCTTTCTTTTTCAAGCTGTTGAACCTGTGTGAAGCTGAGGATGCTGCTCTAATGAAACTGCCATGTTACAAGAGTCTCCCCTCTCTGGTTCCCCTCCGCATCGCTGCCCTTAGTGAGTAGGATAGTATAATATTGAGTTTTGGTATTGATGCTCTCTTGCCTTTTGTGTTCATTGCAAATTGTTCCTTAATCTTCATGCAAACTATAATCCTCATCCTCTGGGAAATTACCATGAGAATTTTATAATAGAATTTATAAGTCTATTTACTTTCACGTTTGGAGAATTTTTTTTTGATAATTATTGTTCTTCGCTGAGTCTTTGTTTTTCCTCTATGAACTTGATTAATAACTAGCTCATTCAAATCTTAAAAGATCAGAATCTTGTTATGTTAGGATTATTTATTAATTTGATCATCATCTCATGTCTGTGTTATTGATATTCTGTCTTTTGTGCGTAGATGCCCTGGCAGCCTGTAATTACTTGCCACAGTCCAGAGAGAAGATCATCGCTGCACTGTTTAAAGCCCTCAACTCCACCAACAATGAACTACAGGAAGCAGGAGAGGCGTGCATGAGGAAGGTCAGGGCAACATTTATCACTTCCTTGTTGCTTTGTAATTGACTTAGAATCAGGTGATAACATTTTACATGTTGACATATTAATCATAATATTTTGTTGTGGACTTTTTAAGTTCAGAAAAAAAAATCTAAATTCCAAAATCACTTATTAGACTTGGTGGTTTTCTAATATTGTGGTTTTCATTGTACACAGAGGAGGAAAATGTTGTTTTTTGTCCTTTTTAATAGTTGACATTCACCATCACAAAGCTGTGGAAATTCTTTGGGAGGCTGTATTTTGAGATTTTCATGATCCACAATCCAGCCATGTTTGTCACCAGGCAACGCTGTTTTTACTTCACTTTGACCTTGGCATCTTTATATTTACTACCTGTTTGTTTTTCAGTTGATTTTGAATTAATTTCAAGACTTAATCGATTTACTTTGAAAGCTCAGACCTGCATCATATCGCACTCTGAGAGTCAAACTCCCTTTGAGCAAAAACATAGCCTGAGACACACAGACATGACCTTTCCTAATCAGGATTGAAGACTCTTTGAAGTGGACCTCTACTGGGTCACCCTGATGCTCTCACCTTTTAATTTATCTACTTGCATCTTTATTTCATTTAATGTTTTTCTTTTTATCTAGTTTTTCATTATTCTTTTCCTTATTGATTTATCTGTTTCATTCCCATCATTTGTCATCTTAGACGTCTTTTGTTAATCCTCCCCTCTTACCATTTCCCCACCTAGTTATCTTCATATGGACCTCCCTCTGCTTTATCACACTCTCCCTGAACCAGCCCTTCCTCTATTCATCAAAGTATCCATACCATCGTAACCTCTATCCATCTACCCCCCAAGCCCCTTTTCCCTCCATTTCTATGTTCTTCATTTTCTTTCCTTACCACTGTCACTCCTTTTCACTATCCTGTGATTTATTTATTTATTTTTTGCCTGGCCATTCTCTGCTCTCTCGCCATTCTTTCATCTCTGCCCTGCCAGCCTTAATGAGCGTTGCCATGGCCCAATCGATACAGGATGGAGTGTTTGTTCTCAGTGCTGAGAGGAAAATGAATGTGGCTGCCATGCATCATTCCCCTCCCGTCTGTGTGAGGGTGTGGGTGTGCGTCATCAGTGTTTGGTGTTGGCATGTGTGCTTGTTTACGGTTGGCCATGCCCTTCTTTGAGCGGACTTAGTTCCTTAATGGAGACACAAGGGGTAGTGAGCAGTTCATGGGACTAGAAAGCTGACAAGGTCAGGTCTGATGTGGAAGGAAAATAATTTCTGGAAGGGAAATTAAAATGATTTGGTTTAATGCTTTGGGGAAAATATATACATGGACCTAATATTGTATAGCTTGAATAGGTTCATCAGAGAAAAACAAGCCTTCAGTTTGATTTATGATAATAACACTTTGTGAATTCAGTTGATAAACAACACCTACAGTTTTTCAACTGCATTACCATACCCTGTATTGATTTTCTACCTTCTTTCTTTTTCAGTATTTAACTAAGAGTGACAAAAATGTATTTGGAATTTGTGAAACTGTAAATGAGGATGTTCCTATGTTCTATTTTAGTTCCTTGAAGGTGCCACCATTGAAGTGGACCAGATCCACACTCACATGCGTCCGCTCCTAATGATGCTGGGTGATTACCGCAGCCTGACGCTCAACGTGGTGAACCGCCTAACCTCCGTCACCCGGCTTTTCCCCAACTCTTTCAACGACAAGTTCTGTGACCAGATGATGGTGAGAAGCCCACCCTGTCCTCCTCCTCCTCATCCAATAATATTTATTTACTGTCTATTTATTCAAAACAATTCACAGCACAGAATGAATTTTCTCAGGCCATCAGTGTGGCAAACATGACAACTAACATTTTTAACAATTTTTAATTACATGTTTTGAACTTTAGATTGTGTAAGTTACTAAGAATATGTGTATTTTAAAAATTGTAAAACTTAGAGTCAGCAGAGCAGAGTTAGGTTTGCTATTTGTCTTCAAAATTAGTAAATAGTAGTTTACATTATAAAAATATATTCATATTATTTACAGCCACAGTAAAGAGTGGTAAAGTATTTAAATGTGTATGACCCAAGCTGACACAATCCTTTTTGGCAGTTGTGTGGTAGATTGATAGTTCTGTAGCAGAGCTCACATGTTTATTACACAGTGATGCTCTTGACTGTTGTCTGTGCACTTGTGACTCTATAATAATTTCATAATTAAAGGAGCCTTTGCAGCAGATGTTTTGTTTATTAGGTGAACATGTGTTATTTATTACTTGAATCTCTTGAGTAAATATTCAGTTCTTGTTTGGTGTCATGCTCTACCTATTGAGGTAGACAGATACACACACATTACACAATCACATCTCATCTTGTTGTCTCTGTCTTTCTCAGCAACATCTGAGGAAATGGATGGAGGTGGTTGTAATAACACACAAAGGAGGCCAGCGCAGCGATGGCAGCGTAAGTACACACAGTTCAGACCGCCCCACATCTCACGCTGCTGAGAAATGTAATACAAATGTGGCGCTTTCATTACTAATACAACTGTTATTATGTCTTCTTTCTTTCCCCTACATGAGCTTAACTCCTGCTGTAATGCAATATTACAGGAGCAGCTTTGGCCTCCTGTAAGAACAGGTCAATACAGCTGTCTACTGGAACCTTTTTTAATTCAGTTGATCTATCCTGCCTAAACCAAACAGCTGTCACAGAGGGGAGTAGAGAAATAGCCCCTTATACACATAAAAGCCATAGTCGCATGTAGTCAACACCTCCTCAATGTGGCCTCCTCCCAGATGAGTTGTGAGTGGCCATATTACAATCAATGATTAATTAGGCGCCAGGCAGGCGGTGGTGGGCCCAGCTCTGCGTCTCCTCATTATCTTCCCCGACAGATAACCTTGTAAAGGCGAAGGAAAGGTGAGAGAGAAAGAGGTGGTTTGCGGCCGCCCCACCCCCCTCATAGAAATCAAGCAACCTCCTTTTTTTCCTGCCTTCTCTTTTATGCAAGTTCATCCTGCCCCATCTCAAAATGGTCTGTTTAATTAGATGCAAATTGGTCCTTTGTCTCTCCCTCCCTCCAGCTCGTGGTCTTTGTGCCTGTTGACAGCAAAGCTGGCACTGACAATAAAGCAAGGGTCAGGAGGTCAATTAGCCAAGCATGATAAAGACAAAAAATTGGAGAAAGACGGATGAAGCTGGGCCGAGAATGACGTCCTGAAGACATGTAGGCATTAAAGAGGGTTTTGACAGAGGGAAGGAGAATATGGAGTGGAGTAATGAGGTGTGAGGAGGAGTGTATATAAAAAAAAAACTATGATTACTTCACCGAAATGGTTTGACCAAAAACAAATGTCAGTTTCTGTATTCATGACCTGATATCCGTCGGAGTGTTTTCTTGCAAATGTCATGGATTCTGTGTTGGATTCTCCACGGACACTCTACCGTGGCCCCCCGCCGCCGTTATTCACCCAGTTCTGACAGCAGTTGTTCCCTAGGTCACCCGTAAAGGTTGCTGCTGTCCCATTCATTTCACTATCACCCTGTCTTATCTCCTCACCCTCCATATGGAACAAAGACAGACAAACACACACAACCACTCAAAAATACACACAAACTGTTCTGCTGACTCTGATCATTGTTTCCGTTCCGGTACAGCCTGCGTTGGAGGGCGTTGAGGTGAGATGTTGACCCGGTGTTGCGCCCCCTGTTGGTGACTTTCTGTCAGTGATTGAAACATAGTTAAACCAATGTTGTGGTGGTGATTATGAACCAATGTTGTAGTAGTGGTGCTGGTGAAGTTGCCCTGTACTTTTGTGTCCATGTGTCTGTGATTGTCTTCAGAAACAACTGTCATCTCAGCCTTGTTCTAACCCCACATTTATAATAATTAAATCGTCTAATTCTTCTCTTTTTGCTAATACTAGGTTAATGAAGATTATTGTACATGCTGTCTTTTATTTGTTTGTACCTTTAATGCAAGAAGTCATCTGAGCAGGATGCTCCGCACCATTCCTGGTGGGAGTCATGTTACCTGATGATGGTAGTCGTCTTTTGACTAAGATTCATCTTTGTCTTTCCACAGTGGCTGTCCATCAAGACTGTCTGTCAGATTATGTCCGTTTCGGGTCCCAATGTCTCTCCAGAAACTTCATCCTCTCCCTTCTTCTCTCTGTTCTCTCTCTCTCTGACTCTTTCTGTAGGAGATGAAGATCTGTTCTGCCATCATTAACCTTTTCCACCTGATCCCAGCTGCACCTCAGACCCTGGTCAAACCTCTGCTGGAGGTAGTCATGAAGACGGAGAGGGCCATGCTCATAGAGGTAGGACATCTTCTCCATTCTTTGAAAGCTTTTCCAACCCTTTTTTATTACAAGTAATGAAAAATTACATCATAGATCTGCACAATGTAAGCAGCTCTCCCTAAATTTAAAGAAAAGCTTGATGATAAATATTGATGCTTAAATGGATGTGAATATCTGTAAACTCTGTTTCTTGGTACATTTCTTCAGAAAACCCTGATAGAATATACATTTGCATTCATATAATCACCTCAATTTTCCCTGGTCTGTCTGTTTCCTTTGCTATTCTCTTCTTCTCCCTCACTCTTCCTTCCCTGCGTCAGGCCGGCAGTCCATTCAGGGAGCCTTTGATCAAGTTCCTGACACGTCACCCATCTCAGACTGTGGAGCTGTTCATGATGGAGGCTACACTCAACGACCCCCAGTGGAGCCGCATGTTCATGGTCAGAGACTAGCAGCTCTAAGTAGCAGTCCCTTCAGTCTTTTCATCGACACATTAGCCATTAGAACAGCATTTTGCTTTTTTTTGCTGCCTCAGTAATGGACTTTAATCAGGGATATATTGGGCGTTGCAAGGCTCAGTGGTCCTTTTAAAACCAAATTGAGATGGATCACTCCCAGTAAAAATTCTTAATTTTCTGTATCATGTGTCTTGCTACAGTTTGTTGAGACGGTTCACGGACCATCTTTCTCTTAATGTGTGATTTTGCGAACTTACACCAAGTCAATTTTTTCATATACAGAGTTTTCTGAAACACAAAGACGCCAAACCATTAAGAGATGTGTTGGCCTCTAATCCCAACCGCTTCGTCCCTCTGCTGGTTCCTGCGGGCACTGCAGCAACTGTCCGACCTGGGTCTCCTTCTACCACCACGGCCCGACTGGACCTGCAGTTTCAAGCCATCAAAGTATGCACATTTTCAATACAATTACACTAAAGTGAACCTACTGTATGCATAGCCATGTCTTGACAGGTGAGATGTGTACATGTGTAAAACTAACCTAGCCGTGGTATTGAATCCTATAATTACTACATGACTCTCCGTGATTTCCACCACTTAACTTCTAACCATACTCCTTCTTCCTATTTGCTCAGATCATCAGCATCATAGTGAAGAATGATGAGGGCTGGCTGGCGGGACAGCACTCTCTGGTCAGCCAACTCAGACGAGTCTGGGTCAGTGAGGCCTTCCAGGAGAGACACCGCAAAGACAACATGGCTGCCACCAACTGGAAGGAGCCCAAGCTGCTGGCCTTCTGCCTCTTAAGCTACTGCAAGTAAGTAGGGCTATTTAAATTGTGATGGAAAGTGAAAAGTTCAAGAGGAAACTGTGTTGTAAGGTTCTTGTATGAAATGATGACACCATCAACAGTCACTCAAGAGTAACAGAAGGACTTCAGTCTGAAATATATTGATATCTGTAGAGTGTTAAAACCTAAAATAACCATGTTAGTCACATATTTATTAGCCTGTGTATGGACTAAAAGTTAATAATTGTAATGATTTTAAAAGTTATTAGATTTCCCAACTTTTACTAATTAACAGAATTCCAATCCTGAATGACCTCCTCCCCCACCTCCCTGTCTACTGAGAATGAACTAACCCACTTAGCTAGACACTCAACAGATGTTTGTTTTAGACCCTGCAATTAACCTCCTACCACTTCAGAGTACTTTTAGAGAGTATGAGTTCAGTCACTCTTCCTTTTAATGCTAATTACCAGAATCACGTTGTTATCAAAGATTATTTGAAAATTACATCATGCAGTGTCACAGTTGTAGACATTTACACACCTGTACACTGAACTTGACTCCGTCTCTGCTCTGAAGGCGAAACTACTCGGAGATCGAGCTGCTGTTCCAGCTCCTTCGGGCCTTCACGGGTCGTTTCTTATGCAACATGACCTTCCTGAAGGAATACATGGAGGAGGAGATTCCCAGGAACTACTCAATCGCACAGAAACGGGCCCTGTTCTTCCGCTTTGTCGAATTCAACGATCCACACTTCAACGACGAGCTCAAAGCGAAGGTATGCATATTGGCATTTAATAGGCTAGATGCCTGATGTCTTTTACAATTTTGCTAATCATCTTTGAGAAGGAACATTCAAATCGTGGTTGGAGGTAGACTTACCGACTTACCACTCAGGAAAATATTACCAGCACTTGTGGCTTGGCTTGGCTTAATGGATATAATGTGACCACAACAATTGTTAACACACTTGAATCGGCCATCTGAAAAGCATGAAAAGAAAGTAAGCAGAGGATCAGATTGCACTGATGGATACGTTTGAGTGTTTGTTTTGAACAATGCGTAAAATAGTTTTGTTATATCTCTTGTTTTCTTGAAGTACTGAAGTTTAAAAGGAGGAATTATAGAGCTTGAAGTTTTCTTTTCAGTTTTGTGCCTTTGAGTTGTGGGTTCCTGGTTTTAATTGCTGTTTTATTTTTTTCCGTTGCTTTTATTGGTTACATGTCTTATCTTGTTTGTCTCATTACTATTTTATGTTTTTATTTCTACTGTTTAAATTTTAATTTGCATTTCTCATTATTTTTTACTGATTGGTTGTAGGTCTTCATTAATATATTTTCTTAATGGGTTTTAATTCATATGTAACATTTATGTGGTGATAGTTGATGCTTTCCACAGTACACTGTACTTCCACCTAGAATGAAATGTGCTGCATAAATTAAGCTTTGCCTGCTTAGAAAACCGGATAAAGAGGAAAAAAATACATATTAAGTTGTTTTGGATTTTTGCTAGTAAATTGATAAAAAATATGGACCATATTTTCCCAGTGCTTGGCTGAAAGATGCATCATAAATCATGTTGCTGGATTTTTTGAGCATCAAATGGGAAATGCAGCCGTTTAGGGACCTGATCTGTGTGACTTTTATGGTTGGCGTGTTTTGTAGCAGAAGTTCTTTGATCGAGTCAGGAAGGTCATTCAGTCTGGTTTTAGACCCTCAGAGGCTCACAGATGAATGCCTCTGTCCTCCCTACCTGACCTGCTGTGGTTACAATCGTTCGGGCTGCTTTTTAATTAAGCTCACTCGCACAGACAGATGCGCGCACACATATTTTTGTATGGGCTGTAACGGCACACACAACCTGGCACAGAGGAGCAACAGCACTGCTGTTAAGTACAAACGGGTCAGTGGGGGGAAGGCCTGCCCTGGCACTCAGTTGCACAAAGCCACACACACACACACACACACACACACATACAAGAAGCAGGCAAATGTACCCTAATGCAAGGACACACACTTGTGTTTTTGATGCTGCTCACTTCACTCCGCTCTTTTTTTTGCTCATTTTCAGCTTTTGTTCCTCTAGTAGCATATGGAGTGGAAAAAGTCTGAATGAAAGCAGGCAGTGTCCAGCCAACACATTGTGCTGCATTTTTTCCAGGATGAGATTTCTAGCAGTGCAGAGTTCAAAACAAAACAAAACAAAAAACAATAGAATATTGTTTTATTCCTTTAATTGTTCTCCTCTGGTGTACAGCAGATGCTAGTTGTGTGTTTGTGTGAGACAGAGAGACAGACATACAGAGAAAAGATGTGTTTCTGTGCAAGTCTGTCTGTGTTGATTGGTGTATGAGTCATGAGGAAGAAAATGAGTGTGGGTGTTACGTCCACTAACATTTAAATAATTGCCTTTAGAGTTTTTCCAGCGGCCTTATATTACCGGGAAAGGTGTCTGTGTTGTGCGCACAGTTCTCAGTTTCCCTAGGAGTTGCATAGAGGCTCATGTTCTTGTGTAGCGTCAGGGGGGTCTGGGAGAATATTTCACATCTAGCGAGGCACAGAGGAGTGTGTAAGAGGGAGAAGAGAGACAGTGTGTGACAGCAGCAATGAATCATCTATGATACCACAGACTGACCTCACGCTGCTCCTGTATTGCATCTTTTGTTCTTTCCAAACCATTCTCACAGAAAACTGCTTTTGTGCTGCTTTTTTCCCCGTTCAAAACCGTTGACTATTCATGCAATAGATTTCGAGCAGACAAGCAAACAAACAAGTATATGAAATTTATGAAGCACAGCACGTCTGTTTCACATTCTGCTGCCCCCCCCCCCCTTTCTTTTTTTGTTCACAACAAGATGTACAGTGTAGCAGAGTTTTCTACAACATCCGAATGTGTCTAGTGTCTACATGCTGAGTTGGTAACATCTCCTCAGTGCTGATTGAAGTCAAGCTGAGTGGAACCTATATCTGTTCCAAGTATATGTGAACAAGTTTTTCATTCTAGTTGAAATTGTTTGTTTTGCACATTTACAAATAACACATTAAACAACAACATAGATGATTCACACCAAGATACATTTTAAAACTTGTTGTAATATACCTTCTGATGGTAAACCAGATTAACACCCGAGTGCAACTGTATTAAGCATCTTAATTAGCTTGTTTAAGAAGCAGTCAACAAATGACAAAAGCAGCTGAATGACTACACATGATTGAGGCATTCTGTGAGGTTTCAGACCACACACTTACAATAAGACGCCCTTCACTTTGAGAGAAATGTTCCACTGCCAAAAAGTTTTTAAAGGTGCTTGTAGTTCTGGCACACTATTATTATTCAAGACTACCTGTGGCTTCTTAACAATAAAAGCCATATATTATTTGCACATACCTAGTGTGTGTAGGGGCATTTCATTATTCTGGGTCCCCTTTGCCACCATCTCGTCTCTATTGTGGTGGGTGAGGAATCCTAGCATTACCGCAGTAAAAAGCACACACACACAGGCACACACAACAGGCTCTTGTTATTTGTTTAAGGGTATGGAAATGGGATTTACGATAATTAAGACACCTGCAGAACGAGATTTAGGCGACTTGCCCAGAGGTATTATGTGTGCACACATGCACCAACACACACAGCCTGCAGGATCCCATCCTATAATTGGCATTAAAGGAACAGATGAGACTGGAGAACAGACTTGGGGCTCAATGCATTTTCTTTGTGTCTTCATTTAGGAGTGTCTGAGCATTTTTCTATGTGTGCACGTGTGAATCTATCGACCATGCGTGTACGTCGTTGTGCAGAGCGCGTGTGAATAATGCGCTAATGGGGGAGTCGGAAACATATGCTGGCACAGCTCGTTCTCCACTGAGCGATGCCCTGTTCCCCCCCAAATGATGGATTGAATATGAGGGTTCATTAACAGATAGCAGCTTCTTTAATAAATGCAGTCGTTAGTTGTACTGGGGTGGGGTTATTCGGCATTTTACTAGCTAATCAAGCCTTTGTCTTCATTTGGTAACCATCCCCACAGGTTTTCGAGGGGGGGTTGGGCTGGTAAACAGCCTTCTAAGCTTTGCCTCAGCAGAGTTTAGTTTTGTTTCTTTCAAAGCATTTAGACAAAAAAGCATGTAATCCTTCTCAAACTTTATCTCTAGAGTTTAAATTGTATTCTTCTGTCATTCTTTAAACAACACGCCTCTTTCATTACCATCGTTTTAGGTCATATTTGACATCACTCTACCTCAAAACTGTCTACGCTCCTAAGTTCCTTTTTTCAGTTGCTGATGAATCAAAAATGTTTCCCCCTCCATTATTATCAATCTGCAAAAGGCCTGTGTCCTTCTGATTTTAGAATAGATTTGGAGTAGATTACTGTTTCATCACTCAATTATGTACCATGAAGAGCTGTGCAGGTTTTTTCCTTTTTAAGCAGCTTTGGAGCCACACCAGGTGATTTCACTGATTAGTTTCTCCTTTCTTGATGGTGTGCTCTGAGTGAAATCATCCATTCTAGGCTTTTAAAACCTGAGAGAGTGAAGGTTGCACACTCCCCTAATTGACTGCAGAAATGTTTTTGGGTTTCTTATCATTGTTTTTTTTTACCCCCATTTTTATAGGTGCTGCAACACATATTGAATCCAGCCTTCCTGCACAGCTTTGAGAAGGGGGAAGGCGAGCAGCTGCTTGGACCACCCAACCCTGAAGGAGACAATCCAGAAAGCATTACCAGTGTCTTCATCACTAAGGTATACAGGCACACGAATGTCTGCTGTCATTTTTTTTTCTTCTCATCTCGACGTCTTTCTTCACATTAAGCCCTCTCTCTCACTTCGTCCCTCTGCTTTCTCTGTTCATTATTCGACAACTGTGCCTCTCCATCATCTTTTCTGATTTCATCAGTTGCTGCATTTCCTCTCACAATGTCTTATCAGCCCAACACATCTCCATACACTCAGTCCGCTGCTAGTAGCTACTACATCCTACTTAGTCTGATTCTTCTCTACTCGATCACATAATTGCCGGTTTCCCATCTTTCTCCTCTTCATTTTCATCTCTTCCATCAATCTTTGTTTTCTCTCTCCCTCCCACCATCCCAGCGGTCCCTCTCTTCCATCACGTTTCATTCATCAGGCCGCACTATAATTCCTGGTGTAAATGTCATGCTGTGACCATGCTAAAGGTCAGCGTGTTTGTTTGCGCTGTGGCAGATCTCATCACTAACACCAGTCGTAATGGCTGCTAATGGCTCCTCTACGGTCTGGTTAAAACTCATTTCCTCACTCACTTCCCTCTTTCTGTCTGCTCTCCTCTTTAACTCCTCTCCAGGGAATTCAGATGTTGATGGGTATTTTTTGAATGGGGACTATTTTTTCCTTTTTTTTTTGAAAGGGGTTCTCTATATGTAAAAGAAAGGAGATTGCTCTTGTGCTTCAGTGTCATTCAAATGTAATTTTGGAAAGTAAACATTGCTCAGAAGTGCAATATTCTTGTGTAATTCAGGACCAAGCATATCCAATAGAATGTGGTTTTATTTCATATCCATGTAGATGAGGTGCATCAAGTAATCTAAGACTTGTGTTGATCTCTGTCGGTTCTCTGCCCTTTTTGTTCTATACACACAATAAAGTAAATATGTTTTATACATAGAACATCTCACCACTTATTAATTAATCAGCAACTCATTCAAAAACCAGCCACTCTTTGCTGTTGGCAACAAAAACTTTACCTCCACCTACCACTCTTTAACTTCACATCTGTCCCCTCCCTCCCCAGGTTCTGGACCCAGAGAAGCAAGCCGACCTGCTGGACTCGCTTCGAATCTGCTTGCTGCAGTTCTCCACCCTGCTGGTGGAGCACGCCCCCCACCACATTCATGACAACAACAAATCGCGCAACAGCAAGCTGCGCCGCCTCATGACGTTCGCCTGGCCGTGCCTGCTGCCCAAAGCCTGCGTGGACCCCGCCTGTAAATACAGCGGCCATTTACTTCTGGCCCACATCATCGCAAAGTTCGCCATTCACAAGAAGATCGTCCTGCAGGTGAGGAGGGACGCCAGGAGAGAAAGGAATATGAAGAGGCATAATGAAAGTTGTAGTGGATTTAAAACGCGACCCGACACATTTGTAAAACATATCTGTGCGAATGCAGACAAAACAAGGAAATCATCAAGATGACGAAGGCTCAACTGAACTGAAATAACAGCTGAATACACAATACTTAAAATAGGGGCAGTTACAGTGGGAATAGTGTTTATGTAGAGAGAGATGCTGTAGTGGAACTGAGCATGTGGTAGGGTGTGTTCATGTGCTTGCAAGAGAAAGCAAAAGAGTGTGTGTTTGTCTGTACTGCCTGGAATCCCACACCTAATGAAATATGAATGTGTAGAAAGGAAAATAATAGTTAAAGGAGAGTTAAGAAAAGAAGAACCTAGGTGTCTCTCCAAACTATACACTGTGGTTTGTGTGCTTTGTATAGGTCTTCCACAGCCTGCTGAAGGCGCACACCATGGAGGCGCGCGCCATCGTCCGACAGGCCATGGCCATCCTGACACCAGCTGTGCCCGCCCGCATGGAGGACGGCCACCAGATGTTGACCCACTGGACTCGCAAAATCATCGTGGAGGAGGGCCACACCGTGCCGCAGCTGGTCCACATACTGCATCTCATCGTGCAACACTTCAGGGTAAGCCGATAGAAACGAACAATGGCGCACCGGTCAGTAGTTCACTTCCTCCCGTCAATCCATCATTATCGAAGGTATCGATTCCCTGCAGGGGCGGTGCAGACGGAAGAGTCAAAACAAATCTGATTCCTGTCCCTGTGTTTTACAATAATCATGATCGACTTGTCTGCGTGATTCGCCATAACGCTCTGGTGTTGATCTCAACAGAGACTATGCATAGTAATACATGTGGCTGTCATGAAATTCTAGTTGACGATTAAATGCCACGCAATTAATTGAGATTAACGATTTAATTGTCCTTTTCTGATCATTTTATGCCACTATTATAGTATAAGCCTAAACATAGTTTGATAATACGCATACACCTTATGAGGAAGAAGAGACATGTATTGACATTAAACACTGACGCATATAAATAAGAACTGCATTTCTGTTTGCCTTTAGTGCAAAGCCTAAAGGCAAATTAAATCCATGATAGATGCTCATCGAAATGCACTCGTCGAATATTAGAAATTAAGAGCCTCGAGATAAACAGTTTGTGGTGCTCCACTCATGTGCAATTAAACCATAGAAGAAGGGAGGGCAATGTGATGTTATTAAATTTATTAAAAGAGGACGAGTCAAACCTCAAACGGTGCGGAAATAGTGGATGGAATGGAAATGTGACATTTCTGTTAGTTTCATCCAGTGGTTTTTGTATAGATCAATGGAAACAATTTTAAGGATCATGCAAAATAATTGTGGTTAGCTCAAATAATTGTGATCGGGCAATTCTGTAATAATTGTGACAGACCTAGTAATGCATTTTAAAAGGAAAACTTATTTTTGAAAACGGTGTCTGCTCATTGGTTCATTTAGCTGCCGTTCCTTGATCTCCTTTTGCTGATGAACTGAGCGCTCTGAATGATATTGCACCACGCCGTACAAAATCATCCAGGTTTTAATTTGGTTATTTAAACTCAAGTTCCATGTTGGTGTTAACGGTTACAATGGTTCTGTGCTCTGTTGTCTCCTAGTCAAACTCTGCATCATTAACTCTGAGCAGTGAAGTTGATAATAACCGCCTGCTGCCTGTAATCGCCTTAACGCAGATACATTCTCAGACTCGCCCCGACAGCGATGATCAGCCGAGTCAAAAAGAGACTTTTTCTGTGCTCGAGTCAACACCAGCGAAGGATCATTGGCCTTTATGTTCGCCTTCTTCCTTAAACTTCAAAGGCACTTTTCTGCCCTCTCGCTCCTTCAGCCAGTGTTTCGCCGCCTCGCCAGTCAGAGAGCGACAGTCTCTTAGCAGAAGACTGACATTTTCCTCAGCTCCCCTCTCTATCTCACTGACAGGCTGCTCTCACTGGGCCAGATGACTAATCTAATGTAATCACATCAGCATAATTACACTGGGGAGGAGATAATGACAGACAGATGAGAGACTTTGTGTGTGCGTGTGTGTGCGATTGTGTGTATGCGTGTGATAAAAGAAATGGAGAGATTGCGTGCGTGTTTGTCTGTGTGCACACGTGATGGACAGGGCTTAGCCACTCTGTCATTAAGGGGCTGTGAAGTCCTGCTCTATCGACCATAATTACCCTCAAAGTGAGAAGCTTTAATATTCTTTGACACTGGCAGCAGCCCTCAGATAGACATCTCATCTCTTGCTCTTTTGTCTATGCGCGTCTCTGTGTTTGAGAGTCCCAGTTCGGTTTGCGATGAAGCTAAGTGACTCTTGAGTGTGACTCTTTAGAGTGTGAATGTTCGGGGCTAAGTGTGTGTCATCATGTCCTTGAGACTAAGTGGGAATACAACTTCAGAGTTTGCCTCTTCTGACTAAGTGTCTGAGTGATTGAGGACCCTGTTTAACTTTGCTTGTGTTGTCATCCCAAAATCGAAAGCAGAGTGTGGGCAGTTTGAAAAAAATTACACTTTTCCTGACAATGAATGTAGTCACCTTTGATTTTTGATCATTTCTCTTATTTAATCTTAATTAAGATGAAGTTGACTCAATTTGGTGGCCGTGGTTAGTTCAGCAGACTAAGTTCACCAAAAATATTCAGGCATTATATAGTATATATGTGTGTTTGGTCTTCTTGTGTCATTCCGGGTGAAGAATTGTACATTAACATGGATGCAGTTGCTCTTTTGAGATACATAGACCAGCAGCAGCTCTCACTGTCAGACCAGAATCAGAATGAGTTTTTTATTTTTATTTTCTATTTTTTTTTTTTACAAAGAGTTGAGTCAAGTTGCGTGTTGTCCTGACTACCAAAACAGGCGCATAGCTGCAGTGGCATTTTACATCAAAGTTTTGACTTCTCTATGTACCGCTCTTTCATCTGTTCAGCCTTGCTTCTATCATTGCTCATGTCATTGGCATCAATGACCATCTGCCATTGATGCTCCAGGACTAAAAGATGCAGTTTATTCCCACCTGACAGTTTGTGTTTAGATCACAAACTTCTATGAACTAGATATTCAGTCTTTTAACTCAATGCTTAATTTTAGATTTTTGTATTCATTTAATTCATTAATACTTTCATTTTTTCCCCAGGTGTACTACCCGGTTCGCCACCACTTGGTGCAGCACATGATCAGTGCAATGCAGCGTCTGGGTTTCACCCCCAGTGTGACCATAGAGCAAAGGAAACTGGCTGTTGACCTGGCTGAGGTGGTCATCAAGTGGGAACTACAGAGAATCAAAGACCAACAGGTGTGTTCTTAGATTATGTATACACAAAAACACTCAAACACAAACAGAGAAGCTGCCTGAACACAACACAGTTTCACAAGGTACAGCTATTAATCTAAAACATTAAAATATTTAATGTTCTTACCCATATTCCATAGATGCTCATGATTAATAATCTTGTAGGAGTTGGTCTGTATGTATGTTTAATTTAACCCGGCCTCCTCTCCCTGCTCCTGTCTGACCGTCTTTTCGTTATGGCAGCCTGAGTCTGAGGCTGAAGTGGCTAGTGGTGGTGAAGGAACCAGCGGGGCAGCTGTGAAAAGAGGACTCTCTCTAGAAGGTGTTACCGGTGGGCAGGATGTCAAGAGGTTCCGCACAGCAGCTGGAGCTGCCTCCACGGTGAGTTCAATCAGCCGTCTCTCAGATACCAGTAAAATGTGCCCGTGGCTGGTTTAAACCCCAGTGCTCAGTCTCTCCTAGAGCGTTTCAATATAACATCTTAATAAATTACTTTTTAATTAACAGGTACATTTCTTACTGTCGACATAAGGTGTCCCTGCGTTCTCTGATGAAAGTATCTTTCAGAATGTTCTATAATCATTCAAACAACTAATTTACATCCGTCTGAGACAAAAATTGCCTGTGGTGCGTCGTCTTTGTAGCCCCGAAACTGAATAAGATGCTCGCTTTGCAAGACATGCCTCTTTACAATCTGCATTTGTTTTTCTGTGATACAAGTTAGATACAGTACTTTAATAAGTCAAAAATCAGTTTTTCATATTAAGAGCAAAACTAGCTCACTGTCATGGCACTCTAATGATGGTACCCAGTTTCTCTTGGTGAAATATGGTATAATACATTGCAAATTATGCATGTTGTTTATAAAATTAATACTCTGGAAACAAAACTGCAGATGCAACAATGTTGTGTTCCCTTATGTACACAACATCCTGCAAATTACAGACTGTGCCTTTAAGATGGCTCGTTGTACATAATGATGTGTTAAAAATCCCTTTCATACCTAAACTGTTCTTTCAGGAAACTAGAACAAGTCTCAGTAGTTACGGCCTTAATGCCGTCGTGATTTCCAGCCTCCTTTGCCTGATGTCAGGAAATGCAACAGTAGCATTTGTTTCTGCTGGAGCCATGGAAATGTTAATTCCTCAGAAAGTTGCCAGGATAATTATCAGGAAACCATGGCTTCATTCTCCTTTTCCCTGCAAGCAGTGCAGTGCAAAATCTGACTTAATGCAGGCTCTTTGATATTCCCCTCTAACGAAAGACGATGTGGTGTTAGCACTGCCGTCACAGAGTCTTATTACGAATGTCTGCAGTTTCCTAGCCAATCAAAGTTTAAGTCTTCTCTTGTAGTAGAAGCTTTCTTTGCTCAATTTTCAAAGGAGAAAAAAAAACCCTTGACATGTTAATTGAATATCCTCGTATGTTTATTTTAGGTGTTTGGCCGCAGCCAGTCCATGCCAGGCACAGAGACGATGCTCACCAAGCCTGTTGAGAAACAACATACGGACACCGTGGTCAACTTCCTCATCAGGATCGCGTGCCAGGTAACACCTCCACCAGCACCGCCTCACATACAGCACTCCATCTCACTCACACACAGACACACACCAGGTACAGCTCCGCCATCCATAGCGCCTGCCAGGTAGAACACAGCCATCCCAACCTCTCAGCGGCGAAGGTCGGACGCACCTGGTGGCTGTCCTGAACGCATCTCGCACACACAGAGTCCTTTGTGTGCGTGTCCTCACACAGCTGTCCCTCGGTCTAGTGGCAGTGATGACCTTGGTCACACGCCTGAAATAGACTGTTGAGATTTCACTCACCTTGACTTTCCTACTTGTTTTTGGGCCAAGCTCCATTCTCACTGTTCACCCAACCATCTCTGTGAAATATAACCGGTGGGGATCACTCACTGCTCGCAGAATAGTCTATAGAAACATGATCTTTTCTTTGTATTCTGCTTAATCAGAGTGTATTGTGATACAAAATGTATCCCTGTAAAAACAGTGTATCTTTGCCTGGCTCCAGGGATTCCCAGCAACCAAAGAACATCACTCCTAGAGCTAAGAGGGATTCATGTTTTTTTTTATTCAGGGATGCTTACAGCTCAGAGGGTGATGCTTATCGCTATGTGGACTTGAACACAGCTTTTCTGATTGAAGGACGACCTCCTTCCAGGCTATGCCACTGTTGAAGTATAGCTGCTACAATTAAATGACAATATATGGCAAAAGGCCTCATCTCCTCATGTCTGATGTGATTTGTTACCTTATCAGAGCACCATTGTGATATTGAGGATAAAAGACACATTGTCGCAGAAGAAGATAATCATACCAATCTCCCCCTTTTTCTTCTGTTCCAGGTGAACGACAGCACCAACGTGGCGGGCTCGCCGGGGGAGCTGCTGTCCCGCCGCTGCGTTAGCCTGATGAAGACTGCCCTCAGGCCTGACATGTGGCCTCGTGCTGAGCTCAAGCTACAGTGGTTTGACAAGCTGCTTATGACAGTGGTAAGGCGACGATGCCCTCAGAACGGCTGTACCTTATTAGGCTGTCTGCATATTTCATACAGCCAGACATGCTTGTGTTAGTGACATTTCTGGTATGACAGAGTTGGTCTGCGGCCTTGTAAACTGTCATTACTGCTTAAATTCTGCACAACTTTTGTCAAAGATCACCGTGTCCAAACCTGTGATAGCTTTTCCCGTTTGATGGAAGTGTCTGGCTTTTATTTTCTTTTCAGTGATGAAAACTATTGTTGTTCTTATGTTAAGTCCTGCAACTTTATTTGTTTATGTGAGCATGTTAGGGATTATTTTAAATTGCTATTGAAAGCGTATATCACAAGTGTTTTAGGCAAGCGCGTTGAAGAAAATTCAAAATATTCAGACTTGTTGTTTTCGACTCAAAGCAATAAGCAGCAAACAGTAAAGGATAAGTAATGTGTCTCTGCTGTTCGCCTTCCCGAAGTTTCCCTCTCCCGCATAAGCTCTTAGTATTTGCTCTAATGCCTCCAAGTCCTTTGTCTGTTATCTGTAATACATGAAGTGAGGCGCAAACTGCCATAATGACAAAATAATGACAGTGGTGAGATAACAGGAGTCTATCCGGGTTGGCCTGTGCCTTCTCATTCAACCCCACAGTCCTCCTCATCCTAAACTCTTCATCCTCGCCTTCTGCATCGCCCCACTGTGACTCTCTGCATCTCTCCTCCACTCGCTCTGTGTCTCTTCTTCCTCTCATCTCCTCTTTTCTTTTCAGCTCCTTATCACTGCCTCTTTTCTCTCACTTTATCTCTTGCTCTCCTCCTCTCTACTCATCTCTGCAGTCTGATTCAGTGCCACTGTTCGACGAGGTTATCGCCATGTGCCGACAATTGTCACGTACTTCCCTTGTTCTCTACTGGGGGTTCGGCCACGCCTTTCTCTCTGCCTATGAACACACACACACACAGACACACAATCATCCCCCCCCAGATCCCATAGGAACGGTCTGACAAACAAGGCTTACTGTAGGTCTTACGCAGATGCACATACACAGGCCATTCCCCCTCGGGAGCTTGCTCTACCTGCTCAGCCGTCTTACTCAGACTAATGAACAATGCTCTAAATCGGATTACCTTTTATCATCTCATTGTACTGGCATGACAGTGATTAAGAGTCAGGAGGAGTGGCGTGAGAGGGCAAATTAGGAGGGGGCAGAGGACATCCACAAAAAAAAGATGCACACAGTCACACAGGCAAATACATGCATATGCTCTATCTGCCTGGCCCCAGAGACAAGGTCCCGTTCTGTTAATACAGTGCAAAAATCAATAGGACCCTAATATCTACTAGCAGTCTTATCAGAAGAGTCACCTTGTTCATTAGCCAAGATTAGTGCCATGGATCTGTCCCAGATTATCCTCTTGGCCCTGCCATTGTCGTAAACCTTGATTGCAATTTAGACAAAATTACTACCTGATGTTGGCCATTGATCTTTGGTTTAGCAGTGATCCCGATGCCTTGGTTCTTTTGTGTGAGAAATACCTCTGTGTGTAGAATATTGATTTTCTTTTTTTCCTTCCTTTTCTTTTTTGGTTGTTGACTTGACTTTGTATTAAAACTTGAAACATTACTGTAGTAGGTATAGTAGATGTTAAAGTCTGAGAACACTTCTCTATTGGGAAAGTGCTGAATATTTCTGTTTTATAACAAAAAGAAAAATCACACACATTATTGATGTGCACACTTCTTTTACTCTGCTTAACTCCTGGTTTCACTGTTTCTTCTGTGTCCACTTAGGAGCAACCGGCGCAGGCGAACATCTCCAACATCTGCACTGGACTGGAGATCCTGTGCTTCCTGCTGACTGTGCTGCAGTCCCCAGCCATCCTGGCCCACTTCAAACCACTCCAGCGGGGCATCGCCGCGTGCATGACCTGCGGCAACACCAAAGTCCTGCGGGCCGTCCACTCCCTCCTCTCTCGCCTCATGAGCATCTTCCCCACTGAGCCTAGTAAGTTTCCAGAGCCAAATACCTAAATCAGACAGGGAGTGAGTCAGAGCAGTAATACTTAATACTGAATCTCTGCCTTTCACTCCCTGCTGTGTTCATTAAAGAATGCCAAAATATTTGGACCGTTGTTCTGTTTGTTTATGATCATTAATGCTTCAGTTCTTCAGCTTGTTTTGCCATGCCATGTGTTTAAAGCAAGATATTCCCTTTTCAGCTGTTCTTTGTTTATAACAAATGTTGCTTTCTTTCTCCAGGCACATCAACTGTGGCGTCTAAGTATGAGGAATTGGAGTGTCTGTATGCAGCTGTGGGCAAAGTCATCTATGAGGGACTTACCAACTACGAAAAAGCCACAAGTAACACAAACCCCACGCAGCTCTTTGGTAAGACCTTAAGCATTCCGGTTGTCCCTTCTTTCTTTTCATTAATCCCTCTCTGCCCTCTTGCGCTCTGTTACACTTACTTTGTTGCTCATAAACCCTGTTTAAAAAAAAAAACTCCCACTCTTTTTCCTACAAAATCGAGCCACCTCTCGGTTACTTTGAGCAATTAAACTGGTGAGTGGGTCGTTAAAATGCAAGCCGGTGGGCGCTGCTGCTCCGGCTAACATCTGGCCTGTTTAAACTCAGGCCACAGTCCAGTGGCTTGGGAAAGGTCGTCTTGGGAAGGATTGCTTCTTTCGGCCATCCTCCCTGTACAGACATTACTGTTATCCACCCAGATGTAGCAGAGTATTTATGAGAAAAGTTCACATCAAAGCTTATTCTAAGAGAATTGCGACTGTTCTAAAACACAGTACAGTAGGGCTGGGTATTGTTGAGAATCTCACGATTCGATTCGATTTCGATTCATTAGGTCACGATTCGATTCGATATCGATTCGATTCGATATTGATTGAAATGCTTCGATATCGATTCAGTATCAAGCAGAAATACACAAATAAGAGTACCAGATTTTTTTTTTTTTAAATAATTATTTGTTTAGTTTCATGCCTTATGAACAGCCATAGTATAACTCATAGCATAACAAAATATGACACTGCTTTAACACTGAACTACAGTGCAGCTAAATTTAAATTAGGCTATGTGTTACTTTCCTCTTGGAAAATAACTCATAACATTTTGAGTAATAAAACAATACAAAACAATATTATTAATAATAGCCTACTGCACAACTGAAAATATTGTAGCGACCCCGCAGTAATGTTCTTGTTATGATGTTTAAGTTCTGTGATTTCTGACTGACTGTCAATGTGTATGGTACGGGCAGGTGGGATGAGAAACTGAGGGGCTGGGGTGAGTGTGAGGAAGACAGAGTCCTGTCTGTGTGTAGGTGAGTGAGTGAGGAGGAGCAGAGGAAGAAGTGAGAGCAGCTGTCAGATAAGTTTGTGTTATGTTGTTGACTTGTCGTCGGGTCTGACGCTACAATATCAATAACAACGTGTGCTTAACACAAGGGGGCAGTTGTCGGTCTGACTTTAGCTTTTTCGCGGCACGGAGAAATGCGCATCTGGTGGCTCAACCTGGTCAGTGGGTGCTTGAGCACCGGAGCACCCACGGAATCGGCGCCTATAAATACAAAATGAATCCCCACATCTGCTTTCAGGTTTGAAGGTGCTGGCTTAACGCTGCTGCTGCTACTCACTCCCATATTGTTATGGTTTGGTCTAGTGCGGCCCCCGTCCGTACAGCGCGAATCACACGAGGGTGTTGCTCGCAGCGCCCCCACTGGCCAGGGGCTTGAATCGATTCAGAAGATTGCTGAATCGATATTGAATTGCAGAGAAAAGAATTGCAATGCATTGCTGAATCGATATTTTTACCCAGCCCTACAGTACAGTAGCTCTCCAAATAAAGAGCCCTCCAGTGACCAGATGGCTATTGGAGAGAAGTCCAAAGGTAACACTATTTGAAATGGTTTCCCAAAGTGGCAGTTGTGGTCAATGAACAGCTTTTTGTATCCTGCTGTCAAAAAGAGGTAGCACTAATGTGATGCATCCATCTGGCCAGGGGGATGACATTTTAACGTTTTGTCCACCATCCAGGGAGCAGAAACAGAGAGGGATGTTACTCATACCTCTCCTCTGCCTCTGAGACACGCTGGAACTTTTTTTGTTAGAAATCCAGTCCTAGTCGTTCTCTGAGAATGAACACAAGCTCACCGCAGGCGTATGTGTCAGTTACCTTGCTGCACAGAGGTTGAGGATCTTGTCTAGATTATTGTATTTCCAATTTTTTCCCCCCTCCTTCATCTGCCTCCCCCTCCCGTTTGTCTGTCCTCCAGGAACACTGATGATACTGAAGTCGGCCTGCAGCTACAATGCCAGTTACATCGACCGCCTCATCTCCGTGTTCATGCGCTCGCTGCAAAAGATGGTGCGGGAACACCTGAGCCCCCAGCAGGCCAACCCAGGGGTCACCGAAAACAGCACAGGTACATAGGAGAATGGGACATCTGAGAAAACACACACACACACACACACAAACACAAACATAAAGAACAAGCACATAAAGCATGCTTGGCCATTATAGAAATCGATCAACTAGTTTTATGATTAAGAGGAGCTTGTATTGGCTGGTTGGCAACATGACAATACAGCATGAATTAAAACAACTCACTCATGTGTCCACACAAACCCGAACACATTTGCAACACATGCAAATAAATGTTGCCAAACATAGCCATCCCACACTCGGTCTTGCCCTGGTAACTGCATTTTTATTACCACCTGGTTTAAATATTTACCTCGGGTCTTGTGTTCAGCTCGTGTTTCTGTTGAACTTCTTCTGCACGGCTGCAGTTAAAGGTTGCTGACATTATCAAGATGGTCAGTTTGCGTGTGTTCGCCAACCCTGATCTGACAAGGGGGTTGAATGTGTGTGAGCTTGGTGGCACACACACACACGCCCTCTCACTGGGTGACCTTCCCCAGACTCCCGAGGAGCTCGGATATCCCATGTATCTCAGCTGCGCCTGACTGCATTTGAAGACCCCTTTTGAAAAGTTGAATATCAGTCGCCCTAGCTGTGTTCTCAATAGGTGTCGTGGTTCGGGGAGATCCACTTCACAGATAGGCCGGTTTCACAGGGAATGTTCCTCAGCTCTAGTTCCCAGCCTGTATTGTGTCCCAGCCTCTCTTTGGATACAGCAAACAGACGGTCACCTTGTGTTGTTCTGCTCTGGGTTTGAGAGCGTAGACACTGTTTGCCGAGGAAACACAACTGTTCTTTCTGCCAGCACGAGTGAAGATTTTCACGAGGTTGAGTCTTGTTTTTTAAAAGCTTTGGGCTTTCTAGTTTTATCATGACTATAACAACATTCATTAAAGTGTTCTATTCACTTTTTTTGTGAGCTAAGCTTTACCAGGTTTGTAGAAACAGGCAGTACATAATTCCTGATGCTACCTCAGACAGGAGGTAATAGTTGTACGATGCTATCTGAGGTTTAAATGGGACCGTAATGACTGTACCAGGAAACGTAGGCATTAACTCTCCACTAGGAGCAGTTATAGTCACCAAGACCAGAGGCTGTTTGACCATCAAGGTTGTTGCTGCTAAAGGCTGTGTCTCTAATCATATAATTTTTTACTGATGTACTCTTTGTATTGTTCCGTTGTCTTTTTAACATCCATGTAATTAACATACCATTTTGGTGATATAGTGTAGATGTGTCAAAGGTTTGCTTGACTCTCAGGACATGAGGTGAAGATTTAAAAGAGCAATAAAAGAAGGAAATAACAAAAGCCATTTCCTATAAAACGGCAGGTTACATATCTGATCTCGGAGCAGTACAAATGCTAAAATGCTAAAATTGTTAATATTTCTGCTTTCTCTGTGCTCATAGTGACCAGTGAGCTGGTAATGCTGAGTCTTGACCTGGTGAAGACTCGATTGTCGGTCATGAGCATGGAAATGAGGAAGAACTTCATCCAGGTCATCCTCACCTCGCTGATCGAGAAGTCACCTGACCCCAAGATCCTCCGCGCTGTCGTCAAGATCGTGGAAGAGTGGGTGAAAAACAACTCGCCCATGGCTGCCAACCAGGTAGGGAAGCCGCATTTCTCAGACTCTGAAACAACCTCAAGTTTTAGGGTTAAATATTTAAACATTGTGCCTACAAACAAAGTAAACACTTGATTCAGTACATAATCGAATTATTTCTCTTATAATGGAAGGGGGAGGGGGGGCCAAGAACTGAATCAGCAGTGTACATTTTAAAAGGTGTGAAACCTTCGACAAACAACAAGCAAAGCATATTTTCTACATCCAGTCAGGTTAAAATTAGCATAATACCCAAACAGCTGTCTCTGTCTCTATTTTCTTTTAAGCTGTAGAATGAGAGCGAGCACTACAGGACTGAGGTGGACAATAATGCAGTTATAGGAAAATAACTAAA
Source organism: Trachurus trachurus (assembly GCF_905171665.1). Classification (NCBI taxonomy): domain Eukaryota; kingdom Metazoa; phylum Chordata; class Actinopteri; order Carangiformes; family Carangidae; genus Trachurus; species Trachurus trachurus. The sequence goes on along the minus strand of NC_139913.1, from coordinate 19,923,591 downwards.
GGGATTATCTGTGTTTCATTTTCTCCCCTCTCCCTCTGCTCTGTCTCTTTTATTTTTTATATCCTCTCCCTTTATTTCTATTTTCTAATCGACATTCTTCTTCCTTTCAGATGCCGAACCTGCGCGAGAAGTCCATCCTGCTGGTGAAGATGATGACCTATATAGAGAAGCGTTTCCCCGATGAACTTGAGTTAAATGCCCAGTTCCTGGACCTCGTTAATTACGTCTACAGGTAATTACTGCCATTCATCACATGGCCAAATGGCCGTGCCGCAAAAGCCATGCCGCCCTTGCATCCATCTTCACAGGAGGGATGAAGGTCGGGAGGTTGAGGCGGGAAAAGACACGGGAGGTTGGGTCAAGGAGCAATGGAGAGTGGAGATGAGGAGGAGGGAGTTTGAAGCATGGGCAGTGAACCATTCTACTTTGTTGTTGTTGAAAGATAGAAGTAAAGATGAGAAAAGATAGATCATGAAAAGGCCTAGAGTTGGGACATAGAAACAATGCATTTAAAATAAACAGCAATTGCAGCTGTAGATAGAAAAAGAGAGCCGAAGAAGAGGGTGTTGTTCTGCAGAGGGGGGCGAGACAGACAGCAGATAGTGATATAGATATTGCGAGCTGATCTTTCACAGTGCTACAGTAGTGCCAGGTTCCGGCCAACTCATGACAGGACACCCAGCAGGTGGAGGCCAAAGGGGAGAGACTGTCCTACTGCCAGCTATTCATCAAACCACCGCTCTTTTTTCCTCTCTGTCTTACACACATACACATTTAATCAGCCAAATGTAGCCTGTATCCCTCCACCCCATCTGCTCTTCATGTCAGAAGGTTTAAAACGAGCAGTAAAGCCATGATGGACAGCGAGTAATCATAATGAAATGATAAAGCAGCTGTTCCCGAACAATGTGTGATTAAGAGAGTAGCACAAATAGAGGCAGTGTGCAGCTGGTGTAGCCGTGCCTTTTTGTTGTCGCTTTTATCCCACCTTCCACTCTCCCCTTCTGTTGTGTGAATCATACCCATGAGGCGCATTCACCGCAGCAGGATGATGTCAAAGTGATGACATTTGTTATTTAAGTGTTTAATGCATGGCTGTTAATGCTTTACTACCACTGCAATATCCACATCAAAGAGATTTAATTTCCTCCAATATTTAGCGTGAACTGCCGTCTCCGCACATTTCACTGATCTTCAGCAACAAGGCTGTTCAGACCTCCTGGCACCTTGCATTTGACTGTTGCTATTAGATAACCCTTAATACTAGAATCTACCTGCCCTGTTTACAAATGCCTCTTAAATATAATAAAAATTGATTCGGTCATTGATATATATTTTTAATTAGGAGCAATTACGCAGAAATAAAAGAAAATGAGCTGCAAATATTGATTAATTTTCTTTTGATTTAACAGTTTATCAGATAATTCCTTGAAATATGTTGTAAAAACATGACCAAAAAAAATCAATATATGCCTGTGCATTAAAAAGGAAATTACTTCTTGTCCTTGGACAAAAACTTATTGCACTCATGTAGCAATATTTTAGAAACACTGTTAATAATTGAAAGCATATAAGTTGGAATATAAGTTTCACAAGCGTGAAGTTAGTGCAGGGTATAGGTGCTCTCATTTTTCTGAGTTTCTGAATCTGAGCTCATAGGTTTGTTTGATACTGCGACTTGTTTTCCACAGTCGCCTCGGTGTAGTTTTCGGCATCGATGCCGTGACTTCTTTCAATGCGTTTCAGAAGTGCATTAAATGTTTCATCAACAACAAAATGTCTGTATTCTGCTTTCATAAATCATGGAAGTAAAATGGGTACAAGGCGGCATGCAGGCTCCGCTAAATAGATGTTTTGTCCCCCACATTATTCAGGGATGAGAGCCTTTCGGGAAGCGATATCACATCCAAGCTAGAGCCGGCGTTCCTCTCAGGGCTTCGCTGCACACAGCCACTGATCAGAGCCAAATTCTTTGAGGTGTTTGATGCCTCCATGAAGCGGCGCGTCTACGAGAGGCTGCTCTACATCTGCTGCTCTCAGAACTGGGAGGCCATGGGCAGCCACTTCTGGATCAAACAGTGCATAGAGGTAAACAGAGTACTGTCTGTGATCTTTCAGCAGGCCTTTAAGCTTTTATCCAGCAATATAAAAGAATGTGTTGTTGACTCAGAGAATAAATCTTTCTTTTGTTTTCCGGTTCCAGCAGCCTCTTGTCTTGCCCATCACTTGTCATGTTTTCTGTTACTGATCGTCTTGGCGTGTGTGTGTTTGCGCTATGTGTATATTAGCTGCTGCTGGCGGTGTGTGAACGAAACACCATCATCGGCACCAGCTGCCAGGGATCCATGCTGCCGTCTATCACCAACGTCATCAACCTGGCTGACAGCCACGACCGCGCCGCCTTCGCCATGGCAACGCATGTTAAACAGGAGCCGCGCGAGAGGGAGAACAGTGAGACCAAGGAGGAGGTGAGACGCGCAAAACAGACACACAAACAGCATAATGCATCAGGAGGCATGGTCTCCCACACAAATCATCACATTATCCCATTAGGAGTGTGTTACATACTGTGATCCTGAAAAAGATTAAAGCTTTGCCTCGTTGTCTGTCTGTTAAATAAGTCTCTGTTCTCATCCCTCGGCCATTACCAAGAGGCTGTCAGTTGTTGATGTCATGTAATCCCCTTTCAAAACAGCATTGTGTCCAACATGAAACTAAATGTCAAAGCTCTCTGAAAAGATAATTGTTTTCCTCTCCTCTCTCACGGCCCATGGCAGGATGTGGAAATAGACATCGAGTTAGCTCCAGGTGACCAGACTGCCATCCCAAAGACTAAGGAGCAGGCCGAGAGAGACACGGGCAACCAACTGCACATGCTCACCAACCGCCACGACAAGTTCCTTGACTCGCTGCGGGAAGTCAAGGTAAGGTTTTGTCCTCATGGAACCAGCTCGTACGCTGACTGTTACTTCAGAGCGCATTGCAGGGTTGATTAAACTGACTGGGTTTTGACAAGGCTGGGGGGGGGATGATATATCTGACCATTATGTTAAGGGATTTTTAAATTTCCCCCGATTACTCAGCGGTAACTACTGGCATTACAAGATACTGCAGTGTTTGAGGTGTTAAAACTTTATTGTGCAGAAGTTTTTCAGAACCCTGCTGATTTTTTTATTCCGGCTATAAAATCAAAACCTGATTTTGACGCTGGACATCAGTCAAATACAATTAACCACCCAGTAGGACAGTAAAGAAGCAGAGATCGCCAAGTCAGCAGCTATAATTTTTCTCTGGTCTGCGTTTTAGACGGGGGCACTTCTGAACGCTCTGGTCCAGCTCTGTCACATCTCCACGCCGCTGGCTGAGAGGACCTGGGTTCAGCTCTTCCCTCGCCTCTGGAAGATCCTGTCTGACAGGCAGCAGCATGTGAGTATAACTTAGTAGCTTCTGTTTAGTTGCAACCAGAGCAGATAAGTGGAAACTTGAGATATCTAGACAGCATGTTTTAGTATGCTTCCTGTGTCAACAAGCAAGGTTGATTGGTTGACAAACAAAAAAGGCCAAATAGAAATCATAAACACAGACATGTTTTGTTTTTTTTCTAAGTAATTTTGACCCGAAACGTGCTTATTTGAAAACAATCCTTTATGCACACACCTAGTTCTTGTATATCCTTTTATATATTTTAACAACGACATTAACAAGCCGACAGGAACCGTGAGCTCGGCTCACCCCTTTCTGTCTCAAAGTGTGTACTTCCACTTAATGAGGACAGATTCGTTCTTGCTAAATACGGAAACGAGAAAGCTGAGGGAGGAAAGCTGTAATGAGTTTAACGAATGAGATGCGCGTAGAGTATTTTGAGACTCATTGAAAAGGCCTTGATTTCAAGTGATTGACCCTCTTAAACAGCTGAAAGATGCAGCGAGGAGAAAAGATGGTTTCAGAATAATATTTTCCCCCCAGTGACAGACATTAAGTGACAGATAGGGCACGTGTTTATTCTGATGTGTGCCTCAGCTCTGCATTTCACGCCACCATTACACCATATCAGTTTACGGTAAAAATAGACTGATTACTCACGCTCGGCGATTATATGTCTGGGCTTATTATTTCATTGGAATGATAGAAAAGCATATTTTTCATAGGGAGGAATTTGACATATTGGCCTTCTCCACCACCAGCCTAATTAAAGTGACCGTCAAAGCATTAATTATTCCAGCCTGTCAACAGTCAGTGAAAATTATATCCATTACCAATACATCATTTATTTCTGAGTGTGTGTCAGTCATGATTATTGGTGCACTAACCCCCTGGTCACGCTCAAAGTCTATTCTATCGAAATGTAGGCGTTGTGAGAGGTTTGTGATTATACTGTGTAGCTCTGTGCAGTTCAGTTCAACAAGAAAATCATGTTTTTTCCTCTGTGTTTTTTTTTCTTTCATTGCCTCAAGTAGAAGTGTGAAATAGGTGAATAGATTGATAGTAAAACAGGGAGCCATCCGAATAGAACTCAGCAAAGTGGGAAACACACGTAAAGTCACTGTGACACTACTAATATTTGTATTGTATTATTTACATCTACTGTAAATATTTATATACAAACTACATGTTGCTTACCCGTACAGGAAACTAATGCATCAGTAGTGACTTGTTGAACATGTTTGTTTTCATTTCAGTATACAGGAAGGTTGCATAAAATTTGTCAGCGTTTCCAGTCTTCTTACCTATTTTCTCTTGCATTTAAAAAAAACAACTTTTTAACAACTCTCTATTACTGGAAAATAGCATCACGTTGCATGGTGTACATGCAACAGAATACTTTTATCAATATGCTGTGTCAGTGTATTGCTGCTCAAGTGAAACTGTGTAGTTGATTAACTCCCCCTCTCTCTCTCTCGCCTCTTCAGGCTTTGTCAGGAGAAATGAGTCCATTCTTGTGCAGTGGCAGCCACCAGGCCCAGCGGGACTGCCAGCCCAGCGCTCTGAACTGCTTTGTGGAGGCCATGTCTCAGTGTGTGCCCCCTATTCCCATCCGCCCCTGTGTGCTGAAGTACTTGGGCAAGACACACAACCTCTGGCTGCGCTCCACTCTAATGCTGGAGCAGCAGGCCTTTGAAAAGGGCCTCAGCCTGCACAGCAAACCCAAGCAGAGCACAGAGTTCTATGAGCAGGAGAGCATCACACCACCTCAGCAGGTAATGCACCCGTAACCTTTTAAAGTATCCACTGATTTGATAGATTATATTCTTCATGTAGTTTGCACTATTATTTACTGTCTATTGATCATTCTCATGCTATACAATAAATCTGATAAGTCATATAATGTTTGTCTTGAGCTTCATCCCATCTGCCATAGCTGAACTAAATAAGACAATGAAAAGAACATAACCATGGGGAATGTACATGTAAATGTGGGGTGCGGGGTCTTATGTCTTATGTTCTTATGTCTCTATGTATTTGTGGTGTATGAAATGTGGGAATGTATGTAAATGAATGTAATTTACACTTCCCGAGGCCAATAGTGAAAACAATTTTCCTTGAAAAGGACAAATAAATTCATCTAATTCATCTACTGTAATCTAATTGATGGGTTAACCTCTTAAATGCGACATATTATTTTTCAGAGGTGTTTGTAGGTGAAACTACATTGGAATAAATGTAATTATTAAAGCTATATTCATTTCTGAGATTAAGTATTTTACTGAAGTCCAATATCAACCTAATAATTTAACTCACTGCCTCGATCATTTTGTACATACATGAATTACTCGGCAGTGGTTAACATTAAGGTTAATAGAGTTTATTATATTGCAGAAGTGTGGATGTTCTTTTTATTCATCATTTTCTCCCGCTGTGGAAGGTCTGGAGATATAATTTAGCTTGTGTCTGTTATAGCTTCATGTTTAAATCTTCCTCTTATCCTGAACTAGGTTCATTAACAAAGCTGCCCAATCAATTCACAGTTTCCTCTCTGCAGATTTTCCAATTTGCTCTGCTGCCATCCACATTTTTGTTCTATTTTACTACAGGAGATTTTGGACTCCCTCGCGGAGCTTTACTCTCTGCTCCAGGAGGAGGACATGTGGGCAGGTCTGTGGCAGAAGAGGTGCAAGATTCCTGAGACGGCCACTGCCATCGCCTACGAACAGCACGGCTTCTTTGAACAGGTTAGAGAAAGTTTCGACAAACCGACAAAACTACTTAACATACACTTTGGCTCCTGCAAGCCAAGTACACACCACCATGATTATTTAGGAGGCTGTAGTTTGGGTTGATTTTAAATTGCGTTTCATGTGTTTCTGATATTCAGTATTTACACCAAGTTGCATCATGAAGGCATGTTGCACTGAAAATCAGTTTATTTTTCTCGAAAACTGCTAAAACTTTTACTCTGTTTACTCAGGCCCAGGAAAGCTACGAGAAAGCGATGGAGAAGGCTAGAAAAGAGCATGAGAGGAGTAACGTCTCCCCTGCCATCTTCCCTGAGTACCAGCTCTGGGAGGACCACTGGATACGGTAAGACTTCTGGAACAGAAAAGATGCTGTTATCCCTGAGGGCTCTCTGTCTTACACATCAAGTGAAAACCACCAGAGAACAAAACCACAGTGGATTTTAACTTTAATACCTTTATATAGACTGGGCAATATTGAACATTTATTCATTCTGTTCACCACAGAATGATTTATACAGCAGGGCAATCTAGTAACCAAATTATTTGAAGAATATAATAAACAAACAGAATTGCCTTACATCTATATTTTTCCACTATAAACAAGTCCTTGTCACCTTTTTTCTTTGCAGCCTGTAACACAATTTTGTTTATATACGGATGTGTCACAGGCGATGTTACTGGGATAATATGTCTCTGTCAGCAGGGAAATCTGCATCAAATCCATTCCTTTTGTGATCAGTCTAAATTAAGTGGCTTCTTACCAACTTGCCACAGTCTAGGATGCAAATCTTTCATAAAATTAAAATGAGACACACAAACACTATGGGTGAGGCTGGGAAACCTCATGGGGTCCATGCAAATGTGGAAAACCCAGAAGGCTTTTTTTTCCTTCTTCTTTCTCTAAAGTCAGAATGATAAACAGTGAATTTTTAGTCAGCCTCCCACAGTGGTGGCTTCAAGTGACACTGAATTGGACAAATACGAAAGGATATATTTTATCACAAATATTTAACTGCTTTATCTCCGTTGCCTACATTTTTCATCCCACTTTGTGTCTTCACATCCAGCTGTTCTAAGGAGTTGAACCAGTGGGAACCATTGACAGAGTACGGCCAATCCAAAGGTCACTCGAACCCTTATCTGGTGCTGGAGTGTGCTTGGAGGGTTTCCAACTGGGCTGCCATGAAGGAGGCTCTGGTACAGGTGAGGAGTGCATGGTCGCATCGTGTGAACGTGTGCGTGTATAGATTTCAGCTCACATGAACAAACACCCTCTTATACATGGTTGCGCTCTCACTGTCTCCCAAAAGGTGACCACAGGTTCTCACTAACACAATCACAGACACACTGGAGCCTGTAGGTTTGTACCCTGTGAACTAGAGACTCTGTCGTCCTCTTTTTTTCCCATGTTATTCCCAGTTTCCGGTACAGTGCTGTATATTAAGCCCAGGCCTCATGTCAGCGTGAAATATAGAAACTTGATATTGAAACCGTCCAGTCCCCACACACACACACAAAACACAAAACACACACAGCCCCACACCCCTGGGGAGAATGAGAGCTGGCCGTAAAGCTGTGGAAATGCAGTTCAGCTGTTTGGTCCGTTAATTTATTGGCCTCGTGTTTCCTAAAACAAAGTGTGGACGGGTGGCGAGCGCGTGATAGTACCGGACATATAACAAATACTCCTGCTTTGCTCTTTCAAGGAGACTTGGAACCAATCCATTGAGCCGCTCTGTCCTAAGGTGACACCTAATTAAATTGTCTGGATGGCAGCACCAACTCCGCTATATCCCCTCCTCCTTGTTTCATTCCTTCCTTCCTCTGTGTACCCATTTCTCTTTCCTTTGTCTCTCACTCCCCCCCCACCTTCTTCTCTCCACGTGGTCGTCTCTTTGTTAATTCCACCCTCTCCACTCTCACTTCCACCTCCATCTCTTCATCCCTCGCTCCGTAGCTCCGGCCCTAGCAGCTAATATTTACGACAGCTGCGTGTGTGAATAATTACCCTGGCATCTGCTGCAGGGTGATTTGTTTTATGGCGGAGGAGAGGAGCAAGGCTTTCAGTTACCTGCCTGCCCAAAGCTCACCAGCTCAGAGCCAAAGTCCAAATATCCCTGCTTTCAATTACAGCTGGCTCTTGATAAGGGCGGCCCTGTCTCCAGGATATTCATCAAGCGTCACCCCTGATAAGTGCGCTTTGACCGATCACTGTAATTTTCTCCAACATCGGAAGAGCTTACACAAATACACAACTGCGCTTTTCTCACTCTCTTGCTCTTTTCACTCGTCCTCCTGTTGGTTTTAATTCCGTCTACCTCTCGTTCACTTATAATCACCCCACAGCGGACCACACGTTTGACGTCGCAGCCTCCCCGGGGCTGTTGTTTGTTTGGTGTTAATGCACTCAGCGTTTTAATCGATAGCAGAGCCTTTTTCCCTCTTCCCTCCGTCTGTGTCAGGCTCATCAGGTTGAATAGGCATTAGTACAAAACTCCTGCTGAAACCATTGAGAAAATGAATCTGCATTGTTTATACAAGTGCTAAATTATGCAAACAAAGTGTCATAAGCCCTCACATCGCTGTGAAGTGCGCACAGAAAAGCAGCATGTGACATACATTAACTGAGGGCATAGATCCTGTATGTGCTCACAATCTCCAGTCTTTGTTATTTGGCTGCGACAAACAGCTTTTGTCAGTTAGTCAGTCAGCTATTCACACACTCTACAGTCAGACAATAACATTGTTTTGTCAACAAGGACACTGCAGAGAACCTCAGAAATAAAAACAGTCTCTATTATTACCTTCAGTGAGATTCGTCGAAGTGATTGGCATCCTTCTCACCTGTGATGCTATTGGTATGGAGTTTACAAGAAAACTGTAGGATTACTTGGCAACATCAAGTGAAGCACACGTTTAATTTTAGTTTTGGCAGATGGTATAATATTAAAGACTGATGGTGAAAAAAGTAAAGAGACATGGATCATCTTGTATGAGACAGTTGTACACAACCATTAAGACTACTGCCAGTGTAAGACTGAGCTTTGTACTATAACTCATCTTCTCTTACTGTAGTTATATATCAAGGTTTATAAATTATGTTGATAGCGCAACATAAAAAAAAGAAAAGATTACTCATTGTCTGTCTGTTATTCTCTGAGGAAAAACATTTGCTGCTATAGATTTGTGTGTAGATACGGAAAGTAACTTCTTCTTGAATTCCTAGGTGGAGCTGAGCTGCCCCAAGGAGATGGCTTGGAAGGTGAACATGCACCGCGGCTACCTGGCCATTTGCCACCCAGAGGAGCAGCAGCTGACTTTCATAGAGCGGCTGGTGGAGATGGCCTCCAGCCTGGCCATCCGGGAGTGGAGGAGGCTGCCGCACATCGTTTCTCATGTGCACACGCCGCTGCTTCAGGTCAGTATATCGGAAGCATAAAGTAGTTTTTCCATTCAGAGTGGCGTGGCAGTCACTAACACAGGAAGAGAGCAGTGACGGTAAGTCATTTATATTGTGATAAGCACTTGAAGAGATGCATGTCGAGAGATCATCCGTAGCCCTGAGACGTTGCGTTGTTGAGTAACACTGATAACGGCCTCTATCTCCGTCTCTCACTCCATTTTGTAAAATTGAGATAGATGATTAAAAAAAAATCAAAAACCTTTAAGCCTCTTTGATGCCACCATGGGAGATTACAATAGACGGGGGCAAAGATGAAAAAGGAGAATGAGAAAATAAGGGATAAGGCGATGAAAATTGAAAAAAGGTGGAAAGAGAGCAGAAAGGGGGGACATGGGGAGAAAGGGAGAGGGAAGAAGAGGAGGGAAGAAAGGGAGTTAGTTTAGAATGGCTGTAATTACTTCCCTGCCATCAGATACCATTTGATTAAATACCTGCAGCAGAATTACATTTACATGATGAATGGGACGGTCTGAATGAAGGTTAGAAATGGGCCATCAGCTGATATTAACAGATAATTGTGAAAAATATTGTATTGCCTAATTTATTTTGTTTTGGGAGATTTGATTTTGGAGGGGGGGGGGTAAGTCTTCAGTACAGCTATGATTCACTACATTTATCTTTTCAAAATGGGTATTTGAATTGGGTGACTACACTCTTTGTTATTGTGTGTGTGTATTTGGGTATGCGCACGTTCGCATATGTGCAGTCCAATTATTTACCCTAGCCGAGAGAAAACAAGCTATTTATTCCTCTACCCAGCCAAGCGGCTTGTTGTAAATCTCCATCCCCAACTCTATATCTCACATTCACGACTCCATGAGCCTTGGAGAATGAGAAGCCTGGGCTCCACAAATACAGTAAGGTTCAAATACCATTTGAATCAAGTTATCATCAAATCTCAGCTGTCAGCACTAACTGACGATCAATGGATTATCACCCACCGTATTGATTATGAGAGTTGGCATTAATATTGACTGATGAGTAGTTATAATGGAATGATTGATCATATGTTCACAAAGCAGCTTTGGGCCAATCAATGAGGCTTCTTTTCATGGAATGAGATAGAAAGCCCTCGCTTATCATTTTCCCATCTCCTTGTCTTTTCTGTGCTATATTCGAGTTATTGAAGCGCTGTAGGAAATGATTATGATTTTCTCTGCAAAATTATTTTGGTGGTGTAAAAATATATTCTTGGACTGCATTTCTGATACCAAAGAAAATGTTTTTGTTCACATGTGCTTTGGGCAGTCCCAAGTCTACTAATTGATTAGAAAGGGGAGATACAAATTACCTTGGGTCATTAATAAACAATAAGTGTGCTAATTTGCAGCAAGATGCTGAGAGAAAGCATTGCTTTTTTTTCGCAGCTGTGTTTTAGATCCTGAGCTCAGCTGCCCTCAGAGGTTTTCGGTTGCTTTGATCCATCTCATTTTGGAGGCTTTCAGTCCATGGGATTGTTAAGAATGAGTCTTAAGCTGGTGACCTAGAGGAGGGCAAACCCTAACATTGTCTTCTTTCTTCTTATCTGTCAATACCCACGCAGTATTTTCTTATAATTTAACTCCATCTTCTACTTGACTTCTATGTTTTTTGACTGTCCATGTGTTGAGTTTCAGTTTTTCTTTTATTTTGCAGCAACTTCATGAACCCTCTTTCTGTCTTTCTGTCACCTTTTTTTCTGGTTTCTTTCATCTATATCACCACATCTCCCACACCATCTATCCACTTAAACCCTGATCTCCGAACAGCCCATATCCCACATATCCACCTTGCTTTCTAACCATGGTATCACCTTATCTTACTATTTCTTATCATGCTCCTTTACCCTTCTTTTGCCTCAGATTCATTCAGATATTTTTAGGCATATTCTGCGGTGTTGTGCTGGACATCAAACACCAAAGAAAAAAATATATATTGGGAGTAAGATGAGGCAGAAATACAAAAGACCTGTGTTTCATTCTAAAGCATTCAAAGAACATGAAAGAAAAGGAGATTTCATAAACTACAAATAAGTGACCCGTTGCGGATGGACAGCAGATGGACACAATGCTGTCTAATGCCGTGCAAAGCAAGCAGGAAATTTGGCTTGGAGCGTACATTTGTTTAGATGTGTGGACAAAATATTAACAAGATTAAGCGCAGCTGGTCCACTGTCTGGACCAAAGCTTTGAAGGAGACTGTGGAGCAGGCCTGGGAACACAGAATTTTACTTGTAAACAAAAAAGGTAGCCATTGCAATCACGGAAAAGCATTTACCAGTTGCCGTGGCTCCAGATTTGCCATCTGGCATGCGCCGTTAAAAGTTAAGAGTCAAAGGAGTGAAGTGTGGTCAAGTGATGTCGTATGAGGGCTCAGGTTTAACCCTATGATTTCTCTCCAGGCGGCACAGCAGATAATTGAGCTCCAAGAGGCGGCCCAGATTAATGCAGGGCTTCAGCCAGCTAACCTGGGCCGCAACACCAGCCTGCACGACATGAAGACTGTGGTGAAAACCTGGAGGAACCGACTGCCCATTGTTTCAGATGACCTGTCCCACTGGAGCAGCATCTTCATGTGGCGGCAGCACCACTACCAAGGTAGGACACACATGTTTTTTTTGTGTTTTTTAGAAATCATGCAGACCTCTCTTTTTGCTGCTTATGTTTAACAGAAAGGGGTCTTCTTTAAAAGGTAACAAAGTGCAGAAGCACCTCAGGGTTTCTGTGCATCTCCAAATGTCAGCTTGTTAAAGCACTCTGTCTTACTGCAGGACGTAACACACACATACTGTATTTACCTTACTCAGTGCCCCAGCTCTCTCCCGCAGTGACTTTGAAACCATTCAGAGAGGCAGCCACTGCAAAATGTGATGTCTCAAGCAACTTGAACTCCAACTTGCTCTGTGAGGAGCTGAAATAATAGCACTGGTTCTGCAGCACCATGCCAATGAAATCCACTTCATTTATACGTGACAGCCTTCAAACTCATGTTAAAGTGAAATGAAATATTCCTGATGAAATTCATCGCCATGGCCCATTTACTGTTCATGTTCAATACATTCGGTGTCCCCAGTGCCCTCTGTGTTGTGACAGCAGCGTTTTCAGAGAGCTAGAATATTCCCAGGGTTCATGTTGCTCTAAGTTCATTTCTTCTTGCTTATTTTTTTTTAACCATGACAATGCCATGTTTGTGATTGTATTGTTCCTCTCCACAGCCATCGTGACAGCGTACGAGACAAACACACAGCACGATCCAAACAACAACAATGCCATGTTAGGAGTTCATGCATCGGCTTCTGCTATCATTCAGTACGGCAAGATAGGACGCAAACAGGTAATGGTTCACTTTGTCTTTCTCAGTAGGGATGCCCAGATTGATCACCCACTGATCATCATCAGCCAGTTTTTCATTAAAAACATGTGATTGGTCATTGGAATTTCTATTTATAGTCAACCATCACCACCTGCCATGTGGAGCTTTTACAAAGTATTTGAGACTGATATAAGTCACACCACCTTAAACGCCAGTAATTATTGGTAGAGAGAGACCATGGATCAGTCAATCTCACTCATGATTTGTATCAACAGTCTAAGATCTCTAAAAAATGTTGAATGTATTTGCAAAATGACATCACACTGTTGTCTCCGTAGGGTCTGGTCAATGTGGCTCTGGACATCCTGAGTCGAATCCACACCATCCCCACTGTGCCCATTGTTGACTGCTTCCAGAAGATCAGACAGCAGGTCAAATGTTATCTGCAGCTGGCTGGCGTCATGGGCAAGAATGAATGCATGCAGGTAAGATGGGATGTGACCATCTCTCAGTTACTGTGCATCAAATATAGATATGCAACCATAAACTTACATGACTTATTCTGCTCCCATTCCTTTGATGTTTTACTGAAGAAAACTTCAGATATTGTAACTTAATAGTGTTGAAGTCTTTCAATGTGGTATTATCCTAGAGAAATACTTGCACTAGATTGATGTATTCAGTATATTTATTCCAGGATTATTTATGAAGACTCTCCCCACAATGTGTAATATATTACACACATAAATTTAGTCTTTTTGTCCTGTTAAAAATCTTTCAAATAATATCAATCAAATACACACATTTTTATATTTTCACCATTTTCATTTCAGCTTATTCAAGCAACTCTAGAAATATTTTATTGGCAAAGTCACTCTGCAGAAAGAGCAAAAATCATTTTTGCTTGTACAATCCAATTATGTGTGATCAAAACATGATAAATATATCGTACCCATGCAACATCTGCACCATAATTTAGCACAGCTGCAGGAGATTTGGACCGTGGTAATGAATGCTCCAAATTTGAAACGAGCCCATCTCTACTGAAGAACACATTTGATGCATGTAGTCTCATTTAAGCACTTGGGTGGATTTCTGCTGGCAGTAGCTGGAAGCATAGTTAGCGATACTTTGAGTGGGAAAAGTAGTAAGAGCAAGAAGTGTTAAGGGTGGCTCTAGGTGACAAGTTATAGCAGGGAGACTTATAAGAGAGTGTAACTCAGGAGCTTGCTCTTAAGCCCATGGAGTACTCTGATTAATAGAAGCAGTCCAGCACACCACAAGTCATTAAAAGTGCCAGTAGACACTCCTCTCTCTCTCTCTCATTCTCGCTTCTATCTCATATCCTCTGGTGCTCTCCGTCTCTCTCTCCTGCTACACATCGTTTGTCACAGCGGTACATAGGGGACACCTAATCAGAGGCTCGCCATAATGGAAGTTTAGTTCCCTTAACACCTCTTTTCTTACTTCTTAATGAACACCTTGCAGTTTGTTTGTTTTTCACCTGTAATTATGGCTCCTTCTTAAACAAAATGCCGGGGTTCCGTTCCACTCAAATGCAAATCTCCTTTACTGCGGTTTTGTTTGAAGTGTAATCTCTATATGTCTCTATCTGTCAGGGTTTGGAGGTGATAGAGTCGACCAACCTGAAGTACTTCACCAAGGAGATGACGGCGGAGTTCTACGCTCTGAAGGGCATGTTCCTGGCTCAAATCAACAAGTACGTCCACTAGAGCTCCAGCTGGTCTGTCTTCAGCCGCTTTTACAGCGGCTGCTCAGGGTGGGAATGTTGTGCTATTATTCCCCCTCGCTGTTCAGTATAAAACGGTACAAACACAGAAGTGGGGGGGCATTTGTTCCGCCTCTATGTTGGCAGCGGAGGTAGTCGCGGAGCCGGACCAACGTCTGTGTGAAAGAGAGCTTTCACGGCTGGACAGGACGCCCAGCTCCGTAGTGCTCCCCGTCACACCTGCATTCCAGACGCGGGGCAGCGTTACGCCGGCTTGTTTGGTTCAGTCTAAACAAAGGCACCGTAACAAAGGCTGCTTTTTAACAGCAGTACAGTCAGATCTCTGTGTAACAGAGGTTTCTGACTACTGCTCCACCTTAACACAGGCCCTGTCACTGTATGGCCAACTTTAGATTAGCTTCTCTCACCTTTTATGTTTCTGACAATGTAAAGCAATTCCCTCTGTCAATGTCTTCCCTTTGTTCGTTATCGCATTGTCCTAAAACTGTGTCAGTGGTTTTTTTTCTCCTGCGAGGACAAGGCATTCGTATTTAATAAGCTCCTCTCGCTGACGCATCTCTGAGATTATGTTACTAGGTAACCCCCATGACGTGGCTTCGATGTTGATGCACATCTGTGTCATCAGCTTGTGACAGTCTCAGTAATGTGTTTTTGGCTACAGGAGTTGCCTGTGGAGCATTAGACTGCTCCCTCCATGCTGTTGGGCTGTGCACACCCCACAGCAGCGCTCTTTTTAACAGCCCCTCCCCTTCAGCAACCCCCCTTTTCACCCATCATCTTTGACGTGACATGGCATCCTGAGGGGTGAAAGACAAATTGAGGAAGGCTTAATAAATGTATATGCAGCTCAATAATTAACTCGAGGCAATTTGCAGGAATCTATGGGATCAGCAGAACTTGCCTCCACCTCAGCAGGGTTTATTGCAATCATTAAGTTTCCCCTACACTGGGGGAGAATTAACAGCAGAGTGGGGGTTAGGGGTTGAGAAGGAGTCGTTGTGTGCAATGTGTGCTTGTGCAATGCGTGAGTGTGTGCATGTGCATCCACATGCACACAGGATTTTGGGATCATTCAATTAAACGGGTGTCAGAGATTTGACAGTCTGTTGGGTGCCTGCGCTCCTGTTGAGCCGGGTAGTAGAAACTGTTAATGTTCTTTAACACTGGCAAAGTGACTGTGGCAACCCCATTAAGTATTACTGGAGGGTCTTCGGCTCTGACTCCCATAGCAATCAAGCTCCCATTTCTTAATCACATGCCAAAATGCCTTTTATAATAACACATTTTAATTGATTGGCTTGGGAGACCATTTCACTATAAGTAAGTAAGTGGGAGAGTAGTTCTGGAAGCGCTCCTAAAAATGGAGGTCCATTTACCAACTGTAGCTCAGGAAGCCTTTTCCATTGACAGGCCTGTCTCCTTGTTTTGACTGCGAGGCAGTGTGTCTCGAGGTGCCTCTTGCATCTTATTTATTAATCAAAGGCTGAAAGGTGTGTGAAGATTATTCAGAGTGGGTGCCAGCGAGCGGTTAGAAACTGCTTGGCGTGGTGAAAACAGCTGATGAGTCAGAATATATTTCCCTGTCAGCATAACTGGTGCAGTCAAAACTTGGGTCTCATGCCAGATTTCACCTGCCTGTTCCCTTACCTGCTACTTAACGGTGTCCAAATTGAATACTTTTAAGTGTGACTGCTAGATTGCACTAGCAGGATAAAAAAAATCCCAAGGATCCTCAGGTTTTATCAGGCTGCAGATTTCTCTAAGCGGTTGCAATGCTCTTCACGGTCAATGTATTTGTATACAGATGATGCGCTGAGATTTTTTACCTTGCTGAGGCTCTGTCATTTCTGATTAAATACGAAGACGTTAAGCTCGTATGTCACCCGGTATTAAATGGATTGATCTTCACAGTATGATAGAGTTGGGTTCAACTCATATTACAGTCTTGCAAAACAGCTGAACCCTCTGTGACATTAATTCATGCTGGGTTAAATGCTTACTCTGTAATGCCAAGTGGAAAGGCCTTGAAGATTACAGCAAATAAAATATGGCGCTTATTGATGTGCAGTACATAATATAGAATATGATCATCATAATCTGTTTCCTACACTTCATCCCTCTCTTTTTATTTTGCCCCTCCAACCCCCCTCTCCAGTCTTGACACAAATATTACATCCAGCTCTTCAATTCATTCTGCCCTCCCCCCGTCTGTTAAGCGTCCCTCTTTATTTTGTGTCTCTCTTCTATCCTCTGGCCTCCCTTTCACTCAATCCATTTCCCTCTCCTCCCCCTCCAGCTGCCTCCCTTCACTCACGCGCCCTCGCCACTTTAACCCGTCTACACCTCCTTCTTTGTTCCAGGTCAGAGGAGGCCAACAAGGCCTTTTCAGCAGCTGTACAGATGCACGATGTCTTGGTGAAGGCCTGGGCCATGTGGGGCGACTATCTGGAGAACATCTTTGTCAAGGACCGCCAGCTCCACTTGGGGGTCTCTGCCATCACCTGCTACCTCCACGCCTGCCGCCACCAGAACGAAAGCAAGTCCCGCAAATACCTAGCGAAGGTGAGAAGGGATCTGAGGAGGAGGCTTGTTGTGGGGATCGTATGTGTTGTGGGCAAAATTTAGTGACTGCTTGTAAATGTAGAATCAACATACATCACTGTTGTTTATCTATTGTCTTCATTGGACCCTTAACCCACCCCCCACCCCCACCCCCCCACCCCCAGGGCATATGAAAATAGCATGTCAGCAACTGTTTCTGCACCTAATCAGTTTTTTATATATAAAAATAAAGCCTCGGTTGGGCTTTTTTTCCCCAGCTTGGGTCACAGTTAATTCCCTTGTTTCCTGACCCTATCCAGTCCATATATTATTGGTGCTGAGGAGAGGACTGCACCTCCACCACCCCCCACTCTCTCAGATGCTGCCACAGTTACAAGCAGAGAGAAGTAATTTGATCGATTACAGTCCTGGGGTATACAATGTGGATGGGTTCCCATGGCAGATCAATAGTGGGGTGAAGGCCATCCTCTGGCACATGGTGGGGTGGGGGGGGGGGGGGGGTTAACAGACTTAATGGCAAACAGTCTAACGCTACACTACTTACCAGTTCAGCTCCGTGTTGGGAGGTGAAGGCATAGACTCGTTGTTAACAAGCATCCTCTCTATGCTCACACTAGGTTGAGAGCTCCTGTGCTCTGCTATAATATATTCAGGTCAGGTTGTGCTCAATATCAGAAAAAAGAGGAACATCTAAATGGATAATTACAGCACAAAATGCAAGAAAATTATTGCAAATTTAGGTAAATTCTCTCTTGATTTTTTTTTTTACTTTTTAAAAAGGGCTTTTAAAAATTGGACTCTTTTCTATAATTTATGGGCTGGAGGGGAACGAGAAATTTGCGAAAACTTCAGTGTACTGCCCGCTGGGTCTCTTTTTTTCAAAGAGCCACAGGAGAGTTGGATTGGAAAGGCTCAGCTAGAGCGCCAAAGCTACCAACTACTGTGTGTCAGGTTGAATAAATAGTAAATATGGTCTTGCCATGTTCTGTGTTAACATCAGACATTACTGTCATTATCTGGTCTAATAATGGCTCATACGAGCTTCCCATTCCAGTTAGATTTTTTTCTCTTTTTTTTTCTGCTGACCCTCTCTGGTATTGTGCTGCCAAGCTGGGTTGGCAGTGCTTAGTCCTGATGGATGAAGTGAGATGACCAGTCATTATCAGTAATTATACACAATCTGTGTACCCCGGGTTGGCTCGCCGAAGAGAGCCTGGGGGGTTTGAGTGGGGTTAATGTCTTCATCATAATCTAGACGCACACAGAGGCACACCAGGGGAAGAGAGATCACCTCCACATTAGCTCAGCTTTGATCATGGGGAGAAGGTGTACTCATTCTTTCCTCTGCAGTCCCCTCCCTGCTGTGAGAGAGCCAGGGAAGCCAAGCACCAATGGTCTGATTAATGACAGAGTCCTTACCTCTTGTCTAACAATAGTTATTTTTGTTAAATTCATGGAATATTTCTACCTTGGCAGGATAGTTTTGCATTTGTTTTGTTTTGTTTTTCACATCCTGCTTTTCTCACCGGTCTTTTCCTCTAGGTGTTGTGGCTGCTCAGCTTTGATGACAAGAACACCCTGGCAGATGCTGTGGACAAGTACTGCATTGGAGTCCCACCCATCCAGTGGCTGGCGTGGATACCACAGCTCCTCACCTGCCTGGTCGGCTCAGAAGGCAAACCTCTGCTCAACCTTATCAGTCAGGTGAGGCCTGAACAAACAAAAATGACAAAATCATTGGTTTCAGCTTCCAATGAAAACATCCGTCAAACAGCTTCTGTCAAATAATCTTTCTATTTTGAATATGTCATCTATTGCTTCTTGCTTTTACTTTTCATGTTCTTAAATTTCGTGTCTGGATGCCTGCCCTTCAGATCAAATATTGATGCTTTCTTTGGCTTCCTCCATCCATTTCTGGGGGAGGGGGGGTTCACATCTGGCTGGTGTGTTAGCATTAGTGCTCAAGCACATCTTTCTAATCAAGATAAATTAACTGCATTCACGCCAAAGTGGCCTCTCTCCTGCTTTCTATTTACCAAACTAAGCATTCAGACTCTTTCACTGTCCCTTTTAGCAATTTATTGGCTTTCACCAGTCCCTGCTGAATTGGTTCTTAAATTATTTGTTCAAGAAATGATTATAAAGTTAATATCGTACGCATCCGCACTGCGGGAACAGAGCTAGTAATTAAACCAAGGACTAATTTGCTTTGCTTAATGGAGTATTATTTCTGCACAATTTGGAGAGGGTGATCTTCAAAGAGTAGTCTCCTATAACAAACAACCAATCCTCTCAGCAGAGCAGGAATATTGTATAGAGCACATGATAGAAATGTGGAGAAGAGAGGGAAGAGACAGGGTTTTGAAATCCAAGTGGGTAATGCAGTTTTCATGTGTAGAAGGACCCTGAAAAGACAGACCAAGGCTGTGATGAAGTGATGATCACTTGACAATCTGTTTCATGTTTTAACATGCAGATGGTCTACTGTGAAGCCTATTAACCACCTATCTTGATGCATCTTAAATGAAAATGTTGAATAATTTGCATTTATTGTTTTTTGTCTTGGATTTTTTTTTTTTTTTTAGATTATATTAATTGTTAGATGGATAAAACACTTTTGTACCTTGTTCATCTATCTAAAGAATACTTCAGCAGGACATTTGGTTGTTACAAGGTTGCAGCCTCTGCGTTAGAGTTGAATCACTTCAACTAGCAGCTGCCTTTTGCATGTATATGAATGCAGAGGTTTTTCCAACTGAACCCTCCTTTGGTCGGCCTCATCACCCTGTAATGACTGAAGGGTAAAAGGTTGGCACTCTTTTCTTCCTCCCATTTTTTATGTAAAGAGAACCACATTTTAATGCATGGCAGGCTTTATCTCTGCCGCGTCCCTGAATTATTTAGAGTTTCTCTGCGGCGGCGGGATGTTTAAAAAACGTATGTTGAAATATTGATGAAGGTGAGGAGAAGAGCGCCTGGGGGCAGTCGGGAAGATGAATCAGAAGTTAACAGAGAATCTCAACACCCCTCCCCACATGCACTTCCATCCTCCCTTGCTGCCTCCTCCTTGTCTACCGCTCGCCCTCTTCCCCTCAGCCCACCTCAACCTCGCCAAAATATGACATTTCTTATCTTCCCATTAGCGTGCTGATCTCTGGTTCCTCCTCTTCCTCTCTGCTGTACTTCCTCTTTCATCTTTAATGCTGCTGTTAGCTGCCACTTAGAACTCCCTCTTCTCGTTACTCCTGACTCTAGTCTTTCACTTCTCATCTTGGCGGTGTAATTTTTTCATTTTGCATGTGTCTGAACATTTACTGTATATTCATTACCTAAAAATTGGAAACATGAGAGATTAAGGAATGCCAGTGTAAACAATTGCAGAATCAGCATACTTGCATGTTGTGCTAATGTGTGGTTGCTGAATAAGCAGCAGAGTTGTGTGTATAGTATTCACTTGACTTAAACACATAAGCCCAGCTTCTTAATATATTACTGCAAATTTGCAGTTGTAAGAGGCAACACTAATTTTTTTTTGAGTGGTTCATGACTTTAGTGGTTCTTCTTTTGCTAGTGAAGAGCAGTTAAGGTATTTTGCTGGTGGCCAATGTGTATTATAACTATAACAGAAAGTGTAAAATGTTTATCTATATGTAGGTGAATTACATAGAAATTTTCCTTCTTCCCTTTTGTATGGCCCATGCTGCCCAGACGTAGACCCTCAACAGCAGCAGCCTTTTTACCACTGAGTTAATCCCATCAGTTTCCCCTGCCTTGCTGCTGCATTTACAGCACACCACTGACTGAACATCTAATAATAAAAGTTATTCACATTTAAGAAACCGGACTCTTTTGAAGAACTCGAGACCTGGAACAGTTCTTTTAGTCGTCCCAACTCTAAGGAGAACTACAGTATGTTCTAGTTAGCTGTTGGCCGACCTATTCTCACCTCTCACAACCTTAAACCTGAGCTAGTTTTTGTGCAAGCTTGATTTGTTCAGTTTGAAAGCCCCTCTGAAGACCTGGGCTGGATATCAGAGGAATGTCGACTGAGTGAAGAAAAGCCTAAAGGTTTTGGCCTTAGGTTAAAATATCAGGGGGGAAAAAGCTTCTTCTGTTTCCCTCTCCTTTCTCTCTTCTTCCTCCACCATCCTCAACCCACCTTTAGTCAGTATTGAGCTCAGTTTTGTTGTTGAGATGTGGCGGTATCTTTTTCTGCCCTGCAGGCGTATCGAGAGCCTAGAAGGGATCAAGTAGCTGTGTAATTGCAGCATGTGAAATTTTGCTCTGAGATCTGAGAGAACCTTGTGGTTTGGTCTTCTCCCAATAACCAGTGGGCCTAAAGCCAGGCTTACAGATGACTTCCACCTAGAATCTAAAGGAAAACTCTCCTCTAGTTTTTAACAACCTAGTTATTGTTTTTGTATTTTCAGTCATTATTATTGTAAGTTATCGTTTTAATAATTATTAATACATCACCACAACAAGGTGTACCAGGGCAAGGAGGAATGTAAATGGTCAAACAAGCCCACACATTATAAATAAACCTCCAAGATAAGATACTTGACATGAAGCAGATAAATTATAAAAATGTTTGTATATATTTATCTTCATTCATGTGTTCAAATTTGGAAATGTTGTGGGAAAGAGCTTATTTTACCTCTGCTAAAATGCCAGGGGTTTACTCTTGTCTCCATAGCATTTTGGGAGCTCTGTCACAGCTCATGTCGTGCCTTTAGGCATTTGCTTTGTGCAGTCGCGGTGATAGTCAAGTGTCAAACACACACATACATCAATGTCGACTTTAGTTTACCTCTCTCATTCATTCCTTTGCAATTTTCTGTGTGCGATGTGTCACAGTGGGCGCCCTCCTATGAATTAGAAATTAATTTGGTGACAAGTGTGGAATTGGGATTGTGGCAACGAAGGGGGGTGTCTGAGATTTTGCTGCCAGCTTTTACTGAATTGGTGTGTATCTAGATAAACTGTTTCTATTCTGCCACCTGAGCTTACAGGAATGAATGAATGATTAATGAAGGAAAGCTACAGTAGCACTATGTTGCCTTATGCGCATCCCTCACTAATGGAGGACTCACCCTCCATAAACTGTCATATTAAGAAGCAATAATGAGAGTAATTGGCGATTTTAAATACAACTCAAAATTGAGTTAGAATAAACAACAGAAATAAATAGAATATCCAAGTGTGCATTTTAAAATAGTTTCCTTTTGAAAAGTTAATTAATTTCTTGGTTTAGAATAGATTTTCAGATTTTCAGTGAAATCAGCACTTTTGACTTCAGAACATGATGCATCTTGGATGGTGAACTGCAGGCCATGTAGCTAACTAGTCCTACCTTCACACGGAGCTGTAACCTGAGACAGATTTATAAATTATACACCAAAGGTACACACTGAATTCACCTGCTGCATTACTTATCAAAGGAATCCTACTCCACTAAGTTTGGGGTGAATTTGCTATGCGTTTAAAACTTGAAACCTCATATGTCCCGACTTCAACCATTAAGCCTTCCAATGTTGTCAGTGACTTTTCTTGAAAGTCTTGAGGGCAATTTCATCATCAGTCACATTCAGTTTTGTAATTCAGCCATGACGTGTTTTTAACTTCCATAACTCCCCTGGCTCAAAGCTTCAAACACTCCCTCTGTTATAGCAGAGGTTTCTGGCTGTATCAGTATGATCTCTCGCTCTCTCTCTGACACCCAGACACAAACAGTATCTCTCTGTCCCTCTCGCTCTCTCCATCCCCTCCTTCTCCACCTCTGTCTCCCTCTTCTCTCTCTCTCTCTCTCCCTCCTTTGTGGTCCTGAGGGGGAGTCTTTGAAATGTAATCTGTGACCCTCTTTTATCTGCTAGGTGGGACGAGTGTACCCCCAGGCTGTCTACTTCCCTATCCGCACCCTTTACCTGACGCTCAAGATCGAGCAGAGGGAGCGCTACAAAAGTGGTAAGTAAACATAGCTGTGTGCAGTGTTTCTTCTTAACCACGCTCTGAACATTAAAAGCTTTTTTTATTTTATTTCTCCAGTTACCATGCCGAGTTATTACATTTTAAAGTACATATGGGTGAAAAAAGTTGTTTATAGAATACAGTGTGCTTTGGACCACAGAACCTTCTGTGTTGTCTGTCTAGACTGTATTTCTGTTCATCAAAATGGTTTGTACTGCCAGAAAGTGTAGAATATGCCAGCTTGTTTTCATTCTGTTTGCACCTCCAATCCTGATTATCCTTTTTTTTTTTTTACCCTGCTTTCTCCTGGTTCCTTTGTGTACCTTTTTTTCTGTCTGTCTCATCTCCTTCTCTACCATTTTCCTCCTCCTACCCACTCTTCTCCTCAGATGCATCTGGGCAGCAGCAGCCCAGCTCAGTGGGGGCACAGCCTCACTCGGGGGCCTCCGACCCAGGCCCCATCCGGGCCACTGCCCCGATGTGGCGCTGCAGCCGCATCATGCACATGCAGCGGGAGTTACACCCCACCCTGCTCTCTTCCCTGGAGGGCATCGTGGACCAGATGGTGTGGTTCAGGGAGAACTGGCACGAAGAGGTGAGAAGAACAAAGGTGTTGGTTGCGTGTGTCTGACTTTGTCGCCACGCGTTTGTGTATTTCAACAGATCAGATGGTGAGAAAACAATACAGCTGGATGTGACTGTCGTCGTGCACCTGTGCATATGTGAGAAAGCAAGTTAGTGTGCAAATCCTGTATGTGTGTATCACGCCACCTGGTCAAGCAGATGACCACAGTTGGGGAGATGCTGTCTCTGCTGTTGTTCAGCACATCTGTTTAAGTCTTAGGTGATAGAAGTTGTCTGTGAATAGGTCATCTCTTGTCTTGTCCACCGCTGACTGTACTAACCTGTTGCCATAAAGAGGCCATGGCACCATATTAATGACAGATTATATTGAAGACAGAATAGCCAATTGGCCAGTGTACTTTCAGATACTAGATTTCCCCCATAACCTAATTATGTCCCAGCTGGAATTTTCTCAAATCCTTTTTGTTGTCGACTTCAATCACTCTTTCAATTCGTACTCTTTTTTTGCCCTAGCAAGTTATGTGGCTGCCAGCGCATTAGTAAGGCTTTACGCAATAGTCCAAACTGAACTCGGTGTTGTCAGTTGTTTTAGCCATTCTGGACGGCATCTCCACTGGGGAACTTGTCCGTGGGTGGGGGGGGAGAGAAGACTGAGACAGCTGATGGATGGGTGCGATGAGTGTGTGGGATGGAGCAAGGGATTTAGGGCTGGAAGTTTTTTGATGTGTGTGTGTGTCCGTGTGATTATCTGTGATGGTTTGAGGCGCACAGCAGCAGCTGCAGGCTCTATGCTTCGTTCCACTGGGTAAGCAGGGGCGCAGGAATGCTACACCATCATCACCTCACCCTGCTCCTCTGCTTCGGTTGCTGTACGACATCACACCACTGCACCTTTCTCTTTTCTGTGTGTGTGTGTGTGTGTCTTTGTTGCATAGATGTGTGTCAGATGAGCTTTTTGAGCTTTAATCTATGTCCATTTGACAAAGATGTGACCTAACTAAGATTGTAGAATAACATTAAGATCATGTTAATTCATATTAATATAACTCTCTCTGCAGGTCCTGAGGCAGCTCCAGCAGGGCCTGGCTAAATGCTATTCAGTGGCCTTTGAAAAGAGTGGGGCAGTGTCAGACGCCAAGATCACGCCGCATACGCTCAACTTTGTCAAGAAGCTGGTTAGCACCTTTGGCGTCGGCTTGGAGAACGTCTCCAATGTTTCCACCATGTTCTCCAGCGCCGCTTCTGAATCCCTAGCCCGCCGCGCTCAGGCCACAGCCCAGGACCCCGTTTTCCAGAAGATGAAGGGGCAGTTCACAACAGGTTGGTTGCTCAATTTTTTTTTAAAACAAAACAGAATCATACATAACAAATTGAAAGAAAAACAAAAATGTTGTGTCCTTTTTTTGAGGTTGTTGTTGACAAATCCCTGCCATCTGTTTCCAGTGTTTGCTTTTTGAACTTTGTTCCTTGTTCACTTAAGTTTCAAACCTGACAACCGTGTTAACATTCAGCACCGCTGGTATTACATCTTTCCAACTTCATCATAACACTTTTAAATTTGAAGAGACCAAAAAAAAAACCGTGAGGAATACGTTTTCAGACAATGAAAAAAAAACCCAGCTTTGTGAGTATCTGACAAGGTGCAAGAAATGTCCAGGTAGTGAAACCAGCAACACCTCCTCTGATCTCCACTCCCTAAAGCCTTTAGACATCAACCACCTTCCTGCACACAAAAGAAGCTCTCCTGTTATTGTAAGTCAACACGAGTATATATGATGAGCCAGGTGCCCAACTGGCCTCTGCAGCAATATACTGAACTGGTTTTGTTGTGTCTGCACGGGCACTTGTGCTGCTCATATTAGTGCTGTCAGGAGAGACTGCACTGTCGCTTAGAGCAGCTGGAGCATCGGTGTTGTGCGGTGTAATTAAGGTTTCTAAACAGATGATTTGATTTCAGTCAGGGGTTGGGGTTAGTGGTTGGTCAAAAATAGTTTTGTGTGTGTGTGTGTGTCTGCTCTATGTCTTCATTACATAGCATTTCCAGTCTAAGCTGGTGCAGCATTGATCTTAACAACCTGCCAAGGTTTAATGAAAAATAGCAAAAGACTTCATTTTGCTCCTTCCTCCACAAAAACTATAAGCAAAAGAACTCAAAGTGTAAAAGTTCAGTTTTTAGTCTGAGTAGTAGTAGCAAGTCTGTAACACTATATATCTCTCCACTGAAACGCACTGTAATGAAATTACTTTATTTCTTGGCAGTTTTTTGTGTCAGAGTAAAATGGATTCCCAATGCAGGTTTTATGGACTCCAAGTCCACCTGAAGGCCATAGCAATGGAAGTTAAATGATTTTCACCATATTGGCACTGGGCAACTTTTGCCACTTTATACTGACATGTAAATTTAAGTATCTATTGCTATAGACTAAGTACTGCCAGCCCCCAGTCAGCTGCTGTTACATTACAGGTTGTGCCTGCTGTTCTATCTTCTTTGTCAGGAAACCACTGCATTAAAAGCACTGTTTATAGATTGTTTGCCCACAACAGAAGTGAATATAGTTTCAAAATACTGGATCAGTTTACTTCTACCTGACTCAGAGATTAAACACTTTATTCACCTGCTATATTTTAGTCCAAAACAAGACCAGGGTAAATATTATATTCTTAATACAATCACGATCAGTCATCGTACCATAGACATGGCTGGGAACAAATCACCTACAAGTAACCATTCATGCTGTGCTGTCGTATCATCCTTGGTGAATCCAGAGGTTTTTAATGCCGGGCTATCATCAGGAACATCTGTTGGTCTTTGTTTTACTCGACATTGAATTATCATATCAAATTGTATCCAGCTGAATCTCCACACTCCCCGTTTATGGCACATTTTCTACTTTCCAATTCTTTGTAATCTCTCAGGTGTTGTTGATGTTGATGCAGCATCAAAGATCAGGAGTTGGAAGACAGTCCTCTGTGAGAGGCAGTTCTCTGGTCTGTCCCCAGGTTTGGGGTTTTGGGTAAACACATTTGAAAGCAAAAAGAAGTCTGTGGTATTCATGGATGTTCTTGTGAGGCCTGCTTGTTAATGATGAAGCCTCCAGTATCTTGGCCTGTGTGTTCAGATTCATACGCAAGCTGTGGAATCCAACAGGACAGGTGCCGTTGTTGTAAAGCCAAGGCCCCCTCTGAGACATTTTCTCAAAACAATCATTCCCCTGTTTTTGGAAGCCACGTGGCTGTTTTCCTACGTTACATAAGGGAGTTGAACACAGTCCACTGGATCTGGTTTAAACGAGGACCATCCGCAGCTCCTTCAGCTTTCAATGTTCACATAACCTGTTGGCTGGCTCCTCTCCTATGGACCGACTGCACATACATATTCACAGAGTAGTAAACAGTGTCTACTGTGCTTTCCCCATCCACTGGTCCTGAGAGTGGCCAGTAGAGCTGTGGACTTGGAGAACAAGTGAACAAGAAGCAGCCAGAGAAAAAATCATCACCCAACATAAGTAACATTAGTAATGAGAGCCTAAGAGGAAACATGAAGACAGGTGTGATGACATTAGCAGGCAAAAGCATGGGAACAGCACATGGACTGACTGAATGAACAACACAAACAAGACTGATTGAGACTCACGGTGAGCGCTGTGCTGATGAATCTTACCAGATGTTGCAGTGCCAGCTGTGCTCACGCAGCCAGGCGTCACCGGGGCTTCTGCCTCGCAGGGTGCCTGCCGACCATCGCTACCCAGCTGTCCCCACGGCGACGTGGGAGCAGGGCCGACAGAGACTGAAACCACACAAGCCTTCTAGAGCGGAACAAACAGGGTTTACAGAGCTGCTGAGCAGCCAAGCTCCCATTCCCCGCACCACGTTAGTGGCTCACTCGCTTTCACAGGGTTTGTGGGCCGGAAAATATGGGTTTATGTTTGCACATATAACATTTGGCAGCAGGGAGGCATTCAAATCCAATTACGGCGAATGCTATTTGCATGAGTTACTGTTTTAGCAGTGGATCTGTTCCAGAGACTTTTGTCAGAAGAGCTTTTTCTGAAGAAAAAAAAAAAATGTGCAAGTTTCTTGGATTTTGAACTGTGGGCCTGAATAGTCATTTGTCATGCTAAAATTATATTTAACATAGTTAAATGTAAATCAATATAATTCTGTTTAGCAATTTGGCTCGGTACCTATGACCTATGTACCGTCATTCAGTCAGCAGACAGAAGCTCTGAATGTGAACTTTTATTGCCAGAAACTCCTCTCCTCCCACCCTCGCTGCTGTCATGACCTGTAAATGCTCAGAAGCACAACCCACCAATCAGACATAATAAAGTCGACTCGACTCCATCTCACTGCGCTCGTGGGACACATACTATCCTCCACTCGGTAACGGGGCAGTACATGGGGGAATGGTGGTTCTATATACCGAGGTGGCCCACCCCCGGAGTCTGAATCCATAATTTAGTACAGCAGAGCAGATTCTCTGCTGTGGTCCATCAGGCAAGTCAGGTAGGGCAGAATATTAGCCCTGGTTTCTACACACAGGTCAGAGAGCAGCCTGGTTACTTTCCACACCACACTCTTTCTCTCAGCATCCCGTTCCCCCTGCTAGGTGACAGAGCAGGGGTCAAAGATGAGTTCACGGGGACTGAAAATAACTCTCCTCTGGTCTTACAAGCTAAATTGCACTCACTACAGAGTCCTTCTGCAGTTCCTCACAGCACCTGTCTGTACTTTTAACATTGTCACGCCTTTAAGACTCACGGTCCAAAGAAAACAAATTTTCTATCACAGGGTTAATTATGACAATTTAGAATATTACCCTAAACGTAATGAGACAGTGGATACATTGTAAAATACTGAAATTGAAGTAGCTACAATCTGTGCATCATGTGCAGAATCTAAAGCACTTTGCAGTGGTCGACCTGAGGGAGGCACTTCAGCGTGTGTCAGTTTTACTAATTGGATTTAACTGAAACAAGGAATTATTTTTTTCCCCTCACTGAGTGGCCTCAGGTTGGGTGGGGGGTGCATCATTTGTTCACATGTAATGTGTCATGCAGCGTGCACCACTGATCTGATTTTAACAAACACTGCGGAAGTGTTGCAGCTGATCACTCCCAAGTTATCTCTGACACATTTAGAGCACAATACAAGTGGAATATAGTTCACTAATTGTCCCAGAAAAGACTTGTGTGTTTGTGTTTTTACAAAACATTTTAGTCTTCGCTACTTAAAATATTCAGGCATTGTTAGGAGTTCTAATAATATAACGCCTGTCCTATGTGCAGTCGTCTCCAGATAAACAGGTAAATGCTTTATATCTAATAAAGATGGAATGATATTACTATATTGCTTCATGCCTCTGAAGGAGTGCAGCATGCCTCGCTTTTTCTATTTGTAGGCATTATACACTTTTATGGTGCTGAATTGTTGTCGGGTTGCAATTTCTCAGGACTGTTTCAATTTTACCTCTGGTATCGAGGCAGGTGAATTGCAGGCAGACGGATAGCGAAATAGGGCCACTCCGAAAAGAACATTGGCTGTTTTAAAGGGCTTATTTAAAGTATTAGGAGGTCTCACTCTGGGAGAGATTGAACGGGTTTGAAATGGCAAGGCCTTGCAGTTTCATGGATTCATTATAACAGGCAGCACAACGGGGTGTACTGAAATAGGAGAGGTGAATGTTTGTGTGCGAGTGTGTGCGCACATTCATGTTACAGAGATGTCCTGGGGGCTTTTCTCTAAAATGGAAAACCTGCCTGGCTCACTTCCCCTCCTTCTGTTGTTATTGCTACAGCTCATCACAATATGTTATGTGCAATATAAGTTGTGACTTGAAACAGGAATTTAATACTTTAAGACTCTCATTTTTATAGCTCTAATTTAATCAGCTCCCTTCCCTCCGCCAGGGAGCTTTAAGTCGATAGAGCAAACAGCTCTCCTTGTGCTGCCGTCCTGCCATGAATAACTTATCCATGAAGTTCTCTTAAGCAAGGCACTGCGGTGCACACACACGGCTGGAGTGGAGTGACCAACGGCGCAACACAATATTTATAATGGACATTTCCCAGATGTAAGTTTGTGTAACCGCTGCCCTCCCTCAGGCCATCGCTGTGAATAACAAGGTGTTCTTAGTACATGTTACTGGGTAAATAACAGGAAAGTAAATACCCAGATCACACTTTAATTAATCTTAACCATTTGTGGTTTCAAACAGCCAGTGCACTGTCTCCAAAGAAACGTCAGCTGGCCAATAAGCTGTCAAGTTCAATCTTTTTGATTTTTTTGACAGTACTATGTGCGTGTGCAGTTTGCCTGTGTTGTAACCATCTATAGTATTTTATTTGGCAAGGTTATTTAGAAACAGTGGTATTTATAGCACAAGTATGGGAGCACATAGCTGTGGGGGAGGTTAAAGGTCACACACAAACACACCTGGGAGCTGCATTACTGTTGGTCTTGTACTGTTGGCGGCTCCAGTGGAGCAGTTGGAGGGTTAGTGTCTTGCTGAAGGGCTTTTTTTTTGAGGATAGTTGAATTAGAGAAGGAAAAGTGTATCACATTGACCCCCTGAAAAGACCTCCTGAGCCAGCCTGAGGATTTCATCTGGCCACTATCAAATCACCAGCTGCCTGCACATGCTTTTGTCTGTGGTTTTCTGTTCCTTTTTTCATCCAATTTTCATTTCACATTCTGCTCTCTCAGTCATTGATATTAAATCATTAAGTTCACCTGGTCCTTGTAATTTAAAAGCTATTTGATGTACAAGTGATATATTTTTTCCTCCTTTTTTTATTCCTTATTTTAAAGACAGGTTAGAAGAGTGGGAGACACTTGAAGAGTTTTGGAGATTAAAAAAAGTCCAGTGTTATAATGAGATCTTTGTTGTAACCATGTCTTTTCTTCTCCTCCCCCGTCAGACTTTGACTTCAGCGTGCCTGGCTCCATGAAGCTTCACAATCTCATCTCCAAGCTGAAAAAGTGGATCAAAATCCTGGAGGCCAAGACCAAGCAGCTGCCCAAGTTCTTCCTGATCGAGGAGAAATGCCGCTTCCTCAGCAACTTCTCCGCGCAGACGGCCGAGGTGGAGATCCCCGGGGAATTCCTCATGCCCAAACCCACGCACTACTACATCAAGATTGCAAGGTAAAGGGCTTTTGTACACGCACACACCCGGGGCTAATAAACCAGGGAGTGAATTTACACCAGCCGTGAGCCAAATACCAGCTCTGCTCCATCAAGCACAGATTACATTTTAGATTCTCTTTTCTCTTCTCCAGGTACTCGTTCTCACTTCTCAGTAAATGATTTTAAAAGGCAAACGAATATAATAGTATTAACAATGCATACAAAGTATAAGCATCGTGCTTATTATCTAGTGATTTTAATCCAAACTTTAAGTCCTTATTTGATAAATCCTGATCATTTTTAGACGCAGAAACACAAAGTTCTCACTACAGTGCTCTATAGGCGCAGTGAATCACAGTGAATCACAGAACTGAACTGTTGTGTCATTCCCCCCAACACCATTTATTACTTCACTTCTGTTTCTCTGCACCTTTTTCCAGGTTCATGCCCAGAGTGGAAATTGTTCAGAAACACAATACTGCGGCACGCCGTCTCTATATCCGCGGTCACAATGGCAAAATCTACCCCTACCTGGTGATGAATGACGCCTGCCTGACCGAATCACGACGAGAAGAGAGGGTCCTGCAGCTCCTGCGCCTCCTCAACCCCTGTCTGGAGAAGAGGAAGGAGACCACCAAGAGACACCTCTTCTTCACTGGTAGGACTAGGGAGAAGAGAGATGTTGTTTCAAAACATAGGGACAATGAACGGAACCTGGCAAGGGTTATGTTAGGCATATTTTTCTTGTTTTAAATCGAATCTTCATGTATTTATTTTTGAAGCACCGTCGCCAGCCTTTTTGTCCACTGGGAATAGTTGGCACTGCCCAGCTCCTTTCATTTTTCTTCTTTTCTCTCGCCGCGTCTGTCCCACTCACACACAAACACACACATTTCAATTCGCTTTCAAGCGCTATTTCCTCTCTTGTCATCCTCTTGTGGTTTGCCTCCACCCAGATGTTTGCCCACTCTCCATTTATGCACTTGATTGGTTTGTTTAAGGGGAAATATGGAAGGGGAATTCAACAGTCCCTTCCAACCCATTTCCTCCCAACTGAAATGGCTGCTATTGATTCGATTTGGGTTGCCAGTGTATGTAAATGTTGAGACTGCTTTCACTGGGCAGCCCATGCACAGCCTTATTACCGTCTTTAACCTCACCTGGCATTGATGGATGGCACATCTTCAGTGCAGCTGTTAACCAGCCATGGAGTGTTTTAGTTGTAGGGTTAGATCTCTGGTTTATGCTGTGGTTAAACGGGGACTTTTCACTAGTAGGTGCAACCAGGTATTTACAGCTCGTGTCACTGACTTGGTTGTTTTCCCTCTTGTTGCCTTCTTCTTTCTGCCACTCTCTCTCCTCTCTTCTTCTCCCTTTTCCTCAATTCATCGCCTTTCCCCTCTCCATCTCTCTCTCACCTGTATCCTGTCCTCTTCCTCTCCGTCCATCTCTCCAGTGCCCCGAGTGGTGGCAGTGTCGCCTCAGATGCGGCTGGTCGAGGACAACCCCTCATCTCTGTCACTGGTGGAAATCTATAAACAGCGCTGTGCCAAGAAGGGCATCGAACATGACAACCCCATCTCCAGATATTATGATCGTCTGGCCACTGTGCAGGCTAGAGGCACCCAGGCCAGCCACCAGGTATGGAGACATCTGCATACACACACACACACACACACACACACACACACACACACTCACACAGCATAGATGCCACTTGCACAGTAGCGATGCTTGGTAAAGTTGTGACCTCATTTCTTTGCCCTGAATTAATATGCAGTCAAGGTGGTTGAATTGTAATTTAAGAGTAGCACTGTGTAGCCATGTCACAGTAGCCACAGAAGGCTTAATGAGCGTTTAAGCAATTTCTTGTTTAAACCACGTGTTTCCAAATGTAAGTTCTTGAAAAGTTAAGACAAACAGCTGTTTTCAGATTTGTGACGATTCATTTTTCAGATTGTCCAATTAGTTTTTTTGTAATTGCTTTTGTTTTGTGTTCTCAACCCATGGGGGAACAGTTGATTTTTCATTTCATTTGAGAAAATTAAAATCAACAAATGTGGTGTTGTGGTTTTTCACTGAATAGCTCTAATTTGCTCTCATAACTGTATTAATCAGTGGTTGTCAGCCAAGCTACTACATCAACCGTATAATGTGCTCCTCGTTAAAAACCATCAACACAAATCCTTCACCCGACTGGCTGAACGCACTACTAGCTGTGTCATTTTCTAACACTTCAAGGTCACAAACTGTAAAATTGTGGTGGCTGCTCCCAGAGACTGGCTATTCCCTAAAGGATCAATCCGAAAAAAATAGGCCAACTAGGCCGGTTGCTTCATTTTAATTTAACATCTTGGTTGTATGGCCTCCTCTATGATGGAATCTGATTAAATGTAAATGTAACACCCATATTTTTATTATTGTTGATCTTTTAGAGAGCTAGAAAATGCTGTGTCAAATTCTGGCTTTAAGAAAATGTCAAAGTGCTGAAATGTGGACACCGCATTATATTTAACTATTGGACTATATAATTTAGTAAAAACCAGTCTGAATGTGCTCATCAATAGGAGCTCAGCCACAGCCACATACCTCACCTCTACCTCCTTCGTCTCTACTACCAGGTCCTGCGTGACATCCTGAAGGAGGTGCAGGGCAACATGGTGCCTCGCAGCATGCTGAAGGAGTGGGCCCTCCACACCTTCCCCAACGCCACCGACTACTGGACCTTCAGAAAGATGTTCACCATCCAGCTGGCGCTCATCGGCCTGGCGGAGTTCATGCTCCACCTCAACAGGCTCAACCCGGAGATGCTGCAGATAGCACAGGTAGGAAACACGTCCACAAACAGAAACATGATAAAACCCTCAGTCAAGGGCAAGAGGGATCCATGTGACAGAAGCTAATTGAATAGATATACACTCTCACAGATGCATTAAGAGATCTCCATTACCCCCCTCATATCTGACCGTATGAATTTACCTTTCTCCCCCGTGACATTCACGCTGAGCCTATCAGTCAGCCAGTCACTGTCAATGCGGAGGATGTTTTGACAGAACGTTATACTCGGTTCCCCTGCTCTACAGCTATCAAAGACGTTTCAATTTAAAGAGTCCATATTGTGTGTGTGTGTGTGTGTCTGTGTGTGTGTCTGTGTGCCTCAGTCCACATGCATCCGTCTGGTGCTCAGGGTCCGCAGACAGCTTTCTTAAAGTCATTATTAAAGATGATTGTGTCATTCGGCCACCCCTCCCCTCTGATCCTAATCGGCCTTTGCTGACAGGCGTTCCTCCGGGCAGCTAAGCGCTGGTATTAAGCCCCCTCTCTGCCTGTTCCACTCCGCAGATCCCATTAGACACAGGAGGATTACGGTGCGGAGCGTGTACGCACACACAAACACAAACACAGCGAGGGAGTGCAAGGGCAGGACATCGCAGCAGTAGCACCATGCTTAACCCCATCTAAACAGACACCTTAAATTCCTTTAAGTTGTCTCTCATAGAGCAGAGTGATGCCGCGAGGCGTCGGTCCACAGGGCACCCGCTGTGTGTTAATTCAGTTTCAGCCTTTATTCTCTCAACTTACGTCTTTATAAGGCGGTGTCTCATCTCTCGAGGAATCGGCCGAGTTGCCCGGTGGAATTGTTTCTGTATCTCCTCTGATACTTGACATTTGTTCTTAAAAATCACAGAGTATCTGTCATTTGTCACACTCAAGTTCACAGCCACGGGGCAACACATCACTGTTGCGTCATCACACCAGCCCCAAAATGAAGCCGTCGCCGGCCACTAGTCCGGTGATTTAGCATTCTGAACGCCTCCTCCACATCCAGCTGTCTGTGGGCATATCGGAGCCTCATGGGGGCTGGTGTTTCAGCCCACTGCCTCGAGGCCCTCCTCTGGGGCCCGTGGGAGCAAATCACAGTAGGAGAGAGGGAGACAAGAGGGGGGGTTAAGGAGAAGGAGGGGAGGGGAGGAGAGGCAGAGGAGGAGAGGGAGCACGAGCTGGAATGAAATGCTCTGCTATAAAGCTGTCAGAGCCACTCACCTTTTCATATAAGGGAGCTTATCTGCCCGGGAATGGCTGCTTGTGTAGCGGTCCTCACGCACATAAATGCAGGCTTAAAGATGAAAACTCGGCTGTATAAATTTAAGTCAGCGGGGGAGCGACGGAGGAGAGGGGAGTGGGAGTGAATTGAGGATTATAGATGTTCTGCTGCTGATAGTTTGACGTGTTACTGTGTCTAGAGCACGCGGATCAATAACGGCAGCCATTTCGTCGGCGTGAGCTTGTTTTGTAACTCCCATAGCCTTCCCGGAGAAGAAGAGTCATTTTCTTCTAGGGCCCACGTGGACTAAGAACACAGGGAGAGAAAAATGTAGAGGAATATTTATAGATATTTTTTTCCTGTTTCGCTCTCTGAGCTGATACCTCTGAACAATGCTTTATTAAAAAAATGTCACCCTCACCTGTACAGTTCACCTCACACCCTCATTTGTCAGACTTCTAACAACCACTGTCTGTTCCAGGACACTGGAAAACTCAACGTCTCCTACTTCCGCTTTGACATCAACGACGCCACGGGCGACCTGGACGCCAATCGGCCCGTTCCGTTCCGCCTGACACCGAACATCTCCGAGTTCCTGACCACCATCGGCGTGTCGGGCCCGCTCACCGCCTCCATGATCGCCGTGGCGCGCTGCTTCGCACAGCCCAACTTCAAGGTAAATTTCCCTGCAAGAGCTTGTGACTTTATTATGATCATCCAGTGTTTTCAACATCCCATTACAACATCTTATTACACGTATAAACATAGAGATTGAATAAACCATATAATAAGAGGCTTGGTGGAAGATGGAGGGTTTGAACCACTGTTTTTGCACTTCAGCTGTTATATACTCAGAGCTTTAATCAGGCATGTCCACATAAAACGCAGTTGGGGTTTCTGTGCTAAGGCGGCGTCTTAACAACTAGTTTTTCCCAGTATTGTTTTGGACTTAAACCGAGTGAACTTCCTCTGTGCTTTTATCCGAGGCACAACCAAAACAATGCAATGAAAAATGGAGCAGAGTGAGGGTGTAGCATAATGTATCTGCAGCAGGGCAGTAATGACAGGCGTGTGGTGCCTATGTATAGCTCCGGCTGGTACTTAAAGTCTGGCCGGTGTGGAGGGAACAGGAGCACTTAAGATGTAAATAAACACTCACTCAATGATGTGAGCAAGTTGAGGACCAGTGCCGGAGGCCAGCGTTTCTTGCGGTCAGAGAAAATGGACGTTTCCAGGAGAACACGGCAAACACACAACAATCATTCACTCAATATAGTGGAGCCTTAAACCATATAAACAATCCAGTGCTGCCTGAAACCATATAAACACTTAAACTAAGAGTAAGGAACAGCATGTACCTACAGTAGTTAGGTGATGAGTGCTGGAGCTGAGGCCCGTCATGGTTTGGATGGTTATGTATTTCAGCTCTGTGCCATCATAATGAGCTCTTAACAACACAGAGATTTCCCCGAGAATGATTGACACATCCTTAATTGGAGTTAACAGCTTTGTTTTATGTGTATGTTTGAGATTGGAAATGGCTTCATACAAACTGGAGCTTTATCGTGTTTAATTGCTCACATTCCCATGACGGGCATTTTGAACACACGGCTTAGGAGAGTGCCCAGGAGACTGGCAGACCTAGTGTATATAAACAGCATTCCTTGACACATAATCAGATAGATGCAGCGCTTACCAAATTGGCTAGGGACCTCATGAGCAGATTAATGCATTAGTTGCCACCTATATAGTTGTACTGCAGAGGTTTATGTACCTCTGGAGTTTTGCAATATTTGCTGAAGTACAAAACAATATGTGAAAAAGTGGTAAATGTTTTTACAGCAATAGCCACTAAGGTCCACACTTTCTCTGGTGCTTTTCAACAACATCTTGTGGTTGTCCTCAGTTGTATGAAACTTGAGTTGTGTTTTGTGGGAACTGTAATCCCGCCTGTTTAAATCAAACACACTCTCCATCTATTGAGTATAACCTCTAAGGGACCATGAGGTTTGGTAGAGGAAGATGTTTTTTAGTCTTTAGTTTATTAGTTTTGGGACGTCCAAAACTCTGTTTCCAAGGTCAACAATTAACTAAAATGCACAATATGGAAAATATGTTATTTTTGTGTTGTTGTCAAAACAGATTGAATTGGGTAAAAAGACTGGCCTTAAATTAAGTTAGTAATATTTTTCCAGACTTTTATTTCCCACCAGATGCATTTATCATCAAGATTTTGTAGCAACAGCAACATAATCACATTTTCACATTTTTTTGTGACGAGTTTGATGAGATGAAGAAAACAGTAGCTCTTGCAGGCACATTTTGTCCTGAATCAAAAAACCACACAAGCTGAGAAGTGTCTTAACACGAGCGGTGACTGTGGAACCAGCTACAGACAAAATGTTAAATGAAATTTTGTTCTACTTACCTTTGCAACATTAGTTCTAGAAATTCACGTCTTTCGTTTCCTCTGCGTCTGACAGGTGGACGGCATCCTGAAGGCCGTCCTTCGCGACGAGATCATTGCGTGGCACAAGAAGACCCAAGAGGACACGTCAATGCCCTTGTCCCCCGCTGGCCAGCCAGAGAACATGGACTCCCAGCAGTTGGTCTCACTGGTCCAGAAGGCCGTCACTGCCATCATGACCCGCCTTCATAACTTGGCTCAGTTCGAGGGAGGGGAGAGTAAAGTCAACACCCTGGTGGCCGCAGCAAACAGCCTGGACAATCTGTGCCGCATGGACCCCGCCTGGCACCCCTGGCTCTGAGAAAGGTTGAGGAGAGCGAGCGGGGCGAGACGAGGTCTTTTTGTCCGTTTTTTTGTTTTGTTTTTTTATTTAAACGCGTGACAA
The DNA here is from genome assembly GCF_905171665.1 of Trachurus trachurus. Lineage (NCBI taxonomy): Eukaryota > Metazoa > Chordata > Actinopteri > Carangiformes > Carangidae > Trachurus > Trachurus trachurus. The sequence continues at coordinate 19,885,772 of NC_139913.1, read as the reverse complement.
ACGGACAGCAGCTGTTAAATGTGTGTTGTTTTTCATTTGTGATGGAAGCCACACGAACGTGTCGGACTCAATCACAGTACACTGAATCCGTTGGCTGAGAAGAATCAAGTTGAAACAATGACCCTGACTGTCACAGTGGCAGTGTAAACGGGGCCTGCCAGTAAGTTGAATACCCATACCTGGACTGATAGATGACCTTTTTATGAAAACACAATTCCTCCTTCGACTTATATTTATTTTTATAACAAAATGACAAGGAGTCTTATCTACGATGCCAGTCATCCTGTCTTTAACTTGACGAGAGGGCTGTACAAATATTGGTGTAGGTATCATAATGAGCCACTCACTCAAGCTAATGGATTTTTTTTTTAACTTATGAGATGGGAACATCCTGTCATGTGCTTCAGCTGCATCTGTGTCACATTCACCTGCGCCCAGAATATTTCTTTCCCTAAAACTATTTTGTCCTTCAAATTTTGGATTTTTATTTAAGCAGAAAACTGTGTAGCTTCTTTCTCCATCCCTGCCGAATGAGGAATTTTGTTGTCCTGTGAATAATAGATGATGTTCTTTCATTTTTTATACCCACTGCTTGAACTCTATTAAGATGTCCGACTATTCAGAAAGCCATTTTACTTTGGATTTGTTTCGTCTTTCCATCAGGCCCGTTGTGACAAAGTTGAACTTTAAGGCGGAATTGACACTGTTATAAGCTAAAACTGCTGTAATGCAAATATCATTCCCAAGCTGGCTGTGTATGCATATTCCTCTCCTTTTTGTAAAGGTACAAAGCCTTTTCCAACAGAGGTATTATCTCTTGCCTTGTAAATAAGCATTTTGTTTTAATAAAATGCTCTTTTTTAATACAGAAGATCTTTTCCCTTTTATATCTCTTGCAATCTTTATTTTTTTATCTTTTCATAAATAATATTGATATTAAGAGTACAAAAAGACACTCTCAACCCATGAATTCAAAGAATGAATCAACTGTGCTCTTAAGTAATATACAGAGAAACTCTCAATTAGTTCCCTTCCTAAGTTGTCTTTTTACCAGTTGTAAAACAGCAATAATAACCCACAATCCCCATCTGCGCTTCTTATCTACTGCATCACTGTCGCAGCCATAATCACCCTGAAGGACGCACTCTTGGATATTATTGCAGTAATAACTCATGCTGGGAAATGACTCCAGACGAAGCGATCTCTGACGTTAAACAGTCTATTGCCGTCTTCCTTGTGGTTCACAGTTAGTCGACATTTATAGAGAGGCAGTTCAGCGCAGCAGTGTCAGAATCAAAAGTGCGACTCTGTCTTGTGGAGGTACAATAACCTTGTGGTCATTTCCCCCCCTCTGGTTAGAAAGTCCTGCGGAGGTGTGCTGAGGCGTTTGTCTCCTCCCCTGGTGCTTGATTAATGCGTGCCAGTAGATCTCAGAGTGGGCCGGCCTCGCTTGACTTATACACACTGTCAGCAGGCCCGCCTGCACTCATAAACAAAGGTTATATCTCTGTTCGCCTCTATGCAATCCACACACACAGTCTCTGCCTCACAACATGTTTACACACTCTCTCCAACATTTCTCTTCTCCCTGAGCCACAGAATAAAAGAAACACTCAGGTCTGTAAGGTGGTTTCCAACAATCACCATGAATTTTCTTTTCGTTATTTTTTTATTTACCCTCCTGGATAAGTGTAGTGGGACTGTGATTGGTTTCTTTACAAATGCTTGATAGATCGTTTTATTTATTTATTTATCTTTCAATTGAGGTTGCAAGGTTTCCTGAGAAGATAAACCAGGTCTATTAAAAATACTTAACAGATTTTATTTCTTTTATGTTTGGACATCATCGTAGAGACACAGAGTCCTTTATGGTCATGAGCACCAACCTTGCCTTGAGGTGAAGCGAATGGAGACAATGTTTCAGCCCCGCAGGGTCTTCATCAGGTAAATGGCTAACATGACAAAGGACAAGGTCTGTGTGTTAAATGTATTACATCCTGTTGATGTCATAGTCAAGTGTCCTTCCACGGTCACCACAGTTCCTCCAAAATGTTACATACATAGAGCTCAGAAATCAGAAAAAGAATTAATATTTTTTAGAAATATTAACAAGGCTAACGAGTCTACAGCCATATGCCAAATGGAATTGCCCTTTAAGGGATTAATAAAGTTGTCTTGAATCCAAGCTATCCATCCATTCATCCATTTGTCCATTATCCATACCACTTATCCATATAGGGTTATTGACATTGGATGAGGACAGGGTACATCATGGATAAGTTGGCAGTGTGTCACATGGCAGATGTAGAGACAAACAACCTTTCACACTCAAATTCACACCTTCAAGTTGCTAATTAAGCTAATGTACTGTGCATGTCTCTGGACTGTGGGAGGAAGCTGGAGAAAACCCACACACAGGCACAGGGAGAAGATGCCAATTTGTCATTTTTCAATGCAGATGAAACGTTAAGTCATCAAATTTCAAGGCAGTTCATCCAAAAGTTACTGATATAGTTCACTCAAACTATGAAATGTTTGCGCCGGAGGAAAAAGTTGGGATCAAACTCTTAAAGAAACATCAAAAGGGAGCCATGAATATCTGCAGAAACATTCTTTGCAGTCCATACTCTGGCTATTGGTAGTCAGGAGGATGAGTGAAAACGTAGACACACTGGTGGGTCTTTATGGACGGCCAGGATTTCATTCCCTCAAGGCAAAAAATATCTGTAGCAAAGTTCATAACAATCCATCAAATAGTTGTTGAGATATTTCATTCATCTTTATTTAAATCCAAATAGTTTAAAGGCTTTTTTTGTGCCGTTACTTTTCAATACCTGTTCTTAAACACCTCTCTGCATGAGGAGACATGAGGAACTTCTCTGTCTTTTTGGCTCTGCGTGCTGTGATGCTGTGGCACCGTGCCTCAACATCTCTCATCTCAGGTTTTTAATCTCCTCCTAACAAAGAGGCAGCCGAGCAGCGACGTGTATCGTTTCCCCGACTTGGCCAAAACCAGTCTGTGCCTGGATGGCAGAGTCAGGCAGCCAGGCTAACCCCGTGACCCGCGACCAGGTGTCTCCTCAGCAACAAGGAATGATCCTCACGTCAAGTAGGGACAAAGCACAACGGAGGGATTTAGTTCGTCCGTAAATGGAGACAGAGGCAGATACAGTCTGTTTGGTCCTTTTGAGTGATTATGTTTGAAGTTGTGGGTGCCTTCTGTTGGGACAGGCATCCATTTCACGCCTCAGGTGTCTGTTCTGATTTCAGAGAGATATGTGAAATATGAAATCCGCAACAGCAGAACGCACACACCACCCCCTTCCCCTACACATCTGTCATAACCTGCCTTTAGGCTCTTTCCCTGGCATCTGGTGACTGCAGGCAGACATCACAGGGGCAGAGGTGACGGTTGCGGCAACCCCACCTCCATCTTTTTTCTCCCTTTTTGTCTCTGCCTGATGAGAGTGAATTGAAGGCGAAGGCTTCAACACCAACGCCCCCTCTCTCCACAACCTCCCTCCCTTTTCTCTCCAGTAGTGTGAGAGGAGTGGAGGTGATTGATGTGCTCCGGTGGGAGTGGAGGTGTAGAGCCTGGATCATCATCAGCGCTGGCACAGAGCACAGATCTCAGAGGACACACCAAAGCAGGAATAGATCCTGGCAGGACCAGATGATGAAATCTTCCCCCTCCAATGATCCTCATCCCCACTGAGGACGGCTAAAGGAAGGGGCGGGGCGGGGGGATGGATGGATGGATGGATGGATGGATGGATGGATGGATGGATAGAGGAGGGCTGCAGAGAGAGACGGGGGCTCAGAAACTAAGCTGTCATAATATTTTTCTAGGGATACTTTTTGGATACAGTGTAATGAAAGCTTACAGTAGGCACGCAAGTACACAGATCAGTGGGTGTAACATTGAGTCCAGAGACACTTGGATGAAGGTTCTTTCAGTGGAAAGAGAATAAAGTGGTAAAAAAAAAAATACTTCACTACAACTCCCTCATCCACTTCTTTTATTCCTCCTCACAATTCATCATTCAAGATCAGGATGCCACCAACTCTTCCTCTGCTTTTATAGCCAGCATCCAATTATACATCACATTGTGTCAGGCCTTGTAGCACACAGTGGGGGGAGCAGCTTCTTTGTATCTTTATGTAAACAAACAGTATTAATCAAATAATGACTGTGTGTTGATCTCTAGTCTGGGAAGCGGCGCATCTCATATCTAGCAGCTGAGGATTTGTTTTGTTACTCGGTGAAGCGGGCCCATTAGGACTTCTAATGGCGTTTCCACTCAGAGGAGTTGAGCTCATTAGTTCTGTGTCTAAAATCTGCCATTATGATTTTAATTGCCCAAGCTGTACACACAGTTGTATGGGAAGCAATCAAAGTCACTATTTTTCTTGGTGACATTGATGCAGCGGCTCACACGCTGATTTAAATTTGTATTGATATACTTTGCATGCCTGTCTCTTATGCTAAGCTAACCACCTGCTGCCTGCGGCGTCATATTTAACAGACAGGGGTTGAGAGGAGTATCAATCTTCTCTTCCAACTCTCTGCCAGAAAGCAAATGAATACATTTCTCAAAATGTCAAACCATGTTTTTTTTTTTCCATCTTCTACATTTTAAGAGACATCTTCACCGGCATGTGAGTAAACATACTGCAGCAGCTGACGTTGCATCATAAAAAGGCCACAGCCTCTCACTCTCTATGTATTTGGATTCCACGTTCTTGTACTTGAGTTCATCTCTAAGTAAATGTTGACACTGCACTTGTAAAGAGGATTTTGAGGACCCATGAAACATGATCTGTGCCCCCACTGACCTCCTGTCTGTAGTGATTTGACTAGACTCAATTTTATTTAAAATATACAGCACATTTTGACACAGGAACAACTGAGTGAGAATTAATGTGGTGCTCCTGAGGCATTACCCTACTTTGCCCCGGAGGTAATCCAGCACTTCCTACAGAGTTGCAAAGTCAGAAGAGTTATTTCTGGTATCCCTGGGTCCATAGGTAAACTTCCTGTTCTGTTTTTTTCCCCCCATGGACAGTTACTCACATGAAAAAATGTCACGGAAAGAATGTCAAAAAAGATGTTCAACTCTATCTGCTGTATTACTTTGTTTGGTTGAGATAAGACCTGTGGCAATTTTCTGCTTTTCTTCTCTCCGTGTGACATAGTTAAGTAGGTTGCAGGTGGAAACAGGTAAGAGTCCAGCTTTGGAACAGAACGCAACAAACAGTCCTGACTAGGACAGAAATACATGAAATATGAATGACCTGAATTCTGTTTTAGTTCTCTCTTTTACTTGTAGCAATACTATAAATATGTGTTGCTAAGCTTTTTCTCCTGTTCTTCCGAATGTACTTTGTGTAACATCATCTACTTGTCCTCCATTTTAGTTTAACTTACCAGGGGTCTCTTTAATTTCCATGATTGGGAACTCTTCTTTTTGCTAAATCAAACGCTATGGTAATCAGATAAGAGCCTGGCTGAGAGGCATTTGCATGATTCCTGATGTCAAACATATAGAGCATCACAGTGCTTCAGAAATCAGATTGCGCGCAGCAGGGCTCCTCACAAACCTTCCTGCTGGTGCTGCACACATCGATTCAGTGCTACACAGCTGGAGCTGTGCTGGACAATGTCAATGCTACTGTGTGAGGAAAACATGGAGTAACGAGCAAGTTCCTTTCCAGTGATGGATTTAGGAATTGAGTGAACATGGAGGTCTGAGAGAAGGCCATCTGATGGTGTTAAAACCTTTAGTGGGCAGCTGTGACTCAGGAGGTAGGCTATTCTTCACTAATCAGAAGGTGTGTGGTCGAATCATGGCTCCTCTGGTCCTCATGTTAAAGGAATAGTTCACCAAAAAATGAAATTCATTCATGAGTCATTATTGACTCACCCTCATGCTGATGAATACTCCGTTTTCGAGTAAACTCTGGACTATATCCCTTCAGGTTTATGGACCTTTTTGTTTTGGGCGCTATGACTCTCATATAAGGATTTTGTTGGATTACGAACCCCCCTCCCGGGTCTCCAGATGCACTCTGAGATGCACTACTCAATAATGTCAATAATGACTGAATTCCATGTTTTGGTGAACTATTCCTTTAAAGCATCGCTGGGCAAGAGACTGAACCCACAAATTACCTCCAGTGTATAGGCCCCTTATGAAAAAAGTAACAGCAAGGACGTGTACGTCGCCCGGACTGGCGTTACCGGGGCCCCACCCTGGAGCCAGGCCTGGGGTCGGGGCTCGCAGGCGAGTGTCTGGTGGCCGGGTCTTGGCCCACGGGACCCGGCCGGGCGCAGCCCGAACGAGCGACGTGGGCCCGCCCTCCCGTAGGCCCACCACCCGCGGGAGGGTACATAAGGGGAAGGTGCCGTGTGATATGGGTGGCAGCCGTGGGCGGGGGCCCCGGCGACCCAATCCCCGGATGACGACTCTGGCTTTAGGGACATGGAATGTCACCTCGCTGGGGGGGAAAGAGCCTGAGCTTGTGCGGGAGGCTGAGAGGTATCGACTAGAGATAGTCGGGCTCACCTCCACGCACAGCCTGGGCTCTGGAACCCAACTCCTTGAGAGGGGTTGGACTCTCTTCCACTCTGGAGTTGCCCATGGTGAGAGGCGGCGAGCTGGTGTGGGCTTGCTCATAGCTCCCCAGCTCAGCCGCCATGTGTTGGAGTTCTCCCCGCATAACGAGAGGGTCGCTTCCCTGCGCCTACGGGTCGGGGATAGGTCTCTCACTGTCGTTTCGGCCTACGGGCCAAACGGCAGTGCAGAGTACCCGGCCTTCCTGGAGGCCCTGGGAGGGGTGCTGGAAAGTGCCCCAACTGGGGACTCCATCGTTCTGTTGGGAGACTTCAACGCTCACGTGGGCAGCGACAGTGTTACCTGGAGAGGTGTGATTGGGAGGAACGGCCTCCCCGATCTGAACCCGAGCGGTGTTTTGTTATTGGACTTCTGTGCTAGCCACAGTCTGTCCATAACAAACACCATGTTCGAGCATAAGGGTGTCCATCAGTGCACGTGGCACCAGGACACCCTAGGACGGAGGTCAATGATCGACTTTGTAGTCGTGTCATCTGACCTCCGGCCGTATGTCTTGGACACTCGGGTGAAGAGAGGGGCTGAGCTGTCAACTGATCACCACCTGGTGGTGAGTTGGATCCGCTGGCAGGGGAGGAAGCTGGTCAGACCTGGAAGACCCAAGCGTATCGTGAGGGTCTGCTGGGAACGTCTGGCAGAATCCCCTGTCAGGGAGGTCTTCAACTCCCACCTCCGGGAGAGCTTTGACCAGATTCCGAGGGAGGCCGGAGACATTGAGTCCGAATGGACCATGTTCTCCACTTCCATTGTTGACGCGGCCATCCGGAGTTGCGGCCGTAAGGTCTCCGGCGCCTGTCGCAGCGGCAATCCCCGAACCCGGTGGTGGAGCCCGGAAGTAAGGGATGCCGTCAAGCTGAAGAAGGAGTCCTACCGAGCCTGGCTAGCTCGGGGGACCCCCGAGGCAGCTGACGGGTACCGGCAGGCCAAGCGGACGGCGGCCCGGGCGGTCGCGGAAGCAAAAACTCGGGTCTGGGAAAAGTTCGGGGAGGCCATGGAGGAGGACTACCGGTCGGCCTCGAGGAAATTCTGGCAAACCATCCGGCGCCTCAGGAGGGGGAAGCAGTGCTCCGCCAACACTGTTTACAGTGGAGGAGGGGAGCTGTTGACCTCGACTGGGGATATCGTCGGGCGGTGGAAGGAATACTTCGAGGATCTCCTCAATCCCACTGACACGTCTTCCATCGAGGAAGCAGAGGCTGGGGACTCAGAGGTCGATTCATTCATCACCCAAGCTGAAGTCACTGAGGTAGTCAGGAAGCTCCTCAGTGGCAAGGCACCGGGGGTGGATGAGATCCGCCCTGAGTACCTCAAGTCTCTGGATGTTGCGGGGCTGTCGTGGCTGACACGCCTCTGCAGCATCGCGTGGCAGTCGGGGACAGTGCCTCTGGACTGGCAGACCGGGGTGGTGGTCCCTCTCTTCAAAAAGGGGGACCGGAGGGTGTGTTCCAACTACCGGGGGATCACACTCCTCAGCCTCCCGGGGAAAGTCTATTCCAGGGTGCTGGAGAGGAGAATTCGGCCGATAGTCGAACCTCGGATTCAGGAGGAACAATGCGGTTTTCGCCCTGGCCGTGGAACGCTGGACCAGCTCTACACCCTCCGCAGGGTGCTCGAGGGCGCATGGGAGTTTGCCCAACCAGTCCACATGTGTTTTGTGGATCTGGAGAAGGCTTTCGACCGTGTCCCACGTGGCATCCTGTGGGAGGTGCTCCGAGAGTATGGGATCGGAGGCCCTCTGCTGAGGGCTGTACGGTCCCTGTATGACCGGAGCAGGAGCTTGGTTCGCATGGCCGGCAGTAAGTCAGACCTGTTCCCGGTGCGTGTTGGACTCCGGCAGGGCTGCCCTTTGTCACCGGTTCTGTTCATTATCTTTATGGACAGAATTTCTAGGCGCAGCCAAGTGCCGGAGGGGGTACGGTTCGGGAGCCACTTGATCTCATCTCTGCTTTTTGCGGATGATGTGGTCTTGTTGGCTCCCTCGAGCCAGGACCTTCAGCATGCACTGGGGCGGTTTGCAGCCGAGTGTGAAGCAGCTGGGATGAGAATCAGCACCTCTAAGTCCGAGGCCATGGTTCTCGACCGGAAAAAGGTGGCTTGCACCCTCCAGGTCGGGGGAGAGTTCCTGCCTCAGGTGGAGGAGTTTAAGTATCTCGGGGTCTTGTTCACGAGTGAGGGGAGAACGGAGCGCGAGATTGACAGGCGGATCGGTGCGGCGGCCGCAGTAATGCGGTCATTGTATCGGTCCGTCGTGGTGAAGAAGGAGCTGAGCCGAAAGGCAAAGCTCTCGATTTACCGGTCGATCTACGTTCCCACCCTCACCTATGGTCATGAACTCTGGGTCATGACCGAAAGGACAGGATCCCGGATACAAGCGGCCGAAATGAGTTTCCTCCGCAGGGTGGCGGGGCGCTCCCTTAGAGATAGGGTGAGGAGCTCTGTCACCCGGGAGGAGCTCGGAGTAGAGCCGCTGCTCCTCCACATCGAGAGGAGTCAGCTGAGGTGGCTCGGGCACCTGTATAGGATGCCCCCTGGACGCCTCCCTCGTGAGGTGTTCCGGGCATGTCCCACCGGGAGGAGGCCCCGAGGAAGACCCAGGACACGCTGGGGTGACTACGTCACTCGGCTGGCCTGGGAACGCCTTGGGGTCCCCCCGGAAGAGCTGGAGGAAGTGTCCGGGGAGAGGGAAGTCTGGGGATCCCTGCTCCGACTGCTGCCCCCGCGACCCGGACTCGGATAATGCGGCGGACAATGGATGGATGGATGGATGGATGGATGGATGGGTATAGGCTATCACTGGTGTGTAAATATGAGCTAGAGTGACACAGTTAGCATTAAGGCTAAAATAAATTGATCTATATTGTATTATATGTTCTTATAATAGATCCATGCTGAAAGACAGAACAGTTAGTTTCTCTCCTGTTCTTCCCATAATGCATTAGCTAATTAGCTGGTCAGGTGGAGATTAAATTAGGCTACATACAAATTTACATCCCTCAAAGAGCTAAGTGAGGTGATAGTGTTTTCATTGAGTTTACAGCTCATTTATCATAGAGACAGAATTATCTGTGCTAAATACAATAAAGATTGTTCTGCTTCAGTGTTTTATAGTTTTCCTCCATTCAGAAATTGGTTTATAAAATGAAAATCCAGAGTTCTTATCCGAGTCATGACTTGTTTCACAGTTTATTTAATTCAATGAGCTCTATATAAAATTTCAACTGAACTCAGTGGGTACATCACTGATTTTCTGACATCAACTTAAAAAAAGCTACAGGTATCCCTCCCAATTGATGACATAAATTTCATAGCTTTTTTTAGATAAGTGAAAAGTAATACAGAAGATATATTATATTTGCCAACAGGATTGAATCAGCTAACCCTTTTCATTTCCCTATCTTGCGATGAAGTGTTATAAAAGGTTAGTGCAACACTTTTCCCCCAGTCTGCTTCTACTAAAGTTAGTTTTAAATAGTTTCAGCAACAACCACCAGGCCTCAGTGTGTTGTACTGAGCTACTTAATGTTGTGTATTTCTAGCTTGAAACCACAGTAGTGATATTGTTATTCTGTCAATTCAAGAAAAAGTGTTTCACCTCTCGGCTAATACTGAATTTTTCTTTTTTCCAGCTTAAATCAAAGATACCGCTGCATTCATCTGATATGTAGGTCTAAATCATTCCTTGTTAGATGTGTCAGATGAAAAGCAGCAGAACTGGAGTCAGGAAGCTCTGCTACGCTCGATTGAGGACACTGTTGGTGCGGAAATTGGCAGCTCTATTTCTTGAGTGATGGATTTCTCCTTATGTAATTATTGACTGAAAGAACACGTTTTTATCATCGTGTGTCTGTGATGCCAGAAACGACCCTGTTCCATTGATACAATTAACACAATCCCTTACATTATGCCATGCTAGCTGCATGGCTCTGTGTAGGCCTTTAGGTCAGTCTGTGATTCTGCGTCTGCTCCTGACTGAAATATCTCAACAAGTGCAGAAGCAGAGCACGGTAAACACAACACCAGCTGAACACCTGCTTATTTGCATGCTAATGTGGCTGTAGATTTCCTGTGGGAACCCTGGTTTCCTCCCGCCGCCCAATAATATGCAGGTTGGCTACTCTAAATTGCCCGTAGGTTTGAATATGAGCATGAATGGTTGTCCCTGTACGTTGGTCCTGTGATAGACTGGCAACCTCTTCAGGATGTACCATGTCTCTTGCCCAGTGACAGCTGGGATTGGCTTCAACCCTCTTGAGACCCTGAAAAGGATAGGATAGATAGCTAAGGGATGAATGAACAGATTAAACATCTTTGTCACTGTGGCCGAAGAAGAGGAGACAACAAATCACGCCCAGAAGTGCTACCTTACGTTACCTCCTACATCATCTTTTTCTTCAGTGTGAGGCGGTGGGGTTTGTAGTTCCTCTGTGACTGCTTCTTCTCTGATAAGGACTGTAATTGCCAGCCATCATGGTTTCGTCATGGACATGGCCAGCAGCAACGGAGGCGTCTCTCACCATTGCTCCCCCTCCATCCTGAGCCAATTAATGATTCTCCTCTTAGGATGTCCTGATCAGACCAAGCGGAGAGCTGTTCAACCTGGTTGACAACTGCTCCCCTTCCTCCTCCCTCTCCCTCCTCCTCCCTCTCCTCCTCCTCCCTCTCCTCCCCCTGCCTTCGCTGCCCTCCACCCTGACGATCCCAGCATCCTCAGCACTCTCACTCTCCTCTGCGCCCAACCGCGTGATTTAATTTGTTTGGTAATATCAGGATTGGCATGTTCAGCCCAGCTTCACTCCAAAGTGAAATTGGAAAAGGGCATTGGAGCCTCACCATGTAAAACTGCCTCACCTTGACAGCTGCTTGAGTGGGCAGCGGATTGCTGTGGAGAGTGGAGGAGGGAGGAGAGGCGGAGAGGCGGAGGAGAAGAGAAGGTGGAGGGATGAAGGATGTACCTGAGAGGAAGGCAGACACCAATTCACTGCTGTCTTTTCCACGGGGGAGTTTTGTGTCAGGATGGGAGCCAGATACTAAGACGGAAGCTGTTTAAAGTGGAGACAAAGCACCAGGTGCTACTGGGGACCAATCTGCTCCACAACAATATGCTGGAGCTCGTCCAATCTGTCCAATCAGCTTCCAAGGAGAATCTGGCAAGACAGCTCATCCTGTAGTGTGTGATGGATCTTGTTGTGATTTGTCACATTTATTTGGTCACTCAGATCTTCAAACTCTGTGTTTGATCACTGTGATCACAGGTATGTGCACAGGAGAGTTTCTAACTATTTTCCCAGTCCCCCCCCAAAAAAAAGAATCCACACACAGTTAGTGACAAATGTTGTTTATCAGTGGCGTGCCTACTATAAAAGCATGGCAGGTGTCTTCTGTAGCCTCATTTCCTGTGGGAGAAGATAGTCCATAATTAGCGATTTAAGAAGAAATAATAACGTAATTACTATGAAAACATGTTTAGATTGTTGAAAGATCAGCTCAAAGTAAAATTTGTTCTCAGGTCTGTACATTGATGTTGAGTTGCAGGTGATTCCTCCCAGATTTCAAGTACACTGGTTAACACGTTTAGTTTTTTCGATGTCAAATGCAAACAGAAGTAAAACCCTCATAAATACTTAAGCCTTTTCTAACTCTGCAGATATTTTTCAGCAGCATTACAGTAAGTCTGGTTCATTCTTTCAGACGAGTCATTGATATGAATTTGAGTGCTGGATGGGCTCTTAACTGAATGGCTGACCTCTGGGATATCTCTAGTGAAGTGGCAAAGCTTGACAAGAGAAAGTGACCAACTCTTTAACTTTAACCACTGAATTCATTCATTCCAGTGGAGCCGCGTTGTGCACAGATTCATTTCATTCATTTGTATCAAACAAACAATATGCTCATTAGTCAGAGAGCAGGAGAGAGAATCCATTCTCGGTTCCCCCCTGCTTCCAACCTCCATGCTACGCTAAGCTAAAGGGCTCATATCTCCAGCTACAGATTGTTATGTAACAGCAAAAAAGCACACTTACAATGGAATCAGATCTAGTCATAAAGTTATTGTAAATTGATTTTTTTTTTTTTTGCTGCAGTTTTCAGAGCCGAAGATTTAAGGGATTTTCATCAATGCTCAACATCCCTGTGTCAACAATAATCAATACAGGGAGAAATCCAGGTATCTATGAAGGCTGACGGGCTTTATTTAAATTTACATTTGACTGACAGTAAACAAGGTCTCTATATTCGCTGGGTGATGTTGAAGCTCATTATGGAAACTATTGAAAGTCATTAACTGAAAAAGTAGGTGAAGTGAAGGACAATGGTGGAAAAAATAAAAAAATAACTACACTACTAATAATAATTCATTCTAGGTTTTTTTTGTTTTTGTTTTCAAATGCCAGTCACATTTAGTCAAATCTCAGCAGATTCACTCAGATGCAGGATCAGAGCTGCTCTACATTACTATGAGTGCTGCCCAGCAAGTTGACTTATCCTCAAAAAAATGTCTAATGAAAGAGAGAGGAGGCAGCGAGGAGAGGCTGTGAATATGTCTGGAATGACAGCTTAACAACCCAGCAGTCAGACAAGACAACCACTGAACCTTATTACATGTATATATGGAAAGTCAAGGTCCATGTCTCTGCTTCTCCCACTGTAACTCAAACAGTAAAAGCTCCTGGACTAGAAACATGCTGAGGCAGCGAGGAGAGATGGTAATCAGATTAGTTTCCCCCAAAACTTTATGCAAGGCAGATGGCCATCATTTGTGACTATGTCACCCTGTTAAGGCCTCTGTTGTTCTTGATAAATCATGGCAGTTTTGATGGACAGTGATGAAGAGCTGGAAAACAATGTTTAGCTGACTCAGCTGTTTGGAGAGCATCAGATCTGCCAGAGAAAGAATCAAAGGTAATTGGATTCAATAAAATGGTGCTGCAATTGATCATTCTGTAGTTTTGGAAAGTTGAAGCTTTGGCTCACAGATATACACACATGTCCACACCCACACCCACACCCACACACACACACGCATCCCCTGCTCGCACCCGTCACGTCAAGCAAAGTGAGATGGCCTAGATAGGTAGACGGGGAGACAAGCAGGGTGTTAGAGGGAGCAGAAAGGAGTGGGGATCTGAGGCCAGATTCATTTCCACCTCCAGTGGAGGGAGACCACCTATTTAGCCTGTCTGTGAGAGGCCAGACCACAGGGACGATAACAGATCACAGCCCATCATCCGTCAGAGCTCAGATCTAACTGATGGCGCTGAGAAGAGAAGTCATGGCTGCATTTCACCGACTTAAGACTTCAATTTCCATATCATTAAGCTCGTCTGTGTTGGTGCTTTTCAGGAAGTTAGTTTCCATATATCCACCGTGATGCGTACACCCGTGACACAGTTGCCATGGCTCCAGCAGCGTCAGTGCTTGTGCTGTTTAGAGTTTCATGTCCTAAAATGTGTGCTTTTCCACTCAACTGAGCTCATTTTGTCTGTCGTATATATTTTTGATGCGTTGCTCATGAAATGAATGAAGTTCCTCTTTTGCTTAGTGAAAGACTGGAGGAGGAGCCCCAATCTCCTGTCTCCCCACCTCATTACCCACACCTGGATAGGACTGCAGGGGATCCTAATTTAAGTCACTTGTTAGCAACGTCCTAATGCGTTCTGACAGCAACAAGAGCAGAGGATGGAGGGGAGGTGAAAGAGAAAGATTGAAGGAGAAAGAGAGCGAGGGAGGCGTAGTATTGTCGTGACAGAGGCGACCAGGGGGAGGGGTGGCGTCTGTGCTTTACGAGAACTGCTCTTATTTCTTGCTTTGATTTCCATAAAATGGGCATCATCCTAAATCATCCGAGCCCTCCGCTGGTAGCCTTGTATGCATAAACCATTAGGTTCCATTGCTAATGCACATAAACTAATGAACACAATATCGTTTTCCACTACTGTACACCGCCGCGCAACAGGAAATCAAATAAAGCCCTGTTTACCAAATAAATTCTTCTGTGTCTGTTAGGCCTGCCTCCGGTTGATTGTATGTTTTGCAGCAGACGCAGCTGCACGGTGGCTACAAACAACACAACACATCAGCATGCTGGGTAATGGATCAGAAGAAATTATCGAGGGAGTTGGGGTAAATTTGACTTCTGAGAGTGAAGCGTGGTGAATTTACACCTCCAAATGGGTTTGGAACAAGGTCGGAAAGATTTTCGGTAAAAGCAAATCCCTTTGTCTGCCCGAGATGTGGAGGGATATATCCTCCATTACCTTACAATTGCAAGAGCCAATGTTCACTTTCGAGCACAAATCCCATTTCACTGGCCCCAGTGAAATGTTTTACAAGATTTCCATATTAGGCCAGTTACCTCCCATATTTAGTAATTGAAAGTCAATGAATGTCTCTTCCACAATACTGCTGGTAAAAGACTTGTGTTATTCATTTGAGGTGGGGGAAAAAGGAGTTTGTAAGTCTTCTTTACCAAGGCGGCAGAGAGAAATTTAGAAGTGTAGAAAATACAGGCTGAAAACTTTGATATTTATCATATTTCAGTTTATAAACTTGTAAATGCAGCAGAAAAGAACCAGAAACCAAACAAATGGCCAGTGCTGGACTCATAGCTCGGATGTATCAGGTGTCAACTGAATCTCCAGGTGCTCATTATTTTTTACATACACCCCACCAAAAAGTCTATTTTCTATGATGATAAAAAAAAAATCTGCAGTTTGGAGAGTGTCATTTTGAGTCCGAGGCAGCACAGCCATGAACTCCTCTAAAACTGGGAGACAACAAAATGAATAAGAGAAGGTTGGGGAGGCTGGGGATCAGCAAGTTCATCTTGATAAATATGAGAAAATGTTCCAAACCGACTCATTATTCCTGACCTGGTGTATAATTCTGGCTCGGCAGCCTGTCGAGACTCGGCAGTGAGAGGCAGAGAGAGGGAGAGAGAGGTGACAGGAGAAGTGCAGAGGAAAAAGAACAGCTGGTGACAATACGCTTCATGTTGGCATTTGCAGATGAAAAGGGACCTTCTGCCTTCAAAGTCACTGAAAGATGAGTGTGAGGAGAAAAGACGGGGAATAATAAGTATGTGGCAGAATTAATGGACCTGCAGTGGACATCACAGCAGACACCTGTTACCGCTGATGGCAAACACTGACTGGACCATGTGGGTGAAGGTCTTGGTTAAAATTGTTTTTTTTACAGTTATGACACTGAGTGTAACATTATGAAGCTGTAAACATTAGACAATGATTTTTATTGAAACACAGTAAATAAGTGAATTAATCTCACTTACAGTTTTCTCTACATATGAACTAAAAATTGAATGTAATACTTCTTTCAGAGGTGAGAGGATAACTTCAAAGTCCTGAATGTCAACCTAACATCAACTTAAGTACCCTATAAAAATGTCATATAACTCAGACTTATTGCAAATACATAATAGTGATATCAGGAATTCACTAGGCTGAACAGAACAGAGCCTGAACCCACAATGCAGGTGCGAGAGACACAGAGGTGTTAAAAAAATATACAAAGATGCAGACCGATGAGGACACAGGTAAGTCAGGTAGGTGATGTGGGAAGCAGGTGAGGACAGGGCCAGGCGAGGCAGGGTTTATGGCCAAGGTGAATGTTCGGATCTGAAATCCAAGAGACAAAGTCAAAAGACAAGCTGTAGTGAAAAGTTATTCTGAGGACAAAACACACAAGCTCAAGGGGCCGAGAGCGTTGTCACAAGGGATGAAACTATACAGTACGAACTGGCGATGAGTGGAGGAAGAGAGCGGCTTATAGCTGCTGTGGGTGTGAAGGGCAGGAAATCAGGTTGATGAGAAGCAGGCAGATGCAGTATGCTCCAGAAGGCCCCGCCCAGGAAAACTCACAGAGAGCTGAAGTGAACCGGATCCTGACAGATTTACCAGATTTAATCAATCAATTGCACTTGATTGATTAAATCTGGCTGCTATAATCAATAGTTTTCCCTTAGAGGGTCTAAGGGCAGAGGATGTTGTTGCCATGTAAAGCCCTTTGAGACAAATTTTTTTGTAAAAATGGACTATACAAATAAAATTGCCTTGCCATTAGTTACTGATGAACTGATTGTATGGCAGATCAGCCTGATAGACACAATGAAGCAGTTAGTCTGAGACCAAAGCAGATCTGAAAATAGGAGTGTACATTCATTGTTATTGCCATTTCATTTAAAGGTCATGGGCAGGGCCGGCCCTAGGACTTTGGTGGCTCTAAACCAGATTTTGTTTGTGGCTTCCAAAACATTTCAAACGCAAACACCAAATCACACACACTACTTACAACTGAATGAACACACATGCACGCATGCAGAACACACACGCATATTTATGTGTTAAATGAATTTAACTGAACCCCGGGAGCTTTCTGATCATGGGCCCCCCAACCCAGCGGTTGGGGCCCTAAATGACCACACAGAGTGTGTATGCCCTGTTCATGGGTACAACTTCACCTCAGGATCCCTTCTGAAACTCTGAACATTTTTGTCTTTGCTCTAAATAACCACATCAACTCACACCTCCTCTCCACCTATGTTATGTTTGCAAATTCAATTCTGTTCTTGATAAATGAGGGTGAACATTCCTACAGAGCTCAGAGCTCCTAACATTCAACTTCCAAAGTGATTGGAGGCCTCCATGGTGCAGCTATAAATAAAGACTAATTTTGGTGTCAAAAAATCCTGATTTGACCCTCGTCTCCTTGTGACTCCAGCAGGAACAACAGGAAGCTCAATGTCACCCGCTCTATTCACACCCTGTGTGAACGGTGACACCAGCAGCAGCAGCGGATCATGTTGCGCCTTGCTGATCGTATTTAGTTACAAAATATGAAACTTGAAAATGAGTGAAATGACTATTTTTTAAGTTGGTCTATTTTGCCTGGATTTTATTTTTAGTTCTGACTTGATAGAAATATAATGAGGGCTCTTGCCCCGCGCCGCCTGCATGCATTTCAGCAGGTGAGATAAATAATAATGTGCAGTATAAATAACTAGACAATTAATATTCAATTCAGTTCTTACTGTACCCTCCCATGCTGGTGATGTGGCGTCACCGTTTAGCACGGAGCTGTATAATTCTCTCCCTGATTGGAAATAATACAGGGAAGCCTGGAGCACAAAGATATGAGCTTTAATTTGGATTGTTGATGCATTCTGAGGGATAAACAAATAGATAGTGATGTGATCTTATACGGGCAGAGATGGATTTCCAGGTTACTTTTTCACAGATGACTCTGTTTGTGTAGCACGTACTAACACACTGCTATAATGAGATTTTAAGCTGAAATGACAGATAAATACAACGTTTTGTTACATATCTAGATGAGCGAGGACAGCTAATGTGTTTGTGAATTTTTGGTCATCAGCTTCACTTAAAGTTCAGCTAAAAGAAAATAAACACAAATTTCTGCAATGTGAAATGCAAAGGATGGTTTGGTTACGATGACACTAACATTTCCAGCTAGCTCTATTAGTCCTACCGTTATGTGTTACTTTAATGCTCAGGTGTGTCAATCGTCAGTAATATTTAAAAAGTACTTTAAAATCAACTCTTAAACAAACAGGAAACCAGTGCAGAGACTTGATATGAACTGTGAAATTAAAAATCATATTCAAATAGGTCAATTAGATATAAAATTAACATAAATAAGTTTTGCTGCATCGTTCAAAATTAAATGAAAAATAAAGACTATCTAAAAGCTGTTTTGGTTTAAAGCAGCTAATTGTAAGTTGTCCAATCAAGAAGCAACATTACAACTTCAGCAGCAAACTTCATAATAAATTTCACTTTATTTTAATTCTCTACTCTCTCCAACATTACATAAGCAAACACATTAGTCCACACTTTGAAAGCACTCTCTTTTCTCCATCATTAAAAGGAAAATATACTGTTTGATTAATAAACATTATGACGAGAAGCCCAACAGAGCAAAAATAACTCTTTTTATCCATTTCCATGTCTTCTCCTCTACATATAGCATAATGACTGGTGAAGATGCTGCTGATGGTTTTGCCTGGAACATACAGCTTTTGATGGAGCCTTTTAGCACAATATCATCTGTGTAATCATCACACGCATAATGCATAATTAAGACCCCCTTTACATGATTCTAGTTTGAAAACTAGAAAGTCAAAAAGGAGATAAAAAGCTGCCAGTGACTAACGTTAAATTAATTAGCCAGATAGCTATAATGTGAGCTGATAAAATCTGCCTGTGACAGCTGTCGTTTCAGCCTCCAAAAATCAATGGTGGCAGACCAGAAATGAAGAGACGGCTTTTTTTGTTTCTAAAAACTAATGGCAACTTTGATTATAAATCAAGGACGTTATGCATGTGCAGTGCAGAAATGAAAAGCCTGACAGGTGAGGCAGCAGTAACGAAAGGCTTAACAAACAACCCTATTCAGTGCGTCTTAATATTGAGTTTTAACTTCAAAATCAAATCCTTACGGTGGAGTTTCCTGCCTTGATATTATGCTGATCAGAGTCTAATTCTGTACTGTATGAAAACACTTCAGGCAGATCCGGAGGCAATGACACGAACCATATTCTGCTTTGTCCTTGTCCAGGGTACCTGAGCGTTTTCCAGCTAGTTGACCCCTGCCACTGCTTCGGAGGCACTTTCCAGCTATTAGACTAATTTGTTCTGGGCTCCCGCAGTCCTACAAAAAGCGGCATTGGAAAGGTTTTGGAGTACAGTGTACCTTCACAGGAGGGTTGTAATTAGCACAGATTGAAGCACCGTGCCTTACCTACCCCTGTGCAGCATGACAGATGCCTGGAATGATAAACACAGTGTGCAACCGTGCAAGATTGCATTTACAGTTAAATGATGAAATATGAATAAACAAGAAAAATGAGGAGCTTTGACATTCAGTTTTATGGAAGGATATTACAGTTAGAGTAGGATCGCTTAACCTTTTCATTTAACCTCTTAATGTGTTTTTTCATTCTGTCTAACTGAGGTACAATGAAGAGGGGGTCACCCCTTGACCTTCAGCTCTTGTAATAGTATTGGCATCTCAGTAGGAAGACTTAACACAGGTTGGGAGATTAAATGGCTCCAAATGTGTGCAGCTTGTGTTTGCGAACGTGTGTACCCGTGCACGTGTTAGAGTGCAAGTGCCTTCCTGTAAGGTGGGTCAATGTCACCCGATCATTGGGAATAGCCTTCTTATCTACCTGCCATTGCTATTCCACTTGACACAAGGGACGGTTGTCAAATGAATCAAAGTTTAAGGGCCTCCGCCACAACAAATAACCCCATTACCTTTGCAGGAGGATTGCGAGATGACTCCTGCAGACCCTTCCCTATTAATAATTAAAAACACTCATGCTCTTGTCACTTTTCATAAATCAAATTAAACAGAATGACGATGGAGGTTTTGTGTGCGTGTATCACCCAGCATTTACATGTTTGTGTATGCAGGCAGAGAAAGACAAAATACACACAAAATGACATGAGTGACCTTAGCTCTTGATGATGAATTGCTGTGTTGTTTAGCGTCAGTAACTGAATTAGTTTTGATGAGCTGCTGCATCATTTTGTGTGTTAGAAAAAAAAGAAAAACACAACTTGTTGATGTTGCTCTCAATGAATAGGCATCTGTAGAAATTAATAAATGACCAAAGCATAATTTGTTTAATTGGTTTTTATGTTAATGTTGCATAGCGCTAAGATGGGAGAGGTTTGTTTGCCTGCAAAATGAAAACTCACTTTAAAAGAATAAAATAAAACTTGATATTTATAGAAACCAATTTGCTGTCCACTTCATATACAATCCAGTAAATGAATAGGTGTCTGTACGTATGTGTGAGTGTGTGTCCAAAAGAGCCTCCTCTAAAGAACCTTCCTCAAGGCTCTCTGCACAATCATGAAGAACAGAGGGGTAATGTACTGTCACAGTGACACCTGTGTGTCTTTGAGGCTTCAAACATGTGCATGACTCTGTGCGCATCCATGTGCAAACCGAAGCATTTGCGCCCGTACTTTCTTGTGTGCATGAACGCCAGCGTGCACGTGTTGCAGTCACGTCCAGCCTTTTGCTCAGGAGCCCATGGGACCTTGGTGATAAATTGTTGACAGCCTGCAGTAATTACTGATCTGTGCTCTGATAGCTTCAGCCACCAAGTCTGAGGAGGACAGATAAAGTAGCAGATACTTTTCAATCTACCAGCTTCGTCATATATAATAAAGACCTTGTTCCGTTTGATCATCACAGAAATCTGCTCAAACAAATTAATGTTAGACTCTTGTTTGTGGCAAAGAGCATTTCTTGTTTAAGAGGGGGGAAAAAGAATTGAACATTATCCTTGGCGGTGACTTTTAACTTTGCTTTCCAATTTCTCTCCTTCTGTGAGTCACATTCCTTTGACAGAGTTATAATGGCAGCGAGATGAAAATAGATGCAAGTAATGAATTCACTGTGCACATTCTCACACGAGGCTCTAGCTACAGTGTGCCTGATGACATTTAGATAGTATTTGTGTTTCTCTGTGGGTGACCTGTGTCAAAGAGCAAATCTTCCCTTTTCATCTCACTGAATCTCTAATTACAGTGCAGTGAATCATGTTATTTCCTCCTATTGATATCTTCCCACTGACTCGTTCGCAAGCTCATTCAATCGCAGAGGGAGTAGGAAATCAAGTAAATTGTGTATAACTGATGTTTGGGATGTGACGCCTTTCTTGTAGCATCTGTTTATACTATGGGACTGCATGTTTTTAAGTTTTCTTCTTAATCATGACTGTTTTCACAGGGCCATGCTATGAAGCAAGCATAATGGGAAATGATCCCCTTAGAAGTAAATAAAAGACTTTGAATCAAAGGTATTTATAATGTAGCTTACATTACAGGGTTATTATTACACAGTTCTAAACATGTCATATATTTATTTCTGCCAACTTTGTTTTAACATGTTAACATCAGCCCTCTGTGTTCCAACCGTCTTAATGACTGTGCACTCTGGTGCTATCTCAGGCTCCTGTAAGGTGGGGGATCTTAAATTGCTGTAATCAACTCGTCATTTATTTTGCAGACCTCCCAGGTGGAACTGTTAATAGTGCGGGAAACGATGTAAGCAGCAAAACAGAGAATGGCAAAATCTGATGGTGGATGATCTCAAAGAGGTGAGATGACTCAGATGAGTAAAAATAAAAGCAATTTGAAAATAAAGTCATTAAGAGTTACGAACATGAACAAAGTCGTGACATTTTCTTTAATTTTTTTTTAATACTGACTTGAATTGCCACTGACAGGAGAGTTGAGACAGAATTGTGTTTTGAAGTGAAGTTGTGCAGCACGTCATGGTTTGTGCTTCTGCTTCAGTGTCAGTACGCTTCCTGTTTTATTTTGAAATGCCTCGTGCGTCTTCCTGTGGTCTCGTTCTGTGATTAGCTCATGTGTCTCACCTGTGTGCGATTTCCACACCTGTATCTCGTTTCCCTCCTGAGTATTACCTCTGTGTTCCCCCTTCGGTCGTTGTCAGGTCACCTGTGTAGCTTACCTGTGTCTCTTTACTTTGTTTTGTTCACTGTCCTCGTTCCCTGTGTTTGTTAGCTCTGTTGTCCCTGCTGGTTTTCCTTTGGCTTCTTCTTTATTTCTTTATTTATTTTTTTACTCGACTTCTCCTTTGGACTCAGTTTGACCCCGGACACACCGGACGTGCTCAGCTGTTTTTCCGTGGCCTTGCAGTAGGCCTAAGTCAGGTAAGCTATATTTTGTCTCTTTGTCATGTTTCTGCATTTGGGTCCTGAAATAATTCCAACAACATAAAACCCTACACTACAAATATGAATATTCACCTTCTACATCACTCAATCTATGGTAGGCCTATATAAGAAATACAAAAAAGCTTTAAACGTCTTCAGTTTTTTTTATTTTGTATAACTTCTCTTTCTCAACTATTTACCTCTAGGTGTTTGCACTAATGTTATTCACATTGAGAGATGGTTTATAGTTTAGTCTGTGGTTGAATTTATTAATTACTCAAAATCACTGTAATACATTTAAAAATCTAGCCAGTTTCTAAAACAGAAATCACATTCCATCAACTTTGACTGTCCTAATGTTTAAAGATAATAAGCCGAACTCTAATGGAAGGTAAAAATTGATTTCCTCGTTTGTTTTTCTCAAATATTTTATGTGACTGCTCCACATCAAGGGTCTTTCAACCAACTATTCATGTCTTCATCAAAACAATTTAACTTCATCAAATTTATTTGCTCAGTTCTACTTTCATCAACTCTGTTTTTATCATTTAACTTTCCGGAGTTGCTCCCTTCGCATGCAGCCAACTATTTTTGGCCTCCGAGTCTGTTGTCTGTCATCACGCTGGCTGAGTCTCCCTGTTCACTGAGCTCTGCGGGAAATGGATGGACCTCCAGTGACTTGTTGATCGCGTCGCTCACAGTAGGAACATATGGTAACATCTTAGAAAACAGAGAAACATGTTGCGTCAATGTAATCAGATTTGGAAAGGTCAGTGGGTTTTGCCCGTTTTTGCATTTGTTAAACAATTGATGCATTAAGTGGCAGATATGTTGGCCAGAATACATTATTTTTCCAATTGCAGTTTATGCAAATAATCCTCTTGTGCAATCATTTTTGTTTCATCCATTGGGTTGTTCTTCATCTTGTTGTGTTCATCCTTAGTTCAATTGCTGGGGGATGTTGATGAACCCTCCACCAAATCAATGACTTTAATGTAACAATTAACATCAGGTCATACATTGATTAACACTACAGCAGCGTGGATGCACTCTGGACATTTCCAGCACTTTTTTGTTGAATAAACAGCTTGGAGATGTGGCCCGAGATGAACCTGCAGCCCACGTATCGCAAGAACCCCAAATTAAACAAAAACATCGCAAAATGTGTTTGATTTACCCCAACCAAACTCCATCGATAGCCACTGACTGTGTCTGCCAGCTGCGTTTAGGTTGCAGTCTGTAGTGTAACCTCTTCCACCTTGTGGGACTCTGCTTCCTAAGGCAATGAAAGGTTAATGTTGTATCTGGCCTCCACTTGACACTACGAATGTTTCTCTGCACTTCATCCACTTCCTGCCCTGCTACTCCCCTGCCAAACTGTTTGCGAAACAGTGCACTGCTGATGTGGGAGAGACGTGGGCTCTAGATCAGGCCTCTGCAAAGGTCCTCTCTGGTGAATATCGCAGCCAGGGTGCCAAGTCGATAAATAAGTCCTTGCAGAGTATGCTCCTCTGATGTTGTGGAGAAAACAGCAAGCAAAGAGAATATATTCTCTGTTTGACACGTGTGTTTTCATGTGATGGCATCGGTTTGGACAGAGCTGCTCCTCTCCCTCACATGCGTAATTAGCTCTGCACAAACACTCCAGTGTTTGGATGCGATGAGTCTCAAGGTTTTTCCATTCCGCTGTCATTATCTGCAGTCGAAGCCAAACAACCATCAAGGATCTTTATGATCTGTCCTTCGCTTATTGTTTGTCAGTGTGTTTGGGCTGTTATTGCATCAGTGACTCATGGAGGACAAGAACATGTTCCAAGAGGTTCTGATCTAAAGCTGAAACAGTTGTCAATTATTGGAATCTCTTGATGATTGATAAGTCCAAAAATTGATGATAAAAAAAAATGAGATTGGTTATACTAATTTCATTTTCATTTTTGTTAGATTATTTTACATATTTTTATTGATTGAAAATAACTGTTGGATTGATCAATAGTGGAAGTAAATGTTGGATTCTGTCTCTTCTCATAATATACAAAGTTAAACTATCCACAGTATTGGTTGATCATTGCCCTAACTTTAATTATTTAATGTGCTCAAAATCATCATCAGTATGAACAAATAACAGTAAAATCTATTTAGTCCTTACAGCACTTTTCTGATTTCCCTTTTTTTCCCCCCTATAATTAGTTTAATTTGCTTTTTTTTTGCTTTTGATTGCATTGATTTATTGATTTTTCTGACTTAGTGTTTACCAGATGTGTTACTGTAAGTGGCAATAACTAAACTCAGAGGATGATCTGAACCATCCATCACCTGTATGCTGGAGGGATTACTGGTGATTATGAGGCACAACTGAAGATGGAGGGTTTATTTATTTAGTTGTACTGTAGATTGTACTTTCTTAGTAACGGCTCTGCACTCAGGTGGCAGGCGGACCATATAGATTTTTAATGCTTATTTGTGTCCTCTATCTTTCTGATGCTGCAGCAGCTGCGAACTGAGCCGTGATACTGGCCCTAATTAGACGTGATGGTTTAATCAGCCTAACAAGGCAGAGTCAGTCAGTCACTCCGACAGGCCCCTAATGAACCAACAAGTGTTTTTAGCAGAAGGAAACTTCATACTGTGTGTGAACTGTCTCTGAGTCATATGTCTGGGTTTCTTCTTGCCTTGAGTGGATTTCTCTTTCTTGTACTCGCAGCATGTTGCAAGGAGTGGATCGATAAATGACCAAGACAGTGCTGATTTTAAAAATAAAGTATAAGGCGTCCGATTCTTGATCAGCAAGAGTCTCCAGGATTAGAGAGACCAGCGAGGGGAGAGGAATAATGCAGACACCTACATGATTTGATATAATAACTGCAGATGTCACAGAGAATGTCCTTCGCTCTAAGGAGGGCTATTTAAATAAATCTCATTATCAATATGCTGAGGCAGTTTTTACATCAGAGAAAAAGACATGAAGAGAAAAAGTGCAGGAGGAAAAAAGTGAATGACAAAGAGGAGATGGATGGACAAGGGGAGTGAGCGAGACGTAAAATGGTGTCTAACAGAGATGAGAAACAAAGAAGGAGGGGCGCACGGGGTTGAGGAGATATGATAATAGATTCACTACAGAGCCAAACCAATTTCCATTCTTAACCTCATCCAGACCAGCTGATGATTAAGAACACAGCCGGGGTCACCTTGCTGCAGCTCTCCTTTCTCTGTCCCAAATTAGAGGCCCTTATGGATTCATGACATGCATATATAGTGAATAGAGTCACTCTGAATTATACGCCAATATATAAATCAGGACACTCAGAGTTAATAAGTCAGACTTGCCAAAATAGCATAAGTGTGTGTTAAAGAAGCAGAATGATGAAAGAAGTTGATCTGTTTCCATGCTGCGTAAGGGAAGGTTGGAGGTTACTGTACAAACCTAATGATAAGGAACTGAAGTTGTGTTGAGGTTCAACAGCATGCGAGCTTGGAGCTCAAGGTTGCTTTTGAACTTGGCATTATTTATTTTCAAAGAGGTGCTTCAGTCATTCAGACTTTCACCTCCAGCTGAAGAGCTTCAGCTGCATGATAGACAAAGAAATGAAAAGTTTGACATTTGGGGAAATAGACACTCACTTTCTTGCCCAGAGTATGTAGCAGCAATTTATCTTAGTACAAACTGGGGGCGAGCTGTTATCTGAGTTGCGTTCCAGCACCTATAAGGCTCACCAATTAACTAGGTTTGTTAAATCTGTAAAAAAACAAAACACACAAAAACAAAACAAAAAACAAAGAGGAAGGCTTGTTTGAAAACATCAAAGTATTTCTCAGTTCAAACAGAAAAGGAGATATATCAGACCATTGCAAAAGTCACCCTCAGAAAGCCTTTCTTATCCTGGCACCTGATAGCACCTTCATTTGACCAGAGAGAAACTGAATGGAAAATGCGGGAGAGCTGGCCTGGATAAACAATTGTTAAGTAGCCTGCTGTGAATTCTCATGGGAACATTTATAACTAGGCATATTTCTATGAGAAAACTGTTTGTCATCTTACGGAGAATAAAGGGAGGGGAAGGGAAGGCAGAATAAATAATGTAAGAATGGATGGAGAATATGGCTAAAGCTTCTCACAGGTAGTGATCAACACCACTGTGCTGTTTCTGCTGGTACATAGTGCTTGTATATATTAACATATATTTGCTTATTGCAAAATGTAGTCTTTTGTACACATTGAATCAAGTAGATTGTTGCTTGTCATGAATTTCGACCATCAAAAAGGGGAACTATGAAGGTCTGATCGCTTTTTTGCTGTTTTGGTCGCTTTTTTCTCCACGGAGCTCCCCCTGAGTTTTGGAGTGTAAATTTTTGTTTTGCTAATCCTCATCCCAGCAATGTGCATTTGTTTTCAATGAGGCTGGCAAAATCCATGGAGTGGTGAATAACGTTATCATATATGATGTTACAATGTGTATATTTGTAGTCTTATCTGTCACAAACAAGAGATTACGGGTTACCGGGCGCATTTTTGTTGTGGTGCTGCCGAGATGACAGCTGGGACAGCTGGACTGTGCTTTCCATTGAAGGTGAAAAAGCCCAAAAATATACTTAAAGCAGAAGTAAGCGATCCGGTTGTTTTGGCTAACTTCCTGTCAGCGGATGGAGTTAGCAGTCCCCGCCCTCGTCCCTACGTCACCACATGCTTGCGCATCGTCCTCAGTCTATGCAACTGCCCCCTTGGCGTGCACAGAGAGGACCGCCCCTTTATGCCGTTCTCTCTCCTCATTGGATAAAGGTTGTAGGATACAAGGAAAGTTTTCTCCTCGGCTTACAGCAGAGCAGAGTGACTGACAGACCCGTGTTTCAGACCAAACACTATAAGCATGGCCGTAACTACCATTGAGGACACTGAGGTCATGACCTCGGTATTTTTTCAGCCTAATGAATGAAAAAACAACCAGAACCTTCACATTGCATTTCAGACTTTTTTTTCGAGCTGTAATATAACTTTAATATAATATTTTTGCTACTCTTTGGCTGCTAGGAGTGTGAGGGGCTAGTCTCCTGTTTGTAATAGATGGTGTGTTCTCATCAGGATTCATTGAAGTTGGGTCTTCTCTTTATGATCACTAGTAGGGTTGCACGGTATACCGGTACTAGATTGGTACCGGGGTACTAACGCATTTAAAACGGTACCATACTGCGCTTAGATGGGACCGGTACTTTCATTCTGCGCCGCCAGCAGCGGTGACGTCGCCGCGTGAAGTCGCCGCATTGTAATTTGAGCCGCGAGGAGCGAGTGAGCGAGTCACAAACGAAGCAAGGTGCTTTTTATCATTACCGTTACAGCGCCACCTGTCCATGTGCGCCGCGCGCGAGAGACAGACGGCCGCCACAGCCTCGTTAATAAGTTTTGTTTTTACCGCGGATCACCACTGGCTGCATGCTCTCTCTGTCTCTCTCCCTCTCTGTCTCTCTCTGTGAGTGAGTGAGCACGGCGAAGCAGCGCTACGCAGAGATGAATTAACGGAACGATATTGCGTTGATGGGGGTGGGGGGAACAGAATCAATTTGGTCTACATATGGGAAACAATAGGTGTATGTTTGAGTAACATGAACATTTGTGTTTCATTCTATAAACAACAATAACAATTTCTCCCAAAAATTACAACTGGTCAAAATAACAAAAAAAGATGCAGTGTTTTCAGACCTCAAATAATGCAAAGAAAACAAGTTGATGTTCATTTTTAAACAGGCATTTTTTAATTTAGGAAGAGTTCAGATTAATATAGATGGAATGTTAATCCTCCAGCAGCAGTAACTGTTTACTGATTTCCTGTTTTATGGTCCAAAATTTTTCTATTAAAATAAAGCCAATAATGACATTTTTTGTGTTCTCTTTTTATGTGGAAAAGTACCGAAAAGTATCGAAAAGTATCGAAAAACATGTTGGTACCGATACCGGTACCAAAATGTTGGTATCGTGACAACACTAATCACTAGTGATAATGATATCATAAAGATGGGATTAATCTAATATGATGTGTGTAGTTATTTATCCGTCAAAGTGCACCAGATTGAAGCCTTTTAATATAAAATTGCCAAAAATTTCTGACCCCCGCACACTACAACTAAATGACCTTGGTATTTCAAAAATCCTACGGCCCTGTATATAAGTGATTGCTGTCGGAAGATATAACTATTTAAGACATATAGTAACACAAACATTCCGCTTACTTCTGCTTTAAAAAATAAATCTGTGTAGTTCCTCTTTAACGTGCAAATCTTGCATAGTTCCTCTTTAAAGGACAAGAGGTTATAATAGAACCTCTGAGATTCACTATAGAAGTTGGGGGCTAGCAGTTACATACTAACTTAGAAGAAATAAAGGAATAAAGACTTGTGCTTTCCACTTATGGAGACAGCTCTGGTTCAGGCTGTTAAGACTGTTAGTGGCTGTGTAGCAATAGCAAAACTTACAAATGGCTCATTTTTAAATTCAACCAGGAGTTTGAGTTTCTATGAGGGAGGCTAATGTTTTGTGTTTTCACCCTAGTGGCAATCAATGCTGGTGCAAACTTGCCAGCTCTTCCTCTAATTACTCCAAACAAACCACTTTTGCTGATTTGGAAACTTCAGGTGCCCCAGCAGATTTCAAACTCCTTGAGCTTGTATCACTCCAGGACCTTGTTAGAACAGTGTAGCAGCAGGACTTTGTTTTCCAGGACACCGACACTCAAAGCTAATCTGGTATTCAGTGAAATCCCACACTGCTCTGATCTAAGGACGGCCTGTGTTGCTACAACCAACAGATCCATCCCTTTCTTTCATCCGTCCCTCCACTGACATGCTTTTGTTCTGTGGGCTCATTTATCCCATTGGCGTGTAGCTTAGTGTAATTGACTCCAAGTGCAAAGTAGAGCTGAAATTATTCTCAGTAGAACCACAATTTCCATCATTTTTGCAGGAAAATTGCATGGAAAGTCAACTCTTTTTTTTCTTTGCAAATTATTATGATCATTTTCATTGCTGTAGGTTTCCCTCCCCGCTGTGAGCTCTGGCCTGTACGATTCTGGTTATAACACGTGTCTGCCTGGTGGGTTTATCGTTGCTACAAAAGCTGAACTTACAATGTTCATCTGAGAACATTTAAATGATTCCTCCAACGATGTAAACACATGAATAGGGAATGTAAAAGTGCATCCAGTTCAGAGGAAAAAAACAATTAACAGCATTATCAGTGGGGCCTACCAGCAGCTCTCTAATTGCTGCCTCCTCTTACCGACAATTATCATACACACACACAGGGGTAAACTCTCAGGCTGTACAGTGATGCATGTTGGAGATGTTTCCGTACGACTTAATGAGTTTGGATAGAAATAAAATCAGTTAAGGCCAAGTCAGGACAGACATCTTAAATAAGTAACAGTAATTTCCAGGATTGTCCTTCTGATTACTGTAACACAGGCAGCCAGGTGTTGCTAGAGTCCCATGCACACACGGCAACGCTCTTGCTCTTATTTTGCTCCACCTGAAGGGCACACATTACATGATCTCCATCAGAAAACAGCGCATTACATCCTTCCTCCAGCATCCAATTTCCTTGCGGTGGCTGTGCAGGCTAACAGGTTAATAGGTTCAGTGGTAACCCTGTGGTAAATTGGTCGCTGTGTAGTGGTTAAAGGAGTAATCAAAGCGGCTGATTGCAGCCCACTCACCTGTTCTGATCCCCGGGGTCGCACCATCAAACTGGCTGTTCACACTGCGGCCGACGCTGCCGGCCAGACCAGCAGATGGCTAATTGAGCAGGCCGCTGACTTTCGGAGGGAAGATAGAAGAGATGAAAAAGGCGGCGTGATGGAGGGACAAAGGATATAGGTGGCAGTGGTGGAGGGTGTGTGTGTGTGTGTGTGTGGGTAAGAATATATCCTGCAGATTTTTATGGGAAGGTGTGCTGCGG
This sequence comes from Trachurus trachurus, assembly GCF_905171665.1. Lineage (NCBI taxonomy): Eukaryota > Metazoa > Chordata > Actinopteri > Carangiformes > Carangidae > Trachurus > Trachurus trachurus. The sequence continues at coordinate 19,855,471 of NC_139913.1, read as the reverse complement.
ATTCTGAGAAACTGTAAACAAGGCACCAAACTGAAAGCTGAGACATTAGTTACTATCTGCAGCTGTGAATCTCTGACTTAGCCATGGGGGAAATGAATGGGACTGTTATGGGAAATAGAACAGATTGCGTGTGGTAAAGTATAAAGAAATATGAAAATGCAGCCAATTAGCAAAGATTAGTGTAAAGACACAGTTAGAAACAGCTCTGCCTGACTGCAGTAGTAACAGAATCTGCCTCCATACTTCACTGAAGTAAAGAATACTATAAATGCTATGTATGGAAGAAATGAAACAAGCCATGGGGTCATTCAGTCAGCGTGACCTCTGTCGGTCTTTTTTTTTTAAAAACACGCCAGCAGTTTGGATAACCACTGCTTTCTTTTTGCCCAACATGACCCAAGGACTGTGGATCTGAATATTTATGGAGACAACGTGCAGAGGAAGACGCTCTGTTGCACATTATCCCAGTAAGAAATTCATCTGCTATTCCCTCTCGCTGCAATAAATGCTCTACAAAGCATTTTTTGACCTAATAAAAAAAATAATAATAATGCACCACATGCAATTTTTTCCCCAGCGAGAGATCCATTTCGGCACTAGCTGTGGCCAGCTCCCCTTGCTCTGATTATCGCGGTGGCTCTGAGCTTTTCACCTTGAATATCCGGTCTTATCTGCAGCAGTCTGGATGTAGTTAACAACTTTTGTTTGCAGTAGAAAGAGTTTGAAAGAAATGATTTGCAGATGTACGGGGTGTTTTCATAGATGCTGTGTCAGGTTTGATTTTTCTTTGTACCATTTTCATTTTTACCACCTGATGGGAGATGGGTAGGTCGTATTAATCACTTGCCAAAATAAAGCCATCAATAATAGATTTAATCTTTCATCTCCATTTTCCAGTCACTTGATGCGATTGTGTTTGATTCACTTTCTGGCTCCTGCCGGCAGACTGCTACTGGGACAAGCAGGTGGAAGAGAGAGGGAGGTATACAGTCAGGTAGTCAAATATTCAGACATTCCGAGAGTCGAGCAGGCAAGCTGTTTGACGGACAGGTAGTCCGCCTTCAGGCAAAAATTCAAATCGTCAGGTTTTCAGAAGGAAAGGCGGACATCGATATTGATGCAGCCAGTTAGACACAATCAGGCATTCAGACAGGTCGTCAGTCAGTTCAGCAGTCAGGTAGACAGTGTGGATATTTATGCCAGACAGCCAAGGCAGTTAGATCAGTAGGTAGCGGTGCTGTGCAGGGAATACAAATAACATTCAGTCTGTGCCGTTACAGCCCCACAAACACAGACAGTATGGCAGATTAGCCACTTTCCACTGACCGGTAGCTGTGAACGAGCCAACGGAGCCACAGAGAAAGAATGGATCATTTAACAATAGGTCCCTCTTCCTGGAACGGAGGAGGGTGGGGGGTACGACAACTGATCTGGCTGCCAGAGAGACAACTAGCAACACTGCAGGAGTGAGCATGGCACATTTCAGCTTGGTTAGTGGGTAAACTTATAACCTTGAGGTTTTTGAGCGATGCACATAGAGAGCTGTGATGTGTATTCCGTAGTTTTACGTGATCACAATGCAAACTGAGGACTGACCGTTTGGTTAAATTGACTGGAATGGTGCAGTTTCAGCCTCATTAGTCAATCGCTGCCCATTAATTTTATTAGAACTGGTGTTGTGATGCAGAGTCCTCGTGTGGACATTATCCATGACCCTCTCTTCAACATTAGCGACCTGGCATTCTTATAATAGATCACCTTTGCAACTTTAGTGCCATCACTACACCCACTGCTGGATTCATTCTTGACAGTGTGAATACTGCTGGCTCTGAAGGTTTGTCAGTTTACATATATGAAGAAGTCTTTTCAATCACAGATGCCAGGCAATTATTATACGTATTTACATTTTGTAAATTCTTGTTTGAACCCACTTATTGTGACATGTCAAAATGTCCTCTGTGGAAAAGACCTATAATCAGACAGAGCCAGTACAATAAGTTGTCTTCTACACACTCTATTCTTTTCTTTGGGTCTACTTTGAATCTGCATAGTTAGCATGGACACTGGAATACATTCAAAACTCTGTCAGCTCCTTTAAATTCTCCTCACATAGCTCCTTCTGACAGGTTGTTTGTTGAGGTATTTTTTCCTGCTCACAGCAGCTAAATGATAGAGAGAGATTTATTCCAACTCCTGCTCAGGTCAAAAGCCTTGTTTTGCTTCCGGGTGCAGCTTAATAATGCCCATAACAAGGGCTGACAGAGAATTAATATAAATTAAAATGGCCTAAAGAATGCCTGCAAACTTGTCTTCATTAATAGGTAAGTGACAATATAATTTTTGTGGGGTACTCTTGCCAAGAGGCTCATACAATAAGCGCTGTACCGGCTGCCACCCTGTGAGTTATTTCATTGTTTTTGAGCTTAATTAGCTTATGATAAAGCTTTATGAAGGGGTGTAGACCAAGTCAGGGAAGAGGAAGGGTAGAATAAAACTGCTTTTACAGGGTATTAGCCTCTGGGCCCTGTCCTCTTACTGTGGGGTCTGGGCTCTTCACGTTATGTATTGGGTTATATTAATTTGGAGAGTGGTATCTCTTGCAGTAAAGGGGGGGCCTGTCTTTGATGTGCTCTCCTCTGCGGCTTCCCCTGGACCATTTTATCATGTAGGTGCTCCACTCCGTATTGATTAGGCCTCATAAATTGTGAAAGAGTATAGGGGCGATGGAGAGGCCTAAAAGCTGCCCTAAATAGGTTAATGCTGGGCAGCGAGAGCCGGAGTAGCAGTGAGAACCTCATCTGAGAGCGGCTCATCTGGAGGCACTTTTGAGACCATGTATAATCCCCTTATGAAATTAACTAAACGTGCAAGGAGCTCTTTATCCATGTCTGCGTTTGCCTCATACAAAAACATATTTGATACGTGCTTGGTGCGCACTGCTTGAAGTCTTATCAGAATTTTTCTTTTATTGTCGGTGTGAAAAGCTAAAACGCACTGAACAAATGAACGTTGGATCCAAAAGGTGGATCAGAGACCACATGTAGGGATGTGTCCTAAATCTCTTGTTCACCCATTAACTGTTCTCTATGAAGCAGACAATCTGTAGATTACTCCATATTGAGTAGTAAATGGAGATTTCAGACACTTGCAGATTATGGTCTCTTTGTAGATAATGACACATTGCATTATCAGCAGAAAGTTGGTCCTATGGAAATAACTTTTTGTTTTGTCTGAATTTTTGAAGGAACTATGTAGCATAAATGTCACATCCAAATAAAGAAGGTAGACTGCAAATACAGTGCTGTAAATGTCAAATAGAGACCCATGTTTCAATTCAAATGCATTTGACCAGTGACATTTATCAGTAAAGTAGATACTGAAGTGTGTGTGTTTTTTTATTTTTTTATTTATTTTTTTAAATATTGAATAATTAAGGGTATATGGCTGACTGGATTTGTTTCTGGGTTATACTGTCCTCCCTTTTCCTATATCATGTTATCAGTGTGTTTTCATTCACGTTGAAGCTGCAAAGAAACCTTAGATGCATATAACTTGAAGCACAACCAACCTTTTAATTACTTAAATCCAGAGGAAATATCACACAGCTTGTAGCTGAGATCAAACCTCTGGTGTGATATTAAATGTCAGAAACCTATTCTGTAATTTAATATTATACCCTTGCCTATTCTAAGAGACTTCTCCCTTTGTGCTGGAGGAGGAGGAAATTATTTTTATTTAATATAGATAATGTGTAATTGGCCAAGTTAATTCAGAATCTTTCTCAAATGAATATGGAGCAGAAAAGGCAAAATATAAACCTTGATTACTCTTGGATTTGTTTGTTTTCGTACTTGTGTCCACATGAGATGATGGATGCGTTCAGTAAAGGTCTAAATGCCTGTTGTTCCAAACCTCTTTTCAGCATCACCGTGTGTTTATGACGTAGGTTTGATTCACATATTCAGCTCCAGCGTACACATGGTCAGTCATGTGTAATACAGTATATCTTTTCTGTAGTCGATGCTGTGTCTGTCAACAATGTATATGTGCAGCCATGTGCTGTGATTCCACAGATACACATTTAGATTAAATCCGCCTCTTTCCATTTTCCTTTATCACACTCGTCTGCCGGCTGTCACTGCTACAACTGTGTGGAGAGCACACAGAGATGGATGTTTTGTCTGCTTTGTTTGATGCACTGGTACAGTATAATAGAACATATAGGCTATACATATTTCCTGTGTGTTTGTGGTGAATGCCCTACATACGTGTGTGTGTGTGTGTCCTCCGCTACGTCCTGTGAATGGAAATAAGGCACGAGTTGTAATGGCATCGCGGAGAGCCACAGTCATCTGTCTTTGTTCAACGCTGATGTCCTGTTATATATCAGAGGCAAAGATGAATGCAGTTAATAGACTGTGACACAGCCATTAACTACAGCTGTTATAGAAGTGTAATGGAATCAAACAGCCATTTCTCCCCTCAGCACAGGTAAATGTTTAAAGACCAGTCACTGTTGAGGAAACTGCCTCTTCCTCTCTTTACTCTCCTTGTTATATTTCTCTTTTATCTCAGCCAGTCCTCGCTCATTTCTCTTGCATACATGCACATTTTCATTCCCCCCCCCAGCCTGCCCCACCCCTCCTCAGACCCTACCCTCCCGTGGCTTTGCGCTCGTCCTTGAACCGCCATTAGTTTCCTCACCAACATCAAAGCCAGCAGATAAAAGTGTCCAATTGTCCATTTTTCTACTGATACCCGCCGCCGCCAGACGGATCCACTGATGTCTGCTTTTATCCTCAGTGTCTTGGGGATAAAATGTGACATTGCCCCCCACACACCTCCCTCCGTAACCCCATTTGTAACTCCTTGTATATTCCTGTATGAAATTACCGTATTGATTGGTGAAATTGTCGTTTATGCTCGAGTTCTTGAGTTTCAGGAGATAATGGAAGTCGTGTTATGCACCAACCTGGACAGAAAATCATTGGAAAGTGGAGAGCAGTCATATCTAACCAATGCGGGGAAGATTCGCTGTGAGCTTATACGGTGCATTTTACAGTATGTGCATCAAAAATGTTGGTTATTGATGTTGAAATCCTGCTTTCATGCAAGTTGGCTGCATCTTGCCTTTGCGCATTACTGTGGACTATTTATTCACTGTTCTGCACTCAGCATGAGACTATCTTTACACCAGTGCAAGTGTTTTGTAAATCATTGTATTGAGAAAACAAGTGTTTCTGACAGTTTTATCTAAAGCCAGTGCATTTTCTGTACATTTTATCCAGGCACTGCACTGTAGACACACCAGGAAAATGTACAGTCGACTCAGATGATGCAACCTAAAACTAGACAAGAAAACATAAAAATAATTCCACATTTACTGTTTAAATATTCTGCATCTCACCCATGTCACAACCTGCAATTTTCCTTTCATCCCAGACTTCTGCACCTACAGATACGAACCAGAGCTTTGCATCTAGAGACTCTAACTAGTCTTCCCGCTGTTAAAATGTGATCTTACCACAAAACTCCACAGTGCAGTTATCAGATATGAAGGAAAAAGTGGATATAAATATATACAATTGCATCTATGGCAACATAGCTACCTTGATCTACACAGTAGGGTGTTTTTACAGTTGAACATTCAATACTTTCACTCTACTCTTGCTTATGGGTTTTTATGAGTTCATTTATTTTTTACATTTTACATTAGGCCTCGACTTGTTCAGAAGAAATTGCACAGCTCAACTGTTATATACTATGTATGTAGTGATTCATTTGTATGCTGTTGAATGCGGTTTCCTTCCAATCGTGGGTGTTGGTGATTGTTGTTTGACAAGCTTCAGCCAATCGGCGTGTTTACAAGGCAAGAGATTAAATCTCTCTGAGCAGCGCTATACATTCAGGGTAGATTGAGGCTGCAGTGAGCTCCTATCAGAAAGTGAGGTGACAAGTGGAGGCTAACTGATTAGCATACTAACTTCCGTAAAAACATAGGGACGAACTTTGCTGCTAACGCTAACACTGGCTATATGGCAACAGCAAAACTTCCAAATTAAATTAAATAATTAAATAGCTGATTTGAATTGTACTTTGTTAAATTTCATGTTTACTTACTAGCTGTGACTTGCATCACTGTGCAGAAAATAAATTGTACCTCGTTTTACTTAAATTAGCTTAAAGCTGTACAGAAAAGAAAATTGACATTAGTGTAATGATCATCAGACCAGACGATGGAGCCCAAACTTTGTGCAAAATTCTATTTTCGAGTAAATCCGGGATGAAAGTCTGTTTTGTTTTTTTTCGCATTGGATAATGCAGGCGCACAGATTGTACGTCACCCTGCGCACGATTCATCAGCCACTGATATTGGATCCGTCAAACGTCTGAGACACACACACACACCGAGCTCGGTCTCGCCCCAGGCATTGAATATCCCGCCCTCTCGATAACGACCAATCAAATTCATGCTGCAACTCGTGGACACTCAAACAGGACAAACGGCCATTTCTGAACGCCTTAACAACAACTTTCACTACTTTTGTGTCTTTCCAGTCTGCCTCAGTGCTGACTCAGTGCTGGCTTGTAGCCTATCATACGCTGGAAAAGGAAAAAGCCTTTTTCCCAGTGAACCCACAGCACCTCATGTCACTGTCAATGGGTTGCTTTAATTTACTACTACTACTGTCAAATCCCCAGCTGTCTTATTTTAGATATAACAAGGTCATATTTGGTTTGTGTGTCTGAGCAGGACCAAATGCAATCCAAGTCACTGACATGTTTGTGTCCTAACCTGTATTCCGATTTCTGTTTGTGTCCTGCCAAAGCAATGCAAACTTGACCTGTAACTTATTTCACACCCTCCCTCTTTAGACCAATCAATTCTGACTAAAACATCAATATCTCAACGTCCCTGTGTGCTTGTCTCTTCAATATGGCACAAAATCAACCCCAAAGCATATATCTTAAACATTTACTCATCAGCTCTTTGCTGAGATTTGCCTTCAAACACTGACTGCTGCTTCGCCAGATAAAACGGAGAAATATTTTTTTCAAAACAGTACTCTTGATATGTAATGTGGGTTGTTGCCCTTGGAAACAATAGGGCCTATAAAAATAATCTCAGCTTGATGCTGTACATAGCTCATTACATTAAAAGAAGAAATGTGTTGAAAAGATAAGATTTCTGTGACTTATGTTTTTTCCTCTCCCAGTGCCAGTGGCCTTGAAGGACAGAATTGGATGTTAGTGGCTTGTGAAGCAGTTGATAAGATTTTTTTCAGAATCAACTCACACGATCTCAAAATAATATCTGAACTGTTCCAAAGTGGTGAGAGTTGTGCAGCAGAAGCAGCACTTCAAACAAAAGAACGAAACCTCCTCCACAACCGCAAAACTATTCTGAGAGGATCCTCAGGAGGTCCACTATACAGTATGCATGCTAACAGGGACGTAGCTCAGAAATGATTAAGGGTGGGTGAGCTCCGTCCTGTCCAGCTGAGAACAATCATGCAGTGATATATGAATTGTGTCTGCTTGCTGTTTACCAGAGCTGTGGAGCTGCCTCCTGATTAATCAGACTCACCTGTTTCCATCGCCGTCTGGGACTGGACAAACCAAGCAGCGCATCATTACCTGGTCTGATTAGACCTGGATGGCTGCAGATGGCCACCACTGGGCCCCGCACCTGCTTCTTTTGCCAGGTAACAACCGCATCATAACTGAACTGCTGCTCAGGTGATTGGTTTGTCCATCCTTTTTCTTTTCTTCCCTTAAAAACTTGAATTTCTGTTTTCTGGGGCAAATGGGGGGGAAAAAAATTGGCCATCAAGTCACAAACGTGCACATGACTGTTGTTAACATCTCAGCAGGTGAAGCTGCTCCACTGTTGGCTGAGAAGTAAATCAAGCTCAACTTGTCCTTCCACCTACTGTCCCCCCCACATCAGTGTTACGAGTCATTGCCCTCTGGAGCACAATCCACCACTCCGGCTGCTTATGTTGCTGCCTGCTCGGGATTTAGTAGACTGGTAAATGATGTCATCCTACACACACATACACACACACAAACAAACACACACCCAAGGCCTCTTGTGTCGAAAAGTCCTGCAGACAGATGGAGAATTACAGCCCTGAAAATTGTGGTTTGCTCACATTCTGCATGCAGTCGCTCACACGAACGCAGCTACAGCCCGACATGGTCCCGAGCACACAGGTGGAGTAAGATTAAGTCAATCACATGAAAAATTAGCCGGGCCAGAAATGCCCTTGGAGAAGCTGAAAAATTCCACATTAATATTGGGAGTATGCTTTCTCACAATTTATTCACTGAGCTGTCAATAGTCACACCAGGTGATGCGTTTAAGCCCATATGATCTAGAAAGCCTTTCTGCTGGATGTTTTTTTTTCTTCTTTTTTTTTTTTTGTCAGAAAACAACTGAGTGTGCAGTCTGAGGTGGTGGAAAATGTTGGCACATGGCAGCAAGAAAGTGCCGACTCCACACAAACAATTTTGCAAGCAAAAAGTAAAACCAACCAATATGGTGAAAAAAAATCTTCAAAAGGGAAGGAAGGTGGTTTGTGGCAAAGAAAATATAAACTGCCACCTATTCAGTACTGTAAGCCGAGGGGACTTTTACCTGCCTATATGCAATTGCATGCATGCATATGTTGTATAATTATCATATCGGGCCTAAAAACCTGTTGGCTTTGATGCAGTTGCACGCATGGTACAAGAAAGCAGACATAATGTAGAAAATGAAAAGCAAGCACACACATGCAGGAGGGAGCAGTGAGGCAGCCAGGCTCACCTTGCTGTGTTCTCTGTGAATGAGATGTAAATGTGCTGCTCACCTTGCCACCACAGGATCCAGCTGTGATCAAAGCATTTTTAGAGACATGACTGCTCTTGTTCACTGAGGAAATCTGCTTAAAGGAGAATATCACCGCACGTGGAGACACGGGCATTTTAAAATTACACCGCTTGTGTGCGTCCTTGCATGTGTGCACTCGCAGACGCATGCATGCATATACCGTACGTAAATGTGTCTGTCGTTTTTGCACAAGTGTTCATACACTATTTTGTGTGTTTGCGTTCTGGCGCTTGTGTGTTTCTGCACCGTGCATGTGGGTTTGATTCAGTGAGTGTATGTTTGTGTGCATATGCTAGCTGCAGACTGAAGTGTGACTCCAGGCTGCCAATGGTATCTCAAAGAGGCAGGTGGATCTCTTAGAAACATCTTTTTCTTGCAGCAGCAGCCACACTGCTCAGAGACTCAGCCACCTGCTGTTTACGTTACAAGCCTCCAGACCATAAAGCATATCATGCAGGTCTTTGTGTCAGCATATTTAACAATGTTTGAGCCTCCTCAAAATGCAGCATTTTGCCCCTTTGACACATTTTGTGGTTCACCTTCGCAAATTCATTCGAGTGTGAAAGGTTAGTGCGAAATGTATCAGGGTGGCGAAGGATATTAGCGACTTCATAAATGGTTTATGACACCAACACAACAACAGCATATGAAGCCCATGACTCAGAAGGAGCACAGAGAGAGAGAGAGAAGGGGAGAGAGAGATCATTGCCACAAAACTCTGCGGTGTCTTGAAGATAGTCAAACAATTTTCAAGACCAGCAACTTTCAAGTCTATAAAAATTGATCTGTTTGTCATGAGAGCAGACCCATTTGGGATTCCTCAAGCGTGAAATCTTTGTGAAATGGCTGTATCAATCAGAAAAACAGAGAGACAGAGATTGAAAGATGATAGAGGGAAAGGGAGAGATGAGAGAGAAGGAGTGAGTGGAAGAGCCACAGAGAGAGAGAGAGAGAGAAGGGGGGAGGGGGAAAAAGACAATATTGCTTTAATTTAGTCATCGTCTCAGCTTTCCAAAATCCTTTCAAGAAGAAAGGCAGTCGTCTTTCTCTGAGCTAAGAGCAGCAGAATATCAGCGCTCCGTTACAGCAGATATGAAAAGCAATCGGCTCCTGTTACATGTATGAGCACATGATATCTTGTATCGTCTTTATGTTCCTAATAATGCAGGGCCGCTGTTGAATAAATGCTTTGTGTCGCACAGTATTGTTGTACAGCATCTGTGTAAATAAAATGCAACTTCAGCATCCAAAGCCAATTCTTCTTCTGAGCTTAGAGACAGACAGGAACAAAAGCAGCTCAACAAGCCACTGCTCGTGTTTGCAAAGCTGCCACAAGACATTATTCACCAGCAAAGTGACACTGTGACTGTGTTTTTGAGAGTGTCTGATCTTAAAGGGAAGACAGCTGTAGCCATAGGCTTCAATGGTGCATATATTGTTAGACTACAGATATACAGTGAGTTTAGAATTTAAATTGTTATTAAATATTTAAAGAAATGATGAAACCGAGGGATTGTTTGATGTTTACAATAACAACAGTGAAGGATTTACAACTTTATTTACAGTAATTGCAGATTTCAGGCACCAAAGCATTTCTCCTGCTGAACTCACTGTGAAATTGGGGACTCTTTTGTCAGCTGTGTCTATACAGAGTAAGCTAATGCTACTGTATCACTAAAACTCTTTGTCTCAAGCTGAATTTTAATGTTTCCAGCTGGTTTGTGCCCAAACAAAAAAGCCTGTAAATGTCATAAATATGCACAGGGAGGCATCATGCATGCAAACATAATGCTAGATGCAAAGAATGCTAAAAGCTAAAACCATGTGTCTTCATCGTCACCAGCGGCAAGTCCATAGAATAAATGGATGCAAACAAATTAGGGTAGAGCTATTCAGCCCCGTTATAAATACATTTAAAATGTCATTTGTTCTCACAGATAACTGCACAAGCAGCATAGGAGTAAGATTTATGTTTGAATGTTTTTAATATTACATAAACCAAGAGACAAGAGGAAGTTATGGGTTAATCAGTGTTTTGATGGTATGATGAGATATGATACTTTCCCATGCCAAAAAAAACCAAACAAACCTCAACAAAAAACCAAACCAAAAAAACAAGTGTGAATAAAATAACTCTGGCACATGATTCAGTCTGAACATGTATTTTTCTATTGTAACCTGTAACCCTGCATAATAATACAGCTGGGTCATGACATGCCCTCAGCTTTTCAAAATAGCTTGCTATTATGGGTTACACACATGCACACTGCATGTCTTTCATGCTGACTTAAAAAAAAGGGTTTTCTTACACTTTTTGCTTTGGAATGCTGGTTTAAAAATAATGCCACCCTCCAAACTCTCTAGAATATGGAGTAGTAAAGAAAACAAACAAAAACTTAAAATACCTGTGCTGCCAAACGATGATCGTCTGTGGTTTAATGAATTGTCAATTTAGGAGAATATAATAGTTTTATCAACTAGAGTCAGTTGTGTATTTAGAATGAATGCAATCCTTAAATTAAAGAGGGCAAAGGAATAAAACTCACAAGGGCATTTCAGCTTTTTATAACTTTAGAGCATAACCATCCCCTCTGTTCATCTCTACACTTATCTCAGAGGAATTTACAATACGTACAAGGCACACCAAATAACACTCTTTTCTTGTGAGGCTCAAATCAAACACAGAAAAACTCAGTGTTAGGCTATAAGTGTACACTCATATTTTGTTTTTTCTCCTTTGAATTCATCTTGATTCACTGTTAAAGCTTTCTCTTATGTAGTTTGTGTTTGTGATAAAATGGCAGGAAGCAAAAAAACACATCTTGGGGTTTCCTCTTCTTGCTGTTGTGGCATCCTGCTCGTGAGATGCACCATTGTTGGCGTTTTCACCTGCAACTGAGTGCACAACTGAAGGATAACCGGTCAATGAGGAAACAAGAAGGAGGAAAATGTACATTCATTGTTATCAGGCAACGATGCGTGACTGCCATTCTGACAGCGCTGCCAAGCATCCAAACATCAGCTGTGGTTATCTTCACCTGTGCAAGCAGTCACATGGTTTTGATCATATCATTCAGCTCTGAACCTGGTTGGTTGAGGCAGTTTTTGTCAACAACCCTGTAGAAGCAGTTAGATAATCTGCATGCTGTAAAACCTGTTCTGTCATAAAACATAGTTAAGTGTAACAGAAAAAGCTTTAGGAGGTCAGCGATCATCCGCTACCCACAAGCACTGGGCTGCTTTCTGAAAACATTTTGGATGATTGCATTTTGAATCCTCCACTCGGTTTAGATCGAGTGTCAGATAATATCTATGGTTTGTTTTTGTCATCATCAGATTACACAGGATTTCCTGCTCGCTACATAATAACAAAGATCAGATGAATTATATGAACTGATCTCCGGCAAGTGGAGGATGACAGCAAACACGGCTTGATACTCTTGCCTTGTTATTCATGAAGGGTCTAACAATATGTTGTCTGTTGGTCCACCTCAGTCCTGTTAGAGAGAGGCATTTGAAGCTCTTTTTTTTTTTTTTTTTTTTTTTACAGCTGGTCTGTGGTCTGTGTGCTGCTACACCTCCACTTCGAATGTCTGTCACGCTCTCTCAAGGTTGTGAGAGTGTTGTCAGGATCAGCGGTGTGATGGCCACATCCTGCCTCTGTCTGAGAGGGACATTCAGTCGATAACAATGCATCCTTACTCGACGCGGACAATGAGCTGTCATGGAGACGTAATGGCAAGACATAACCGCACTCTCCATCCATTACGGTCACAGAAAGCACCTAGGTGTTCATTATAACTGTTAAGGCAAAACGGGTCAAGCGATTATAAGCACTCGGGAAACTTGACCTTGAAAGGTTTTATGATCATATTTTTATCTCAGGCCTGTTGTTTCAATACGTCATTATCACCATATGTCAGTCTGAACTGCTGCTGACAGTATTAGTTGAAACATGAGTCTTTTTCCTGCAGCAGAGGTGGTTCATCCATTGTTCAAACAGAGCTGGAAGCTTCATGTTGCTCACATGTTTTTTTCCATTATATCTGACTGCACGTATAGAATGACTGGTTGAGATTTGAGATTTATTTCATTCATTTTTAAATAGGACATACATGTTAATGAACATTCTCATGTGTTTGAGAGTATAGCCTAGGGCTAATGTCTGTCTCCAGTCCCATTGGCAGGTTGCTGTCAATCATAAAAACAGGCAAACACAAGGCAAAATTGATAGAATTGTTGATCTCAGATCAGAAATCTTCCACAGTGACAAGAAGTTAGTAAGATTTTAACGTGCCAGGTGCTAAAGTGCTTTAGTGTTAATTCAAGTGCTTGGTGCTGATGTTATTGCGCGTAGCCCCATTTCATTGTATTTTGAAGTGCTTAGTGTGTATGGTCTGTTTTCAAAAAATAGACATTGCATACACTACAATACTGTATGTTGCGTACAAGTAAAAATGAGCTTACTGTATGACAAATTGTGGGAGCAATTTTGTCCGCTAACCATGTTTTCAAATCCTTAGTAAATGAAGTTAGGCAGATCACATACATTTGATATAGTATTCCAAGTTTGGGAAGCATGATGAAAACACTGCCTGTCCAAATGGGCCTTTCCTAAATGGGACTACTGTAGGCGATCACCTCTGTTTACCCTGGTCGACCTATTTTGGTTAAAAGACAGTTCAGACAGCAGAGAGATGGTATCAGCTTAATGTGTCCGGTTATCTGTGTCAGACACTTACATACATGTACGTAGTAAACCTCAACTCTGATGATGGGAGGAAGCGATGAAGGGAGGGGGGAAAAATCATTGATTTGACTGTCAAGGCAATGATGACCTCATGACATAATTACAAACCATTTGGATTGGATCATGAAGAAAAAGTTCCTATAAAAAATTCTCTAAATTGAACTGACATTACAATTCCCCTCAAAACAAACAATAATCAATTAAAGGGACAACGAGGAGTTTCTATTCGGTTATAAAAAAGTCTCACATTAATGTGGATGAATCTCCGCTACCCACACTTGTTAATGGGCCCATTTTCGATAAATATATCGTTCTGTCTCTATTGTTATTTTGTTATTATTAGTGGTGGCGGAGATGCTGGTCGAGCCGACCAGCGTTTTTTACTTTCGGTTTCGCAACGAGTCATGAGAATAACGCCGCTGAATCGCCGTTTATGGTCGGAACTACGACGGTATGTGAACCTCTTTGAACCTCCGACTTTAATTATTGATGAATGAAAACGTGAGTCCGTCTTGCGCCGGTCAAAAGAATTTTACGGTGCGCGCGGAGGCTCATAAATGTAGTGTGAAAACGCTTCGCTTTTCCAAAACTCCTCGTTGTCCCTTTAACTATAATGTGGCCATAGTGCATTTTTTTTATGTAGAAGTTAATCAAACTTTTCTTTTTTATTATTTTTTATGTAAACGTTAATCAAACTTTCTTTTTTATTATCTCAACACCTGCAGAATAATTGGCAGCACAGTCACTGTTGTGTTAATCCTCTGTTAAAGAGTAAGCACACATGGAGTACAGCCATGACACTGGGTTAAATATGAAATTTAACTCCCTGTGGCTGTTGAATTGATACAATAAACACAATTTCTTATTTCCAGTGCCTGGACAGATACCGCACACATTAAATTACCCATCCGGACGTCATCTGCTGGTCGCAAAAATTCACAATACAGCAGAGTCTCAGTTACAGGGTCGGTTGCAGGGTGTGAAAGGTGCACAGCTCAGTCAGAGTGGGATCTCACTCAAGAAGCAGAGTATGACTAAAATGAGGCCATTAAGTCTGATTTTAGCGGCGAAGACATGCAGCTAAAAGCCCGAAAAATTGTCAGTGCTTGTGGTCACTGCTGCTTCCCCACCATAACATGAGCTGAAATGGAGCATGATCACCCCCTCACACTACCACCACACACACATACACACACACACACACACACACCATCAGCACCTGCAGCTCTGCTCCTCTTCCTCCATTTGTCATCTGCCTGAGAGAACACCGAGAGAGAGAGAGGGAAGAAGAGAGAAGTGAGAGAGAGAGTACCTGAAAATGAGCATGGTGGTAGAGATATAATTGCTTTCTTGTCTTTTTCAGTTCCCTCCCAAAAGGAGGAGGCATAGCTGTGAGTGACTGAGGTTATCTTCACTGCACTATCTGCTGAAGAAGCACATTAATGAATAGTGCATTAAAAGTTTGAGTCTGTGCTGCACCAAAAAAAGAGAGGAAAAAAACACATACGCACACCTCCCTGTAACTACTGTAATTTAAAAACCACAATAGCCACCACGCAATCTTGAAAAAGAAAAATAAAGGCCTTCGGGCGATGGGCACAGAATTTGTTTTTATTCAAACAAAGCAAAGAAAAAGTAACAATCACCTATCTGCAGTTACAGTCTAATTGATTCATTTCACAAGTATGCGCTCTCCTCTCGCAAAACACACTATAAGCAACCTTACACTCAGGTAAACACATGGCACCATAAAGGAACAGAGGCTAGAGCAAATAATGCAGGTGAAACAGGGCTGCGCTGACTAGTGTCTATTCAGGCCAAAACATAGGGGGGAAAAAAGATAGAAAGATCAGAAAACAATAAAACTGTGAGTAATGGTGAGATGGTGCCTTATATCTGCACCATGAACCAGTGGAGGAAACAGCTTAGATGGCTCTCTGAACTAAAAACCCAACTACTGTAGCGTGAATGCTTGTTTAATTAGCCTTGTATGATAGGTTGCCCATCCATTACGTGGCTAATTGCCATCCTATCAGACCAAATAAAACACGCTATCACACTCCGGAGTCTGCATCATTGCGCCAGATGATATAATTTCCTTGTGAATCATCTGGATAACGAAAGCAGGAGAGTGACTGGCTCAGGAGTGAGAGAGAAAGTGAGTGTGTGTGGGTATAAGAACATAATGCAGCAGGAAACCAGAGCTATGAGCTGGTTTGACAAAGTAGCCATAGCAACAGCTTGCAAGATGTGTTCATATGTCCTAATCAAGGACGAGTTGTGTTTTCTGTGTGTGTGTGTGTGTGTGTGTGTTGGGACCTCACCAGAAGACTTGGCTCTCTCCTCTCAGCTCCCTGTGGAGCATGTTGGTCTGGAGCTGGTCTGAAGATAGATCTGCACTACACACTTACCGACTTGCTGCTGCAGCCACTGCTCAAATACGAGAACTAAAAAAAGATCTAGTTCAGTTCATTTACCCTTGTGTGGATACCATCCAAACTTACCTGCCGTTGAATCAGTTTACTTAACCCACACACCCAGCCCCCCCAAAAAAAACTTCCCATCCCTGAGTCCTGCAGTCATTTACTCCCATATTTGCTCCTTTTCAGGCCTCGCCACAGTGTACTCCCCTGATGAAATTGAAGCAAAGGACGACTATGAGTAGATTTTCACATCGGCCGGCCCATGTGAAGTAGAAGAGACTGTCATTATGCTGTTCAGTGGAGCAGCAATATCTCTAGCTGCTTGGGGACATTGGGTGCCTGAGCGTAGCCGGCCTGCCCTCCTGCCTGTCCGCCTCCGACTGACTGTCTACCTGCCTGCCTGTCTGTCTGTCTGCATGGTTGCATGTGTCTCTCTCTGCTTATCAGATTATCTGTCTGCTAGCTTCCCCTATGGTGTGTATTTGCTGGGTTTACCTGTGTGTGAATCTGGATAGAGGCACAAGCTGTACCCCAGGGATCGGGCTCTGGGCTCGGAGACAGTGTGGCAGATAATAGGAGCTTCTCTGAAGATTACTAGACCTGGTTCTGTCGACACCGGCCGCTTAGTCCCTCCTCTTCTCCAAGCTTCAGTTTTAAACTCGGCGGGTATAAGGTTGTCAAAGCAATTAAACCGACTCCCCCTCTGTCATTACCCCCGTCCCCTTCTTTATTTCTATCATTCCTCCTGCTCACTCTCCATCATTTCCCTCATCTTCTCCCCCTACCTCTCTGTTCCAGCTACTGTATATAAAATGGCAAAGGTTTCAGGAAGAGAGAAATTGGACATAGGCACTCCTCTCCACCTCATTCCTTATCATCCTCTTCTCTCTCCGCTATCACCCTATCCTTCTCCTTTATGTAAGACCTTGACAGCTGTCCTCATAGAGAAAACAGCAGCTCAGACTGAGACAAATACAGACTCTGTCTAGTCCAATGATGCCTTTTGTAGCTAAGACGTAGAGCACAGCAGTGCTGAGAAATTACCTCTCTATTTCAGTTTATTTTCAGGCCCTCATGTTGATTTACTGCCACATATCTGCTTTAGAGAATTCAGTGAGAATCAGCTACTGGAGTTACAAGTGAAGCTATAGATTCATGCATACAATCTTATCTTAAGACATATATATTGCCACATATACAGTGTTACAGTCTAAAAGACAACATACAGAGACTGTCATGTTGTGATCTGTAGGGGACACAAACTGCTGTTCATCTATAATGTAAATGCTTCATAATAAGAGTTTGCCATCAAGGACCAACCCAGCTCCACTTCAAAACATTCTGCAAAGTCTCTCTTTCTACGCACACTGCACAATATATAACCTACATGCAAGTCACATCTTCCTCACTCTCTCTCATTAGAGCATCATTTGAAACAGTCTACATACACTCCACTCTTACCGAATGAGTCCAGATAGACCCAAAAATCATTCAACATTTTGCGTGATAATCATGACAGCCAAGGCTGGCATCATAAAGTTAATTATACGCATGGCTCACCTTTAGAGGAGTTGCAGGCAGAGAGCGTTGGTGCTGAACCTGAAGAATGCTGTCCTTCCACTCAGTTGTGGATTTTCGGGTTAAGTCCCTCTCAAACTAGCTGAACCGACCAGGCCTTTTCTTCTGTGGAGCATTGTGCAAGAGTGGAGAGTTGGAATTCTCACCCAGTGCTGTAGAGGCGCCAAATGTTAAGGCATGTCAGTGCACCGGGCATTGCAGTCAGACAACTCCTTACTCGCTCTATAGCAGAAGATATTTGAAGATTTGTGCTGAAATCCCCAAACTCTCTCTGTAGCGTTTTCCCAGCCAGACTCACAGAGGCATCCAGTGTGTGAGGCCGCTGTCACTGAACAGTCAATGGCAAGGAAACAAAATGTTGTTGACACTGTACTCAGGTCAGTCCCGGTTGTGACACCAGGCAGAGACAAATGAGCACTCCTAACCTAAGCCAGCAAGTGACTGATCAGAGGGACTGACAGGCTTCTTAAAGCAATGTTTTCATTTTTATATGACAAATTTAGATTAATTAAAGGGATAGTTCAACATTTTGGCAAATTGGCCCTCGCTATAGTCATAGCAGTAGGTTCGTTACCTTTATTTGTCGGTGTAATCTATTTTTAAATCGGCGGAGCTACGCTAGGCTAATGGAATTTCTTGGCTTCCCTCATCAAACTCACAAATACACAATCCAAAAACTCAAAAACGCTCTTGTGGACAAGTTGTGACCTGCACATTCACCACGCTATGAGATGATAATGGAACGTTACAAAACTGAACCGTTTTCTAGGTAAATACAGAGTCTGATTGCTGAAAAACTGTCCCTGAAGACAACGCGCATCATTGGTTTTGCATGAATTTACCTCTAAAACAACTCCATCTCGTGACGTTCCATTATTATCTCATAGCGTGGTGAATGTGCAGGTCACAACTTGTCCACGACAGCATTTTGGAGTTGTTGGATTGTGTATTTATGGAGGCTAAGGGAATTTCTTGGTTTCCCTCATCAAACTCATCAGAGTAGCTCTGAGCAGCTCACAGCTCTGCTCTGCCATTCTAAAAATAGCTTACTGTACACCAACAAATAAAGGTAACGAACCTACTGCTACTGTATGACTATAGCGATTATGGCAATGGGCCAATTTTCCAAAATGTTGAACTATCCCTTTAATGAAGCACTTGGACTGTGCTTTGGTGTGGGAATGAGGATGGGGGATTGGAGTGACTCTTTCCAGAGGTCAAAGATGACATCGACCCCAGTGACATCATGTTAGCGCCCCAAAACCTGATCCATGACGTCTTTGTTGCCCCTCGGTTGTCGGCTGCAGCCTGGGTCACACTGGTTGGGACGAGGGTCAAACTAGGACACACCAAAAATACATTTTTCTCACATGCAGTTTCTGTGATTTTAAGTAGAGATGTCATGATTGACAGCTGTGATTTGCCTAGGTGAGGGTGAGGGCGGGCACAGCTCAGACTCTGGCTCCAAACAAGGTCACCAGCACCAGATGGCAGTGACCACATCTGGGATGTTTTGGCTTCATTTCTGTACAGTGGGATGAAGCAGAGACATGCTGTCCATCTCTATATTCTCATTGTTTACAGTCAAAGGAGGTTTATATGTCACAATTATCCTTAAATGGATGGTACCAGCAGTCAATCAGTCACCAAATTAATCATTTAGTGAATTAATTAATCTATAAATGCATAAATGAACCAAGCAAATGGGTGCAGAAAATGAGAGAACAAATGAGTAATGTCAAAACAAATCAATTAAACATCAGATCAACAAACCAATCATCCAAAAATGTGTAATTAGACAGTACTGATCACTAAAAAGCACAGGCCATGACTTCTGTAATTGGATTATATAACAGCCCTCATTCCACCCAGACCTGTCAATTTCCTTTATTGTACATTAGAAACACTTAGTGAAATGAGGATTAACTAATGAAACTAAAATTATGGAAAATCTGCAGCAACAGCCCTCACAAAGTCAATTGTTTATCCACCAGGGCTGAGATTATGTTTAAATGGATAAAGTGGTTTAAATACAGCTAATGGAGGTACTTTTAGTGAAATTAAAAACAGCCCTTATTAGACTTTATTTTATAGTGCGTTTTTTTTTCCTGTGTGTGTGTGTCTGTTTTTCTCCTCTGCACCCCCAGTGCTAATCCAGACCCAGTGGTGCTCATCCTGACAGCCAATGAAATCAACCCTGGCACACAAGACCCAACATCATTAGCAAATGCACAAGAAACTCTGCTTTTGCCTGCTGGGTCTGTCTCTCCCTCCATCTTAACTTTCACTCAACGCACCAGGGCTACAATTCTTTCTGACAGGTTTGCAGCGGCAGTGTATGCGTCTTTCTGTATGTATGTGTGTGTGAGTGTGTGTGTGGGGAGGAGGGTCTGGGTGTCATGTGTGCCATAATAGTCGTGCTACAGAGCAGCACTTTTGCTAATTGCAGCTATTAGGCCTCCCGAGACCGTCTCAGAGTCTAGCATGGTTAATGAGGAGAGCGCAGTGAGATAAATGAGACATTGTATATCTCATGTTGGAACAATGATTGAGTGATGTTGCAGTACAGGGTCACTTGAAGCAGTTGTGTTCCTCATGACCTTCGCTCTAACAGTGCTGCAGAGATGTCATGTAAAAATGATTTTTGAATGGAAATAATTAAGGTTATCATTTTTTTTCCAGAGCTGATTAGATCTTTGTTCCAAATTCTTCGTAGCCGACGATGTTGTTCTCATCTTTTTCTGTTCTGCATTTCTTTAGACCTATGATTGTTTCATCAGAAATGTGACACAAAAAAAATTGTAAGGTTACACAAGCCAGAGGCTGTTTAAAATTTCCTTCAAGTCCTTAAAATGAATGATATAATTAATCATTGCAGGTGAAAAGATATCTCGCAGCTCCAAAATGTTCCTATTCAGACAGTAAAAATAATGGGTAATAAAATAGGTGAGATATTTCTTTAGCTTCTATGATCAGGTTTGAAAGGGCTCTTAATCCCATGATTTCTGAGAAATATGATCCATAATGAAACATCTTTTAGTTCAATTGAAAACCTGCTGTACAACCACTCCAGCTTTTCAGCAGCAGTAACGAGCACCACAGAGTGACAGTGAAAATGATCATGTTATTTTGCTCTTCACACACACACATATAGTATAGCCTATATATATATAACGAATTTACTTGGATTGACAAGGTCATCGTGTTGCTCACCGTGTGAACATGTGGTGCGATGTACATAGGTGTGTTGGTGTAGTGTAGGTGTGGACGAGTATGGATCTAATAAGCGGGGACGGTGGCTGCTCTGAGTAATAGAATGTACACTTCTGCCCTGAGGGGTTGTTTGTGCTTTAGTTCAGTGTTCAGGTGCCAGTTTGAGGCTTGTGACACGTCGAACCTCATCCTCCAACATACAGCAGGAACATGTATCACCTGTGCAGTGGTAGGCCTACAGTACATACTGTGTGTTTTGTCTCTGGGGAAAAAGGTGAAAGCTTGACAATTGTATGAAACCTCAAATCAGATATGAATTATCTGTTACATTTTCTACATTGATTCTACAGCTATAGTGCATGTTTAGTTTTGTGGGCATATTTAACAGCATCTGATACAACATCTGAACAATGTTTTCCACTCTTTTTAAAGAAGCCTTCATAGCATAATATGGCATTGATTTAATTATTTATATATTTATTATAAATGTATTATATTATTTTATTTATTTTAATAAATCAATTCATTATTTATTTATATTTATAAAAATAAATAATTTAATAACATTTTTTCACTTTAAAAATATTCAGCTATTAGTAATAATTAGGCTGTTAACTTTGGATCTCAATTTGAAATGAAATTGCAGTGTAGTGTTTAACCCTTTATCAAGTAAGTTTAAGTACTCAAGTACCATAAATGGTAATGTCATTGCCTTTGATTTGCATCAAAAGAGTTTTTGTTTTTATATCTATAAATAAAAAAGTAAAGAGTAAAAATGTATTGTAAGACACTTTAAATTGAACTTGTGCTGATATTCTGTTGATATCTATCAAAATGCGAGCACCAATGGTGTGTAGTGCTATCGTGGCAGAAGAAATAAGTAAACCTACTTCTTTGCAAAAGCAATTGTACTGGCTACAAAAGTCCAAACACACCTCAAGGATACTTATTGTATACCGCTTACAAAATATACCCCAAAAAAAATTGCAGAAGGGAAAATTCATTCTGAGACATGTTTTCATGTCAAGGAAAACAACTTGTTTATGCCATTGCTTTCCTATTCAATATTTTCTTACATCCAAGGACAGCTAGTGTAAACGGTGTTGTCCCTCTGTCACTGTAATTCATACATTCCTGTCAGCGCGGTGTTTGCCATTGGCGAGAAGGGAGGAGATGAGAGATTGTTTTTTAAAGGAGGCAGATGTGTCTTTTTCATCTGCGAATCAGTTGGACACTCACAACCTGTTAAGAGAAGGATGGCAGCGTATACTGTACAGCATGTGTATATACAGCAGCGGCTTGAATCACATATTTAGTCTGACATGTTGCATATACACGTCCTTTGATCTACAGATGATGCACAAATGCTTAAACAGGATTTCTGGAATTGTCTGACAAATTACTCCCGGGGGACCAATTTGCAATCAGCACTGGATTTACCACTGTGTAATAGATGCTCTCAGTGATGATGATAGCCACACAGTGAGACATGCTAGAGCCATTCATCCCAGTCTCCTTTGTCAGTCATAATGAAGTTATACTCTCCATTGTGACCGTGGAGATTGAGAAACATCAAAGATGTGCTCTTTGTTCCTTCTTAACTCTGGATGAATATACCGTATTCATTCCCTCCTTCCTCGGTCCTCTCAGTCTCCTCCTTTTCTCTCTTGGCAGTTCCTCTCTGCTCTCTGCTTCTCTTTCAGGCTTAAATCTCTTTGCTGTCGCTCTCCGCTCGCTGACGATGGCAGTTACTTCTCTGAAACTCATCTCCATCTGGGATTTCTGGTACAAATCCCCTCTTCCCCCATCAAAGACCTTCCTCTGCTGTCTTTTCTTTTCAAGACCAGATCAATACCTGGTCACAGCAGGAGGTGAGGAAACCAACCACATGCAGCCAAAATTATTTGTATCTCTTAATTTGAGTGAGAGGTCAGCGGACTGGCGGCTGGATTTTTTCCTCCTCTGGACAAACAGTCTGATCACTTTAAAGGTTAGCTTGACAGACAGGGGTGCTGTTGATCAAAAGGCCTCATTAACATTTCAATCTGCCACCGGCCAGATAAGACAACAACAGCCATTTTGAGATGGGCCGTCTGTCAGATATACTGGGTGGCCAATAATGACGGTGATATTTCATGTATGTTATCACGATCTCCACGCGTCTATCTTTCAAATGACAGATGCCACGCGCTTAATGTGTCTACCTTCCATTTTAATGACAACATTGTTTACCGTAGGTCTTGTGATTCACAAACAACAGTTTTTTTGGTGCCTTTCCAGAGGATGAATTGATGACTGTTTTTGATGGATTCTAGAGACATAAATCAGTTTGGCAATGCATGTCAGCTTTCTGGACTCCTAGTCTGAGGATCAATAATTCACATCCTGAGGAAAACCATTGTATGGACTCTTTCTGTAGCTTCTAATGTCTACTTCACCTCATCCAGAGAGAAAACACAACTCTAAAGTTTAAGCCAAGTTTTATTCAAAACCTCTGAAAATGTAATGATTTGATTCCCATGAATAGATGAAACTTTGATTTTCCTATCTAGCTGATCCTGTAAATATCACACATTGTCATTTACACAAGGCAGAGCTCCAATTACATTTAATTTAGACACATACAAAGAAGGCACGTTCAGGTACAGCACCCAGCCCCCAGCCCACACCACCCTCCCACTGCAGCAGCGAGAAATCCATGTTGACAATCAGATGAAATGAGTTACTGAGTCACTTTCCCTTTCAACCCCACATCAGGCCCTCATATGGAGAAGAGGCAAGGCGTAAACGGCGACCAGAGAAGGAGGGCATGGAGGAGTGGACAGAGGATGTCAGGCAGAGACGATGTGAGTAAAGAGAAAATGACAGAGAGAGAGAAAGGGGAGATTAAAAAAGGTGACCTCCCAAAATTGAATGTGCTAGCCTGGGCTTAATAAATCTCAAATCTGTGAGTAATGTAGGTATGATTTCAGGTACATGTCAACCAGTTGAATAATGATTCCTTTTTTTTTGTTTTGTTTGTGTGTGAAAATGCTTGCCTGGTGCTGCCTGGTTGTCAGTCAGCCAGAGTGAACTGGACTGAAAATCGGAGTCTCACACGCAATACCAAAAGACCGAAGTGGGCTGCACTGCACATGCACAGAGACTGTAATTGCAGCTGAACTTACTCCCACCATCTCTGCGCACAATACCTAGCAGGAAATCAGGGCTCTGGCAGCTCTGTTATGGTGTTGGATGTTTTCCCGGCATCATTTAGCTCTACTTAAAAGGACCAACAAGTAAGACTTCTATTGGCCTTATAGAACAAAATGTCCTGATGGGGGTCGATAAGGGTTGTTGATCAATACCTGTGACTCAGTGACTGCTCAACCACGAAGGCTAAAAAGCTCTTTTTATCCAGCCAAAAAAGCAAAGCCAAGCGATGTTAGTATGCCTGTGTAGTGCATGGTGATACATCACCCTCATAACTACAGCGTCTTGTTGTATCACAGCTAGTCTCACCTCTGTCGTCTGTGAGCCTCTCCTTTTTGTTGTATTTCCTGCCGGTGACGGATAAAGTTTGTAAGAGGAAGTAAATTACCCAGAGGCCCCTGCAACTGCTAACAAAGCATGTAACATGGCAGCGCATTTACGTCACAAGTCTGTGGGTGGCTGGAGAAATCACAGTCATCCAACCATAATGGCCGTTAATGGGACTCTGTACACATTATGAGCCTTTAGAGCCTTTAGACCAGTTTTGGCATCAATTGTACAATTATCTTGAATGATTCTGAATTGTTCATCCATATGATTGTAAATACCATAATTTTATAGTTTCAATGGCATAGAAAATTGCTGTCTAAGGTATGACTTAGACAGCATGGAGTTCCGGTTGAATTCAGTTCATTTTTTACTCCAAAGGTGCTTTATGAAGATTTATTTGGATTAGTCCAGAAGTACAAATCTTAAATAATTGCTATTTTTATTTAAATGTAACCTAACTCTCTTGTTGACATATAGAATTGGTCATGATTGTCCAGTCAGGCCAGTATGCAGGAGTGTTAATCAGAAAAACCTGCATCTGGTGGATTTTTCTTATTTAGACCATAGAAGCTGCTCTTAAACTCAGGGTTTATAAGGTAAAAGCTTTGCCAAATTCATTCAGTCCAAGTCATTTTCAATGTGTACACAACTGTACCTTTCTAAAATTACATCTGTGCATCACACTGCTATATTCAGGAAGATAGAAAGAAAATGACACATATTTCACAATGTGCCAGTGGGTAAACTGGGTAGCAGAGCCGTGATTTCTATGTCTCAGCAGATGCAGCGGTATTGGGTACTGGTTGGCAGTGTTTGAATTACAGCTCAGAGAAATGTCGGGATTATTTTCCATCCAATGTTTGCTGGGTGTTCTGTTGCTTAAACGTTCAGCTTTTTATTTTCAGCATGCTAATATTGACATTATGAGCATCCTGTTAGCACATTGATATGAGCATTTAGCTTAAAATGTCACGTTGCAACCTTTCAGAACCATGTTTAGACTTAATGATGAAATCGTAACCTATTTCGAGTTCAAAAAGTTGCACAGTGTTTTAAATGTACGCCGTGAGTGTGGTGTATTTCAGGTGAAGAGTTCAGTGATTGTAAAACTTTGAAGTGATTGGATGCATCAACTAAATCAGCTTCTGTCTGTCCCATTTTCCCAATCAATCCCACTTTGGATACTGCAGCAGCCCTTCAGATATTTCCTCCGGCTGGGGATCAATAATAAGATTGAATGATTGAAGACTACTAATCCAATTGACCCCTCCACCCCCGCACCACCCACTCCCCATTTGACTGAGATCTATTCAGAGTGCCCTGAATTGTTTTCCCTTGCTTTCTTTAATTTAAAGTGGGCTAAATGACGGATAGAGACGGAGGCTATTGGTGTCTCTGGGCCTGATTGTGATCACTGGCCACAGAGTACATCTATGCTTGGTTTGAATTTGTCATTGCACACAGACTCTGCTTTTCAGTGGTAGTGAGTGGTATCCATTTAGGTGAGTGCTGTTACAAATCATCTGGCTTTCCACCTTATTTACCCTGGCACAGCATCCATTGCTCTGAAATGCACTGAACGCTGTAGACTCTTGCTTTGAATTCAAGCCTCTTTGAAAGCCTGGGACATACAACATAACAAGGCCCTGACTCTATTATGTTCAACAAATATGCAGCAAATATCACCCTTGTTGAGAACTATTTCAACCTCCCCATTTCTGATGATTGCTAGTGTCGTCCATCCATGCTAATGGAGAACAAGGCATCTGCTGCCATTGTTATGTGCTACCATTGATATTTAGAAGAAGTCTGAAATATGTTGACCTGTCTTTACTTCTTCCTGGATCACTTAGAATCTAAAAGAATCTCACAATCCTTGAACTACATACACTTCAAGGTTTCACTCTCAATAACCCATCCACACCACCTGTGTTAATATCCATCCTCAGCCTTTTAGTGTCCAGGTCTGCAAAAAGGACCTCCAGCAGAAGGAAATAAGATCCAGCAGGAGGCCCAAGAGAAAACCTTTTACCAGTTTAAGATCAGCCACAGGTATTAAGCTGCTCTCGGGGCCCAACAAAGCTCCAGCAAAAAGCCCAGGCAGACAGGTGGGAGCTCAGACATCAAGGAATCAGATAGAGGGAAATCACTGTGATATACTGATGTGCAGTAATCTAGGGGAAACAGAAAACTGAGGCTTTAGTGTTTATTCTGTGTTCTGTGGGAAATTAGCTTTGCAATGTGTTACCATTTGATGTTGGAATAAAAGATCAGGAAGTGCTGATAGTGAATTCCTATTGTGTCTTTTCCCTCATGTCCTGTCAAGTTTTCAGCATCATCATGTCTTGTAGCTTCTCCTGCCTCTGTTCTCATTCTGCGCCTTGAATTCCCTCCCTCATACCTTTCTGTATCCGATACACTTCAGAGTTTTCCCCTTTTTTCCTACTAAACCACTGGCAGGTGGCAAGTAATAGACCCTCTGCCTTTTTCTTCTCCTTTGGCGTTTCAAGTGCGTCATCAGTCTAATGCAATCAAGGCCAGCCACCTGCCCTGGCCACCGCAAACCACCACCTATTACAACAGAGCTGTTGTCTTTTACGTAGAAAGACACAAGGCTTCTGTTTTCTGGGACCTAGAGGTGAAATGAAGCAATGAGAGGTGGAGGAAAGAGAGAGAGAGAGACAAACCGAACCCAGTGAAGGTTTATATAGCTTTTTAACGTATAACTAAATGGGATCAATAAAATACACATAAAAAAAAAAACAATAAGCACATCTAATTCACCAGAGTTTCATTTCAAAGCCCTTTAACATTTCACTGTTTATGTGAAAGCCCTTCTTATGTTTTAAATTCCATTGAAGGATTACATGGCTCTTTAAGGGTTTAGAGAATTCAACACCCTCCAGCACATGAAACAATTTCAAATAATCATCTGAGATTTTTTTTTTTTCTGAAGTGAGAATTTCATCCGACGGATGACGTGTTCTGTGGGTCACAGTGTTAAGCGGAGGAAGCTAAAGGTGTGTTTCAGCGTGTGTTGATCTATTAAGGGTAACAGTTCAATATCTATAACGCAGGCACGAGGGGCTTTAGTCACCGCAGTCTTAGGGGAAATAAGATGAGAACGGTTTGGTGTAAAGCTAAATCAATATGTCCTTTGAATGGCAAACAGGAGGACGGCAAAGGTCTTGCACGCGCTTATATATTTTATGAGGCACTAATGCCTCAAGGTTTGATCATCCTTTATTGCAGCAGGTATCACTAAGCAAAATCATGTACAGTATAAGCTGAGGTGTAAAACCACAAAAACAATAAAATTATAGATGCACAAAGTGCAGACATAAAGCCATGAAGGTTTCATGGCTCATATCACCCAGCATTAAGGAGAACACTGGAGTATGTCCCTTATCCTGAATGATTTCAAATTTTAATACACTTTGCATCCCTAATGCATTTGCATGGTGAGGACTATTTCTGTAGAAGAGGTACAAAAAAAAATCAGGTTTCTCTCCAAGGTTGAGAAATGGACGAGGGTCGCACTCTATTGCAATTTTGCCTGCCATTCGATAGGGAAAGTGGAGGAGCAACAGCCGCCCTCCTTTCTCTCGCCCCCTGTTCAATAAAGCTCCCATTGAGGGGAAGAAAACAGCAGACGCGCCTTTTCTTTTTACCCTGAGGGGAAAGTACCTCACATCGAGGCTATCGCTGAAAGGTCAAGCTGCACCGAATCTCGTGGAAACTTCATTCAGGATACACACTTCCTGCTGCATACTGGGCTCCGTCCGGCGATCGTCTCTGTTACAATAACATTTCCACGACCTGGTGGGGGGGATATGAGCTCCAGAGGTGTAGAGAATGTCAGGACAACGCTTTGACCTTTTGATCGTCGTGAATATAGATGGGCGTCTATCACTCTGTTATCAGAAATGCAACCCGTGTTGTTTCGCATTTACAGTGCCCTTTCACACCGTCACCACTCAGTGTGTCTTTCCTTAGTGCACACAGTTTTAATATTTATGTGTACTTTCATTTATATCAAAGTGCCTCGCGGAACAAAAGGAGCAACACAGAATATAGAGCTCTTATGTGTTAATGAATTGGAATATAGGTTTCAGCCATGATCGTGATGCACTAGAGGATGAGAGAGGCTGTAAGTCCACCACTTTGGCCCAGGCTGACACATTGAATGGATTTTCTGAAACTTTGGACAGATATAAATTTTCCCCCCAGAGGACATCTATTAATGACTTTGTTGCTCCCCTGATATTTCATTCAAGTGCCACCCTGCAATTGCTTGGAATTTGTGGTTTTAACCCTAGAACACTAACGTTACAAAAAGTAACATCATCACTAACGCCGGGTATTTTTTACCCGATATAATATACCCATAAAAAAATATTTCTCACCAAAGTATATTAAAATACAACAATACATGGCAAATTGAAGTACACTTCCTTAATTTTCCACTATACAATGTTTCACAAAATGAAAAAAAGGTATCATGGTGACCCTATAAAAAAATGTCAAAAATTTGTGATTTTTTTTGTTTTTTTTTAACAAAAACTTCCTTAAAAAAAAAACTAATGGAGCTGGGACTTTGTCCTTCAGACCATTTGTGGGACATTTGAGCCTTATTTGGTGGAGTAAAAAGAAACATTTTCAGCATCACCAGAAATGGTAGCCAGATTTAGATACATAAACACTAACGTCGGGTGAAATCCACCCGAACATGTGCCTGCTGAAAAAACTAGGGATGGCAGCAGGGTAACATGCCTACCTTCAATGACGTCAGTGAGCAGTATGAAGCTACCCAGGGACCCATGAAACTCAGACAACAGCAACATAATGAAAATTATGAAACAATAATTTCATGGGTGAAAATCACCCGACGTTAGTGTTCTAGGGTTAAGATAAATGTTCCAACAATTATTGTATGAATTGCAACAAAATCAGGTACAGACTCTCCTGTTCCCTTCAGGATGGATTGTAATTCCATTGGTGATGACCTGGCTTCTTCTCCAGCAGCATTATTAGTTCAAAATGTGTATTTGTCCAAAACTGCGGCCTCTACTGTAATTGCTAAGTCGCAAACATTAGCATGCCGACTATGTTGAGTTAACATAGTACACATTATACCTGCTATGGCCTGGTAAATATCAGAATGTGTATTATGAATAATGTTATGATCTAAAAAGAAAAGTAACTGTTTTCATAATTGATTGTACTGGGAAGAATGAGGAAATGTGTTATTTCCTTCTATAATGTCTACTCTGGTGGTTTGTTTGAAAGACACCATGTGAAGCATTCTCATTGTGAAAAGAAATATGTGCTATGGCTCACTATGGTAACAGAGAGCTGTTAGCATGACTGTAATTGTATGTAACTAAGAGGTAAAACTGTAACTTATTTCGATAAAAGAGACACAGGCAGCGACAGAAGCAGTGAGCTTGGATGCTCTGATATGCTTTATACATTCAGGCAGACACACATAACAGTTGTTCAGACTCAGAACCATAGACCTGCAAATGGCCTCCCTCAGGGTCCAGTTCTGCTTGAGGAGAACTGGTTTGTGTGATGTGATGTTTGGAAGGCAAATATATCTATACCTTATCAGAAAGGCCACACTTGAAGGCAGTGGTGAAACGCATGCCGTCTTTGAGAGAGAGAGAAGATCTGGTGTCATTTTCAAATGTGGAGGATGACCACGCGCGTTTTCAGACAGTCTCCTTCCTGGGAGGCATTCATAGTGTCGGCATAAACATTTGTGTTGTGAATGAAAACGGTACAAGTAGAAGTTGAAATAGCTCCTTTCTCACTTTGGCACATCTGGCTGATTATGGTGTGACATACGGGTGTCAGGTAGAATGTTTCAGGAAGTTATTGCAACAATTTTGACGCGGTCTCCTTCAGTGTGACGTCAGTAATGTGTGTTTCTGAAGCTGATTTACATCACATTGTACAGTTTCCTGAAACAAGACACTCTAAAATAAAGTTTTGTTTTTGGTACAAATACAAATCAGGCACTATACTCATGTTGCCAGACCCTTGAATGAATGGTGGAGTCCTGATCAATTCGTCATTGATCTTACGCACACAAGTAGGCCCATAAAACGGATCATAAAAGGGGAGATTATATAAAATTTTGTTATGTGTTTTTGTATGGCTTCATGGCCCAGGAGTGCCATAACCCCATGAAACAATATCCTCAAAATTTATTTTATCAACTAAAATCCTCCTAACTGCAGTTTTGTGGTTGTGTGTATGTGTGTGTGCGTGTGCATGATCCAAACCCAGACTTGTATCTCCAGCAGAAAAACAAATATAAGTGCCTCTTTTACTGTCACCATGACCGGTCATGCACATGTAAGTGCACATACACACGCAGAGACAATTCTTGCCAAGTAGAAGCTGATACCTGTGATGGGACTTTGGTGACATCCCATAGCATCGAGAGGAGAGGAGAGGAGGAGATAGTAAAGGAGAAAAATAAAAGAGGAGATAAGCCAACTGCTGTGATACTCAAACTACTGTACAGAGATGGAGGAATGAGTTTCAAAGCTTCAGCAGGTGTGTGCGTGCAAGAGTACGGCTGGTTTATGCAGGTAAACTGTATGTGTATGTGTGTTACTCAGAGTAAAGATCCCTGATGGAATAGGTTCATACATTATTCTCATAATGGTGTTGGCCCTGAGTCAAATCTTTGAGATATCTCTCCCTCTCTCTCATTATGTCTTAACGACTTCAGGATCTGTCTCCATTTAGCTCCATTTTAGCCTGGCTGTCATAACTGTTGAGATTTAGTGGAGTGTGATTCCCCCACTCCCACTGCATTTAGCAACCCAAACATGTCTGTGCCGGGCAGACGGCTGGATTAATAGTGAGATTTCTGTGTTTTCCAGCCGTCAGGACGTTTATATCCTTTTCAGGTCCCAACATGAGGCTTGGCTCTTGCAGCACACGCTCTCCCTATGAAGGCGGTCTGCACTAAACCCATAAAATGTTCTAATATAAATGTTGATTTTGTGAGATGGTATCTGTAAAAGAGGTCATGTAAAAGCGTAGTAGGAGCAAAAAATTTGTTTAGCAAAAGGGAGCATGTCAAAAGATAACAATGTTTCTTTTTTTACACAAATGGTGGTTACTGTGATTAATTCAAATATTTGCATGAAATTGAATATGTGGGCATGTGGAAAAATAGCATTTGAAATGAAAGGTACAGACATTAAAGCAAGAGTAAAACTGTTTAACAAGAAATTAAAAAGCACTACATAGTAGTGAAGAAATAGTAGAAATACTCATCAGTTGGTGAAATTTTAAATTAAATTTTAAATTAAACTTGGGGGGGGGGAAATGGGGCAAAATTCAACTCAAGTAAAAGTAAGAAAATCCTAATTTGAAATGTACTATTATGAGAAAAGTAGATGCAGTGAAATGTGATGCATTTCTTTCAATTGAGGCAGTTTCATTAGTTCTAGTTCCTCCGTAATATCAGCCTACAACTAATGATTTTTTGTCCTTACTAATTAATTGCTTATCATATAAAATGTGCAAATTATGAAAATGGCCCATTTCATGTTGATGGAGCCAATTATGACGGACTCTATCAAAAAAGATTTTTATTCCCAAAACCCCTCAAGGTAAATACAGTTTACAATGATATAAACACATTCATTTAGGAACTGGTTGTCAAAAGTAAAATTAGTGGTCTGCCAGTCACCACTTCCTATATGATAGGCAAGTTTTCCCACATTTAAATGTCTGAAAATGTCCTATATGTTTAAAAGAAGTCTAAGCAAATGATAGGCAGCTTAGAAACCAAATCGCTGATTTAAACATGAAATTACTTTATTCCGTGTTTCTACTGTTTTAAATCCTCTGATCTGTTCATTAAGGACATAAAGACAACTCTGTGGATAATTCAGCTGCTGTTCAAAACAATCAAAACAAAGATTAGCAGGAGTCTCGGCTCTTAATGCTTCCCTGATGTCTCATGTCCACCCTACAGTTTATGAAACTGTTTTATTCAGTGTGCCTACTGTTTATAATCACCAGATCCGTCTTGGAAAGGAGACCTGATGATTCTGTTCACAGTAAAAACCCGCCAGTAATGGTGGTGCAGACGACATCCCTCAACACGGTCTTCTGTTATTGTTTACACGAGAGCCCTGTAGCAGCATTTAAAACTGCACTCAGTTATTTTTTATTTCCTGATAGTATTGTATTTTAACAAAGTTGTTGGTAGAGTTACCAACTGTTATGTGTGAGAAATAAGGGACAGGTGGCAAACCTTGTCCAGAGGGGTATGCTCATTTGACCATTAGCAAGTTTGAATTCACACACAATAAATTCACACATTTTCTCCAGCTGAGCATAGAGTAGAGTGAATAGAACAATACTGGTCTCATGTACATTAAATATGAAGTTACAGCCAGATAACTTAAGTTAGCATAAAATAACTGGAAATAGGGAAACAGCTACCGTGGCTTTGCAGGAGGAAAACAAACAAATATCTGGCCGCCAGCACCTCCAGACCTCACAAATCAACACATTATTTCTTCTCTTAAAAAGACCCAAGTAAAGAAACACAGCCAGTCTAGATTTTCCTGGAGTTTGAACTCCCTCCAAGTTGAGCTCAAGCTAAAAGTACCTAACTTTGGATTCATATTCAGCATATGGAGAGGTGTAAGCTTCATAGCGTAACTTGAATGAGGGAACCAATGGGTCAAAGAGCATCCCAGGCAACCGGAGTAAAAGTTAAACAAACAAATGTACCACATATGACAGGGACCAGGGAGTTTGCTGAGGGTCGCTATATCTGGGCCTGAGCAGCGAGCGAGAGCCATGCTGGGGAGGCCTGGCGGTCGACGGAGCCACACTCTAAAATAAACACACGCTTGTACTGAAATGATCCAAACAGGAACACTCATCCGTCCAAGCCAGCCTTCATTAAAGTGGTCCGCCCAAGCTCTAATTATAGGATTACAGGGTAGCCAGGAGGACAAACACAGCAAGGGCCTCTGGTTGGATGCAGCTGCCCCAAAACACACTGATCACTGTACCTAGTGACCCAGGTACCCACCCACAAACACACACACACTCCTGCACTAACCCCAAACACTCATTTACACAGTGCTGGTCTTTCTCTCCCGCTCCACAGGACGCTGTACACACTTCTCAGAGTTTGAACTACACACAGTGACACACACACACACACAAGCCAAACAAGACATGTACCTGGGTAAGTATAGTGCAGACCGTGTGCCTCCCAAACAGACTTAAAAATAACCCTAAGGTGGTGCAGCAAGGAGGGTCAGTCCCACCGTCTGATAGCAGGAGGAGGCAGACAGGGTCAGGAGAACTTTTCTCAATAACATCTTATTATAGCAACAGACAGTCTGGGCTTTTAAGATGTTTTAAGAGATGACCCTGGGGAACCTGTATCACCACTTAAGAGTCCTGATATGAGGAGTAACATGCATTCTTTCCTGCCTTTCTTTTTACTCTGGCTATCTGGTATACTGCAGGCTGCAGCCTCCTTCTTTTTTTGTTCCCTCATTCTTTTCACTCCTTCATTCATTATCTCTCAAGTTAGATCAGTGCACAACTCAGTGAGACTGCAGTGCACTTAGGTCAGTCCACCATCCACAAATATTTCAACTATTCTGTATTTGTACCATTTATGGCCTCATGATGATAAAAACCTTCTCTTCACCGGCTCTCAGTATACACTCAAATCCATTTTAATATATCCGACCTCTCACCCCAGCTCCATCACTGAGCTGCCTGCTCTGGCTTTCTACATATACTGTAGTTTGAAGGCTACTTGAATGTTGGACTTCTTTTCATTATAACTTTATCTATAATTTGTTTGTGACAGAAAATGTCTCTAAAATGCAGCTGCTGAAATGGTTGAAACCGGTTATTTTGACTGTGCAGGAGAGACATGTACAAATGTGTCAAGTTTTGTGTAATATTGCTGTCAATGTGATGTCAACGGAACTTTTCCTTGTCTATTTCTGCTAGGAGACGTTCATGTGACAAGTGAAAAATAGATGAATGACTGAATCACTACAATGGTGCAAGGTGTGAGATGTGTATTTCTAACAAGAAGCAATAAGAAAGGATATTTCTGTTCCATTTATGTTCCAAATTATTCTTACAATAAATATTTGTCTCATATCTTTACAAAAACAGTCATCACCACACTTTCCAACATGATCTCACTGCAGCTCTTCCCACCATTTGGCGATAGCACCAAAGAAAACAGTGAGAAATCCAGGCCGAGATCTATCTGAAGATCCTGACCTGCCATGTTGCTTCTTCTTGGCCTTCACGTCCAGCACCTCCCTGATGCAGCTCTCCATCATTCATCCTGGAGCCCATCTCCCTCTCCTGCTGCTTCACCCTCTTTGATTCTTACAGCCCTGCCCTGTCCTGTCCTCCTGCCTCTGTTCCAGATGAACCTGCAGCTGCTCCTCTCCAGCATTAACCTTTTTCAGTCTCCATGACATAAGTGGTCTTTACTTTTGCATCTGCTCCGAAGTGTCCATTTATTTTTATCTTTACTCAGCTGATCTGCTGTTAATTGAGACATTAAAATAGTTTTCATGAAGTTGAGCCCTCACATCCAGGGCCGCTCCGTCAGTTTGTGAGCTCAGGGCTTTTCTTGCTCCTGGTTTCTTGGCAGCCTCTTCTCCTACATCCTGTTGTTGCTGCCTGGTCTGTCTACTGCTCTTGATCCCTGTGGGTTCTGCACCACGAGCATTTTATTGGACCCTTCTTCTCCTTCGCAGCAGTTCTCAGACTCGGGGCGTGCTGCTGCAGCTGTGTACGAGGCTCCTGCAGCTGGAAGTTGACCTCTATATACTATTGCAGGGAACAAAGTTAATGTTCTTCTTCATCAAAGTTAATTCATTCTTCTGCAGTTTCACACTCAGATCCACCATGGCCTCTTTTCAAAGCCTGGGCCTTCTTGTGTTCTCCTTGTTTACCAACCTCAGCATTGTTCATGGTGGTGGGATGTTTGCACATCTCCAAATCTTCATGAACCCTCATCAGCTGCAGAGTGGAGATATCCCTCTGAGGCTTTGTGTTGGTGTTTGGTCCTTTGCTTCTTCCAGCTGGTTCTCTGGGCAGCTGCCAGTCTGCAGTGAGATAGGTACTGCTTTATTGAGAATCCCTCAGTTTCTGTTTCAGAGGAGCATTTCCCTTCATCAGCTATTAAAGCAGAAGTAAGCGATATTTTTGTGTTAATATAAGTCTTAAATAGTTCTATCTTCCGACAGCAATCACTTACATAGAGTGTTTGGACCGAAACATGGGTCTCTCAGTCCCTCTGCTCTGCTCTGAGCCGAGGAGAAAACTTTTCTTGTATCCTACAACCTTTATCCAATGAGGAGAGAGAACGGCATAAAGGGGTGGTCCTCTCTGTGTGTGCAGCCAAGGGATGCGCCGTGAATGTGGTGACGTAGGGACGAGGACCAATAGATCCATGACGAGGGCGGGGGCTGCTAACTCCATCGGCTGACAAGAAGTTATGGTGCGTTCAAGGCAACTCGTAACTCGTGTTTTTTCAACCTGTGAAGTGGTACCAGTTCGATCTGGTACGAGTTCACGGGTCGGAAGTTACAAGTGGCCGTTATAGTGACTTTCACAGGTAAAACAGGTCGGAAAAACACGAGTGGGTTGCCTGGAACGCTACAAAGTCGTAAGTCGTGACTTGAAGCTGTAATTTACGGTTTCAAAAGCCTGCCTGGAACGCAGCATTAGCCAAAACGACCGGATCGCTTACTTCTGCTTTAATTTGTCCTCCTGCATGGACTCCCACTTCACTACTCCAGAGTCACTGGGGCCATCAGTTGTTTCTTTTGCTGGGCATCCATATTTTATATCTCCCTTGGTTTCAGATCAAATCTGCATTATTAAAAGTTGCTGCAAAGTCAGTTTTTATATCTTTTTCTGTTAAATATTGATTCAAGATCAAAGTCAGTTCAAGTTTTTGGTATTGATTTCCCACGATCAAGTGGCAGCAAATTGTCTTCACCTTCAGAGTGGTGACCGAATAGTTGAGTAGTATGAGAGAACATGTTGAAATTTAAGTATTGAATACTCCCCAGTGTTAATCACCATATGTAATATATGCATTATATAAAATTAGCATATAGGTAGCTTTATTCATCACCCTACTGATTGTGGTTACACTATTGAGAACAAAACAACACACTTTAAGTTACTGTTTTGTCTTAATTATTCATGAAGGAGCACATCACATACTTTGTAGATACACTAATACTTGTGTAGAGCCACTAATCTGTAAAGAGCTGCCAAGATGTTGTTTAAGCCTCCAGGCATCCTCAAAGAAACAATGAATTCTCTATGAATATTGGATTTTGTCTAATCGAGCCGGCAATTATTTTTTTTTATAAACAACTTGCATCCTTCTGTAAGTAAAAACCAAGTGATGATCACAAAGAAAACACGCATCTCTTCTCACACGTCCCTAATATGCAATCAAGCAGAATGTCAACCTTGCTTTGTGCTGACACCCACAAGTGATAATTGTGTAAACAAGAGACGCATCATTCATTCAAACATTATAAGAAAATAGATGAAAAGGGATAACAAAAGAATACAAACAGAACCAAGAACAATTGTGCGTTTGAAATAAAAGGAGTGCGTCTTTGGCTGAGAGCGACTCAGAAACACGCCTGGTGATTGCAGAATGTCACTATAGGTCTCCTGTGACTGTGGATGTTTTTACACATGATTTTCGCAACAGTTTAAATGTGTTTGGTTCCTGAACTGAACAACTGTAAATTGAGGCGAGGAGGGGATGAGAGAAGAGGAGGGGGGCGAGGAAGAAGAGGAGGAGGAGGAGGAGGAGGAGGAGGAGGGTCAAGGAGATGGAGGAGCGGCGGGAGCAACGTGAGGCTTATTGGGGCCAACAGAGGGCATTGTTATCTGTAATATCCATTCAAATGCGCCATATCAGATGCAGTGAGTGTGGCGCTGCTCAGGGATGGAAATTAGTGTTGTTCCGCACTCAGCCCTGGTCACGGCAAGGGCAAATTCAGACAAATGAATTTACTCAGACAAATACGTATGGAACGCCGGCAATGCAGAAGCACATATGAATGGCAGAAGGATGTGAAGCAGGGACGTCCATGCCTCAGTTCACCTTCCAACCTGCTCTCGCTTATTTATTTATTTCATTTTTTAAAAATGGAATATTAAACAACTGTCAGCATTTTATTTCCATACAGCTTCAGGACGACATTCACATTTCATTTTCACATAGTGTATCAATGCTGCTGTTGTTACATCTGCTGCTAAAATAATACAATGAGTCATCAAAATAACAGCTGGATCTCACATAAGAAATTATGAATACAGTTAAAGGAAACAAACAAACAAAAAAAAACATTTCCCTGCAACTTCTAATGGTGCTTTGTTGTGATACACTCCTACCTGATACAGGAAGTTACAGGGAGATACAATCCAACAAGGAAGAGTTGACAACTTTTTTTTATTTTTTAAATGTCATGACTTCCTTATGCTTTAACAAAGACACTTGAATGCAACCAAACCTGTTTTGTTTGCTATTTAAAAAATAGGAGTTCCTTGAGAAAAGAAAGAGCTACAGAAAATAATAGTAATGTCTTTATGTAGTAAAATAAAGAGAAAACTGTTAAGACGTTCATTTTTTAGACAGAGCAGAGGTGTGTTATGATCCAGAATATCAGCTAACAAAATGAAAATGTCATTTTTCATCTCAACTTGAATCACCTCTGGCCTCGGTGTGTTTGGAGGACTTTGTACAGTAGCGAACCTCACCCTTCACAGTGAGAGTGCAGATAGGAACATGGATAGTGCTATCTTGCTATCCCCCCCTGTGCTATCTCTCTGAGAGACACTGTGAAGTGTAGAGGACATAAATCTTGTGTATTTACGACCTGTGCTGTCGTCAGCTATCTGTTAGGATGCCCTGCCCTCCTCCTCCTCCTCCACTCTTCCTGATCTTGTCTGTGCAAAGTCTAGGTGCCTTTAATACTGTTGTCATACAGGATATCGGAGCATGTGTTTCTCAATCAGCTGCTTATGTCATAATAGGCACTTTGTCAGAAAGGATTGGTCACGCTGCAAACATCGGCTGAAATTTGACACAGGAAATATGAGGGTTGGATCCTTTTGTCTGAGGATTTGTTGTTTTCTTGCGCTGTGCGTTGTCAGATTATCTTGTATTTCTGCCCAGCAACAGAATGAGATTATTAATTTGGAGTTGCAAATTGTCATCTCACAACCGTCCACTCTTATTACCACATGTTAAAGCACTAATGTCATGTGACAGCAGATAAAATGAGAGTAAGAAAAAAAAAAGTGTTAATGTAACAGCCTGACAGTGAGAAAGAGAGCAGGGGTATCGAGCAGTCCTCTTGATTCTTCCTGAAAAGGCTCAGCTAGGATTGCACAAGACGGGCCTTGTGAGGAACCATTGACCCATCGACTGCCGAGATCCATGTCTGACTGACATCAATACACATTCATCTCTGCTTGTTTCACCTCAGGCTAGTAGGCCACGGGCTACAGCTGCTGGCGTGAGATCTGGATAGGCAACAAGCATCACTTTGTCTTCTACGCCTGTGCTATCACTGACATCAAACACCAAAGGAGGCGATCTGAGGGACCTTTTTGCTTTGTTGGGAATTAGTCACTGTTAAAATGCCCTCAAATGTCAATGGGCGGTGTGTCTTATGTGTGTAAACCCCGTCATTACACTGCGGTTTAAAGGAAAAGATGAGGACTTCCCTATAATGGATCAATCTCTCCTGTACCACGCAGGCACACGTACACACACAGCCTCTGATTAACAAAGCTCTCTACACTGCTGCTTTCATTTAGTATCTATTTCAGCCTATCTTGAACCCATCTCCACCTTTCTCTCTTGAGGATCTTGTTCTATGGTTAACACACCAGCCACTGGCATCTTTCTCTCTCCCCCTCTCCCCCTCCCTCTCTGGGCTCTTTTTAATTATAAACTAATCTAGGGAGGTAATGGCAGACGGAGTGATCAGTTACTCATGTATATATGCCATACTATGAAATGCAAGCAGTTTATTACCCTGTCCCTCCTGCCTATTTACAGCCACGGGGAAGCATGGATGCAGCCACAATGCCGGTGCCAATTAGCCGTAAAAAAAGAAACATTAGTTCACTGACTGCATATGGAGAGAGCTGCATTTGGCCGGTGGTAATTTATATGCTATATGTGCTGGATGTGGTTTATAGGTTAGAGGTCACAGAGCAGCAGAAAAGCATGGACTCAAGTTTATTTCCCTACAGCATAAGTCACCCCCTCTCTCTATTTTCCTTTTCTTTAAAAGGTGCTGTGCGGTTTTCATTTCATGCAGCCTTTAAACATTATTGAAGATGTGATTGCTGCTGAGTGGCAGCAGTGCAGGATGGAACTGGATCCTCAGACTGATGAGCGGTCTAATAGGCCTGTCTAATGTATCATCGATGGATTGACTCGTCCCGGAGGAGACATTTCAGAGGGATTCCAGCAGATGAATTCCTAAAAAAAAAAAAAAAAAAAAAAAAAAAAATCCTTTGCTGCCGCGTGTGAGCCACAGCCACCCTGAATATTGGCCAGTGGAAAGACGCCCTCTTCTTGCGCAACCAGGATGTGCAGGGAGGATTTATTCCAAGAGAAATACAGACAAGCAGTTATGTGCTTCACATGGTCTCTCTCTCTCTCTTTCTCTCCCTCTCTCTCTTTCTCTCTCTCTCTCTCTGTCTCTCTCCTCTCAGCCAATCTGCGCACGGTGACGCTGCGCAAAGGCAGGATCTAGTCCTGGCTTCACCATCATATTTAACACACCCACCCAGATTCACACATGCTACAAGAGGTGCATTCTCTTATCCAGCTTTACTCCTAGAGGTTGCCCCCGGCCCCCGCGGGAGGATTTCTATCTCCTGTTACCTGTGCAGTTTATTCACATCGGCTTGCCTCGGGTGTTTTTTTTTTTTTTTTTTTTTTAGTCTTAACACCAGATGTGACAGAATTACGCATCGCTGGGATCGCTGAGGTTGGATGAGAGCACACACGTCGACTACTTTCCGGGGACTTTCACTTAAAAAAATATTTAAATGTGAAGACCTGCAC
Organism: Trachurus trachurus; assembly: GCF_905171665.1. Taxonomy (NCBI): domain Eukaryota; kingdom Metazoa; phylum Chordata; class Actinopteri; order Carangiformes; family Carangidae; genus Trachurus; species Trachurus trachurus. The sequence continues at coordinate 19,814,948 of NC_139913.1, read as the reverse complement.
TTCCACGTATATATTTTTCTTTCCCCCCTCTCCCTCCCTCTCTCTCTCCGTGCCGACGTCCCAGCTGATTCACGGCTGCTCTTCCCCTTCCTCACAGGATCGAGGCTGGGACGGCGAGACCGATGCGCGCACTCGGACCTCTTTGGACACACACGTTTAATGGATCAATTTCCCCGCGTGTCACAGTCGCCTTTGGATCCTACTCACTTCCCCGCTGCCCTGTAATCCTCCTGAAATATTTGGTGGTGGCCAGGAGAGGGGGGGAAGCGGCAGCTTGAAGAGGATGTGGCTTGCGCAAATCGACCGCTGGTCTGAACCGACTCGACCTGTTCTACCTGGGCACTTGCGGATGATTTTGCGCTTCTGAAAAAAAATCTCGCCTGGACTCTCACCCCGACGCGAATAAAAAAAAGCGCAACTCTGATGTTGAAAATACAAAGGCTGAACACTGAATACGTTACTCAAGACGGCAAGTGAAGATGGGTCATACGTGTTTAATGTATATTTCATTAGATTGGCGTCCAGTCTAATAAACATCATCAGCGATGTAGTCAGCTTGTTTATCTGCGTGCTGATCATTTGCAGTAAATACTCACATCTACTCAAAAGGGAGACCATGAAGATGATCCTCCTGCGCAAATTCCGGGTTCTGATCCTCATGGTGTTCCTCATTGCATGCTCTATGCACATAATGATAGACTTGTTACCAAAGCTGGAGAGGCACGGCAACAGCGGCTGCTCCTGCTCCCACACGCCGAGCGAGGAGCCTCAGAGCTGGGGGAAGCAGGGCTGGCCTAACAAGCACACCCTGCGGATCCTCCAGGACTTCAGCAACGAACCCAGCTCCAATGTCTCCTCGCACTCCCTGGAGAAGGTCCCGGCTGCAGGCGACAAAACGCAGGCTGTCAGGAGGCTGGAGCACCACGGGCTGCGAGGTGACAGGAAGAGACAGTTCCTCCAGGACGCCGCGGTGATCAAGAACATGCAGGTGAAGGGTTCAAGGTTGATGGCCCTCTACGACCACCCCTTGTATAAAAGATCCCTGCCACCTCTGACAGACGAGGACACTCTGTTCAACGTCAACACAGACATCAGATTTGACCCTAAAGCTGCAGAGGATCAGGCATGGTAAAGTGTTTTTATTTTTTGCTCTTATAGTCAGTTTTTAAAAAGCAAGCCCGAAGCATTTCACAGTCAGCTCTAATGCAACAAAAGCCATGATTAAACATTTTATAATTTCTCTAAAGATCAAAACATCACATGAAATGGCTTACAGTTTAATTCTGTGCAATCACATTAGTCTAATTCTGCATCTGTGCTCATGGGCTGTTGCACAACACATTACTCTATACACAAAACCTGAAAATCCTCTTTCTCTCCCCTTCTATCCCTTTTCTTGCTCTTCCTCATCTCGCCCAGGAATGCTGAAGGAAATGTAGATGAGTTCAGCCCCACAGGGGAGCTGAGTGCCGACTCCTACCCCAACTGGCTCCGCTTCCACATTGGGATTAATCGATACGAGCTGTACTCCAGACACAACCCGGTCATCGATGCCCTGCTGAAGGACCTGGTCACCCAGAGGATCACCAGTGTGGGTGAGTCATAAGAAACACAGCAGAGGGGATGAGTCAATGGCAGCAGCAGCAGCAGCAGGCAGCAGGAGGGCTTCAATGCACAGATGAATCTCAGTGTGCACTTATTTTAGGTTGGCACAAGTCTTGTGACATGTGTTGAGGTATAAAGATGATACAATCAGGACCACTGTCACCGGTGACCTCTAACCAACAAGCTGCTGGATAGTCCAATGTCTCGATCAAGGACACTTCAATAGGCCCCTAACCTACAGATGGGTGCAGACTTTGGTCGTGGTCATGGATTGAACCTGTGCCAATTTAGTTGTCTGATGTCTCTCGGTGTGTGTGTCCATCTGAGTGTGTGTGTGCTGTAGAGAGATCAAAGTTCAGTTTAGAGAGGCATCTGTATGAGAAAATGCATCAGCAGTGTTTCCGGATTTGACTAATACCAATCAATCTAATTGAGGATTCAAACTCACCCGGTCGCTCAGATTTATTATATCTGTATTAAAGACTTATTAAAATAATTTTCAAATGGGTCACAGATATCATGTCAGTAAACATTTTACCTTAATAAGAATACCTCATACTGATAGAGTAGATGTTAATAGGCTTAGGTCATCCTGTGGTGCTAAAAGAGAAGCTCCCTGATATACTGTAGAAAAGAGAAGCCGCTCTGTACTTCTGTTTTTGTAGTTTAATAAGGCAATCCCAAAACCATGTTAACAGTAATAAAAATTATCTATCTTTAATGTGAAAAGTCATCACTTAGCATAAGCTTTTACAAGGTTTCTATCACAGAAAAAAAAAAACTCAGCTGCGTTGTAACCGACAAGACATTTGGTTTTATTGGTTTTCATTTACTGCGTATAGAGGTATTGAACTAAGTGCCCTGCCAGTCTCAGTCATAATACCTGGAGAGGAGAAGGGTTGGTGCAGTCTAAATGGTTCAAATGTGTCACAGGTTTCACAATACAAATGTTTCCTGCTCAAACAAATAAGAAGTGGCCCAGATGGGTGGAAAACAGCCCAGACTGGCAACACAGAGCGTCAGTCCTAACAGTCAGCCAAAGGGGAATGTGTTCCTCCAACATGCAGGGACTGGGTCTACCAGCGATTGACGAGTGTGTGCTCCTCTCTGCCACAGACACCGACGATACGAACGCAATTTCTAAAACGCGCAAGTATGCATGGTGATGGAAGTCAGCTGCAGGCTATTGTGGGACAGCGCTGAATCTGCACACAAGGAATAATGAGGCACCGCGCATCCCCCACACACAGCGTCACAGCAGAGTACATCAAACCTGAGAGCACACCTGGTCTCGCTGTGAATCTCACAGTTACTGTATGCTGAGGTTTGATTCAAATCAAACCCTGTGGCTTTTTATTTGATTGACAAGAACACAGTAAATTTGGCTGCCCACAGAAAGCCGCAAAAGCCTTTGCTGCGAGTGCAGGTGGATGCCTGACAGTGGCGATAATCCATCCTGGGGCAGTTATACGGAGTCTATTTCTGCTTTTTTTCCATTTTGGGGGGGGGATTGTCTTCCTTTTTGGCTCAGTCCAGTTCCCACATTCCAAGAGTGCTTGTCGTCTCAAGGTCTCCCATCTCGCACTCGCTGTAAAAAGTGATTGCAGATTTCAGGTTTATCTGCCAATGACAAAACTGTAACTGGCCTGTAGCAAAGATTAAATACTTATCTGGCAGTAGGATTAACTGTTTATAAAGCTAGCTCCCGTGCTGCCTGGTCACTGGAGGAAAAAAGAAAAATGTTTCTCCCTTTTCCTTCTTTCTGCTCAAAATGTTCTCTAATTTTCCCAGATTTTCTCCCTCTTGCTTTCTTGTCTTTCTGCCGGGGTGGATAGAGGAAGCAATTCTCAGCGTCTCTAGCCAGCTAAATACATGGTGGCTCAATAATTACAGCCTTAACACAGGCCTGAGGCAGAATACCAATAGAAACCAACAGCAGTCGCTTATTATCTAAACTTAAGGATAGCACTGCTTGGACGTATTATGCACTGTAACCTTTTTTTGCAGTGTTAATCAATGAAGACGCAGCGTTCAGAAGCAGCAGATATGATGAGCGTTATTACAGATGATAGTGAAAGTCTTGGCTGCAGCCCAAGGAGAGATAGAAGTAAACATTTTTGCAACGTGTCTTGATGAATACGGTTTCCTTACTGCGAGTGAAGCTTGAAATGAAACGTTATTTTCACGGACCTTGTATACAGTCGCTCGGCATGCTCGACTTCCCGGCAATTACAGTCAGATTTGCCTTTATTCAAAGTGTCTTCAAACTTCCACATGAACACACAACTTGACAGAGTAGCAGGTGAGGTCAGACAGACATCGATCCTTCCACTTGTAATTTCTTTTCCCTGCGAACATTGCACTTGTCCGCGTGGTTCCCATATGTAGAAATAAATGAGAAAATTGATTGAGAAGGTTGTACTTTGGCAAAAGGCCACCAAAACACCATTCCCAATCGATCACTCGAAGAAATAACAGACACGGTAGCGGCTGTGCTCTTTTCTTTTGTTTGAGAATTTCAGATTGTTTTAGCTCTGTACGGTCCTCGCTCGAGCACTGAGCCCAGTCCCACGAGGGCCTTTAGACCGCATTACAATGTTCAAAAAGGGAGAAAACAAGAAGGACGGAGGGATGAATAGAAAACACAAAAAAGACAGAGAGAGAAAGAGAAAGAGAGGGAGAGACACACAGAGCCTCCAGAGAATACACAGAGAGAGTAAACAGCGGAGGAACAGAGAGCGTTGGGAGAGCACTGGCTGTCCTTCACCCCCTCTGTCTCCCTTCCCATCAAACAAACACTGTGACATCAGCAACTCAGTCTTTTTAGAGCACACACACACACACATAGAGACACAAACACACATCTACGCACATAACGGTGCACTTCACCAACATGGCAGAGGAAATCAATGTCTCAGGCTTCAGGTGTGTCCTGTCTCTGAAATAAAAAATCCAGTCAATATCAAAGTCACTGTGGCCTAACATGGGTGTTAATACAATGTAAATGGAATCTAACCCCATATGGTCAATCTAAACTAACCAAAATAAGTGTGTGTGCATTGATTAAACGCTTAATTGATCAGCTGTTCAACAGAGAATTGATTAACAACAATGTTCAATAGCTTAATATGCTTGTTTGTTAATTTAGATGAAAGCATGGAGGCTTGTTAGCAGATCTTTGACGTTGTTAGTGCGCTTGCTGTGGTTTGTTTGTGTGCTTCAGTTTTGTATTTTTGCTGTGAACAGATGAGTGAAAAGAATTTAGATTAGAGTTTTATTGAAGGATGGCTCAACCATGCATTTTGGTTTTCAGCTGAAGAGGGCGTTTCAGGAGATAGATGGAGCCACACTGACAAGTAATCATTCAAGTCTTTAACTAACAAGACAACGTGTCAAATGTGGATTATTTCTGTATTGTCAGATAATAGAATTTGGAGATTTCGGAGGTGAATCATCTGATAGTGTGCCATGCATTGTCCAAATTGCACGCAGTGGGTTTGAATCCAACCCGTGGCCCTTTGCTACATGTCACCCCCCCAAAAAAAACAAAAAAAAACAAACTTAAAAACAGATTTGAAAGTTTTCTTTGTTTTTAAATTGTTGCATTTTTTTTTTAAACTGTCGGTTAGATTAAACAAACTGATTCATATCGTCACATTAGGTTTTGGGAATTTGTGCAGGTCAATGTTCACTGTTGTGTGATATGTTATAATATTAAAATTCTGGCTTATCTGTCTATCATCTTGTCAGTTTGTTGCAAATGAGTTTGTTTTGTTTTTGTGCTATAGTTGGAAGTAAAAAAAAAAAAAAAAAAGCTACAGCAAAGATAGCTTCAAAATGAAACCCTGGCAGACAAAAATGAAGGACAATGTATTCAGTGGTTAACTGAAAGCAATCATGGTATTGTTGGTTAGTCCACAGCCTCATAAGCTATGCTAAGTAGCTCATGCACTAAAAACACAGACGTAACTTAGAAGTACTGGCTATTTTATTCTGAATCTAACCCTAGATTCCAGAGGGTCAGACTTTATCATTTTGGTAGAGCAGTAAAATATCAAAAGTTTGTGCTAAATGTAATAACAGTGTTGTCTTTTTGCCTCCAACAGCGATGAAGTCCGGAGGCACTCAGCTGAAGCTCATCATGACCTTTCAGAACTACGGCCAGGCTCTGTTCAAACCTATGAAGTAAGTCACTTTGCTTTTCAGCAGAGACGCATTTAACGCACTGTATGTGTTAAAAACGGTTTCCTCCTCTTGCTGCTATTGCTCTGGTTACTCTGCCCTCTCCTCTGGCCTGCTGTCGTGAGGCAGGGCGTTCTGTCTCACGTCCATCTTGCCTTTAAGAAAAAGCAATCTCTTTCTTATCATGTTAAACCTTGAGTGCCATTTCAGCATAAAACACCAACCATGCAGCTTTCTACCTCGACTGACTTCCTTTTCACATCCCACCACCTACTCATTCTCCTCACAGCATCAATCTCATTTCCTCATTCTCCTCTCTGGCTATATCAAATTGCTTTCATTTCAGCACAACCTTGATATTCGATTGAAGGCCGACATCATTCTGCTGTGTCAGAGCCAAATGTTGAATAGACATTTCACCTCACACGGCTTTCAGGTGACACATCACATCATTTAGCCGCCACGTTGGAGGTCTTCAGCCCTCGGGCAACATCGGCTCTGTCATTTTATGACTGATTCTTCTGATCAATTCTTGGTATTTTGATAATGTTAAACCTCCCAGTCAGCTAAATGCCACTGTCTAGTCACTGCATGATTTGCAACTCGCGATACTCTCAGTGTGTGGGCCAAATAACATTCAGCAGACCTTACCTTTTCGGACTATAAATGCTTATTTGCGTCATTATTAAAGATTGCTGACTAATTCTAAGTCAATTGTGACTCAGAGTTAAAGATCTCTGTAATAATTTGCTGGATGGCATGTAGTTTGATATCTACTCATGTCCTGTTCAGGATGAAGGGACTCATCCACCTCTAGGGGTGTCAAATATCTACATCTGAATCCAATTCCAGTTGTGATATGAGAATGTAGAATTACAGCCTATCATTCATATCTCTCATGAAGAGGAGACGAGACGTGAAAGCAACACTTTCTGCTCCTTCTGCGCCTGAGTAATCTCACTTCTGCACCTGGGCTTAACCTATAGGGGAGATAAGTCTACCCAGTGAAACTACCCAGTTAAAAACGACCCCACTGGTAGATACTGTGAAATATTTGATTAACTCACATTTTCTTTATCCTCACTGTCATATTTAGAAGATAACACATCCCTAATCCCTTCTCCAGTGGTGGATTTAAATGTCACCCATCCTTTTGTTATGGTGATTGTAATTTAATTGTGGGTTAATGGTTTTCTACACAGGCTGTTGTCTGGCCCCTGCATGTCAGCATGGAGAGCGGGGTTAAGCCTGTGGATGATAGGTAGCAAGGTTTTCCGTGGGAGGAAAAGCTATTCAGAGACTGTTGTAATTACTGCTTCAATCCTACCATGCTAAGTCAGGCCAGATGCAACAAGCCTGAAATCATCCTGACAGACCGGGGAACAGGAGAGATGAGAGCGAGGTGAGAGGAAAAGGAATAGGAGAGAGGAGAGGTGTGGGGTGCAAGAGAGGTGAGGGGGCAAGTACTGGAGATGATAGAGGGAAGAGGGTGAGGGGAGGGGGGGGGTAAGGAGGAGAGACAGATGAGAGAGATGTGGGCAGAGGGTGTTGTCAATACACGCGCAGAGTCCAAATCCACAGATTATCTCGGTGCGCTGCCTCGAATTTGAACCCAGACGGAAATGTGAAATGACATTTTCCGAGAAAAGCGTGGGGTGATTGGGGCTGGATGTAAATCTGTTGCTTGACAGTTGTGGTTGTCAGAGCTGCCGTGATGTTTGATAATCCTGGAAAACGGCGAGAGCGAAAGGGGGGGTGGGGGGCCCGGGGTGGGGTGGGATGGTGGTGGTGGTGGTGGGGGCTTTTTTCATTCCCTCTTGCTTGAATACACTTGACTTTAACAAAGTAGGGCAACCCATGCTGGCATGTGTATGTGTGTGTTCATTTGGACTGCAATCAAGGTCTTGACAGATTTGCACAGTCATTCCTGCTATATAGATCATTTCCCGTGCAGAGATCACACACGCCCATATGCCAGCATCCCCACACACACACACACATTCGCACGTATGCACACATCCACTTAACACCCAACATCATCTCTTCGTTTCCAAATCTGCTGGTGTGTTTCCACATGGTGCATCAAAGAGACAGAGGCTGAGAGATCAAAGCTTTCTCCGGCTGTGCTCTTCTGCTCGGCTCCTCTCAACTCTAATGCAAATGTGTGCCAGGCAATCAGGCAGCGAAGGCAGGCAGGCAGGCAGGCATGCGGTGTCTGGGTAACGATCGACCCTCCAACCATCCATATCTGTGGAAACCTGCACTCTCGTTCATCTGCTCTATCCGGCTATTGGCCCCTCTGTCTCCTTCTCATTCTCAGTATTCTCCATCATTCACCCCCCCTCCCTCCCTCCTCCCCTCCCTCCCTTCCTCTGCAACTCTGTTTGCTATTTGTTTTTCTCTCCCACATGTTCTTTACTGAGCAGCACAGATGCAGAAATCCATTAACAGGCTTGCCGTATCGATTCTTTAGGTATTCTCTCTTCTTTTTTCTTCACTGAGAGAGAGAGAGAAAGTGAGAGTTTCTAACTGATCAGTGCCTCTGGTTCCTGGTGGCAGAGGTTCTTCGCTTTATGTGTCTGTGAAGCAAGACTTACCTTGGCATGATTGTGTTTATGTGGCAGATTTAATCAGCCTCTGCTTTATTTAGACACCACAAAATGGCGTTCAGTACCTGTCCACTGTGATGTAACATTGATGAATCAGCCCAATGAACTGTCTGCGGTCTACAGTTTTCCAGACATGGAATAAACCCGGTCTTAACTAGTCTAATCTAACTCTAAGTTGTTGTGCAATGTTTAAGACCACAGGCCTTGTGAGATCATGGGGTCGCACTTAAAAATCCCAGTTGAATCCCGGCCCTGTGTTGCATAAGCAGACAGACAAAAACACCGTAACCTGAATAACACCCACTTTGACGTTCAGTTTGGTGACTAAGCTCAATTATCATCCCCGTCATCCTCTGCATCGCGTTATGCCTGTGGCCGTAATCACAAATTGCGGCATTTCCATAATTTCTTCTTTTGTTCTCATAAACAAACGCTTTATACTGTTAAGTCTGGAGTAGGTGGTGGGCTAAAGTAAATAAATACTTTGTACATTGGTAAAGAGAGGGAAATTGCTGTTATTGCTCACTGAGTGCAAAAAATAAAGTAGCACAGTGTCTAGTGAGTGATCGTATTTCTATAATTGGACATCAGAAAAAACCACACGATTGTGTCTAGTAACAGAAAGAAAAAACATGTCAATAAAAACAGCTTTATTGGGATTTCAAAATAAAATACTTACGTGACCACGGACTGTAGAAGTAACCAGATGAAGGGCTGAAACCGCCTGACACGAGGCAGGACGCAAGTAGGACACAGTGTCACTTGTTGACAGCCGTTCCACAGCAATTTTCTATGCCCTCAATTTACCACATTGACCATACACCATCCAACCAGTAAGGTTGTGACTGCTTCTTTAAAATCAGTTTTGGATTTTTGATTGATGCAGCTTTCTATTTACAATTAGCTTTTATCATATGCATACATTTGGATATGAACATCTGGACAGATAAATGGTCAATCATCTATATAGAGATTAAAAAAGATAGAGTGCCTAAAACACTCCCTTGAGGCACCCCCATAGAGTAGTCACATGATACTCATGCTTTTCTTTAGATTCTTGAACAGCGTGTGCAAAGTGGTGCTCCCAGCTGTTTCTGTCAGGTTGTGTACACCCCCAACAACCTCCCCCAATCACAGGGAAAGGCTGACTGCAATGCTGGCTGACAGGTGAGTCTCTGGGGGTAAAAGCGTTCCCCCAAGGACTCGCTTGCTTGCTACTGAAACTTAACATCACTTTGAGAGCACAGTGATTCCTGTTTGCTTCAGCCATAACTCACAAAAAGGTAACCAATTATGACCATTGTGGCCATCATCGCTCGAGTCTGGTTTGATTGCCTGTAGCCACACTCGTGTAGACCTGTAGAAAAACAAGGTGTTCTCTTTGAAAAGGTGCAGTCCCTTTGGGAGGAGCCCTCCAGTAACAAAGCATTTTGTACCTTCAAAAGCTTACCTTCAAGATCAAATAATACATTCATAATAATACAATACATGTAATGTGCCTTTTCCTGTCAGGAATGCCCATGTACCTTTTAGTGCAAATAAAAAAAAGGTGTCCATGTAATACCTTAAGGACCTCTAGGCACCTGTGTAACGGGTACCTTACAGAAATAGACCTGCTGTACAATGTGTTTGAGTCCCAGCTGTAGTCTTGTACTTTACTGAGCACTTTGAACCTGAGTGCCTTGGTAGTAAAAACAATCTTTTATTCTCCGCTCGTCTTTGTCTCTTCCTGCCTCCCCTTCCTTCTTTTTATCTCTCTGCCACGACGCTGCACGCTTTGTGCTGGTGTGAACTGAGTGAGGAAGCATGATTCTAATATTTGCAGTGAAATTAGTCTCAGAGCAAACAAAGCCCCTCAGATGACGAGCGCAAGATGACTGACGAAGAAAGGCGGGGGGGAAGCACTGATGATTGATATAATGATGGTCTTCTGTTTCTTCTAGCTTCCATTTAATTGTATCGCTTGTCAATCAGACCGCTGTTGGCTCAGTCACATGCAAGTCAATCTGCGTTTTCCCAAAGGAGATATGTGCTCTTTCCGCTGCCCCCCTCCCTACCGAGTGATCTATATCGGTGCTGCGGCGGTGGGTCCATGAGTAATTTTTGATTGACAGATTGGGGAGGCAAGAGACGGGGAGCCACATAATGTCACCTCGTTTGTGTCAATAACATATTGACAGAAGCACAAATAACAGCCTGGAGGAAATATCTGTATTAAATGTGAAATATTAGCGGGGACTTGGTTGCACATTAGAGCTGATGTTGTATCATTAAGCTGCATCAGCCGTGGGACGAAAAGAACAAGATTGAGGGAGCTTTGTCTGAGGACAGGGTGGGCATGTCTTAACAAAAACCCTTATTATCCTTGCTTAAAGCTGCCGAGATTTGTCTTTGAATGAGGCAAACACTAAACACTGGGACACTGATAAAAAAAAAAAAAAAACTGGACAATTCAGCAATTGTTCCTGGACGCAGCCGAACAAAAGGGATGTCAAACAAACAAACTCCTCTGTGGACTCGCCTCTGTTTCCTCCCATCATTTCTTATATATATTTTGCCGGTCACATCGGTTGTTTGTCAGCGCTCGTGCATGTGTGGTTGTTTACTGTGCGATATTGTATTCACAAGGTCTTCTGTGCCTGTGCTTTGACTTTGAGTCAGGAAATAAAGGGATGAACCGCCTCAGGACAAGTCATTCAGAGCACAGATGATGAGTGCAGCTCCGTTTGGAAATAGAGGAAATTCACCGCGGCACAGTGGCAGAGCTGGGGGGTAGAAAGAGCGCCATATTAACCCTCAAACTGCCGGCGTGCATACAGTATCTGGAAATGGTGCAACACACACTTCTGCAGCTGTAGCGAACCGTGACATAAAGGATTTAAACATTATCACAAGAATAACTGGATGCATGCAGTACAGTACATATAGTAATTATAGCCTATAGTGTACATGCTTGCGGCATACAATAGGTACAGTAGCACATCAATGAAATCCAAAGATGCATTTGCATACATTACATGCTTTTGATTCAAATGAAGGTTATACCTGATATAAGCACTTTTATTACATGCTCACATTACAATGACAGTACATCCTTGTGTGCACAAACAAAAATGATATTCAGGATGCAATGAAAAATAATGGGAACACATCACACATAACTCCTATCTATGTCAGCATTTGTAGACATCCCATCCATCACATTCAAGATTCTCATAATCAGAAGTGTGTCTACCTGGGCTGTAAATGCAACACAGTGGGCACATGCTGTGCACACAGGGATCGTGAATAAAAGCAGAATATTATAATTGCTTCTAAAAGCGCGGATTGACCTCAGGAAATATCTCTGTTCTATTCATTTCTGCAGTAGCACCAATAATTAATCTAAAATTACAACCGCTGTGAGATGTGCGATTTAGCAGCACAGCTCTCTGCTTAATGATTTGACTGTTTCCCCTGTGCAGTAATTGTTTCACCAGGGTATTATTGTCGGCCGTACAGTTTATGCTGAAGCAGAAATTAAAGTGTTTACAGCAAAGGGAAAATTTGTGTTGAAGCGCTCAGTTTGAGCTCATTTTAGGAGAAACACTCATACCAGCACATGTAGCCATTAACTCTCACATAGCCTATACATCAGTTATCACATGGGCTGTAGATGAAATTTGCAGTAGCTGAACATATATATCAGTGAGCAGCGGAGCGATACATATGGACCCCTCAGGCTTAGTAATCTGACCCCTTTACTGTCTCTCTGCAGAGGCTGTGACACACTGCAGGCCACTGGTGCACCAGGATCATGTAGAGCACAGATGCACTGTTTTCCCATATGTGTATAGTGTTGCCTGATCCTAGCATGTAGAGAGATAAAGAAAATAATGGTGGAGAAAAAGATGAAATCCACCCAGATGCTACCGTACCTCCAACATACAATACTATTGCCGCCAGATATCAAGCTCCCTCTGCTGAAAAGAGGAAAAAGGTGTGCTAGTGGAATATTAATGCTAAAATGACTCCATGTCAGAATACCGTCAGGAAAATAAATGTTATCTGCAAGACAAGATAGAGCAAGATTCCCTATGGGCAGATTCACATTGTGTGAAATTGATATTGAAACCGTTGCACCTGCTCATTTTCTATTTTCTTCAGTTTTGGCAAAAAGTAGTCAACTGTAATGATCGATATGAGGCCAGGTTGTCTGCTATCAAGAAATTACTGTCTTTCTCTGCAGATGGTCAAGGCCCAAAGCAAGGTTGTGTATGTCTTTTTTATAAAAACAAAAAGATGCTCTTTTGAGGTCTTCAGATTTCAAGTGAAAACTGGTTAAACAATCCCCAACACTGAAGTACTTTTTCTTCCATTTATTTTTATTATTTGTTTTTACATTACATTATATTAACATCCTTCTGTACATGACAAACACTTTCCTTTCATTAGTCTTACAGGATGAATAAATAACCAACTTCAGCTTCCTGTGTCAAGTAAATTTAATGCTGTAGATTCTGCTGCAATAAAAAAAAAACAAAGGGTAAACTGGCTGACTGATAAAGAATCTCCAATATGGGACAAAGGGCGGTGCAGACCTATGGCCCAGCATACCATAAAAACATGCTATTAGCAATGAGTAACAGAAGCTTATGCAACTAATCTAGTCTAGTGGGGATAGAAGAAAAAAGCTGCACATGAGCAAGAAGCTCACTGTAATAATCTGTTAATGTACTGTTGGCTTCCTGCCATCCTCAGTAATCAGCCATCATGATTTATGTAGAATGTAGATATTAGTAAGCCAGCGATGTTTTCCTCGCTAATATATTCTAACACACCGTGCCACTTTTAATCAATGTAGCTGATTAGCATAATCGGTAAGTTTGACGTCTGTCTGCTTCTCTTTTTCCTTCAACACCTTTTTTTTTTGCACTTTATAAAAACCCCACATCATCTCAAAACTTCCTCACTCTGCACTGCTGTCGCTGCAATTGAAATCTCAGTGTGTGCGTGTGTGTGCGTGTGCATCTTATTGCTACCTCTGACGACTTATGACATGCGGCACTTCAAACTGTCACAGTGCTCATACTGTAGTTGCCTAGGAGACAGAAAGTGGTCATATTTCTTGTCTTTGTGTGCTGATCTGTGTCTGTTTTGTACGTGTGTGTGTGTGTGTGCCTGAGCACTGCAGTGATACCGTTACGGCAAATTTCACGCAGCCCGTGCTCGCTTCCTTCCAAGAGCAGGAATGTCTTGACGATATTATCAGTCAACTGCCCCCTTCAGGTAAATATTATTAGCTCTAATGCTGTGCTGAAGGAATGATAACACCGTGTTGCAGCCAGCAGAAATGACAAGCCAGCATCCAATCTGCATATCAAAGCCTCGGCTAAATTCCTCTGCCATCTGCGTGTGTGTGCACTTTTGTGTGTGTATGTGCCTGAGCAATCGCCAGAGCCGCACACTTGCACACACACACATGCATGCATTTTAAATGTGTGCCATGCTGCCATTTCTCCGCAGTCTCAGAGGAAACTTGTTCTTGGGCCGTCACAATTGCGGTTCATCCCAGATAAACTCGTTCATTGTGTCTTTGAAATAATAAAGAGAAGCTTAATTACTCGCCCATAAACATTTCAGAGAAACTGATCCAGCTCCGTGTTTCTGTGGAAGTGTGGGCTTTGATACCATCTGTCATCTTGTCTCTTTGCTTTGAAGGAGCTGTCACTCAGGCATGCTCCACTCTTCTGTCTCGACACAGTACACCTCAACAGCTGATGTGACAATCGCGGCCGACATCGATTCATCTGGGCTGGGCCCGGCCCACTGCGCTGCCAGTCTTATTGAGGAGCAGATGCTGGAAGCAGAGGCACAGAGGGTGTTTCATGACTGGAAATGAGTATTTTATGGCTTCCCAGAGTCAATGAACAAAGACAGAGTAGGACAGTGTCATGTGTCCTGTATTTGGTTTTACATCCTGGAGTTAAGTGGAATCACCAGCGCTTTTACACGCTCACGTTGCACACTGAATATTCACAGGGCTAAAAACGAGCATCACAAAAAGTATATGAAGCTTTTCACAGTTTTAACTGTGTGATCAGACCATGTGCTGCCTTTTTTTGGGGCCAATCCATGTTAACGCTTTTTAATATGTGGTTCATTTGCTCTCAAGATGCATAATACAAGGAGAGCCGGTCTTGTAAACAAAATTCACACTGACTCACAAGTTTAGTTTACTGGACGCAGTTTCGGAAACCTGTCATTTTATGAGGTTAGAGATTTTGGCAGCAGGGTGACTGTGAGTAAATCTAACTGCACTCCCTTTAACGTTAGCCAAGAATTGTGGACTCATTTACTTTCTCTGCTGTTTATACCAGTTTTAGAGCATTTGAAGAAATAACTGAGTTCTGACTATAGTTTGTTTTGCTCAGCTGCCAGCTAGCAGATGTCAACATCTGTCTTCTTGTACCATTCAAACCTTTGTGTGTTTTTTTGGGTTGTTTTCTGTACTTGGCCTAGATGCATTTGCACTTCTGAGACACAGCACTTCTCTTGGAAGACGCGTTTTCACCTGTCTCGCTTTGGTTGATTGATGCTGAATGTTCTGGCCAAGCGAACTGCAGTTTGATGAAACTGCTCCAAACTGATTTGGGGGGTGATTATAGAGGGAGGATGTGCTTTGATTTGGCTGTGAAGGAGAGATGTACTGCATGGGGCTAACACACCTTCAAAAAATGTGAAGTAAACACTCTGTGCTTCAACTTTTCTTTTGATGGCCTGTGATGGCCTGGAGAAACAGCCATGCTCTGTGGTTCATATAAAACGCACAGTATCTGTTATCCTGCCACAAGGAGACATAGCTTTAGTTTTACAGAGGCATCAAGTGTTTTATAGTGTAGTGAAGCTTCAATCTGGTCTGCAGAGCTTAAGGTTTCTCCTGTGATCTTCCTCTTTCTTTCTGTCTTCACCTTCCCTCACCATTAAAGCTTCCCGCGTCTTCTTACTGTCCCGGCGGCAGAAACTGATCCCTTTTGTAAGCTGTAGTTAGTGTCAAGGAAAACACCTTAGGGGGATCATTAGCCTGTAATGAAGCAGGAGGTAAAACACCATGTTCACCCATCGCTCTCCAACATTCCTGATTGTCAGGTTTAATTATACCACTGCAAGGTTATGGGCGTTTTTTACTGCATTTATCTCATTTCTTCAACTCACCCTCCACCTCTCCCTTTCAGCAGATGGACACTTGGTCTAATTAGGCCTTCTCTTCCCCACTGAAGAGTCGCCCTCTTAGGGAGGCATTCAGGAACGTGGCACTATGAGGGCATGTTGTGATACATAATTAGCAAACAGCAGAGTGGCGACTAAGGTTGTGATGGGAAAGCGGTTGTGTGAAACACAGCTGTCAGCAGTCTGGTTATGGTATGGATGCAGATTAAACAACATCTGTTCCACACTGCTGCATACGGCATGAGCTTGATTAAAGCGGAAGGCTCCACTCTCTACAATTCAATACTTGCACTTTACTATCCCTCAAGCCTCGTAACGTCCTCTTCTGAGATAAAGAAGGAGGCTGGGTAGTCAAAACAAGTGATGCAACCAACCTCAGATGGGAAGATTAAAAAGAGGCCCAAACACCCAAGTCTCAACATGAATTACTGCCTCACAAGAAACAGGACGGAAAAAGGTTTGGATGTGCGGCACCAGAGTCGGCCTCTCCACTCAGACAGCACTGGTTGTCTTAAAAATTAACATAATGTTAAAGTGGTGACAGCATGTAATTTGTTTCACTTGGGATATGCTGCTTAAGTGGCACAATAATATACCCACATATTTTATTGGGGCACTTTAATTTTAACTGTGCATAACAATTTAGTTTCATTACAGTTCATGGTTGCTTTATTGGCCCGAAATGCAAATGTACTCACAGCTGAAACAAAAACATTACATTAGAGATTAGATATATATTGATTCAAATAGCAACCACGATGAAATGTGACCAAAAATTACAACAAATGCAGTGATACAAAGGTATATTCCTGCCAATTATTTCATGAATTGACTACTGGAGAACATAAAATATGCACATTTCTTCACTATGAATGTCTTGTTTGTTATTTTCTGTGATTTAAGGCAATTTTAACTGATGTTTGTGGCCACCGCATGGCAGGACAACAAGCTGTTACCACAACAATGGTTTAGTGTATTATTTAGCGGGCTACCATGTTAACCTGTAATGGTGAGAACAAAGGAGCTAGTTTTCCTTAAATTTATTAGTACAAAGTTGCTTTTCAGATGTTTTCTGCCACTGAAAACTAGGCAGACAGGAACCATGACAATGAGTCAAAACAGTAAATCTGCCACAAAACAAAAACAATATGTTTAAAGTCACCAAAAAGCTCACTTGAATCAGAAAGCACTAACAGATACATTGAAAACCCTTTCCACTTTGGTTATTTCGCATAATTGTTGTTACAAACCGATGAGCGCAGCTTAAAATGTTGGTCAATTAATCATGTAGCAGTGTGTGCTGAGTAAAAATAATGTCCTCATCATTTATACCAAAATATTGTCATATAAATAACTTTTAAAACATTCAATTTCAACAAGAATGCCAGTCGCAGCTTTAAAAAATTGACAGTAAGATTATTTGAATGTTTTGTTGTTTTTATTGTGAATGTTTTTGGCCCCATACCATCTCCCCAGTCCTACAGATTATTAATGTCAGTGGGGTGTGGATAAAGAAAGGATAAAGAAAAGACCATACGGTCGGGCTCACCAAGGGATTATGATTTGTTGTTGTTTGCAAAAAAAAAAAAAAGAAAAAAAAGAGAGAGGGAGGAAAAGTGACTTCAGCATTGTTAGGACCAGAGAGGAGAAAGCAGCTTGGCAAAATGGCACGGATTAGTGTGTAGGGAGAGAGAGCACTTTCCTACCAACTGTGATGCTGCGTGTTCAGTTAACTCAGCGCATGGTGGGAGGAGGGGGAGTCGGAGGGAGGGAGGGAGGGAGGGAGGGATGGGGGGGGCATTTATGGTGTTTGTCCAGAGCTTATTCAAATATGAGCTTTGGAGTCTCAGTTCTTGTCCAAGCACGAGCTAACTTCAGAGGGGGGCGTGTCCGTCTCATCATTCAAAGTAATGATCCGGTAAAATCATAGCCCAGAGTCTAATACACCTCTAATTCCACATGTCCTCCCCTAATTCAGTGTTCATGAACAACTCAAGCAGACAGACCACTTAAACATGCAGCACTCTCTACCCAAAACACTCCCTCTCCTAAATATAAGAGTGCAACTCATAATTTATTAGACAGACTGAAGAGGGGCTTTCACATCTGTCATACCATGTAAGGAAACATTTGAAGCAGTTTGTCTGAGCTCTCAGCCAATATCCACTCCGCTGTTCGGCTGCACCGTAATGGAAGAGCTACATTTAAGTGCCATCGGACTTGAGAAAACACTACGTACTGTATATGCAAATTTACACAGATCACCGATTTTTTTCTCCTCCGGTTTTATTTTTACTTCCTGATGTGAATGTGCATGCATCAGTGGTGCATGGTGTGTACATCGTTAGTAACTGTAGCTAGATGCATTTCAAGACAGTTTTTTTTCTCAAGGCAGAGGAGAATCTGGCATGAAGCAGCAGGATTTAATGCTTAGTTCTCTCGTTGGGAAACACGTGAGGACACATGAGCAACCAAGCGACAGTTTGAGCCTCGTCGGCCAGTTGGCTGCCGGACTTTTCTCCATCTTTACTTGCTTAGTTTCTTTGCTAATGTTGTGGAGACATTTAACTGCACATTGCCGATACTGTCTTCTCTCAAAGTAAGAAGATGAAGATGAGCCTGAATGGATTTCAGAATCTGTGCTCATCAAATACCGCCCCCGCCCTTCATTTTGGTTCGGTGGTTAGCTTGGTATTTATTCCAGTCTGTCCTAAAACAATGCTCACATGCACAACAGGTTTTTGGTCACTGTAAGAATTCCTCCTGTCCTTGCAAATCATGAGGAAATGTCTTGATGATATCTTTGGTATGCTAAACCTGCTTTATATCCCACCGTCAAACTCCACCACTCCATCAGCTCACTCATTCAGCAAATTTTATCTTTCTTTGCTCTCCACCTATTTTTTATCCTCCTTTTTTTTTTTTACCGCTTTACTTCCTCATTCAGCTCTCTGCTTCTTTTCCAACCCTCTCCAGGCCTTTTACTGTTTTCCTCTGTCCCTTTTCCCTCCCCGTCACTCCTCTTCACCATCACTCCTTTTTTTCCTCCAGCCACACCTCTCAATCTCTGGTCTTGGGAGAATAGAAAGCAAAGAGGAGAGCGCCGGCTCTCACTCGCTCCAGCAACACCTTCATCCTCTCATTTTCTCCTGATATGATATGAAGGATTCAGCTGGGAGAAACAGTCTGGCTGCACACCACGCTGCTCCCCTCCCTCCCTCTCTCCTGTGACTTTCTTTCTTCCACTTACTCTCGCAGATCTCACATCCTTGGAAAATCTGAATCTGTCATTTATTGTTCCTCCTCTCGCAAAACTTGTTTTTCCCTGCCCATAAAGCCTCCCAGACAGTCCTCATAAATGCTTAACAAGGTCAGTTTTGTTTTGTTCTTTCCTGCAGTGTCCATCCATTCGGCTTCCTCCTGTATTTCTGAGGTTATAATGGTGGTGCAATAAAAAAGAGGTTGGTTCTTCTGAGGTTGGAGAAGTAAGATGCGCCCTTTCCCTTTATTTACTGGTGTTACATAACAGAAGAACTGACTCATGGTTGTTAGTGGGACCTGATCAAGTATGCTGCTTGTATATTTTTTTAGTGAAATTTCCTGGATACTTTCTTCGTTCCGTTCTGTTTTGTTTGTGTCTGTCTGTCATTCCCTCTTTCCAGTTTATTTCTCCCTCCGTCCGCCCCACTCTCTGTTTTTCACTTGAGTCTTTTTGCAGCAGCTCTGTTGTGGAGCTTTGCCTCCTTCCCTCTCTGCCCTTGCAAAACTAGTCCCATGACTACAGGGTTTCCCTATGTGTATTTATAGTGTATTTATAGGCGCTGAGCCCTGTTTTCTATCTGCTTATCAACAGCCACCGTGTACCCCACCCACCAATTTACCAGACACAGCCCTGGGATTTCAGGACACCACAGGCCCTGGCTGCAGTCACTCACAGCTCACCAGACCTTGATGCTTGTCCTCCCCCTCTCTCTTCTGCTGCTTCTTACAAAAGACTTTTCAAATCCCTTGATTTGTGTCCTGCTGATTCATTTTTTTTCTCACCACCCAGTTTTTATTATTGCTCTTTCATTCACCGTCTCTCTCTCTCTGCTAACCCACTTTTTGGGGGTTTTCTCTCTCTCGTCAGTTAGCGCTCACAAGCTCGTAGCTGTGAGACTCGAGAGTCCCTCGCTGCCACTCAGTGGTTTTTTCCAGTAACAACAGAAAAATACCTGCTCCAACACCCCTCGCCTGTGCTGCTGTCATGTGTGCATTACTTTAGCTGTGAGGTGCGAACTGTAATCCACAGAGGTCTGTGTGTCATAAATCAGACATGCTAGTTGGTTACCCTGTTGCCAAAGCACATCTGTGCACTTTTTTACACAATCTCTATGTTTCTGCTTTTGTAATAGTCTAGACTGGAGACACACAGACATGTACAAGTTGGATCCTGTTACAACGGCATGCCACCGCCTTCTTAGCCATGCGGCAAACAGTATAATTAGACTAATTGTTTCAGCAATAAATTTCAATCCAGACATGAAAGAATTTGTGGGGGTTATACTACTAATTACTCACATAGTTTGCATCCCATGCTCAGAGCGCCGGGACAAGACTATAAGTTTAATTCCATAGACTGGCACAGTGGTGGATGTTAATTTAAAGCTGGCATTGATCAAAGAAACTCACAAGTTGAGGCACACTTAAATGAAATTAAGCACTGCAGCCACAGGATTAAAAAAAAAAACCCACCTTGATTGTTTGTAGTGTGCTGTATGAGTCAGAGATGGAGAGACAGAGAGAGCGAGTGAGTGGGAGGCAGACAGGATGAGGTGCTGCCTGGCAGAATGAGCCACTTCAACTGGATTTAATGGATCGTTGCTAACGGATATATGAATGGTTTATCTTCTCATGTCTAATTCAGTCCTCTTTGTCAGACATTATGAATGAGGCAAGGCAGTACAGGTGAATTCAGAGGGGAAAAAACCTTTAATCCCATTCTAATGACATTTTAAATGTAAATATAGTCACATACAGGTTCCCCTGTGGCTCACCTTGTACAGCACGAACCACATACGCATTGTCCCAACCACAGAGCCTCCAAAATGCTCAAAAGATAACTCAAAATATATTTGTATTTATCTTACATGCCTCAAAATGTTAGTGAATATTTCATTACAAATGCCTGAATTTGTTATTGTGAGTATATTTTTCTATTTCAATGACAGCAAAGCAAATATAGCACAGCACAAGAATATTTGAAAGGACTGTTATTCGTGTCTATTGATGATGCAGCAGGTGTTACAGCAAATATAGAAAAAGGAACTGTTGAACATAATTTGGAAATAAACAATTTCAGCTCTGGTGTTGAGAGTTGGACAAGAATGACAATATTACAGCAAGGACGCATTTAGTTTAGCCTGTATTAGCATGAAGAAGCAGGTGGAAACATCTTTTTCAGAGATAAAACAAAAACAGAAATATAAGGGGACATACTGGATATGGAGTAACTGTTACTTTGTAAGCTTCAGAGAGGTGTTGGTAGAGATTTTTCTTAACCTTTTTGACCCACTTTAGACCGGTGCCAGCTGTTTACCCAGGCACAGTGAATCCATGGTCTCTGCAATGCCGAAAGGACTTTGCAATACTGTATCAAACTATTGCTTCATTATACCTGTTGCATCATTATGGATGTAATTGAAATTTTCTTTTCAGATAACAGCTTTTTGATGTCTTGATAGTGCAGAGCAGAAAAGATGGAATATATTTAACAAAATCCAATCGAATAGATTTTTTTCTTTTCAAATTTCACATAACGTTTGACATCCATTGATCCAATAATTTGTGTAAAAATATATTTTTTAGCATCCACACAGCAAGACCTCTCCGGTTTCTGAACTTGGTGTCCCACATTAAAAGCCAGCCATAGTATAAGATGGCCTGATGCACTGCATTAAACATTTCCAGCTTCACTTTATGCTGATTAAAAGATAAGAACTTAAGTCTCTAAATTATCTCTCTTAACAAATCACTACTCTTACCATCACCAACATCGTGGGTTTTTTTTCTTTCTTTCTTTCAAGTCCAAAGCCACAGGAAATGAGGAAAATCCATTAGCTGGGTGGTTTTAGCCGCTTTTTCCCCCCACTCTGTACTTCAGTCCAGTGGAAACGTAGTCCTGCCCCGTGGGCCTGCATGACAAGGGCAGAGGAAATGGCCAGGCATTAATGGCAGCTTTGATTACTCTCCTGTCACTAATGTAGCCAACATGAAAGACAAGAAGAGGAGAGGGATGACTTCAGCCTCAATCAGAGGCAATCTGATGGCATCTACATGTAGCCGGGCCATACTTACTTTGCCATTTGGAGATCACACGAAGGCTCTGGGGGGCTATATTATTCAGTCACCACATACCTCCAAGAACACAACTCTCCTTTGCGTTTTCTCTGCCCTCTAAAGTGAAAGCGGGTCGCTCTTCTGCTGTTTGCTTCAGGTTATTAGTGTTGTCTGCAGATGGAAGCAAGCAGTAGAGATGTGTAGAGTGTGAAGCTGCACATGGATGCACATTAGGTGTGTCACACACTTTGCTCTGACACATGGTGTAGTGTTACAAAGAGGAGGAGTAAAATGCGTGCACATGATAATGCTTGCTCCTGTGAGTGTGTGCGCTCTGTTTGCCTAGTGCACCTGTGTTCATAATATGCATTGTGTTTGTTAACAAGATAAGACATGTTACTGGAAGTGAAGCATCTACTGAGACCATAATGTCTTGTGGAAATTCAATATATGACTATTGGCTGCTTCTTTTTGATTTGATCTGTATCAGAAATTGCACCAAAATGCAATTTGTTCTCAAAGGCTTTCCTTTCAGCCGAGGTTAACCAAACCAGCAACACTTCCTTCTAAATCAACCTTTCTCAGATGTTTCAATCTGCTTCTTTTCTTGATCTCAGATTATAGTTAATAGAATCGTTTGCCGTTGTAGTTTGGAGAAAAGTTGGGTGAAAAATGGCTCTGGGCATTTTTACTGGTTTCTGGTGTTTCATAGACTAAACAGTTTCAGCCCAACATGAACATCATATAAAAGCAATATTTTTCCTCTATTACTGTTGCTTCTTTGTTTCAGTTTGGGATGTAATTCATCAACTCAGCAACTGTTGTGCTCCAGCTCTGCCCACTGATGCTAATCTCAGCCAATGAGATTAGCTCTGCCTTCATAGAGGCTCTGGCTCCTTGAAATGTCTGGATACAGTAACTACATTTCCAATACACAAGTCCCCAAGGGCAGTGGTGTGTCATATAAAACCTGATCATGTGCTTAAAGTGCAGACATGTTGTTATCCATCCAGTTTAGAGCTGGAGACAGTTGCCAGTGGAGCTATTTGTGTGTGTCTGAGTAATATAAATGCAGTCTGTATGTATTATAAACAATTGAGGACTGTGGTGCAAAAATGATCAAATATAAAGAAAATGACTAATCGTTTCAGTCAGTCGATTTCCATGAGAAAACATGTTTTTGTCTGAAAATATACCCGTCGTATCAGTCACAAATTATGGCTTCAGTGGAGAAGAACATGCTGCCCCCCCTCTCCTAATTGAGATGCTATAATTTGCCTTATTTGCCTAAATTATTGATGCTAGCGGGGAATCTTCTCAGCACACAGGGCTGATGAATGAAAACACCAGAGCAAAATGCAAAATGAAGTCCAATAAACAGCAGCGAGCCGACACTTTTCAGGGAGGGAGCTGGACTCAGCAAAGATGTCTGAACCTGCTGTGAGGAGATTTTTTTTTGTCCTTTTGAGTTTGAATCTAATTTCTGAGCCAGCAGTTACTTTGTGATGAGCGGTATTCGTGAGTTGTCATTTTGCACTCAAATTATAACAACATATACGAGTTTTTCCCCCACCTACAACTGGTTCTTAATTCGATTTTTTAATAATGAGATGTCTTTTTCATAACACATTTGAGAAACAGATGTTCTTTGCGCAGCGTACACGCTGTAAATGTATTTAAAATGACCTTAAAAACTTCATGACAGAGTTAATAATGTGAGACAGGACACTAGTGCATTATAAACTATTAAACGACCCCGGTGTGAGGTTCTCTGCCGTGTACCAGTGCCAATCTTCCATGTCCAGCTGTTTCTAGATAGTCGGCCTGCTCTGGCCTCAGCCTCTCTCCTGGGGACACACACACACTCTTCACTCGCATCACTGTACACTTAACAGCATTAAGATGTGCATGTGTGTGTGCGCAGGAAGGAGACAGCTGGTAGCCTGGGTGTGTGTATGTATGTGTGTGTGTGCGACTTCAAATTCTTCTTTTCCACCTGCTCACTCAGCATCAAACTTCACTGGATAGAGAACTGCCTGCACTTCACATCTCCCTCTCTCTTTCTGTCTCTTGCCTGCTCTCCAATCACAGATGTGGATGTGTCTCCCTCGGGTGCTCTTACCCTGTGCCTGGGAGTTCATTTAGTGTCAGCCATGGCCTTATTGACTGGAGTCTGCACAATGGCTACAACATATGTCCACAAGACCGTCGCCTCCTCTGGAAATGAATCGGCTCTCAACAGAAACATCGCCGCCATTCTCTTCTCCTTTCATTCGCTCCTCATAATTCTATTAGTGGGTCCTATTCAGGAATGGCCTGATAAGTCGGCGGCACAATGAGCGGCGCGATGGAGAGGTTCTTCTGGGGTTTGGATGGCGCTGGCCTTGTGCGGTGCTCCATAGAGCTTCGGCTTTGTTCTCAGTAGTGTAGCTTGTAGCAGTGAGTGCTGCTGGTACAGTAAGCTGTGGCCTATCAGCTCTGAGAGGAGCTTGATGAGCTTAGGAAAAGGCCCGTGTCTTTCATGCTCCGTTTCTGATGCCACGAACGACACGATGTAGCATCTTGCACGCATGTGTGTATGTGTGTGCGACTGTGCGTGTCACTAATATGCACTTGCACACACACGAACGGCAAACCTAAGAGACATGTATGCAAATGCAACAGCACATTCATACATTTGTGCACATGCCCGTTCGGTGACACACTTAATCATGCTGACTCGTCCCTGCCGCCTCAGGGAATGCGTGAATGCGCGCGTGTGCATGTGTGTGACTGGGCCACTCTCTCAAAGGAAGATTAATAGTGCCCAGGCCTGTCTGCAGAGTGTGTTTGTGCCATTAAGCTGTGTCAAACAGAGAGAGATAATCTGGAATGAACAGTCTCTGGCATTAAGATATTCTATTACTGCCCAACTTTCACTGCTGTGATGCAACGCGGTGACAAACGCAGCCCATAGGTGACTGCTCTCCTGAGGCTTCAGTCAGGGTGAGCCAGGCATGTTCACTTTACATGAACAGTAAGAGACTAAAAGGGAGAGAGACAAGTGCATGCAAGGTGTGATGGATGGATTTACAGACAAAGAAAGAGACAAGGCAGAGCAGGTATAGTGCACAAAAAGAGGTCCACACTGCATTGGTAAATTAAAACATACCCACTTGTCTTCTTGCAGGTAGATAGTTCAAAGTAAATGTGTTTGTTCTTCTTTCCTGTCTTCTCTCACAAGTGGTGCTTGTGTTTATTCCTGCCTTGTCTGTTCCTCCTCCTCCTCTCTCACTCTCACCTCTCTCCTTCCTGCATTGTGTCCATCAGGATGTAAGCACAGTAACACCAGGGCCTCCTCGGTAATACCTTCTAATAAATCCATTGCACGCTGCGAGAGCAAAAGGGCCGGGTGAGGGGATTGAGGGAAGAAAGAAGGGGAAACTGCGACGAGGAGGGCGGGCATGAATAATGAACAGCGGCAGAACTCACGCTGTCCCATCAGGCCCCTGCGACACCCTGGCATCCTCCTGTGCTGTTTTGGTTACAGGCAGATGAGGGCTGCGTGCGTGCGCAGGGGAAGAAGGAGATAGACGCAGAGAAGAATGGTCTGAGAAGTGAGCGGCTGGATATCTGCGACGTGCTCAGAGTGCTAAGGGCAGAGTGTGAGGAGAGCAGAGCAGCTGATAATTAGCAGTAATTGTTGTTCGGGGAGGGGAAAAAAACAGTTGGTTTGGGTTTCATCTCAGGCACTTATGTGTTCACGTCGGAGAGTTTCTCCTCTTCTCTGCCGTTTGCTTTAAACGATTTTATATTACATTTCATATGGTCATTGCAAGTATACTGTATATTTTAGCCAGGCTACATCTATGATTACTTTTATTATCATAATTGGGCCCAGGTGTCTCTTACATTTTCCAGAGCCCAAGGTGACATCTTCATACGTCTTGTTTGTCCAAAACTCAAATCTATACAGTTCATTTTAATGGAAGATGAAGAAACTAAATGTTCCTTTCACTAGGAAATCACTGGTTTTCCAAAAGTGTTGCCAATTGATTTTCTGTCCACTGAGTTATTCTCTCTTTATATTCCATCTGTTTATTTTATTGGGTTGTAGCTACAGTGAAAGATATGAGAATAAAACTGAGAGGCAAAAGCAATATGCGTTTATCAAATACATTGAATTTAAGTCACATTTCACCCATTTCAATTCATTTTCACACAAATTGGAATAAAATAAGTAAAAGCATACAAACATGATAACAGAAAAGGTGAAAACGGGACACCCCAATGAGCTTCAAAGGGTTGTCAAGAGAGGCTCAGTCACTGTGTGTACAAAATATCATGTCATCCACAAAATACTTAAATCTTAATACCTACACTAATACGCCGCAAGAAATGAAATCCAAAAACATCCAACCCATCACTTCAAACATCATTTCAGCAGTCAAGATGGCCATGCTTTTACAAATTTAAACATATTTTAGTTAAACTCCACATTACACGTAAACCTCTACCACACTACAACACATTCAAGTTTACATTTCTTAGCCTTTTATGTGATGTTTTGTATATCATACAGTACGGGAGCAGTAACAGTATTTAACCACATTCTCTAGTTATAAAGCACAAGTTTTTCCAGACAGGGATAATGCACACCTCTGTCCCATGATACTGGGTACAGTATGTCTGATTTCCTGTCATTTAATATCACATTGGAATGGATGTAATATGTCTATGATTAATCGTATAATCCATTTCAAAGAAACAAAAAAAGAGAGAGATTTTTATATAAAAATACTCTCAAAGTTATATCTTGACATATTTGGGTTTAGTCATAACCACAGAGGCAAGGGATCAAGTCTGGCCCAAGGCCGTCTGACTGTCATCTTTCTCTCTCACTGCAGAGAGGCAAAATAAAATCAACAAAGATACAAGCAGTTAATACAGTGATAAAACTATTTTCGACAATTTGTTTTTGTTTAAAGATTTTGCCAAAGTACACATTTACAGACAGCTGGAGGCTGCTATATTGTCAGACTACAGTCAAATTTCCTGTAGCAAACCATGAATATTCATTTACATTTGAACTGTGGCTCAATGGGCATAATCAATGCAGCCTTAAAAAAACACAGACACAAAGTCATGCGAGGGAATAATGTTACTGGAGCAACAAAGCATTGGGTTGAGGACCTGACACATCTGCACTGTAAATACCCAGCTATAAAAGCAGGCTACCCTCTGCACACTTGACTGCCTGAGGGGATGAGAGCAAAAGAGAGAGAGCAAAAGGGAAGGTGAAACATGGAAATAAAGTGAGAGAAAGAGTGGCCATGGCAGAGCTGTAAAGAAGCAGCTCTGTATGTAGTTACATTAAGGCCACGGCCATAAGCTTTTGTTGCTGCACACTGGAGGGGAAAGCTCAGCGTTAGGTGAGTGAGCTTACGGATGATGAGAAAATTATGAGTGTGGAGTGTGAAACCTGAAACTTAAGAGACTGACTTCTCTCTCTTTAGGATTACACTTTTTCCAGGAATGAGAATCCCTCTTCAATTATTCATATTAAAAATGTCATAATGAATATATTAATAAGGCTGGAAAAAAAGAAAAAAAAGTGAATTATTAAAAGATAAATTTTGATCAAATATATGAAGCCTTAATCTTGATGGATTTTTTTGTGTTGGTTGACCTGACAGGGGCACGTGAGGATTTTCTTTTCCATGAATATACTGTAGTGATGCCTCCTGTAGCTAACCTTTAACCCTGAGGCATCAACCTGCATCTCATTATAGCCAACGATAGCAATCGCTTTCCCAACCCCACCTACCGAGCTGCACGGTTACATGGATGAGCTGCTCAATTCCAATTACACTGTGGTGATTGCAATGCTGTCACAAAGGCCCACAAAAGCTGTTCAGTGGTGCACAGCCACACTCACACACACACACACACTGGAGAAAGAGAGTGGCTGGCTATTGTTGACGCAAGGAGAATTCAGAGAAGCTACATCAATCTTGTCATCAAAAATCAACATGCTTGTTAGTCTGTGTCTGTGTGTTTGTGTGTTTGTGTGAGTGTGCGCATGGGCTTTGGCTGTGGCCGTTGCTGTCTGTGTGTGCGACCGGATTGCTGTTGCATGTGTTTAGAAATGAGATTCACCTTTTGGTCTGAGCGAGGTTTTACTGGACCGTGGGTCGATAGATCAATGTTGAGTGGAAGGCACACACTCAGCACAGCCAGAATAGCTCTGGAAAGGCCACAGCAATCAGTCTTAGCCAAGTCTGTCCCCTAATCATCCAGTAGAGATTCTCATTCTGAATAGAGGCTATTTATAAACGGGCACTTGAAGCACTTCCAATGAAGTCAAATATGCAGCAATTACAGATATGGATAATTGAATGTGATGATGCATCCACCGTCCATCTTAAACTGTGATTCTTTACTGTGCGTCACCGTTGTAGGATACTAGAATATGAAGCAGCAGGTTTGACTTTAAGTCACTCTAATGATACTCAGAGGCAGAGGGCAGTAGATATAATCTTAGTGCTTCGGTTAAACCTAAATAGGCAGAGCCAAACCACAGATTGCTAGCTGGCGAGGCTGAATGGCAAATAAATAACCCTGATCAGAAATGGTGAACATACATCAAGCAAGTGGGGCTTCGTAATAATATTGTAGGTTCTCTCTCTCGTCTATTTTGGTTTAACTAAACCAATCAATGTGTTTCTGGCTCAGAGCAAAAAAAAAAAAAAACTTATTTTACTGTATTTCCTTTTCAACCACTATAAAAATCAGTCAACTGTAATTATTATTATTGCAGTTATGATACACCGGTAATTTCACTTAAGAATATGTAGGAAATCTTGGTCTGTGGTTATTGTGACAAATTGCAGAAAAAACAAGGAATTACGTTATGTTAACTTTGTATCATTTCAGTTCAATTACACCCATCGGCTAGTTTTGTAGCCAAGCTAGTGGTAAGGCTCTGTGGTTCGACAGTGGTCTGTCTGTTGGTCCGCCACTAAAGTCCAGACTGAAAGAAACATTGTATCAGTGCTAATTAAGTGAACATATTAAACATTGTGCCTCCTTAGCATGAGCAATGAGCTCGCATTATCGTTATTTTGAGCATGTTAACATTTAGCCCTAACCAACGCTGTGCTTCCAGAGCTGCTAGCATGGCTTTGATGGATGGCTCCAAACATTTTTGGTCAATACAATCATGAAATTACGTTTTGGAAACATTAAATTGTAAATGAAAAGAGCGGTTAACTGCTTCCTTATAGAAATTGGTGGTTTGTCTTCAAGCTAGCGCTCGATGTGCAGAACAGCAAAAATCTATGATTTATTCAAACTACATTATCTAATCCTCAACTCATTTCTAAGCACTAAAAAAAAGATTTATTTGAAAACATATGTATCACAATACACATTACCCATTTCAAAGGTATAATTCAGCTCCCTATATATTCATAGTGCTTTCAATTGTGTAGCATAATGTGATTATTTGGTCAGAATGCGGACCTGTATGCTGCATTCCTGAGCAGCTTCATGTGAGCCGACCGATCATTGATGTCATTCGTTTGAAAGCTGAATGAATGGTGAATGAAAGGATCATCTTTTTACGCTGTATGGGGGAAATTCATCATCTCTCCTTCCCACTCACCGAGACACACACACACACACACACACACACACACACGCACACACACGCGTAATCCCCCTCTTCTTAAGAAATGCAGATTAGAAAACAGTTCAGTTGTCCTTTTATATAGCTTATATGAGAATTCAACTATGCATGTTTACATTTCTGTGACAAGACTGAGTTCCAATCTTGTGCATGTGTTTTATCATGTCGTCATGTTTTATTTTTTTGCTTTTGGTGCATGCATTCTCCTTAACTTAACTTGAAATAAAAAACCTTGAAATATTTAAATCGCTTAGCAGATATTTTTCATTCATCTATCCATTAACATGGACATTTATGAATCTCATTTACATCACTTTATGTCCCTTCACACTGGACTCTGATGCACCCATCCATCCATCCATCCCACCTTCAAGGTGGAATGGATGGCTTCAGGCATTTTGCGGTGCTTAATTGTGTTCCCAAACTCAATTTTATAATCAAAGGCAGTTTAATTAACTTGGAGCCCTTCCTGATTTTCTTCTGGCTTTGATGCATTTGAAACAAAATAAGAACTTATTGGATATTTTCTATGAATATTTTTCCCAACCCTGGAAGGATGAGTCACCGGTAGTCCTCTGGTCCAGTCAAACCACAAAAAACATTTTCCCCCAAAAAAGCATTGGGCGGTTTTTTTTTGAGTGGGAGATCCAAATGGACAGAGAAAGAGAGAGAGAGAGGCTCACAGACAGAGGCACTGGGGCTGCTGCTTTTTTTTCTAATAAAGAAAGACTTACAGAGACAGTAAGGAAGATAGAGGTGCTGAGATGAGAGGCAGTGCTGTATTAGGACGTGTACTGTTGGGGAGAGGCATCCTGTACAGATAAGGAGATCGAGCTGGCTGTCAGAAGCAGCGGTATATCTGTCTCAGATTATGTTGAGATGATGGCTTCATCTTTATGGCCTGTTTATCTGCCCGGGATATTTACAGGATGACATGACAACAGCTCAGGCGGGAGGAGGAGGAAGAGGAGACTGGATGGAGCATTGTAGCTGCTGGGGATTTTACTGTGTACTCAGCCTCTGTGTGTGTTTACATGCTCGTGCCTTTCCATGTTTAATGCAAAGAAAATGACAATGCAAATCCCTGCAGACATAAACTAATAGTGCACGGCACGCACACATTTCACCTCTCTGTCCCTCGTCTCTTGCCGTCAACTAAAAAGCCTCTCAATAAGAATCTTGCTGAGCATCAGTCTTCCAGCATCTCCCTCCTCCTCCTCCTCCACCAGCTAACACTCTTCATGGTGTCTTGCCACACGCTAAACCTCTAATAGCTGTGTTTTGCTCAGTGATTTTCATTTAGGACTATTCTTTGCTAAAGCACAGGCCTCTTTGAAGTGGCTCCAGTCTGTTGTGTTCTGGAGGCATTGGCTATTTATTCAGGATGGCTGCATTTACATGGTGCTGGCCCTGAGGACACTGCGGCTAAACTTAAACAGGATGTAGTTTCTTTTTAAAAAATCATCTCAATTGCATAATTCAATATATTGACATTGTTTTTATTCATACACATTGTGCTGTATGTGAATCATGGCTGTGTATAAATTGGTCTCAGGAGGAGGGCACATTGAACATGAATACATAGCTGTTCTTCATGGAGAATAGCTCATTTCTAGATAAGAGTCAGGCTGTAACGCTGGTTTTTGCAATGTGTGTGTTTGTGTGCATGCGCGTGTTTGTGTGTATTTATACCTTCATCACTTGCCAGTATGTGTGTGTGTGTCTTTTTTTTCTTCTGTGTTGCCTACATGTGCATATTTGTGGCTCGCTCCTGTTCACTCAGTGTGTCTGTCCTCATCTGTCTCTCTCTTTACACATGCACACACACACACATTTTTGGGAGAGAGAGAGGGAGAGAGAGCTTTGCTGGAAGGAAACAGCTGTCTCTCTGTATGTCAGGCCTGGGATCTGAAGAGGTAAGGGAGTAAAGGAGGAGGAGGAAGAAGAGGATGAAGAGCATGGCAGTGCCTGGGGAGCTATGACAGCCATCACACTTACAACAAAAAAACCTCACATAACCCAAGCCACACACAAAGTGAGGACCAACACACACACCTGGATCACAGTGTGAAGGTTATGTAGAGAGCCCCTGGGTGTTTGTGGTGTGCCAGTTAAAAACTTTTAGTACCTGACGCATTGTGGCTGCACACAGCGCACTTTGACCTAACGGGGTCCTCAGAGCCGGAGCTAATGTGCTAAATGTGAGCTAACTCTTTTCATGTTTAGTTCTCATATTGTCAGTGCAGAAAAAAGTATCTGAGATGATTTTCAGACACGTCTCAGTGAACTGAGCGTCTAAATGATCCAAATAAAGAATGAAAGTGTGTGAGTGGTTTTCACGTTGGGTGCTAATGTGTCTGCGGTCAGGAAGCAGCCTGATGTCTGACTGACTGTTTTCCACCTGTAAAGATGTCTTCTTTTACTTACTCCCTCTCCTCTCTTATTTTATTCTTTACTTCCTCAAAGAAAACGTTCCTTTCTTACTCTTTCCATTTCCTTCTTTGTTAACTTCATTCCAATCTCTTTCTTTATCTTTCTTGTTTTCTTCTTTCTGTTTTTCTGTCCGTCCTTCCTCCTTTTATTCCTCATTTCTTTCTTTCTGTCATCTTTGTTTTATATACCAATGTTTCCTTAATTCCTTTGACCCTTACATTCTCACCATTTGCCGTTGTCTTCCCACACTCTGTCATTCCTTTTTTCCTTTCTCTTCTTTCATGTGGATTACGTTCTTTCTTTCTTTCTTTCTTTCTTTCTTTCTTTCTTTCTTTCTTTCTTTCTTTCTTTCTTTCCTTCTTTCCATTCCACCCTCTTTATATCCTCTCGCTCTCACATACAAAAATGTCACCTCTGTGTACACTCGCTGACACTCACTCAAACCAAATAACCTGTCACACTTTCCCATTTGTGCGTGCGATGGCCGACGCAGACATCAGATTACAGCGGAGGAGGGTTGTAGCAGCGAACAGCGGTAAACACGGTCACGTATCGTCAGACACAAACGTGCAGGTGCGCCCGTCTCAAGCGCTTGCAAAAGACTTTTTTTTCTCAATTTATCAAATGTCATTGCAAAGGTCAGCTTTCACTCACGTTATGCTTGAGATACAACAATGTACTGCCTCCTCTCATCTCTGTTTTCCCCGTGGTGCTGATGATGGCGGTGTTTTTGACCCGTAGGTGGGATTCACTACTTACCCTCTCGCATTTAAAGCTTACCTGCCTCCTCACAGCGCAACACCCCCCTCTTGAGGTTTTTATAAAACCTCTTTCAAGCTGTTCCCTCTTGTGTGTGTGTGTGTGTGTGTGCGTGCGTGCACAGTAGAGTTTGATAGGACGTATAGATGTGTGTGTTCACAGGTTGTGTTTGAGCCTGCACGCACTCTGCCGTGCCCGTGGGTTTGACAGATGATGTGTGACAAGTGTGTGGAGTCAGCCCTTTGGTGGGCACCCGCTGGGGATGGAGGATGCCCTTGTCCTTTTATATTTTACAGCATATCTTTTTACTCCTCCGCTCTGCTTCCCCTCTTCTCTGTGGCCTACGACTATAGCTAAAGGCTTATGGTGATCGATTGGCAGTTTGACTTTGAAACCAGATAAAACATCCTCTCTGCACTACGCCCAAATGCACAGTGACACAGTGACATTTGGGTTATTAAACATCACCTTGGATCAGATATTCACCCTTATTACAAAGTCGAGGGAGACAACATTTTTGACAATGTTTCATTTCCATATTTCAGCTCAGTTCAAGATAAATCAGAGGATGCAAGAGCATGAGCAAGCAGCGTTCAGAAGTGAGAGAAAATAAAGCCACACTACACTATGTTCATCTGTGTGGAAGGAATTCACTGAAATGCTTTGTGCATAATGTTGAGCTGTCACAACTTCTGGATTCTTCATGATGAATGACTTGGAGCCGCTGGGATGCAACTTTGTATTCAAAAAGGGAAACAAGGATTTGGAGTGTGAGCACCCAGGAATGCTCAAGTTAAATTTTACAACAAGGATAAAGCAGCGGAGGATACAAAAAAAGAGAAGAAGCATTTTTTAAACATACTCTATGTATGTGTCACAGCTGGCCAGTTGAACAAGACATTGTAACGTACACAAAGGATTTGGTTTACACATCAGGAGAAGAGCTTCTCATTCTCGGGAAAAAAAATCTAATAATTTCTTCTGTGGTTTGGACGGGAGTCTATTAAAGTCTGCAGGTCTTTGGCTTGGAGACGACACATTTATAAGAGAAAGTCTGTCTCGCAAACTGGAGCATAGAGTTCAAACGAAGTGGATACTTACCAGGCAGGAGAAATCTAATAAAACATGCTATTAAATTGCATTATGGGAGATGTAGGATCCAGGGAGGCTGAGCTTTTTAAGCAACTCAAAGTTCTAATATCTTGGCCACCGCTGCACTTTGAGCCTCCCCAGCTTTGTGAGAGAGCAGTG
The DNA here is from genome assembly GCF_905171665.1 of Trachurus trachurus. NCBI lineage: Eukaryota > Metazoa > Chordata > Actinopteri > Carangiformes > Carangidae > Trachurus > Trachurus trachurus. Next base: position 19,780,913 of record NC_139913.1, on the reverse strand, counting down.
CTGCTTTCCCTGTGAAAGTCTCTGAAGTTAAATGCTGAAACAGGAACACTTTGGCTGCTCTATGATGGTTTTATCCGTAGACTATAAATAAAGATGGACGTCGGCTCCACGATGTCGCCAACAGGTTTCTGAGGAGAGCTTTTGAAGCTCAGAGTGAGCCTCTCCGGTGTCGCCATCTTGCCAATACCTGACTCCGCCAAGATCGCAGCTAATCCAAAAAGGGGAGGGGCCAAGACTTTGTGCGGCCAAGATTTTTTCTGGCATGCATATGTTTACCCAAGTGTCACTCAAAGTCGCACCGCTCTAAATTATGCAGAAATTGAAGCCCTTACAACATTCAAATTAGCGAGTTATACAAAAATTCACCCCTGAGAACTTCTCACAAAGGAAGAAATCAGCCGTAGAGACCAAAACCACTTTTTGTACCAGGCTTAAAAACTTCTGTTGTTAAGTTAACATGGTTAAAATCGATTGACTCACTTTTGGAGCCGGCTTCACGCAGCCATTCAAAGAATCCAGGTTTGGTACATGTTGCCTTCATCTCTCAGTCTCGGAGGTTACCGCTCGGTTCCATCCCATCACAGGGACGAGGTGTCTAATGTTCTGCTCTAACTGTGCTGAACTCTTGCTGCTGTGTAGGAGTGCGCATGGCACTTTCTTTACCTCCATTGAAAGTAAAGAAACTTGAACAAATAACAGTGCATCTGATGAGTGTGTTTTATGCTGCAGCTTCAGGTGAGATATCTCTCTCTGACTTGATGTCAATACCAGGGCAGAAGGAAATGCCTCTTACTTATTTTCCCTCCTTCCTCTCTCTCTCTCTCTCTCCTGCTGGCGTTGCAGAGGTCAGCTATGTGCTGTATGTGCACAGGTAGATTTTCCAGATGCAGTGCTCTCACTCACCTTTATATTCTCCCACCGCTGTGTGTTTGCTGCTGTAGACCTGCGCTGCCACGGTGGTTGCCGGGGCCCCTCGGAGCGGGGAGCAGAGCCAAGAAACTGTCTGGCCACCCCAGTGTAAACTGTGTGTTTACGGCGGGGGCCGGGGTCACTGTGGGCGCGCTTTGGCTCGGTACATCTCACCTGCTGCCGATGATAAAGGATCCGATGTTGGTGCAGACAGACGGCCGTAGTGGCGCCACCAAATCTCCTTAAAAAAATATACAGTTTCTTCTGTACATACAGATCAGCATTTGGCAGGTCCCACTCTTCGCTGCAGGAGGAAAAATAAATGTATGCTTCTCCTGGCGGCCCGCTGCAAGATTTCTACTTATCATTCAGCATAAATCCGCCGTGGATTTGTAAATATTTTAAAGGTTAAGCTCAACCAGGCAGTCCAAAGTGAAAGGGACGAGAAGCTGTTGAGTAACCAGCATCTCTGCCCTCCTCTCTGTTTTCTCCGAGCTTAGCGCATACTGTGTGCTCAAACATTTATAGACTTTATTATGTGGTCATGCATTTATGTATGTTCCCTCTGCCTTGCATTGACAGCGCAGCTTCCTCGTAACAACAAGCCCCTAATGGTTTGCTTGATCACAACATGCTCAGATTTGCCTGAACACAGGTGCTGCTGTTAGAGGATTCAGACATAATGTAGTGTAATGCCGAACAGCTGCATATTTGTTAAGTTCAAAGAGCACAAATCTCCTGTAGTTTGTCCCTGGTTATTGTCTCTGTTTCACTGCAGTGCAGCACCTTTGTCACATTGATCTCCTCGCCTTACCTCGCTTCTTCCTCGCTTCCCTCTTTTCACTTGTTCCGTCTCTCTCTCTAGGTCAGCGTTGAGGAGGGGAGGGAGGGGGGGCGTCATGCCATGCTCTAAATAACTTTATTGACATTTCAATTGGATGTGGATCACGGTAATTATCCAGCCTTCCTGCTTCCTGGCTGGCATTCAGTGGAGAGCAGAGAGCCACATCTCGAGCCGGGGCCACAGGCACAGAATATTTTCTCTGCGATGCAAACGCAGCGCTCGTGTTCACACGGTCGTGCCATTATCCAGAAACAGTGACACAGAACATGCTCACGTAAACACGTTTGACTGACGTGTTTTTGGTGCTTGTCGGAGCTGAAGAATAGGAGCACGGGCAGAAGCGGCTTATTGTGGTATTTTCCCCTATAGAGACAGAAATGTAGTAGCACCATGTGAGGTATGCTTGTGGATTTCTTTAAGGTCGAATGGCCATGAATCATTGCAGTAGAATGTTTGCTCATGCTTATCCTGCATGAAACCTCCACGGCCGTGCTCCTGTACAGTCAGCACGGTCAGGAAATGTTGCCAAGTGAGACTTTGCTATCAGACATATTGTCTGTGTGCTTTCTTCTCCTGTGAACCTAATCAGATTGTCTTTCTTTACTCTATTGGATTATCTCAGGAATGCTGGAGATCAATGCTTTCGCTCAAATGTCAAAGTTAATTGTTGACGTTGACATGTCTCCAGGAGAGTTTTTTTTTTCTTCTTTTTTTTTTGCTTGGTGGCAGTTACATAATAATCCTATAGGTTTGACATTTTTTCTATAGCGTTGACAATTAATCCTATTGTCATTCAAACTACTTTTGTCTTGTCTGTTGTATCTAAAGGTTCAGCCTGGAGGCAAAACACCAGCAGCCCTAAAGCTCAAAGCTTAAGACACCACTGCTTAACCCAACATGTAAAACCACTCAAAAAATCAATTATCTATTATTGGAGTGTGAATTAAAAAATAGATGAATCATGATTTGTGTTATCATGTTTTTAGGGTAAAACCTAGGTCAAATTAAAGACAATTTTTTTTACATTTACATTTAGATTAAACAGAATCTTCAATTCAAAGTGTTTCACAGGAGAGGGACAACACCCACACAAGTCAGAACAGAAAGAGACCTTGAAGGAGGCACTAAGTGCTGAAATGTTCTTTCAGACAAAATGCAAGAAGATCAAGAAAATCAAGTGCTCATTAGGAGCGAGTTAGGAGTGTCAGGGCGTTAGAGGTGCCTGTTTTCAAGAACGAGTCTAGCTCGTTCCACCATCACTGCCTTGTGTGTGTCCAATCCAGGAAAAACATTAGTCACCAATTATTCTGATTTAATTACCATTGCATCCGTGTTGCCGTTCTCATCCAGTTAACATGCAGAAAAGATCTTAGACTAAAGGTTCATTAATTAAAAAAAGCTTTCTCTCCTTTTCAGCTTTTAAACAGACAAGATGAAACGTATTCATTAGTGAGGTTCTGGTAAACAGAGTTCAGATTCAGGACCGAGCTGGGCTAGCTGTTTCCACCTGTTTCCAGTCTTTATGCTAAGCTAACCTGCAGCTTCTGGCATGTGTTTTATGTTTTATTATACTGATTTTCTCTCATTCTTAGCATATAAAACTTTGAAGTTTCCATCACACAGCTGTTGTTAGACATACATTTCTAAGCAGGCTGTCGTTCACATCGTCATTGAATTTTTCAGCTTGAATCCTTCCACCTCACGCTCACTTCACTTCCCTAAAGTTCATCTCAAACTTTTATACATCACATTGCCTAAGAAACATGGCTGATTTATTCATCGGAGACTAATTTTCCTGACATTCGGCAGGAAATAAATTCAGGGCCTGACTTTGCACAACTGTCCCCATCAATAAGACAGTTGTAGTCACTTCGTATGCTAGACTGAATGATATTGTCTTGTTGTGGTGCTGAGCAGCGCTGGTTTAAATAGACACCGCTCTCCGCTTTCAAAGTCAGTATCATTTTTCCTTGATGTAGAGTGAGAGCTGTGTCCCTGAAGCGAGGCTATCCAGAAGAAGAGAGCGATACAATCAACAGACAGCGCTCGGCCTTTACTGGCAGAGCCTCGACAGCCACTCGGGAGTGAGGGATGAGCGGGAGAGAGGAGAGGAGAGGAAAGAGGCTGAGAGACATAAAAAAGGAGGAATAGTTCACCACTGACACACTGGATATGTTAATTTTTGATGCTGATCACAGTTGCCAGCAGCAGAAATGCGAGCTAAAGAGCCCTAAACTGTTTTCAAAGCATGTTTTTGCACTTTTTTGCTCACTATGGTCAAACCCGGCCACACATTTGTATGTGGCTGTCTGTCAAAGGCTGAAAGGAAGATAGAGGATGGAGAAAGATTTGAGGAAAAGACAGAACCAGAGTGATAAAGAGAGGAGGAAATAGAGGGATTTTTAGCAGATGAGTGTGTTTCTGGGCTCCGTGTTGGGTTAGTTAATGACTAGTGCAAATGTCAGCCACGCAGCTGTGGAGTTACAATCAGCCAGCCAGCTGAGGAAAGGAGCAGAGGATGGAAAAGGAAAGAGAGACAGGGAGAAAGAGAATGAGGCGGACAGATATAAAGTGTTAAGCAAGTGGACACAGGAAAAAAAAAGAAAAGAAGCAGTTCTGTGCGAGGGAAGAGGGAGAAGCAGAAGAGGTGAGATAGAGGATTTTGAGCGAAATAAACAGTGAGAGGCATCCGGAGGGAATAAAGTGAAGAGAAGTAGAGACAGAGAAGTTGCCAAGATAGTTTCCATTCTTCTCATCCTCCCTCAACTAGCTGAAACAGAAATGCAGTCCAAATCATTACACGCTGCCTTCCTGGAAAGTATTTGCTGTTGTCAATAAAAAAGAAAAAGAAAAAGAAAGAAAGGCAGAGAGGATAAAAGGAAAAATGGCTAAAATATGCAGCTCTTCTGTAGAAAGATTGCAATGTTGATGATGGAAACGCTTGTACTTTTCAAAGACATTTACATATTTTCAAACACGCAGCACCTTCTCTGGGAGGCTTTTCACCTCCTCTTCCTTTGACTTTGCCTTTTTTACCCCGGCCGTCCTGTCTGTGCTGCCCCGTCCTGGCCCGTGTTCCATCAGCTCTGGGATTTAAGCCTTTAAGAGCCTCTTTTCCCTCCAGTAAGAGCTTTAAGGCAGAATGTGTGTGAAAAGCAGTTTTTTGGGGGAAGGATCAGAGCTGGACAGAAATAGGTACAGATCGAGAACAGGAGTGGATGTTTTGAGGAGGAGGAAGTCTTTGACCTTGAATTGTCCCTCTCCCTCCATGTTGCCCCACAAAACACCCACTCTAACTCTGAGGAGGTCCTTTTTTTTCTCCTCCTCCAAGGCAAGGACACTAGTTTATTGCGTCTTGGTTATTGCTCACAAATGCTGTTCACAGTATTAGGTACATGGGTGTAAAGCTGCAGAGTTTTATCACTGACTTGGCTGCAGTGGTGTGAGGCGTCTTCGGGAATGTGAAGTTGCACTGAAGATTTGGGTCACGATGCAGCAGTATCAGTGTATACAGGAATGATGAATTCCTGTGGTATGCATTGTGTTTATTATGAAATGATAAGTGATCAATTGATCAGCTGGTCTGCAGTAAATTAAAAAATGTAAATATATTGGTCATTTCTCAGACAGAAATGATGAAATGTGACTGTTAACTGGTTTTCTTTGTCTTTTTACAAAAGTAATTTGAATATTTTTGCGGCAAAACATGTTAATTTCAGCTATTTTTCAATGTTCGAGAGCCCAAATAATTAATAAGAAACAATCTCCAGTTGCAGCTCTAATTCAACATGTTGCATTATGAATGTAACTCTGTGCCTTTAGCATATGCTGACTGTCTAAACCTCTGCTTTGCACTGTAGCTATACAGTACGTAACCTCTAAGCCTTTGTCCTTGTGTCCACGCAGGCAGACACGGGAGCAGGAGACGCCTCCAGACTTCTTCTACTTCTCCGACTTCGAGAGACACAACGCCGAGATCGCTGCCTTCCACCTGGACAAGTAGGTGAAAACCAGCCTGTTCAGTGTGTGTGTGTGTGTGTGTGTGGAAGAGAGGGAGCGTTTGGTGGTGTAACGTTAACGGACTAATGATGATGATTTGACACAAACCAGAAGCTGAATATAGATCAACCAAACTGAAGTAGCAATTTTATTTCTTTTTTAACTAAAGTATTATTAAATGACAGGCTCTGAAAAGATAAATGCCCCCAGGCAGCAGTGGAGGTCACAGACGTTTTGAACTCGACCCCTATTTTAACTCTTTCTTGTCCAAACACTCAGGGGTGGGCAACATCCTGCTGCTTCTGCGCCCCCCACCACCATTCCCCCCTCGATTTGCTAATTTGCCTTTCCTGGTATCGGCTCATTAACCACCCAGGAGGAGCAGAATCCCTGGAGAACAGCAGACCTGAGTGGCTCGACCTGGGTACCTCAGTTTTACAGTAAAGCTTATCTGTGATCAATAGGCTATAGCGTTACTGATACAGTGCTGTTCAGTATATGTGTGCAGGCACAACCATTTCTCTTCAAAGCACTCCTTCTGCATGTTTATTTCTACGTTTGCTTCTCCTTTTCACTGCTGCTGTCCTTCAGAGGCTCATCTTTATTTATTTTTTAAGCACAGTGAGTGTGAGCTGGGAACCCGTACAGTAGAGGCTTGGAGCTCTTGGAGGGCCATGAGTCATAGAGAATGAATGCTTCCCTCCCGCAGCCAGCATCTGACTGAACAATGACTGCAGCCTCCTTGCTTAGCTAACCACCATGCTCTCTGACTTCACTGCCTTTACAAGGCTAACACTTTATGGCCAGCCTGCTGGGCCCGCCTGCTTGGAGAGACTTTAATGAAAAGAGAAAACCTCGTGAGGGTCTCTGATCGACCAGAGAGAGAGAGGCCGATGAGTTTCGGCAGCCGTGTTGCTTTGAAGTGGAGCTGATGTCACTGTGGCTGCACGTAATTATGAGCGGAGGAATGGTGTTGTGCTGCGAATGCTGGTGACACATGGTGATACTGAGGTCACACACATACACATCCGCTCACATACAGTACACACACACACACATATGGGCCCATGGAGGGATGTGATGTTGAATCTGCTTTTCCTTCAGGCACAATGACACAGTTCAGCAGCAATTGCATTAGCAGCAGCTTTCTACACCAGTCTGCTACACATCTGGGCCTCCTCTACACACACACACACACACACACACACACACACACACACACACACACACACACACACACACACACACACACACACACACACACACATGAAAACACGCTCACACACTCCCGGCATATGTGTGGGTTAAGGGGAAGAGGAGGAAACCAAAGGCATGAAAGGCCCTGTGCCCATTCTAAATATAAGCCAGGCAGGGTTTGCCAAAAGCAGCGCTTTATTTTTTTTTCCTTATTTTGTCTGTTCTAAATTAGAGCCTGGCTACAGAGTTGCCGCTGCCGCTGCTGCTGCTGCTGCTGCTGCTCCTGCTGCTGCTGGTGCACAGACTTAGGCTACACTGCCTCCCAGGGGGCCCACAGACACACACTCTTTTTAAAGCAGCACTTGCACGGGCGTGTGCACATACCCACAAAGAGACGCTGTATTTTATTATATAGGCTGCACAGCTTTAAGCTTCATTAATTATATGATTAGATTTAAATGGGAAGTGCACTTGGCATCGCTGCATTAGGTAGTCAGCAGATATAAAGACAATAGAAGGTACAATATGACCTTAAAATATGAAAGCATATAGCTCCATATTCATGAGAGCCACTTGGGGTCTTCTACATTTTTCTACTGGGAATATGTGAATGTGATGATTCTCGCTTTTGTTTGATGCACAGGCATTTCGGTCCCAACCTGAATATATCACCAAGCTTAACGTGGGCACCATGGGAATAAGGTTTACCTGGGGGAGGGGGGCTAAAAGTGTGTGTGTGGCAAAGGGAAGTGAAGCCAGCTCTAGCTGTTCCTTTTAGCGTGGCAGCAGGCCCAGGCCCAGCAGGCCAAACCACGCTGTGTGGCACTTGTTCCCGTGTCCTTCTGTCTGTTTGCCAGCGAGCAGGAAAGAGACATGACTGTGTGCGTCTGTCTCCGTCCACCCACCACCAAGCTACCTGATGGCATCATTTGTACAAGGGGCTCTCGATTAATGGCTGTCCCCCCCTTTTTTTCTTCTCTCTCTCTCTGTCTCCACCTGGTTTTCCCACGTCTCTCTACCTCTTTTCCTCATTCTGCTGCCTCCATTTTTAATCTCAGCCGCTCTTCCTGTGCCTCTCTGCCCTCAGGCTTTGGCCATTAGGTGCTGTCAGGGGCATCAATTTTTAAAGAGCCTGTGCTGATGTTATAGCTGGATGGTATTGATGGTAGGCGGCTGCACATGCATAAAATAGGCATGTGGCACGCACTCAGGGAGACAGACACACAAGCTCTCTGTAAAAAGTCACCTTATTTTTCCCCCAATGGACACACACATACACATAGATATTAAAATCATGCAAAGACACAGTCCCACAGAGAGGAGGACTATTGATATAAATCCCCAGGATGGGTGAGAATTTACATTGTGAAGGGCGTTGAACTGATGTGGAAGTTAAAATGTGTCTGATGTAGAGTCACAGCCACAGCCGAACCGCTGCGAGGTTTACCGCCGTGCGGTGTGAATGGCAGGTATTATATTATTTATGTCACAGTGCCCCCTGTTGACAGTGATATTCAATTGCGTGACGACAGTATTTCCACTTGGATGTAGGTCTTTAGCCCAGTGGGGGGACGGATCAGGCGAGATTGTGGGATTGAGTCCCATGTCAGGTCACATCTTATTTTGCCTACATTTACAAATAGCTTGTCCTTGTTGTGACCCGTTCAGGACAGACAACTCAAAAACTGTAACATCCCCCCAAAACAGTACTGTGAGTTATTGTTATTATCACCATTATTACTCCTTAAATTCAGTTTTAAACCTTAAAACTGTCTCATTTGCAAACAAACCTTCTGTATCCATGACTTTGTGATTCATATTTTAGATTTTGCCTACATTTATCCTCTGTCCTACAGGGTGTGACACTTTGAGCCACTGTTTTGTTTTGCTTATGTTCCTAAATCACGACCATTAAATGTAATGCCAGATTAGCAGTTTCTGTTTGCACTCTACTTATGGAAGGAAAAGTGATTCTGGAGTTATATTTTTTACAGTTTCTAAGCAGATTTATGGACATCTATTTGTGATAGACAGAGACAGTGATCGCCTGGGAAGCAGTGAGTCTGAAAGCCACAATACAAGTTCTGTATGTGTATCATTTCTGTTATATATGACCTTGTTGTTGCGTGGCCCGCATCAGCAATTAACTTCCTGTTCTTTGTAGCTGTAGCCTTCACTTCACCTCACACAGTATCTTTGCCCCTTGTCTCTCCCTCGGAGCTCCCCCCGTTAGTTCAAACTGTGAAACAGGCGTCCTGTGGGGAGCCTCAACCTCTGCTCTCCTGTGACGCCAGAGCTTATCCCCTCTGTATTTGTCTCCGTCCTGCAGGATCCTGGACTTTCGGCGCGTCCCTCCCGTGGCCGGCAGGCTGGTCAACATGACGAAGGAGATCAGAGACATGACACGAGACAAAAAGCTCTGGAGGACCTTCTTCATTTCACCAGGTACACCGAGGGGTGCAGGCTTCCAGGTTTTCAGAGACACATTAACGAGAGGAAAAGTTTCACCGAGATCAAATCTTGGAACTGATTTTGCTTACACCCACGGAACAGACAAAAAGAAAATGCTGCACAAATTCTTTACCAGTTCTTTTTTTGCACCACAAGGCAGAAGGAAACGCACAATGTGACAAAGTCGAAAAAAAAAACCTTGGCACAGTTTCCTCAACTTGAAGAAGTTGTAGTCCGAACCAAATGGAGGGTTTCCTCATAATGTAGAGCAAAGCGAGTTCTGTGCCCTGAATTACTGGGATATTCATTTGCAACGGATTAGTATTATCAGGGGACTTTAGCTTGTACTAAAGCACGACAGTTAATTAGCGATGCAACTTTTTACTTTACATATTATACACATGGAGAATTACTGGCAATCTCAGCAATTAATACAAGCCACTGAACGTCCCCAGGTAATTTTAATCTCGTACAAAATTGGGCATTAAATGTATCTGGTGTGAATCCCTTAAGGACAGAAAGAATGAAGTCACATATAACATATTTAACACATATGATGTAGTAAATACTATATATACATATATACTGTATGTAACTTTTTCATTCTCAGTGGTCTCACTGAGCAGAAATAACAATGTGTGTTCTTTCTGTGATTCTCAGCCAACAACGTGTGTTTCTACGGCGAGTGTTCGTACTACTGCTCCACTGAACACGCTCTGTGCGGTAAACCAGACCAGATAGAGGGCTCCCTTGCCGCTTTCCTTCCAGACCTGGCCCTCGCCAAGCGCAAGACCTGGAGGAACCCGTGGAGACGCTCCTACCACAAACGCAAGAAGGCAGAGTAAGGAATCTATCCCACACTCAGACAGTGATGCATTCACAGACACTCAGTAGAGGCAGACACTGTGGAGTCCAACTATCTGGTGGTATTTATTACACTCGCCGTCGGTTAGCAGAGGCAATAACTCATGAGAGCTGAGCAAGAGGTCTGTGATGTGTTCACCGTGTGTCACAGCTGACCCACATCCAAAAACAACACAACAGACTGTGCAAATCCTTCTGTGCAAATAAACACTAAATGCAGTCTTGTCACAATTTACTTGTTTTCCCAAATTCTGCACAGCACAAGATAATTAAGAAGAAACAAGGGAGGCAGATTGGATTGTGTTGATGTTTTTGGAAAGCAGATGAATAAATGAAATAAATACTACCAGATTAGAAATGTGAACAAAATGTTTTTTTGTGATAAATGCTCAGATGGGAGGTGGACCCGGACTACTGCGAGGAGGTCAAACAGACTCCACCATATGACAGTGGGACACGACTGCTGGACATCATGGACATGACCGTCTTTGACTTCCTCATGGGTGAGTTAGCATGCCTCACACTGTTTAACTACAGATGCATGCAGGCTGGTGAATGTCCTTTGTTACAGGACGATACTGTCCCCTGAATAGTTTCATGTTTTCCAACACAGGGAACATGGATCGCCACCATTATGAGACGTTTGAAAAGTTTGGAAATGAGACCTTCATCATTCATCTAGACAACGGCAGAGGGTGAGGCACAGCTTGTTGCATCATTTGTCACTCAGAACTTAATTGCACTTGTACATCCATGTTAAAATACACTTGTACATCCATATTAAAATCCAAAAAAGGCGAAAGTTACACAAATAAACTCACAACATGCTCGTATCGTGAACATGGTGTCTATTTCATTAAGTTTATCCTGGGGAAAATGCCTGTGGTTGCTGTGCACACTGATGCTGACTGACATGAAGATTTAATAACCTTAATGTGTTGGCTGCTGAGTTATAGATGCAGTGGGAATGATCGAGGGCTTTAAAACACTTCAGTATTGAAGTGCAGTCCTTTAATGCATTACATATAGAAGTCATAAACTATATATTTAATCATAATTAGCTTATATGCAATAATAATAAATCAGTGCGTAATATTGAGCAGAAAACTATTGCTCAGATAATATGTTGCCTATATATCATGTTTTTTTCAAGCAGTTTATTATTATTTAAATGATTATATAAGCATCTATAAATACATGACGAATGTAGTAGTAGTATACAGGACAGCAAAACATGCCTCTTCTATATAAAAACGAAGTATATCATGATAAGATCTGCATAAGCTGATGCACAACTATTGCACTAGACAAACAGACGCTTGTACAACAGCACAAGAAGAATGAAACTACTAGTCAGTGATCACATTCAGCACAGTTTGTGATTCTGTTTTTTATTGTAGCTTTGGAAAACACTCCCACGACGAGACGTCCATCCTGGTGCCTCTGACTCAGTGCTGCAGGTAAGGCTTTCTTTGTGGGGATTTTATGTCGCTTGATTAGAGGGGTATTATGGCATTATTGATCCCTAAGGACTAAAAGGAGATAAAGATAGTAATCTCTGAGAGGCTACTAAACTTCCTAATTGCCCACAACGTTATCTTGCTTGAGTTACACAAGCAGGATTTGCATGTGATTTGTTGCATTCACGGGATTGCATTGCATTGCATTTACTCTCCCACTGCTCTCTTTCTGCAGGGTCAGGAAGTCGACCCACTTGCGTCTGCAGCTGCTGGCTAAGGAAGAATACAAGCTGTCCATGCTCATGGCAGAATCCCTGGTGAGGGACCGCCTGAGTCCCATCCTCATCCAGCCACACCTGGATGCCATGGACCGACGACTACGCCTGGTCAGTGCTTCATTTTATAGTGTGTGCCTGTGCAATGTGCAGTAACTCAATTGACCAAGTAATTGGCATTTTTTTAATCAGTAAATTTGATCATTTTTGTGAAAAAGTGCCAAAGACATTATTGGTTTCAGCTTTTTAATTGTGGGTATTTACTGACTTCTCTCCTATGACAGAAAATTGAATACAGATTGACTTGAGTCAATCAGTTAAGAATCGGGAACTAAAATCATTGTCAGTTTAGTCACACAAACTGTTAAACACATTGATAAATACACTTAAAGGGATAGTAGCATTTTTTTTTAAAGTGGGGTTGTATGATCTACAAATAGCCCCTAAGTACTTTAATTGCAGTAGAAGACTCTCTGCACTCCTCCCGTTAGCAACGCCAGCCCATAGCCCTGCCCAGAGATTTACAACGTACAGTGTTGTGAACAGACCCAAAGAAATGGCCTGTTTTCACGGCCAAATAAAAACAGAGTTTTTCCTGCACTTTGAGTGGCTGGAAAAAAATTATATTATAGCGAACAATGGAACTGTGTATTTTTTTTCAGGTAAAACCTCTTTTAGGCCGCGAAAATAGGCCGTTTCTTTGGGTCTGTTCACAACACTGTATGTTGTAAATCTCTGGGCAGGGCTATGGGCTGGCGTTGCTAACGGGAGGAGCGCAGAGAGTCTTCTACTGCAATTAAAGAACTTATGGGCTATTTGTAGATCATGCAACCCCACTTAAAAAAAATGCTACTATCTCTTTAACCTATTAGCTAAGCATATCTTAGCTTTAAGATAGTAAAGATAGCTTCTCTCTGGCCTGAACCGACAAAATCCACCTACTATCATCTCCAAAAATCATAAAATGACATTTTAACCCTCCAGTCTTTATACAAACTAAACAAGCAATGGAACCTCTGAATTAGTCTAAGGTAAGTAGTTAAATGTGTTCTTGTAACCTTTGGACAGAGTGAAGCTAGTTGTTTCCCCTTATTTCAGTGTAAACTAAGTGTCTGATCTGGGGGTAATATCAATCTTCTTATTGAACTGCCGTTCAGTGTGTCTTTGTAAGAGGCTAGACTCTGACCCAGCTTGACAGACAATTAAAATATCTTGTCTTGTGTCACTAGGTGCTGAATGTGCTGTCAGAGTGCATTGAAAAGGAGGGCTACAATTATGTGGTGGAGGACGACCTCCAGGGCGACCGAGGGACAGACCACATTCACACCGGCCCGCGACGGAGGTAGCTGTCCGGGGGCGCTGGCAGCTGGATAAGACTGAGTTCCTGGAGATAAGAGACTGGACTGAGCTGAGATTCAGTCTTTCTTTTAAAGTGAACTAGTATCCTGAAACACAGATGAGCTCCATCTGTAGCCTACACCCCAGAGGGCTTGATTTTTGCTGAAGCCACCGAGAAGCCCACCTGCCTGAGGTAAATTATAAGCTGTCTGGAAGTGGAAGCCTGCTGGATAGGACCGGACTTTTGTCAAAACAGTGCAGCGACTTTAACTGCACCCTAAAGCTCCAGATGCAGGTGATGATGTCGAAAACTTCTGGATTGATCTGGGCCCAGACAGAACTGAAACCCACCCTGCATCACCTAGACTCCTTAAATTATCCAACCCTGACTGTAGTGTAGGATAGTTATCACCACAGCTGACCCAAACACCCACCGACCCACCGCAGCATTACCAAACCATGAAAGTCTTGCAAGAGACTCTTTGTCTCGTTCAGGACCCTTTTTTTGAATTCAGTGAATTCTGCGGGACTTGTAAAGAATCTCCTGACCCTCCCCCTCCGCTCTCTTCACAAGTTGAATTATGTGTTTCTACGTATCGTTGGTATTGCAAGTGTTTTGGTTGAACATTCACAGTGGAGGAGGAGGTGGAGGTTGACTTCCTGTTGTCTTAATGATCAAAATAATGTTTTGAGTTTTGCTGCAAAATGTTTTATTGCATAGTGTCTTTTTTTATATATATAAATATAAATTTTATTTCTGCTGAGCTGCCTCAGCTTCTATCATCGGTATTCAAAATGGGAACATGTGATTGGAGTGCAGGTTTACTCCTGGATTTGTCCATTAATTTTGCCCATAAATGTCCTTGAGAGAGTATTTATTAAAATTCATATTTATTGTTTACAGTGAATACTAACACAGCTCCATTTTTCTGTTTAAGAGTAACTATTAAATTTACATCACAGAGGTGTACTTCTTTATTTGTCCAAAAGAGGGCAAACTGAGCTTGTGCAAAAGTAGCTGCCAGGTCCGTGCCTCTCAGTAAAATGAACCATCTCCATATCTCACCCCGTTTTTAAGTGTCAAACATGCTTTAATTGGTTTATAGCCACCGTAAGTATTGGTAAGATTCAGAAGAGCAAGACTGTGCCTCTGTTTACAACATTTAACCAACTACTGTTTTTATTTCTTTCAATGCAACAGATATGAGGTTAAGTTTATGGTACCAAGAGCCAAATGTGACACTAATAGTTTTATATTATTGTTTCTTTGTAATATATTTGATGTCCAAGATGTTGCTGTTGTGGAAAGATTATTTTTCAGGATGTATATTTCATTCAGCACCAACAGCTGTTAGCTTAAACTGTTGGTGTCAGCGATTCAGTCACTGGCTGAAAGTTAATATATACAGTAGGAAAAATCTAGTGCCTGTGCAATGATAGAAATACTTGAATGTCTGGTTTCATAGCGGAAAGGTTTGAACTTCTCCCAGGTACGAGCTATAAATAAGATGCAGAGGTCTACATATATATGTGTGTGCTGACTCCATCGGTTTCCATAAGGGTTTTGTTATGCAGTCTAAGTTTCCATAGTCCTGTATCAGGTCAGTACAGTGTGTCTGGACGTATGGGTGGATCCATGGAGAAACATTAGATGATGTGTTCTTGAGGTGAAAATGCTTCTTTTTTTATATCAACTCATTGTTTCTGTGGATTTTATTGTTCATTTCTTTGCATCATGGTTAAAAGTGCAATAAAACAAAATGAGCAGAATATTAAAGAGCCTCTGTTTCCTTCAGGAGATGAAGCACCAGAGTATTCGTTAACAGTGAAATGTATGTTTACATTTTATTCAAGAAAGGATTAAGTACATCCATATAGTTCAACAACACCCTACAGCCTGTAAAGCTAAAGTGGTATAATGTTTGATTGTGTGCTGTTTTAAGGTGGAACCAGTGATTTCCTAGCACCCTCTGCAGTAAGTGCTTTGACCTTATTTGACCTCATGTTGACCATAAGGAATTCAACTGTTCAACTCCACCTCCAACATAATGAGTCCAGGCCTTTTCAAGCCTTGGTATACACACACTTCCAAGACTGTGGTGGAATACAGTCAAACGGTTTAAAAGACTACATAACCATACAGTTGTATTGGTTTGGTAATGGTCGGAAAATAATGCTTTTTTTTTGTTTACTGAGATAATCTCAGGTGGAATCACTTGTCTTTTTGTCAACTGGTGTACAGACATGCAGTTTGGATGCGGTCAGCTTGGCAGGACATAAACACAGTGAGCAGCCTGGCTCTGTCCTTATTTACAGATACAATTTAAAAGAGCATCTCTCCAACTTCAATTGGCGTGAGGCTCATACCAATCTTCTAATTTCTCTCTTCGAAGAAAAGCAAATAAGTGCAATTTTCCTTGAGCCTATTTTATGTTTGTGTAATATCTATTTTGAAGATCGCTGGATGTCAAGCGACAGGACATTTGATTAAAGATCCCCTCCAGGCATTTTTACCTTCAAAACTTGCAAAAATATACAGCCTAGAATAATAATTTGACTTTTTATAATTATTATCAATGACAGTGACTATTTATATGCAAATACTTAATTCACACATTCACTATAGCACTGGACATTTGAAGTTTTCACTTCAGACTTTGTTAAGTTACCTGAGCCATGACTGTCTTTAACTCAGATTTAGAGTAAACAAAAAGATTATATACCACCTCCAGAGGATGATTGTGGAAAAAAAGAAACATAAATTATTCTGCACACAAAGTAAAGAATCATCAAGAAACACACTTTTGACTTTCAATGCTACTTTTAATTTTAAGAAATCACAAGCCAAACATCTGCTATCTTAGTTACGGAAATTAAAGTTAGACCTTTTACAATAGAGAAGTGATTAAACGTATTATGCCCACAAAAATTACAGACTGTAGCTCCTGGGAAACAGGAATCACTCAGCTATCATGAGAAATTATTCAAATTGGAACGGGGTTTAATTAACAACCCTGGGAAAGGGTCTTGTAGTGTTGGTAAAGAGTTTGGCATTAGTATGCTGCAGCAACTTTTTAATTCCTTTTGAGTTTGTGAAGTGTTTTTTTATGGCATTATACTGGGCAGTTTAGAATAAATACACAAAATCTTTCTGTTGTGAAAAATGTGGCACAGCTACAGCGTGTTATTAGCTCTAATCAAGATAAACACAACACACCCAAATAAGGCAGAATTGTTGGGACTAGTGTAAAAAAAAAAAAAAAAAAAACTCAGGTGAAAACAAGCCTGTTCAGGAGCTCTTATCTGCAGCACTCCACATAAGCCAGTGTAATTTGACAGTGAATGTTTGCAGTGAGGATGGCTGCACAGTACAGTGCAAAGGAAAATGGCCCTCAGCCCCAACTCTGTGCACATGCATGTTTACAGTTCCCACTGCACTGTTGTGTTTTGATAACCTTTCCTCACAGAACAGCCCCCGGAAAAGCTACTTGGTTGGTTTACATAAATGCATGTACACTCACACACACACACACACACACACACACACACACACACACACACACACACACACACACACACACACACACACACACACACACACACACACACACACACACACACACACAGGCAGACAGAGCTATGAATGGAGGAAGCGGCATCTGAGACAACCATCAGAGGGACAGAGAGAGACCAGAGGAGAACTAAGGGCTGTAATCACTGCGGCCGGCCGCAGACAGGACGCCAGAGGAAGCCTCGTCATGGGAGCGAGCCATGAGGTGCTTATCAGATCTCAGTTCAAACCAACCTGATACGATGACCTCCTCTTCTCCTCTGCACTCATTCTCTCTGTATTTGCAGATTTGATGGATCTGTTTTTGTCGTCTGGAGCGAAGACGCCCAGAAAGCTCCTGACAGCTGAATGCGCTCAGGTCATTTCAGCACTTTGGTCAATACTTGTTTGATTTTTGATTGAGTGTTTGGCCAAAAAGAAAAGAGGCATAGACCAACCGAGTGGTGTATTTGGTCGTGGAGGTATTCAGGCCTTTTAACCTGAAAATAGGAATTCAATTCTGTTAAAGCTTACAAGTCTGACACTGACTATTTTATTTTACATTCAATTTGATTGCTGATCCATCATGTGCAAGGAACATTTTGCTGTTGTGTGGTTGGGAAAGATGAAACTTATTGTAAATATTATTCCTATTTTATAACCACATCATATTTTTTTAGTTTAAAATCACATTTACAAAGTCAGTAGCTGCCAACAATAGAACAAATGTCTTTAATGATTAATGAGTATGAGGAATTATTAAGTAGTAAGTACTGTAGGCTACCATTCCACAGATGAAATACTGACTACGTATAACTGCATTTAACAGGCTTTTAATTTGGTAGGTTTTTGTAATAAGCTATATTACACATCAGCCTTTACATTCAAGTCATGGTTTGGAGAATAACTGAATGTTTCCTCATAATATTTTGGCCCAACCATATAGTTTAGCTGATACTTTGATCAATCAAATAATATGTGACGCTGCAGTGCAAAAATGCTGTATTACATAATTTTGATGAAAGAAGAGGAAGAAATAACAAACACCAGTAATGAACACAGCAGTTCAGAAAGCAGCTCAACAAAACAGAGCTCATAACGACTGTTTGTAAACCACTTTGAAGAGGCACAGATGAACAACATCTTTTTCTAAAGGCTTTTTTAAAATTCCTTTCTTCTTTTTATTTTTTTGACTGGACGCCTCATTTTAATTATTTAGATTTTTGAAAGGCAAGACAGGCTACGGGCTACAAATGGTTGTTTGATATTATTATCAAAAAATAAAAATAAATAAATTGACAGTTAAAATGTCTAAATTAAAGCAAGTGAAGCTCACAAAGAAATAAAAATAAATAATGCAACATGATGGCATATTTATTTGACCCTTGGACAATACTGAACTGAATTTCATGTGTAAACCACATGGAGTAATTTGTAATAGCATAATTTTCATCCCAATAACTTTCTTAAAAAAAAGCAGTAAAAGTATAGAAAAAACAGACAACATTACCTTATGGCGCCCTGCATTGTTGCATCCTACATGGCATTTATTTGACCTGCATTTCAGTCTGATGTACAGTATAAAGACAAAAAGAGACAGATTCAAGGACCAATGAGTGCTTTTCACGCTTCAAGATACACTACAGCTTTTAATTAAGCCACTTAAAAAACCTGAAACTGAGTACAGCATTGACCTTTTAGCTGCTTCATTACCCTATCAGAAACAAACAGCGCTGCTTTAATGTCTCCGCGTTGCACTGATGTAGAGCCTATAGGTTTGTCCTGCACCAGCGGGGCCACACACAGAGGCCTGCCAGACCTCAGGCTGTTTTCCCGGCCTCTGTCGCCTCACGGGAGACCTCCAATTGCCCTGTTAAGAACCCTTCAAAATACACATCCCCCTGTTTTATAGACACGGAAACAATTTATGGCCATTATAGAGCATTATAGATAGCATCTACAAAACTTCCCGTTGTTGACTAAACGTCTGACAGAGTGGACACACACACACACCCCAAAGAGTTAACGGAGAGAAAAAGAAAACAAAGATGCAAAGGATCTTGTTTGTTGGTTTGGGGTTAGCTGTTTTAAGTACAGTTGAAGAGATTAGGCTATAAAAAGAAGCAAAATAAAACATGACCTACCAACACAGCAGACCACCCAGAATCCTGCTGGATGAGAGGAGCAATATGTCCAGCACATTCGCTCCAGGTCCAGATGACTTGAAGTGAGACAGTCCGGACCGGACCAGATTAGTCCAAGTTAAAGGGGCTTAACCGGTATTATATGTCAGAGTCTATTTACTAGTAGCAGTAGCACGACTCAAGCTGTGAAGCAGTTAAATGTCTCCCGTGGCTCTGGAGAGGCTTTGTCAAGTCTGAGAAAGAAGAACTCAAGTGACATTCAATTTATTTGGGATCAGGACTGAAGAGTAAAACATTGAACTCAAAGTCTGTGCTACAAACTGGGCCGTCCTGTAGAGTTCTGTTTAGACTGGAAAATGAAACAGTTCATATGTGGGAAACAAAGCAAGGGAAGAGGAAGAGGACGGAAGACTATATTCTAAATTCAGTGTTTGTCAGGCCTTATGAAAAATATGTCACATGGCATTCTGGGAAGTGTATTTTGAAGTGAAAATGTTTTTGAGGTGTGGCTCACCCTCAGGACTAAAAGTGTTGATGTTTTGCCGTCCTCCGCTTTGATTTCAGAATCAAAGTCGGATACTTTTATTAATTCCCAGTAGGAAATTGTTGCGTTACAGTGCTCCAAATCACATAATATGAATAATATAGTACAGCTAAGTAGAACCAAATATACACTATAATTCATATTCAAAATGTACCCTGTCAATAGTAAATAATATATATATTTACATGCTATTCATAGTCAGTTTGCACAGATTGAATTATGCACAGAATTTGGATGTTTCTATCTTATATACATATATATTTTTTATGAATGCATAATAGGAGGAGGGAATGAGTGAGTTATTTCAGATAGCTACAAATGTCTGATGGTCATTGGTTGAGTTGCATTGTGGTTAATGTAGGTGATATAATATGATAGGTAAGATGAATGTGTGGAGAAAAGAAAGACAATATACAGTATGTATCTGGTTCTACTGCATTGATTTTTAGTCTTGTGGGAAGCAATGCGCAATTGACTGAGTACTTACAAATAGTTTGCCTGATTTGGACTGGATCTGGCTGCTGACCAAGAGAGCCAATATTCACTGTTCACCAGAGGCCAACAGACGCCACAGCCCAGGGTTGATGTGTGCTGCTGGAAATAGAAATAAAAAGACTAGAATCCTGCTCAGCCTAGCAGTTATTTGATGTCGCCTTCAGCAGTTTGGATGCACTGATGCCCACTGGCTCTGCACTTGAGTATTTCCTGTTTGCGAGACTTTCACAGCAAAAGCGTGTCCAGTAGCTGAGCTCGTAGCTGTAGCTTTGCACAATTAAGTTTTAAATGCAACAGTATATAGAGCAGCACCAGAAACTACACGATATTCCTGACATTTGTTCAATTAAAAATTTTGGTGATGTTTTTGCTATGTTTTTATTTAGATTTGATATAAACGTGAAGTTAATACTGAGGATGTAAGCGTCTGATGGTTTTTGAGTTATACTGTATTTCCACCACTTGACAAAAATAAGCTCTTCTCAAAAATGTAATTAAAACTGGGCCTTTGCTGCTACAATCATGAACAGTATTGAAATGAAGACAAAGAGATGAAAAAATAAAGGTTGATGACAAAGAGCACAAGGCCAGGGCCAGAGTTCAAAGAGCTCAGATAGAGGTGGTCCTGAGTGTTCAGACTCGCAGCCGTTCTTGGAGAGCAGCTGTGACGGGGAGGGGGGGAGAGGGGGGCTGGAGGGGCAGCCGTCATCAGCCGAGCTCAGAGTGAGTGTCAGCTGGCTGAGCAGAGCATGGTGGCAAAGCAGAGCAGCAGGACAGGGTGTTGCTGCTGGGCTTTGGCCAGGACTGTCAGAGGAGCCAGAGAGTTTGGACCACACATCTGACTCCTCAGAGTGAAGCTATGTTTGATAACTCCCACTACCCCTTCAACTGTTTCAACTACGATGGAGACGGATACCCTTCCTCTAGCACTGACGAGGAGAAGAAAATGTGTAGACCCGCGTACAGGTATGGAGGACTTTGAATCCATCTGTTATCTCATTTTTTCTTTTAAATATTTGAGTAGCCTAACTTTTTTCTATTTCAGTTCTTCAACTGGTGTAACAAATACATACAAAAGGCTTTCAAACATCAGTGATTATGAAGAAGTTTTACCTGGATTTATTTATTCCTTGAATACAAGTTTTATTTCTTTTTCCATCAAAATTTCATCAAGATTTTACAAGGCAACCTAGTTCACTTTAATCAACACAATGCAAATGCTGCATATTATCTCTCATAACTTATTGATAACCAGAAGTGACTGTTATTTTGGTAGTCACTTGATTTAAGAAGTGCACTACGCATGACTAAATTTCAGTTTATTTCTCAAAAATAGACAAAAAATGTATTTAGAATACTTTTTTTAATAATATAATAATGTAGTTCTCACCACAGTAAATGATTTCTATACAGCAGCCGAGTTAAGCAATGCAATCATTTTAGAAACCTTCTCTCCTCATTAATCTTAACCCAAACCTCTCATCATTCTTACCATTATGACATTTTTTTTGTTTTTTTTTAATCACATTAATAGGCTACTTCATGACTTTTGCTTATAAGCACAATTTGGACTGCCTTCATGTTTCAGAGATCTGCTACAGAATTTCACATTACTTCTATTTGTGGTCTGAAAAACATGATTAAGTGGTTCAAATACATACAAATGTATACACAATATTATGTGTGTGTGTGTGTCAATTTACATGTTTAATCTTGTCACTTGTCTGTGTGTCAGCTACATTGCTCTGATAGCCATGGCCATCCAGCAGAGCCCTGAGCAGCGGGTCACTCTGTCGGGCATCTATGAGTTCATCATGAAGAGGTTCCCGTACTACCGCTCCAACCAGAGAGCCTGGCAGAACTCTATCAGGCACAACCTGTCTCTGAACAGCTGCTTCATCAAGGTACAGACACTATTTAGCATTTTTATAGTCACCGATATTGCTGATTTTAAATTTTACAGTTTTTTCTCCCTAATTGTGTCCCTTCTATCTTTAGATTATTGAAATTAAATTATACAATGTAAAGTAGTTCCTTTTCTCCCCATTCCCAAAAAAATATTTCTTTCTCTTATTATAATAATCATAAATAATTAGTCTTTTCTATCTATTCCCCCTTAGGTTCCTCGGACAGAAGGAAATGAGAAGGGAAAAGGAAACTACTGGACTTTTGCCACTGGCTGTGAATCCATGCTCGACCTGTTTGAAAATGGTAACTTTCGGCGGCGGCGGCGCAGGAGAAACATGAAAATCGGCCTCCGTGATTCAGGAGAAACCCCGTTCCACCCTTTGGAGGGCCACAGCAATCAGGACCTTCCTGCGGCACGGAACCCTGAGTCCAACTCCACCCTCTGCCCTTTGAACCCAGAAAGGCGGCAGCTGGGTCCACAGCAGAACCATCTCATCCCAAACCCCAGCCAGCAAGGAAAACCAGAGTCAGAGATCAAGTTTAGCATTGACTACATCCTTTCCACTCCAGATCCACCTGTGTCTGGGTTCAGATCCTCCCACGGCCCTGTGCACATTGGGCCCGCGGGGCCACCTGTACATGTTCTGGAGCCCCAGCACCTGAACCTGCACTTCTGGACTCTGTGATCAAATAGGAGCAAAGGAAAAGCAGAGGCTGATCTTATTCCCTCAGAAGCAGCGGAGTCCAAAACTGGAGGTATGAGGACATCCAAAGACAAGAGAGCTTTCAAAAGGGGAAAACTTTACTGACTTGAAAATGTAAACGTGGAACAAAAAAAAGAGGTACAGTATCATGTGATGGATTCCAGATGGAAAATGTCACTTAAAGAAAGCGACATGCTGTCCAAGATAAAATGTGAACAATACAGTGCTGTGTTCATATCGTCCTTATACTGTTTGTGCTTTGTCTAGTGCTGACATAGACTAGGTTTACAGTATTCTATGTATGTATGTATATAAACCGGAGTATGATGTGTTTAAAACGTAAGACAAACCCCACTTGGTGGATTTATTGAATTATCTTCAGATCAGAAGGTCTCATGGTTTTCTTCATAAAAGAAGAATTAATTGAGAATTTCATCATTTTCCCCTGTGTCGCCTGTTTAACATAGATTTATCTGTGATTAATGGCCGCTGTTAGTCATGGTATTTTATTATTTCAAACATCAGGTTGAGGAGCAGGAGGATTTCAGCATCACAATCCACTGTTCTTTTATTTTGTTAGGAGAAAAAAAAAGAAGAACCTGCTTGTTTCTACACTGATGTGTTTTTTTCTTCTTTTTTTTGGTTGTTGTTTTGTTTTTTGTTTTGAATCAAAATTAACTCCTAACAATTTTTAGTTTGCTACTACATTGCCAGCCATTTTCATTGCAGATATTTTGACATGAATGATGGCTAAACTCCATTTAATTTTCATGGTTGCATGTCGGCTCACTCACTCTACATATTTAGGGTTATATTTTTATACAGAACTAAATTCAATACAGCCTAATCATCAAAATCTCAATTTATCCAACAACATACACATCTAACACACCACAGACACAGAGACCGGAGCGAGTCACGGTGTTCTCTGTGAAAAGGCATTTTTCTGACTGAATTCAATTATTTCAGATCCACTTATATTACACATTTTTTCATTGACCTTTTGAAATCCTGATTGACTGACACTTAAATCCTAATCCAGTCAACCCTGATTATAACGTGTTGTATTCACACACTTAAAAAGGAGCCTAACGAAACAGAGGTCTGGCTAACATTTCTTGCCCGTACAAGGGAGATCAATCATGGCGTGTTCTTGTGCCATTGAAGGGACATTTTTCAATTTAACCTTTATATTATGTCTTGACTACATCAGTGGAGTTTCAACACACTTAACATGAGTGGCATTTAATATAGCATAACACTTGCAAGGTGAGGCCGAGATGCGACCCTATTTAAATACAGGGGCCCCTTCCTGATTCTCAACAGCAACCCCCCCACAAACACACACATAACCACGAAACCCCTGACGCAATTATAATTAAACACACCTTTATGCCTCCTTTGCAAATGCCCCTCATCGATCTGTGGGTTTTTAACATTCATATGTGAGCTGCCCCCCAGCAAACGTCTGCAGCGGCACAAGCGTTTATGGATCAGCAAGTTTCCATTAACAAAGTTGTTGATGTTGAATAGCGGGGGCCACGGCTGCCACCACGCCGCGGATATATTTGGGTAAATTAACTTAGCATAAAGTGCTCTGAGGCTATGGGGGTCTTTCCAGGCAGCTAAAAAGAAACCAAGGCACCAGTCAGGCCCGAAAAGTCAATGCACATATTATGATGTCGCTGAATATATGAAAGTGTAGCTACTGGCACAGTGTCCCATTGAATGGCCTCTATTAAACCACTACAAATTCATCTGCTCACTTTACTCCCAAGTTATATCCCTCTGCCATCCTCAGCCAGTTGCTTATAATTACATACATACACTATAATTTTTTCTCATTATTAGCAGTGTGGACATGTTGTTTTGTTGGGACTTCATTATGTGGATGGTGCCAGCCCAGGTTAAATTAGCAGCTCAGGGCAAAAAACAGCGGAACTGCAGGTGGAGGAAATTGAGAAACCATTGATCTGCAACGTTAATATAAAGTAAATCATAAACACAAATAGGTCATTTAATCTTCTGTGCTTGTTTAGCAATGAAGTTTCACTGGGGCTGTGGCGAGGATAACGGTATGAAGATAAATATTAATATATTGTTTGGATCTAATGACATAAACATATCTGTTTAGCGTATGAGTGTAATTATTCTTTCCTTGAGCCGATGCCGGGGGAGGTTAATAATCTGAGGGGCCACAATGGAAACACATTGCTATCTCTGGGAGCCACCAGCTAATGAAGATCGGTGAAATAGCCCGAGGAACCTTGACGTACATTCATCTCTGCCCTTTGCCATTCAGTGACGTGTGCAGAGTGGCTGCAGGTGTAGCCTGTGCACACTTTAACACTGGAATATGCTATTATTTTTAAATGGCTTCAAGTGCGCGTGTGTCAGTAATGAGAAAATCAACACAGCATGTCAATCAATGTTAGTTGGAAGATGTGTTTACATTCAGGCTGTTGGAAGGTTGTCCCTGCTAGGAATACAACAGCAGCAGTGGAGGACTGGAGGTGACTGGAGGGGTTTCCAGAGAGAAAATGGAAAACAAGCAATTTAATAAAGGAAAAGGCCTCGAAATACACAAGTCAGAAATCTGCCAGACATCTGTTTAAATTTGTCACATCTCATTTGATAAACATGCCACCTTTAATAAAAAATTGCAGAGTGGGTGTTATAGGTGCTATTTGACCCTTTTCACAAATTTTAATGCCATCTGCACCTGAAGCCTACAAAGAAGTAGTAGTTAGACGCACAAAAATGAAGATAAACAAATAACAGTAACTGCATACAGTGCTCTCAAAGATGATGATAGGTATTGATCAACACCTTTTTGGTACAGTCCTAACAAAAACTGCAGATGGAAAAGTTGAAATAATAAGGATGGAAATCTTTATTAGAAAAAAAAAGAAGAAAAAATCACAACAAGCCTAAATAACTAGTTCACGTGGTGTGTTGTGGATGAATACAATTATTTACAGCAGAAAGATGATGTATGTGATATAGATTGAAAATAAACTACAATGCCCATGTTTATGTTAATGAAGGTGCAAGTCATTCAGTTTAACAATGTGGCGAACACTAGAATGTTTTTAATAGTTTATGGACGTTGAAACACATTTAATACAATGCTGAAAAAATATATATCTTTAAGAACACACCTCATCTCTGACAATCTAAACATAATTAAAATACATAGAT
The DNA here is from genome assembly GCF_905171665.1 of Trachurus trachurus. Lineage (NCBI taxonomy): Eukaryota > Metazoa > Chordata > Actinopteri > Carangiformes > Carangidae > Trachurus > Trachurus trachurus. The sequence goes on along the minus strand of NC_139913.1, from coordinate 19,755,030 downwards.
TATGAATTTTCCATCGAATGACTTCAGTAATTGTAATTCTCATACAGATAACACTTGCACAGATAACATCATTCACCAGCCTGTATAAACAGTCTCACCAACACTGGGCAATATGATGCACTCAGGTTAATAACAGTGCTGTGGAGCTGACCTGATGGTTACCTGTGCCATGCTGACAAATGTAAATTGTATAATAATAGATAATTCTTTGATTATACGTGTTGGGTTGTGTTATGGTCAAGTTCTGTGTTGCAGAGCAGCTCCATTGCACTGTGGAAACATGACATGCAATGCAACTACAATGCACCACAGCTCTGACCAGCAGTCCCACTCACACCTGTGACACTTTCTATTGGCTCCTTTTGTCATTTAAGATTCAGATTTATTAATGGTTCATGATTTTCTTATAACCCGGTTCATTTCCCGCTCGCTTTGACCTGTGTGTGTGTGTGTGTCTTCAGGCTCCATAGTCCAACCAGCAGGGTGTGCTAAATAACTGTGTTTGGACAGGAGGATCTCATAGACACACACACACACACTGGCTGGAGTGGAGTGTCCATCGGTGGAATAAAGGCCGTGGAATTGTAAATCCTCCGTATTTCTTCTCCTCTGTGAAGTCAAATCGATCTCTGACCGATCAAAAGCTCCACACCTTCAGGCCTCTGCAACAGATGTTATGATGTTAAGATTAAATATGATGCATAGGATTTAATAATTATTGAGTCTTATTACTATTTAACTGTGGCAACAGTCACATCTTGACCATAATTTATCTCAATCTTGAATCGCTGTATCATAAATCACACATATCTACACTATGTGGTAGCAGTTGTAGCAGCATGTTGCCATACACGCAGTAACTCGTGCTCATGCCAACAAGTAGCACATGGTGTCTCTGCTTCTGGCAAAGGAAAAAAATCACTATATTTCTACTTCACATTCAGATTTTTATCTTTTTTTTTTCTTCTAACAATTGAACAAACAAGCTTTAACAAGTTCACATTTCTAAATTTCCATGATTATTTTTGATTCTAATCTTTGAATCTATTTTCTCTCCAGTGATCAAACTGAAAACATAAAAGCATCCATTTACCTCTTCTAGAGAAAAATCCCCCAGCTCTTTTGTGCAGTACGATTTCAGAGACATAATTTACTCATTTAAAAACGGCACATGTTGAGTCACACTGGATCCTGTGTACTGGTGTATTCCAGTCTACTGTCTGGCAGACACACCCCTCTTTCTTTTTTGACCGGGAAAACGCTCCAGTAACTGAGGCAGAATGTGAGGGGCCATGTTGTGGGATGAGGCGATTCCAGATGGCCAATGGGGAAGCCCCTGGTGTGGGGCCCACGGCCCTCCAGAGAGAGAGGCGGGGTGGTGGAGTGGCGGGGGTGAGGTAAATGGAAAGGGTTACTGCAGGTCAGCCTTGGTTATTACCAACTGAAGAGCGATCCAGGCAAAAGGACGGTGTGCCAAGGAGCGGTGGCAGGACGCCGTGGTGAAGCTTCATGTTGCACAGAACATTTGGATTCAGATAAAAATAAAAACAACAGAGACCAAAAAAAAATCTGGATCACACACTGCTAATGTTTTATTAGAGTTCATGCATAAGTCAAACAACACAAAGAGAAATGAGAGATGAGGCAACTCAAGAAAGTAGCAGTCACACAGCACGGCCTCCCTTTACAGCATCTCTTTTTATATCATCCAGCGACAAACAGAGAGACGGATTGTTCCTCTGCAAAACAGGTCTGAGATGACTCTGGCAGAGTTAACAGTACGCTGAGACTCAGTTACAAACCACCGACAGAGCTCACACTGAAATAAACCAGGGCGGTATCAAACGGGACGACATGTATTCTTTAAACACACATTTGGAGGCGTCTTTTTGCTCAGCTGAGATAAAAACGTTTCTGACTTGCAGAACAGCTGACACACACACACACACACGTTCACAGACACACGTACGTATAAACATTTTATACTAAAACAAGAAAACAGAAGTAGAAAGGAAGTGTCCCTTTCCAAAAAAATAAAGAAAAAAGTGTGATGTCAATGCTTTGACGAAAGTGTCCGTAAGTATGTGAGTCTGTTTAGTCGTCTGCTAGTTAGTCTGTAAAACTGAGTGAGTGAGTTCATGAAAAATATGTTTCTTTCATGGGATGAGTGGGGAAAACTGGTGATTCTTTTATAGTTACAAATCAGTGACCTGCCTGTTATAAACCACGTCTGTATGTTCACTGTATGGACACATTCAACCAACAACACGCCATGAAACGAACAAACATGACAGAGAAGATACATTAGCCAGCAGCAGTGTATAAAAAGGAAAGTCTGAACTCCATAAACAAAAGCCAAAAACACTGAAACACATTTTTCCATCATTATGAGAACTTTTCATACTCTCCCTACACATTTTTAGTTCATTTCCCTTTCCCCTTTCTACAATAAAATCATTTCAAATACTGATCTGAAGAAAAAAAAAATAGTGCTGAATAAATTATTTCTACACCTCTGTTTCTCATTACTTACATCTGGCTAAGTGTTAGCTGATTTACAGTACGAGTTAAAAGGTAACACGGCTGTCAAAGTGCACGCTTGTTTTAAGCTTGTTGTGATTGTGTAACATGTTGCATTTTATTATTGTCAAAAGAGTGAAATGTCTGATTTGTAGCGGTGTGTCTGCGGCAAGCTCATTTTCTGAAAACAAATGTCACGTTGAAAGGTCAGGCCATTTTAAGATGTCAGCGTCAAGAAATAAAGGAGAAAAATAATGTGCAAACGGCTTTCGTAGTGTGATACGGAACCCCCTCATTACATTTCCCTGGATATGAAGCTGAGTCTAGGTTCCAGACAGGACTGGACTACGGTGAGAACAACACAAAGTCATTCGGGATTTTTCCTTCCACATCCAGAAGACAGCACGGATTTGGTCCTCTAAACTCAGTTTTAGATACGGATACAGCATCTTCCATTCAAAAAAAAGGAGTTAAAATCTACAATCAATGAGTAAAACTCACCAACGACAGCATGCGTCTCCTCAGCTACCACGAACTCTGACTGGGATTCTCTTTAAAATAACATTCCCGCTCCCCGCCAAAGCGTCGACACGCGACACACCTTCAGCACACAGATCGTTACATAAACAAGAATAATTAGACGGTATCATTTAGCAGATGGAAGTAAAAACCAACTACAGCAGCTTTGTGCTAATAAAAATCTCAGCAAAATAATCTCAGTAAATCTGTCGTGACCAACACATCATCAAACAATTAAATCTAAAGAGAAATCTACGACGTGAGACGACAGAATCAAAAAAAGGAAGGTAAAAGGACACATTTTGTCGGTATGGTGCGCAATTATCATGCCCGTCACTAGAATTACGGTTCCCTTCTTTTTATCTTTCTGATTTAGAGCTCGTACATGATCAGATGTTTACTATTATTCCCTTTTCTTGTGGAAAACTTGACCCTGGTAAGGTACATTGTCCCTACATTGTCAAAGCAGCTGCAAACATAGAACCATTTTCAAAAAATCTACAATAAATCCACATCTTTTTCATACATACAGTAGCTTAAATATACACACAACGCATAAACTTGACATTTGTCATTTACAGATTTACAGTTCAACTCAGGCCGATTTGGAAAAAAGGGACCGATACAAACACCACGACGATATCCGCGTGGGTGCGCTCAGCGTTTCTGCCTTTAGGTTCTGCGATAGCAACTACAACGTTTTCTGTCGGGGGTTCTTTAATATAGTTAAAACTTAAATGATCAAGTTTGGTGGTTTTAATGCATGCTCTGAGGGCTCGGAAAGGAAAACGGATTCCCTACTCATGTCAAGGAATCTTTCTAAACGATTAGCTGCAACACGAAGCTCTGCAGTCCACAGCAGGCGGAGGGAGATTCTTCACACGTAAAGAAGAAGGAATAAGCAGGCTGCCTCATTGCCTCTGACACTGGTCGTCATGTGGGTGAGATCCATTGTTTAGTGGCGTATCAAAATAGGCTATTTATTATTTATTTGGTTTTCTTTTTCTAACGGGAAATCAACGGAGAGCAAGAATAATTCCCTTTTTTTCTTTTCTTTTCTCTTTTTTACAAGGATGCCATGTACAAATCTCTGTAGTGTAACTCAACTGTGTTGTGGTGAAAATGGAGGTGGATGTGTTTTAGTGTAGGTCAGTCCGTCCTGGAGGGGGTGATGCTTCTGGGCTGGTCGGACTCTCAGGCTGATGGATGGAGGGTCGGGGGTGAAAGGTTCTACATGGCAAACAAAGCGTCCTCTGGCCTGTCTGGCTTCTTGCGGCTGGGGGTTGCCTGTTCTGCGCCCGGTTCACCAGTGGGGGGCGACGGTAGGCTGGGGGTCATCTCTGCAGCTTTGGCTCTCTCCTCCAGGAACTTGTCGAACTCTGGAGTAAAAGGAATGTGAAATTAAATCTGGTGAGGAGAACATTTTGAGAACTTGTCTGTGTTTTAGTTTTTATGATTTGAGTCGTCTTACCTTCACTGGTCACGCCTTCTTCACCCTCATCTCCTTTCTGTAGGGCGAAAAAAAAACACAATGTCAAACCTGATAACAACTGCCTGTCACACTGATTTCACTGCAAACCACTGCAAACCAGACAAGACACATTCTGATCCTGAGCATGAGCCCCAAACAGAGCAGAGAACATTTTTATCATTTAACATTCACCAGTCAAGGAGCCACTTACCCATCAGTGCCATTTTCCATTGATGCCCACAGGACTTATTATAGAAACCAAAATGTATCCACCATTTGTCTAACCCACCAAAACACCAGGATATTTCCACTTAATGCTGCAACACAGTCTCTCGATTAAGTGTGAAATGAGCATGAAGTCTTGTAATTCTTTATCACTTGTTCTTGACCACAAATACAAACATATACATCCTCTCTTCTCCTGCATCACATTAAAAAAAACTCTCAAGTCAAGCTTCGGTTCAGACAGACACAGCTAAGATTAGGCAACAAAAAGTATTTAGGGAACTTTATACAAATGTGAAGCTACGTCTAAATATCCTTCCCTCATATAGAAGGAGCTTGATTGTCGAAGCTGAGAGTGGTTAGTTATTCAAAACCCACACAACCTCATTATAGACAATTGAATTCAAGGCCTTATGCTCATTTCAGAATTTTTTTTCACAAAAGTCAGTTCACCTTCAAAACACACTGTTAGTAACTTTTAAATAAGCTGGGGTATTAAAATGTGGTCAAAGAGTGAGGAAATGTGATATTAGAGAAATGCATTACTTTCTGGTTACAAAAAGCACTTAGAAAAAGATAAGGGGATAAAACAGGAAAAGGAGAGGAGGAATAATGCAGGCAGAAATAAAAATCATGATGGGCTCACCACATCAGTACACAGCCACTCCTCTATGTCATCCATGACAGAGGACTGGCCGCCGACACCCTACAGGGGGCAGCATCGAGACCGCCACAGGTGGCCGGAGAACAGAACAGAACAAAAAAAAAGAAAAGAAAAAAAAAATCCCACCCCAAACACAAAAGAAGATGTGACTTAAATGAACTTCAGAGTTAACTCAAATGCAACTTAAGAAAATATTTCAAGAGGGGGCGAAAAATGAAGGAATTTTAATGAAATAAATGTTTGTGGATGGTGCAGCAGCACATCGCATGAGCAAGACCACAGTCACACAAACACACATTACAGTGTGCACATTGCGCTGGTGATGCTGGTGAGGAGAAATACAGGAAACACGTGTCTGCCACAGCAGGAAATTAACTTTCATCCAGTGAAGCACAATCTGATCGAAAGTTTATCCTTTCAATACACAGCAAACTAGATTTCAAAAGTGGAAAACAACCTGCGAGTGATAAATTAGGTCCTGGTCTGAAGTGTTTGCTCTCCTACTTGATGAGTACAGTTTGATAAGACACAATCTATTCCAGTCTTGCCAATAATGCATAAATAACAACAGATAAGAACAGGTACTGCTACTTGATATTCTTAAGAGAAGCAAAAAATGCTACAAACTGAACAGGTTTGAACAGCAGCATTTCGGTCATGAGATACAGCCTGTCACACAGCACACAGACAAGCTGAAGATGTTCTCTGCATGGCCATGAAAAAACAGAGTGAAAAGTAGTAACGGCCCACACAGGATACATGAGCCTGGGTCACTCACCGCTCCTGCAGCTGGCTGCACGACGTCCAGAGTGGGAGGAAGGCTGGCTGGAGCCTGGCCGTCCTCTGCTGCACCACTGACAAAGGACACAGACATGGGTTTTTAGTAAAGTGCTGTTTTTGCCTGTTGCTTCCTCATTGAAAACAAATATGTAACTGAATCTTTTGATAATCAATTAATTGTCTCAGGCACTCTCTAAGCAAAATAAATAAATAAAACATCACACTAGATATCAAAATGAAAAATGACAAAGGTTGATTTACAGGTCTTCCCCTCAGGATGGCTGTGGGTTTTAAAAAGCCACATCTGATTTATACTCTATATCACTATTCATATTAACTGTTATTTTTAATGTTTAAAAATGAATGAAGTGTAGAATCAATAAGAGGTTTAAATTGATTTCTTACGTCTTGCATGGTTCGGACATGGCTCCGGTCCTGGTCTGAGCGAACACATCAAAGTCGTCCTGAGTAGGAGGCTTACAGCTGGGCAGAGAGCTCAGAGTGCTGCTCACGCTGTCCGCACCCATGTCTGGAGAATAAATAATACACTTGATTTATCAAGTATCCCTTCAGTGTAAAAACACAAGCTCACTGCAGAAACTACTGAGCCAACTACAGAGCCTCTGCAACAGTGTCAGAAACCCACTGTGGTGCAATGCTGCCGTTATCAGGTCAAACGCAGAATCAGCTCGGGGCTATGAGTGCTTCAGATGCAGGAGGTAAATAAATACTCTAACTTCTTTTGAAAAATCTGTGTACTTGCTTTCTTGCAGATCATATCTGTGCAGAAAGACTGGAAGCAGCAGGCCAGGCTCAGTCCAAAGTTCAGACACACCTACCAACGCTCACCCACTGAAGCTCAGTAATGACCTCATTCTATCTTGTTATTTTAATCCATACACAAACCCAAACGTAATGACAAGATGTGGTTTTATGGAGGGTTATGAGCAGGAACCAGATGTAGATTTGAACTACTTTTACCCCACTTCCAGTATTATACTAAGATAAACTAGATCTATAATTAACTCACAGACCTAAAGTTGAATCAACCATAATCACCTAAAGAGGTTAAACCTGAAATGTGGAACTGTTCATTTTATCCACTCATTTATACACAAGTAAACACTTAATTATGGCAACAAAGCAACATTATAAACTGTCTCTGCTAAAGCTGTGGTCTCGGTGACCAAATTTTTTTTTTTTTAAAGTCTGGCATGAGGGGACTCAGTTTGGCTCCATTATTATATAACTAATTAATCAGCAGGCTAATTTCACAAAGCTGCTCCTGTTGACACCGTTCAGCCTAATGTTACTGTGTCAGCAACACAGCCAGCTATTGTTGATAAAGCCTCTTTAGATAGGATCAATGTGATACGATAAATGACTTTATTAATACCCAAAGGGAAATTCATTTGTCTGATAGTTGTGTTGCCCCAAAGTGAACACTTGTCTAATGTCTGAGGTAGGAGATGCATACCAAGACCAGCCAGGCGAGAGGCCAAGGTGGCAGGGGAGGAGGGCGCTGCAGCAGGGGCAGCAGCGATGGTGGGGGGCAGGCTGGCCGGGGCTGCGTTGGGCATGTTGCTGACCACGGCCGGGGAGCCGGGGCCGAGGTCGATCAGATTGTCCTCTGTAGCCTCACTCAGGACCTGGTGAAGGAGGAGTGATGAGACACAATATATAGTTCATGTTTCACGAAGGAGCAGAGGGAAGGATTTAAGGTCTGTGGCTCAGGAGACGCAAAACAAATCCTTTTGTGGGAGGCTAAGGAAAGGCAGGGTTATACAACACAACACTTGACTGTGTTTGCCAAAATATGGACTAAAAGATTAAAAGAAAAAAAAAAAAGTGGTCTACACAAAAAATGAAGGCACAGTGCATAAATAAGAACAGTTTAAAAGATGGAAATTTTGTTGGTTAGCTTCAGGAGAGCATGAAAATGTCTGTGACTGAGGGTAACGGGAAATTAAACATCCTCCTGGAAAACTATTTCTTAAGGGGCTCCAAAAACACTGTTTCACAATATATTTTGTTTTTCGCAGAGGAAATGGACCAATTTGGCATTTAGTTTTGATTTGTTGTCAGTTAAAGCAGATGCGTTCTAACTGCTGGCTATCCATTAAGACAAAAACAACCCCCTTAAGAAGGCAGAACGACGGCAGGGAAGGAGGAGGGGAGACTGAATCTTTGGGCTCTGGAGGGGCTGCTGTATCAAGATCATTTTGCAAATCTCAAACTCTGTGTCTGAGATACTGCAACATAACGTGACAGCGGCCGCGTCGCCGTCAGTCTACCTCCAGTTTTCATTGTGCCATTGGCTGCTGGGGGCTGCATAGTCAAAACATGCCGTATGGGGTGAAAGAGAGTGGTAGAGAGGCTGGGCCCATATAATTTAGCCATGTTTCAACCGTCGCTGTGGAGGGGGGTGAGGGGGTGGGGGTGGTGGGGGTGACACTGGTCATTTAGGGACAATATTTTCATACTTGCCTGTCTCAGCTAGCCACAGAAACAGTAGAACAGAAAAGAACAGAAAGGAAGAGACAGTGAATACCATTGACATGCCTGTGTAGGGACACAATGTAATGGTATGAACCTATGGCAGATAAAGCATGCCTAATTAATTGGAAAGCCAATGAAGCAGCCAAAAGATTTCTGGTGGCATTTACCGGCATCTAATTGAGAAAACATCATGAATCAGTATTACGCAGCATTAAAACAGCAGTGAGGAAACCGACAGAGGCTATGAAGCAGAGAAAAAGTTCTACTGTTAGCAGCTGTGGGCGTGTGACATTCATGGAAACCAGAACTAAATCATAGCTGTTGATAAATGCCATTCTCAATCTAGATTTAGACACTGTGTTATTTGTTGACAGGTCCATTTGAAACCATACGGGACTGGAATGGACGTCAATAAAACTGCCAAGTGGGAACCATTCAGGAAACAATAAAAGGGCACCTGTTAGATGTGGAGCCAAGCTCAGCTTCCGATAATGCTGGCAGCCTTCTCAGGCGACTGATGTATTGTTATGTTGATTATATTTCCTTCTGACATGGGTAACAAAAATGCATATGCAAATTGCAGTGATTTTGCTTTGCATTGTTTTGTCGCAGTCAATGTTTCCCCCTACTGGACGGGACTTAAAAACAGCAGGCCGGCTCTGACTCTATTATATCGCAACAAATTCATGAAAAAGACTGTCAGTGTAAACTATAATTGCTGTGCCTGTTCCCAATTAACTAGGCATGTACATCTGCTAAAGGGCAGTAACTGACAGATAAGCACACTTGGAAGACACCATTAAGCCCAACGGGTAATGTAACATGCAAAGACACATCACTGACACTGAAAGGTGTGGACGTCAACGAATGAGAAAAGATGAGCAGAAAATAAAAGCCTGGAGATGGTGAGTCGAGTGATGCAAACACTTGGCGTTTCACCACCTGAGTGGATTGCTGACTCACCCCATTGTTGACAGTCTGAGCTGAAGACCTCCCAGACCTAAACCGCTCATACCTGAGGGACAAAATGAAAGCAATTAACAACAGCCCTTCAAGTTTACCTAACCAAATCTGTGCAAACACTGAAATACCGTCGAGTTAGAGACGAGTTTGAATGTGTGTGTGTTTTTATTTCCTCCTACGGATGAGTCTGTACCCGCATTTGCATGTGGACTTGTCATGAGGTTTCTATTCTAACCTTTCGTAACGTAAGAAAATGTTGTTGAGGTCGTCGTTGACGTGCAGCAGCTCCTCGGTCACAGCTTCATTGGAGACACAGGAGATGAGCTCCATAATTCTCTGTTGCATGGCTCTGCAAGTCCTGTTCAGCTCCTACGAGGTGTACAGACACAAGTGAACACATGTAACACATGATGGTCTCACGTTACGCTTTTCATAATGGTTTGCAAAGGTCTGTTCAAACAATCAAAATACTTCCCTTTTAAATTTTCCCATTTACACACTTCAGAACGTTGACACAGATAGAGACACACAAGTGTTTCCTTGCCTGTAGTAATTCATAGTCTGAGGCGTCCTCCTGTCCAGGGACCATCTCAGTCAACATCTCTGACATCACCTTGGTGTTTCCGCGAACAATGTCCAACTCACTGCGCAGCCGGCAAATCTGGATGACACAGAGATAAAGTCATCCACCGTCAGTTGACTACACAGAAGCTGATGTTAGAAAACCTGAACAGAGTTGTAACTAGTTGAAACTACTTGAACATTAAAAATCGTGATAGTAGATTATATTGACATAATTTTCACACACTTTGCAATTGTGGCTGCTAAGTAGATAAGCGCTTGAGGCTCAAGCGACAGATAACAGGTTGAAGTGCCAGTGACAATCAAAAGTGATCATAGTGCAATTACAAAGTAGACTAAACAATGACTTATTCTAACAATATCCATGGAGAAGAAACCAGAAATTTGAATGTGTAGGCATCTGCGGGTTGTTACAGGCTGGATACACATCTGAAGCAACTGTTTAGTTTCAGTTATTTATGGGGACAATGCTGTACCTGCTCAGGTGTAGGATTGATGGAGCCAGAGGCATGGATGTTGGGGACCTGGACCTGGACCTGTGGGGTATTGTAGGCTGGTGGGACGGCCTGCGGTGTGGGCTGAGTAGTGGTGGTGGCGGCGTACTTGTGTAGGGTGGAGTCGCCCTCTGGAGCAGTTGCGGACTAGAGGCAACAGACAATGAGATAATAAACAGAACATAATGTGGAAGATTAATTAGAAAGATAATCTATTCTGACTAATCTTTGCATAAAATCTTCTGGCTCCTACCCGCTGGGGTGTGTGTATAGGCGACAGGGTCTCCAGTTCTGACATGGGGAATTCAATGCCTTTCCTCTTTAGCTCCTCATAGATTTGGACCACGCCTGTAAGGTCTGGACTGCTCCTGAAAGCATCAGCCCATGCCTGAAGAAGACAAGAGAGAAAGGCAACGAGTGAGCGAATGAAGAAAAAAAAAAGACGGTTGAAGAGAGTGCGGACACACAGCAAGCAAAGCGAGTATAATAAATGTCAGTATAATAAATGAGGTCTGCTCTCTCAATCGTTTCAATCCACAAAGCTCTTGCTAAAGCGAGAGTCCTTTACACAGCACCTCAAACACATGACACACTTTTATAAATACAAGTGCACAAAGACTTTGAGGGAGTTCTTGTTCTATTTTGTGACAGCAACTGCAAGCCACTGTGATCTAAATTCAGATTTCCACGTCTTTCACAGAGATTGGCTGGAATATTAACTTACTCTCAAGACTATTAACTGCAAGCATGCTCATTTTTATCACACTGAAGGAGCTCCACAACACCACTGCAGTCTGCACACACATCCTGCTAAATGAAATGTCAACAACACCCTGGCTATGTGTGCATGAGGGAAGCTCTGCTTTCCCACACAATTTCCCCAGCTGACTCTGTTGTCATGAACTTGTTTGTCGAGTGGCAAGACAAACAAGAAACGCTTAGATTCACTCGTTTCTCTCACAGGTATAATGTGCTGCCTTCCTGGAGCTAATGCTGTAGCTGTAGTCACATGGTTCCCCTGATGGAAATAAGAGCAGCTCACATGAGCCTTGCAGGGATACCTGAGCTGTGCCAGGTAACTGGAGCTGCTCCTGGCTGCAGCCCTGGAGACACGACTTTACCTGAGGTGCTGCCTGGGGATGACAGGCAACCTCCTGGACAGCTGCACAGCCACACCTGATGTAATAAACACCTATAAAAAAAAAGTGCACACAATCTCATCGATATCTTACCTGAATTAGGGCGAGGACTTTATCTTGAACGATTGTAGGTGGGTTGTTTTTAGGGGAGATGATTTTAACGAGCACACCGTCAACAAAATCCCTGCTAGTGACTAAAGCATGAAAACGATGGCCGCAGTTCTTTACACACGTCTCCAGGACCTGGTGGGTGCAGAGAAGAGACTGTTTTCAGAATACGCTGCTGCTTTTGTCACAGGCTGTAAATCAAACGTAACTGCAATGAGGATTTCACAACCCAGACAGTGCATGACGACGCAGCTTTTCTGTGAATAGGTACACATTATGTCATACAATCAAGTGACCTACATATTTACATGACTTACATTCCTGCATATTGTGAGAGACACATTAAATACGTGACATCATATGTGACTATTTCTGACATGGCCAACGTTGACAATAGAACAACTGGATGTACTTAATAATATTTTTGATGCAGTGTAACCACCCAACTCACCGTTAAAGCCAGCATCACTTCTCTATAGTTCCTGTTGCCATTCAGCCTCTTCTTCACTGCTCTAATGGCATCTTTTGGCCTACACACATACACACACACACAAACAAGTAAAAGCACACATTAAAGACACAGGCATAGCAAGGATCCATATGCCCACTACTTTTTAATGGACTGCCATTAAACTGTGGCGTTACCACGAGGTTAATAGCCAAAGGTTTGAGGGGGCATAATGGATGGCACTGACACACAGACGACCAGGCCGGGGCGTGTGTCAATGATTCCTTGACTTTACACAACCTCTGGACGAACACAGCGACTGTTCTGCTGTGAGATAGAAATAATTAACTTTTCCTAAATTCTTTGACCACTTCTAACAAATCACATCAGCATCACATCACAGCGGAGGATACATGACAGTCCCTTGCATTCCCCAGAGACAAGAAAGAAGCAGAGTCACGCCTATTTTTATAGACTGCTACAGCACATTGAGTAAAGCCAGGCTAGACCCACCTATGTTTTACATAGTTTACAACCCATTAATCAAACAAACCCTGGACTTCACACACCAGCTAAAACACAAGGTTAATGGAACAGTGAGATAAGCAGAGAGGCCTTGTATATATGCAACTTACATTACTAGAGCTAGGCTTCTAGTTTAAATATGACACAGGTAAAGAAAAGACAGGCCTGGCTATTTAAAATGCATCATAAACAGCGAAGGGACACCTAAAGAAGAAATTAAACTAACAAACATGAATGTTAATCAATAACATCTATGGACACTCATTGATTTTTCTCTGGGTACTCACCCATCCTCTGTTTCATTGATGATGTCACATATTTCCATGTTGAGAGTCCAGTCTTCACTTTGCAGGGAGCCATCTGTGGCTCTCTCTGCAACACACACACACATACACACACACACACACACACAATAAGGAGGCTGAGAATACAACGTTTAAGAACGTTTCAGTAGAAACAGCTGCTTATGGCGATGACTGGCGGCTAGCTAACTGCTAGCTGATTTAGTTTGTAGCCAACCTCAGAGCTAAAAGTGGCTGTAGTTGTGTGTTTAACGCTGACTGGTGAAATGACAGTGGGATGAAAAAAAGAGCTTTAGCTTGAAAACGGTAACGCGAGCATAATGACAGCAGCTGTTAACGTAACTACTAGTTAGCAAGGCGGCTAACGGCGGCTCTCCAGCTGTAGGGAACTTACTGAGGGACGTTAGCATGCTAATGGTAGGAAAACCGTTAATGCCTACTGCATTAAACACACACTTTCCGGGACAAACACATCAAGCTGCATGCATGGTCGTTTCCTAAATATATATTTACATACCAATGCAGTGCCCCACTGGGGTACTGTAAGGATTTCCCAAAAGGAACTCCATCTTGCTCGACAACAAACAAGTCAGTCCATGGGATGATGATGATACATGAGGAAACGTCGATTAAGTCCCGCCCACAGAGCAACGTCATTGGCCAACAAATCCTGACCTTTAGCGTGATTGGACAGTTAGACCACCCATCATGAGAGTTGGGCAAGTGTAAATAAAAGGTACAAAGGTTGCAACAATAAAATTGAAATTGCTATTATATGACTGCAGCACTCGGTCTGTGAGAGGATACAGACAGTGAATGTGTACATACAGTATATTCATTAATAGAGAGAGAGACACTTGTCAAAATGTTTTGCCTTGTTTGGGTTTTAATTCACAATAAACTCTGCCGACATGTTTTGCTCAGATGCAGAGGAGAGGGCACAGACAAATACCTGTCAGACTATATATATTTCTGTGAATCATTTAACTGTAAAATCAACGAAACCTTCGGATTTTTACATGGAAGGATGACACAGAGCGGGCCACTTCACCTGTAAAATTAAACTTTTTGTAGAAACAGCACTATGAAGTTGAGGCAATACTTACTCATGACCAGGCTTTCTCTGTTTGGTATTTTATATCAAAATACATAAAACATAAAGTTAGCAATCTTAACTAGTTAGTTATATGGATGCAGTATGTTTTACCGACTGCAGGTGGATATTTTACACATGCAGTAAGCCTTTGTCTGCACAGCACAGTTAATATGGACAGCTTGTTGGTAGAATAGCATATGCACCTTCCAGATTTCAAACGTAGCACACAGAAAAAGCAGCCAGGGAATTAACATTCCACCACCAAACAGACAACAGTAGTAGTCACCAGCGTCCAAAATGTCACGGATGACTGAGAACCGCCTGGAAACTCTATGAGGTGTGCCACTCTTGGCAGCTTCCACACTTTTTGCAAAAAAAAAAAAAAAAAAAAACGACAACCAGTATGTTGTGCTGGAGTGAGATGTTTCGGCAACAGATGACAGACAGAGCTGCTGTCACTGCTGAATGGAACGAACATGATGTTGTGTTTTTCTGCATGAATGTACATTGTTGATGAACTGAGGTGATTCTTTCTCAGTATGTTTCTCAGTCCTGTAGAAGTTTGCGCTTGACAGTTGAACTCTCAGATGAGAGGTGAACAAAAAGAGCTCCGGCAGCTGTGCGTGCCCTCAGCTCATACATGTCGTAGTCATGGGCCCACTCGACGTTTCCCCAGCGGCGAATCTGTGTGGGAGAAAAATGGAGGTAAGCAAATGACGCCAAGCAGCAAGTGCAACCGATCACTATACACAAAGCTGTACAAAGTGACAAAATCATTATCACAAGCAGAGACAGAAGACAAATAGGTAAAGAAAAATGTGATAAACAAAGTCAGCATCTACACTCCTTTGCATATTATGTGCTTCCATGTTAACTATCATGGAAAACACTGTTGAAACAGAAGATGGTGCTGTTTCTCTCGAGGACAGTATGCACTTATTTTTCTGACTATGACAGATGTAAGGTACAGTGATAATGCTCATCTTTGTAAGAAACAATAGTGGAAAACAACATTAAAGGGAAAGTTCACCCAAAATTCTAATTTCACTAATTTTCTACTCACCCTCATGTCGACTAAGGGTGGGGAGAAGTTTCAGAGTCCTCCATGCCTTTTTGGAGTTACAGTGGGGCTCCGTGCAGCACTGCATTGCCATATGACAGTCGCAAATGGGGCTCACTATTCTTCGTCCAAAAAGACACACCAAAAAACATCCAAATACCTCCATACTGCTCGTCTGTAATGTCTCTCTTGTATTGAAGCCCCGACATGAGAAATTGTTCCAAAAAAAATTAAATAAGTCTATATTTTAAGCTTGTTTGTAGCGGAAGCTCCCAGTGCTGTGAACTGGGTGTCAGTGCAAATCACAAAAAGTAAGCCCCGTTTGCGACCATAATATGACAATGCAGTGCTGCGCGGAGCCCCCTTGTAACTCCAAAAAGGTATGGATGGCTCTGAAACTTCTCCCAACCCTTAGTCGACATGAGGGTGAGTAGAAAATGAGTGAATTTTGAATTTTGGGTGAACTATCCCTTTAACCAAATACGTTGTTGGAAAGATTGTGGGTGCAAACACTCTCCTCTACCTGGTATTCCTCCTCCAGTCTGGAGAGTAGCACAGCCTGCTCCACACTCAGATGTCTGTCAATCATGCCCAGGGACAGAACAACAGACTTCAGCTGAGTGATGACATACTCAAGCCCTGCAAAAGAGAAACCATATTACTGCAACTGTAACAGCACAATCAAATCCTGTTTCCAAGCAATAAGGTTAATTATCACAAAAATAACATGTTGACTCTTGTCCAGTCACACAACTTAAATACAGGCACTTAAATACATATACATACAATACAATAAATACATGTAGGCCATATTGAAATCTAGGTCTGTTTTCATGAGCAAGTAAATGGTTTAAAGTGTTTATGTCGGAACAGTTGAGACATATCTGACCTGTCAGTGACCAAAAGTTGTAAGACTTCAGGTGTTGCCGGAAAGTGTCTTTGGTTGCCTCTGGAATCTCAGGACCCAAAATATTAGATGAAGAGCCAATTGTGACATCGTATCTGCAAATGAGTTGTAGGAAGATGTAGACAATTAGGAACAAGCTTAGTAATCTTAATAATAGTAATAATTTGAAAGTCCTGTATTGGGGGGCTTTAGTGTCAGTAAATTATATATATAAAAAAAAAACTAATGCTGCTGTTACCTGTTTTCAATCCAGTGCAGCACAGGGTCCCACTCATTCTTCTGTAGCTCAACCAATTCATGGGGCTCATCTATTCTGTAACTACACACAGAAGAACAACACCATTACTGCTAACAATGTCTTTATCTATCATCATTATCCATATGTATTCCACAAGCATAAAAGTGTTAAAGGAAAGATTGTCACTTCATTGAGGGAATGGACATTTAATGTCTGTCTGAAAATGTGTTGATGTGCAAACTGAGGATGATTATATTGAGTGTTGTTAGAAATAAATGTTGTATAGAAAAGCTGATAAATCACTGTTGTTAGTAATTAAAAGCAATGATAAAGCCATATTTTGAAAAGCTTAATGTAAATGTATAAATAAAAGTAAATAACAAAATGAGTAGTTTACCAAACTGTGTCAGTCTCCAGAAACTTCAGAGCAGCACTGATCATTTGGTCCTCATTACGCTGGGTGGGATTGTCCAGAGCTGTGTTGCACAGTGTAGTCTGCATGAAGAGTTTACAAGTTACCTTAAATGGGGGACTGAAAAGCTGAAAACATGGCAGATGTTTTTTTTTTTTTTTTGTCACTTCCCATATTTTACAGAAACCATGACCGGGTTTTCACACCTCTAATTCTCACAAAGACAATTCACACACACACAAAGCCGTGCCAAGTTGTAATGTCAGTTGATATAGTTTCGATTCTAAACTATCTTTCTATAGCATGGAAGCAACACATAATATTTATATCAGATTAAAATGGACGACTAAACAAGTACGCATAAGCACAGCATAACTACAATTCAATATGTGGCATTTGTTGTGTGATAAATCATCACTGTAAATTGTCCTTGAAGCTGAATACATTCAATATGTCCTATTATGTTACAAGAAGCAGTCTCTCTCTGTTTATATGACACATTTACCCTTATTTGAACCCGAGGTCAAAGGTCATACCAGGTGCATGGTGTAGAATTTGAGGGTGTCCCTTTGAGCATCCCACTCAGTTGCCACAGCGATGGCCAGGGCTTCATTTGGCACTGTGAACAGCTTCCCTCCAGGGGTTTTCAGCTTCCGTCTGTCAAGGTTAATCTCATATACACCACCTATGACACAAGGTTGGAACAGCAAATTGCAATAAACTGGGACTGTGCAATATTAGCTCCTTTTAGAACTTACGCATTTATGAATGGGTGTGTGTATGTTGGCATTGTTTTAGAGGTTGCACAAACACATTTTGTTGTGCTGTATTCTTTTTATTGTGCAATGACAATAAAGGTGATTCTGATTCTGTAATTACATCATTACACCTCCATCAGAAACACTGTAGGTCTTTTAACATGCCAAAAGGAGAGCATTGTTTTACTTTGACACTGTGCACACAGGGTTTTAATAACTTCTACACTGGACCTTTTAATAATAATAATAATATCTGACACTCACCTTCACCTTGGGATATGCTGACATCTTCATAAAACTTCCTTCTTTCTGGTGACATCAGAAAACATCACATGAGTACAACAGAAATTATTTTTAAACATACTGCTGCAGTCAGACTGAGTAGCCTATCTTACCTGCTGCTGCTGTTGAGTATTTCAAAGTAAATCGTGAGTGCTGACTTCTTGAGCACGATTTACTGAGAGAAAGGGCACTTCCAAGCTGACTCTGGAGTTTCACAAGACTCCTAAACATAGTGGCAGGTAAGTGGAAGATGTTTAGATAGAAGATGTGTTGAGAAAAGCTAGCTGAGTGCAGAGCAACGCGGTAGACTTCAGTCAATTAGATGCACCATTCTTATAAAAGAAGCTGTTTTCCGTGTTAGCATCGGCTCCTGTTTACACTGTCCTGGCACACTGTACACTGCCACTAAGTCTCTATTTGCAAACACACATTTCTTCCTCTGCTTTCATGAAAACTGGTCCTACATTCAAAAGCACGCGTCTGACCTTCCTGCGCTTGACAGAAAACACCGTGAACGCTGTTAGCAGTTGGGAAATGTAGTCTTTAAGTGCTTCCACAGCGCTGTAACACAACAAGAAAAAAACTACACTCAGAAACTCCCACAAAGCCTTCCGGAAATTGAACCAATGAGCAGTCAAGATCTTCGCTAGGTGGATTCTGGTGGCCAATGAGAGTGCTCGATGCTGATGCTACGTCGCCGCGTCGAAGTCCACTTACTTTTCTGGGAGCTTGGTGGTTGGTAAACTAAACTACAGGGGAATAAGTGGGGATTTGGACGTTGGTGGGTCTCACCAGTCCTCCTCCACCTCTTCACGGACGCTGACGACGGCCATCGTTCAGACGGCCAGTGACCGCGGTCGGTGCCACCCAGCGAAGCGGGAACCATGCCTGTCCCCGCTGGATACCTCAGCGACTCCCCCGCTGCGGCCTTCGCATCCTCGTCCTCGCTTATCCCGCCGCCACCGATAAACACCCAGCAGCCCGGTGTTGTCACCTCGTTGCTGTACAGCGGCTCCAAGTTCAGGGGGCACCAGAAGAGCAAAGGGAACTCGTACGACGTGGAGGTCGTTTTGCAGGTGGGGTTGTGAAGCGGAAATGTCATTATTCGGGGCGAGCTGTCATGGCTATTTGGTGATCTGTCAAACGGACGGTGTGGTGATTGACAGCTGGAAAATCAATGGGCCCTGGCCTGTCGTTGACTAACTCGCCTCGCTAGCTGTCGGTGTAGCAGTGCCTGCGACCAGCAGTTAACAACCCGGTTCAACTACAACGAGACATTTCGTTTAGTGTTATTGCTGCTTGTGGAGGTTCAGTATTTCTTTGGCCTCACCATGTAGCAAAATTCCTATAAACATGCATGTTTATGGTTTTTATGTAAGAAGATACTAACAGCAATGTAATATTAGCTTCATAAAAGCACATTACAGCATCCCCACTTACTGTCATTTGAATATCGAGGTAACTATTACACCTGAAACTGCTATGAAGTGACCTTATCTGTTGTTATGTGTGTTTTCCTTCAAAGCATGTCACCATGGAGGACTCATACCTGTGTGGCTACCTGAAGATAAAGGGTCTGACTGAGGTGAGAGAAGTAATTCTCTTCATTCAACCACAAACATACATAATTTAAGCTGCGTCTGGCCACGGGCTCATTGTGGCTGTTTGAAGAGACTGGTACAGTCCAGCTCCAGCCAAACCCCACTCTGTGTTCTGTTGTTTACATTGTAGAGCATGTTAACTCTACAACAGACCCACTCTCATTAGAGCTGCCCCAGAAGCTGGCAAACACACGCTGGGTGTCTACTGATAATTGTAACGTGTATTTTAAAGCTGGAGTGGGAGTAGGGGGTGTTAATGAGGAATTTTAAGGTAACCAGATCATTATAAGACATAGAGAAAAACTTAATTTAAGATGAAGAAATATATTCCACAAAATTAAAATTAGTTGTTTACAAATCATAAACCAGGAATATAAGCTTGTATATTTCTGAATGAAATGTACAAGCATGAAAATTGAAAATTGTCTCCTCTTTTAACACTAGAATTGAATGTAGTATTTGTTCACTTTCACAAAGAGAAGAACAGACAAAACAGTAACAGGTTGGCTGCACCAGAGCTAACAAAACAAAACATAACAAAACAAAACATTCCTGTTTGTTTCTCTGTGGCGTTCACTCCCGTAGGAATACCCAACGCTGACCACGTTCTTCGCTGGAGAGATCATCAGCAGGAAACGGCCATTCCTCACCAGGAAATGGGATGCAGATGAAGATGTGGATCGCAAGCATTGGGTAAGGCAGAAAACTGAATTCATCATTTACACATCCACACACTGACTCAACAGTTGGCTGGTTTTATTGTGACATCAATTTTAATTTTGTGTAAAGGGCAAGTTCCAGGCCTTCTACCAGTACGCAAAGACATTCAACTCAGATGATTTTGACTATGAGGATCTGAAGAACTCGGACTATATTTTCATGAGGTGGAAGGTAAGCGTAAACTAACCTAAAGTGAGCCTGACCATACGGCGTGTGCTATAGTCGACAGCCTCTGAACTGCAGCTGCTGCGGTTTCTCTCCCTGTCCGTCCTCTCAGGAGCAGTTTCTGGTCCCAGACCACACAATCAAAGACATTAGCGGAGCTTCCTTTGCTGGATTCTACTACATCTGCTTCCAGAAATCCACAGCAACGATCGAGGGCTACTACTACCACAGGAGCTCTGAATGGTAACGCACCACATGATCACTACTGTTCCTGCATGTGAGCTGAGCTGAGCTGTAGTCGTTATATGGGAGGAAAGGGGGGAAAAAAGGAAAGGTTTCTGGACCAAATCCCAGAGCAGATGGGGGAAATCTGAATGGGAAAAGTCATTAAGAGACACAATTTCCGAGCTTTCTGCAGTGTTTTTCAGGGTTCCCTGGGAGCTGCTCCAGTGATTCGTAGATGAATGTGGTTTTCCTGAGCGACCGTGTATTAGACTTTATACTGACTAAGCAGAACAATCACACCCGCAGCCTGTTGTGTCTTATTTATGTGGTCGTTCTGCCTGTTCATAGGCAAACAAGTGGCCTGCTTGTACTCCATCTTCAGCGCTTTCCTTTTTATTTGACATTCTTTGGTTTTCCTTTCAACTCCCTGTGCATATAATGGCTTAACTATTGTTACAAAAACCCACTGATTTCATTCCATTCATTTATTTTAATTCCCTGCTCTGTCTGCTCAGTTTCTTTTCCCGACCACAAAATACCTTTTATCTTAGACCATGTTTCAGAAGTGGAAAATGATTAACCGCCATTGCTTATGTCATACTTACCATCATGGTGGCATTTAGCGTTATTGTGAGAACTGGTAGAGTGAATGTTGTTATGGACTCATGAGCGCATGCCTGTACAGTCTGACAGGATCGACTTTGTGCTCTGCTGCCAGACTGAACACAAGCATCAGTCCAGACCTCAATTCATCTTGTTCCTCGTGCTTTTTCAAGCATAATTAACTGTCGGATCTCAGATGTCAACATTCATCACTTCCACTCGTAAACCCTTTTATTTTCAGTTGGCTTTTGACGAACTGGAAAACAATACTTGCGGAAAAAGTCAAATGATTAAGACTTTCTGAATCAAATGAATGGCTTTTTATTGTTTTCATCAAATTGAAGTGGTAAATGCTTCGGTGAGTGTGTGTTCATTGTGATGGTTGTGGTTTTTATTTTGTTGATGTGTCGATGTCTGACATAGACACACTTGCTGTGGCTTCATCACTATAAAAGCCCTGTGTTAAGTAGTAGCAGGATGCCTGCCATACAGCTCTGATATAGTGTAAAGAGAGTGAACCGTAAACACTGCGGCTGATATTGATCAGATGGAATCGCATTAGATTAAGTGAATGTCTCATAAGGGTGAAGGCGACGCAACCTTAAACCTTGCACATACACAAAATGGCTATTGCTGAAAAATGCAGAGCAAAAATGAAATTAAAATATATGTATTTCATTAGAAATATTAAGGATTATAATCTTTAAGATAAAAAAAACTAAACATTGGAAACCCTTTTAATTTAATCAGAAAAATGCACTGTCACAAGCAGGAAATAGGGCTGAAGCTCATGAATTTATGATATGGAGACAGCAATGTCATGCAGCCTGAAAGCCTCAAGGGATGAGCAAAAATGCCTATAACTCATGTGCATGCTTTCTATTGGATTAGTTCATTTTTTTAACCTATACTGTGCTGTTACTCTGCAGGTACCAGTCACTAAACCTCACCCACGTTCCCGAGCACAGCGCAGCCATCTATGAGTTCCGGTGACCCCGGCCAGCATCATGGATCTTTGTTTTTTTTCTGATGGACAAAGACTTGAGGCAAAGCAGAGGTCTGTGGATGCTACTGAAGACGCAAAAGGAGAACAACCGGGGGATGAGAATTTTTTGGCTTTTTCGGCAACTTGCAAACTCTTGCATGTTCTCATTCGGTGGAGGGACAGCTGACTGATCAGAGGAGAGGACAGGACAGGACAAATGAATGTATGTATGGATGAGACAAGAAGAAACAGCAGTTCGGCTCCCTGGCCGGAGCTTGTAAAATTAGAACCAGCAGCAGAGACTGGGTGTGGTTCATATTTGTGTACCCTTTTCTTCATTTGTTTTAACGTCTGGTTTTTAAACGAAAAAACACAAAAAAACGCTTGGCACGGTATCTCGAGACACTTTATAAGCTGAGTTGGGAATTCCCCCACTTGTTTTGCAACTAGAAATGTTTTCAGCTTTCATCCAGCCGATGCGGAATGAGCTACATAAACACATTTGTCTACCGTTGGACAAGGATTCCTCGGAGGAGTCTGCTCTTATAAACACAATCTGTAAAGACGTGAATCGCAAAGAGAGTTTGGGAGAGTTTTGGTTCGTGATTTGAGCTCTTCAGGTTTTAGGATTGGAGCTTTAATCAGACCGTAACCTAGAATAACAGTATTTTTTTTTTCTTTTTGAAGCTAAGCTGGTTCTTTGTTTGCCTGCCAAGAGGATGGACGCAGAGTGGCACTTTTAACAGCTGTGATGTGACTGATACACAAAACAATCTTTCCCCTTCCGTGTTCATGAAACTGCTTGGGAGATTATTATCACATGTGATTGCTGTGGATCTTGTTCTGTTGAGTTACATTTGCACAAAGACGGACGATGTCTCACTAATGCTTACAGTCCGGATTTTACACTCACATGCCCCTATGAATGAGCTTCAAGGTTCAAGGTATTTGACTAGTTTTTAAAGGTTTGGAGCCAAAACAATCACATAGAAATATTCAAATTTTTTTTTAACCCTGCACACTGCATTAAACAAAGAGCTTTTTATTCCTTATGTGTCGTTTTAACTTAAGACCCTTCCCCTCCATCCCTACATTTATGTCTCCTCGACTATGCAACACGTTCAACATAGCACTCTCCAAACATAAAACTTTCAGTTTTCAGAGACAAAATTTTATTCTATCGTTATAGTATATGGAAGAAGAAGAAGGAAGAAAAACCTAAAGAATCTATCGTCATCGAAAGAAGTATTTTTGTTAAAAATGCCTATGAAAACACTCTCCTCCCTGATCATGTTCCCTTACCATGTGATGGTGCCATCTTTTTTTAAAAGCTTATCAGAGTTGTATTATAACAGATCAGAAGTGTGTTTGTTTGAGAATAAGAAGTCTGGATTTGATTGCTGGTGTGAATGTAAAGAATGGATTGTGGATTTGAAGAAAAAAAAAAAACATATCAAAAACTCTTCACTGTGTCTTCAATATCTGACTCGTGTTTCCCAAGTAAATGTTCTTGTTTTATACCACACATTACAGTAATTATTACACAACCTGATGTGAAAAAGACAGAGAGATTGGATACAATGTATTCAGAATTTATTTTACATGTTTGAGGATTATTTCCTCAAAAATAATCAACTCGATGGTGCACTTGGTGTTTGTGGACGAGAAAGCTCAATGCTGCACTTGTCTGTCACTTCTTACCCTGCACTGCCCTCTGGTGTGTCTACACACTTCATACAGTCTAGTAGTGTTTCTACTATGTATGGTCAACAGGATGTGAGACCTGTTACACACACATTAGAAATGCACGAAAGCCACAGACATGTTTTCTTTCCAGAGAGCACAGTGGAGGTAATTACGGCCCACGCTGTGAGAACGCAGGTGAAGTGTTGGAAAACCAGATGAGCGCCGGAGTTATGACGATGGTATGACAAACTTTCCTTTACGCTGCCATTCTGAAAATGACAGTTTTAATATGCTGATGTCAAGCAGGTCAATCTGTCACTGTCACTGGGGGAGGGGCAGCGTTCAGACTGATCTAATGGCTGTAAAGACAGTTCACACACAAACACAGCTGTCGGGCCTCATGGTGACAGATGTTGAGATACTTTGCAGGATTAATCAGAACTGTACAGACACTTCACTAAAACCCCCCAAAACTTTCAGCCTCATGGTGAACCCATAGAACAAGTCAAAACATCGACAACATTGTTAGGGTTCAACTTCGTCCTCCAGCCATCATGTGGAATAGCTGTGGAGATTATGCGCTCCAAGAGCTTTGCAGAAAGAATATTTGTCTTGAGGCGTCAGTTACTTACACATGTGTGTGCCAAGATTTTAAAAGTGTCCATGTACAGTAGTCCTGCGCTTTGTATGCTTGTCTACCTGCATGCCTAAAGGATGGAATCCAGATCAGTTACAAGTGAACACCTTTCTGTAATTGCATCACTGTTGGTTGTGGAGTTTCATGTGACATATGAGTGACTGACTGACTGACACGTTTTCAGTGATGAGAAAGGAAAATGTTGCTCCGTCATGGGGAACAAAAAAATTTTTTTTGGCAATCACACTGTCAAGTAATAGCTGACACAAATACCTGACCTTGATACTAATTTAACTTTGGCAATTGGGGAATATACGCAGGTATTTAGACGTGGATCAAACTGCAGGTTATATTTGAAGAGTTCATTTGCAAAAGCAGATAACTCCTTTTTTTTTTTAATTCTAGAATCTTCATTTTTTTTTTTTTTTTTTTTACATAAGGTGATATCAGTCAAACCAAAGTTGAGTGACTTTGAGATGTAAAAAAACAGACATATCTCAAAAAAATAAAGTTTTATTGGAAACAAAACTATGCAAAGAATAATTACAAAGCCTTAGCTCATTTTTTTCAAAATGGCACTTATCTGCTTTTGCAAATTAACTCTTCATTTAGACATGGGTCAAAGACACAATTTATGTTCATTAAATGATGGTGCCAATCTGCACCGCTAAGTGATGCAAAGTGTTTGTAATGCTGCCAACTCAGTTTTTAATTATTCCCAGAAACACATGCATTCCTCTACAGTCCAACCAAACCTTAACAATGTGGTCTGCCACCCCCAGTCTGGCCTGAGGGTGGCAGACTATATTGTTAATTTTCTCTCCATCTTTGGCCTTTTCTTATCTTTTTTAAATTTGGTGGAGCAGAGAAATGCACGTTGTTCCTGGGAATAATAAAAAACTGAGTTGGCCGCAGTTAAACAGAAAGGCGTACTCTGCAAACACTTTGGTACAGATTAGCACCAGCAGCCATGACTCAATGATCAGAAAATGTGATGTGCCTTTGACCCATAAGTCAGTGTGACCCTAGTTTTTTCCAACATTGCCTAAGTGAGATCGGCATCAGTGTCAGCTTCCTTAACGAACCAACAGATGGATGCGCTGTGGCAGACCGGATGATTAATCTTCTCACCATCTTTGATCATCTGAATTTTTTTTTTTTTTTAAGTCTAGTGGAGCAATGCAGGTTGTTCCTGGGAATAATCAAAACTGAGTTGGCGGCAGGAAACACAAAGGCCTACAGTATGATCAGATCAGAAAATGTGTCCTGTATAGGTCAATATGACCTGAGTTTTTTCTGCCATTGCCTAAGTGACATTGATATCTGTATCAGCTTCCTTAAGGTGACATGTCATGATGAACCAACTCGGATGAGCTGGGGCAGACCATATCATTAATCTTCTCTCCATCTTTGATCGTCTGATTGTGATTCAAGTGAAGTGATTATAGAAAATGTGTCTTTGCCGGCTGCTGGTGCTGGCATAAACACTGTATGTGGTTGTTTAGGACCTCAACTGCTGGAGGGGGGTGGGAAAGAAAGGTTCCCTACCAGGGTTCACTTCAATTCATTCAACACATAAACGTGTGTGTGTGCGTGTCTATTCATTCAGTTGTAAACAGTGTGTGACTTGATGTTTGAGTTTGGAGTGTTTTGGGGGCCACAAACAAAATCTTGTTTGGGGTCCCTAAAAGTCTAGGGCTGGCCCTGTTTGACCCAAAAATATGATGATCAAAGATGTAGAGAAGATTAAACATAATCTTCCCACCAGGAAAAAACTCAGATCATACTGATTTATGACTTATGACACACACACACACACACACACACACACACACACACCCCACCCACCCACCCACCGAGGCGCAACCTGAGATTTTTCCGCCATTGCCTAAGTAAGATTGGCATCAGGGTTAGTCTGCAATGCAATGAACCAACAGATGGATGAGCAATGTCAGACCATATCGTTAATCTTCTCTCAATCTTTGATCATCTGCCCTTTTCTTATCTTTTTTAAGTCTAGTAGAGCTGTGGAGCAATGCAGGTTGTTCCTAGGAATAATCAAAACTGAGTTGGCGGCAGGAAATACAAAGGCCTAAAACAGATTAGCACCAGCTGCCACTATTAATGAATCAATGACCAGAAAATGTGTCCCATACTCATATCTCAGTATGACCTGAGATTTTTCCGCCTTTGCCTAAATGAGATTAGTATCAGTGTCAGCAGCTTCACCAGGTAACGTGCTGTGTCACGAACCAACAGATGGATGAGCCAAAAACGTGCTCCCATGGGTGGAATGAGGTAGTGAGAAATCGAGGCCATCAGGGTTCGTTGAACATTGTATTTGGACCAAAATTACATCCTGCAGACATTACTGGAAGGACAAAGCGACCTGGCACTGCGCTGATTGTTGGCACCGGAGCTGTGAGCATCATCCACACTGTCAAGATCAAATTAGTGAGGGTGTTGGTTACCAAATTCTCTCCAGAGCTGGAAGCTAAAACACCAGCTGATTATCCCAAAGGACGAGTTGGTTGTGAGGTCATCTGCAAAAAAAAAAAAAAAAGACCTCAGGACCAAGATAGATTTCATCAAAGAAGATTAAGAAAATTGATTGGGTGATTGGTTTTGAAGATCAGTTGTGATCATAAACAACCATCACATGGTCAACTGCAGTCTGTAGAGGCTAAATGTGGCCAGCAATGATACAATGAGAATACAGCTGCAGGAAATACTGTTCAACTTCTCAGTGTATAGTTTTACATGTCAACCAAATGGGTATAAGAATAGTATTGTTAACCAATCCAAGAGAAAGCTGCTCTAGATGTGTGTCCAGGCTGAGGAGGAACTAGTGATAGAGTTTTAACATCATATCATGATCCACCATTACTTTATAGTTGTAATGGTATTATTTATGTTTTGTATTTTATGTAGAATATTTTTGTTTTTCATGGACCTACTCGGGAGTCAGAGAGTTTTACTGTAATTGAATTAATGAAAACCTCCTATCAAAAGGAGCAATAGGTCAGTTTCCATTACAGGAAACTGAGAGTTATTTAAATGTCTTCTCTATACAAAACACAATATCTTTTGGCACGTGATACTGCGTCCCATTGTGCATGTGCAGGAAGTGTTAATAACACAAGGGCTGATTTATGGCTTTGAAATTATGTCTGCAGTGTGTGTGTGTGTGTGTGTGTGTGTGTGTGTGTGTGTGTGTGTGTGTGTGTGTGTGTGTGTGTGTGTGTGTGTGTGTGTGTGTGTGTGTGTGTGTGAGTGAGAGAGAGAGAGAAAGAAAGAGAGAGTGGTTGGGTCTACATGGAATCAGATTTGCTGCATGACCACACACTGATTTATGACCTGACATAAATAATAAATTAATTAAAATGATTACACATATTATACATATAATATCACCAGATTTTCATCATGAGAATATTATTTTTTATTTTGTTGTAAAACTCGATATTTATGAATTTATTTTTTAATTTGTATTTATTTATTTAAATGTATTATTGATTTTTTTTTTTCATCTATTTGTCGGTTTTGTGTAGATGATTTGCATTGTCTCTGCAGCTATTTTTGCTCTTCTTTGTCGGTATGTCTGTTTATTTCGTTTATTGTCATTAAAGCTAATATTTTTGTCAATTTAATTTTGTTTATTTTCATTATTATAATTTTTTATGGATTTTATGGAGTGTGTGTATGTGTGTGTGAAACATTGGCGTTTCTAGATGTTCCTGAGTTTCTAGACGTTCTTATGCTGTATGTGCAGCTGTGTGTGTAAAGTAAAATCCAATAAAAACATTCAAATATAAACTCGATATTTATAATGATGTGTGCATTTATCTGTATAAAAAACTCATAATTACAACCAGGTCAAAACTGACCCCACTGCAGGTAGAAGTTTTTTTTGTATTTTTTTTTTGTGAGAGGCATTTAGAAAAAAAAAAATCAAAGTTGTAATTTATTGTATTAGGTAGGTCATTGTTGCGGCTGTCATGGCAATTTGTTTAGATAAGAAAAAATTATAAGTATGTTTAACAGGCTTAAAGTTGAAAAGGCAAGTCAAGGCATTGTCAAGGATCACGAGTACAACAGCATCTATTGTAATCATGTGACTCAGGCTTCACAGAGCAAATCCCTTTGACCTGCTCCACGTGCGAGCGCATATTTGGTTGACAAGCAGTGATTCCCGGCACTGGTGTAAAAATTACAATCTGGTTTCTTTACTCTTGCTTGACTTCCGTCTACTTGCAACTGCAAACATCTAGGAACTTCCCAGAAGCCCTTATCCACTGACTCCACCTTCCTTTGTGCATGATTAAGCCTGGACAAACATTTGGCGACGTCTTCAGGGACGACGTGCCAAAGCATGGGCTGAATTTCACATCTGCAGCTTCCTACCAATGCAATCTTTATTGCACGTGCTGGAAACAGTATCCGTATGAAATCAGTATGACATCAGATCTAAATCACACTCATCTAATCTAATCAGCATTTTCATTGAAAGATAATCAAACTGGTTTTGTTTTTGGTATTCATGTTTTTGGTTATTTTACCACAGAACAAATGATAATATGATTTCCAGAATGGAATCTGGATTTGATTTTTTTTTATTTTTTTTTATTTTTTTTAAGTTTACAGCTTCTAACAAATCTATCTCCAACAGCGCAAAACCACCAGTGTCTGCAGAAGAAATGTCTCAGGGTTCCATGTATATATCAAACATGAGCTTGATGTCTCAGCAGTTACTATGAGCCGCTTTACACCTATTCTTGCAATCCAGAGGAATTTGGTAGTGTTTGTCCTGGGGCTGTGCTGCCGGCCATAAAAAAAAAAAAAAAGTGTCTCATGTCACGTCCTCACCTGAGTTGAGGTCATTGCTTTCCTCCTCACATCTTTGCTCTCTTACTCGCTGCTGTTTTACTCTCATAAAAGAAATGAAGCCAATTAAATATGTGCTCATGTGACCCCCACCGTCCCCGAAATCAAAAAGTGACAGGAAACACATCTTTCTTCCTTGTTCTTTTCACGTATAGATGATAATAAACGTCATGTGTTCAAAATAATGTGTGACAAATATTGCTATGGTAACACGTACAGAGGGATAGCTGCTGTATGAGCCATGCACCTGGACAATTTCTCTGATATTTCCATTGTCAGTTTCAAGGCAGGCTACACAAAGAGGTGATTGTGAGGCCAGTCCAAATCAAACAAAATGATGTGTGGTGCTATGTGGAAAATCCTGATCTTTTTTTTTTTTTCTCCCCCCACACAGACAGGCACTGTCTTTTTGACAGCAGGAGCCATTAATCTTAGGTATCAGATCCTTTGCATAGCTAAATAATGAACTGATGCTTACACTGGCTTACAAAGATCATATTATTAACCTACAAGTGATCTCCACGAGTCCTCAGTGTTGATGCTCGGAGGAATGTTCACCAACAACTTACAATGGAGAGTTGTCAGAGAAGGCGGAGGATTTCTAAACAGTCAATGTAGTAAATCTGTCATTTGGGTAAATGTTTTTGTTGCTTGATTCCAAGTGAAACTAAACTGATTATAGATTGTACATTGAGCAATAGAGAAAATCTCTGTGTTTCAACATCAGTTAATCAAGTGTTCATTGTTCTGAGGAAACATTACAGAATTTCAAGATCAGGGCAGGTGAAAAGAAACAAAGTAATTGAGTATTCTTTTGATATCTTGTTTTGTTTCTTTCTATTCTATCTATTTATTTTGGGGTCTCAGTAACTATACAACAGGATGGTAGCCGGCTCTTTAAGACTTTTCTTCATCAGATACAACATATTAAATATCAGGTCACTGACCGCATTACTCTAAATCTGAAGAAGAATATAATATAAACACATAATCCTTAATCTACTAATCCATCCCTCAAGGAAATGGGGCCAATGACACATTTATGACTCTTTACAACAAAGCAATTAGACATTTCAGTGCAATAATTCTTTCTTCCTTGTTTATAAAACCAGTATAGTAAACCCTTTTCTGAAGAGTAACATTTTAGATACCTCAGAGGACTACAGAAAAAAATTGAATAGAACCTCTTGAGTTTAATGAATTAAATGATTTTACAGAAGGTCACAATTTTTCTGTTTTTGTTTTGTCTTGTTTTTTGCAGCACTAGAGATAATTAGTCATGATAGTAATGTCAATAACTTCAGGTCAAATACATAAATGTTAAATTCCAAGGTATCATTTCTACTTGAGTGTTAGAACAAGAATCACTTTCAAAATACTGCTCCTGGTTTACAAAGCACCACATGGCCTTGCACCTCAGTACGTCACTGATGCTCATCACTTATACACTTCAGCAACAACACTTCGGTCAACAGGCAGTGGCAGCTTATTCATCCCTCACACCAGATCCAAATGATGTATGAACACCTTGCCTGACACAGTTAGACATGCCACATCAGTTGCCAGATTAAAAACCTTTTTTAAAAATCTTTTTTCGACAGCGTTCTGTTGAACTGTGTGTATGCATGTGTGCATGTGTGAGTTCAAGTGTGTATGTGGTGAACATGGCATACATACGTTGTTTACTTGCACTCTCTGATTGATTTCTAATTGACTGTTTTTACTGTAACTACCTGTTGTGAAGCACATTGAGTCTGCCTTATGCGTGAAGTGCGCTTTATAAATTAAGTTGAATTGAATTGAAGATACAAAACACACAGCAAGGAGACTGTCCTGGTGCAAGTAAGTGGTAAAAAGTAAAAGGCAGTCCAGTACTGATGGGTCCGAGGCACTGAGTAAACTGACTTTCTGCAACAATGTAATGGTGTCTGTCAATGCAAAAACTCAGCTTTTAAACTCAAGTGGCTTGTGCAGCCTAGGGCAGTGTAGTTTGAGTGCCTCGGACCCATCAGTATCGGACTGCCTTTTACTTTTTACCACTTACTTGCACCAGAACAGTCTCCTTGCTGTGTGTTTTATATCTTCAGCTTTTTTCATCCTGTGTCCTTGAAGAGCACCTGAGCGGTTCATTCACTCTCACCCAGGGCAGCACTCACATTTCTTCTATTGTTCAGTTGAATTGAATTGAACTGAACTGAATTGTGGCCAAAATAAGTTTTCTCCCTAAGATAAGGTTAAAAGTTCAGTGTTCCTTTGCGTGGAGAGCAGCCAGTTGAGGTGGTTCGGGCATCTGCCTCCAGGGCGCCTCACTCGCACATCCAGCTGGGAGTGAAGTCTGTGGCTAACTGGTGGATCTGGTGGATCTGCTGTCCCTGCGACCCGACCGCAGATAAGCAGTTGAGGATGGATGGATTGGTGGATGGATGTTTCCTCCAGCTGTTGAAATGATCTCTCCATTTTTATCTTAGTTAATAGAGTTTTTTTGTCAATGCGGATATAAGCATGCCGTGCAGTGTCCAAAAGGTTATTTGTGGTCCTATACATTTGAACTTTTACATACTGCCACAAGGAAATGTCATCTAAGGGCGTTGCAACAAGTTCCATATAGCTATGCTGATGACTCAAAGCATACTGCTGTATTTTCTGATGACACAGGGCCACGTACTTCCCTTACATGTTATACATCAAATTACAGATGGCAGTGAAGTGTCTACAGCTCAGCCAGGACAAGTCTGAAGACTCAGTCTGCATGTGAAATGCACACACAACTTTTTAGAACCTGATGCACTAACTATTATAATAATCTGCCGAACAAGAATAAGCCCCATATTTGACCTAGAATTGCTCAGTCATACATGTGCTGACCACGACCAGTTTTAAAGTTTGTTTGCTTCAGAACTCTAAGATCTATTTCTTTGTTCTTGGTCCTATTTATCATATTTGCTTTAACGTATTAACCCTAAAGATGGTTGCAGCCTTGTAATTATACCCTAAATCAGAATGGAAACCTATGGTATAGCTTCTTTTATTTGTTTGACTTCCTTTTATTACTATGTTCACAAGACCGGCATCCCTAAAGACCTGAGGGCAGGGAAGGTCGAGAATTTCAGAAGCCAACTCAAGACCTACTTTGTTTTGTACAACTTTTTAAAGTGTAAATTACATTTTTATTTTATTTAATGCATTATTTTTTATGTATACATATGGTGATTTAGTGTTATGTCCTATCTATATTTCATGGGGGGTTTTTTGTTTGTTTTTAATCAAGGTTTTACACACCTCACAACACCTCCTCCCATTCCGCATTTTATGAATTTATTATTTTACTTATTGATAACAATTGGTTTACTGCTCTGTGCGTAAATGGGTGTGTGTGTATGTGAGTAAGTTACAGTAGATGGGAAAACTGATACCACATTCAGTAAACTGTTAAAATATGGAGCGGGAATAGGCTGAGACTGGTAGTTTGGTTTGTCCAAAGGTTACAAGCTCTCTAATAAACGTGTTTTCTTTCCCCTTCTGTGTCTTTTTTTGAGCAGTTTTATGTTTTGCAAAAATGTGTATTTTACCAAAAATGTTCTACTACTGTACATTCACTAATCTCTTAAAGTGCTGATTCTTATTTTTATATGAAATTATTTTTACCTATTGAAACATAAAAGAAACTGAAATGCGGTCTATGTGTCAGAGATTTGAAAGTCAGGTTTCTACGTGGGAAAACTGTGATAAGATACAGCTTAAAAAGAGATCTGGCGGCTTGCACCCACAATGACGTTAATACGAGAGCACAGATGATTAGATATTAATGTGGTCTGATGGACGCAAGTACCTGTCAGACCGCTGCTGACATTATTCTCATGCCACAGTGGCATGCAACACGTTGCACTGACGTTTTACACTACGTTTTAATGCACGTGCAGAATGTTTGCCCAGAGTCATGGTTTTAGTGGGAAAAACCTCATGTGGCTTTACACTCAGGTGCTGACATTCTCCCAGGTCACACAGACAACTGGACAGTCCTGACCTTTTACACCGTAACACTGGGTGTGTTTGTGTCCATAAAGTCCTGGCAGCGCTTCACACAAGGACTCTTGCCCCAGCCATCAGATGATTAGTTGGGATAACCCGGTCTGACTCTGGCCCTCTCATGCAGTCCTCACTTTGAAGAAACACCTGCTCACCCCAAACACACACATGCACACCCCTAAATATTCAGTAGACATCAGCACACAGACAGACGCACAGAGAGCTGATAAGGCATATTGCTGCCAGATGACAGGTGTGAAGTGATTGCACGTGCAAATATGTTTTAGCTGCGAGCGCTGAGGAAGAAATGCCAGGAAGTGCTCAAGGAAAATAGGAATGTAGAAGCTGATAAAGAAATAATTCTTGAGAGGATAAAAACAGGTTTGTGTGCAAATAACTGATGCTGAGGAAACATAGAAAACAAAAAGCATATTCACCATCAAGGATGGTAGAAATTGTTACAAGCTGTTATCAACCACTTTAAATTACAGCGTTGTGTTGTTTATGCATAGGCATTCAATTGAAAATGAGTGAGTAAAAGAAATTTATGCAAATTTGGCCCTGCAGACAGAAACTGAAGTATAGCCTAAACAACTTTCAACGACAAAAGAATTTTGGGTCATACCACAGCAGCTAAATGAACAAAGAGACAGACTGAGGAGAGATTACAGAGGCAGCACAGACACTGTTGTTTATAATAAGCTAAGAGTTAACCTGTGACCTATCAGATGACTGGGGTGATTGATAATAGTGCAAAAATTGTGCATAGTGTGCTGAAGGGTGAAACTTTACTTAGTTTTCCTTTGCTTTTTGTCTTAGACCAGATCCTTTCCAGATACAAATATAGCCTGCAGATAACCTATAGCCTACAGATAACCCACCCTAGTTATTTTTTTTTCTTTTTTCCCAGTCATAACATTCTTCCTCTGTAAAGGTTAGGGTTAGGTGGAGGGAAAACATCACCGCTAAGCGCGTTCCGTGCAGGCCACGCCCCTCGGAGCTTTGCATCTCTCTCTTCATCCAGGTGCTCTGGAGCCGCCTCCCTCTCCCCGCCCTCTGAACCATATATATTGCGGCCGACTCCTGCTCCAGTCACAGCCAAACCAGGCAGACAGACAGACGACTGAAGGCCAATCTCTCAAATCTTCCTGCGAGCTTTGACACAAAGAGGCACACGATGGCCAGTGGAGAGCGCTTTGTTATCAGTGCCCGCATCATCGGATCGGTCCACAGGGACTCACCTAAACTCAAGGTAAGTTACGGCCACGGATGAGACACGCTTCTTTTATGTCGGTTGATTATTTGATTATTTGTATCACACATTGATTTTTATTTATTATTTTTTTTTTTTACATTTATTCATTTATTTATTTATTTTTTACAGGTGTTCATGACCTCTGTATTGTGGTCTGATGAAACGGAAGTGATTATCTACAGGTCCTTTGGGGATTTCAAGAAATTTCATGTAAGTCAAATCGACATCATCAAATAGATTTGTGATGAACAGGTTTGGTAATGGAAGTCCTAAGCTCACTGAGAATATATTCTTATTTTTCAAACAGAGGCAGCTGAAAAAGAGCTTCCCTCACTTCAACCCTCTGAAGAAAAACGACAGACTGATCCCCAAATTCAGAGGTAAGATTATTTTTGGTTTATTTAATTTATTACATCAAATTGATTAGAAGTTATTCATCATAGCATTCCATAAATCTGAATTAATATTTCTTCAGTTTAAAATATGCACACATTTAGGCCATAATTCATGAAAAACAAACAAAAATAAATGTTGTTTCAAAGCTGGTTTAGTCACTTTGGAATATTTCTTTTCTCTTTTCCAGGGAAGGCCATGAAGGCCAACCTCCAGCAGAATGGATCCAAGAAATCCGTCAAACGCATG
The DNA here is from genome assembly GCF_905171665.1 of Trachurus trachurus. NCBI lineage: Eukaryota > Metazoa > Chordata > Actinopteri > Carangiformes > Carangidae > Trachurus > Trachurus trachurus. The sequence continues at coordinate 19,719,609 of NC_139913.1, read as the reverse complement.
AAGTTTCTGGAGAGCTACTGCGGTGAGCTGCTGAAGTGCGACCAGAAAGTGACTCAGAGCTCAGAGGTCACACGCTTCTTCACTCCCAAAGACCAGGACCTGCAGCCAGACTTCACCAGGAACAGGTAGGTGTTTTAGTTCAAATGGGGGAAAGCAGTGGCACAAATCAGGAGAGTCCTGGCTGTTCTCATATTTCATAACCTCTGTCCTCTCTCACACAGCGTCATGATCATGCTGTCCGAGGACATGCGTGAAGGATCAGGCGGTGGAGGAGGGGGTGGTACTCACGGCGGCAGCATCACCCACCCGTTTGTCACCCAGACTTACCGCTGCGTGGCCCCGTACGAGACCAAGGACACCAAGAACCGTCCATTCAAGGTTGCTCTGGACGAGAAGCTGGATGTTCTGATCAAAGACCCTGCAGGTCAGTGTTTTTACATCCTCGAAAATACAACCAGAAATAAAACGTTCATCTTCCCCGTTATAAACTTTGAGCTATATCACTCCAATCACCATTGTTTTCTTTCTGCAGGTTGGTGGCTGGTGGAGAATGAGGAAAAGCACCTGGCTTGGTTTCCTGCTCCCTATCTGGAGTTACTGGAGGAAGAAGACGGTGATGATGCTGGATTCCAGACAGCAGGTGAGAGATTCACTCATCTAAGTTCAGTTTATTACACGCAACCAGAGGTGGACAGAGTACTCTGTAAAAGTAGCTCAGTCGACATGTTAAAAAGTACTTGCTTTTGAATTTACTTTAAGTAAAAGTAAGAGTAAGAGTATTTTTCACATCAATGAATTACTATATTTTTTTCTAAATGAATTTAAGGAGCTTTTAACTCTTGTTTCTGAGAATTAACTCTTTGAAACCACCTGCATTGATGTGCTGCTTTTAGGGGTTAGCGTTTCCTTCTTTGACAAACACAGCTTGTGTCCAATAGGATTTTAGAAAAAAAGAAAAAGAAAGAAAAAAAAGAGCAGACCTGAAAGTAACGAGTACTTTTCAGCCTTCCTAGAAATTAACTCGAGTAAAAGTAAAAATATTTGTCTTGGAAATGTATTCAAGTAAGAGTAACTCAAGAATGTGTTGTTGTTTGTGGCCTCTAGGTGCCCTCTATTGTGCCGTGAAGACCTACTCCACTAAGAAAGATGATGAGGTGTCTGTGGCCATCGGCGCTGTGGTGGAGGTCCTGAGGAAGTCTGACGACGGCTGGTGGTTTATCAGGTATCTAGCTCATCTTGTCTGTCTTTACATCACAAACATTCCATTGTCTGTATAGAGATTCAGGAACTGAACTGAACTGAAATAAGAGCTGAGGGAAAATACCTATATCAAATGACTTCCCATGTTCTTTACAAACCATGAATTATGATCTACAGTTTGAAATAATTTTTTCCCCCTTGTAATTCTCTCACCAGATTCAATGGCAAGGCCGGTTACATCCCCTCCATGTATCTGCAGCCGTACAACAACCCACGAGCAGGTGTTTTCAGCCTGCAGAGGAAGCTGCACAGCTCCTCCCTAAACCTGACAACCAGCCGGGAGCCTCAGGGCGTGAACCAGGAAAGCAATCCAGATATGAATGCTGCAGGTCCATCCAGAGGTGCATCCATCCTGCCCAGCAGGCTCCACAAGGCCCAGTCCCTGGACGTCCTCTCTGAGTCCTGGTCTCAGAAGCAGCCGGCGAGGGATCCTTCGACCTCAGACGGCCGCCGGCGAAGCAGCAGCAACGCCAGTGAGGATTCCAGCCTCTCCGGCTTCTCCTCAGACAGCGAGTCTTCCGCGAGCTTGAAAGATGAAGTGCAGCGCCGGAGTCCCTCAACCACGCACGTCAGCGACAGCGGGCACAGCAGCAGTAATTCCAGCCCCACAGGCCGCCGCAGCCCCGCCAGTACCTCCGACAGCTCTGGATCGTTCATGTCCGAAAGCAGCGACAAGGCCCCCAAGATGCCGCCACGACCCAAGACCGAGGAGATCCTGACCCGATGCACCACCATGACCCGCAAGGCTGCCCTGGCCACCAAGACCCGGCTTCATGTTCAGTCCGAGTCCATCCAGACCCGCTGAGACTGACACTTTACACTACAAACACATAACTTAACTATATTCTTAATCATAACCTTGTTTATTGAAATTCTCTATTAATATCGTGTAGCCACGTAAACCCTACATACCTTTTTATCTCTCAAATTAGTTTTATGCAGCACTTCTGCTTCCTCTACTTCTATTCTTGTCACACCAAAGACTGATGAATCATCAACCTTGACAAGACAAAAGTATGCTACATTCCATTGAACAATCAAGGGAAGATGGCACGTTTGGCGAGAGCGTATTTGACTAATGTAGCTTCAGTGAAGCAGGAACAAGTCAAGGAAATGTTTGTGGAATTGTCATACAGTTGTAGAACAATATGTTGTCTAACTTTGAAGTCATTTAGGAGGAAATGTACATGGCTTTCTGGAGTTGTCGGGGTTAAATGTTCACTACTTTATGTTTCCCTCTTTCCTTTTTATTCCAGTTTGTAACAGAAATCTGTGTAGTTCTGTACTTTTAGATTTAAAAAAGATGAAAGAGAGGATGTATCATTACATTAATGTACCTTTCCTTTACTTTAACATTTACAGAAATACCTCACCTTTTAATGAATATTTAATACTACTTAGTTTCTCTTAATGTTAATGGACTTGGGGCTTCAACCTTGTAAAACCACAGTAAAGAACACTATCAGTCAGCGGTCTCAATAGGAAAGTGAAAGCCTTGTGATCAGATCTGACTAATGTGGTGAATGGGTTTGTACTACATATGACCTATTGCCTTGTGAGTGTCTAAGTTTAACATTAACTGGTCAATAAAACTGAAGTTTGCACTGACTATCTTGTGTCAAAGACAAGCGTGGGCAGGTAATTAAAACCTACTACAGTATGAAGGTTATCATCGGGTTTTTTACTCTTACTTTAACATGACCTAATTTACCCCTGGAGACAAATAAATTCTCAGTTTCTGATGTTTCTACAAATGTATGAAGTAAAAGAATACAGCCCTGAAAGTGGAATAGAAAAGAAAGAAGAAAAAAAATCCAGATAATGGAACTAGCACCGCAGATACAAACAATTTATTCTACACTTTTGGAAACACATTGCCTTTTTAGATAAGGATTTCTTCTTTTTCATCTAAGTACTTCTCATTTGGGGCCCATATTTGCATGTCCTTTTTGATTACAAAACAAGTCTAGGTGCTACTGTGAAAACTTCAAGGCCCTAACTCCACAAAGCAATGCAAACAGCCTGTATCCAGATGTGGAATTTCAGGGCTTGTGTAACTTTTTGTCATAACAAAGCAGTCACTGCTGTCAGCCATGCAGTAAGCCATGTCGACCTGGATTTACCATCCAGCCTCGTAGACTTTGGTTTCTCTGAGTGTTTGACCTGAAATCTACAGGTTTTCTCGATTGTTTACACACATTTTCTGAAAGCATGCCTCATACTCTCAGAGCTCTACACAGAAATCAAAAAACACACACACAATCCTGCAAAATCAAACTTTACATTCACAACAATGTTATTTCTTCTCAAAATGGTATTTTGTTTTCAAATGACACACAAACCATCATAAAAGACATTTAGAAGAACCAGTTAAACACTGATGTGCTCAATGGAAAACACTATGATAAATGGAAAACATTTCTTATCCGTTCAGGACAGTACATACATACATAAGTGTGAGAGAACACCTATAAGAACAGAACACACACATACATGGTAACAAATAAATTTTATTTTGCCCACAAAAACAATGTACACAGTGTACATCCCAACCAACACAAAGTTGCATATACAGTGGTCTACATACAACAGATCTCAGTCATTCATTTTGCAAAACTCGAAGCACAATTCTTGTGCAATAAAAAACAGCTGTCACTTTGATGAACTTCTGATGCATAATGGTAACAATAAGTGGCAAAACATGAACACAAATAAACCACACGTGTCATCCATCAAACAGAATGACTCAAAATTGATCACACTTGTTTCTCATGATGTGGAAACCAAAATAAACCACTTTAGAATACAAGAAGACAAACAGTGATCATTTCTAATGACATTCGGACTACTGCCATAGACCATGTTCTTGCGCATGGCATGACAATGAGGGAGGCCAAAGCATCAACCATCAATAGATTCTATTGTGTCCATAATCTGGAGATTTTAGACACCTGAGGGTTGCGTGAGAGAGAAGATGACAAACTATGTTACATAAGATGGTTCTTACGTTTCAAAGCCACAATGATCTCCTCTTATGTATATGGAAGACTCAAGAAGTGTCAAAATATGGAATAATATCAGAATGTATGTTTTTAAACACGCCCATGAGAAATGATTGATTTCCTATATTCTAAAATATTAGCTGAAAAAAGGCCAGATTTTATTCATCATTGTCACTTGTCTGTTGAAGGTCACATCTGAGTCATACATATCCAACATAGTGAGGAAGATATTGCAGGTTAAGCAGCAAATGTGTAATGGAAAAACATTTAGTAAAAACGCCACAACATTAAATTAAGACATCAAGTGAAATAATTTACCATCTAAATAAACATCCTTTTTTCTGCACTGGTGAAGATGCTTCCAACTTTTTTCTTACTTTATAAGATCATGTGGAAGCATTAAGTCTATCATTAAAGCTCTCAATTAAAACAACAACTCTGCAATTAATTCATACGCATACAATAATGAATGACTTGAGGTTTGTCGTCTGCCACTTAGAATCCAGGAGAACGGGTACTTCCTGTTAGAGCAGCTGTCAAAGAAGCACTGACGGGGCAACTTCATGGTTGCATTGCTCATCAAGAAAATTTAATCAGTTTCTGAACAGAACACTACAGCTGCTCTAATCTCTGTCATGACTCCATGATGGTCAGAGCTTCAAAGAGAAGACTATAGTGTTGGAGCTGAGTCTGACAGATGACATGAGATATGAAAGAAATCACTGACACACAAGACAGAGCCAGACAAGACAGAGTAACTGAACAGCTTATACTGTACATGTATTGTGGGTATAAACTGTGAACTCTACCACTGTTAAACTACTATTACTACTGTAAACTAATATAACAGTCTTAAGCAGATGTGCAATAAAGTAGGCTACATGGCAGTTATTGTAACACCGCTCGTGATGTAATGATAGTAAAATATTTTGACCTAGAATCGTTATGACACCTGTTATGCACCTTCTTTTGTTCAAGGTATCCCACAGAACCACACACCCATGCACAAACGCATATTTTCCAGTGTTTGTTTTTTTAAGATGGTTGGTGGTGTTTCGTTTTTGCCACAGCATACTGATTTATGCTGCTGCCTATGAAAACAAACAGAGTTCATTGGGTGTGTGGAGGAATTTTTTTTACTCTACTCACCCTCATGTCGACTAAGGGCTGGGAGAATTTTTAGAGTCCTCCGTGCCTTCTTGGAGTTACGGGTGGGGGTGGGGGGGGGGGGGGGGTCGGCGCATCAGTATTTGTCCATATAATGGTTGCGAATGGTGCTCATTTTTCTTCGTCCAAAAGGACACACCAAAAAACATCCAAATACAGACGAGCAGTATGGAGGTATTTGGATGTTTTTTGGTGTGTCTTTTTGGACGAAGAAAAGTGAGCACCATTCACAACCATTATATGGACAAATACTGCTGCGCGGACCCCCCCGTAACTCAGAGAAGGCATGGAGGACTCTGAAAATTCTCCCAGCCCTTAGTCTACATGAGGGTGAGTAGATAATGAGTGAAATTTGAATCTTGGGTGAACTATCCCTTTAAGTTTTCAACTTCACTCATTGCTCGTGGGAAACTGTTGAGTTAACCAATGTCTTCCCCGAAAAGCCCTATTCTTGATCATATTAACAGGATTTCCTATTATTTCCTGGTCACCACTTTGACCTTTGCACCACTCACTGTAACTTAACTATGAGCACTGCCATAAAAACTAGAAAGCGGGGGTGCTCTGAAAACTTTTGATTTTATGTTATTTTATCAATATAACATCATTTATTTTCTAAGCTAAAGGCTCGGGGTGGCAATTCTCCTCCAACAACCTTTGAAACCAGCTTTTCAAAAGGCCTTCACCTTAAGCCCAGATATTGAGATATCCTCCTGACACACACTTGACATCTTATCCAGCCATGACTAAACGCTGTAGTTTTGGTGTTGTGCTATAAATAGACTTCCTATTGTAAGTGAGGCTGGGTTTTTCTTCAGGGAGGCCACACTAACTCACGATTACACATGAATGAACTCTTTAACACATAACCAAAATAAGTGTCAGACCCCAGAGCTTCTTGCTTCTTTCATAACTATTATAATAGTGACAACCAAGAACTGTAACTATTCTGTTATATTATATTTTGTATTGTATGATTATTATTATATGCTTATGCACATTATCTGAGCAGCCTCATAATTTGCATTTGAGTTGCAGTTGCATCTCTACAAACAGTGGAGTTGTGTTTCTTTTCCTGAAGGTAACAATGGCAGTGCAGTGTCTTTTGTGTGTGTGTGTGTGTGTGTAATGGAACTGGCAATTACAATTGAGGGTTCCTGGATACAGTACATGTCAGACAGACACGTACACACACTTACACAGAAGCTGTTATATTCATAAAACTGATAGATAGGGATCTTGTATTGGCATCCCTTCCCATCAGCAGCTCACTGTTGACTAATTATTCACTGCACGTTTCCTTGTCTTTGAGCATAAACACAATAAATCCTCTCATGGGTGACGATGCCTCTCAAGGTGAATGGGGTGTTACTCACCAGCAACTTCTTGGTAAGAAATAAAGCCATTCCCACTTCCTTTTCCTCACACTATGATAAGATCACTTCTGTCATCAACTTTGTTTTTCTTTTAGAAGAACTGTGTTGATAGATGCCACTCTGACACTCAGTGACATGAACCATATAAGAATGGCCATGCAGAGATCATGACAGATAGTGAGTCATTGCAGAAACCCTTCTGCCTTGGGTGTGACAAGAGCCATTCCAAACAACCCCAAAGATCTCTGATGCTCTTTTGTCAGATGTGAACTATATTGTGTTTACTGATGAATCATCTCCTGGATTTAGAAGGAGATCATCTCCGTACTTTGATTGCTCTCCTATGGAAGTTCCATTATTGCGCAGGTTAAAAAATGTGCTCACCTTTCAGGTTCCTCCTTCCACCTCACTATTTGAGAAAAGGGTTTGTAAACCTGCAAGAAAGTGGCTACTGTAGAAACAGAAGGAGGGGGGGTCCAAATAAAAGCTGAATATTTACTCATCAGATGAAAACAGACTGATTCATATTTTCTTTAGTTTGCTGGGGACCAGACTTCAGCTGAAAACACAGTCTTGTCTTTTCCTTGTATTACAGCACAAAATCCCAACACATATTTTTGTTAGTCATTTAGAATTAAGCAAAAACATAAGCAATGCACAAAACAGCCCTCTTCTCCATCGCCATCAGGACGGAGTGGTGTGAATGCTTTGTGAAAATGTGGAGCACATAGTTCAGCACATAACACAACTTCAGCCTCACAGCTACAGAGCATTAGAAGTTGAACTAAATGCATTTCTCTTTGTGTTGATCCCACTCTGAGTGGAGAGTGATTCCTTGTTTCTAAGTTCACAGGGCTTGCAGCATGTCCACCGTTAGCATGTCCATCATTTGTGAAATTCACAGGGTGGGTAGAGAGCATCCCATATAAGGCTGGGACAAGGTGGTGAAATAACTGGACTGACTGGTTCAAGCAGCTTAACATTGCTGGTTCTCACAACCATACACACTGTACATACATGGAGAATGTTGCTGTGACACTTTGGAAACATCTATGCAGCTGCTCATTATTTACGTGGCAAATAACAATTAAAATGTATAAAGTCATTTCAGTAACGTGAGGCTTTGTTGTTATCACTCTGCAAATGCCACAGATGGGTTAGTAGAATGTAGGAATGAAAGAATGAAACTGATCCATACGCCCATTTTTTCTACACATTTCTCAAAGATGATTTTTCAAAACACTCTCAAACCTTCAGGAAAAAACTAAATTCACAAATTCAACCACCACCAGAAATCCTATAAGTCTATTATAGATCAGTTTTGCACATGTGTTGCGAAGCTCTAACTTCCATGGACACTCACAAGATCAGGTTCTTAGATCCCCAAATCACACAGACAGTAGGTGAGGTAAGGCACAAAAATATAAAAGCTTTATTAGAATTTCAATGCATACTTAAAAAATAGTTACACAATCCCACCTGCCCAAAAACGAATCTCCCGGCACACCCCCCGCTCCGCCAATCACCATGGTCCCCTGGAAGCCCTGTCCTGCGGCCGACCAATCAGCAACCAGTCCTAATATTTAGGCTCATCCATATCAGCTGTGAACAAAGTAGAGTACACACCACCCCCCACAGTCTCAACAGTCTCCATACTTCCTCAATGAATGAGCTCAAGTCCCAATCAGTATCCAGTCCATAACACATCAGTCCATAAAACAGTCACTTTCTCATTTCTTTACAAAGCATCAGTCTACTAGTGACACATGTTTAAATGTTTTGGAAAACAAACAAACAGGTAGGCTAATTCAGTTGCCAGGGGCCTGTTGTTCGAAACCTAGATAAGGGATTAAGCCGGGATATGTTGGTTATCCTGGCTGAATTTAGCCTCAAGTCGGTTGTTGGAAAGCTGGCTACCTTTATCCTGGTCAAGTTACTATGGTGATTTATTCTCTGCAGCTAGCCTGCTCCAGACCAGGCTAACAGCCAGGCTTAGTTGATTCTGTTGTCTTTATCTGTCAAGTCAGCAGTCACTCTGATCAGAAATCAATGTTTTATACAGTTATTCCATGTTCTTATGTACATATTGGCCTGATTTCTAAACAAACTAAATACATTTACAATAATCAAAAAACATGAAACATTTACAATATTTATTAGGTTTTTTTCTTTTCTTTTCTTTTCATAATTAGGCCTATTCATGTGCTTCTCACACTGAATCTTTGCATCTGCCAGCGCTCCCTGCTTCTTCAGATGCAGAGCATACAGATGTCTGACGGTTTGTGAAATCTGTAAAACACATTAGCACAGAATTGTGCACACTGTTCTTCAGTCAATACTCACTATTTTATTATCTGTGACCCATCTATGATATTTTCTATGACCACTAGTACTACATGGCTTCTCATAAAAAGCGATGGAGCAAAAATAGCAATAGATTTATTTTTATTTTTATAAAATATGTTACAAAATACAGTATATTGGCCTAAATATTGGTTGAGGGAAGAAAACAAGAATACAATTGTTTGAGCAGGCACCTTCCAAATAATTTATACACCTCATTTGAACATTGTTATCGGCAATTTATTGAAGCACCAGACTGCATAATGTTATTATACTTAATTAATTTTCACTTGTTGCACTTTTGGCCACTTCTATTTGTGCTGTATGATAAGAGATTTGTGCAATGTATCAACTTCCACTGCTCATCATTAAGGCAAAGTGCACAACTGTTAATTTGTGAAAGGAACTTAAAATTGTGATTATAATTTTGGATTACTTCCACATTCAATCAGTCCGCATTGTCTGCGCTCTCTCTGAGCTTTATGACAGCGGCTGTGCTTTTTTTTTTTTTTTTTTCTAAGAGGTGTGTCACCTTACGTCAAGATCCGCTGTTGATTGGAGGAAAGTAGCCACACCTGTCCTCTCATCAGTGAATCTGTGATCAATCTCTGTGGTCTACTGACGAGAGAATTAGTTACACCTGGCTTGACAAAGCCGCCCCTCCTCAGCCTGGCTCAGCGTTCCAACAACCAATTAAGCCAAGATGGACTTATGAGACTTTGTCCAACCTGGCTTTCCCACTTATCCTGGATATCTTTATTCTACTTTCGAACAACGGGCTGAAAAGTGAAGCTAAACTAGACATCCTTACTGTAATGAAATGAAAGTCAAAAGATATTTTCTCATTGTTCTAATCAATTAATGCCCTAAGGTTTGTTGTGGTTACAAAACAAACACGCCAAAAAGTTATGGTTACATAACAAACATAACAAAGAAGCATCCTGGGAATCAGGACTTGTGTGAATTGTTTTCTGTATAAATGTGTGTTAGCAGTTGTAAAAACTCACATGATTACTACATGTGCAGGTAGCACAAGCTTGATCTATTTCATCTATCTTTAGTTAATAAAAGAAAAAAAAAGTGTTCCCACAGGATGTTGTAAATTTTGTGCACTTACACCGCTCTAAACAGGGATTCCTTTAAAGCGAGTACTGAATTATCACAACCACAAATTTGCCTTATACTGTTTTAATCAGCTGGCTTTACTATATTTGCACACCTGATGAATATGGATGACGCTACATCAGATGATCCCCGTTGAGGCCTTTGTTATAAGTCTGAAGCGTAGACATGCTGACCTGGTCTGGAATGACGTAGGTACAGTATGTTCTGAATGCATGCGTCTAGGTTGTTAATGTGACTATAATTATGTGTTGTCATCATAGCATACTGTAGCTTGTCATCAATACCTCCACACCCTCTATTCATGTAGTTTGACTGATCGCTGTCCTGAGGTGTAATATGTGAAATAGGTCTTTGAAACTGCAGGTATTTCATAAAACAATCAGATATACCTACAGTATTATCAGCCTTTAATGGGAGTTATCATTCTCCTTCCTTTTCCCTGAAACTGCTGCTGCTTATCAGTGAAGGAAAACATCATTCTGGGATGGGCTGGAAAAACTCCCAACAGTGAAATGCCACTTTGCCCCATAGTAGAAAACGTTTTTGGTCTCAAATCTTCACCATCAGCACATACTGTATGTGTGACATAAATCATCAAGGAATTAAAACAATTCTAGATTAGAGTTTCATTAATCAATCATTCATCACTTGTTAGATGAAATGGGAGCAGATTTTCAGTTTCTGTTTTTGTCTACAACATATCTGGAGTGGGTTGGTTAATTTGTATAAAAGCAACGGTTCACCATTGTTGTCTATAGTAAGAAAAGCAATTGTTTGCAATTGTTTTAGGAGGGTAGAAGGTTTTCCTGTCGAACAGGTGCAGCACTCAGATCGTACATGGTGTCCTGTCAGCACACTCACTCACAAGCCTTCATGTTACATGAACTTGACTTGAGGGAGGCAGGACTGCACAAACTCACTCTGCATCATGCTGAGTCAAAGATCACTGAGGCAACCCAAAAGGAAACTCATTCAATTCATTAGCAGACCACGACAAATTCTTCTCCTTCAGGTCATCAGTCGCTGCCTTCTCCTCCCTCCTGCTCGTCTTCACAGCTTAGGATACGACACGTCCACTGATGATGTCAGGGTTCGCAGGGAAGAACCAACTATTTTTTGGTTCCCTTGAGAACCAACTTTTTCAGATTTCTAACCTGCTATTTTTTCAGGTCGGAAATCATGTTGAATGTTGGATATAATTTCATAATAATATCAAAAATGGCTTTGTTCAAAGTTGTTTATATATTTTACTATGTTGCTCATGCAATCTTATAAATGACTTTTTTTATTATCTCCACTTTGTGAATAATTACTCTCACTGTGACCTGAAATTTCTCTCAACAGTTGGAGACACAGGCTTGTCTAATGAACCATATAATACCATTAGGAACAAACTCCTCTAGCGATACGTGCCCACGCAAACAAGCTCACACTGACGCCTCCCACACACACTGTCACACGTCTTTCCCGTGTGATTTCAATTGATGCAACAGGCAGTTTTCTCCACTGCATTCTATCATCATTCTATCGAACTGTTTTCTCTCAGTCTTTTATGTCAGTGGTAGTGGTCTGTAATGGATGTGCACTGGCTACACTCATCTGGTGTTACTGCATTTCCATGCCCACATAGAATATGATAGACCATGTCTCTATATAAAGACTGATGCTGTTAGATATGCAAATAAACAGACATATACCATTATCACTTACATATATTCTGGGTATAAACTTGTAAAATACCTGAAACACCAAAAGAAAAATGGGTGTATATTTTAAAATATCTATATGGTGCATTTTACATGTCGTAAATATGTTATTGATTGATTCTGTAGTTAAGTGTATTGAAAATACATAAATGTCAACATAATGACAGGCTTTTGGATGTATATACTGTATGTCTACAATATATGCAAATATACATTAACATATATATTTGCACAGTGTATGTAATAGGTTTCACATATAAATTTCATACATTTCATGTATGAAATTCAATAGCGTATTTTGCAAATGAGTTTGCCCCTGAGTTTTATTCGATGACGAGACTAATCCAGCCTAAACCTTATTCAATATTCTCTTTTAGGAGCTTTTCAGTTTCAAGCTCACGCACGTGCTAAATTTATCCCTCGTTCTTACATTTGAATTTCATAGATTATTATGAGGATAACTCCTGAGGTGAATGAGTTGTGTTTTGTGAAACACATTCACTTCCTCTCCTGTTTAACAAAGCAGTACCAGTACCGTGACATCATAGATATATATACTGTCAGTATATATATCTATGCCGTGACATGATGTAGTCATGTCATCTCCACCTTCCTTTGTTAGTGATATTCAGATCATATAGGTGAGGTGGTCATGTTCGTCATTTTGACTGCATGTCTTTCAGCAAACCAGAAATTAACTTCCTGTGCATCTTGGCATTAAAACACAACCGTTGTCTTGTGTCTTGTCTGCTGCAGCAGCTGCTCAGCTCGGCCTGTAGGTGGCAGCTCTCCCCATTTCGCCTGTGGTCCAGCTGATGAAGATGCTGTTGATGATGACAGTAGTGTAATCTTTTTGTCAATCCTTGGTCATTCAGTTATCTAAAAGATGAAGCTATCGCCTAAAAATAATATATAATGCTCTAGTCCTTCAACAGATTACATTACAGTGAGTGGAGACAAACAAATGACAAACTATGGACTTTAGGGTGTTTGATTTGAGTATACTGTTTTGACACGTGTTTGGAGGTTTGCCATAAAGATATTCCAGTGATGAACAATGAAAGCAGTGTCAGCCCAGAAGCAGACACACCTCCGACCTTCTACAGAAAATTAATACACTTTTAGAATAAAACAGATGTAGTAAATTATTAGTTTGAACTACAGGTCCAGATTAATCAACAAAGTTAAATCTTGATATCAGTAATGTTGTGACTCATTGACTTTTTTATGAAGAGGCTTCACACGAATTCCTTCACACACGGAAGTGAAACTCTCCTAAAAGATTCACCAATATTTTAACTTTTGCAGTTTATTTTTTGAAAAGTGAGGATTTTAATTTAAAGTAAGAAGAGTTTTTTAAAATCTAATTTTAATAATGTCCATTATCTCATATCCAAAGTAATAGAGTTGTAAACATTAAAGCAGCAAATAAGTATAAATCCCACAGGGTCCATTCACATGTAAACATTAGCAAAAGGTATCACTTGTAGTTGTTTGTTATGATGTAATGTACAGTGCACTGCTCTGACAGTCTGACCACACCATCCTTAACTACACCTACAGCGCAACATGTAAGACCTTTACAGATTGAGATATAAACACAGAAACTTAGTCCACAGTCTGTGTGTAATAAAACCATTTTTATCCTCAGCTCTCCTTTAATCAGAGACTAGTCGGACTCTGGCCCGGAGATCTCCGGTGGGATCCTCTCTATAGAGTCTGTGGAGGAGCTCTGGGACTGAGGGGACTGAGGAGACAGATGCTGGGGGGCTTGAGGGTGGTCCACCCCAGAGTGCATCAAGGGTAAGTAGATGTCATCCATGTTTGGCAGCACGAACACTTTCTGGAGAGGACAAAGGCATGACGGTGAAGCTTGTGACGTGTGATTTAGAGAAAAAAACTGTGGGTGTTTCTGATTTCCCTACCTGGAACTCATCCTGCAGTTTCCTCTCAATCCACTCAGTCACATGACAGAAAGTCACCTCCCTCTCGCCCAGTTTGGGACGGACGTGCAGATCTAGTTTAGGTGGCACACAGAAGCTGTACCTGTACAGAGGAAATCACAATATGTTACTGATAGGAGGCATCTACAAAAATGAATTGTGATCAAAGTCGACGACATTTCAGTTCAGAAGAATAGAGGCGTGACGAGTGAGTCACACAGATAGTCACAAACACAACATGTTGCTAATGAACAGCATGATGAACATTGTTTGAGTGCAGTGCCAACACATCCGAATACAGTAGAGGTTTAAAATCTAAATTACCTTCACATTTTGTTTTTCAATGACAAATTTAACAGAATAGACAAATGAAACAAGCACAACATTTTAATGTGCCATATCTTCTATATTAATTATGTCTGAAACAGTATGTTTATAAACACAAGAAAAAGATTTAGAATAAAAACTACAGAACAAGAGACACTGTTCAATGTATTAGATTTCATACAATGATATGAAAAAGGAAAAGCTCCAGAGCAATAATTTATTATAGAATTTATAATAAATTATTGCTCTGGAGCTTTTATTGTATAATTTATAATAAATTATTGCTCTGGAGCTTTTGCTGGAGTGCGGACTTTTCCTTTTTCATATCATTGACTTCTTTTGTCTGGTACCCAGCGTTCAGACTTTGGGATGTGCGTGCTTTTTCGATTTTTTAGATTTCATACAAGCCTGTGGCACGACATGGAATTGGAATAGTCACTAAAAATATAACTATATATAACTCCTCATGTCAAAATATCAAGATGCACGTGTTCGATTGACTGTGACCCAGTAGTGGACCTTAGTTGCATATTTTGGGACAACTGACCTCCTTAATTATTGATCACATGATTATATGATTACATTCAGATCACTATTAAATTCCTTTATGGTCATGGATGGTAAAAACTCTCCAGATGCACTTTGAGGAATAAAAAAACTACTCCGGAGTATTCATCAGCATGAGGGTGAGTCAATAATGACTGAATGATGAATTTCATTTTTTGGTGAACTATTCCTTTAATGACCACAATTTTTTTTTTTTTTTTTTTGTCTTTAATCTGGTCTTTGGATGACTTCATGTTATGTCACAAAACTGAAACACAAGGCCTCCATACTTTTATGTCCCTACGTTCCAGCATTTTGTTCCTACCATATCCTGTCAGTAGGGGGTGGTGGGATGTTGACGACCAGAGTCCCTGACAGCTCCTGAACCTCCACAGTGAGCAGCAAGGGCGTGTTGGACATCTCCTCAAACTTCTTCTTAATGAACTCGTTCTCTGTCGCCTTCTGGAAATACTTGGATTTAGCGATTTTGTCCACAAATCTCAAAATCTTCCTTCCAGTCTTGCCACCCGCTGTCCTGTAAGAGAAGATTAGAGGAGAGGAGAGGAGAGGAGAGGAGAGGAGAGGAGAGGAGAGGAGAGGATGTCAGTAGATTTGGTATTCAGATGTGAATATTAAATTTGAGGAGAGCTGAGAGGCTGAAATGTAAACGACAGCTACAGCCATCTGGAGTGTGATGTCACCCCAGTTTATCATCTGCTTTAAAAAAAGTGAGGATTCACAACATGAAAGGGCAGAAGTAACACTAATGATGATGGATGTCTATGTTAATATGATTAGACTTATTTGTCACTCAACAGGAGCAGTTAACACATTTGTAATTTAAACAGTCAATCATTTGTGCTAAGGACACACATTGACACACACATAATAGATGGTACTCTACCCTTCAGCTGTAGGTGCAGATCCCTTCTCCCCCACCGGCCCCTGAGGCTCGGAGAGAAGCAGCTCCTCCTCATCAGATGACCCAGCACTGGAGGACTCCTCATCACTGTCCGCCAACACACTGAGGACAGGCCTGCAGCTGGGAGGATACACACACACTGTTACTGTTTCATTCCCACCCTAATACTGAATTTTTATTCATTCTGGCTTTAAAAAAGGGCAACGTTTAATAATACACATTTCACAAACAGATCGCAAATATGTTTTCTTATCTCCATGTAAAGCTTTAGATGTGCCGCAGCTTTTCCTGGGCTTTAAAGTAATCCCTCCCACAGTGGTTCTATGACAGGCAGCTCTACACTAATAAATGTAATGTGAGGCTCTGCGGTGTAGATCAGAGATAAGAGGGATCAGGAAACAAAAAGAGAGACGTGTTGGTATGTTTTTGTGTGTGCACATGAGTTGTCAGTGACTGCTTTGACATCAATTAAGCAAAGGGTTTAATCTTATTCCTGCTAAGGAAATAAATCAGACAATAGAACAAGACGCATAAAAGGCAGGAAGGAGGAAATATCATATAACGTGACCTAATTAAATGTGTTCCTCCAGTTTCTAATGACACAATTTATTGGGTGTGACGTTATTGGCTGCATTGTCACTGACTCTGTATTGCATTGTAGAGGAAAATATGACAGAGATCATTCTGAGGTTAGTCGAGTCTGAAATAAAACCATGTCCAGGATCATCTTAACATCAAATTTTGTATTACAGCAGAGTAAGTGGGTAGACCAGCATTAAAACATGAGCAGCAGCAGCCACAACTGTCAATATAAGCTGTGTTACTCCACTGCCTATACTACTGCCTCTTCTGTAGCAATGCCACAGGTGGGTAGGGACTTGCATTGTGGGTATTAAAAGGTTCTATCTTTTTAAAATTGGTTTCTCACTTCTATAAAACTGACCACTCGATGGAAGTGAAATATTAAATCACTGAATTACCCCTTTAATACAGTACATATGCATAATAGGACATAGCTGACTATGTTAGGCATAAATTGCCTCATGGCAATAAATAAAATGGTTGATTTTAAATAATTTTTAAATGAAATTGAGCAGTATCTTAATTTACTTCATTTGGTCATAAGGCTACCTAAATAAACATCAAGGAAATGTAAAATATCACTGTTTGTAAATGTAGATTTACATACTGAAAGACAGTTTTACACTCCTACCAATAAAAACTATATTTACATTACTCTTAAAGCAGAAGTGAGTGATCCGGTCGTTTTCGCTAATGCTGCGTTCCAGGCAGGCTTTTGAAATCGTAAATTACAGCTTCAAGTCACAACTTACGACTTTGTAGCGTTCCAGGCAACCCACTCGTGTTTTTCCGACCTGTTTTACCGGTGAAAGTCACTATAACGGCCACTCGTAACTTCCGACCGGTGAACTTGTACCAGATCGAACTGGTACCACTTCACGGTCGGAAAAATACGAGTTTCCTTGAACGCACCATAACAGTCCTCGTCGCTACGTCACCACATTCACGGCGTTCCTTGGCTGCACACACAGCCCTGCATGCCGTTCTCTCTCCTCATTGGATAAAAACTGTAGGATACGATAAATGTTTTCTCTTCGGCTCAGAGCAGAGCAGAGGGACTGAGAGACCCGTGTTTCAGTCCAAACACTCTATGTAAGTGATTGCTGTCGGAAGATATAACTATTTAAGACTTATATTAACACAAATATATCACTCACTTCTGCTTTAAATGTAAAGAGCGTAAAGATTTAGGAAACATTCATATAAGTGAAAGGGAAAAAAATGCTCCAAACTTCATTAAAACTTTTGACAAAGTTTGTAAATGTTTATGGTTTGATCAGATTTGTGTGTGTGGTTTGTGTAGTGCTAACCGTGGGCTACCCGATTCGGTCATATAGTCCGCGTCCTGGCCGCTCTCTTTGCCCAGTCTGGACAAGTTGAACTTGGTCTGCAGGGTCATCTGCAGGGCACCGGTGTAGACCATCTGCAGCTCCACCCACAGGCCTGCAGGGGGCGGCACTCAGAGGTCAACGCCACGCCGTCAAAATTAAGACAAAGCTCATGCACACCGCCCAATCTGGACGCACGCAGCTTAGTAGACAGATTAAACAGCTTTTACTGTGATGATCGAGGCTTGAAATTAAATTTATGATAAATTAAGACAGATCATAAATCCCCTTTGGAGACCGACACATGTGGACTGAGCAGGAGAATCAGACAGAAGCTGAAAACAGGATCACTTGTTGACTGGCAGTTGTGTAACAAGGAAAGTGGGTGGGAGAACCAGAGACTGACACACTTAAACTCCACCCGTCATTAGGAGTGTTGCCCGCCAGACTGGCAGATTTAAAACATACACACACACAGAGAGACACACACACACAAACACACACTCAAACCCAAATGCTCTAAATGTTGAAGGCCATGGCGTAATGACTCCTCTGCTCAGAGAGATTACAACAGGATAACAACGTCTGATCTGATGCTCTGCAGTACTCAGCTGTAATCACATGAGCAACAGGTCATCTTCTCAGTTATCTCCTGCTGTTACTGCGTGTGTGTGTCTTTGTGCGTCTTACTCACCTCTGTGGTTAACCTCTGGTCTGGAGGTAGCGGTGATAACTGGCATAGAACTGCCCATATCCAACTCAGTCAGAGTCAGCTCATTCATGAAATAAGGCAACTGAAAGAAAAGTTTAAAACACTATAAAACACAACATATTTACAGTTAATGCTATCTTTGATTTTTCAGTAGCTATAGTAACTTTTACCCTGATTTTGCTTAGCTTCTTTTGGATCTTGTGGGAAACGGCGTCAGCCCAGTGTTTCTCTCGCAGGAAGTCCCAGAAGATTCGACCAATCAGAGCGTTAGCCCACGCAGTCTGGCTCGTCCCAGGGTACTCGGCCAGATCACAGGTACACTGCAGGAAAAGACCCATGAATCAGAGCTGAGCAGGGACAGAACAGTATTATTCCATCTGCAAGCATGACTTACGTTTCCTTTGATGGTCGGGCTTGTCTCCATGCTGCTGGCTCCAGGGCTGGACAGGGGGGACATGTCCTCCATGACCAGGAGACGAGCCATGTAGCTGGAGTAGTCTGGCAGTGAAAGGCCCCTGGTGCTACTGGAGGTCTGACTGAGGGGGGCTGCAGGGGTGCAGGGGACCGGAGGGGTGCCGGGGGCGTCGTCATCGCTGCTGCCCACCCTGCTGGAGGCCATGCTGCTGCTGCTTGGGATGTTTCCTGAGGCACAAAGGCTCTGACCCGGTGCTGGATCACCTGGAGAGTCCAGGAAATATGGACATCTTGAGTGAAGTTACAACCAACAGTGTTACAATACAAGAGTTTCCTCAGTGGCTCATAAATGGACTATATCTACCAGCAGCTGCTTAGGTTAGCATGAAACTGAGAAGAGAGGGAAATGGCAAGCCTAGCCTAGCCTAGCCTAGCCTTCAAAACATTCAAATTCCAATTTGCCTACCAGTACCAGTACCAGTACCGTTAAAACCGAGTTTGCTTTAGAAACAGTTTCATTCCCACCGCAATAAATATCTTGAACTTTGAACGCTGAGAAACAAGCATGGCCCTATATGCAATTGTGATTGTATGTATGTTATATGTTTGGAACCTGTACCAATGAGCTGTTACTGGAAGCAAATTCCACCAGCCTGGCTGTGTGGTCATTAAAAGAATCAATCAATCATATATATAAAAGAATCAATCAATCAATCAAGTAATTGCACGATTGATTTTTCATTAATTGTCCCCCTATCGGTCACCTGACCCTCTCTTCACAGGTTTAAGCATCTATGAAGAGTCTATGGTTTGTTAACATTTGGGCAGATGCAGTCTAAACTAAGCTAGTAGACTGAAGAACGTATCTTAAACATTACCATGAGAGTTGTGAATGTTTTCATCCAACTCTCAAAAATATGGTTTCCAAAACTGTCAGCTGATTAGATCCCTAAATTTCATCCTCTTGCATGTCCTTCATAACTCTCCATCTATCCCCAGGAGTAGGCCTACGACACAGCAGCTGTTTCTGATAGTGTCCTCATATAATGCATTAAACAAGAATGCAGCAATGGAAAAATACAGTGTCACGATCAAATGGCAGATTATAACGAGCCTTTTCTTCCAACCCAGACGTTTTCTTCAAAATACTGTCTCCAGATTTTTTTTTTTTTCTCCTGATGATACCAATGCCCTGTCAGGTCACCAAACCACTGAAAGATCTGTGTGTTCCCTGGAAAAGGGATTGGCTTTGAAATGCAAAGAATTGGAGCATGTAATCCATAATCCACACACATACAGCATTTGTATAGATGCCTTATCTAGAAGGCTTCTCTTCCCTAATGCATTATTATCGTTTCTCATACCCGGTCTGGATACACATCTGCCA
Organism: Trachurus trachurus; assembly: GCF_905171665.1. Lineage (NCBI taxonomy): Eukaryota > Metazoa > Chordata > Actinopteri > Carangiformes > Carangidae > Trachurus > Trachurus trachurus. The sequence goes on along the minus strand of NC_139913.1, from coordinate 19,699,469 downwards.
GGCCTCTGTCTGTCCCTGTCCTTTTCTCTCTCTGTATCCATGGACGCCAACAGGAAATGACGAAACCACTCCTCTTTCTCTCGCCCTGTGCGGCCGAATAGGTAAAGAGTGCTCTGAGGGTCGTGGGTGGGTTTAGAGGAACTTTGTTTTGGACTCGTGGGTTCAGCTCCTTGCTCCTCTCCCCGGATCTCCTCCCCCGATCTTCCTCCCTCATCCTCCTGGGTGTTAGCTGTCCTGGCCAGCTGGATGCAGATGGGATACTTTGGGTTCCACACCCTCTTCTGTGCCAATACAGATGGCAGCAGGAATACCTTTGGGACACAGAGACAGAGCTTTGTTGTGGCAAGGCAAAAGACAACTGTTAAATTGTAAATGCTGTCAGATGTCCTATTTATGAATTAGTAACCAATGCTGGGGAGTTTAGTCAATATTAGAATGTTTTTTTCCTCATTTACTCTATTTCAATAAGCTTTGGCATTGTGATCTATCTTGGATGATACAAAATGACCCAATGTTTTTCCTTCCTTTGTCCATCCCATTAAAAAATATAGTAGCCTTGGATACAGAAGGAACATTCTTTTGCAGGTGGGCATCATACCTTGCTCTTTGCAAGCTGAAAGCTGCGTGACTTGACGAAGGAAGCCTCATGAATTGTCTCGTCGTACGTGGCCCTGCGGCTGACGTTGGTACGTGGGGAGTCCAGACGGAGACAAGAGCCCTCCAGGGTGGCAAAGATGGAGTGAGTCAGAGCCGAATGGTAGGTTTCTGGGTCGTAATCATGAATCTCATTCATCCAGCCCTGGACCAACAGAAAGCTAGTGTTTATTTGAACCACCACACACAGTTTCAAGAGACATAATAAACACCTGATAATGAAATTGTTCCAGTCCTGAAAGTCACTCTATTTTGCTCTGTTTGTGATCAGCCTTGCAGAACAGAATAAATGTGAATGTAATGGTATGTTTGTTCAGCAATGGTTTCAGTGACATATTCAAGGACGCGGATCCAGACCATCAACCGGTAAATTAATCACTGTGGATTTCAGCATAAGTGAATTTTAACATATAATTGTGAGCAAATAGCAGTTGGGTCTGATGCTGGGATTTCAATAGAGTATCCAGTTAATGAAAATGGAATAAACAAAAACTCCTCTCATAAATGTAATGTACAGACAGGGAATTAGTTATTAAATATGACATAGTATTGTCAGAGAGTCAGACATGTGGTTTGGAAAATGTGGTCATTCGCTTGTACATCAACATACAGTATCTTAGCTAAGATAATGGATTACGTTACTTGCTGGGTTGTCTGCAACATAAATATTTTTTACAGCATACATTATTAGTCTATTTTAGATGAGTAATTTCATTATATTTCTGTATTTCATTTTGCCTTTGTCACACTTTGTGCTAAGCTAAGCTAACAAGCTCCTGCCTCTAGATACATTTTATAATCCACATGATATTGAGCTTCATAATTGAAATATTACCCCAAAAAAGAGCACATTTCCCCATCTCATATCTGGACTATTGTCAGCATAATGTAAGTTAGTGCAACTTGGAAGCTTTAGAACAGGACTTCATGTAGTGTGAAATACATGTAGAGGCATTTGTTGGGACACCTTTATGTTAGTTACATCCTGTCATACAGTCCTTGATGACCTAAGTGTGCCTGTAATCATACTGTCCTCATTCTGCCATCTGATTACCACATATCACAGACTGTGCAGCTCTGACACTTGCATCTTGACAGCCCACTGACTGAAACCAAACTGCTAACAACCAAACAGGGGAATTAGTTCAACGCTGTGACAGAAAACCGCCCATTTCCCACCACCACCACCGCCGTCACTCTCCAACTCTCAGCTGCTTTCAGCGCTGACAAATTACAACTTCCTCCTGCCTGTACCCTCCACTAATTGCCTCTGGAGCAGACAGTGTCTTGTGGTAGCTGTCCTCTCCAGTTGCCCCGTGTCAAGCTCAACCAAGAGGAGTACAGTAATTACCACTGCAGCTCCGGCACTTTTTACTGTTGAAAGTTTTAATTGCATTCTTGGAACCTTGATGTAGTTGCATGACACCTGCAGAAGCTTTAATCTGCGAAGGAACAAGTCAGCAGAGCCGCTTAAGTGACCTTGCCAACTTGACACTGCTCTGCTTTAGAAGAAATTAGAACAGCTGAAAACTAATTACAAGTATTGTTGTTGGAATCATGCTTTTTACTGTGCATTCAGGATTCGAACATCTCCATTAAGAAGGTTTTTCCACTGGATTTATACACTTGTAAAGGATACAGCCAGAGTAGCCTTCAGCTATGTTATTATTGCACAGTCAGAAAGATATTACATTTCAGTCTGTTTGAACCTTTTTCACTCAAAAGGCAATTTCTGAAAGAGCGCTCATATATGTCTCCATATACAGTATTTCACTGGATTTGAGCATAATTGACTGATGTGGTGAATACTAAAGCTCCTATTGACAAACTCTGGCTCTATAGTGACCATATAAATAAACTCAAGATAATCAATTTGAAAAGTTGGTGTATTGATGAAAATGAAATGCTGCACTGTGCAGAGGAAACGTACTCAGTGACTCCAAGTGTGACATACAAAAAGCATGTGACTTGCATGTCCACTGAAGCTCAGCTCCACTGAGGGGACAGAAAACTGTGGCAGATAGAAACCAGGTCACTGTGGAGTGATGACACAGAAACCTTCTAAAATAGATAGATGAAAAAAATAACAAAATATTATGTCCACATCATGGTTTTGTTTATTTGAGTTTCGAAAATGCTCTGAAATGAAGCATTCATTTGTTTTTTTGGGGGGAGTGATTTTTATAAAGTTGTGTAAAATTGAACATACTGAGACACTGATTCACTTGATACCACTACAGTTCAGAATTAGATGTAAATTCTGTATATTTGAGTTCTTTACCATTTGCAAAGATGAAATATTTACATCTGAATGTTTAACTAAGGTTCCTTAATCTCTTATTGCAATTTTCCTTTCTTTACATCAGTCCAAATCTTCCAGTTACTTTAGCAACATCAGATTTGGAGACAGGATGTGCTGTTGTTGTGAAGCAGACGAGTGTGGAGGACGGTAAAGGTGCTGCTTGAAAAGTAAATCTGTCTCCGACCAGCTGTTTCATCAAGATGATCCAAACCATCAGATCCTCACGCCACATACAGTACATCTGTCTCTTCAATAAGCTCCAGTAAGTTGTCACTTATTGTACCAAATCTTGTCTGTCTCTGGTTTAAAAGTATGGCTGCCAGATTTATAAACATCTTCTCTTGTTTGCTGCTTTTTTTTTTTTTTGCTAAAGCTTAAATAAGAAAAGGAGTAATAAGACAGATTTATGTGCGACTATTCCTTTAAAAGAGGAGTGAAAAGAAATAAAGTACTGTATGATGAATCCGTACGACAAACAGAAGTGATCTTTCTCAGATGTTATTTATGGAAGACTTGTTGAAAAATGTGTGAGTGTTGGAATGAGACAGAACAAGGTGTAAACAATGTGACAATTCCCGCCTTAATGACTCACTCATTTACCTTGAGGATGTCTGGCTCAGAGTTGAGAGCACCACCTGTCAGGATCACCTCCCCCAGCAGGGTCTGTTGTGGTCTGTGGGTCGGGGTTGGGCAGCGAGACCTGGAGGAGCCCATCCTTATGAGCAACAGTCCCAGCAAGAAGCCCAGCGCGAGTCCCAGAGCCAGACCAGAGAAGTACGGACTAAGAGGTAGGATGAAGTAGCCATAAGACAGCACAGCTACGCAGAATAAACTCATGCGTGGCAGAGGGTGAGGGGGATGAGGAAGAGGTGAAGCCTGAGCCAAGGAGGCCACCGGGACCTGAGACCCAGCAGGTGGTCTCCTCGTCTGCCTGTGTGTGTCAGTTGCTAATATTTGCATCACATCACCATCTGTACATATTTCCAGCTCCTCGTTATGTTGTCTGTTGTGATGCACGGGACAGGAGCTGCGGTGGATTCTCCCAAGATGTCTGACAGAAGGCCAGTCAAACACAGGCACATCAGCATCTGTTCTTTTGACGTTCCTCACAGGAGAGTCTGAAAGGACCGTGTCTGTGCTGCCTTCCCGTCCCAGACCTCTACAGCCGGCCTGTTGAGCCCCCTGGGCCTTACACTGGTGTTTGGGGCTGCCTGCGCTCTCCTCCCTCATGATTTTACTGAACATGTTGCTGAGAGGTTCGTGCACGGCCTCCGAGAGCTTCCTCTTGGTGTCCTCCAGCTCCATTTTGAAGAAGCCGCCCCTCAGACCCTCTGCGCTGGGGGAGAGCGCGCTCGGGGACGGGGGCGCGGTGCGCGAGTCCCCACTGATGCGGGTTTTTGGTTGGGTGAGCTGCTTCCACAGGTGCAGGTTGAGGCGGGAGTCCGATTTAGACTGGGACACCTCGGGCTCCGAGCGGGACACCTCCGTGGAGATCGACTTCACCAGGTTGAGAAGGGGCTTCGGTCGAAGGGTGGAGCCTTCTTTCAGCTCCAGCTCCGTGGAGAGAGACTTGACAAGGTTTGCAAGAGGCCGGCGGGTGGGCGAGGATGAGCCCGGAGAGAGGAAACTGGGGCCGGTCGTAGAGCAGTTCCCCAGAGAGCCAGGAGAAGACGGGGAGAGAGGGACGTGGAAAGCTTGGGTGTGCAGCCCTCTGTCATCCTCAACAGAAAGCTGCCTCTCCTTAGAGAGAGATATGGATGGGTAGTCCTCATCATGATCAAGGGAGAAGATTAGCTCACTGTCATCCAGGCTGTCCCACTCCCCCTCTGTCCCGGTCAACTGGATCACAATCCCTCGGGAGAGTTGCCTTTTGGATCCGTAGGAGGGCACTCCGACTGGGGAGAGTTTGTGGGGCTCCTGGGGAGGTCTCCCACCTCCTCCGTCTTTATCCTCACCTCTTCTTTCCCCATTTTTCTCATTCTCCGCCATCTCGTCGCTTTACATCGCCCAGCCAAGGCACCTACAAGTCACTGAATGGGAATAAATAATGAACACTGTCAGCTACATTATTAAGCCTCGGAGGCAGAACAAATACAAGCAGTGAGGGAATGAGCCGTGCAGGCAGAGAGGAAGGACATCTTTTCTACGCTTGTCCCTGATTTTCACAGAAAACTGCTTACCGGTGCCAAGTACGCATTAATGTGTGAATGTCGTGTAGTTCAGCTCTGAAGACTTGTGGGATTCTACATTAATCTGAAGACTAGTGAGCCCAAATCAGAGCCGAGTAAGCACCTCTCACATAGCTGTCGCTCCACATCCTAAACGACTCTGAGCCATGTAAAAATAGACAAGACAGACTTTCTCCCCCAAATGTTACACAAACTAGGGCAGCTCAGGCTTGGATCTAATGTCTTTTGGGGTCTGATTGGATGTCCGTGTAGGATTCATTTAATTCATATGGAAGGACTTTGTGAGCACATGGATATGAAATGAAAAAGCATCATTTAAAAGATGCTGTTTTTCAGTATGAAATAAGAGGAGTGTATTTTTAGATTAGTAAAAACTGTTATCTCTGAACAAATCCAAAAGAAAAAGAAAAAAGTGGAATAATAATATTAAGCAAATCATCTCCCCAAGGAAAGAACTACACTTTCTTCCAGTCTCATAGCCTCAGGAGCCAACTGTGAGATGCAAAGACCCGGAGCCACAACCCTCCCTCCGATGTCTTCTCGAGCTGCTTTAACAGTTACTTATGTAACGCTGAGATGAATCGTGAAGGGAGTTCAAAGATGCTCTCCGTCATTCCCCCCATGTGGCATTTGTATGTCAGCAGCGTTGCATGCCCCCATGAGCACATTATGCAGCCACCACCTACGGACTTGTCAAAACGATAAAAAAAAAGCTGAATTCACCACAGAGCGGAGAAGTAATGAGTGTGATCAGCTGTTGTTCAGTGGGAGGAAGAAGCTAAGAAACAGCACAGAGGTCCACAGACCGCCATACTCACAGTCTGCACTGGGTCAAGTGCATTGCTCTTTATGCACGTTAAAACCATACCTCTGACTGGTTACATTTACGTAACTGTATTACAGCGCTGTTGTGGCACGATTTCAACCAATTCCACAGCAGCTGGTGGATTCTGACTAATCTGCTCTCACCCAAAATGGATGGTGGGGAGATAAACCCCACAGACACACATGCAGCCAGGCGGAATTAGATCTTTTTCTTCATCGTGGGAGAACAGGGACCATGAATCTGCTAGGGTGCCAGAAAACACACACACACATTGCACTCACATTGTGGCTTAACTGCTGTTAGGCTAACAAGGTTATGTCAAAGCTAATTGTGACGCACTAACAGGGCGGGGATGGTGCTGCCATATTGTCATGTAAGTTTGGAAACTGTTCAATATCCAGAGTCCAGATGCTGCAGTGTTTTTCACATTTCTAAATGTGCTTACCTAATCACTGTAGCTTTACACAAACCTTTTTCATGACCTTTCCAGATTCTCTCATGGGAGCGGCTAGGTAGCATTTCTGTGGCTACATTTTGAACTAAATAGACGACAAAGGTACAGTAACGTGCTGATATTAACAAGCTGTAATGGCTCGACAGTTTACCGTCTCAGATATCTGTGCTAGAATGCTAACATTTTCAAATTAGCACAAAATACAAAGTACATCTAAGGCTGATGGGAATGTGAGTATTGGGAGTTTTTGGTCTGATGTTGGCATTAGATGAAATGTTAAGAGATCAGCAAATGTATTAGAGTTCAATTCAATTTTGGACCAAATTTCGTGGAGAAGCATCCAATAGCTGGGGTAGTTCATCAGAATATTAGAGTAAAGCTTTAGGGATCTCCATTGGGAATTGGCATTCATCTATGAGAACCATGTCCAATGCAGTGTACAAAACTAAAAGCTAGATGTAATCAGAATAGCAAAGTTGAAAGGATTCCTCTCTTTCTGAGTGATAAATAAGCGATGTAATCCCACTTTATTGGTAGAACTCACTGTGTATGTGTGATGTTGGAATTAGTGATGTTTCTTCTTGTTGTGTTGTATACTTGGATATACAGAATTTTCTCACAGTGTTTGTGTGATCCCCACTGACCCTCCTGTCCTTTGGGTTTTTGGTTTAAATGTGTTGTTGGGAAGGTTTAGCTGCCACAGCCCTAGAGGCCACGAAAAGCTGAGTGAAACCATGAGGTTCAAACAAGGCCAAGCAAAGAAAATCAAGAACACAGAAAGATGCAGTGTGACTGTGGTAAATACACAAGTACTTGTCTAATTGATGTCTGTGATTTTGAAGGAGTCCAACAGTTAGTCATCTTTTTAAGCTTCTATTTGCAGGGTAAGACTGTCATTTCAGGTCCCTGTAAAACAAATATAAGAGAGCTGTTAATAGTTGGTTGAACCGTGTGAAAAGAGAGTGATCATGTGATGAATGTGGCACGAAACGCAGAACGCATCTCCTCTGAGTGCACTGCTACGTGTTTGATCAATCACACTTTCAATCAGTGAAAGTATCAAACAGTCTGTCTTTGACTCAAGTGTGTGTGTGACAGAGAGTTTGTGTGTTTCTGTGTTTGTGTGCCACTCTCTGATCAGACACGAACAGTAACAATCACAGATTAACATTAATGCAGGGTTTTACTGTGAAATCTGACAAATCACACGGCAGGATTATGAGCTAAATCAACATTTGGTGGAGTGTGTTTCCAAGCTGGCTCATCTCCCTGACCCAGTGTTGATTGCAGTTATTAGTGACACCACAATCCCTCAGAGCCCTGTTTGCTATCAGTGCTTTCATTCCCGTGTTTGAAGTCTTTCACATGAGGATCAAATTAAGGGAAATGTTTGTATAAATGAGCACAGAATAAAAAAACAGTGGTTTCCACATGGTGACATCTCAGCCTACGTAATGACCTGAAATGAGATGCAATCTATTTTGAATATAATTAACAATAAAGCAGTTCCTTGTTCACCTGTGTAATTACAACGTATTGTACTGGTATATGATTGTAGCATTACTTATTCTAACATATTTTGTTATTACATTTTACTGTAATTTCCCAGCTTGGGATCAATAAAGTATATCTATCTATCTATCTATCTATCTATCTATCTATCTATCTATCTATCTATCTATCTATCTATCTATCTATCTATCTATCTATCTATCTATCTACATTTACCTATCACCTTTAAGAATATGATTTATCATTGCAGAATAATATTCACCTGAATCTTTCTGATATGTTAAAGTATGTGACTCAATCCCAAAACAGTGGGGTTATAATATTAAATTCAAATGCAGCATAACATGTGATCCCTAACTTGTGTCTTTACAACAGTATACAACTACATCTACATCTTCACTCAAAAACAAGTGTGACATGCACATATAAACATAAGAAGTTGAAGTTAAGGTTTCATTCTTTTAAATAGGTTTGCAAATGTGTGCAGCGCTGCTACTGTAATAAATTACAAACAGAAACACAGCATGCACAGCAACAGAGATGGAGATGAGAAGTGTTTACTTACCTAAAGCAGTTATTCAGTGCATGGGAATGTGACTACACTCCCTGGTTGATGTTGTCTTCCGATGGCTCCCTCTCCATTTGTGCGCGCGAGGACCACGGAGTGAGTAGTCTCATCGCTCTCACTCTCTCTCTCTCTCTCTCTCTCTCTCAGCCCCTCTTTCTCTCTCTCACGCAGCAACACACCTCCCTTTAACCGACCGCCTGCATCCAGATGTGTCATGCGCTGCAGAGAATCACAGCTCACCAAACTGATTATGAAAAGCATGGCCGCGCTGCCTGATAATCCAGATTAAGAGTCCTGCAGCCCCAACAGATGCACACACAAACTCACCCACACAAATATGCATGCAGAGTGTAAATGCTCTCTAATTGTACAAACCAGGGTGAGAGCTAAAGTTCAGCCCGAGGGTTAAGTGGTATTATTCTCTATTCTGTTGAGCAGCCATGCAAAAATTCACCTTATAGCCAAATGCCTGCACCTAACTAGCACAAGTCAGTAGATGGAGACAGTGGAAATATGGCTTTTTCATATCGAACTCATTAATTGTATCCATTGGCAGGGAGATGGAGCTTGAAATGTTTTCAGGACAATACAGAAAGTACTAAGGGGGTAAAAGAATGAATTTCCCTCTCTCTTCCTCTCCCTCCATCTTGGCCTACATAAAACACACTGGAAGCCCTAGAAATGACAATATGAAGAACGGGGCAGTGTGTTGTGTTGGCTTCAGCTGACATGAGAGACAATTACCCCCATCCATCACTGACCGGAGGAGGTGTTCCCGAAGAGAATGGCTGGCTGGATGTATGATTGACAATACTTACAAAGGACCACACAGGACAGGGCTGTGCATGAGTTTAATTACTCTAAGTAGCCTGAGTTATAATATAACAGCACTTACACTACCTGCAGACAGAGAAAGTTAACAATGAGCTGTTGAACATATGGCGCATTCAGCAGCTGGAGAGTGAGATGAGAGCTGGTGATAATCAACACAGAGCCTAAGGGAGAGTTATTTTCATTCAGACAAACTAAAGGGAACAAAACTGGTATAGGAGCTGTGAGGTGGAGGCCCCCCACAGAGAGCTTTTGTAACCAATGTCAAAACAGACAAGGTGATGGCCGTCAAGTTTTAAAAAGGAGGGGAATGAGTAGCCTTACCATCAAAAGCAAAGCTTGTTCGTACATGAAGATCAGAAATAACCAGCCTGAGAATGATCATGGTTATATCAGTTGGCCACAGCTGTGTATTTGTTGAGATCCATGGGAATTGTTCATTTGATTTGAAAGTCAGAACTATAAACTTTGGCTTGTGTGTGCGCGGTGTTTCCTGTGTGCAATGCAGACCACCTGGTACAGGTCACCTTTTAATGAGCCCATTATATCATCTATGGGTCTGGTACAGTATGAGCTGGGCGCTGGGTGTCTGCTCCGCCCTGGGCAGATGGACTGTGACGTACTGAGCCTGATTATGAAAACTCAGGTCCAGAGTGTGTGCCGGACTTTGGGAATGGAACATATCATTACGTCCACCAGTAGCTTCTATGTGCAAGAGACCCAAGTGTCTTGATGACCTTGAGCAGGTAAATGAGATAAACTGTGGACACCAGAGACCAGCATCTGTCAGCACATCTGCTCAGCTGGAAGCAGACCTGTGCCTCAAACCCCTGGAGGTTGTGCAACATCCGTCCACTCCTCCCACCCGCCCACAGAGCTCCTCTTCTGACACCACATTGTTATAATGGACACTGAGGAGGCTGAAGTACTGTACATGTCAGCCAGCAGCCCGCCTCATGTCAGACAGCAAGACCATGTTGCCATTTAGATGCACTATGTCTTTGCTGACTCCTCACAGACGACCACAGTGTGGCTCCGGTTGTTCGATTGTTCACTAAAAAAAAAATCATATCATGGAGACAGCATTCATACCCAAGGTTGTTCAGGGGAACCAAGTGCACTATAGTAATATGTTGTTACAGTAAATTAACTTAATCTTTACTTCTTAAATATACTTTTTTTTTTTTTTACTTTTACTTTACTTTTTTTTTTTTTTTTTTTACTACTTTTGTTTCCTTGCAGGTACCCAGAATATATTCATACTTACAGTAATATTATAACCTATTATAATTTACCCTCTGCCCTACAATACCCAATGACCCCATAACCTTTAATCTTACTTGTTTCATTGTCTGTAGGTACTTATTCAAATAGTAATAAAACCCACTTAGTATTTAATCAGTGCTTGACTCATCCCATGAAATCACTCTGTAAATAGAAAGCTGTCAGATTCGTGTGCCTTTTTATTTCATTTGTTGACATTTCCTCAAAGCCCATAGGACGCCTCTACAGTACTTCATACAGCTTTTTTCTTAACAGAGCTTTTTGGTCATATGACTTCTGATCACTCAGTGATTTTTTAAATCACTGAACAGGAAAAGCACATTGCTTTGGCAGTGTCACGAATCACTCCTGTGAGAGATCAACTGAAGTTCATGCTAATGCTAGTGAGATAGCAACGCCAATTACACAGGTTGGTTTCCTAACATAAGCTAATAATAGATAACATTGACCAACATTACTTAACCTTATGTAATAACTTAATCCTGACCTGTTATCTCTTCCCGACAGTCTGTAAGATATTGCCTTATGTACACATAAAATTACACCAGTTGCGTGACAAACTGTTTGATTAGCCTCTAATTTACCTATTCAATACCTGCTACCTTTAGCCTGCAGTGATATGAGCTTTGTGACGTAGTGTGCACGGGGCCTTTAAGCTATAAAACTCTCCCTTTTAAAATATAATTCTTTTTCACATTGTGATATACTATAACCCCATTATCACAATAAATCTCCAGAGACATATATCCTGGTATATTAAATTAATTGCTGATTTACATAAGAATGAAATCCCGGCTATATTTGCACGGACTATATTTAGAGTGCAGCTATGAAAGGCCTGCTGTTTAACATATCTCCCTGGCATATGGCATTATGATAATTATGCTGCATTAGTTCAGTACATGGGTTTGTGAGATTAAATGAGTACTTGGGCCCAGGGGGGTTCACTGCTCCCACTAACCCAAACCAAATCTCTGAGCACTTCTGGTGTGTATGTGTGTGTGTGTGTGAGTGACTGTTGGCATGTGTGGTCAACCCCCCACTTCCCCCCTGCAACTCACACAGATACCTTCCCATCTGTTGACATGCAGCGGTTCAAAAATAGCCCTCTACCAGAAGCTTCCCTGAGTGGTCCACAGATAGGCAGAGCCGGGACTCTTGTCGCGTTTGTTTCAAGGGGTTGTGTCTCTACAATGACCACGTGTTGGTCAATAAGTCAGAGACCGGTGCGTGACTGTTCAATCGGTACGTTTTTGTAAGTTTCTTTGTTGTGCCTTTTTTTTTTTTTTGCAATTCTGGCCAACCGGGAAGCTCTTTTTTTCACGACCATTTCACTTCACTGCACCGGAGTGACTGTTTGAACGTCAAGATGGAGCCAATTTCTGATGAATTTTTGGAATTCCACCCCATTCATGGCACCAACGTCCAACTGGACCACTCAGGAACCCAGGCCACCCGGGTGGAGAGTTTTGCCAATGGGGTGTGTTTCAGCAAACAGCCTCTGAAGCCTGGGGAGATCTTTCTCATAGAGATCGAGGACAAGGAGCTGGGCTGGTGTGGCCACCTGCGGGTCGGCCTCACCGCCAAGGATCCCATGAGCTTAGAAGTGGTACCTGAATACTCCATCCCAGACCTGACGGACCAAGGAGACAGCTGGGTCTTCGCCATCACTCGCAACCACAACAAGGTCATAGAGGATCCTGCGGTCCAAGAGGCCGGCGAGGGAGAACCTGCCGGGGGTCAGAGGCTCGGACGAGGGGACGTAGAAGATGGAGCTGGAGGTGAGAGGAACAGAGGCAACGGCATCAATCCAAAGACTTTCTTCACTGACACTCACTTGTACATTGAGAACATTCGGATCCCCAGAGACAAACTGGTCGGTAGAAGCCGGCCTGGACGCTTCAGCCATATATTGGACGACTTGTACAAGACCAACGCGCTGCCTCCAACAGCCAGACGCAGCAGGATAGGAGTACTGTATGTGCCTAAGGGGAGGGACCTGGCTGATATGCATATTGTCATCAATGGTGAGGACATGGGAGCCTCTGCGAAGGGGATCCCCACCATCGAGCCCATCTACGCAGTGGTGGACGTGTTTGCTGCAACTAAATGTGTCCGAATTGTCCAGGTGGAGTATGGATGTGAGTGTCAGGGGGGATTACCTTAATTATGGGTGGATTATGAGACAATAGGCCCCTGGGCACAGACAGAGAGACACAAAACAACTACAAATATCAAACTGTTTTGTGTCTCATTTAGGCTAGTATGTTTGGCAGGTAGGCCTAAATCAAAATTCTCAGACAATTAGAGACACAAAAACAACGACATCTGTACTGTAGTTGTTTTTAAATCTCTTCATGGTTCTTCTGGATGTCTTTGACAGTCTTGCGGCTCTATAATTGTTATTTTTGCCTAATTTTGGCATTTCAGTTTGTTTTACATCTCTCTGTAGTTGTGTCATGCATATTTGTGTCACTTTATTGTTGTTGTGTCTTTGTACTCATTTTAGTCTCTTTGTAGGCCATAGTTTCTTTGTGTCACTTTCGTTGCTTTATATCTCTTTCTAGTCATTTGTGGTCACTTGTGGTCATATGATTGCCTTTCCAGCAAGACATTTTAACATACCAAGGCTCTGGCTCAAAGGCCCATGCTTGTTCAGTGGTCCATCCATGCATAATTTATACCATATTTCTCTTTATTACCTTTCTTCTGCTAATCCACAGTCCTTTTCTTCTCTCTCTTTCTGCTGCTCCAGTCTCGTCCTTGCAGACGTTGTGCAGGAAGGCCATCCAGAAGCACATTGTCCACAGGATGGCCATTGACTGGCTGGAGCTGCCTGAGGCACTCAAGCACTACTGCAAGTATGAATGAAGGATTAATAAAACATATGATGGACAGAAAGATGGACATATCTGAACTCATGAAAAGTATATTTATTTTCCAAAATATTTAATCAATAAAATAAATCTATTTTGGTGATGTTAAAGTCTTTGATGTCTTGATGCTTGCCTCACACTTCATTTATCTGACATGACGGCTGAACACTAATAGAAATTCACAGTTTTTGTCAAGTGTCTGTCTGTGCAATCATGCAGCAACTTTCTCCTCACAGTGTAGGCTATGTGTTGGGAATAATCGTGCTGTGATTCACTCTCTGCCAAGAATCTGTGCACGAATAACCATGAGTTCATTTATGCGTTATTGCAAGATGAGACTGAAAAAATATATTTTGTCTAATTTTGTCAGCCCCCCTGATAAATATGTGTTCCATGTCTTCTTTTTGCCTTAAGGCTATAAATATTCCGGCGTAAATTTAACCCATGGTCCAACGCACCGTCACACAGAGAGAGACCAAAACTCACCAGAGGCCTGTACTGCGAAGGAGGCTCAACATACCTAGGCTTTGTGCTCAAGATGCAGCTCAACAAACCCTCAAGTCCGCAATCAGAGCTAAACGGTACTGTGACGGTGGTTATCAACTTAATTAGTCAAGTCCGGTTCTCAGCTTTGTGCTCTGCGCGCGTTCACATAAAAGGGGGCGTTTGACGTCATATTATTCTACTTCCGCACGAAATTGATCCACAACGGGCTGATTTCAGCCAAGAGGAGTGCAATTGTTTTAATGGAGAGAGTATGAGCGATATTAAAAAAAAGCACGATCACAGCCTGAAGCAACAGTGTTGCTGCAAATATGACAAGAGAGGAGGCTGCTTTTAATTTTTCTGACAGCTCTTGCGCTACTTTTAAATATGAAGCTTTATCCATTTAAACTAGAGCAACATCAACTGTCATTTTAAATTGTGTTTTATATTGTTAAATAGGCTATTTCACTGATCGCAATTATAACGCGAGTGTGTGTTTTATTGGAAGCAGGCTGGATAGGTTACAGTGAGGTTTTTTTTAGGTGCTGTAGCTACAAGCAAATCTCATAAACAAAGACCTTTTTAAATGTGAAAACAGCGGAGACTTATTCAAGATTTGCGTTTGGGCAACACTGAAATATAACAGGCGACACATCGGAATTAATTTATTCACGGCCACATTAAGTGAAATTATTAACTTTACCGATTATCCATCTGATTATCTGTCCTGCTGCGAGCGAACAACTTCTATCAGTGGTGACTGACTGTAGCCTATATAAAAGTAAAATATAGGCTATAGTCTAATATATAATGAGCTCCTGACGCTCAGCTCAACGGGTGAGGAGGCGGAGACTCAGCGGAGACGCTCAGAGAGAAAGTAAACAGCAGCGATCAGCTGATCTCTCCCTCCGTACAAAAAACGCTCCGTTCTGATCCAGCTCCACTGGACTTTCAAAGTAAAGGTGCCGCCAGCTGTAAATGAGTTAAAATAGTGAAACAGCGGCGCTTTTATAGCCGGTTTTAGGATTAAACTCTGAACATAACCTGGTCGGGACCAGGTTATGAGCTAAGCATAAGTTACCATGGTGATCTAGCCTCGTTAAAAGACAGCCACCTTCGCAGTACAGGAGAGGCTGGCTTTACACTCAACATACCTCGCTAACCCACTAAACTGGCTTCGCAGTACAGGCCCTGCTCTCCTCCAGTTATAGCCTACGTTATGCAGCAACTTCCCGCGTCCTGCAGTCAAAGTTCCTATGTATCTTGCCTAACGTTATCAGTTTATAAAAGTTATTATTGAGTGTTCACAGGGAAATGAACAGAATTGGGCATTTCTAACTTTAGATATTTCCGGGAGAAAATCACGTAAACAAGCGCGAGATTAGACGCGACGTCACACGCGAGATCAGGACGACGTTTGTTGCCGGAAGAGACTGCCTGAGTTTATGCAGTTTGAGAACAAGGACGACTGTTTCGATGGGCGCCCCTATCAGTTTGAGACCGAGTTTACTGAAGGCGAGCTGAAGGAAATGGAGGAGAAAAGTGAAAGAGAGATCTGCCGGGGGAGTCTGTGCTGGACCTGGGGGGGTCCGAGTCAGTGGCGCCGCCAGCCGACAGTTGAGCCTTTTCCAGGCATTTGAAAAAAAAAAAAAGAGATCCAAGCCCACGATCACAAACACGCAGCAGAGCAGCGATAATGAAGGTCTCTTCTCTCTAGCTCCAAACTCACTCGTCTGCACCGCAATTATGGACTCATAGGCGCCGATTCCAGGTTGAGCACCCACTGTTGAGCACCCACTGTGTATGTGTAACCCGTATGTGTGTGTAGCCTGTGTGAATGTGTGTTAATCTCTCACGCGCTCTGTTAAAATGAGTAAACACAAACCGCTGCAGAGCGCAAGCCTGGCACAGAGGTGCGCGCTCTGGCGCATCTGGCACAATCTGTTAACGGCACCGAAAGGAAACTGCTCCGCTCCGCGGCTATTTCGCGTCCGACGTCTATGTTAAGCACACGTTGTTATTGATATTGTAGCGTCCGAGCCGACGTAACTACAACAACATAACACAAACTTATCTGACAGCTCTCCTCTCACTTCTTCCTCTGCTCCTTCTCACTCCCACACACAGGTCTTCCTCACACTCACCCCGGCCCCTCAGTTTCTCATCCAACCATACGCTACCTGCCCGTACACATTCACAGTCAGTCAGGAATCACACAACTTCAACATCATAACAACAACATTACTGCGGGGTCGCAACAATATTTTCAGTTGTGCAGTATATTAATGACCAACAAGTCCCATTGCTACGTGGCATGATAAGCCCCCCCCCCCCCCCCCCGAAAAAAAAATGTTGTATGTAGCCTATTTGCCGTTTCTGTGCGTACATTGAAATTGAATCCTGGCGGCGCCACTGGCGAGTGGTCAGTGGTCACCGCCTGCCAGTGGCCGCTGAAACCGAATATGTGTGCTGCCAGTCGGCCTCGGACGTGTTGTCAGTGCTGGACGCAGAAAGTTGCTGCATAACGTAACCCTATGCGTATAACTGGAGGAGAGTGGGTGAGTTGTGTTTTGGTCTCTTTTCAATAGAAACCAGGCAAAGCTAACAGATGTTTGATGCCTTGTATTATGTGCTGGGACCCTGTTTGTACTGTTGATGAAGTTTGGTGCTGTTCTGAGCATTATTTGTGGCTATGAGTGGCTTTTTGATCGCGGTTTGCGCGTGGAGAAATAGACTGAGCTGTTTGTTATGGTGCTGCAGTGCAGTCATTGCTAAAGTTGCTACAACTAGAGAAGCTGGACCATGGGTTAGGCTAAACTTACGCCGGGATATCCCTTTAACAAATGCATAATTCAACCTCAGTAAAAAGAATATGAATATATCTTGGTACCAAGATAAAGTCAAATCTCCTGCAAAATGCAGATTTTAAATAGGCTAGTAGCCTACTATTTAAAATCAGCATTTTTTCTTCTTTCTTTTTTTTTTTTTACCAGTTTTGTGTAGGCCTATTCAACACAATGGATGATTTCTAATTGCCAAAAAAGAAGAAAAAAGATCAGTGGTCATGGGGAGAGACTAAGCCCCAAAACACTAGAGATAGGATTGCAGGAGGGGATCCAGTGAAAGATTGATTCATATAGTCATTGCAATAACTGCTCCACCCAGACAATATACTGCACAATGCACATTAAGGAAAATCATTTAAAAGGGGGTAACCCTGGGTCTGGCCCTTTAACCACATTCACACATAAATTCAACAGGTAAAAATCAGTTGAAGAGATAACCTTGGGTGGAGATAATGATGATAATGATAAGGAAATTCTATTTATGCAGCATTGTATTTGAAACCAGCTGTTTGTCTGTTTTTTAGTTTAATGCATTGCTAGAGTATTAGCGGCGTAAGTTAAAGTTCTGTCTAGTGACCTGACACAGCGATCCTGTGCTGTTATTCAAATGTAAGAGCAGAGGAAACTTTCTTTCAGCAGGGGCGTATAGATAAACAACTTACAATGCTGCCAGTGTTTGTTCAAGGAAATGACCCCATTCATATTGAAGTTTCTATGATGAAGCACAGAGCACTACTGTGACACATCAGAGGCTCCATGGTGGTGAGAGATGCATGCACTGATGACATTACAGTAATGCATAATGCACTGGTCAACATGATGTTGATAAGAAAAGTGATTCTTGTGCTGCGCTCACCTGTGCGCTCGTTGACCGACACTGCCATCTAGCGTAAAGCTGATATAAGTGCAGTGGGCGGAGCTCCGGGTAAATCTGCTGCCGGGATCACCTCACACGAGAGGAAGAAACAGCCGCTACTTCCATCTGCTTCGTCCGCTCACCTGCTATCGCTGTTGTGATAGAAAGACCGCGACACATTAAGAATCATTCTGTCCTCCTGCGGTCTGCAGAGACACCTCACTATGTCTTTCTGTCAGTTTTTGGGGAGTGAGATCTACAAGGATCATTTCAAACCAGGTGAGCAGCTGACTGTTATTCAGTCAGCAGTGTTGTGATGTAACCTCCCTTTAGTCTGGATTATGGAGGATAAAATGACCGTTTTGTTTTTATTTGGAGTCTTACGATATGGTTTGTATAAAGCAGCTTTTGAAATATGAATATTGACATAGCTACATGTGCAATATCTCACTGTGGGTGCAGAGGAAAAACGTGAAGGGATAAGGGCAAAATAGAGCAGATTGATAGATAGCCTACTTCTTATTTTATATTATTTAAGTATCTTAATTATTATCTTAAAAACACAGAAGTAATAAAAAAAATGTTTCATATCAAAATGAATTATTATTAATTAATTATGCTCTAAATTAGCTGATTCAATGTGGTTACAGATTATAGTACAAAAGAAAAAATAAGGGTAAACATTTTTGTTTTTGCCACAGTTTTATTTATTTTTTTATCTTGTTTTATCATCATCTAACCCATCAGATGTATACTAATGAGTAAATGTCCCCTGCAGGTATGTATGTGTGCTCCAAGTGTAACCATCCCCTGTTCTCCAGTCGGTCCAAGTTCGCCCACTCGTCTCCCTGGCCGGCTTTCACCGACACCATCAGAGAGGACAGTGTCACCAAGATGATGGAGACTCTCACTGCCTTCAAGGTCATTGGTTGTAATCTCATAAATGTACTATTGCTCATTTTGAAAGGCTGTACCATCACTGTGTTAGCCTACCTCTGCACCATTATTCATGATCAGAAATCAATACTTTTATATGTTTTGTAAAGTTATGACTCACGTGAGCTACTGTATGTGCAACTGATTGTTGTGCACCCAGGTTCTGTGTGGCAAGTGTGGCAACGGACTGGGCCACGAGTTTGTGAATGACGGTCCAGACGAGGGAGTGTCACGTTTTTGAATATTCAGCCACTCGCTCAAGTTTGTCCCCAGCAAAGGTGAGAGGGCCACATGTGAACGAGACACTCTGGACAAGCAGCAGTTTCATTTTGATATCCAAACCCCGCAGGCGAAAAAGATTAAGTTCCACCAAATCCTAAAACCTGCCCCTCCAGAAACAATAGGGTACTTATGACAATCCACAAAACTCACTGTCAGCTTTTTTTTCTTTCCTTTTTTTTTTTTACCGCAAACTATTCTCAGCCCAAAGTAGAAAATAATGAGAACTGTCCACAGTGAGATCTGAGATTTTGTCAAATATGTAGGACACTGCTCCTCAAGAGAGATGCTGGTTATGGAGGTTTTGAGGGTGTGCTTGTTTGCACTCTCTGCATCATTGAAATCCCGTTCACCTCCAGTGCTGTTTGCTTCAACAAAGTGGCTCAGCTCTTTAAACTTTTGCAGTAAAATCTAAAAATAGAGCATCTCTCTACAGCTCTAAATATAACAGCCAGCTTACAGCTGATTTATACAGTCGTTGAGACTGTATAAAGTGCCAGGCTGTTAAACTTTCATTTTTTTCAGTCTTTTTTTGTAAATGCATGCAGTGACAGTTTCCCCTTTTGTCTGTATCCCAGGTAAAGACAAACAGTAAAGGGCGAGGTCTGAATTTCCTGTATCTGCTGCTCGGTCAAGGACGTGTGCACAGGTCGGGTCAGTGGGTGACGTGGACAGGAGAAAGGCCTGAGAGGGACGTCCTGTCCACTGAAGAGACTTTGACCAGCCTCTGACACAGGGACCACACTACACCTCTGCAAATAATCCTTTGCAGAACTTTGTCATGTTCTTGAATACCTCATATTTAGATACACATTCACTCCACGATTATGAATTCAAATTTATCAGTAGATCTATGTCTTTGTAGGGAGTTAGGTCAATTTTTCATCAAACAGGCATTGGTCATTTATTGCTGCTATCTTTTTACATTAGGCTGACTGTATCATTTACTCCCTTCCAAAGGTAAATACACAACCACATTATCTATGCACTGAGGAGTTCCATATTTGTAGTCATGCTGCACTTTTGCTATCTGTTTATCTGAAAATCATGTAGCAGAGAAATTGTTAAACTACTGTATGAGACGTTTCAGCTCCTTTACAACAAAAAAAGAAGCAAATACGTCTCTCTGAACTTTTGTGCGCCGGTATTTTACTTTGAAAAACTCGCGTCTTGAGTTTATTATAAGGATTTTTCTCTTTCATTGTGACAGTACTGTATATTGATCCTCATCTAATGGAACAAACAATAAATTATAGTTTGATACATTTGTACCTTGTCTGTTATAATTTATTGGTAAGTAGTAAGTGGAAGACTTATGTCTTTCTTAACTCATTGAGTGCCATTGACGTATATATACGTCAATCAAATATGGGATAGGAGAGGGTGAAGGGGGAGGGGATGGGAGGGGAGGATGAGGGGGCAGCAACTGCAGGAAGAGAAGGAGGAGAGCAGGCATCACTCTGCAGAGTATGACTCCTACTTGTTGTATTTTAGTTTTATTTTAAGCCAAAATTAAAACGGATAAATCACTGTTTTTCTTGAGAGACTCTCTTTCACAGAATGCATTTTTCTCAGCTTTCTAGAAAAAAAGTGGTCTTTTTGGTGCAACCTGGCTCTATTCAACTTAAGATAAATCAAGAATGGAACAAGGTACAAACAAATGGTTTTTCCCCTAGTTAAATAGAGAGTCTCCTCTTTCCTTTGAGCTGTTTGGTGTTTTCAGAGTCATAGTACAAAATACTCTGTAGGTCTTGAAATATTACTCAAAATGCCCCGAAATGCTGGCACTTGGCACTGACCATTTTATAAAAGGGCTGGCACTCAATGAGTTATCAAAATAAAAGTCCCTTGCTTCTCAGTTGTTTATAGAGTGATAAAAAGAACAAAAAGTCTGAAAAATGATTCCAAACAAAAAGAACAATTATCTTTAAGGGCTTCTATAGTATATACATTAATGGAATGCCTAATGTTCTTATGTGAAAACACTTCTTACATTATTTTTCATTGTTGCATGTATCTTTTATCTGAGGGATAATTGCTTAAAAAAATTCAATCATGATTTTATACTCATATAAAACATGATGCAAAACAACAGTATGCATAATGGTAACAAATCAGTGTGTTTTACAGTAGGCTAGTAGTAATAACTGCAGGACTTTTGTTTAGTGTCAGCTACTTCAACTTGCTTTTCACCATTGTTTTATTTTTGAGAGAGAGAACTGGAGTTTCTTATACTGACCTCTAGATGGAGCTGTCATTCTTACAGATCACGTTCATCCCTCCACAGAATTGTGTAGGTTCCCCACTTCTGCCAGATAAGTGAACAGTCTAATGTAAACATGCTGTGATAGTATCTTTTCCGGTGCACTATACCTGCATGTTCCAGCTGCTGTTTGTGTAGAAACCTGCCTGATATGAAGAAACACACAAACTGTATATGTCCGGTTGTCTTGCGTTATTATGGATGTGGGTTGCTGCTTCAGTAGCTAATAGAGGCTCAGGCTCCTCTCTCCCTGGCCCAGCTGCAGGCCATACTCTCTGGGCTCCGAGGCCTGGCAGAGACCCTGAGGTTTAGAGGAGTAGCCTGACCGCCTGGTGAGACACTGAGGGTTATCATTACAAAGGAAGTACACACACGCACAAACACAGAAAAAACATGTGTGCCAGTCAACACGCTGCCAATACTTCTCTCTCAGACTTCCACACACACGCACCACTTCTCTGGAGAGAGTCTCTTTTCACTTTGTGTTATCACATGCATATTCACATACAGAGTTAGAAAAGGCACACTGTACTTCGTTTTATTGCTTTCACCACAACAAGTTAAGTTTGAAGCGTATTTTCTCTCAAAACATCACTTCTTGTAGCGTGCAATTTCCAGGGGTCATCATAACATTCAAAAGATGTCACTGAACTCTCAGCATCAGGAGTCTGAGTACACGCCACTCCTCATCCATCCAGCTCCACCACACACCGCCAAAGGTATTCAAATGAATGTCAGCCCTCTGAGTGGCAGAGAATCCTGACCTTGCATTGAGGCCGTCACGGCTGAGTAAATTTCCTCTTGTGTTTTCTTGGCAGAAGTCTATCCTTTTAACGCAGCGTATAGTCCATTTGGTGAATGCATTCACCCTCACTGTGCTGTGAGTGTATGCATTTTTGGCACACGTGGTCCCTGGTAGTAATCAAACCCACAGCCTTGGCAGCGGTCGCGTTATGCTCGGCCCATCAGACTGCACAGGAGCTGCTATGGCAGATAAGCATAAAGCAAGGTGAAGCCTGTTATTAGAGAAACAAAAACAACAACCTGTGGACCAGCTTGCACCGTTAAATCCCATCGGTCTGTGACGTCTAATGCATTCAAGCCATGATTTACTTTTTTCATAAAGTTACTATAGCTTAGTCTATCATTTACATATATCTACTTCATATCGTGTTACTGTTTCCCATCATAGCTCTTTCTTTCTTTCTTTCTTTCTTTCTTTCTTTCTTTCTTTCTTTCTTTCTTTCTTTCTTTCTTTCTTTCCTTTCCTTTCCTTTTTTTGAACATTTAAAAAATGACTTGGGGCCACATGTCAAAAGATATTTTTTACTGAATATCTTCCTCAGAATTATAAGATTTAAAAATCACATGTGGCCCAAATCCTCTTGTTGGCTCATATACTGTAGAATCACAATGCTAACATTTTCATAATTACAATGCAAACAAACTGTTATTATTATTATAAGGTTTAGTCTTTGTCAAGGTAAGGTAAGGTCAGATTTGTCATTAGCATGCTAACCTGGGCAAATTAGCATTAAACAATGACATATGGTGGTTACTGTAACAAAAGTTTTTAAAAAATGTAAAAATGATGGTGGTATAAAAAGGGAGGGGATGATAACCAAAGTTATTCCTTTGCAAATTTATTTATCTTACTTTATTGACTACTGCAAAATGCATGTATGCCCCAAACAGTTAATACAAAGATTTTACAGCAAGAAATGTACATTAGCAATGTGCAGTCATAATATGGGTAACAATAGATAGATAGATAGATAGATAGATAGATAGATAGATAGATAGATAGATAGATAGATAGATAGATAGATAGATAGATAGATAGATAGATAGATAGATAGATACAGTAGATAGATAGATAGATAGATAGATAGATAGATAGATAGATAGATAGATAGATAGATAGATAGATAGATAGATAGATAGATAGATAGATAGATAGATAGATAGATAGATAGATAGATAGATAGATAGATAGATGGTGGTCAACTGCTCACAGAAGAATCAGTCACACACACACATACGATAAAAACAGATTATAAATATCTAAGAATAAATAATAAATAAAACAATAGTTAACATTGTGACAAAGCTCTCTGTTGCAGGTGGATGAAATGATGTATAATGTATTAAGAAAACATGAATAACATTCTCTAAAATGCGAATATGTTTTAAACTTGACTTTACATCAGGCATGAATAGGAGTCTGTGTTGGATTGCTGAACATATAATTTATTATTTATCTTGGACGGCAGCCAAACATTATTATGATCTTTTAAATGCTTCGTCTTTTTGGTAGTAGAAGTGATGTTCAAAATGTCAGCCTGTGTTCAGGCTGTTGTGGAAATGCCTGCAGCAATTTTCATTTTGCCAAAAAAGGAGTTTTTTAAAGAAAATTCAAAATACATCTTGTTTCATTTAAAACCGGCCTGTTCAGTTCAGTTTGTCAGAGACGGTGGTGGGTGGATTATTTATGCATACATGCAGATTCAGACATCAGAGCCGTATCACTTGCTCGTCTGTTCTTTCAGTTATGTCCCGCTGATCTCTCCTTTTCGGATTCACCCACATCAGGGTAAAAACCTGTTGCTGCACTTTTAATTTGAAACTTGTCATTTATCTACTTCAGTTTATGATTTATAATGTTTACCAGAGCGATGTTGTCCTTGGATTCTCAGTCTTATATTTTTTCCACAGTTTTTTTTTCTTTCTTTCATTTCTTTTTTTTTTCCGGACTACATCGTTCTGCTCCTGAGACATTTATCCCCGGGCAGAAGAAAGGACACCATGAGACACTTTGTTAAATGTTTTACTGGAACTTTTTCCCTCAAGGCTGATGAAGGTAAATGATAGAAACCTTCCTGACAGTGCTGTGTGAGTCCTGGGAAAGAGTGTTTTGGCAATAACAGAGTCATGCGTCTGGGCCACAAACACGTTAACTACCAAACTGGTTTGAACAGGGATGCGGTTTATAAAAAGCTTCCCCTTGGCATTTTGTGCTCAACTACAAGACATATACATCAGCGATAATTAATCCCCACTGCATGACTCACGATCATCAAGCAGCATTTTGGGTTTCGCTCAGGGTTTTCCATGGATGAAATGAAAAGGGAGCACTGAAAAGAAAATGCTTCCAGCGCAGTGTGAACTGAACTTCAGGTTAATGGTGAATCTCCTCAAAGGGCAGACATGAGTCGCACAGGCACTGCATTAACCTGGCTGACCTCAGACATTTTACAGACAGGGTTAATGTGTGAGTGAGCGAGAGACACATCTCTGTATAGGCATGAAGGAGCTCAATTATCTATACCACACCATATTATAAAAGGGAACGGCTGCATCTTCTTAAAGGTCATTTTAGGGAATTTATATTACACTGTTGCATTCAGGGACACTCACCTTGTCTTTCTGAGCTGCACAGGTGAATCTTCCATTATAAGCAGCTTAAGAAGAAATCCCCCCTCCACAAAATGATTGAAAGGGTAAATGAAACCAAATTAGTGTATTTTATGAAAGAAAATGCTTTGGTCCACAAAGCAAACACTTTTTCAGACTCGATAAACATTATTTTAGAGCAACTGAGTGGAAAACCTTCTGTTGTAGCATTTTTCCCAAAGTGGATAAATCCCCAGAGTATTTTGGAATAAGGCGACTTTTCACATTTATGGTTTGTAATTTCTCTGGGTTTCAGCTCATAAGCTCCAAATCAGATAAGATGATTATGTAAAATTGTCCCATCCGTCATCACTGCCCCCGAGCCAAAAAAGCAGGTGGATGACATCATGGTTATTAGGGCATATTACAGCAGCTTGTCGTGCCAACACACACACACAAACACTAGACACGCATGCACACACAGATAGTAGTTTGTTCTGGGACAGTGAAGCCCCATTGTCTCGAATTAGATCAAGATTTAGATTCAACAGGTAAAACAGTCTAACAGAAATCGGCCTCATTTCATGGGGGCTGCTCTCAACTGCAGGCTTTAACGTACCAGCATCATGGTGCGTTTGCAGTATCCTGCCTGACAGGAAGACCGACTCACCTCCGCTCCAACAGGATTATACCACATTTGTGTGGTAAGGAAATGCCCATCCCTGCTTATTCATGATGTTGTAATTAACATCTATTTGTTTATTTATACCTTCACTATTTTTCCCACAATGCCTCAGATATCAAGCCTGAGCATGTTGTGTCTGGCTCTTTTTTTGTCTCTAATCCAGTGTCCAGTGGGGTAGTGCTGTGCTGCTCTCTTCAAGTGGCATGGAATGGATATGTAGGTAGGTAACGAACCTACTGCTATGACTATAGAAACTAACAATCTGGTGTGTGAGAGGTTTTTACTTGGAAGAATTATGACAGGTGTCAAATCCAGAGGGAAGCTACTCACAGGAAATCCTGAATGCCAAATGTAAGATTAAGATATATTTTGCAACTCCTGCAGAGCTCAGAAGAAAATGTTAAAGGGATAGTTCAACATTTTGGCAAATTGGCCCATTGCCATAATCCCTATAGTTTTAGGAGTAGGTTCATTACCTTTAATTGTCGGTGCAAGCTATTTTTAGAACGGCGGAGCAGAGTCGCGAGCTGCTCAGAGCTACGCTACGGAGGCTTATGGGATTTCTTGGTTTCCCTCATCAAACTCATCAAATACACAATCCAACAACTCTAAAACGCTCTCGTGGACAAGTTGTGACCTGCACATTCACCACGCTATGAGATACATGTAATAAGGGAACGTTACGAGACAGAGTTGTTTTCAAGGCCGAAAACCTGCCCTGACAGGAACGTGCATCAGCGGTTTTGCATGAATTTACCTCAAAAATAACTCTGTCTCATAACGTTCCGTTATTATCTCGTAACGTGGTGAATGTGCAGGTCACAACTTGTCCACAGGAGCGTTTTGGAGTTGTTGGATTTGATGAGTTTGATGAGGGAAACCAAGAAATCCTATGAGCCTCCGTAGCGTACTGTAGCTCAGAGCAGCTCACAGCTCTGCTCCGCTGTTCTAAAAATAGCTTGCACCGACAATTAAAGGTAACGAACCTACTCCTAAAACTATAGGGATTATGGCAATGGGCCAACTTGTCAAAATGTTGAACTATCCCTTTAAGTTTGTATTAATCAAATAATTTATTTGGATAGGTAATTTGTTCATTGTTATCCTGGCTTTTCAAAAAAAAAAAATTCCACTGGTTGAGGTCATCCATCCCTGTACATGCATACTGTAGTCGAGGAACATTTTTTTAAAGACTGATCAAAATCAATGCAGCCAACACATTCTGATTTAGTCCCGGGTATGAGTCAAAAACGGATCTGGGGCATGTTTGTAACTGAATGGTTAAGGCACATAATACCACACTGCAGAAGTGATTCTTGTTCATCCAAAAAGAAAAACAAAAAAAGGAAAAGGACTTCTTGTATTTCATCTTTTGTTAGGCCTCCCCTGAATCCAGCTCCTCCAAACTCTAAAAAAGTACTCTCTTACTTGTGCGATCATTCACCAGTAGCTGTTTGTTTACAGCGCTCTGCAGAGGCAGCCTTGAGTTCAGAAAAGTAGGGCTGTTATCACAAACTGTAAATCTGTCTGAAAATTTCAAACTGTCAACTGAGAAACGACACAGTGTGTTCCGTAACCCACTCCTGGTGTGTGGAGATTGTGTCACCGGAAGGTAAATCATAAGCGGCAACACACAGGCATCCAACCACCCAGTCAGTGTCACAAGAGCCACTCAGTATCTTGGCTAAATTATGCTCCATCCTCTTGGACACAGAACAAGCCTCTACCATCCATCTTGATGCCCTGACATGTGGTGCAGCGCCCGGCTCAGCAGACCTACTGTGAGTCCCCAGTGTCAGGAGCCTCTCTCAGGTCCCTGTGGACCCCACACATGTATCACCATACATCATACTTGGAGAGCCAGAGCATTGAGCTGCTGCTCAATACGTCAGTGAACAGGCAACAAGGTATTGACATCTTTCAGTTTTAAATGGGATTTGAGTTAGAAAGCAACAAGGGACTTTCCTGACTTAATGCTTCTCTACACGTCTCTCATTGGCTCCAAGTTTGCAAACACTGTACTTGCAATACCCATGCATGATGCTTTAGAAAAGTGCTACAACACTATTTCCCAAAATTGATGGTGGAGTTATAGTTTTGAGGAAAACCTGATTTATTTTTGCAAAAGGACGACACAGATTCCACTTACTTTGTACTCCTACACTTCCCCAGCTTTGCAGCATGCTGATGAATGAAAACAAAATTATACATCCTTTCTTTTATCTACCCAGGCTTTTGAGAAATACAATCTCCAAGATTTCTTCCTCCAAACCAATACAGTGGAGGGGTGTGGGATTAATTTTTTTGTTCTGCAACAGCTTTGAAACCGTCACCTGTTGTAGAAGTCTGTTCTGTGTTGTACCAGACAGTTTTTTTTTTCTAATTATTGTTAGTATCATTTTATAATGAATAATAAAGTTTTAACATTGGCCTTAGATGAGGTTCTTACCTCACTTGCACATACACTTCACAAAAAGACATACATACAGGGTATTTGTTATTTCTTTGGGTGTGGTAATAAATACAACTAATCAAATTAATCTAGGGAAATAAATTAATGCCAGGAGTTTTAAATGTCATTTTTCAATGTGCCGAGCAACACAAACAAAGTCCTATTCACCCCTAGAGTGTAAGGTCATCTAAAAAAAAAAAAAAAAAAAAGTAGTCTTGTGAGGATCAAAAGTGAAATAGGAGAAAGTTGTTATCATTCTGGCTCTTTATCAGTCCAGAGACAGATATCTGAAAAGCTGGGCAAATCAAACCAAAGCTATGGTATCTGCTGCATGCCTCTATACTGCCAGAGCAAAGTGAGAAAATCTGTCTTTGTGATCTGGGTGAACTGACCTTGCACAGACATCCAGCTGACAAGTATGAGTTGATATAAAGTTTACACAGTGTTTTATAGTGTGTCTGGCAGCAGCAGGTAAAAGTACATCCAGGTTTCAGGCTGCATCTCCGCAATCCACGTCGTCTGTCGAGCCGCACTTCTGCTTCACCGTGAATTCCCTCTGACAGCGCCACTGACTGTTTGTAAACATTGTCTCTGAGCACTGTCTAACCGCCTTATCTTCAGTCGCGAGAGCAGATAACAGGCAAAACTCAGCAACTGGCTTCAAAGCTGCTGAGCTCCCTGAGCTGGAGCGACGCACGCTCCAAAACTATTTAATCAGGAGCTTTTCTCTTGGCCTCTGCTGTAGACCTGGAATGGCGATATGCTCTGAAAGCAGACGTCGCAGTGTGTGAGCGTTGTTAGTATGTGTGTGTGTGTGTGGTAGTAGTGGTTAGGGGGGTCATGTTTGTTTAGGCTGCCTGTCTGTTTCAGTGGGTCAGGCTCATGCTCATAGGGGTATAATTCTGTGGTGAGACTGCTGAAGATCTTACAAGTTCTCCAAAGTTTTCCTGAGGCCTCTCCTGCTCCTCCGATCCATCGATTTCTGCAGCTTAAATCCTCGTAGAACCACGCAGAAGATCTGCAGCCATCTTGATCAAATTAGTACTCCGTAAAGCTCCTATACTTTCAAACTCCTGCATGCACAACACCAAGTCGGAGACCATTAGTCATTTTTATTTTGTCCTTGGGTTGTGCGAGTACCTATCAGATGGTCCACACTGCGCGTCTCTATATTTACAGCCATGTCCGGCTTCTGATATATCATCCTCCTCTGTGGAATTTCATAGCAGAGAGAGAGAAGAAGTGACCAGAATGATTATAGGCCAGGCTTTATTGCATGAATGACATCATGACTGTAGATCATGGAATCGCATGGTTTTTGGAAATCCTCTATACGCATGCAGCGCAGTAAATCGCACAGTAGCTGTAGCATGCAGGCCATGACTCTTGGCTAAATATTTGGGATTTGGTGCAGAGGAAAATGGAAGGTCATAGTAGGGATGCCCGCATGCAAAAACACGCAGACACGCACATCAAATGCACCCACATAAACTGTGAGTTGGAGTGGATTGGCTGGCGTGCGGCTCTAATCAGCACATTTTGCAGGGTGGTCTTATTACCATAGTTACACCTGTCAGATAACAGGTATCAAAGAGGCTGATTGCTTACTGCTGTGGAAAAAAGGCCCTGACCTCACTTTTGCTGAAACTTCATTCCTGTTTGGGTCTTGGCTGTTTAATGACCCAACTTGTTTTTGTTCATTTTCGTGTTTTATTTCAAATGTTGATATCTCCAACAACAAGATGTTTTTTGTGGTCTTAAGGACCAAAAAATCATCTCAGTACAGTTTTACCACTTCTATCTCAGACTTCTTTCTGAGGCTCTATACTGTAAGTATGAGGAGTTTGGAGTTCATCTTTGTGCCTGACCAGACTAACCACAAGGACTGTAGACTACCACTGTAGCTTGGTAAATCTTCCAGATAAACAGCCAGTGGTTGTTAACTATCCAAGAGATGGTTGTGCAATGCTGGCCTCCTGACATCCAATACAGTATAAATTTAGAATAGGTTAAAATAACAAAAAGAAAAGGTAAGCTGATGGTAGTGGCTGTTTAGACAGTGCCACTTGGATATCTTAACAGTATTAACACCAAGACCTCCTCTAAAAAGGGCATTTGTCTTTTTTTTTTTTTTTTGTTAAATGATGTTTATGTGTTGAGAGTTATTGTGAAAACTGACTCTCATATTTGGAAGTATGAGGACAGGACACAGCTAACTGAGAATATGTAATATACAGTGTATAAAGAACAGCCTGACATTGGTCGAATTTCTTTTTTTTAGTAAAAATGTATTTTTATCTGCTACATTTTGACCTTAATTAAACCTTTATGCTAAGCTAAACTGTCTGTAAAGCTAACTGTAACTTATCAACTACAATGTAAAACAATTCCTATACCCATATAGCAGTTCCTCTTTAAGTAAGCAGTGCGGGCACTTTAGAGTTTGCAACCACCATGCGTTAACTTTGAATATTGCATTGAGAAAGTGTCCATGTTGGAACAGAAAAGAAGAGAAACGTACCTCTCCAACATTTCTCCCAACTTAGACAAATATAGTCGACATGTTCTGTTCCAGAAAACTATTATTAATAATTGTTTTTCAAATCTTTTTTAATCGTTTGAGAAACATGTTTAATCACTCCTTGTCTGCTGAATGTAACATTTTGCTTCAGGCACTTTCTTCTCTTGATCCTGTAATAACTGAAATGTCAGATGTCAAGAGATAAGCTGATTTCCTACCATGTTGTTTTGTCTGGATCTCAATACTGCAGAACACACCTGAGACCTTATCTCTTCCTGTATTGTTACTCCACAAGGTAGTGAATGGGCCCGAAATCCTGGAAGCATGTCAGAATCTTGTCAACACAGATCAACAGATCACTATGGATTTCCCCCAGTCCTGTTTCACACAGTGCAATTTATAATCACTGAATGAGAGTCAAAATATTTGTTTTAGTGTGAAAACTAGACTGTTTCCACTGAGCAGCATCTGAAGTTCATCTGTTCCCCTCCAGTTCTCCCCTTAACCAAGAGGTACTTTCATAAATAACAGACATTTCCATAGAAAGCCGCTATTTCTCCTTTTAAACAACCAACACAGTAAAACTGTGAGGTTTTATTGACAATAGCCACTGATTAACCTTATAATGCACTGCAGTAAAACTCAAATATGATAAGACAAGAATGCATCAGGTTAGTTTTTATGGAAGCAGCTGTCCTCACCTTTTACCTCAGTGCTGACTCAGCTTTTAACTGGTAAACACTTTTCTGCTCTTACCCTGACATTTAAGCCTACCTGTGTCACACAATGGGGCATGGTCCTGTGCAGACATGCCTGCCACTTTACGTGCCTTCTTTACTCCTTAACGAAAAACATTTTTCGAGCAGCTAAGTCGTAGCCACACCCATGTGATAATGTACAGTGCTGCCGTGCCCTATATTTACCCAGCTCACCACAGCTCTGCCCTGCAGTTATGGCTGAGAATATGGCCCTTCCACTGGCTTTCACACAACACACGGACTCACAGTGCACAGATGGTGGGGTCGGTGTGGACTCTCTCATTGGTTGGTGTCTGTGCTTTGATTGTGTGAAGCATTTTAAAATGGCATGCATATGCAGGGGTTTGTTTTCATGTTGACATCTTTGGTGCTGAGCACAAATTCCTTTAGTTTTTTCAGTGCTTACAGTTGTATTTTTTTTTCTTTGGATGTTTTGTTAATGGAATAAAAGGGGTGTGTCCCAACCAGTATTATGTCCCAGGTGTGGCCAAAATTTTGTCCTAACGGTCAACCACACAACTGAAAAACATATATATTTTTTAATTTTCCACATTACAAACAAGGTCAATCATTTTTTCTAGTTTGACGGTGTTATCTTATTGTATTTAAATTACAAAGACATAAATTATTGTGTTGTAAAAGGTTGGAGACTCACTGGACCTCGCAGAAGGAAACCAAGGAGAAGATCAATAACCCCCAATGGACAATTCAATACACCATGATTTTCATCCAGCTCTAATGATATATTCATGAGTTATACGATATAGTACACTCACATCCAATTTAACAAACCATAATTATAAGTGGCAGAATAAAGAAAAACATCATCACATCAGTCTATAACTACTTTGACTGAGTCAAAGATATTCATCAATGTTGAAGTTTTGTGTGCTTGTCACTTCTTGCTATCGGAACAGGAGGTGATGACCATTGCTTGACAAGAGCTGATGTTGAACATGGCGGCGTGACCGATGTTTGTGGCGGCAGTGCTTTTGTGTGTTAGTGGACTGATTGGTGCGACCGGTTTTTCAATCAGGACAAACTAGGTTTGAAGGTGAATTACATTTATTGTGCACAAAAAGAAACTTCTTGGTTGAAGATCCAGATGAAGACGGTCTGTATCTTGATGGAGGTGGTGTAAGAGGATAGCGGGAAAACTGGGAAGAGGCTTGGAGGCGTGCTTAAAGAGATAGTCTTCCTGTCTGAACTTTCGCTTAGCTCCCTGACTGAGAAGTGTGCAGATGGAAAGTGTGTAAATGTGCAACAGTACGAACCAACCAAGACATCCGTAGCAAAGCTTCCTGCTAAGGGTTTCCAAGCCGGGGTCATTCCTATGTTCCCACAGCCCTTATGTTCCCACATTTCTAACTTTTGTTGTCACTGAAAATTAGGCCCTATGTTCCCACAGCCCTTTGGTCCCACCATTGGTTGGGTTTAGGCAATGAAGAAAAGAGCTGGTTAAGTTTAGTAAAATGACCCGGTAGAGGCTAGACAGGCCAGATAGGTAGAGAGAGTCCAGTGGGAACATAGGGCCTAATTTTGAGAAAAATCTTAGAACTGTGGGAACATAGGGCTGTGGGAACATAGGCATGGACCCTCTAAGCCATGAAGGACCTGGAGCACCATTACGGTGAGCGGGTCAAGCGAGGAGTTGTCTGGCTACGTGCTAGTCTGCACAAGCTAGCATTGCCTTAACACACTCTAACGTTTTCTCCCTCTCAACAAAGTGGATATTAGCCTATACCTCAGACTGTCGAGAGCCTCTCAATGTAGCACGAGGAACTGCTGTGTTTACCTTCTCACGGAAAGCTGGCTGAACCAGAGCACCAACAGAGTAACACACCGCTAGTAAGCTAAGGGGAGGCGGTTTGGCCGTGTACACCAACAACTCATAGTTTCCACCGTGGTTTCCGTTCACTGCTCACCAACCAGAGCTAATGACCGTGAAGCGCCGACCCTTCGGTTTACCCCACGCTAAGCCAAGATGTGGATTTGTTTCGCCACAGGAAGCGAATGTTTGGTTGTTTTTTTTTGCCCCTTTGCTCGCATAAACTGGAAGTAGACAGTAATATTCACCACTGATATTCGCGTATGTGTGACTGCAGCCTTTACTGCCAAGCATGACGTGGAAGCGCCGGCAATGTTTTTGTAATTACGTAGTAAGTCCTTTAGGGGTCGAAAAAATGTACACACTACGTTTAACCCTGTGGTTGACTGAATAAAGGCCACAAAAAGTAGAACTCTATGCTTTCTTTATTCAGTCATGGTGATCCTGACTGATAATTATCCATTTTCTGCTAATCATCCTATAATTAGCTATGTCTGTCCCTGAGAAAACACCTGCCTCAAAACAAAAAGGATAAAATCTTTTCCTGAACTTCAGACTGACCTAATAAACTTCCCCTTGAGAAACTCCCACATAGCATACCCATCCTTTACTCTTAACTGGTCTTTAATGACAGTGTGTGTGTGTTTTACATTCCATCCAGGTGATTTAACAGCTCATTCGAAGAGCAGCTCTTCAGTAGCTAGTCACATGTATTGTATCCTCAGTGATCCAACACAATACTGGGACAAAGCTCTGTATTCCCCTGCGGGCCAACGACTGCTATACGCCCTTTTGGACAACTTGAGATGTCTGGTGTATTCACTTTGACCTGAAACAGTGAGGGGATTAGCTATTGTGAAAACACAAAAACAGAAAGCCATTTAAAAGAGATACAGCACCAAGTCAGAGGAAATTCATGCCCTGCTTTAAAACCCATTGAATTTCCCAATCTCTGAGGGAAATCTGTTGTCCCATTGATAACTGCTGTGCCTTGTAACTGTAACAATATGTTTTAAAATTTAGCAATTGTTCAGAGAATTAGTCATTATTTTATTTACCTCTGATTTGTATTTCATATCTCATTATTACTGGAAAAGCTATATCTTAAATTTTCAATATTCCACCATGTCGCATTCAGTAACTCAGCGGCTGGTCTGGTTGTGATTGCAGTGGGTGATCCTGAGGGGCTCGGGAGCAGAGGGAACATGTGAAACAGATCCTGTCTTTGAAGCAGCCGCCGCAGGTCGTCACAGGGACTTCACCGAGGATTACAGAGCAGAGCAGTCACCACTGAGCTCTGTACAGCTGCCTGACTTCCCACAGCCACACACCTTACCCAGGTTGGTAGGAATTCAACACAGGGGGCATGTCACTCACACACACAGGTGTGTGTGAGAGCAAGGGAGTGAGAATACCTTAGTTCAGATGTTCCCCTGTAAAGTGAGCTTATGGCTCCTGTACATTAGACTGTCACTCAGGATTATATGGATAGCTACTGTGTACAGGGCTTTGGCATGCCATGGCATTAATTAATTTGTGCTCCATCCATGCAACAATGTAGAACAAGTGCATTCAAGTGCATTATTTATGCACTCATAAATAATAGTAATAATAATTAAATATATTTATTGTACATATTTTATATATTTTGCTAACATTCAAATATGACAAAATGTCGCTGAGCCAATCTACAGCCAACAAAAGCAAATTGCAGTAAGGTAACTAATTAAGCGTACAAGCAGAATATGACCTTTTGCTCTCTGTTTAACTGTAAATGTCATTAAAATGTATTTTCCATGGAAATAATCCACTAATAGTGGGCATAGAGAGTGATCTTGCAAAACAGAGGCATTTAAGACTTAATATAATGTAGGTTTTTTTTTCTTCTTAAAAACGAGTCAATATGGACAAGAAAGCTGACAGAATACAGTATCAGTTTGAATTTCCATTCTCCCCCACCTTTCAAAAAGCTTTTCCAGAGGCAGAATGTCCTTCACAGCCAAACAAATGTCAGTAACTTTGGTATAGAACTAGGGCCTGACCTTCCATCAAAAAACCCCAGGTCTTTTGAACCTTGCACGAGCTCAAGTAGAGTGAAGACAGTTCTGACGGCACATTAAACAAAACAAAGCAAACCCACATTATTGATCACTTTGACTAGAGAGTGGCACATCTCCGATTGTTTTTCAACATCACAGCAGATCAATATGGAGGAGTGCTTGGAGAGTACAGAGGGGTAAATGATGCTTTCTCTGTTTAGAGACTCTGGGAAATTGACAGACTGCCAGGTTGGAGGAGGCCTGGGTCGATACATATTGTCATCGCCTTCAGATTTATCATCCATATGGATGTGCTGCCATGTAGCACCCCACTTATTTTTCAACATATAAGATGAAGGTGCCAATATTTTATGATTTATACTGTAACACATATGTTGTCAAAAACTATTTTAGGAAAATGGATTCAGTTTCCAGCAGAATCCATTTCACACCAGTCTGACAGACAGCTCATGTAGACTCTGGTGTTTAATGTAAACTTGTGCTCAAGAAACATAGATTTTAATAAGATGAACTCACAATAACTCTACTGTCGCACAATAGGTGTCAACTGAAAATGTACAGTATATCCAGGTCAATGTTGACGACAATCAT
This sequence comes from Trachurus trachurus, assembly GCF_905171665.1. Lineage (NCBI taxonomy): Eukaryota > Metazoa > Chordata > Actinopteri > Carangiformes > Carangidae > Trachurus > Trachurus trachurus. Next base: position 19,664,019 of record NC_139913.1, on the reverse strand, counting down.
ATGGGAGTTGTTGAAAGACAAGCAGAGAGAACAAGAAATACCACACACTACCTGTTATTGTCAAAGTGTAATGTCAAACAACACGCCTGCTGAGAATCAAGCTGCATCTGCATTGAAGTCTTCTCTGTTAAGATTTCCATGGGTTTTGGAATCTTAATGGGATAGTTCACCCAAAATTCAAATTTCACTCATTATCTACTCACCCTCATGTCGACTCGGCTCGGCGCAGCACTGCATGTCCAAATGACGGTTGCGAACAGAGCTCACTTTTCTTCGTCCAAAAAGACACACCAAAAAACATCCAAATACCTCCATAGTGCTCGTCTGTAATGTCCCTCTTGTATTGAAGCCCCAACATGAGAAATTGTTCCGAAAAAAATTAAATAAGTCTATGTTTTAAGCTTGTTTGTAGCGGAAGCTCCCAGTGTTGCTCTGCCGGAATCTCGCCCGATTTGCGGAGCCGAGAACTGGGTGTCGATGCAAATCGCACAAGATTTGGACGGACCAGGAAGAGCAGTGCTGGGAGCTTCCTCTACAAACAAGCTTAAAACATAGACTTATTTAATTTTTTTCGGAACAATTTCTCATGTTGGGGCTTCAATACAAGAGAGACATTACAGACGAGCACTATGGAGGTATTTGGATGTTTTTTGGTGTGTCTTTTTGGACGAAGAAAAGTGAGCTCTGTTCGCAACATATGGACATGCAGTGCTGCGCCGAGCCCCGCTGTAACTCAGAGAAGACACGGAGGACTCTGAAACTTCTCCCAGCCCTTAGTCGACATGAGGGTGAGTAGATAATGGGTGAAATTTGAATTTTGGGTGAACTACCCCATTAAGGAGGTGCATTAGTTAATCAGAAGTGTCAAACAGTTCAGAAATTTGTAAAATTTTTCAGATCAAAATTACATCAAAAATTAGTAAACCATGAATATAAGAGCTATGAGTTGCGCAGTATTACAACAGCATCTTGCATTAATATGAAATGTAAAGTTATATGGTCTCTCAGTGCTCGTTGTGATAGGAACAAATGTGGATGACAATAATGGATGGTTAATGTGGCCATGAACGCAGCACGAAAATGTAAAGGGAATAGTGGGATCCGCCTTCAGTTGCACAGCCTGAGCCTACCAGCACTGTAGTGTGCTGTAGTTCGGTGGCTCATGTGCCTTTATGATTGTCGGCTTTTTACTTAGAAAGTGACAGCACTGATTAAACCGATGAAGAATAATAATCAAGAAAATTCAGAAAACTGGATCGAACTGTCGGGGTTGCCCTTACCAAGTTTTCTTCTTTTTACTTTCTCAAAGCACTTGGAAAGCATGGAAAATGAAAGGACAGTTACTTATTTCCAGGAGGAAGAGCCAGCTGTAAAATGTGAGGATCATCATTGAGCGCCTTCAGCTCTTGGATATAAATCTGGGCCGTGTTGAGACTTTTCAGCACAGTACACCTCTATAGTCCAACCTCTCCAGAGAGAGAGAGAGCCCAGACATTTCATCTTCCTGTCTCATTGCTGAAAATATAGATTGGCGTCCTGTTCCCAGAGACGTATGAGGGATTTCATTCCAACAAACCTGACGTGTATGTCTGAAAATGTGTTATGTCTAAATACGTTTATATACTTAACTTGTCGTTAAAGTTTAACATAATAATAATAGGTCGAATAATTTCACCAACAACATTTATCTTTATTGCAAAAGTGGGCGAGAATGGGATGAAGACAGAAACTGGTGGTGGTCTGAATCAGTGCATGTTTTACCATAGTTTACAATGGCTTCACACACACACACAGGGAGTAAGGAAATAGAGAAAGCTGATGACACCTGTGTGTCTCCATTGGGCAGGAGTGTAAAGGTTAAATGTGTCCACAGCATGGCTCCTTGGGTCTGTGGGGTCAGGAGGGCTAACAGCAGACAGCAGGTGGCTACTATAGCCGTCCGTTCACAAGGCACAGTCTGTCCAAGAGAAGAACCTGGAGCTCAGTCCAATAATACGGTTTCCAAATTTGCAGTGAGTTATACGGTGGATGTGGTGATTTAAAGGGGAAATGAAGGGAATTGCATCCTCAGTCTGCAATCAGAAACTAATATCCCCTCTTAATCATGCTCCAAACGTTCCCCATCTCTTCCAGTGCATTAAATACAATTAAACTAACGACTATGTTTCTTTAAAATTGCTCTCAAAATAAATGTGAGATGAGAGTTTCTCTCTCTGTGTCCGCTCGGAGAGGGCGCGCAGGGGCCTGTTAATTATTTTCTCTGTTATTTCTGAGTCGCGCGGGCTGAGGATGGAAGGGGCGTGTGTTTGATAAACAGGGCGTGGATTTGGCAGCGAGACGGAAAAAGGAGGGGAGGCAGGGAGGGGGGGTGTTGAGGGTTTCCTATAGAGCCGCTGCCAAGGAGCCACGGGAGCGCACAGAAGGCACGGAGCGCAGCGGGATGTAAACTCACAGCACAGGCGTCTCAGCTGAGCCTCGCGGGGACTTATCGCTCAAGTTATCGGGGGAAATCTGCAAGTTGTTAACGAACCCCAAGAAACCAAGAGGACAGAGGGAGACAGAGAGATGAGCCGCGGAACATGTGGAGTGCGCCGGACAAGTTCTGCGCCACTTGCCGTTGTGGCACGATGTGTTTAAAGCGCTGCTCCCAGCTTGAGTGAGTTTCTTAAAGACAGTAGTTATGAGCTGCTTTGATGTGCCATGTTTCCTGCGTTGTGTCCTCCTGCTCAGGATTGCGACTCATGGGATGTAGTAAATGGAGAGCTGGGTTCAACTTTGGACACCTGAGGGTGCAGTCCAAGCTGTCCTTCTTCTTTACCATGATCATTCTCTTCACTTACCTCTTTTACTGCCTCAACGGATACTGTGACTCCCTGCCCAGGCCCGTGTATGATCAACAAACTAATCTTCAGAATAATAATAAAGTCCTCAGCAGTGATGGACAAGACGCGTCACCGGAGCAGCTCGGCGCCTATAACGCGTCCGCGGTCTCGTTCGTCCGGGAACAGCTGTCGGACTTGTCGAGCAGCGATGCCTCATCTAACAATATCTCTATAGCGAATAACTTCGGCAGCAAAAAGTTTCCTCAAGCCATCATCATCGGGGTGAAGAAAGGTGGCACGCGGGCGCTGCTGGAGTTCCTGCGCATCCATCCGGACGTGAGGGCCGTGGGCGCAGAGCCGCACTTCTTCGACCGCTTCTACGATAAGGGACTGGAATGGTACAGGTAAGAAGTGTTTTCTTTTGTTTTGTTTTCTTTCTTTTTTTCTTCTTTTTTTTTTACTTGATGGTGATATAATTAATCTATCAAAAATCACGACCTTCTTTGCTCGGTCAAACAAAATGCATGGGGAAATGACTGGGACAGTAATGAAGTGTAAGGGTCAAGGTTCAGGTCAGAAGTCGTGGCCTGAACAGAAGTTGTAGCTGTTCACTGTCACTTCCGTCAGCTGAAACAAGTGAAAGTTAAAGTTAAAGCAGAATCCTTTTTAAAGTTCTGTATAAGTGTGTTATTCTTGTTTTTTAATTAAGCGGGTTTATTTGTCAAATGTTACAGACTACATGGTGCCCTTCATTTATCATAAATTCATTAAATATTGAATGATACTATTCCTGTTATATTCCTATGTATCTGTTGCATTAGAATTGGTGTTAATAGCAGGCAAGTAAAATCGGGTCAAAAGGGGCCCCTGTCACACAAGTTCCTGGATTCTGCTTTTCATCTTCATTTACTTTATTGTAAATTTGCTCAATCATGAAAAAACATGATGTAACCTTTCTTTATCTGCAACAGCTACTCACAAAGCATCTGGTGTCTGACTTGCTGATGAGATGGGAGGGTTGTATTTAATTAGGCACATAATGCACATAGGACGACTCATTGTTTGTGGTGGTTTTTGATGCCACTTCATTAGTATCATGTATCGAAGACATTTGCTTTACTTTTTTTGGACCAGCCTGGGATCAAATAATAATTTAATGTGGCAAAATCTGAATATACGCAATCCTTTAGTTTCCTTTTTGAGTTTCTCAGTTCCTTATATTAACCCCCAAAAATATAATAAATAAAAAAACAGCAACTGAACATTATGTTACAATCAGTCCAGCAGAAGAATGTTTCTGTGCCCTCTCATGTATCATTTCATGCTGGTGTGGCTCCTCTCCTCTCTTCATTAATCTCTCAGCACCAATAGGACGCTCTGCTGATAGCTTCCAAGGATGGCAGCACATTCAGTCCCCTGCCAATAAATTGCTGTTTATTGAGCTGATACGCAGCTTCCCTAAGTGTCCGTCTTGGTCCCCCGGGGGCCTCCCTCACTATACCAGCCCTGATCACACAGGGAGGGAGGAGGATGGGTCGTAGTAGTGGATGGTGCTGATGCAAGATGACCCCTCCGTGTGGTGGACATGTGATTGTAAGAGGATCAGCCTAAATAAACAGCCTGCATAGAGGTTATTCTAATGAAGCCAAGTCAAAAACAAACGGTTGCTAAGGGCAGCAGCGTGTAGATCCGTCTTAAATTTAGGCATTTGAAGGAAAAATAAAAGGGATACATGTAAAAGAGTGATTTACGTGGCTGCGGCCAGACGAGGCTTCATATTTCAGTGGATATGACTGGCTCATAGTGATCTGAGAAAAAGAGACAGAGAGGGAGAGAGACGGTGGAGAACCATTACAGAGGAAGAATGAGGGAAAAAAGAGGTCTGGGGAGTAAATGACAGTTTGATAAAGAGATGTGGTGAAGAGAGGGGAGAATGTAGAGGTGTGGCCGAGAAACGCGTGCTGAGAGAAGAAGACGGAGAGATGCAGGGCAAGATCAATACCGACGGGTAATGATCGTTCCACGTCAGGCTCAGGTGGAACAGCACTGAGTGACATCAGAGATCAAAGTTTGTGTGTGTACGTGTGTGTGTGTACGTGTGTACCAATGCTTTCGTTTTCTTATCAGTTAGTGTGGTTCGAGGTGTTGGGGCTTCCCTTCAAGCTCAAAGTGTTTGATGCTTATGTGATGAGCTATATGCTTCCTGTCAACAGCAGCTTGTTGAGGCAGTTTAACCAAAAGCCCTGAGATGAACCACTTTTCATCGATACAAGAAGAAAGAATAAACTCTAATCTCACCTCAACAGGGTTGCATGTCATGACATAAAGTAATGTATTTATTTTACCTTTATTTTACCAGGTTGTCCCTTTAGATTAGATCTCTTTTGTGAGGGAAAAAATCCTCATTATAATTTCTAAGGCAACATCTTTTTCCAGTCTTTAGTCTGAAATCCAATGATATTCAGTTTTTAAGATGAGGAAAGCAAATCCACAATTGTGAAAAGCCTCAATCACAGCATATTCAGTTTTTTTTTGTTTTTTTTAAATACCTCATTATCAAAACAAAAAAGAATTTCTAAGTAACTATTTCCTATCTGTTCTGATCTAATCATCTGTGTCCCTTTATTGTCTTTAGAGTAATCTCATTTCAGTATCAAATGTAAAGGTGAAAATGAAAAAAGGATTTGTTGAGGGTTTTCCAAATGTGAATATTTTACTCAAGCGTGCATGACTTGTCTTGAAAGAGACTTGTAAGGAGATATTTAAGGGAGCAGAGGGGTTGAGGGGGTTAACTGGGGTCAACTGGAAATGTCAGAGTGGTGGTTTCAGGTAGATATGCGGTGTGGGTGGAACAGGGAGTCTGAGAAAACAAACAGCAGGAAATAACACGGCAAAGTATAGGATAGTATGAACTATGTCAACATATAATCTATCTCAGAATTAATTTTCCAACCTGATGCACCCGTCCCGACCCGTCTCACATTTTCCGTCAGGCTTTAGATTTTTTTTATTTTTTTTATCCTTGTAGCTTTTGAGCAGGAGAGTTACAGAACTCAGTGAGATGCTCAAAGGCGAAGAGTTGCCTTTGAGCTCCAGTTAAATAACTGTGAATCCTCTTGATGCCAGGAACTACTTGGACACTTGTTGCTCGGTGTATTTAGGGTCAAAGTTCGGTTTGGTTAAACTTTGGCTGCACAACCTGCTGGAATCATTGGTTATTCACATTGGCTTGCTTAGTCTTTCTTTCTTTCTTTCTTTCTTTCTTTCTTTCTTTCTTTCTTTCTTTCTTTCTTTCTTTCTTTCTTTCTCTCTCTCTCTCTCTTTCTTTCTCTCTCCCTCTCCCTCTCACTCTCACTCTCACTCTCTATTTCTTTCTATTTCTTTCTCTCTATCTATCTGAAATGAATGAATGACTCAATTTCGGTGGAAGAAAACTTGTCTTGCTGTGAAGGTGGGGTTAACCCTTTGAGTAATATGTTAAGTATTATTACTTGAGTTATCAACAAAAGATTTTCCTGTTCTGTGAGTGTGAGTGAGATGGTGAAACCAGACTTTCTCTATAGGATCTGCTATTGATGTGAATAGAAATTATTAAAGGTGAAAGGAGCAGCGACCTTTACAAAGTCCCTCTACTGCTTTCTGTTGACAGGAAACTGACCTTACCTTGTACTCATTTAGTAACGCAGACATGACGCGTTCACCTTTTCTTTTTTCCCTTCCTCTTCTATTCTCTTTTGAAGCCATAATGAAACGTGTGTTTTTGCTCGGGACTAATCCGCTGACAGCTCGTGTCAACACCGTGTGAATTGGACCGGCGTAATGATAGGACAGGCATTAAAATGGACAGCTCAGGGACATGCAGACAGGGTGAGAGGGATTAGGCTCCCAGTCACAGTTAAACAAGGCCTTATGAAGCATTAGTCAACACCTCCGCCACCGAGCCACCCCCTCACCTCGGAGCACTGGTGCGTGATGAGCCTCTCAGTCTTCCTCCACCTCAACATTTAGCACTATAGGGGGAAGCTTATTGTACCCATGGGCTGTGTAGTTCACCGGCTTACAGACAAGCACTGAGAGTTATTGAGACTTCTCTTATTTTTATACGAGACAGATGTAAATGTTGAAATACGAGGAACCTCTATTCCAAGCAACGCCATCCATGCATTATTACAGCGTGCGTCTCCAGGGGTCCTTCTCCGGTTGCCAGGGGTTTAAGAGCAGATTGTGGGGGAGTTTGATTAATTTTAAAAATAGAAATTATGATCTGATTTAAAAGTATAGTCCAGCTCTATAAGCAGAAATGCAGTGCTATTTGTTAAAGTACTGGAGCTCACCTACAGTAAGGTGGGGGTTTTAAACTACATTTCTCTCGACACTCCTCTGCTCTGGTTTTTATAAAAACCTCATCAATTTATAACAGACATTTACACATGTACGGGGGCTTTGTGCGTTTTTCAACATGCACACACGTTCTATTTGAACAGAATGATGAATGACAGGATATTTTCTATTTTTACTCTTAACTAGTCTAATTAATGATGTAATTCACATGGCCACAGGCAGCTACCGGGCACTTTTAAGGTGGAATGATTTCTTGCACGTTACTCAGTGCATCTCTGGTGTTTGAAATTCAGTAGCTACGCCGATGACAATGACAACTTTGACCGTTCATTTGTTTTTATCAGCTCTCTACATCTTAAATATCAATCAAATTATGCGAACTGTACATATTATATATTCTATCATCACTTGAGCGTCATTACGACAGGATTACACCAACCTGAACACAACATTTTATGAACTAAGACCAGTGGTTAAATGGATATTGGGCTATATTTGAAACTGTTAGCTAAACATAATAGATATGACAGATAAAGCTAAAACTGCTAAAAGTTCAGTTACCCTCAGAGATAAATATTTGATGACACTGTTAGCTAATTGTAATGGATAAACACATAGCTAAAACTAATATTAGCCTAATGCATAAATTATGTTGAAATATCTAAAAGCACTCTATTTTTTGTCAGTTGTCTAACATCCATTTTACGAGGCTTACAATATCTGAATTTATATAGTGTTAAAATAGCATCCAGTTTGAAAGCAGTTCAAATGAATGTGTTTGAACATGATGCATCGTGTCAATAAAGGGTTACTTGAGGTCATCTGACAGGGCTGTGGGGGTTGCAGAGCTCTGTTCATTCCCTTTGCTCTGCTTTCCCTGGCTCTAATGCATCACCTCACGTGTATCTTCAATCTAAATATTTTTCCTAATAATGCATTTTAAGTATTGATCAACATCCACCTGCTCTGATTTATCCCAGAGCTCCTCAGTGGCTCATGAATAATCAACTTCCATTCGCCGTGCTCCTTTCTTTCATCCTCCTCTGCCCTCCTGCCTATTCCATACTTCCACATATCATATGATGTTATAAAAATATTATTCATTTAGCGTAATTACATGTTAAGTACCCGGTGATTCACATACATCAATTTGAAACAGAACCGTAGCATGCAAAGCCAAAAAAATCATCTGTAACTGGCCTGGAAAGTATCACTTAAACATTTCTTCTCTGTCAGAGCGCTTCATTTCAAAGTGCTGTCTGTGTCTTTGAGCTCGCAGAGAGAGGAGTCTTGGCCTCTGGCTTCAGCTGGTAACCAAGTAAAACACAAGGACATCCTTAAAGGAAGCATTTGGCAAATTGTTTGAGAAAAAAATGCTTATATGTGGAAAAGCCTTGGCTTTGCCATCTGCTGGAAACGATTCTGTGGTTTTGTGGTGGAGAATGAGGGTTTAGACAGCCATGGTGTGCAAGTGAGTGAGTGTGAGCATGTGTGTGTGTGAGCTTGGATTCATTCACGCTGCCTGGGCTTCACCTGAAGTCCACGCCGTCCCACCATGCCCTGCTCTCAGCATCTCTGAGCTTTTTCTTGACACCATAAGTATCCCGCAGACATAAATGTCATTTCCCGATATCGATCACCTAAAACAGGTCCTTTCTATTGATCCCCCCCCTCTCTCTCTCTCTCTCTGCCTTTATCACGCTGTTGCAGCAGAAATGAATTAACTTCTGAATATTCAATCTTGTTGACAAGGAGCTGTTACTCCCTTCCACTGCTGACATTTATACCCCACAGTCAGAGTGTTGCTGGAGTGGATTTATTGGCTTGTTCAGGTCACTCAAACTGTGTAATGTAAAGCCACTGGATGAGTTCTCGCCCTTGTTAGAGCCTCTTTCTCTTTTTCTCTCCTTACAGTCAATATTTCTCGCCTCTGTCTCTAAATCTTTCTCCTTATCGACTCATTTCTTTTGCTCATAGCCTCCTCGGTCTGAAGACTCATGTTGTATAATTCAGCTGGATGCTGGATGCACTACCTAGACAGGAATGTCCAGGTTTTATTTCCTGTTAGACTTTTCTACCAATCACAGGGGATGAATTCCTCTCCGCTCAAATTCTTTGGGTATAGCTGCACGTTGCACAGAGACTGACACAGGGGTTTTTGGGGCAAAGAGAGGCTTTCAGGGAAGAATTTGGAAAAATAGGAAATGTATAGATCTGGTTGGATGAAAGGAGCCTTTGTGCAGGAGACAGGCTCCGTTGCTTTGCGAGTATTTGAGTCTGCAGAAGTTCAGGAAGGAAAAACTACTCGCTTACATCCATGAATATGAGCAACACTATCCAGCAAGTCTGTCAGAACTAATAAACAGAACATGACATGTGCTGCTATTTACATGCTGGGGACATTTGTGTCAGCATTAACACAATATGTAAATTAATCTGGGGAGAGTTTTAGGGCATAATCAAACATGACTTGATAAATTGCTGTGGGATAGGTATGGATTTTTAGTCAGTGAAAAAACGGGTCTGACTCAACTCAGTCATTTATATTTTGACAGCTTGTCATTGGTTGACCTTTCCCTTCCCTGCAATGCCGAGTCTCAGCTAGTCAGAAATAATGAAATAAGATGGCTGGTGAGAGATGCGCGATAGGAGGATCACTAGAGATGCTATGAATCTCACTGCACTTCAATCATAGATACGGAGGAGAGAAAGAGAGTTGTTGTCATAGCTGTAACAGGTTTTTAATTTCAGCTTCAATTCTAACACTCAAGACATACTGTAACGTTGTTGCTTCCCTCCAACCACAAACTCAACGAAACCTGGCATCCTTGTTGAGCAGAGAGCAGATAGAGAGACTGCTAGAGATCGGTGAAATTGAAATGACTGATGAGTCACCATATTTAATGCAGCACAGCATAATCGTCCTCTATTCACAACCTGATTCTTCTCAACCTATTTTTTTCTCAATTCTTTGTGTCATCAGCCTTTTATTGTCTTAAATGAGCATGATGGGAAATGAAAAATAAGGACAGGGAAGCTTGTGTGAGGAAAACTGTCTCACTCATGAAGAAAAATATTTCATTCCATGTTAAAATTTCATTTGGAGGGGATCTCTTGATCAGAGCTGTTCTTGGCACATATGGCCTTTATTTTAGTTTTCTTTTTTTTTAGATGGACTTCAAAAGTATCAACCTGTCCTTAAAGTATTGTCTTTATTAATAACATTGATAGTAAAATAGTGAGGGGTAGCCTTGAGAGATGAAAACGAAGCCAACATGCAAGTGCCAAAACTGCAGTTCCTCAAATAGCCACTTGAGGCCGGCTCCAAAAGCGAGTCAATCCCCAGAAACTCTTTTGATAAAATGCCCAAAAAGAGACATGTTTACAATCTGGTACAAAAAAGTTTAGCTCTCTAAAATTAATTTTATTCATCACAATTTGGGTCAATGTTTATAAAACTCACTCATTTAAGTTCTATCAAGCGTTAAAGTTATGATGGAGTCGGGGGGCCACAGCGAAGCAGCCCACTCAGTTACCAGTTTATTAGGTACAACTAGTGCAGGGTAGTACAGTCTGAGACAACAGTCCTGCTTTCATGAAGGTTAATGTTCAGTTTTAGAAACAAACTGGTGTTTCTATTATTTTGTCCACCAGTGAGGGTAGGCTGAATTAACACCTCTATATTGATCTAATAAACTTTCAAAAAAAAAATTATACTGTATATCAAATAATATAATTATCTGGAAGGGATAATTCTGCATATGTGGGTATGTGTAAAGTGTGTAACAACATAATATGATGGTCTTCTCTTAATTTATAATTCAAAAATATAATTAGAATATTTTTTCACAACATCATTGAACACGTGTGACAGTATCAGTAAACTGAAGACTGATAAAATGTTTTCCTCTGAAGGCTGCAATTAACATTTATTTTCATGATTAATCTGCAGATTAATTTTACAATCATTAGATTAACTGTTTGGTCTGTAAAATGTATGTCAATGTATGTCAATTTCACAAAAGCCCAAAATGATGACTGGGGAAGATTAAATCCTGTTTGGATACTCAGATACTAAAATAGTTGTTCCAGATTTCATGGAGATCGATTTATTGAATAATCAATTTCTTGTTTCATCTCTAAATTACAATATATCCAAGATGAATTTGTTTTTTAATTCTGCAGTCTTTGGGATTTTCCCGCCGCTCTACGTGGAAAAAACATAAGGGTTGTAAAATGACATCAACACACTTCTCAGATTATGTCAATAGCATTTATATTGCAGCTGTTTGGTTGTGTCTGATAGAAGAGTTACTCCTCTGTCTGGAGAGTCAGGTAATTATTGACCGTGTGTGTTTAAGTATAAGTGTGTGTGTGGCCGTAGACCTCGTACTGGTGTCCATCTCTGGTTAATGTCTGACTGGCTGACTGGGTTAAAGGGGAGGGGGGTGGGTATAGGTATCGTGAGAACCTGGAGAATCCCCCGCAGGAACACGCCTTTCTTTGTCAGCTTATTAAACCTCCCTACAAAATCCCCATCAGCTTGATTTAACCAACTTAGAAGAATTGGTTAATTGTCGCTGATGTCTGCGCTGGTTTCGGGAGGAAATGAGATTAATTATGCCTGAAACTCTGGCACAGAGCGCTGGAGCTGAATTCGAGGACAAGCAAAACATCAAACAAGACAGGGCGGTGGGAGGACATCTGGAAACCAACACCAGCTCCTAGCTGCTTCATGTCCATCCAAACTCTGCCGTGCCCTGTATATATATTGATGTGTGTGTAAACGGAGCCAAGGCCCGCTGAGTCCACTCTGTTGAGCCTGATAGATGGCACTAATAGCAGACCGCTGAATGGACTGTTTCCAGTTGTAAAAGCCGCGCCTCTGCCAGCACTGATTTCCGTTTTTCAGCTTAAGACACTGCTAACAATGAGCTACAGAAACCACAAGGAGCGGCGAGGCCCGAGCTGCTCGGAAGTGGGTTTTCATGATCGGACAGTATCGGGTGTTCTTATTGGTCGGGACCTGGGGAGTTGCCAGATTAGCAGGAGAGTCCATATTGAGTCGATTACAGTGTTTCTGAGGTGTGTGTGTGTCCCACATGTGTGTGTGTACTCTGTGAGCTGTTTAATTAGTGAAAACATGGTTGTGTTCTCTGTCGCCTGTGCTGAGTCAGAGAGCAGAGGGTAAACATTACAGTATGTACACGTTACCTCATGGTTAATCTTTAACTGGGGTAAATCTGTTTGCACTGCAGGTGAAAAGATAAGAAACAGCTGTTTAGTTGGGTCTGGATGTCATGAAAAGTGTGACACAACAATACATCATAATATTTAGATTTTTAAATATAAGAATATATTGTATTTTAATGTTGCTTATTGTAAAACAATACACCATACAGTTTTATCTTTTCACTTATTCATGTATAAGAAAACATGTAGCCTATCATGTGTTTTTTATTTATCATATCTAAGTATATGTGAAAAGTTTCTTTTAGTGTAGATGAAGACTTTCCTATCTTCAAATGCAGTTTTAGTATATTCAAAATGACCAGATATCTTAAACACTTGTTGATATAAAGATGTTCTCTAGAGTTGAGGCTAATATAATTTCCTTTTTTATTTTGTCAAGAAAAATGAATCATTTGGTGCATAATCAGGAAATAATATCCACACAGGCCTCACCCCAATCAAGATGACATTTTTAAATGTATCATTTTTCCAAACAAAACTCAAAAAATGTAAATATCTTCAGTATATAATTACAGAAATTCAATCCAACCTGCAAATAATCATATCTGATCAATCAGAACCAGTGAATTTGTTTAAATTACTTCAATGAATCTGAACCAACAAGCCGTGTCAGCTTTAATGTTCTCATACCGAAGTATGAAACTCCCCCTGACCAATATTACATTTAAATTACCATTCACCTAGAATGAACTGAGCTCACATTCACTTCAAGCTCATCACACCATCCTACCAACAGCCCAGTTATGTAACCGTGGTGAAGACATCATGACATCACAAGAACCATCCTTCTGTAATCTGCCCGTCTCTCCACATCATCAGTGCGTCCAGCCTGCTTTCAGGGGACCGGGCAAAGACAGGGTGGGGCCCCCCGCGGCCCCCGAGGCCCCTCGCAGCTCAGCGATAAAGCCACACAAGTAGGCCACTGTGGGCCCGGCAGGAACTCCACTGGAGATTTTCCCATTTGATAACTCAGAAGGGGTGGAAGCAATCTGCACACACACACATGTACACATTTCCTTACACTTGCACATATGGACACAAACACATGGGGCACGCAGCTTTATTTGGTCATTACAAGTTGTTAGACTATCATAAGACATAATCACTGCATCCTCTCTTCCTGTTCGTCATTTCCTCGACATTTTTCTCGCTGTCTCTGCGTCTGAGATTCGTCTTTTCCTTCACTTCCTCTTGTTTGAATTTTAGTTACATCCTCAGTGATGGGTGCCATTTTTTTTCCTTCTCAGCGAGACCGTGAATAGGCATATTTCCCAAAACGCCAAGCCTCTGTTTTAAGATAATTTACCGTGTTACATCAGTCATCAAAGGCTGCACGCTAATACCACCGGTTCAAACAGTCAGTAGCTTTAAGATCTTCCTCTGTCATTAGGGCTGCCCTGGTTTCTCAGAGGAAACTCTGACTGACTACTTCTCACTCACTCATCGCTCTCAGAGCCCTGTGATGTCTCTATTAACTGTTACGCCTCTATTTTTCCCCTCAGCTAGACACATTCTTCAGCTCTTTCCTACCGACCTACCCCAGTGATGCAAACCTCCTCGGCAAAAATACTCCTCACCACCCGGGCGCGTCTGCCAGACGGTAACCTTCGGACTGTGTAATAGTCCGCCACACACATGCTGAAGCGGGGATGCAGTAACATGAAGCGTGGGCAGTATGGGTTTATGTAATGCGGATATTGTGTAAAGGGCTGATGTATGAACTTGTAGTAATATTCAGTCTCCAGATTTTTTTTTTTTTTTTTTTTTTTTTTTTTTTTAGTCCTTAAACTCAAAGGCATAGATGGTTCCCACCTGATTTTTCCTCTTCTTTACAGGAAAAACCTGTGAAACCTCATTTAGCAACAAAAACCAGATACTTATCATGAATTACTTTAGCCCTAAAATCTACTTTTGGCAGCCTAACAACTTGAAAAAAATAAAAGTTAAAATATCCCAGAAAGAGGTTTTCAGTTTTTTTTTGTTTTTCATAGAAATGGATACATTTAACGAAAGGTTACAGGCCAGCAACATCATCCAACTAATGCAATGGCTCACCTCCAACAGACACAAAGAGAAGCACTACTTTACCTCCTCTTTTATTGAGTTGCTTACAGTCCCCGCTGACTTGTAATCAGCCCACAGAAGCTGCTCAGCCCTGTATTTGCCATCAGTAATAACAAGCCTTTGCCTCCGCACAGCAGCTTTTACAGATCTTTGAACACACACACGCAGACTTTACGTGTCTTCGTATGTCCCTCTGTAGTGGTCAAGGATGTCAATGTGTTTTAAAATTCCTTCACACATGTCAAATGTATTCATAACAGTCTCACTTTGAAGGATACAGTAGAGGCCAAGTGGAGACTTTGAAGTCGGAGAAAAGTGGAGAGAGGAGAGGAGAGGAGGAGATGGAAATGGAGAGATCGAGGAAGGAAAAGAGGGGGAAACGCAGCATGTATGAAAAAGAGAGCTGTAAATGATGACATGTTGCATTACATGATCCCCCGTGATCCCCTGGTGGTCTCGCCCTCTGAATCACAACCATCTGCCTCTGACCTTCAGGGTAGAAGAGTGTATTTCCGTGCAGTGCAGGCTGGTGGGGATTTAGAGGGTCCAGGAGTCTGGGCCAGCACAGCCAGTACAGATCACAGCTTTCAGAGCTCCCAAACCCTGGGACCAGAGGGAAACTTCCTAACCCAGAAACACCTCCCTCATCTCCGCCACACACACACACACACACACACACACACACACATATACGCACACACGCAAACACACACAAACTGCTCCCAGATGTGGATCCATCCTGTGGAAGGAATATTCGGATGGTTGCTGTGAGAATGTGTGTGTTTGTCATAGCAGAAGGCAGAGAGAGAGAGAGTAAGATGGGTGGTGTACAAACAGAAATGAAAATGGCTGATGTGTGTGCTTCCCACTGGAAAGGCGATAATAGCCGCTGTGTTTACAGAACCTGCAGGTGTCCTTTTTTATTTGGAAATACACACACACAGAGACACACACACACACATTTTCGAAAAACTGGGTAAACTCTACAGAGGAAGAGCGGAGTGATTCCCTTATGTCCTCAGGATCATTTTACAACTTAATGTCCTTTGTACATTTACATCTTTTGGCCTAGTTTGGTTCACAGTCTACCATTTCTAATACCATAACTTGAATTTATATCCCAATTTAATGTATGATTTAATGCATCTATGAAAAGAGATGCTTAAAAAATTTAGTAGCCTATTGCACTTGCATATATTTAGGACACTTGGCAAAGACTTTTTTTTTTTTAAAGGAAGATCAAACACTAATCCTTAACTTTTATTTCCTTTAAGTCTAAATCTGAATACACTTAAAGCCCCTGTACGGAGCTTTTAACTGGATATGCAAAAGTCTCTGGTTTCTGCTGATGTGTCTCTGTTACTTACAACAGCAAATGAGCCCATCAGTGTGAAGATACACTATTTCTAAGTAGTCTAATTCTTGCCTACCTCTGGAAGGCATGGTCGGGTCGGACCACTGACAAAACGATATGAATAGATACATTACGCTGCTAAAAAAAAAAAAAAAAAAGCAAATCCCGTCTTCTTTCCGACGTTTCCAAAACAAATCTACATGCGCCGGCCAGACAAACGTCTTCATGACAGTGGGAAATGCACATCACATACTGTAGTGTGAAATCAATTAGCATCCAAAAGCTGGGGTAGTTCTCCGTTAGCAGGACAAGTTCATCTTTAGCTTCTTTTTTTTCTTTCTCCATCATGATTGGATTTAGTGTGTGGCAAACAGAATTCCCAAGATGTCTTTTAAAAATTCAAATTTTAAGCAGTTTTGTCATAGTCCGAGAAACTAGATATCTTTGCTAAAGCTAACTGTGGCTATCTCACCACTAGCCACCTTTAACTCCATATAGCTGTCTCTCTGTGGCAGAAGGTAAGCCAGAGTGCAGAGTGCGGTCTGGCCTGGTTTTTAGCTCCATTTCGTTGTTACTGCAATTTCTGCACAGTGTTTTATGGAAATTGTACATTTTCTGTGCCACATTCATTTTTTATTTAGTAAAAATGTCACAGGAGTCTGCTATTAACTCAATTGTAACCAAATTTAGACTATAGTTACCTCAACTTGGATTTTAGGCCAGGCGTGGAAAATGCTGTTCTAATAATGTTTGTCTATACTGCATCCACATAAAGTAGCTCTTGCTCCTCCCCTATTGGTTTTTTTTGATGAGGTCACTATACACAGGTCACTCCTGAATCCTAAACAGTGGTCTATTAGCCCAGAGTCCTTTAAACAGGCCCTAATAAAGCTCAGCCCACCCACACTGACCACAGCTAAATGTGTGTTTCAAGGGCCTGGACACATTCGTACGCACAGATAAACGCACATCTGCGCACTTTCAGCCCGACCACATTCCTGCTCCAGATGCTAACAGTGAAGTTGAAGGTGTGATGAAAACAAACATCAGGTCACTAGGTTTCCCCCAAACACTCTTTTGGAAACCATTCAGAGGCCTGATGTTGGCAGCATCATACACATCAGCTGATATCAGATTTAAAAAAAGAAAAAAAAAGAACAAACACTGAGTTTTCATCTTCGTGAGAGAAAAACAGATTAGATGCTTCTGAATCGCAGCTCCAGGTTAATGAGAAGATTTCATGCCATCTTAAGCTGCTGCTGTTTTTCTTCCCTCCATCTGTGCTCTTACCTCCCTTTCCCTCTTTCCTTTTATTCTTTCCCTCACTTTGCCTTGTTCCTCTTCTTCTCCTCCTATTCCCTCTCTGTTAGAAGCCCCCTGTCCTCCATCCTTGTAACCTCCAGTGTGTGGCCTCCTCCTGGGCTTTCTTTTAGTAGCCAGGCTGCTCTGTGATTACAGGCCTGTGGTCCAGAATGTAAACATGATGTCAATGGCAGCACCACTCAACCTTGCATGGAGCACTGTGGCTTCCACTAGACTGATTGGATAAAACTAAACATCCATTATAGTGCTAGAGACTCGCTAACACAATACCAAACATGCAAACAGACCGGCACCTCAGTTGTTTCTGCTTTCAGATCTGGTTGTGGGCAGTGGATGTCACTGCCTGCACTCATAGGAAAATACAAAAACTTGTTACCCTGCATGTTATCCTCCATCTTTTTTCTTTTCTTTTCTTTTTTGTTACCAATTATTAGTTTTTGCTCTCATATATACAAAATATAGAATATTATGTAGGTTTCTCCAGGGAGACAACCCATGTTTGATGTTTCCACAACTTGAAACGTCAACAGCAAACGTCAGTCTTTAGTTGCGGTCCCTTTAGAGCCTAGAGATTATGTCAAGAGCCACTAACATTAAAGTGTCATACAGAGAGAAATTTATCATAAAAGATCAAAACTCCCTCCCAGACAGTAATATTAAGGGACCCAAGTGAATTGCAGCCAAAAATGATGGTGATGAAAGGATGCAACTCTCCTTTTTTTCTGCACTGATATTCATTTGATGGCTCAGACATGTTCTCTGTGGGGGTGTTGAGAGTCGTTCTGGGAAATAGGAAAGAAAGGTAGGAGACAACCTAAGGAGAAGTAGATGCAGCAAAACAACTTGCAATTACCACAAAATCACAGATTGATGACACATGGGAGTAACAGTATCCAAGGGTGGAATTTCCTCCCAGAGTTGTTAAACTTTCCTTGGATCCAAATGAGAAATTTAGCTTCTTTTTTCTGAGACCCAGATTCATAAAAACTATATTACCACTTACATCATGTGGTGACAGGCTCAGAGACTTGGCTTCAGGGCACTAGGTTGTAGCTTTCACTTTGGCCTAAAATGCTCATTGTAATACATCCATCGATGAAGAGGCGAGCCAAGCAGAATTGTTTTTCTAAACTTTTCTCCCTTTTGGTATTTGCTGTATTTTTCTCAGTTTTGTTTTGTCCCAGCCCTGTAATACAACTTAGAGGTTTCTTATGAATACCATAAGTTGTGTATTTGGTGTTACCCTCGTAGCTCCATGCCAGGGGACATGCCGGACTTGGAGCTGAGTGTGTGTGTTGGATCAGAGAAAGAGGGGAATGGAGTCGGCTCCATCACCACACACCAGAGCTCAGAGCCCCATAAGCCCTTCACTTACAGACCAACCACGAAGACTCCGACCCAACCGTCACCACATGCCTGCTGAGGAGGGAGGGGGAAGCATGGAAATTAGCTGAGAGATCTTTCACAGTTGCAACACTGGCATTCCTCACTGCTTAGATTTCTATAACGCAAACTGAAATTTGAAGCGTATTTTCAAACTCAATGCAATGGGCTGTATTTTTTTGGTTCGGCTTTCTTTTTTTTTCTAAAGAGAGGAAAATTGGCAGGATATTTTTCACAGCGGAGGTTATTAGATTCCATTTTAGCGTTACAGTAGCATTTGAATGAAATAAATGACACAAGACAAATAGGTTTTCCTTTCCCTCCCATTTCCCTTGTTTTATATACAATCTGCTCTGGCACGTTATACGGACCCTCAGTCAAACATAGGCTTTAGTCGGGGTTTGTTGAACTTTCTGAGGTACTACTACGTCTTCACAGCCTCTGAGTCATCTAAGTAGGGGTGAAGATCAAGAGGAAAAGGGCAGCCCAGTTGTCTGAAAGCCAAAGTGTGCCTAGAATACCTCAACCACTGATGATAATAACAATCACAGGGCCAAAGGCAATAACCAGGACTGAACGAGAACACATGGCATGCCATGTTATGGGTCTTTTTCCTGCTGTTTCTGTTGGTATCGCTAATGCGACTAGTGCAGCCAGATATTTAACAAATGAAAAGATCATTCCAGCCTATACTGGCCAGGTTTGGACGGCATTACTGTCACAGTTACAATGGCACTGCACTCAGAAATGTAATCGCGAAGATCTGGGAACATGGTGACATCACTACAACAAAGTCAGATGTGGAAAAAACAGGTGGTCAAATGATCAGAGAGGTTGTAAACAAGCCAGAAGTCTCACCAGATTATCTAAATTGCTTCACTCAGATGGATTTTTTTCTTTCAAAAAAAGGTTTGGCTCGAAGTGTCTGATTGTCTGACTGCTCGTGTCTCTTGTCCAGACTGACTTCTTTTTCTTGTTTTTCCTGTTCCTACTTTTCCAGATGTCGGCAGCGAGCCTTTTTCACAGACGACGCTCCGACATGTTAGAGTATAAAAGGCACAGGTGCCTTTAATAAAGTTAACGATGGCCCCAAATTGTATGAACTGCTTCAGTTCCATTGTACATGTTGGCTCTCTGTCACACTCTCGTGGCTTTGCTGGGACACTCGAATAGCACAGAGCCATCGTTAAGGTTATTAGTAACACCTGTGTTTTCCTCATATCACAAGTCAAAGTGTCTGCTGCTGTGAAAAATCCCTATAAACTTTGGGACCAATAAAAACGATGGCCAAGGTACAAAAATAGTCATAATAAATCCGTATTATTTTTAACACTCTTAATCCACGTGTTGTAACTTCACAGTTGTCTTGTTTTCATATGGTGTTGTTATCTGGCTGTCCAACATTAGCCACTGTTAAATCTACAGCCTGATATTACCTTTGTTTTGTTCCTATTAGAGGGTGTATGTAGCTCTCAGCTGTTAGGAGGGACTTCTGGGAAGCTATATGTGCTATTACTGGGGGCTAACAGTAAGTTAGCTAGCAGCTGGTGTTCAGTAAATACACCCAACCAGCACTGGCTGCTTGTTTTGGCTTGTTTCTATGTTTAATTAAGGTTGTGGAGGAGTGGTAGTTAACACTGTGACATTGTGTCATTTTGGCTGAACTACAGGGACCGGACAATTAACATGTTGAGGCTTAATGACTGAGTGAGTGATCAAATTACACCATTGGCTGAGTTTTGGAGGAACTTTCCCCATTGGTTATAGTGTAGAGGTCTTTGTCACAATAAATACCAACTTCTTGAAATGTTTTTTTTTTTCTTCAAGAAAGTACTGACAAACCTGGCAACTTTTGTACCAACGTTATATTTTCCAGATATAAACTCATTTCTCCCCTCTAATAATACCAATTGGTGTTGCATTTTATATAATTGAAAAGCCTGATTAGTCACCTTTGCAACAAGGTACAACTTGTAAGAATCCTGCATTGGTGGAATGAGCAACACAGCTAAACGTTTGAGTAGCGCCCCCCAAAAATGTGCTGTGATGACTGAAATAATGTTTCCAAACTTTTTCTGAGGAGTTTATATTATATTTTATCAGATGTGACTGAGTCCTGATCTTCCTTTCTGAATGATCATTTTAAGTTAATATATAAAAAATTACAGCACACCCGTTATTTTTTATGTATGCATTTGGTGATCCCATTTTTCATACTTGTCCCACTGTCTGACAGCAGACACAGAAAAACATATAGAGTACATCTTTATTGGGATATTTGGTTGTATTAAAAATGTTGTACTGTATAGGCTATGTGAGCACAAAGTCAAGACACAAACAGATAAAGGGCTGAAACCAGCTGACACTAGGCAAAATGCAAATAGCAACAGCAACAGCACCACTGGGTGTTTTAATGAGAAATAGATTGAATTTTTCAAGTAAGTTATACTGTTTATATAATGTGACAGAGATTAGTTTGTAGTGCGCTTAAATAGGGGGAACAAGGAATTAAAGTAAAAAATATAGCAGCAGCAACTTTTCCAACTCCCGCTCTAAGACTACAAATACTAGCAGCGTGACAGTTATGTGGCTATTATGTCTGTCCTGTGGGATGCTCCCCCAGCTCCAAGGAGCAAAGGGAAGAACAAGAGGAGAGCAAGAGTCCAGGCAGTTATGAGCCAGTTTAGGAGGAGGCAGTGGATGAGAGGAAATTACATTTCTGAGGTTAATATAGCCTTGTGGTTTTCCTACAGTAGCCATCCACAGACGCTCTCCCAGTCTGCACTGACATGGTCACTCCATCAATGCCAGCAGCTAATGTCATGTTTATCTCCCTCTAATCACAGATTTAGCCCACTAATTACAAACCGAAATCAAAAAGCCTCCAAGGCAAAAGAGGCATCATCACAGGAATGTACTGAGAATTATGAGAATATTAAAAGAATGTATTCATTTTTTTCTAATATATGGATGTTATTTTTGTAACATCAGGCACATGTTGGCATTTTTTCAACCATAACCTCCTGGAATGTTTAGAGTACAGTTTTATTAATAGCTGTCTCCCCCTCTGTCTGTCTTTTCTCTTTCATCCAGGAACCTGATGCCTCGTACACTGGAAGGTCAGATCACCATGGAGAAGACCCCTAGTTACTTCATCACCAAAGAAGCCCCTCGCCGCGTCTTCTCCATGAGCCGCCTCACCAAGCTCATCGTGGTCGTGCGTGACCCCGTGACCCGGGCTGTTTCTGATTACACCCAGACTCTGTCCAAATCTCCCGGACTCCCGTCCTTCCAGAACCTGGCCTTCCGTAACGCCACCACAAGACTCATCGACACGTCTTGGAGCGCCGTGCGCATCGGCATCTACGCCAAGCATCTGGAGAACTGGCTGCGCTACTTCCCGCTCTCACGCTTCCTCTTTGTGAGCGGCGAACGCCTCGTGACGGACCCGGCCGGCGAAATGGGACGGGTCCAGGACTTTCTAGGACTCAAACGTGTGGTGACA
This sequence comes from Trachurus trachurus, assembly GCF_905171665.1. Taxonomy (NCBI): domain Eukaryota; kingdom Metazoa; phylum Chordata; class Actinopteri; order Carangiformes; family Carangidae; genus Trachurus; species Trachurus trachurus. The sequence goes on along the minus strand of NC_139913.1, from coordinate 19,641,974 downwards.
GACAAGCACTTCTATTTCAACCAGACCAAAGGTTTCCCCTGCTTAAAGAAGCCAGAGGGGAGTAGCAGGCCGCGCTGCCTGGGGAAGTCAAAGGGCAGGCCCCATCCCCAGATCCCCTCTGAGGTCTTGCTTAGGCTCAGAGACTTCTACAGACCCTTCAATCTCAAATTCTACCAAATGACCGGCCACAATTTTGGCTGGGACTGAATGGCTACTCACCAAAGCCCCTAAAAAAAACTTTTAGTAGCCGACAGGGATATCTTGAAGAAATTGTGTGTTACCAAAGCTTTTACTGTACAAAATATGTATTTTCTTCATTTTCGATTTCCTGAAATATGAATACAACAAATGCTCCTGACTTTCTCTAGGTTTACAACAACCAGGCTGACAAAGTATGTGAGAGATTCACTCCTATAGTAGAAAGCCCTGGTTGTGGCGACAGTGTGACGGCTGCAAACCAGATTAAAGCATGCTGCTGGTTTGTTTAAAAACTGGAACTTCTGCCACCACAAGTGTCCGAAGTATGCTTATAGCTCTCATTACTGTCCAAAAACACTTAACAGCACAATATCTTTATGGGGAAAAGCCCAGAAAGAAGCCAATGCTGCAAAGAGATGTGCCTAAAGTTAAACTACATGGCAAAAAAAAAAAAAAACATAACAGGCCTTGACAGCCAGGCAAAGCTACAATAAACCAAATGACACGTTGGCAATTTAAGAGGGACACAGGATTTCTGTTTCTGAAGAAAGCAGAAAAGGCGTATGGATTCTGCACAATGGTACAATCTAAAACGACTGTAAATATTTGCTGTTGAGACATAAATGAATCATTCAGAATCACTTATCATCAGCATTGTCCAGTTTACTTTAAAATGTGTTTTTTTTCTGTCAGTGCAAGCTCTTTTCTGGGACTTTTTTTAAGGAACAAAGGCATAGTAAAAACAAAAATAAGTCTGGTACTGGTGTGAAAGGTTACTAGACAGGTAGCCTACAACAGTCCATAATGTGCTGTATATTTGCTGTTATTTAAGTTACCAATCCAAAATGTTCTTTACAGACCACACCCTCATCTGTGATTGTTGTCTACTTCATGTCCCACTCAAACTCACCTCCACAAATGGTACTTACATGCAACTGTATATTTCCAAAAGCCTAATTTATAAGATGACAAACTATTGTTGAGATGTTTACTCTGTGACTTTTGTATTTGAAATTCTGCTGGAAATTCTGAGTAAAACTTTTATTCTGAAACATGTGTTATGCAGTTGTTTTGTTTTTTCTTTCCTCAAAAACCACTCAGTTCATCTTCTTTTTATTCCAAACAAACCAATATTGCTGCTGCAAGGAATGCAAAATACATCTGCTGGGCAGATGATTTCTTTTCCTGGAAGAGACCTACCAGATACTGATTAAAAAACAAAATGTAGTCTGCCACTATTGACTGATTTCAGGGGATCATTTATTTGCTGGCACTTTGTTAAAATGCCGTGGATTGTTACCTTAATCTTTAACCTTTATCATATTTTAAAATCAAGTGTTTAACGAGCATATACAGCATAAACAAGACTTATATGAGAAGACTGATATAACTAACTGTGTACACTATAGTCAAAAGTTTGGACACTCATTCAGTGGTCTTTCTTTATTTTTATTACTTTCTACATTGTAGATGTAATCGATGAAGGAACATAGTATTATGTAGTCAACACAAAAGTGTTAACTGTCACCTGACCTAAACCCAACTGAGATGGCTTGGACCACAGAGTGAAGGCAATACAGCCAACAAGTCATCAGCACCTCTAGGAACTCCTTCAAGACTGTTGGAAAACCGTTCCAGGTGACGACCTCATGAAGCTGATGACAGAATCAAAAGTGTGCAAAAAGCTGTCATCAAAGCAAAAGGTGGCTACTTCAAAGTTGTAGTTAGTGTATAGTAACTCTATAGTAGCCTACTGTATATATACATATATGAGGTTACAGGTAGCTTACCTTAGCAAGAAGATGGCTTTGACTTTGACTTCCAGGTTAAATAAAATTGCCCAGCATCACTCAAATGTCAGTTTCATGCTTTAAGAAAAAGAGACTATCTGGGATTCCACTGAGTTGTAACCAGCTAATTAATTCAGTATGCCGTTACAAGACACTTAAGACAAGAGCAAGAAGGCCTGCTACAGTTTACAACTACGTTAACGATGTTCAGAAGGCAGCCATGTTGAAAAAATTAACAAGACTTGCCTGTGTGGTCTAAGGAATGGTTTGACATTTTAGATGAGAAGATTGATACCACTCATGTTTTTACACTAATTATGAAGCCACAGCCAGTAGCTGGTTAGCATAGCTAAGGCTTGAAAAAAACAAAACAGTTTGATACGGCTAGCCTGGTTGTGTCTGACGATGAGAACATCTGCCCTCCAGTGCTTCTAAACTTTACTAATTAGCCTGTTAAATCTTGTCCCTTTTCCTTCCAATTGCTCCTCAGACAGAGCTGAGTTAGCTTAATCCTAAGATAACTGCCAGGCTGTTGCCTTCTATTGCACAGACAAGCAGTGGTATCAGTGGTATTGATCTGCTCTCCCTACTCTTAGCAAGAAAGCAAATCGGTGTAGTATATCCCCAAATGTTGAACTTTTCCTGTCATGCATAAGTGAGTTTGTAGGGAGTGCATAGTGGACCGGTATGGTGGGGTTATATGGCTGTAGGGGCTAAATTTGAAGCTTACACAGGAGAGAGGCTTTTCTGATGTGTAAGCAATCAATTCACCAGTGTGATTGGTGACCTTTGGGGAATGGCAATCTTTGACCTCCTCGCTCCCCCTTGACCTGTGAGCCTGGTCGTCATAAACTGCTGACCGCCACCACCACCACCGAGCTGGTTAATGGAGTCGCCTCTCGTGAGCTATGAGCGTGGACGCATGCTCTGAGCTCACGCACATGCACAAGCTCGTGCACAAACAAACACATACACAGGCATAGAACAACTCCTCCCTGATCCATTAATATTGCATTCTCAACCTCTAGGACCTCCACTGAAGGGAGATGGTCTGGATCAATAACTGCCTGTTTAGTTTATAGGCAGTGGGGATATGTGCTTATGTGTACCATGTCCCACTGTCACTTTGATTTAACTCAGGGGTCGAGCAAGGGTCGCTATCATACATTTGTAAAATATTATTTAAGACCTGATATATCTTCCATACATCTGTAATCGATGCAGGGCCTAAACACAAATACACAGGGATCCTTACACGGAGGTTGGACCAGGAGTATGAGTCTAATCTTCCCAGAGCTACACAGTCATGATTGGGTCTCAGTGACATCCATCTACTTTCCCATTTATGTGGTTGTTAAAGTTCATATTTCATTTCATTACAACTCAGCGCTGATATCAGTTGGATTCAATTCCCTGGTTACCATTTCTCACCAGCTACACCAGTGGGGAGGTCATAAAGCGAGGATACAGCAAAGTAGAGAAACCTGCTGAGAGCAAATGTAGGTTTTATGGTAATGTAACATAGTAGGTGAACCGAAGGCCGCAAGCGATCAATATCTTTATTGTAAAAATTGATCAAGTGACTGTCTGTATTGTCAAAGGACTCATACTGTTGAGTCCAGTGGGAATTATCACCAAACTCTCAGCACTAGAGACCTTTATTGTGACTTTTCTGTCCAAACCTTGTAAAATACATGTCACAACCCAAGTTGATAAGCATAAAACAGTAAGTGAGTGACCAACTCATACAAAACAACTCAGCATCCACTTTCACAGCCAACTACATTTTGAGAAAAACCTGAAAAGATGATAATCAGTTACCTCACCAAAGCTTTGCATAAACCTGCAAGCATTTGACAGGTGGGTGGTGTTAATTTTCCTCCCCTGCATACTCTTCAGTTATTGAATATCTTCAAGTCACACAACCCCATGCATGTGCGAGGAGTGCGTAAAGGAAACCAGCCAGCTATGTCGTCGAGTTTCCCGCTGGTGAAAAGTTTCCTTTATGTCTCTCTCTGCACCAGAGAGTCCTGAGACCTGAAATAGGAGCAAATCTCTCATTCATCATCTGACTGAAGTTATTCAGGCCTGAAGGTATTGATATGCAAACAAGATGGTTCAGCTGCAGGTCTACAGAACAGGCCTTTATCCAGAGAACCCTGGCTCCATCCCTGATACATTTCTGTGTCGCTCACACAATGACCCTGCTGTCAATGGTCCATGTGAGCGTCTGGCTCCACTGAGGGTGCATAGGATCCAAACACACATGGATTAGGCCAAACCCGGATATCGGGATGGATGGGCGAATGTCACCCCTTCAGATCTTTACACCCCTAATGAAAGTGCCTGGTGACCCTTACTGAGGAGGTCAAGTATCCTCACTCAGGCAGGTGGGAGTCGGCTGCTTGTGGACTGACTGCCAGTCTGCCATCCTGCCTATAAGGGCACTACATGGGCTCGGTGAAGCACGGAGCAGCTGGAGGATGTTCAGAGACCACAACACTGACCAGCCAGTTCCACAGCTTACCGCAATGCTTACTGCATGTCCACACATTCCCAGCTCATTGGAAGAAATCCCTACGTCCATTGTGAAAAACCAACCACATGAAAATACCCACTTAATTCTTTTTTTTTTTTATTGGCCACAGGGCATTGTTTTATATTCTCGCAAGTCTGAAGATGCATTATCAGTCCCTAAATGTGAGAAACAAAAACCCTAATTCGTTAATCATAAGAAAAAAAAAAAAAGTATGCTAACATCCGATAACTGCTGACAGATAAGTGCAGCTGAGGCTGATGGGAATATCATATGTTTAGCAGATGTTTGGTCTTAAAACGAAGTGAAAATTTTGTATTTTGATTTGATGCTGACAATAGATTAAATGTTAGGGGATCTCCAAAATCAAGTAACACTTAACAGAACACTGATGTCTTTAACAAAGTTCATGGTAATTTACCCGGTATTTGTCAAGACAGTTCAAGCCGTGACCACAAATATTACCCTCGCTGTGCCATTAGCAGAGTAGTCTAAATCATTAGGAGTCATTCTCAGGGGAGTGCAAATGTGAATACAGAAGTTCATGGGAATCCATTTAATAGATGTTAAGATATTTCAGTCTGAAGCCAGGTGGTGGATTGAACAACCGATACTGCCATGTTCCTCAAGCCTCATGGGTAGCAAGACCAAAACTATGATGAAGGTAAATTATGGTGGTAATAAATGCACAGCCTATGTAAACATAAAATTGGTTTTAAAGTATAATTTTGTCGAAATTTTTTTGCTTCATGCTTCTGAATTGTTGACCAGCCACTGCCACTGATGCACTTTGGAAACCCACTGAATAACCACTAAAATGCTCGGGCTTGTTTTCAGCAACCAAACTGAAAACAAACCTTTTCTGTTCCCACAGCCACACACACAGCCACACACACAGCCTATCTACTGTCCACATTCCCTTTTAATGACCCCGACAGGATCTCCTCTCTCGCTCCCGAAGTGACTGGAGCAACTGGTCACTGGTCACCACTCTGCTTCTGCTTCTGCTTCTGCTTCTGCTTCTGTGGAGGTCAGGATCAGCCCCTCTGGCCCGCCCCGGAGGTCAGAGTTCAAAGTGCACTCCACCACCACCAGTGTCACTGCAGGTCATTTGACCATCATATGCAGACGGGTTATTCTGGGACTGATGAGAGGAAAGTGATGAATCTGTTACCCTCTCCTCTATAATGGACACATTTACTGTGAATAATGGAGCTAAATTGGTCATTATTGAACAAACAGCTCAGGGAGAAGCCTCCCGTGTGACATTATTATGAATGTATGATCCCTTCTGTTTTGCCAGATTGTGGCTGTGTGAATGAATGCGTTGGGATTTCAATCAGCTACCAAATAATACATCAGTGTAGATCACTCAGTGTAATGCGTCCTGCAATGAAGCATAGATTTAATGAAACAACTGTCTGCCAGAGTGATTTCAGTGTGTGGGGATGAGGGGGGGGGGGCTGGTGGTCATTTGATAGAGGAGTCATCTGTTGCCCTTTGACCTCAAAGTATGAAAGTGTAAAGAAGTGACAGCGTCTGCTTTCAGCCTGACACTTAACGTTACCACTCTCAATATGAAGATTCTTTATTTACATGTGCCACATTTTTGTCTGACGCTTCCTCAGTGCTGCAACTTTATTCTTTGTTGCCAGTGGTGGACAGTAACGGAGTAAATTTGTACTTTACTTGAGTATTAGATTTCTTTGGTACTTATTACTCTTACTTGAATACATTTCCAAGACAAATATTTTTACTTTTACTCGAGTTAATTTCTCGGAAGGCTGAAAAGTACTCGTTACTTTCAGGTCTGCTCTTTTTTTCTTTTTTTTTCTAAAATCCTATTGGACACAAGCTGTGTTTGTCAAAGAAGGAAACGCTAACCCTAACCCCTAAAAGCAGCACATCAGTGCAGCTGGTTTCAAAGAGTTAATTCTCAGAAACAAGAGTTAAAAGGTCCTTAAATTAATTTAGATAAAATTATAGTAATTCATTGATGTGAAAAATAAGAAATTTACTCTTACTCTTACTTTTACTTAAAGTAAATTTAAAAGCATGTACTTTTTGATACTTAAGTACCTTTAAAAGCAAGTACTTTTTTACTCTTACTCGAGTAACATGTCGACTGAGCTACTTTTACTTGTAACGGAGTAAATTTTGACCAGTAGTATTTATACTCTTACTCAAGTACTGGGGTCAAGTACTCTCTCTGTTTGTTGCCAGGAACCAAAAGATCTTTCACAGGATTTACCACTGGACACTGAACGTTCAGGATTGGCCACAGATTGAAATAATTATCACATAATTATTATGTGCAGACTCTGTCAGGAGTTGAGGGATTTGTGGCTAACATCAAAACGTGCATCACTGTAGCAGGAACCACATCAGTTCCACCACAAAAGAAGCATCAGAAAAGAGGAGGCCCAGGTAGAGTTGCTGCTAATTAAGTGTAAAACACAACTCATAGATTACAGATGAAACCTACAGCGTCCAGGACCATGAGCCCCTGAACCAGAACCTCTAGTCCTTTTGGAAAGACAATTTTACAATGAAACCACTACAAACAAATGCAAAACAACTGCAGAGAGATTATGCAGAGGCAATAATGACTAAAAAAGTAAGCCAGTAAAAAGAGATTTAAAACAACAGATAACATAACATGGCCTCAAAGAGACACACATTCACAACAAATAAAACAAATAGTAATGAAACCGCAAAGAGATGCTAAACTGTCAGAAAATGACCAACTAAGGAGACACAAAATTACCGGAGATGCAAAATTACCACAGAGACAGAAATTAAACCACAAAGAAACGGGAAATGATCACAAAGAAACAAAAAGATAAAAAACTAAAAAGAGAAACCACAACAACAAATGATCAATCTGATGATTAGGAGGCATGCAGGGCCTTTTACACACATGTCCACATCTGTATGTTATTTGGCTAAATGGCAGATATTTATTCATATATTAGAATGGTTGAAGTTGTTTGTTTGCCATTCAAGCTTTCAATGATTGCACTTTCAGAATTGTTATTGAACAAGAGACCAGCTTGCAGTGTGAGACGTCTGTTGAATCTCACTCGTACCCTGCTAATAAGAACTTGGTCAGCTCAAAGGGGAATTGGAATCAAAGCCTTAAACATCAAAAAAGTGTCCGTAAACTCTCAGTCCTGCTGTTGTCTGTTTATCATAACTCCCTGAATGGATGCCAGATCATACAGCCTGTGATTGGTTTAATGTGAAACCTCCTCTACTTTGACAGGCAAGCTTCAAATTAGAAGAAAACACTTGGTTTTGGCTCTAAGAGGCACATTCCTCAAGCAAAGCAAAGAGGATTTGCACCCATGTTTCCTCTCTAATTAGCAGATCAAGGGAGGGACCTTTGTTCATTAATCACAAATCACTGGGAATAAATCCAAGTTCCTGTGTTACATGCTCATATGTGCTATTTTCCATTTGAACAGCCTCCTGATGACAGTTTGCTTAATGAATGGGCCCTCTGACTGATTCCACCATATGCTCAGCAGAGCCAGTTCAATAAGGTTTGGCATTGTTTCGAATCCAAGATGTTTGGTGGTTCAGTCATTTAACGCTGGGGAAGAGGAAGGAGACACAGAGAATGGACAAACAGCCAATAGAATAGATTGAAAACGCTGGGTTTAATAAGCTTTGTTAACGATCTCAGTGAACAGGTTGTCTTTCAGAATAAAAAAAGATGCTGAGTTGAGAAAACAAGGGTGGACAGAAGAGCAGACAAGTTGCCCTCAGGGAGGGTCATTAACACCTAATGAAGCTGACCCCACAGTGGGTATCTATGGCTGACCTTTGACCCTTAAAGTGCATGTTGAGTTCCTGAAACAAGCCAATTCTTAGAGACAGGCTAGTGGGCCTTCTGGGGTTATGCAGTAATTATTGATATTTATTATAAATATACGATCAGCCAAAATGGTGAAATAAAAGCATATAAATTACCGTAATGCATACTTTACATAAAAGAAAACATTATTTGGATATAATATATAATAAATATCATGTGTCAGCTTGAAACAAAAAATAAAGAATAAAACAAAACATTTAAAATAAAGTTGTGTTCAACAGATAACTCATAATTTAGAATTTATTCCAAACAGAATATTTGGTGGCCTTTTCATTTAGACTATCATCATCACTTTAAATGTAATGACATTTTTAAAAGATGTTACAACTTTTCAGAGTTAACATCATACAGCTGATTATCCCCACACTGTGCACACTCCCTCTTAGTTTACACAGTGTTCATTAGCTGCTGTGTGACTGTGTGAGGAACCTGCCATTACACAGCTGTTTCTGGATCCTATGTGCTCTGCAGTGTGTCCGTCCGATGGCCCACCTGCTTCGCTTCACTTCACAAACAACCTGGGAGATTCATTCATTTCTTTCAGTCAGTACGCACACATCAAAAACACTCGCCTTGAAATCTGCGATATTTCATTTGTTGAACGCAGTTAATTCGACAGCTCCTCTTTTTTTTGCCAACCTCTCATTGCCGTCTTGCTGCTGCTGCGCTACAGATCTAACTGTGTGGGCTGCACTGTGTCGACGTGTTTTCAAATGTATGATCTGTTGCTGGAGTTTCTTCTCTTTCTCTGCACAATCAATGTTGTCCATCACTTCCTGTGTGGGCTTAATTTACTCTGGGGTATTAATTAATGTTATAGCATTAGGCAGAAGTTAAAATGGACAAACCCACATAGAAACCTCTATTTCCCTTCTCTAACCTTAATTCTATACTTCCCTTCCACCTCCCTCCCTCCCTCCCTCCCTCTCTCCCTACCAGCCTTTGTTTTCCCCTCTGCACCAAAAGGTAAATTAGATGCCATTCCACATAACAGATGTCTGGGGAGTATTGTATACGAGAGCCCCCCCTTAGGTCAGATGAAGTTTCTTCTTTCTCCTGCCGAGGTGAAGGAGGACGTCTTCAGGGACCTGATTGTCTTTCAGCTGCTATAGGGGGACGCTGCAGAGAGGAAAAGCAGAAACTTATGGTCATATGGAAACAACAAATAGCGTTTTATTTGACCTACTCATCAATGTTATTGCTGCTGCTTTGGGTGCGGTTTAGTTCTCTTTCGCTTTATTGGACCAGCGATCCGTGATTTGTAACTTTCTCTTCATGCTATGCAGCTTAGTGTGAGGTAATCTAAGCAGCATGTTTGTCCTCGCTGAAAGGATTAAATATCAGCAATGTATAAAAGGTTATGGTGTACCTTATATTTAACAGAGACTCCAATTGACCAATAAGAAGAAACAATAACATTTTGGTTTGTTTTATTCAGTTTTTTTTTGTATATTTTGTTTTGTTTTTGTTTGTTTTTTTGTAAGCCAGTAAATTATTTTTTACTCAGTTTGTGTGCAATATAAAAAAAAGTCTTTTTTTATTAACTTTTGTTTATTAGTTCTATTTCAGTGCATTTGGTTTGGTGCCCCATCATGGTTTCAATTCTGATAAGCCACAAAGATAAGTAAAGTGGGTCATAAACGTAGCATTAACTACATTAATAAATTATATTCTCAGAAAAACAATTAAAATGGAGCGTACAAGGAATAAACAGGCTATAAGCCTCCAATGTAGTAATTCCAGTCTTACTTTTTTTTTCATTATTAATTTTAATAGCAATTGACAAATTTAGTCAGTAAGCTGTGGAAACACTATGCGACCTGAACACACAGAGCACTATAGCTTTTTGAGTTTTTAGCTGAAGCAAAACTGTACCAATCAGTCCATTTAACGTTAATACAATGTTACCACTCTACAGTTGTAGTATGCTTTACAGTATCTAAAGCTTTTATGTTATTAATTTAACACTAACATGTTTCTATCTTCACAGCATTATGTTGGAAATTAAACCCTTTGTCAGAGCTTTTTCAGATTGAAGTGTTGTGAACTCATGATGACTCTCTTTCTTTTCACTGAATTTCAGTAGTTTGGTTTAAGCAAATATTAATATCAAATATATTAATATCTAAAAAAAGGTCATCAACCTTCATTATCTCCAGTGATTACCCGAGCACACTGAAGACAGTGTGCTCTTCCTGTGTACAGCTGGGAGCCGGGCTGTAGTTAATTCCCACTACGGAGCTCGAGATGGGAACAATATTACATCTCATCCCTCAGGGTGGCCTGACAGAGGACCAGATCACCTCCCTGAGTCTCATTATTTAATATCAGAGCGCTTTACTCAGAGGCTGCAAGGAGGTCAAAGATTTATTGTCAGTGTTCAACAAGAAGCTTGTCACACACACGAGAAAACACGAACGCACACACCACCACATGGATTTACAGATGCTGGTTTTGCTGCTAAGAGTGGAAAGAGATACACAGAGTTAAAGAGACAGATTGATGCAGATTTAGAGCGGATAGATGGGTAAAGGCGGATGGAGGAAGCAAAAAAAAAGACGAGATTTGGGTGATTAGACAAGGATGGAGACAGAAGGAATGAGTCCAGTGTCCAGGTTGGGCCTTCAGCACCGGGGAGAGAAATGAGACGAGTAGTCCCAAGAAAAATAGAAATCATTGGCCACACGCATTTTCCATCTCTCTTTTCCCTTTTCTCTCTCCCTCATGATAGGAAACACACAAGATCACCAGCCATAACTGCAAACAGATGTAGTTATCATTCACAATTTAAATCATCAATAAAAAATTATACGGTATGAATGCACTGACAATAAAAGTCATAATTACTATTCATCTGCTGCAAAATATCACATTGTTCTTTGACCATAGTGGTCATGCAGTGAGGTTTTGCTATTTCTGTCACTCTGAGGTGGGTGCTCAGACATCACGCTGCTGACATCCTTTGGTTTGGGGGAACAGACTAACCAGAAATTACCAAAAAAAGAAAAATTACATGTCCATTATTTTTACCATTAATACCAATGACTTAAAGTAGATGAGGAAATGTCGGAAAGACAAACATTACTGCTGATCATTAGTTTTTAATTATATAAAATGACTGCTCTGATGTTACTGATGTCGCTCATGGTCAACTCAGACATCTAATTCATCAGGAGGCCCATTGCACTGTCTAGGATTCTTAAACAAGGGGTAATATAATCACTAATACAGCTGAACATGTTCCACCATTGAAGGATCATTTAATACTTGAAGATAAGTAATTGATCTGTGGAAGTCTGGTATCATCCAGAGGTGAACTTTCACTTCTTGGCAACAGATGATGGTCTATAAGTGGGTGGACTGAAACACCACACCAAGATTGAACCTTTGAATACAAACTCTATTGTTGGCATGTCACTTTTCTCTCTCACTGATGATAGTAGGTTTTGATTTTGTTTTCCTCAGTGGATCCATGAAGTATTCACTCTGTTAGGAATCATCTGAAACAAAGAAATGTATCCTATAGTGAGTGGTTTTGGTGAACAGTTGCTCAGAAGTTGTTCCACACTAAGTTCTCTCACATTCTAGCAGACAATAGGTACTTTTTACCTTTTTATTTGATTGATTGGATACCAAGAGTAGATTTTAAAGTATATGCAGGGCCGTTGTATAAGGGAGAAAGGTGATGATAATTCTAGAGGCCCAGCGCCCAGTAGGGCCCACAAAAAACCCCAGTAGTCTAATCATTCTATGACTGATTTATTCTGCATAAGACCCTGACTAATACTCATAGTAATGCTGCATTAGCATCAAAACAAAGTAGGCAAAATAAAAAATGATAATAAAATAATAAAAAAGTGGAGAGTCAGGGGGTAGGGGCCCACTTTAGAATTCTTTCAGGGGCCCAGAATTCCTGCCAACGGCCCTGAATATACAGTATGTAGTTTTTTTTTATAGTGCCCTGATGCTACAAGAACAAATGTTGATGTTTTTTTAGCCTTGCAAGTGTAACGGAGGGTCCAGGTGCACTCACTCACCCATAAAGGACGTGCAAACCTGACTGCCAGGCGGTCAGTGACCTCTTGGCACAACGGTTTGCATCGTTGCCCGCCTTGCAGGAGACCAGGGTTCGAACCCAACCTGGGGCAGTCTGTACCAAAACACAACAGATTAACATCGGCTTCACTAGCGGCTCTGGGCATGGCGCTGTCAGATGGTCGGCTGGTTGAGACTAATCTTCACTGGGTGACATGTTCTTCAAACACTCATGGTCCCCAGAGGATAAACCTGTCTTTTCATCTAGCTCCACCATCAGGTTGACACATGGGATATGGTGTTTGAATTGATGTTCCCGAAAGATGAATTATAATTAATACGTTTTATATCAATAGAATATGGTCACTTTTTTGGTTCAGCAAGTGCCCCGACCTCAGCGTATCAGCCCTCTGATACGACCCAGAGTCTCTCCTGACACAGTGCCCTCTATGACAGCTGGCATACTGGATCTAGTTAATCAAAATATCATGGCTTGGATTAAAATAAGTACTCCCTAAGGCACTTACACTATTTTTGTTGCCTTGGTTACAATAACACACAACATGATTAACTTTGTTGAATAGTCAAGAATAGTCAATAGTCATAAAATACCCATAGGAAAGCTGATTGTCCCTGTAGGAATTGACACCCATAGGAATTGAATGCATTCCTGTGTGATATAACAGCACTTTATGTCGCATAATAACAAAACGTTCAAATACTTTTTTGTTTCTTTCTTTCTCTTTTACAGGACTCTCTCTTTCATTTTGTCCAGTAGACTTAATTTAATGACATTATCAGCAAAGGAAGATGGTGAATTTGGTACTTATTTGAAAGTGGTTTAGCTAAGCTGCTACTGTCAGTGACTGCATAAATTAACAATTATTTTAAGTGTCTAATATTGTAATTTACTGCACACTTAAGTGTAAAATAATGAGTAATTATTTAAGTGTAAAAAGTGAAGTGGTAATGGAGAATTTAAGATATGCTAGATGTCAGAATAGAGCGCCTCCTTAAATACAAAACCATCACTTTTGGTATCATAGCAGCCTTTAGAAATCCATTCTGTTCAAAACCTAATCCATACATTCTATCCTGGCCACCATAACATGCTCCATATGCCATCAGGCTGAGACAGAGACACTTCACATGCCCAGAGATCAATAGGCAGCCGGGACAACCATAATCCCCCCACTCCCCCAACCCTCCCATGATGCACAGTCAATCTCACCTCCCTGATGTGAGAGGCTGACACTAACACACAGGTAATAGAGCACATTGTAACCAGCACATGAACAACGGCTGCAGGCATGATCAATAGGCAGCTAAAGGAACAGGTAATATGATATTGATGGAGCCACAATTACAAGGACGGGGAGCAGATGCATGCACTTTTATGTCCCTGCATGTGTGCGTGTGTGTGTGTGTCTGCAACCACCCATGCACGCATGTGTGCCTGAGTTAATATATCTTTTTATAACACAAATGTATCTTTGGCCAACTTGACATGTCTTTGCATTCCTAACAGCCACTCTCCAGGCCGCAGCTCGCCTGCGTTGATCAGTCTGACACACTGCAGTAGTCATGAAGGCCTAAAGGAAATCAATCACGCACACAACCATTTGGTTAATATCAGGACTGCACTGGTACTTATTCATGAATGAGTCCCCATTTACACATATATCAAGTGTTATTGAAATATAAACAAGCAGGGAAATTTCCCAGATGATGTTTTAAAGATGAATTAGCTTTCAAGTCATTAATATGAGAAAATAGCCCTTTTTATATGACAATCTATGACTATTCCTGTAATCTATGACCATGTCTGTAAATCTTCAGTATCATTCTATTAAACAGTGTGTAGTAGCACTTGAGTTAACCAGTGCTGCTGACAGAAAGGAGCAGTGAAACTCCTTCTAATTATTCCTACATTATAAGTATGTAAAATCTTAGGCCAGAATGAAATACCAGAGGTTCAACTCTGGTGGTCCCGAGTATAACGTCAATGACAGTGAAGGGGAAAACGACTTAGAGGTCAAAATAAATGTCCCAAAAAGCAAGTGGGAGAGAAAAAGCGGGTGAGCCGGTGTCTCCTAATCCAAATATAACAGACGCCTGTGCAGGTTCAATAAAACAGACCTGTTTTAAAGGCAGACAGAGACGATGTGCTGGCATGGAGGTCAGTATCAAGTGACCATAACACAGTCAGAGTGTGAAGGAGACAGTAGCAAAACAGATGAATTTAAGCTCCAAAATAACCTAAAGGCCAGACGGTCACCGGCCAAGCAAAAGTCTGCTGCCCCCGCCGACTTAATCATGAGCAGATCCTGATACAGTGTCATACAGGTCAAATTCACAGGATGAAATACAACTTAACAGACAGTGCACTTGTCCTGATGGAGCCATTAGGATTCCCCCTGTGCTGTAGGTCTGAACTAACCTGTCATCTCCTGCGGTGGCAGCTGATCTAAGGACAGACATGTCACAGCATACAGGGCTGAAGGTTATTGGCCCAGGTCTGCCCACCCAGGAAGCACCAGCACCCACTTTTCACTGCCAACTGCTCCGCCAGCGTCTTCATTTGCTTGGTCAGTCTCTTAATCAAGTGTGATTGACTTCTCACATTTACGTAAATAGACAGGAGGCAATGCGGCCTCCAGGACGGTGATTGCCTGGGTTAAACTCCGAGGTGGTCTCAGTGGGGGGGGTTGAGACCCACATGAAGGGTGAAACATCAGGGTGAAGCTTCCTGTGAGTCTAATGGGGTTTTTTGACATGACCCATATATAATGTCACTATCTCACTTTAATCAAAGTTTTCAAGCTATTGTACGATGGTTCAAGTAAAAACAAATCTAAATACCACCTTTGGTTACGTTTAGCCAGAATAAGTGCAGCATTTCATAAATCAGAATCAAATGTGGTAAACATGATATGGGAAATTACCAAATTAGGTAATATCAAAAATTTGTTAGAATTTGAATTTCTGTATACCACCAAGTAGATTTATACAACTAGTACTCACTGCATGGCTGTTGTAGAGCCAAACTAAGAAGTAATATTCAAATGACTGTATTATGTGATTTTACAAATAAGTGGCACAAGCACTCTCAATATTTCTTTATGCATAAACAGCCACCATCCTGTTATGAGACAGGAACACACTCCGAGGAAGGCAGAGCCAGAAACAGCTGTAGCCTCTGTTTGAAAGTAGACTAGAAAACTTGTGAGTGGTTGTCCTACTTACTTGTGACTTGAATTAATTCTTAAAGATTTGAACACGTTCTTTTTTTTTTCTGTCCCATTTTTGAGTGAAAGTGGATCGCTGCTATTGATTTAGTCAAGAAAATCGTGAGAGGAACTTTTTCTGCTCATCATATGTGGATTCATTGAACCCTCAGCAGCAGCAAGCAGAGTTATGCAAACTTTCAATCTACAATATCTATTTAGGATCCTTCCTGTTTAATAGAAAGTTATAAAAGGTGCTGTCTGACAATTTTGACCATCAGTTGCTTGCGTCTATTAATTCCCGTCCTGTTGTTGGCTTCACACTGTTCCCTCAGTAAATATTCAGCAGCATCGATGCACCAAGAAATACAGCAATGCACCAACAGAGTCCAGGAAGAAGAATGTAAAAGCAAACATGGAATAAGTTCTTCTCCTTTAAAATCACATTTTGCTATAGTAATCATAACATTTCTATGGTTCAAATGAGGGTACATCTATGACAAATAAGATCAGAAATTGCAAATATTCAAATAATCTTGTGACCCCCACAGTGAATTTTTTTTCCCAAATTAAACAGCACTTTTCTGAAACATTTAAAGAGATTCAACATGTGGATCCCATTGTTTTCTTCTTTCTTGCTCTTCCTTTAAGTCACTGACTTGATCAATCATTCGGCGAGTCACTCATTATATGGGTATAATTTCTCTTGTCTCCACTTTTGCATTCTTAAAGCTCTCCATCTTTCTGTCCTCTCACTCTCGGTGGGTTCTTCCCTGTTAAATCCCCACAGACTTGATGCATTCTCATTTATTCACTTATTTAGCTGAGCTTGACATATTCTTGCTTCCATTCTCATCAAGACTCAGCCTGACATCCTCTGTCAAAATGTTGTTGACGTCCCATTACCCAGCCTCTGCGTCGCCCACAGGCTCCCGCTCTATACATCTCTTTGTGTGCCCCCCTCTCCCCACCTCCTCTCTTCTGTACCACAGCATCGAAACCCAAGAGCCCGGCTGGTTATACTGCTGTGAAGTTTGGCTCTACCCAGTCACATTCCCTCCTCTCTTTCTCTCTCTGACATCCCTCCCAGTCTCTGCTGGTCTGGACTGGCTGCCGAGGCCCCGCTAATGCGCTTCAGAACATGATGGCCCTGGCTGGGATGGGGCCATAATTCGTTCCATTCCTTTTTATTAAACCCATAGCCACACTGTTATTAGTTCTTGGTGAGGAGAGCTGCTCTGTAAAAGCATGATGTCTTCCATATGTGATGTTACTACCATCCCATGGAGAGAGGACTGCATGGGAGAGACAGATGAGATGGAGCCTTTTCCCTCTAATGGCAGTTTGGTTTGAGGAGAGCCTAAGTGACATCCAATAGGGTTTAGAGGGGCATGGCTCGCTCTCACAGGCGTCTAATGCATCAGTGAAGCACTGCAATGCAGGATTCATTACAGTCATTTCTGCCATGCTATTGTAGAAGCCTTTCTTTGATGCATTTTCCTGAATCTGTCTTATAATTGTATTGTATACAATTTGTTCCTCAATATTAGCAAAACAGAAAGGCCTCTCAGCACCTCTATGATAACTCGCCTCTGCAGAATTTATTACAGCGTCTGATGGCCTGTCCCTGTTCACCTTTTTTTTTCAGAGGGTGAAATCTTTATACAGTATAGAGGAAATTTACAAGCAGCCATTGATCAAACTTGCAGTAAAATCAAAGAGTTTGATTAGAAGATCAATACCGCACCCGTGTCTGTATGCTAAATATGAAGCTACAGCCAGCAGCTGGTTAGCATAGCATAAATTTACTTTCACTTTCTCATTGAGAGTTAGCAGTGCAGATCAATACCACTCATGATGGTCCACTGAATATGAAACGACAACCAGGAGAGGGCTAGTCTTGGAGCAATGAAGAAACAGCGAGCTCAGCTCTGTTAATAAAATACAAAATAGCCGCTACAGCCTATTATTTGGTTAATCGGAACAAAAAACAAAGTGTGGATTATGTGGAACACCAGCAAGCAGACTGGACCCTCTAAACTTGACAAGTAAATGAAAAGAATATCCAAAAATGTCAAACTGTTCATTAGATACTTGATCCTTTTTTAGTCCATTGTCCTGTGGTGACTTCGCAGAGGGTCACTCGAGATCTAAGGGAATAATATACAAATCTGATACATCCAGGGTGATGTTTCTGCTAGATTAATGAGTTTCTGACCAAGAAAGCAGCAGAGAAACTTTCATGACTCTCTACAAAATCCAAAACAGCAGAGATCTCCTGTTAATGGGCCCAATAACCCCGAGATCATGAGAAATACCAGCAACAATGGCTCCGGTTGCCTCTGTTATTCTGCATATTAAATCTTTCAGTAAACACATCATAACTACAATAAGTATGAGGAGGGAAAGCGAAGGACGAGAAAAACAGAGGTACTTACAGCCACAGACACAACCAAGGAACATGAATAATGGATAACACTGAAATACAGATCTGATTAATTTTATATTATTACACTGAGTTTTTCTGTGCAGATTCCACTGTGTTTGTTCTTGAAAAGAATACAAATGATTCATGACCAAATCTGGTTTCTCTTTGGAAAGGCAAAGTTTTTCTATAAGTTCAATAATACATTCCAAACAGTTAGTATTTCACTAGACTTGATGTCACTGTTATTTAAACAGAGCATATTTAATTCACTAATGAAACTCTCGCTGATGTTGTATTCCATTATGAATAAGGGAAAAGCAGGGCCATACTTTACGCACACCAGCCGTCCCACATGCCGTAAAATCAGCACCTTAACAAAGCAACACTGAATTGATTTAACAATCAGCTCATAAATGCCATTATTGTCATATGGCGTGAAACTGTGTTCTGCTTTGTACCATTTTTTAGGGGCCGATGCTCTACAATATAATGATTTCATTGTTCAGAGGAACACATGCGGCAAAGAAATGAAAGCTTCTGTTTCATATATCACTCAGTAATAATTGAAGAAATGTGTTTCTCCCCTCATTTGAAGGAAAGAAAAAAAACCTTCAATTTCTGTTTCCTTGATTTTGAAAGAAAAAAAATTCACTCGGGGTGGAATCTGGAGAGAGATATTTTTGTCAGCGCTTGTCAGAGGGGGAACTACCTAACCAGAGAAAGTTGTGAAGATGTTTGTGATAGACTGGGACAGCAGGACCAACTTTGATGTAGCTGAAATACAGCTCTGGGCCGTTCCACGGTTAAGATGATGAATGGATGAAAACGTTTCTGGGTAACATTAAATTGACAGTGGCAGTAAATCAAGAGGGATTTTTGTCCTTGCGGATGAAAAGTTTTGAACTGAGAAATGGGCTCGTTAGTAAAAAGCATGTAGCCTATAGGTATATGCACATAGACACATTTACATACACAACATGGATGACAAAACACACACACACCACAAATCATAAAACGTGCACACAGAATGTCCCGCGCAGGATTCATAAGACAATAGTGCACTGTTGTCCATATACTCTCAAAACAGACATTAGGGCTATATATCTCTCAAAGTCAGCTATTGAAGTAATATATGGGCAGCAGATGAGTGTGTCTGTACAAAAGTATATGGAAAAAAACAAGATCCACAGATTTTAGCATGCTAAAAGCTCTGGGAACAGTGTGCTGGTTGGTTGCTCCACCACTTCGGTCCAGACTGAAATATTTCTACATCTACTGGATGGATTACCATGAAGTCTGGTGCATACATTCATCTTCCCATTGGAAGGAATTATAACCACTTTGGTATTCCCTTGACTTTTTATCTAGTGTCGTCATGAAGTTAACATTCAAAATTATCCACTTACTCAAGTTTATGATCAAATATTTTAAAAAATGATTGTCATGTGTTTAGTGCCATCTGGTGAATGTTAGCATGCTAACATGCTATGCCAAGATGATGGAGATGGTGCGTTTTACGTTAGCACATTTGTCAAATTTTCAGCCTGGCTGTGGCATAAATTGTACTGGAAATCTAAGAAACCACAAATTAATTATAGCTACAGTTTTGTTGGTTCATCGAGATAAACAGTGTGTCGTGTTAATTCTCCAGTCGGGTGCCATCAAACTATTTTGAAAGAATACAGCATAAAAGAGATGTTAACAAAAGATTGCTGGGCAGATTTCAAGATGATCACATGGAGAATATGTGATGTCTTTCTGTTTAATGTGGGTTTATTAATTTAAGGAAGGTTACAGTTTTCATCTTAAGTCTCATCAGTGGAGTGAAAGTCTTAGTGGTCAATGACGTTTAGTCATAGGCCCTATATCTGATGCCCATCGCCCCTTTTCACATTTACCTTATGGAAATTTCCCAATTTTTCTCTTTTTTCTGTAACGGGCATAGATAGATACATGTGCAGGGTGTATGTGGTCCTTGTGCAAAATATAGCATGTTCACCATACAATAGTCTGTCAAATAACCACTATAACTTCAATATTGTTTCCATCTAAACACAATTCTGTATTTAATTTAAACTTTTTGCTATTATCTGTGTATCTCAACCTCCATGACGGTACCACCACCAATAGTTGTAAATCCCTATAGCTGGGTGCTCCACATATTTGGGTTGAAGCCAAAACTGTGCAAACCAAACACCACGGAAATAGAAAACATGTTGGGTGTCTATAGCTGGTGGTACCTGTTTTGTGTAGATGGGAAGCCTGCGTAAAAGAAGCCAAACCACAGCTAAAATCAAAACAACATGCGTGTTGATGTTCAGTTACAGCTTGCAAATGTTGACTGGAAACACACTGTGAATGAAAAGACTTTATGTTTCAATTGTCCCCTTGTTTTCTTTTCGTTTTTTAACGTCATGTAATGTAATGTTTCTGGTGTAACAGGAGTTTCGTAGATTTGACCTGCAGAGAAAGAGAAGCCTTTAAATCAGCTAATAGCATATCAAACAGGCCCTCATTGCAAAAACATGACCATTGCCACAGTGTTCCTCCCATTACCTCAACATGGTGGCATAATGATGGGAGCTGACATCATGCATGCCACTGATTTCTCCCTCCGTGCTGCTTTTCAACAGCACGTTATTAACATCATTTAAGGTTTCCTCCGCAGCCGCGTGCCCTCGTCTCGCTGGACGTGGAGATGAAGAGACAGAGTGCATTGTTCCACCAGAACCCAGCTGGATGCAGTGGCTGTGAGCAGGGGCGCTGCTGCAGCTACAGTATATTCAGTCACACAGGTGGCAGGGAAATTACAGTGTACACATACTTGTAGTTTGGACGTCTTCCACTTCTGGGAGCCAATAAAGACTGCTCAGTCTGCTGCCAATGACTGCAAAAGCTATCCTTGGATGTAGATGCTTGGGCCATGCCAAGATATTGCTCACGTCCGTGCACTGCACTTACAGTACAATATGTTTTAATGATCGGATTCAATAAAATAATGATGATTGGTTCCATTAGATCCCGACAGAATATCTCTTTCAGGAGTTGGTGCACTGAAACAATTTATTTCATTCCTTACAATAGGCTTATTGTCTTTACATCTGTACCCACATAGGCTACATATGTGTGCACGTTTGCATGTGAACTTGAACCCATTTGGTTTGCCAAACTAAAGGCTAGAACTTGTCTGCCCACTTCCTGTGCGGCATACGGATATCGTGTAAACACCAGATCACAAATGGTCATTTAGGTCAAACCACAGGTCTGTGTAGCTCTGTTGTTGGACAAAAAACACACACACACACACACACACACACACACACACACACACACACACACACACACACACACACACACACACACACACAGGCAACTTCAGAGGAAGTGTGCAGCTGTCACATACTCTCAATTCATGCCGCTCTAAGAGGACTTGTGCTTGTTTTTGTGTTGTCTTTCTTTGTGCTGCCATGCCTCTGGGCAGTCACTGGTTGTCTTTACTTCCACCTCTGTTCTCATGTTTTATACAGAGTGACTAGTTTAACCACAAATCTCCTGTCTGTCTGGTGCCATCATTCACGGAGGTCCGGGAACAGCGATGGAAGAATATTTAGATCTTTTACCTTAGTAAAAGTCCCACATTGTAAAAAAAATACTTTGTACAAAATGTACTTAGAGTCTGGTCTACAGAATGGCTCCTCTCAGTGTTGATAATCTAATATCATATTATTGGATTATTATGTATTTTTACTGCGGATACTGGTGTATTTTAATGTTGGTTATGCTCTATTTATAGAGCTAGCTGCTTAGATATAAGATGTTATATATACATGTGCATCAGGGGTTCATATGTTCATATTCTGCAAAGTAATTAGATACCATACCTGTCAACTAATGAATAAAGTGCAATACTTTCCACATAAGTGTTCAGGCACAAGAGGTACAGCAGGTCAGGAGGTTCAAAACCCCGTTCCTCCAGTCCACCTGTCGAAGTGTGTGCAGTGCTGTGTGAAGGCACTTTGAGTGGATTTTAAGACTAGGAAAGTGCTATGTAAATGCAGAACATTTTAATAAACATGAATATTAATGGGATGGAAAAGAAAAAAAGTCATTTATTTCTATCCACCTTGCCAAAGTTTCTTTTCTTTCTTTCATCACAGATTTTACAAACTGTTGTTCACAGGCCGTGGACAGTGCTGCTGCAGATATGAAAACAACTGTGAAAAGTTTTTTGTGTCTCCAGTGGAAGCTGCACAAAATCTCACAAAGGACCTTAAGTGATGTCACTTGAGTCAGCATTACACGTAGATATAGGATTCAAGATGTAAGGTTGGAGAGAACTGAGGACCTCTGAGGCCTACTCCACATCTGTGCTTGAGACTGCTGACTTGGGGTTACATTAGCCACTAAAGGCATAACACACCAGTGATCATGTATTGGTCCATAAGAGCACTCTCCTTTTTCTCAATCAATATATTCTATGCTTTAATCTTTATTGAAACTGGAAGTCAAGATGGCAACTATACTTACACAGAAATGGGATGCTGGGTGTCTGATGTCTGGTCTTTCACACTACCTCTCTACATTAAGATATGTTTCTCATATTTCAACTAAAAGTTACATAATTGTAGCTTTAATTTAAGAACAATATGGCATAGGACTGATACTATTTCAGTTATTTTCCTTATTTTCTATAGAAATATTTTTTTCTGCATATTGAACAGTCCAGTGATCACTGTGGCTTTGTGACAATGAATATGGCAGCTATTGATGTAATACATAGCCCTACTCTATGCAGTCATGCATGCAGAGTGAACAGCACACACACACACATGCAGTGAGATGATAGATTAATAGTGGAGGAGTGGTCAGACCCTCCAGGGAGCCGACCTGAGGTAGAGAAGCCACCCAATCACAGCACTTCCCTGCAGTGACTCTGTTTCTGATGCTCTGCCCTGAACAAAGTCACGATGGCATCAGCAGCAACAGACAGGCAACCTTCACATTGCTCATCATAAAGACATCCAAATAGTTCAAATCACTTCAAAAGAACCCACTGGATATTGGATCAAAGTATGATTGATGACATATTAACAGAGACTATGAATTCATTATGAATAAATCATTGAACCAAAAGCAAGCTTCACTTGATTTATCTGATGGTGCTTTACAGTGCTGCTTTGATTAATGGACTCACAAACTGTAGTCTGAAGAACCTAATGAAATTAGAATTTGAAATTTTGTTTCATTTGAATAGCCAGCCACTGGTTTGAATAACAAATCGATTCCTCCGCATCGTTAAATGTTCAATGTATTTAATCATTCCAGTTTTACATTATACAACATTATAAATCCATCAATACATTGAAGAAACATACAACACCTGGTTGTCTGCTAAAAGGCCCTCTCACCATGTTGTGTTATTGCTTTACAAAATGCCTTTATGTCTGCTACTATATGATGTTTTTGTCAGAGATTAGGAACAGTAGAATCCCATCACCAGACTATTACAGCCTGAAAATCAACATTAGTCACAGGGAGGAGACATATCTGATCCAAAAGCCCGACCACGAGGATTAGTCACTGTGGTAAAGGAACAAGGCTGAAGCTGAATGAGGGTTTAATGTTTCACCTTTTGATTCCTGGTTAAGTGTATAAGACAGT
This sequence comes from Trachurus trachurus, assembly GCF_905171665.1. Lineage (NCBI taxonomy): Eukaryota > Metazoa > Chordata > Actinopteri > Carangiformes > Carangidae > Trachurus > Trachurus trachurus. The sequence continues at coordinate 19,618,219 of NC_139913.1, read as the reverse complement.
ATCACATGTCAAATTTAGCTTTGTGCTATCAAAACAAAACCAGGAAACTGTCAAATTCATCTCAGCGAAACCGTCTGAGAGCAAATCCCACGCTGTGTATGATGACTGGGATGGATTACCAAGGCCATATCAAAGTCTGAGATGCAGGGATACTTTTCACAGCAGAGACTTTTAAAGATATGACTCATAGTGTACACATGCATGTGTGTGTGTGTGTGTGTGTGTGTGTGTGTGTGTGCGTGTGTGTCCAGTCAGTCAAGTTTGCTCAGCTGGGGTGTGTGTGTTGAAACTGTAAATTTCATCCAAGTAAAATCACATTAAACTCTTCTTTGTTGTGAGTGGAGCCAGATCTCTGTTACATGTCGTAAAATATGTTATGAAATGTTTTCACTTTTTTAAAACCCAAATATTTTTGAGCAATGGAGGAATCAATGGTGTGAGTGTTTAAACTGAACCTGGGTGACTGAACCTGAGTATTATTTATTAGTTTTTATCTGATGACCTTTTTCAGGATTTGTGATTGCGAGTGTGAATTTGTTCAACTAATCTTTTCTAAAAGGGTAGGCTATATCACCAATACAACAAATTATATTATCCTTATGATAAACCCAAAAGGGATGGTAGCACACACTAAGACATATTTGCTTTCATGTGATTCTTCTTACTCCCTGACAAAAATCAGCTCGCAACGTATAGGCTACAGCAAAAATAATAAGGTGGGTGCTTTATTTTACTGTTGGTTACCGTCTATGTTGGTTACAGGCAGTTGTTTGTTTGTTAGAAGTTTTTCCATTTTTTTCGGGGTGCACGTGAATGCAGCACGAGTCTTGCAGATGTCGTCATAGTTGCCTAAATGATATTTGCCGCGAAAAAACGTTTTAACCCTATGCTAACACAGGAAAACGTACCTAGGTAAAAACATTAAATAGGAAACTAATACCTGAAATTACGCTGTTTTAATCAGACTAGACGTGAAAGGAGAAGTTAAAAGAAAAAAAAGATGCGAAAAGTTAAATGACCGGTAGGCTTGTTACACTGTTAGCTAATATTAGCTATTTTATCAACAACTAGTAAGTTAGCTTGTTTGTTTTGGTTTTAAGCTAATGTCTCGGGTATAATGTGGTGTTAGAAGACGGGAAATATTATATTTTTATTATATGTCTGTTGGACTGACAGGTAAATGTTATGTCACATTGTTTTTACCTAGTTTTATTTCATTTTGCAGAGTATGTTAATGTGATAAAACTGAGCAGGCCTGTGTGTGTGAAAATATCAAAATGGCTGCTCAGACAATTATTGCCATCTCTGAGCTGCATCCCAACTTCTCTCATCCGGTGAGTTAATTTTCAGCCAGTTACGGCAAATGTAACACCAATTTAACATCTCTCTGTTGTAGCAACAGCCCTTAACAAAAACAAGTCTCTAAGAAATTGTTGGTTCAATTGTAACTGTTTGTTGTTTGAACTGTTTTGTCTGACTTTGTTGTGTTTAAGTTGTGTTGAACTGGTAAAATAAACAAGTCAAGTCCACACCCTGTAATTACTCCTCTGTTTTGTTTTGCACAGAAAGTGGCAGGCATCATCATTGGGAAAACTGATGTAAAAAGCTTCCCTGACAGAAAAAGTTGGTATCTTCTTAATAATAGTGCACTGTTAGTTTCTAAAGACACATTAATCTACCAGCAGCACTACTCTTACTGTAGGTGTGCTGTACAGCAGCCCCCTCTACTGGATAGAGGAATAACTATCCCTTTTCTTTGTGTCACCTCTTCCCTTTGGTGAACTGCAGCACTAACTGAACCTGTATGACTGCTTTTCAGATTTTGGCTCAGACAGATTCACTTTTAGCTTCACCATCAGGGACTCACACGACTTCTTCATTAATGTGACGGCCTGGGGAACCGACAGCTACATCAATGAGCTCTCCGGCAGCCTCAGCGTTGGAGACTGTGGTGAGGAAGTTACTGTTGGTCTTGAAAATCTTTGAAAAGTGAAATACATCAGAGGTGTTCACTTCAGTGATTTTCTTTAATCTATATAGTTTCCAGATTCATCAATATAGTAAAATGAATCTTTGGTCGTCCAGCCATAACCAGTCCGCCTGCTAATTTTGTGTGCCTAATTAATTATTAAAGTCCTAGTTCTTGATTGTTACACTACAATGCTATATGTTCAATTTTTGTGTAACATCTGCATTTTAAAAATGCAAAAAGTGATATTCTGTGAGGTATAAGTTGCTGAATGAAAATGTACTACACATGAAGATATTTTCATGAAGTTGAACACTTACCCATAGAAATTTAGTTCTCCTCGTGATTATAAGATAAGAACATGAACACAGTGAAATGTCTGTGTACAAAATTGTTTATATTTATTATGTTTTCCAGTCGCCATTGAAAATCCATTGGTCACCAACAAAGACCCAGAGAAAGGGGAGAGATTCTGTCCTACAACACCAAGGTAACTAACACATAACTCTTCACTAAGGTCTTCCTGTGGTGCTCTTAGGAGGCTAGCAGATAATAACGACACAATGCTGTAATGATGTGTAAAATATTATGTATTAGTGTGTAATGTCTAATGACAGTGTCAAAATGTTGAGAGGCCATTATCTGCTGTCTCAGCCACTACAGGCTGCTGGTGACAGAGGCTCATTCCCAGGTGTTGCTGTGCGCTGACACGGGCACCATCGACAGGTTGCTGCCACTGATCCACCAGCCAGTGAAGGACCCGGCAGATTTCTACTCTCTGGGTGACATAGAGGCCAATGGCCAGCAGCTGGACGGCACAGTGATAAATATACTGGCTGCAGTGAAATCGGTAGAGCTCAGTAAAACCACAGTCTTTCACTGTTGAATAGGGACATTTACAGCCACTCAAACACCAGTTAATAAGTTACCTTTTACATATTTTTTTCATTAAATTGTTAGGGTTAGTTAGTATGTCCACATTTCCATCAACCTGCCTCTGGAACTTCCACAAAGTGGGAACTAGACTGATAGAAATGATTAGAAATCAATACACTGTCTATACACACTATACACTGTTTAAGAGTAGATGTTTCCTTTAAGACCATGTGAGCTGAGGCCATCAGTCTGTACAGTATCCTGCAGAGAAGGTCACAGTGTCCACTCAAAATAAGTGTTTGTTGTCGAATCAATCACAGTTCAAACCGCTCGTGAAATCTGCTGGGATGTTATTAATTTTGGAGAGTTGTCTTCAAGGGGATAATGCGGATTATTTATATTCTACCTATTAAATTCAAATGCTGTTGTAAAATTTTACTAACGATTCACCCTACGGGAATAAAGCAGAATGTATTTTTCCAACTTTTCCCACACACTGATTGCATTAGATTGTGGTTTTACAGCTGTCTTTTTCTCCGGCTCAACTACGGTGGAAAATAGGCTGTTAAAGTTTCCGGAGCTGAAAAACAATATTAACAAGGCGGGAAGAGTTGTTAAACAGTGATCCGATGTAACCTCATGAAAGTCGGTCATGGAAAAGTCAGAACCTGTCGCCGAGGCCGTGGTGGGAAGCCGATTTTCGAGAATAGTCGCAGACATTAAGCGAATATTAAGAAAAAATCAACAGGTCGAAGTCTTCAAAAGTTAAATTCATATCTAGATCTAATAGAAGTCATTGTGTCGGTGTTGACCGTGTGGTTATCCGTGAAGTTTATCAACTTGAAGGCCCTGCAGATGAGTTTCTGACAAGGCCAGCGCTTACTATAATATCACTGCATGATTTTGACATGAAGGCAAGATAACATGATAGGAACTTGAGATGATTCTGTTTACTTTTTTCAGATCGGAGAGCCAAAGCAGTTCACCACTTCAGACGGTCGCAAAGGGCAGAGACTGGAAGTGAAGCTCTTTGATGACTCTGTCTCTTCCTTTCCCCTCGTCTGGTACGTCATGGCCATTTAGTCATTTGGAAAATGAATAAATATTTATTACTTGAATTGCTTTTCTGCCATGTTCCATCTTATTGGTCCCTTTGTATCTTTAAGTCGCCATAAATTTACCCTGGTGACGCGAAGCTGCAGATTAACCCGCCGAACTGCATGTGTGTTTGATTTTCACTCTGCTCTCCCTGACCTCTGCTTCACTCACAGCTGGGACAGAGAAGTTATTCAGCTTGTGCAAACTTGGATACCTAAGGAGACGGGTAGGTCGACGGCTGCTGCTCATTCTCAGCCACAAAAGGAATCTTTATTTAACTGTTATTCCAGCCTGTCATGTCCCATTAACATGTGGTGCTGAAGAGAGACATGAAAGTGGATATCTGAGATGTTATTGTGTGTTTGTGTTTCAGATAACTTACTGTTGTTTTAACTTTTACTCTTCATTCAAAGTCCTCTTCATAGCCGAAGCGAAAATTAGCTTTGACAGCTTTCGCAGTGGCATGGCAGCAACCGTTAACTCGAAAACCATTATCACTGTCAACCCTGGTAAGATGTTACGGCTTATTACGTTTACGTTAATTGTGCATTTACACAAAAAGAAAACTGATGCACTGTTTTGGGAAACAAAACCAACCAACCTTGATGCGCAGTGAATGGAAAAAAAAAAGAAAAAAACCTTCATCATCCTGCAGCTGTGTAGAATATTTAAAGCGAGGATTACATGTCAAAGTCAATCATAATTTGCTCTCAGACACCAGGGAGGCCAGCCTGCTGTTCAGCTATGCTAAACAAGTCTCCGAGTCTGGAGCCCTGGATCTAGATGAGAAGCCAGAGGATGTTCCTGGTGGGTTACAGTGAAGAATTCCCCTCATTCTGATGCTGTCTGTTATAATGAGTCTCTCTGGACCATGATGTAAAATGCTCTTTGTATTTCAGCTCTCTGCTTTCATTTCTCACACTCTTACTTTTCTGTCTCTTCTTGTAAGCTTATCTATAGGTGCTAAAAACTTAAATAAGAGGTGCAATATGCAAGCCAAAAACTCTAAGAAGTGATGTAAAATGTAGAAGTCAGCACTCAGCAAACCAAGAAAGAACAAGTCTTGTGATATTCCATGTTTTTCTCACAGCCATCAAATCCAACAAAAAGACCAAAACTAACAATGAATTGACCCTATAACAAGTACTGCCTGTGTGGCCTGTGTAGTTTTAAAGGGGGGTTGTGCAATTTAATGTCTTCACTCCCCTGATGTTTCAAGTCATTACAGAGCCTTTCATATAAATGAAACTCTGTATTTGTGAGCCATTTTTTAAAGATTTACATCCTCAGCAGGACCAAGAACTGAGTCAGTGAGTGCTAGGGTGGAATAACGCATTCTTGGGTTTGATCTACTTGGCTTTCGTTGACAACTAAAAAGATATATAGCATAACACCTCACGGTCATTTCTTTTTTCTTGATGTAATCCAATAAATTGTCAGTGGAGTGAAAAGTGCAGCCTGTGTCGCTGGCTGTTTTCCACTGTGTCAGAGGCTGCAGACAATGTGCAGATAATGCGGTGCTGCTTGTGTCTCTGCAGTCGACTCCATCAACGATGTGTACACAGTGAGCCAGCTGAAGCAGAAGGCCCGGGAGAACCCCGAGGCTTTCTTTGGCATCACTTACAGCTTCATTTCCAAGCTCGACCTCGATTCCTCTGTCTCAAAAGTCGTCAGGACGCACTGGTGAGTTCACACAAGTGGATGAATAGAAAGGATGCATTGTTAAAATAATGATCTGTGTGCTGCTCCAGTCATTAAACAAGCTTTTATTCTGTTTTTGTTCCTTCCTCTGTCTCAGCTCCAGATGTAAGTTACAGGTGAGCGAGGACACACAGAGCTGTGACAACCAGCTGTGTCCAGGCAGAGGTCAGGCCCTGTCGGCCACAACGGGCTTCTCCCTGCTGGTGGACGTCACCGACCACACGGGCACCCTGCACGCCTGCACCCTCAGGAGTCCAGTGGCAGAGAAGACACTCGGCTGCTCAGTCAGTACCACTTTACAGATAGATGATGATTCAGCTTCAATAATAAATGTAGTAGCCCCTAGGTTCAGTGATTGAGAACATAAGAATAGAGAGACATATAAAAAATGTATTTAGTTTTACAACATTAAATGTGCTGCACAGAGATAAACAGCATTGCATTCTCATCTGTTGCAGACGGACGAGTTCACCGGTTTGACCGATGATGAGCGAACTGCAATGAAGTGGAAATTTCTCTTGGAAAGATGCAAAATATATGTGAAGGTACCGAAGCCTCGGATTCTATGCTTTGTCGGAAAGCTATAAAAACAAAAAAACGTGTTTAAAAATGACTGCAATCTGTTGCAGATCCTCCCGTCTGCTAAGATGAAGAGTGGGATCAGAGGGATGGTCGTGGACTGTTCGCTGGCCGACCCAGGGGAGGTGAAACAGCACATGTCTGCTCTGTTGTAGTGCTGTGAACAGCACGCACACCGGCCAAGCAGGAAAAACACATGTTGCAGTCATAGTTCTCAGATTTGGCTGCTGTTTGGTGCTTTAATGATAAATATGTCAACAAGGGAAATGTACACATTTGTATTTTGTGACAGATGTCTGCATTATTTATTTATTTATTTAGCTTATTTATTTAAATATCTATATATTTAAGAATGTGCTGTGGGTTTGATTATTATATAACTTATACATTTAAAATAGTCAGTAGTTGTAATTGTCAATATTTAACATGTCAAATATAGAGAGCAATTGTTACTGTTCCATATAGTTAAATTGAAGAGTTAAAAAGAAGATAGTAGTAAGACTTTATTTCTACATTTTTGTAATTAAAGTATACTCTCACCAAGGATAAGGACTTTAGCCATGTTGGTGTTATGTTTGTGCCAATAAACTGGATTTGAATGAACAATTATTCATTTTGGTCCATTTTTTCGTCTTGATAAAATAAGTTGGGTCAGTAGATGGCAGCACTGCACTGATAAATAACACGGAACTTTTAAAACGTCGTCGTATGATGCTGAGGGACATATTTCAGGGACGGACAGACTTGACATCAACACAAACAACTAAAGGTAACCATAACTTGTTAGACCGTATTTCTTCTGCAGGGAGTTGGAGAGCGTCATAGATGACGTCCAGCACTGAAATAATGTCACATTCACGACGTGTTAGCGTCAAGTAGAGACGGTTTTATGTGTTTGAGTTGCACAGCTCTCAAAGAAAGCTAAGCTACATTGCTAACATTAGCCTGCACGGTCTGGGCTAAATGTTTTATTTCTGTAGCATAACAGTAACTAAAGCACCTTGCTGTTGTACTGTTCTGCTGTTGACATGCACCCACAGTACGTAAACTACAGCAGCTAACTGAGATGTGCCTTATATTTCTGCACAGCTCCTCCATTGTCGCGTCGCTCCCAGCGGTGACCAGCAGCAGTCGAGCATGAATGTGAACCAGGGGACGGTGGGCAGCGACCCGGTCATTCTGGCCACGGCCGGATACGACCACACTGTCCGTTTCTGGCAGGCCCACAGCGGGATCTGCACCAGGACGGTCCAGCACCAGGACTCTGTATCCTTTATTCCTACTGACATGCTGTGACACCTTTACCCTTCAATAGTCTCACGAGTCTCGTTAGATGCCACAAACGGGGATAAGTGTCTCCAAGCATGTAAAACCTGGGGTACTGCAGACAACTACCGTAACTAATACACCTGTGTTTATTCATTGACCCATATCTAGCAGCTCCAGGATTTGTATGAACATAATATAATCACGCACACAGTTATATTCACTTATACATGCCACTTGTCAGTACGGTGACCATTCTGAATGCACTTTCTGCTATTTTATTCCTCTTCTTAAGTTAGTTATATGTTTTAATGTGTTTTTTATGTTATGTTTGTATGCTCTTATATGTCAACAACCTGCTGGATACAATACTTTCCCTTTGGGGATAAATAAAGTATGTTTGAAATTTCTTTATTTGGATAAACCCCTTGAGATGAGTCATCTATCTATCTATCTATCTATCTATCTATCTATCTATCTATCTATCTATCTATCTATCTATCTATCTATCTATCTATCTATCTATCTATCTATCTATCTATCTAATCTAGTGAAGAAAATCCCACACACTTATTCCTCACTTGCAAATTATTTTTATTCTTTATGCCAACGTTTCGGTTAGAAACCTTCCTCAGGGCATCAGCCATAATATTTCAGTAAAATGTTATAGACAAAAGAGTAAACAAACCTCTTCCTTAATGTTTGCTTCCAGCAAGTAAATTCACTTGAGGTCACGCCTGACAGGAGTATGATTGCAGCTGCAGGTTGGTTAAGAACTTTCTCAATCCTCTGCACGCTTGTTCTGCAATATTGCACAGGTCTCTGTGTAAATTTCACAATAACTATTTTTCTGATATCCACTTTTTAGGTTATCAGCACATCCGCATGTACGACCTGAACTCCAACAACCCAAACCCAGTCATCAACTATGACGGAGTCAGCAAGAACATCACATCTGTGGGCTTCCATGAGGATGGGCGCTGGATGTACACAGGAGGAGAGGACTGCATGGCTCGCATTTGGGACCTGAGGTACAGCAGTGCGAGGTCATTAAGTAACCTGTGTCGTAGTATCTTCATATCAGCAGTCTAAATATTTGTCCCTGCTCATGTTATAGGTCAAGAAACCTCCAGTGTCAAAGGATTTTCCAGGTCAATGCTCCAATCAACTGTGTGTGCCTGCATCCTAACCAGGTTGGTAACACGAGACCAGTCATTTACTTGTTATTTAGGCGGTTTAAGTTATGCCTGTTAAGCGTGTGCTGGTTGCCTGTAAATGTCAGTAAAATGTCAGTGTTGTTTTTTCAGGCAGAGCTGATAGTTGGAGACCAGAGTGGAGTGATTCATATCTGGGATCTGAAGACTGACCACAATGAGCAGCTGATTCCTGAGCCAGAGGTCTCAATCAACTCGGTGCACATTGATCCAGATGCGAGTTACATGGCGGCAGTCAACAGCTCGGTCAGTACCCAAAACACTCTGGAAAGGCTGATACTGTGGAGCGTTAAGTTGAACTCTGCAGCTAAAACAGCCTCCTTTGTCCTCTTTGACAGGGAAACTGTTATGTGTGGAACCTTGCTGGAGGCATCGGAGATGAAGTGACTCAGCTCATTCCCAAAACCAAGATCCCCGCACACAACCGCTACTCTCTGCGCTGCAAGTTCAGCCCCGATTCAACGTGAGTTCCCCTTCTCTACCAAACCTCATATGCCTGAACTAACCAGTAACAATTTAAATCTTTTTTTTTTTTTTGCAATATTAAGTAAGTTTGCATTTTTCGATAGTTTAACACCTGTCTTGCACTGAAATAAAATAATAAAAAGCTAGTTTTCTTGCTTTAATGCTGATATTATGTTATGGTAACATTATTATTGGTATTTTGTTTTTGTGTCATGTGCAGACTACTGGCCACATGCTCAGCAGATCAGACCTGCAAGATCTGGAGAACGACCAACTTCTCACTTATGACTGAACTTAGCATCAAGAGTAACAATCCTGGAGAGACGTCCAGGGGCTGGATGTGGGACTGTGCCTTCTCCGGAGACTCCCAGTATATCGTAACTGGTCAGTACATGAGTCCTGATGGGAGGGTTATTACGACAGTGTGCCCCATCACTACACCACCATCAAACCCATCCGTAGTAGCTGCTTCCAATCTTTAAGGTTGTGTTTTTCTCTTGACAGCGTCCTCTGACAACCTGGCTCGTCTGTGGTGCGTGGAAACCGGGGAGATCAAGAGGGAATACAGCGGCCACCAGAAGGCCGTGGTGTGTCTGGCCTTCAATGACAGCGTCCTGGGCTGAGGAAGAGGGGGAAGGAGATGAAGCAACAGGAGGAGGCATAAGGACTCTTAAGATGATGTGACTCACTTTTCGGATGGTTCATGTCCGTCTGCGTCAGTGGGACTTTGTAAAAGTTCTCCCTGAAATTATAATCTCCAGAAAGCTGAGGCTTGTGTTTGAACATAATGATGGTTCTTCAACAGGATGCCTGTAAGTATGCAATTATATAGATTGGTATAGGTCCAAATGAAAATACATGGTAGTGTTTAACCAAGGCCCTTACACAGGTTTAACTTTATCACTCTGTGCACAAACAAGACCAATTCCAAGTCTGTGTTTTTATATTACACCATATTTATTTTGTCAGAAGGACCATTATTCACCGTAACTGTGAGCTTGGACAGGCCGTGGAACTGATGAATCTCTCATGTGTGATTTATGTATAATTCATTTGATACTCTTCATTCAAAGTTAAGTGTACGGTTTTTGATGATCCCATGCGGATTGGAGAGTAAATGAATTGAATTCCACGTTCTTGAGGTTTTTTTCCCCCACTCTAACGGAGACAAAAAGTACCTGACAGTCTTTTATTGGACAGATCAAAAACACTCACATTGCAACAGGAATGGTTACACATAATTACACTGCAGTAGTAGGTTACAGGAAATACAGTTAGGGGCATGTACAAAAAAAGGGGATCTTTCTTCTGTAATCTCTCAAGTGTGCCACCAGAGAAGGTATTAGACATGAAGGGAGTGACGATGGGGCTTTGGCGATAACCGTGACAACCTGTCTCCATCTCTTCTCTCTCGGAAGGATGGAAACGGTCTGGAAAGGGCTGGCTGCTTCACTGGTTTACTGGCAGCTGGATGGCACAAAGGGAACAGTCAAAGCTGGTTTTTGTTCTGTTTTTTTTCTTTCTTTCTTGTAGAACAAGAGCTAAAAAGACAACTTTGTTTCCCTGATCTTTTTTTCTGGGAGGAGAAGAATCTAATATACACACAGTCACTCGGGCAGGTAGTAGAAACACACAGACACGCAGATGTTGCTGGGAAAGCAGATGTCGATGCAGAAGTAGACCAGCCTCTGTTTGCCCGGGCCTGAGAGACAGAGAGAGGGTGATATGAAGCTGTGGATATCACACAGATCCGGTTTCACAGCTTCACTATGAAGACAAACCATTATAATGGAGGCAGAGCAGAACACTCCTGGCACTGTTGCATTCGTGAAATAGGTCACTGTCACAAATAGTTGATGATATGAAAGCAGCTTGATGAATATGCGATATTCACACGACTATCAGTGGTAGTTGAGTGGGTATTAAGTAAAGGATGTGATGTTTCTTCAGTCTGCCATTTAGTGCCACAGTGGAAAGGTCACTGTGCATCTCTGGGGTCAGGTTTCAGACACTTACTGTACCGTAGCTTGATCATGAAGTTGCCAGCTGACTAATTTTACTGCCCATGCACAGCTCCGTGGGTCCTCACTAACGTCCTACTCCCTTCATGTGTAATTTACTTTCTGATGATTTTTTAACCTTGCATCCATGCCAACGTTTTGGTGAAGATTTTGATCTATTTGATGAATGATAAAAATGCTCTAGTTTCAACTTCTAAAATGGGACGATTTGCTGCTTTACTTTGTCATTTGTGACATTTATCTGAAAATTGTTGGGTTTAGAACAAAACAAATAATGTGAAAATATCATCTTGGGCCTGTGGGAATTTATACTATTATTATTTCACTGTTTTCTGACATTTTTGTGACAAGTTTAAGAGTGGGAGTTTGTATATTTGATACATTTGCAGATCTACTCGTCACTCTCCTACACACTTGTCCAACAAATAGATGTGTTAATTATTTTTTCTGTTTGACATTTTTGTGACAAATTGATGAATTGAGGAAATAATCGAAAATGGTGTGGGGGGGGGATTGTTGATCTTTAGGAAAACATTTCAAAAATCACTCAAAAAGTTAAATACGTCAATATTCTCTAATTTGTCCACCTTGTCTCCTAAATCTTTAAATACAACAGGGAAACAATTGTGTCTTGTAATGGGACAAAAACAGCGATGGAGTTATATAAATAGTTTTTAGAAGGAAATGTTATGACCACTGATGGACTTTGGCTCTTGGACTATTCTCACCTTTGACCCTCCTGGTCCAGTGGATGGACCTGTCCTGACACAGAGACTGCAGGGGCTCCTCAAGCATGGACACGTCCACCTGACTGTCAGCCAGCACCCCCAGGAACTCTGTCTGCCTCTGTGTCCCGTTCCCAGACAGCTGGAAGTCGCTCTGCAGGGAGACAGTATCACAGCGTCTCAATCAACAGAAAACCAAGATAAAAGTGATAGAAAAACTCCTGATCTGGAGTGTCATTCAGTCGCTATCGCAATTTACAGGGTCATTTGAAAACATTTGAGTGAATCAATAGTGATTATGAAGAGGAACACCAAGGTTGAAACTCAAGCTGCGATTAGGGCCCATATCTTCGCCGATGAGGTCAACGCGGCTGCCTATTTCCGCTCTTCTTCGTCACAAAGGCTGGGTGTAATTGCACCACTTACGCCTCCGATAGTGAACCACTTAGCGCGCTGTTATGCTTGAGTGGCTCACATTACAACCAGCTTTTCCTCAGCTGTGAGAGACCAAGACGGCCATTGTGCCCCCTCGGCACAAGAGACTCCAACCACGTCTTCCCTCCATCCATACGGGCTTAGCCTTCCTATCATAAGATTGAATGACCTCGATCAGCAGCAAAGTTTGAATACAGAGGAGCAGTGTGAGATATGTGACACCATTAGAAAGGATGGTGAAAATGCTCAGACTCAAACTGCAGCTTCTGATGCGTGGAAATGGGCTATTGTGTGAGAAGATAAGGCATAGAAGCAGAATTCCCTCTCAGTTTACCTGCGTGGACCCACATCACATCTGGTTATCTACATCACGGCCCATTCATCTGCTCAGATTGTCAAATTAAGACTCCTCACATTGTCCATATAAATCATATGAGGGCAATAAGGCTCAATTCAGAACCAACAGTGTGGACATCAAGGTTCTGTTTGTATCCAGGTATTTCCCATCCTGGTGGATACACACAACCCCTCCCAGACTAACCACTGCATCAGGTTGTATTTTAATCCAACAGGAGTCTTAAAAGCTAAAAAGCCCCTCACACAGAGCTGCCCATTGTGCCCGGCTCCAGGGCTCGGGCTCCACTCCTGTAAGGAGATCCAGGACACGCTGTGGGGGCTGGAAGGGATCAGATGTGCTGAGGAATTCAGCCGTGGAGGCGAGAGAGAGAGAGGACTCTTCACGGCCCTGTACGCCTCACCTCACTCTGTGTACGGAGTGGCGAGGAAGTCATGCAAAACAAATGAAACCAAGCGGGCCCTGGCTAAGTGGAGAGAGCTATGAGTCGCAGTCAGAAATGCCAGTTCGCACATTAGAGGAGACTTTAGAAAACAGCTGGCAAGACCTGAAAGGGCAACCCCCTGGCTCTGTTTCTTTTTTCTTAATATGAGTTTTAAAGTCTCACATATCCTGAACCCAGCGAGGGAGACCCTGTTATATAACACGACCATTCAGTTCTCACGTGTTGAGGGCCGTTGTATAGGGGAGAAAGGTGATGATAATTCCAGGGGCCCAGCGCCCAGTAGGGCCCACAAAAAACCCCAGTAGTCTAATCTTTGTATGACTGAATTATTCTGCATAAGACCCTGACTAATACTCATAGTAAATTAGCATCAAAACAAAGTTAATAAAACGTGATAATACATAAGTAGTCCAAGAAAAAAAAGTGGAAAAGTCAGGGGGCAGGGGCCCACTTTAGTATTCTTTCAGGGGGCCCAGAATTTCTAGCAACGGCCCTGGTTAAAATGTCACTACCTTGAGCGTTGACTCCTGGAGGAGGGAGTGCACGTTGTTATAGTCGGACTGCTCCATCTTCCGCAAGAAGCAACTGTCCTCCTCAACTGGTTTATAGCAAATCAATCCCTGCGGACACAACAGCAGACACTCGTCACTTACAAACATTTATTTTAAAAAGTCTCCCATTATTAATATGTAAATCATCTTGTAGCCTACGTACGTGTTTGATATCGAACAGCACAATGGACGTCCGATTTGCCGGTGAGGTAACGGAGAAGGTCACCAGGTCATTCTGCTGGTCCACAACGGTCGACTGGTTGATCATAACTCCAGTTTGGTCCGGAGCTGCAATCCTCACAACATGTAAAGACTGCACAAACACACTTAGGTTAATTAGAGAGGATGATAAAGAGATCATTGATGCAACAAAAGTTGAGTTTTGGTCCTTATTAAAGGTCACCAGCACTCTGCAATACCACACTCTTTAAAGTCCCAGAAACCAATCCGGATAAGTTCTAGTAACATCATCCGGGTTTATTTTTCTAGGATTTCAGTAAAAGGTTATGGTAGGTGGAGGTGTGTGCTGCTTCATCACCTGTGAGTGGTGGTCCGACAGCCCGAGATGCCCCGTCAGACCGAGGACGATGACGACCAGGAGCAGAGAGGCTGATAGGCTTACCCAGAATGCCTTATGTGGGAAGTGACACTGGGGGGACGCAGTGGGGCCCCCATCCTGAAGAGATGTGAGCACACACACAACACAACACAGCAACCAATGACAAGAGGTTTTAAAAAGAGGATCTTGGTACAGGATGTAAGATGGAAGCTAAGGAAGCAAACAGCTGTTATCTTGCCCCTAAAATTTGCACTCGTATCAAGAAAACTGCTTCCTGTCTTGACGCTGTCCTCAGTCAACGTGGATTAAAAGTCTCCTACTCACTGTGCACTGTGCTTCCTCCAGACGGTTTTCTGAATGTTTCCAGCACCTCACCATCCTGTGTCCCTTGACGGCTCCTCACTCAAGTCTGCTCCCTTCTCGAGGCTATCGGCATGGAGCTGAGATCATGACCAGCGCTGACTGAGACCCGATTCACCTGGCCAGCTTCTCTTTGTCCCCACAGACCTCAGATCCCCCTCCTTCCTCCACCTCCTTATCCTCCTCCTCCTCAGGTCTCACCGTTTCCCTCCCCAAAAAACAGTCGGCCACTTTCACACAAAACTCTTCACCTTGCCAGTTTTCTACTTTTGTCTTCCTGCAATTTTCCTCCCGTTTTCATGTCTCCCTAGCTGCCTGATACGACTTAATATGCCTCTCTCAACCATTACCCATCTATCTCTCCACTGACTTTTGTCCCCCCTTCTTGCCCATTCAAACTTATACACTTACACGAGAGACATTGGCCGCCCTCCCCAGGCCAGACAATGGACAAAGAAGTGAGGCAGGCGCAGTTTGGAAAGTCTCTCTCATCAGGTGAGAGCAGATATGCGTTTGCAACTGCTGCTGCATCCAACCGCTGACAGCCCAAGGTGACTTTAAAAAGCGCAGGATTTAGAGGGAAGTTTTTGCTGTGTTCATGTTGAACTTAAAGCCACAGAGAGCAGAGTCTGGTTTTGGTGAAGACGGTTAATGTTTTATTACAGACTTTGACTTTGAGCATTGCTTTTGAGTGCAAGTCTGAGAGTCAGAAGGGGGATGCTGTTCGTGAAGACAAGTCAGAAAGTGGGTGGCAAAATTGTCATTGTTTCATTAATACATTTATATGACATGACAGACATTTAAACGACAGCAGTGGATGTCATTGCACCTTCCCGTGAGTGCTGAGTGCAGATAGGAGAGTAATCTGTTGAGGTGTTAACAATACAATAAGGAACACAGAGCTCAAGTCAAACCAGTTCAGTGCATTTTACCCCCATTCTCTCTCTTCCTGCTATATTTGACCCTGAACACACACACACACACACACACACACATATCACCAGACTGTTGACATTTCTTGCGCACTTATTTCCCCTATTGAGTTGGACTTGTTGCTTAAGGGGTAGTTGCACCACAGGACCTTTAAAATACACTCAACTCTCTTTTTACTTAAAAAAAAGGAACATACACTTCTCCCCTTTAGCCACACTCTAACACTTAAATAACATTGAAAACAATACAATACTGAAAATTGTTGTTCTTATGTTATTTATCACTCATATAACATAAAACTAGAATAATGGTTTAGTAAAAGACAAAAAAAGTGCTGATAAAATCTGGATAGTGTCTTTAGAGTCTTTGTCCTCTGTCACAAGACAGTTGTGACTTTGTTATAGAGATGATTTGAATCTTAGTGAAAAAATATTTCCTTTTAGAGGACCGTGGACCCTGGCATAGGACAGGCTACCCAAATTCCTCAGGTTTCAGCAGCTAGGCTGTCGCGTAGCTGCTCTCCAGTCTTGACAGACGTGCAGCAGCAGCAGCAGGTCAGTCTCATCCCTGCAGAGCTGGAAGGAGGTCCGCGATGCTCTCCACGTAGTAGTCCGGCACCATCCCCTGCCTCTCCGCGCTGCCGCTCTTCTCGTGGGCCTCGGCGTCCGCCACCGTGCTCACCCCCGTGAGGGTGAGGAGGGTCTTCAGGCCGCAGTTGGAGCCCAGCATGATGTCCGTGTCGAGGCGGTCGCCCACCATCAGGCAGCGCTCCCGCTCCACGCCGAACTGGGAGGCCACGCAGTCGAACATGAAGTGGTTGGGTTTGCCCACTGTCTGAGCCTGGCGCTGGGCCGCTGTCTCCACGGCCTGCAGCAGGCAGCCTGTACCTGAGGGAAGAGGGGGGAGCAAGGGTCAGGAGGTAAGAGAAACTATACTGCAACTATACCATTTTACTTTCTGGAATGTGTTTCTATGTTGTAAGATCTACAGATTTGGGTTTTGTTTGCTTTCTTGAGCTTGCATCATCTGTGTCAGTCAAGTTCAGCTTTGATAAAATTCACCTACAGGCAGAAGGTTTCCCTCTAACACAAAATCATATTCCTCAATGAAAGCTCTCAAATGGATTAAAGCAGAAGTAAGCGATCCGGTCGTTTTGGCTAACTTCCTGTCAGCCGATGGAGTTAGCAGTCCCCGCCCTCGTCCCTACGTCACCACATTCACGCGCATCCCTTGGCTGCACACACAGAGAGGACCGCCCCTTTATGCCGTTCTCTCTCCTCATTGGATAAAGGTTGTAGGATACAAGGACAGTTTTCTCCTCGGCTTACAGCAGAGCAGAGTGACTGACAGACCCGTGTTTCAGACCAAACACTCTATAGGTGATTGCTGTTGGAAGATAGAACTATTAAAGACTCATATTAACACAAATATTCCGCTTACTTCTGCTTTAAGTCTGACCTGGCTTTGGTTTACAATTAGGGTGACAATTTTGAGAGTATCTTAATACTTTTGGTTATTTTAATGATGTCAGAGGAACACGGTCAGACAGGTAGTTCCCAGACCTGTATCATAGTATTTGCATTACCTCCCAGCAGCAGACACTTTAGATATTTAACTGTGTGACCTGAACAAAGACTTTCCAGGAAGAAGATAGAAGAATAGAGATGCACATGGAAATCAGTTTGGATTTTCAGCATGCTCTAGTTCTCAGTAGGTTTTCTACTGTGTAGGCCTCAGCTCACTGGCCTCAACACAAAACGAGCAACATCACTTAATCCTGACATGAGATTATCCTCAAAACTTGTATTTCATGACCCGACAGACTCAAAACAAGGCCTTCGAGTTCACCAGTCAAAACAAAAACACATGTGTGGGAGTGTGTAAAAGCCTCAGTGTGTTAATCCCCCTTTAAGCCTCTTTAATGTGTCCAGTATTCCTACCTGGGACGGCCTTGCCCCCCTCCAGGGGCAGCCTGGTGTCCCTGTTGGTTCCCACGAACAGACAGCCCTGCTGGCTCAGGTACTGCAGGGCTCTGTTCAGCTTCATGTAGCTGAAGTGTTCGTCGAAGCCCACCACCACCGCCTTCACCTCGGGGTCCAGGGGCACGTTGGCCCAGTCGATCTGCTTCCCGGAGATGTGGTCCGGCCCCACCCCGGTCTGCTGGATGCCCACCGCCTCCAGCTCCTGCTTCATGGCGTTGCTGCCTATCAGGTAGACCTTCCCCTCCAGCTTGCTCACCGTCTTCAGGTACCTGGCGGAGCAGTACGCCGTGCCGAACACCTCGTCTTCCGTCACGTTGAACCCCAGCGTTGTCATTTTATCGGCGTACATCTTCCTCGTCTTGCTGCTGTTGTTGGTGACGAAGAAAACCTTCTTCCCGTTTTTCTTCAGCAGGTTGATGACCTCCGCGGCGCCGGGGATGGCCTGGTCCCCGCGCCAGATGACCCCATCGCAGTCGAACAGGACGCTGTCCACCGACTCCAGCAGCTGCTTCACCAGAGCCCCGCTCAGACGAGTGCATTTGGACGGAGACATGGAGGAGGACGGATGGTAACAGAACCGGGGACGGGCGGTAACAGAACCGGTGCGCGCTGCCTGGTTTCAAATGAAACGCCTCAAGATTATGTCACTGCACGTCGCTCTGCTTACCGACCACAGGCACCGACGGTAGGGGCTGGAGTCAGGCTCGGTAACGTTAGCAAAGCAGGAAGAAAGTCCCAGTGTTGTCTTTGTGGTAGGTAGTAATTGGTTTGGTTTTAAAAGCGCAGTGTTGAAGTGACAGGAGAGAAACCCAGAGCAGACCTGACCTTCTTCCTCTGAGCGTTGATTCAATTCTGACAGCTACTTCCGCACCGGCTTAAAGAGACAGGAACCACACACGAGGGAGTCCGGCCCCACTTCCGGTCTAGTCCCACAAACAGGTCTTTACTAAATAAGATTTTTTTTTTAAGCTATATTATCAAAACAGTTACACTCATTCTGTTTGTTTGTATGCACAACACCCTGAAAGATATTAAGATATTAGTTAGCAACAAAACTATAATTGCCTCGATGTAGTGATCCTAAATATGAAAAGTGGCTCAATTTACCCCACTCTCTCCAAGACTGAGATCTATCTTGTCCAAATCTCCATAATATTCAGTGGAATTCTTTGTTGCACCCTTAATCTTCATTTCTACCCTTTCACTTCATGTTTATTTGTGCACACTGGTGCATGCTGTGATTGATATGTACCCATGCTCATTTTATATCTATGTATATATGTACGTCTGTCCGTCCTGGGTGAGGGATCCCTCCTCTGTTGCTCACCCTGAGGTTTCTCCTGTTTTTCCCTGTTAAAAGGGTTTCCATGGAGTTTTTCCTCAGTCGATGTGAGGGTCTAAGGACAGAGGATGTTGCTACGATGCCATGTAAAGCCCTTTGAGACAAACTGTTTGTAAAAACGGGCTATACAAATAAAATTGCCTTGCCTTGCCTATATTGAGCACTGCACTTTTGCGCAGTGAGAAAACTAGGTTGTAATAGGTTGTATTCTGTCATATGTTACTATTGTACTTGCTACCAAAAACTAAAACCCCTCTTATTTGAATTAAACTATAAATATCACTCATCTGTGAGGACAAAAAATGCTTCTGTGCTGTGTTGTCTTGTTACAAATTTCACAAACACAAAGACATGTAAGTTTCATTTTTAATATTTAAATTCAATACTCAGTTTATTCAAATCCATATTCCCAGATAAAATTGAACCTTACCAAAAACTTCCAGAAAGAAACGGCATGTTAAGGACTGTGAACATCTGTTGTTTGCTCCAGCTCTGGGAGCATAAATGCTTTAATTAATGGCAACTACAGTATGTGACATGAAATTTTTTTTTTTTTTTAAAGAGTTTGTTAACAGAAATTATTAACATAACATTTGTTTGTCCAGTCAGGAGGAGTTCTTTGGGTCAGTAAATTAGAGGTCACATACAATAAATGCAGCATGACACAAGGGACAGAAGCTTTTTTCAGTTGTCTTTTTTCTGAACAGGTTGTAGAGGGAAGAAAATCTCCCCCAGGTTTCTGAGAAGTCCTCGGCTGTAGAAGTATCTTTGAGAGTGGTCCGGCGCTGGGCCGCAGAGGTGGTCTGTTGTTGTAGTGGGGTGACAGTGCTGACACACATAACCTCGACTTTTGTACCACTCATTGGAGGTCTGGTTGACAAGAGCAAGGAAGGAATGGAACAAGGCATAACCCGCCAGCAGGAAGAAGACGAAAACCAGAAAGCCCAACATGAAGACAACTCGGGGGAAGGTCAGGAACAGATGCTGGAAGGACAGAGGGGAAAAAGAAAATTATTCAACTTGGAAATAAACATGGCTACGGTGCATGTATAGAAATAAGGTAAGAGTACCATGTCCCACCTGTACGATAAACAGAGGCCCTGCCGGCTGCTGCTCTCCATTCTCATCTATGTAACTGGCCCTCAGGAGTCCTGAGTGCAGTACGGCATAAAACAGCATGTCTGCTGTTAGTAGCGCCATGTCTCCTGCCATGGCGCAGATGCTGAAGAGGTATAGCAAGAAGTAACGTGTGTTCTGAGCACCAATACAGTTGTTCACCCAGACACAGTGGTGGTCGAAGCGCTGGACACACCTATTGCAGACCCCTGAGAAACAGACAGGTGTTTAGAATCAGTAATAAATAAGATTTCCATTTCCTTTTCGATGTGAACAATGACAAAATAATACACTCTTCAATGACATTTTTGACATTTGGAATTCAGGTAAATTGTTTTGGTAGTAAATACAAAACTCACTGCAATGTTTGGAGCGAGCTGGTTTTACAAGCTGGCAGGTGGGACAGGAGACCCCCGGGTGGAACAATCTTTTGTCATACGGATAGATGGAAAGCTGGGCAGCCACTTTCCTCTTTATCACAGTGCCTGGTGGATGGAGAGTCAAGAAGAGAGAGAGCTGAGTAAAAATGCTGCAGTGTAATAATCGTGTCCAGAATTACTCAGTGATTTTTTTCTGGCTATTCCTGTAAAACACCAGCTAAAAATAGCAAAATGAGACCCCTTAAAGTCAGTGGTAAGGGAGGGCAATATCATTCTTCTAGACCTGATTGAATGAACAGAAAATAATGAATGAACAGAGAATAATCCTCCTGGGATATTATGAGAAGCAAATGACGCAGGCAACAGATGCAATGGACTCCACAAAATGAAACAACAAGAAATAATTATGTTGTATTTTTACTGTTTTACTGAACCAAGGAAGATGCTATTAAGCCCATCCCTTGATTACTTATTTTAGTACTTTACCCTGCAGATGACAAAATTAAATTACTGATGTGCATGGATGCTATGTAATTACTAACCTCCTAGTTAGTTACGCATAAGGCTGTGTAATTTGGCAGCACGCTGTTGGAAAGGGTTACGAGAGTTCACATGCACGTTCTCACCCCTTCTACATATGTGCGAATATAATGCAGCTGAATTAACCTGGATCTCTCCTGATGCAGAGGTAGAAGAAGACGGTCTTGATGACCAGCAGGATGTAAGGCACAGACAGGCTGATCAGAGTGGTGTCCATCTCCCTGCAGAAGCCAAACACCTCGAAGGTGAACTCTGCGTACACGGCAAACTCCAGAAGGATGTGCAGATAGATGAACATGTTGTTCCTGCAGTTAGAGGAAGATGATACAGCCTTGTTTAACAAGAAAAGGCAACATTTTCCAGACAAGACCATGCTGAAATACATTGTGAGAATAGGGGATATTTTAGTACAACAAACCTTTGATGAAACAGCCTGTGGAAGGTCCACTGTGAAAACCTCTGGAGCCATTTTGGTGTAATTGGAGCAACAACCTGTGAATTTAATTGGCAACAGCTCTGAATGCAGTGAATAACGTATTTCTAGATATTGATGCAACAGCGCCACCAAGTGTCCGTTTACAGCAGCAACAGTTAGTTGAAAGGCTCTTCTTTCTTACCTTCACCACAGAGTTGTACACTGTATTGAGGGGAGTTCGCTGCTGGCCTGAGTATTTGCAGACCAGGACCATACATGTCAGCACCACCACGACGTAGATAGCAAACAGAGTGAGGAAGTCCATGTCACCTGGCAGCTTCAGAGTCAATACAACAGGTGTTCATGGTCAAAACTCACCACCAACAGGTAGTAAACTCTACAGCACTCTACCGGCATATTAATACGAAGTTTTTAGATTATTTCTGTTCAAACATTGATAAGATTTGTGGACAAAAATAAGCAGTGCGTATCTTCTAAACAGAGTAGCACGTTTTGTAAGAGACGAGTCAGTTGAGTTTACGTTAGCATGCTAACCTGCGTCTATACCTACAGTCTATGGTCTATACCCGACGTTAGCTAAACCTGTAAATCGATTTTCTAAAACCGATACATAATTAATTTCTCCACCACCTTACCGTCTGGTCTAGTCACACATAGCTGCCTTGTAGTGTTTTCTCTCATGTCAACATAGCCGGTTCGGTTCTCGCCATAGCCACCAGCTTCACTTTCGGTCCATGGGTGTGTTTCTGAAAACAATGCTACTTCCTTAGCATCGATGTAGCTAACTCCCAAGCTAGTAGCTGTCTGGAGGCTGGTGGTGCTGATCATGGTGCTGATAAGGTGGACTGTGCTACAGGCATTCAAATGGTAACTTTGTCCTCATATTTATACTTGACCGTCCAAATATTGATAATATAAAATTTGAAGTTGAATACAGGCAAACTTCAAATAAAAGTGTAGCACTTTCCAATATGAAGAGATTTATGTCGTCTTAAAAGTTTCAAATTAAACCATTAAGTTAGCCTACACTAAGTTTGTCAGCTCCCTGCTTGTTTTATCAGACTTTTGTCTTGTTTTCTGGAGAAAAATAATAATATCAAAAATAATATCATTTCAATGTTTATTTTATTTATTTTTATTTTTATTTAAGGAGGACAGTGCACATTAATGAACATAATAAAATGTAAAAGTGCCAGTGTTAGCCAACAGCTAGTTTCAGACTGTAGTCCTCCTGGCAAAGTGTTAAAAGCCATTAAAATGAACAACAAGGACATAACATAATTCAGACAGGAAAAACAGAAGAATTACAGAAAGTCGGCACACAACTTTAGGATCTGTGGCCCTCATCCTATAGGCCCTCAACTAGCCTAAGGATTATTTTCTTGTTCAATTGATTGATTTAGAAAAAAAAAAAAAAACATCTGGGTGGGAAAAATCCAGGCAATAGTGAGAAATGTCATCCCAAGGCATATTTTGTCAAGTCAAACCTCAAACCACAAAATTATTTAAAAAAAGAAAGAATGAATGAATGAATTGAACTTATTAAAGAAAGCAAAAGTAAATGAAGTGAAGTAAAGGGAAATATTTGCCTTTGAAATGTTGAGGAGTAGAAGTATCAGCAATTAATACTCAGTTAAAGAGCCTTAAAAATGTAGCCTGCTTATGTAAAGTAATTGTACTGTACAGTAGATGTACTTAGTTGAAGTCCACCAGACACCAGTAGTAAGGAGTAGCTATATATTCGTTGTGCTCCAAAATTAAAATGCTTAACTCAAGTGCACACATGAATAACTAACTCAGAGTTACTTTGCATTGTTTTCCTTTTCTTACTGCCATCCAGTGCTCCACACAATGCGACGAGGCATCACAAGACACCTGTTGGATCTGGTTGCGGACATGGCCCAACACTCATATTACAGCACAACACAGTGCTGCAGAGTGGAGCATTGCTCAGGAGCTGTGTGTGCACGTCTATGGATGTTGTTTAAAAAGGTAAGGGATGTGTGGTTGTGCTGGACTTTGGATGTGCTGTTCTGGTGTAAGGGTAGTGGTGTAAGGTAATTATGAGTGTTTCTAATAATAGATAGGCAAACACTAAGCAGTCACAATGCATTGAATTACTAGTGAAAGACATAAGACTTTTTTTAATTTGCACTTATGGGAAATTTTCTTGGAACAGTAGCAGAGAAGTACAAGGCAGGAAAAAAGTAAGGAATGAATTATAAAGACACTATGTACAAATATATGTTACATAAACTAGGCTATATACTGTTCTGTACAAAATTATTTATGTAGAAACAGGTAGAACAAATAAAATAAAGTGTTTTAAAATATATTTCACGCCATTTATGACGAATGAAACAACAGATTTACTATTCTAGGTACTGTAAATCCTTAACAATAAAAACAAAGTACAATGTAGATAGATAATGCTTAAATGTAATATGGATTTTCTGAAGAACAAAGCTCTGCAGTTGTACTAAGACAGTTTTATTAGACTCAGCTGCCTGTGAAATATCACTTGAGTGAACAGTCTTGGCAGTGGTGTAAGAGGAGAGTTTGATTGAAGCAAACAGTGCGTTTGCAGTTATAAACCATTTGTGTTCAATTATTCATTTTGGACCGGACTGTCTATTCCTTACTGTGTGCTTTGCCACTAATGACAGTTCACACTCCAATGGGTCCACCTGCAGGCTTACCCAGCTCCCTCTCATCAGCTGTAATCAGTTCTCATTTGAATGACTTGTTAACTGCAGTGGATTATTGACTCACCAACTAATGACTTAATAACATGCAATGAAAACATCAGCAGTGCCCTATCAGTAATATGAAATCTCATAATAACGTCTTGTTGATATCTCCACCATCTGCACAGCCTCTCACACTGAAGGTTGAATGGTTGTTGTGTTTTTCGTAACAGTTTGTTGTTATTGTTTCATATCGCTGCCTAACACTGTGCGCGTTTCCAAAGCTTACACAGGTGTTTGCACTTGACACTGATTAGTCCTCTGCTTAAGCTGAAGTTAGGCACACAGCGTTGGTGCTAGTTTAACAGGGCCTAAAGCACAGCTGTGAGTAATGGAATTAATTCATACTGTCCTGGTCCACTAGTCATTTGAATATAACAGTCGCCATTAATGTTATTGATAACGCCTTGGCTGCTTTTTCTACCATGACAAGTTGACTGTTGCTGCTCCACGGAAGAAGTCAAATCTGCCAACCTAAGTAAGCATTTATAGCAAATATTGTATAAGTATATTATACTTTGTTCTACCAGCATACTAAAATGTTGTAAAGCTAAGAAGATGGCCTCATATTTTAATTTTTTTTCTGTTAAATACACCAAAATATTACGTGTTATTTTATGTGAAAGAGAAAAGTTGCTAATCTTAATATCTGAGAAGCTGAGACCAGTAAGTGGTTTCACTGTTGTTGATACATTTTCTGTCAATCATTCTAACAATGAATTGTTTCAGCACAAAAACATCTTGTGCGTCAATAGATGGAATGGGGGACGCAAGCTACTTGCTGTCCTTTGCCTATAATTAGGGCTGAAACTTACATTGATATCCCAATTTATCAATTTCTTTAAAAATAGAAGGCTCTATTTGATGGACAAGAAAAAAGGTACTGCAATATAAAAAAAGGACAATAAATTCTGTGGCAGCAGTGTGTCCCACACAGTCCAGCCCAGTGATTAGACCACATGACACAGAATGAATGGGCTGAAAGTGACAGAGACTGCACCAGTTTTCACTGCATCTGTCTCATTGTTCCACAAATAAACCTATGTCACCGGGATCATTGCAGCGATGATATTATTAAATAAATAAATTAGCACATAGTGACTTTAACATGAAGCTAAGCCTGCATTGTAAATTCACTCCAGCATCGACCTAAACTCTGTGCAGACTGATCATGACAGTGCTGTGTTTTCCTCATTCTGACTTGTCACCTGACAACACGTGTCCTGAGGTATGCCTGTTTCTTAGATGGAGCCACTATAGGGAGTGTGTGTATTCATCAGGGAGGGGTGCATTTGTTCCTTCAGTGTTAATGACAAGGGGCTGGAGGAGGGCTGAAGATTCAGCTCATAATCCTGCTAATCCTACAGGCTAAAGTCTTAAATTGCCCCTGCTCCCTCTCAATGGGCTCAACATTTCAGCGTGCTCGCCTCACACACACACGGACACGCAGAATTCCAGGCAAGCAGACGCTCCAATTAGTACTCATCAGGCTTTCTCGCAGCGACGCAGAGTGATTCTGGGCCAGGAGCGGTCCCTCGGAGAGCCACCTAGCCAAGAGAGGAGGAGAAGGAAAAAGACACATTGGTGTATTTATAGAAAAATGAGGCCTCACAATACCCTTTTTGGAGAGAGAATTATTAAGGAGCCGAGGTGCGCGGGTGTACGCGTCCCAGTTTTCTGATTAACACTGTGCAAGCAGACTGGCCCAAGGATGAATCAGGGATGAGACGCAGGACTAACTCCTTGACATACTCACAAAGAGACTGCACTGGCTTTTCATGCACACTCACCCTTTGCTCATGAGGCGGCTGCTGTGGTTTCAGGGTGGATGAATGGGGCAATGTTTTGAGATTGTCACGCTTTCTGTTTGACTTTGGGTTGTGGGGTGGTCAGGGGGGAGGTTGTTTTTTTTCTGTTTTTTTTTTGTTGTTTTTTTGACATTATATTTGAAAGGACAGATTGGATATTAGCCTCCTAGCAGGTCACCTGCTATTTGACATTCAAGATGAAGAAGTTTTTGCAAAACAAAAAAGGCAGATACTCTTTTCGGCAGAGCAAACGGGGCTCTCGGTATCCATCTAAAGATTTCTGTAAGTCTTTTATCAGTTTTGTCCAATGTGTGAATCCTGCTGTGCTGTGGCTTTAGAGGCTGTGGAGCACATCATTAGCCTCCAGCTGAGCATGAGGCTTTATAGTAGATTATATTAAGCAAGAGCCAACATGTCAATTTTTTGCAATTCTCTGTTTTTCATATTAGAGGTGTCAAATATGAGCTCAATTCATTCTGATTTAATATTTCAACCCAAGTTTTAGCTCTCAGATGCCTTAGATTTGCAATTTTGCCTTATTAATTCAACATTACTGCTGTTTTGATGTCCTTCCTGCTTATAACTCATGAGTGCAGTGCAGCCAGTGGTGTGCTCTCATACTTTGCTGCCTAATTACCGTTCAACAGGCAAGACGTGCATGTGCGCCGAGTTAAAAAAAAAAAAAAAAGATTGCTGGAGGAACTTTTGCCTCTCAAGCTAATTAAGGTCACAATCTCTGCGACGCCTTAATTTGATTGGCTGCTATGGAGTTTGTGAACCAGGTCAGGGACCGCTGAGTGTGTCATGGCTCAGGGTAGAGGGTTACGGAGCCGTTCACGATAGTACAACCTGAGACACGGGAGACGGCAGGAGGAAGGAGGCTGGGAACAACTGCGTCAAATATAAATCTCCTTTAAAGCATGCAAAGGATTGCTTGATCTAAAGCGTGTATTTGCAGTGCCAGTAGACATGGACGCGTTTGCCGCTGTGGGTGAGTGTGTTTGACCATGTCTGTTTTCATTATTTCCCGCACCTTATATCCTTTTTCTCTCCCATCTCCATCTTTCCCTCTCCTCCCCTAAGTCCTCAGCATGCCGTCATCCAACCAGGGCTGGCCTGAGGACTTTGGTTTCCAGCTGGGTGGGAATGGACCCAGCTACATCCTGTTTGTGGAGGAGGGCAGCAGCGCTCACCTGGCCGGGCTGCAGGCAGGGGACCAGGTCCTGGAGATCGAGGGCCACAATGTCTCGACCCTGGGTCCGCAAGCTGTCGTCGCCATCGCCCAGACTCAGAAGAACATCCCACCCAGTATCGGAGTGGTGTCCCGCATACAGCAGGTCTTGAGTCCATCACAGCAATACTGCATATGTGGATTAATGCCTGTGG
Source organism: Trachurus trachurus (assembly GCF_905171665.1). Lineage (NCBI taxonomy): Eukaryota > Metazoa > Chordata > Actinopteri > Carangiformes > Carangidae > Trachurus > Trachurus trachurus. The sequence goes on along the minus strand of NC_139913.1, from coordinate 19,590,930 downwards.
AATTACATGGCATATTAAAGTAGCCAGTAGACCTGGTGTTTTTGTGGGTGATGATCTGGGCTCAATCATTGGAGCAGATTCTTACATTTTATTATTTTTTTCCCACTTTACAGATGGACATCATACCAGGTCCAGATGGTCGTTTTGGGTTCACCATCGTGGGAGACTGCCCCCTGCTGGTGGAGGACTGCTCGCCTTGCTCTCCAGCCGGCCGCGCAGGTCTGAGGGCCGGCGATTACGTCATGGAGGTCAACGGAATCCCAGTCAGGCAACACGAGACGGCCGCGGCGCTGATCAAGGCGTCCCAGGGGAGGACGCTGCGCCTGGGGGTGCTGTGCCTCGGCCCCAGGCAGAAACACAGCATCAGCATAGAGGACAGTCAGATGGGAGGAGAGGGCGCGAGACTGGACCGTAAACATAAAGCCCTGGAGTTCAACAGGAAGGTAGGTCAAAGACACACACTCACCTCTAAGTCAGTGCAGCCCCACATAAACTCATTTGGTCCTTTCATAGGAGAGATTTGACTAGTAGTGTTTTTTGTGCAGCTTTTTTACTGATTTAAAGGTGACTTACAAAATTGTATTTGAATATGGTGAGAACTGTGGCTTGCTTGCCTACGTTGCCAAGGAGATGCTACTGTCAGTCATACAGTATGTAATCAACCCTGCCTGCACAGTCCAGATTAAGAAGATTAGCTGAGTGTTAAAGTCTTAATATGTAATACCAACAATGTTTTTCTTCAATTTTAAAGGACCAAAAGCCACCCCAGTCTAGATTTACATCTCCTGTCTCTGGCTTCACTCTGGAGCTCTAGTAACAACAGGCTGGTGAGCCAATCAGAAGAGAGGAGGCTCTGCGCCTCTCTTCTGATGGCTGACCACTTCCCAGTGGTACAATGAAAAATACTCCAGATTTCAGGGAACCAAATCTTTTAAGGTGGGATGGCAGGTCTAGGTGGGCAGGGCTTTAGCATGGATAAGGTGGAAACTGGTTTGTTGTGACATCACAAAGTAACAGAAGTCCTGATGGTTCATTTTAAGAGTCTGTCTCTAAACACAGACTATGTGTATTTCTGGTGCACTGAGAGCATTTATAATCAAAGAGACATGGGACTTTTACTTTCACTTAATACAATAAGGAATCTTTAAGTTTCCTTACTGCTTATTCACACTATAATATTTAATGTTATGGTGAAATGCTGGTGGTCAAATCAAATTGTTTTTTTTTATTTTATAGTGAGAAAAATACAAATAGAGAACTCTATTGTCATGGTAACAATCCAGCACTCAACTAGGTTACAGCATCTTGTCCTCAAACTGCTCCTTGCTTCTGACATCACTCTGCAATCTCCATCAGGTTGACCAGATCTTAGGTGATGAGCCTGAAGTGAAAGAGAAACTGTTCTCGGTGTTGAAGCAGTACGCAGCGGAGAAGAGGGTTGAATGGTTGGCCTCCGTCCTGCCAGAGGTGCTCACCACTGACGAGCATCGCCAGCTCCTCTCCAACATCAGGTAAGAGCCAGAGTGTTTCATCTCCCATCACAATGTACTATCTCATGTGTTATAAAATAAACTGATGGTACAGAAAGTATTCCATGGAAACCTATTGTTTTAGTTCAGCAGCAGAAACAGCTTGACCGTGTGGCCATTTAGTGACAACAAAATGTATAGCCTAGGCATTATGCAGGGCATGTTTCTGGCCTCTGTTTTGCAGTATATGCCCCACAAATCCTGAAACAGGCATTACTGTTTCACTACAGGAAATACATAAGAGTAATGACAGTCAGCGCTGCTCTTTTTGTTACTGTAAAACATCCTCTGTTGTTTAGTTATTACACCCTCTCTTGGCTTTGTATCCCACATACTTGTCATTTTCAAGTCCTAGTGAAAAGTAAAATAATCTGCAGGGATTTAATTCATAATAACCACATAAACGAGCTTTTCCTGTTGCTCATTCTGTCATAGGATGGATTAGAGGGGTTCCCACCCACTGTCAGGCATTATCAAGCTTCACTTTAGGTTTAGGTGGGCCCCATCTGGCGTGTGGGGTTTAATCCACAGTGACCCTTCAAGTCGCTTAAAGACTCATCATCTGTGTTAGTGAAACTGAGAGACTAAACTGACTTGGATGGAGCGGAGCTTAAGAGTTTTCAGCAGTAAATGAGAATTGGCAAAGTGAAGTGAATTCACAGCATGGAGGTGTCTGTGATGATGAGCCACGGACAGATTTAGTTGAGCGCTCGCGTCACGGGAATCTTTCAGCATTGATGGCCATGCTGCTCTGTATCTGCTGTTCATTAAAAAAAAAAAAATACTGGATCTACACCCAACAGGTTTTTTTTGATGGTGTGTTGAAATATGGAACAGCGCCAGGTAACTGAATGTGAAAAACCATTCAGACAGCCAGAATTACCTGATGGTCTGTGTGCCCAAATCCCCTCCATCCCTGCCTGTCTCTAAATCCCTGCACAGTTTGTGCACAGATTGCACTTTTCCCACAAGTTGAGCCAAACTAATCTTTTATTCTCTTACTACACTGGCTCCGTCCACTACTACTACACCACTTTCCGCTCTGTTTAGTGGTATTTATTTATATACTGTAAGAAGGGTTTCCAGCAGCGGCACGGACTCAGTGTTGGGGTAGTTGCCTCGTATTCTACCTGAGATGATGTGAGGCAACAGGATTTTTCTGTCTTTAATTGGTCATGAATAATTCAAACACCGTCCACCGAGAACTCCTCATTGGTATTTGTGTAATGAAGGACACTCCTATTTGCACGAGCACCAATAATAACACTGAAACCATCTCTCTGTGGTTTTTCCATCCCCCACTCATCTCACAACTCCATCTCTCTCTCCCTCTCTCTGAGGGGTTTTTTATGTTTTGTTCTGATGGATTTTCTTACTGTTGCACTGAGAGCTCAGGCACTTCCATGCTCTGTCAGTGTGGTGACCATTTTCCCATGACACCTGGTAAAGGCAGCCTCCCGCCTGCACCAGGGTCCCACCATATATCTGTTATCCTCCTCAGCCTGGGAGCTGTGTACTGTAGCAGTGGGTGTGTCTGCTGTTCTGATCATTCCTGCCATAGATGGTGAAACTGGTGTCTAGATTGGTTTTATTTCTGAGCTATGTGTGACAGCTAAAACGATGAACTGCCTGGGGTGAGTACATCTTTTTATTTCTTTTAAATGAAGCTTCTGTATAATGTGGTTTCGCTTGGTTTTTCGCTTTTGATGGAATTAAAAATGCAGCTTCTCTAAGTCTTGCAGCTGGGTTGATTTTTACCAGTGCCAACAGCAACATTTTTCTAAGTGAAATGGGAGGTGGGTGAATATTTAATGCAATCTGACACAGGAGACGTTGATTACTGCCGCTGATGTTGGATGACATGTTTGGAACTTTGATATTTCCCAGCTGTTTTCTAAAATCTCTTCCAGCCAATTTGCTGTAGAGCTTTAAATCTATCATTTATTAATTCAAATGAGCGCTTGACAACATGTTCATGCGGTTTGATGTGATGTGACATTACTTGGTTGGATGGGCAGCGCTTGTTGAAACAGTTAACAATACACAGACCCGCTGCTGCCCCTGTCTCTAAGTGACTGAAGTCATTAGGATGAGTGATGCTGTGCTTTTAGGATGTAATCTCACGACACGTGTTTGGGTGGGTGGGGAACTGTGTGTATGTGGTTGTGTGGTACATGCTCCTGAGCACCATGTTGACTTTCAGATTACATAAATATTCCTTTTAAACTTTATCTGCCTGTATCATACTGAGTGTGTGTATGTGTGTGTGTGTGTGTGTACTCTGGAGATAGCAGTAACTTTAATAGCAGATGTGTTTAAAAGCAGATGTACTGTACTTATGTAGCTAAACCAGTCAACCAGTTCTAACTAGTCATCCAAATTAATACAAGAAGAAAAAGAGTGATCAGGTAATGGTTGGTCCTATCCAGTCACAATACTGTAGTAACCAGCTCCTCTAGATCTGCACTATGCTACATGCACTAAGCTTACTTTTTCAGTTGTGTTTATAATGATTGTGTTTAATCTTAACTGTGGGTGCTATTAACTGGAGCCAGTTTTAAGCTGTCGCACTGCACAAAATGAGAAATATTAGCACCGTAAAGCTGTTTTTATTAAATTTGATGATGAACACAAACAGATAATAAAGAAAGTGCTTTAATAAATTCTCTATATCCATAGATATAAACACAATTTTTCACTAGAAAGAATGGGAGAATTTCAGGCTTCTTTCCATGACAGTACAGTAATAACCACCTCTTAAACACTGAAGGAGGAACAAACACCCCAGTGGACAATTATGATGAATGAAAACAGAAGAAAGAAAGGTGATAAAAGAAGAGAGAAAGATTTCATTTGGTATTGTTAATCTTAATTGAGAACTGGAAATAGAAAATATGTTGTGTTTTGTGGTGGGTGAGTCTTACATAAGTCAAGATAAAGGTTGTTCTGAGGTCACTGTAGGAAATAATAAGACAAACCAAATTCTGTTTATTTTCTAGGCTTCTTTTTCCTTTTAAAGGCTGTAAAGCTTCTCCACCTCGTGTTTATAAAAACAGTGAAAATGAGACTGTGAGAAACCAAAATCACTCTTGTTGAACTGGTCATAGCTCGAGTGGCTTCATTGGATCATTAGCAAAAACAACCGGGGGGTGGGGAGGGGGGCACTGATCTGATCACCTCCATTCAGGTCTGGTGATGGGTGACCAGTGACTGGAACCAGCATTCAGTTTTTAACAAAATATTTAAAGCAGATTTGGAAACGTGAATAAAGGTGCAGGCATGTACTGCATATGGGACAAGTATGTTTACATTATATGTATATGCAGTGTTCAGCCCTGCCTGGACCTGCACATTATGTAACATCTTAATATACATTTCCCATTGTTCTCTCTGCTGGTTTTTTTTAATCAGGATCCCTTCCATGGCCATGGGCACGCTTTGATCACACATGTCGTTAACCTTATTAATCCAGTGTGTGTGTGTGTGTGTGTGTGTGTGTGGATGAGACATGGCCGACCTTTTCCACTACCAGTGTGTCTAAACACCCTGGACACAGACCCGCTCATCTGATTCTTTTATAATTCCACAGCTTTTATCCCTAAATGCCCCCACCACTGTTATTTCACTTCTTAATCAGTGTTAAAAAAGAAGGAGGGCAAAACAGATCAATGAAGGAGGAGTCCACCACACAGCTCCCATTAGTTTAGAGGAGGCATGTTGTTACATCACATCGCATATGTTCAGACATGGCAACAAATCACACAGTTGAAGACTTGTTACCTGAAAGCGGAGCCACATCTGGACACTTGAAATGAAATGAGGTCTCCTCTTTGTAGTTTTCTGCTTGTCATTCCTCCCTTTTGAGAAATCTGTCCCTTCCTCCCTGCTTGCTTCCTCCTCCACAACCCTCCTTCAGATAATTATAGATCTCTGTTCTTTATAAATGAGGTCAAATCAGAGCGCTCATTTAGTTTCCAGGAGTTGACGGCGAAAACTTTTAGTGATGAGGCGGCTGTTTCAACAGATGGCTGTTCGTTGTGAGGCCCATCAACATCTGCATTTATAAAAGCAGAATGCTGATAGCGGCAGCCACACACACACACTCTCTCTCTCTTACACTCACACAGACACGCATCCTCGCACAGACAGGTGCTGTATGTGTGTGAGACACGGAGACGAATTAGCGCTGTGATATGAATAGATGACAAATAGGAGGGAGGCGCAGATAGCAAACAGAGGGTCTGTGTGGGCTGCTACACCTACATCACTACAGAACATGTATTTATATCTCTGGAGTTTGCCTCTTGTAGCCGGTAGTCTGCGCTCCGTCAACACCGTCTCAGACTGCAGTCGTGCATTTCAAACCTCATCACAATCTGCAGAGACAGTGACAGCAGACTAAGAATATGTGGCCTATATCTTTTACTGAAAAGATTTGTCCCAAAAATGAGACCCCCACCATTTGTTAAAACCAGCAGCTGCACTGAAAACAGTCACAGCAAACACTAATATATAAATAGTCTATGTTTAAGGATTGCATGTAATGTAATACTGGCAATGACATTATAGCATCTTTAAATGATTACCGGTAACTCTGCTGCTAAATATGGAAGACTGGTTGAAGATAAGATACCTTTTATTTTATCTAAATTTTATCAAAGTGTGAACAAGTGTGAAGTGTGAACAAAAAATTAAATTTTCCTACATAAAAGTCAAGTGTGTTAGTGCACTGTGAGGTGTGTTTGCAGGAGTAACAGAGCACACACCTGCTGACAGCGAACCCCACCTATTGGTGATGCTGAGAAAAAAGAAAAGGTAGTGAGAAGGGGAGACATCCTAACTTTTAGATAAAAGACTCACCTCAATCTGTCAGCCACAATCTGTCAACCTCCACACTGCCTAAATGACTCAATTGATATTTTTGTCTAAAATCGATAAAGTAAACAATACTTCAACATAGACAAGTATTCAATTGGCTGCTGAAAAAAACTGAGCCGTTAAACTGTGAAATCCACAATTCCATCAGGAGACATTGGAAAGTTTGTGAAAAACACCAGACTGCTGAATCGCTGTCCTTTTGTCTTGTGTTGTTGTGGTTCTGAAAGGAGAGCTCCTGAAGAGGGGAGCAGCATGTGTTGTCGTTTACTAAACTGCCACTGGGGGGGAAACACAAATATAAGTTCTTTTTTGTAAATTCCTGAATTCTGCCTCTTTTGCCTGCATAGGTTTGGCATAAACTTTTTTTTTTTAGCTCAATCGATCTGTGATGTATTTCCCCACATACTGTAACTCATTATCATCAGTATATACAGTAGTAGTGGACATGCTTCAGCTCAACTGCAGTGTGTCGTATTAACATTTCGGCAGCATCTACTGCACGACACATGGGGAGATTAGTTATTTGAGTTTGATTAAAAACTGAACTATCTTTAAACATGAAAAACAAACTGAGTTGTGATTTTATTTTTATCTGGTTGACAAAATATGAGCACAGATTAATAGAATGACATGATGTCTGTATCAGCATACATTATATCCCCACTGAAAACTGAGAGGAAGCAGTGCAGAGACACCAGTCAACAGTGTTGCCACAAAAAACCTTTAATTTTCAGCTATGAATTCTACCAGGAATAATTATTTGTTCAGCTGTTGCAGTGTTATATCATCCTGGTAATGACTATATAAAGGCAGAATGGCTTTTGCTCTATTTGCATCTTTTCTATCTCTACCTCTCTTCTAGTGTTGTTGTGACCTTTAGATTCCACACATAAACAATATTTTAATATCTGCTGCACTATAAACTACAGAGGCAGCAGGTTCTTTGTATTTACCCAAATACCTTTTAATAAAATGCACATAATAGTAAACAGCTGTGTATAATGAAATGAGCTGCAGACATTCCTCGTGTTTTCTGTGAAGTTTTTTTTCATCCGCCTCTCTCTCTCGCTCTCCTTCCCTGTGTACAATAAGTGTGTCCTAATTGCCTTATTTAGCTGTCACAGTTGTTTTTACGCAGCTTAATTAGCTTCGCGTGGACACGTAGAGCGGTAGCTGTTGTCTCTCCCTCGCCTCCATCGCCGCGCTTGCTGCTAATTACTCGGCTGGTGGTGGTGTTGTTCACAGCCCGCGCTGCGCCCTGTCTGCCGGTGGCTGATTCCTCTGATCAGCAGATCAGCCAGTCAGAGGCACAACAGACGGGTGTAGGTGGGACCTCAAAACGCTTGTTTGTGCAAATCTGTGCTCCCTCTCCGAGCTCTCGGTTGGATCTTAACGACGCCGTGATTCAACAAACATGGAACCAAATGATTAACTTCTGACTCAGCTGACACATCTGATCGGTTCAGCGACGGTGCATGCTCAAATCTTTCCCACATTTCCTTTGGGTCCAGTTTCAGAAAAAGACGCAGTGAAAGCATATGTGACATGCTGTGTGTTTACACTGCGTATTCCACGAGAACTTATCCACCGTTGTCATAATAAAACCCTCCGACACTAAATGATTTTGGCAAGCTGTCATGGTGCATCCCCATAAATGTGGTTATAGAAAGTGTGTGTGTGTGTATTAAAATCAGTTAGCAGCTGATGTTTGTATGTTTTTATGTGTGTGTGTGTGGGTGTGTGGGCACTTTGTCTTGTCTCTTGGCAGCTATTCTTATTACTTGAATGAAAAGTTGTCTGTTTGTTTGTGTGGTGGGGGAACAGTTCTTATTGTTCTGTTGTCATCGGCGGCGCTGCTGTGTGGTAAACAGCCAGCGCTCCATGTGAACAGAACAGCATGTGCAGTACACACTCATCCCCTCCGTCTCTGACATTTGTTTTGTACAGATAAATGGAACCTCGCTGCTCATTTGGGCAGAGATGAAAACACGTCGGTAGCAGCAGCGAGTACTGGAAAAGGTCAAGCCAGATTTAATGAACACTCTTTGATCAGTTTCTGAGTTAAAGCAGCCTTATTTTATTTCGGTGAAGTTGTCATACACCTGCTGGTCATTAGGCTCCACATTATAACCAACCCTGAAAAGGCGGAGAGAGAGGAGAGGAGTGGAGAGGAGAGGAGAGGAGAGGAGAGGAGAGGAGAGGAGAGGAGAGGAGAGAGGGGAGGAGAGGGGAGGGGAGGAGAGGAGAGGAGAGGGCTCCATGTAACCAGATGTGTCCCCCAGCAGTCAAAGCCTATAGCAGCATAGCTATAAAATGGTTCAGAGCTACCTGAACCAGCCCTAACTAAAAGCCCTGTCATAGAGGAAGGTCTTAAGCCTAGACTTAAATGTAGTTAGAGTGTCTGCCTCTCTGACCCATGGAGAGAGCTGGTTCCACAGTACCTGTTTTCACAAGTAATCATGGTATTAAATGCTACAATTAATTGATCGTACAGATTCCTAAATACCGCCACTTTCTGAAAAAGATTATATCGGAACCAAAGCAAAGGAAGATGCACAGATACTGGTCCATTTACCTTACCTAACACTGAATTGGTAGGAATTTGAATGTTACGGTGTCATTTGTAATTTAAAAAAAATGATTAAAATAAACTTTTGGAATAGATGACAATTAATGACTTAAATATTTCAAACACTTCCCCCGGGGGATTAATAACTGCTCCTATATTAAGAGTTTAGTAATGTAATTATATTTTGACTATATTTGATTTTACACATCCATAGTGTTGTGAAATGTATTGATGCATAATAATTGTGATAATCGTAATACCGTGATTATTTCTCTGACAATAATCGTACCAAGAAAATCTATAATCGTGACGTCTCTTGTGGCTTCCTGATAGTATAAGTTGGAAATCAAGTGAAAACATCATCTAACAGGATGAAGCGGCTTGTTAATTGTTCTTTACAACTGAATGAAAGCAGTTTAGTAAAAGCTTATCCACCTACTCAGCGCTGTGTTAATTGTGCTCATCTTTTATCTCATAAAGCTGCAAAACAAACTATCAAAATAGAAGAACAGTTAAAGGTCCGAGGTCAAGGCGATGATGCTGGCTTCCTGCTCTGTGCTGAGTGACACAGAGGTGAGGCGTGGACGGAAGTGTGGGAGAGCGAGAGAGGGAGATACTGTAGAGAGAGAGAGAGAGAGCAGAGAGAGAGAGAGAGAGAGATAGCAGTGGAGAAATCCCATGCTCGCTCACTCCCACACCTTTTTTCTCTGGCTGTATTCTGGCTCTGGTACCTCATGCTGCAGCAGTGAGACTCCAGCAAGCAGCCGAGTGATGCCAACGGTTTCCTCGCCGTCTCTCTCCTCAGAGCAAGATCTTCTTCTCCTCTCTCTGCCTCCTCGTTCAACTTGTCTTCTCGTCTCCCCTCTGGGGACAAACAGTCGTCTCCGCGTCATCTGTCCGTCAAAAGCCTGTTTTCTTTTCCTGTCTTTGAATCAGAGCGCAGGAGGAGGAGGAAGCCTGTTGATTTCAAATTAGCGTGGACTGGGATTGTGAAGATTGTCTCAGTAGAGATCGCTGATCTTACTGGATGTTTTGACTTGCTGCTGTTGTTTTACTGGGAATCCTAGATCCTAGAGTTATGGACTGTGTGCTTTCAGAGTGGATCGAGGTGGATCTGTGATGTGGATCCATCTTCTTCTCGTTGCTTTTTTTTCCTGAAGCAACTCTTGTGGACAAAAAAAAAAAAAAAAAAAAAAACTTATATCACCTCTTATTATTTTTCTTCACATGCCACCATGTTTGCCAGAATCTTCATCCCTAAGAAGCACCGGCAGCGCTTCGACGAGGCCGTCTCCCAGAACGTGATCAACCGGCTGTGCCGCAGCAAGAGCATCAGCGAGCCGCAGGGCAGAGTGCGGCGCAGTCGGAGCGAGGACCACTCGGAGCGTCGCCACGGGTCCAAACGGGCCAGCTCCGTGCCCAGGGATGGAGGAGAACCTGGAGGGAGGGGTGACGGAGAGAGAGACCGGGGCTTAAGGAAGTCCGTCTCTGGGATGCCTGCACATCCCCCCATCGGACCCAATCAGAGGTGAGCAGATGAGTATGAGTTGTTTCCAACAGGTTAATCTCTACACATAATAACATATCCAGTCATTCACTGACTTATTTCAATATTTTTGATCATTTTGATAAAATAAGAATCAAAAGACAAAATATGTGATTTTATCTTGTTGCTCCTCTGTTTACAGCCTAAAGCTCTGAGTCCAGATATGAAACTAAACTTAAGAAACAAGATCTGTGTCGATAAGAATCATTTAATATAAGTTACAATGTATTTCTATTTCTGTCCTTCACCTATTCAACATGTTAAATCTGCATTTAGCCTCTGACCGTTCCACCTCCTCGGCTCAGTCTCCACCCACAAACACACTGATTACACGACTGTCCACTTAATAACAGTCCCAACGGGGTGTCGGTGCACTCCCACACTCCCACGCTAAGCCAGCTCACTAAATCCCAAGATCTGTCTTCATCCACATGAGGAGAGGGAAACGGTGCAGGGCTGAATACTGAATATGTCGAGAGTCAACATTTGGCAGGTCACGCAGCAATACTGTAGGAGACAAACTGACAGTGTCAGATGGGAGAGATTACATCATGTGGTCACAATATGAAGTTGCTGATAGATAGATAGATAGATAGATAGATAGATAGATAGATAGATAGATAGATAGATAGATAGATAGATAGATAGATAGATAGATAGATAGATAGATAGATAGATAGATATTATACATTGTCTTCTAAAGAGATTTGGATTTTGAATGGAGTTGCCCCCAGATGTGTGTGAAGTATTGTTTTACTATAACTACAAAAGAACATATTGATACTCTAAATCAATCAGTATAGATTGACCATTGTCTACTGTGGCTGATATTGGAGCTGCAGCACAATGTGCCAGTCGTTGGCGTCTCAGTGGATTCCACTAGTGACTGATCGATTCTCTTTAGGTTGTTATGTAATATTTTGAGGCTCAGTGACTTCATATTAAATCAGAAGAGGCCTTGAGCAGCCTGACAGTCGTATACAGTCAGTTCCTCAAATGTTCTCAAGGTTGATGTCGCTCGCTGTGGCTTTGCAGCTCCACATCCTCCTCACACACACACACACACACATGCACGCAGAGCACAGAATGCACCGATCTGCATTTAGCTTGTCTTACATAACAGCCAGTAACTGCAGATATCAAACAATACGTTTGTCTGTTTTTTCTGTTTCTCCCCCTTTTTCATCTTTTTTTTTTTGCCCCCCCTCCCTGTTTACATATCAAGGCAGTGTTTCCTTGAGTCGTTTCCATGGCAACATGCTGCAAGAGTGTCTCAGCTTTAATGTAACGGGTACTTCCAGAGTGGCTTCCTCCACTGGGGGTGAAAGAAAATGAAGTGCCACCATCAGCAAAATGTCAGAGCTTGTTTCTAAATTGAGGGGTCCTGAAATATTTTTATTTCCACCGGAAGATGTTTGAGCAAAAACACAGAGAGAAAGAGAGAGAGAGAGAGAGAGCAGGTGTGTGGAGTGATGTGCAGGGTGAAAAAAAAAAAAAAGAGCATCATCCTCTCCGCTTGGTCAGACTCCCACAACAGGAAGTGACAAATCAAAACAAAAGTGAAGCACAAACAGCCTCGTAAACAGCGGAAGGTGATGGCTCCCTCCAGGGGACAGCTGGGCCGCCGGGCCGTTCACAGACATACTGTTACGCATCAGCGGCGCTAAATGATGTCACAATCTAAACAATTGACTGGTTAGTGGGCTGACAACAATTATAACAACTGATTAATCATTTAATCAGAGGTAGCAGACCAAAGAAATACACGGTAAATAGTTGAGATTACACAGAGATAGCATTTAAATGTAATTTGACACATTTTTGTTTGAAACTGAAATGATTTATTGTCCTGTTAAAAGTGCTCTATTGCTCAACAATACTTTGCCCATCAACACAAAACAACATCTTCAAAATTTACATTTATCCAAAGCAGAGAAGAAAAGCAATTACCCAATATTGAAATAATAATCAACCTTGATATATTTCACAGTTTCAACACTGCACTGAACCATATAGTAGTGTGTGTAACCTTGAGAAATGAACAGCAGTGTCGCTCTGAAAGGAGAAGTGTGGAACAAATGTATTCTCTGGTAAAAGGTCGTACGGTTGCGACAGGAAAGGCTCCGTTCTATTAGTGATGCAAAAGAGGTGCATTACATAATTATATCAGCTAAAAATATTTAATTTCAGTGTGGAAAAGAAAAAATGGAAGAATTCGTGTCACCCCGCCGTAAATGATCTGTTCGCTCCTTCATCTCACAACCCATTTCCGTCTCCCCCTCAGGATCGTCCGTGTCTACAGGGGGAAGAAGAACTTTGGTTTCACGCTGCGAGGTCACGCTCCCGTCTGCATCGACTCCGTTATCCCAGGTAAGAACCGGTGCAGCAGAGCACGCCTCCTCACCGTGTGTGTGTGGAAGGTCGAACCAAATATTGTTCTACTGCATGTCGGCAGGCGAGGAGAGGGGGTGGGTAATGGTGGTGGTGGTGGTGTCGGGAGGGGGAGTGGATGCATTTTATGTGGGAGAGTCTGTTGTGATGCCAGCCGCTGGAGGTCGAAGGTGATCAGGAGGTGTTTTGTGTGTGTGACTATGAGTGTACCAGGAAGTGGATTTGTCTGACTCACCAATAAAATGTTAAGAGGAAAACACTGAGGACAGGCTGTGCTGTGCTGTAACACACGCTTACAGCTGTTACAGTCGGGGATTTTACACTCAACTCCTCTTTGGAGTCGGAGCTTTCTACCTGCTGCTTTTATGTTTTTCTTCACAGTGAAGGCTACTGTAGGTCTAACAGTCAGGGAATGTATCAGTTCTGTTGACTCTTATGTCCTGTGCCTTGAAATCACTTACAAATGAGCTCTAAAACAAATAAAGGGTTACATAAGCATCACATAAGCCGTTTTCCCACTAAAATTAGCGGGTCGACGCGGGTTTTTTAAACGCGGGTCGACCCGCTAACAATCGGCATTTGGCCCCTTTCCCATTGACCAAAATGAGCCGAGTCTGACCCCCTGCTGAGGGATCAGACAGAGCATAAACCAGTCGCCCCGCTCTCATCCGCGGTGCAAGAGACACACACAGTCATGCCACAGCCACAGCCGCGGAGTGTCCGTCCGCCGAGGCAGACTCTCTGGCTGGCTGACCTGGAGCACCAGGACCGCGGAGGACAGAGAGTCTGCTGCGGCTGGATGACGGACGTCCACGACACAACACGTCAGTTAAACAGACTGTCGCTTCTTTTCTTTTCTTTTCTTTTTTTCTATCGTTTTTGGTCAGTGTTCTCTGATGTTTTGATCCCAGTCTCGGATGAGAGCAGAGCGGAGCAGAGCTTTGTTTTGGTACGTGATATGAGACGCGACCGGCGCGATGACGTAGCGTCACGTAACGTTCAGTGTCATCACGTAAATTAGCGGGTTGACGCGGGTCTGGCGTTCCCACTGCAAGCCGTTCGGAGCCGAGCCGATTAAAGGCGATTTTAACCCGCGTCGCTTGCCGAGTCGTTTGACCCGCGTCGACGCGGGTCAACGCGGCTCGATGCGCCTTTCCCACTGCCACCAAAAGCCGATTGTTAGCGGGTTTAAACGGGTTTTTTGGCCAGTGGGAAAGGGGTAATAGTTTTATAACACAAAGTACCTTTCTGCTGTAGTTTCCCTCAGAGAATCCCAGAAGAGCTTCATTGTATCCAGATCAAGCAGCTTTTATTTCTTTACTTGAATTCACTTATAATACACTAGGATTATATAGAGTTTGATGTTTTGCAAAATGCACAGGGGCACCATATGTGGGTGAGAAAATCAGATTAGTAAGACTTGAAGGTGAGACTGACAGAAATACTGAAACTATTACCTGGTGTCACCCTGTTCATTCACTGTCTTGCTGAGAGTAAGATGCAGGGCCGTTGCATAGGGGAGAAATGTGACGAAGTAGGGCCTACAAAACCCCCCAGGAGACTGATTTTTGTTGTGACTAAATTCCTCTTAAACACAGTCAATCAAAAAAGTGGTGATGAAAAGTCAGGGGGTGGGGACCCACGTCAGTATTTTTTCAGGGGGCTCAGAATTCCTAGCAACGGCCCTGGTAAGATGTGTAGATGCAACATGAAAAAGCCTGACTCCAGATAAGTGGTGAGTGGACTGCACTTATATATAACTGGCAGGTCTTATTGACCACTCAAAGCACGTAGCATATTTGCCACATTCACTGATTCCTGAGTGACGAGGGCTTCAGTATTTTTCCTAAGAAGGAGCCAAGAATCAAACCAGCGATATTCTGATTAAATCCACCAGCGCTGCTAAAACTCACTAATAAACACATTATATTTTGTTTGTTTCATTCACACTTATGAGTTCCCCAGGGTCCCTAGAAACTTTTTATTGCTCTAATTCCTAAGTAGTAACTCAGTTTAACTGTAGTTGGTCTGTTTTCACTGCTGAAGGAAGTTCTGGATAATGTATGACTGGCTGCTTTGTACCAGACACATTACTACCATTAAAATTCAACTCTGTTAAATATTTGTGGGGGTAATTTCTACTTGTAGCCCCAGGTGAACATTTTAATGACTTTTTTTTTTTCTTCTAAATTTCCAGCACTTGAAGGTTATTTAATTAAGTGTTATTGCTTTGTGAAATAAAAGTAGCAGACAAGAGAACCTGTGAAGTTACTCCTCAGGGAATTTGCCAGATTCCTCTGTGAGTAGGGAGGTGTGTGTTGCACGCGTGTGTGGTTGTGTGTTACAGTACGTGTGTGTTTGATGATGACGGCACCATTCCCTCCCACCTCCATCTCCCACAATGGTGTGCTGGAGCGGCCAGAGCGGGCTGACTCAGTGGGCCTTATGGAGGCTGATATGGAGATGGCGGGGGCGGACAGCATGTGTCTCATCGTGATGTGAACACACATGGTTTATCGATAAGCAGGAAACAACAAGCTCCACGATATGAGGGTCTGTTCTCGTGGCCCATGAGCTGCACACACACACACACACACACACACACACACACACACACACACACACACACACACACACACACACACACACACACACACACACTACCATCATCCCAACTGTAGCGATGACAGATGAGGAGGCGATGGATTCCAGATTCCACCGGAGATTGTTTTGACAGCACTGTTTCCTTACGTAATAAGATTTAACACGGAGATCATCCCGTCTGTTGATGGGCTTTGTTGGGTGTCACACACAGACTGACAGCATCACATTAGTCACCATCTCTCCCTGTTGAGCCGGCTGCTCCATGCACCTTGTTAGCCGCTGCCTTGCTCTCTGGTTGATGTGTGACCGTCTGTCTCCCTCTCAGATAGCCCTGCGGAGGAGTGTGGACTGAAACCAGGCGATCGTATCCTCTTCCTCAATGGACTGGACATGAGGTTTGTCTTTAAATGGACACCATTTTATCATTGTCATTAATATAACCGCAGCAGTAGTGTTGAATATCAGGGCTTGTTTGTGGTATGAAAACATCTCCCAAAGCGCCAGAGAGCACATGAAGCTTTTATATGATTTTGTCAAAAGTTCCTCTGTCATCGTTACTTCGCTGTCCCCCTCAGGAGAAAATGGAAGACAGAGCCCTGAATTAAATCCTCAAAAATGTGTTGCTTTACAAAATTTATTACCACATCTGACTCTTCTTTGTGGCAGAAAGACGGTGACGTTTTTTTTACTCTAGAGACAAGTCGAGTTTTAACAAGTCTCAGAGTGTTCAGCCAAGTTAGCAGCCCTGTGAGGTGAATACTGATGTTAGTTTGCTTTAATGTAATTCTGACAGTGATGTTTGATGGGAAATGTTTCCTCTGGTCCCCATCTTATATTAGAGTCAGTGTGCCAGCATTTTCCTAATATGTTAACACTAATCCGACTAGAGATTATAATTAATCAAGAAACCTGAAGCTCATAGATTTTAATGGATATGTTAAAAGATTGTGCATTTCTAAATCATAAATTAGAATAATTAATAGATAACTGGGAAAAATTGATTCCCTATGTTACAGAGAAACCACTCGAAATCACTCGTGGCATTTGTGGCTCATTTTCTCTGTCAGTTTTTTCTTTCTATAAACACAAACTTTGTTGAGGATTATTTTGAGATCTGTTACAGACACAGCAACGTCATTCAGCTTGAAATCTGAGACACATTTGAAGAAAATATCCGACTGATGCTGAATGAAAAATAAAACAAAAACAAAAAAAGATCACAAAGGGAATTCAAATCAAAACAAAATTGAATGACACATTCATCCAGCCGTTACATAACTGTTATTTCAGTCTGGACCAAAGTGGTGGGCCGACAAACAGACCGTCGGACCGATGCTGCCGTCCCCAGAGCCGTGCCTGGCGAAAAGAGATACACAAGATTATACACTGAGCAGGAAATTGATCGAACACATGACAAATGCACAGTTTGCAGGATATAGCACTAGATTACACTGGTATTGATTAACCATGCTGTGTGTGGCTGCAGGTACAGCGTGTGTGCACGGGGGCAACGCACGTGAGCACAGGCCTTTATGTAAACTGGACTTCTCCCGTAGGAGTCGTGGTAGTTCTTTTGTGGACTTTGCAACTTCTCGACCTTCTGCCTCTGGAGCTTCAGAGATCGAATGTGGGAGTGCAGATAAGAAATTCATCACGGCTGAAATTGAATAGCGCTTATACAAGCTCGGCAAACACGGCCAATCAACGGGCGCATCGGCCAACATATCCAGTGCCGTGTGAATGAACAGTGTTGCTCACCCTGCCACCTTGATAGCCATGTGATAGGAGAAATGCAGAGCTGTTCCCATGGCTGCCTGATGTACTGGTTTGATTGGCGCTGTATAATTTTCGCCGCGCTCCCTGATAACACGGTGCCGCAGCAGTAGGAGGTGATCAGGAAAACAGTGGGAGTTGTTCACCACAGAGAGAAAGAAAATAAAGTACATGAGATGTGGGAGCTTTCACCGTGTTGTTTACAAAGTGAACGTATGCTGAATAGGAATGTTAGATACAGGACTCTTAGAGCAGTCGACACACTGTGAAGCAAAACATTTCAGTCCGAGTTTGTTTGTATTTGTTCATAGATTACTATTTATTTCTCTGGCCAAGTTAATAATGTAATTTCCCTGCAGTAATAACAAGTGATCCTGTGTCTTTTTCAAAAACTTATATTCTCATTATAAGGTTTAAAAAATAATAATTGTTTATGAGCACAATGAAACAATTTGTAATTTTATCCTCTGAACCCTAAGGAGCCCTCAGAACTTTTAACAGCACCTCACTATCTTCATCAGTGTGAGACTTTGGCCACCAGGTTACAATTATACAGTTCGATTTACAAGTGACTATAAATATTCATATTATATCATTATGAGCTTTGGGAGCAGGATCAAATTGTTACGTGGGAGGATGTTTTCCTGCCAGGGGATCACAGCATGAAAAAAATGCTACATACAATTCTGTTTTATTTCTTCATTTATTTCTACTTTATGTTAGTTTAATAGTTTCTACAGTATATGTTGCATAAAATATTAAAAATACTGGATAATTTCACTTCTTTACATTATTTATGCCCTATAGCACTTGGGAGACTTCATCTGAAAGTCCATCCTCTCCATCCATTATTAACATCTGTGCAATCTCTCTGTGTAGGAACTGTTCCCATGAGAAGGTGGTGTCCATGCTGCAGGGCAGTGGGGCCATGCCCACTCTGGTTGTGGAGGAGGGTCCCTCAGACTACTCTTCAGACCAAACGGACCCAGAGGAGTCTCCTAACCTGGCCCCCACCACCTTACCACGCTCTAGGTCAGTGCTCGCCAACAAAACTGACAAAGAAAAAAACCCAACACATTTAGATAGATACACAAAATGAAAATGCTGATGGTGACTGTGTCGGCTGTCCAGGTCTCCAGCCCTCAGCTCTCTGCAGTGGGTGGCAGAGATCCTCCCACCAAGCATCAAGGTCCATGGGCGGACCTTCAGCCAGCAGCTGGAGCACCTGCTGACCATCCAGGAGAGATACACAGTCTGCAAGGCCCTGGAGACCTTCTTCCAGCACAGGTCAGTGGGATGGAGGGGGATATGTTGGTCTCCAGCGTGCACTGATCCAGTGTTAAACATATAGAGAAAAGCAGAGGGATGACAGAGAGGAGAGAAGCTGCTGCTGGAGGGAAGAGATGGAGCAGCTCAAACATCTCCACACCACACAAATCTGTAAAATCCAAGGCAATATTTATACAGTAGTACGTTTGATATTTCATCTTCTTAAAAAAAACATGAGAAAAGAAAAGAAAAGAAAAGAAAAGAAAACATGAGCTCCTGAGGACCAAGCAGTAGGTACAGAGTGTAACTTTAAGCTCAGGTTCCATCATCTGCTCCTCTACGTCTGTGGTGAGACAAATACTGTAAGAAAATTAGCTGTTGCTTGGGAAACAGTGTTTTTAGCATATATCAGGAAAGGAAGAGACAATGATTGATGGATGAAGAGCGCAAAAACAATAAAGACGCAGAAGCTGAACAAGAGGCAGTGGTAACATTTCCTAAAGTGTGGAGGGGAGAAGAGGAGAAGGAAGGTGAATCTACTCTGCAGATGATGTCAACGTGATGCAGCAGGATTATAGAGGAGAAAAGGCAGCTGAATTGTACTGTACATGGATACAGTATAAAACCCCAGAGGCATGAATCTTAGCACAACTGACATCCCTGTTATCCGCCCACCTTTTTTATAATCTGTTTTCATCCTCAGCTTTACGTGTCCGCACGCATGCAAATACTATACATCTAAGTGAAATCCTTGCATCGCATGGCGGTAAATTACCCAGCAGCAAATAGGGTTGTGTTACATAAGGATTACATGTATGGCCATGTGTGTGTTTGTGCGTGTTTTGCAGGAACGTGGACACCCTTATAGTAGACATTTTTCCTGTGTTGGACACTCCAGCCAAACAGCTGATCTGGCAGTTCATCTACCAGCTGCTGACCTACGACGAGCAGGAGCGCTGCCAGGGCAAACTGTCTCGCTTCCTCGGTTTCAAGAGCAGTGGTGAGTTTGTTATGTTTTGTTATCCACTGTTTTTTGTTTGTTGAAACAGACACAAAGAAGCCCGTTTGTCCAATAATCGTTTAAGTGAAGCATAATGTGTGTGTGTGTGTGTGTGTGTGTGTGTGTGTTTTTGCAGCCGTGTTAGAGCCTGACGCAGGTCCGGAGCATCACCGGCGGAGCAGCTCCATGCGCGTGACGGGAACGTCGTACCGCGGCATCGTCCGAGAGAGGAGCTCCGACGACTGCATCATCGGGACTCACCTGGGAATGGGTACGAGGCACAGAACATCCAAAACAAAGACGTTTCCCTCCAGTGAGACGTCGCTGATGAACAAGGTTTTATCGGCCTATAGCACAAAAAACATTATCATCCATCTCCAGGGGGTTGTTTGCATTTATAGAGAGGTTTCATCAGCTCCCAGCTTCTTGCTGCATTAAAACCTCTCACGAGTATGGAAATTTCATAACTGAGCTGAGACTTTCTGCTCTGACACATCACCTTTGTCCTCTGTATCTCTTTAGAAATTCTCTTAAAAACTTTCCTTTTTAAAAACACAAGTGTGCCTCAACAAACTCTCAACAAACCACACTGTTTTAGGTGATGGTGGTTTGTTCCGTCCTCTACTCTAAGATAAAAAAAGATTGTATTGATCCCAGAGCTGAAATGTACATGTTACACAAGAGACTGGCAAAGGGACAAGAAAGTGAGAATAACATGTACACAACAATAATAAACCACTGTTAATGTAGAATATGTGTACATACAGTAGTTTATATAACATAGATTGAAAAAGGAGCAATATGGTGCGTGAAAGGGTTTGCATTGGTATCCAGTTAAATATTAGACATAGCACACAGCTCATTCATTTAGTTCTCATAGTTGTTGTAGCCCTTTTTGGGTTCAAATCCCAGCATATATAGAGATATAATAAAGTCAAGGGAGAGATAACAACACAGCCTTTCCTTTCCTGCGCTACTAATATTCCCTGGAGCAGGACTTGGAGCCCCACCGGCTTTGAACTGCTCAGAACTCAGTAATCAGAGCTGGCTCTGCGCTGGTTAGCTCCCAGGAGGGGCTGTTTGTAAGTGCAGCGGGATGTTGCTGGAAAACAAGCGTTCTCAGCAAATCCTCTGCAGGTACTTGAAGGTTAAAAGACCAAAAACTGTCACCACCTGTTCACACATGAACTCCACTTCTCAGCTCTCTTTGCTTTTGACCAGCTCTATAAGACCTATTCATTCAAAAGCACATGTTTTTAATCCATCTGTGGCTGTTTTAGGCTTCAGGAATTTCATTCATAGTTTCCCCGTTTTTTGTCGTCACCGTGGCTAATTCTCGTTTTAGTATCTCAGCTTTTCCCTCGTGCTCTTCCACACTGTCCTGCTCCTCCACACGGAAAGAACCTATAGGTTTTAATATAGGTTTGAATATGTGACATACATAAAATTGGCCGTTTTCATATATATGCATATATGCTATATATATATATATGCAGCATATATGCACAAATAAACTGCATATAGGTTTCATATATGCGCATATATCCTCATGAGGATATATGCACCATATATATCTATAGCATATGTGCGTATATGAAAATGGCCAATGTTATGTATGTCACACATATTCAAACATATATTAAAACCTATAGGTTCTTTCCGTGTGGGCCGCTTCACCCTCTCTCCTCTCTCTCTGCTAGAGGTGGACAGATGACGAGGCTTTCCTTCCATGTGTCACTGTTCATGCTTTATTGTGCTTTAGGAATTCATGTCGATGAATCCGGGAGCCCGGAGGAGAGGCAGTCAGGAGATGGAACCTCCTTCCCCGAGTCCCCTGACCTCAGTCATGTAGGTACAACCGCTGCTGGTCATGTTATCTGTGCTCTCTGCTCTCACATCATTTGAAGGTCTGCTCATGATTACTGCAACTCCACATATGAAATTTGATTTCCTAAAAAAAAAAGCAGCAGATCTTCAAAGCAAATAAAGTGTGGTGCTAACCATCTGGTCATGCCTCCACTCATAGATGACAGGTGTGTACACGGAGCTGGAGAACGTGTACGCGGGGAAGGGTGTGCCTCCGCTGCAGGGCGGCTCCTCGGCGGAGCCCGAGAGGCCGGGACAGACCGAGGCCTTCGGGCGCTCTCTCTCCCCCCTCACACTCCCCCCTCTCACAGGTACTCCGGGGCTGACACATACACACGCCCCCAAACGCCCACCTACACACAACAGTGAACACACTCGACGCTTTCATCAGTGACTCCCACCCATCTGCCATCACGGTCCAAGATTTTGCACATGGGATCTTGATGTTGGGTCCTGGTGGTACATGACTGATGCCATGTTCATGTCATGTTGTATTTGTGTCAGTGCATTTAATTAGAGAAAATTAGCAGCTTTAATCAATCTTGATATGAACATGGCACAAGAGGAGTGGACGTTTGAATGTGTTTGATACAAAACTCATTCAAATCTTCCAATCTATTTGTGTGCGCATAAGCCTGCAGTTTACCTTTTTGTTGCCATGGCTCCCCTCTCAGAAGAAATTATCCCCAAGGCGACAACAAGAATGGCCAAGAATGTCACACATTATTTCTAGAGGGATTAAGTAGTTGTGTAAAATGTAAAAAATTCCCAGCACCATGTGGCAGAAACATGTGCGGTGTTAAAGGAATAGTTCACTCAAAATTGAAATTTCACTCCTTATCTACTCACCCTCATGTCGACTAAGGGCTGGGAGAAGTTTCAGAGTCCTCCGTGGCTTCTCTGAGTTACAGGGGGTCTCGGCATAGCAGTGCATGTCCATATAACGGTTGCAAATGGATACCAACTGTCTTCGTAACAAAAAGACACACCACAAAACATCCATGCTCCAAAAACAACACCTCCATGCTGTGTCCGTCTTGTATTGAAGCCCCGAAATGCGAAATTGTTCAGAAAAAAATTAAATAAGTCTATATTTCAAGCTTGTGTACGAAGACAGTTGGTATCCATTTGCAACTGTTATATGGACATGCACTGCTACGCCGAGACCCCCTGTAACTCAGAGAAGCCACGGGGGACTCTGAAACTTCTCCCAGCCCTTAATAGTCGACATGAGGGTGAGTAGATAATGAGTGCAATTTGAATTTTGGGTGAACTATTCTTTTAAACATTCCCAACAGCAGCAGCAGCAGCCATCTTTAATCTCTGTTCTTGTACAGGGAACCGTAAATCGGGGCTGTCCCTGTCCTGGAAGGAGCCTCTCCCCACCCCCGTGTACGAGATCCACCACC
The DNA here is from genome assembly GCF_905171665.1 of Trachurus trachurus. Taxonomy (NCBI): domain Eukaryota; kingdom Metazoa; phylum Chordata; class Actinopteri; order Carangiformes; family Carangidae; genus Trachurus; species Trachurus trachurus. The sequence continues at coordinate 19,568,096 of NC_139913.1, read as the reverse complement.
AGAGCAGCGTGGACTCCAACCCCTACGTCAGCCTGGAGAGCCCCCCGGCCTCCCCGCAGCACCCGGGCAGCGACCCCAACACGCTCACCCGTCGCAAGAAGCTGTTCACCTTCTCGCGCCCGCCGCGCAGCCGCGACACCGACAAGTTCCTGGACGCCTTGAGCGAGCAGCTGGGACACCGGGTCACCCTGGTGGACGACTTCGTACCCGGGGAGAACGACTATGAGGAGGTGAGGAAACCACTGCCTCCAGTCGAGCACACGCCATCAGCTCTGTTTATACAAACACAGCACATGCATGTGTTTATGCTATTTTAAGCCCTGATTAGTTTTTAAGCTTACGATGTCAGTATTTTAATATGTTAATTTGTTATTCTTAGCTGCACTATTTTTGGTTTTTCCTTTCACTGAACTGGCAGCTCTGAGAGTTAGCAATATGCTACGGGGGTTCCTCTCTCCTCCTCAAAGTTTTTCTAGGAAATAAACGAAGTGGGAAGCAGTTTGACACATTTCACACACAATAATTTTATCGCATCTACAGTAAGCCTTCTACTCCTCAGAGATGGGATAACCACCTTAGTGTTTGCTACAGTAAAATGAATTCCAATTTCAATTTAATCTATATACAGTACTGCAGAATCTTAACTGTTATCTCAGCAATTTTCTTTTCCCTCCCTGACTGGTTGTGTTCAGCAGTGTGGGGCCCAGCAGGAGGATAAAAAACAACACAGTACTGCAGCTGCCATATAAAGATGTTGCAAAGTCTTAGAGATTTCATGTTGCACTGTTTTGCAGCTGCACAAACAAGCTGAACTATATTTGTGGATTAAACAAGAGAAGCTGAACCCAAATGAACTGACTCACTGCCTTTAACTTGTCAGTTTGCTGACGTTAGCACCAGAATCTATAAAAAAGCTAAACACACCACTGACAGTTACCCAAGGCCACTTCTTCATACTATACTGTCCTTGAGTAGAAGTCACATGTGTGATCACACCTAGCATCGCAGTCAGCTGCTACTAACTCACAGTCACTGGTGCAGTGAAAGGAACAAGGCATTACGGGGCAAGGAACTTTAATTTAATTCAATGCTTCCCCTATTACATTTAAAGCTGCTACATGGATCATACACAAATATAATTTCTAACTTAGTTACAATTGAATACTTCACTGTTATCATTTGAGATAATGAATAAAATGAGGCTCAGTTTAGCTACTTGTACATTTTCTACCATAAACCTACAATAAAAAATGATATAGTATCATCATTATCCTTGGTGCTGTAAAGCAGTACCACAGATTTGCTGTGTAACCTCACCCAGCTGTACACAACGGGCCTCTGCACTGCAAATCCGTGTAGCGACTGTAATGGTCTTTGTGTTCATGGTAATTATACTACTGTCTCACATTCACATGCTAAAATGTTATATTTTGTCATGTTGTATTTACTATTTTATTGTATAATGTTGCACTAAGAACAGACAATCTGTTGTTTGAGCATTTCATTATTATCAACAACTGAGCAGATGAACATGTGATTATAGTCATCACGTTGTAGTGCATAGCTGCATGTTCACGCTACAATGAACACTTGTGTCACATGAACAGATATATGAAGGTGATTGTCTTGGTTTCAGAAGAAGAGGTGTGACTGTAAGTAACACATGATACTCAGTTATACAGTTATAGAGTTATTATATCCCAGTGTTTCTTAATGGAGATCTAAGGTTATGATAAGGTGCTGGCTGATGTTATGTCATGTGACCAACATTAGACCTTAGTCTCTGTTTTTAGAAATACATATAGTATGTAATTAACTGGGTTGCACTCAATTTAAAGCTGGCATTGTTTTTATGTTGTTTTGGGAATTTTACAGTAAACTTTGCATTGTAATCTTTGGCTGTTATAAATAGATGAGTAATGCATCTGATGCTGTCTATCTGCACGTGTGTCAAAGCTTGTAGACCAGCAGCTTGCATTTTATTTTATTTTATTCTTTTTTGTTGCTTTTATGGCCTTTATACCCCATAAGAAGAAGAAAAAGAGAAAGAAAAATAAATAAAATAAAAAGAATAAGTGCATTTAAGTTTTACAGTTGAAACTCTTGGTTGATAGTTGTTTAATTGGCTATACAGTAGGAGTATTAGCTAAACCTAACAGTAACAAACTGTCAGAACCTAAATTAGCCTGAATTGTCCAGAGCCTCAGCAGAATCTACTAACCTAGACGAGCTACAGTACACTTTTTTTCTGCTATGTGAACATTGTGGCTGTCGGGTCTGATGATACTCCTCTCCTCCCCACAGATGAGTTTCCTGGAGGACCAGGAGCTGGGCTTCATGCCGCGGCACCTGAGCAGCGGCAGCAGCGAGGAACACAGCAGCAGCGACGAGGCCTCATCTCCCTCCTACTCCTCTGGATCTGAACCCATCCCGCCTCCTCCCACCCAGAGCCCCCCACCTCCACCAACGTTCCAGTCTCTGATCCCGCCCCCCGTCCAGTTCATCGACCCCGTCCCGCCCATCCGCTTCTCCCCCGAGCACATCCCCCGCAGCCGGATGCCCTTCCAGCCGCACCACCCCATCATCCCTCCGCCCCCGCCCCCTCCGCGGACCCTCCTCTCCAGCCGCTCCCCTCTACACAACATGCTCCCCACCAGAGAAGAGGCGGACAGCACCCACCAGCGCATCCAGACCACCTCCACCCGTCTCACACACGGCCACGCCACCACGCTGCGCTCCACCCAGCCGTCCCGCGCCTGCTACCTCCCGCGCCAGCTCAGCCAACCGCAGCCCATCCGCCAGCCGTCCCCGCAGCCGTCCCCTCAGGTGCTGAGACCGAGCCAGCTCGTCCTCCAGAGGCACCACCAGCTCCACCACCAACACAGCTACCAGGGCCCGCTGCCGCCGTCCCTCCAGGAGCTCAGCACCTCCCAGTCCGCCAGCCAAGGCCCCGCAGGCTCCCAGCCTCCAGGGTCCCACTCCACCCTCCCCACTCACACTAAGACTTATGAAAGCACACGGAAGGAGAACCAGTCACAGCAGGTAATGTGTCCTCACAGTGGGTCAGTTACCCACAGTTACAATACCCAAAGACACATTTTATATCCTCTTTTTAAATTGCAGTCCCACACAATCATTGTTTCCCAAAGAAGAAACGAACAATTTTATGATGTCTACTCTAGATATCCTTCCCAATAATACAGTTTTAGCATTATGGAGATATAGTTAAATAAAATTATCAATTCAAATTAAATTACAGATGATATAAGGTGATTAAATAGGTTAAAATATATAGCTGTAGACTGGAGACCTGTCCAGTGTTTCCATGGAGACGTGGTAAAGCCTTTCCCCTCCTTGCTCCCTTTCTCTGTCACTTCCCTTTTTCCTTTACTTTTCTTCCCCTTTTGCTTCTTCTTCTTTCTTCTCCAGTATTTCAGTAAAACAGCAAAGAGTAGAGAGAGATTTATCTTCTTTACCGTCTCATTAATCATCTCTACACCTTCACATTTATCTTATGATCCTGTGGTGGGGCCCAACTCCAGGTCTGGGAACCACTGGACTAAATTGATTTAACACTACAGCATAAAAAAGTTCAAATTTGCTCCATCTCCAACCAGACACAACAATAAAAATCCAGCTAAAATACGATGCCTCCGCCACATGAGACATTTTTATTGAACAAATAGTTCAACTTTTGTTACTTGAAGTATGTTCTGCTGATTTATCTCCTACAAAACAGCAGCTTGTTCCACTAAAATAAAATATCTTAGCACTTCTTCCACCACTGGTGACACATGAGAGATGTTCATTCATAAAAAATGACAGTGCAGGGTGGTGCAGTGCAGCAGTACCACTGCATTAAGCACCTAGCAACAATAATGTCACAGAAAAAAACACCAAGTGTTGGAAGCATCCCTCTGAAGAGCTGTTACTGTCTTAGTGCTTTTACAGAAATAGAAGAGTGTTGCTTCTATTGGCAGTTTGCTCACTGTGTTTCTGTAACACGTCTCAAGGGGACAGAACAAAAGCACAATGAAGGCAACAGGAATATGTTGCTCTGAAAGGACACGCTGCTTTAAAGACAGAAAATATAAAGCACATTTCAGTTTGTGTTCAGTGCGGCTGGTTTTGTAAAGTCTGAGTCCAATTCCTCAGGTTCTGACATCCAGACAGTTTACATGAAACTCTCTTGGTGAAAACATTTGGGTTTTTTTTTGTTTTAACTTGTGAAACTCCCAGATGTAAAAATATCGAATAAGTTAAACAAAGTGTTTTTTCTTTGTAAACTTTAAGGTTCCACCACCGCCACCTCCTCCCCTGCCCCCACCCTGCGAGCCGCCTCCGCTGCCCAAGCCGGGCCACCACGCCTCGGACACCAACCACATGAGTGTGAAGAGGCTGCGCTGGGAGCAGGTGGAGAACTCTGAGGGAACCATCTGGGGTCAGGTGAGTGTGTGAGCTCTTATTACTCTTCGGCATAAGGCGGCGCTTCAGGCCGCAGCTCGGCTTCGGAGCTTAAACACGGTAAACAACAGTCTTCCCACTTCGGCTGTGAGTTTTCTCACTCCTACGTCTCTCTCCCCATATTTGGAAAATAGAAAAAAAAAACTACTCATCTCTTCTGTGGTGTCTCTGATGAGTCATGGTGGCATCAAAGCAGAAGCCTTGTTTTTGTGACTAGAATCCATGCTGGGTTTATCTGCTCTTTTTAGACTTTCTGTTTGTCTCCACCAGCCTGTCAGACATGGATTAAGTCTGATGTCTGGGTACGAAGAGATTCTTCAGACATGTAGGGAATAAAGCCTTGACTGTGTGTGTCTGTGTTCAGCTCGGTGAAGACTCGGACTACGACAAGCTCACTGACATGGTGAAGTACCTGGACCTCGATCTGCACTTCGGGACCCAGCGAAGATCCAGTGAGTGGTTCTGTGCATCTGGTCACTGTTCCTCACCCTGCATCATCACTATCACCATCATCATCATCATCATAATCATCAACAGCGTTATTATTTATCAAAATGTGTGAATTTTGTGTTCATCTATTGACGTCGTCTGTTTTGTTTATACCTTCACAGTTGTGATGTTCTCCATGAGCTGCTTTGGAGCTGCTCCATTCACCTGCTCGTCATATTCATTCTCCATAAGGCACCACTCCCCTCTTCTTCTTTCTTCTCCTCTTGTAATAACACGGCTCTGCCAGAGGAGAAACACACCTCAGCGTCTCCTACACGCAGCATTCTGGCCTCCAGCAATTCAAATGGCAGAGCTGTGTTATTAACCCATCAACCCCCCCTCACCAAGCCACTGTGTGTGTGTGTGTGTGTCTGTATGTGTGTGTGTTGACCCCCGGTGCCTGGAGAACACATCCTTACACTGTTGTTAAAATTATCAGTCTCTCCTCCAGAGCCAGCCTTCGTTTCCGAGAACTTTAAAAAGAAAGACGTGGTGGAGATTCTGTCTCATAAGAAAGCCTACAACGCTTGTGAGTACCACACACACACTCACACACACATCACAGAGAGCCACACACAGCTGAGAGGTTGAGACAAGATATTTTTATCACATTACACAACATTATTATTTTATTCTGTTTTTATCATTTTGGGTCAATTTCAGTTGTAATTCGCAAAACATTCTTAACCCAAACTCCGACTTTACAAATAAAGTGCAAACACTGAGCAGCAATTTTACTAATAGAAATGGGGTAAAACAAAAACTGAGCTGCAGTTCTCTGTGAATTTAAGGACACTTTGTCATACAGCACATTGGTGCACGATGTACAGCTTTGGCAAAAAATAAAAAATAAAAGTTGTAGTTTCTGTACTGACTGATACAAAGAAGAAAAAGGCAAAGTACAAAACAAAATGATCAACTCCCACACACTGTCTGTACTTGAATAATAAAAAAAAAACCTTTGTTTTGGTCAAGCAGCCTCAAAATACCTCATGAAATGCACTGAGCTGACTCATAATTATTGAAAAACTCAGAACAGAGAACAGATTCCACCTGAGAGTCCTCTGCTCACAGTCTTGTTCCTAATGAAGAGACATCTGTTTGTGTTGTTGGCTCACTCACCGCGACAAGATGAAGAGGTGGAAAATGTTTGATCTGTAAATCTGAAGAACCAAAGAGAGAAACAAGAGTGTGGGAAGAGAAGCCGTGGTGAGAGAAAGGTGTGCCGTGTTTGTGCAGGTTTTCAGGAACAGATTCTTACGCCCATCCAAGAGAGAAAGCTGCGTTAGATCTGATGTGGATGAAACTCCATCATCTGATGTGAGCAGGTTTAAACTGAACAGCAACGTGTTGGCGTCAATAAGTTCAGACAGTGATGTTCCATTAGCGACAGTTGACAATCAATAACCATTTTATTTTGAAACGTGATCAGAATTGAGTAATGAACACAATGTTGTGATGCTCTGATAAAAAGCATTTTATTGCAGTGTTTTTTTTATGATTTTAAAACTGGATATAGTGAAAATTTTGTTAAAGTGAAAAGTTTCCTGTCATTTATATAAGTTCTAAATCTTCATTTCAGGATTTAGTCCTAAGTGATACAGTTAGTTTAAATAGCATGTTGCATATAACAAAAACTTGCAGAAAAGCAAAAAACATGTTGTTTGCAAAGGTTTTTATTACAGTGAAGAATAATTTTGACAGCTGGGACTTGTACTTCACTGTGATATGTAGACTGTAGTTTATGATACTGTGGATGACGGGTTCAGTTTCCTGTGTAAGTGAGACTTGTTCCACTTTCTTGTTGAAGTTTTTCCACTTTCTCTCTCGGCAAGTTTTTGGATGTAATTTGGAGTTTTATAATCTGACGCTGCTTTGAACACAGGAGGGAATCTGAATAATTCACAGTGGGAGATGACACATCTTCATAAGGGGATGAAAGGTTTTATGTGTAAATGAGTGATCCATTCCCTCCTTCCTCCCCCTCCCCCTCCTCCTCCTCCTCCTCCTCCTCCTCTCTGCAGCCATCCTCATCGCCCATCTGAAGCTCTCGCCCGCCGAGCTGCGTCAGGTCTTGATGAACATGACCACCAACAGGCTGGAGCCGGCCCACATCAAGCAGCTGATGCTCTACGCTCCAGACGAGGAGGAGGTCAAACAGTACGAGCGGTTCGACCAGGACCCGGCCAAGCTGAGCGAGCCCGACCAGTTCATTTTCCAGGTACAACCGCAAAAATATAAATCAAATAAATCCAACCTGACCCGAGTTTTACAAGCAAAGCAACCATGTAGGTAAACGAGTGGTTTTATGTGTTACAGATGCTGATGGTGCCTGAGTACAAGACTCGTCTGAGGAGTCTCCACTTCAAGACGACGCTGCAGGAGAGGACGGAGGAGATGAAGGTTGCGTACGATTACATCTACAAGGCCTCAGTGGAGCTGAAGAGTAGCAAGAAACTGGCCAAAATCCTGGAGGTAAACATCCAGAGCAGAGAACAGGGATGTAAAACTGTCAGTTTCTATGGTGACAGGTGTTATTAAGTTCTTTTTTTTTTTCTGCCCACAGTTTGTTCTTGCGATGGGGAATTACCTGAACAACGGGCAGCCTAAGAGCAACAGGACGACCAGTTTTAAGATCAACTTCCTAACCGAGGTACAGCGTGGTCACCTGCGCTTTAACCACACTCTGTGTATCTGGATTTTATTTTTTTACCCTCCGGGCGTCATGTCTCATTCTTTCCCTTTATGTCTTGCAGCTGAGCACGACCAAAACAGTGGATGGAAAATCCACCTTTCTGCACATTCTGGCCAAGTCCCTGTGCCAACACTTCCCTGAGCTGCTCAACTTTTCCAGAGACCTTACAACGGTGCCTCTGGCAGCCAAGGGTACGGGGATGTTACAGCAGCGTGGCTCTTCAGCTCGGCTTTCCTTCCTGAGAATCACTGAGTAGCTGAATGTAGCCGTTCCATCCTGTAAAAAAAAATGCTAATTCCCACACAGCAGCCGGATGTCAGCGCAGAGCCGCCAGACTTTACTAAAAACATCCAAATTCATGCAGATTTATGCCGTGTTGGTTCACATTTCAGCTTGATGTTAAAGCCGGTTAATAGTTTGCATATTTAAATTTTGAAAGTGTTTCTAATGTTGTACTGAAATTCATCATTTGTGGGTCTGATTGGTCCAGTGAACCAGAGGGCCATCACCACAGAGCTGGGTGACCTTCACACCACCATCCAGGACATCAGGACGGCCTGTCTGAAGATCCCACCCACCTCCGAGGACCACTTCGCTTCTGTCATGAGCGTACGTTCATAATTAATACACAACAGGAAGTGTATCATAGGTTTTTCATTTGACACCAATTATTTTAAATGCAGCTACTGATTGATGAGATTTTAAATGATTAAAGGAACAGGTCAGCATATTGCAAAGTACATTGAACTGACCATCACCGAGCTGCAGCTGGAGAGAGGAGAGGCATACATTTTCTCAGCAAGTAGCGAATAAGTATATTGTTCACCATTTTCATACCAGATAATAAAATTAAACAAGTTGGTTTTAAGGGAATAGTTCAACATTTTGGCAAATTGGCCCATTGCCATAATCCCTATAGTTTTAGGAGTAGGTTCGTTACCTTTAATTGTCGGTGCAAGCTATTTTTAGAACGGCGGAGCAGAGTCGCGAGCTGCTCAGAGCTACGCTACGGAGGCTTATGGGATTTCTTGGTTTCCCTCATCAAACTCATCAAATACACAATCCAACAACTCCAAAACACTCTCGTGGACAAGTCGCCGTTCTAAAAATAGCTTGCACCGTCAAATAAAGGTAACAAACCTACTCCTAAAACTATAGGGATTATGCCAATTGCCAATTTGCCAAAATGTTGAACTATCCCTTTAACAAATGTTACCAACCTACTGACATGACGTTGTATAAGTGAGATGAGACATACTGTGTGTCTGAGCTGATTCCTGATTTGTTCAGTAGTGTGTGAGTGAAGGAGGAAGTGATACAAGACTTCTTCAACAGCTAATACAGCACTACCATAAATCTGATCTACAGATTTTGGAAAGTAAACTAGTCCCCAGTACAGATAAAGGTCCAGAACGCTGGATACTACATTTCCCAGAATTCCCAGAATTTCCCAACTTGATAGTAATTTGTTGTTAGATTGTCCATCCATGGTGAAAACTCGACTCCTCAGGTTTGAAACACAAACAACCGATGACATCATGGTGACATCATCAGGGTTATTTTCTCAGACTGTAGAAAACCTCTGCAGAGCCACAGACCACTTTGTTATAATTGTTTCTATTGGCTGATTTGTGTGTTCCCCTCACCGCTTGGCCTTGTGCGCCCACAGAGCTTCCTGGAGAACAGCCACCCTGCCATCCAATCACTGGAGTCTCTGCAGACCCGCGCGATGGAGGAGTTCTCCAAGGTGGCCCTCTACTTCGGAGAGGACGGCAAGTCCACCAGCACGGAGGCCTTCTTCGCCATCTTTGGAGAGTTCATTACCAAGTTTGAGGTGAGAGACTGTGCTGTTGTTTTTATGGTAGTCGACAGAACCGGCTAGAACGAGCTTGACGTGTTCCTGAGAGTGAGCAGCTCAGCTCTGTTCTGATGTATGCAGCAGGTGTGTATCAGACTGAAACCCCCAAAACATGGAGGTATTCATTAGTGTTAACACAGACTGACAGCCTGCAGCTAGAAAGTGATTATACAGCAAAGAGCCGCTGTCTGCGGAATAACCGAATGTGCTCTAAATCTGAAAATAATATGGCAAAATACGTATAAATCAAATGAGATTATGGGTTTTGTTTTGCAGAGGGCTCTGAGTGAGACCCAGACTCCAGAAAACCCCAGAAGCCCCAGACTGTCTTCCCCTCTGGCCTGGTAGAAGCATCGAATGCGGGCAGACGTCAGGCCAAACCAACACGGCCAGTTTGGCTCCATTTTCTCTCTGCTCTCCACAACCAAAGTGCCAAGATCACACACACAGAGACACTGAAACCCAACAGGAACAGAGACCACATCATCTATAGCAAACGGAAAGAGACAGAAGGAGAGGAAATCTACTGTTACAGTGTGTAGATAATCAGAGTGCAGCAGCGCTGTTATTCCAGGTGCTGGGTGGAGCAGAAACATTCAGGTGTCCACAGGTCGACTAGAATTCACCACACACTGAAGACTCACACTGGGTTTACATTACTTACATCTCCCTTTAATACACTCTTATACACTTTAATACATGTTACATAGTAAAAGATTCATCTGAGAAACCGTCCTCACACGTGTGGTTGCTTCACTTCATCTCGATGCTGCATTAAAATGAGATGTAAGCAATGAAAACAACTGGTCTGGATATTTACAGATTACTTGCTATGTTTATTATATAACTATACAAAGTTTATATTTTCTATCAGGTCATATTTGAAAATTGTTAAAAAAAAAAAAAAAAAGAAGCGTAGATGTAGACTGAGACAGTTATCTGGGATCAAGAGGATTCCCATGTGGTGTGTATAGTGTGTACAGACAGTGTTTGATCAGACAGTTCATACTCACTGCCTCCCACACAGCAGGGTTTCATCTAAAGGTCTAAAAATAGAGGATATTTGGAGTTTTTAAAACAACGTGAATCCACATCACTGGTTACAGATGTGGTCGTTTTCATCTAATTTACTGTGATTTTAAGGAGCATTGTTGGCGAGAAATTAGATTTTCTTCCCCCTCATGCAGTGAGTTGAAGTGGAAGTCGTCCACCGGAGCTCTGTGTGACTGTTGTCCTGCATATTACATTTCTAATCAGCTGATAAGGATCAGATGACCACTTCCAGTGGAAGCGAAACAAGACCATACAATTGAACCACTGCTGAATTGTTGAAACTAAAATGTTAAAACTGAACTCAATATTATAAGTTAAAAGTTTTAATTCCTTTCTTTGATTTTTCCAGTTAGTAATGTCAAGTTGTATAATTCAGAAAACTTAATTTGCTCAAATTCAATGGGTTATGTGTGGATCTTAAAATTATATTCAAGCAAAAAAATGTGTTAAATTGGATTAAGTTCAGATACCAAATCTTAATTTAAATACTGTAACACTAGAAATTAGCAAATGATCAGGAATTGAATTGATTAGACCCCAGTTCCATCAGTTTACAGCTGGTCAGTCAACATTTAGAGTGAACCTTAAAAAGTGAAATAGTAAAAATCTTAAATGTTTAAGAGGTGAATTCAAAATTCATAATTTAATTTGTTTCAGTGGTTGGTAACTCAATCATATTTAAGTATTCAGAAGTGATAACGTTTCACGTTTACATTTTGCTGCTTCTATTGTCATTATTTTGGCCTTACTTTAGCTTCCATAACATTGTTCACAACGTGCTTTTAGATGGAAGAAAAGGATTACATTAGCCACGTAGCTTCTAGTAAATGAGGCACTGGTCATATTCACATGATCAAGGTGATTCTGCACGAGTGGCTAGAACTGTTTATGGACCACATCCTGTCACATCCACATCCACGTCCTTTACTCTCAACCATTCAGCCTGTGTCTTATTCTGACTGTTCTTCCTAAATCAGATCCAGATTCATTCAGTAAATGCCCTCATTTCTTTACCCATACTGCACCTTTAAGTGAGGGAACACTGACTAGATCAGCACATGGTGACATTTGGCTCATACATCATCTGTTTGATGAAGCGTGTGGGTGGAATAATTAATCTTTATCAACAGTTAGCGTCGTGTCTGTCAGTCCGGTACATAAAAGCCCGGCTGAGGGGACGGCTAATGGCTCTGCACTTTGTCAAGTGTTTGTTTGAGTGTTGTGAACGCAGCCCCGCTTGATGACGTGGGCGACTGCTGAATGAATGAACATCAAAACATGTGGGGAAGAAGAGGAGAAAGAAAAAAAAAAAAAAACACCTAACTGTAAATGGTTACTTCCTGCTTCTCTGGTCGTTATGGTGATCTCATGACTCATCTACAGTACAATGTACCTGTAGCTGTGTTGTTATTCATGACTCATGTTGATAACTATTGTTGAGATTGTAAATTTACCGTTTTTGCTATGCACTGCTCGTCATTCTGATTTTAAATTGTATGCTTTTGTCCAAAGTCCTAGTTTATTTCCTCCCTCCATCCCTCCAGACCTCCGCCCCCCCCACCAGTCTCATTTCATTCCTCCTCCGTGCACAGCAGCTTTAGCCAGGCAGACGAGGTGAGCGCCATCTCGTAGAAGTGCAATCCTAGCTGGTACGAGTGTATAAACTGTGTTTCTTGTCCCAATCAATTGCATGTTGGTGAAGTTAACGTATTAAGATGTGCAGCTGGTAGCATTTCCCCTCCCTGGATATTTTTAGGTTTAACATGAAACCCCATCTCTGTTAGGTTTATTCATTGGTTAATGGCCTACAGGTTCCCTTTTCTAACAGTTTTGTATGTTTTCATGGGTAATTGCTCATGTTTTGTGCTCGTTTTACCTTCTGTTTGGTTCAGTGCTGTCAAATAAAGAACATGTTTTTGATCTATAAAAAAACATCATGCTCGAAAGTACAAACTGTCTGATTTATCTGTGACTCCTGATGAAAACATCTATCTACAGTCTCAGGCATTGACTATCAACTTATGTATTTTCCCCTTTACAGTGATGACATGAATCACTTCCCAGTGCTCATATGAATGTTTTATACAGTGTAAAGCAGATTATTGAAGGTCATGATTTAACAGAAAAATTTAAGAGGTGCAAAAGGAACATTACAAAAAAAAAGTTGTTCCTCGAAAACACAGAAGAAAGCATCAGTTTATTCTGACATATCAGTGGTGTAATGGTTTTTTGAGTGGATCCTCATTCTGTTTGTGTCCTTCAAACATTTTTTCATTTACAGTGAAACACCATGGGTAGTTTTTTTATACTGCATTTTATTTTTAGAAATTAAAGTGTGAAATCGTAGTTTACAGTCAGAACAGAAGCTTCAGCCTCCAGGAACCAGGTATTCTCAGATATTTTTCTACATCTGAGTAATAATTGATAATTTACAGCAACTGATTAATTCCCTGGTTTTTATCTTTATAATCAATGTGGGTTATTTTTTCATATCAGATGAATAACAAATAATAATATTCAATTCTACTTTTTAGAGTTTCTGAGCATTTAACTCTCATATTGTCCACGCACACAGACAGAAACCATGCACAGACTGAAATAGTTTCTTCATATACTTTATTTTCTTTGGAAAGGGGGTATAACCAAGCATTCATATTACATGTTTTTATTCCACATTTGAGCTCACCAGACAGCATACATACAAAACTATGGAGCTTAAAAACGCAGCATTATCCTTTTTGTGGTTTAATGGCATTTGTTTTGTCTCGACGAGCGTGGACATCCCAAGATCGGGAGATGCACGGGGATAAGGCAGCGAGGTACAGGAGCAGAGAGAGAGAGAGAGAGGAGGGGATGATGATAATAATAACAACAACAACAGTAATAATGCTTGATTGTCTCTGAAAAACACAGCAAGTTTTCAGGGCAACTGCAACATCTGAAACTCTCTCCATTGGTACCATATCAAGTCGGCTCTGGAGGAACCACACTCTGTGTTGTGTTCGAGGCCAAAAAGCAAAGCGTACATAGAAAATACAACAAAGCCATCTCTCTTTTTTTTAATATATATATATATATTTTTTGACCCGGCAAAATCTAACACCACATCACTACTGAGGAGTCACAGCGGCGTGTGCTCTCAGCTCAGTGGGAAAGACTTGAAAAAAAAAAAAAAAAAAATCCTCTACACTAGGAAACCACTCATCAGCCTGCGCTCAAGTGCAACATCAGCTGTTTTATGTGTCTTTCTGTTCAAAGATCCAGAGGCTGGGAAAACAAAAAAGAAAACTCTCCCTTCACTACATTCACTCTCACACAGCCTGTCACGTCTTAAGAACAACCAAGATGGAGGAAAAACAGAAAAGGCAAAGAATCACTGACGGCGCTCAGGCTGGAGGTGGTGGTAGGGGGTGGGGGGGGGTCGTTCACCCTGCTACTTCAGCTTCAAATAAACCCCAAAGAAATCAACGCATTTAAATACACAACTCATGTGGAATAATACACAACCGCTGACCGCTTCTATCGCAGAGGGTCAGATCACCGTCCTTACATCCCTGAAACGTAACTGTTGCCAAGACAGCTTCTTGGAAATACTGTAAGTACTAGGAGCCGAGTATAATAATATCCTCCGTGTACGTTGTTGTAATAGTAAATATATAATAATGCTTATTGTATGGTCCTGGGAAGGAACCGATAAGGCATGATTTACATTTAAAGACTGCATTAATTATGTCAAGCCACAGGGAATGTGTGTTTTTTTTTTTTACTTGGTAAATAAATACAAGAGTGAGGGTGGGAGAAGAGAGAGAGAGAGAGAGAGGGGTTTCCATACAAAAAGAAAAAGAAAAGAAAGAGGGGCAACGGGGGATAATCAAGTGTTTGAGGCGACTGGAAACCTGCAGTCACCAGCTACACCTTAAGCAACAGTTTTGGTTTCTATGTACTTTACTGGCTGACCCCCTCCCCCCTTTCCTCCCCCTCCCCTCCCCTCCCCTCTCCCTCCCTGTGCTGCAGAAATACCTTCCTCTTCTTCTAAGGCCATTTATTCAACAGTAAAAAATACAAAAAAAAAAACACCTCACACCAAATTCCACACAGGTCCCATCAGTCCTATATTTTTTTAAGTTTGTTTGTTTCTTTTGGCTTTACCCCCCCCCCCCCTCCCCATGACCCCCTCACTGTGGTCAGTACCCACGCTACATCCGTGTTAGCACAGTGGACCGACGGAGCTACTGGTCCTCGTGCTCTGCTGTTTGCCGCTGATTGTCTGGAGCTTGTTCTGCAGGGAGCGCGGTGTAAAGATAGACATGATGGTGACGTACATATAATGTGTGTGTGTGTGTGTGTGTTGCACTTTACAGTCTTTGAGTCACAAGTCTCCTCGCAACCACATCTGGCACCATCATGGAGGTCAGGTGGCCTCTGCAGGTGAGTAACGGCTAATGACGGCTTTTAAGGCTGCAGAAGAGACGGTGGGGGTGTGAGGAGATCGCTTCACGTTGGCTGCGAGTCGATTTACCCTAAGAGGCTTCAAAGATTCAATTATTTTCATCATCAATTATTTTCTTAGAGCCAATATAGTGAGAAAAAAAAGAGTCCAATTATATTTACAGATGTAAGTTGCTCGTTTTGTCAGATTTTCCTCTTATTGTCACAAAACAGGCAAATATTCACATTTTAGAAGCAGGAACCAGTGAATTCTGGGCGTTTTTCTGAAAGCTGACTCATCGATTATGAAAATTGTTGCTGAGTCACTGACTCTCAGGATCCAACACTGACATTATTACATAAGTCACATCCATGTATGAGATGGAAATAATCGCAGCTAAGCAGTTATATCAAAACTGATGTTCACATCAAGATGATACTTTAGTTTATGATGACATTGCCCGAGTGTATTTAAAATCTGCCGCAACAGTGGTACAAAGCCGGTCCACCCAGAGCTGTGTGACCTCCATCATGGCTGCCAGAAGCTGCATTATGTCACATTAAAGTCCTTCATTTACGCTGGACTGGGAGAAGATAACAGCAGAGTTTGATCTCTCGGAGGAGGCTGCAGGTCCGGGCTGGGACTAAAACAGAAGGAGACTAAAATGAGGTGTGTGTATGAGAGGAGGTGCGTGGGCGTAAATGGACCGGAGCGTGTCCTCGTCTCCTCCTTATAGGACAGTGCTCTCCGTGTCCAGGTCACAGTCTTTGGGAAGAGGCGGGGAGAAGGAGGAGGAGGTGGGGGCCGTCGCTGGCTGCTGGTCTACAGCGAGCTCAGGGACCAAAGCTCGACTCAGCCCTTTGAAAGACATCGCCGGGTCTGGAGGGAGGGGAGAGACACAAGACGGAGGACAAACAGAGTCACGGTGAGGAGAGAGAGGAAACTTCAAACTGAGATAAATGAAGACAAATCCACCAGAACAGAGCCTCAGTCACTGTTTGTGTTTCCGTGCATGCAGACACTCGCACACAACACAACCAACAAGACTCTTCATGCCCACATTCATAATCGCAAACATGTGCGGCTTCATCCTGCAGCATGAAAACATTTGAAGCCGGTGTAAGTTTGCCATCCAAATGAGACTGTGTCATATTTTCCATAGCGTTAAAGACTGCAGCAGAGCAGAGGCTCCGAGTCACAGCAGGGGGCGACGTTTGCTCAGAGACTGCGAGGGAGCGAGGGAGCGAGGGAGCAAGCGAGCGGGGCGGCAGAGCAAACAGGCAGCGAGAGCAGATGGAAAAAGTGAAGTGTGGGTAATCTGAAGCAGGAGCAGTGAAGCGGTTTGGAATTAATCTGCTGTGGGGAGAATAACGCTGGGAATCCACAGTTGACATCTGAGTGACATACAGTAAGAGCTCAAACTGAAGGTTGAAACATCCTCAGCTACATCAGTGACAAGACACAAACAGTCCAGTTATAAACATGCATGTCATGGTTGCACATGCTACATAAAGGGACACTGCTTTCAAACCACTATAATAATACCGAACATAAAAAACAACACACAATACTTCACATTAAAAGGGATAGTTCACCCAAAATTCAAATTTCACTCATTATCTACTCACCCTCATGTCGACTAAGAGCTGTGAGAATTTTCAGAGTCCTCCGTGCCTTCTCTGAGTTACGGGGGGGTCCGCGCAGCAGTATTTGTCCATATAATGGTTGTGAATGGATACCACTTTTCTTCGTCCAAAAAGACACACCAAAAAACATCCAAATACCTCCATACTGCTAGTCTGTAATGCCCCTCTTGTATTGAAGCCCCGACATGAGAAATTGTTCTGAAAAAAATTAAATAAGTCTATATTTTAAGCTTGTTTGTAGCGGAAACTCCCAGTGTAGTGCAAATCTCACGTGATTTGCACCGACCGGCGGAACAATTTTTCATGTCGGGGCTTCAATACAAGAGGGACATTACAGACGAGCACTGGATGGAGGTATTTGGATGTTTTTTGGTGTGTCTTTTTGGACGAAGAAAAGTGGTATCCATTCACAACCATTATATGGACAAATACTGCTGTGCAGACCCCCCGTAACTCAGAGAAGGAACGGAGGACTTTCTCACAGTTCTTAGTCGACATGAGGGTGAGTACTGTAGATAATGAGTGAAATTTGAATTTTAAATAATTTAAATAAAACTCATTCTGCCCACCGACAGTTGAGGGTTTGGTAAATGACAGTTTGTACAAACACATCAGTTTCAAACCCTTATATACTTATATATCACATTTCAGAGACTGGAGATGAAGATGAGTGACTCATGATGGATGAAACGCTCTGATGCCAGACTGTCATATTTTACACATGGTGCCCTGGTGTTTACTCCTCATGGACTCGTGTAATAATAGCTACTGGAAATACCTCGGCCTCGGGAGGAAACAACACCTCGACAGTGACGGTTCAGGAAGGCGAGCGACAAAAGGACGACGCAAGACGGCGAGAAAGAAAAGATCAGGCTAATTTCAGTTTGTAGATTCTTATTTGATGTGATGGTTTCCTTGCTCACCAGCAATTAGCCTGTAATTACTTTAATAAGGCCTTAGGAAATAGGAAATCTATTTGTATGATTTTTCTCCCTTGCTCCAGCTGGCAGCTCTGCACTGTGTTTCCTGTGTACAGTGTTTTTCATAATGACTTGAACCATCAGGTCACCTTCCCTCTTCCTTCTGTCTAATGTGTTTATATTGAGTGTTAAACATCAGACACAGGCCCCTCTTAAAAGGCCGTCCAGTGTAACAGTCGAGCATCAGGGCTGAAGTAAATGAGCTGTGATGGAGGCAGCAGGCAGAGGACGGTGTTCATGGTGCTGCTAGTGAAAAGGTCAATTAACGACA
The DNA here is from genome assembly GCF_905171665.1 of Trachurus trachurus. Classification (NCBI taxonomy): domain Eukaryota; kingdom Metazoa; phylum Chordata; class Actinopteri; order Carangiformes; family Carangidae; genus Trachurus; species Trachurus trachurus. Next base: position 19,550,211 of record NC_139913.1, on the reverse strand, counting down.
AACCTCTCACAGTGTCTCTTTAACCTGTGGAGGTATTAACAACGCGAGACTGTTAGAGAGAGTGCACAGTGTTAATCAGTGACATTCACATAGAGGCTAAAAGGTAAAGTACTGTCCGTGCAGTGAGAGGCAACACTCACCCATCATCTTGTAAGCAGTGGCACAGATCCCGTTAGTATCATTGGTCAGTGTGTTGGGTTGGGGTGGCGGCGGGATGCTGGGTCTGTTCCGCGGCTTGGGGACGGGTCGCGGCCGCGGGAGCGAGCCCGACTGGTAGGGGGACGGGGACGGAGGAGCGGCTACGTCCTGGGTGGCGGTGGAGGGCGGAGGGGTGTCCGGAGGGGTCGGGGTGCCCGGGGGCGAGGGGTCGGCGCCGTGCTGCTGCTGCTGCTGATGCTGATGATGCTCAGACGCGTGCTGCGGCGGGGGGCTGGCCTGCGTCGGGGGCTCGGGGGGCGGATGGCTGGGCGCGTGGATCGGCGGCTGGTTGCTGGAGTGGCGTCGGGGCGTGGCGCACGGCTGGGTGGCGGGAGAGGTGGGCGAGGTGGGGGAGTGGCTGGACAGCGGTCTGGGGGTGGGGCTGAGGGACTGGGAGGAGCCTGAGGAGAAGCTGTTGTTCACTGAGTTGCAGGGCTGGCAGGGAGGGGGGTTGGTCGGTTTGGGGGGAGCAGGAGCCTGCTTCTTTGTACCTGCTTGATAATCAGTCGTGGAAAAGATATATTCAAAAATATATTTCCTGGACGGCATACGTACTGACACTGACACCAGAGATAAAACTTAAAGGGATAGTTCAACATTTTGGTAAATTCCCCTATTGCCATAATCCCTATAGTCATAGGAGTTGGTTCATTACCTTTAATTATTGGTGCATGTTATTTTGAGATCCGCGGGGCAGAGACGTGAGCTGCTCAGCGAACACAATGAAGGTGAATGGTACAGGTCCCCTGTCCCTCAAAACTCATCAAATACTATACAATCCAACAGCTCCAAAACACTCCTGTGGAGAAGTTGGGACCTGCATATACAGTACACCACGCTATAAAATAATAATGTACAGTATCATTACGTTACGAGTTTTTTTTTAGGCAAATGCATAGCCGGAACTACATTCCAGATATGGCTGCTGGGCGGAGTGATTTCAAAAGCACAAGTAGTTCCGAGTTTTTGCTTTGTGTGTCGTAATGTTACATAATTAATTAATTTAATAGTGTGGTGAATGTGCAGGTCACAACTTCTCCACAAGAGCGTTTTGGAGTTGTTGGATTGTGTATTTGATGAGTTTTGAGGGACAGGGGACTTGTACCGTTCACCTCCATTGTGTTCGCTGAGCAGCTCACGTCTCTGCCCCGCAGATCTCAAAACAACAATGCATCGATAATTAAAGGTAATGAACCTACCACTATGACTATGATTATAGTAATAGGTGAATTTGCCAAAATGTTGAACTATCCCTTTAAAAAAGATAGAAAAATTATAAAACTAAAAAGGTAGAATTAAGAAATAGGCTAATAACAAAAGCCAAGAGAACTATCTGCCATATATCTGCTAACTATATGATAGAAATATGTCTATTTGGACCAGATAAGTGCAACTCTTACCTCTGCGCAACATATGAGGACTAGGCCCCATGGATCCAGCCCCGGGGGTCCCAGTACCCAGCTGTCCTGCAGCCTGGCCGCCTCCTCCAGAGCCATTCCTCTGGAGCAGGGGCGTCTGGGCGGGCGTGGAGTCCCGTAGCTTTGGGTTGCTTTAGAGAAGACGGGAGAAGAAAGGCCTTTAAAATCCTATAAAATGTGAAAGTCTGGGCACTGCTGAGTGGTTTTTAATGAAGAATAGGCTGTTAAAGCAAATGCGGCATTGTTTCAAAGCGAGCTCGTCTGCAGAGTTGAGTTTGATAAATGTAATCTGGGCTTCTCATCTAAATTTACCTTCCCAACAGAGTCTGTGGGACAAAAGAATGCCGAGCTGAATAGTGTTATCTGTGTGGAAATGAATGTTGTCCTTTCACCAGCTAAATCAAAGACACCCTTCAGCCGTTGCATAACAAGCACCAATGTCCAGGCTTCTCAAAGCAGTTTGAGCCAGTTAGTGTGAAGTTCCTGCTGATTCCAGTGATTTGGGGAGGAAAAGCAGAGGGATGGGAAGTCGAGAGGCCCTGAGAGTGACTGTTAGCGGAATGACAGCAGCCATTGTTGTGCTGTTTCAGTGGGCTGACCTCAGACAAGTCTGGGCTGCATAGCTGGAACTGGTGGTGGTGAAAGAAAACTTGCGGTTTTTTGCTGGAGAAACAAGCCGAACCAAACTGACCGAGGGACGAGGAGGTGTCCACAAGCTAGCAGTGAAACATGCATTACTAATCCATTACGCTGTAAAAGGGCCAGTCAGGCTGACCTCATCAGTTCTCAGAGAGGTGCATTAAAGTATAAAAGCATGTCTGTCTCTGTCTGTCTGTCTGCATGCTGTGTCATTCTCCAGCAGTGATGCAGGAGAGCAGCTCTTACCTGAGCTCTTCTGTGTGCTGGGCTAGAAGCTGCTGAGCGGCTGCGAGGGCAGCCAGACCCTGCGCCAAGCTATGCTGGGCTGTGTCAGGCCCCGAACCCCCCGGAGGAGCTTGTGGCTGGGGCTGGGGCTGGGGCTGGGGCTGGGGCTCGGCCGAGGGCTGGGGGAGCTGCCCGGCCCCGTGCCCCTGCCCTGGAGCCTCCACAGGGGGTAAAGGAGGCTGGAAGGCAGGTGAAGTGTGCTGCTTTCTACCTAAGGTGTTACTGCCTCTACGAAGGGTGTGGTCCGAGTGCTTGTTAGGGGTGCTACACAGGGAGAGCAAGGAGACAGTGAGGGAGAGAGAGAGAGAAACAGAAAACAGAGCAGGATAGAAAATCACCACAACCCCAGAGCTCTGAGAGAAGTCAGTAAAAAATAGATTAAATATCGATTATAAGGATCAGATTTAGCCCAAATTATACCAGAAGCAAAAAAAAAGACAGACCAGGAAGAAGCAACTGGATTATAGGTCAAATTATTTCCAAAGTATTAACTGGAGTAGGTAACGACAGCTGTGGGACGGGGAGGTACAAAGCAAACTCCGGAGGTGATTACTTGTCTTTGCGCATTGTGTCGTTCTCTGGTCCCACCATACTGCCAGGCCTCTTCCTCTCAATGGTGCCGCAGTCGTAGTCCAGGTGGTTGTTGTGGTTGGACGCAGGTATGGGCATCGCAAACATGCCCGACACGTTGAACTCCACCTCTGCGGGAACAGACAAGGCCGGATTATCCCACACGGACTCATACAAGAGGTTGGGTCTACTCATCTTGTTGAATTAAATTAAAATGAAAGAAACTTAAAGGGACTACGACCACTAAATAATAATATCAAAATAACTATAACGACAAAACGATATATTTATCGAAAATGGACCCATTAACAATTGGGTAACGTAGATTCATCCACATTAATATGAGACTCTTTTATAACCAAAAGCAAACTCCTCGGGGTCTCTTTAATATTTAAAGGGGAACTATGCAAGGTCACTTTTTTAGTGTTTTGCTAACCCTCCTCCCTCCCCTACCTGGCAATGTGCATTTGTTTTCAATGAAGCCGACTAGAAGGCAATCCCTGGAGTGGTGGATAACGTTAAATATCATATACGTGTTACGATGTGTATATTTGTGTAGTCTTATCTGTCATAAAGAGATTACAGGTTACGGGGTGTGCATGCGGTGCTGCTGACACGAGAGCCAGGACATCGGGTGGCTGGTTTTCGGCCAAGAGACGCCAGATGAAAGACAGAGAGCCTCTATTCTCCCCGAAACAAGTAATTTAACCATCACAATTACTCCAAAGCTGTTTAATAGATTAATTGTTTAAATTTAATAAAGGCAAAAATCCAGCATAGTTCCTCTTTAACCTGTGTTTTAATCACTACACTATAGGTCTTTGTCTTCATTCAAAGATGCTATAGATGTCAGTGGTTGACAACCCCCAAACACAAGGTGTGGGTGAGTTATGATAAAAAAAAAAAACAAGGTCATTTTAGCTTCCGACACACAGATTTAAATCAAACCCACAATGAAAAAAATGTTTTGGACCGAAGAAGTGGAAGTATGTGACATCTGTTTAGTAAGTTTTCACTGCAACCTTCAAGTTGACCTCCAGAGAACAAACCACAGACTGGGCCAGGACAGACACACAAGTGATCTTTTTCTTTTTTTCATTATGGTGCCTGGAAGTTTTATTGTTGCTGACTTTCTGTCTTACTAGAAAGTTAAGATGAATTGCCTTCAAAGTGTTTCTCACTAATGCAACAGTAGGCTGCGTAGCTGGGAAGAAAGACTGTGTTGCGATACAATACAATAGGTGGAGCCTCACCCTCAGGAAAGAACCAGTCTGCGTGCTGGATGATGGGCTCCACGATGGCCACCACGTGCACAGAGGTAGCTGCTGCCATCTCAGCCAGAGACCTGATTGGACGCATACACAAGAGCAAACATGAGATGCTTCCACTATAATTAGAGTGGCATGGTGAAATACGCTAAAATAACAGACTACACAATCCAAGACAAGAAACATGTCTGTCAAAGAAGGTTTCATTTTTACAAACACCAACTGTAGCTATTTCTCCCTCACCAATATAACCCCCCCCCTCTCTGTGCCCCCTCTCACCCCTCAGTCTTGGCCCAGAGCAGATTGGGTCCCAAGACAATAGCGATGTTGCTGGGAGTCATTTTGTTCACCTCGCTGTCCTGAGCCAGTTTGGCTAAAAACTTCACCAGATACCTGCATGAAAAAAAAAAAACAGTGTAACCACAGTCACATATAACAGAACAATAATAGCATTAGTGTCACCGGTTTCTTCCAAAAACTACTAACCTCAGGTTGGTTTTGTTGTTCTTTGGTAGCTGATCACACACAACCCAGAGTGCCTGGAGCCTCTTGTCTGGGTCTGACACACTGGAGTGATAGGAAGCAAATATAACTTTAAAAAAAAGCGGGTATGTACTTTGACCAGGCTACAAAAACATCCTTCCCTCATTGACTGCAGTGCAGTGACAGATCTGTTTAATACTGGCACACTTGTGTGTTTTGAGCCTTACATACCTGGATGCCTGGATCCATTCATCATAAAGCTGGTAGGACATTAGAGGTTCAGGCAGCTCCCTCAGGTAGGACTTCAGTGCTCCTGAAAACACACAATTGAAAGTTTTCATGCCTAGGCCACTTATCTGGGCATCAAACATCACTAGAGGTCGTCACAGAGAGAATATTGGAAATAAATAGAGATTGGTTCGGGACGTACCAGCAACAGCGTGGGGGTCGGAGTAGAACTCCTCCAGTTGTGAAGTGGAACAGTCCAGTGCCGCCTTCAGTTTCTTTAGCTTGGACGCCCCTGCTGCGATCCTGAAGAGACCCTGACGCACAAACACGCACACACACACAAAGACAAATAAACCACAGTAACACTGCCAGCAAACAAAAGATACATGCAGGCATTCAGTGTGCGCACAACACCCTGTGCTTTCACTCGCACACGCGCGCACACAGACACACACGCTGTCTGAACAGTCAATTACAGATAGACTGTGTATAAACCCACTACATAAACTACCCCTGCCAGCTGCACATAATGAAACCTTAAGGCAGGCAAACAAACACACCCTCACAGCTCAGCCAGCTCTTTACTTTGACACATAAACAAAAGCCGTCTTCACACCATAATGACACAGACTGGACTCGCCACGGAATGAATAGGGCCACAAATAAAGCCCCTCGCAGTTAGCACTTGCACTCTCTCTCTCTTTTTTTTTTTTTGCACAAACACGTACGTGCACAAAGAGATGTGATTTATGGACGGGGGACAAGTAGATTCTATTGTATTCTATATTTGTTTCGGGGGAAAGGACATAGAAAACATTTCATAAATCACCACAGTAGCGTAACGGCCGACAGTGTCTCTGCAGCAGCTTTGGAGAAACACAGGAGCTTCCCCTGTTTACAGTTTATCTGTCCGGCCATCTCCCATCCCATCTCCTTCAGCCTTAAGATGTTCATGTGAACAAACAACTTGAAGGTTGGAGGTGGAGCTGCTTATCACAGCCACGGCTTCACGAGCTGTTAACGGCTGAAACAAGGAGAACGGAGGAGCAACGAACCAGATGAGCAAACAGAATCATATTGGATGTTATAAAGTATTGCAGATCGTATCAGCGGGGATACATGGTTGATGCATTATCACTGTCTGTGCATTGTCACAGCAGGATTGTGAATGCAAGTCATTTCTTCATAACTCTGTTTTGGTCTCCACCACCTCCTACAGGAAATATCTAGTTCTTAAGCCTGATAAGTGTAATTGTGTTCATCAGGTAGCTGCTAACTTCTTTTGTTTGCTGAGACTTCATTTCAGCGATAAATTCAAACAAAAACCTCTCTAATGTGTTTGTGTGTTCTTTCACCTTGACTGCAGTTATTCCAATCAATCAGTGTTAAAGGGATAGTTCAATATTTTGGCAAATTGGCCCATTGCCCTAATCCCTGTAGTTTTAGCAGTAGGTTCGTTACCTTTAATTGTTAGTGCAAGCTATTCTTAGAATGGCGGAGCAGAGCCGTGAGCTGCTCAGAGCTGCGCTACGGAGGCTAATGCCCCAATGGGATCATCAGTGGTTTTGCATGAATTTATATATTTTCTTTATTGTCTGTGTTTTTTTTCACTGGTTTGAAATGGACAAGATTTAGTTGGAAAACTGTGAACAACATCTACTCAGCTACATCCTGTCATAATGAAGCAGAATGAGTATTTGAGAATGAGATATTACTTTATTAATAAAGTAATTCTTATTCTCATCCTCCATGAGAAATTAATTTGTCTTTCAGGTTATCTCAATAATTACTAACTAAACATGTCATCACTGCTTATTTAGTTCTGAATATTTCGGATTGTAGAAAATCACTTCACTTGTGAAGCCAGGTTTCCATGGGCTTTAGAATAAAATATAATAGTAGTGCAACTTTATTAAAGCAGAAGTAAGCGATATTTTTGTGTTAATATAAGTCTTAAATAGTTCTATCTTCCGACAGCAATCACTTACATAGAGTGTTTGGACCGAAACACGGGTCTCTCAGTCCCTCTGCTCTGCTCTGAGCCGAGGAGAAAACTTTTCTCGTATCCTACAGATTTTATCCAATGAGGAGAGAGAACGGCATGAAGGGCTGTGTGTCTTTTTTTACAGTCTATGGTGCAGCCAAGGGATGCGCCTGAATGTGGTGACGTAGGGACGAGGACCAATAGATCCATGACGAGGGCGGGGGCTGCTAACTCCATCGGCTGACAAGACGTTATGGTGCGTTCAAGGCAACTCGTAACTCGTGTTTTTCCGACCTGTGAAGTCGTACCAGTCCGATCTGGTACGAGTTCATGGGTTGGAAAGTTAGGAGTGGCCGCTATAGTGCACTTTCACAGGTAAAACAGGCCGGAAAAACACGAGTGGGTTGCCTGGAACGCTACAAAGTCGTTAGTCGTGACTTGAAGCTGTAATTTACGGGTTCAAAAGCCTGCCTGGAACGCAGCATTAGCCAAAACGACCGGATTGCTTACTTCTGCTTTAAAGGCAGCAAAATTTGTCAAATCTCTTGGATTAAGTGAATCCACATGAGACCACTGGAGAAATAACAATACAGCAAAAAGAAAAAAAACTTTTAAATTATATTTGTCAGTTGAGTTCCCCTTTAGGCGGCGAATCCAAAAATATTGTGAGCACCTCCTCTGGGTCATGCTGCTTCTAAATACCCATCAAAACAGGCACTTCTTTCACTTCTTGTTACAGTCTGTCGTTGCACAGAAGAATCCACCCACAGCTCACGGCCTACACTTTTTAATCGATCTGGAAAATAATCTACGCGAGGACTAGGTTTCTCCTCCTCCCTGCCGCTCCGACTCAACCTCCTCACCTCTTCCTTCATGCCAGTCTCCAGGAGCATCATCACACAGGCCTCTAATGGCAGCGCGATCTCCCTTCCGCTCCTTTTCAGGTGTTCATCCAGGCCTGTGCCAAACGCAGGCTTCTCTGTCCACGAGTCTAATCACAAAGGGAAGATTGATAGTGAGGAGAGAGAAAACGGTTGACAAGACACAGACAGACACATTCACATTGTTTATTAATCCGAGAAAAGAAAAAACGGTGGAAATGAAGCTGCCGTACAGTAGAAATACCGTAACCCGTCTGTCATTCTGGAATGCAATAAAAAAAAATCATTGCAGCACCGATACAGGACTCGGTTGCGAACCAGCCTGTTGCCGGTCTGGACGGCAGATTTCTGGGTCAACAACGCTCCCTCGGGCTGCTTCCTAAACCAGTCCGCTCCTCCTCGCTCCCCCCACAGGGTGCTGTCAAATAATAACCCCACGCTGTTCGCCCTGTCTCTCTGTGTTAACGTGTGAGCTAATGTGCGAGTGAATGGACAGGACAGAGGAGTGAAGTGGTGGGGCGAGTGGGGATGGGGGGGGTGGAGGAGGCTTCAAAACCCAGGTGGGTGTGATGTGAGACGAGGTGGGGTGTTTGTATGCATGTGTGCGTGGAGTTCATGAGTCACCACCACATGCTGGGAGACCAGGCTTGTCCGGTTTAGACCACATGCAGGAAAAAACACAAGCTCCTTGAACAGGACAGCTTTAATAGGAGACATTATGTTGGTGAAAATTTGAAAAAAATTGATGATTTCTGAGGAGGAAAGCAGCGAAAACAAAAAGACTATTATTGAATATCTGGGCCAGTTGTGGTATTCAGCAGTGACCACCGCTGAGGTAAGTGTAGTTCAAAAAAAGACCCAGAATAGTTACTAATGGCAGACCACCATACTCATATTTTTTGGACCTGCCCCGCCTTGCAACCTTTCTGGACCCAAGTACAAGCTACAACAAAGAGGATTCTGGGATTTGATATTGACTTCACTTGTGTCTCATTTGATTTGGGGAATATATCAAAGGATCTGCATAACAGGGACAGGTATTTATTAAAGATCCTCATTTATTGCAGCAAGTAAAAAAGCAATAACCAGATGCTGGCTTCTTAGAGAACCTCCCACCCTGATCCTATGGAAAAATATTATAAATGATACAGTATGGAACGTATAACTTGTACTTTGAGATTACAGAAGGAAAATGGGGAAAGATTACTAAATGGGCTAAATGGGTTACATACCTAGCCGACGCAGAGTGTGACGGCTGAAATTGTTGTAGATTGTGAACAAAAGTTTATCACCCTGTGGCGAGCACTTATGTGTATTATTCAATGTGACAGAATGTTTGTATATGACCTCATGTTTGTGTTATGAAAAGAAACAAGAAAAAAAAGTATTAAAAAAAAGAAAAAGACCCAGAATGACGTCACCCAAAAGGTGTAGACAGTAGGTGGTGGATTTCTAGGAACACACACCTTCTCAAAAGTTAGACGCCAAAGAAAAACACATGCATCCTTCATAGGCTATATATTTTGCGCCGCACAGGGCCGCCTTGTGTGTAAAACAACTTTGCACTGTTTCGTGTTAACTGGGCGTGTGCGAAGAAAAAAAAAAAAAAAAGGTGTGTTTGTGTGTATTATACCTTGCTGAGCCTGGATGGTTGGCAGGACGCTCTCCAGAAGAGTGAGAGACTTTCTGTGGTAATCAGCTTGGGCGTCTAAGAGCTGCAGAAACAGACCGGAGGGAATGGATGGCCAGCAGAATGAGACGAGCAGTGAAAAGCACATGACAGAAAAGTAAATAAAAATCTCTGGCCAGAAACTCTGCAGCTGTGAACGTTCCCACAGAAACTCAGGCAACAACACACTTTTTTTTTTTCGACTTGCTGCGCTTACCGTGACAAAGAAGCGGGCATAGTCGCCTTCTTTTGAGAAAAAACTGTACATGTCTGCAGCGAGTTGATCCTGTGGAGAAAAAAGACAGAGAGTTAGGAGAAAAAAAAGCACTTTTCTAAACAAGATCACATCGGCAATCGATTATAAAAGAGCGACAATAGAAGGAAAAGTGTAGTTTTATTGCACAATCATGAGCCATGATTCATTTATCAAAGAACTCCCATTTCCACTTCAGTGTCATCAGTCAGAAGAATGGATACTTCAGGTGGCACGAGGACAGGCGTCAGTGGTCAGCTCAGCACCACGTGACTCGTAAATCCTCCTGCTCCTGGCAGAGCTCAGAGGGACTGGGGAGGGAGGGGCTGGTGGAGGGGAAACACAAGGCTCTGCGCTTCCTGGACAGAAAACCTGACACACAACACGCAGCTTCTACACAACGAAACTTACCAGTGACTCAACTTAATAGAAGCACACGCACTGAGCTGACAGGGCATTTTGGGCCGTTGGTGTGCGTCAGCAAACTGGGTCAGAGGGCCCGAGGGTCTTGGACTGTCCACTCGCTGTGGTGGTGGGGGTGGTGGATTTTATGGCGAAGACTATTTCCAGTTGTTTTGTGTTTTGTTTTGTGTTTTGTTTTGGTTTTTGTTTCAGTCCACCCAGTCAGACCATAAATGACCTTTAGCCTGTCCATTCATTTAGGATCAAAGACTCTAGACTACAATGAAGCAATAGCTTTCCATATAAAAGATGTGTGAGTCATCTGGATGCATTAAGTCACCTTGCAAAGCTCCACTTTGTTCATGGCCTCATCCACCTCCTCCTTGAGTAGGTCAGCCTTGGCCGTCAGTGCTTGTGTATTTGTTCCTGAGATTATTGACTTGGTTGCCTGCAACCATCTGAGGAAAAGGAGAATTGGAAAACAGGATGAGACTATTTCTGTGACACAGTGCCGCGACGTGATGTTCGGGGAGGTCGAATGTGGAACTCGGTTTCGTTTTTTTTTTTTTCTCTCTTGTGCCCGCAGGACGCATCAATATGGATAAAGCGGTGAGGCAGACCTTGCTCTGGCAGAATCGTAGTCCAGCACTAGTTTGGCCAGCTGTTTCCTCTGCTTCAGGATGTTGGGGATGTCCACCTACAAAAACGAGACCCAAAAAACACAAAGTTGAGAAAGCCTAAGAAGTTATTAGATGACAAAGACCTGAGATATTGCTTTTGCTCTTCCTGTTCCTGAATAATGATACAGAGGATCCTACTGTTGATTTAACCTTTTAATGGGGAAATAATAGAAAAACCTGTAATGGCTTTCAAGTTTTCAATACTGTTACTTCACTTGGATTAGCAGGCAACATCTGTGCCGTTTAATTAATATTTCAATGGCATAAAAGTACCGAGACACACCAGAAGAGAAGAGATAACTAAAGACAGAACAAAAGTTTCTGGAAACACAGATACAGATGTCTGATCGCCAACAGTTTCTCATGTCAGGGGTAACTTGGTGTAACAAAGTAGACAGATGGCAAACCACAGTCAAAGTCCATTATGTTTAGCTAATGTAGCGAGAGCTGGAATCAGCTTTGTTTTGACTTTTTCTTCTCCTACCTCACAGGATCGCGTTACCAAAACTGACCAGCAGCATAGTATGCGAGTCCATGTGACCTGTGCTGGAAAGCTCCATTTCATTTGCAGCTGAGCAGTGCACAGCAAATAGACGCTCAACTAATCTTTTCCACTATGATTTAGACCAAACAAAGCAAAGAAAAAGGGTTGTGACTGCTATTTTAAACAAGCAGAGATGTGAAAATGTTTTTTTTTTTTATATTTAAACTTTGTGTTCAACTGTTGCTGTGTCCGGCCGGCCCGAGGTTTTCTGACCTCTGCGAGCTGGCTGAGGGGATCCAGAACGTCCTTCTCTATCTGCAGCTCGTGTTGCATCAGTTCGGATGCCAGACGGTTCTCGGCCTCGCCGCACACTTCCATCATCTTCCTGTTAATGCGCACGCCAGCACAGAGAGAGAGAGAGAAAGAGAGAGAGAGGGGCGTTAAAATCGCAACGTATTCATGCATCATTATCTGTGCTGGGTGAGGATGTGAGGCCTTCTGAAAACAGTGTCATGACACGTCAAATTATTCACATTACAACACAGACGGATTACAATCTGTGCCACTAGCACACTACGTAATCCTCTGTCCCAGTCAATAACTGAAAGCAAAAACAGGTCAACATAATGTTACAGCACACGCACACACACACACACACACACACAGGCTCAGTGACAGTGATCCTGCATTGTTCTGGACAACAGTTTCTCAAATGATGAATTCCCCCCAGCCTAAAAATACACCGAGAACCACACAACAGTGTAGCTGACAGATGATATATCATAATTACTGGCGGACTGACTGATGTACTTTCTCTTCCTCATTATTTCCAGACAGACACATGGCTGCCGCAGAGACTTGGAGACATTCACTTTCTAGATCCTCAACTACAAACTGTCTGGTCCTTTTTTTTTTCTACATGTCTCTTGGTCGTGATGAACGATCTGATCCTCACGTAAGGGAACTGCTGAAAATCCCGTCAACACACAAAACCAAACAGTGCAGATTGGGTTGCCCTGAATGCGTGGCCTCGTATTTCACGCTCTCTGAGGGGTGCATCTGCTCCATATAGCAACAGTTGCCGGGGAGAAAGAAAGAAAGAAGCGGCAATGTGGTGATGTGTCAATCTATCCATCGCCTACTACTCACCCTATCAAGGAGTCTTCTCCCAGTTGGTTTCCGCCTTCCACCATCGCTTGGGACAGTGATGTCAGGGGAAGCTTTTTCTGTGGATACAGATACAGACAGTGAGACTGAGGCATTCAGTGCTACATATAGATGCATAGGTACCTATATCTTTACAGTAGTTCAATGGAAGACGTTGAAAACAATGGAAAGTCCATTACAGACTTTCCACTGAGCAGTTCAACGGTAAATTCACAGTCAGGAAGAGGAAGAGAGATTTCCAAGCAGGCGGAAAATACAAAGTTAAGTGGGATTTAAGATGCAAACTAGGGAAGTAAGACATCTATCAAGTGACAATACTGCAGCTTTTTTTTTTTTACAGCTCTACAATTTATGTTTGGGCAAAAAACATTTATGAGTCTTCAACATCCTGTTTTTACCAAAGAATCCCAAAGGCAACAGTGTCATGCAGAGTGAATAAAGATGACAGATGTCTGAATGGGAAATGGAGCAAGTGGTGCTGAGGACCAGAGAGTGGAATAAGTAATCAGTGGTTTTTTTACCTGCCCATTTCCTGTATAGAGGCGTGGTACGGACTGTGGTGCATTTTTTTTTTGGGGGGGGGGGGTGGTGGGGGGTAGAAAACACAAAAGAGAAATCATGGATTGTCGTTGGCCTACTGTGGATAACTTGAAACTAAAACAAAACAGTGAGAACTTAACATTTGTGTGGGAAGTGATCTTTAAAAAAAGATCATCTGGTACACTTCCTGTACGGTTGATTTAGTTAAGTGTGTCGAAAGTAAACTGGAGCTATAACAAAAGGTCTCATTGGAACATGCTCTGTGTCTTACATGTCTCTTCTCTGCGTCTGCGCCGATGTGTCCCTGCAGACACGACACCATCCTCTTGTGTGTGTTGTGGGACACCACGCGCACCAGCTCCATGCGCCGCTCGATCTGTGCAGGGGATAAAAAACGTGCAGGAAGAACTGTTCAGCAAAAACATCCTTCATGTACAGTGCCTCACATCAAGTTATTCAAGAGCAGAATAAAAAATTAAAAAAAACAGCACAATACAAGTTTAATTTTGATAAAAACTCAGGACTGGACAACATCCTGTCTGTCTCCTTGTGTCAGCTGACATTGGCTGACATAAGGCGGGGGCACGGTTCACCCTGGATAGGTCGGCAGTCTATCACAGGGCCGACATGAAGAGACAAACAACACTCACATGTTCACTTTCTCACCTACGGGCAATTTCAGAGCCAGCTGTTAAAGGGATAGTTCAACATTTTGGCAAATTTGCCCGTTGCCATAATCCATACAGTCATAGGGGTAGGTTCATTACCTTCAATTGTCGGTGTTTGTTGTTTTGAGATCTGCTGGGCAGAGACATGAGCTGCTCAGTGAACACAATGGAGGTGAATGGTACAAGTCCCCTGTCCCTCATCAAACTATCTGCCCCCGACAGAAACGTGCATCAGCGGTTTTGCATGAATTAACTTTGAAAACAACTTTGTCTTGTAACGTTCTGTTATTAACTCATAGCGTGGTGAATGTGCAGGTCACAACTTGTCCATAAGAGCGTTTTGGAGTTGTTGGATTGTGTATTTGATGAGTTTGATTCAGCAAAACCAAGAAATCCCATGAGCATCCGTAGCGTAGCTCTGAGCAGCTCGCGGCTCTGCTCCACCGTTCAATCAAATACAATCAAATACACGATCCAACAACTCCAAAACACTCTCATGGAGAAGTTATAACCTGCATATTCACCACGCTATGAAATAATAATGTAACATTATGAGACTGAGTTGTTTTTGAGGCAAATGCATAGCAGACACGGCTGCTGGTGCAGGTAATTCCAAGTATTTTCTTTGTGTGTAGTAATGTTACATAATTATACATGATTATTTCATAGCGTGGTGAATGTGCAGGTCACAACTTCTCCACAAGAGCGTTTTGGAGTTGTTGGATTGTGTATTTGATGAGTTTTGAGGGACAGGGAACCTGTACCGTTCACCTCCATCATGTTTGCCGAGCAGCTCACGCCTCTGCCCTGCTGATCTCAAAACAACATGCACCCAAAAATTAGACATAATGAACCAACTCCTATGACTATAGGGATTATGGCAATGGGCGAATTTGCCAAAATGTTGAACTATCCCTTTAATCTAACATGCATGTCTCTGGTCGGTGGCAGGAAGCTGAAAGGTCCCAGACCTGGGAATCAAACCCAGAGCCAGAACCTTCTTGCTGTGAGGCAGCAGTGCTAACCACTGTACCTCTGATTGTTCCAGTACCAAAAATAAACACAGGTTGTTTGCTGTCTTTATTACCCAACATAATCATGCAAAACAACCTCTCTGGAGCCAGTGTTTGTTTGTCCTTTCAGGGCTACTATAGAAACATGACAGAGCAGCTTGATGAGCTCTGTGGAAGATGACCCGCTCCCTATATAGAGATGAATCCTCGGTCTCAAGTGATTATACACTGGGGGGGGGGGGACATAACGTCTGCTGTATTTCTGCCAACAGATCCTCCTTCCTTCACTCTCACCAACACCTGTAACATGTCTCCATATTAAACCAACACATCAGTGTGACTGCACAGCGCACATTTAATGAGTGATGAGGTCCAGCTCCACGCAGAGTTACGACGTGCTGCGGCCCTGCGGGAGTCAGGGGTCAAAGTATAAACCTGATTGATAAGGCCCGTCCCTGCGGAGCGACACTGGAATGTTATCTTTGAAACACATGACTCATCGGAAGTGTCTCCATAGCAACGGCCACCGAGCTGTGACCGAGAGCGACGAGGGGTTCTTTGGCTTTAAAAAAGAAAGAAAAAAAAAAAAAAGACCTTTTTGATTACACACAGGCTTTCTCCTGTGTACGAGGCCGACCACACAGATCCACTCTGTGCTTTTAGGGTGACAAGACATAATACTGTCATTGATGGGAAGGCACAGCTATTCTGGCTTAAGGACAGAGGCCGACTGAAGCTCGGCAGGGCGACTATTCACTGTCCCTGTCGTGCCAGGTGCCTGACAGGGACAGTCAGCGTAAACATTAGACTGACTGTCAGCAGCCTGTGAAAAGAACTGATGATTGCAAGTTACTGTTCAAGTCTACTTAAAAGTCAGGCCAGCGGAGTCTGATGATGCAAAGAGCTGCTTTAGACGAGCAAAACACTTGGACTTTCCCAGGCTGCGTGTTAACACAGCAGGTGTCCTCTACTAGGTCTTCTGGTTTTTTTTTTTTTTCATTTTTTTGATGAAACTCCGATGAGCTGATGAGCTGCAGCAGGACTCTGTGAGTATCTCAAAGGGACAAACATGAACCCGAGGAGTTGG
The DNA here is from genome assembly GCF_905171665.1 of Trachurus trachurus. Lineage (NCBI taxonomy): Eukaryota > Metazoa > Chordata > Actinopteri > Carangiformes > Carangidae > Trachurus > Trachurus trachurus. Next base: position 19,534,294 of record NC_139913.1, on the reverse strand, counting down.
GACAAACAGTGTTGCGAATATGAAATGGGAACGCTTGAGGTCCAGAGGGCAAAGTGAGCAGAGATGGAGAGAGACAAACGCAGAGGGAGGATCAACCAAATACCAGACAATTGTGTTCCAAAAACAGAACGGAGTCGGAACTCAGGAATTCCACAGCAGATATCCGCCTCCGAAACGCCGTTCCTCCCCTCTCTGCTTTGCCTCCCTCTGTTCTGGCGCTTCTTACGTCATTCCTGACCCGTGGTGGCCCCCGGCATTCCCAAAACAGCTGGGTCAAATACAAACTTACTAAAAACACACTCAACCCACACACACACACGGCTTCCATAGGCTATATGTTTGGGAACACTGATTAGACTCAGTCTAGTGAGTACCTGGCACAAAACAAGCTGGGGATTCCCCTCCCTGTGCTCCAGCGGTGACGTTCCTACGTGGGTGTATTGGAAGTGTTTTGGTTGCATGGCACTGGGAACGCTGCAGTCGTCTTCCTTTAATTGTGAGACACAATGCCTAACGCTGAAAACAAATGGCACGGAGGAGTGGGAGAACCTAAGCAGAACCATAAGGAAGCCAAAAAGGATGATGGGTGTGTTTTTCCTCTTTGCTATGTGATGAGGTCAACAGCTGGTCAATCCCATGACGCATCAAGGAGCAGGGAATCCCGATGCAAAGTGGGACAGACGGGGGGAGAAAAAAGACAGAGAAGGTGTGTGTCTGTGTGCCAGTGTTTGTTTATTTGGTTCCTAAGAGAAATGATGTGAACATGTCTGGACAAATCCAGAATGAACAAAAATAGCACCACATGACACATCCAGCCTGGATTTCCTTCAGTATTGGCCATTGATGAACAAAATAGTCTCCGTTTCCAATAGTGACGGGACGAACCTGGTTGCTACCGTGTGAAATGCCCTCGACTACTACGCCGGAGTTCTTCTGTGGTGATCGCTGCTGTATAGAGGAGCAGCGAGGAATGGACAGCTGGCACGGGAATGCTGGGGGGCTCCCTGGCTGGCACCCCCAGATGGGACAGGGTGGGAACTTGGGGGTTGGGGGGGCTGAGGAGGAGCTGCTGCTGCTGCACCCACCACCTCTCATCACAGAGGTCAGCAGCTGACTTCTGACTTCTTATGGTCACTTTCAATTCTTTGAAGTAAGAGGTAATTAGAAGGAAAAGTGAACAGTGAAAATCCCTGTGAGTCAATTTGGTGGTGGATTGTTTGGAGGGGAGTTAAAGGGATAGTTCAACATTTTTGGCAAATTAGCCCATTGCCATAATCCCTATAGATTTAGGAGTGGGTTACCTTTAGTTCTCGGTGCAAGCTGCTTTTAGAACGGCGGACCAGAGCCGCGAGCTGCTCAGAGCTACGCTACGGATGCTCATGGGATTTCTTGGTTTTGCTGAATCAAACTCATCAAATACACAATCCAACAACTCCAAAACGCTCTTATGGACAAGTTGTGACCTGCACATTCACCACGCTATGAGTTAATAACAGAACGTTGCAAGACAAAGTTGTTTTCGAAGTTAATTCATGCAAAACCGCTGATGCACGTTTCTGTCGGGGGCAGTTTTTCAGCAAGCAGTCTCTGAGTTTGTCTCGAAAACAACTCCGTCTTGCAACGTTCTGTTATTATCTCATAGCGTGGTGAATGTGCAGGTCACAATTTGTCCACGAGAGCGAGTTGTTGGATTGTGTATTTGATGAGTTTGATGAGGGAAACCAAGAAATCCCATAAGCCTCCGTAGCATAGCTCTGAGCAGTTCACGGCTCGGCTCCACCGTTCTAAAAATAGCTTGCACCGACAAATAAAGGTAACGAACCTACTGCTATGACTATAGGGATCATGGCAATGGGCCAATTTGCCAAAATGTTGAACTATCCCTTTAATAGAAAACCCCTCATTGTGGTAAAAGAAGAAGAAGTGGGAAGGCAGAAAAAGGAGTAGGAGGCTGAGAGAAAAATTCAAATTCAAATTTAATCGAAAAGTAATGTAATAATACTAAGGTTTCCTAAGCGATTGTGGGATTGAAAAGAGCATTTCTGTTTTGAGGGAAACAGCCATCTCAGGAATGAAGGGGTCAAGTGATTTCCGTGTCTCCGGCCCTCACTCCCTTTTCCTTTTATCGGACTGAAAAGTCCCTGTGAAGCGAGAAAGGGAGCCCGCAGAGTCACAGCGGCCCATTTCCAGACTGACGCCGAACAATCGTGTCTTTGAGGAACAGTGAAAGTCAATTGTCAGAGATAATACGACATCCTCTCTTCAGTGAGAAGCGCCCTGAGAGGTTAGTCACCGCTGCTGCTTGTCCACTTGCATCACGCTCACGCAGGCCTTAAAAACAACTAAGATGTTCTTGCTGTCACTCAAATGTGTTTCTTGACCATATATACTGTAGGCTCTTTTTTTTTTACTTCCACTCCACCTGACAGAGGATTTAAAGGATCCGTCAGCAGCTGTTTGTTTATGTGGTGGTTACAAAACAGGGTGGGGGAGAAGAATAATCAAATGGAGCATGTCAGACATTGTTTCTGTGCTCAAGTAAGCGACACAAAGCCAGCTGAGGTTTGTTTGTACATCTATGATGCCTCCCCGTTCACACACAAAGGCAAATCTTCATGGCTGGAATGTCTTTGCTGAGCAGCCAGTATTTGTCCCAACCCCACCTGCTGTCTGCCTCCGGCGGGCCGCAGACGCTCGAGGTAGTTCACACACCCCGCCTCCCTCCCTGGGGAAACACCTGCACCAGCAGCTTTCACACACACACACTGCATCCCTACTGTGTCAGCAGCACTAGTCCTGTTTACAGGTCTTGATATCAACAAGGCAACGCTCAAGCCGAATGCATTGATTAGAGGAGAAGAAGTGACTAATAAGTGACATCAGCTGCTGCTTGGTCAGCATGAATAGTTGCATACTTTTGGGCTTCGTCAGCACTCGATCCAGCTGCTCTCTAAGCTACAATCAGACTCTTTTCTGTTGAAGTCAGTAATGAAATCGAAACTTAATTCTGCATCTTCTGTTACAAGTGGTCATTATTTTGGTGTTGCGGCCCGTCACACGCTGACATGAGAGACAAGTTAATGGAGACTTAGAGAAGATGAGTTGCCTGGGAATAAGGAAAAGCAACTGAGAACTAAAATGTCTTTTGATGGGCCGAGTACAGGAGCCGCATCGCTGCTGCATGAATCAGTAACCAAGTAGAAAATTGGTATTTAATGATATGTCTGAAGTTGCAGATCATTACCAGGGGAAAAATGCAATCATGTGTAATGGGGGCATTCTACCAATTTGTTCCAATTATAAACTGCACCGATGCTCATCAACGATTAACACACTTTTAACGGAACTTACTCATCTTTAGCTTGGCAATATGTTGAGCTGTAGGGAAGACAAAACTGAGCCTTCAATGGCATATGAGAGAAAGTTATTAATGCCTACATGACAGGAAGACAGAATGAAAACTTATTTCACCTTTCTATGAAAGTAAAACTAATTTCAAATCAACATTAACATTCATGTGAAATAATCTGAAACCAGAGCTGACACTGGGAATCAATTCAAACTGTTGGCATCATGATCACACCAACAGGTCAAACCTGACACCAGTTTTGAGATATGAATGTTTGACTACATCCTCTCTGTAAATCAACATAAACAGAGTCATCTGATTCTGCCCAGGAATGAGGAGGAGATAAACCAAAGATTCACAAAACCTGCATCAGTTTAATGTAGAAAAAGCAAAACAATAGAGGTGGAGGGGGAAAAAATCCATACAGCATAGTGCTGCAATATTTTGTGGGGCAGAACTGTATCGATGCACATCAATCTTGTATTACATAATCCCATTTTGCAAGAATAAACAAAAAATTGAGATGAGCAGCATCTTATTGAATAAAGCAAATCACAATATGTTATTGCAGGTCAGGATATCATATTGATAATATCATGTCATCACTTCGGTATCATAATATCATACCGTGGGGCTCCTGGTGATTCCCACCTCTACTAAACAATAATATTGTGCTCAAAGCATGTTCATCTCTTATTTCACAGTCTGTCCATGGTGGACTATTGTTAGACAAAACCTGTTTGTCAAATGAACCATTTTAAATCAACAGGGACAAAAAAAAGTGCAGCCACTGTTGAACAGATGCTCCCAGTGTCAGAGCTGTACAGTCAGATTAATGATTTACCTGTAGGAGGTCATCGCTGAGGACTTCTGTTTTCTCCGCTCTGTGGGTGAGAACAGAGAGCGCTCACATTAGCATCGACAGACAATAATACAAGATAAGCAGATGTGCTTGAATGCTGCTCTGTTCAGTCACTGTGAAAACATCTGCCAGACAAATGACAGAGACTCGTCTCCAGGCGGAGGTTCGACATCAAAATAGCGCCAGGTATCGACCGGGGCGTCCGTGGGAAACGCTTCAGAAGAGTAAGGGTGTATTGAGTTTTGTTGCCATGGCTCATCTAGGCTGGTATCTAGGCTGGAGGCCAAGGCAAAAAACCTGACTCTTCACACTACAACTGCAGCTGAATGCTCCTTTTTCAGGAGTCATGAACTGTGACGAGCTTGAATTTTATCTGGCAGTGAACATATTCTGCTTAGCTGAATGAGAGAGAGTCAGGGAGAAAAAGTGCAGCGGCGTCCACGTTGCCCGACAAGCTTTGATTTCCTTAAGCCGCCGCTAGCCGAGGGCTCACGGCATGGTGCATGAGGCGGCCGCGCAGCCTTGCTCTGCCTGAGCCTATTAATAGTAAACTAATAGTTGGACTTGAAGAGGTCAGACAGATTAGATTCACTTAAAAGGAGAAGGCTGGGAAACACAGACTCAGCTCAAACTGCTTATCAACACCTTCACACAGGCTGGTGACTACGGGGAGGAAGAGGACGTGACGCTGCGGTCACAGCGTCACTGACCAGGAGTCAGGTTGGGTGCTGCTGGGACTTAAATACAGCCAGAGGACACATTTAGCAAATCTGCAACGTCTAGACTTAAGTGTACCTCCAGAAGGACATTTACACGACAGGACGTCACATTATGAAGCGATTACATCCAGGTATAGCAATGATTTGATGCACATGAGTTGCAAGAAGGAGAAAAATAATCTCATTGGCATATTTGGGTTTTTTTTTTTAATGACGGATTGATCTCATGGAAATTGACACCTCAACAGATGGGAACTGCCAATGTGCATGACTGATGGGACTGATGCAACACCAGTGCTCCTGTTTCCAAATATAAAATCTGTTTTTAAGTGAAGTTAAAATGAGGCCATGGACTGATGCTGAGGAGCTGCAAACTGGGTCGATGGCCAGCCAGTGATTTAATGACACGCCATAACACTGAGTTTTATTGTGTTATTGATGAAGATGCTATTTAAAGAGAGGATTGGTCATGTCTAGTCAATACTCCATAAAAAGCTCTGTGCTGGCCTCACCGTCTTGCTGCACCCATGCAGTTAAAGGGATACTTCATCCAAAAATCGATTCACCAATTATCTACTCACCCGTCGTGCCAAGGAAGGGTTTGGAGAACTTTCGGAGTTATCAAAACGCTTTTGGAGTTCCAGGGGGGTCCGGCTGGAAACGGATTTTCATATAATGGCAGTGGATTGTGCTCATTTTTGAATCGTCCAAAACACACACTATGAAACATCCAAATACCTCCATACTGCTCGTCCGTACTGACCCAAGTGTCCTGAAGCCGCCACATGAAAAAGTTGCTCGGAAAAAATGAATTTGATCTCTGTTTTTAGCCTTGTTGTAGCAGTAGCTCCCAGTGGCTCTGTTGATGTTTGTGTGAATGTGTGAGATTTGCTGCGAGATGTTTGTTTGTCGTTGCAAACCATTGGATGTATGATGTAGCCTAAACATGGAAGAACATCTTGCAGCAAATCTCACGCATCTAGCGCAGCCACTGGGAGCTACTGCTACAACAAGGCTACAAACAGAGATCAAATAAATTTTTTCCGTACAACTTTTTCATGTTGCAGCATCAGGACACTCGGGTCAGTACGGACGAGCAGTATGGAGGTATTTGGATGTTTCATAGTGTGTGTTTTGGACAATTCAAAAGTGAGCACTATCTGCCGCCATTATATGAAAATCCATTGTCAGCCGAACCCCCCCTGGAACTCCAAAAGCGTTTTGATAACTCTGAAAGTTCTCCGAACCCTTCCTTGGCCTGACGGTGAGTAGATGATTGGTGAATTATCGATTTTGGGTGAAGTATGCCTTTAAAGGAGAACGCTAGGCGCTGGATTGGCTGCTCGTATTCTCTTGCTATTGACTTCCAGTGGCACACAACTGGTTAATCCAGAACTAGTGTGGGAATTAACCCTCATAAACAAACTTTGTTAAATTTTGACCATGGCCGGTTAGGTGTGTACTCTACCAGGAGCCAGGTAGCTGTGGGAAGTTTGGGAAGAGTAATTGCTTCTAGTAGAGCTGAGAGATAATTAATCAGCCTCAGTTTTGATAATCAACTAATTGTTCAAGTAAGAAATAAAAGGCCAGGGAATTGACTGGTTCAAGTTTCTCAGATTTTTTGTTTCTTTGTGTCTTTTACTTTTTTTCAACAGTGAAATATAGTTTTGGTTTAAGGCTGATAAAATAAAACAGCACTTGGGCTTTGGGAATGTGTGACAGGCATTTTATAACCTTAATGATTGATCAATTCACCCCAGCCAAAAAAAAAAAAAGAGAGATTTGGATTTGGTTAAATGAAACAAAAGTGAACTGGTTCCTTCAGCTCTTTAATGTCGTGCAGCACCTCTGTGGCTGTAATCCTAAACTTTCTATATCTTCACTTGAAATGATGACAGGTGATGTACAGGTAGTGTTGTGTCTGTCACCCTCCTGAGTGACAGGACTGTAGTCCGTGGTTTGCCTGCTTTTAGGGTAACTGGAGCTCCGGGCCCTCCTCCAAAAACTGCTTTCTATGAACTATAGTAACCTTGTCACAGCTGCTTTCAATTACGACATAGAGGCAGAGGCAGAGAGCAGGGGGAAACAGAAAGAGACGGACAGAGATGGGATGATATTATGGGGGTTCGAGAGAGGAAGAAACACAAATACAGAGATTTTGGGGGCGGGTGGGCTTAAAGACTCCTAAACGTGCCAAACCAGAATAATCTGGAGGCTTGAGATGAATGGAAAGAGTCTTTTTTTCTCTCTCTGGAGGAGCGCCACAGCCAAAGCTGGTGAGGTCACACTCACAGAAACCTACAGACAAGACTTGCAGTGAGCTGCAGGAAAAACATGAGCTGCACACACACACATATACACATATTAAACTGCACACGGACATACACAGCGTGACTATGAAGCCACAGTATGGAATCCATGTTCTGGTGTAGCCTACATGCTGCAGAGCTCTTTATGTGGCCCTGTAGCAAAACCACTGAATTCATCAACAAGACTCATCCCTCCCTGAACACTCGCCTACAGATACATCCCCCTGCAAAATAGGTCATTCATCTTGTTCATATGCACAACTAATTTGGCCTATAACTTCTGTTCTACAACAAGATGCGTGCACACTGCACGTAGGAAAATCCCGGGAAAATGGAGGTGGTGCTTAATATTTTTCAGAAGTGATGAGTTTGCACGGGCCAGCTACCAGATTTCTGCCTGTTGCAGTGTGAGATGTGCACTTTTTTATACGTGGGTTTTTGCAGTGGCTGCAAAAAAACATTTACTGTTTTTCCCACCACAACTACACATGCTGTTCAAACACCGCTTTACATCTGGTCCACTTAATGACCTCTGAGGCTCATGAGCTGAATCTAATCAAAACAGCAAAGGAAACCAGACTAAACTGTATACATGCCAAGAGTAATACAAAAGCTTGATGAGTGATCCAGCTCTAATAAGCGAGCTGTGCTTGCTTACTGTGGCTAATGTGAGCGAGAAAAATCTGGGAATACATGATATTTGCTAATGTTGCCCCTAAACTGGTGTTTGCTGCTTAATGATCAGCACATGTGGAGGATAGTTGGAGTTTGTTGGTTCGTATAAAAAGCACCGACCCCCCGCAAAAAAAGCACCGTGTCACAGCAGCAAAACTAGGCTGTGTTGCGGGCCGAGTGGAGGACAAACAACAACACAACAAAACAACAATTGTTTGGCCGGCGTCAGCTGACCCGCAGCGAACAGAGCCGACCCCATGGTGCCTGCATGCGCTGAAGCAGGAGCCTTTGGAGGAAAAGTGTGTCACTGCACGCTGCATGTGACTTCTTCTTCTTCACGACGAGAGATCCTCCCCGCGCAGAGACGTGGCCACCGGTTCAGAATGGTAACCATGACGATCTACTATCAAAAGTGGAAGGGGTAAGTGGAGGGAAGGGAGGGGGGTAAAGTGAATACTGCAGCCATAAGCACAAAAGAGCGGCTGTTGCGGGCCACTCGACACAATCAGCAGGCTGAGGAACAGGGAGGGTCCTCCTCTCATGGCTGCAACAGTTGGCAGCTTAAGGCTCAAAGTAATGGATACTGGACCCAGATGAAAGGAGCCCAGAGAATAAGAGAGTGACTCAGCCCATGCAACCTGCCTAATGTGGCTGATTATGTGAGCTCTTAGACCTGGGCAGGAGTGAGAATAACACTGGGCTGAAAACTGAAAGTGCCTTAATCGCATGAGCATCTATTGGACATGTAGGTAGCTCAAGGCTAACCTGTACATCATGCCACGGCAGACTGCTTACTTCCCATTACTGTAACAATTAACAAATTAAAGGGATAGTTCAACATTTTGGCAAATTCTCCTACTGCCATAATCCCCCATAGTGATAGCGGTAGGTTCATTACCTTTAATTATCGGTGCATGTTATTTTGAGATCAGCAGGGCAGAGATGTGAGCTGCTCAGCGAACACAATGGAGGTGAATGGTACAGGTCCCCTGTCCCTCAAAACTCATACACAATCCAACAACTCCAGAACGCTCTCGTGGAGAAGTTGTGACCTGCACATTCACCACACTATGAAATAATCATGTATAATTATGTAATATTACGACACATGGAGCAAATACTCAGTCAGAACTACTTGCGCTTTTGAAATCACTCCGCCCAGGTGCCGTGTCTGGAATGTAGTTCTGGCTACGCATTTGCCTCGAAAACAACTCTGTCTCGTGATGTTAGATTATTATGACATAGCGTGGTGGATGAGCAGGTCACAGCTTGTCCATGGGGACGCTTTGGAGTTGTTGGATTGTGTATTTTATGAGTTTTGAGGGACAGGGGACCTGTACCATTCACCTCCATTGTGTTCACGGTCTCTGCCCCTACCCCTATGATTATAGGGATTATGGCAATAGGCGAATTTGCCAAAATGTTGAATTATCCCTTTAAAATAATACTTGAGCATATGGTAAACAGTCATCTGAACATTTTGTCAGTTAACCAAATTAACTGTATAGTTACTGTTTTGAGGCCCTAATCCATTTAGTTTGTCACGTTGGTTTTAGACGACAGGTAAATGACGAGTCGAGTCAAAACCACCCAGCATGTTGCAACTCAGATGGTTTTGATTATCATGATTAAAAGAGTTGCATACTGTAGTCATCCAGCTTACATTTTGTTCTCTCTCATTTATTATCAGGATGAAAGCAGAGATTACTCAGAAAAACAAACCTATCCAGAACCATGTTGGTCTAGTTTATCACTGGCTGGTACAGGAGTCATCCTGTCCTGGGTAATTCAGCAGTAACATATCGTTAATACTTGTCTGGAAATTTCCTTTCAACTTCGCTCCTTAATAAATGAGTCAAGGATTTTCAAATACAATAGATCTGCATTAGCTTGCGTAACACCGGGCTGATATGCCTATTGTTGTGGTTGGATATGGTTTGAAAGAGGATTATATAATACAGCTGTTCATAATGCCAGTGAATTATTAACCGAGAGTGAGGAGAAAAGCTCAGATGAAAACCATATACATTCTGTCACAGTGCACTGGAGGTGAAACTTTAACTATCTGTGATTTTGTCGAATCTGCTTTAGAAATCGCTGACCTGCTACAGAACAGGGCGTCTGTGGTTAACAGAGACTCATGGTTCAGTTCATTAGTGATAAACTCATCACTGACTAACTGGTGTTACTCTGGTGTGGCCAAATCCTGATACACGGGTGCATCAGTCTATACTGCAGCGTGTGACCCATCAGGAATGCCCACAGGGAATGGATTAGTTAAGGCTTTAAAGAGCTGGACTGAGAATCTTCAACTTTTATATAAACTAAAAAAAAAATTCAACCAGGCAAGAAGTCACTTTGTCATTTGCAGGTGAGATTTACCCTGGCACATGTTCCCCTTATACTTTGAAGTGATGTTGAAGTGCTGATCTGCTTTGAACAGAGCCAGACCAGCTGTTGTCTTTCTCTCTGGTATTTCTATTCTATTTATAAGATTAATATTATAATTCATAAAAATGTACCAGCACAGTGACATCTGTTAGCTGCTGGTGGCTGAGGAGCCTCCTGTGACTCAAATGAACTTGGATCTGTGTTTTACAGGTTCATATCAGGTGAGGTAACACGTTTTTAGGGCCGTTTCCTACACTTTGCAACACCCTTCGCCTTCAATAGTGACTTCCGTGATCACTCCTTGATTAAACAACAACATCGCCTGACAAACTTTATCTCCAGCTCATTTCCTGACAATTACAGGAGGTGATCTCATTATCGCGAGCACAACAGAGAAAACGTGACCGCTTCAAAATCACCCAAACAGTGACGAATTCCGCCCTCGTTCCTGGACCCACGGAGGAGGATTGTTAGCTTATCTTTACACAGACGGTCATTAGAGCCCGTAACTCTGTATTCATGTGTTATCTCCTGCTTATCTCCTCCCAGGTGTTACTATCTTTCCTACTAACCAGCAGCCACGCTTGTGAAAAGAAAAAGGGGCCAGGGAGCTCAGAGATAGCTAACCGCAATGAACTCCCACAAGGAGGTCCCAAACCCCCCCGCCGCCTCCCCTGGCATGAATCATATTCTGTTTTTACCCTGCACCTCAGTTTCACTCTCTGCTCCTACATCCATTTTCCAAGCATTCTCTCTCTCCTCCTCCTCCTTCTCTCTAGAAAACATGGTTAGCATGTCTCTGGGAGGCAGTTTCCTGTTTGTAGAAGAAGGAGGAGAGATTTCCTCAGAGCGACTGCTCGCTGGACACAGTGTTCTGCTTTCACACAATCACAGGAACCCAGGGGGCAGAGGAGAGCGGGCCCTTTGCACTCCCAACTTTTTTTTGCAGACGCAGGTACGAACCCTTAATGGACAAAGCAGCAGCAGCAGAGCGCGCAGCTCGCTCACTTCCCCCTGACGAGATCCCTCGATTCATGAGGAGCATGTATATGAGAGCACGAGGGATTAACCCTAACGTGTGCAAACAGAATGAGCATGAGGCTACTGCACACACACGCACGCGCGCAAATGTCTGTTTTCTTCATCGCAGTCTCTCCGGTCTTAATTTACTGCTGCTACAGTTCAGTGAGGAAATTATGAGTATTCCAGCTGCCCGGCCTCCTCTGCTCTGCTCTCCGGTCCTGACTGTAGGAACATTATTAGGGTAGATTCTCTTTGTGGGCTCTGCCGATAGTGTTTCCATTAAATAAACATGACGAGGATGGAGAGATGACAATTAGTATGTGTGGTGCATCTCTGCCAAACTTCCTGTCCAATAACCACTCTGCCTGCTTGCCTCTGCATATCCACGATTATCCCTAACCCTAACCCTCAATATATAATTTGATCTGTAATATGACAAAAATGATCAAGAGTGTTCATAAATAAATAACGAGATCCCCAAAAGTTAATTTCCCGGCTCAAAACATCACTTTTAATGGTTAAACTGAGATAGGGATGGATTAGTGAATGGGGATACAATACCTAAAGTAATGAAATAAAAGGATGATCAAAATATCAATAACTTCTAATCAAACTACTGTATAGTGCTGGTCAATCAGACCATGTAAACTGACTCATAAAACACATAGGCCTAATCATGCTCTGTTCTTCTGGTTAAATCATAGCTTTTTGTCTTAATCATTTGTTGTTGAATAACAGATAATCAATATGCAGTTAATCTGATGAATGATCAATCATATTTCAAACTTAGTCGTTCCGGTTCCTCACATTTGAATCTCTATGACTAACTGAATATAATCATGAGTCATGACAAAACAAGACATCTGTCATCTGTGTCATTTCTGGCTCTGGCAAAGTGTTGTTCCTGTTCTTCCCTACTGTTTGAAATTACAGATGCATGCTTGCATATTAGTATTTGGTGAGTTGATACACTTTTTTTTCATCCATGGATTTCATTTTTTAAAATCTGTTTTTTTTTTCATTTCATTTCATTTTGCTTCTGTCTAATTGAAAAAGACACATTACTGTCCCCAGCCTGTCAGTGATGTCCAGTGCCTGGTGCACCCGCTGTCCGCCTGAGGTGGTTAACACTGTTGACTCCCTCACGCTAACAACCACTAAACACACATACAAAATGCCAGAAGTCATAAGAGCCGACCTCCGATGATGAAAACAACCTCTGACGTGTCTCACCCTCTTGTCCTCTAAAGGCCGGGGCCACAGTCACTGCTACTTTAGATATCCAGTTACACACACACAGTGACAATGTGTGTCATCACACAACAGCATCATGTTACTAGAAAATAGGCCTAAACACAGCAGAACACATCCCCATTGTCAGGATTTACGCTCCTCTTCTAAAAGTGGATCCATTCACTTATTACCTTAGACGCTGCCACATGCTTCAAGTTAAGAGAGGAGGGAGGCTTGAAGCAGAGGCAGACACTCACATCACTTCAACACATTAATCGGTTTTTTATGCTTTAAGTTTGATGTCTGGGCGTCTAGTGTTTCCCTAATGGAGAGGCTGTTTCTGCCACTTTATCAGTGCAGACTGAGAGTGAATCTTGCAGTAGAGCAAGCGGTGTATTAAAAAAAGCATCCACATTAGTGCTGTCTCACTCAGGTCTCTTCCCTTAAGATCATGTCTGAACTTTGCAGCGAGGAGCAGAACCCAGGCGCTGACAGCTCATTGAAGGCTTTAACCCAATAGGGACACACCTACATATTGTCATAATTTGGTATCTGTACAGGTCATGCTTGAACCAAGTTGCTGAACTGGTTTTTCCCTAGGACTGCTGCAAAAATGCACATCGGTATGGGCTGATTATGGTGGGAAAATATCAATGTATTACCTCAGCTTCCAAAAATGTCTGTTAATGTACCACTAAACCTACCCAGCCAGCCCAGCATGCCTGATGTTTTCCAAAAATCCACACAACACACATCTGCTATTTTACCCAACAAGCCATTTGGACCCCTGGCTTGTTGTTTATTTCCCACAATATGAGACAGAGCTCGAGCGAACACTGTGTAAAAAAGGCTGATTCACTCTTCACAGAGGGACATCTGGTCGGACAGCAGTGTGGACGCTTGCACACATCAAGGAAAGCCTTTAACACTCCTCTATCCAGTTTTTATTAACAGCGCCGTGCCCTAAAGTCTTGTTGTCAGCTATTAAAAGCAAATGACTCATTCATAACAGACTTAATCGGGGTTGATTGCATGACTTTAAGTCATTTTCTCTTAGTTCGTCGTTCCCACAGTTGTAAAAAGAGCAAGTAAAGGGGGGAGAGAGAAAAAAAAAGACTTGCAATGGCTGGTTTCAAGATAAATCAAGATGCACGAGTCCTGGAGGTCACTGAAAGGAAAAGTGGTGTTTGCTGCTGTTGTGCATCAAATGAGTAAACAACTTCAACACTTGCCTGCCAACTGTTTGATTGGCGAGCTGTTTCATCCGATTGAACTGCTTCTTCATCGTCGCTCCTCTGCCTCTCTTGTCTTCCACAGAAACGCTTCAAAGCCTTCAAAGCTTTGGTCGCTCATGAAGTTCCCAGGGCCTCCCTCCGGTTTAATTCCCCCCGAAACTGTCGCTATGACAGGGAAAAACAAGCGAGAGCCATTGAGCCCCAAAGCCAATTAAAAATAGTTTGTAGCCTCGCTAGCCCACTGAGCTAGCCTTTCCCAAGTGGAAATACTAGAGAAAAGTCCCCGTTGGGGGAGACGGCATGTTCCGCGAGCCTCCTTTTCTGTCTGTTTCCGTACATTAAAGTCCCGAAGTTAAGCCGTGACTAACTTTCACCGGCCCCGGCCGCTTCTCATGCCGCTTCTCGGGTGTCTTCGTTCCTCCTGACCCGTTAGCCGACGAGCTAACGTTACCGAGCTGGATAATCCCGTTGGCCGCTTTTACCCCAGCGCGGAGCAGGAGCCGAGTGAACAGCGGCGGCGACGACTCACCTCTCACAGAGGGAGGGAGGGAGAGAGGGAGAGAGGGAGGGAGCAGCAGGAAATAACGTTACAGAGCACCGGAGCATCAGGCAGACAACAGCACCACCTCCCCCTGGACACTGACAGGAGAAACCCACTCACTCATGGAGGGAGAGAGTTGCACTGATAGGCGGGTACATATATGAAAAAAAAACACCTAACCCTAAAAAAATTCTAACAAAAGGTTTCTCAGCTGTTTTTTATAGTATTAGATGTCCTTAATAACATACTAAAAGTTTACCAAAATTTGACCACTAGAAAGGTGTTATTTTCAAGATGGCGTCCAAGATGGATAGGAAGCCTGAGGAGACACCACAGGTGAATAGGGTAAAATTTTTAACTAACAGATTTCACCATGAAACTTCCCAAGTTTATCACTTACATTAAGACAAATATTTTTTGTATTACAAGTTTTGTCAAATTGTATGTTTAAATATGTAAATTAGGCAATATCTCATTAAATATGCGCTAATTTGCATATCCGAAATCTGAACAATGGATAAAAGCCACTTTCAAAATTCTTGTTTTATTTTGTTGACATACTAGAGTCAGAAGTTTTTACAGAGGGGTTTTTGGATATCTCTCTTTATCACTCTGTAAATGAGAAAATACTAGCAGCCCTAAAAATTCAAGTTGGTCGTGTTTTTAGGAGTAAAATGTTGTATAAGAGCCCGAAATCTCCACTTCAGCAGCACGTACAGACACCAAACCTTCCAGTTTGATCCCTTTCTATATTCTGAAGGTTTTTACAGAGGGGATTGTTGATATATCATTCACAGCCTGATTTATACAACATTTTACTCCTAAAAACACGACCAACTTGAATTTTTAGGGCTGGTGACAGTATTTTCTCATTTACAGAGTGATAAAGAGAGATATCCAAAATCCCCTCTGTAAAAACTTCTGACTCTAGTATGTCAACAAAATAAAACAAGAATTTTGAAAGTGGCTTTTATCCATTGTTCAGATTTTGGATATGCAAATTAGCGCATATTTAATGAGATATTGCCAAATTTACATATTTAAACATACAATTTGACAAAACTTGTAATACAAAAAATATTTGTCTTAATGTAAGTGATAAACTTGGGAAGTTTCATGGTGATATCTGTTAGTTAAAAATTTTACCCTATTCACCTGTGGTGTCTCCTCAGGCTTCCTATCCATCTTGGACGCCATCTTGAAAATAACACCTTTCTAGTGGTCAAATTTTGGTAAACTTTTAGTATGTTATTAAGGACATCTAATACTATAAAAAACAGCTGAGAAACCTTTTGTTAGAATTTTTTTAGGGTCAAGTCATATTTGTACCTGACTATGATGGGAAACACTTAACTTACTGAAGAAGAGTTCAGTAACAACACTCAGACAAAGTCAGGTAAACAACAACAACAACAATTTTATTTATATAGCACATTTCATGCGACAAGCGCAAACTCAATGTGCTTTCACAAAAATAGAACAACATTACAGCTGGTAAAATACGTATAGAAAAAACACAATAAAAAAACAATAAGAAGAAAGTGTTGCAGATTAAAAACAATTTAAAAACTAAAAAACTTGTTAGGAAAGAGGGAAATATTGCAAATTAAAGAAAAACAACAATTAAAAACTAAAAGCTTGTGAAAAAAGAAATGTTTTTAGTCTGCTTTTACTGTTGTAACAGACCTGAGTTCGTGAGGTAGGGAATTCCAAAGAGTAGGACCATAATGACTGAAGGCACCATGAGCTGAGTTTGAGTGTTGAGTAGACCTTTACTTGATGATCTCAGGGAGGTAAAGTTACTGAAATTCTAGGCTAGTAGATCAAAGTATTGTGCAGATTTAGTACAAGGCTCTTAAGAAAACTTTAGCCTACCTAACAACATGTAGAAAAGATTTGAAAAAAGAGAAAGCCATTGTTAGCCAAAAGGAATAAAAGGAAAGGAAACCAGTTTGTGGAACAATCTCAACAAAGAGATCAAATAATCCAAAACAAACTTTTGTAAAAGTTTGTTTGTTTTTTTGCACAACTGCATTGGCCTGCTCTGGCCTCCACAGAAAAGAATAACTATGACCAAGCAGATTTTTACAACACATGGAGAGGAAAATACATTTTGCATTGATCAAAGTGTCAGGAAACACCAAAATGATGTATCAATAATTGTACATTTTGCCACCATACTGCAATATATCAGCCATCTTATTATTGATTCGACTGTGACAACTGCCCAACCAATGTCAAACAGACTAATGCAGTCCTCTTAGGGGTGCATACAGTGTTTACTTTAGTATTTGTTTATACAAATGCAAACACAAACATTTTTTTGCACAAATAAAAGTAAGTTATACACTAATTGAATTATGGTTTTTTACATCATCAGTGCTTGAGGGCATTGAGGAATGCTTTAAAATAAACAAAAGATCCACCAGTATTTATCCTTCGTCTTTTTCTGGAACCACTTTCTGCACACTTTGCTTTATAAGAGACAAAAACAATCCTTTCCATTCCAAATACGGAGAACCGTTATGGTGTCTTTGGGGTGAGTGTTTGTATGTGAAATTAAACTAATGTCTGAAGTGATTGGCCTCTTCAAAATGAGATGCAAGCAGCGGCTGTATCAGGGAAATAGGCTTTATGGGAAACAAGCATTAGCACAACAAGTCTGGGAATTGAGCCCACATCCTTTTTCTGCTGACAACCAGGCTACACACTGGCACTTAATACCGTGAAACCTAACTGACTCAGTACGATGACTCAGACAGTCTTCAATCAGGATACAAATGCATTATGTCTCTGTAGAATCAAAGCTATAGATCTGTATACATTTCAGTTTGTTCCTAACTTAACAATCACTCCAGTCATTTAGATATGAGCTTTAACATTGTTGGAAATACTTCTGCAACAAGAGTCCTGCACCCCTAACACAGCATCTCTCACTTGGGGTTTTTCTATGAATGCAAAAAAATTTTTTTTACATATTTGAAATCTTTGATGCCAAACTCACATGCAGCTGCATATTTCTTCCTTTGAGAGCTCTCGTGTGCACACACAAATTTAGGTCACTGAGCTCTCTGCCACAGTCCCTGCAGCTGCACATCTTGTCATAGTCTTGCAGCTCAATGTGACTAAATTGGATGAAGCATACGTGGAATTTGTTGGGCTTCTCGCCTGTATGGAGCTTAGGTCTTACAAAATTTTCTGCCGCAGGCTTTGCAGCTGTATGGTTTCTCCCATGTGTGACTCTCACAAGGGTTTCTTAAAAAATGATGAAGTTTCTTCCACAAGTAGGACAAGCATTTCACTTTGTAATTTGATTTCAACACTCTGCATAAAGTCGTCTGAGGAATTCAGACACACTCCACAGATATGCCACTAAGGAATTGTTGATTATCTGAGTGACATGAGGCGTCTTCGGGGAGGTTGGTTTGATTTTCCACACAATTTGCATGAACATGTGTCAGTGGTTTTGGATATTTCATGTGGCTCTTGGATGTCTGAACCTTTGTAATGTTTTCACCCTCTTTTTTTGTAAATCCTCAGAGTGAACCAAAGTTTTATTCCAGCAAATGCTACTGTCTGCTCTCTGGCAGACTTAACAACAGTAGCCTATAGTGTAGGTTAAAATCAATCTGTGGATGGCTAAAGGAAACTGGGGAACACATCAGACAGTATGCCTAGATATAAAAAGGAAAAACATGCTTACCACAGAACGTCTCTGGTGAGCTAGACATAGGCTACGTGGAGTAAAATAAAAATGTTAAAAAAATAAATAAATATATTTTAAAAAATCATATAACGATAAAACAGAGATAGTGTAACTATTTGAATTTAATTGTAGGTTTGTTTTGTTTCATTACCAGCAAAAGAAAAACTTTTACGGCGATACCTTTACTCTGAAAAGAACAACCGGAAATACAGCACCATCACTTCCGGTTGGAAATGTGAAAACATTCATAGCTGCGACCAACTTGTTCTTAGCGAGCAAAAAATATTGCAACCTCTTTGTCCACATTTCTTCTTCTCGTTTAACTCGTTATTTATTAACTACACGGGACAACTCGAGCTAGCCGACTATGCTCTCCGTTTCATTTCCGCTCTCCCCTGTTTTGCTAAATAAACCTATCAAATTCACGTTGAGTTAGCCAGCTAGCTTGTCGCAGCTAAAGCCGGGGGAGCAAAAGCAGGTGGATGAGGTTGTGCAACGTTTACGGTTTTAATGTTGACTGCATAACGTTAGGTCTAGGATCAATAAATGGCAGCTCGGCAGCCCTTCACAGACTCGGACACTGCAGACGAAGCAGTGAGGACGACATGTGACGATGCAACCACATGCAAAAGGTAACCTGAGCAGCAGTAATAAAACCATTAACCTCAAATAACGTGTACCATGAAAAATATAATTTAAGGGGAAATTTACTGTGTATACCACCTTCTTATTCATATTTTATATTTTTTTATCACGTCTTTTCTAGGTTTGCCACCAGTAAAGGCTACTGGAAGGACCCCTATATCCAGTACTTTGTTAGATCTGTAGGAGAAAGGAAGGCACCTGAAATCAACAGAGGCAAGTTACACAGTCCCATCTGCTCCATACAATTAAGTGGTATAAACTATTATATTAAGACAGACTGTAAATCACATGATTAGTAGTAAATACCACAAGACAGGCCTGTAGCAAGTGCCGCATAAGCAAGTCATGTGTACAGTGTATGCTGCAGAGCAACTATGGGTCATAACGTTACTGTGTACAATGTGTTAAGTTAATTTTCACATTGATTGACCCAGTTGTCTTTTTTCTATAAAGTTATCCAAATACCATGTTTCTCAAATCATCTGAGGAATGTCTTTTACCATGCCACCTAACTCCCCTATCCTCTAATTTTCTTTCTCACGTGGTGTGACAGGATACTATGCCCGTGTTCAAGGGGTGAACCGTCTACTTGATGCGTTTCTAAGGAAAGCAGAGTGTGACTGTCAAGTAATCAACCTGGGTGCTGGACTGGACACCACGTTTTGGAGGCTAAAGGTTTGCAGATTTGCTGCCCTGTCCCTCTAATGTAGAGATTTACAAAACACAATTGATTGTGTCCTCAAAAAATCACAAGGCCCAGCTCTTTACTCTCCCTTTCTCTTTGTGTTTGTTATAGGATGAAAACCTCTTGCCACGGAAGTTCTTTGAAGTTGACTTTCCTACCATTGTGGCCAGGAAAATACACAACATAAAGTAAGACAAACAAGGCAATATACAAACCAAAACAGCCTTAGGTTCCCTCTGGAGCTTACTGTTATACATGTGTAACTATGTATTACTAACTTTGTATATTAATATGACTAAAAGACAGATAACACAGGTTTGTAGTTTTATTTATTCATGACCACATTTACACAACTAATATTGATTAATTTTAACTTTTGCTGCACAGCAGGACTTAAGGTGGCACTAGCAGATCATGTTTTATCCAGTCTGGTCTTGGCGTTGTAATGTAGCCTAGAGAACTGTAGGGGGAGACAAAGGTCTTTGTTAAAGGAAACAACCTCTCAGCACGTTCAGTTGTTGTGTAGACGACTTCTAGGGACACTGGTAAATTTATATTGCATGCTATACACATACATGTCCCCTCCATTAATAGCCTTTTAGTCTATTGTATACAAATTACACCTAGATTTACATAATCTCTACATAAGATGTTGCATAGTTGACTCAGAAGTGCTTTTTCCCTTAAAAATGTACAAATGCAATAAATTATAAACAGTAATTTTAATTTATTTGGGTTTCTATTAGCTTGTAAAATCTATAAGATATATAAATATGCATATAATTCGTCGCCATTTCACTGACTTTCCTTCTCTCATTCATACATATGATTGACAAACTATTAGAAACACATTATTGCATAACAGAATTCATTAAATCACATATTAATAATTAAACAACTTTATGGAATAGATTTATTGCAGGACTGTTGTATTAGATTGCATCATTTGACTCTGTATAGAGTCAACTCTATATAGAGTCAAATGATGCAATCTAATACAACAGTCCTGCAATAAATCTATTCCTCCTAAAGTTGTTTAATTTGTGCAATAACTTTGTGTAGAGGGATGGTTTTCAGTTATAAATAATAAGTGATTTAATGAATTCTGTTATGCAATAACGTGTTTCTAATAGTTTCTAAAAGCACCACCAAACATCATAATATATATATATATATGATGTTTGGTGGAGCTTTTGAAACAGAGACTATACATGATGATTATACACGTGTACTGGTTTGCATGCAACTTTTAGGTTAAATGACGACATGTAGCTGTTTGTTATTGTGAAATGTTCTTTTCTCTTTTATCAGGACAAAGCCACCTCTGTCCAAGCCCATCATTGAAACCCACTCAACAGACTCCTTATTACTAGGTAGGCTAGGCATTGTGCATCTATGTGGTTCAGCTCTAAATATATTTTACTCCATGTTAGAAAATATCTCTAAATGTGTGTGCATTCTTTTTGTTTGTTCGTTTGTTCAGATGCCCACAGCCTGGACTCAGACCGTTACTGTATCATTGGAGCGGACCTCAGAGACATTTCAGGATTGGACGAAAAACTGAAGAAGTTCCAGCTCAACCCAGAGTATGCAGCCACCGCTGGGTCTCATCCCAATATTATACTTCATATTAGCCGTACAGAGCAGCCGAGGGAGAATTAGAACAAAGTTTACAGCTCTCTACCGGTTCTCTTTTTTCTGGGCACGTCTGTGTAGATCCAAGAATTGAAGCTTATCTCTTGCGTTTTCTCACAGTGAGTAACTATAGATAACAGACACAGTCTACACAGTGACGGTATAGCTGGCATTCAGATACAATGTTTGACGTCTGGGGTCTCATTTGAAAGGATACCCCACCCAAAGCGTACACTCTGAGCATCAAAACGTGAAACGCCACCGTGCTCAGTATGTCGAAAACAGTCAGCGTTAAACTAAATGTGCTACTTCAAAGATGGTGGCGGCACCGTTTCTGAGGAGGGTTTAATCGTTTGTGATATTGTGAAACAGGTGGAATCCATTGTAATTTAGTTATGTAGTTAAATTCAGGAGCAAAAACAAAAAAGATGGAAACTTTCAATGTAATTTCACCAGTGACCATGGACAGGTTGATATTTATTTGTTAGATGGGATGGCTGTTTCTCTTTTTGTATGAGAGGAAGTTTTCTTTGGTGAGGACAGCCAGACAGCCAGACTCTTTCATCTGAACTCATAAGTCCCTTTTTATTTTACCTTTATTTATCCTTAGAGGTTTTATAAAGCGGATCTCTCGCTTTCAGGAAGCTTCAGAGTATGAAATTATCTTTCTGGCACCAACACTAAAGACTGTAAAAAAAAAGTAATATTCCCCTCCAATTATATTGTAGTGGAGTTGTTTGTCTTTGTATCCCTCCTGATGCCCAGGAGATTATGTTTGTTTTTTATTAATTAGGTGCTATATCTCAATAAGTTGACACATTAATGACATGTGGTGGGAAGGAAATGGCTCAT
The DNA here is from genome assembly GCF_905171665.1 of Trachurus trachurus. Taxonomy (NCBI): domain Eukaryota; kingdom Metazoa; phylum Chordata; class Actinopteri; order Carangiformes; family Carangidae; genus Trachurus; species Trachurus trachurus. Next base: position 19,512,434 of record NC_139913.1, on the reverse strand, counting down.
TGTCCTGATCTGTCACACGTAGCCAAGAGTTTTTGAGGCCAAGAAATCTTGACAGTTTGCTTTCATGCACTTATAAATAATATTTAGATTGAAATAAGATTAGAGCATTATTTTTTATTTTAATGTGATATTCTCCGTTCCAGATTACCCACACTGCTCCTGTCAGAGTGTGTGTTGGTCTACATGACGCCCTCACAGTCCTCTAACCTGGTCAACTGGGCGGCAGAGACCCTCCACACCGCCATGTTCATCAACTACGAACAGGTTAGCAAAGCAAATGAACACATCCTGGCCGCTGTTGTTTTTGTCTTATCACAAGGAAGTATGTGGTAGTAGTCTAAAAGGATTCTGTTAAAATGATCTCGTGTTTGAGCTTAGGACTCAGTAATATCACTTTCCTCAAGAACGAACCATCCAACTCAACATTATCTGTGTATCCAGGTGAACATGAGCGATCGATTCGGCCATGTGATGATTGAGAACCTGCAGCGCCGACAGTGCACCCTGGCAGGAGTGGAGGCCTGTCAATCTTTGGACTCTCAGGTAATCTCTACATCTGGACTCACTGGAGTTACCTGTACCTATGTTTGCAAACTTAAAGGGATAGTTCAACATTTTGGCAAATTTGGAAATTCTAAAAATAGCTTGCACCACTAATTAAAGGTAACAAACCTACTCCTAAAACTATAGGGATTATGGCAATTGCCCAATTTGCCAAATGTTTAACTATCCCTTTAAATTTAAATATGTTTAGATTTTCACCTAATTTCCTAATAGATAATTAATCTGTTCACAATGAAAACCTAATTCAAACATTAGGTTAGACTATGTGAACCCCTCAGTTAATAGTTTCAATAAAAGCTAATTGCACTGAACCAACCTGGAGTCCAACCCTGTGAGGACGAGGTAGAATGAAAACATTTAAAGGACATTTAGATAATATGTTGTTAATGTGGTGATTTCAGAAAGAGCGGTTCCTGAAGACGGGCTGGGAACACGCCGACGCTCTGGACATGATGACCATCTACAGTATGCTCCCTCAGGACGATGTGGCGAGGTAACTCTTCCATTAGACCCGTTGGTACACAACCTGCCATACCGTCCAGATTCAGTGTTCAGTTATACGTCTTATGCAATGTGAGCAGCTCTTCTCCTCACAGTCATCACATCCTCTTCTGCTAGTGTATGTGATGACTCAGGGCGGAGCTGTGTAACCACCTGTTGACAGAACAGTGTGTACTTTAATTTTGAATACACAATACTCTTCTTATTTCATTTTTTTTTTTCTCTCAGCCCTGACAAATAAACCATACTACAAAAAACTAACACTGGAACTGATAAAGACTAAATTCAAACGCATTTTCAAAAAAAAAAATCAAATCAAAATTTTTACAAAGATAAAAACAAATTAAATATTCTAAAATCATTATCATACTGTTACCTTGCTGATGTGTTATATAAGAACTTGCTCTGTTGGTAGAAATGTGCCAACAATGTGGCTGACCGCACCTCGTTTTAAGACCAGCACACCCATGGGTGCTCAGATGAGCGCAAGCACATTTGCTAATTACACGACATGGACTGTCTACAGGAAAATAACAACTGTGTCAGTCTGAAACTAACAATGACACTATGCCTTTGGGAACTATTAGCTAAAACACACAGAAGATGAAACACTGAATAAACGATGAAATACCTTTTCCTGTCATTAATTCCTCTCAGGATTGAGCGACTGGAGTTCCTGGACGAGAAGGAGCTGTTGCAACAACTTCTCCAGCACTACAGCATCTGCTGGGCCACCAAGGACAAGCTCAACCTGGGTAGAGCAATGATTATGTCACTGTTAGATTTCAGTCTTACAAATGGCGATGGGTCAACGCAAGGATCATTTCCGACCAACATGGCGCCACTTTGCGTGTCACCTTATTTACTTTGCGTTACTCATATGCGTTTAAATGTTCATATTTCCACACATCCGCCTAACTTTTTAGTGTCTGGTGTGGTCATTTACAAGAATGGGTCAATCTTCTGTTTCCTCAGGTCTGTCACAGTTGGCGTTTTGAGTGTGGAACTGCTCCGCCGTTTGGAAGTGCTTTACAACTCCGTTGGCCAAAATCAACAGCAGAGACGTTGTAAAGGAGTCACTGGGAAAGAGGAAACCCGTGTCCTCAGTCGGTCTGGCAGTTGTTCCGGTTTGAAAAACTCCCGGCATCAGCAGAATGTGATTGCAGCGGCGTCGTTTGTACCCAAGTTCACTTTTGAAAGATAAAGAAGGAATGAGGTTGTGAACTGTGAAGAGGTTTGTCACTACACTAGCACCAAATCATACAAGAGTGTAATCGATTGTCTTTGATGAATTTGCTTCAAAGGCAAGTTAACAATCGCAGAAGTATTATTTCAAAATTTGCTCCTTTATCCATGTCTGGATCTTATGTGCCATTTTAATTTTATTTATTGATCAGTTGTACTTCCAGCCTCATTGACTCAAGAACATTTAGTGTACCTGCATGCAATAACTAGTGTCAATCCGCAACAATTACATCACATACAACTACCGGCCTGTTAAATCTTTTTCTATTCTTACCACTAGTTTTCAAACAGCAAAGATGACGTGACAGATTAGTTTGTAACAGATTATATTTGATGACTGCTGTTCATGTGCAGCTGATTAAAGATTTCCTTTTGTGTAAGACCATGTTTTCATGTTCATTTGTGTACTTTCACCACAATACATGAATCTGTAGTTACTGAATATCAATTTAGTTGTCATTTCATAATATGACCATTTTAATTTTGATCTTACATTCATTCAACTTTAAAGCTACAGTTGGTAAATTGGTTGGAAATTTCAAGACGATACACAGTCAGGTCCCTTAGCCATAGCACAGGCACAGACGGCGTACCGTATCCATAGCAACCATAGACTCCAAAACTATCTCGCGTCTCTCTCAGCATTAAGCAATGAAACACACGACACGGGCACAGCTAGCTCACTGTAACAACAACAGTCTTACTTAGACTTGTTTTCGCTGTGTAAACAGTCGTCGTCCACGGTGGCACCAGCAGTTTTACATTTTTCGGCTGCTCCACCATTGTACGAGCTGTGATTGGCTGCTCCTCCTGCCCCCTCTACATAACTTTTGGCAAATATGACCGAATAATTGTTACCAACTGCAGCTTTAATTTAAGCTTTAATGGGTGTCTTAACATCCGAGTCCTCCTTTTATTTACTCGAAGAGATGCAAAATCATGTCTTAGATTGGGTCTTATGTCCCTGGTTGTATTTATTCACATTAGGGTATCAAAACAGCTCATCTTCAAACCCAGGCAGAAGAATATGGTAGTTTAATAAGTTATTGCACACTCAAAACACTGCATATATCAATTTATTGCAAGCTTTCAGTTTTTCAGGCCTGAAGCACAGTGTTTTGAGTGCAGTTGCTGTTTTGTTGTTTTCTACGTTTCAAAGTTCAGCTCCAGCACCTCTTTGAAGTTATTTTGCCTACGGATAAGCGGTGGCCCTTTCCACAGTTTAATAAGTTATAAAATATCAATATTCAAAACTCTGGAACTCAAATCAGTGTCACTTTTGGATCAAAATTCTAGTCGTAATTCAGCTAAACCAGAAAAGACCACCGCATAACCTGTTTAGAAGTTAGAGAATAGAGAAGTTCAAACTACAACAGTTAAAACTACAAATTTAGCCTATTTGGTTTTTCTAAAATGTAAATAAAAATGGCCAAAAATAATGAACTCAAATTGATTCCATAGCAACATAATTTGGGTGTTATGTTTTATTTTCAGAACCTTTCGGGTGAGCTACGTCCACTACATATGAGAGAGGTTTTCCTCATCTTGATGAATCCACAGTAAATCATGACTTTAGTTTTTACTTGACTCAGCAATTTTCTTCGAGTCTATTGAGGTTTGTAGTGCACCCACTGTTGAGTGACAAGAGGCTGCTCATCCTCATCTAGTTATCTGTACCTTCTTGTTCTCTGACAGCGCTAATAATTTTGTGACCTTCGACTGATTGAATGCCAGCAGTCTGGGGAGTATAAACAATTACAGGAAGGTGGGGCATGGGAGGAGAAAAATAACTGGATGTGCGTATGTCCTTGATGCATCATCCTAAGACTGGACTATATAGTGTGTGTACATTCCCCAGACCACCCAGTGCAGGCTTGTGGTCCACGAGTGGAGCAAGTGAAAAAAAAAACGTTTATTTCCAACTAAGTCATCATGTCGGGGACAGAATCCACTAAGGCGGAGGTGTTCACGGTGTGTGAGCTGGGGGAGCAGGGGGCGGAGAAAAGCTCCAGCAAGGTGGACAAGCAGAGGTGCATATTCGAGCAGCACGTGCAGCCCTGTCTGGCTGAGCTCTTCGGGACCAGCCTGTTTGTGTTTGTGGGGTGTGCGTCTGTGATAGGCAACGTGGGAGGTGGTGTGGTCCAGCCTGCTCTGGCACACGGACTGGCTCTGGCAGTGCTCATCATGGTGTTCGGGCAAATCAGGTAAAGACTGATGATTATTATATATATATATATATATATATATATATATATATATATATATATATATATATATTTTTTTTTTTTTTTTTTTTTTTTTTACGTGTTTTGAATGGTTGATGTCCAGTAGTTTGGTTGTTGATGTTTTTGGTGTCCAAAATGTAGGTGCTCTTGATTTCCTCCTAAAATCATGTTCTTCTCACTCTTTTTCGAATAAGTATGATTATGCTTTTGTGTTTTTATTTCCAAATTTTGTTCTATAACTTGTTTTTGTTATTTACATATGAAGGAACAAACTGCCTTATTTTGTTTTACAGGTTTAAAAAAAACAAAAGGTTAAGAGCTATTGATATTTTATATAAAATATAAGTGTCATTTAAATGGAGTTGACTTTCATATGTCATACGCTCATAATAATACAGATGATCATTACTCTAGCCCATATCAGGTATATGGGTGTCATTATTATCATCTAACAGACACAGATTAAAGGTGTTTATGTTTTCTAAAGTGGGGGGCACTTTAACCCCGCGGTGTCCTTGTGCATCTGCCTGTGTGGAGGGATGGAGCTGCTTCACCTGGTGCCTCATATCCTGGCTCAGATGTGTGGAGGGATGATTGGAGCTGCTTTGGCCAAGGTAAGAAAATGTATGGCCAGAAAAAAGACTAAATATAATGAATACAAATTTTGGATTTATATCTCATAATTTGAATTTAGTAAATCAGAATACTGCCTCAATAAAATACCAGACAACTGGAATCTTTATCAAACTTTAATCCTTGAGTTATTTGATGAAAATTGATCATTACAAAATGTTGAAATGACTAAATACTGTGGACTCCGTTCATATTCATCATGATTTTTACTCATTTCACTCTGCTTTCAGGCAATGTGCCCCACCAGCAGCTACAGTGCTGCCCACGGAGGAGCCCTTCAGCCCAGCACCAGTGACCTGGGTAAAGCCACGGTGGCAGAGGTGGCAATGACCGTGTTCCTCACCACAGTGGTGATCATGGGGGCCGTCAACAGGCAGACACGTTCGCCGTGGGCCCCTCTCTGCATCGGCCTCGCTGTGACGGCCAACATATTTGCAGGGTAAGTGCCTCAGTAGGGCGATCAAGGGTGTAGCCAGAAAGAATTGGTGCTAAGGTCCAAAAATCCCCAGCGCCACCATTATTCCATTCAGTTCTATCACAGTCCATCAGAGGACATGTTGGACAGAAGCCAGGATTTTATAAACACTCACGGTCAAGATGGCAAAGAGATAAGCATATATCTACTTGTAGTAAGTTGTATATTTTCTTCATGTCTTTTAAATAATATCTTTTATTAATACTAATAATAATTAATTAATTTCCTATAAAGAAACTTTTGTTCATGTTCTCTATTTGAGCTTTTTTATATATATATTTGAGAGAAATCCTTTGAAAATTATATTTTAAAAAAATTTGGAGAAATAAAAATGGAAATAGAATGGAATAGAAATAAAAATGACCTGCTCTCTGGTGGTGGTAAAATACCAAATCAATGACCTATTCATCTGGACACCCCATAGACTGTACTCTCCCAGGATATTCAATGGTACAGTCCAATGACAACATTCCCCCACATTTGTATTTATTATCAGTTATCAGATTATTATTTATTTATTACCTGCCAGGGACCAGTGTAGCTGACTGTTTAATATTTAATATCTGTCTAGGGAGAATTTCCAGTTTCCACTTTCACACAATAACAAGCGTGACTGTGTATCTACTTCACCCAAAATTGTCTCCTTCCAGTGCAGTAGCCTTATCATTTAAGCAGTGTTTTATGGTTGTAGAAAGAATCATATTCAATGTATTGCTTCATTTTTAATGTTAACTGTTAACTAAAGGTTGATTTAAAAAATAAAAATAAAAAATAAAAAGTAGTGGAGAACTTTTTTTTCCTCCAGTACTTGTGTTTCTGTCTCTGTTGAATTTTTGTCCCAGTACTAATATCAATTGCAGCTGAAATTGTCTTCAATGTCTTTTTTGTCTCTTGGTAGTCCTTAAATGAATTGTAATTAAAAAAAAATCTGATTAAAACCAAATTTAAATGTGAGACACAGGTTTTGCACTTGAGGGAATCATGAGCAACAGATTAAAAAAGGAACTGAGGCAGCAGATGATGACATACTGATCTTAAGCCCCAAATGTATAAACCAGCTGGAGTTTCATTGTTGGTCTGTGCTGCCTGTTGTTTCAGAGGGATGGTGTCTGGAGCCTGTATGAACCCTGTCCGAGCCTTCGGTCCTGCAGTGGTGGCCAACCACTGGAACCATCACTGGATCTACTGGGTGGGACCTACGTGTGGTGCACTCCTCACAGTCAGCCTCATCAGGTATATATAGTACCCACTGGGTTGGTTATATATAAACAGGCCAGTTGTTGTTTTGTAAATGATCTAGGGATCTTTTTTTTGTCCTTTTTGGATGTTATTTTAAATTTTTCTTTTGAAAGAAAAACACAATATAAGACTTTAAGACTTAAAGGAGACTATACCTATCCAAAAGTGACTCCACAGGACCTTGTGAAAAGGGCTATTTGTACATTTTCTCTGCTGATGAATGTGATTTTTCTGGGAGTGGTTGGTGGTAATTGTTGCCTCATGGGTTACAATCACCGTCTGAGCATTGCTACGTGTTCAGAGCTACTTTGAGGCTACAGTGACTCGCTATCGGAAAGGATGGGACGAGGTGGTGCTAGCTTGTTAGCATGCTAACTTCAGTAGACAAAATTAGTATGGACGTTACTTTCTTGGAAACAGCTCTTTATGAATAAAGACATGACGTTTGATGATGAATTTACAACATTCTTTCAAAACTGGTAAGTAAACAGCTGTTAATACTGATGTAATGCTCCTGTATGTTGCCATTGCTTAGCACAACATGCAAATACCTCCTAGCCATCGTGTTCTAACCATGATGTTGAATCGTGTGTGGTGCGTGTGTCATAAATGCCCTGGAACTGAAGTATGACTCTTTTTGCAGGTTGTTGTTTGGTGACCAGAAGACACGAATTATGCTGAAATAAATGTCTAAAACAAAGACAGGACACCCCGGCTGACTTGACGACAGCTTCTGCACTGACACAACCACTGTACTATAAAATTTGAAATACATAATCAAAATGTTCACAGATGTATCTGTACTCGGATCAGCTCTGCCTGTTGGATCTAGGTCAGTCAGTGACATGTTTGTATTTCAAGATCCAATAAAGTTCTTGGTGATATGATAGGGCTTTGATAACTCGTCCACGCGTTTGATGTCAGCTGGAAAAAGACCAGAGATGTTTGGTCATAAATATCACACATCTAATTTTTACAAATGATCACATTGTGTTATCTGTTTACGGTCTTTTTGTGCTTATTGTTTGGGTCAAAGTCTTGAATGGAAAACTGTGCTTTGATAGTTTTATTGCATAAAACACGGTGCAAGGACAGGGCACTACACTGCACAATAAAGCTAGATTAGAATGATAAACTAAAACTTGGCAACAAGTGTCAGTGAGAAGCTTTTTAAAAAACAGAGGTATTTCAAAATTATCAATGTGCATCCTGACAAATGGACGAAGATGAACCATCAGCACAGTAGACACACCATACGTCTGTGCTCATGATGACCGCTCACAGAAACTGCACATAACGTTCTTGGCTGAATTAAAGATATAGAAATTGAATTAAATGAATTAATTACATTTGAATTATATTATATTATTAAAGAACTAAAGATATAGGATACAGTCATACATGTAACTGTAACTTAACTGTGCTTAATAAGAAAAACACTGCATAACATTAAAGTGACACCTTTAAATACAGATTGGCGACAAATTAACAGAGGAACCATTGACAAAAATGTGTTTGTTCTCTGTACATCTCCACATGGATAAAGACAGAACAAGCACAAACAAGACCAGTGTTTGAATTAAATCAGTTTTGTTATAAAAAACAAAAAAAGCAAGCCTCTGCAACTTGAATATTTTTACACTGAGAGTTCAAACAAGGGGATTTGCACCGAAAATGCATGTAGGAGACAAATTCTAATCTAAAAAATAACTAAAATGTTGAATAAATTTGGAATAAAGTACCAGTATCTCAAAGTCATACTTCAGTGTAAAATGTACTATAGAGACATAAACAGCAGCGTGTTTTCACACATGAAGGTGAGCAGAGTGGAGTGTTTGAACGCACTGACCTACAACAGTGTAAAGTCTGTAGTCAAGGTTTATCTTATCTAACTAGGTTATTGTGGGTTACTGCAAGTTTGCTCGTGCATCTAGATAAATAAAATAATGGCGATGAAGAATAAAAGGCTTGTCTAGACAACACAGACTGTGGTTGACCTTGAACTTGTCATGACTTTTGCATGTCATCATCTCTTTTACAAAAAGGTGAATTTGAGGTCTCCTTCCAGGACCGGCCTGAGCTTGGCAAGTGTCAAAGAACTCCAGGTCAGGGTGGGGGGTTATATTGACATTATGAATTCTCACCTTTGCCTTTTTATGAGGTGTGATGCAATTGCAGTTCAGTGTGTGCCACTCGAAGGTGACGATTATAAATAACCACAACACCTTGACACAGTCTGCAGACGGGTGCATGCAGGTCTAAAGGGTGCTGCAGGTTCACGGGTTAGGATCGCAAGAAACATCTCTGCAGAAATGGGGGTTGAGAAAATGCAGATGGAAGACACAGACTCTACTCTTATGGAGAAAGGCAAGAAACAACCTGTGTCCAGACCTCCCAACAAATATGAAACCTTGTTCCAGCCCTGCTTTGCTGAGATAGTGGGGACTATGTTCTTTGTTTTCATCGGCTGCGTGTCTGTCATCGAGAATGTGCCGGCAGCTGGACGACTGCAGCCAGCTCTGGTGCACGGACTGGCTGTGGCAGTCATGGTGGCGGTCATGGACAACATCAGGTAAGAGGTTGGGATGTATGTTGGGATGTTGTGTGTGACCAGGGCCCCCTGAAAGAATACTAAAGTGGGCCCCTACCCCCTGACTTTTCCACTTTTTTTCTTAGACTATTATCATTTTTTATTTAACCTACTTTATTTTTATGCTAATGCAGCATTACTACTGTATGAGTATTAGTCAGGGTCTTATGCAGAATAATTCAGTCATACAAAGATTAGACTACTGTTTTTTTTGGGGGGCCCTACTGGTCGCTGGGCCCCTAGAATTATCATCACCTTTCTCCCCTATACGGCCCTGTTTGTGACATTTGGTGAACTTTTTTCAAACTTTTCACCGCCACTTCTCCCACTCACTTGCAGTGGCTCCCATTTCAACCCCCCCTTCACTATTGGCATCTACCTGTGTGGAGGCATGGAGCTGGCGATGGTGGGCCCATATCTTGTGAGCCAGTTGATTGGGGGAGTCCTTGGAGCTGGAATGTCAAAGGTCATTTGAAAACGCACCACATGCTAAAACTGCACGTTATTCTGAAAGGTTATCCTATTTAAAATGTAATCAAAAAGTGTGTTTCTTATAGATAATGACCCCTCCAGAGCGCTACCTCAATGCCACAGGAGCAGCCTTCGATATCCTCCAGTCAGAGAGCCAGCTGTACAGGGCCATCTTTGCAGAGGTGGCCATGACCTGTCTGGTCACCATGGTGGTGCTGCTGGTGGCAGTCAACAACAAGACAAAAACCCCACTGGCTCCTTTCCTGGTGGGCTGCACAGTCATCATCTGCGTCCTGGCTGGGTGAGATAAAAAGACGGATGACCATGATGCAGTAGCCCATGTGTTCAACATTTACACCCAGTTTGATGTAAAAGTAACCAGCTCCTCCTAAAAGGAGATGATAACAACTGACATTTATTTCAATTTAAATAAACTGTGGAAAAAATAATTAACATTTCTGCGAACTGAAATATTCAGTTTGATTGTTCTCCATCTGGTCATGACTTTATAGATGTCACATCTTGTTTTCTTAATCATACTGATCTAATGTTACACTGTTGTTTAATTCTTCCTTGTTTTGAATTATTGTTATTTGTATTATAAATTTGAGATTTCATTCACATCCAGCTTGTAAGAGAAAAACAGATGTTAATGATAACATGCAATATTTATTTTAATTGAATTTCTTTTCAGAGTGATTTATTCTATGGTTTTCTCTGAAAGTCACTTTTTCTGTTTTATATTAACTTTTATAATTCCTAATTTCATTTTTTGAAATCGACACTTCACATGGTCAGAAACAGGCTGAATGTACCTTTATATGATCGAAGTTTTTTCTTTTTTTTTTAAATTTTTTTTTTACTTTTCAGATAATTCATATGAGTAATTTTAGAACTCATAAATACATTGATGGTCTTTATTAATATCTGTGATCCTACTATTAGGAAATTTGACATTTACACATTTTAGATCTCAACAAACAAATATGTAAAGGATGTATACCGTATAAATAATCAACATGTGGCTTATTCCTTCTGGTTGGTGCAGGGGTGATGTATCAGGAACGTGTTTGAACCCCGCCAGGGCTTTCGGTCCAGCTGTGATGACAAACTACTGGACCTACCACTGGGTCTACTGGGTCGGACCAATAGGAGGAGGCCTGGTGGCCGCTGCTCTGCTCAGGTAGGAGACGACACTCCAAGACATAAATAAATACATAGAAATGTCCTGAGCCAGAACAGAGGACTTACAGTGTCTCACTTTCTTCTGTTTCAGGATCGTACTCGGTGATAATAAGTTACGAGTCATTATGAACTCATGACAGCTGCTGTGTTTATTGCCCAGGTAATAATAAACCTGCACGTGTCTCACCAGATACCAGTATAGAATAATGTCATGGTGTTATATACTCAATGTGTAGTTTTCTTTTCTTTTCTTTTTATATCAAATTGTATGATCGTGTGATCACTGCGTGGATTTTTCTGTATGAAATAAAGGATAGAAACTGGTTGATCTTTTTGCCCAGTTTCTTTACATGCGACTGTTCCTTGTGCAAGATGGAAACCACAGATAAGAGACGACACAGTTGTTTTTTGTTGTTTTTTTTTTTATTCTTATGCTGTTTATTCGTCAACTTTTCACCATGGGTTGCATGGTCATGTTGTGACAGACCGCAATCCCCACTGCAGACGGCTTAGCGGTATCTCTCGGCGAGAGCCAAGGCCAGGTTGGTGAGGAATTTGTCCGTGGCGACGTGGGCCTCGGGGGTGAAGTCCTTCGGGAACTTGTTTGCGATCACCACGAGGATGCAGTGGGACAGTATCTGTGGAAGGAGGAAACAGTCTCATAGCAAACAATCTATCTCAACAATTTGATAAAAAAAATAAAAATCAACAGAGCAAGAGAGAAGTGAGTGTGTGTTTCTCCTCCAGTTTCCCTCGACTTAATCTTACTCACTATATCTAAAAAATGTCCTCAATTAAACCTTAAAAAACAAAAGGTAAATGTGTCTTTGTGTTATCAAATTACGTTCAGTTAAGTACCAGATAGATTTAAACACAACTTCAATTGTTCCCCCGCTCCCCACTCAATACTCGTGCGTAATTTGTGCGTAAATCAAGCTCCGTCTGTGCGTAAAAATGCGCGCAGCTGATGCCAGCGAGAGAAAAAAACATCGAGCTGCAGTAATTTCTGCAACAAAATAAATAAATAAATAAGTCAAGGACTAATAAAGTATATCTTAATCTTAATCTTAATAAATAAAACTCATGAAATCCTGATGTGTCAGTGATTATGTCGGTGCCCCCTAGCTCACCTTAAAGTTGGTCGGATCCACTTTAATCTGGAAGGCGTGCTTCTCACTGAGATCCAGCAGGCCGTTGATCATATCATCGATCTTGGCCACGGCCAGACCGACACCGCCCATCACCTTCTTTCCATGGGCCTTCACTGAGGCGGAGTTGGGGGCCAGGTCGGACCAGTGGGAGAAGTAGGTCTTGGTTTGCGGGTAGACGGTGATCATCCTATGGAGAAAAAGAGAAAGAGAAGGAGGCATGTTGGACTGGATGTGGTAGAGAACTGTGCTAGCAACAACACAAACATTCAACATTCAGTGTACACAGTGAAGGTTGATGACTTGTTACGTATATCTCTCGTTTATTTTCTAGCTCCAGTGGCGCAATCGGTTAGCGCGCGGTACTTATAAGGCAGTATCCAGCGGAGTGATACCGAGGTTGTGAGTTCGAGCCTCACCTGGAGCAAGATTGTTGCTTGGAATTCTTACATTATATCGTTCCACGAAGGTCAAGTAACATAACATCATCTGATTACCCTGTATTTGAAAACCACATGTCTTCTTGATTCTTCATTGTAAAACTTACTTACAATTAATCCAATCAAACGTGTCAAACAGACTTTTTTCTCTTGATTTGAAAATACTTCGGTCACTTTGGTAATAAAATTAATCTAACAGTGCTCCATGATGTGCAGGTTGAGAAGTTTTTACAACAGCGATGTATTTGTCAAAATGAAAACAGTGCACAAACTACATTTGAGACACTAGATTTGAGACACTCACCTGCTAAGGGCATCAGCTCCAACGTCATCAGCAGACTTGCCGATTTTGGCCCACAGTGCCTTGACTGCAGCCTTGTCTTTGTCGGTCAAACTCATGTTGGCTTGCGTGTCTCTCCTTCTGTACCTGAAGAGGATGGAAGTGTCCGGTTACTTTGTGAGTTCGACTTAAATTCAGTTGGCTCTGTAGTCACACCCACGAGAACCGGTGCCAAAACGCGTCCACTGACGCAGATGGGACCCTTCATTTACGCCCGATAGCACCGTCAGTGGCCTGATGTGACCTGGTGGGTGCTATCAGGTGGTCACATCAGGCGTCAGTTGGCAAAACAAAAATCCTCATTTACGTTATCAGATGCAAAAGACCGCGTGTATGATGGAAAAGTTTGACATATAGACGTTGAAGGTGTAGTTCACCACGAGGGCATCTGAGGTCACAGGAGTCAGGGACAGAGGTGCAGAAACTCAGAGAGCTGGGAAATAGGTCAAAGAAGCAGCTCACACCTGCACAAGGGGATTAGCAAAATCGAAGGAATGTTTACATGAGCTAAAAAAAAACATCTGGGTGCTTGTTCTCCAAATATTCATTGAAATGAACTCTTGCACCACAGAAGTAAAGATCAGTCTTAGAGTGAAAACTTTCTGTTAACCAGCTTTGTTCTTGAAGTGTCCCTCAAGCGATTCCGAGGATTATATTTATGGGACAACATTAAAGAAAAAACAGTTGAGCCATGAGGTGCATTTAGATACTTGAATTAATCATCTTATTTCATTAATTATCTCATTAACCACCAAGTCAGATCCCACAGCCAAAAACAACACAGACAATACACTCATAGTAGCCTATGCAGCAAATACATACTTGTGTTTTAGTCATTGAGACCTTAAAAGCTGGATGAGAGTGCAGATAAAAACACATCCAGCACAAAAACAAATACATAACACCATGTTTAAAAGCTGTAAGGAGTTATAGATATTATTAATAATAGTACATTTTGTGGGATTATGTTTTAAAAAGAGCAATTTATTCAATAAGATAAAAAATAAGATTAATTTAATTAGATGAAATTACTCCATAATATTATAGGCTTAAACATTTATTTGCATTTCCCGAAGCAGGATGTTTACAAACGGTTAATAAATTCATTAAAAATAAACATATAAAGATGGAAGCGTTTCATATCTCAGCTGTGTGAATCCTATAAGATTTATCTGTGATTGGATTTTTTTTTTTTAATTCGAGCATTTTTGGCTCTGGTCATTAATGAATGTCCTATCATGGGGAGGAAATGTTGCTCATAACCTTTATCACCCAGCTCAAGTATTTTCTTAATCAAGACATATGTGGATGTGGGCAGCGAGTGCGTGGGTGGAGGGGGGCACAGCAGCAGATAACATGAGGGTGGTTTACAGAGATAACGCAGCACTTTGCTGCAGCCTGGCAAACACACAGGTTTCAGGAAATTTAAAAAGTGAGTCCTACTATGAAGTTTTCTTGTTTCTTTGAGAAATAAATACCTAATTGATATTAAATTCTTAACAAGTGCAACAAAGCATTTTCTTAATAACTGAATTAGCCTAAATTGCATTTTAGTAAGCCTTTGTGGATTCTTACAATTGTTTCTCAGGCTGTTTTTACTTAGATAAATTATAAGATGGTATTTTAACAAATGTATTAGTAATGCATGACTGAAAAGCTGTGGTCTTATCTCGCCCAAATAATGTTTACATGTAAAACTAAGGCGAAAAGAGTTCAGTTATAATTACTGGTTCAGTTAAAGGGATATTTCAACATTTTAGCAAATTCGCCTATAGTTTTTGTAGTAGGTTCATTACTTTTAATTGTCGGTGCAAGCTGTTTTTAGATCGGTGGGGGTAGATACACGAACTGCACGGTATTTCCACGTCCCTCATCAAACTAAATACAGAATACAACAACTCCAAAACACTCTCCAGGAAAAGTTGTGACCTGCACATTCACCACGCTATGAAATAATAATGGAACGTTACGAGACGAAGTTGTTTTCAAGGCAAATGCGTAACCGGAAATACATTTCAGATACGGCTGCTGGTGACTGTGACTTTCAAAGAAAGCTCTGGGTATTTGCTTGATGGGTCGTAACGTTACATAATAGGTTATTATTTCATAGCGTGGCGAATATGCAGATCACAACTTTGAGTGTTTTGGAGTTGTTGGATTGTGTATTTATAGTTTAATGAGGGAAACGTGGGAATACCGTGCAGCTCCTGTCTCTGCCCCGCCGATCTAAAAACAGCTTGCACCGACAATTAAAGGTAATCAACCTACTCCTAAAACTATAAGGATTATGGCAATAGGCGAATTTCAAAAACAAAAAAGGACTCGCAACACTGTAGGAGCGATGTTTTTTTTGTTCAATAGGCGAATTTGCCAAAATGTTGAACTATCCCTTTAAAGTTAGGCCTGTGAATGGGGTTAATAGAGTAGAGAGCTAAGAATGAAAATATTCGTGAAAACTGTAAGGAATAGAAAACAAAACAAAAACAAATACTAAATATGCAGTTGATGGTGATTTTACAATCATGTTTAGAAGAGGGTTCCTGGACAAGATGATAAAATAACATCAATTAAAAAAAAAATCCGATTTGCCAAGTTTTTCCTTCACACATGCACACAAGACCTGATCTGCTCCACCCCATAGTTAACATCAGCTATACGTATACGTGCATCATGCAAAAGTGTTCTTAAAGTTGACCTGCATCACAGGTCAAAAAATACTGACGTGAGCCTTTGGCATCTCTACAAATCTGTATTATCAAACTATGCAGGACCTTCTGGACAAGTCTGAAGTTTATCTGCAGCACCTCATCTCCAGCCTATGGCAGCAGCCCTCTGCCTTCTGACCCTGTTAAATAGGCGCTGGTCAGATCTATTCAGCGTTTTGAAAACCTGAACAAACAAAAAAGAAAACATGGTTGAGTGGACTGATCAGGAGCGCGCCACCATCACCAGCATCTTCTCCAACCTGGACTATGAAGATATTGGCCCCAAGGCTCTGTCCAGGTGTCTGATCGTTTACCCCTGGACTCAGAGGTATTTCGGTGGCTTCGGAAGCCTTAACAACGCCGAGGCCATCAAGAACAACCCTAAAATCGCAGCCCATGGAATCACCGTGCTGCACGGTCTGGACAGGGCCATGAAGAACATGGACAACATCAAGGCCACCTATGCCGAGCTGAGCGTGCTGCACTCCGAGAAGCTGCACGTCGACCCCGACAACTTCAAGGTAAAGTTTCCCCCTCCGCAACTTTCCTCTTTATCACTTTATTGTCCTATTTACAAATCACATAAATGAACAGATGAAATAAACCTCATCCACTCCCTCTGTGCAGCTGCTGGCTGACTGCTTGTCAATCGTCGTCGCCGCCAAGATGGGAACCGCCTTCACCCCAGACGTTCAGGCCGCTTGGCAGAAGTTCCTGGCCGTGGTGGTGTCTGCTCTGGGAAGGCAGTACCACTAAACTGCGCAGCGTCCGCGTCGGGAATACCCGGAGGAGATCTCTATCATCTATTCACATGTGTCATGTGTCTCCTCCGTGAAGAAATAAAAGATCACTGAAGCAAAGCTGATCCTGCTTTTCTCCATTTCTTCGTTTACGCGTGTGTAATTACACACAGCCATCGTAGGTTTGGTAACGGTTCGATTAAACAATTCAAGTTTGTCAAAAGAGAAAGAAAACAACAAGTGAAAAGAAAAGAAAAAAGAGAAAATATAGGGGAAAAAATCAGATTAATCATAATTATACTGATATATAGGGTGGGATAGGCAAGAAGTTATTCCAAGTCCATCAGAGAACCACCATACGCAGAGCATTGTAAAAAGAAAAATACATTATATCGAGAATTTCTAAAACATCGAACAGCAGAAGCTGAAAACAAATATAAAAAATATAAAAATAAATTAACTAGCATTATGAGAATACGTAAAAAGGAATATTATAATGAAATATTAGAAAACAACAAAAACAATATTAAAGGTATTTGGAATATTTTGAACAGTATAATAAGAAATGGCTCTAGACAGACTAATTACCCCGAATATTTTATTGATAATGATTTAAATGTTGATAATATTGAGGAGGTGGTTAATAAGTTCAATCATTTCTTTGTAAGTGTTGGACCGAAATTGGCAGAAAAAATCCCCGATCCACCAATGACTGGAAGTGAGGAGGTCATAGAAAGGAATCCTTCTTCTATGTTTCTCAGAGCAATAGAAGAAAAAGAAATTATAGAAACTGTTAATAAATGTAAAAACAAGATGTCATCTGACTGTCATGACATAGACATGAAAACAGTAAAAAGGGTTATTGCTGGGATTTCTAAACCACTCACTCATATCTTCAATTTATCATTCCAAACCGGGCAATTTCCTCATAAAATGAAACTAGCAAAAGTAACACCGCTGTACAAAACTGGGGATCGTCACCACTTCACAAATTACAGGCCTGTTTCTCTTCTTCCTCAATTCTCAAAAATACTAGAAAAACTTTTTAATAACCGATTGGACAGTTTTATAGAAAAACACAACTTACTCAGTAACAGTCAATATGGTTTCAGATCAAACCATTCAACATCACTTGCTCTAACAGAACTTATAGAAACTATAACAGATTCCATAGATAAAAAGCAATATGCAGCAGGAGTATTCATTGATCTAAAAAAAGCATTTGATACAATTAACCACAATAGATTGATTTATAAATTGGAGCAATATGGGATCAGGGGGGTTGCCTTGAATTGGGTGGGAAGTTATTTGAGAAACAGGCAGCAATATGTGAAGATGGGAGACTGTTCGTCAGAATGTCTGGATATTGCATGTGGTGTCCCCCAGGGGTCAGTGTTGGGACCCAAACTCTTTGTCCTATATATTAATGACATCTGTAATGTGTCTAGTCTAGTTAAACGTATTTTATTTGCAGATGACACAAACATTTTTTGTTCTGGTGAAAATTTGCAGCAACTTTTGGATGTCATCACTTCAGAGTTAAGTAAAATTAAAAAATGGTTTGACAAGAATAAATTATCACTAAATCTGAACAAAACAAAAATCATGTTATTTGGAAACTGTAAAATACACAATCAAATACAGGTACAAATAGATGGTGTAAATATTGAAAGAGTAAATGAAAATAAATTCCTGGGAGTGATAATAGATGACAAAATTTGCTGGAAACCTCACATAAAACATATCAAATCTAAACTGTCTCGCAGTATTTCAGTTTTGGTAAAAGCAAAGCATGTCCTGGATCATAAATCACTCTATATTCTGTACAACTCACTGATTCTTCCTTATTTAGAGTACTGTACAGAGACATGGGGAAACACATACAAAACTGCACTTCAGCCACTTTTCATACTGCAAAAAAGAGCAATGAGAATTATTCACAGGGTTGATTATGGGGCACACACCAATGACTTATTTTGGAAATCTAAAACTCTAAAATTGTTTGATTTGGTGGAGCATAAAACAGTCCAAGTATTATATAAAGCAAGGAACTATCTGCTACCAAGAAATATTCAGAGAATGTTTCATGAAAGAGAGCAAGGTTATGATTTAAGAGAGAAATCAAATCTAAAGGTTGGTAGAGCTCGCACAACAAAGAAAAGTTTCTGTATCACCATTTGTGGAGTAAAACTGTGGAATAATATGAGTACTAAAATCAAAAACATTTTGAGTGTAATCATGTTTAAAAAGAGACATAAAGAAATGATTCTCCAGAGGTACATTGAATAATTCACACAAGGTGTTTGATTACTTACTAATTGGATTAAAATCTGTAATGTGTAAAATGTTTAATTAGAACATATAGTTAAAATTATAGGGGTAGGATTAGATAAGTTTATACTTCTTCCTACTCCTTTTCGCTCATGTAAACTGCGTTGCTTATGAGATGTTGTGTATACATTTTTCTGTTCACTTATTATATTATTATTTTATCTTATTTATTTTATTTTTTTTACACTGTCGTTTACATGATCGAAATAAAGATATCAATCAATCAATCAATCAATCAATCAATCAATCAATTGGAAGACATTACAATTTACATTTATCCCCTCAAATGCATCACAATTTGGACTCTTCTGCTCTCATTTGATTATTTAAACCCCAGGTATGAGATGATACTTAATGATTTATATATAAAATTAACCAATATCCTGTTATTATGTTCACAATGGGGAAAAAAGGATTATATGGCGAACAAGTTAAACAACATCAATAATAGCGAATTTTCTCTTTATACATTGTGTTACACGTACATGCATATCTTATTGCGTGAAAAACCTCATGTGTTTATTACATTGCTATATATACAAATAATAAGACTGACTGGAGACCGTAGCTGCTCCTATGTGTAAACTGAGGGAAGTCATTGCACTTGCCTCCTACTGTGTTTCTTATAGGGTCAGCTGAGGACAAGGGGCTCTAGGTCTTTAGATTTTTTCTGATGCATACACTTACGCATTTGGACCATATCTCATGCTTCAGTTCAAAACAGATAAGAGCTGCGACGCGCGAGGACGAGAGCAAAAAAGGTGGAAAAAACCGCAGAGTCATGTCTTCAACCAGCAGAGTGGGACACAGTCTCTAACATGGGTTTTGTTTTAAATCATTAGTGCTTTCCTCTCACCACCAAATGATTTGCAGCTGCATGCAAGTTGGAAAAAAGAAAATGTTCATGGGAAGCAAAATAAATAAAAAATAAAAAACTGAGCACAATTAAAAAACTAAATCAAATATACGCTATAATATAATACCTTTGCAGATGTATTTGGAAGAGGGTTCATTTTAGACAATATAAATGAAAAGTGTTCGTTCACATGCACGTAAAACCTGATCCGTTCCATTGTTTGATTCTGTAATTAACAGGTTATCACGTGCATCCTACAAAACTGTTCTTAAAGTTGACCTGGACACAAAAAGGTTATGACTCATCATCTCCAAAAAAAAGGCTTAAGTTAAATAAATAAAAATAAATCTGTATAACAATCCATCCAGAACATTTTAGACATGTCTGAAGTTTATCTGCAGCACCTCATCTCCAGCCTATGGCAGCAGCCCCCTGCTGCAGGGTGGGGGGCGCTCTGACCCTGTTAAATAGACGCTGATGGGACTGAGACAATACTCAGCGTTTTTGTTTGAAGCCTGAACAAAAAAAGAAGCAAGAAACATGGTTGCGTGGACTGATCAGGAGCGCGCCACCATCACCAGCATCTTCTCCAACCTGGACTACGAAGATATTGGCCCCAAGGCTCTGTGCAGGTATGGAGAAGAACACTGTTCTGCAAACATGTGTGCACTGTTTGTTCTCTTTCTCCAACTCACCTGTGTCCTCCCTCATGCAGGTGTCTGATCGTTTACCCCTGGACTCAGAGGTATTTCGGTGCCTTCGGAAACCTCTACAACGCTGAGGCCATCAAGAGCAACCCTCAAATCGCAGCCCATGGAATCACCGTGCTGCACGGTCTGGACAGGGCCATGAAGAACATGGACAACATCAAGGCCACCTATGCCGAGCTGAGTGTGCTGCACTCCGAGAAGCTGCACGTCGACCCCGACAACTTCAAGGTAAAGTTTCCCCGTCCGCAACCTTTCTCTCCATCACTTTATTGTCCGATTTACAAATCACAAAACCCCCACACATTCACTAAGATTTTCCATTTTTAATAAACACCAAATCACATTAATGAATAGATGAAATTAACCACATGATTCACTCCCTCTGTGCAGCTGCTGGCTGACTGCTTGTCCATTGTCATCGCCGGCAAGATGGGAACCGCCTTCACCCCAGACGTTCAGGCCACTTGGCAGAAGTTCCTGGCCGTGGTGGTGTCTGCTCTGGGAAGGCAGTACCACTAAACTGTGCAGCGTCCGCACTGGAGTTTGTTCACAGGTGTTATGTGTCTCCTCCGTGAAGAAAATAAAAGTCTACTGAAGCAAAGCTGAACCTGCTTTTCTCCATTTCTTCGTTTACGCGTGCGTAATTACGCACAGCCATCATAGGTTACAGGTAACAGTTGGATCAAATTATTCAACTTTATGAAGAGAGAAGAAGAAAAGGTTAATCATAATGATACTGACACTTCCAATAGAGTGACCTCTCAAACTAATGTCATGTGTATCTTTGGCACTGATTTTGAGAATCACCACTGGAACAGCAACAGGCCATCACAGTCCATCAGAGAACCGCCCGAGAAACTACAATTTTCTTTTGTCCCCTAAATGCATGCCATTTTGGACTCTTCGGTCAAGAACCTCAGCTGAGCTTAAGTTCATAAATCAACCTTAATTTGTTTGAATGAAATTGTTTGATGTTGCACAGCGCACTAATAACATTTGAGCTTACAATACAAGTTCAACCGCAAAATGTTAGATTGAAATGTTACTTAAATGTTTTACAAATATAATTAAACATTATCGTGTTCTCATGTTCACAGTGAAGAATTATAATATATATTATATGGAGGACAACATCATCATGAACAACAAGTCCTTCCTTGGACAATGGGTTAATTACGTTGTACGTATAGCCTATGTATATTTTCTTGTGTGATAAACCTCAAAGTTTTCGAAACATTTCTTGAAGTGAACTGTTGATTTGATTTGATTTATTTATTTGGCACAATTTTAAAACAGTGCAAGGAGGGAACGAAGCCTAGAAGGCTTGTACAAAGTTCCACTCCATCATAGAATTACATTAACTCAAGATAAACAATGTTCTTCAATTATCTCTTTGGTAACACTTCATATGACCTATCTCTCTATAACCATACTTAAAATGAGTTATAATGCAGTCATAACACTGTATAACTATAGTTATAAACACTCATAAATGATCATAATGCTTTATAACAATAATCATAACACACTATAAAGCATTTTCATGACTTATAAGGTCAGGTATTATAATACGATATAATTGTTAGTAACTCGCTGACAATGCCCACATGGATAATGTATTATAGATATAGTTATAATGTGTTATAATTGGCTTATAAACGTGTATAACTATCATTATGAACACTCATAAATCATCATAAGGCTTTATAACAATAAGCATAACACATTACAGAGCATTATAACTCTATTATAATACTTGACCTTATAAGCCATTATGAAATGCTCTGTGTTATGTTTATTGTTATAAAGCCTTATGATGATTTATGAGTGTTTATAATAATAGTTATACACCTTTATAACCCAATTATAACACATTATAACTATATTTATAATGCATTATCGATGCGGGCATTGTCAGCCAGTTACTAACCGTTATAGCGTATTATAATACCTGGCCTTATAAGTCACAATAAAATGTTTTATAGTGTGTTATGATTATTGTTATAAATGAGTATGATCACTTATGAGTGTTTATAACTACAGTACTATAACTGTATTATAACTCATTATAAGTCTGGTTATAATGCGTTATAGAGGCGTCAAATAAAGTGTTACCAATGTTTTAATAAATGTCATTCTTTAGTAATAATTAGACTGAATGCAGACATGTTGGTCCTGTGTAAGCTGAGGGAAGCCCCACATTCCCGTATTGTGTTTTTTAGGGTCAGTTGAGGACAAAGAGGATTAAAGTCTTCACATCAATTTTTTTTTCTGTGTGACGCATGAACTTACGCATTTGGCCCATATCTGAGGCTGCAGTTCAAAACAGATACCAAAACTGGCCACATATGAAAAAAAATGTGTTCATGGAAGGTAAAAGAAAAAAAAAGAGCACAACTCAAAAACCAAACCAAATGCATTTTAATGAACTATCCCACATAAACCTTTACAGAGATTCAAAACAAATTTTTACAATACTTAATATTTGCTACAGCTGCAGCCACCTCAGTATGAAATCTTGACCCAGCCCACATCACCATCATCTGCACCCACCCATCGTTTTTTAAATTTATCAACGCACACAGGCAGTGGTGCGGTGCGGTGTGGTGCAGCAGCTAGACAGACTGTAACTTCTCAGTGAATACAGCAGGTGGCCCCATTGCTACACCCCATGAAAGAGCAGCAGTTTTCACTAATTTATGAATTTTATTTACAGATCATTTTAAATCTGAAAATACATCTACTATTGCACATCTCAGCATTTATTTTGTAGTAAGCTGAGCATTCCGCTAAACTGAATTGCCCCTCTGGGATAAATGAAGTCGTCTGAAGTATGTAGGCTCTGGTAGTTTGAACATTTTCATACTTGTTATAGTGAAGACTGATCCTGTCTCACATGGGTTAAAGGAGCAGACCTTGCGATGAAAAGAAAACACTGATAAACACTTAAAAAAAACAGAATTTAAGATGCTTAAATTGCAGGTATTTTTTGCAGTTTTATTTAGAGAAGGGTTCATTTTAGTCAATGTAAATGTCATAAATACATTTAAATAAAACTTGCCATGTTTTTCCTTCACATGCACATAAAGCCTGGTCTGTTTCATTGTTTGACTGCAATTAACAGGTTATCACGTGCATCCTACAAAACTGTTCTTAAAGTTGACCTGGACACACTCATCGACTAAAATAATAATAATAATAATAATAATAATAATAATAATAATAATAATAATAATAATAATAATAATGCAGTTAAATTTGGGCATCTCTATAAATCTATACGTATACCAATGAACCAAACCATCCAGAACCTTCTGGACAAGTCTGAAGTTTATCTGCAGCACCTCATCTCCAGCCTATGGCAGCAGCCCTCTGCTGCAGGGTGGAGGACGCTCTGCCGTGTTAAATAGACGCTGGTCGGGCTGAGCTAACATTCAACCTTATTTTTTGTTTGAAGCCTGAACAAAAAAAGAAGCAAGAAACATGGTTGCGTGGACTGATCAGGAGCGCGCCACCATCACCAGCATCTTCTCCAACCTGGACTACGATGATATTGGCCCCAAGGCTCTGTGCAGGTATGGAGAAGAACACTGTTCTGCAAACATGTGTGCACTGTTTGTTCTCTTTCTCCAACTCACCTGTGTCCTCCCTCCTGCAGGTGTCTGATCGTTTACCCCTGGACTCAGAGGTATTTCGGTGCCTTCGGAAACCTCTACAACGCTGAGGCCATCAAGAGCAACCCCAACATCGCAGCCCATGGAATCACCGTGCTGCACGGTCTGGACAGGGCCATGAAGAACATGGACAACATCAAGGCCACCTATGCCGAGCTGAGCGTGCTGCACTCCGAGAAGCTGCACGTCGACCCCGACAACTTCAAGGTAAAGTTTCCCCGTCCGCAACCTTTCTCTCCATCACTTTATTCTTCGATTTACAAATCACAAGGCCCCCCCCCCCCCCCCCCCCCCCCCCCCCACACACACACACACACACACATTCACTAAGATTTTAACCACATGATTCACTCCCTCTGTGCAGCTGCTGGCTGACTGCTTGTCTATTGTAATCGCCGCCAAGATGGGAACCGCCTTCACCCCGGAGATTCAGGCCACTTGGCAGAAGTTCCTGGCCGTGGTGGTGTCTGCTCTGGGAAGGCAGTACCACTAAACTGTGCAGCGTCCGGACTGGAGTTTGTTCACATGTGTTAATGTGTCTCCTCCGTGAAGAAAATAAAATTCTACTGAAGCAAAGCTGAACCTGCTTTTCTCCATCTCTTCTTTTACGCGTGCGTAATTACGCACAGCCATCATAGGGTTGGCAACGGTTGGATCAAAGAATTCAAGACAAACAGACAAAAGAAAAAATATAATAAATCAGGGTAATCATAGTAATATCCTGTGCACAGTGAGGATTTTTTCCCCCACTGTTATAAAACAAAATATATAACAACGCTAATAACTTACTTTGATCTTTGGCAACACGAATCAGTTGCTTCTATATTCGCACTGCACAGTATGTTTTTTATTGTGGAAATAAATGATATAGATAGATATATCATAGCTGTAGCTGCAGGTCGGTGATAGGCTCCCTGAACCTGATTGCACAAAGCCTGTATCTGCTTAGGCATTAAAAACAAAAGAAAAAGAAAACACACCTCTGGATTTGTTCGTTGTCATTTATTAGTGCAAGCTGTCTCAGAAACTTCTGAACAAATTAGCTAGTTAGTTTTTTATGGTCAGCTGAGGATCTGGGTCACCAGATCTAGTTTTTTCTGTGTGATACACTCACATTTGGACCATATCTCAGGCTGCAGTTCAAAACACATAAGAGCGAAACCGCAGTCATAATAAGCAGAGTGGAACACTTTCAAACATGGTTTTTATTTTAATTCATTATTGCTTTCTTCTCACCACCAAAATAAAAAAAATCAACCCGAATGCATTTAAATTAACTACCCCACTGATTTTGGACAATCAAATTAAATCTTTCAACATTTAATATTTGCTACAGCTGATGGAGCGCCACCTCAGCATCAACCCTGGCCCCGCCCACCGACCCCAGCCGCCATAGATAGATTGAGATTTGGTTTGTGAATGTATCAGTATCAGTTCACACGGACAGTGAGGTGCAGCAGCAGTCAAGAAGCAGAGTGTAACTTCTCACTGAATCCAGCAGGTGGCGCCATGTCTACATCTGGCCTCATGAAAATGGACGGTAAGTTCTGCAGGCTTCACTTATGACTCTCATTTACAGCTAGTTTGAAATCTGAAAACAGTTTTTGTTGCAGTGCACATGTCAGCATTTGTCTTTTTAAAATTTTTGTAGTAGACTTTGACATGTGAACATTATCTATATTAGAAAGTCTTTACACACTTCTTCAAAATCAAAATCATCAGCAATCAAGTTACGTTACGTGAATGTGTACTGGTGTCTGGTTTCTGGAGCTGCTAATGGAACAACTAGGAAATAAGATGTCACTGTTTGCTACTTTCAGCACCAGAGACAGCTCAGGATTTAAACAGTTTATTTCAGCAGTTATTGCAGAATTTATTACAACTTTATTTTTAACACAGAGACAGTTGAGTAAATGCAAATCTGTGCATCATAGATCATTTTAGATGTATGATTGATGATGTTGCCTTGTGAAAGATTGGATTGTTTTAGTCCCAAATCTGTTGTTTATTAATACTAATGAATGAGTTCTATGAAATCATTTTACATTTTCCATGTTCCTTGTCCACAATACACACTGACTATTACTTTTTACACAAAGGTTAAAACACAGATATTGAGCCTGATCTAACTGATATTGATAGAAAACATATTGATTGCCTTCACTATGAAGTTACCAGTATTGTTAAAAAACACATACATGGTTTCCAACACTGGTATTTGATTTGTGATATCCTTTGTCAAACTTATTCAGTGACCACTAGATGTCGCACTGTTACCGTGTGAAGCATCACTACCACCAGCTTCTCACCCAGCAGCCTACAATGTGGTTAATGTCCCGTTGAACACCAGTGACACATGACAGCTGCTAAACAAGTCAACAACATTGTAACTGCAAAAGATGGACCTAAACACGACAACAACACTATATCAGACTGCCCAGAACACACTTTATAAACTGTAACAACATTATTAGAAAGTACACTCTTGAAAAAGTTACGCTATTAATGTAAAACTTATGTTGAGCAGATGGGCATCTCCTCTACAACAACTTCCTCTTCTGCCTCTTTTTCTTATTCGTCGCATTTATTGGTGGAGCGGCTCACTGCAGCCTATGTGAAAATAGCTAGGCTCATGTTTTTTGTTTCTTTCGCTTTTTTTGGACGAGGTTCATTTAGATAAATTGATATTTGTTAGGATATGTATGTAAAGGCGCAATTTTGCTTATAAAACGATAATTTAAAGTAACACTATCGCAAATTCCAATTCTTTGTTTGGCCACTAGATGGGGCCAGTGGTGCAGCGTATCTTGTATCTTTGTGTACAGATAGTTATGGCTCCCCTGGACCTATTGCATGTTTCCATTTTTTTTATTGCTAATACTGCTGTATTTGCGATAGTGCTACTTTAAAGTTGTATTATTTTGGATGTGTCTGTGTCTACACCATGGGCTCCTTTCCGTCTTTCAAGGTTGATGTCGTTTCACATTTATTTTGGCATGTGAAAATCATTTTTGCATGATACAAGTTTGTCATTTAGTAAGTCATCAGTCATGGATTACACGCTGAAGAAGTCACCTTTGTCATCTTCAGTTAGCAATGGTACTGTATAGCCTACTGTTCTGGGTGGAGGCCGGGAATATTAATATAGGCTAATAATGACTTTTCTAAAGTTATCAGAAGTATGCTCGTTTCCAAAGAAAAACAAAATATATCTATATTCAGTCTCATATTTATTACACATTTATTTTTTGCATGATACATGACTGCAAGATACAGTCTCCATAAAATCAAGAGTCACATCTCTCATGAGGAAATTAATTTTGATGCATTATTAAGTCCTAAATGTTATAGTGTTCTACAGCATAACAAATTGTAGCATATTAAGTACAAGTTTTTATCACCACAAAGATTACATAACAACAACAATTACACAGAAATACTACATATCATGTAGTATCATATAAATATAAATTGTATAAATGTCTTGTATAGTTCTTAGAAGCATGTGGCTGAGTCTCATCTGTATTTCTCAGCGAGCACAGCTGCGAAGGCCGACAGGTACTTGTCCATTGCTGCGTGTGCAACCGGCGAGAAGTCATCGCCCATGTGACAGGCCAGAGTGACGAGCATACAGTGTGAGAAGAGCTGCAGGAGAGATGAGAGTTTGTTACTGACACAGAACTGAAGAAGAGTCAACAAACATGTGAGGAGATTTGATTTAACTTACTGTTGTTGGTTTATTAAAGGGGACATTTATGGAAATATCACTTTTTAAAAGCTCTTTAACATATATTTCGGTGTTTGTCTTGCCTTCCAGCCCCCAAAATGTGAGAATTTCAGACTCCCTAGGTTGAAATCCATGTGGTTTTACGAGTTGTTCCCTCAGTTGTCTTCTAGTAATGTAACTAGGGTTCAAATTTGCATAACCCCACCCCTACCTGGGACCGGTAGGACGGGCAGGGCGGGGCAAGCAGTGGTTCATTTGCATTTAAAGGGACAGGCACTGAAACCAGCCGTTCTGAACAGGGCGGTTTTGAGAGGATGAAAAGAGCTGTGATGTTTGATCCTTGGGGTATTTTGACCAAAGCATGTCACAGACATATCTTTAAGACAGCTGGGAACTTTTTTAATCTGTGGAAAGGGGGCATAATATGTCTCCTTTAATCTTCTATAAGTAAGAAATTAAAATAAAATGCAACACCAAATTAAGACTAACTTTAGAAAATTGAATTTCCTTCTTCTTGTTCGGGCAAAAATTAGCTTTTCCTGTAGAAAGCATGTGAGTGCCACCTCATCCCCATCATGCCAATTTGTACTGTGTTAGATTTCTTTTAACAAGGAAAATGTAAATCAGTATGTTTTCTCAGTTTTGCACAGTGGTGAGGAAACATGTCTAAACACTACTGTATAGTTACCTATACATTCAGAATAACAGTGATCCCTGCAATATGCAGGACCAAACAAGTGCAAACAAGAGGTGACCAACCACACAGCACTTTGCATGAGAGCAATTCTGTTTTCAAGCCCAGATCTGTTGTGTGTCCGCACCTTCCACTCACATGAGACAGACACACTGTTCAAATGTTTTTATACATGTGGTAACAACTAGAAATACCAGAGGACTCCAATCCTAAAGCTCACATTTTCTGACACAGACTTTCAGTGTTGTTGAGAAGTGAGAATACCACTTATAGGGTGTTTTTTGGAACCCACTGCATTCATTTCACTTCAGTTTCTTGTGGAGGTAAAACTTTATGGAGGCATTTGACCATGTTTATCACATACACAAGTATGCTGCACTTCTTTTGAAGACTTTAACAGGAGCAGCACAATACATTGCATTATTGTTTCTTCAATATAGTGCAATACCTACAAAGACCTGTGTTTTCTTGTATTAGAAAAAATATGTCACAAAAATGCTTGCTCTGGGGCACATGTTGTTTGATTTGGTCTGATATTGACTTTCTGCTTTGTCTGAGGAGCTGCACCTTGAAGTTAGTCGGGTCTATCCGCAGCTGGTAGGCATGCAGGGTCTGCAGAGGGGCCAGTGTGACGGTCAGCTGGCTGATGTCTTTGGCTCCCTCCGCTATGGCCAGGACGATCTTCTTCCCATGAGAGAGCAGGTGAGCGGAGCGAGCGCTGATGTCTAGATGGGAGAAGTACGTCTTGGTGCCTGGGTAAGAGGCAAACATCCTATGGGGAAGTGAACAGTGAAATGAATTTTAATGAGTGTGAAATGGTTTGTTACTGATACCAAATACCAAATTGGCAATTTGTTGCTGCCGCCACCTGGTTGGTTGTGGTTGCTTAATGAATAATTTATAGGCATCTTTCAAAGCTATAGATATTAATAACATTTAAGTAAATGGTTACTGACATTTGATTCTCCAGAAACTAGGGCTGCACACTATGCAACATGACAAAGTGTAATACCCAAATCAATTCTGTCAAGGTAAAATATGTCACAACATGGTTGTGCATTGTCTGTACCATAAGTGTTGTGTTTCCCTGGTTAAGAAATCATAAACTCAAGATGTAAAGGAGCATGACGCTATAAGATCCAACAAAAATCACATCATCAATTTTAGATATAGTGTAATAAGCCTTTTCTACTTATAATACAACATCAACAGAAGTTAGGGAGTCAATAGTAGGGGATTAGATCTTCATAGATGAGCATTAATGAACACACACCAGACTTATTAAGTAGAGAGGCAGGTTATATATCATGATATTTTTAATGATTCTGAATGAAACACATGTTTTCCCAAGAGTTTATTCCACCGCAGCTACTTTGTATTTTAGAAAAATCTACACAACATTGTGGACCTACCTAAGAAGCGCATCTGAGCCAAGATCTTCAGCCACAGGAGTCAGTTTTTCCCATATTTCTGCAAGTAGCTCCTTCTCCCTATTTGAGAGCATTGCAGCCTATTGCATTGATCAGCAGAGAGTCAAGTGTAGCTGGATATCCAGAGTGAGAGACGACTTAACAGCAGAGGTCAGAGAGGAGATCACAATAGGCGACAAAGGTGTTAATCAACCATTTTATCACCAAAATTAACAATGAAACTAAGAATTGTGAAGAAGATGAAGTAAGAATTCCTCCCGTGTGATAAAATGAGGTGCAGCAGTGAAGGTCTCTGGCAGCAGCCTTGTTGTTTCTCTCCTCTGCCTTATCGGACAGCAGCCAGGGTTAGGGTGGGGACTCCACACCACTGCACTATCTGCTGCTTTACGTGCGTCACACTGGTTATTTCTACCATATCACACATGGTTGACCTCAAAATGCACCAGTTTAGGTAAAAGAGTATTTTTAGATGTTATTCATTCCTCTCAGCTTCCAATTAGTAACATAGGTTAGTGTAAAAATGAAAAACACATAAGGCAATACAACCTGTTTTTCTTCACATACTGTTCAATAAACATGAATTTGATTAAAAAACAACAACAACAAAAAAAACAACACACATTTTCTGACCGTTTCTCTTCCTCCTTGACTTGATATCTGAATATGAATTGGTATATACAGTATGGGCCGAGGATTTCAGGTCCGATGATATTTTGCAGTTTGGAGCAGGCTTTTGCAGATAAAGTCCTTCAGCTGCTGCTATCTGCAGCCCCATACGCTGTTGCTCACAAGACACTGGGCATGTGGCCAAAATGTGTTAGACACTATTGTGAGGACCACAACATGACACTATAGAGAAGCTTATCTCTGCTGTTTACGGCCAGTTTGTGTCTTGAGTGAGGCCACTGTGCACAGCCAGAAATGTGACTGTGAAGAGTTGGGTTTTTAGTGATGCTCACATTTGCCTTAGAGCTAATCTATAATATAAAGATGGCCCTAAACTCATGGTCTGCAGTCTGATAATCTGAGAAAACAGATGTTAAATTAGGAATCTGCATATTCCTCACCATTGGTGGTGAAACAACAAAGGTCTTCACACAGGACGTCTCTTTAAGAACAAGAGAATCGAAATCAAGCAAACCAGCCTCTGGTTAATAATAATATTTATATTGTGCTTTTTGTAGTGCTGTTCTATTTGTCATACCAAATCTGAACCTGGCTTTGTGGCCTAGCACAGTGAAGAGAGAGACAGGAAACGGGGAATTACATGCAGGAAGGCGCTGCCTGATGCGGGATTCGAACCATGGTCCGCCTGCAGCAAGGACTATAGCCTCAACATGGGGCAGCAGCTCTACCAAGTGAGCTAAACGCTGCCCCCACTTTGCCCACTTTTTGATCAGACTTGATTCAATTCAGTTTTGGTGTGGACCTGCACAAATGCTCAGCAAATCACTTGGACTATTCAAAGACTAGAACAACATAAAACATGACAAAACTATGCCAATTCTTGTTATATATTTTAAACATTCATCTAATAGGAATAGAGGAAATACAAGAGGACCAGTTGGCTGCATGGGGGCTGGACCAGGAAACCTTTAGGCCACACATTAGGCCCACATACACACTCTACCCACCACCATGCAAGCAGGGTTTCTAGAGCTCTTGATGATTGCCCCTTGGTTATCACTCATAAAGCATATTTCAGGTTTTTCACCAGTACAGGTAAAAAGAAAAAAACTCACACAACTCAGACAGATTGTGATGGGTTTGAAGGGATTAAAGCTTGAGAGAGAAGATAAATGAGAGGAACCACAAGAGGAAACACACAAACATTCTTGTTTAAAAAGAAAAACAAACAAAAAACAGCTTGCTTCTGTTTTTTTTTTTTTTTTTATCAAACGTGCATCACTGTTGACAGCACAGAGTAAAGGCTCAGGGTGGGTGATAGAGGGTCGCATGTGCCACTGAGATTATCACCTCCAGAGGGGTGTATAGTATTTAGGATGACCTTACATAAACTCCTTCAACCCACCCTCAACCCTCCCATCCAACCGTGATATTTATGGTGACACTGGTGAAAAGATGTAATTTATTATCTTCCATCTTATGCTCTGTGAGAGCTTAGGGGCTTTTTAAGGCCTCCTGCTCTACCTATATCTTGGTGTAAACAAGACAACCGGTCACCATTTTATCTAGTATTTTATTCCTTAATATTGTGTTCTGTTTTCAGCTGTGATCAAGTAGTAGATCTCTTGAGTCATTTTGGGTGTAAAGAAGTTGCTCCAGGTGAGGCTCGAACTCACAACCTCGGCATCACTCTGCAGGTTACTGTCTTATAAGTACCGCGCGCTGACCGATTGCGCCACAGGAGCTCTGCATTGTTGCAAGCAAGTTCTACTTCAGGAAACACATGTGAATAGACAAAGCATGACTGAAATATAGAAAACATCTGTATCAATGTCCTGCACATATCTACAGAACAAGCAGGTACAGAAATGTGCTGCAAGTAACCAGACAACAACAAACAATCATTTGTGAGCCTGGACGCTCGTGTTCAAGGCTTTTAACATCCATCGATGAACATTTATGACACTAGTGATTGGTTCACCCAAGGCAGACTTTAGTAGCAGGTCTGAACTGGGTCTTACAATTTGCATTTTCATTCATTTGCTCATGTTTTCTAAAGCTGCAGAGTCACCACATGTGTAAAACTTACCTGCTCCAGGTGAGGCTCGAACTCACAACCTCGGCATCACTCTGCAGGTTACTGTCTTATAAGTACCGCGCGCTGACCGATTGCGCCACTGGAGCTCTGAAATAGAGGTGACGCGACGGCTCTGAGCAAACACACTTCCACATGACAATGGAAGTGTTGCCAAGTGGACATAAAAAGTTGGCTGTCTGGCTTGGATGCAGTTGTTGTTCAATGCTTTTAACTTTGAAAGCCAAACTTGTCCAGCAGTCTTGTGCACAAAGACCTTGTTGCACTCTGTTTTATACAACTTTGTTGTATAATGTTGCTGGTGCTACTTGCAGTGCAAGGCTGGAGCAGGAGCAACTCAAAGATTTTAAGTGTAATGACAAAAAAAATATTTTATGACTTGCACAGTGTTGTGTTGACCAGTATAGTCAGTGTGAGGTATTTGGAGGAGTGTATTGTCCTGATTGTGATCATATGTAAAACTTCTCTGCTCCAGGTGAGGCTCGAACTCACAACCTCGGCATCACTCTGCAGGTCACTGTCTTATAAGTACCGCGCGCTGACCGATTGCGCCACTGGAGCTCTTCAATAGAGGTGACGTGACGTGACGTGACGTCTCTGAGCAAACACACATGACAATGGAAGTGTTGCTAAGTGGACATAAAAAGTTGGCTGTCTGGCTTGGATGCAGTTGTTGTTCAATGCTTTTAACTTTAAATGCCAAACTTGTCCAGCAGTCTTGTGCACAGTAGTTTTCAACAGGAAGGTCCAAGACCTTGTTGCACTCAGTGCGGGTGGATTTCCTCTAACTTTAAAAGCCAGAAAGCACTTTACAGGAAGGGCATCAGAGGGGTTGATAACTTTGTTGTATAATGTTGCTGGTGCTACTTGCACTGCAAGACTGGAGCAGGAGCAACTCAAAGATTTTAAGCGTAATGACAAAAAAAAAATCTTCAGTATTATGTTTCATTGAAAAACCATTGACATTTTAAAGAATTAAGCTGAGCAACACATAGTCAAGAAGATCCAGTCATTCATTTGTACTAATTATTTTATGACTTGAACAGTGTTGTGTTGACCGATATAGTCAGTGAGGTATTTTGAGGAGTGTATTGTCCTGAATGATCATGTGTAAAACTTCTCTGCTCCAGGTGAGGCTCGAACTCACAACCTCGGCATCACTCTGCAGGTCACTGTCTTATAAGTACCGCGCGCTGACCGATTGCGCCACAGGAGCTCTGCGTTGTTGCCTGCAAGTTCTACTTCAAGAAACACATGCGAATAGACAAAGCATGACTGAAATATAGAAAACATCTGTATCAATTTTACACCAGAGTAGCAGTCACAGAAATGTGCTGCAAGTAACACAGACAACAACAAACATGTTGACAGATGGACATGAATCAGTTGTGAGCCTGGACGCTCTTGTTCAAGGCTTTTAACATCCATCAATGAACATTTATGAACATTAGTGATTGGTTCACCCAAGACAGACTTTAGTAGCAGGTCTGAACTGGGTCTTACAATTTCCACTGTTTCATTTATTTGTTCATGTTTTCTAAAGCTGCAGTGTCACCACATGTGTAAACCTTCTCTGCTCCAGGTGAGGCTCGAACTCACAACCTCGGCATCACTCTGCAGGTCACTGTCTTATAAGTACCACGCGCTGACCGATTGCGCCACAGGAGCTCTGCATTGTTGCAGGCAAGTTCTACTTCAGGAAACATATGAATAGACACATGCGAATAGACAAAGCATGACTGAAATATAGAAAACGTCTGTATCAATTTTACACCACAGGTCCTGCACATATCCACAGAACAAGCAGATATAGAAATGTGCTGCAAGTAACACAGACAACAACAAATATGTTGACAGATGGACATGAATCAGTTGTGAACCTGGACGCTCTTGTTCAAGGCTTTTAACATCCATCCATCCATGATTGGTTCAGCTAAGACAGACTTTAGTAGCAGGTCTGAACTGAACTATTTGCACTGTTTCATTTATTTGCTCATGTTTTCTAAAGCTGCAGTTTTAGAAAGCTGCTTCAGGTGAGGCTCGAACTCACAACCTCGGCATCACTCTGCAGGTTACTGTCTTATAAGTACCGCACGCTGACCGATTGCGCCACTGGAGCTCTGAAATAGAGGTGATGCGACGGCTCTGAGCAAACACACTTCCACATGACAATGGAAGTGTTGCCAAGTGGACATAAAAAGTTGGCTGTCTGGCTTGGATGCAGTTGTCGTTCAATGCTTTTAACTGTAAAAGCCAAACTTGTCCAAGAGTCTTGTGCACATCAAAGTGGTCTTCAACAGGAAGGTCCAAGACCTTGTTGCAAACAGTGCGGGTAGATTTCCTCCTAACTTTAAAAAGTGTAATAACTAATAAATTATTCAGTATTATGTGTCATTGAAAAACCATTGACTAACATAACAAAAGCTTAAGCTGAGCAGCAACATGTCAAGAAGATCTAGTCATTCATTTGTACTATGATATATCAGTTAATTATTTCATGACTTGGACAATGTTGTGTTGACTGATATAGTCAGGTGACTTGAGGAGTGTTGTCCTGAATGATCATGTGTAAAACTTCTCTGCTCCAGGTGAGGCTCGAACTCACAACCTCGGCATCACTCTGCAGGTTACTGTCTTATAAGTACCGCGCGCTGACCGATTGCGCCACAGGAGCTCTGCATTGCTGCAAGTTCTACTTCAAGAAACACATGCGAATAGATAAAGCATGACTGAAATATAGAAAACATCTGTATCAATTTTACACCAGAGTAGCAGTCACAGAAATGTGCTGCAAGTAACACAGACAACAACAAACATGTTGACAGATGAAAATGAATCAGTTGTGAGCCTGAACGCTCTTGTTCAAGGCTTTTAACATCCATCAATGAACATTTATGAACATTAGTGATTGGTTCACCCAAGACAGACTTTAGTAGCAGGTCTGAACTGGGTCTTACTATTTTGTGTTTCATTCATTTGCTCATGTTTTCTAAAGCTGCAGTGTCACCACATGTTTAAAACTTCTCTGCTCCAGGTGAGGCTCGAACTCACAACCTCGGCATCACTCTGCAGGTCACTGTCTTATAAGTACCGCGCGCTGACCGATTGCGCCACAGGAGCTCTGCATTGCTGCAGGCAAGTTCTACTTCAGGAAACACATGCGAATAAACAAAGCATGACTGAAATATAGAAAACATCTGCATCAATTTTACACCACAGGTCCTGCACATATTCACAGAACAAACAGGTACAGAAATGTGCTGCAAGTAACACAGACAACAACTAACAAGCTCACAGATGGACATGAATGCTCTTGGTCAAGGCTTTTAACATCCATCGATGAACATTTATGACACTAGTGTTTGGTTAACCCAAGACAGACTTTAGTAGCAGGTCTGAACTGAACTGTTTCATTTATTTGCTCATGTTTTCTAAAGCTGCAGTTTTAGAAAGCTGCTCCAGGTGAGGCTCGAACTCACAACCTCGGCATCACTCTGCAGGTTACTGTCTTATAAGTACCACACGCTGACCGATTGCGCCACTGGAGCTCTTCAATAGAGGTGACGTGACGTGACGTGACGTCTCTGAGCAAACACACATGACAATGGAAGTGTTGCCAAGTGGACATAAAAAGTTGGCTGTCTGGCTTGGATGCAGTTGTTGTTCAATGCTTTTAACTTTAAAAGCCAAACTCGTCCAGCAGTCTTGTGCACAGTGGTCTTCAACAGGAAGGTCCAAGACCTTGTTGCAATCTGTGCGGGTGTATTTTCTCCTAACTTTAAAAGCCAGAAAGCACTTTACAACTTTACAGGAAGGGCATCAGAGGGGTTGATAACTTTGTTGTATAATGTTGCTGGTGCTACTTGCAGTGCAAGGCTGTGGAGCAGGAGCAACTCAAAGATTTTAAGCGTAATGACCAAAAAAAATCTTCAGTATTATGTTTCATTGAAAAACTATTGACTAAGTTAACAAAAAATTAAGCTGAGCAGCAATATGCAGTGAAGAAGATCCAGTCATTCATTAGTACTATTTATTTCATGACTTGGACAGTGTGTTGACTGATATAGTCAGTGAGGTATTTAGAGGAGTGTATTGTCCTGAATGATCATGTGTAAAACTTTTCTGCTCCAGGTGAGGCTCGAACTCACAACCTCGGCATCACTCTGCAGGTTACTGTCTTATAAGTACCGCGCGCTGACCGATTGCGCCACAGGAGCTCTGTGTGGTCGCAGGCAAGTTCTACTTCAAGAAACACATGCGAATAGATAAAGCATGACTGAAATATAGAAAACACCTGTATCAATTTGACATGCCCTGCAAATATTCACAGAACAAACAGGTAGAGAAATGTGCTGCAAGTAACACAGACAAACATGTTGCCAGATGGACATGAATCAGTTGTGAGCCTGGACGCTCTTGTTCAAGGCTTTTAACATCCATCAATGAGCATTTATGACACTAGTGATTGGTTCACCCAAGACAGACTTTAGTAGCAGGTCTGAACTGGGTCTTACAATTAACAATTTCCACTGTGTTTCATTTTTTTTTATGTTTTCTAAAGCTGCAGTGTCACCACATGTTTAAAACTTCTCTGCTCCAGGTGAGGCTCGAACTCACAACCTCGGCATCACTCTGCAGGTTACTGTCTTATAAGTACCGCGCGCTGACCGATTGCGCCACTGGAGCTCTTCAATAGAGGTGACGTGACGTCTCTGAGCAAACACACATGACAATGGAAGTGTTGCCAAGTGGACATAAAAAGTTGGCTGTCTGGCTTGGATGCAGTTGTCGTTCAATGCTTTCAACTGTAAAAGCCAAACTTGTCCAAGAGTCTTGTGCACAAAGACCTTGTTGCAATCACTGAGGGTGTATTTCCTCCTAAGTGGTCTTCAACAGGAAGGTCCAAGACCTTGTTGCAAACAGTGCGGGTAACTTTAAAAAGTGTAATAACAAAAAAAATTCTTCAGTATTATTTTTCATTGAAAAACCATTGACTAACATAACAACAATTTAAGATG
This sequence comes from Trachurus trachurus, assembly GCF_905171665.1. Taxonomy (NCBI): domain Eukaryota; kingdom Metazoa; phylum Chordata; class Actinopteri; order Carangiformes; family Carangidae; genus Trachurus; species Trachurus trachurus. Next base: position 19,474,771 of record NC_139913.1, on the reverse strand, counting down.
AGCAGCAACATGTCAAGAAGATCTAGTTACTCATTTGAACTATGATATATCAGTTAATTATTTCATGACTTGGACAGTGTTGTGTTTACTGATGCGGTCGGTGTGAGGTGACTTGAGGAGTGTTGTCCTGAATGATCATGTGTAAAACTTCTCTGCTCCAGGTGAGGCTCGAACTCACAACCTCGGCATCACTCTGCAGGTCACTGTCTTATAAGTACCGCGCGCTGACCGATTGCGCCACAGGAGCTCTGCATTGCTGTTTGCAAGTTCTACTACAGGAAACACATGTGAATAGACAAAGACTGAAATATAGAAAACATCTGTATCAATTTTACACCAGAGTAGCAGTCACAGAAATGTGCTGCAAGTAACACAGACAACAAAAAACATGTTCACAGATGGACATGAATCAGTTGTGAGCCTGGACACTCTTGTTTTTAGGCTTTTAACATCCATTTATGAACATTAGTGATTGGTTCACGCAAGACAGACTTTAGTAGCAGGTCTGAACCGAACTATTTGCACTATGTTTCATTCATTTATTCATGTTTTCTAAAGCTGCAGTGTCACCACATGTGTAAAACTTCTCTGCTCCAGGTGAGGCTCGAACTCACAACCTCGGCATCACTCTGCAGGTTACTGTCTTATAAGTACCGCGCGCTGACCGATTGCGCCACTGGAGCTTTGTACATGAAAAATATTGTGAAAAAAGCAAAACGCTTCAATCTCTCAGTAATGTTGGAAATCCATAGATTGACATCATATCAAGTATTGTAGGTTGACCAGTAACACTAAAGCTGCTACAGTATATGTACCATTACAATGGTGGCAGGTTGCACCACAGGAGTTCCACAAGAGCCTCAAAAGTTCAAAGACAAGTAGAATGAGCACAAGCCGGGATAGAAAACATCATGGCTTTTCTGCAAATATTCACAACCCATGCTGCAAGTAGCACAAATTCAGAAGATCAGAACCTGGCCAGGACACTTCTGTTGTTCAATGCTTTTATCTTTTTAACAGCACTTTAAAGGCAAGTGCTTAGCATACAATTGATAATGCTTCTTGCAACACAAGTCAAACATATTGCTTGCAGGAAATCCAGCTGCTCCAGGTGAGGCTCGAACTCACAACCTCGGCATCACTCTGCAGGATACTGTCTTATAAGTACCGCGCGCTGACCGATTGCGCCACTGGAGCTCTGAAATCAAGCACAATGGAAAAATAATTCGGTATCACTATTGATCAACATCACAGAAGTATTTTAGGATTAAAAGGAGCAGCTATATAAAGCTGTTATATCTGCAAGTCATCCGATTAAATGATCATGATCCATCAATTTATTCTGTTACTGAATTGTTTGTAGATAAAATTTAGATTACTCAGATATTTTTCTTAAAATCAAAGCTTAATAGAAGTTAGTTTCTTTCAAATCAACACCCAGGGACGTGAACCTATAAGGATATTGGATTAAGACTATTTAGAAAGAAGAAGAGTTAAACTAAATATTAAAGAATACATACAACACATAATGTGGATGGCAGTAAGAAAGGTTAATTAATTGCTCATTTGATTTCTCTCTAATGTTTAGAAAAGCCTCCTGAAGCGTGAACGCGCCTTGTTGTAAATCCCTTTTATTTCTGCCCACACCGATTATCCTCAAAGCTCGTTTTCTGCGGCTCTGCATTGTAATCAGCTCATTCAATAGGAAAGCAGCTCTCTGTATGTCCTGCACGTAACGTGACTCTTACTCAGTGTGTAACACAACAAAGGGCAAAGAGCGGTGGAGTAAATACAATTTAGAAACAAGGATTCATTGCGTAGGCTGCACGAGGACAGACATTTGTTAGTGCCAGTGCACCTGCATGAGTGTGTGTGAATTGTAGATTATGGTAGCTTAGAAAGAAAAGAAAAAAGGAAAGAAAATAAATTAAAGAAAGAAACATGCAAAACAATCTACATTTCAGACTAACCAACAAAAAGACTCAAACTTAAAATAAATTGAAATTGCACAATATAGGCGCCTCCTCCAGATCCAGCAGATATGGGCCCATTTCTCAGAAGGCTTGCCAGCACTGCTTCCTGTCCCAGCAGCAGCAGGAGGAGGAAGAGGAGGTTGGTGTTAACGTTTTGCAAAGTTGTAACCAAGCAACTTGCAACCGAACCTGCAGTAAGAGAAAATATGGTCTCCACTATTCAGACACACACAGGACCGATTTCTTCCCATTATAATTTCAATGTAGTCCCTAAATCAAAACTATTTGTGAGGCTGTTTGCAGGTTCATTGGAGCAGAAATATTAAATAAAGTGAACAGTGGAGTTGTTAAGGTTTTGCTATAGTGGCCTGGGAATTTTCTAATTCTAACACAAAACAAAACATTGTGCACACACTACTTCATATGAGTCTTGTCAGCATGAAGCCTGCTTTCTGTACTTGTAGATTTTGTAACATTCAGCATCTGCTATATGTTTGCATGCATCAAATTTGGAAGATAAAGAAAGCCACCTGTGTGTTTGAAAGTCTGTGAAGTAATATGCAAATATAAAACATGTGTATCTTCTTCAAGACAATTGAATTGGCACAAAGATAATGGCGAACAAAATGAAAGCTCGGCGTGGTTTCATTTCCCCCAGAGATTCTCAGGACATCACTTGCAGCTTCTGTCAGATTCCGTTAACATGACGTTCCCAGAATAGCTGCAGCTTGTTTTTTAATATCTCATTCCAGGTAAAAACGAAAAGCTTTCAACCTGATACACTGGAATTCATTAGTGTTTTGTGTTTTCTGTTTGCACATCATGCCGCCACCTCAGCGAATTCAAGGTGTTAGCCCCACACACTTCCAGTATTTCATTATTGTTAGAAGTTATTTGCACCATCTCAACTGACATCTCTCAGCTGGAAAGTGATTAATAATTGGTTGATATGCCCTTGGTTACATAGATCTGTTTCTATAGCTATGAGGCAGTAATTATATAGCCTACTTTATTTTTCTTTTATTCGCCACCTGACTAAATGTCAGATTCCATCCCTACCACACCCAGAAACACCTGGCCAGGCTTGTATGGGACATAAATATGATCCTTCTCCTGAGCTCTATCCTATGTGCTGTATCTTTTCACATCAGGCAACCACATTGTTGCATGGACTGAATGTTGTGGTGAGCGGTGGGGGCGGTGAGAGATGGTGGTCAGATTAATCTATCAGAGGTTACTGTTGACTGAGACCTGGGAGGTGTATGGGGGGAGTAAACAACAACTGCTGCACCACCTATGAAAGAAAGAAGCAAGAGATAACAGGGCAACACAATGCAACTGTATGCAGCATTAGTAGGCTACGTATCAGAGCATGACGTCTTCATCCATCTTACAGGAGAAGCCTCACTCAGAAGAAACTCAGCAGACAATTGCAGCAAATTCTTCTCCTGACTCTCCTGACTATATTAGTTTCAGTGACAAAAGGCAGAAACTCTGACTCAAAAATTATGCTTGCTCTGCTTAATTTTTTATCTTCTACTTTATTTATTTAGTTTAATTTCAAGCTATTTAATTCAATACATTAAAAAGAAACAAATATTTGTGCATCAGTGCTGGATTGCCTGTCTGGAGCAGTTCATGCACGGCACTGGAAAGTACCTAACTCTCACATTACCTCAGGCCTTTTCAGTATCATAAACATCTGCACTACTGATATCACAGAGTTTGTCAAACAGAGAAATGCACCGAGAAAACATATGGACATTTCTAATTTGACTAAAATTTAATTATTTAATATTTAATATGTTTAGTTGTGTGTGACAGACCATAATATAGCTCTTAGCTCAGGCCTTAATAGAGGTTCAGCAACTGAAGCAGTTTTCTAAATGTAATCTTAATTTTCTGTTCTGAGGTACTCTTTTACAGCTCAAAAACTGTTAATAACTGTATACACTTCATTTCATAGGGATTGTAGCCTAAACATAATTTTATTATTATTTGGGGGATTTTAAATTTTATTCAAAAATTTCAAAGCACCAGTTAGTGCAAAAGCAAAAAAAAAAAACCCCAAAAAAACCAACCAAACAAACAAATACAGAAATGTATTAATACACAGTTTAATCTGGATAATTGACATTGTGTAGCCTATAATATCCATCACAATGGCTTTTCTTCAATAGCTGTCAGTGTGCCATTTTAAATCTGTATTTAATGCTGAGAAACACAGTAAATGGCCTATGTTACCATCCATATTATATTTCCTAGTCTATGCTGTCACTCGATTTTATAAAACCTTTTAATTAGTAGGCTACTACAAGCCTGTAGTATCGGATTTCTACCGGGGCTGCGCTGAGCTCTGCAGGCCTGTAGTTGCTCAGCATCACCGCTAGGGGGCGGTGTGCGGCCGGCCGGCGGAGCGGCGTCTCTCTGTGAGTCGGTCGGTCAGTCAGTCAGTGACCTGTCATCCAGCAGCAGCAGCAGCAGCGGCAGCGGCAGCCGCAGCAGCAGCACCGTGGGCGGCGTGGGGACAGACAGAGCAGCCGTTGTGCCTCACACAGAAACCGGGCTTTCAGTGACTGATATCTCACATCTACTTGTCACGTTAACAACGCCTTCGTCAACATCTGGAGCTCGCGCTTCATAGTGAAACTACTCTTCCTCGTGTCCTCGTGATGCGTGGCGGGGATAAGTTGGGAAGTGACCGGCGTTAGCATCTCACCGGAGAGGAGAGGAGAGGAGAGGAGAGGAGGGGGCTGCCTGGACCCGGGGCTGCAGGAGCCGGACTCCGTCTGAAGGTAAGCGGGGAAAGCAGTTGGTGTCACACCGAGTGTGGTCGCTTGACACCGGCTGTCATTGAGCGCTCAGCTCGGCGTGAAGGCGGAAACAAGGAGCTGTCAGCATCTCACACACACGGTTGTAACGGCGCTGCAGCACATGGGGGTCTCTCTCTGGGTGGGGTCTCCTGAGGTGTGTGGGAGGGGAGGGGATGGGAGGGGTGCATGGGTGCATGGGTGTTTGTGTGTGTTATGTGTATTGTGATGTGTATTTGCAGGGAGACTTTTGCACATCTGGACTAATTTAGAATTTTTGAAGTTATAATATTAATCTGAGGAGTGAAACGGGTGAAGGAGAGAGGTACAGGTGTGTGTGTAGCCTACGCTCTCTCGCAGCAGGGCCGTTGCTAGGAATTCTGGGCCCCCTGAAAGAATTCTAAAGTGGACCCCTGACTTTTCCACTTTTTTTCTTACTACGTATGTATTATCATTTTTTATTTAGCCTACTTTGTTTTGATGCTAATGCAAAATTACTATGAGTATTAGTCACGGTCTTATGCAGAATAATTCAGTCTACCAATGGGGTTTTTTGTGGGCCCTACTGGGCGCTGCACGGGCCCCTAGAATTATAATCCTTTCTAACACCTTTCTCCCCTATACAACGGCCCTGCTCACAGACACAATTTATTGATAGAGAGCAGAGCAATATGTGTAGTTGCATGCACATAAAGGACATGTTTGCACCCACTCACTCTCACACACAAACACACAGGTTGTGAGTGTGATGAATGGATTTCAAAGTGCTGCTTGGTCCGGTGCTGTGGAGATGAAGGGGTTTGTGTTTGGGTTGCTGGCTGCACAGAAATCCCACAGAGACAATTAAACTACTGACCCGTGCCATCAAGGATTTGTTTTGGCTTCCTGTTTGGAAAGATGGTAGGAAGCAGACTTTTGGGCCAGATGGCAGGAGCATACACATACACACACATACACACAGAAACACACATACACACACACCTGGAGTAGCCGTTGAGATTTCTTACTGAGGGAGAGCGTATTAGAGGGCTCAGGGCTCAGGGCTTGAACCTGTGAACCTGCAGTGCTCAGTTGTGTGTGGAGGCTCAGTGCAGAGGTAATGGAGTGTAGAGAAGTGAAATCAGTGAAGATTCATATCCACTCACACAGATGCATGTTTGTAGCTGTAGCGACCTTCCTGACTCCAGTCTTTGAGTTATAACTTGCACTTTTTAGTGACTGGATTCTTTTCCAGCGCTTTAACCTTGGCTAACACAATGTAATGGAACTTAAACAACCGTAGAGCATATCCATTGATTGAATGTTTTATTTTGGAGGGAAGACACATCCCTCTTCCTGTTAAATATCAAATTTACCTTCTAACTTTGCATCAGCAGGATTTTTTGGCTTTCTATTGTCAATCTTCAGCTGTTTTATGTGTTTTTAGGAACCAATTGCCGGTGAATGGGCCTGAGAGGTTTGGCAAAACACGTAGAAACATCTCTCAATTTGACATGTGAAAGCAATTGAGATAAAAACAGACTGATGAATGGGATCATTATTGTGATTGATTTGTTTTATCATGTTACAAAAGAAGGATTTTAACACTTTAAAAAATATTCATTCTTCTGAGACTGGTCCCGTAATCCAATAAAACACACTCTGACTGACTCTATACTGCAAACTGAAAGTGCTTCACATAGTGTGAAGAAGACACCCAGTAAAGGAACACACCCACCCACCTACACACACACACTCATGCACACTCTAAACAGGAAGTCGACAGCATCCTGGAAGATGTTTCATCCGCCGCGAGCTGTCACTCGCTGCAGTAGGCGTCAGTACTAGGCATGGTGGCGTTGTGCAGGTGTGTTTTTTTTATTTTTGATCTCTTTGTCTCTCTTCTCCTGGCACGGCGTCAGCGAGGTTACCGGGTTAAGCGTGTTTGAACAGGTTTTGATCAGAAAGCGGCAGCGACAATAGCAGGTTTATATCTGGGCCGCTGCTCTCAGAAGAGCAATGCAGCTTCATGTTTATGCGGAGCCCTCCGCTGGGTGCATCAGGGTGGAAAACTGGTTTGGTTTTTTACAGGCGCCCTCCAGCATTTTCACAATGCATTTTTCATGGCAGCACACACGCACGCCCAGGAGTGGATCTTCTCCAGTGCCTACAAGCTGGGCTGTTTATCTTTTCCCCGTGTTTTGTGCTGTTCCTTGTCACTGCACCAGTTGTCAAGACGTCTGCGGCCAGTAGTGACGTGTACATCAGTAAAAGCAGTATCTCAAAGATCTTACACAACTTTAAATCGCTGTTCATATCAGATTTTAATCTTTTTCTTTTTTTTCTTCTTGTTAGGACATATACCCCACGTTTAATGCATGTCTAAGACAGCACTAACTGAGAATTAGTACCTTTAAAGCAGAAGTAAGCGGAATGTTTGTCTTAATATAAGTCTTAAATAGTTATATCTTCCGACAGCAATCACTTATATAGAGTGTTTGGTCTGAAACACGGGTCTGTCAGTCACTCTGCTCTGCTGTAAGCCGAGGAGAAAACTTTCCTTGTATCCTACAACCTTTATCCAATGAGGAGAGAGAACGGCATAAAGGGGCGGTCCTCTCTGTGTGTGCAGCCAAGGGATGCGCGTGCATGTGGTGACGTAGGGACGAGGGCGGGGACTGCTAACTCTGAAAAAAAAGATACACAGTTCCATTGTTTGCTATAATATAATTTTTTCCAGCCCCTCAAAGTGCAGGAAAAACGCAGTTTTTATTTGGACCTAACCAACTGCTGATCGGTGGGCGCTAACCCTGGGCGGTGACCTAACTTGAGTTAGTTAGGTCCAAATAAAAACTGCGTTTCTCCTGCACTTTGAAGGGCTGGAAAAAATTATATTATAGCGACCAATGGAACTGTGGTTTTTTTTTTCAGGTAAAACCTCTTTTAGGCCGCGAAAATAGGCCGTTTCTTTGGGTCCATTCACAACACTGTATGTTGTAAATCTCTGGGCAGGGCTATGGGCTGGCGTTGCTAACGGGAGGAGTGCAGAGAGTCTTCTACTGCAATTAAAGTACTTAGAGGCTATTTGTAGATCATACAACCCCACTTTAAAAAATGCTACTATCCCTTTAAGTCACAAATTGAACAACACTCACTAATGTAAAACAGAGAAAATCAAAAGAATCCTCACATCCTGTTAAACCAGTAGGCTAAATCTTTGTGTATTTAGCTGTGTGTTGGGTGGTCCAGACTGAAATGTTTTCTAGACTATTGGATGCACTGCATTTAAATTCCATACAGACATTTACGGTGCCTAGAGGACGAGTCTTAATGACTTTGATGTTGACCCTGACTGTTCCTCTCCATGAGGTTGATATTGTGGCCTACCCACTGGGTCGTCATGAAATGTGGTGCAGATTTACATGTGTTTGGAAGTTATAATAATAACCTTTGTTTAAACTTGGAAATTGAGGAGCAACCTCATTTACAATATAGCCGAGACACAAAACATTTGAGGACAAGACAAAACACAAAACGTTTGAAACATACAAGCATACCCGAAATACCAAAAAGTAAAAGTGACAAAGACATATTGAAAACAGCAAAGTCTAGTTAAAAACTGGAGCAGTTGAGGTAAAATAAGATGCAGTTATGGATTTAAATTGTCCTAATGATAAAACTTTCAGATGGTTTTGCAGAGTGTTCCAGGTTGCAGGTGCACAGTAAGAAAAACTGGACTTTACAAATTCAGTGTTAACAGAGGGAACCTGCAGTGTGAGCCAGTCCTTTGAATGTGCATGATGGAGACTTGCATTAAAAGATACTAAAGAGTTAATATAGGACGGTAAGAGACCAGCGAGAGCTTTATAAATAAATAAAATCCAGTGTCTCTCATGCTTGTTAGATAGTGAGGGCCATTCAACTTTAGAATACAGGTCACAGTGATGAGTGTTGTAGCTGTCGCCTGTAATACATCTCAGGGCTGAATGATATACGGTGTGAGTGGGTGTAGAGTTGTAGATGATGCATGCCTGTAGAAAATGTCTCCATAATCTAAAACGGACATAAAAGTTGCCTCAATAAGTTTCTTCCTGCAATGAAGAGGAAAGGATGATTTGTTTCTGTAAAAAAAAAAACTATTTTTTTTGTCTTAGTTTAGTGACCAGTGATGTTTGAAAGTAATTTTGCCATCGATCCAAGTGTGGTCGATTTGTATGTTTTTTCATGTAGCGCCACCCTCAGGTTATATCCTGTGGTGTATTGTGTTTTGTGAGATTTAGCACAGTTGCAACTTTGTGGTTAGTTCAGCTTCATCCTGCTGGGAACAAGACTGCAGAGAATGAGACCTGAATAGTGTTTGTGTTTTTTCATTGATCCAATAAGCTCAGTGTTCAGTCGTCTGTGTCAAGCTTCTCCGATAGTGAATACCGAGCAGTGAGTGAGTGAGTGATTTTGGATACAACCATTATCTGCATGCTAACATGTAACTTAAAGGGATAGTTCAACATTTTGGCAAATTGGCCCATTGCCATAATCCCTATAGTCATAGCAGTAGGTTCGTTACCTTTAATTGTCGGTGTAAGCTATTTTTAGAACGGCAGAGCAGAGCCGTGAGCTGCTCAGAGCTACACTACAGAGGCTAATGGGATTTCTTGGTTTCCCTCATCAAACTCATCAAATACACAATCCAACAACTCCAAAACGCTGTCGTGGACAAGTTGTGAGCTGCACAATCACCACGCTATGAGATAATAACGGAACATTACGAGACAGAGTCGTTTTAGAGGTAAATTCATGCAAAACCACTGATGCGTCTTGCCTTCAGGGACAGTTTTTCAGCAAGCAGACTCTGTATTTACCTCGAAAACGGCTCAGTTTCGTAACGTTCCGTCATTATCTCATAGCGTGGTGAATGTCCAGATCACAACTTGTCCACGAAAGCGTTTTGGAGTTGTTGGATTGTGTATTTGATGAGTTTGATGAGAGAAACCAAGAAATCCCATTAGCCTCCGTAGCGTAGCTCTGAGCAGCTCACGGCTCTGCTCCGCCGTTCTAAAAATAGCTTGCACCGACAATTAAAGGTAACGAACCTACTGCTATGACTATAGGGATTATGGCAATGGGGCAATTTGCCAAAATGCTTAACTATCCCTTTAAAGCTGTACAGGTTTGAACTCTGTTGCTCTGAAACTCTGTGCAACTTACACTTGTGATTTATTCACAGTAAAAACTGCACAAAAAAATAAATTCATTAGAAGAGATTTGTTGTGAACCTAGGCGCAGAGGTTTCTGTGGTTACTTTGCCATGATCTTGTAGCTGCTGCACATTAAATGTAACCTGCAGATCTGCTGTGCGTAGTTGTGGTTTGACAGTGACATCATACCTAGCTATAAGCTTCTTCAGACCCTTGATCGTTTCATATCACAATCAACAAATCAACAAATTCAGACCTGGGAAACTTTGAGCTGCTACATGAAAGATTATCAGCGTCTTGGTTGTGACTCTGCCCTGATGTTTTTCTGACTGGCAGGTGAGGGCAGGAGTAATTGAAGCTATCGTGCAGTTAGTCTTACTCTCCGTCACCCGAAATGCAAAATAATGAAGATTTGACCTGATCCCCAGTGATCTGGAAAAGGATTTCTCTAATCCCCCATCTCTCTCTCCCTCTCTCTCTTTGCATCTCTCCTATCTCTGTGTCTCATCATGTCTCTTTCAGTTTTTGTGTCACACTCACTTTTTTTCACCATGACGCAGAATCAAAACCAACATGGCCTTATCAGACTACCAGAGCGCTCAAGCAAATCAATAACAGATGATAAAAGAAAATACAAAGCAAGTTCTTCATACTTGTGTGTTATAATATTTTCACTTTACACCACAAAGTGGGAAATCAAGTATTTCTATATTTCAGGACTCACCAGGGTCATTTTTTTTAAACCTGTATTTAGTTACATAACATAAGGATATATTGTACTTATGCTTATCTTCTTATTAACATCAAGAATTAATTAAATCCTCCCTCTGTGTTTAAAGTCTCACACCCACTACTGTGTTGTTGGTTTAATTTTCCTTTTCCAGCCTAGAGATAGAGACAGAAATAGAACGGCTGCAGGGATTTAAAAAAAAACAGCACTGCACATCAGACAGATTGTCGAAGGTTAAACTGTGGCTGGAGGATCACTGACTTTACAGTGGACACATGGGTCACCGGGAGGTCACGACTGGATCATTTACGTAAGGGTGCGGGGTGATGGATAATGAGCAGATGTACAGTTGTCGTGCAGTTACTTTGAAACATCCATCTTATGAATGTTAATAAAATCCCAACTAGGTTTCAATCTGCCGGGCTGGACAGAGCTGTTGACAGAGCGGGGGAAGCTGCTTCTGATTGAGTCAGTTCGATATTCTTGTGCAACTACAAATGGCTGCACAGTGCAACCAGCACGGAGATCTGAGAGAGACGTGACCTGAAGCAGGTAATTCATTTGAAAAGGTTGTGGTTTTACAGATAAAAACAAAAACATGACCGCGCTTTAACCACTGCGCAATAATCAGCACCCGGTTCAGCTGTGTCTAATACCTTTAGCTCACTTTCTCAGCTGTTGGTCTGTTGCTATTTTAATACTTCCCCCACCACTTTTAGCTTTATTTTCATGTATGACAAAGAAAAAGTGCCAAATCCTAATATTTGAGAAGGTACAATATTTCAATATTCATCCAATTTTCATTGAAATGCCTAAAAAAAAAAAAACCTATTATCAAAATAGTTTATCACTAGACAAATTGATTATGATTGTTACGTTTAGCCATCACTTTCATTTCACAATTGGAGCATTTATGCCTTTATAGTTGTTTATTCATTCAGCTCATGTCTACAGTAACTGTCTGCTACAGATCATGCTCTATGAACTGTAACAGTATTCAGATGTTACATTGTTATCTCCATTTTTGTACATAAATTGAACTCCTGCATGTTAAGTTTTATGTATAACTATGAGAAATGACATGCCAGGAAGTCATGCAGTTTTCAGTGATAAGATAGTTGGTTGTATCTGATGCATCTTGGAAAAAAAATCAGAATATGAAACAATGGCGGTCAAACGACTGCAGAGATTTTTCCCATTCAACTTTTCTTTCATTTTGCCTAAAGAAGCAGTCAAAAGAAAAGAGATCAGATCTTTATCTTGAACTCGGAGCACAAGTCGTGGATGAATAGCAAACTCCTGTCAAAGAGGAATTTTAATCTGCCCATTATGTGGCGAATACTCGTCTCCAAACTCTTTTTCAGTGTCGGTTTGATGACAATGATGTCCCATGGCCAGGGTTGTCCCGAGGGACTCCACAGACCTCTCTGTGATGATGCTGAATAACTCCTCTCTGTTTCTTTGAAACCACAATTATGACTTCCATTTTTTCCTCTGAGTATTCTTTTCAGAGCCAATTCCCTCTCCCCCCGGCCCCGCTATCGTACCCTAATGTGGCATCTGTGGGCAATTACCATTAACTTTTCATACAAGGCCAGCCAACAGAGGAAGCTGTTGTATTGGAGTTCACAGCATGGGTTTACTGGCTGTGTGGAGGGATGGCAGGAAGGAGTGATGGTGGGAGGGATGAATGGCTGCTGAGGAGGCCTATTCATGTCTCCAGGCGAGACCGTACTTGACTAGACTCTTATTGTGATGGCAACCTTCCTGTCACCACACAGCTAACACAAAACTGCTCCATATGAGGGTCAGCTGAGCTGTCCTCTTTGTCTCCTGTCCTGCCTGTCAACCTCTGTCTTTCCAATGTCTGTTTCTTTTTTACTGCATTAGTTCATATTTACCTCATCCTCTCTAACATGTGTTCTTCGGTGGCAAATTTAAGCAACTTGGTTCACTGACTTGAATTACGAGACAAAACGGATAAATTAATGAAGTGATTCGAACAGCATTACACTTGATGCAGTTTATATTTAGGCTCATACATAGTGTGATAACATGAGTGGTTTGTGTGACCTTTAAACTTACAGTATGTAGGATAATGAGAGGATGTCCTGTCATTACCATCAAATGCACAACAATTGGCCAGTCATTTCTATGCAGTTTGTTAAAGCAGAAGTGAGTGATATATTTGTGTTAATATAAGTCTTAAATAGTTATATCTTCCGACAGCAATCACTTACATAGAGTGTTTGGTCTGAAACACGGGTCTCTCAGTCCCTCTGCTCTGCTCTGAGCCGAAGAGAAAACATTTATCGTATCCTACAGTTTTTATCCAATGAGGAGAGAGAACGGCATGCAGGGCTGTGTGTGCAGCCAAGGAACGCCGTGAATGTGGTGACGTAGCGACGACGACTGTTATGGTGCGTTCAAGGAAACTCGTATTTTTGTGGCCGTTATAGTGACTTTCACCGGTAAAACAGGTCGGAAAAACACGAGTGGGTTGCCTGGAACGCTACAAAGTCGTAAGTTGTGACTTGAAGCTGTAATTTACGATTTCAAAAGCCTGCCTGGAACGCAGCATTAGCGAAAACGACCGGATCACTCACTTCTGCTTTAAGTAGGCCTACAGTAAACACAACACAACTCCGCCCATACATCTTTCCCTGAATGAGGGAATAAATTAGCTCCATAAAATGCTTCTATATAAAAGAAAAATAGATATTTGTATAACTGTACTGTTTGCAAAATGAACTGGATCTCTTATAGTGTTGAGTCAGCGTCATTCAGTGTATTTCCCCAACAGCCTACATTCTGTAACATGTATAGGCCTATATGTAATTTTTTAAATTGTTTCAGTGACGCATTTGACCACAAAACCATTGACTCTGTGAGAGAAGTGCTTCACACAGCAGCTGTGACCCGAACCTGTCTGATGACATAACTTTATAGTATTTTCCGCTTTTTAATCCGCACAATAAAAAAAACATTGCATGATTCAGTTTGTGTGTGATTGTTTATAGGACTGGTTTAGCTGAATGTTTCCCCCCCCGACAGACAGACAGGAGCAAAAGAAAGCTCACTAATTAACCACACGGCTTTACAGGGCAAACTCAGAAGTTTCAGGCCATCCACTAAGTTGACTGCAAGTTTTTTGAAGACACCATGGCAGTCCGTGGGAAGCAGTTGCTTGTGTCCATGGGAGTAAATCAAGGCTAGTCGTGTGAAAGTTTCAAATTAAATATTTGTATGCTTGTTTGTATCTGGTAACCCCTGTTTTGGGTTTTTTTTTTGAGCTGAGTGAAGTTCAGCCAGTAGTATTTTTTTTTAGTAAGAATCAGTGTCTGTTCCTGTTGGTTAGCATAGTGGGTTTACTACTGTAGCTAATTAGCCGGCAAATGAATTAGCACTGTGTTAGCCAGCCCAGCAAACCGCCAGATGCTCAGCTATGCTAGCATTGCTAACAGGACAGTGTTCCTCCGAGCCTCCAAAACCTCTGGCTGATGTTATAGAGATACACCCATCTTTATAAACAGTCTTTGTTCCTGCCGCTTCCTTTTTGACTCTTTCAACCGAGCGCTCCCAGTGACCCTACTAAGACCTTGGCATAAACATGTTAATCCTTCTTTAGCTGCAACAAACAGATATTTGCAGGAATTGATGTGAAGGGAAAACAAAAACACTGAACATTTGGCTGATATGTTCTATGAGGTCATTATGTTGATAAGAAATGTAATGTTACTTTATAGACTCAAACATCTTGTTGTTGCAAACCAATGATTGATGAGCGAGATTTAGCTTCTGTTCTCTGGCAACTTCCCTTGGATAAATATCATGCAGTGAGTAATTCAGAGTGGATTTTCAAGTTGTGGTTGTTCAAAGTGTTGTTTTCCCCGAACTCATTGAACAGCAATGTTAATTCTGCGAATGTGGTCAACATCAAGACGTCTGTTATCTTTTCTGCAGTCTGGTAGGCTACAAAGTGTTTCTTTCATACTACCTTTAGTTTGAAGTTGATAAAACCTGTGGTAAACAAACATAACACGGGTTCATGTTCACTTTTGATTTGATGGTCATGCTAGTCTTGAGTAAAAACATGCTACTTGGTACATGGTATTTAAGTACATAAAGACTCAAAAAAGACTTGACCTCAATTACATAAACCTCATAATTGCAACTTTAGTTTGTCTTGTTTTTCTTTGGAGATCTTCATGGATGTTTTGGAAGTGAGTTTGTAGTCATTGGCGGAGCGGTCAGCCAGAAGGTTGAACATGGATTTAAGCAGTGATGCATCATTTAGAGATCCGCTGTGTCTCATTCAGCCTCCTGTATGATTGATGAGAGAGCGCTTCATCCCAGATGTAAACGTTTACTCCTACTTACTCTAAACTCGCCATATTATTCCATATTATTCGAGCCAATCTGTTTTTCCACAACAATAATGTAGGCTACAATATCTGGGAAACTGCTCCAGAACAGAGGAAACTGCATTTTGTCCTCAACATTAATCTATTGCAGAGTAAGGTGCTTAATGCTGATAGTAAAGAACAAAATAATGCCAAGTAAAGTAAAACAAGGAAAGTAAATAATTAAAATCCTTCCATTGAAGTCTGCAGTCTGTTTTTGTTCAAGCAGTGTCTCTTTTGGTACAAAGGGTATTTGACAAAAGAGATAATTAATTTTGTATAAAAAAAATTCACTGCAAGGTAAGAATAGCATGCATGTTTGAAGTTGCTTTTTATGACATAGCCACTGATGTGTTCAAGTGCTCTGGCAGCACAGCTGAATCTGTCATGTTTGAGTTCAATATGGATCATAAAATGAAAAAAAAAACACAGAAACAAAAACAGGGTGAAAGGAAGAGGCATGAGAAAAAAATGCACTTGACATTATTCCTATATTTCTATGTAACACTGAAGTAGCATGCCTTTGGGCAGCCATTTTAAAAATGCTTAAAGTTAGCAACGCTAACACTATACTAACATTATGACTTTTTTGTGTCTAAAGATGTGGACATGGTTGCTAGGACAGTTGTTTCTGGCCGAAAGTGATCAGTTTGCTTCTGATAATGAATAATTTGTGCTCATATTCTGCAATCAGACAATCAGTTGTTTGTTAAAGGTAGCCTAAAGGCAGCCTCTGCAATAGGCTACAACTATCCTGAGTTGTTGATAGATTTACATCATGGCTCGAGGTTTTGCTTGTATACACTAGATATAAATATTAAGTGACAAAAGAAAACGTCCAAGCCACTTCTCTAGCAAAAAATAAAAAGCCTTTATTAGGATGGGTATTTCGTGATGAAATGGTTGAAATACATCAGCACCAAAAATGGAGACTGGGATACAACCCCCCCATAAATATTAAGTGAACCTAGGCTGAGGAAAACCTTCTTTTTTCCCATTGTTTCTTCAGTTCTCAGTGTTTTGTGTCGTCCACCTGCTGTTGATTGGCTCTGAAGCAGTGTGAAACAGACAGCCAGCCCTCAGTCTCAGTTTCTTCTCCAGAGGTTTCTGCTCATTAGTTTCCTCTTCTTTCCGATTTGTTCTCCATCTCTTTTACCCCTTTTTTTACTTTTGATCTGAGCTTCTTCTCCTGGCTCGTCACTTCATCCCTCAGTCACCAGATGTCCTCTTTGCTGAGAAAAAACTCTCTGCGATCCTTTTGAGACCTACACCTGGCACAGGAGCTAAGGACCATTATGGTCCCTCTCGTGGCATTTGCGGCAGTCGACTGTGCCATGAGGTGCTGGAGCAGTTGAAGTGATGAATGGCAATGCTGCCTTTTTGTTTAGGGAGTTTTTCCATCAAGTCGTTTCTGCCAGACTTTCTGTAGCTGCCAGTGAAGTGTTACTGCTAAACCTTAAAGGGATAGTTCACTCAAAATTCAAATTTCACTCATTATCTACTCACCCTCATGTCGACTAAGGGCTGGGAGAAGTTTCAGAGTCCTCCGTGCCTTCTCTGAGTTACAGGGGGGGTTGGCGCAGCACTGCACTGCCATATGACGGTCGCAAACGGGGCTCACTTTTCTTTATCCAAAAAGACACACCAAAAAACATCCAAATACCTCCATACTGCTCGTCTGTAATGTTCCTCTTGTATTGAAGCCCCAACATGAGAAATTGTTCCGAAAAAAATTAAATAAATATAGGTTTTAAGCTTGTTTGTAGCGGAAGCTCCCAGTGTCTCAGCTTTGCCTGTGTCTGTGCAAATCTCACACCCAGTTCCGGCTCCGCAAATCGCGCAAGATTCCGGCTGAGCAACACTTAAAATATAGGCACGGAGGACTCTGAAACTTCTCCCAGCCCTTAGTTGACATGAGGGTGAGTAGATAATGAGTGAAATTTCAATTTTGAGTGAACTATCCCTTTAATCCCAACTTGATTTTCATTTTATTCAAGCTTTTACGGACATGCAATCCAATCTGAAGACATCTTTATAAAATATTAAAGAACCCGTTTAATGATGTTGAGGATGCAGAAACATTAATGCTGCCTTACCAGTATCATTAGCCTATATTATCACTTGATCAAATTACTAGGGTATTTTTTTTTTGGCAAATATGCTAAATGTGCAGTACATTGTGCAAGTATAAGCACAAATCAGTTTATGTCACTAATGTGTTGACAGCTTGTTCCAGGTATTGCAGCTGTAAGGCTTCTGTTTAACTATCTGCTCTGCACAAAACAATGAGCATGCTTGTCCTTATGTGTCAAGTGAAAGTGTGAAAACTGGCTTCAGGTAACATTAAGCTGTCAGTCACACTGATGTGCAGACCGGTGCTCTGTTATCTCTGCAGCTTCAATAAAACCAAACTTGCGTCATTGCTGAGAGGCAGAAACAGGTAAACCGATGCAGATGTTGTGCACAGACAGACAGAGAGACAGGGACTCACGCACTCTCTGCATGCATAGAGGTATGAATTAACAAGCACAAACTCATGCACCACACTGTCCCGCATTTTTCAAAGCACGCAGCAAGCCCACACACTGAAACTATGCAAATGGGTGTCACATGTTGTTTAGACATGTATCTGTGAGGTTGCCGACTGTTTTTGATCGAGAAGGGAAAAAAATCATGCTGCTTATTCTCCACTTTGCTGCAGTGGGTTTCCGTTTTTTTTTTTTTGCTCTTTGACTCGATGCAGAGTGTCTTTGTACCCCTTTGCTCCTTTCATCTTCTCCCAAAAGTCCTTTTACTGCTTTGTTCATCTCTCCATCTGGTATTGCAGTTTCCCCCTGAATTATACCAGACAAGAAACAGTGCAGAGCTTGTGGCCACAGCTTTAATATCATGTTAACACCGTGGTACAACACACACCAGCCATAATGAATGCATAGCCTACAGGATGTTTGAAAAATTCCAATGTGGAAATATTTTTCATGCCATCAGCAGCGCCGACTGTGAATACTGAAATCATTAGAGATGCCAGGCAAAAGCTACCTCCAGGTTTTATTGGATGGCAAAGCTTCACAAAAATCATACCAGCGTTCCTGTGCAGACTGCTTTGTCAGACATGTGTGGGTGTGAAGTGAAGTGCAGTGGGTCGAGGTTTGAATATATGCCAGACTAAGTGCCTCTCCTGCTTGTGAAATTTAAATTCAGCCTCCCCACAGGCGAGGTGTCAATCTGCAGCAGGAAACATTTGATAGCAGTAGCCCATGCCAACGCTTTAATCATCCCTTAATAACTTTCATGGGAGATATTTCTGACTGTGAGAAAAATCTTAGACTTTCTGATTATGCAAAGACAAGTGTGTATGTGTCGGGGGGGATGTGTAGTTGTCGATTTTGACTTTCAACCGCTTCTGCCCCGGTTTCAAGTTGCCAATTAAATCTCTCCTGCTTAGGCGGCTGAGTCGTAGAGAGACGTGATTGCACCAGAGACAGACAAACCCTGTACGCCTGACCTCTGATCTGCTCTGATTGTCTGTGCAACTGTTTATCTCGGTATATTTAAGCAGCTTTCTTTGCTGTTCCCTTATTTATTAAAGGGCCAAAGGACAGACTCACGGAGGGGGAAAAACAGCTTCCTTTAACATTTGAAGCTCACATTCATTTCAACCCTGGTTGAAATTGCTGCTCTCTACTGCTGCATCAAACTGTTGTTTTCATTATTGATGTATCAGCCAGTCATTTTCAAAGATATTTGTGATGAATATCAGTCACAGAAAACAAGGGAATGTCCAAGCAGCACTTTAACACCAAAATATTCAGTTTATTACAATGTAGGACTAAAAGCAGCAGGGAAAGTTTCGGTAACCTTAAGATATTTGTCACACTTACTTGAAAATTGTCACTAAACTAGGGATCGACCGATTATCGATTTGGCCGATTATCGTCGCCGATTTTCAGCATTTTGACGCATATCTATATCGGCCTTTTATTTTGAAATTGACGGCCGATAAAAGAACAATTTAAAACTGGATTATTTTGGCTCTGCTCTGATGCAGCTGCGCCTCTCTCTGTTGTCACTGGCTGTCACTACTCTGTCTCCCACATTGTCCCACCCACAACACCATCTGATTGGTCACAAGCACGGTAGCAGGTAATCAGCATGTACGGTGCACGCGCAGCAGCAGAGGCATCTCACGTCCCAAAGAGAGCGGTCCGAAGTTGCTAGATGCCTCGAGTCGAAGGTAAGTTAAGTCACCTGAAATTGTAATAAACAGTCCACAGTCCTCCTCTACAACTACTAGTAACATTACTATGAGCCCATTAACGTTATAAACATAAGCGGCAACTTTGCTCGCTCACAGCCCTGCCTCCGTAGGATAATTAGCCTAGTAGTCTGCGTGTGTGTGAGTGAGAAAGTAAAAAAACAAATGAACTCAATTCAGCTCCGTTTTATTGCAAAGACGTCAAGCACGTTGAGGCACGTTGTTGTAAAGGCTTTTAGCGTAGCGTTAGTTAGTTTTCCTTCTCTGTCTCTTGACGCTCAGCTGTGTGTGTGTGTGATGAGCGAGGGGTAACGCCACAAGAGCGGAGAAATGCATCATAATAAACAATGCTACGTTAGCTTTCCCTTCTCTGTCTGTAGACGCTCCGCTGTGTGTGTGTGTGTGTGTGTGTGTGTGTGTGTGTGTGTGTGTGTGTGTGAGATGAGCGAGGGGTAACGCCACAAGAGCGGAGAAATGCATCATAATAAACAATGCAGCGTAGCGTTAGCCTACGTTAGCTTTCCCTTCTCTGTCTGTAGACGCTCCGCTATGTCCGTGTGTGTGTGTGTGTGTGTGTTTGTGTGCAACAAGCAAGCAACGTTACTGTCTGTCTGAGAGAAATCTGTAGGGCAGTAACATAATGTAGGCAAATAACTGCATCATAAAGTCTACATGAACTGCATGGTGTTAGGGGATAAACAGTCTCTCCTATTGCTACTGTACTATTTTTTCAGCTATAGTTACACTAATTGTTAGTAATGTAGCAGCCTAGTTTTGAATGACAGGGTCCCTGCTATCACATATTGATAACATTTTACCATTATACAACATTAGAACATTTACATACATAATACAAATCAACAACTTCCCAAATACTGTTTTAATTTTAAACATGATGAGTTGAGCATGCATGTGGCCCCACGTTTAACTCTCTCTTTTTTTTTTTTTTAAAAACCCTTATTGTAGATGGACAGACCAACCACCTCCAAAAGTGCAGTGTGGCAGTACTTCAGCCAACCAACACCAGGGAAGGCAGTTTGCGACAAATGCACTAATGTTGTCAGCATGGGAGCAGCAACAGGAAAAAACAAAAATACGTCAAATCTGTGGTCCCATCTCAGGATTCATCACCCTGATTTACACAACATGGCACAGAAGAAAATGAGGGAAAATGAGGATGCGACCAATAAAACCCAGCCAAAAATAGAGGACATGTTTCAAAAACAAAGAAAGTGGACCAATTCAGATGACAGGTCAAAACTAATGGACAAACTAATCATAGAGATGATCGTCACTGACAACCAGCCGTTCACAATGGTGTCTGATGTTGGCTTTAAACGCCTCATGGCTGCAGCAGAACCACGATATGCACTGAAAAGTGAGAAGTATTACAGAACTGAGAAGCTTCAAGAAGTGTACCACAAGATTGTGGACAAGATCAAAGCCCTGATTCAACCAGAGAATGCTGGCTACTTTCTCTCCTTCACCACAGACTGCTGGTCTGGTGTGACAGAGTCTCTCATGAGTTTGACATGCCATTTCATTGATGCTGAATGGACAAGAAAGCAGGTCATGTTAAACACAAAAGCCATGCATGGATCCCACACTGGGGAATACCTGAAAGAGACATTCCTCAATATGCTCGATGACTGGAAGATAAGTAAAGACCGTGTCGTGCTTGTGCTTCGTGACGGTGGAGCAAATATTGTGAAGGGAATGAGGCTTGCTGAACTCCCAGACCTCAGTTGCACGGCCCACACCTTGCAGCTTGTGGTAAACGACGGTCTGGCGAGTCAGAGAGCCATCATAGATGTCATTGCAATACTTAAAAAATGTGCCACACACTTCCATCACTCCATTCTGGCCAAACAACGCTTGCGAGACATCCAGAGGGAACTTGGCTTGCCAGAGCACAACATAATCCAGGCTGTTCCGACGAGGTGGAACTCCACCCTCCACATGCTGCAGAGAATGATTGAACAAAAGCGTGCACTTACCATCTACTGTGGTGAACATGGAGGTTTTGCAGGCCTCACTGCTTACCAGTGGGACCTTGTTAATAATTTGATTGAAACTCTCCTCCCAATAGAGGAAGTGACACTTCAGGTGAGCCACAGCAACTCATCAGCATCCTGCATCATTCCATGCCTGACTGTGTTAAAGATGTGTCTTCAAGATGATGAGGGGCCCTCCACAAAAGGCATCAAAACGATCAGGCAAGTCATGAGGGAGAGCCTTGACAAGCGTTTCTCAAAAGCAGAAGACACAAAAACTGTGGTGCTGGCCTGTCTCTTAGATCCTCGTTATAAGTATCATGCATTCTCCTCCCCCACAACATTGAGCAAGGCCAAGGGATGGTTGAAAGAGGAGGAGGAGGACACTGACACACAACAGACCACTGTCAGACAAGAGGAGCATGCTGCCACAGAAGGATCCAGTGTGGAGGAGCAGGCAGCTGCAGATGGGACACATGAGGAAGATGGAAACACCCACAAAAGGCAGCGGAGAGAACACACATCCTTCCGCAGCCGTGTTGATGAGATGTTCAATTCTCTGCTGGCACCTCACACTGATGACCTACTGGCCAGTAGCTGCATTGAGGATGAGCTACATCTGTATCTCAAGGAGCCAATCATCGACAGGCGTGAAGGGGACCCACTCCAGTGGTGGAGACAAAATGAGGGACGCTTCAAGCTACTTGCAAAACAAGCAAGGAAGTTTCTTTGTGCACCCCCCTCATCAGTCCCAAGTGAGCGTGTCTTCAGTGAAGTGGCTACAATTTATGAGAGCAAAAGGAGTCGTCTCACTGGAGAGCATGCCGAGCAACTTTGCTTTTTGCACCATAATCTGGTGCTGCTCAATTGGGACTACTAATTTATTTTTGACCCAGATTTTTGTGTAAATTTTATTTAACTTAGTTTGTATTTACTTTATAAGCATCAGGGAGCTATGTATTTGTTTATTTATTTATTTATTTATTTCAATTTTCAGTTAACTTTATAAGAGATGCTGCTGAGCCTGGGAACTCCCTGGAATTTTGGTTAAAAAATTAAAAATATGTTGTGGGAAGAAAAGCCATGACACTTGTTCAGAAGGTGTTTAATAAACACAATGCTGAAAGGCATTTAAACAAAGTTCAGTGAAGTTTGTATTATTTAAAATTTTGACACCAATATTTTCCCTTTTACTGGAAATGAATATCGGCTCTAAATATCGGTAACCGGCCTCCTTGACTACTAATAATCGGTATCGAGATCGGCCCTAAAAAAACCATATCGGTCGATCTCTACACTAAACCAAAAGCTAATTAGTTGTATTTAATTTAAACTGATTGTTGCAGCTCCAGAACCTTCCCAGAATCAATGTCTACAATCAATCAGCAGCCTTTTGTATATTTCTACACATTGCAGTTTAGTTTAGGCTTCACATATGATTTGCTCCTCAGGGTTTAAATATTTCATACCTTGTATTCATCATTCATTGGCAATTGTTGGGTACCCTTTATGTAACATCTCTGAAGCTCCAGAATCATTTGTAACAATGCACTTTCAGCCACGTAGGAACCAGCCAGCACGGCCAGTGTAACCAGTTTGACCACGGTCACGCTTCTGCTGTATAGCAGGTAGAACTGAGTGGGAGAAATGCAGCTGTAATGTACTTCCACTCTTAACAGGAATGTGTGGTATTTCCTTGCATCAAGTGGAGGCAGGTTGGACAAAAGTTGCAGCACGTGAGGAATCAGTGATGGGCCACAGAGCTGATCATTGTGCATTTTAATAAAGCAAGAGGTCTGTAGAACCATAATCTCCACAATTACTGATCATTGCATGAAGTTACAGGGTAATAACCAATGCCCTTGTGGTGTGGGCATCGGTTGTGGCACCTAAAATTGCATTTTATCGTTGTTAGTAATACTTATACTCAGATTTATTTTAGTATTTAAACACCAATAAAACACTAGATTCATATTTCCTGTGAACAAATAAAACTGTCAATCAAAAGTGACATTTACTACAAAGCCAGCAGGTAATACTTTTGAAGTTGCTTCTGATTTACGGCTCAGAGTTTCTCGCAGTGGCAGATGGAGGATGGATTGAGAGGCAAATGGAAAAAAAGTAAAGGGAATGAGAAAAACAAGCATCACCGGGAAGTGTGTAGGAGATATACAAGTCTACATGGGCTTCAAAGGCGTTTTGTGACAGAGGGCGAGAGGAGCTTTGGGAAATATGGTCTTCATCATGAAGAAACACAAGCAGTGATCCTTAATTGTACAAATATTTGAACCAGCTTGATTACAGTGTTTTTTTTATTTGGCATTAATTGTTACAAACTGTCATTTGAAAGTGTGTATGTATGTGTGTGTGTGTGTGTGTGTTCCACATGTGGCAGCCTCCCTGGAGCGCAGCAGCACAGTGGCTGATTGACTAATGAATCGCTCACTGTCGCGGTAATCTGCGGTAACGAGATGAAAGGCGGACACCGCAGGACAATAAAAGTCGTGTTTAGACAGATGGTTACAGCTCATTAAGACCCCCCTCCCCCCCCCCCCCCCTCCGCCCCTTACTGCACGTGTCTGTCAGTGGGTTATGGGGCGAGTGAGTAAACTCCAGACTGATGTTATCATTTGGAATTACAGAACCAATCAGTGTCGAGTCAGCGTCTGTTTTTGTTTGATGATAGTTCCTGGGTGGCTCAGACATAACAGTCTTATAAAGCCTGGAGCATTTGTTAGACCGCTGCTCTTGTTAAGAATCAAAGAAACAAATTTGCTCCAACACCAGAGTTCAGAGATAAATCTACAGTGTATGACACAGTGGAGAATCAACGATGCCATATGGCAACATTTTGTTTTTCTGCAGAGATAAGCTTTAATCGTACTCTTTGTCTGCTCCCAAATCCCATCATTGCTAAAGGTTAATAGATAACCTAGAGTCATTAAGGGCCTTGGAGAATCAGAAAGAAGAGTTTAGATGAAAATGTTGGCCAGGAAATGACAAATTTCTTTCCGTCGTGTGTTGTTTATTCTCCCTGAGATGGTGATTTCTCGTTGTGTACCAGATGTTTAATCGGTTATTTGTGTTTGTTTCTTTTCACCAACCTCTGCAAGTTGTATCTGCAGCATCTAAAAATGCAGCAGATGGATTTATAGTTGTTCCGAAGTAAAAAAAAAAAAAAGAATAAAATGAGCAGATACATGGCAGTGACATTTGAGGTCACTTTTATTCATACACCATCCCAAAAATCAGCCATGGCATGGCCACGGTGTCGGGAATCAGGAGAGCAACCGGTCAGATGGGGTCTTCTTCGCAAGTCGTGCCAGGAAGTCTTGGATGTGATTCCGCAAGGTCCGCACGATGATTGCTTCGATGACTGAATCCTGTATAAAAATCACAAACTCCTGAAACTGCCCTATCACCTTCCTTAGTTCCTTCACTACATTCTTGGAGATCTTTCTGATGTATTTGGTGTCAGGGGAGACTCCCTCTGTGTTTTCGAGACCCTCCATCGTCCGCTTCACCATGCTCTCGGTGTAAGTGGCCTGCTCCTCCTGGCTTAAGTGCTGGACAGCACCGAACTTGGTTAAAACCCTGAGCGTGAGCTGGGTGACGAACAGCTGCAGCTGGTCCTCACAGCGGCTCTGTGCCTCGGTGGAGCCGCTGGAGGCTGAAGGCAGAGCCGACGCAGTAGATGTGGGAGTGGGATCTTCTCCATGCTCCTGGACCGTTGTCCTTGGCCTGTCCTCTGCAGGTTCAACCATTTGTTCCATGACTGATGCTGGTCAGCTCTGTCAGAGGTTTGTGGGCGACCACAGACTGTCTCCAGAGACATGAGACCTTGTCCAGAATCTGAGCATGTGTTGCGTCATAGTGAAGATTCTGATTCTAGAATGTTGTGTTCCCTCAGCAGAGCTGTAGATGCACCGTTCAATATTTGTTTATTTATCACAAGTCATATCGTCATGGCAATGTTGAGCGGTGCATACTTTCCTCATATCTTATCCACCACTTTCCGGAGAATGACGCTGGGTGTCGCCATGACACTCGATTCCACCGGAAAGATTAGCTGGGCTAACCGTTAGCTGTTAGCCGTTAGTAGTGTCTTAAATAACTCAATAAACGGCTCATGAAAAAAATGTTTTTTCCAGCGGATATCCTAGTTACAACATGATTGAGCTAACTGGAGTAGTTTCATGTCGTGTCCGACAACGGGAGGGTTTTAACAGCTGACGTTAGGGTGGCCATTTCCACAACACCAAAAAGGAGGACACTTTGCGACATTTAGTGAGGAAATAAAAATCGAAACATACAACTAGTGTACTCCCCACGACAATACGGTTTTTGTATTACATACATGATAACGATGGTATCATGATACAGTGATTCTGAGATACTCTGTTCAACACAAGACAATTTATCTATGATATCATGTATGTGTAACAGAAGAGGAAAAAATATTCCTGAGAAGGCGAAAAGTATTTGTTCACAGTATTTGTATTTATTCAATAGCCTACAGCTGTCTTGAAAAGTGCAGTGCCACAAAGCAGAACATTTATCGCCTTAACCTTTATGTCTGACATGGACACTTTTATCCAATGTGGTAGGCTACATGTGCCGGAAAAAAAATGTTCAGGCCACAGACAAACATTCCACTTCTTAATAGGCATATAGAACTTTTTTTTTTATGTAAACAACAAAGGACAGTAAGAAAAAAAAACACCATGTAATGGGTGAATATTGAACTGAAAAGTCCACACTGTATTCCACAGTGATTCAGTCCTTTGGGGACATGTCTGCAGTGTATTTGTGTTTATGTATGTGTGTGTGTGCAGCTGCAGTCCACCTGTATTTTAACTGATTCAAGTCCCTGTCCTCAGTATCCTGTTCTTCAATACGGCCTCAGCCCTCAGCAAAATCCACCTTCACCTGCTGCAGCAGCTCAGGGGAAAAAAAAAAAAAAAAAAAACACACCGGCGTGCTTCATGCCTTCCAATGGCCGCCTTTCATTGTGTGCTAACACAACAAAGTGTGCAATACGCATGCAAATCGTCTTTGCTACTTTTGCTCACAAGCGTGTGCTCTTCTGACCATTCGGCATTGAATGAGGTCCGTCTTTTCGGCTTGTTAACATTCAGTTAATGAGATGAGTGACACAGCTCGCACACGGGAACAGGGGGCGGCTTGTTTATATTTTCAACCAATGGGAAATCGAGTGACACCGCTTTTAGCCAATCATTTTTTAACCAATCTTTTTTTTTTTAACCGAAAGTCTTACACCATTGGACGATATGCAGCGTTGCGTTCAGGTGCAACTCCAAAAAGGAGGACAAATAAGCGTCCGGCTTGAGGCTGCGCCGGACGCCGGACAGGGCATTGAAAATCCGGACTGTCCGGCCTAAATCCGGACACCTGGTCACCCTAGCTGACGTCCTGATGTTAGTTTGCTGCTGCTGTTAGCTGTCAGCAGCAGCAAAGCTAACAACTACGATAACCATGACTAATTACAAAAACGTGCACACAGAAATAGTAATGTTTGTTCAATAATTTGTTTTATAGACTTAACAAACATCAGATTTAGTCAAAACGGTTTTGGCAGCCCGGAGCCCCCACATTTGGTACCTACACCGGTGGCTAACGCTACCATTTAGCCGCTGACGCTACCAGTTAGCCGCTGGCTAGAATGCTACTAAAACCGACTTCCGTTGTGGTGTGACGCAATGGTTCATGGGAAAATAAAGTGGTGGATAGGCCTGCTGGATTACACACATAAACACTCACACATACAGTATACTCACTGAGTGCAGTAGGTCTGCAAACAGATAGGAAATGACCTGCTGTGTTATGACTGTAACATCTGGCACAGATGAGTCCAGAGCATACACAGTCCTGTGGTGGTGCACACAGCATAACTCTCTTTTAATCTATGCAGCCCACTCGTGCTGTGTTACATCAGAACCGAGTGGATGATGGAGGGGAAATGGAGATGCACATTTTTCATTTTTTTCATTTTCATTTAAGGATCAGATGAATGCAGCAGTTCCCCCAAAATCAGGAGATTTAGGTTTAGTTGGGTTATGAGTTTCTGATAGAAATCATCATCCAATCTCTGACCTCATCCATTGTTTCTTAGTGCTAAATGTATTTTTCATTCCCACTTTAATTGAAGGCAGTTTTATTGAGGCTGCAATCAATTAGTCCCCATCATGAACACAGTTTCTGAAAAACACAGTGTATTAGCACTAAAGTTTAAATGTGCCCAGGGGAGCTGTTGGAGCGGAGCAGTGCCAGTGTAATGAAGCTCAGACCTACCTGGGATGTCTTGGCATTAATCTGCTGCTGAGACCCAAACTAATTAGATGCGTGCTGGTAATTGTCAGTTTTACAATTTTTTTTGTGGAGCAAAGAATCCATGAAATAAAAAAACATGAATCTTCCCCAAATATATAATTTACCTGCCAAGATAAATAAATATATATATTTGGACCTGATATATTCAGTATCTGGCTTTCTGAATGAGGCCAAAGTAACCAAAGCTGTTCAGATTTATTTCAGTTCATGTGACTTCTTCCTGATAAAAGTCTGTAGTTTGTTATACTCTTATCAGCGGGACTTAGGCTCAGAGCCCATTGTGTTACCTCAGTCGTGACTTAACAGACATTTATTTCAGCGTAAATCTTTGATATTGCCATTTTTACACCAGCATTTGAGCATTTTCTAGTTTACAATAAACTAAATGGAGCCAGACTCAAGCAGCCACTCGAAGAAGTTCCCCTGTGTTTGGTTCATTTTTCAGCCTCGGAGGTTGCCACTTGCCAAAAAACAACATCTTTGTCCTACTACAACATCTACTAGTACATTAAATGTTAAGCAGCAGAGTAAATGGAAATCCCTTGTGTGTTTACAGAGGGAAACAACCTCAGTATGCAAGGAGGAGGCAGAAATGAATCAGAAGAAAGAAAAGAAAAAGAAAGAATAAGAGGAGGGGGGTGGTGGGAGGTTTAGAGAATAAAAGAGCATAGAGCAGAGATTAGGTTTTTGGACCGCTTAACATAAATTCATATCCATTGAATATTGAAGCTTATACTGACGTGCTCTCACAGCGAGTTGCCGCTGCACAGCGACTCCACAAGAGCAAAAATTGGGGAGCAGTGTCGAGACAAGTCTGGCCTCAGTGCCAAAGTGCTTCCTTTGTTTTATTCTGTCTATGCATGTCAGGAAATGTCACCGTATGTAAAGAAGATCCAGTTACACCGCTGCTGTGGTCTCCTACAGTATAGACACATCAGACTGCGGCGGCTGATATTTCCTGTGATGCTTTGTCAAAAGGTCACAGCTGTAGCTTCACATTACGGTGGTTTGACTGAGACAGCTGAGACTAAATGAGAGTTCATTTCAGTATAATGATATACAGTCTAACTTTATCATCAACTTTCTACCATGGTGCTGTGTTACTGAGCTTTTATGCATATAATATTCGGAAGTAAGTCTGAGAGGAAAAGGTGCAGATAATACTCAGACTGAGAGCTTCTAAGCTTTAGCTGATAAATCTCAAGTTAAGAAGAATAGGAAATATTCCAAGCTTTGGCGATGAAATAATCCCAGGGTGACGTTCACTCTCACTCTCTCTCTCTCTACTCTGAGTGTGTGGGGATGGGAGACACCACTTCCTGCCTGATGACACCACTGCTGCATGTCGCTGTCCAGTCAGGGGTCGGTATGAGCCTCTGAGGCCTGACAGCAGGATGATGTCATGTGGTGTACAGCACAGGGATTACAGCCCCTAATCTGCCATGAAAACCCAACTCGAGGAAAAAAAAACAGCAAGAGATCATGATCATGGAAGAGCAAATGGTGGATATTTGAAACAATGATGAAAAAAGAGGAGATTGGTTCTGGACCACTCGGCATCTCCTCTTCGTCCGTATGGAGGATTGTGTGGGAGAGTGAAGCAATGGTCGTCAAGTGAGTGTTTTTATATATTGTGTATATGTGTGTGTGGAGGTCCATATTCATGTTGTATAAGTAGTCGGTTTGTTTTTTTTCCCTCGGCTCTCTCAGTTCATGTCAGTGTCCTGTCCTCACGGCCGCGTAGTGTGGATCTCCACCACAGAATAAGCAGGATGTGGTGAAGGATTGTTCTGGTGAAGGTTTCTATTTGCAGGGGTGTGTTTATCCTCTGTGACCGTAAGAGAACGTGTAGCCTTCCACATGTGACCGCAGAGAGACCAAAACACTGACATGGACAGTCAGCACCGTGCTGGTCTCTCTGTGATTTTATTATACATACATAATTTGTATGTATGTACACACACACACACACACATACTATACTGTATGTATGTATGTATGTATGTATGTATGTATGTATGTATGTATGTATGTATGTATGTATGTATGTATGTATGTATGGATGGATGGATGGATGGATGGATGGATGTATGTATGTATGTATGTATGTATGTATGTATGTATGGATGGATGGATGGATGGATGGATGGATGGATGGATGGATGGATGGATGGATGGATGGATGGATGGATGGATGGATGGATAGATAGATAGATAGATAGATAGATAGATAGATAGATAGATAGATAGATAGATAGATAGATAGATAGATAGATAGATAGATAGATAGATAGATAGACAGACAGATAGACAAATAGATATTTGTCGGTGCAAGCTATTTTTAGAACGGTCGGATCAGAGCCGTGAGCTGTTCAGAGCTACGCTTCCCTCATCGAACTCATCAAATACACAATCCAACAACTCCAAAACGCTCTTGTGGACAAGTTGTGACCTGCACATTCACCACGTTACGAGACACGGCTTTGCATGAATTTACCTTGAAAACAACTCAGTCTCGTAATATTCCGTTATTATCT
Source organism: Trachurus trachurus (assembly GCF_905171665.1). Lineage (NCBI taxonomy): Eukaryota > Metazoa > Chordata > Actinopteri > Carangiformes > Carangidae > Trachurus > Trachurus trachurus. Next base: position 19,444,544 of record NC_139913.1, on the reverse strand, counting down.
CATAGCGTGGTGAATGTGCAGGTCACAACTTGTCCACCAGAGCGTTTCGGAGTTGTTGGATTGTGTTTTTGATGAGTTTGATGAGGGAAACCAAGAAATCCCATTAGCCTCCGTAGCGTAGCTCTGAGCAGCTCGCGGCTCTGCTCCGCCGTTCTAAAAACAGCTTGCACCGACAAATAAAGGTAATGAACCTTATTGCTAAAACTATAGGGATTATGGCAATGGGCCAATTTGCCAAAATGTTGAACTATCCATTTAAGTAATTTTGTTTATCATATATAACAAAATGTTTCAGGATGAAAACATTAATCTAAAATCATGCCCCTCCCCCCGTCACCTCAGTAAGTCAGTGTGTGCCAGCTTTGTTGAGCTGCATGAAAACACATGCTTAGCTCCTGCTCCTGCAGTGATATTACACTTACTAATCACACTCATTATTAGTCCAAGCACACACCTCTGACTGAAATCCACAAGTCCTCACCTGTCATGTAGGCACTGCCTTCTGGGAAATGTAGGAGGTCGCTATCTAAATAGACAAAGCCAGGTTGTGTGAGAGTGGATATACTCAAAACAAAAATAAATATACAGTTGAAGTGCAGAATAGACACCTTAACTGATTGTGTTGGACAAGTGAAAGTAACCAAACTGGGGTTTTTTTGAAGGATGTGGTGCCACTGTTTATGTGTGAGTGTGTGTTTTCACTCTCGGGTTTGGAAGCACACCCCGTCCTGTCGGTGTCGGTGTGTGTCAAGAGTTCCTCCAGCTGCCAGTGCTGAATATCTCTGAGCTCGTTAGACTTGACTTTGGCCAGGAGTCTGACTATCGGCTCCAGGTCTCCGTGCGATGGAACAGGTTATTGTTAAGCTAATGGCTTCATGGCGGGAGCGAGGAGCCTGTAATTTTATATACAGCAATGAATCACAGAATGATTCACAGCCGAGACCTACAGGAGCTCCTCTTTGGTGGTCGCTCATTACATCTCACCAGAACCGCATGCAGATGTCCTATTATCCAGTAATAGTTCCCTCACTCCCACTCAATGACTTCCCCTTGGCCCAAAAGAGCATGTACGATAGAACCTGACAAGAGGAATCCTAAGGTTTTCAAACTGAGCAGCATCAGTGAGGTGAATGGAAAAACCTATGAAGACATACCAACTACTGCACTGTCTCTGTTGATACCATGTCTTTCCATCATGTATTGTTCACTCTCAGAGATTGTGATTGATTTTAATAACTGACACACTGCTGCTGTTGTGGCAGATGTTTAATTGGTTCAATCAATTTAACCAATTGAATTTCATATCAAATGGTCCAGAAGGATTCATAGTGAGCAGATAAAAGAAAATGTCACTTCTAATTTATTTGTATAGCACAAACATACATCTTAAAGCAGAGCAGTGAGTGAGCTGTACGGACCATACCTCAATGATACCTCAAAAATGTAATTGATAGGTATATAAAAAGTAAGAGCAAAAAGAAGAAGGCAGAGAACACGTTCCTACATGTGTCATCCTTTGCAAGTTGAGCTTTGATGTGAGTCTGTGCAGACTGCACAATGGTTGCTTCGAAGTCTTGAATCCTCAGCTGCTGCCTGCCACGGACCTTCTTCTTTAAATCCCTCAGGACAGCTTCGCAGATCTTGTCGATGCATTTCATGTCAGGGGTGACGCCCTCTGTGTCCCTGAGACCCTCCATCGTCAGGTTCACCAGGTGCAACATGTAGATGATTCTGATCGCCTGACTCTGGTTCTCGAGAACGCGGCACTCAGTCAGTATCTTGGTCATCAGACGAACGACGAACGATCTCAGCTGGTCTTCAGGGCTGGTGGAGGCTGGAGGCAGAGACTGAGTTCCTGTCTCAGCTGAATCGTCTCCGTGCTCCTGGATGACTGTCTCTGGTCCGTCCTCCAGAGGTTCAGTACTCATGTTCAAGTTCTCCACGACTACAGATCTTTTGAGGAGCGAGTGTTCAACATGAAAAAATATAAAAATATATTTTGAAATGTGGAAGAGAGGCACAAAGACTGCAGAAATCCACCAGTGTTATATTATGTATGTGTTACCTGCTGCCTTGTTCCATCCTGGCTTGATCCAGCTTTTTATTGACCCACTGCCCTGTTCAGCCTCCTTCAGCTCTCTCTCCTTCTCTTTTTCCCTCCGAGTTGATGTCAGTGCAGAAGTCACTCCAGTATCTAAGTCTACTGCTGTAAGTCAGCTACTACACAGTGATGCTCGATAGGAAGAACAAGGTGAAGTAAGTCAGTGAAACAATGAGACGTGCACTGACCACAGAAAGTCGTCACAGAGCACATCCGGATGGAAAGATCAACTGTTGTTCTTGCCAATCATCACCAACCTGTGGTCTGTACCACTGCTACCACATACAAAAACAAGAAACACAACCAAAAGAAAAGACCCTGTTGCAGACAGCTTCAACTCTGTCCTGTGTCCCTTGTCATCGTCTTTCTCTCTTTCTCTAATTTTCTATCCGAGGGCAAAACCCTGAAAAAAGAAGCTTTCAAACAGTGTTAATGAGTTTATCCATCTGAAATCACAGCTCAGTCTTGTCTTTATGTTATCTATTTGTGTGATCATATGAGACAATATTGCAGTTAAGGGCTGCTTTGGTGGCTCACCCCATAGAGTACAGCCTACACTGCTCACAAAAAGTTGGCAACATTCGACTTTCAGATGAAATTTCATATTGCACCTAAAATGCACTGTAACCTTTACAGGTGAACTTAATTTGACCTTCTCTAAACGTTTGAATGCACATGATTCGTACTTATGACACAACATGCTGTTCTCTAACAAGGTGATTAACCTCAAGCATCACAAGTGTCTGATCCATGAATCAATGACACTAATGACTATTGACACACACTGACAGCTTAGCTTAGCTTTTGTTTCAACAAATAGTTTGAGATGAAGAAATTACCATTCCATAGTTCTACTTAAATGTCCTACTTTCATGACATAAAATCACTATAGCATGAACCTTTTACATTTTCCATAAATCTCACCTGAAAGTCGAATATCCTTAACTTTTTATGAGTAGTGTACAGGCAATATCCTAACAGCAGTGGCCTGGGTTCAGATCTGGCTCATGTCAGTTGAAGTCATCCCCATCTCTCTTTCCCCCGATTTCCATCACATAAAAAGCCCAAAACTATTTCTTAAAAAAAAAAAAAAAAAAGTTAAAGCAAGATTTCAATATAGCATCATTGACATTCATCCTTTTGATGTGATCTGTTTTATAAAGTTAAAAGTATAACGTTTTTTAGTCACCATGAAAGACAGAGGGACAGAATGATGTTCAGAAAAATAGTTTCATATATAGTTATTGAACTTCAAGGGCTCTAGTTTCGTAGCAGGTACGCCGCGCCACAAAACTAGGCCCCCAATTGTTGAATGGTGAATGGTGACCTGCATTATTTGGCACCAATGACGAGTAGCTTACTGATTAGTACAGACATTTTATCTGATTTGGTGCCGAAAAGACCCACTGAATAAATTGCAGAATTGTATCAGTTAAAAACTTTGCAAAGTATACAAAAGACCAAACTGATACTGTTTCAAATTGGAATTTCAAGACAGCCGGCAAGGATATCTAGCAATCAAAAAAATGACAGAAAAAAAAGGAAAGATGTTGCATTCATTCCCATACAGAAAAACTAACAGGAAAACCCCTTTCACTCTCCAAGTACCATAAACCCTTTCCCCATAATCCCAGCACACAGCAGGATGAGTGGAGGCTGTGGCTTTCTATTGTGTGGCTTTCCCTCTGTTTGACAGACTCTGTATGTTAATCAGCGGCCTGCTGCACTCAGACCACATGCTTGTGTGAGAAGTCTGTTTAAAGAGGTTGGGACACACTGGGAGTGAGGGACAGCATCCTGTCTGTCTCTCCTCATGTGACAGTTCTGCTGTCTCCTGAGTGGAGCAGGACGGCCTCACACCGTCGAGGGTCCTGGCTCCATCTTGTGGTGCTGAGGCACAGCTGCTGCTGACCCTCCACAACACAGCCTGACTGTCAGCACTGCAGAGGCTCCAGTGGCGCAATCGGTCAGCGCGAGTGAGTGTATTGTTTGCTCTCTAGATTGTGGTTTCAATAACTGACTCACTGCTACTGTGGCAGATGTTTAATCAGTTAATTTTATGTCTTTCTTTTCACCCAGCTCAGCAAATCAAACAGTCCAGAAGGATTCATAGTGAGCCGATTAAAGAAAATTTCACTTTTAATTTATTTGTATAGTACAAACATACATATTAAGGCACTGCAGTGAGTGAGCTGTACAGACCATATGATATGGAAATAGAGCAGAGAGGGAAAGAGAGGATGCGTAGGGGAGAGGGGTTACCTCAAAAGTTTCATGAATGGGTAAATTAAAAGTCCGACCATAAAGCAGAAGACATAGAACATGTTCCAACATATATTATCCTTCTTTGCAAGTTGAGCTTTGATGTGAGTCTGCGCAGACTGCACAATGGTTGCTTCGAAGTCTTGAATCTCCAGCTGCTGCCCATCACAGAACTCCTCCTTTAAATCCCTCAGGACAGCTTCACAGATCTTGTCGATGTATTTCATGTCAAGGGAAACGCCCTCTGTGTCCCTGAGACCCTCCATTGTCAGGTTCACCAGGTGCAATATGTAGATGATCCTGATCACCTGACTCTGGTTGTCAAGAACGTGGCACAACGTCAGTATCTTCACCATCAGCAGGGTGACGAACGATCTCAGCTGGTCTTCAGGGCTGGTGGAGGCTGGAGGCAGAGACTCAGTTCCTGTCTCAGCTGAATCGTCTCCGTGCTCCTGGATGACTGTCTCTGGTCTGTCCTCCAGAGGTTCAGTACTCATGTTGAAGTTCTCCACGACTGCAGACCTTTTGAGGAGCATTCAACATGAAAAAATATATAAAATATATTTTAAAATGTGGAAGAGAGGCACAATGACTGAAGAAATCCACCAGTGTTATATTATGTTTGTGTTACCTGCTGCCTTGTTCCATCCTGGCTTGATCCAGCTTTTTATTGACCCACTGCCCTGTTCAGCCTCCTTCAGCTCTCTCTCCTTCTCTTTTTGCCTCCGGGATGATGTCAGTGCAGAAGTCACTCCAAGATCTAAGTTTACTGCTGTAAGTCAGCTACTACAGTGATGCTCGATAGGAAGAGCAAAGAGAAACAGATGCTGAAGTAGTATGTCAGTGAAACTTAAAATGAGACGTGAACTGACCACAGAAAGTCACCTGTTGTTCTTGCCAATCATCATCAGCCTGGGGTCTGTACCACTGCTACCACATACACAAAAACAAGAAACACAACCAAAAGAAAAGACCCTGTTGCAGACAGCTTCAACTCTGGCCTGTGTCCCTTTGTCACCCTCTTTCTCTAATTTTCTATCCATTTTTCTCACTATGACTGAAGCGAGGGCAAAAGCCCTCAGTCTTGTCTTTCTTTTATCTATTTGTGTGATGAGACAATATTGCAATTAAGGGCTGCTCTGGTGGCTCACCCCATAAAGTACAGCCCACACTGCTCACGAAAAGTTGGCAACATTCAGCTTTCAGATGAAATTTATGCTGTTCTCTAATAAGGTGATTAACCTCAAACATCACAAGTGTCTGATCCATGAATCAATGACAGTTTGGCTACATGACAACTTATTGACACACTGACATCTTATCTTAGCTTTTGTTTCAACAAATAAAGAAATTACCATTCCATAGTTCTACTTAAATGTACAATCCCGGGCGGCTGGATTTACTGGACTAACGATTTCTTTTTCGAATTGCACACCCACCCCTCCATCCAATTAGGAATCACAAAAACCACGCCCCCATAGCTCGGCTCGTGCTTCATTGCAGCTGGAGACTGTTGTATGTATGCACCACAAGCCGAGCGATTGATATAACAGAGTGGCGACAGCTTTTGACACTGGACACACAGCATCGCTATCGCCATTTCGCGACAGCCATAGCAGTAAAGCTGTTTTAATTCTGGCTTTAGCGCTGTTAACACGTCACAGTTTAATCCAGAGTCTGTGGTCAGTTTATAATGCTTGTTAGGAAATTTGCCCCGATGTTTGTTTTGGGAGAAGTGCAGCGTCTGTGGGAGCCACGACCGAAATACGGCGTGGAGTGTATTGTTTGCTCTCTTAGATTATGATTTCAATAACTGACTCACTGATACTGTTGTGGCAGATGTTTAATCAGTTAATTCTGTTTCTTTCTTCTCACCTACCTCAGCAAATCAAATGGTCCAGAAGGATTCATAGTGAGCAGATAAAAGACATTTAACTTCACATTGACTTGTATAGCACAAACATACATGTTAAGGCACTGCACTGAGTGAGCTGTATGGACCTTATGGTGTCATGGAAATAAGGCAGAGAGGGAAAGAGGACATTTGGGAGAGAGTTTTCAACGACAACAAAAAGCGAGGAGCCACATAGAGAAGATGAAGCCAGTTGTGATGGCCACGAACTGCAGCAGATCTTTTAACTTTGCAAGTCGAGCGAGGTCTTTGATGTGAGTCTGCACAGACTGCACAATAGCACCATCGAAGTCTGGGTCCTGTGACAAAATCTGAGTCTGCAGCTGCCCCCCACCACAGAACTTCTTCTTTAAATCCCCCAGGACAGCTTCACAGATCTTGTTGATGTATTTCATGTCAGGGGTGACGCCCTCTGTGTTCCTGAGACCCTCCATCGTCAGGTTCACCAGGTGCTTTATGTAGATGACCCTGTTCTCCTGGCTCTGGTCCTTGAGAATACAGCACTCAGTCAGTATCTTCTCCATCAGCAGGGTGACGAACGATCTCAGCTGGTCTTCAGGGCTGGTGGAGGCTGGAGGCAGAGACTCAGTCTCTGTCTCAGCTGAATCGTCTCCGTGCTCCTGGATGACGGTCTCTGGTCCGTCCTCCACAGGTTCAGTACTCATGTTGAAGTTCTCTACAACTGTAGTCCTTCTGAGGAGTGAGTGTCCAACATTAAGAAAAGATACAAAATATATAGAAATGTGGAAGAGAGGCACAATGACTGAAGAAATCCACCAGTGTTATATTATGTATGTGTTACCTGCTGCCTTGTTCCATCCTGGCTTGATCCAGCTTTTTATTGACCCACTGCCCTGTTCAGCCTCCTTCAGCTCTCTCTCCTTCTTTTTTTCCCTCTGGGATGATGTCAGTGCAGAAGTCACTCCAATATCTAAGTTTACTGCTGTAAGTTAACTGTTACACAGTGATGATCGATAGGAAGAACAAAGAGATGCTGCTGCAAGTCAGTGAAACATAAAAATGAGACGTGTGCTGACCACAGAAAGTCATCACAGAGCACAGATGTGACAATCACCTGTTTTCTGATTTACCTCCTTATCAACAGCCTGTGGTCTGTACAGCTGCAACAAAAAACAAGAAACACAACCCAACATAGACCCTGTTGCAGACAGCTTCAAGTCCGGCCTGTGTCCCTTTGTCAGCCCTGCAGAGGCTCCAGTGGCACAATCGATCAGACAGTGTAAGACAGTAACCAGAAGAGAGATGCCGAGGTTTTAAGTTCAACCCTTGTTGTGAGTGTATTGTTCGCTCTCTCAGATATTGTGATTCAATAAGTGACACATTGCTGCTGTTGTGGCAGATATTTAATCAGTTAATTGGGTGTGTTTCTTTTCACCCAGCTCAGCAAATCAAATGGTACAGAAGGATTCATAGAGAGCAGATAAAATACATTTCAGTTCACATTGACTTGTATAGAACAAACATACATGTTAAGGCACTGCACTGAGTGAGCTGTACAGACCTTATGATATCATGGAGATAAGGAAGAGAGGGAAAGAGAGGACGCGTAGGGGAGAGAAGTTACTTCAAAAGGTTCACCAATTTGTATATCGAATACCCAAACGCAACAAAGGAAGTGACACCTATAAGTGTGTCCCTACATGAATGATCCTTCTTTGCACATTGAGCTTTGATGTGAGTCTGCACACACCGCACAATTTCTGCATCAAAGTCTGGGTCCTGTGACAAAATTTGAATCTCCAGCTGCTGCCCATCACAGAACTCCTCCTCTAAATCACTCACGACAGCTTCGCAGATCTCATTGATGTATTTCATGTCAGGGGAGATGCCCTCTGTGTCCCTGAGACCCTCCATCGTCAGGTTCACCAGGTGCTTTGTGTAGGTGACCCTGTTCTCCTGACTCTGGTCCTCGAGAACACGACACTTAGTCAGTATCTTCTCCATCAGCAGGGTGACGAACGATCTCAGCTCCTCCAGAGGTTCAGTACTCATGTTGAAGTTCTCCACGACTGCAGTCCTTTTGAGGAGCGAGTGTTCAACATGAAAAAAGATACAAAAGATATATATCAGTGTTTCCTCTAGGATTTTTTTAAGGAGTGGCGCTCAGACCCCCCCCCCCCCCCCCCCCCGTGATTGCCCCCCGCATACCGTAGCCCCCCCCCCCCCCCCCCCCCCCCCCCCCGCGCACCTGTAAAGCCGGGTTTCCACCGAATCAACATCTCTTTTTTTTTTTCGTGACAACTTCATGTCATGATGTATTTTTGCTATTCAAACAAACTACCACAGGTCATATTTCTCTTAGTTTGATAACCTGGGCCTTCTTCAGGAGACTTTTGGTTAAGTAACCGCACGGACAGCTCCTACACAGGATCGTTCTGCCGTCTCGTCGTTGTCGGTGTCGCTGCCGTCATCGCCGTTACCCCTCCTCCCACTCGCACCAGCGGACGGCCGCGGAGAGGAGGGGGAGTTTATGCACGTTTATGTTACAGCGCAGTAGAGGATATGTCCTGTACTATGCGCTACAATAACATCATCATAAGCCCGACGGACTGACACACACTTTTTAATTTTTTTTTTCTTTTCCACCAGCACTGAGCGCGACGTCCGACACGAGAATCAAACCCGCTAATTAAAAAAAAAAAAAAAACACCGGCAACAGCGACCACTGATCTGTCCTGAGTCTGTTGTCATTCTGTCACCTGAGTTCAATGATTCTGCGGAAAAACAGGCTGTGGTCTGTCATCGAGGTGCAGAGGGGGTGCAAAGGGTAGATAGCCTACTGAGCAAGATAGTTATCTGTAGTTTACCTTAGTAGCTACTCGCGAGGTGCAGTGCAGGACTCTGCTGTGAAGGTGGAGGCATGTGGCGGTGGTGGATTAGCGACAATTTAAAAAAAAAGAAAAAAAAAAAAAAGAAAGAAATTTGAAGCAGCGGCGGCTAGGATTTAGCTGTGGCGGTGCGCCACTGCTAAATGAATGTAGAGGAAACACTGTATATATAAAAATGTGGAAGAGAGGCACAATGACTGAAGAAATCCACCAGTGTTATATTATGTATGTGTTACCTGCTGCCTTGTTCCTTCCTGGCTTGATCCAGCTTTTTATTGACCCACTGCCCTGTTCAGCCTCCTTCAGCTCTCTCTCCTTCTCTTTTTCCCTCTGGGATGATGTCAGTGCACAAGTCACTCCAATATCTAAGTTTACTGCTGTAAGTCAGCTACTACAGTGATGCTCGATAGGAAGAGCAAAGAGATACAGATGCTGAAGTAAGTCAGTGAAACTTAAAATGAGACATGTACTGACCACAGAAAGTCATCACAGAGCACATCCGGATGTGAACCGTCTGCTTGACCTGGAAAACAACAGCCTGGGGTCTGTACAACTGCTACCAGACTCCTTAAAGGGCAACTTCGGTTCTTTTCAACCTGGGCCCTGTTTTCATATGTTTTTCTGTATATGTGAGTGATGTATAATACTTCTATTGAGGTCGCTGCAGTATTGAGCCGGGCAGGCAGCCTGCAGCCCAGCTAATGCTCTTCAACCGGGCAAGTGGCTCCCGTCAAAGTTCACCCTACTCAGATAGTTACAATGAGTGTCCAACAACATACTAGAAAGGAGAAAAACATACTAGAAAGGCAAGGCAAGGCAAGGCATCTTTATTTATATATAAAATATATATATAGCGTATTTCATACCAAGGCAACTCAATGTGCTTTACATAAAGACAAAACATTAAAAAAAAAAAAAGCATAAGACAGAATAAAAACAAACAAAACACTAAAAACAGAGTTAAAAGCAAGAGCAAATAAAAGTAAAAGAAAAAGAAAATAGATAAAGTTTTAAGTTCTCAGCTATAAGCACGTGAAAAGAGATATGTTTTTAACCTGGATTTAAAAGTGCTTACAGTTGGGGCTGATCTCAGTTCTGCTGGTATTTTGTTCCACTTGTGAGCAGCATAACAGCTAAATGCTGCTTCACCATGTGTTTGAACTCTGTGCTCCACTATCTGGCCTGAGTCAGTAGATCTCAGAGCTCTACTGGGTTTATACTATACTAACATGTCATTCATATATTCTGGACCTAAACCATTCAGTGATTTGTAAACCAGTAGCAGAACTTTAAAATCTATTCTGTAGCTGACTGGGAGCCAGTGTAAGGTCTTAAGAACTGGGGTGATGTGATCTGATCTCTTTGTTCTGGTTAAAACTCGAGCTGCAGCATTCTGAATGAGCTGCAGCTGTTTGATACTTTTTTGGGGGAGACCAGTCAGAAGACCGTTACAGTAGTCTAGTCTACTGGAGATAAAAGCATGAATCAGCTTCTCCTGATCAGTTTGGGACATAAAACCCTTAATTCTGGATATGTTCTTAAGTTGATAAAAGGCTGATTTGGTGACTGATTTGATATGGCTGTTGAAGGCCAGATCTGAGTCTATCAGCACGCCAAGGTTTCGGACTTGGGGCCCTAGTCTCGTGGACCGGGCGAAGTCTAACCTCAGCGCAGCTTCGCCACGTCAACGGGGTGTGGCCCAGGTCCATTTCGCAAGATTGGTGGGCCGCGCAGTCAGACTTAGACCAGCGTAAACCCTCCCCTCGTCCCTCCCACCGGCGCAAACGGCAAAGAGGGAGGAGAGAGGGCGGGAGGGAGACAGGAGGAGGAGAGAAAGGCGTGGAGTGGGTTTGACACAGCCGAGTCAGATCTTCACCAATCAAATGAGCTCCTCTCCTCACCTTTAACTGCGCGGCGGGTGATGCGCGCTGCAAGTTTGTCATTTTATACTTGGACATGGACGGAGGAGACAGCGACGCCAGAGGCCGAACCTCTCCCCGGAGGAAACAGCTGTTTCCCCGGAGGTCCGAGCTCAGAGTGACCAATAATGAGTTTACTAATAATAATACAAATATCCTTAATCAGGTTTGATCTGATACACTGAGAACCCCTGCCCAATGTAAGAAACAACAACTAATAAACTAATAAAGAAACTCACATTTATTCAAACCCTGTGTAAGATGAGAGGTGTAATCACAACATAAACAAACACCATGCGTAACGGATGAAATCAGCGTAAAGGACGCTCTCTCTCTCTCTCTCTCTCTCTCTCTCTCTCTGTCCGTCTCTTTTTTTCTCTTTTTTTTCTGTGATAGAGAGTACTGTAGTAGGCTATATACTGACTATCTGATACCGAGGCTGTGGTGGACTAAGAGAGATGATGATTTGTGTTTTGTTTTTCATTACGGCTGCGTGATGCGGTCGCTCGCTCTAATGAATTAATAAGTAAATAAATAAATAAAGCGATCATCACAAGGGCAGAGTGGTATCTCAACACGGCAGCGACATGCAGTCATCCACCCTCAGTCCTGCTTGGGACATCCACAGCTGCTTTTCAGTGCCAGTTCGTCCCTGCTGTGTTAATTCAGGTGGAGTTTCCTTTACGCGCCGACAGCCTTTGATCTCTGCTTTGATCTGACGTCAGATGTGACGGGACAATCTATATAGATATAAATCCATGTGTTGATTCCATTAGTTGCATTAAATAGTGGTTATTGTGGATATTTATTGTATTGAAATGTGTCTGGAACTGTGGAGATCTGCCTGTGAGGTCTTGGTGACGTGTGTGCACTGCAGGTCAGTCAGCCAGACTTCCACTGCACCTGCTGCGCTTCGCCCTGCGCTGAGAGTAGACCTGGTTGGAGGTGGCGAGCTTTCAGCGCAACCTCGGCGAGACATTTTCGCACAAAACTTCCACTGCACCAAGCTGAATCTGTGACGCCTCCCCCTGCTGCGCGGCCACGCCTATCTCAGCGCAGCGCGATCTGCCAATCTTCCAATCTGACTTTGCGCTAGGCTGCGCTGGTCGAAACTTGCATTAGACCAGCTGCGCTACCTTGCGCCACCTGCGCTGCGCCAGGAAACTAGGGCCCTTGGTCTTTAGTTTCTAAAGACAGTGACTCAAGGTGTTTACTGACAGCAACCCTCTTCTCTTTATTTCCAAAAACAATTACCTCAGTTTTTTCTTGATTTAATGAAGGAAATTTTGGCTCATCCAATTTTTGACTTGCTCTAAACAGTGACATAATGACTCTATTGGACTGCAGTCATCTGGAGACAGTGCAAGATATATCTGTGTGTCATCTGCATAACTATGATAGTTGACATTAGAGTTCTGTAGAATTTGACCCAAAGGCAGCATATACAGGTTAAACAGAAGGGGTCCTGACCCCTGAGGAACTCCACATGTCATAGCCACTCGATCGGATTGATAACTACCAATGGTCACAAAATAACTCCGTTCCTCTAAGTAGGACCTGAACCATTTTAGGACTGTCCCGCTGAGTCCTGCCCAGGTTTCCAACCTGTCCAGCAGTAGGCTATACTGTGATCCACAGTGTCAAACGCAGCACTGAGATCCAGAAAGGAGAAATGAACGTATGTCTTGTGAAAGCTCTGTGAAAGCTGCGATATACAGAAAAACATATGAAAACAGGGCCCAGGTTGAAAAAAACCGAAGTTGCCCTTTAATTAATGCAAACACTGCTGGTTGATAAGTTTCATCTTTACTGCGCAGGCGCGCACCACTACATCATGCATGCATATGCTCTCTCTCTCTCTCTCTCTCTCTCTCTCTCTCTCTGTGTGTGTGTGTGTGTGTGTGTGTGTGTGTGTGTGTGTGTGTGTGTGTGAACACACACATTGGTCTACGTATGGGAAACAATAGGCGTGTGTTTGAGTAAAATTAACGTTTGTGTTTCATTCTATAAACTACTGATAACAATTTCTCCCAAAAATTACAACTGGTCAAAATAACAAAACAAAAGATGCAGTGTTTTCAGACCAAATAGGCTAATGCAAATAAAACAAGTTGATATTCATTTTTAAACAGACCACTAATGTTTTAACTTAGGAAGAGTTCAGATTAATATCGATGGAAATTTCAATTTTAATCCAGCAGCAGTGATTGTTTATTGATTTACTGGTTATTTACTGATGCTATCATACAGTTATAAGATTTTCTATTAAAATAAAGTCAATAATGACATTGATACCGGTACCAAAATGTTGGTATCGTGACAACACTAGTTGCGAGTGTATTGTTCGCTTGCCCAGATTGTGATTCAATAAGTGACACATTGCTACTTTTGTGGCAGATGTTTAATCAGTTAATTCCTTTCTTGTTTTCACCCACCTCAGCAAATCAAATGGTCCAGAAGGATTCATAGTGAGCAGATAAAAGACATTTCACTGTACACAAACATACATCTTAAGGCACAGGACTGAGTGAGCTGTACAGACCTTATGATGTCATGGAGATAAGGCAGAGAGGGAAAGAGAGGACGCGTAGGGAAGGGAGGTTACTTCAAAACCTTCAACAATTTGTATATAGAAAACCCAATGGCAACAATGGAGAAGACAAACGAAACTATGTTCCGACATGTATGATCCTTCTTTGCACATTGAGCTTTGATGTGAGTCTGCACAGACTGCACAATTTCTGAATCGAAGTCTGGGTCGTGTGAGAAAATTTGAGTCTCCAGCAGTCGCCTATCACGGAACTTCTTCTTTAAATCCCTCAGGACAGCTTCGCAGATCTCATTGATGTATTTAATAACAGGGGAGATGCCCTCTGTGTCCCTGAGACCCTCCATCGTCAGGTTCACCAGGTGCTTTATGTAGGTGACCCTGTTCTCCTGGCTCTGGTCCTCGAGAACACGGCACTCAGTCAGTATCTTCTCCATCAGCAGGGTGACGAACGATCTCAGCTCCCCCAGAGGTTCAGTACTCATGTTGAAGTTCTCCACGACTGCAGATCTTTTGAGGAGTGAGTGTTCAACATGAAAAAAGATACAAAATATATATATATATAAAAATGTGGAAGAGAGGCACAATGACTGAAGAAATCCACCAGGGTTATATTATGTATGTGTGTTACCTGCTGCCTTGTTCCATCCTGGCTTGATCCAGCTTTTTATTGACCCACTGCCCTGTTCAGCCTCCTTCAGCTCTCTCTCCTTCTCTTTTTCCCTTCGGGATGATGTCAGTGCAGAAGTCACTCCAATATCTAAGTTTACTGCTGTAAGTTAACTGTTACACAGTGATGCTCGATGGGAAGAGCAAAGAGAAACAGATGCTGAAGTATGTCAGTGAAACTTAAAGCAGAAGTAAGCGTTACGGTCGTTTTGGCCAACTTCCTATCAGCCGATGGAGTTAACAGTCCCGCGGAGAGGACCGCCCCTTTATGCCGTTCTCTCTCCTCATTGGATAAAGGTCGTAGGATACAAGGAAAGTTTTCTCCTCGGCTTACAGCAGAGCAGAGTGACTGACAGACCCGTGTTTCAGACCAAACACTATATAAGTGATTTCTGTCGGAAGATATAACTATTTAAGAATTATATTATTCCGCTTACTTCTGCTTTTAGTTAAAGCAGAAGTAAGCTGATTGTTTGTGTTAAAGCCTTTAACACAAACAATCAGCGTGTTAAAACCTTTAACACAAACAATCAGCTTACTTCTGCTTTAAAAATGAGATGTGTAACTGACTACAGAAAGTCACCTATTGTTCTTGCCAATCATCAACAGCCTGTGGTCTGTGCCACTGCTACCACATACAAAAGCAACAAACACAACCAAAAGCCCCTGTTGCAGACAGCTTCAACTCTGGCCTGTGTCCCTTTGTCAGCACTGCAGAAGCTATAATGGTGCAAACAGTAACCAGCAGAGTGATGCTCAGGTTGTGAGTTTGAGCCTTGTTGTGAGTGTATTGTTCGCTTGCCCAGATTGTGATTTAATAAGTGACACATACTACTGTTGTGGCAGATGTTTATTCAATTAATTCCATTCCTTTCTTTTCACCCACCTCAGCAAATCAAATGGTCCAGAAGGAGATAAAAGATATTTCACTTCTGTGCAAACATACCGGTAGGCTACATCTTTTTTTAAAATTATATTTATGGGCTTTTTTGCCTTTAATTAACAGGACAGTTGAGAGTTGAGACAGGAAAAGGGAGGCAAAGAGGGGGGGAATGATTACTTGTTCTATACAAGTAAATGTGAACATTTCACTTCACATTTACTTGTATAGCACAAACATACATGTTAAAGGTGTACAGAAATGGCTGTTTGTCTGTTCGTCGCGCTGAGTTTTCACGAGTTGCCACGCAAGTTTACCCAAGTAAGGAAAACTAATTTGACTGGTCGTTATCGAGCAGGCGGGATACTCAAAGCTTGGGGCGAGACCGAGCTCGGTGTGTGTGTGTCTCAGACGCTGGATTGACTGATGACGGATCCAATATTAGTGGCTGATGAATCGTGTACATGGCAACGTATAATCTGTGCGCCTGCACTATCCAATGCGGAAAAAAAACACTTTCACCACGGATTTACTCGAAAATAGAATTTTGCACAAAGTTTGGCCTACATCGTCTGATAGATGAGTTATTTCACTAATTATATGACCCATAGCGGAATCAAATTCATGTTTCTTTTCTGTAGCTACACCTTTAAGGCACTGCACTGAGTGAGCTGTACTGACCTTATGATATCATGGAGATAAGGTAGAGAGGGAAAGAGAGGACGCGTAGGGGAGAGAGGTTAATTCAAAAGGTTATTCAATTCATATATAGAAAACGCAGTGGTAGCAATGGAGCAGAAAAACATAACCATGTTCCTACATGTATGAGACTTCTTTCCAAATTGAGCTTTAATGTGAGCCTGCACAGACAGCACAATTGCTGCATTAAAATCTGGGTCCTGTGACAAAATGTGAGTCTCCAGCTGTCCCTCACCACTTAACTCCTCCTCTAAATCCCTCAGGACAGCTTCGCAGATCTCGTTGATGTATTCCATGTCAGGGGAGATGCCCTCTGTTTTCCTGAAACCCTTCATTGTCAGGTTCACCAGGCGCTTTGTGTAGGTGACCCTGTCCTCCTGGCTCTGGTCCTCGAGAACACGGCACTCAGTCAGTATCTTCTCCATCAGCAGGGTGACGAACGATCGCAGCTTCTCCTGAGGTTCAGTACTCATGTTGATGAGCACATTGACTGCAGACCTTTTGAGGAGCGAGTGTTCAATGTTAAAAAAGATACAAATATACGATATATAATGTAAAAATTTGGAAGAGAGGCACAATGATGAAAAATGAAGAAATCCACTAGGGTTATATTATGTATGTGTTACCAGCTGCCTTCTTCCATCCTGGCTTGATCCAGCTTTTTATTGACCCGCTGCCCTGTTCAGCCTCCTTCAGCTCTCTCTCCTTCTCTTTTTCCCTCCGGGTTGATGTCAGTGCAGAAGTCACTCCAAGATCTAAGTCTACTGCTGTAAGTTAACTGTTACACAGTGACGATCGATAGGAAGAGCAAAGAGAAACAGATGCTGAACAAGTAAGTCAGTGAAACTTAAAAATGAGATGTGTAACTGACCACAGAAAGTCACCTGTTGTACTTGCCAATCATGAACAGCCTGTGGTCTGTGCCACTGCTACATACAAAAACAAGAAACTCAACCAAAAGACCCTGTTGCAGACAGCTTCAACTCTGGCCTGTGTCCCTTTGTCAGCCCTGCAGAGGCTCTAATGAGGTTGTCAGTTTGAGCCTATGAAGACATACCAACTACTGCACTGTCTCTGTTGATACCATGTCTTTCCATCATGTATTGTTCGCTCTCTCAGAGATTGTGATTTCAATAACTGACACACTGCTGCTGTTGTGGCAGATGTTCAATCAATCAATCAATCAATCAATCAATCAATCAATCAATCAATCAATCAATCAATCAATCAATCAATCAATCAATCAATCAACTTTATTTATATAGCACATTTAAAAAACCACAGGGGAAGCCAAAGTGCTTTACATTAGGACATAAAAGATTCAGATAAAAGACATAAGCACATAAACACAAAATCACTTTAAAAACAAACAAACGGACCAATTCAATCAATCAATTTAATCAATTGAATTTGTTTCTTTTCACCCACCTCAGCAAATCAAATGGTCCAGATTAAGGATTCATAGTGAGCCGATAAAAGAACATTTCACTTCTAATTTATTTGTATAGCATAAACATACATGTTAAGGCAGAGCAGTGAGTGAGCTGTACGGACGATATGGAAATAGAGCGGAGAGGGAAAGAGAGGACGCATAGGTGAGAGGGGTTACGTCAAAACTTTCAGTGATACAGTAGGTATATAAAAAGTCCAAACAAGACGAAAAAAGAGAACATGCTCCAAATATAATCCTTCTTTGCAAGTTGAGCTTTGATGTGAGTCTGCGCAGACTGCACAATCGTTGCTTCGAAGTCTTGAATCTCCAGCTGCTTCCCATCACGGACCTTCTTCTTTAAATCCCTCAGGACAGCTTCACAGATCTCATTGATGTATTTCTTGTCAAGGGAGACGCCCTCTGTGTCCCTGAGACCCTCCATCGTCAGGTTCACCAGGTGCAATATGTAGATGATCCTGATCACCTGACTCTGGTTCTCGAGAATACAGCACTCAGTCAGTATCTTCTCCATCAGCAGTGTGACGAACGATCTCAGCTGGTCTTCAGGGCTGGTGGAGGCTGGAGGCAGAGACTGAGTTCCTGTCTCAGCTGAATCGTCTCCGTGCTCCTGGATGACTGTCTCTGGTCCGTCCTCCAGAGGTTCAGTACTCATGTTGAAGTTCTCCACGACTGCAGATCTTTTGAGGAGCGAGTGTTCAACATGAAAAAATATATAAAAATATATTTTGAAATGTGGAAGAGAGGCACAATGACTGAAGAAATCCACCAGTGTTATATTATGTATTTGTTACCTGCTGCCTTGTTCCATCCTGGCTTGATCCAGCTTTTTATTGACCCACTGCCCTGTTCAGCCTCCTTCAGCTCTCTCTCCTTCTCCAAGATCTAAGTCTACTGCTGTAAGTCAGCTACTACACAGTGATGCTCGATAGGAAGAGCAAAGAGAAAAGGATGCTGAAGTAAGTCAGTGAAACTTAAAAATGAGACGTGTACTGACCACAGAGAGTCGTCACAGAGCACATCCAGATGTAAAGATCAGCTGCTGTTTAATTACATGCTAATCAACAGCCTGTGGTCTGTACCACTGCTACCACATATATACAAAAACAAGAAACACAACCAAAAGAAAAGACCCTGTTGCAGACAGCTTCAACTCTGGCCTGTGTCCCTTTGTCAGCACTGCAGAGGCTTCTATGGTGCAATCAGTCAGCTCACTAGTGACCAGCAGAGTGATGCTCAGGTTGTGAGTTTGAGCCTTGTTGTGAGTATTGTTTGCTTGCCCAGATTGTGATTCAATAAGTGACACATTTCTACTGTTGTGGCTGATGTTTATTCGGTTAATTCCATTCCTTTCGTTTCACCCACCTCAGCAAATCAAATGGTCCAGAAGGTGATAAAAGATATTTCACTTCACACTTATGTGTATAATACAAACATACATCTTCAGGCACTACACTGAGTGAGTTGTACAGACCTTATGATATCATGGAGATAAGGCAGAGAGGGAAAGAGAGGAGGCATAGAGTAGGGAGGTTACTTCAAAAGCGTGTACAATAGTTTGACCATAGCACCCAGGAACGTAGTGATGAAAAGGCGAGCCACAACTTTCCGTATAGTCTTCCAAAAACCCTTCTTTTCAAGATGAGCTTTGATGCGAGTCCGCACAGACTTCACAATGGCTGCTTCGAAGTCTTGAATCTCCAGCAGCCGCCTGTCACGGAACTTCTTCTTTAAATCCCTCAGGACAGCTTCACAGATCTTGTTGATGTATTTCATATCAGGGGAGACGCCCTCTGTGTCCCTGAGACCCTCCATCGTCAGGTTCACCAGGAGCTCTATGTAGGTGACCTTGTCCTCATGGCTCTCATCCTTGAGAATACAGCACTCAGTCAGTATCTTCTCCATCAGCAGGGTGACAAACGATCTCAGCTGGTCTTCAGGGCTGGTGGAGGCTGGAGGCAGAGACTGAGTTCCTGTCTCAGCTGAATTGTCTCCGTGCTCCAGGATGACGGCCTCTGGTCCGTCCTCCAGAGGTTCAGTACTCATGTTGAAGTTCTCCACGACTGCAGATCTTTTGAGGAGCGAGGGTTCAACATGAAAAAAATATATAAAAATATATTTTGAAATGTGGAAGAGAGGCACAAAGACTGAAGAAATCCACCAGGGTTATATTATGTATGTGTTACCTGCTGCCTTGTTCCATCCTGGCTTGATCCAGCTTTTTATTGACCCACTGCCCTGTTCAGCCTCCTTCAGCTCTCTCTCCTTCTCTTTTTGCCTCTGGGTTGATGTCAGTGCAGAAGTCACTCCAATAAGTCTACTGCTGTAAGTTAACTGTTACATAGTCATGATCGATAGGAAGAACAAAGAGAAACAGATGCTGAAGTATGTCAGTGAAACTTAAAATGAGACAAGTAATGACCACAGAAAGTCATCACAGATCACATCCGGATGTGAACAGTCTGCTTGACCTGGAAAACAACAGCCTGGGGTCTGTACCACTGCTACATACAAAAACAAGAAACACAACCAAAAGAAAAGACCCTGTTGCAGACAGCTTCAACTCTGGCCTGTGTCCCTTTGTCAGAGGCTGCAATGGTGCAAACAGTAACCAGTAGAGCGATGCTAGGTTGTGAGTATATTGTTTGCTTGCCCAGATTGTGATTCAATAAGTGACACATTGCTACTTTTGTGGCAGATACATGTATTTAATCAGTTAATTATATTTAATTCTTTTCACCCACCTCAGCAAACCAAATGGTCCAGAGGGATTCATAGTGAGCAGATAAAAGACATTTCACTGTACACAAACATACATCTTAAAGCACAGGACTGAGTGAGTTGTACAGACCTTATGATGTCACGGAGATAAGGCAGAGAGGGAAAGAGAGGACGCGTAGGGGAGAAAGGTTAATTCAAAAGGTTCACCCATTTGAATATCAAAACCCCAAACCCACATATGGAGCCGATAAACAAAACTATGTTCCGACATGTATGATCCTTCTTTACACATTGAGCTTTGATGTGAGTCTGCACAGACTGCACAATTTCTGCGTCGAAGTCTGGGTCCTGTGAGAAAATTTGAGTCTCCAGCAGTTGCCTATCACGGAACTTCTTCTTTAATTCGCTCACAACAGCTTTGCAGATCTTGTTGATGTATTTCATGTCAGGGGAGATGCCCTCTGTGTCCCTGAGACCCTCCATCGTCAGGTTCACCAGGTGCTTTATGTAGGTGACCCTGTTCTCCTGGCTCTGGTCCTCGAGAACACGGCACTCAGTCAGTATCTTCTCCATCAGCAGGGTGACGAACGATCTCAGCTCCCCCAGAGGTTCAGTACTCATGTTGAAGTTCTCCACGACTGCAGTCCTTTTGAGGAGCGAGTGTTCAACATGAAAAAAGATACAAAAATATATATAAAAATGTGGAAGAGAGGCACAAAGACTGAAGAAATCCACCAGTGTTATATTATGTATGTGTTACCTGCTGCCTTGTTCCATCCTGGCTTGATCCAGCTTTTTATTGACCCACTGCCCTGTTCAGCCTCCTTCAGCTCTCTCTCCTTCTCCAAGATCTAAGTTTACTGCTGTAAGTCAGCTGCTACAGTGATGCTCGATAGGAAGAGCAAAGAGGAACAGATGCTGAAGTAAGTCAGTGAAACTTATAAATGAGACGTGAACTGACCACAGAGAGTCGTCACAGAGCACATCCAGATGTAAAGATCAGCTGCTGTTTAATTACCTGCTAATCAACAACCTGTGGTCTGTGCCACTGCTACATACAAAAACAAGAAACACAACCAAAAGAAAAGACCCTGTTGCAGACAGCTTCAACTCTGGCCTGTGTCCCTTTGTCAGCACTGCAGAGGCTTCTATGGTGCAATCAGTCAGCTCGCTAGTGACCAGCAGAGTGATGCTCAGGTTGTGAGTTTGAGCCTTGTTGTGAGTGTATTGTTCGCTTGCCCAGATTGTGATTCAATAAGTGACACATTGCTACTTTTGTGGCAGATGTTTAATCAGTTCATTCTATTTCTTTCTTTTCACCCACCTCAGCAAATCAAAAGGATCAGAAGGATTCATAGTGAGCAGATAAAAGACATTTCACTGTATAGCGCAAACATAGATCTTAAGGCACAGGACTGAGTGAGTTGTACAGACCTTATGATATCATGGAAATAATGCAGAGTGGAAAAGAGAGGTAGGGGAGAGAGGTTAAAAAGCTTAACGTATCTTAGAAGCCTTCAAAAGGATTCTGAATATAACAACCATCACAACCATACAAAAGAAGAAGAAAGCATGTTCCTGCATAAATGGCATGATTTCTTTTCACCTACCTCAGCAAATCAAATGGTCCAGAAGGATTCATAGTGAGCAGATAAAAGACATTTCACTTCACATTTACTTGTATAGCACAAACATCTTAAGGCACTACACTGAGTGAGCTGTACGGACCTTATGGTGTCATGGAGATAAGGCACAGAGGGAAAGAGAGGACGTGTAGGGAAGGGAGGTTACTTAAAAATCTTCAACAAGTTGTATATACCACACCCAATGGCAACAATGGAGCAGACACATGAAACTATGTTCCGACATGTATGATCCTTCTTTGCACATTGAGCTTTGATGTGAGTCTGCACAGACTGCACAATTTCTGAATCGAAGTCTGGGTCGTGTGAGAAAATTTGAGTCTCCAGCAGTCGCCCATCACGGAACTTCTTCTTTAATTCGCTCACAACAGCTTCGCAGATCTTGTTGATGTATTTCATGTCAGGGGAGACGCCCTCTGTGTTCCTGAGACCCTCCATCGTCAGGTTCACCAGGTGCTTTATGTAGGTGACCCTGTTCTCCTGGCTCTGGTCCTCGCGAACACGGCACTCAGTCAGTATCTTCTCCATCAGCAGGGTGACGAACGATCTCAGCTCCCCCAGAGGTTCAGTACTCATGTTGAAGTTCTCCACGACTGCAGATCTTTTGAGGAGCGAGTGTTCAACATGAAAAAAGATACAAAAATATATATAAGAATGTGGAAGAGAGGCACAATGACTGAAGAAATCCACCAGGGTTATATTATGTACATGTGTTACCTGCTGCCTTGTTCCAGCCTGGCTTGATCCAACTTTTTATTGACCCACTGCCCTGTTCAGCCTCCTTCAGCTCTCTCTCCTTCTCTTTTTCACTCTGGGTTGATGTCAGTGCAGAAGTCCGTCCAAGATCTAAGTTTACTGCTGTAAGTTAACTGTTACACAGTGATGCTCGATGGGAAGAGCAACGAGGAATAGATGCTGCTGCAAGTCAGTTAAACATAAAAATGAGACGTGCACTGACCACAGAAAGTCATCACAAAACAACAGCCTGTGGTCTGTCCCACTGCTACCACATGTGCATACAAGAACGAGAAACACAACCAAAAGGAAATAACCTGTTGCAGACAGCTTCAACTCTGACATGTGTCCCTTTGTCAGCACTGCAGAGGCTCTAATGGTGCTAACTGTCAGCTCGCTGTACTCACAGTATCAGACAGTAAACAGCAGAGAGGCCACACTAAAACTATAGCAGTGATCATTCAATGATGATGAGAAAATGCATTGACCACCAAAATTATTTTCTACTGGGTGGAATCGTACCCAGGCTGCTCTATACTGTAGTTCCTGATTATAGGGGGCTGCTCTACCAAGTGAGCTATACGCTGCCCTTATGCCACCATATTACTGTTTTTTCAGTCTTTCAGAGCTGGCCGGCCGTAAACCAGCCAACCCACTTTTTTTTTTATTGTGGCAACATCAACACGGCTGCATCTTCACGCAATCGCCTTGGCCGCATCATACTGTATGCGGCCGTTGTGGCATTTGCCTGTATTGCTCTATGGCGAGTCTGTCACTGTTTGTATTGTTTACTCTCTCAGATTGTGATTTCCATGACTGACACACTGCTACTGTTGTGGCAGGTGATTAATCAGTTAATTGTGTGTGTCTTTTCACCTACCTCAGCAGATCAAATGGTCTAGAAAGATTCACAGTGAGCAGGTAAAAGACATTTCACTTCACATTTATTTGTAGAATACAAACATGTGCAGTTCAACATTTTGGAAAATTGGCCCATTGCCATAATCCCTAGCAGTGGGTTCGTTACCTTTAATTGTCGGTGCAAGCTATTTTTAGAACGGCGGAGCAGAGCCGTGAGCTGCTAAGAGCTACGCTACGGAGGCTAATGGGATTTCTTGGTTTCCCTCATCAAACTCATCAAATACACAATCCAACAACTCCAAAACGCTCTGGTGGACAAGTTGTGACCTGTACATTCACCACGCGGTGAGATAATAACAGAACGTTACGAGACAGAGTTGTTTTCCAGGTAAATTCATGCAAAACCGCTGATACGCATTCCCGTTGGGAGCAACTCTGTCTCGTAACGTTGCGTTATCTCATAGCGTGGTGAATGTGCAGGCAGACAGGAAAAGAGAGGACGCGTAGGGGAGAGAGGTTACTTCGAAACCTTCAACAATTTGTATATAGAAACCCCGAAGGCAGCGATGAAGACAACAAACGTAAGCATGATCCTGCATGTGTGATCCTTCTTTGCAAACTGAGCTTTGATGTGAGCCTGCACAGACTGCACAATGACTGCATCGAAGTCTGGGTCGTGTGGGAAAATTTGAGTCTCCAGCTGCTGCCCATCACAGAATTTCTTCTTTAGTTCGCTAACAACAGCTTTGTAGATCTTGTTGATGTCTTTCATGGACAGGTCAGGGGAGATGCCCTCTGTGTCCCTGAGACCCTCCATCGTCAGGTTCACCAGGTGCTTTATGTAAGTGACCCTGTCCTCCTGGCTCTGGTCCTCGAGAACACGGCACTTAGTCAGTATCTTCTCCATCAGCAGGGTGACGAACAATCGCAGCTCCTCCAGAGATTCTGTACTCATGTTGAAGTTCTCATTGCCTGCAGACCTTTTGAGGAGCGAGTGTTCAACAAAAGATACAAAAAATATATGAAAATGTGGAAGAGAGGGACAATGACTGAAGAAATCCACCATTATGTATGTGTTACCTGTTGTCTTGTTCCATCCTGGCTTGATCCAGCTTTTTATTGACCCACTGCCCTGTTCAGCCTCCTTCAGCTGTTACACAGTGATGATCGATGGGAAGAGCAAAGAGGAATAGATGCTGCTGCCAGTCAGTGAAACATAGAAGCGGGATGTGTACTCACACCCACCGAAAGCCCTCACCGAGCGCATCCGGATGATGATTTGATTTTCCTGCTAATCATCAGCCTGTGGTCTGTTCCACTGCTACCACATACAGAAACAAGAAACAAACAAATTACAACAACAACATACCTTGTTGCTGGCAGCGTCAAGTCTGGCCTGTGTCCAGAATTTTCTATCCATTTTTGGATAGTGAAGTGAAGGCAAAAGCCTGTTAACCAGTTAATAATCCATCTGAAATCACAACTCTTGTCTTTCTTTCATCTGTTTGCGTGATTTTATAAGACAATGTTGCAGCCAAAACTATTTCTATAGAAAAGTTAAAGCAGGATTTCAATATAGCATCATTGACATTCATTCTTTTGACATGGTCTGTTTTATAAAGGGACAGAATGATGTTCAGAAAAATTGTTTCATATATATTTATTGACCTTCAAGCGTTGAACATGGTGACCTGCATTATTTGGCACCAATGACGACTAGTTTACTGTTTAGTATAGAAATTTTATCTGATTTGGTGCCAAAAAGACCCACTGAATAAATTGCAGAATTGTGCATAGTTAAAAACTTTACAAAGTATACAAAAGACCAAATAAAAAAGTTGACATTTCAAGACAGCAATCAAGGCAATCAAAAAAAAAAAAAAAAGGAAAGATGTTGCATTCATTCCCATACAGAAAAACTAACAGGAAAACCCCTTTCACTCTCCAAGTACCATAAACCCTTTCCCCATAATCCCAGCACACAGCAGGATGAGTGGAGGCTGTGGCTTTCTATTGTGTGGCTTTCCCTCTGTTTGACAGACTCTGTATGTTAATCAGCGGCCTGCTGCACTCAGACCACATGCTTGTGTGAGAAGTCTGTTTAAAGAGGTTGGGACACACTGGGAGTGAGGGACAGCATCCTGTCTGTCTCTCCTCATGTGACAGTTCTGCTGTCTCCTGAGTGGTGCAGGACGGACTCACACCGTCGAGGGTCCTGGCTCCATCTTGTGGTGCTGAGGCACAGCTGCTGCTGACCCTCCACAACACAGCCTGACTGTCAGCACTGCAGAGGCTCCAGTGGCGCAATCGGTCAGCGCGCGGTACTTATAAGACAGTAACCAGCAGAGTGATGCCGAGGTTGTGAGTTCGAGCCTCACCTGGAGCAGTCAAGTTTTAATCTAAGATGTGAATTTGAGAAAACATTGTCACGTAGGAAATGTTCAATCTGTGAGATTTATCATATAATCAGTTCAAACAGTCTGTTGTTGATCAGGGAGTGAACACACTGCAGTGTCTCTTACACACAATGAAGTTGAATTTGTTTTCACTTTTCTTATAGTTGTACTCAAATGTGCAGATGCAGCATCTGGATGTTTTTATTCAACAAATGAACCATTGTTCTGAAGAATAAAATTAAAAAATAATTGTGGCTTTTTCCAAATCAAAATAATCCATTATCACAGCTCATTAAATTATCTGGACTTTTGCAGTGAATGTATTGTGGCGTGTCAGCTCAGCACCACCGGGAGCCGTGGATTACTGTCGCTCATTATCTGTGCACATTCTGTCTGTAATTACTAAGCAAAGCTGCTCAGTTTTGGGTTTTTTTGGCTTTTGGATTAATTTGACAGTTGTAAATTTTTGCCGTTTTTTGTGTCTGAACATATTCCCACTGTGTGAATTGTCGCACAAAGCTTAGCTAACTCCTCTGTTTGCGTGTGTTGTCCAGCTGGCAGGTGTAGGGAGAGGCGGCGAGGATGGATGAGGCGGGGAGCAAAACCAGCAGTCTGCAGAGGAAGAAGCCACCATGGCTCAAACTGGACATCCCAACCATCCAGCTGACGCCGGACGAGTCGCCGCCGACACACACCCAGGTAAAAAATACAAATCTGAAAACTCGACCCGGGTACTGAGTGTGTGTGTGTTTGTGTGTGCATCATCATCCTCTGCTGTGTGTGTTGCAGCCAGTGAAGCGCCTGCGCAGCGTCAGCATGCCAGGGGAAAACCCTCAGACCTGCATCGCTGCCATGGAAACTTCAAACAACTACCTCAGACCTCCTCTGGAGAGACTTCCCTCCTTCACACAGTCTATCAAGAGGTCAGATACACACACACACACACACACACACACTTGAGATGTTCTCTTCTTTTCTCTACTGAGCTTTTCCAGCTGCTAATTTCCTGTGACGTCATGTGCACATCTGATCTTCTCACTAATTCTCTGCCTTAAATCTTTAACAAAACTAACTTTAAAGCTGTGGTCTCTTCTGATTTAACATAAATTAACAAAACTGTCTTTTCTTCTCTCTCTTTCCCCCCTTTTACCTATTTCTTTCACATCTGTTTCCCCACTGCCTCCCTGTCCTCTCCTTCCTGATGTGATGTGTGTGAAGTGAGAAAAGGGTGCGCTTCAAGCGCGTCAACACAGTTCCCCCAAAGGGCCAGAGGAGCCCCAGGAGGGTGACCACTGTTCGAAGGCGCTCCTGCATCCCCAAAATACTGACGCGACGGCGTTCATCTATACCCAAACAGATCATCAGGTACAGGAGAGATGGAGGACAGAGAGGGGGGGGTGGGTCTTTGAAGGTGTCTGAAGTTTCTGTCTGTGCTGTTGTTGAGGTATTAGACAGTGTTGGCTCAGATTATATCAAGGGCAGTGATGACAATACTAATAATACTATTGTTTGCCAGATCACACTGCCAGATCACTCCTTACATTTTTAAAAAACTTTTTGCACGTTACTTTTACAAAGTAATTTGTTATAGTTACTAGTCACTTTCCCCAAAAAGTAACTGAGTAAGTAACTGAATTACTACATTATAAAAGTAACTAATTACCAGGAAAAGTTATTCTTCTTCTTCAAAACATCACTTCTTGAGTCAAATAACGGTGAGTAATGGCACATTTTATTGTCAGTAACAGTAACGGCCTTATAACGGGGAAACAGTAACTTTTTTGATTACTTGTTACTGAAAAAAGTAGCGTAGTATATATATATATATATATGTGTGTGTGTGTGTGTGTGTGTGTACCGCGTGTGGCGGTTACCAGTACTGAAGTCAAACCCACTCACCTATAAAAGATGTGCTGGTGAAACGGTTAGCATTGTCGCCTGTGGTGTGGGAGACCTGGGTTCGACTCCCACTCAGGGCAGGCCAGACAACATTGGTCACATATGTATGTGTACGAGGATTCCCTATGCCCATAACTGAACAAAGGTCCACCTTGGTGGATAGCAAAAAGGACCTGAATAATGACTTCTTATTTGCCAGGTATCTTGAATCAAATTGTAATGTTACTCCATAACTGCTGGGTAAACAGGCAACTTTTCAGCTCTGCAAGTGCCATATCAGCTTCAAAGGTAACCGGTTATTCACAGCTTAATCTCCCCCTGGGTGGCCTGACAAATTCTGCAAGTGCAGGTCTAAAGCAAACAATGTGCTGTCAGGTATTTTCAGCACAAATAAAGTCGGGCTCTGTTGCAGAAAATAGGTCCAATGAGTTATTTGATGACTCCAGCAGAAACAGAACAAAGAAATGAACTATTGACACACAAGGCATGTTGAGGAAACTATTTTCTGGTGTTGCACCACCACCACACAGCAAGGAGTTACAGTATGATAAAGAACAAATTTGACTGATTTTTCCACATTGGTTTTGTCTCAACATTTACAGACTGGAATCAACCCAGCGCTGTGAGTCTTTTTGTGCCTTTGTGCCGTGACGCTTTGAGGAGAGCACATAAGTGGTGTATCGGTGTCAGTCCAGGTGACACACAGCACCACATGGTTTGAGGCAGACAAAATAATACAATTACTCACCGGGGACTGTGTGTGCCTCACAGAGCATGAGGGCCACATCAAAGCGGCCCCTCCCACCGCCTTAAATTGAATGTAAGCGTTCAAACACGGAGCTGAGACTAAAACCTAGAAAACTCTCTCCTCAAAGGAGCGTCTTAACGTCTTAACTTTATCATGCTTTGGTTTACTGGCCAGGTATTAGTGTGTGTGTGAGAGACGGGGGATTAATTCGTTTGATGTTTGTGAGAGAATTAATGGGATTGAGGAGAAGTTTGTTTGTGTGTGTGTGTGTGTACTTGAGTTGTTGGGGGTTAGCTGAGGTACTTGAAGGAGGTTATAAATGCAGGATAAATCTTTCTCTATTCAAACAAAAGTGTTTGTCTGTGTGTGATTTGCTACACACTACTGGCTTGTAGGGTAACAGGGAGGGCGCCCTGGGGTTTGTTGATCTGGAGGACAACGGGAAAGATTTGCATGAGTCATTTTTCATGTCAAGGAGCCATTCATCTTGAAATCCTTTTAACTGCTGACACGAACGTCTTCCATACAAAGCAAGGTGCGGTTCACACTACGGGCTATGATTTGAAGAGGTTGAACATACTCCTCCTGGTAGTCCTTCTCCATTGTATGTGTGTGTGTGTGTGTGTGTGTGTGTCATGTTTAGGCATGTCCCAGTGCCCTTCCTCCATCTCTCCTCCCTCCTAATGTGTATGATGTTCTATCTCTCTTCTTTCCCTCCTTCTAATCTCCCATTTCCTGTGGAGTGCTGGTATGTTAGAGGGAGAACTGGTGTTTACACACACTCCTGCACAACAAGGCAGATAGAGAGAGAAAGAGAGAGAGAAAGGAGAGAGAGAGAGAGAGAAGGACCTCATTGATGGTGATCGTTGGGGGAGAATATTCAGTTTGACAAGGACCAGAGCTGCTGTCGTCTTTGCCCAGTAGGTCACATCCTTTTATGCAACGTCTTCTTGAGGATGGATACCGGGAGGCCTGCCAGACCCTGACACATTCACACACTCTCTCACACATACACAGTCATATGGAAACTTCTGTTTCTGTTGTGTGTTTGGGACCCAAGGTCAGAAAATATGAGATCCTCCCACTCCCTGTGCGCTGAATGACTGGGTCCAGCCGGCGGACGTCCCTTCCGTGGATCTCTTTACATCGGGGGCCACTCGCCGTCCGAAGGAGGATATCTTTGCCTGCCTTTTTTTATTAACCGGCCGCTCACGGACAGAGCAGCAGGACAGGGATCTTACACAGGGTCTGCACATGTGGTGTTCATCCTTTCTTTGCGTAACGGCGAAGGTACCGCTGGCCTGGATTTCAGGAAATCCCCTTATGGAACATTGTATGTGTGATCTGCGGAGGATCGGTTTGCGTCCAGCGGATCAGGGTGTAATACTGGTCAGGGGGGAAACGGGGACAGTATGTTAGTGATGCTGGTGGTGATGGAGGCGACGTGGCTCCACAGTCCCACTCCCCCTCAGGTATGACCCAGACCCTGAACCCCTCCTGGAGCTCTGTGGACAGGTGAGTGTGCTGAAACAGAAGCAGAAAATACTCATCAAAAATGTTTGTGACATGTGACACGTTGGCCAATGAATGGAAATAGTGAATAAAACCCTTGTGGAAGTGTGAAAGGATCAAGGTTATTCAAAACTCAATTCAAAAGTATGTAAAGCTCAATAGCACTCCCATTTTCTTTATGGTAAATATGACACTACAACCTTGATGTGGTTATGTTAGATAATACAAGATAGAAACACTTAGCCTGACTATGTCTTTCTTTGGTAGATTACAAGAAATATATGTAAACTAATGATCTTTATTAGTGCTAGTTGTTGAATTTTGTTTCCCTCAGGTAGAGACAGGCTCATTATTTTTGCTCCATTTCCAGTCTCTGTGCTAAACTAATAAGCTGCTGTTGAAAACAGTCCAGTCCAGCCTTTAAAACCTCATCCAAGGCAAGAGAGATAATGATATTAGCAGCAATCTGTACTTAGATGTCAAAAATAGTGCAAAAACTGCTGTAAAACACCATCTATGTTTTATTGTACATTATATGGAATATGAGTTTTATGTGTTACCATCCAAACAGCATTTTAAGGCTGTATCTGCTTTAACATATCAATGCTGTTGACAGTGTAACTGATAAACTGTGTATTATAAAAGCTAATTCTAATTTTTGAGTGAAATATCTGAAACAGCGAAATAATCAGGAACAGTGGAGTAATAATTATGCTGTAAACATATTTGTCTTATTGTATACATTTGTAAACATCCATAGTTCTGCTCCACTAAAATCTTGAAATACATGTTTACACCAATGACAGCAGGACTGCTCTTGTTTTTCACCTGAGATTTTTGAGTAGTTTGGCATGTGTTAATGAGTAAATAATACTAATATTGGGCCAAAGTTACTGGAATATGTAATTTCATGACCATTTTGATTTTTAATGGTCATCTTTATTGTGCCACAGTAGACATTTTGTCTTTTCATGACACAAAAACTAAATTTAAACATAAATCAAGACATTTTACACCTTTATTTTAGGACAGGGAAGAAGTCAGTATAAGTCAGTACAGTATGAATGCTAACAAATGCTAGTTGATCATGTTGAATTGTTTTTACTTACTATTACTAATTCATTTGTTGTCAATAAATGGCAGTTGGGTAAACTGATGCACAGTATCGGCCCAGCCTTATGGAGCGGAAGGTGCAGTAGTGAAGGAACAATCAAATCTGCTCTTTTAATGATCCATCCATTCAGCAAACTCAATACCTATTAAACATGCCCACATTTATCTTCTCTACTTTCTTTCATCAGTTTGCTCAGTGGGATTTGCCCCTTGGTCTTTTCTCACAGATGAAATGTCTAAGACTGTAATTACAGGTGATTGCTGCTATGTGTGAACCAGCCTTATCTCTGAGATATAGTGGGTAGTTCATGTGGTTAAACAAGGCTTTCATCTTTAATGTGTGATGGATTTATGTTGTCATGAATGTTTTATTGAGATGTGTGGGTGAAAATGACACATGCTTGTTGGTACACGTGCGGACAGACAAATAGCTGCTTATCTAAACAAACTCAAACAACTGTCATCCTGTCTGAAATGGGCCTATTAACAAAGTGGCCACATCACATTTTACCATCAGTATTTTTTCCTCCTCCTCCTGGCTCTACCCTTCCTCCTCTATGATTGCATCTCCTCCTCCTCCTTCTCCTCCTCCTCCTCAGAGAGGCCCAGTTTGACCCCCATGTGTTTCTGTTTTCCCAAACCTGTGTCTTCTCTCTAAGAGATTCCTCTTCCTCCTACAACAATCAGGTCCACGCCGCCCCTTGCCTGCCCTTGTGCAGCCTTAAAAGGCTTCCCCAGCTGGCGTCTTTCTTGATGATGAGGGCTGAGTGTTTATTACTGAGTGTCCTGCTCTCCAAACAGTTTCCCCAGCGTGGCCTCCCCCCTCCTGATCGGTTGACACAGCCTGGCACGCAGGCACTGTTAGTGGAAGGGGGGAAAAAAAAGGACCGAGATGCACAGAGGGAATGCATATTTATTGAGTTTAAATGCAAAACACAGACAGACCGGTCATGTCAGGTAATCCACTGCAGGACAACATCTGCTTCTTCGCCGCTGACTGAACATAGAGCAGTAGGCCGCGTTACGAAACAAGACGGCGTTTTTCATCCAGGCCCTCTAAGCTGGGCCGACTGTCCACACAAACACGCACGCACACACAGAGAAAGATAAAGAGAGGAGAGAGAAAAAAAAATACTTGAGGGGAGCTGAATTCATGGGGATTTCTTTCAAATGTTTTCATCTGTCAGCTGGGTTGCAGATCCTGACCCATATCCCATCCTGATTCTTCATTATCGCATCGCTTTATCTTCATCTGGAAGGCAGATCTGTGCTATTGAAGTAAATCTAGTTTTGTATATTGTCTTTGTGTTGTGGCCAAAGGTATTTTGTTTCTATTCACCCCACATGCCCTCTTTCTTTTTTACACATGGAACTCAAACTCACAGGTTTTGAATATATATTTCGGTGTGCTGTTTAGCATTAAAGGTGCCAGTTCACAAAGGTTTTCAATATTGAGAAAACCTGTGGAACCAGATGTCTCTTTAGATGCAAGGTTCTCTTCATCCGTGCACACAAGGAGGCAATCAGCAAATGACCCAATTTACCAATCAACTAATCCCCAACAACCAGCTGTAGGCTAGTGAATCAACTAATCACCATATTGTTCCTCTGATGAGGAATGATGTATGTTTTAATCTGTCTATTAATCCAAATATTCAGATGAAGGCTAAAGCTAATTGTATACAAAAAATTTCTTGGATAGTTGACATGTAGGTTTGGCTTGGCCGAGTGTCCTTTCAGAATTAAAAATACTTACATACTTAGCTTTTATTCTTTAATAGGTAGACTACCTACAAAAGAAACAGTAGGCCAACACAATAGTAGGCTATTAGTGGTGCTTAGCTAAGTAATCATGCTAAACTAAAACCAAAATCCTTCTAGGCTAGATACAATATAGAACATCTTTGCGAAAACTAACATTTTATCAGCATGTTAGTAGGCTATTAGCAGGTTATTAGCTAGTTAGCATATAGCTCAATGCACTGTTACTCCCTTATAATGCATTAAATAAATGTCAGCAACACTGGAACAACAGGGAAATCAATTATTTCTATTATTTTATTAAAGTTAGCTGTTTTTGTTATCTTGCATGCTTGTGTGAAAACAGACTATCACTATGATAGAATTAGCTGATCTCACTGGTATTATTTGTGAATATTGGACAGGTTTTTTGTGAACTGGTGGTGCTTTTGCCATTTAGCCATTATGACAACATTTTGTTTATGTGACCGACCGTTGTACTTGAGGAGATAAGTGGAGTCTCACCGAGCCAGCTGCATTGCTGTTGATACTCAAATCAAAAATAATACTTTCATAACATTAAATGACAACTTAACCTGTTTACCTGGATTTATTTCTGTCACAAACAAACACATCAGAATATGAAGATTACTAACCAGAGTGTGTCGTCCTTTCAGAGGTACGGCTGACTGGTTCGGGGTGAGCAAGGACAGCGACAGCACCCAGCGATGGAGGAGGAAGAGCCTGCAGCACTGCAGCCATCTGTATGGGGGTCTGAAGGCTCAGGTGATGAGGGAAATGGAGCTCCACAGCCAGGACAACCTCTCCCTTGCCAGCACTGAGACCCCTCCTCCCCTCTACCTCCCACCCCACCACCCCAGTCACCACCACTATGGCATGCAGAGGGTAGGCTAGCGCCAGGGGCACTTTGCAGGGATCAAGGAACAAATGGGGCAGCTACTCACTTCTTCCAACTTTACTTCCCTTCCTCTACTTTTTCCCTCACTTTCTCCTTCACACATTACATTTATGGTGCTTGCTTGGTCAGCTTGCCAATAGTTTGATTGATGGGTTTTGGATGGCTAATACAAGGAGCTGATGTTTTTGTTTTTGAATGTTTAATTTCAAAAAGCACACTATTACACACTATTATAAGGGCACTGTTGGTTTAGTACAATTTCTGCAATCTGATCAATAGATTACATTAAAATCAGCTCGTTGTATGACAGGTATGATATACCAGTCATGTCCAGTGCTGGACACCCTCACCAATCTGCATGTGTGATATCATAAAAATCATAAAATACCAGTTTCCTGTCACTAAAACCCACCAATTAATTAAAACAGCTTCTTTCCACTTGATATATCAGTCTACCCTCGTAGGCTATGTGTATTACTGTAATAGGTGCATCCCTGCTCGTCACTATTCTTTTGCTGTGTGATTGATGTTGTATGTGGCTTCTCTGATGAAGTACTGAGTGTGTTTGTCTGTGTGTGTGTGTGTGTGTGTGTGTGTGCGCGCGCAGATCGTAGACCCACTGGCCCGGGGTCGTGCCTTCCGAATGGTGGAAGAGGTAGACGGCTTCAGTGTCCCACAAACCCCCATCACGCCCGGCACCGCCTCCCTCTGCTCCTTTTCAAGCTCCCGCTCCGCCCTCAACCGGCTGCCGCGACGACGCAAACGGGAGTCTGTCGCTGTCATGAGTCTCAAGGCCGCAGCAGCACTTATGAAGGTGTTACTTTTTGTTTATATAGTGGAATTTATGTCGAACATCTCCCAATGACCCAAGTGCTCTCTTCGCTTCGCAAAAACCTGTGCTTCAGGCTCGTCTAAGCTGCTGCCAGCACCAGTGTTCATAAACTGAATTTGCATATTTCGTCTGCACATTACACAATGTAAATGTAAATTAGGAGCTCCTTTAACTCCATTACAGTCAAGTACTGTAGCAGTAAATTCAGTCTATAAGAGACTGTGATTGTTTTCTCTGAAAAGGAGATTGAGCTTAGGATATACAATGCTTTACATTTTAATGCTTTATAACTTTGAGTTTGCTCTGAGTTTCCATGCACAATCATAATGCACACATTAAGCTCCATTATTTGATTTTATGGAGAGATTCTTAGAAAAACTCCATTTGGTATTTTCTAACATGCTTCTGTTTTCAACACAGATGAATGGACGGGATTTATTTCTGAGTGTATCTACATTCCTGCTCCTGTATTCATGTGTGTGTGTGTGTGTTTGTAGGCATGTTATGTAAAACCTGAGCTCAGCTGTCGTGCTGTGGATTAAACTCTTACATATATGTTACATTAGTAGTATCTACTAGTGCGTGTGGAGGGGAGGGGAGTTTCCCTAGCAGATGGTCCATGATAATACACAGCGAATGCTCAGATATCTGCTGGATTGTGGTCTGAATATTAAGTAGAGGGGTAATCCAGTGACACACAGAGGTCACTGTATTTAGAAAGTGGCACGCACTGCTGGGAATTCCTCCAGATAAACTGCCAGGCTCAGGGTATACCCTGTGTTTTTGACTGTCTCTGTAAAAGCAGAGATAATAATGATGATGATAATAATGCTGAACACGTTGGTTTAATTTGCTACTGGCAGTAAAACCCTGTTTTCATAGCGGTCTCAGTGATAAACTACAGTATCTACAGTATGTGCAGATCTATTTGAAATGTTCAATCTGTGCGGTTTGGTTTTGTTTGTACTCTGCTGATTATGTTTGCTGGCTATGAGTAGGAAATCTGTGTCTTGTAAGCCCTTATAGGCTGGGCACCTTAACTGGTGTGAGACACATAAATAAATAAAAATCAGTTCAATTCATACAGTATATTATCTGTGTGCAAATTCATCACATCTCACCTTTTTATATCTGTTTTCTCAATTTTATTGTATTATATGAGAGTGATTTATTAGGGGGGAAAAAGTCATTATACGTCAGTTTGATACCTGTGTTTTTCTGTTTGCCAGGGCCGCACATTAGTCGATAGCACCACAGGGCGACACCGCAGACGGAGCTTCATGCCTCCTAGTTTCTTCGAAGACGAAACTGTAGACTTTCCTGATGAGCTGGACACGTCCTTCTTCACCAGAGTGAGCAGTGGACACCCATCCACAGCCTAACCTTTCATTATTCTTCACCTGCATTAACAAGATGAAACGCAAATAATTTGTTTTTTGCGGTTGTTTCTGTCAAAAAAATAATAATTGAGAGCTCAAGCTACAAAATAAGTAGGTTATACATTTATTGAATCACAGCTTGATCAAATTGTGTTTTTCACCAGAATCATTAAGCTCACATGCCAGCAAGCTTTTACTAAGTAAAACAAAGTGATCAAATGTTTACTGAAAGCACGCTATTGTGGTTTGAGCGTATATAATATAATGTGATGGGGTATTTACTCTTGCCATGTATTTGTACCCTGTATAAAACTGAATATATTCTTTGAATTTCTTCTTAACTTGTTGTCATCTCTGTAGGACGGCCTGCCTGATGAGTTGTCCACCTATGCGGACGATGTTTTTGAGACGCCATCAGAAGCTGCCCTCAAACCGCTGGACGAGAGCGAGCTCACAGGAAGTGCTCTGGATAGGAATGAACTGGAGAGGAGTCATCTCATGTTGTGGGTTTAGAGCATTTTTTACTGAATCTTCTCCTCTTCTGAAACAATGATTGAAACATTCTCCCTCTGACACATTGGTGTGCATTTCTTTCCTTCGCCTCTCTCATCCTCAACCCAGGCCTTTGGAACGAGGCTGGCGGAAGACAAAAGATGGCTCTGTGGCCCAACCTAAGGTCCGTCTGAAACAGGAGGTGGTGAGTGTCAACAGCACGCAGCAGCGGGGACAGAGGATCGTGGTTCCTGTCAAGAAGCTGTTTGCGAGAGAGAAGAGGCCGTACGGGCTGGGCATGGTCGGCCGTCTCACTAACAGGACGTACCGCAAGCGCATTGACAGCTTTGTCAAGAGGCAGATCGAGGACATGGACGATCACAGGTACAGTAGATTATTCTGTTGACTGTTCTCTGAGGTGAAATTAATTTAATATAGTTTTTCATCAATATTCCAGCAAATGGAGCCTTAAGTAGTTGTCCTCTCTTCCTCAGGCCTTTCTTCACCTACTGGATCACATTTGTCCATTTGCTCGTCACAATTCTGGCTGTGACTATCTACGGCATTGCCCCCGTGGGCTTCACACAACATGAAACTGTGGATTCGGTGAGTTTATAATCTGTGGCTCTGTTTGTGATTTGATGTAGAGTTTTTTTTTATGAATGAGTAAAACAAGTACCCTCTTTCAGGTGCTGAGGAACAAAGGAGTTTATGAAAATGTTAAGTTTGTACAACAACAAAATTTCTGGGTGGGGCCGAGCTCGGTAAGTATTTTCTATTTCACCATCTTCTACCTGTAATTGTGTTTTACTCAGTGTGATGGTTAAAACAGGAAAGCACCAATGTTGTAATCTATAATTGTTTAGCTAGCACAGCTAATTAAAAAATACATTAACACGTTAAACACGATCATCCTTTTGGGGAAAATATTTATATTTAAGACCCAAAAAATACATTTTTGAACTTGGATTTTTTTAGAAATAAAGTGTGACGCCAATTTCTATCGGAAAAAATTATCGCAACAAATCAAGATAAGGTGGAAATGCATAACAAAAAATGGGAAAACCGTACTTTTGAGTAAATGTATACTAAGTAGTTACTGTTCATTTAATTTTTAGTAGTTTCACATCCTTTTTTTGTTGTTGTTGTTTGTTCTTGTTGTTGTTTTGTTTTGTTTTGTTTTGTTTTATTTTTCTTGTGTGTGTTTTTGCTTTTCTGTCCTGTTTTGGTCATGTTTTGTTGTGTTGTTAGGTTTGCTCTGTCGTTTGTCTGTTTTTTTGGTCAGTGTATTGTCGGTTTATACATTGTGTATGCCTGTTTCCATTTTAAAAAATTAAAAAAATACATTAACTAATTAACTCTAAAGGTTAACACCAAAAATAATTCATAACAATTGAGATACTTAAAGCTCAACTAGTAATCAGTAAACAGTTGAAATGAGTCAGTTACATGTGATAGATAAATGATAATTAATAAAAGATAAATCAGTGGTAACAACTGCTGAAATAAATGATGAATTTAACTATAGTTGTAAACATTGTATGAACTGTAGAGTCACTATCTACATCTGGATAACTGGTGCTGGTGTTTGAGTGCATCTACTGGTCAAGATCCACAGCCTCATCTCCCTCCTCTCTGCTGCAGGAGGCTCTGATCCACCTGGGAGCCAAGTTTTCCCCCTGCATGCGTCAGGACGAAGAGATCCAGAAACTGATGCAGGAGAAGAGAGCGCGTGAGAGAGAGTCGGGCTGCTGCGTGAGGAACGATCGCTCCGGCTGCCTGCAGACTCTACAGGAGGAGTGTTCGGTCAGTGAGGCCAGAGTCACATGACCGATGTTACCTAGACATTACAGCCAGGAAATGATCATCAGACAACCTTGTTTTGTAAAATAAGCTATAATTCTTTAAAAACAAAAGCAAATAGCAAGTAAAAAACCACATACTGTAGAGAGCTTAATTGAAATAGACACTTATTTAAAACGTATTAAAACATTACTCTTTGTAATCTGATTACAGAGTACTCTGGCAGTGTGGGTGAAGTGGCCTCAGCACAGCAGTGCTCCCAATTTGAGTGGTCAACTACGCCAGTATGGTTCAGTCTGCCATCAGGACCCCAGGTAACACAACACCACTCTCCGTTTGTGAGATCCTTTTATTTTAACTACAGCATCTCTGCTGTGAGGACAGATGTCAGATCCTCTGTGTGTGTGTGGACTGTGTTTGTGTGTGGTTCCTCTTGATAGTCGACAGAAATCTTCATGTTTTGATCTTGATTTGTAGGATTTGCCTGGAGCCAGCCTCAGTTTCACCTCACGAGTGGCCTGATGACATCACCAAGTGGCCAGTGAGTATATTAGCATATTATAGATGTTAACAGCTGTCTCTGGTGGAAGTGGTCATCTCTAAGTTCAGTTGTGATCGCAGGACAAATTTGAGGTCCCATCACTTAGACCACAATCAAAAGTGTCTTTTCCTTTAGCAGTGTGAACACAAATGCACCCTGGCCTTATTAAAGGAGCAGTTACTCTACTGACGTCCTCTGGCAAGGTCTAATTAGTAAAGACACTTTCATAATGAACTGGGAATATTTTATTTTGAGTGTTTCAGTGACAGTGAATATGATTGATTTTATTGTAGAGCTGTTCACAGTGCATTGATTCTCTTAACAACTTCATGTCACTTCACACGTTAACACAAGCGCACACTGACAATGGATCCATCTGTTGATTGACTAAAAACAACAACGCATAACAAAGAATGTGGAGACACATTTCAAAGCCAGGTGTGAACAGTTGTACTGAGAACTGATCACCTGTGAACAGATCACCGCGGACACATGTTAAAGCAGGTCTGAACAGGGTCAGGTTTTTTCTCATTTCTCCTGGTGAAGCTCAGTCAACCTGTCATTCAGTTTAGATGAGATATTAAAAACTCACCTGTGGTTGTCATCTGTAGGTTTGTACAAAGTACAACTCTGGATACCACACCAACCTCCCCCACATAGACTGCACCATCACAGGCCGGCCCTGCTGCATTGGAACCAAAGGACGGTGAGGATCAGTGTTTGATCAGGAGTTTGATCATCCAATATAGATTTACTTTTATGCTGAAATATTAAAATATGGTGTTTTCACTACTCCTTCGATGTTTAGCCCAGAGTTCATACTGTGAAACGACACTGAAACCAAGATTAATGAGACTCACTGACTGAACAGTACTCATTTAAATAATAGAGAAAATCTGAAGCAGATTAAATTTTTTTGAATAATTATTTTCTGGATTTTCTTTTTGAGCTAATAAAGCTAATGATGTGTGTGATGTTGTAGATGTGAAATCACTTCCAGAGAATACTGTGACTTCATGCAAGGCTACTTCCACGAGGAGGCGACTCTCTGTTCACAGGTAGAAACAAAAAGGCCACACAACTATTTTTACTGTATTTATAACCTTTAATTTTCCACAACTTCATACAATAGTTGCTATGTTTCCTAATTCAAAAGGCTTTTTCACCTAGGGTATCTGTGAAATTGACTCCCAACCTGAAGGTCACTGCTGTATACAGCCTGTGTGCTGAGCGGTTGCAGCACTGGAATCGGTGTTTTGCCGTGATTTGACTTTGGATTGAATTCAATAGTCATTTCCTCCACAGGGTGGCAGTGGATCTACTGTCCTGACTGTTTTTCTCC
Source organism: Trachurus trachurus (assembly GCF_905171665.1). Classification (NCBI taxonomy): domain Eukaryota; kingdom Metazoa; phylum Chordata; class Actinopteri; order Carangiformes; family Carangidae; genus Trachurus; species Trachurus trachurus. The sequence continues at coordinate 19,404,579 of NC_139913.1, read as the reverse complement.
TGACTTTATCTTCCTCCTCCAGGTGGCCTGTATGGATGATGTGTGTGGTTTGCTGCCTTTTCTCAACCCTGAAATCCCAGACCAGTTCTCCAGACTCTGGTTGTCACTCTTTCTTCATGCTGGGTGACTGAATTTCCCTCTTTCTTTAGACATGAAAGCACAACTGTTTTATGTTATATTGTTAAGATTCAAAAAGGGTAAAACATATATATATATATATCAGGTGGATTTGGGTCAACATTAAAATAACTGTGTCTCTCTGTGTCTGCAGGATCCTGCACTGCCTGGTGTCAGTGCTGTTCCAGATGACGGTGCTGAGGGACATAGAGAAGCTGGCTGGCTGGCTCAGGGTCTCAATCATCTACATGCTCAGTGGCATCACTGGCAACTTGGCCTCAGCCATCTTCCTGCCCTACAGAGCAGAGGTACAAAATCACCCTCAAAGCAAAACGATACACACAATACAGCATCATCTTGAACCTCAGTGGGTTCAATGTTCTGCATCTTTTTCATTTAAGTGCCTTGAAAAAACATCTGTTGTGATTTGGTGCCATATACAATATACATAAAATTGCCTGTATTTTTATTTTAATGTTAAATCATAAAGAATTCTGAAATTTGTGAAATAAGCTCATGAATTATTCAAAATGAGCACAACATTATGACGTTTGTTTTAATACTGCAATTGATTTCAATACTGCAGCCTACCAGGATAGCCAGGAGCAAGCCCATCTAGCTAGGTCAAATGAGTAAAAACAGATGTTAGTTAGTTCTCGACAACAACATCTTCTGCGTAATAAGTGCTGACTCGCTAAATGAATTGTTGATATTAGAAATAAATAGAGATGTGTAAATCTGTAAAATGAGAACTTTTGTTTATGTTTTCCTTTTTCATTATAACAATTTACATTTTCTGGGATTTTCTGTTTACCTTTGGCTGCAGGCAGCAGCGGTGATGTTCATTGAACTCATGCCTGTACAGATGTATTTATTTAAATGTCTCTAAAAATTTGCAACTGACTTTAGCTACTGAGTTCTTTTTTTTTTTTTTTACTTTTTTTTTAAAGAAGTTTTACAATATATATGGAAAAAAAGAGAAAAAAAGAACATAAAAAAAAGGACACAGATAGAGAAAATAAAATACACAGGGGGGAAATGAATTAATATGACGTGTACATTTTAAGAGATAGGGCTAGGTCCAGGTTTTAAAGACATTTACCCACAGTCTTTCCTTCATAACAAAACACAATCAATCACATTAGTAAATGCTAACTGTGTCCTGTTGTGATGAGGGACCACTTATTCCAGATGAGTTGTCCATTTCCTCCGGTATGTAGTGAATTTATCCATGCACAAGTTCAACGAGAAAGTCAGTTTTTCCATGTCATATAGCTACTACTGAGTTCTTAAAAATTAAAGTTCCTCTAAAGACTTTGTTTTTTTGATTAACTGAGCTACCTCGGACTTAGGTTTTATTTTTGCTTATCTCTCTGTGTCCCTGCGTTCCCCTTTCCCCCCTCTCTTTTCATCCCTCTCTCTCAGGTGGGTCCTGCAGGCAGCCAGTTTGGGATCCTGGCCTGTCTGTTTGTGGAGCTGTTTCAGAGCTGGCAGATCCTGGAGCGGCCGTGGTGGGCGTTTGCCAAGCTGCTGGGCATCTCTGTCTTCTTCTTCTCCTTTGGTTTGCTTCCATGGATTGACAACTTTGCCCACATCTGCGGCTTCATATCCGGATTATTCCTGTCCTTTGCCTTCCTGCCGTACATCAGGTAGGCGAAGAGAGGGATGTTTGTGCCTCTGAGATTTTTAACCTTTAACACCGTGAGATGAATAATGCTCACTTTTCTTCTTCTTCTTCCTCAGTTTCGGGCGCTCTGACATGTACCGTAAGCGGATCCAGATCTGTGTCTTCCTGCTGGTCTTCCTGGGTCTGTTCTCCGCCCTGGCCGTTCTCTTCTACGTCTACCCGGTCAAGTGTGAGTGGTGTGAGTACCTCACCTGCATCCCGATCACTGACAAGTTCTGTGAGAAGTACGACCTGAACGCTCACCTCCTCTGAACGTCAGCGTTTTAAAACGTCAGCTGGAAGCAGCACTGAAGTTTGACTGGTCACAACATTTCTAAATGTTGGACTTTGATGCAGCTGGAAAATGCACATTCAGCTGCAACGGGACGTTTGACTGAGCAGGAACATTTCTCCTGGATTATAGCATTTCAGGAGAGTTGTTTTTTGTGTGTGTGTGTGTGTTCCTATGATCATAAGGTACAACAATACTTCAACGAGCCTCCAGGTATAAGGGACTAAAAAAAATACTCACATGCACAGGAACAAAACTTGACTGAGAAGGACTAACGGTGGATTTCTGTGTGACTGATCTCTAGCTGGGCTAATCAGTGACCAGTCACACAGGGAGCAGAGTTACAAAGGCAACGACTTCCTGCCAAACCGGTTACCTCTCTTCTTACGTGACTTGACAGCACCCCCCGGTGGTTAAAGGGGGGTACTACTACAACCTGAGACGGCTGAGAAGAGTGTGGACTTTCTATTTGTACTTTTATACTGATGTCCAAACAGTTTTGTCCACGTACGTTGTCTTGGAGTTAAAACTCAACAACACATGAAAAAATTCAAACGTGCCTTAGACACAAGCACACACACAAACACACACACACATCTTTTGTGCCATCGGTTTGTGTCGACGGTTTCTGGCATCATGGGTCCTGTTCTTAGTAGGAAACTTCACAATTTGACAAAATCATGTAAAATATGTTTTCACGCAGCCTTTAATGCACTTCTGTCACAAATGAACTGTTTTTATATTCACCCTGTGTTCCCACTAGAGAACACAGCGATATGTTAATCTGCTGCATTGTGAATGGCTCTTACAGTCTCTTTTGTGTATGTTGTTTTTTTTTTTTATCCATAGTGGTTGCGTTTTAGCTACCTAACAATAAACACAACAGAACACTCACAATGGCTTGTTTTATTTTTATGCTTCCTTTTGAGTGAACTACCACAATGATAAACTTCAGCGTTCCAGTTGAGCTTTGAACTCACAACCTCTGCATCAGCGTGCACATGACACAACTCACTCAGCCATGGTGACACTGGAGTGTGAGAGCTGCATTCACCACATCAGAGTAGTTCAAGGAAATTCATTCAAAATACATTTTCACGGTCACCTCTGTCGACTGTGTATTACATAAAAGAAGTAGTATAACCATCACAATTTCTACTATGTATCCCACTTTTGTGTTGTAAATGAATGAAAAATATTTTGAGCAAGATTGGGTTTGATTTGTTCGAAATCCGATGAATGAGTCTGATTGTTCTGTGGCTTTTATCAAATCCTTCCTCACACAGTCCCATGACCCCATACTGACCCACAGATGAATCAGATGTCTAATATAAAATAACATAATAATCATTCATTTACACTTCATTAAATCCACACTGATTTGACAGACTGTGGTACGTCTGTTTACACATTTGACCTTCCTTATTAGTGTCTTGTTCTCTGCTTAATAAATCTGCTTCATTTGCTTAATGAAAGCAGTGATTATGTCAATTTAACAGTCAGTGTCAGTGACCCTGGTTGTCCTGCCCTGGGTACTGACACTGATCCTCTTCCTGTTGATTAAGAAAATTGATGTTTCATGTTCTCTCCCTGAAACTGGGACTTCACTTCAAAAAGTGAGAACAAAAACATGTTCTACTTTATCATTTAAAACAAGACGCCTTTTTAAAATTGTATTAATGTCGTAAAATGCATCAGTAAAAAACCATACCTATAAAATTAAAATATCTCTGAATATCTATAATATCTTATACTCTTGGATAGTTCAGGACGATGATGATAATATTACAGTTCATGCTTGTGATCATTGGAACAGACAAATAATTGCAGTATGTCCCACATAAAGTAAAATAACACCTGATTTATGATTTTGTGTTACAGTAATGTTGGGTAGACATAAAACTGGTGAGAGAACAAATGGTACGCCCCAGGAAATAGGATATGTGCCTCGGGAAAATGTGTAAATCAAATAAAAAACCTAAATGTTTTTAACAGACAGAGGTTTGTGGCCAGAGAGGCAGACAGATAAAAAAAAAGAAACAGATCTACAGCAGAAATGAACCCTCAGATACAGCGATTTCTACTGACCAGCTGCCTGATTGAATTAATCAGCCTCATTGTCCAGGACTATTGACATCTCCTCTTCATTGTTTACTAAGGTCACACAGCAAGCTCCAGTGGCGCAATCGGTCAGCGCGCGGTACTTATAAGACAGTAACCTGCAGAGTGATGCCGAGGTTGTGAGTTCGAGCCTCACCTGGAGCAGCCAGCTTTTACTGTGGTGGTTTGAAAAGAAAAGAAAAACCCACCCACACTGTGACCGACTGATGACCAGAGACAGCTATTGATCACACCACACATCTGAATGGCTTAACTCCAATAACAACAAAGACTACAGGCCTTGGCTGTCATTCAGTAGCTGCCATGAATAGCAAGTATAGGTCGATGTGTGTGTGTGTGTGTGTGTGTGTGTGTGTGTGAGCCTCTCAAAGCTATATCAAGATTGAATTTAAATCCTCTATAATCACATTACACTGACACCATTCACCATCTGCTGAAAAACACACACCATAAAGGTGTGTGGGTCAATAACTGAATAAGCTTTCTGTCATTATTATAATTCCCAGTGTGACATGGTGAATACATTACTCAAACAGCAGCAAACGCAGTGCATGAGAGGTTAGAGTGCATGCCATGAAGCTGCCATGAATGATCGCTGGTTCACTTCAGTCCCAGCCATTTTCTCTCCTGGCCTTCACCCTCCTAACTTATACAGCCATAAAAGCCACAAAAAAACCTAACTAACATGAAATATAACTAAAGAAAATAAAGGATAGCAGCATAAATGTTATATATATATTCTCCTTCATGCCTTACTCTTGGCATGTTCTCAGCATGTTGCAGCACCTGCTTCACGTATGTTTCACATGGAAATCTCACGTAGACCAAGAGACTTTCCATGTCCGACATTTTGACTTTTCAGTGCAGGGAGAGTTTCAGGTTGCTGACTCACTGCTATGGCGTATTCACCTTGTCGTATTGTTAATATCATCAGCTCCACCAGTCGTCTTTCTGCTGTGCAAAAAGTAGTATTGTTCAACCTAAAAGCAAAAGAGGTTTTGGCTGTGGCTGCAAACAGACCAAGCTGTTGAGAGGCACCATGGATAGTCGTACCAGTGCCAAGACTTCTAATCGTGTATTATCAAAGCTTACCTTGTACACTCCACACACCAAAATAATAAGGTATTTTGGGATTTAAAGTGTACCCACAGATTCCTGAAGAGGTAATCCTCATAAATCTTTCTGTTTCTTCCATAACCCCTGGCCAGAGTTCTTCAAAGAGTCTATTAATATTTTTTTTTTCTGAGCAACCATAAGATGCTTTCATGCCCCCTGGAATCCCCGACAATCCCCCTCCATGGCTGGATATGTCAGCCTCACTTGTTGCTTCTATCACCTACTCGAGTCAAGAAGTGTGTTGTTTTTCAGGAATGCCCACTAGATGGCAACCCAGGACCTATAACCTACAGGTTGAACCTGGTGTGCCCACAGCATGACTGCTGCTCAGGGTATAAAGCAATGAATTACAACAACATTGTGGCATTGTTCTTTGGGATTTGAATATCATTAATTCAAACAGAGGGCTTATTAGCGTGCACAACTCTTATTGCTGCCCCTGATGCTCCCTGTGTTGTCGTACCATTGGGTTTGTTCATTCTTACTCCCCTCCCCTTCTCTTTGAGGGTACACACACACATACACACACATAATTGCTCTGGGCTGGCATTCGTTAATTCTTGTCTGTAATTGAGTCTAAATAAGTGTGTACTTATGTTAGAGAGGAGCTCAGAGAGGCTGAGCATCACAAACACAGACAACACTGATCTGCATGCTAAACACAACAACTATAACTTATGCTCATTTTGACATTCCCTAAAGTCCACACTCCACACTGCCTTATACAAAACAAAAATATTAAAATGCATGCATATCATTTACATTGCCCATATAAACTGAAAGGTTCATAACATGCTCATCTTCAAAATATTAGGATTTAGGAGTTGACACACCTACGATGGTTAAAAAAAAAAAAAGAACACCTGTTTTCACTTTTATGGCGTTGCAGCAACAATGCAACGATTCATTTTCTTCCTCCACACGTCCACAGAATTAGAGGGAGGGCGATGGAGACCTTTGCTTCGGCTCCTCAGTGTTATTGATTGTCAAGCTGTTTGACATTTTGGTCATAAGGTTGTTTCAGGGCAGTGAGGCAACTTCAGCACTGGACCTTTCCTTGAAGACTCATCATCGTCCGTGTTTGCTGAAGAAGGTGAAGTGTTTCTAATGGCACTCAATGAACCTGGACGATGAATCAAAAAGAGAAGCAATGTTTTGGGAAACACATTTGAATTTTTTCCTTCTGGGAGTTTAATGAGACGATCGATAGCAGCAGGTTAGCTTAGCACAAAAATGTAATGTTTTTACATTTCTGTTTATGTGCGAATGACAGTAAACAAATTCAATGGTGTGTTAATTAGTTCATGACCTTTGGAGACGCAATGTGGATTTTGTTCCCTTTCAACAGCCAACCAGGTGTCAGCTTTAGTTTAATATGTAGCATTCAGACAACAGCTGATGAGACAAGCTTTTTAACACACAGTTTCCTTTTTACACATTCAACTTCAGTGCTGAGGCCCCTTTTAGCTCTGTTTTTCAGCTTTAATCAACTCCTAAAGGAAATATCTGGCTAGCGACTCGACTATGCACTCCACTATGCTAACTTCTTTCTGTGACCCTTGAAAGATGCTACAATGAGTTTTTGCAAAACAGAATTTATGTGACTGACCCTTTTCACATTGAGTTCACATTCTCATTTGATACTTTTTTATTTATTATATATAAACATTTATGATAGCAGCTTTAAGTAAGATATAAATACCATGGATTATTCACAACACGATATGTGAGCTAATAGCCTCTGTCCTCGTCCTCTTTTTGTCACTATAAAAGCTGCTGGAGCAGCTAATAGTGACAAATTAATGACCCTGCCAACATAAAGATCCTGAAAAATCATCTCTGGCTGTTTGGGCTAATAGAGGCAGCACCCAGAGCCATTAGACCTCCTCCCCCCACTCACTGCCTCCCCCATCCCCTGCAGACTCCTCATAGGAAATTACCTCCCCTCTCTCCCCTCTCCTCCCACCTTCCAACCCCCCTTCACACACTTCTCCCTTCTCCAATCCAACGCCATCCCATCATGACCTCCTCATCTTCATCCTGTCCATTTCATGCCTCCATGTTTCCATCACTCATTCATCATTAGGTTTTTTTTTCCAGCCCCATCTACCCCCACTCACACCTCTGCTGCACCCCCAGCTCTCCATCATAGCTCCTATAGAGATGGTAATGTGACATGAAGAGGATGGTATCTACGAGCCATTGATCAGCATCAAATGAGACTCACATAGACACACTTAGACACGACCTAATCCCCCCCCCCCCCCCCCCCCTCCTCCTCTTCCCCAACTCATTTTCTCTCTTTGATAAAGTTATTTTAGGGCTGTTTTTGGTACAATAGAGACAGAGAAGAAGGTCAGCAAGTGGAAGAAAGAAAGACACGCAGCAAATGGCCAACGGGTCACCTCCAACTCATATTCAAATGGACAGTAAGAAGATAGATAGATAAATAGATGGATAGACGCCGGAGATTAAAGCCGTGGAGATGAGAAACCGGCTGGTTTTATAGCAGCCTAGTGAGTGTGGTGCACTTAGTCTCGTCTAACCCCTATAGGAGCCCATAGGGTAAGATAGATAGATAGATAGATAGATAGATAGATAGATAGATAGATAGATAGATAGATAGATAGATAGATAGATAGATAGATAGATAGATAGATAGATAGATAGATAGATAGATAGATAGATAGATAGATAGATAGATAGATAGATCTGCTGTTGTTGTGTCTGCCTAGAAAGACGACCCTGAAATGGGACCCTGACAGCTGGCCAACAGGTGGCCACTGACAGACCCTCTCTCTTCATTGTGCCTGGAACAACCAAGACACACACACACACACACACACACACACACACACACACACACACACACACACACACACACACACACACACACACACACACTCCTCAGTCTCAGCACCCAGGCCATCAGGTGAAGGAGGCCAACCAAGAGGTGGGGGGGAGGCGGGCCGGGTTGATTGTGTTTATGTGTGTGTGTGTGTGTGTGTGTGTGTGTGTGTGTGTGTGTGTGTGTGTGTGTGTGTGTGTGTGTGTGTGTGTGTGTGTGTGTGTGAGAGAGAGTGATGGGGGAGGGGGGAGGCAGGCCTAGCACACACCTGTCTGATGATCCCACCTATGGCAGAGTTGATGGAGAGTAATGTTATAGCCCCCTCCCCCCCTTCAAACCACATGGCCCCATACACCACCTGGACTGACAGTGAGAAACCTCCCCCTGTGAATGTGTGTGTGTGTGTCTGTCTGTGTCTTCATTGAAGTGTTTAAGCCAAATGACATCGTTTTCCCCTGGTAGTTAAATGTTGCTGCCATTCATTTCATTCTTTAATCCAGTCACCAATTTTATTGTGGGGGGCGTGAGTTCACGGTTCATGGTGTGGAGTGTGAACTATACTATACAGTAATGACAAAACAATGACACCTGAATGAGGTGGAGAAAGTGACCAACCATACATTTTGTCTGACCTTTGTCTCTGGAAAAATGAAGCATGTTTGTGGGATTTTCTAGAGAATAGTTTGCCGAGGTCATTTTTATTATTATTCTTACATTCTTGATACACAACATCTTTACGAACATTGCAGACTCTTTTTTTTGTCCACTGATCTTGGCGGATTCCGGTGTCGCAAACCCTGAAGTTGCACATACTCTATACAATTACTCTCTTGTACAATAGCTACTGTAAACATGAAGATCACATGCTTATGTTCTCTGGAGCTCACCTCTGTATGAACTATTGCTGCTCGTCAGTACTTACCAGGTCAGCACAAACTTTCCCTGTTTTGGGCTGTCTCATCCAGTCCCATTTTGTTCCTTTTGAAACCAAACACAGGGGAAGCTGAAGGCTGCACGCTGCTCTTTATCCAAGGTGACATGTGTTTCTGCAGACCAACTTCATCTATCTTCATCCTTGAGTTCTTTTCTCTTGGAAAGCTTAAAGGCTGCTTGAAAAAAGCTTCAGACAATAATACATCTCTTCTTTCTGTCTGTGTAATTCCATGAGATCCATTATACCAGAGATGTTCGAATTAATCAGATGCTGCTACATTATCTGATTCTCTTTTTGTTTTACTTTGAAGAAGCCTCCCCCAGAGGCCAGTAAATCTCTTAACAGAACCATATCTGGATACCTTCCAAGCTCCTGACAGACCATAGTATTACAGCTTGTTATTTTAACTGCTCAGGAGTTGCTTTTATAGTGTATCTATCACGGAGGTGCACTCTGTTTCTAACCCTGCCTCGGGGAACTGCTTCTGTAGATCATTAAAGGTCCACCTACGTTATTGTATAAGTTGAGTAGCAGTTCATTTGCATTTTGCTTCTATCTTAAGTCCATGAGTGTCCAATTAGAGTCCATGAAAGGAAACTACTGAGTGTCTCTTCCTCTTCCTTCCTTAAATCAAAAGAAGAGCCATTAAAAAAAAAAAATTGAGACATCTTAACCGAAGATGCTTTGACAGGATGATATGCAGACTTTGTTTTACATTTAAGGTATTATAGAGACCGTCATATGCAATCACGCTGAAATCAATTCTGATTTTGTGTGTGTGTATCTGGATCTTATATAGTGCTGTAATATGACTTACTCCCTGAGCCCCTCATACCCTCTACACACACACACTGGCCTGTCATCTCCAGAGGACAACCCTCTTCTTCCTTACCATGTGTCCTCCAGCCGTCCTGTAGACCCACTCTTATCCTCTACTCATTGGCTCCTAGTCAGTAATTACACACACACACACACACACACACACACACACACACACACACACACACACACACACACACACACACACACACAGGTGCACCTACACACACACGCACACACACCTCATTAGTGATCACTCTAACAATACTCTCTCCCTGAATGCCCTCTCAGAATCTCTCTGATGGTTGGTAATTCTCTCTTTCTTTCTTGCGCTCGCTCGGTGCATGTAAGTGTACGCAACCACCCCCCATCCCGTGTGGGTTACGTCTCACTGGATTCATTTTCACGGAACTGTTATCTGATATTCACACAGCACACATGGGACCCAGAGGGGAACGACAGGAAGAAAGGGAGAATGTCAACAATCAAAAAAAAAAAAATAAATAAATAAATGAAAGCAAACAAAAAGGCACTGATCGTGACTCAATGTGAAAAGAGAAAAGATGAGATGAACACAGGAGTGTGTTGAAGTTAATGCACTGTCCAGTAAAGTGTGCGGTGGGTGAACCCCAGGGTTCAGTGTTAGGCTCCACAGTATTTGGTCCTGAACTGATCTTCCACAACAGGAGCACTGGAGAGAATGACAATGTATCCTGATGACAAAATCATGCCATTGATTAAATACTGGCAAGACAAACAGCACCAATGAAAGCCCCTGATGCTAATTTTCATCAGGGTGAAAATACCATGGTTACTCAATAGATCTTGATGAAATAATTGATCAGAATGTTCAACCAGAGAAACATACCAAAATCAATAAAAACAAGTGTGGGCACCTCGATGGCTCATCTGGAGTGTACCATTCAGGGTTCAGTCCCGAGTGCATTACTGGCGTGTGACTGTACATGTATGATGAAAATTACTTATGAATGTATCTTCCATTGTGAAACACTGAGTGGTTGATAGGACTTGGAAAGCGCCATGTACAGTCTGTAGGCTATACTGTACCATGTTGTTAATCTTAGATTATATTTGTGTAAAGTGTTGAGGTGTTTTATTATGACCAACCACGTGGCTGCAGATAAAAGGGAGTTTTACGTTAAGCTCTTGCTACATTTATGCTTATTATTGCATATGTCGCCTTATAAATATAAAGGAATGATTAGAAATACATACATCCACCCAGTGGATGGTTCCAGATCAGCAACAAGGATGTGATCCCTCACTGGCTTCCCACCCTGTAAACATTCTTTGCCCAGGCACAACTGTTGGGCATTTAGCCCTGGATCCTACAATGAAAGGCAAAACTGTTGCTCTGCCATGAATCCAGAACATTCCTTCCTTACAATCTACTTCCACAAACAACTCCTATTCCGTCTTCTTTAAAAAAAAAAAAAAGAAGTATATTCCTTGAACTCAACAACCTTCAAAGTGCCTTTAAATAGCTATATGTATTTTATTATTTTATTTTAATATAGTGTGCAGTAGTCATAAAATAGTAGCTTCATAAAATGATCCTACTTGTACGTAAAGTTTTACAGTGTGAGGTGTAAGTGAAAGAGAACAATCTGCCATATTTCCAACACTGTCCTTATAGCCGGTGGAATGTGGCTCTCCCACATTGCACTTTCTCTCATTGTCCTTAATGAGATGGTCTGGTTCCCCTTCTTCATTTCCTTCTGTTCCAAGTTAGCGATGGGTCAATGGGGATGCATAGCTGTGAGGAAGGGGCCATTGTGTCCGGTGTAAGACAAGCAGGACTAATCATTTTACAAGGCAAGTCTGGGCCTGTCTGAGGCTCGGAGCGGTTTGCTGGCTGTTACCAGTCAGTCGAAATGGTTCGATGGGGCATTATGACTCAGCAAAAGGTGGATGAGAAGGAAGTGCAGACAATAAAGGTGAATCATTGTGTTGAAACTAGTTTTTACTTCTGCAGTTTTATTTAGGTTAAGGGCTCCCTATTAGTTTATTTTGAACAGGTGTTCATAGTGTTCTTTTAAAACTCCTTTTTTTTATTGAAAACCTTTATGAATGTTTGACCCATTGTTGTGTTTTATTTTTTTCCACTATAAGGACAATTTATTTAATCTTATAACCTGTTTTCTCTCGCTGTAAGACACTTTGTAATTTTGTGAAGAAAAATACAATAGTATTAATTATACACTGTTGCCGATAAAGTAATTTTAAAATAATTCTCATTAAATGATTTTGACAATGTGATTTATTCTTGATAGATAAAGTGTAGGCCTATATCTTCTCAAAACTTTATTGATCAATCTCTTCCAAACATAAAACTGTGAAAATTAAACTATACAATTAACTTTTATAATAGGAATAAAAAGAGGAATGTGTCTGAAAATAAAAATATTCCAACTTTTTGGGCAACAGTGTATATGATCATAATAATTTACAATATTTTTCACCCATTATCCCATTTGGCAGGGGACACATTATAATCCACTTATGTTAGTTTGACATCTTTTTATTGCATAATGTAAAGTCAGTGGTGTAATGTTACTTATGCTCTTGGATTCTATACATAAGTACAGCTTTGAAGTTCTTGTAATTAAATTCTACGACAAGTCAGGAGGAAATATTGTATATTATTTCTGAGTGCACGCGCAAAATACACAATTACAAACATAGTTAACGATTCATCTGCAACAGTGAAGGCAACTTACACTTGAATACACCGCTGCGCTTTTATTTTGATAGCTAACAGCCAGCTTACAGCAGTCAGGAAAGCATGTGTGGCTATTTTGGCACACAACAATCATAGGGAGAGCTGGTGGTGACACAGCATGACAAACAGCTCACTCCGAACTGACTGCTCGCCTGCAAGAACAAACACACTCACATTCCTGTATGTCTCTTCATGGTTACCACTTGAATTTGTTGGAGGTGGAGGGGGGGGGTTAGTTCTCAACATGACCTGATGAAACTCCAGGAGATAGTGTTCAAATAAAAACTCCATCGGGTTGGTGTAAATGCAGCATGACATGCAACTTGCCCTCCTCAAAACATTAACTAATGCAAATGCACGCAGGTCCGTCTCCACAAACCAAATTATATTAACTTCAGCTTCCATAAACCTCCACGTCTCGCAGCAGAACATGTTGTTCCACTTGCCTGAGCATGGCTGAGGGGCATTTTTGTTGGTCAATCATCAGCGGTTGCTGCAGCAAGACGACCGTGAAATAGGATCCGATTCTAAGACTTCCAAAAAAAAAAAAATCACATACTGTATCTTTTGCCTCTATTTGATACATAACAAATTTATGCAAAGAGAAAGCGGCCACCCTGTCGGATCATAATGTAAATCAAGCTCAATCATCGCAATTCCAGTTCTCCAAATGTCTTAACATCCCATCTCTTTCTTTCCTAATCTTCCTCCATTCCTCCTCCACAGCTACAAATCAGAGCCTCCCCTGTCTGTGATACAATTTGACAACCAAATCAGAGTCTCAGGAAGGCACCGTGCACCATAAGACGAGGCCAAGACTAAACACTGTCATCAGCGTTCATATAATGTGCAATTTTCTCCCTGACTTTCTGTTTCTGAGACTGGCTTGAAAACTCTCATCTTGATGGGCCTCGCTATTGATTGGTCTTCCTCCCTTTGTGAAAAAGGCCTGGGAGTTTAAAATTGATCTTGAACTTCGACAATCAGCTAATCATCGTCTGATAAGTGAGAGGAATCAGACTCGAGTGTTTGACGCTGTGTGGAAGGACTTGGTGTGAAAGGATGAGTCTTGGGGTTTTGCTGGGTGAAACCAGTGGAAAATTCCACCGGCGACCCCTGCGCCTCCGACCGATCACACTACCTCTGCAACAGCTTCTGTCAATACGTTTAAAAGGATTAAGGTTAAATCAACAGCAGAGTCTTCCCTCTCATCGCTTATCACTAGACATCTGTAAACTCCACTTTGGTTTGTCATTTATATCATGTGCCTTTTTTTTAGGAACTCTGTGTGTGTGAGGTAGAGAGAACACACACACACACAGAGACACACACACTGCTCCATACACAATCTGTAGTTGTCAGCTGTTTAATCTCAAACTCTCCAATCTGTTTACTGTGGGTCACCTGCGTCAATAATGGCTGGATGTGGCTCTTCCTCAAGATAAGTTCCCCCCCCTCCCTTTGTTTCCTCATCTCTCTCTCTTTCTCTCAGTGCAATGGAGAAATAAAGGTGCAGTTTTTGTGCAACAGAAAAATGTCAATCAGCGTGGCCGTATCGTATGTCACAGCCTTTTAAGTGACGGTTGCGTGTGTATTTGTTCTCATAAGAATTACTGGTGAATATCCTCCTTCGCTTCTTGGCTCCTTGCTGCCATCATCTTTCATTTCTGACAGGCTTTGTGGCATCGCCAGGGCAAGTTTGGGCTTGCACAGCCAGCCCTCCCAAGGTCTGAGGCATGCACACACACAAACACACATGCACATACACAAAAACACAGAAGCGCACACACATTCATACACGCAAACACAACCTCTCCTCCAATCAAATGGAGACCTTGTAAATGGTCTACAACTAAATGGCTGATTTTGGAGAGAATGCAGCACTTCAGACGAGGCCAATCATGTGTGGCTTCTGTTAGAGAGTCGCCCGCTAACCCGTCTGACCTCTAGCCATCGTCAAGGAGAGGGGGCAGCATTTTTTATTTTTTTTAATCTTTATTTTATTTATTTTTTTGAAATAGGTAATCATGCGTGCAAGACAGACTCACCTTCACTGTCTGAGAGGATGGCTGTCGGTGGATACAACATTTTTGGACATATTGATGGAATTATTTCAGGAAAAGGTGGATGAAAAAATAAAATACAAACAAAACATTCTTGTGCTTTAGCAGCCGCCCTGTAATTGACACGTCTGGTCATAATCACCGTTTCCTTTATTCCTCCTCTCAAGTTAAACACAGAACAATTTGTCCTTTACAGTTTTCCTGTCCATTCAACCTGCGGCTCTAACCTATTGGGTACATAAAACCAAACCCCTCCCTCGTCAAGCCTGACAAAACCAAGTACATAAACCCAACAGCTCTACCATCCTGCCTCCTTCCCCTGGTATTATAGCCAGCAGACACAACAAGCACGATGTTGGGTGTTTACAGGGGAGGGGGCCTTAGCTGGTCCTGCCAGGCGCTTTATGGTCTGGGCTGGGTTGAAGCAGTGAATGGGCCCCTGCCAGTAGCCAGCGGTGGTCAGGGCTATACGTGGGAGAGGGTCTCGGCAGGCAGCTATTGTGATGGTAAACGGGGGTTTGAATGGAAGAGGATGGGCAGGACACACACATAAAACAGAGGAAAACATGAGGAGGGGAGGGAGGGAGGGAGAAGGACACAAACACTTGACCACCTCAGAGATGGACATTCAAACCGTGATGGAGACATAATAAAGACAAAAACCTAGCCAAGGCAATGCAGCTGCCTCCATAAGCACACGAAGGGGCTACAGGTGACTGCACATCAAGGTGCTGCTGAAGCTGCAGAACTTACAGTAAGTCCTGCAGCGGATGATATCACGTGAAAACATTGGCTTATTTGTTAAAAGAAGATGAAAGGTAAATATACTGTTGCACATTTTTTTGGGGGTGGAAACACAAAGGCAGCATGTGTCAGCTGCCTGTCTGGAGCAGGGAGGGCAGAGAAAGGGTTAAAAGGCTCTGGCTGCCTGATAATCCTCCGCCGTTAAAAGCCCTCCAGAAAGACGTGACGTGTGTGAGGTAATCAGTAAAAGATTCAAGTGTGGCTCTGAGTGTACACACACACACACACACACACACACACACACACACACACACACACACACACACACACACACTCTCTCACACAGACACAGAAGCACAAACACCACTGAACGTACAAAAAGGGAGGGAAAAGGCCGACTACAGGAGGGAAGAAAAAGAGAATAAACATTCCTCCTCTCACTCTTTCTCTTTCTCTTTTCTCTTTCTCGCTCAGCCCCTTTCCTTTTCTCCTCCGTTTCTCTCACTCGCTCCATGCTGTGTCAACACAATGTAACAGAAATTTCCACCAGAGTTAAGTCTCGATAAAGCGAACACACACACACACAGCGAGATCCGAGGACGCCTGTTATGACCTTTTTCCTTTTCTTCTCCATCATGTATCTCTGTCTTTTCCTTGTTCTCTTTTTCTGCTTCTCTTGTTTGGGGCACTATCCACACACCATGCAGGCATTTCCCATTGTTAACAGGTGTAATTTAAAAAAAAAAGCAAGAAAAAAAGCATCCTTCTGCAAAATTGTAGTGGAGAGGTAGAACATGTGCACTTTGAGAAAATGACAACTTTGGAAAACTTCAACATAGCAACTGTCTGTCCTCTCCAGCTCTGTCATGGCTAAAAAAAAAAAAAGGATAATTCATTCTGCTGTATTGAAACAGATTATTCTACCATGTATGTCACCTTCTCCCCCTGTGTCTCTGCCTATGCTCCGACATTTCATCCCAAATACATTCATTCAGGATTTGTCATCACCATAATTCTTCCCCCTGCCTGGCTCAGATGGACTAATCAGTCTGTGGCCAACGATATTCAATTGCCCTCCGTGTCACAGCATCAAGCATTCAAAACTTGGCATTTAGATGTTAAATTGACTGTCACTGATAATGGGATTGTGTTCATTCAACCTGGGCGCTATAAGAGGCAGCACAAAGCCTATGAAACTGACAGAGAGAGGGAGGGGAGTGAAGGGTAGGGACACAACTTTGACCTCATTTCCTACTACAGTGCATACCCCGTGTTTAGTAGTTAAGCAGGAAATTTAGATGGTTAGCAGCATGAAAAGTTTTTAGCTAATACCTGCTTTTATTACTCCCTCTGTCCTTACTGGCAAGATTGTGAATCAGTTAATTCCCAACCGTGAACTGACTGTGAACTGAAATTCATTCAGAGGTAACACAATATTTTCTATTGACTATGATACAATATGATACGTTATGATGCTTTACGAATACAATACCATATGATAGAAATTTGAAGGTCCTTGTTCGTAAGATGAGGCAAATGGTATGACAACTCTCCGTGTTTCTTTTCCTGTAACTTATTTTTTAAATTATTATTATTTAGCTGTCTCAATAGCTTGCTCTTCCGATAGTGAATCACTGTGGCGTCTATTCTTGTTGCTAAAGCCGAGGTTACACGTAGGTCAATAGCAAACTACAGCTAAGGCAGCTATTGACCATTTGAGGCAAATAAATGCAGAATGGAACAATTATGCTGAGGTCCATTTTACCCTCTAAGGCAAAAAATAATAATAATAACAATAATTTAAAAATTTGACATCTCATTGTAATATTTCTGATTGGTGTACCTTTGGCCTTGTATCGCAGCATTTTAGTGTCAGTGTTAATTTATGTCCTTCCATGTGAACAAAAGGTGAAAACATGTCTTGGCCACACACACACACACCCACACCCACACCCACACCCACACACACACACACACACACACACACACACACACACACACACACACACACTCTCTCTGTGCCCAGTGCAGTTTGCGGGTAGTTGGCCTCTTCCCTGCAGCCTCCCAGAGGAACATAGATGTTAACTGGCATTGTTGGGGGGCTGAGCTGAGGGTGGTTTTTAATAGCTCATGATTACTCTGGAGAGGGGAGCCCATAATTACAACCACAAATGATTTCACGCCCCTCACCCCCATGATGTGCTCTGAACCTAATCACAGGGAAGCACAGAAGGGGTTTAGCGGAGGAACAGGAGCTCCGACAAAAGAGGTCTTCCCTTTGTTTGCTGACAGGAAATCAAGAAAATGAAATGTGCTGTGCTGTTTTACCAAGTAAGTGCACTGTGCCAGTTTATGGAAAGTTGGAGGGGTTCTTCCTTGTCTACATCTCCAACACATTGAACACATTGATCATACAAGCACCTGAGTTGGAAAAAAAGGTGGTGATGAAAACACAGTTCCTTTATTTCTAGGATGCTACAATGATTGGGTGTATTTTTACATAAAATACAGAGGTCATTTGTAGATCAAGATGTATTATCTTAAAGGTACATTGTGTAGGAATTACTCCCATCTAGCGTTGCAGTTGTAGGCTATATTGCAAACAATTCAATCGTATTTTTCATATTGCATTCACATGAAATTGGGCGGACGGCAGACGGACAACAGCCGCTGCAAGTAACGGCATAAACAAGCCTCTATGTAAACAAGTGGTCCGTCAGCACGAGGCAAAACAATACACGTGACAATATGTTGTCATGGCGATGTCGTATTGTTTACCTGACCCACGTTTTACCGGCTTTCTCTGGACTTCTGTGACTAAAATGACATCTGGTTTGTTACAGACGGCCGTCTGCCTGACTGCAGGTGAATGCAGCATCAGTGTAACGCTCCATTCCTCCTCGCTGTGTTACCACGGTGACTTTTCACAGACGCCACCTCCACCTGAGCCGACAGCTCCGGTGTCTCCGCTGAGTTTCCGTGGTTTCCTACCGTCACGCTGCCACTGAACATAAAAACATGGCGACACCACATGGCAGCCAGCACCGAGCTTACCCGCTCCATGGAGATATGAATGATATGAACGGCTCATTCAGAGCTGAAAGGAACACTTCAGTTTGTTGATGGGGGGGATTACTGGTTAATGAAAAACAGACTTTTGAACGAAATAATCGATTTTCGTGAAAAGATAACAGGAGAAGTTACACAATGTCCCTTTAATATTGGATATTTTAAAAAGGCAATCTTCTGCTTGTGCTTTTCTCATATGTAAAATGTAGGCAGCTCCATTTGGTAAAGTTGGAAATAAAAACAATTATCAAGTTTTATTCACATCTGTTCACTCTTCCTGACATATTACTGTGCCCCCTGCACTTGCTTTGATTACACTGAAGGTTTCTCTCATAGAGACTGCTGATATCCTTTCATCTCCCTCCATTCCCAACCCTTCAAAAGCTTGCGAAGGTTTATTTGCCATTGCCTCATTTGTGCTTGCTTCTCTTCTCCATTAAATGCAGACTAAGGGCTTCGGTGAGACAAGCACAGTGGCGCAACATGGGTAACTGTTGCTTTGTAGAAAGATGGTGCATTTTCACAACAATTTAATGTGAGTATTTCTTAGGAAACTACCGACATCTTGACCTCGGTGTCCTCAAACGTGGCAACAATCACACATACACACACATACGCACACACACAGTAATAGGCGTTCACATGCTTTGATACAACTTAACAATGAGACGGAGTTAGCATTCTGCCCACACATCTCCTGTGCCCAGCTCATGCCAGCCAGCAAGCCAGCCAGACACACTAACAATGGCCAGACTACATGTCCTTAATGGAGGTGCAGACAAACAGAGGAATGCTGACGAGAGGACGGCGCTAACCGTACGTCTGCCCACATCAGCCAGCTCTCAAAAGAGATTGGCCAGGAACGCGTAAACTGGCCCCGCAGGAGTAAAATAGTAAAAAGGGGGCTTCTCTTCGTCTTCTTCTGTTTCATTGTGCGACTTAAGTCTGAAAGACAAAATGCTGGAACGCGAACAAGTGTCCAACACTAACCCGAGGCTGTAACACTGACTTACATTACAGTTACATTTTACAGGCAGTGGCAGTGGAGCAATGTTTCAGTAGTAGTGAACACAACCAGTAGCTGGAGCAGCAGAAGTGGTTTGCAACCTTCTCTTGTGTGACATCCCTCACATCCTCATGTCTCAGATGAACTCAAGCACCACTTCAGTCAGTTGATGAAGAGTTTGAGGAAGAGATGTTATTAATTGCTTCAATCACTTACAACTTTTTGTCATTTTAACCAAGTGTTTATCAGTTGCTTTAATATATTTCCCAGTACTTTAATCATACTTTTTAGTTTTCATTGTTTTTTGGCCATTTCAACAATTCATCCATTGACCTAAAGCTTCTGTCAGTCTTTTACCTTTTTCACTACTTATCTACAACCTATTTAAGATATTTATTTATTTATGTTTCAGCTGTTTAACAGCGTATTCATTACTTTTAACTTCATTTTTATTTCTTCCAAAAATCCAAAATTTTTTGTCTTTGTAATTATTTATTGACTTGAATCACTATTTATCTAATTATTCTTAGCTGTATCTTTTGATTGCTAATCCAGGTCTTTAAGCCAAATATTCATACTCTTAATCACATAAAATTCCGCAAATACTCCCATTAAATTTGTTTGACAAAGCCTTAAACAAGCTGCAGAAATGATTCAAAGCAGAACTCTGGGATGCTGCTGTGAAGTCACTGTGGTATTTACTGAAAGATTTTCAAGCGATGGATGTCTAACTTTAGAGCAGTGTCCCTCGTTCCCTCCAATAAAACACAAGAAACATTTCATCTCACATTTTCCTCATTAACATTTCCCTTAATGATGCTCTCCGTCCTCAGTGTTGGAGCTGCCCCAGCTGCCTCCTTCAGTAGAAGAGTAAACAATCTGAGAGCTCTCTGCGGCTGCAGACACAGACCGCTGTGGCCTGTTACTCTCCCCACCGCTAATTGACCATCGGCCAAAGGACAAACCTCAGCCCTTCTGCTGCGTCCCTCCCCCCACTCTCTCTCATCCTCTCTTTGTGCATCTCTCCCCTCACTGCCACCCTCCTCATCACTTGCATCCCGGTCTTTCATCTCCTTTCTCTATATGTATCAGTTGCTCTGTCACAGTCCACCCTTCCCTTCATTTTCCTCACTCCTCTTTATCTTACATTCCCCTCTCTTCTTTTGCCACCCTCCCCTCTCCTCTGTCTGCCAGAGCTGTCTGCAGTCTTGCATAATTAGCTGGACCGAGCTGCCGCGAGTCTGGTCCAGGTCTGGCTCGGGCTCAACCCGGCTCATTACCGAGAATATGTCTGTCTGTCCTGCCTCCTCCTCTTTCTCCTCCTCTGTGTCTCTTTACCGTCAGCGTCTATAGAGAGTCAGTCTGCGGATTCAGATGGTGAAGAAACACAACAATGTGTCCCTGGGATCAAATGCAAAGACACGGAGACACTGGCTATGTTCACATTAGACTGACAGGGTCCCTTTTCTGGTCCTATGTGGGACAAACTTGTTTTTTGTAAACAGTGAAAAGCACAAATTCACAATTCTGATTTGAATCATGTGGCAAAATTTGGTATCCATAGATGAGGGGCTTAGGTTCGGGGAATCAAAACTGAGAAGAGCAGTAGGGGTGTTTGAGACAGTTCTTTTCAAAACCAAATGTGTTTATTTCATTGAGAACAGCCACAGTTGAAGCCCACGCAGTTGGAACCTCGGTTTTGGAAAGTTACAGAAAAACAGCCATCACAGATCATTCCTGTCTGATGTTTGGACAGAGTGTAAACACGTCCTGCTTTCCACACTTGAACTGGTTCTGGTGTCATTTTATCAGAAGTGTAACATTAACAGCACAGTTCTCATTTCTATACTTCAGTCGAACGCAATTTCAGTGCTTCAATTTGAATCAAATGTACAAATGAGAAATCTAAGCTTCTTTGTCTAATGTGTCAAAAAATGCAATTTTATTGAATTCCATGCCGTATCCTTTCAGTTAGTACCTGACTTTCTATGCTGATTAAATTATGCCTTGGTGTCGTGGCACCACAGACTTCTGTCACTTTTGAAACATCCACAAAACAATCACTTCAGCACTGTCATGAAGGCCTGTGAATGTAACCAAGAAGCAACAGGGAGAACAATTACACAGTCTTTGACTCATACAAATTGCATTATAATGCATGGAGCACTTTGATAGTGACTAAGAAACAGCATTGTCTTGTTCAAAGCGTCACAGTGGACTGTATGTGGAGGCCTGTGTGGCACTACTTGTCTCTCTGTACATTTGGTGTCGTGCTAATGTATCTTTAAAACTGATGAAAGTGTGAAGGTTTGTATTGATGCTCAATGGAAAAAAATGAATAAAATAGAATAGAATAAAAAATAATATACAAATATAGTATCAGTCATCTATATATATAAAATAATATGATAAACCAAATGAGAATATGAATATAAATGATAAAATACAGCAGAACAAAATGTAGAAGACCTTCACAGAGCATACGGGATGCTTCAGTCCTACAGTACTAGGCTGAAAACTGAAGAATTACTCCCATGTGGTTCCATCGTCTGAGTGTTCAATCGAAACTGTCAAGGCTCAAAGGAGAACAAGATGTCGCCAGATAATAAAGTTGGTAATGTAAGTTTTCTAACCAAAAGACTTCTATTTCAGGTGAATTATTTTTTATACCACCAAGGGTAACATTTGTCCAAAATTGTAAAATGAATATATTTCTTTTTCTATTATGACTTCATTTTTCTAACAGTCTTACCTTTCCTACGGTATAGCATGATTACACACACACAGTGCGGTTTAGATAGGAAATAAATCACAATCATCACGCGCTGAATTTCTGTACAAATAGTTCTCCAACAGGAGTTTTTGAAACTGCATGATTTCCACATGAGACAATTTATCTGGAGTGCACTCACTCTGTGGGTGGTCAAATAAAAAAAAATAACAGCAAATTAAAAGCTCCTCCACTGGGACATTTTCAAGAGACACAGCCTGAGCCAGCGCCTATAGTATCAGACAGTTTCATCCATCCATCCATCCATCCATCCATCCATCCATCCATCCTTATTCATGCAGGGTTGTTTGGGGGTTTGAGCCAATCACAGCTTCGTGTCTCATGTCAAAAACATTTTAAGATGAAAACATCTTACGTAAGAACTGGTTGCTTTAAAGAGCTATTTGTACACTTTCTCTGCCTATTTTTTCCAGTAGTGGTGGTGATTTTATTTACAAGAGCTTCAGCCATTGTGGGATATACAAGACAAAGGGCTATACTTAGCCTTGTGGTCCTGCAAGGGGGGCTCTTACTGTAACATTCATGGTAGCTAGTCTGTGCACTATTGCACTATTGTCCTCCCTCTCTGTAAACACATTTTATCAATGAAAATGGAGGAGGACATTACTGGGTCTAAACAGAATCATGCTGATTGTATAAACACAGTAAACTGTTATGGATTCTGAACGGTAATTCGACACCTTCACATCCTCTGATTGACAGTATATCACAAATATTAGAATTTTGATGTTTTTTTGTGTCAATTACAGAGATTATTGTGATCATTGATCATCTCTGACACCATGGATCAGAATGTTCTTGTCATACTAACTCAGGCCCAAATCTGGATTAAAGTATGATGAGTAATGCAATTCACTGCGGTATGTTCAAGAGGAGAGAACAACTGACCCAAGGGTGCACTACAATTGCAGGTCATGCTAGGGTTACATTTTGTTAGGCTACTAATTGGCCATGAAGGGCACACTGCATCATTAGGGACATCGTGTTTACTCTCATCTTGTTTTTTTGTCACAACTCATTCATTAATTGCTGATAATAACAGTAGACATTCTGGACATTATAGTTCATTATGGGCTGGTTTTTGTTTTCAGTACAGCTGACTGGACTTTAACTGAAACTTGATGTGAACTAAGAATTTGTGTCACATCATCAACTTCGTGTGTGGTTCATTTATTTAAACGAGTGGTCTTTTTAGAGCCATGTTTCTTTTATTCATAGTGTTATCTCCCCATGTTACACCACCACCTGTAACCCATATTTTGGCTCATTGTGCTCTCTTCTATCTCTCCCTCTCTCCATTACCTCTTGTCTGTCTTATTTTCTCCAACTCATTTACAACTCTAAGTCGTGTCTTCGCCCCACGGTACTGCCTCTGATCTTCCTCCCCTCTGTCATGTCCGTCCTGTTCTTACTTCGCCCCTCGCTGCATCTCCTCCTCCCTCTCAGTCTCTCTATCTTTCTCCCTCTTCTTTCCCTTTTTTTCTCTTCACCTTTTCCCAGCGGAGGTCTTGGATCGCTTTGTTCTCCAGTGGCTAATTTGACTGTTCTACTTGCCAACCAAGCAGCGGGAGCTTTGCGCGTGTGTGTGTGTGTGTGTGTGTGTGTGTGTGTGTGTGTGTGTGTGTGTGTGTGTGTGTGTGTGTGTGTGTGTGTGTGTGTGTGTGTGTGTGTGTGTGTGTGTGTGTGCATGCTGGAGTTCTCCCCTGCCAGCTGCTGTTATACAACACAAGTTCTTGCCTTTACACTCAAACACTTCACTTGTCAGCAAATAAACACATGCACAGATATACATAACATACACACACAGTTATACATGCACACACACACCCAACAATATCACATCCTTAGTGTCGACCAACATTTTTTGTTTTTAATCACTCATTTATGCATTTGACTGTTACTAACATGGATATGTGCAGGCTTTTCTTCCATCAGCATTCTTGTCAAGTGTGATGAAACGTTAAGTGGTTATACTTCAGGTTGTATACGTTATCTCCGTGTTCGTAAAGATGATCATTATATGAGGTTTAAATTGTATACGTCTCCTCCTCCAGTGCCTCTCTACATGACAGACATGCAGACAGGCGTGAAGTTAAAGCAAAGCAGCGATTGGTTCCAGCGAGCAGTCTAATCAGCCATCAAGCATGAGATCCTTAAGTGGCTCTGAAAAGATGAGACACACACACAGACTGACAGAGAGAGATAGAGAAATGAGTGCATATCTGCTCACGCAAATCACATGCAAATGCAGAGTTAAATATTGAAAGCCACATACAAATACATATGTATAAATCAACAGACACACTGATACCTATCATCAGGCTCTAATGGGACTGATCTGAACCCAGAGCAGCAGAGCACATGATGTGCTAACAGACTGATGTGCTAAGCACATATCCGCACAGAGTCGCACACATGCACAAATACACACACACACACACACAGCTCATATGAGCCTGATATCCTACCTGTCAGAGGCAGGTGTGGTCCCACACGACCCAATCAGTTTTAATTAACCCCTTGTGGTGGAAGGTGGGTGGGGGCGGGTGTGGGAGGGAGACAGGAGAGCGAAGGGAGAGGGAGGGAAAACCTACTGAAGAGAAATTTGTGCTGTCATCACAGGAGAGCCGAGAGAGGGAGAGAGAGAGAGAGAGAGAGAGAGAGAGAGAGAGAGATGGGAATTGACAGTAAAAAAGAAAAAAAAGCATCCCTGAAAAAACATGTCTGATAAAGTGTTGCTTATCTATTCCTGGAAACCATCGTCATAGTTTTCTCAATAAAGAAATAGCCACTAAAAAAAAAGGATCTATTTAATTGTAAATTACAAAACTTCCCTGAAAGGCCAACACAACATAGTACCTATAAGGAAATTTGAAAAAGAAGCGTTTGTTGCTACAGTCATTACATTCCTGTTCTTTCTTACATTTGCATTTATTTGGTTAATTCAGGCCTGTAATCTACATTTTTGCAATGTCGATTTGAAGTTGTGCAAAATTGTCAAAATTTCAACCACAATTCTCTGCAAAATAAATGAACAGACTAGATTCAGCCAATAACAAGATCTGCGTGCTTGGTTGGGTGCTGATAATTAATGCTCTGGGACACATTTTTGCTTGTGTGAAACTCACTCTGCCATCGTTAAACCAAATCCCAAATAAGAAACTCATGCTAATGCATCTTAAAACCCTCATAATAATTATGTGCACACATTTGAATCGTAATACCTGTGTTAAAAACATGTTATACCTTCTCAAACAGGAACAATTTGACATTTCACAGTATAGTCAATTTCAGATATATCAGATTTGCCATATCTCATTTAAAATATAAAAAATAGCTGGTTGTTCATTTTTTATGCCTCTGACTGGTTATTTCTAACAAGGCACCCCAACATAACCCGAATGTGATTATTTTTCCTCCAAATTAATTTTTTTTTTCACCTATGACTGGCACCAGAGTGACGTCATCAGTGAGACTCACACACAGACAACTACCCAAAATGAATGAGAGCTTATGGGGAAAATGAACATGAAGAGTTGTTTTTGTGCCTGAAAATGCACCACAGTAACGAGTGGAAAATGTTCATTATCTGAAGGAGCAAATCAGCCCGGCGGCTCAGAGAGGAGAATTCACTGTTAGCTCCAGAGATCTGGTCAGAGCCTTGGATTTTATAAAGACTGTGGATGGTTTACACACATAAGCTGCAGGACCAAACAAAAGTTTCATGGTCAGTCAACTCTGCTATTCACTGCTGTAGAATGAATACCACCACCAGGGCTGAATTTGATATGAGGCAGATTATCAGTTTGTGACAGCTGACAGAGGAGCAGACTGATGGCCTTTCAATGGAAAAATGTCATGAAGTTATGTTGCGTAATACCTCTCATGATCCCACATGGCTGATCAATAGTATTGATTAAATCCTGAAGCTCTGCTTGGTCACACTACAGTCATTTTGAATAACACTCCAATCTGCATTTAACCGCTGTGCGCAATGAAGCAAAGTGTGTAATCATCACAGTTTGAAGAAAGGTCCATTTAGTAGCTGCTCTGGAACTTTCAGTCACATCTTGTGATCTTCACCCAGTTGTCATGTAATTCTTCACTTTTCACTTTACAGACATCTCTCATCCACTTTGGGTAAAATATTTAGCTTAAAAATTTGCTTTAACGTGTAAATATCAACTGCCGTTTTTTATTTTATGCATTCCTCTTTGTCAAAACCTAGCAACTGCACTAACACTCAGTGTCACTCAACTGCTGACAGTTTGGTCTGATACTAGGGTGTGTTATTCTAAAAGCAGCAAAAGAAGACTTCAGCTCCAAGCTTCAAGCAGAGGTGAGGAGTGGGAAGCAGATGTGTGGTGAGTTCTCTTCTTTCTGACTTCACACAGATTTTTTTTTGTTCACACACATCAATGAGACTCAGTACAACTGAAGGAATTTATTGCAGCACCACCTATATACAGTACAACCTTTTTTCAAATGTGTAAATCTTCTTTTACCTGTAAAATCACTAATATTCCTAAGATACACATTAGAACGACGGAGTATTAGGGCCACATTGAAAAAAAAAAAAAACAGACTTCGAGAATAAAGTCATAACATTACGAGAATAAAGTTGTACATTTATTTGTCAATGTGGCCCTAATACTCCGTCGTACTTTAGCACGTTTAATGGCTTAAATGTAATCATACAGTGTGAACTCAGACAGACAAACCTCTCTGACAGCAGATTTGCACGTCCATATTGTATGTCTTCACACAGTGAGATGGGTATGGGACAAACCTGAGGAGACATGATAAAGGCAGATGAGTCACAATGAGTATGAAAAAGAATTAGTTCATCAAACTTAACCCGAGTAACCCTTGTGGTAGTGTCCACCATCATCATCATCCAAACTGTTCTGTCACCGTCTGCATCTTCCCTGATGAATGAAGTGAAGACAAAGGCATAGGGAAGCTGACATTGACACAATGACAGCCGGGGTTTGTATCGTGTCTTCTTTGCACACACCTTTCACAGACACGCATCCTCACCGACACATTGACCCTGCATCCATTATTGAAGGGTTGTTGGTAAGTGCAACTAAGGCCTGATAGATAGGGTGTCGTGCTGCAGTCATCCTTATGTAATCAGAGGTGATTTCCTGGGGATGAGGTCATGGTCGGTAAACAGACGTCACTGTTAGAGAAACTGAAGGCTGTGACCTACACATGTCAGTTCCCATGTGTGAAGATGAATATTTGTAATGTACAGTATATTTGTAATATTGTAATGTTAAATTCAGATAAAAGGGGCCGTGATATGTGATGCAACTATTGTATGTCATGTGTGTTATGATGAGATGTCTTCATGCTTCAGTGCACACACACAGGAAGGAGACAGAGCTGGGGTAATCATGAGCAAAAGCTACATTTGTGCATGCATTCTGTACTACGTGTCTTTGTGTGTGTTTTGCACGAGAACCCCCGCAAAAGTGTATGTGTGTATGTGTGCTGTCTGCTGCTCCCCCGGTGAGCCAAATGCTCCACTGCTTCACTAAGCCAATCGCAGCTAATCAAATAAGAGCTCTCAGCAGTGCACAGACACAGGGAGAAGAATGGAGGAACAGTGTGTGTGTGTGTGTGTGTGTGCACGTCTGGAGGAGGGGATGGTGGAGGCAGTCTAGTGGCTTCAAGAGGTCCTGGATAGTAGGTGGGGGTGGAAGGACACACACCTGCACCACCTTGGACTGCTGTCAAAGACACACACGGCACGCACGGCTGGATGCACATATTCATGTATCACACACACTCCAACAGACATAACGGTGGATGCATAAATGAAACGCATACATCTGGCGTCTTTGTCCGTTCATTTTACGTTTCTTTTCTTTTTCTATCATCTACATCTCGACTTTCTCAATCTTTTTGTACCACATAGTGGCCTTGAGGGGGAAAAAATCAAATGCTGATGCTGAAATAGTAGAAGAGTATTTCACTGCAAGGTCTAACAGATAGCTGCAGATGGAATACTGATATATTCTAATGTTCTGGTTAAACCAGGATATATACTGCCATATTTGTGTTGTTGTGATGATCGTAAATAATTTACAGACACAGTGGGCTGACAGCTAAGCCTACACAAAGTTTTTTCTGTTTCTGATGGAGGATTCTTGTCAGGAGAGGGATGTGGGGACTGTGAGGCGCAATAGGAGCTTAAGTTAGTCAGCTAATTTAGGCTAATTTTTAAGCTTCAGCCACCATTGTCCTCAAAATACAAGAGGTTATATGTATTATGTCCTTTGAGAAGAGCTAGCCTACGTCTCAAGGACAGATTGGAACCTATAGTGAACAAGACAGGCTGGGGTTATCATGCTAGCTTTGGTAGAAAAATAGACTTGACAAGGTAAGAGTTAACATTAGCCTTGTTTTCCAGTACTGGAGACAGTTCTTAGCCAAGGAATGAAGTGTGATGCTTCTTTGAATCTAGACCGGTCAGTAAATAGCTGCCAATGCTAACTAATTGGCTACGATGCAATGGCAAAAATGTACAAATAGAACAAATAGCTCCTTCAACCTTCAAGTCACATGTTGCCACTGAGAGAGCAGGAAAGCTCTGGTCAGTTAGCTGAAAGTAAACAGCTGAAATAGTTTGCTGAAAGTAATTTATGGCATTATAATGCAAACTTAAGCTTCAGAAAGAGAGAAATACGTAGATACATTTGAACAGAGAAGTAAACAATTCAAATAATAAAAAAAGAAACATAAATTGTATCTATCACCCGAAGTAGGCTAACACGAGTGTAAATTTGACCAGACTTCTATCTGACCAGACTTTAATAACTCTTATGTCACGTTAACTACATGAATATTAATTGAAATCTCTTACATAAGTGTCATTGAGGAGTTTTTCTCATAGGGTTATTGGGGACAACACAAAAACAGTATAGGGATCCACTGATCTAGGTGACCAACCAGCTCTGGAGCAGCTTGTCTGTCTCACACAAGACAACAAGTTGCACATTGTACTTTGAACCTGGCGAGATAAATTGCAGAGCTACGATGTGCTCCTCAAACCAGGAGTTTTCTGGCTGAGAATCCGGCAGCGCAGCAGGCCAGATTGAGAGGGTTGGTCCAGACTTGTTTTCTGCTCTGCTCCTTGGCACCGACGCTGACGCTGTGTGAGTGGCAGAGCTCCAGTGCCGTCCTGGCTCGCTTTCTACACTCTCATCCATGCTCACCCTCCTGACACGCTGCCCTCTGGCTAGCCCTCTGTGTGTGGGCATGAGTGTGTGAGAGTGTTTGACCGTGTGAGGGTTGATGCACTTGTCTCTGTGAGCCTGAGTCATCTGTGACCGCCTTTAGTCTGTGTGTATAATTGTCGTTTATGTGTGTTTTGTGTGTATGTGTGGCAGCTGTGTGCCCTCCTCCTGTCTGCCGGTGGGACAATCAGCCGCTCCATGCGACCACAGAGACCAAAGGCACGGGGCAAGAATGTCTTTCAGTGTGGTGGATGCCAAGCTCGACACACACACACACACACACACACACACACACACTTACACATAAACCAAAAGAACACACACACACTGTATATGCTCGCACACACAGGTTGCTTTTTGATTTGCCCAATACAATTTATACAGTTGTATCATGAATCTTGCATGCATGCTCTTTAGACAGTTTGACTGATGCTTTAGGAGTGCATACTGAAACACAGGTATCAGTTCATTTTAATGGAACCATGGGACACATAGAAACAAATAGAACTGCAATTGTAACTGATCAGAAGCTGCTGAGACCTGAAGCGATAAAGGTCACACAGGTCATTCTGATGTACATATACACTGTGTGTGCGCATGGGAATTTGGAAAAAGGAAGATCACAGTGAGTTGACTGAATGGTATGCAAGACAGTATACCATTTTAGTAGTCCATATAAATAGTTTTTTTTTAAAAGAAAGGAAAATACAAAGATACAAAAAAAATGTGCATTTTATAAGATATGCAGGCTATTGCACCAATGCCACCTTAAAGGATATGATTTGATTAGATTTAATATGACACATGCAGTATAATTTGAAGCAACAGTGTTATATGATACACACAAAACAGCAGAGCATGCCATAATATGATTAAAAAATGATTAAAAGAAATAATTACAATCAATTTGATGTAATTTAATACAACAGACCGAATCCAGTGCAATATAATAGTATGTGCATTGTGCTGAAAACACAATACCATGTAATAAAGTTGTACATTAAGAGCTAATTGGAGACAATGGGACATATGACACCCATCATTTTCCCAGAAGAAATTCAATTCACAACACCAACACAAAGCAGAAGTGCAGGAGTGGCCACTGTTGACGGTCAAGTGATCTCCCTTTGACTTACTCAATAATGCCATCGGAGAAGCGTAGTATCCACTGCAGTCAGTGGACAAACATGCTTGTACTGAGAAGGTTCTCCACAATATAGCCAGAGTAACAGCAACATTGTAACTGGAAGGCGGGCAAAGAAGTACAGGAAAATTGTAAAGGTCAAGGCCCTCGTGGAAAAGGCACTCAGAGCACTCAGGAGCATAACGGATGTAATGGAAATGGTTTATGATGTTCTTGCGCCCTGCAGCAAATACCCAATCTTGGGTACATTTTCCACATGTTCATGGTACCATCTCTGGAGAGAATCATTACTGAGAGAGTAAAGGACATGGAGAAAAAACATGTGGACTATGAATGTGACAGCAGCCTCTTCGGCCATAAAGAAGCTCTATATGTAATTCTAATTGCTAAGTAAGAGTGTGCAGTTGTATCTGTGCAGACTCATTTTCACCCCTGTATTTGCCTGCGCAACATGCTCTGAATGAATAAAATTAGCACATCAAAACTGGAACAAAATCTGGAGGGTTTCTGTCTGGGTTCATTCAAGGTGTTCCAGTCTTCATTAGTCTTTACCACATTTGTAAGAATAAAGGCTCTTGTGGACAAAAAAAAAACTGCCATGGATAATGCCAAGATACATTCAGTTCTTATAGTAATGACCTTGTTTATATTGTATATAAACATTATGTGCATACTACAACCACTTAGGCAAGTAGGTAAAACCCTAATCTCTGTAAATGAAAGAAAACCCCCCTTCGCCATACTACAATGCTGTCCTTTTATTCTAATTTACCATCCGCAGTTCCTTTCAAAATGGAACAGGCAATCTAAATGGAAACCTAATTAGCATTTCATGCATAAACAACAGTCTTCTAGAAAGACTATTTAGGTGTATTTCCTGCCTTAGTCCCTCCTCCCCACGCAGACCAGTCTGGACAGGCATTAATGGATGGTCTTTCTGCTGAATATCACCCCAGTCTTTTTCCCTTATCAATATGTGATGAGGGCTTGGAAACCAGAGCTGGATGACAATTTCCCATCAGTTGGGGGACAGGTGATGGGGACTCTGACTTGAGGTCTTTTCTCGATATGTGTGTGATTCCTTTTCCTCCCATGCACCGATGAGGACATTTCATTCATCGGTGTGATCTAACACTTAACCTGTACATGTAATCACACACATTCAGGGGTTCCTCTGGGGCTATAAAACAGGCTTAGGGCGTTTACCCGCTGCCACTTTTTTCTTTGTGCCACAATGAAGGATCTAATTAGTGAGGGCCCCCCCATCATGTGTCTTCTATCTGCTCTGCCCCATGAAGAATGGCTCTGTGGCTATCCCCAATAAATGAGGAGTTGAACCCTGTGTCTATGTCACGCAGGGAGGGGTGCTTCTTTAGCAAAGCTGGTTGACCCTGTTCATGCCTGACTCTAATCAGGAGCTGTCCAGAGGGTGCCATGATGGCAATAAAAGACAGAGTACACCATCTTCTTTTCTGCTTTTGCCCTCCTCTGTGTATAACCCGCCCAAGCTAACACACACATACACAGCGCCTGATGCAGAGCCTCCCAGAGGGGCACCAAGGAGGAGGTTATAAAGCATTATAAGCCAGGTTAGACTACAGTGACAGCCCAGCTTGTTCCTTCTTCTTTGAGCAGGTCCGCGTGCTGGGCAGTCCCAGCCTCTCATCCGCCGTGCTGAATAGAACCACGGGGCCCTGGCTCCACAGAGATAGTGTTATCTGGACCACCACGGGGCTCCCATCGCAAGCCGTGTACACACACACTCAGCGGGCAGCGCACACATCAGCGCGAGAACAGACAAAGAAACCTGTGGACCAACACAAACATTATGGGCTTATAATGTAACCACACACACAAGCAGATGTGTACACGGCTGCAGACAAACAGAGACAAATGGGAAAGTTCACACATTACACACACACACACACAGTGTAACATATGCCTCTTTAACCTTCAACTTGACAGAGATAGTGGCAGTTCTTCAACTCTGGAGAAGAAGCTGCTGATAAAGTTGACCTGTCTAGATCTGGTAAAAAGACAGTGGCGTGTAGCTGCCACAGTCTCAGCCTCTCTGTCAGCTGGAGCGATTTTCTCTGTGTGGTCAGCGGTCGCACGCCTCGGCCTCGAATCTGGCTGTTGCCCCTGCTGTTTTTAGGAATCTGAGTTATTCCACCCATTCCTGGAGATCTCCACACATGACCTGTTGGAGCTGAGGGGGGGCGTGAGCCAGAGGGATGCGGATAAGCCGCATTTCTCCCCTTTTCCCTCAACAATTTCAATTAAAAAGAGATTTGAGGTGGAAAAGCACATTTTCATACGGGGCTTGCAATGAAAATCCTGGAAAAGGTTGAGAAGAGATGTGGTGCAAGGTTTTGAGGGCATTTTCAAACATCCACAAGATTTATCAATTTTCTTAAGGGAATATAGGTGCAGTGTCTAAGTGTACCATTCATGTGGATGCATGACACTGATTTTAGAAGAGTCTATTTACATGAGTATGTAATTGCCTCTGCATCACTAAAGTTTTTCTGACACTGATATGTATTTATTCTTTATTCTTCCCGGCTGCAGCACTATGATTTTGGTCTTGGCTGAAATAAATGAGGGATGGATCCATTTGGCATGAACTTTTTATATGCTCAGGCTCCCCAGAGGATGAATCTGACTGACTTTAGATCGTCTGCATTTTACTGGCACCAAGGAATTCACTTATTCAGTGTAATATCGACATATTGGTGCATTCATGCTCCTCCTCCCCAGAGGATGAATCATCTTCATAGTAATGGTTTGGAGTAAAATGCCCACTTCACACAGTCATTGGCTAGCTGTGCAGAGGTCAGAGAAAAGTTCCTCTCTCGAGATCCCTTAATTTATCACCCAAATACCTGTGAAACCTTTAATGTGCAACACCATGAATTTATATTAACTGAGACAATCTGAAAATGTGCGCTGATATTGTTAGGCGCATGACGTCTGTCCGACTACCTATTTCTCTGACTTCCCATTTCTCCCACCATACATTTCTTTATTTTTGTGTCCAGTAGTCCAACCTCCCATTTTTCCAACTTAAGTAACCCTAACCCTAAACCTAACCCTAACACTGTAGAATAACTCGGATTAACGGGTAGTCGGAGGAATGAGCGGTCGGACTTTTGGGCGGTCGGACTGACGTATTCTCCCCGATTAGCATGTTAGCATTTTGAAGTATGTTGGCTGGTTTGGTTGTAGCTAGCTCAAGGCATTGACTCAGTACAGTCTGTAGGTTAGCGGCTAGCATGGTTGCCATTATATTTCGTGTTTACTTGTAGCATCTCATTGAAAGGTGAAAAATTCTCCCTAAGTTAACAAAGGTCAAAGGTTACTTATGAGCCTGAGTAATGATCATAGAGTTGAACACCCACTTCACTGACTACCTACTGCCAAAGGTAGACTTTGCTATTGCTACATCTTCGACTAGCCTATATCTACTACAGGCTGTATATCAACCCCTGTGTAAAAGGCGAAACATGTTCAGGCCTGTCTGTGCTGATTAATGATAAACCCTTATAGATCTCTTATCTATAGAGTGCACACACACAGAGCTATTAACCCAAACAATAATCCTGGCACCTATAGCCTACCCATTTCCCCACATCTTCTATCTCTGATATTTCACATGGACAAGTGAAGGATACATGTTGAGTTACTGTTATTTCTTTAATTGACACCATTTATTGCATCAAGGCATGATTGCATTTTTAAACAGCTTAAAAAAAGTACAAATGAAAATAACATGGTAAGATTAAAGAGTCCGTATCAAACTTGATCAATATGATACAATAAGAAAATCTGGCCTTTTGAGTTTTTTTTTCTTTTTTTGTATCTCCTCATCATTTGTCACCCCAAACCAGCAGTTATTATTCCATACATTAGTTGAAATTCAGATTTGTGAAAACAAACCATACAAATAAAAAAAGACATAGGCCTACACCAAAGTAATCAATAAAGGACAAAAATAATCCATCACTAGAGACGCAACTCTCTTCTTATTAATGAACACAGAAACACAGATGAACTGCATATTCTTTATCAACAAATTTGGCGAAATATAATCAACAAATGCCCACTTACTTCCGTATACATTTGGAAAGAAAAACTGTATATTTAAGCAAATAAAACTTATTGCAGTATCGAGTTCATTGTTCAAAAAGAAACTGATATGGACAATTACAGCATATATGCATCATATTTCATTATGGTCAGTAAACATCAGAAAACACCATTTTAATACCATAAAAAAAACTAAACATCCTGAAAAAAAGCTGTCTTGCTTCCCTAAAACTGCTGCCTATCAAAGTGCATAATGTTCGATTTCATGACTCGATTTTAGGTCGGCTCCTCTTTTTGCTTTGCAATACATAACTGTAGACAAATGGCAAATGTTCCTGCCCAGCTTCTCGCTATATATACTTTAGTGAATATATATTAAATCAACTATATAACAAAGTCATAAGTGACTGATTTCTAATCTCAGACTAGGAATTTAAACGTTTTCTTGTATCCATCCTGCTCTGATAGCTTCATCTTTCATCATCACACGCGACATATAGACAGTTGAGATGAATGGCTGCTTTCACTGCATGTTAGTAAAAAATGTTAAATGCTAATGTAGCAAAATAGAATCCTGTTTGTCTTCGGAGACCCACTGTGACAGTGCTTGCTTGAAGAGAGTGCTTTGAAGGAGGGTCGTAGGGTTTTCTTCACTTTTCTTCTGTCACTGGGGACAGATCGCTGATGTAGCTTATACAGTTCAGTCCACTTCAGCACTCATTTGAAAACATTCTCTTATTACAAACCTCCTGTATTTGAGCTCTTATAGTTCCCCGTGGAAAAATCCAACTTAAAAGATGTCCTCTTTTGTGCACACAGTTAAGCTTTTCATAATTTTTCTCCCCGGTGAAAAAGCCATTTGACAGAGGGAGATAATCCTTTCTTGGTCTGCATGAAACTTTAATTTGGTTTATCGAAGTTACTCTGTTGTTTTGTCATTTCATTGTGCCCGATGTACCAGCTCTGCATCACGTTACACACCGCTTCCTGTCAATCCCCTGACATCCTCAGGAAGAAAATTGGGCTGCGTGCCAGGTGATAGTCTGTAATCATGTTACCCAACAAGATTTATAGTTAGATCAGTGTCTTTCATTAAGGGCATCTTTGTTAGCAGGGTTTGCAGTTCAAGTTTAAGATAGGTTCAACATGATTGTGTTTGTAATTTAAGAAACACAAACAAAAGAAAAAACAAGTAAATGTTCCAAAAAATAAATTACAGTTGTAGTGTATTGCAGGATGATTGGAGGAAATGTAGAAATAACCATGTGTAGCTCTGTCTCCAGTGTTATCCTTTTGGGAGTGATAATGGAGTTGGACCAACAATCAGAGATGTTTAGATAATTGGGTGTAAATTATCAGAAGTCATTGAGGTTTAGGGTCAAAGGTCACAGGTAGGCCTCCACTCGCTCCCATGGCTGCATCTCTGTGAAGAAGCCCTCGCACAGGCCAAAGCCCTGATCCAGTGTGAGAGGGATGGCCTGCGCCTCTTCTTTGATCTCCTCCCAGGGCTGCAGCATCGCCTCCTCGGGCTGCTCCGGGAACAGCGTGGAGGGCTCGTCGAACTGCTGCAGGTGGTGGTGGCTCTGGAGCAGCTGATCCTGGTCCAGCTGCTGAGGATGCTGCTGCGGCGGCTGCTGCATGTGGAGCTCTCCCATGCTGACCGGCGTGCACTCCATCGAAGCGGCGCTCAGGTCCATGTAACCGTAGGACTGCTGGTGGTGGCTCAGGTGCTGGCTCTGGCCCATGAGGTCCCCTCCCCCACACCACCTCCCCAGCACCGCAGAGTGCTGCCTCCCCTGCATGGAAACCTCCATCTCACAGCCGAGGGAGCTCAGCGCCGTGTTGATGTCCAGATCCTCAAAGGTGCTACAGTTCCCGCTGAGAACATCGTCGAACACGGACGCCAGGTCAAAGTCCCCCCTCAGGATGTCTGCTCTGTGGGCTTCTGTTGCTAATAGAGGGGATTCAGTCACCCTGGTGGCCTTGTTGCTGTTTTTAGAGGGCAGGTGCTTCCGTTTACCGCCCACCTCCTGGTAAGGGCAGCCATTTTGGGTGCTGTGATAACCCTGGACCAGTTTGTTCTGTCTGTGCGTGCTGCTGCCGCCGTTGTAGTGGCTGGCAGACATCCTCCTGCGCTTGAAGATGCCATTGACAAACATGTCAGCGTACTGAGGATCAATCTGCCAGAAGCCTCCTTTCCCTGGCTCGTCTTTCTGTCTGGGGACCTTCTTGAAACACTTGTTGAGGGACAAGTTGTGACGAATCGAGTTCTGTGACATAGAGAAGGGGGGGGGGGGAAGAGGATATTTAACGTGATCCCATTGGCTTTGAGCAAATTTGAGTTAGTCATGCAAAAAATGGAAGAAGACAGTTTTTGTTTGAAAGGGTAGAGAATGAGAGAGGAGGTGGGTTGGGGAGGAGGAGGAGGAGGAGGAGGGGGGGGTATTGTTGTTGTTTGTATAGGAAAGCAAATGTACCTAATGAGGCTTTCTAGTAACAGGCAGCTCTGTGCATTTCAAACATGATCAGCTGTGCTTAGCTGCCATCTCTCTCAGGAGCCCTCATTAACACACATTCAGGCAGCGCACACACACACACACACACACACACACACACACACACACACACACACACACACACTAGAGTGCTTTCTCCACACCATCACCAGTCCCCTCAGACAAAAACCCAGTATGAGCACTCTCCTGGAAGATGGAAATTTCAGACCCTGCTTTAAAAACACTAAACCATCAGAGGCTACAGACACAAAGCTAGACACTAATCCTGAAGAGAGAGAGAGAGAGAGAGAGAGAGAGAGAGAGAGAGAGAGAGAGAGAGAGAGAGAGCTTTTCAAATTTCCTACATCTTGTCATTTTTTTTGTTTCCATACACTTGTATAGAAATGTTGTTTTTGATGCCCTGCAGTCTAAAGACTTGGTGTCTGATGGTGACACTGGAGTCAACTGCTCACCCTTCCCTCCCTCACCTCGCCATTTATCTGACTCATCAATAATAGAAGGAGAGTTATCCGGTCTCGGTTATAGCTCTACCTGCCAGCTGGGCTCCGCGTGTCTGTAGTAGCAGAAATTCTCTGTTATCCAGTTATAGATGGTGGACAGAGTCACTTTGGGCTGCTTGCTGGCCTGCATGGCCATGCAGATGAGAGAGGCGTAGGAATATGGCGGTTTGACTTTAGGGTTGGTTTTGTAGTCGACCTCCACCGGCGGGCTGGCCTGGATGGGGATCTGTGTGTAGCCGGATGCGGGATGTGCGCAACTGGCAAACCGCGGCGCAGTGGTGGAGTCGCTGCCGGAGGTAACGGGGCTCCCGAGGTACAGAGGCATCCCAGTGGCGGCGGTGTCCCCGGCCGGAGGGCTGGACGGAGAGTCGGTGCCTCCTCTCGGGAAGCCGAGCCGCTTGAGAAAGAGGTGCTGCTGGGAGGACGGACAGCCCGGCCCCGGTCCGGCGCCGTTGGGTCGCTCCGGGTCCGCGCTGAGGATGGAGAAATTCTGGAGCCAGTGGAGGCTGGTGAGACTGTCGTCAAGGGGGGCAGAGTCAGACCCGGTGACCGGATCCTCCGGGTAGACCGCCAGCCATTTCTCCTTAAACTTGTTAGCGATGTCGGGGCTTGTCAGGACCGGCATCCTGGCTCTGTGCGCTCGGTGGGGGGGCTGAAGATGACCGGAGCACCAAGGATTCAAATCAGCATTTAAAGTTTTTCCTTATCTTGAGGCTAAAAATATATTTTAAAAAAGTAGATAAAAGAAAAGATGCAGTTAATGAAATGTCCTATCCAAGTCATCCGGGTAAATCATTCTTTATAAATCCTCATGGAGTAGCCAAGGCAATTTGTTTGGTCAAAAAAACACCCAAAACAAATATTCATCCCATAAATTGCCAAATGATGGGTAATGTCCCTACCTCAGGTGCAGCCTCTTCAGAGGAGATGTTCTATGTGCACCTGTTGCAGTCCGTCCCTGCCTCTCCTCTCCAAGGACTCAGCGGCGCATCCAGTCTCTGCGCAACAAGTGCGGCGGGGGGAGGGCGATGAGCATCCAGCAAACCATCCAGCTCACAGGGAGGAGGAGAAAAAGAGGAGAGAGGCGCCACTCAGGACAGATCCATGTCGACTCAGGTATGACCGGGCTGTTACTCCTCCGAGCGCTTTGCTCTGTGTGAGTGGTCTGTGGTCTGTGGGAGGTCAAGACGTGACAGAGTGTGTGTGGAGGTTGTAAAAGAAGTCGCTCTTAAAGCCCAAGAGACTGCCCACCATCCCTTTAAACGCCTGGGGGGGGTTTTTGATTGGCTGGCTATCTCTGCCTCTCCAGGTTTCATTACAAGTCTCTCTCTCTCTCTCTCTCTCTCTCTCTCTCTCTCTCTCTCTCTCTCTCTCTCTCTCACACACACACACACACACACACACACACACACACACACACACACACACACACACACTAGCCTATCTATCTATCTATCTATCTATCTATCTATCTATCTATCTATCTATCTATCTATCTATCTATCTATCTATCTATCTATCTATCTATCTATCTATCTATCTATCTATCTACCCTATAGCTCCTATAGAGGTTAGACGAGACTATAAGTGCACCACACTCACTAGGCTGCTATAAGACCAACCGGTTTCTCATCTCTGCGGCTTTAATCTCCGTCTTGGTGTGAAATGTGACCTCTGTGGAGCGCGTCACGGCCCTCCCGCTGGCGCTGAAAAAGACGCGCCACAGGTCCCGCTTGTAGCGCACTTTTGCACCTGCAAGGCAAAGGCAGCGCGCTTGTAACTGGCAGTCCGAGCCTGTGTTTACCACGGCTGGACGGTATGGGCGTCACTGTTAATGTTTTCTAACGTGAAAAGGCAAATATTCTAATTGAATTTGTGAAAAGACACGTTGCGCATGTTCCACTGGTCATCTTTTCTTTTTTTTTTCTAGGCTAATGTTAACCAGATTGACATTTTACCAGACATTTCTCTTGACCTTATCACAGGCCTTGTCATGCTGCAAGAGTGGAGCATATTAAAAGTAACGAAACAATTTTTTTGAAAGGGGTTCCCATTAGCAGTCAAGATGCACCATTTTAATAAAATCATTATAACTCTTTACAGATGTATGTATCCCAATACTACAGCGATTGTGTGCAGAAGCTCATGGTAGAGCTAACGTCAATCACGGGGGAACACTGCCATCCAGTGGATTAGGAGGCCTACTGCACTGCAGCTGCATGCACCAGAGGGCCAGACCACCAATTATAAAGCACCCACCAGTGCACCAGACAGTCCTGCACGTAACGGGCCCTGAGGGGGGAGAAGACGCCTTACAACCAGGGGAAAGCACTGAACCTGTGGCTCTGTGTGAGCCAGTGCTCAAGATTATCAAATGAAGCCCACCATGCAGATCACGGACAACGGCTGTGGGCAGTTTATGTTTTCACTGCAATTGTCACGGATCAGACGGCTCTCACTCAAATGCAACCACTGCAATGGATTATCTGTACCACTCTCTTAAATATTTATATTGTACAGTTACACACTGTTTATAGTACTATGTCTTCATCTTGCTTTAATTATTTCACCTTGTAAGGAAGATGCCTATGACCTTTTCAATTTTGAATATTAAAATCAACAATAACAATCTTACACAATTTTCTTTATTTCCTACACAGAACACTGGGATGTTTACTGTACAGAGTTGGGCCTTAGTCAGAAGTTTGTGCTTATAGCAGTGGTAAAGAGCTTTACACAATGATTGACATTGCCACAAGTCAATGACCATTGCGGGGGCACACAGGGTGGCCAATCAGATTGCAGGGGGGGCAGGTGCCCCCTTGTGCCACCATGGAAAACCCACCCCTGCTCTGTAGCCATAGAAAACATGATGTACTAGTGTATATGTGAGGATATAAAGTGTTTATGAATGCATAAGTGACAACATGATTTGTACTGTAGTTTAGGTTTGTACTACTGGCTTCAATGTCTCAATCATGGAATGGTCTCCACAAGCTGTTGCACAACACATTTGATTGTAAAGTGTATGTATGACTTAATAATTATATAATCATGTTGTGGTTGGTTACTGATGTCCATATACATAGGACATAGTTGCCGTGGCCTGAACAGATCTCACATCTCCTGTAAGTCCAACATGGCATAATGAAACACTGAGTGACTGTGGTGCTGTGGCCTACTTGCATTAATGATGGTACTTGCTCCCAAAGCCTGGGGATATTCCATACAGTATGCACTGTCAGCCATCTCTCTTCCTCCCCAAACAGATTTCATCCATACATCTGCTGAGGTTAAAGAGTTAGTGTGCGGAGGCTGACAAGGGCTGACATTCAGTGTCTGGCACCGGGGGAAGGATGAGAATGCTGCAACCCTCCAAAAGCCAGGATATGTCAGGCCAGCTGTTGCATCCCGTCAAAGAAACTTGATTTTTAAAATGTCTCCAGGTTTGTTCAGGTTCTTGACAAAGGGTTTGCTGGTGAGATGGGTAAATGTTTGAACAGCTGTTCTTATTGTTGCCAGGCTTCACACTGTCCTCCAGCAGGAACTAAGCACACATACAGTATGGCTATAGTGCACCTAATGGGTTGAAAGCGGGTCCTGAGGACTGATACACCACAATGTATTTCTTGTTAATAGCACCATTAACCTTTATAAGGGTTTTAATTCAGAAAGTCCCTTCATTTATATCCTTTGCCTGGCTGTGAAGCTCACATATATTTTTTGGGCAAAGTGGAGGACCAACTGATGACCACATCAGCATATTTGAGTAACTTGCACACAGGTTAGATGTCTTGAATACTCCTCAGATATTGTACATTAATCATCATAAGGAATGCTGGTTAAAATTGATTGTTACCCCCCTTTGACTGGATTGAAAGGTCGTGTCCTTAAATCAAGGTAAGTGCAAATAAGTGACACAAATGAAGCAGTACCAGACTACACCAGAAGTTATAATAGAATATAAATATGTAGGCTACTCTGAAATCCCCAATATAGCCTACTAAGTAATGTAAAAATATGAATGTATTACCTTGGAAGATAATGACCTGAAATTCACCTAGTGTTACAGTAAATGCTCAGTTGCTTCTTTCCACCAGCAGGTGTCTCTCATTTCAATCTTTCCTCGGCTATATGTCATGTTTGTGGCCATAGTTGCTACAAACATGCCATTGATAAAAGAGTGTTTACAGTTTACAGTTTTACAGTCTATGGCCACAACTCAAAGCTATCTGGGGGCTCATTTTACACACAGCCTGCTCATAAAAAACGATTCCTTCGAAACCTAGATAGGCTATTCCTTCACTGACCCTAATCCTTAAAATGGAAATGGTAAATGGAAAAGCAGGTTGTTTTTGACTTTACAGTAACAGGGTATTTTCAAATATAGCCTAATAAAACAAGCGAGAGGTATTTAATATTATCTCAGTGCAACTCTTGATGTATTATTCATGCACTGTCTGTCAGGTGCAAGACGTCACAAATGACTGTATTCCGTCCATGTAAAAAAAAAAAAAAAAAAAAATCACACATAGGCTACTGACAAAAGATACAATCGATTCATTTGCTCATTCATTTCAGTCATTTATAATTAGGCTACAAGGTAGCCGCTATGATGCAACGGAGATGTAGAATGAAGCAGGAGATGAAAGCTATTATACGATTACACTATTACAATGTGGTTTTATATTGAAACCTGTGTCACTCAGTATCTAACCTGGTGTGGTGTGAACCTCAGTGGAATTTCCCTGCAATTCATTTCTGCAGCACGTCTGTTTCTCCGTTTGTTACTACAACAAAGGAGAGATGGTTATGAGACAGGGTTGTAGTACCACCGCAGTCCGCACTTATGTGTGCAGATAAATAGATAGCAGCACTGGTAGGACACACACACAAACACACAGGCAGTTTTATGAGATGAGGCATAGATGTAGCGCTTTTGAATGTGCACCCATGGCCGTCGGCTGTCCCTAACTTAACTCCGAGCGATGTAATTGGCGATGGTGGATTTGTTTACCATATTTGGCAAGATAGTGACACAGCGCGCCTGGGAATTGGACGAGAGCAGCCGTCATTCACAAAAGTCTGCCTTCTTGAGCTTTACAAACAAAGCGAGTGCTCACGGGAGTTGTAGTCCAAAACAAACCCTTTCTGGGATTCCTCGAGTGGGCATTTACCCCCCTTGCGGCAATTTCAACGCCACGCGTGCACCGTAGTTTTAAAAACAGTCGCTGCCGTTAACTATTTTCGATTAATGTGTCTTTAAGTATCCACATTACGCCTCGTCAGACGGCTAAAGACACGCCGAGCCGAGACCCTCGGTTTGCAGCATACAAATCCCACCGGCGTTGCTCTCTCCTGATTGGCTGCGTCCTCCTGTCAATCACGTCGTGTTCCTTCCACTACCGCTCCTACAGTAAATATTTGTGTTTGCTCAACCGGCTGTAATGGTGGACGACTGAAGCAGAGGGACGGAATACAACTAGAGTGAAGAAAGAGAGGAAAAACGGTCGAAAGTCTGCTTCAGAGCCAGCCGCCGCGAGTAGGACACGGGCTTCGTCGAAAATGGATGAACTCAAACATCAAGTCATGATTAACCAGTTCGTCCTGACGGCGGGTTGTGCGGCAGACCAGGCGAAGCAGCTCTTGCAGGCGGCACATTGGCAGTTCGAGGTAAAAGAAAACAGAGACCCGTTGGGCTCGGTGTCGGCTCGGTGTCGTTAGCCACACAGCCAGTGTTTATATCTGACCGACCGGTAGTTTTTACCGGACCTCGCCTGTCTGCCTCTCACCACTTTTTTTTATTTTTTATTTTTTTAATCCTCTAATTCAACACAAAACAAAGCGTTAGTGTTAGCTATGTTTCTGATTGATATGGCCGGGGACTCGGTCCACTTCAAAGCCACCAACTTTTGCTTTTATTTTAAAGTGGACACATGTTTGCTTTAGCCGGGGACTAAATCAGTAGGGGACACACAGAGTCATGCAGTAGGGCGAAGCGTACAGCCTGCATATCCAATTAGACTTTACTCTAGATTAAATACTATAATCCGACACATGACAGCGGTGAACAGGCGAGGCCAGCGAGTGCTATTACGCAATAAAGATGACCGCCGTGTTGTATCGACTAGCCTACAAAACAGTAGTCTGATACATTATTGTTTGGTCTGCGGTGAACCCAATATAGATTCAGCTCGAAACATTTCGTCGCAGGCGGGTGTATTGTTTGGGGTTTTATTTGTATCAACACACATGAGCGACGTTTGGTTGCATTATTCGCCTTTAGCTGTGGTTAATACAGCTACAGTCTGTCAAAATCTAATTAATCATTTCTGTGTTTTTGTTATAGACTGCCCTCAGTGCCTTTTTTCAAGAAACAAATATTCCATATGGCCATCATCATCAAATGGTGAGTGCGAGGAGGAGGGTGTTGTGACAATACACTCTTACACTAGTAATTCATATGAATAATTAAACATGATT
Organism: Trachurus trachurus; assembly: GCF_905171665.1. Taxonomy (NCBI): domain Eukaryota; kingdom Metazoa; phylum Chordata; class Actinopteri; order Carangiformes; family Carangidae; genus Trachurus; species Trachurus trachurus. Next base: position 19,360,271 of record NC_139913.1, on the reverse strand, counting down.
TGATGCATGATGCTATTTCTTTAAGGGTACTATGTTGCATTGGGTGGGATGTGGGCCGACAAACCAGCCCTTATAGGCCAGGAGGAATGATGTTGTACTAACAATAACAAAGCACATGTCGGCCATGTTGTGAGCTTCCAGAAATAAACACACAGGCAGGCATGCAGCAGCAGCAGCCACACTCAACTGAGAGAGAGAGAAGGGGGGGCGGGGGGGAGAGAGACTGAGTGTCATGTGTGCACTCTCATGGATAGTCAAGGGAGAGGGAATGATAGATGTAAATATAGGAATTTCCACATTTTTCATTGCATCAACCACTGTGCTTAACAAAAGGAGGATCCCCCCTTTTTATGCAGTTTCTGGGTAATAGAGAAAAGAAAAGTCTAATTCCAGGAAGAAGACAGCTACCTCTCACAAATAGACCCTTGTGCTGTTGCAATTGCCTTGGGTAATTCAGTTGTTTCACCCTGATTGGGTTGTTACAGCCCCCGACACGACACAGTTTGACTTGAGACTTTTAGGACCAGACAAATCGGAGAGGAGGAAGCTGGAAGGCGTTAGGGCCGTTGGGGACTCTCCGCACACATACACACAGACAGGGGTTGGACATTATGAAACACTAGCAGTATTTGGGCTTTTAGCAGCAGCCCACTTTGGCAGCACACAAGCCTTTGTTTGCAGCTGCATGCATGGCAGCATCCAGCAACAGCTGCCTTTTGGAAGAGCCTGATGTGGATGTTAGGGGATTTGGAGGGGTGGGGGGGGGATTGTTGATCATTTATTTTAGCTCACTCAAAGCTCACCCACTGTGTGTGTGTGTTTGACCCACTGTGGCAGAGACGACCATCGAAACGCTTATCATTTTTGGCTTTGCGTTTCTGGAGAAAAGTGAGAAAGACTATATAGGGGGGAAAGAGGATTCGATTTTTATTGTGTTGTGCGAGTGTGTGAGTGTGCCTTTTATATCGTTAGCGCAGTATTCCCAGTCAGCAATGATAGAAATGGCTCGGAGAGTGAGATGAATCACTACTATTACAGCTTTATTAGGAGAAATAAAGCCAGATCTCCTAACATCAGATCAGTAAATAAGAGCATCTCATCCTCTATTTAGCTCATGAAATGTGTCACTTTAATTTAGAGAGTAAACTACCTGCCAAATAGGGCTGAGCTTGATCGCTGCAGACACTGAATAATGAAAGTCAGATTGCAGAGCACCTTCGTGTGCTCGTGGTGTCATTGTTCTCGGCATGCTCTTGCATAATCACAAGTTGACGTTCCCTTTTTTTTCTGCATTATGCTGGCACTCGTGCGCTCGCTTATTTGGCTTGCTTGCATACTTTACATGCATGTGTATGTTTTTTTTTTTTGCATGCACCGAGTGGGTGTTTGTGTGAGTCACAACAGTACTACAGTAGGGCAGCGTGTCCAACCTTGCTGCAGCTTATCAGGCCACAGTGTTCATTGGTATACAAATCTAATCCACTTTGCTCTTGCTCTCGCTCTCACTCTTAACTCCCTTTCTCTTTCTCTCTCTCTCTCCCTCTCTCTCTCTGTCTCTCCTCAGTTTTGAGGGACCATGAACAGCACTTGGTTACAGTTCTGTTGTACATGAGGTTGCATCAGTGTTTTGAATTACAACACAAGCTGAACTCATCCTTGAGATTGCTATTTTGGCAAGAGGCCTCGCCCCGACCCCAACAGCCCCCAGAGTTAGCCCATAGACATTCAGCTCTTGGCAGCATGGCAGGTTAGGACGTCATGTAGGTCAGCTAGTTGTTTGACGCTGCTCAGTGAGCTGGTTTATGCTATTGTGTTTGAGGCCCAAGCATAATGTACGAGCCTTGAATGAGGGGTACCAAAATCACTTTCCCATCTAAATCCGGCGTCATAGTAGAGAGACTGTCTTGGATAAATAAAAGTGCAGTTGTTTTATAAATATCTGTCATTTCTAAACAAAAGTTTGTCTGGTTAGTAGAAGTTAGCGTTAAACTAAACAGTCAATTGTAATTCTCCTCAGCATGGGATGAATAAAGGAATATCTTAATGCGTTATTTATGCTTTTTATGTCACATGTTTATAACCTGTATCAAATTTTTGTATAATGCAGTGAATGCCAGGGTAACTAAAGCTCTTGTCATTAACAATCCCAGACCGAGGGGACACGTTTTTTAGACAGTTTATTATGTGTTTATTTATACCATGTAGGATTTAGCCACATGTGAGCGTTCAGCGTTGCCTTGAAAATATTATCCGGTCATCTTCTTGTTTGCGGATGAAGTCATCAAAGCTTACATCTTATGTTCCATGATGGATACCCAGGCCATAAGCTCAGTCCAACCTCGGCTCTGGGTTATGCTCAACCCTTCCCCGTCTACTCCCAGTTTTCTCCCCCACACACACCCTGCCCACACAAACACTGCAACCACACCACATTCCTACAGGATGCAACGTTCATACCGACCCAAAATGGACCCTTTCACAGCAGAAGGGAGCCGGTAAAACTTTAAAACACAGCACCCTGTCTCATTTTTTTTCACTTTCTACACTCTCTTTCTTTCTCTCACTATCTCTTCCCCTCTCTCTCTCTCTGTTTACAGACACAAACCATGAGGCTCTAAAATTCAATTTGCTGTTCATATTCCTTGTTAGAAAATGTTATCATCCTGTCCTGCCCTCGTCCACTTGTTTTAACCTCGTTCTCGAAGCAGCTGCCACATTCACAACAGAGTGTAAGCATGTTCACTCACAACTGGAATGCACTAAGTATTTATGTTGCTTCTGGCTGTTTGGTGCCCTCTTATGAAATTATTATTCGTTTACCTCTGTCTTTGTTTGTTTTCATCCGTATTCGGGGGATATCCCAAACTCTTCTTTAAGGGATCGGCTATGTAAAGTCTGAGCTATTTCTGATACCTTGTTTACAATATCCCGTTACACAGCTGAAACACCAGCTGCCCAAAAAATTCTCTTCCACGTTTACACCGACACCTCAATGCAGAATAATACTACACAGAAAATCACATATCATTTGTAAGTGAAACTACCCTTAAATGGTTTCCTGAACACAAAAGACAGATTTCCTGAGCGTTAATGGTGTATCGTGCGCATGAGCAACTTCGGTAAATGGTTTTCTCAGTCATGATGATCCAGTCTGGACAGTGTATCAGCTGCCTGTCTTCAGCTGTCTCCGTGAATTTGGAAGGAAAAAACACTGACACATCATTGTACGCTCAAACTAATGTCAGTGTTTCCATGATTTATATCTCTCCATGTGTGGTGCATACAGCCACAATAAAGTGAATGAATCCTCATGTGACCACAAAGAGGAGGAAGTAGCCCAGCTGGATGACTTCCACTGCTGTTTGGGAACATGTGACCCCCATCATCATGTGACTAAGCCGAGGGAATGAACGAACTAAGCCACAAAGCCTAGTTTACGCATGTAATTTCTGTCAGCGTTATGGCTAATAAAGAAATAGCAGCGAGGTCGTCATGCGGCGGGCCTGCAGTCAGTGACATCAGCAGTGTGTTGAAAAGTATGTTGTCTTTAGTAGGTCAGGGTAATAAAACATGTTCTCAAGAAATATTTCATTTTCCCCTTTCCCTCTTGAATCATATCTCACAGTATGTCTGCCTCTTGTTCTGGTGTACTGAAGTAAAACCAGACACACCCTCATGTGCTGAGTCCTATTAAACTGTAAGGAATATCATCCTGATTATGTGGCTCTGGCTCTTTTCCTTATTCAGATGAGCCCATTAGCTAAAGCTGTAAGCCATCTCATCTGTATCCATTCAAAGACGTTTTAGCGTTTTACCCCTGCCGCCGAAACACGGCCGTGGCCTGGCCCTACGCTCTGCAGCCCACAGAACCGTGGAGAAACAGCTCCACGCTTTGAACCAGCGCTTCTGTTATTGTGCTGTAATCGCCGTTCGTCACTGGAATCACACACAGGGTGAATGAAAGTAGGATTTTTTATGAAGGGCAACGTTCGTTCAGCCAGCGCCGACTTACCTCGGGTACAGTGACGTCGCAGAATAGCATTGGGCATCGCAGAGGGCAAGTGATAAAAGTGGGCGTGAGGCAGATTAAAGGCCGTTTCCTGGCAATATGAACACCCACTAAGAGAAAGGCGGAGGGTTTGGTGTGTGTGTGTGTTTCTTGTAACTGCAAACATTTTGGTTTTGGTGTGCGGGTGTGTCTTAAAAAAAGGATTCCTAGAAATCCAAACTTTTCTCATTCATGTAAGATCTCTTCTGCCTGAGATTTGAAGTGTGTGGTGTGGCCATACTGAAGAGCAAAGGTATAATTACCTTCATAAATCATCAAGCCATGACAAGATGGCCGACTCCTCTTTCTCTCTTTGTCTGTGCTTCTGTTTGTCACAGACGGACTGAAGCTAACTAAAGTATATAAAGGGCACTTGAATTCTCAGATGGCAGCGAGGAAGCTAATAGCAGGGCAATGCCAGGTATTTGATTAGAAAACACAATACCCGGGTTTAAAACAGTGCTGCTCTGTGTCCGTGCCACGACACAGACAAGGTGTTCTCTGTCCTGCGACAGACTTCACTTACAGAAGTGATTAAGTGCAGAGTGAGGTGAAATCCAGTTAATTTTTTTCCCAGTGTTTGGGTATCTGAATGTGATGTGTGTGCAGTAATAGTACCCTGAGTGTGCATGCAGCAGGGTGTCTCACATTTCAGAGTTATACATGTCTAGATCTGTTAATGTTGTTAATGGGTGCGCATGCAAGTGTGCCTGAATCTGTGTGTGTGTGTGTGTGTTTGTGTGCGCATGTGTACCCGTGTGTTACACAGCCATGCCAAGCAGTCCGCCACATCTGAAGAGGCTTGGCCTGTGCTCTGCGTGTTCCAGCGTGTTGCCCTGCATGTTTCCAGGAGCACAGCTTCCCAGAACCCTAACCACACACACAAAGCCATGTGTGCAGAGTAGACACACACAGACACACACACATACACAAACACACACACACACACACACAGGAACTTTGGCTCAAGGGACTCAGGGAATGGGAATCCATGTGGGATGGCTGCAAGGACCAGATGTGTTTATGAGCGGTGGAGTTAGATTGGGTTTCACACTGATTCTTGGAGTCACTGAGTACACTCAAAGACACACATGGGGTAAGGCCCATGGCTCAGGAAACACAAGCAGCACATGGGAGCCTTGTCTGTGGCATAAAGAGAGGTGGTTGTAACATTATGTCTGCCTGGCCTGTTTGCTCAGGTTAGCTGTTGCACTGTAGTCAGGCTCACGTCAGCTGACTTGTGAGCTCCATGGCCCACTGGTACCTTGTCCTATAATTCCTGTGCTGTCACCTTCTATAGCCGTGTGTGTGTGTGTGTGTGTGTGTGTGTGTGTGTGTGTGTGTGTGTGTGTGTGTGTGTGTGTGTGTGTGTGTGTGTGTGTGTGTGTGTATATAAATATATATGCAGTTTCCTCATCTATCACCAGAGGGGTAGAGTTTATCCTGCATATAACCCATTTAATTATTTGGATTTGAGAAAGCAGCGTTTGACCTTTGAGATTTGAATTTAGAAATCTCCTGGAACAACCAACTATTTGTCTTTTTTTCCATTCTATCATTTGTTATCATCTGTGCAAACGCTTCAGTCAGGATTGTGTATGCTGCTGTCTCCGATGAATTACTCAATTTGCCTTTTGTGACGGCAACACTAACATTTTCATTTGAGATTTAAAAATAAAAACTCCTTTCAGATAGTCTTCAGTGGGTCGGCTTGAAATTGAAAACTGCCGCTTCTAAGAAAGCGTGCGTGGCATGTGAGGTGAAAGACAAATTAATTTGATCCGCCATGTTTATATAGCCTTAAGAAATATATGTTTTGGCAAGCAGAAACTGAATGTTTGCATCGTAACCGGGTGTTGTTGTCCCTCAGGTTGACCTTTGGCCTAGTAGTTTCTGTTGCCAGCCTGTTACCAGTCGACAAGCCAAACCCCTTTTTCTAGATACGAGTGGGCCACTGAACACCTATTGTTAGCCCGCTAGCCATTGTTGTGAGCAGTGCAGTGTGTGCAGTTGGTCAAAAATGACCACATGCTCCGCTCAGTCCCGGTTCTCCTATCTTCTGACTTTAGCTGTTTTCTTTTTGTGTTTCAGTTCTTTTTTTGGTCATAGCTTCTGTCTTTTGTGTTTTTCTTTCTCCTTCCCTTAGATATACAGTGTCTGAATACACATGAAAACAGCACAGCGCGGCTAATGATCAACCGAGTCCCCTGTGAGCTCCAATTCTGCGTGTATACAATATTAACTCACACACAGACATACACAGACTCAGCTGCTGCAAGGGGGGGATGAAGTCAAGGCAGTGAGAGGTCAGGGGGGGAGGAGGCGAGGGGAGGGGAGGGTCACTTGAAACGTTCAGTAGCACCTGTCACCCCCCTTCATTTTGTTTTGGAAAGAAACATATAGTTCTGACATCCAGCCACTCCCATGAAACCTGACTGTCAACTCCATGTTGGTGAGCTGTGTGATGGTATAGTAACACAGGAGTTCCTTGTCTGGTTTCCGTAAGATGAGATAATGTGATGTTTAGTTTACCTCTTCACAGTAAGGAACCTGAATTTCAGCATGAAGGTTGTCTGAAATGTGCAAACAAACATATTTCCATTATTTCCAACCTGACAAATCCTCTGTTAAAACAGTAAACTGAAGTAAACTTATAGTCTCAGTTTTATTTAATTCTGAGTTTTTCTCCTCAACTCAATGTATTTTTTTTGTTAAATCACCCAGATAACAGTCAGCCAATCAGAAGAGAGGCTCAGAGCCACCTCTCTTTGGATTGGCTGACTGACCTGTTGTCAGAGCCAGAGAGAGATGTGAAACTACACTGAGATTGATTTTGGTTTTTAAAACTACAAATATATCTTCGTATGTAACAACACATCATGTGATGTCAAGTCAAGTGCAGAGTAGATATATGCACAGGTTTGTGTTGTGTTTGTTTCTTTGTTTCAATTCAAGTTAAAGCTAAATTCAGTTAAAAATCACTTCAAGAAGCAATAAAACAATACAAACATTTCATTTTACCTTCTCAAAAATACTAATACATATAAGTATTACTTATTATTACCAAGTATGATTAGTCATTATCTCTGTTATGGTTGGCAAGCAGCATGCTATGCTTGTTAGTAGGTCATGGTTGCATTGGGATCCAGCTGCAGAGCTCGAGCTGCTTCTCCCAACAACAACAAAACAGTGCTCAGCTACATGTTACACACCATAAGAGCACTCTATTAAAAAATTTAACAGGCAGAAGGAACGATGTACAGTTAATGCAGCAATGGTCCACGCAGCCTCCGTCCTCTCTGCTCTTCTGTTATCCTCTGTCAGCACCTGTTTTATGCTTTTGGTTGGATCCAAAAATGGCAAGGTTTATCTTGTATCATCTGGCAGTGGTTCACTTACCGTCACGCTGCCAAAATGCAAACAAATCAGCCCTTGAACATCAGTAATTGGACGTCACATTGGACTCACAAGTAGCATGTTTATTGGACACAGTTTTGGTAAACTGTCATCTGTTGAGGATACAGCTCGGCATATGGGAGTCAAAACATCCAATTCCAGTTTCTGCAGCCTTAGCTAGACATAACAGACCTGTCTCCGGACTTTGCCAGTAAATTGATAGATCGTGGAGATGTTTCATATCATGTTGTGGCCAAGTTTCATCAGTTTATCTTGTTAATCTTGGCTTTCATGCTGTGACTACTTAATAGCAATCGGGGATCTGCATGTTGTTCATCGGGGCTCACACTGAGTTACTGGCTTTAACAAACTGTTAAGTGCAAACATGAGACCTAGATTGTTGGTGTTGCTGGGTTTGAATGGCATTTCTCTTACATGCCCAAATAAACCAAATGAAAAGAATACATTTTTTATAATACACTCAAGCTATTTCCTGCATGCTTGACGTAAATCCAGCCAAGACTAGTTCAGACCTGATGTCTGAACCAAAGCATCTTCCCACACAATCCAACACTTAACAGCACAGTCTCTGCCTCATCTTTAAATCTGGACTCCCTTTTCTCTTTCTCACGTTTTGAGGGTGATTACATTTTCCCTCCTCGCAGTTGCACAGCTGTACACCTCTGAGATGTCATGAGTTCAGCATTTTCAGTGGAAAACTTCTCACAGAGTGTTATGAGGTCATTTAACGTCGCTGGGAGATGAGCACCGAGACCCCGCAGTGCTGAGAAAGAGGGAGAGTCGAGGCTTGTTGAACCGGGACACGGCCTGTCGCCGTGTAGCCAAACCGAGGAAGAGGAATGCAGCCGTAGATGTCCAACAACAATGTAGAGACGTGATTCCAGGAATCCCACACATTCATCTGAGGTCATTGAGAAAATATGGAAAGTTCATTTCAGTGGAAAGATGTTCAGTAGTTATATCTTAACTCGATGTTGTGTCCTGTCAATTGTCAACTCGCATGTTGCCGTAGCATGGAGCCTTCTTTTAGATAAGGAGTGATTTGATTCGGTTGACTGCCACATTTTAAGGCAAAGTCATAGCCAAGCTGTAACAAGTCTGGAAACATGTGCAAGACCTTGTTACAGTGTGTGTAACTAAACATTTTAGGCTGAGCTGTAGGCGGTTAAATGTTCTGCATTGCCTTGAGGTTAGAAAAAAAAAAAAACCAAGCGAAGTGTGCGTGATTGGTGGCACAGTTACATCAGCCAAGCCACCAATGCAGATTTAGTCTTGTTTTTGCAGTCGTCGACCTTGTTTTACTTTGCAACCTGATAGACTTACTGGAGTGAAGACATATTTCCTGACAGCCTCTGTGACCAGTCGTTGTCAGCATGTGTTGTTTTGAATAAAACATCAAATCTCCTAATCTTCAGAAGTGAAATCAGTGGCTTAAAGCAAGTCCAGAACAATGAACTACTAATTTTTTGGACCTGATAATCACATTTTTGTTTTTTCAGTGTCAAACAAGTGTCATTTTGTATCAACAGTGTTTTTTAAAACAATATAACAGAGACAGTACATCCAGTCCTGAAAGTCGCGATAATTGCACACACCTTCAACTGAACATATTAAAGTTTAGAATCCCAACAGGAAACACCTTTCTAATAAGATCGCGGGCCTGAGGATGGAGACGCCACGCTGCGTGCTTCACCGTCGTTCTCGTGTCTCACAGATCTCTCAGCGCAGTTTGCTTCAAGCTCAGACACAGCATGTGTGAACTGCTCGAGCCTCAGACGGGAAGATGGGAGAGGGAAGTGAGAGAAAGATAGAGAATGGAGAGAAAACAGACACATTGTGGGTTCATGATAATGCTCACAGAAGGAGGAAGAAACTGGGGTTCCGTCTGAGTACTGATTTGTACGTTTTGACGATGGCGACCAGAAATATAGAAACACTGCAAAGCCTTTGAAGCTTATGTAAAGTAGATTTTTATTAAGTGTCTAAGCAAAGGGACAGAGTTTGAATACATAATGATGCAGGCTTGGTTCAAAGGAGGCTTCTCATATTGTGAAATATAAACAAATCAAATCTAACTGTAACTGTCACATCTGTGTTTCCCCCCCTGAATGATTTCCCCTTTGTATTGGTTTCTTTGTGTGAGAGCATGAAACATAGCCAACATTAGCTGGCACAAGACAACAGTAATTAGCCTGTAATTACTTGAATATGGCCTTAGGAAATAGGAAATCTATTTGTATGGTTCAGCTAAATTCATGGAAACAAACATTTCATTTATTGCTAAATTTGGTTTAAAATTCCTGTAACAGCTGGACAGGAACAATTAGAAAGTCTGAAATGAGATTAATAAGCATGTGTGTGTGTGTTTTATGTGTGATGTAGAAGCACTGAGGTAAACCCTTCAATACAGGAGGTCAGTCTGGGTCACGAGAAGAACCTGGACCCTCTGCACCACTTCTGTTTTTCAGCTCGGCACGTACACACACACACACTTGATGTTTCTGAGGAATGTGGTTGGTTGGTTAGACTGGAAATAACTGCAGCTCATCTGTGTTTGTGGACAAACACGCGCACACATACACACAGACGCGTACGTACACAAACGGAGGAGTGTTTAAGGTTTGTGGAGCCTGGCCGCTGGCTCAGGTCGCTGCCAGTGAAGAAGAGGCAGCAGGGTGGACGGGGGCCGGTGGCCGCCGCGGCCTCAGCCCCGGCCCGTCGACAGGAGATCATCTGCGCCTGCTTCCTCATAACAACCGTCCCCATGACAACCTCTCTCCGTCGGCTCTGTTTTGAACACAAACTGCCTCTCGCCGTCTTTTATTTCCTCCGTGTCTCCATCTGCAGATCTGTTAGCTAATGACTCCTGTTACATGCTTGCTGTTTGTTACATGCAGTTGCACACACACTGTCATGGAGGTCCACACTTTGTAAACATCCTTTTGTTATTGTCTGACTTAACAGATGACAGTATTTTAAATGTTATCTCTGTATATGTTTTTTAAAGATACCAGAAATGATTGACCGAGTCACAGTAACCTCTATTTGAAAGCACATTTACCTTCCTAGACCTCTGACTCTGTCCCTGAACCTTACTGAACTTCAACACACTAACAGATTAAACACTAGCTGCTATGCTGGGCTCTTCTCCTGCCTAGTTTGTCTTTATTCAGACAAAATCTACCCATATTACAGATTCATTATCACTTCTTTTATTATATCTAAGCAAACTTGGACCACAGTCTTAAATCTCTAACATCTTATCTATATTCTTTTAAATTATGACTAATAGAAACGGTTCAAGGCCAGCGTTTATCCCAACAATGGCTTTACTCATCAGTAACTGGCTAATTTAAGTGTTCAATATGTTCATAAATGACTCAGTCTTTGCGCATGATTCATTTACCACACTAGTTTGTTTTTATCTTATTTGTCTGGACTGGAATAGAAAAGATTTCAACTGTTTATGGAGGAAATAGAAAATGTGACTATTATTTTCAGTCCCTGTCTTCACCTGGTTTCTTCCAGATCTATTCAATTAGCGCGCTCCACACACCCTGCAGTGATACTCACATGGCTCTCACCTTGTGTTGCCTGTGCGTATATGTGACGCAACTGCAAACCCTCGGCAGACACTCTTTACCTCGATAGGTGTGTGTGTGTGTGTGTGTTAGGTGTGTGACTTTCTCAAAGGAATTATTAACCGTCCTGTTGTGACTGGCTGCAGACGGCCACCACGTGCCCGTCGGTTTGTCCTGAGAGCCGGTTGTAACCTCCGTCTGCACGCGCGCCGGCTTGGGCCGTCTGCAGCTCTCGCGGGCGCTCTTCTGTCCTTCGCCTCGGTGCAGCGAGAATTAATCTGCTACTCAGCTGCTTAACACACACTAAAAGGGGAAACACACACTAACCTGCTTCCTCGCTGCGCTGCACCAGAGCTGTGTTTTTAATCTGTGTGGAGGAAATCCTGCGGCGCTTTTTCACCTCAGGTGTTGTTTTCACTGCTCTGACAAACAGACAGTTTTTTTTTACACAATACTGTACCTTGAAAATGTATTAAAAAAAAACATTACATAGATCCTACAGTATATTTGTATGTAATTTGTCCTGTAGGCAGGGTAGGGAGGTGGTTTCATACTCTAAATGGACCGGTGCTGCAGTGTACGGTGATGCTGACAGTGTTCGAGGCTCTGCTGAAGCTCGTATCGGTGACAAAGTGTCAGATTAGCAGTCAGATCCAAACTCTTGACAGCCTGGCACTGTGTCTCTGGACCTGATCCTCTTCCCTGTGGGTCGATACCGTCTGCGTCCCTGACTCCGTCCAAGGTCTCCTGTGCGCAGACACTCACACACATGCAGACACCTAGAGGTTGTGTGGTGTTATTTCATGAGTGGAGGAGTGTTTGTGAGACACACACGACGAGGTGTTATGAAGTTTTGTTGTCAGCCTCCCACTGTTGTCTTTTCTTATTTTAGTCCACCGTTTTTATAAGTGAAGATAACTCATTCAAGTGGAAATGTATGGTCTTTTAGCTGACCGCAGTGCAGGCTTATATTTATACCTGCTCGTGTGTGTGTGTGTGTGTGTGTGTGTGTGTGTGTGTGTGTGTGTGTGTGTGTGTGTGTGTGTGTGTGTGTGTGTGTGTGTGTGTGTGTGTGTGTGTGTGTGTGTGTGTGTGGATGAGTAAGTCGGACGCAAAGGTCTCAGTGGACAATCTGAAAGGTCATGTGTCAGCATTTTTGGCTTGTAACCACAGAGGCAGGAGGGCCTCGGTGTATTGTTTTCAACCTGAGCACCACACACACACACACACACACACATCACGAGGGTTAAGAAATCCAACCAGCGGTCACCGGCGTCCAGCGAGAACAGGAAGGATCACAGAGGTCACTCCAGCATTCCAGGGTGTCTCTTTACTGCAGGAAACGGCCTCAGAGACATGAGCCAGCGTTTCCTGTCAGAGAGCGCAGTGGACACGCTTACCTTTCATAACAGAACCACCTCGGCCCGGCTTTGGCTCGGCTCAGACCACGTATACGCAGGATCCAGAGCCTGCAAGCCGCAGCACTTTTAGGGGGCAAGGTGGTCTAATTACACACCCCCCCTGCCCCCCTGAGGATGGAGCCGTGCTCCTGTCACTCTGTTGTGTTTTTTTTTCTTCTTCTAAAGGCAGCATGTGCCTCAATCTGCGAAGCGTGGGTGACGGAGCCAAGGGTAGATTAGATAGCACAAGTCAGCCTGAGATCTGGTCGTCAGCAATGGGACTGTTGTTTTCCATCCTCTTTTACCCCCCCCCCTCTCTCTTCTTCAGTGTGTTAACATTTTTTGTCCAGTGTTCATGTGTGACTGCAGCTGCTGTTCCCAGTCATTGATTCATGGAGCCTATGACTCCCAATTCCAGAAAATTGCCCCCCCCCCCCCCCCCCCCCCCCCGTCCCCCCCGTCCCTCCTGAAAACACACACCCTGAAACAGTAGCATTGACTTTGACGACATTTAGGGGAAAAAGTATCCAATAAAAGTAAGCACAGGTTTCTAGGTGCAGACTGAACAGTGCATAGGTTTTAATTTGAATCCAAACTCCCGACTCTCTCCAGTCAGTTTTTCATGAATCATAAGTAAAAATTTGATCTTTCAAAATCCTAATCCTGAGAGATGCCAAGCTGTTTTCTTCCACTACTTATGCTTGGTGATTTAGGATTATTTAGCCATGTAGGTACCGGCCCTGTTAGCCTCTGAGCCCAGGCTCTTATTTTTAGATGGCAAGTCTCCTGGCTAAACATAGCTCCACCTTTGCTTCCCTGTGGAATACAGTAGGTTGTTGTTTTCCTGATCACAAATGGACGTAGGGGAGAGGGGAGGGGTAGAGGAGGAAGCAGGGCATGAGGCAGTGGGTGAGAAGCTGTGTCGGTGAGGATGAGGATGAGGAAGGTGCACCGTGTTAGAACAGCCAAACATGTTGTTCACATGCCCCGTCAGCGACGAGGTGGTAGGTGCAGAGCTGTTTTTGGCACGCGAGCGTATTGTGTGTGCCACGAAAAGGAACTCCTGGCAGCAGAACAATAACAGCACTGGCACAAAGGAGGGTGGGTCAGGTCAGAGCACAGGGGAGTGTCACAAGGCCAAGGAGACTCCATATGTGTCCTTATGTGTGCGTGTGTTTTGTTCATGCAGCAATATTTAGCTGTTGAATCTCGGTCTGACCAAGTTCATCCAGCCTGCTAGATCAGATTGTACTGGAAACAGGAAGTGGATGTAAACAAAGGACTTTAATGTCATCATCAGGACTCTCTGGGGAAGCAGCGTGTCTGGGATTCCCCTAAATTCCCCTTCAGCTATACACACAACAGCCCACCTCCTTTTAAAGCAATAACCAAATGTTTTAAACACTGCCCCCTGAATGTGTGAGAGACGTTTCTGGAACAATGTCGGTTCTTTTCCAGTTGAGCTACATCGGGTAGTTTGACGAGTGTCGAGCTGAAGACGACTCTTCCTCAGGATTTTAGGCGTCTAAGCTGATTTCAAAGAGCCAAAAACCGCCTGCAAACGGTTCAGTGTTTTCACAGTGACGGTAATCCTACTGTTGTGCATGAGGAAGAGATACCAGCTTCCCCCACTCATTGTCGTCTCAGTGAAACTGGCTGTGGTGTCTGCTGTGTCACAAGACATAAACCACAGCTGGAAGCAGCAGGTTCGCCACATGTTGTCTGTTTAGTTATTATTGTCTCAATGAGAAGATTAATGTTTTTTGTCTGCAGTGTTTCTATAAAGCAGTAACACAAAAAAATCTGTTTCCTGTTTATAATGACGTAACTGGAGAAATCAGTCCTCGCATCAAGGAACTGGAGTTGACATTTCATCATAAAAATAAATATAATAATCGTTGTTATTGAACAGTCAGCAGATAATTCTCTGGCTAAACCATATTGTCTGTTGTCACATTTTCCCTCAGCCTAAGGAGATTTCTGTTGTGTGATCAATAGACTGAAAACTCAGATATATTTAGTTGGTTGTCAAACACACAAGATGGTGTCAGGTTGCATTTTCAAAGCTGGAACTGAGCACTGGTTGTTTTTTGGTGCTTAAGTTATTTGGTAAAATGGATTATCACAGTTGTTGCTGATAATTTAGTAATGAATGACAAATTAGCAGATGTCAGAAAATGTTTGTAAATTCATCTAGAGCCAAACAACAATCTGTTCTACTTAGAAAAACTAAAGAGAAGAATCAACATTTAACTAATTTAATTTATTGATTGCAAAAGAACTGCCAATTAATTTAAATTTCAACAAATGTATTACTTAGTCGTATAATAGAATATAGATATAATATTTATGTCTTCTTGAGTTTCCTGTTCTAACTGCTCTCTGTCCTTCCTCATTTCCAGATGTGCACCCCAGCCAACACACCAGCGACGCCCCCCAACTTCCCGGACGCGTTGACCATGTTCTCACGGCTGAAGGCGTCCGAGAGCTTCAACAGCGGCAGCGGCGGCAGCCCCATGGCCGCCTCCATGGCCACCTCCCCCCCGCCCCCCCAGGTCGGCGGCTGGGGGGTCTCACCAAACGTACCTAATGTGCCGCAACCTCCACAGGGACTCTGGACTCAGGGGCAGCCGCCCACGCAGCCCTGCCCCGCCTGGCCCACGGGCGTTAACCCGCACGCCGGCGCCGAGCAGAAGGCTAGTGTAGCGATGGAGGCCGAGAGATGAAGGGCCGCACGGGACTGAAAAAGCCCCCCCCCCCTCTTCCACCCCGGGGAGGGAAGGAAATGGGGTATGAAAGTGGAGAGGGTGGGGAATGGTGGGAGGTGATAGTGGGTAAAAATGGGTTTTGGTCTTTTTTTCCCCAAAAGACGGATGGATATGAAACGAGATGGAAACTACGCAAACCAAGAAAAACTCAACGTGGACAATTTAAGAAGAGGAGAAACCAATGCAAACATCAATACAAAAATAGAAAAGAAAAAAAAAGATACGCACACTCATAGTAATAAGAGAGCAACTGAAATCTTTGTTAGTTTTTTCCTAAGTAAATGCATAGATAAGAGAAATATTATTGAACTAAAAAAAAAAAACAGAAATTGAAAAAAAAAAATTGTCACGCCCAAGGATTCTATGTGATGTTCAAGGACATTCAAGGCAGCAAACTTAATTTTCAGTTTTTTCTTTTGTTTAGTGTTTTTTTTTTTTTTTTTTTCATATTTTCAGCCGGTGTTTTTTGTCACTGGTCTTCTGTGTTTCTGCGACTGTCTGTGCTGCATGAGGAGAGAGGAACTGCAGTGTTTTAGATTGACTCAAAATCATCACGCACTTCAGTGTGAGTGTGTACGCATGTGAGGGTGGTCAAGTTTGTAATCAAAAATGTATACACACACACACACATATATATATTCACACAGACACACACACACAAATACACACACAGACACACACACTAGCATCTAGAGGAAACACCTCCATATTGTCATCCCCATCGTCAAAGGTGGGACTTTCTTACCTCACCTGGTGGTCACCTGACTTCTTTCAGCCAATCAGGGATTCTTCTTAAACCAACCATTGCCGCCGCCGACACAGGACATGTTTTTAAAGGTTTTTTCTTAAAGGCAGCAGCCGCTCGGGTTGATGCTAACTGATCTTCGCTGCAATGGCTTTTTCCTGACAGAGTTTTAAACCTGGACTCAGACTACAGCTGTCCACTGTATACTTTTTTCTCTGGAGATTTGGGTTATTACAAGAAAAATGAGAAATCATTGTTTAATGTAATATCGTTTATAATGCTAATTGTTGTTTCTTTTTGTTGAGAGGTTAAGGGAGGTGGCTTTGAACTTGGGTGGGACTTCAGCTTGATTCTTTTTTTTCTGTTTTTCTTTTGGAAAGAGTGAATCAAACGCAGCTAAAATGGCTACAGATTTAAAAACAACAAAAAAACAAAACACGACTACTCCATCTTTGTAAACAGAATTGCCACTTTGCATGATGTGTTCATAACGTGTAACATCTTTTGTAGCAAACATACATGAGGTTGAGACATGTTTATGGGAGGGGGAGGGGGGGGGGTTAACTGAGGGTGGGGTGGTGGGTGTTATTCCCAAAGCTAAAAGAAATGCAATAGAGCAAAGTGTCTCGTTAGATATAATGAAAGAAAAGAGGACATGGGTGTGGGGCAGCTTGGGAACCCGCCACAGGCTATTTGGGGACACTACAGACTACTTTCAGATACACAGTATATATATACCCTCAGATACTGTACTAAAGAGGGGTTTTTACAACATTTAGGTCTCTAGTTTCGACCAGTCCCTGGTCCAATGACACTGCTGAGGGACAGTTCAGGGATGACCCTGATATACGGCAATATTTTAAATGCAGGGTCTGCCCCCTTTTTTAGTTTGTCCTGTCTGGATTATTTTTACATTCGCTAAAAGAAGAGAGAGTTAAGAAGAGATATTTTGAATAGCTGAGGGTCTTTTTTTAAAAAGATGATTAGGAAAAAAAATTATGGATATAATAATGAATAAATAACTTCCTTTTTATTATTTAGACTAAACTAATGTTTGAGTTCATCCTTTTTCCATGCTTCATACTTTATTTGGTTAAATCAGAACGTTTCCGGGTGGGCCTGTTCCTAAATGGTTTCTCATGTATGTTTCCCCCCTTGTATGACTGTATGAGACCATTCCCACAATATTTGTGGACTACCTGATAATTAACTTATCATTTTTGTGAACCTAAATAAATATTGTATGTCAACCTAATAGGCATGGTTTACTGGAGAGTGTGAACAATTGTGCTACGGTTTCAGCAGATACAAAGTCATATAGTTGTGTGTGTGTGTGTGTGTGGGGCAGTGAACTAGAGAGACACATCGAACCAGTGTGTTAAATAATGACACTAGGAAGATGGATGCATAGTAATCTCACGCTTGGCTACCTCTCAGCCAGGCGGATTTAATACAGTCACCCAGCCAGACTATAAAATCATGTTCTACAAACCTCTCCGTCTTTTCCCTGCTTTTCTCCCGTCCGTCCATCTGTCTGTCTCTCACTCCGTGCGTCTCAGAAACGAAGCAGCTCGTCTGATGCTCCGCCGGCTAAAGATGGAAGTGGGGGCCGCAGATGAAAGCCAAAATGGAGGAGAAGAGAAGAGAGGAGGAAAAGCTTTTGAAAGAGAGAGTTCAGCTCCTCGGCCATCGACGTCCTCGCCTCTCTGAATCCACAGCTCTTTAGATGTAAACACAAACAAACACCAGCTGCCCACACACACACACACATGCAGTCTCCATAGATAAACACCCACCACACACACACATATACACACCCGCATGCCAGTGGTAGTGGTGGTGGTGTTGGTGTTGCCGGTGGTAATGGAGGGTCACCGAGTTCTCCATGTCCTCAGCTCACCTCCTGACAACTTCCTGCCCTGTGCAGGAAATAAAGGGAGATCCCGTCCGCTGATTGCTGCGTGTGCCACTCTGCCAGTCTGTGTGAGTGTTTGTGAGAGCCGGTGCTGAATGCTGACAACTTGGCATCCGAACGCTGCGGTGCATCCGAGCATGGGAGAACAGGAACAGCAATAAAACACATGGGATTCGTCCAAGAGCGGCGCAGCATGACCCAGTATATAAAAGCCAGCAAATGAAGACTTCGAGGCCTCCATTTCTTAATAATGAAGACGTGATACAATAATAATAGCGCTGCATTACATATTCAGCCAGTTAGTCTTTAGCCAGTTAGACTCTCTTTTCTTAGTCTGGTGCTCAGCAACAGACACTGCTCCTCCTTAATCACCCAGTTCCTCTTCCTCACTCCAAACTGTGCATGTAAACGAAACAAATTCATATCCTATTGACATCAACACAGCCAGAGAGCTTCCAAAAAAACGTGTTTACAACAGCCAGACAGGGCTGTTGTAGGGGAGAGAGGAGATGATAATTCTAGGGGCCCAGCGCCCAGTGGGGCCCATAAAAAAACCCCAGTAGTCTAATCTTTGTGTGACTTTTTTATTCTGCATAAGACCCTGACTAATACTCATAGTAATGCTGCATTAGCATCAAAATAAAGTAGGCTAAATAAAAAATTATAATACATATGTAGTCTAAGAAAAAAAACTGGAAAAGTTAGGGGGTAGGGGGCCCACTTTAGTATTCTTTAAGGGGGCCCAGAATTCCTAGCAACGGCCCTGCAGCCAGAGAAAAAGCCGTCATTATCTGTTTATCTATAAGTGTACGGGAGAGAAGCAGCGACGTTCATCCAAAAACGCAAGCGCATATGCAAATTGCCTGTTGTTGCAGCTCTCAACACTGAACTAGGATGTTGTTTTCTGGGTCATTGCACGGTGTGGACACAACACTGCATCACAGATGGTACACCTGTCTCGCCTCATGTGTAAACATAACTGTACTGGTTAGCTGCTGCGGCGGCGGCAGAGCACTGAAAAGTTCTAGTACACTGGTAAATTAGTTTGACCTTAATATTTATATGTAAACAAATGAGGCGACACTTTCTAGCTTCCATGGGACACCAATTGGCTTTCCATCCATCCATCCATCTATCTATTATTTGGCTATACCACTTATCCATGCAGTGTCTGGAGCAAGGGCAGTGTAGGCTACATTCTGGACAGGTTGCCAGTCTGTCTGCCTCTTTATTCTGTTTATTAGTCATCTTTATTAGCCTCTTGGTGAAGAAGAAGGCTGACATCAGGGCCAACATGGATGCAACCATTTCAATATTTTCTTTGTTCAGCTTTGCAGATATTTTTTACTAGGAAGGAAATGTTTTCAACCTGTGTGTTCAGCCACAAGGAAACACATGACGGGTTTTGATGAGAAACACTTTACTTTTGTTGATGAGAAAAGATCCACAGGGCATCTTTAACTTTGAAACATTTAAGCCTCTCTTCCTCTCCCGAGCCAATTTGGACGAGGAAGATGCAGGCCGCCCACCCTGAGTCTGGTTCTGCTTGTTGTTTTCTTGACTTGACTCCGGTTTGATGTACCTATTTGTATTTCAGCCTTTTTTGACCCACAGATAAAAAAGGAACATTTTGGGAAAAGTGTTTGCACCGAGGAACACTTTGAAACACTGTAAATTCGTCATTAGCCTGCCTGGCAAAATGGACGATTCTATTGGTATCTACCCATCAGTGATTAAAGAACTGAGCTTGCAAAGTAGTTCTTACTGGGAAGTGGCAACACAAGTAGTAGGTATTATTTTATCAGGTCGAGTTCCAGTCCAGCTCAGTAGAAATGGACATTGTGGCTGTGTGTGAGGTATGCGGGCAGGCAGGGGGGAGACAGAGGACGCTGTGCTGGCTGTGTGGAGGTGGGCAGGGGAGCAGAACGGACACAGTGACATTGGGTGCGTTTGTAACCTGGCACCTCACCTCCCCTTGTTCTCTAATACAGGTGGAGACTGTGGCTCTGCACCAGACGAGCAGCAGGAAGTGGGATGAGGTAACACACACACACACACACACACACACTGGACACATACATCTGGCAGATGTAGATAGAGAAAGAATATGAGTCAGACTGAAAGTAAGGGAGGTGAGGGGGGAAACATTATGACACATGTGCAATTAAAAGTCAACTGAATAAAAGGAAAAGAACTTTTCTCATTACAGCTGGTTTTGTCCTCTATAAAGAATAACACTAAAACAAAGGGAACAAAAAAACTCTTGTCTTTTTTTTTACTTGCCGCTCTAAGGGATGTTGGACTGTGTCCTGCAGACGAGTACAAATGATAAAAGTCCTGAGATTCATTGAGGAAACCATGCTTCATGTCTTGTCAGCACCAGCCAAAGTTCAGAGCTGGTAGAAATGAGTCAGAAAATGAGAAGCTGTGTGTTTTAATGATGCCACATCAATCACTCAGCTTGTCTCAAGCTGTGTGCGCTATTGCGTCTGGGTTTTGTTTGTTCCCTCTAAAATAAACCAGAAATGTCTTTGTTTGAGGCTTTTGAATTGTAAGAAGAAAAAAAAAAGAAAGAACTTTAAAGTGATGCAGCTATCTCCATTCTTTCACAGTGATTTGCCACGACTCGCGTTTCTAATCTCAGAATTAGCCTCTTAGAAATTGTTTCATGTCTGGTTTAAACACAGCGAGTGGCACGAACAAACACCTCTGACATAAAAATGATTAAATACCACTAGTTTGTTGGTGTTTTTGCAAATTGTCCTATGAGTCCCCTTGCCTCTTTTCCAAAAAGGCAAATTAAAGCTAAAGCTAAAAAAAACCCACCTAATTAGCCAGTTTCACACGTTTTCTATGCCCTCTCAAAAATATGAAAAGTCATACTAGGGTTAGAGTTTGAATAATTGCATATATATCTATTATTTTACTTAAATGAGAAATTTGAACACAGCATCGTTTTATATCTGTCATTTTGTCAGCATTCAGCATTCAGTTGCTATTGCTACAATGCTAACAGTCATTGCTTTATCGTTTTGCTCAAATTTAACTAATTTAATAGACAGAAAATCAATTTCACACTTAATCTTTTTTTTAGAAAGAAAGATATGAGTCAAATCGTTACTTGGAAAAATGTGTTACTCAGAGGGACAAACCCAAAGCAAATCACCACCTCTCAGCTCCACAGAGGGTTTTTAGCACATTTCAGCTCATAGTTCTGTTTTTTATGAATCACAACTTTACTGATTTGGTTCAATTCCCAATTCTTGAGAAAAAAAATCTGATTAACCTGCTGCATTAACCAGGAGATAGCATATGATTAGCAATAAGTTGAAAACATAGTGGCAAATTTAGCTACTAAAGAGTCTATTTGATTTGTTGGATGTTTGAATAGGTGATCGATTGATTTCTTTTTTATTATAACGCCAACTTTAGGATGCAATATGATAATCAAAATCAAACATATGTCAACACTGTGTTTGTTGTGACCAGAAATCTTTATGCAATTTGAAAATTAAGTGGACTTTAACAGCACTCCTTCTGTTTATATGCTCATATATAACTAACTGAACATTTCCAGTGTAATGGCTGCACTGCAGTGACACACAGTGGAAAAGCAGTCAGTCAGTCAGTCTGGATGGATGGATGCGCTTATTTATTGACCGTCACTGATGTTGAATCATTGATGCTGCACCTTTAATATCTGTGGCTTCAATGCTGGTGTTACCAGCTCACCATCTCTCTCTCTCTTTGTGTGTGTGTGTGTGTGTGTGTGTGTGTGTGTGTGTGTGTGTGTGTGTGTGTGTGTGTGTGTGTGTGTGTGTGTGTGTGTGTGTGTGTGTGTGTGTGTGTGACCGCAGTGAACCTGTGACAATGGCTCTGTGCCATTTCAGCCACGCTGCGGCCGAGATCCTGAGTTGGACACAAAGCCGGCTTTATCTGGGCTCTCACTGTTGTATCAGTGCTGCCTGGCTGGACGCATAGCACCAGACTTAGCAGCCACACACACACACACACACACATACACACACAGACGCACACTCATACACACTAGTACTAAAACAATACATTACACTAAGACTGGAAGCAGGGGAAGTTGTGCGTGTTGGTGTGCATATCATATGCACACCAACACACACATTCACATATTATGTGAATGTGTGTGTGACTATAAAGAGACCACTGACCACCAGGGGAAGTGACAGAGACAGACACATGCTGTTCCTGCTCCCAAGTTATGTAGTGTTGTTGGGAGGGAAGTCACAGAGACAACATGATGCACGGTCAGTGTGTGTGTGTGTGTGTGTGTCTGTGTGTGTGGATTGCCTCAGATTAGCCGTACAACATCATGATGGAGCAAAGTGTTTCTCTCCGTTCCCCTCTTTCGTTTTCACTTCCCTCTATATTTTCTTGTCAATATCACCCTGCTTTTCCGTCACTGTGTAGCTACGTGTAAGACGGACAAATCTCCGTGCACATGATCTCTTTCTCTTTCCTTCGCTCCTTCAGAGAGGGAAGGAGAGGCTGGAATGTGGAGAAAGAGATTTTCAAAAAGAAAGGAGCGATAAAACACATTTACAGGTGAATTAACAGGTTGTTACACTGCAGGACATCACAGCCATAGAAGCAGGAAAAGTGGCTGTGGCTGTGGCTGTTAACCCTTTGTGCCACAGTAGCAGTCTCCATGCCACTCTGTACTCATGCACAGGGCCGTTGTATAGGGAGAAAGATTATGATAATTCTACACTGCAAAAATTCAAAATCTTACCAAGAATATTTGTCTTATTTCTAGTCAAAATGTCATTTCTAGTCAAAATTAATCTAATTATACTTAAAATAAGACTCATCACATTTTAAAAGTAGCTTTTAGACACTTTTTACTTTTTTCAAGCACATTTACCACTTAAGACTTAATAAGTAGAAAAGTCTGATAGTGGAGCAAGTTTTTCTTTCTTATTACAAGCACAAAAAACTTGCTTGCACTGGCAGATTTTTCTACTTATTTCAATTGAAAATGAGTTTGAAACAAGTGAAAACTGTCTTAAGTGGAAAGAGATTAGTTTTGACTAAAATTGAGACATTTTGACAAGAAATAAGACAAATATTCTTGGAAAGATTTTGAGTTTTTGCAGTGTAGAGGCCCAGCGCCCAGTAGTCCCCCCCCCCCCCCCCAAAAAAAAAAGAAAAACTCAGTAATCTTTGTATGACTGAATTATCTGAATTATTCTGCATAAGACCCTGACTAATACTCATAGTAATGCTGCATTAGCATCAAAACAAAGTAGGCTAAATAAAAAATGATAGTACATACGTATTACAAAAAAAGTGGAAAAGTCAGGGGCCCTCTCTAGTATTCTTTCAGGGGGCCCAGAATTCCTAGCAACGGCCCTGCTCATGCACAGTAATGCCTCACAGTTACTCATCAGCCTCTCTCACAACGTCATATTTCCACGCTCCTCCCTACTCAGTTTAATTTTTCTAACCCAATATGATCTTAGCGCCGTCTGCTTTACATCAAACATAATTTTCTGTTACAATCCCACTCTGTGGCCCGCTGCTTTCGTCTTGACAGCGAGGCAGCGCCGTGGTGACAGCAGGAGTTCGATTAGATCAGATGAAACATTAATGATCCCTGTGGGGAATCAGGCCATTGCAGCAAAGCAGCCAAGCCATGGCAGTTTAGTACATCAAAGGAAAAAAAAATTCAGGATGCAAATATACACACAGCAAAACATGCAGAACTTACATACCCAAACACATGACGCACAGAGTGTGTAGTTGCAGTCGTATAATTAGGCCTAAAATATATTCATGATAACCATTGTCTGCATTTTGCTGTGGGCCATCACAAAGTTGTTTTAACTCCTATGTTTGTATCTTTACACTGTTTGAAATATCTCGCTCCATGTTTGTGGTTGTACCATTCCAACCAGTGGAAAGTATTTTAGATTCCTCGTGCATCATTTTATGCACAATTTCCCCCAAATTCAGCCCAACATAATTGTGTGTCTATGGAAAAGTTGAGATACCCACTAGAATTTTAAATGAAGTGCTTCAGGTCTGAATAAATTTCAGTATAAGTTTGTCTTTACCAACCATAATGGTAAAAGGGTGGGTTCACATTTTTTTGAGTCAGCCTCAAATGCCAGTGCTTTTACAAAGCATAAGCAGTCTGAGTCGACTTTCTTCCAGAGGTTTCTATTTAGAAACTATTTTTGAAACCCATTGTAATGAATTAGCCTTCAACATTAGGAACAAATGAGAATAAGAAGAGTTGTTACCAGAATATGCATGTGTGTGCACCAAATTTCATGGCAGTTCATCCAACTGTTGTAGAAAACCAAAACCATACATGTCTATGTTATACGGTACTGAAAGTCAGACCCAATAGGCACACACCAGAATCCTTAGACATTGATATTTGAATGTTAAGTTGTGTTGTCAGGTGACCAAATTCAATTTCAAAACCTTGTATAATCCCAATGTCAATTCAACATACAGTAGAAAAATGGTGGCATATGGTGCTGGGATTTTGTTGGTTTTAAACTGCATTGTTGTCAAACCAAAATCCACCGCCTTACGTCAAGAGAGATAAATATGTTCAAGTCGTCAGCAAAACCTGATGTCTGCAAAACATAGGGTTTTATTAGGTTTATTTTTTTTATTTGTATGGCAACTTCATTTTCATTCTCAACAAATATTTAACATCTGTGTAACGTTCATTAGAGTTCAACTCTTTTGCCAGACCTCGATGGCTCACTTAGGATTCATTTCTCTGGAAACCATGAATGTCTTGACAAAATTGAATGTTGTAGTGCCGGTGGACTAAAGTAGTGGAGAGAAATACAGTACCCATATATATCTCTATGCACAGCATGACCCCAATATGGCTAAAAATATATGATAATGCTGCTTTATCCTTTATCAAGCAGTAGAACAGAATCTTCTTGCTGTTTTCTGCCTCACAGCACTTTGCATCCCAGTGAAACAGTCTTCTCAGTCCTCTTGTTTCCTTACACTCACTGTACACCTCATAATTAACATGTCAGTGACCCACACATGCTAAAATGCTGTACGTGTCTTGTTTAACAGTGTCTGCAGACGGGCATGTGAACAGAAGTGGCTGCAGATGTGCCGACAAGTCAATCCACCTGAGAAAAAATGAGTCTGCGCCCCGAGGGGGAGGCACACACTGGTAACACACACGGAAACTCTTGTGATTTGTCACCATGATTTATCTTTGTAGGCTTAACAATGAGGTGCCGTGCAGGTTTTAATCTGCTATTCCTTTTTAATTTTTTTTTTTTTTACTGCTGAACGATACTGCTCGGAATTTTTTTTAAAGAGAAGCTCTGTTACATAACCTTCTTGTTGCAACAGATGATTTACAGTGGACTGTGGTGTGAACATAACTCGTGTGCGGAAAGGCGTCTGTTGGGAATGTGATGTAGTGTCTGTGATGCAGGGCTGGATCCATCCTCGTTGGCCTGTTGCTGCAGCTGCAGACATCGTTTTTCATAATAGACCTGCATGCTGGCAGCATGCCTGACAGCCTCTCTCCCTGTCCCGCTTTCTCCCTCCCTCTTTTCACCTCCTCTCCCCTCTTTTTATGTATCTCTCCTCTCTCACTTACTTGTCCTCTTACACAAACACGCTGCTCCTCCTCCCTCTGTTTGCCTCTGATCGGATCTGTCCGGCCAAAAAAAAAAAAAAAAAAGGAAATTGTTTGTTATGACATAATTTCAGCCAGACTGTGACAAAAACCAACTGCTGTGAGTATTTCTGTATGTGTGTGTGTGTGTGTGTGTGTGTGTGTGTGTGTGTGTGTGTGTGTGTGTGTGTGTGTGTGTGTGTGTGTGTACAAATTCTCCTCCTGTTACTCAATGTGAGAGTCCAGCTGCAATCTGCTGCACAGGAAGTGGTTCCAACAATGGTTTTGTTCAGATAAAAGAACAGGAACATCCACATGCTCTCTCATTCACAGTCATACACTACACGCCTGAGTATCCTCAACAATGACAGTCATTCCTGGCACCCTTATCTCTACATGATGCTAATCTATCCTAATCTAAGTCTAAACACAAACTAAAGTGACGTTATACAATAACACAAAGGATTTGTCCTTGTGGAGATACAATGTGACACAGACAGTAAGACAAGAATAACAAAAAAGTCGCTACACATCTTAGGCTGTGTTAAAAAGATTAATAAATCTATGAACACAACAAAGAAACAGTAGAAAAAAAGATTAGACAGATCCCAGACTGACACGAGTTCAACTTCTGGTCCTCACAAGTATAAGAAAAAACACATGAGCACACCCACTCGCACACGAACTAACACACACTAATCCGGGCATGACGCAACCCACTGAGCAACTATATGTCATCATCAGTGAGATATCCTCTGGGAGGGAGAGCCACCCCGTACAACATGCTGCCTAATGGACACTGGACAACACAGTGTGTTAAAATCATCCATCTCCTCCACTTTACAGCAGCTGGTAAACACAGACTGACCTATATCACAGCACTGATGTATTACAGCATTGGTACTGTTAAAGATTAAGTTGTTTGAGTGCACCACTGTTGTGGCTGGGTGGGAACTACAGGGGGCTGGTAAACGTTTCAGGATGTCTCAATGTATCCCTCCTTTGTTTGGGCCATAGTGGGTCTTTCTTTCATTTTGAACATTTTCGTTATTACAAACCCTTTACTGCTGCTCCAACAATAGGCTATTCTGACATGCTAAAACTTTTTTGGCTTTTAATTTTCACTTAATATTTTACACTCATAGTGATGAACTATCTTACACCACCAGACACAGTAGCCTAACTGCTTTATTTATTCACCAGGCCAAAGATTGAAGGCTGCTGACGCTAAAACGCTTTGCTCTGGAACACCGTAGGTCATCTTAAATAGTAGCCTATCAGTTTTATCAATGTTGTGCAGTCCCAAGGAGAACAGCATTCGATATCACCTTCTAGGCCGACAGTTGATGTCAAACAGACTGTTAACATGATTTTTTTAGTAGCCTATTCGAAAGTGATTGATACGTCAACAGAAGTTTATAATACATTCCCAAAACCTGCAGTAGGCTAACGTTTATCAAACAGTTGCTTTTGCTACATAGGCTATAAAATAGCATTTATTTGGATCTGGTGTTTCTAATCCAACGAGTCTTATATTCAGCACTATATATTGGACGCCAACTTCTGAGGAAAAAAGCTGCTCAACACCACACTATCTTGATGACTTTGGCTACTTTGCTACTTTGGTGATGCCAGTGCACACTGGCTTTATCGCATTGGCTGGCTAAGTGTTTACTTTTCATTTTACAGTAGGCCTAGTCATTTATGAAATTATTTATGATTTTTTTTAAATAAAAGTAATTATTGCTCTTATTTACCATTTAAAGATTAAAATATATATTTGAAATATAGGCCTGTTACACTTTATACTTTTTTTCTTGAATGAAATGGTGTCTGTTCATAAATAGAAGAAAATGCTTTATCCTGATTTTTACATACAGCACAAACAGACAATAGAAAATATGAACATACAAAATAGAAAAAACTGCAAAGTTGTTTTACAAACCAATGAGGAATGCTGTGGTTCTGCTTTAACCGCCACCCCACCCTACAAACATTATTTCAGACACTTATTTTGAATTGTTTCACAATGCTCTCACTGTTTTAACATTTACACAATTACAGTAACACTATTGTCCAACGATACGAGAGACCTCTTTGTTGCTGAATAATGAAGCTCATTAAGCATCAATGATGGTGTGGGTCCTTCCCTGGGTGACTAATACCCTGACAGCTGGTGCACACACATACTTTGCTGTTATTTGATCAGCGTGCTTCTCACACAGACATACATATGCACATACACACACACACATGATCCAACAAGCAGAAAGCAAAAAGTGTATATATTATGAATGGGCCTTAGAACTATGGATGGATGGATGGATGGATGGATGGATGGATGCATGGATGGATGTAAGGATGTCTGCCACTGCAGGACTAGTGACGTCAGCCCTGTAAACCGAGGACATAATCCTCTGTAGGGCCGCCCGACCCACTCCTTCAGTGTAGCATCCTGACATCTAGTGGTCAGCCAGCTAGAACTACACTCTGTCATTTTGAGGTCTTTTTGTTCTCTTCTTTTTAAAACTCTGTAAAATGTGAAATCTTCTCATTCACTTCTTGGTCTTACGTGACATCTTTGTTTTCTCAGGCCAAGGACATTTGCCAAGCTCCACAGTGCCACAGAAAATCAAAGAAAAACACTGATGGCAAAACCTTATCATACCATAACCTGGAATCAAACACATCAGGAAATTAAAACAATGTCGGAGATAAGGCTCATGAAATACGACCCTTATCTGTAAGCCATGCATTGAATTACAGTCTCTTGGCCTTTATTTTCACTCAGACCTATGTACTGTATATTTTTGAGTGTGGAAAATAGGTCAGACATCATCTGCTCTGCTGATGTTATAAACTGGCTCCAGGCTTTATTGATGCTACGGTGGCTGGCTGCTGTCATATGGGGCCAACTGCTACATTTCACACTTGAATAGGCTGATTTACTGTGTGCTACCAAACACAACAAGGCTCCTGTTATTTTTAGAGCAACAATCGACTAAATGTTTAACAGCATAAAGGCGCACACTGAAAACTCTTAGCAGAATGAAAAATATGTATGTGACTCAATGCGATTTTGTGTGATATAATATGAACATGGTTAGGATCATCATGTTCTAAACAAAATATTAACAAAATGTATATTTCTGCTGCTTTTTTGTCTCAGTTTTACTAATAGTTTTATATATTTTTATATTTATATTTCATTCTATATTTGTGTCTATACATTAGTATTTTTTAATTCAGTAGAGAGGCCACACATGATTTTATTGTACCCTGTGTAATAACAGTACAACTGATTCTGCCACATGAAGCTACTTCCTCTAATGTGGATTAAGTACAGTACTGAGGATGCTGACAGTGAATCAGTTGTTTTTTACCCAATCAATAACAACGAATAACAAAATCAATGTATATTTTATCACTTTCTGAATTGAATGACTACACATATAGAAGTATTGCTCTGACTGGTGAACCTGGTAACCTGGCGTCTCAGCTTCCTTTGAATTTTAGTCTATTTTAGTCTCAGCTCTTTTGTTTGATTTTACAGTGACGCAACATCTTTGTGGTTTTGTTTTGGTCTACTTGCTTTAAACAACATCGCCTCTGGCGGCAGGCAGTCATTAAACAAATGAATAAACCCATTGTACACTACCCAGCATTAAACAATAGTATGACAGAGATAGCCATCAGCAGGTGAACACGGTGGAGTTTGTAGCAGCTAAAGAGCCAGGCAAGGCAAGGCCCATTTTTACAAGCAGTTTGTCTCAAAGGGCTTTACATGGCATCATAATAACATCCTCTGCCCTTAGACCCTCACATCCACTGAGGAAAAACTCCATAGAAAACCCTTTTAACAGGGAAAAATCTGAGAAACCTCAGGGTGAGCAACAGAGGAGGGATCCCTCAGACGTGCAATAGATGTTGTTACAGACAGGGAAACAGTTTATAGTTTATGACACAGAATGGGAAACATGGAAAGGTTAACATGAGTTGATGAAGGCAGCTTTTGGTGGGGGGGGGGCGGGCTGGCCAGCTTAATGGGAGGACAGGAGAGTATGAAGACCAAAACAGCCAACTGGATTTACAAGGGAATCAAACATTACTGTTTTATAGTTTTGTTGTTCTGTATCTTAAAGTTTTTAAGTATGTAAATGATGATGATGATGATGAACATTAAATACTCTGTTACTAATACTATACCACTACGACTTGAAGTAAACACACAGAAACTCAGCTAACTTGCTTCATCCAGACTGTGTGAGCATGAACTCACCTCCATATTAAATACATGCTGTCCTCACCTCTGGATGACCACACTCCTCATTTGCCATTGTTCTGCACACACCCATATCTTCATATTTTACTGGTTCACAGGCACTAATTTGTTTGTGCAAACAGTATTTCCAAGTGGAACCATGAGCCACCTCCGTCACAGCTACTTTCACCTTCGCTCTCACTGTTGCTGTCATACGTTTCTCCATGGATTCGTTTTTTAGGATTACTTGAGAGAGGACTATTTTGTTTTTTTAATTCACTTCTGGGTTCACGTCAGCTCTATTGGAGGTTTCAGAACTTGTTTTCAACTTCTGTGAGTTAATATGAAGAGTCCAGATGAGGACCAGGGGCTCGACCAGTCTTCTAATCAGACACAAACTGAAGGGACAGTGGACACAGGAGCCAGCACAGAGCCACAACAGGAGCAGCAGCAGCATGCGTCTCAACATGAATCCGGACAGAGGTCACCAAACTGCCCCCCAACGCTGGCACTCATCAAGTCCCGCATACAGCAGCTGCAGAACAGATGATTTCTTCTGCTTCAGATGCAGCACTTAAAGAAGAAAAGAAGGGATCAGAGTAGTGGGACCACAGAGGACAGTGAGTCACCTTTGAGTCCAACACTTTGGAATCTCTCATGGAAAATGTTGAGATGAAAACAAGCTCAGAATATTTTGTACACCTCAAATAATTTTTTGTCTTCTCTGTCTTAATTTGTTATATTTGCCTCATTTAAATTTGCAATTTAAAAGTAAAATTTCATCAATCTTATGTAGGCTTTATTATAGTATTTAAACCTAAAGTTCTCAACCTTAGATTTCCATGTAGGGAACTATAAATTAATACATCATTAAGTGACACTGCAAAGCTTAGAAGTTAAAACTGTTCCCATCATCTCCAATCAGCTGGTTTAATTAATTTAAATGAACTGATTGAATTGATAAACTTATTAGCTGACTAAATGTTGAAAGCTAACACATCATCATATATGTTTCTAAACATTTATCAAGCAACCTAACATTGGCTTTATTTTCTAGATGATGAGGCTGGAATTTACTTTTCATTTTAATGTTGTATCACATTATATATTGTCTTTCTCTGACGCTACATTAAATGAATATAGAATAGAATATGTAAATGAAAAATATTGTTCATTGATGTATTTTGAATGGCAATGATTCAAAATGGTGAACAGGGACATTTAGTAAGCTCCCTCTTCCTGTGCGGTGTCTCAGAGCCGTGTGAGGACAATAGTGATGAAGAGTGTGAACTGGAGGCTGTCCAGAAGGAGCTGGAGGGGCTGCTGGTAAAAAAGAAGGAGCTGGAGAATCGAGGAGGAATATTCAACCCCCCAGAAAGAGGTACGTGTCTACTCCAGGATTTTTCAAGGATTCATAACAGAGTTTAGATTAAAATTGTCACTTTGAATTACTGGCAAACACACTGTGATCATTTCCTAAGCAGCATTAGATGAGTTTATATGTGACTAGCTCTGGATTCCTAGTTATTGCTTACTCCATCTGTGTCACTCTGTTTGAGCCTCTCCTGTTTTAAATGAGGTCACCAGGGTGCAGTATGTCCCATTTCTTACAAAACTGAGACACCCACTGGGGGAATATACACCCTGCCCCCTGTTGAGCACACAGAGGAGGACGCCTCTCTGGAGCAGACCGTAAAAACTCCACCTGCAGCGGAAACATCAGCAGGCCAAGTAGTTCCAGGTGGGTTACTCCTCACTCACTCACTCACTCACTCACTCACTCACTCACTCACTCACTCACTCACTCACTCACTCACTCACTCACTCACTCACTCACTCACTCACTCACTCACTCACTCACTCACAGAACACATACATATCATCATCCTAACCATGCATTTTGAAATGTCCTATACCTTCTCTGTCTCTCCTGTGGGGTAGTGAACACTCTGGGTGGGGTGTCGACTGTCACTCAGTGTCCGTTCTGCAGAGAGGTCATCTCCACAGAAATCCACAGCACACGGGGCGAGACAGTGTGGCTGCTCTGCTGCCTGTGCTCCATGATGGGGTAAATCTTCCTGGATGACATTTTTTTCTTTGTGAAACTGTAGAAAATTTTAAAGGAAAAGTTCATAGTTTTGAAAACGCACTAAATCACTTTTTTGTTAGATGAAAATGTAAATATCAGTGTTTGTCTTCACGAAGCTGCAAATTAGCCCATTTAAAGCTCAATGTTTGCTGCTGACATGTTTAGTTTTATCTGCACAAAATCTGTTGAAAAACACTTTGAATAAAGTCATTTTGTTTTTACACTTAAAGTTTTTACAGGGGAAAAAAAGTGAGGCTGTAAAATGTGTGATGAGTGTTTACGGCTAAATGTTTCTGTTTCCTAGTCTCTATGCTAAACTAAGATAAGCTAACATTGTCCTGGCCATAGGTACAGGACAGACAGAAGAGTGCTCACAGTCTTCTCTACTGACCCTTTAAAGGATAGTTCAACATTTTGGCAAATTCCCCTATTGCCATAATCCCTATAGTCATAGGGGTAAGTTCATTACCTTTAATTATCGGTGCATGTTGTTTTGAGATCTGCGGAGCAGGGACGTGAGCTGCTCAGCGAACACAATGTAGTGTGACCTGCACATTCACCACGCTATGAAATACAAATGGAGTTGTTTTCGAGGCAAATGCCGGAACTACATT
Organism: Trachurus trachurus; assembly: GCF_905171665.1. NCBI lineage: Eukaryota > Metazoa > Chordata > Actinopteri > Carangiformes > Carangidae > Trachurus > Trachurus trachurus. The sequence continues at coordinate 19,327,785 of NC_139913.1, read as the reverse complement.
CCAGACACGGCTGCTGGACACAGTGATTTCAAAAGTACAAGTAGTTCCGAGTATTTGCTTCGTGTGTTGTAATGTCACATTTATACATGATTATTTCACAGCGTGGTGTATATGCAGGTCACAACTTCTCCACGAGAGCGTTTTGGAGTTGTTGGATTGTGTATTTGATGAGTTTTAAAGGACAGGGGACCTGTACCGTTCACTTCCATTGTGTTTGCTGAGCAGCTCACGTTTCTGCCCCGCAGATCTCAAAACAACATGCATAATAATTAATTAAAGGTAATGAACCAACTCCTAGACTATAGGGATTATGGCAATAGGCGAATTTGCCAAAATGTTGAACTATCCCTTTGACACTGGAACTTGAAGGTGTCATACTGTACCTCATGGTCTGCTTTGTTGCCAACAGGTGTATCGGAGGCTGCTGTCTGATTCCTTTCTTCATGGACCGGATGAAGAACGTCCACCACGAGTGCCCCAAGTGTCAGTCCCACATAGGCACCCACCAGCCGCTCTGACACAGACCGGCTTTGGCCTTGGCATTTGGACCAGGATGTAGTTTAGTTTTCACTCTCCAGTTGGAAACATATCTGGAGTCGACTCAATCGCTGGTGCAGAGGCTCAGAAACTTGGGCCAAGCATTTATTGACTTCCTGGTTCATGTCTTCTCCTCATCAATGTGACTGCTGCACATGGACAGGTGGTGGTCAATGGTTTACCAACAACCTGATGACCTCACTGATGTGCTTCTTTGGTGTTAGGGAAATATATTTGTGGGTATCTGTTATCTGTAGAGAAAATGGAAATCGCTGCTGGATATATGCAAACACGGACATGCGTCCCGGACAGCCAAACAAAGAACTGTTACATACAGAGACAAACTATTCAAATGTGATGCCGTCTTTCTTTCTGCGGTGTCTATTCTTCAACCAAAGCAACATAGCCATTGTTTATATTGTTTGTAATATATAATATAATATCTATCAATATATGAATGTATATTTTCTTATTGTGTAAATTGATGTGTCATTGACTTCAGCAGAGGTGTTCACAGTACACCAAATTTTATTGACACGTAAAGGCATACAGTACTTATATACATCTTTTTGAGTATTTACAAAATAGGGAGCCAATGGATGTTACACATGTATAAAAATATGCATTACATCTATATAAATATATACACAATGTGCAAAACATATGGCATTACAAACAACAAGAGGCATGGCATGGGTGGTGGAGATAAGAGAGGAGACTCGGCTACGGATGGAGATTCTAAATCAAAAACTGATGAGGGTGGAGAACCTCGGTGCCTCTCGCCTGTGCTTCCACTAATGTGCCCGGAATACATGTTAAGTAATGAGACGACTTGTTCGGAGCTCTGTTCTTAAGTTCGGCTCCTCCACCTGGAAATACACAACGCACACACACGACAGTTAACGGCGCGAAGGCGGGTGAAGGACGAGCTGGAGCGAGGAGAGCCGAGGTCGACGTGCGGAGGCCTGATTGGCGGCGCCTCCACACACCTCAAGAGGGGTTTCTCAAACAAGCCCTCACTTAGATATTCAGATATGAAGTGCTTCTCAGCTTTAAAAACGAAGATGTTACTGTTGATGCAGTAAAGGCTAGTCCATGAATAAACTCAAGGCAGGACTTGACATACAGTACAGTATATCAAGGGAGAGCAGCCATTATTGCTTTCAGCTATCCCTGTCCGACGGTTAAAGTGGTGTCACGTCATAGAGTGTAAATCGTGTGTGGATTTACTGCAGCCAAGAGGTTTGCGTATGTCCAATATGCAAAATCAAATGAAAACAAAACTCCAAAAATAACTCTGCAAACCAAAAATATACACATGAAATATCCGTTTACAGATTTTACACAAACATGAAAACAAGAATAAAATGTGTTTTCCTTTTTACGTTTCACTCAAAAAACAAAAATCATAACAAAACATGATAATATGTTCCACTGCCATTTAGACAACAAAATATCAAAATATGAGAGCAAAAAAGAAAAAAGAAACACAACTAACTCAACATCCTCTTTTAGGATACACAAATATAAATCAACTAGTGACTCTTACTGTTTATCCTATATTGAACTTAACACTCGCAGCAATGTGGAAATAAAGAAGAAACACAACTAGACCTGCACACAGGTAGCTACAGCGACGACGTACAACACAGGCCAGAAGCAGGTCTGTACAGTATTTGGCCGACTGGTTCATGGGGGTCCAATGTGAGTGGGACATCCAAGCGTCGCGACCTGATCTGATGATAAACGTGTCTGCAGCAGTAAGAGCGTGAGAGTTTGTTTGACAAGACAGTGTTGACATGAAGGGCTCTCTGTCATTTTGCTCAGGTCTCCACATTATTGCTGATGTGAACAGCAAGTCAGCATTTATACAGGCAGAGAATGCAAAAAAAATGAAAAATTACAAACAAAAAAACAGCCTTATTTACTTTTTCTTCTGCTAGAAATGACCCTGAAGTAACAGTTGCCACTGATAAATGTGCCGTCATTCCACAACTGGACAGCGAGCGCCCTCTAGTGCCCACAGATGTTACAACACAATCAAGTGGTTAATTATGTCAATTTCAATGACCACGACTTATGAAAAAGAGAATTTAGAAAAAGAGCAACATTATTTGAAAGTGCCATAAAGTGAGACTGTATCACCCCCCCACCCCCCCAAAAAAACATTTAGCCCAAATCAGAAACTCAATTTTTAGGTAAAAAAAAACATACAGTGAGTGGGTTATGATGCAATCCATTAAAAATAAACATTTATATTTAATCACGGCTTTAAAAGGAGCTGAGCCCTCTTCACTGAAGCCCCGCCGCATGTCACACCTCAAAGGTGTCTGTGCGTTTTTGACTGCATCACACCCACTGAACAACACAGATAAAAACAGTACAACAGTCATCAGAAGCCTTTTGAAGAGTTACATTTTTGGAATTACGGCGGCTGCGGAGCGAATGATTGGGTTTGATAGATATTAGAAACTTTTTCTTGATATGACTGGAGGGCTTGAAACAGCCCAGAGATTAAACGGGAATACAATCATGCACACGGAGACACGCACGGATGTACATGCAAGAGACAGGAGGACGAGGACAAATACACACACACACATACAGACATACAGACATGCTTGCCTCTCACACAGCCACAGGGTTGGGAAGCGAACGTCGTGTACAGGCTGCAGCAGCTGACGCGTCACATGATCAGACTGTTCCACCGGCCAGATGTTGCCTTCATGTGACACTCGGTCACTGGATGAACGGGCTGGTGAAGCGGCCCGACTGATCAGCTACAGGTCATTTTAACTGGCACCTTTGTTGGCTAGTGTTGCAGCGGTTTCCAACCCTGACACACACACATAGACAAACAAACAGACACACACACAGACAAAGTGCAGGGATACTGTAGGACAGCTAGATATAAAGCTCATCGTCTCCAAAGATATCTTTAATTCTCAATATAACTTGCAGCATACACACAGTCCACACCTATTACGGTTGTGTGTCTGCATTTGTTCCCTTTTTACTGTTTTTTTTTTGTCAGTTTATGTTCAGAGGAAAAAAAGCTGCCAACTTTTAAGTCCTATTTTTTTTTTCTTATATATATCTTTTCAAAAGTACATTCAAAATAAGAGACTTGGACAACAACTGCTGTATCTCTGTGATTGGCCACTTGATTACGCTGACCACAATCATTGGATATATTGATCACTTCATATTGACGATCACCTTGGATATGCAGAGTTCACATTTCTTTTTGTTCTGAGGTGAATGAGGCGCGGCGTTAGATCTCTCCGCCTCTTTAGTGCATAGCTCTCGAATGATGGAGGAGCTTCCTCCTCTCGTCATCTGACTGCAGTCGAGTCTTTTGTTCTATAGAGTCGTTCGTCAGCTTGACCTCAGGCGGGGTGGGGGGGGGGTCACCATAGGTCAGAGGGAAAACAGTCACATCTGATAGGACGTTATCAGATTAGTCAGCACACATTTAATCTACAGTATAAGGTAGAGTGGACCAGTGTGAACAGGTTCCACCTCCTCTCAGCTGGGGGGCGATTTTTAAAACCTGGCTCAGCGACTGACTGAGCAACGTCTGGCTTCGAATCATAAAGGGAACAGACGGGTTTGACCGTCCGGCGCCTCAGACAGGCTGAAGCAGCTCAGACTTTTCCCCCGGTGAAGTGGTCAGTAGCTGAGGCAGCACCGACATCCTAAAGAACTCCTGTCCCAGACCACACTCAAACAAATCTAAATCGCAACTAGATTTAGTCTGTAGTCTTTCTGCTGCGACTACCAGCGTTTATAGCCTCTTATGGCACAGTCTGCCTCAGTGGATTAAAGGTCGACATGTCATCTATAGGAAGCCTTTTACACATTTAGTTACTGCACTTAACACAGTAAAAACAGACACCAGCAAAAAAACCTCCAGTAGGAATAACTGGACAATCTCGGGCTGTGCTCAGGCTCTGACCCAGAGAGAGTCACGGTGTATTAGTGTGGTTTAACAGTATTTACAAACATGCTACCAGTCTTCATTTGGCTTTGTCTCCTCCATTCTGTAAAGCGTCATTAAAATCACGACATCGATCAAAGTCTTCTTTGTTTAAAATCCCTTTATCAGTCTCCTTAGTGACGACGGGTCCTCTTTTTAAAGCTGTGCAAACTCCTGCTTGTAGTTCAGCTCCGTCAGTGCACTGCCTGTACAGTGTCTCTCACTGTAGTTTAGTGGGAATATTACAGATGGTTGGATGTATTACAGAGTGATAACAGCACACGGGTGCCAGGTTTTTTCCTCATTTGTTTCCTTTTTTTTTTTTAAATGTTTAAACTCAGCCATCTTTCCCTTTCTTCTTCTCTTCATCCATCCATCCATCTCTCGCTCCCGGCTCAGCGGATCAGCCCAACTCTCCTCCGTCGTTCCATCTCACCCGAAGCGCCGTCAGTCCCAGTGCAGCTGCAGGTCGTGCGTGTCCAGGAAGTCTGATGGGATCCCCAGCGGAGTGAGCGCTCCGGCGGGCCCCGGGGGCATGGTGAGGTCCAGCCACTCCATGTTGTCCAGTGCCGGGTCGGACAGACCCATGTTTATCGAGGAAGGGGGTGAGGAGGAGTCGCAGAAGGACAGGTCCGACGTGTCCATGGGCGAGTAGGGCTGCTGCTCCATCAGCTGGGCCTGCAGCTCCTCCATCAGGCCCTGTGTGCGCGGGTCCGAGGCGGGCGACGTCCCGCCCAGCGTCCCCTCCAGAAAGGCCTCCAGCTGATTGTCCGTGGCCAGAGAGGACAGGCCGGACAGGCCGGACAGGCCGGACAGGCTGGACAGGCTGGGGTCCATGACGGGGCTCAGGCTGGGCGGAGGGGCCAGGTGGATCTGCGGAGGCGGTCTGGACAGGACGGTGTTGACGGGCAGGGTGGTGATACTGGCTGTGACCGGGTGGGTTTTATTGAGAGACACTGGGGCGTCCTGCTGGATGAAGGGTGTGATTTCTGGAAAGGAGTGAGAAGAAAACCATTACAGATCATTTTTGAGATCAATTGATGAGACTTTAAATAGTATCTCAAGGACACTAATGGCGCTTTTCCACTACACAAAGTACGGCTTGGCACGGCTCGGTTTAGGTGCTTTTCCATTACAGTTGAGTTCATCATAGTTCCTCCCCAGCGGGGGCGGGGTCGTCATATCACGGCGGTTGCTGCCACATCGTCTCTCTCTCTTTTTTCGATCCTCTCATCAGCTCCAAACTCACTCGTCTGCACCTCGATCATGGACCACAGCTGGTTTTCTACACAGCATCGTTTAACTCACATGACAGAATAACAGATCAGTGGGCGCTGTTGTTGGTGTGTTTTTAAATTTAGCGGGTTTGATTGACTCGTGTCGGAAGTGGCGCTCGCGACTCTTCCAGCAGTGATGACGTTCTGGCCAATCAGTGGAAGGCAGTCGGCCGACGTCACGTTCAGTATCGCTTCGGCTCGCTTGGAACCAGGGCTGTTTTCCAGTTACCAGGTAGTAGTGGAAAAGCAAAAAAACAAGTAGAGCCGTGCCGTGCCATACCACACTAGTGTAAAAGCGCCATAAGACCCAGTGTGGATATTGTGACAGTGTTTTTTAATCTACCAAGACAAGTTTGTATTTGTACCAGAGGAAGAAACCAGTTGTTTTGTTACTGTTTCAACCTGTCTGACTACTTGGTAACCTATTGGCAACACTCAATGAATGTATATTTTTAATTTTAACTATTAAATGTGTACACAGTATATGTTACACCTCCTATCTTCCCTATAATATTAGTTGAATTACTCCAGACTGCTTCAGCACAGGCCTTGGCAGCTGCAGAATATGCCCTGTGTTAAAATCATCATCACAGTAATGACACTACACTGAAAACACTCCACACTTTGTTATATAAAGAGCTCTGGTCCACTGTGAAAAGAGTTAGCTCAGTTTTCTGTTTTCCTGTTACCTCCGCTCTCTATGAGGATGTCAAACAAGTCGTCCATTTGCTGGCTGGTTGCCGTGGGAACCTGTGAAGACACACAGAAGATAGTGAAACAATTCCTCAAGGCTGAAGAAACTGAAAACAGACTTTGTATGTTTTTGTTTTTTGTTTTTTTGCTCAGTGAAGGACGGAGCAGCTGGAGCTCCGAGCTGTTCCTGCTCCGTCAGTGTGTATCAAGGCTGTTGATGGTGGATGTCTAACCTGTGAGACATTGTTGATGTGCATGTTGCGGCTCTGTTTGACAGCCTCCTCGTAGCGGGGAGGCTCCCTTGTCTTGGGAGGCTGAGGGAAAGATGTGGGCTGCAGGATGAAGGTGGGTTGCGGGGAGGGAGACTGTGAGAGGGAGAAGAGAGTCAAGAACTGAACCGACACAAGTTGAGAAAAGTGTTAATCATCTCAAAACGTTTTCAGTAATTAGTAAAGACTGAACTAAACTGACCCCCTCCACTCGCTGTAATTACTCATCTGATACCTTATTAATGGGCCCGTTGGAGATGTGGTGGTTGGGTGAAGCCCGTGGAGAGAGCCTGCTCTCTGGGGAGCTTCTCAGGAAACACTGGGGATTCAGCTCAGGCCGATTCTGGTTCTCCAGACCAGTAGTATTATTGCACATTGTCAGAGTCTGTCGAGACACGAGAGAGTCATCAGTCGGCTGTTTGGATTGATGTCATTGTAACAGCACAGCAAAAACAAGACGGATAACTGAAGTCACAAAAATTCCCTCTGACCGACACCCCTCCAAAATAAAAGCTGGGCCAGTCATGTCGATCGTGCTCTTCAGACATTAGATGTTGTAACAAAACAGGAACTAAAAGCACAACATCATCACAACCTCTCTGTAGCCGTCACACATGAATATAATCCACATCGGCAGCAGTTCTCCAGTTAACATCCATTACAGGACACATTACAAGAGACACTGCTTTCTGAAACTAGTTATGTGGCGTCACTCACCTGTAGCAGTTGGTTGTGGTTGGCCATCTGTTGGCTGGGCGCTGTCTCCATCTTAGTGCTCTGTAGCTGAGGGACTGAGGCCTGGAGAACAGGCTGAGATTCAGAAAAAAAAACCACAATGTAAGAGCAAAACATTGTAAATTAATCCTGCATCTACATGTCCACTTTTCCAAATCTCACCTGCAGGCTGACAGTGGTGCTGGGCAGCTGGATCGCAGTAGCGTTGTTAGGTAGTGACACTGGCAGGAGAATCTGAGTCCCGGCCTGGCCAGTCGCGGTCAGCAGGGTCTGAGGCTGACCCAGGACCTGGGAGACTCCTCCTGAGTGGCTGATGAAGAACTGCTGCAGGCCGGGGGCTGCGGGCTGGGGCTGGCCCTGGGTCTGCAGCTTGGGGCTTCTCTGCGCCTGGGGGATGAGCTGTGGGCTGGTGCTGACCTGAGGCTGAGCCTGGGGCTGGATCTGGGTGATGAGCTGGGTTTGGGTCTGGAGCTGGATGGGCTTACCGGCGGAAACAGTCACGTCCTCCAGCTTCACCACAGTTGGTAAGGGGCTGGTGAGAGCCTGGGGGCCCAAGACAGAGCTGGGGATGGAAGTGGCGGTAGATGAACAGTTCGACAGGACGGCGCCCTCCATTTTTACCACATTAGAATTGAGGAGAGTAGGAAGAGGACTCAGAGCAGGCATGGAGGTGAGTTTGGGTGATACAGACAGAGGGCCTCTCTTCTCCACCTCCAGCTGCATCTTCAGCTCCTCCACCAGCCTCTGCTCCTGCTCCAGCTTCCTCATCAGCTCCTCTATCTGCCGCTCCTTCTCATGCAGCCTCCTGTCCTTCTCCTCCGGGACGCGGAGAGGCGGGAGCGGTGAGGACCGCGGACCTGCCGAGCCGGAGCTCACCATCTGTGCTTCGAGAGCCTCGGACATGCCTACGTCCTGCTGCTGGAGGAGGAAGGGGTCGGAGGGGATGGGTGAGACGGGCGGCGTGGCGCTCATGCTCTCTGGAGCCACCTGCTGGATTGGGACGACTAAGGCGCCGGGGGCGGTGGTAGTGGTGGTGACCTCCATGGGCATGGAGGAGGTGGTGGCGGGAGGGGGAACGGTGGCGGGAGCGGAGGTGGGGGGGTTGTCCTGGAAAGGCTTCAGCCTCTCGATCAGATCGGTCTTGGTCCCTGACACGGGGAGGCCGCGCAGCTTGAGCTCCAGCTTGAGTTCAGCCACCTGCAGACGTATAAACAGAGTCATTTCAGGCGACTGGAGGAGAACACAGGTGATTTTAAAGAGAGAGTTGGAAATGTTTAGAGACAGATAGCACTCTCATATCTGCTCACTAAATATATAAAAAATATGGAATGGTCAGGTAGTCGCTCTAGTTATGATTAATGTTTTATTTATTTTTATTACGAAGTCATTGGCCATAACAGAGTTGCATGTGTTTTCTTTTCTTTTCTGTTTACAAGTAATTTGGCAGACCATCTAGATTAATTTCAAAAGGAAATGATTAAGGGGCAGGGGAAGTAAGTTATCTACATCCTGCTCATTTCCAGGCATGGAATGCCTGAATAAAAAAGATGAAATGAAATGAAATGTAGGTTAGTTTAGCATAAAGGCTGAACAGGGGACTAGAAGGAAATCCACCTACCAGCATCCACTAACTAATAACCACATTAAATCTTTGACCTACAGAATAAGTAATAATAATAATATAACCACAATAAAAAAACACAACTTTCTGCTTGTATACTCAAGGTTTTGTACAGACTCAACAGATTTGTTTTCCTACAACTCTACAATCAAAGCTAGCTGTTTCTGGTCTGAGCGTTGTAGATACATTTCTGTTACCCTTTGGTTTCAAACAAATAAAGTTTACATTCTATTGTATTCATGTTTACTGCACGGACATAAGAGTGATGTCAGTCCTCTCCTCTAACTCTTGGTAAGAGAGCAAATAATCCCAAAACTTCCCAAAATATTGAAACATTCCTTTAACTGCTGGTGTGAAAAATGTGTAGCAGAGTAAAAAAAAAAAAGATAATCCTACAGGTTAAAGGTTAAAATGTGACACAGGTGATAGTTCTCACACAACTCCAAGATGAATAGCACATGGTTAAAATATAGAGTCAAACTTCCAGGACAAAACCTTGTTCAGTGTAGAGTTGTCAGATTTCAACACTCTATTATTAGTGTAATAAGTTGATACAGTTTGGTTTGACCAGCTGAGCAGGCTCGTAAAGCCACGAGGGTCAGAGACTCTGTAGTTTATGATTGTTCCAATGATTTTTATACTGCTGGGGCACTGTTGGTACAAATGGGTTTCCAAATACCTTCATCTCCTCCAGGTTGGCAGGCAGCACTCCTGGCTTGCGGTTAGAGAGCGAGTTGTTTGGCCGAGCCGGAGCTGAAGGCAGAGGAGGAGGCGGAGGGGCAGTGGGCAAAGACACAACAATGGAGGTTGGCAGGCTGCTGCCGGCGCTGCTCTGACCCTCTGCCACTGATCTACAGAGAGGAGGAGACACAAAAAAACATTGAGATCATTGTAAGCGGAGGAAATTATTTAGACTCCCATGAATCAGAAACAGGAGAGGAAGAGGAGGTGGGAGAAAAAGACAAAAGGGTTATTATTGCAGAGATAATTGGAAAGAGAGAGGAGCGAAAGAGAGGATACAGAGAGAGGAAATCTGCTACCAATATGAACAGAGCCTCCATCCTGTGCCGTGCGCTTCACTAACAAAGCCAGTCGACCAAACCACAGTACACAGTTCAAAGAGAGCTCGGCCACGCCGCCGCTGAGGGGACGTATATGAAAACAGCAGCTGGTGAAACAACATCCTGTTAGTTATTAATATGATTAGACACAGAGTTGTTATTGGAAACTAGCTAATGGCCCTCTGGGTTGTTGAAAACAACAATATTTGGCTTGCTTTCAGGCGTGTTCAGATAAAGAGTGATGGAGGCGAGCCAGACCAGATTAGAGGAAAAAAAAATAAAGGTTAAAATTAAAACGCATTACAACAGCGGTGGGGGAAGCAGAACTCTGTGTATGAATAATACAGCGCAGTTATTTATTTCCTACTGGGAGATGCAACTTGCAGTTTGTGGTTGTAATGCTGCATATACATACTTGAGTGGTGCTGGTAATATAGTCTGGTAGTTGTAGTGCTGCTGCTGTTGGCTGAGGATCTGCAGCTGGAGGAACAGCTGCTGCTGCTGCAGGAGTCGGGCGTACGACGAGTCCATGGGCGCCTCGCTGGCCTCCAGTTTCTGGTCTGGAGGAACGTACTGGTGGTATTTGAGCTTTTTCACCCTGGACCTCGGCTCTTTGCCCTTCTTGCTGCGGCTCTTCTCCGAGGGCGTCTTCTGCTGGCTTTGCTGTTGGAGGGAGGGAATATTTTAACATTTGAGTTTTGTCCAGCGGCACCGCATTCACGGGTGAGAGGAGGTGCTGTCCTTACTTTGACCAGCGTCGGGCCTGGTTTGGAGGGAGCAGGGGTGACAGGTGGGCGGATGACGGGAGGCTCACTGGGAGAAATCACTTTGATAAAGTCTGGTTGTGTAGCAACGGGGACGGCCTGAATAAGAAAAACATAAAGAGACTTAGAACTGCAAAACAAACACTCAACTTCTAATAAAACACCCTAAAGTCCAATATCAATGTTATCAAGTTACAAAAACATTCTGGGGATGCTGAACAGACCAGTTGGTGCTGGTTCTCTAACCTGGATGATGGGGCTGGGCAGTGGTGGTGGCGGTGCAGGAGCTGGAGAGGGCGTCTCTGGTGCTGGTGAGGGGACGGAGCTCTGAGACTCCTGGCTGGCCGGCTGCTCCGGGGACAGGGCGTCGCTGCTGTCTTCGTCCAACACCTTGGGATAGTTCACCTGGCCTACTGAGAGACAAGACAAAGTGCAGGACAGGTCCTCTGTGTCAGCTCCCTCAAAGACCACAGAAACTAAAACGCTGATCCTGCTGGGTCTCGTCTCACCGATGATGGCCTGTTTGACGCTGGAATCCACCGGCAGGATGTTCTTCTCCACCAGCTCCATCGGGCCGGGCCTCTGGGCGATCTTCTCGTTCAGGTTGTCGGCCAGCCGGGCCCTCTTCAGCCTCATCTGGGTGGCCTGTAACGAGGGCTCTGCTCCAGTCTCTGGAGGACGAAGAAAACAAACAGTCACGCCGAGTATCTGTCACACTGTATCATGTCAGATGGTAGATTGTCGGCCTGTTTGCGATGTTGGTAAAGATGAATTCCTTCATAGCAGTACGTCTGATGCCAAATTCAAGTTAGTTTTGGTTGAAATGTTAAATAAATATTTGAACATTTTCACAGGATTTGGAGTCCTTCAGTATTTTCCTGCCTGCATGGCCCCCCGCTGCTGACCATATTTTCAGTAGGAGGAAACTCTTTATGCTTCAGTGTGAGAAGTCTTTCTATTCCTGTGCATTAATAGGTCCACAGGAACAACTAGACAAAACTATACGTGCACATATTGTTAACTATAGAGGTCTCAGTACCTTGCAGGATGTGCATCCTGACCAGCTCTGCTCTCTCTGGACGACTGCGGATCTTGTGCTTCAGGAAATTCTCGGTCTGAAAGAAAAGTATCGACAGGGCCATCAGTAAGGTAGCTTCATTTTCATGATCTATTATTTTCTGCCGCGGCGAGCAACTTAAAACCCCCACAGTGCACTTCCTCCAGCCCTCTACTTCTCAAATTCAGGTTTGGCACTTAATTTTCCAAACTACGATCCTTACCCTGGCTCTCTCCAAGCTGCGAATCTGCCCATGAAACGCCGCTGGGCTCTTGAGAGCTATAAGACATGATGTTTACATTAATGCACAAGTTGGAGCACAATCATACTGTAGACAAAAAATGTGAAACACAGAGAGTAAACATGTTTATTATTTCAGCTATCAGTGTGAACCGTGGTCCCACTTTGTTGCCATTTACTATTACACTCCCACCCACTCCACATTAGCTTTTCTGAGAGTGAAGCACATGGAGCAGAGCTGGGTTGGTACTCACGTGGCATGATGCCTTGGTCCACCAGCTGCTCCCGGGTTCTCCTTTGCTGAAGCCTCAACTGCAGGACTGGAGGCAAAGAGGAGAAAATGTTATAGAAAAAAAACTGATCAAGGAGAAAACTGACGGAAGAAAGCTGATAGGGCAGCATATAGGAAATAAAAGTAGGGAAAATGAACATGGAAAAGGGAAGAAAATGAAATGAACCAGAGGAGGTAACCACTAACCTCTCTCTACCCCCGACGGATGACTCATATCCTGCTTTCTAGTCATTAGGCTGACACTAATAATAAAGTCATTATCATATAATGCAGCGCTTCCCATACACCAAGTTATTTGTAGTTCAGGTGCTCTGAACAGGAACTGAAAGCTATTGATCACTGATCAGGAGCCTGTTCAAAGACTTCTTATTTATCTTCCAATATTATTGATTAACTATCAAAAAAGTATTTTTTTTGTATTTAATCCTGTAACTACTAACCTCTAACCCTTGCAGTTACACACCTCTCTTTTCAGCTGTACAATTACTTAGACAAAAGAAAAAATATTTTTAAGCAACACACATTAAAAACAATTTGCATTTTTTCTGGAGTCCATTTTTCCATTCAAATGCACAAAGAGAATCTACATATTAATCATTACATTGATTATTTCACGCTCTGCCCTGACAGTATACATCTATAGATGCATGGTGCATTTACAATCAGAGCTGCCACACACATGCACCCACACCCACACCCACACCCACACCCACACCCACACACACACACACACACACACACACACACACACACACACACACACACACACACACACACACACACACACACACACACACACACACACACACACACACACACACACACACACACACACACACACACACCAAGTCAGGAATAGAGACTCTGGCTCGTCAAACCAAAGCATCATGGGATAGGAAGTAGAGGGCCGACAACAACCATGCAAACCACAACAACAGCTGTTGTCAACATGGTAAAATTGGTAAATTTACTCATTAGTGACATTTTATTGAAAAATATTAAAAAACAGAACCAAAGCAGAGTCATCCTTTGATGTTGTTTATGGCACTGCTGACCTGGGAGGGGTTTAAGATAAAACTAATTTAATGTATCATGAACTGATCACTTTTTCTTTGTTTGAACTTTCAGATCGCTGAAGCCGTTAAAACCGGTTTAGCTGTGCACAGAGAAATTGTCTCGTTCGATTAGCGTCACCTTATTGGCACTTGTGAACGGCCTCGGCAGAAACCAACGCTCAAACTGTTCAGAACAAATATCCGCTAATAATGACCAGTGGGCGATGGAACCGAGCACCCTTCATTTGTGGCAACCCACCACAATATCAGCACTGACCGCCACATATTGATTCTCCGCCTTGGACAACTTCAGTCCTCAGTAACTTTTTCAGTATGAAGTGGCGTTTCCAACTGTGTCTCTGTAACTTTCTGTTAAGATATACTCACAAAGCTCCTTAAAGCCTAAATGTTTCAACCACTCCTACTCAAAAACAACACAACACTGGCAGATGATTTAAGAGAGGTAAATAAAGACGCCCACCACCACTTGATTTAATTCAAAATGAAATATCAATGTTGATGTGATTATAGAGCTGGTGCCCACATTACTTATGTTTTAATAACCTCCAACTCTCCCAGGACAAACTGGAAACAGCATTAACCTACTGGAAATGACCAATCAGCATCACAACAACAATCGGAGAGGAGTGCTCACCTGCTCGTGCTCTGAACGCAGCACAGCAGCTGCTGAGTGTATCTACCTCCATACAGGCCATGGTCCTGTACTCCAGTCCAGAACACAACTCACTGATTAAGTCATTTGATCCCAGTGAGACAGCCGTTGTATTCAAGTCCAAAATATGTCTCATATAAACTCAAAAAAATGATCCATTGAATAATGAAAATCCAGCACTGCAACTTCGAAGAATCAAAGCATCAACACGTTATTTCTCTATCCCTCCCTAACTTTTATTCTTTCTTTTTTAATACAGGGCCACAACCCCCTCCTCCCCTTCTCTCACTCAGCCGGTCTGTGATAGGGTACTTTCTGGCTGTGGGCGATCCGAACACGGCCAGATGTGAAGGAGTCCCCTGGTAGCTTGTAACCAGTGAGAGACAGTTAAAAACATGAGTCAGCAGCACCGACTGAAAACACAACGAGTGCGGCTTCGTGCTGAAAGGCAAAACCGCGTGGCAGCAGCAGAAGCACTTGAGAGCTTTAACCTGATTTTCGGAAGTGGGCCGACAACAAAAGGAGGGTCCGCGTAAAGACGTGTAAATGTGCACCTCTTAAACACTGGTCGCATGGACAAATACTTCTCCATTTACAGGAAGGGACGTGTCCAAGATTACAGTGAAACACAATCTCTTGCTCCGACAGGAAGCAGCTGGTCTCAACAAGCATGTGTCCATTCATTATCATCGAGATAAACCACTGGTTGCATCATACGCAAACCCGTCATAACCCCCAGCCTGAAAAAATGAAACTTTAGCTCCAATTAGAGCTGTGGTGAAACATTTCCAGAGAAACAACACCGGCTGCTGCAGAAACACTGACAAACAATGTTTGACAGGTAGAGGACAGAGGACGGGGGGTGGGGGCTGGCATTTCACCCCCTACTACACTCAGTGGATAGCTGAAGAAAGGTATGCAGAGAGGACGTTTTACTTTGAGGTGATTCACAGTGACTTCCAGTCTGGGTCATTGTCCTCTGTTTTCTCTGGGAAAAACTCTGCTCAGCCTGACAAACACATGTCGACCTGAGGAGAGAGCGGTGAATGATTCGCCTGAGTCATTAAACTACACAGACACAGATACACATGTATGCATCAGCCTGCTTGGTAGGTCCACGGCGGAAACACAGGCTTCAACATAAAAATGTGTGAGTTTCACCTGTAGTCAATAAATGACAGAGGTTGGGAGTCAAACATAACAAAAAAAGGTCAACCACAAATCACATGATGCCTTTAGTGCAGGAATCCTTCCGCAATTTTAGAACTAGCTACATTTATTTGCTAAACTGCTAAGAAACTTGTAGGAGAGGTTTAGATCTTCTTATTTTAGCACAGCAACACCTAAAAGTTCAAAAATCTGCTCTCAGCACCTCTAAAGATTGTTTGCTTGTTTAATCCAAAATAAAAACTGAAAAGTCAAAGTGGGCTGATTTTTGTGTCTTGAAGCTACCTTCAAGTGTCTGCCAAAAAATCCAGCACATAATGCAGAGCAGCAACTGACCTTACACGTTTGCACTATGCAACATGTTAACTACTGCACTGCTGAGACACAGAGGTAAATCAGAGTGGTATGTGCATTATGTAACTCTCAGAGGGAGAGCCAATAAAAGCGTATTTACCAAAATGTCACAATCTTCCTTTAAAGAAGAAAAGAAAAGTTATCACGTCCTATGGGCCATTTGTTTCCCTACTTTTCAACCCAGTGATGACTCACTTTTTAAAACATCTGACTAAAGTTGAATTCCAAAAATATTTCATTTTTGCTCCACGATTTTTTGTCAAACTACTTTTATTACAGGTATTATTCAGTACTTTATGTCCTCTCATAATTCTACATTCTGTGGCTCTATGTTTGCCTTCGACCGTCCATTTTAATACACACCCAGTGCAGTAATAGTAATATATACAGATATATTATTAAAATTAATCATAACGTTTTCTCAAAATTCCTGCATACCCAAACTTTTTCGATTAATAAAACTTTCGCCTTCGTGAGCCAGTGATTGGCATTTTGTATTTTATAAAACTGTTGTTTCCAGCCTCTCTGATTGTATTAACAGGCTTCCTGTTATTTCTTATGACTGACTCTCATTCCCTGTCACCACTAACTTAAGTCTTGCACCATGGCATCTCAGATCTGCTGACAAAGCAGCACTTCCTTCCCTCCCCCCCTCCTCACTGCAGACAGATAGACAGACAGACCTGGACCCTGAGCTGCAGTCTCACATGTCTACAGTGGTCTACGACACCCCCACCTGTCATGACGGTGGACAGATTAACACCTGCCTGTTAAAACCAATATGAGGGAAGGGAATCTGCGCTTGGCAAAGTGCTGGAGATGTCTTAGAGGGTGGAAAGTATGAGGTGTGTGTGTTCTTACTGGAGGGGAAATGACAAAAGCCAAGATGAGTGTGAGCTACTACTGTTGACATGCCTCAGAAATTTTTCCACCGTCGAGAGTCGAGACGTTTTACTGCGCTCTCCCGCAGACAGTGCAGCAAACGCAGGATTCTGTGCACAAAAGCCTGAAATCCCTGCGTTTATCCAGAGCGTGTTTAATCCAGTCTGGAACGGCTCTCTGGCTAAACAGCCTGTTGTTGACTCTATCAGACAAATGAGATCTTTTCTCAGCACGGCGATCAATATCACTAGCACTGAACTCCACAGATCTCGCTACGCCATCTAAGCCGTGATTAGGAACTGGCAAAGGCAAGAGCGAATCTAACCGGCTCCCAAAGTCTCGCAGTCGTCTGCCCATCCATCAGTGTCCCGAGTCGCTCGCATGTGGAAGCCAAAACAACACCGGCAGGCAGCGTGAGGGTGATGAGAAGCACACAGGCTGGTTAACATGAGGAAGATCATTTCATCATGCACAGCAGAGGAAAAGACGGAGGAGGTCTCAAGGCCTGAAGACTCTTTTTTTAATATAAATATGACGATTGAAGCACATGTTCCCTCAATCGTCATATTTATGCAGGAATTAAAGTGTGTGATTAAACTGGACCGACACTCATGTCACCGATGCAGAAAGCTGTGAGCGACAGGCTGTGTCCAGGCAAACATAAGGAAAACTACTCATCTGACCACAAGTTAAATCTGTGGGAAGAGGTGCCATTCAGATGGTGAATCATAATACTACCTAAAAGCATGGTGGTGATGTAATATTTATGCTCTGACCTCAAGAGACAGAAAATGATGCCAATTCCCCAGTTGATAATATCAATAGCATCATTTTATGCGACGAGATTAATGAGAGTCGCAATAATAAAAGTCTCAATTACAGCATGAGTATGATGATGATGATGATGATGATGATGATACAGACTTAAATGATGCCAGTTTACCAACAAAACAAAAGCATGATGTCATGAACACATCACAGCAACTGTGATTCTTTTGCTGACTCATATCTATCACTCATGTGTTCGCATGCAATATACTGGGACATTAAAGGATGATTATATTTTGGAAAGAACTCTTTTAGCACTTAAAGGTGATGAGTTAATGCTGGATTTATCTAGGTTAACACCAGTATTTTCAGAAAAGTTTGCAGACTATGTTTTCATTTGTAGCTCAGTATGTAACACCCACAGGCTACCAGAGCTACTGTGACATAAAGAGCTGCAGCTTCATATTGTATGTAACTGTCTGACTGTCTGAATTAATGTTTTAACAGATTCTGTTTGTATTTGATGTGTCTTAAACATGGTAGTAATAGTAGTAGTAAAAGTAGTAGTTGTAGAAGAAGGAGTTAACAAATTCTTTATGAGGGTGAAACTGCCACAGAAAATCTCAATTTCAATCTTCTTCATGTATTTCTCTACCAGTGTAATTGAATCCCCTCCTGAGAGGCACCTCCTTTGTTTTTGTCAAAGGAGGAGACAGAAAAGGTATTTTGTCGTTGGAGCTGAGTTAATGTGTGATCTGGGTGCATGTATCTACACGGCTGAGCGCCCGTGCAGCGGCGTGTCCTCACCATTTTTGCGTTCGCTGAGCGGGGGCAGGTTCTGTGTGGGCTGCAGTGACAGCTCCTCCATCTCATGGGTCACCGCCTCGCTCTGGGGACTGGGCACCAGCAGACCCGGCATCCCACAATCCCCCTCTGGTACGAGATGCCACTGGGAAGCCTGGGGATCCATCCTGCCTCCGGAGAGGGCGGGGTGGGGTGGGGGTGGGGTAGGGGAGGGTCCCAGGCAAGCGACAGTGGTGCTGGTTACCGTACCCTTTGTGATATGTCTCGCCGCTACCTGCGTGGACACAAGGACACAAGAATGAGGCGTTAGGGAGAGAAAAAAGTGAAGGCGGCTCTGCTCCTCTCACACAGGAGGAACACATCACTCAGGGATATTTTGCGGGCTCCTCTTGAGCACCAGTAATTCAGAATAATCATCATCATCCTGTTGGTATGACGACTTCGCCCGACTGCTGAAATGCTAAGGGTGGCATTTCGTTTCAGCCATCTGGAAGAGCTCAGTCGCAGCCCAAATTATTCATTAAATGAGCTGGGCTGGCCATTATACTGAATAATCACTTCAAACCGCTGCTCATGAGAAACAACGCCAGTTTGCGCATGAATGTTCTCTCTGTTCAGATGGGCTTCATAATCTGGAATATGACGTCGCTGTGGCGGTTTCAAACAGAGGGAACGGAAACATTTCGGGGAGCAAAACAAACACTTTAGTATCCATGGCTTCCCAACGGCCTCTTAACCAGCAGATGACAGACTGCTCAGTCTGAACATGTATGCTATTTATCGCTCTCCAGCATCACCCACACTATCCATTCCTGGACATAAGTACTCTTTACCAACTGTCTTGATGTGTTGCTTTTGGCCGAGAGCCGCCGTGTTCCTATGGCTGTCTCTATTTCCCCCTGCGGGCCCTTGAAGTGCCAAAGCCATTAGACAGTTGAAGACTCTGGGACGCGGACTCATTTGGTTACAGCACATGTAAATGTTGTCATTCTGGTTGCCGAACGCTGTTCTGCATCCAAAGACAACAAATACCACCGTATTTTATCATCGCTCGCTTTTCTCGTCCGAGCTTTAAAAAGTACATTAAAGTATGTTTGTGTAAAGACACATACTGGGCTCCTAAAGCTGCTCTTTCTTAGGTTTGAGGTTTCCATCTAAATTTTATGATCCCAGCTCTTGAAGAGTTTATTCTGTTGGAGGTCAGGACGACAGTGATCGCTGTAGTTCACACCGAACATCATCATCATCTCCCTAAAAAAACAAAACTGTAACATAAGCCCTTGTTGAGCTGTTGACCATCTGACTTCCTTCAAGGGAATAAAGAAACTCAAACACATAGAGTAAATCAGTGAAATATGGATTTTATATTTTCAGAGAGAGATAAATAAAGTTCCATATTATTTCTAGTTTTGTCTAAACAACAACATTTGCATGAAAGGATCAAATCTGATTGACTGGAATAAAAGTATTAGCTAAAATTTCAAAACACTAAATCTAAGTTTGACTGATAGTTGAGAGTGAGACATCATAAATAAAGTGACTGTCAGTTATTTCATAGTCAGGACATATAGATCCTGCTCCCATTCAGGGTCCCAAGGGCATGCAGGAATATATGCAAGGAATCTTTTATTCCATGTGCCATACAAGCACTTTAAGCAAATAAATGCACCTGATTTTAAGTATGTGCTCTAAAGGTTTTCAGTTTTTATTCTAATGCACTGCTGCTGTCATTTCTTGCCTACTTGCATGGTTTGTCTGTGTGGTATTGGAGGAGGTTTCATGTGATTCGTCTTTTGTTTGTAGTGTAACTTTATGTGGGGGAAGCTGAAGAAAAATTTCCACTAAGGAGGAAAATAAAGTTAAAGTTAAACTAAACTAAACTAGATACGGTGCCTTATAATTTTCAGGCGTGCAGTCACTTGGTAGTAACCTGCTCCATCTGTAACATTTTGGGTGTGTGTACGTTTAGCTCCTCCATCCAGACATCACGTATTTCCATGAGAGTCAATCCCAGTTCACTTGGCCTTTACTGCTGATCTGAATTAGAGCACAATAGATCTGGCCACCGCCTGAAAATTCCTCCACTCTTCAAAACTTGGCCCCAGACCCACAGCCACTTTCTGGCCCCTTAATGGTGATTAAGTGGCACCAACACACCAAGCTACACACTGTTCAACATCTGTGGGTTTTCTGTGACAGAAGTGCAGGACCAGACCTCCAGTAACAGCATCTGTATTAATGTGTCATGTGTAAGCACTTCCTGTAGATCACAATCAAACCAGGCATCCTGCTCTGTTCTGGCTTTTACTTTGAATTTTCCGGGCCATGTAAAACTGTTTGCATACATTAACCCTCGTCAAGTGCTGTTCCTCTCTCTTGGTTTTCAGCAGCCCGACAGGAGGAGAGGCTTTATATGTGATCAAAAACAATCTGTACTCCAGTTGCAATTTTATCAATCAGATACTTAAATCTGTTTTTGATTATGTTCTGGCCCGCCATCTAATGGATTAGAAAACGTGTGCCTGTGGCAAAACCTACTTGCCAATTCCTAATGTAGGTATATGTACCGGTAACCCACAACATGTTAAATGGGATCAAATAAAAGAGAAAATCAGTGACTACGTTTATATGCAGTCAAGTACCCTTTCATAACCATATTAATAACCTGGTTGTGTACAGCCATGTAAACACCAATAACCCTTTTTGGTCTTTTGAGAACAGGAACTACTTGTTGTAAACATGGCGAAACGCAAGATAACACCACTTTTGGAGCGAGGACGAAACAAATCAGTTCATAGGTGGTGAAAGACATGACCATCATGTCTTTTGTAGACAGTAGAAAGCACCAGGACAGCGAGATCGCCATGCTGCTGCTGTTGTTGTTGTTGTTGTTTTTGGATACAGAAAGAAGAAGCGGAAATGATGCGCATTGTGTCACGACGTTGTCCGTGCGTCGAGACGTTGTCCGTACGTCGCTGTTTTGATCGGGATATCCCAATTGATTACAATTGACCTATGGCTAAGGCACGCCCCCAAATACGATGAGCCAATCACAGTGCGCATAGCTAGCCCATACACTCGGACATTCTCTGCTTCCACGTCCATTGAAATGCATTGCAGTTAGTCAGTTTTCATTCGTTTTTATATGTTTTTTCTTGACATTTTAAGTTTAAATGGTCAAACGGTGTGCATGGAGTACATGCAACTCTGACACTAGGTATCCCGAGAGGCTGGGCGACGGGGTGGATTTTTTTTAACCCTTTCCCAAGCCACATCTCAACCAAGAGAAGTGTCTGCTCTGGATAAAGTTATGCAGTAGACCACAACACCAACTAAACGTGGATAAACTTAACAAGGATGTCTACATCTGTTCTAAGTTAAGTCAACAACCGCCGTATTAAGTTTCGGTTTCACCACGCGCTGCTGTTATGCAATCGTCCGACGGGGGGGGGGGGGATATCGCTGCATTTTTATTTTTTTAAGACGTTAGTTTAGGCGGCAGCTCTTTGTTGTTAAGGCGGCCGCCTTAACAGGAAAGCGCTACGGGAAACCCTGAGAAGTTAGCCCGTCGCTATCGGCGTTTCGTGGCAAACGGCAGCCATAGCAGTAAAGTTAAGTTAAGTTTTGGTGACTTCGAGATGATATTTAATCTTTCTGTCTCCAAAAACCATGAATTGCCTCCTGTGAAATGTCTCCTACTGTGACAGCTGTCACCGAATGTTGACTGTTTGTCCGAGTGAGTGGAGGGGGCGGGGCTATATACAGGAATAATCCTGTTTGCTCCCGCATGTAAACGGGTTATTCTGAATGTTTCAGAAACTTTGAATATTGATATGCATGGAAACGATGATGTTCAATTTAATAAAAATGAACCAATTAAATCATATTTACCGGTACAGGAGACATTTGTCAAGACTCAATACTGTTTTTTTTTTTTTTTACCTAAGAAGAGCAATAATAACAAAAGAAATAACAGGAGTAGTAATAATTAGTGGCAGTATATTATAATATAAGACATATACACATTCATTTGAGTGCCTGACTGTAAATCATCATTGGGTAGATTCTTACCGGTAGTAACAGAGGACAGCCAGGGACAGAGCAGAGAGAAGTCTGGGCTAGTTGCTGTGCAGGGTGACGCTAAGCCATGGAGTCAAACCTGGTGGGACAAAGGACAGAGAACACAGTGAAGCCAGAGCTGAAGACAGAGAGAGAGAGAGAGAGAGATTTCTCTTATTTCTGGTCACATCTTGTGACACCGAGCGTCCAGCGCTTCTACATCATCAAAATCCAACACTGTTCAGTGCTGTGATGTCTTTTTCATAGATTTTCTGTTTCTAACATTAGTACAACTACAATACCACTCTTTTATGTCTCTAGTGTCCTGTCGTATTGCCTGTTCAAGGCTCATTGTCTGTTCATCCCAAACAAATAACCACTGCTGATGGTAATTTGAAACATCCCATTTAAAAAAACATTTAAAGCATTAAAAAATGGAGACATAAACACTAGAGAAGAACTGGAGAGGTTTTAGCCCTATAAAACCGAAGTCCATTAAAACATGATGAAATAAAAACACAGCACCAAATGCTGTTTTTGCTGAAATACTAGATGCGTTTGAAGATTTGTAGAGAATAAAACACACAAGTGCCACTTATGAATATTTGAATGAAACATCCTCCCCACACACACACACACACGCCCAGAATGGTGCATTAAGGTCTGAAAATGGATGTTCACAGTCTCAGAAAAAAACCTGCAGTCATCAATATGACAAAGGAAGAACATCATCCATGCATAGACAATAGAAACTCTGGGTACAGATGAGCTGTAATGTATCATCCCTGTGCCGTCTGAAGGAGAGACGCTCTGAATAAGAATCGATCCGCTGCACACAGAAGCTCTCAGGACGGACATGCATCTAGCGCACGGAGCCGATAACTGAATCAGGCTTGATTGGACGGATCAGTTTACAGATACTCAGGGCAGATAATGGTCTTGTACAACACAGGATCTGATATTGTGCTTGTAATCTTTGTTTATGTGGGTTCCTCCCTGACAACAGCATCGTAAAATCTGTAACGATAAAGTGCTTCTGATGGATGGATTTCAGTTGCTCTGAGTGAAACACACGAGAAAGAAGAAAGCAACAGTCGGATTCCTACAGACAGAACCGCACGCTGCGTGTGTGTGCTCGTGTTGGTGGGCAAAGTGAAGTCTGGCGGGGGGGTGAGTTGAGGGTGGGTGAACAAGTGCGCAGGAGAAAGGGGGCAGAACAAACAACTGTCACGGCTGACGAGGCGTTGTGGGATAAACAGCGGCGCTGGCCCGGCCGAATCAAAGAGCAGATCCAGATGGCGGGCGCTGCGTGTCGCTCTGCCCTCGACTGTTCTTTTAATGGCACGGGGGGGGGGCAACAAGTACCATGTGTTTCATCAAAGGCCAATGCATACGTTCTGTACACACGCACACAAAAACATGTATAAACACGCCGCCGAAATCAAAAGGTGTGGGCATCTGCTGCTCTCAGATGTGAATACAGTTTTACTTTTCCACTCAGGTTTCGACAACAAACGTGAGGTCACGGCTATAAAAATGTTTCAGACAGTTGACAAATATGTTACATGACGAGTCAAAGAAGAGCCGTGTTATTCTGCCACTGGGTGTGTTTGGTATTTTAAAAAGGGCACAGATACTGCAACACATGAGGTCACTGCAGTTGCCCGTGCTTATGTCAATCATCAACAATGTACGCTGCCTGAAACTACAGAGAAACTAACAAATGCTCCGATCCCTTCCCTGTTAGCACCCAGCCTTTTATTCCCCTCTTGTTAAATATGCGCTCAAAATGTCACTATGACAAATTAATGAAGAAAGTCATCGCCACAAAAACACCAACAAAAACAAACAGCTGTTCGTCGCATCTGAGCGAAGAATTATTCTCTAGACAAATTGATACTGGGGTTTGCCAGGCAGGGACACACGGAGCATGAGTCAGTGGCAGCACAAGTTAATTTTCAATCAGCGTCTGTGCAGCTACGGAGGAAAACAGAGAGAGGAGTTACTGGACTTTTGCCCAGCTGCCACAGAGAGGTGGCAGCTGATCTTGACGAAATACTGGACAATTCACAAGGAGGAAGGAACCTGTGTGGGCCCGAAAACATCCAATAAACTAAGTGATGATGACATCCTCAGATCCCTGCTCCACCAGCGAGGAGCTAAAAATACTTCCTCTTTACACACTCCCAAATGAGACGTTTTACTTGTGGGACACTGGCAGTGCCATTTTTCAACAGACTTCACTTAAAGGGATAGTTCAACATTTTTGGCAAATTCGCCTATTGCCATAATCCTTATAGTGATAGGAGTAGGTTCATTACTTTTAATTATCAGTGCATGTTGTTTTGAGATCAGCGGAGCAGAGACGTGAGCTGCTCAGTGAACACAATGGAGGTGAATGGTACAGGTCCCCTGTCCCTCATCAAATACACAATCCAACAACTCCAAAACACTCTCGTGGACACACAGCCATATCTGGAATGTAGTCCCGGCTATGCATTTGCCTCGAAAACAACTCTGTCTCGTAATGTTACATGATTATTTCATAGCGTGGTGAATGTGCAGGTCACAACTTCTCCACAAGAGCGTTTTGGAGTTGTTGGATTGTGTATTTAATGAGTTTTGAGGGACAGGGGACCTGTACCGTTCACCTCCATTGTGTTCGCCAAGCAGCTCACGTCTCTGCCCCTCAGGTCTAAAAACAACATGCACCGACAATTAAACGTAATGAACCAACTCCTATGACTATAGAGATTATGGCAATGGGCAAATTTGCCAAAATGTTGAACTATCCCTTTAAGAGGGGATTTAAAGTTATTTTTCGCACATTACCAATGGAGTGAAGCTCAATGCAACACTATTATCTTGGATCACACAAAATAACCATGGTGAATGCTCTAATAAACCGACAACAATCAGTGGCTTCAAGTTTCGTTTATGTTTTCATATCTGCAGCATTAGCAGGTTGGGGTTCTGCTGGGTTTTCCCCTTAATACTCAGTCAGAGACTAACCAAATATTTCTCAACGGTGTTTTTCACTAAATAATCCCAACAACTGCACAGCCGTCTGAGAGAATGGGAACTGTTAAAACCGCAGAGCTCTTCAGTAACAAACACAGAGAAGTCACCAGTTCCCGGTCTCGGCATACTGACGGGAAGAGGTCATGGGGTCAACTTTACTACAAATAGGCCTAGCTGTGAAGACTCGCAGTGATAAAGTAGCTTCAAGCGCTCACATTCACACACTCATTCCCTCAACTGACAGCAAGAGATAACCGAAATCTGCAGCCGCGGCCCGAGAGCTGCTAAACAACCGGCAGTCAAGTGGGTCTGGTTTCTGTTTAAGGGACATAAAACACACCACTGACAACTGTCTATGAAAAAAACATGTTGTGAAGAAACACTGACGTTACACAACTAAAATAAATAAATATTTAAAAAATAGGCCCAACCCTAAGTCAAAGTCTTTGTCTGGAACGAGACATCCTGTACCCCGAGTGACTGGGAATCTCCTCAACTGGGTTAGGGTTGAACAGAATTATAACTTGTATCACTGCTCAAGGCGATTAACATCTAACAGGATTGTGCTTGTGTTATAAGAAATAATACTGTTCATTCTGTGAATTGGCATTATAAAAATAAAGGACTATCACTTAGCCCTAATGTGCAGTAGGAACTAAGGAAACGTAACATGAAGAACAACTCTGTGCCGAACTTTGCTCTCACTGTGAAGTTTTCTGAGCCGTAAATAGACCATGTCTTGTCCCAAAAAAATGTCTGCTTTTATCCAGAGATAAGACAGAAATGATGTCATCACTGCGGCTCATTCACTAGAGTGAAGTCGGTGCTCTGCTCTGTTCAAACACTCTCGCACACACACACATGTGGTGTTGTTTCCTTCCTGGCTGCCTTTGTGGACTTTTCTGAAAAGATCCTACAAAAACAGTACAAAGGAACTGGACCATGAAACAAAAAATAACCCACAAGGTTTGGATGGCCCGCAGCCAAAAAAAACATGGGACAGTCACACCTAAGATAAGAAAGTCCAGTTGGGCAGCTGCATAGACAAACTTCAACAGCCTTCATGTGAAAAGAGAAGACACAAGTTAATAGAGCGCTGCCTGCAACTCGGAGGCACAAAGGCTTGTTATGTAAAGCAGCTTTTCGAGAAATGAACACAAATCTGAATAAAACGCCCAGGGTGGTGTGCTTCGGTGCAGACTTCCTGCGAAAGAGTAGATAACTCTAGCATGTCAGTGATAATGATTCCCTGCATCTCAGTAGGAGTCTGATTTGCCACAATCACTGCAAGGGGGAAAAAAACAGACCAGCCTACATTTGGTGTACGAAATGCAAACATGTCTCACTGCATTGTGGTATCCAGTTTCAATTTCCCTTGATTTGCCCCAGGGAGTGACATGGAAACCCACTCCACACAGTGACGTGAGCAGCCTCCTGCAAACCAATACTGCACTGGGAGGTTGGAATAAGCAAAACACACATGGATACATGGCTCACAGCCCTTGGGATAATTACTTTGCCATCCAACCATATGAACGGCGTTTTAAGTCCACGCTAATAATTCACACGTTTTAATGACAGACTGTGTGTGTGGACTGGGCATTTTGTGTCCCACACCCCCTCCCCGAAACCACCACATCCTGGGGCCGTCTGCATGACTCACACAGACCGCGACCTGTTTGGATCTGCTGCAGCACTACCTCACCTCACTCCGCGCTTCCACACGATAACATCATCGGGGTTTTTCTTGCGGGCGGGTGGGTGGTGATGGTGGTGGGGGGGCTGCTTAATACCCAGCCACTCGATGCTGCGACCAACTCAGACTGAAACTGAAATGTCATGCCTCCACATCCAGAGAGCATCCGGAGTAATTAACTGTTAGCTGGAATAAACACACATGAGCAGAGCACATGGCGACTTGAAACAAACTAGCTGAAACTGGGAAGTCTCCTCGGCTGACATGGCAGTCGGCTCCCCCACAGCTAGTGTTATCGCAGTTGGGGAGGTGGGTGGGGAGGTGGGTGTGGGATAAGCTAACGCTGGCTAGCTACTTAAAATCTGACAGGTGAGTGAGTGGCAGACAGCGGCGGTCATAAAAGAAGACGAGGCGCCTGCATGGCTAAGTTATCATACCCGGGATTAAAATACTTATCTCACATAAGTTAGAGTCAAATAGTCCCTGTCCAAGCTCCACTGTGTAGTCTCACCCAGCCCATGTCTGCTGCCCGTGTCCCTGCTTGCACCAACAGTCTCCTCACATCCTCACTCTCTCGCCAGTTAGCTCGGGTTAGCTATCCCGGGCTAACATGCTAAAAACAAGACAGCGCCGCCTCGGGGTCCCGTGCTCTCACCTGAACCGTGGAGACTTGAAGCCAGACTGCCTGCGTCCGAGGTTTGCTTCACAACGAGATGTCCATGAACGTCAGCGGAGCTGTCTGCTGTTTTTTTCTTTTCCTTTTTTCGCCCCAGCGACGAGATTGAAGTTTATTTCGCGGAGTAAAATGGCTGCGACTGGTCTGTGTGCTTCGGATGCAGGGTGACGTAATGACGCTGTCGGCAGGAAGAGTAGGGGGCGTGGCGGAGGAGGAGGAGGAGGAGGAGGAGGGCAGGGACATCCATGGCAGGGACCAGCCAGCGTCCTCTCTGCTGATCAGACAGCAGCTATCTCTCTGATGGACAACGATAATGTAAAACTAAATAGTAAACATCACCACCATACCACCATGACTACGCATATGATACAAACTGTGTTCCCAGGTACCACGTGTGCTTTTCCTAGAGCTGACGTTTAAATCCCACTGTATGTTTTGATAATGTTGTTGCATAATAACTTGCCTCAGTAAAGGTGGACATCCACTGTGAGGAGAAATAAAGCTGACATCAAAGTGTCAAGTCTTTATGTGATGAGCCTGCATGGAAATATTAAAAAGGCAGAGAAAGAGAGCATTAAATACTGAGCACAATGGCAGTAGCATGCTTTTGTAATAGGGGTGTGACAATAGCTGATATTTGGAAAAATAAAAATTAATAATAGTTTTACAGACTCTCTCCACCTCCCTACACTTGTATTCAACGGAACGAGACAGAACACACAATCAACAAAGAATGGATTTGACTGGTAGCATAATTTCATGGTTAACTTTTTTCTCCCCTGTAGATCTTGTTTGAGTTTATTCTTTTGGCAATGATTATCATGTTGTGAAAATCTGATATCAAGACAGCCCCGCTGGAGTGGATGTTGTTCAACTATAGTTTAGGACACTACTTCATTAAGAAACTGTAAAGTGTAAGTAAAACCTGTGGCAAAGGTATGGATAAAGTACATTTCAATAGTTACTGAGTTTGTGAGACTTAAAACTGTGAATTAAAGGGAAATATGCTTTTTACCAACTGACAGTTGTACTTGAGAATTTGTATAGATTTAACATTTACATAACAATTACTTCATCTTACTGCAATATGTGCTACTCATTTGTGGTATTTGAGCAGCTTTTATACCTCTGAATAACAATGATTTGATCTAAGTGAGTGGCGCACTTTTGAGTGACAAAAACATGCTTTGTTCCAGAAATCTTTATTTTGAAAAATTATTATTATTATTATTTTACATTAAAAAAACACTTTAATTTTATCTTTCCATCATGTAATTCTTTTAAATATAAAAGTTTCAAATCTTGCACAGTTTACAAAAAATACATATATTAAAAAAAACCTGTGCTTCATTCTTCAACATTAATGTAATGTGCATTTCACTTAGACTGTAAAAAATACATGAATTCACTCTGCGCAGTTTTACACCAGGGACATTTTCATTCAGCTTTACAATGCAGATCCTGATGTTAAGAACATTTTATACTGATATGTTGGAGTCCCTGCTTTAATTTATTTAGTCTGTTTGGCCTTCTGTACAGGAGCAGGGACATCTGCAACATTATGTAGAAACTCATGCAGCAGCTTGGCATTGACAGCGTTTCCCAGTATCTCTGTTAACTTCTCCTGGCTGAGTTTGACTAAATCTGCCAGGCTGTCAGCGTTTTTGATCAGAGCTCTGTAGTTCTTTGTATTGACCCCAGGCATTTTTAAAAGGAAGTCATGCGGCCCGGGGTTGTAGAGGCCTGATGATTCAGACACTGTGTCTGAATCAGCCGTCACGGCCTGAGCTGCTGCGGCATCTGGTTGGAGGCGGCCTTGCTTCAGCTCCAGGAAGAGGTCGGCTGTGGCATGAGGGGAGGGGCACCAGAGGATACGTAACCGCGGGAAATGCAAGGTGAGCAAGGTAAGTTTTGAAGAAATGTCATTCGATGATATCTCATGACGGAAATCTGATCGGGCCATCAAGGAAAACGGTTTATCCGGGTCAAACTCAATGAGCAACACCGGCTTCTTGTAGTAACGGGTCATGGAGAGGCACTGGGTGTAGAGACGGCCGCTCTGCAAAGAGCCAATCAGATCGCTGACGCTCTTGCGCTCCACGCATATGTCCGGGGTCAGGATGTAGTCGCCCACTTCTAAGGTGACAGGGTCGATGTCCAGTCCACGGCGGTGCAGCATGGACGGGAGCTCGCTGCGGAACTCACGCATGTCCACGATGACCCGTGAGGGCTCTTTGGGCTGCTCCTGGCCTCCTGTGTGTGGGACAGGAAGTGGAAATACAAAATTAAGAAACACTTATTCAAGAAAATTGTTAAAGGGATAGTTCAACATTTTGGCAAACTGCCCCATTGCCATAGCAGTAGGTTAGTTACCTTTATTTGTCGGTGCAAGCCATATTTAGAACGGTGGAGCAGAGCCGCGAGCTGCTCAGAGCTACGCTACGGAGGCTAATGGGATTTCTTGGTTTCCCTCATCAAACTCATAAAATACACAATCCAACAACTCCAAAACGCTCTCGTGGACAAGTTGTGACCTGCACATTCACCACGCTATGAGAAAATAACGGAACGTTACAAGACAGAGTTGTTTTTGAGGTAAATTCATGCAAAACCGCTGATGCGCATTTCAGTCAGGGGCAGTTTTTTAGGAAGCAGTCTCTGCATTTGCCTCAAAAACAACTTGTCTCATAACATTCTGTTATTATCTCATAGCGTGGTGAATGTGCAGGTCACAACTTGTCCACGAGAGCATTTTGGAGTTGTTGGATTGTGTATTTGATGAGCTTGATGAGGGAAACCAAGAAATCCCATTAGCCTCCGACTCCGTAGCTCTGAGCAGCTCGTGGCTCTGCTCCGCCGTTCTAAAAATAGCTTGCACTGACAATTAAAGGTAATAAACCTACTCCTAAGACTATAGGGATTATGGCAATGGGCCAGTTTGTCAGCATGTTGAACTATCCCTTTAAAGAAATGTAAAAAAGAAGACTAAATCAGACATGCCTGCTTTGCGGGAGTTGGTGGTGGCGTTAGCAGGCTCTAAATTTCTAGCAAGATCCAGGTTGGTGTCTTCTCGTCCTTCCCTCTCCTCTGGAATGACCATAGTAGCCTTTTCCCTGTAATATTGCACACAAACACCAGTGAGAAAAGCCGACACTTCAGACAACCTCAATCATCCCAAACGCCTGATAGGAAAGAAACAGTTCCCACCTGATGAGATGTTCGAAGGCTTTCTTTTCCCTGGACAGAGCTGTGAGATACTTCTGTTCTTCTGTCGAGCCTCCATAGATGAGGAAGTACACCCTGAGTGGCTTCCCGGGCCGGGTGGCTTTGTAGATTTCCAGCTGTCGGACAAAACTCACCTCAGCGTCGTACAGCACCACGAAGCTGGGCTCAACCTCGTGCAGCACCCGGGTCAAGCTGTGGGGGTCGGTGCAGCCTTTCAGAGGGTGAATGACGGTGAGCGGCTCCTTCAGGACGCCGTAGTAATCATCAGACGACAGATCCAGCTTCAGCTGTTCTTCCTCGCCTTCGTCCTCGTCCATCGCTTCATCGTCGTCGCCGCTGCTTCCCATTGATCGTCCTTCACCCGTCTCCTCCTTCCCCACCATCTGGGTCAGGGTCAGTGACGGGCGGCCTTTGCTCTTTGCGGACTTTGTGTTTTTCTTCGGTGCGGGCTCCTTCCCCTTGGCTCCTTTTTTGCTCCAGCCTTTTCCCTTTTTGTTCGAGTCGAGTTCGAGGGCAGCAGCCGCGGCCGAGTCCCGTTTGGCGATCGTGCGGGCGTACAGTCTGTTGAGCAGCCAATCAGAGCCGTTCCTGATGTACTGCTGCAGCTGGGCACAAGTCCGGTCATCACTGGCACAGATCAGCACAC
Organism: Trachurus trachurus; assembly: GCF_905171665.1. Lineage (NCBI taxonomy): Eukaryota > Metazoa > Chordata > Actinopteri > Carangiformes > Carangidae > Trachurus > Trachurus trachurus. The sequence goes on along the minus strand of NC_139913.1, from coordinate 19,296,234 downwards.
GACCTGGAGGCAAGAGTTACACAAGTAAACTATGGGCCTGTACTGGGATCGAGTTTTTATAAATAAAAAGAATCAAATTAAATATCTGTGTTGCGTATTCTCTGAGTCTTATCATTACATCAGTCAGCTGACGTGAAGCTGCGGAGTAATAATGTGCAATCTTGAGGTGCACTTGTGCAGAATACAACAGTTGAAAAAATACAGCGCCAAATCAAAGTGCTGGTTTCATGGCAAGATAAACCACAGCAGATTTTATTTAATGGATACTGGCTCGTTTCAAAGTGTGTTTAAAAGTGTCTAAAACACATTTTTCTGGTGGCCACATGCACAACAACACATTCTGTCTGCCCGTCTCCTCCTGATCGGTTCTCCTAGCTAAGAGTGCACTGTGCAGGATCTACTGCAGGTAATTATACTGTTTCTATATCTGCCTGACAACTCTGCTCTGTCTCTGCTTTAGTTAATGTTAGCTTCACAGAATGACATACTGGAGGTCCTGATTCACAGATCTCTATGAAAGTTTGAAAAGCCCATCTTCTTGAAGTCATTTTTTGCCATAAAAAATAGTGCACACACTGGAATGCAGTGAGTATTAGCCAGACAACATAGAGCCTTTGTTGCCGTTGTTTCACCAACCAAACCAAATTGACCTTATTAAACTATAACTCAGAAAATCTCAGTTGTTATTACAGCCATGAAGTCAGAGGTTTGGAATTAAAATGTATCCTTTCTACATCTGAGTTAAGACTCTGATAATAATAAACTTTATGGTTTTTTCTCTTGCAGATCTTGTAAAAGTTGCAGATTTGATATTAAAATGATGGTTTTGCTCCACATCTGTGTTCCATTATGTGCAGGTGGGCTATGTGAGTGACACAGCACGCTCAACACCGGGGCTTTGAAAAGGATACAAACACACTTAAACATCTCCTTCAGCTTTGTGAAATGCCAGCTGTGGACTGGTTTTAAATCTGTTTGTTTTTATGTGTGCTATTCCTATGTTTGGGTTTGTACGCTAAAGTTAAAAAGACATTACATAATAATTGGTTGACAAAGGCACTTTTATAAGTCTAAAAAAGTAGCATTGTACAACATTTTGTTACCACCTTCACGCTGTAACAGCAGGGAGCTCTAACCTGGTTCCAGCTGAGAGCTCTTGTTCTCCCTCTCAATCTCCAACAGCACTTCAGTCAGAGCCTCCCATTTTGGGCTCTTCTCCAGCACCAGGTCTCGTTTCACCTCTGAAACACACGCACACACACACACACATAACCTTTAGTAATCTCCTCAATACACACACAGCACATGATGCAACACACTGTCAGAGATCTGGTCACTGCTGCGTCACCTGAGGCGGAGGGTAACTTCTGTTTCTCAGCCTCTGCTCCCACTTTGAGCTTCTTCTTGCTCTCAGCGATGCGGTACACTCGGCTCCTGGCGTTCACAAACATGGACGTGCTGGAGTCCAGGAACAGCCACCCTGATGGTTACAATAACAGGCGCATGCAATCAAACAGGCATAACAAAGATTAATTATGGACATTAAGTTCATTATTCTTCACTTCAACTAAAACTACTCTGAGCAGTTAAGGATTTCTAGTTTACCCGAGTTGGAGCCAAAGATCTTTTGGCTGGAGCGCAGAGACTCGAGCAGATTGAGGAAAGTGATGCAGTCGTACTGGGTGAGGTAGAGCAGGAGAACCCTCAGAACCTTCAGGTCCTGGACCAGGCCCTTGGTCTTGGCTCCCAGCTGGTGCCACAGGGGGTCCAGGTAGTGACGGATGGTCTGGAGAGAGTAACACCAGGTCAACTACAACTTCACACAACCAAATCAACCACACAGTACATTCTTTGACATCAAAGAGAGCAACAGAACAATATGACAGTTTCTATCACATTAGGTCTTTTTGTAGTTTTTTTGTTATTACTAAGAAATATTTTAATCAAATAAGTTTAATAGCTGGGGTCTAACTCAGTGCTGAGGTAGTTTAAAGGAGCTAAATGTAAGAAATGTATGGCAAGTAATCATAAAATCACCCAATATGTCACAAAAAAACCAAGGAAACATGTTAATTTGAAATACTGATCTAACTGACAACAATAGTACAATAGTATTCGCATTTAAACATTTTATTTGGACCCACACCTAGCTTTTTGCACAATAATCAGTTTTCCCAGTGCATGTACTGTATACAGCTTTATCTGCTTCATTTCGTTCTATTACTAAATTGTTGCGGTTCCGGTGGCGATAGACTGTGAGTGAGTCTTGGGGTACCAAAGCCACAAAGCTGAAGCAGGGTTAGCATTAGCAGAGGTTAGCGTGTGGCTATCTGGCAACCTCCGGTCTAGGGCAGATGGGGAGTGGAAGGGAAACAACGCGTTGCAGTATTTTGAATTTAACTGCAGCAACAGTTTTGGCCACAGTCTTTAGCTCCTTTAATGGGTCACAGATGAGTAACACAGTAACAGACCTTCTCAAAAGCGTTTCCGAGGGTGTTCTCCAGTGACAGGTCCTCAGCCTCCAGCGTGGGGTTGTAGCGTTTCAGCTCCTTCAGACAGGCGCCCATGATGTCCAGGATGGAGCTCTGGATGACCCTCATCGATGGCGTCAGTGACACGTGGAGCTCCACCACCTCCGGCTTGTGCCTGTCCAGCGCTGAGTTCACTGATGCTTGGAACCTGTTGAATGAAGCAGGTGAACAGAGCAAAGGTAAAGAAAAAAGACAGACGCACTCCCTGTTCATGCTACGGCACGTTATACGTATGCTCCATCACACCTGGGCCACAGGTAGAGCTTCTTGACGAAGAGGTTCCTCATCACTCGCTCCACCTGGCAGAAGCCTGAGGAGAAGCTGGTGGCCTTGTCAGTGAAGGCCTTGATGAAGCCCGTCTTGTTCTTCTGTCTGAACAGGCGGAGGATGAAGGCCTCCTGACAGGACTCAATGATTTTATGGGCGCGATAAACCAGGATGCCTGAAGGATGCAGAGAGAGAGAACAGTTACACCTGTACAATGAAATCCAACACAACACCCAGAACTAAATACATCACTTACAAGGTGTTTGTTTAAACAACCACAACATTTTCTGGTATAAATAATAAATGCTTATTTCATTTGTATCTAGTGAACCTGTTGTTTTTTTCCCCACTTGAAATTCCTTCTGTATTGGTTGTGGATGATATAGTTCCAGAGATGGGCAGAGATGCTGAGAGGGTCAGGAATTGTGTGTGAAGGTAGAGATGAAAATGTATGCAATCAGATGTGTGTTTGAAGTGTGTGGGGGATTGTTTTTGTTTTTCAAAGAACAATGTATTATTATGTATTATTGCTACCTATTTATTTAGTAGAATTTAAACAAAAAAAGGGGAAAAAAACACCTGCAGTAACATGTGTTTGTCTATGGAAAAGTGTGTGTGTGTGTGTGTGGGGGGGGGGGTCCACATTAACAATCACAGAATCTTTACCAGAGGAATACAATTTCTATGTATCCGTGTTTCTGAAATGACTACAACTAAGATATTTACTGACTCATTGTTTTTACAATACCAGAAAAAGATCAGTAACTTAGTGTGACTGTTGTCTCTGTTGTTAGGCTCAATATTAAACGTTTAACTTGTCAGACCTGTTACTATTGTTGCTTTGTGACTAAAACGAATAGCAAGACAGTGCATATGTTAAAACATCAAATATTATTGAAATTAATTACATGTAAGTCATTTAATATTGGTGATAACTAACATGCCATTACATGACTGAATAAACAATGTGATTAAACTACCGTACATAAACAAGTGTCACAGTATGGCAACATGACAAATATGGTCCTCATTTCAGGTTTGACCACACAGTCCTCTGACCTGATATGAGATGAGCTGGGATGCGGTCAGTGAGGAAGTCCACCACCAGGATCCTGCTGGTGACAAACAGGACTCCTCCCTCGGTGTAGACTTGATAACGCTCTGCGCTCTGGATGTCGCTGGTCACCGTCCTGGGCAGGTGAGTCACACCCTCCACTCGCAGCTGCTCTGTGAAATACTCCTGAAGAGAGAAGAGAGGGAGGAAAGTCTGATTTGATACCCTGAATGACCAGACATACATGTGTCTGTATACTGTGACACATTTTCATTCTAAAAAGTTGCAAAGAAGCAGCTATGTTGTTGTTAACAGTAGTGTAGATAACATTGATTCACAGATTAGTAGTAGTGTCTTTTTTTAACCTATGACTTTTCCTCTACGACATAAGAAACAAGCATTGTTCTTTTGACATTTTTATGAGGTACTCTTACTTTGTTGCAAATCTTCAGTCAGTGAAGTGACTTTTCGTTTAATTTGTAAAAGACCATAAACACAGTTGAGTCAACTACACCTTCTGTCATGTTTGAGCAGCTCAGTATCAAACACAACAGTGTTTGTTGTTAAAGTTAAAAGTTAAAAATGTGTCTCACACTGCATGTGTGGCTCCACTGTCTTGCACTGGTTTGGGGTCAATAGGTCACATGACCTGGAAGCTATGAGCTAAAACACTATATCTACATTATGAGATGTATTAAAAATTAATAAAACATTGGTGTTAAAAGACGTGTGTCTCACACAGCAAGCATGGCACATCACATTACCTGGAAGATATTGAGAAAATGATTGTTTTTGATTATGATTAGCCTATTTTTTCCATAAAATTATTGATATTAAATTGAGGGAGTACTAAAATACCATACAAAGTGATGTGTCTGATTCATCTTTAAACTAATTATTTCTAGAAGATATTATAAATAACACTGGTTGGATGTTATTTCAATGCTAATTTGTTGATGGTCCCTAAATGAGATCGTGGTAGGAACATAGCGTAGGAACAATTAAACTGTATATAAAAGAGGAACGAGGTGCCAGAGATTGAGCAGAGCAGACCGTGAACCAACAGCCAACACTGGCTGGAACAGAAGAAGTAGTCGCCGCCTGATCTGGGGCGAATGTCCGTCAAATATCCAACCTAAAAACTAATTTCCCCTCGGTATCACATGCAGGTGAACATCAGCCACTGAGCAGTTGAGAAGCTCCGACTCCAGTCTCCTCCACAGCGGACATGCAGCAGCAGCAGCAGCAGCAGTTCAGCTCCTCACCTGTTCAGGTGCTGTTGTGTTGAGCAGAAGGACCAGGCTGCCCTGCTCCGAGTAAACCCGCATGAACTGCAGCAGGATGCGGTCTATCCCCATCCCCTCGGCCGCCACCAGCAGCCCGTCGCAGCCGAACAGACTCAGAAACATCTCGGTCTCAAACTCCAGCAGCGGCCCCGCCATGACGGAGCCCCGGGCTGACGGTGCTTCACTCAGCAGGGTTTCTTTCACTGTTTAACAGATAAATGTCAGCTAAAAGCCTCATGTACCATTGTGTGACAGTTGGAGAGGAGCCGCTCAAAGATGTTACTCAATGTTTTGAACTTGCACTTCCGGTCACATGGCGGCAAAAAGGAATAGACAGTTTAAGCCCAACGGCTCCACCTAGTGACCTGGAGCGTCACAGCAGGCGGCAAAATATATTTTTAATCACCCTGTGTTGCTTTTAAATCAATACCAAAATATAGACTATATGATTTCATTCTCTTTCACTCTGTGCATTTTCACAAATACGTCTCTTTCAGATTCTGCTGAAAATATATATTTGGAGTTTGAAAAACTCTCGAGCTGCATGACCAGTCCAAAAAACGTGACTTTTCAAAATCAGTGCAAGCTTCTTCTAACAAACAACTTTACAGTCTCTGCATGCGAGCATGTGAGTGCAGCTTAAGATAGAAAACAGACTGCTCTCAGCTGTGTCCCTGCACAATTACAACTTAATAATGATAATGACACGTTGTCAAGTTGATTTTCCCAGCATGCCAAACTGTGTTCTGCTTTAGAAAATGTTTCAAAATGACATGTGCACGATTCAGTAGGCTTTTAAAAAAAATAAAAAAGCATGCATACTGCTTTCAGACACATTTTCTACCAGAGGAGAAGATAAATCCTTTGGCAGACAATAAGATCTTGTAACGTTTACATTTAACATTTAATTTAAAGCTGTTTTACATCATAATATTTTTTTTATGAGCTGGCATAATAGCTGGATTTCAGGTGCTTCTAATTAATTATATCAGCACCAGACCTACTAATCCACCTTAATTCAACTGCAGCAATATGAAATACACTATCAAACTATCAAATTGTGCCAGAAATACAGGGTACAGAGCCAATGACTGTTTTAGTGACAGTATTAACGTGTTTTCGGTGGATTACTCCTGTAATGCACCGTCAGGAACAGAGCTGTAATATGCTTGCATAACAAAGCCTGCCAGCTGGGCTTTGTAAAACTCTGTTGTGTCAGCCCACATTTCTCTACCATAGGAGAGGAGGCTGAGGGGACCAGAATAGGTCTGAGCTCATGAATGACAGCGGAGGAGCAGGACAACACACACAGACACACACACATATACACAGGTTGTGACTACACAAGGGCACGGACATGACTCATCACGGTCTTAAGACTTCAGGCTTGAATTTAGCCACTGTGATGTCTGCATCTGTCACTCATCACTGTGATGTGCTGACTCTGTGAGGAGCAACATTATATAAAACAACACATGGACCATTACAGAGAGTTATCTGAGCGGAACTCTCTTGCTCTTTGTTTTCACAATCGTTGTTCTCAGAAAAATTAAAATTAAACTTTATCTTGAAATGACACAGGAAGCAAAGTATGTGTGTGCAAGCATGCCCATATTAACCCTGTCAGCTAAAACTAATTTCTTTTAATATCCTGATTTTGAGTAAGTGAGCAGTGGAGTTGCAGAAATTAAGAATTTAATTTAATTTAATAAAATTGATATTTCAAAGTCTTTCATCACCTGTGACCTTTATTAAAGCTGTCAGGAAAAGTAATAAGTGAGAACATATATACCTGCTCTTTTGTATACATTAGTCTAGTTGTGTTTTTAAAGGTTTGGCTTGTTCAACAGGAAATATCAGTCTACAACATAGTGAGTGACACTTTACTGTAGAAAACAGTGTGCCTATAGCAACAGTTTGTGTGTGTAATGTATTTTACCGGTTTCAGCACAGTGTCCTTGGAGATTAGAGTAGAGTGAAACTTTAATGTTACAGTGAGGTGATCCTTGCGCCAGGATTGTAGCTGAATCAATAAACCTCAAGTCTGAGTCCCCTGAGTCTCAAATCCCCAGTGTTCAAGTCCAGGTCCAACTCACAACAGATGAGACAAAGTCAAGTTGAATCTGAGTCCAAGTCTGAGTCCTCAGAGCTGAATCTGAGTCAAAAAGGTGAAAAACAAACAAGTCAAGCGATTTAATATTTCAACTGCAAATCAAAGTTTAGAGAAAGATAACAACAACAACAAAAAACAGTTTTCCTTCTCTCTTCTCTCTTCTTCATCTCACAGCCTCTCTCACATGTTTGTTCAACAATCACATAAATGTGTTAAGGCGTCTGCAAACATTTGGCCGCGCAGTGTAACGCAATATTCCCAGCTCAGTATTTTATCAGTTGTCCGCCTGTACGATCTGATGTTGACATTTCTTTCAGACTGCAGACTGAACAGAAGCAGTCGTAGAGCGAGGGAGAAATTAAAAGAGAGCACCAACAGTCTGGCCGACATCAAACGTGACCCTGAAGGCAGCAGGAGACACAGCCACATGGCTCACACTGTCTCGCCTGAACAGAGCAGAGCAGCACAACCGCGGAGGTTCATAGGTGCTGTAAACAGAAACTGAGAGCTTGATAGAAATGGGGGGGAAGCTAAAGGACAAACAGCATGATGAGAAAAATGAAAAACAAAAGGGCAAAAGTGGCATCATTTGGATTTTCAGTCAGGGGCGACATCCATCAAACTGGAAAGTTACAGGAGACACTTTCATTTTGTAAAAGTCTCTTTCTTACATGCTTGTGCTTATAGCTTTCTCATTTTATCTGGAGACTCTCACCAGCTAAATAAAGAACATAAAGAAAAAGTAAACATGGTATAAAAATATGTCACAGTGTGCAGATTTTTGTCACAAAAATACTGGATAGCTGAGTGGACTGAGGATTAAAGTAATGCACTGTCATGTACAAACCTATAGAGAGCAGTGGAGCGCTTTGTTTCACAAAACTCATGCATCTTACAACACAAGTCTCGCTGTGGGGTGAGGTGTGAGAACACTTGTGTCCGTCCAGTGTCTTCTCAGAGGCAATCAGCAGCTTCATGTCGGGATGAAAACATAGAGCCCGGATAGAGTGATAACACGCCCCTATTAGAAGAAAGAGGAGGAGAAGGACGATATAATTGATTCTGCTATTGTTACAGCTTTATGGTACATGAAATTGAATCAAATGATCCATAATGTGCTTGGAGGAACCAGCATGTTTCCACGGACGGCTGGTTGGCACATGTGAAGGATTGCGGCAAAAACCATTCATCCGCTTCTCTTTGCACCAAGAGGGATGAGTAAAAGTGTACGTTTGGCAGCTGATGTACATCCTGATATCTTGGATGGTCTGGCACTACTGTAAATGAGAGGAGAACAGCTTGAAATTGATGGCAGGCTGGAGGATAAAATAAGATGAGATATTTAACACTGCCTGGCTGACTGCAGTGTAGGAGGGAAATGAGAGAGAGAGAAGAAAAAACAGAGAAAGATAGAAAGAGAGAGAGAAGAGAAAACAGCTTAAGGCCTGATACATCCCTCCAGCCCTCATTAGGAAAAGAGAGGCGCAGCAGGGTTTTGTTGTAAATGGAGGGCTAAGCCTGAGAGCCGGCCAGGCTCTGAGGGCCAAACGTAAGGCCTCTGGAGTTTAACACACACACACACACACACACATGGGCATACACACACTCTTTAAAAGGAATAGCTCCACACTTTGAGAAACACACCTGCTTTAGCTCAGGCTGAGAGTTACAGTAGGCTGGATGACAAGCGGTGGCGCTCTCGTGCTTTTACGATACATTTGAAGCGAGAGCAAGTTAGCCTAGCTTAGCACAAGGACTGGAAACGAGGGGAAACAGCTAGCCTGGCCTGGCAACAAAATTCTGTAAAAATGACCCACTGCAGTTTTAACAAGAGGCAAAGAACTGGACTATTTACTATTTACTTTACTTTTTGTACAGACAATAAACTGTGTAAAACATAGGTTGAAGGTGGATCCTCTTAATCTGGCTGGCTATTTCTACTTTTTTTGTATGCTAAGTTTACTGGCTGGGGGAGAATATGTCAGTCCGACCACCCAGGTCCGACCGCCCATTTCTCTGACTACCCATTAATCCGACTTATTCTAGAGCAGTGGTTCCCAACCTTTTTGGCTCATGACCCCATTTTGACATCACAAATTTCTGGTGATCCCGCAATCACGTGACTGCAGCCATCAATCAAGATGCACCAGCTCATTTTCTATATGATGCATTTTATTTGAACTCAATTTATATTTGAGAAAGTGAAAGTATAGAATACAGTTGTTTAAGATTGTGGTGTTTTTAGTCGTAACAATAATTAGTTTAAAAATATTTTTCATCAGTAATTATTCTTTGTCAATTTAGACATTTCAGGCGACCCTACATGGGGTCCCGACCCCAAGGTTGAAAAACACTGTTCTAGAGGGTTATGGTTATGGTTATGGTTATGGTTATGGCTAGCATTACTTAAGTCGGAGAAATGGGAGGTCGGACTAATGGACACAAAAATATAGAAATCTATGATCGGAGAAATGGGAAGTCAGAGAAATAGGAAGTCGGACAGACGCCATGCGCCCTACCTGCTGCTAGCCTCATGTTTACTGCACACACAGGAGAATGACAGTTTCATCTACATCAAGGCAAGTCTGCAGGCTAATATGTATTCAAAGACTCTGTGACTGCTGGCAGATGCCACCTCTGGCAATAAATTATTCCAAGGAAATGTGGAAGTTTCTTTTAATTCTAATTCCTCAATATGAAATTGCTTTGGAACACTTTTTGAGAAAGAATATTAGGCTAATAATTTGTTTGACCTTTACAGCTGAAATGAATGAATTTCACCATTTAATAAAAGCTGAAACAAAAGAAATTGGGAAAGTGGAATTTTGTCCAGGAGCAGCTTGTTGGCTGAACAAAGAGTGGTTTAGTGTAACCTAGAGGTATTTCCATGACCACGTTTAAATGTTCCACACTTAAATAGTGTGTTAGATCAGTGTAATTCATCATAGTGTTTTTTATCATAGTGTGATGAGGATGTTTACAAGTGAGCAGCTACTCGGTCCCTCTGACCTCTATTTGCCTGCTCCTTTCATGCTCAGACTGATTCCTATCACAAAGGGCAGTTCAAAGCATCACACTGAGGAGAACTGCGTCTGGTAAAGGTTTTTTTTTTTTTTTTTGGTTCATTTTCCAAATAACACCACATGTAGCCGACACTGTGCTATACTGCAAGTGCTCATAATTAAGGTGCTGAGCCAAAAAAAAACTCATAGAACGCACCTCAGGTTAAATCAACCAACAGGGGGGTCAAACTCAGAAACGCATGACTCACTGCAAAGCCTTTTAGCACTAAGAGCAGCCACAAATATAGAAAATGGTGCAAGCTGAGCTGAGTTTCAGTGGAAATAAAAGTACTCCAGCAGCACAGAAGATAGCTGCTGCAGGCACTACATGTATAACATTTCCGGCTGGCATGACCCTTGTTACTTCTGCACCTTAGCAGAATGTGACTAAAGATTATGGTGCTTGGAAATGGCAGAGTGGCGCTGCTGCATGTTCACAAATTGAGATTATTACAGAACACCCTCAGTGCACTGAAATATAGATGAGGGAGAGGAGCATTTTGGCAGTCAGAGCTGGGTCAAGCAGCACCAGTCAAGCATGCCTCTGTCATTTCTTTATTTAATTAGGGGAACTGATTACCAAAAGCAAAGACATGTACGTTTTTCTTTCCTGGATGACAAATTTGCATATGTCACGGTGCCAAAACAAGGGGATGAACATTATAACGGAGAGGAAATTTCACTCCCTCGTGGTCATACACAGCATGCAAAAGAAGCAGAAGAAATTAGATGGAAAAAAAAATTCTATTGAAGCAAATGTATGGCTTTTATAAGAGGCATGATGAACAAGGGTGGCTGCCTGTCACATCCACTTTAGCAAATCACTGTGACAGCGGATGCCAATAAAGAGGAGGGGAATGTGGCGTTTGTGAGTAAAGATGAAAAAAAGGGAGGAGAGGAGATAAAGAGGAGAGGAGGAAAAGACAATAACAGGAAGTGAAGGAGTGAGACACGGAGAGACAGATAAACAAATATTCCTTGCCTGTTTTGTTTGGCGAACTAACACAACGGCTGGCTTTGTCAAATGGGCATATTAGATGAATAATTCAAGGCGGCTGGCAGACTGCAGCTTTGGAGGGTGGTGTCAGTAGGTGACAGGGGAGACATGTTTCAGGCTGGAGTGGATGTCAGTGATGCATTAGAGGGAAAGAAAAAAAAAGAAGTGTGTGTATGTGTGTGTGTGTGTGTGACATTGAGAGAAATTAGGTTTGTTTAGTTAAAGTATGAAAAAAAGACATGAAGTGAAGAAGGGATTGTGTGTTTGTGAGTTTCTCAACATAGAAATACCCTCACTCCACTGGGACTCAGGAGCTATTAGCATTTCTCACCCAATCCCTCTCATGGCCGATCATAGAGCTGCAACTGTGCATGTTTTTCTTTTTTCTTCTTCCTCAGTACAGACTATGGAATCAAGGCCTTCTGTTTGATCTTGGAGACACACATTTCCCTGTATCTATAAACCAATAAATCCTAAATCCTGACAGATCCGAGGCCTGTTATCGACCGGAACACCTCAAACCCACAACGCTTCACTTCCTGGACCAGAGACAGAGAGGAGAGGAGGAACAAGAGAGAACCAAAGGAGAAAGGCAGAGATCAAGGCAGCTCAAAGGCTGATTTGATCTCTACCAGCATCCTGGAGTGGCAAACCTCCCATCTCTGTGGTGGTGGTGGTGGTGGTGGTGGTGGTGTGTGTGTGTGTGTGTGTGTGACGTGGAGGTTAAGAAGGTTCTCATGTTGAATTTAAAACCTGGGAAGCTATAGGAATTTATGTTTTCACATTATCAGAGCCTTGACACTGAGGCAGTTTTGAGCTTGTTGCCTTGCAGCCGGGAGCTCCATCATTTGTCCCGCCCTCCTCCACCTCAGTTGGACAAGTTTGCCACTGCAATTCTTCTAACACGTCTAGATGAGCTGTGCACCTTCAAAAAGCAAATATAGGCTGGAGGTTGAAACCTGCCACAGCTAATAGTCTTGTTTGGCTTCTAACAGCCTTTGCAGAAGTTTTCTGAGTAATCTGTATCTCTACCACAAACACAATTTGACAGAGTAGTAGTGCAGAATGAGTCACTTTATTCTCTGTCTTCATAGAAAGCTGTATACCTACACCCCCTTGTTCACAGTCATTAATCATAACCATTACAATTCAGGTCCTGTCCATGTGTCCTGCTAATTTTAAGAGAAGACAGGGCATCAGATTAGACAATATAATAGAGTTGGTTTTCTTTTCTCCTGCAGTGAAGTATGAAAGTAACATATTTTTTTTTATGAATCACTGTTACACTAATTATCAGCAAAGACAGTCAATCAATTACAAACATAGACATACTGTGCCCCCTGAACTCAGTCATGAGTGATGAACACTGCCTGCTGTCATGATCTGATGCAACTAACCACTGCATGCACCATACTGCGCACCATCCAAGATAATTCTCTAGTTCTGCCTTTGAGTTGCAGCTGCAAAATAAGTTAAAAAAAAAAATAAAATAAAAAAGGGCAAAATGATCAGGCACACAAAGCAGGATGTGGCACAAAAAAAGGAGGAGGAGGAGAAGGAACACTGTGTGAGTAGGAATAATTACGATTGTGTGAATGTTATATTACAATCCAAAATCTCTCCTTTGGTGCAAGAGCCTGCCCTGTGAGAAGATCAGTCATCATCATCATCATCTTCACCACCTCACTACTATGACATTTTAAAGTTGCATTTTGCCCCCACTTTGTGTTAACATCCAAAATATGTTTGTCTTGCAGAGACCGCTTGCCGAAAAACTGCCCCCAATGCGCATCAGCTGTTTTACATGAATTTACCTAAAAAAAAAACTCTGTCTCGTAACGTTCCGTTATTATCTCATAGCGTGGTGAATGTGTAGGTCACAACTTGTCCACCAGAGTGTTTTGGAGTTGTTGGATTGTGTATTTGATGAGTTTGATAAGGGAAACCAAAAAATCCCATGAGCCTCTATAGTGTAGCTCTGAGCAGCTCATAGCTCTGCTCTGCCGTTCTAAAATTAGCTCGCATCAACAATTAAAGTTAACAAACCTACTCCTAAGACTATAGGGATAGGCAATGGGCCAATTTGCCAAAATGTTGAACTATCCCTTTAAGTACACATACTTTATTTATAGTATATTGTTGTAAATATTATTCACTGCCATATACGTACACACAAAGATAGTTTTGATTAAAAGTTCTTATTGAAATAAAAAAGAAACATAATTTAAATTCCTGTTATGTCTCTGTCTCCTGTGTGAGCAGTCGTTACAGTACATGCTCCTATTAGGCTTCATTGTACACTGAGATCTTGACATCTAATAGCTTGAAAAGCACAGGTGACAAAAACACAACACACGCCAGTCGCTGAAAATAGAGACGCTGCCATTGAAACAATAGACATGAGTTTTGTCATAGATAACTTGGGTTTAACTAACATTAAAATGGACTATATTCCCTTTAGGTTTATTTACCTCTCTTCCCCATATGTGCTGTTGTGTATAGTGTCTCTCTTTCTATCTGTGCAATTATTCATCTAATTAGTTACACCTGTATTTTTGTGCCATGGCATGTCAAAATGTCTGCCCTGAAAATGTTACCGGACAAGCTGATTATGCTGATTAGTTAAGAGTCGAGTGACTTCCCACAATTCCCAGAATAGCTGAGCCTGGGTCTAATCAGCCAGAATAACTTAAAACACTTGTAGGTGTGTAGTTCCCAATTATTTCCGTCTGTATCTACGGTATGTATAAGTGATTCATCAGTGAGAGACATTGGGAGCCAACTACAGGGACAGTAAGTAACAATGTAGTGAAGGATATAATTTTATACTTAATTTCATCTTTTATTCATGACCATGTAATCACCTTGGATGAATAGCAAGCTTGCTAATTAACATTAGTGTATAGACCTACAGTATGTTCTGAATTCAGGTCAGCTAGGCTAACTAGCTAACAGGGAAAATGTCAGGGACACAGCATTTTATGTGATTATCAAGACTCAAGTTGAGGTCTGTATTGTCAGTTTCAAAGGAGATGAGAGGCAGGGTCAAAGTTCACGCAGGAGATATCTAACGAACTGTTCGCTCTCGTTTTGACCCAATTTAGTTGAGGAGTACAAAAAAAGAAGGCAGCTGGGAGAGAGGAGCATGGTCTGCAACTCTGCATACCAAGAGTCAGTGAAGGTGCAGGAACATAGCAGGTTTAGTGAACGCGTATGTATGCAGCATAAACATTACTTCACGTATACACGCGCACGCACGCACAAAGAATTACACACTTATCCTTACAAAAGCCAGATAGCTGTCAAGCGTCTGATGCAGTAAGTCAAAGGCAAAGGAGGATTTCAAACATTAGCATTCCTCCATAATTCCTCCTAATCCAAACACTAACAGAACAGTAGGAAGTTCAGTCTAATTGAAGAAGGGATGAAAGCCAAGGATATCCTGTGTGGGAAAAGATATCTGGATTAATTAGTATTGTTGTGGTATGTGTGTGTTTAGTTGTATAGCTATTTGTACACCTGTGCTTCAGTATGCCTGTGTAAGAGTATACGTGCGCGGACGTGTGTTTGTGTGTTTGACAGTGTGCAAGGGGGTAATTGTTACTGTATAATATACTATATATGGAGCCACCACCTCATCAGTGAATGTTCACTGTCATAAGAAGCATGTTTGATTGGATTTTCCTGTTTTAATCACTGAGCCTCTATTTTCTGCTTGTGGTGGTGGGGCCTGGCTAATTACAAGTACGGATTAAATTTGAATGTCAACATGTTAAAGGCATGCAATCATAAACACAGAGAATCAGGAAGCATCACTTTAAATGAATCAACCATATGAGGATGTTATTTGAATGAGTACATGCAGTGTGTGATATGAAAAAATAGTGACTATATAAGAACTTAAGCCAAAAATAAAACCCCTGAGCTGGAAATGTCACCAAGATAGCAGACAGATAATCTGCTGAAGCTAAAATGGCTGCATCCAGATGCAGTGAAAATGCCCTAAATTGGTTATTTGTAAGCTTGTCTGCCTGTGAATGTGGTTTCTTGCCAGTGGTTATAGTTTATAACAAATCAACTGAGCATTGCTCTGTGTTTGGGGCAGACTGGAGGCTACAGTGACTCGCTATCGGAAAATGAGACAGGCAGCAGGCTGGAGCTATGTGCTAACTTAAGTATAAGAAAACAATGTGATGATGTTGCTTCCCAACACTGGAGTAAGTTTGATGCTGAATTTGTAACATTTACTCTAGACAGGTAAACGCTGACACTGACTACGTAGCGGTAACAAAGGTGTCAGTATGCTCTGTCATTTTCCAGATGCTGTTGACTATCAATGAGCGCCCTATGATTTCTAACCAGCAAAACTGGAGGTAACATGATAAAAAATCCTGTGACTTTGACCTTGGATATAATGGTGCATGTTTCATAACATACAACTAAAAACTGAACTCTTGCATGACAATTATATTTTCCTAAGGCTTACTGATTAGTTTTAGTTGGCTAAACCTAAGTAGACCACAACTATTGAGGCTGCAAATCAGAAAAATTAAAAAAAAATTAAATGAAAAACTCATTACATAAAACTACTGCCATAAATATTATTCCATGACTGAGTAGTCAAGTAGGGGAATGTAACAGTGTGCATTTACCGAATTAGCATTAAATATGGTGTGGTTAGCTTGACTGATGGACTAGCTAATGTGAGGGATTTCAAGCTCACTCACTATTTAGAGCTCGGCTGAGAAAGTAAATTAAAATATCTCACACAAAATAATACTTATTTAATACTACTTATTAATAACTGTAAGATTAATACAATATTCATGCAAATCAAAGGAAAGAGTAACCTGTGCATGCTTTCTATTCTGTGATTAGTTATAGGCCTCTTCCACTATAAGGGATGATTACAATTGGCTGAGGTATACACATATACACTGCCTAGGCTTTCTTTTTCCTCCTTCCCCGAGAAACTAAATAATATTAATATTTAGAATGATTGTTGCCTCGCACTGCTTTGCCCCACAGGCGCATCCAGTGATGCGCAGCATGTCGGCACCCGTCAGTTTAGTGTGTTGTTAGCCTGAATCTTGGGTGCTAATGTTCCCCCACAGTTTATTGCTTTGTGAAATGGGCTCCATTAGTGTTGAAACCCACAGTAATGGCATGCAGATGGGCTGTCATGCACTAAGGCGAGCCAAGGGTTGCGAGAGGGAACACTGAATGACAAGCAGGAAGTCAGAGCATCTACCTAACATCATACTCTGTGTGTTTGTATATGTATGAAGGAAATGTACCATATCTGCCATATACTATATATGTATATGACTATAAATATACTGTATATATATACACAGTCTTCACCTGTACAGGTCAGTGTGTGTGTGTGTGTGTGTGTGTGTACATGCATGTGGTTGTGTGTGTATATGTGTGCTGTCTCCGCTCAGGGGACAGCAGTGGGTTTCTAGACGTGCTCACTTCTCTTCAGCTGTTACACTCCGCTGATCCTCAGGGGTCTTATGGAAGCGACGCAGCAGTGAGGGGAGAGTGTTGTGATGACAGTGGGAAATGGCTGCTATGCCAAACTATAAATTGCTCTGCTGGCTAAAAAGAAACTTTAAGTTGGTTGGTGATGGCCTGCAGGAGCTCTGAACTTTGAAAACTTTCCAACTACCATGATGTTTTAATATAGCGAGGTCTGTTATGGCAGCATGTTGATGAGGAAAAATATGAATAATATGACAGTTATGTGGTTGATATTCTGTTATTGAAGCATCAAATATATGTAGGATATTAGCTGAACATTTTATGGCTTTATACGAGGGGGTACCAAACAGTGAAAGGAGGATATTGCAGTACCTGTCCCTGTTGTGTTTTTTAATTGTGCTGTATTTTATTTGGGTAATATAATAACTCCATCACGCCTATTGGTTCAGGAAACAGACAGAGACATGCTAAGGGATTATAGATAATTATTGTGTTGCAGCTTCACTGCTATTTCACACATCATCAACAGAATGAGTAACAAACTGAAGCTAAAAATATCAGATTAATTTTCATAATTCAAAAAACGATTTGGATGAAGTCCAAGACCAACAGAGTGACGGCAAAAGGGATGTTGACACTCTGTGTCTGAAAAGTAATTTCCTGATAAAAAACACTTAAGCTTGTTACCTTGCTTGGCAAACAATATCAAGCAGGCATATTATCTCCTGAATAACCTCCAGGATTCCTGTCAAGCATAGCTTTTAATAGTGATTAAATTCTACTTTTGATGAATAGGTTGTGTTAACAAGACTAAAACAACCTGCAGCTCTGGGAAGCTGCGCTCAGTCATAGACGTGCTTTAAACAACATCAGCATGCCAACATGCTTGTAATTACAATTGTTCAGCAGACAACAATATTAACCATGTTCAAAATCTTCCTTAGCATGTTTACACAGGCAATAAGCACTCAGCTACAGCAACAGCTGAGGCTGATGGGGATCACATGGAATTCAGAAATAAACACTGACTTGTTGCGGTTGGTTTTTTTTTGGCTTTTATGCCTTTAATTGATAGTACAGCTGCAGAGAGACAGGAAATTACATGCAGCAAAGGAATCAAACCGGGGCCGCTGCGTGCATATGGGGCACCTGCTCTACCCACTGAGCTAAACGATGCCCTGGTGGAACTATGTTTATATAAAGGAGACATATTCTGCCCCCTTTCCACAAATTAAAATAGTTCCCAGGTGTCTTAAAGACATGTCTGTAAGGATCAAACATCACAGCTCTATTCCTACTCTCTAAACAGCCCTGTTCAGAACGGCTGGTTTCAGTGCCTGTCCCTTTAAATGCAAATTAACCACTGCTTGCCCTGCCCCACCCCTTCTACTGGTACCAGGTAGGGGTGGTATTATGCAAATTTGAATCCTAGTTACATCACTGGAAGACAACTGAGAGAACAGCTCGTAAAACCACGTGGATTTCAACCAATAGGGAGTCTGAAAATTACTGATTTTTTTGTCAATTCTCACATTTTGAGGGCCGGAAGGAAAGACAAACACCCAGATATGTTAAAGGTAAATTGTGTAGGAATTACTCCCATCTAGCATTGTGGTTGTATATCGCAAGCAACTCAATCGTATTTTTCATGCTGCATTCACGTGAAATTGGGCAGACCGCAGACGGACGACAGCCGCTGCCCGTAACGGCATAAACAAACCTCTATGTAAACAAGTGGTCCGTCAGCACGAGGCAAAACAATACACGTGACAATATGTTGTCATGGCGATGTCGTATTGTTTACCTGACCCACGTTTTACCGGCTTTCTCTCGACTTCTGTGGCTAAAATGACATCTGGTTTGTTACTGACGGCCGTCTGTCCGACTGCACGTGAATGCAGCATCAGTGTAAAGCTCCTCACTGCGTTACCGTGGTGACTTTTCACAGACGCCGACAGCTCCGGTGTCAATGGTGAGTTTCCGTGGTTTCCTACCGTCACGCTGCCACTGAACGTAAAAACATGGCGACACCACATGGCAGCCAGCACCGAGCTTACCCGCTCCATGTAGATATGAATGATATGAAGGGCAAATTCAGAGCTGAAAGGAACACTTCAGTTTGTTGATGGGGGTGATTACTGATTAATGAAAAACATATTTTTGAACGAAATAATACATTTTTGTGACTATAACAGGAGAAGTTAGACAATGTCCCTTTAAAGAGCCTTTAAAAAGTGATATTTCCATAATATGTCTCCTTAAAAAAGATTGCAGAAGTCAAACGTATTTGTCACAGACAGTATGGATGCAGAGAGTGGAGACAACAGTGGATTTGTCCATCAAACTTCAGAGTAGGTTTGTGCTTGTAACAGTGGAGCAGTGGCACTTGGAGCTATAAATAAGCAACCATCATTTTTTAAAAGCTTCCTTTGTTTATGTTGATTTAAATAGCGTTATGTGTGAAAGTGCTGACATCATTAACGGGACTCCAGCAGCTCTTCAGTAATCTTCCTGGCAACTGAGCTAACTTTAACATTTAACTGTGGTGTTATGATCACAGGAATGGCAGGACACCATGTAAAGTTTGCACATCAGATGGACACAAGTGACGCAAAACTGTTGTATATTGGAACAACATGAGCCTAACAGAGCCAAACATACTTGTGGTTTATCCAAACTTTGATTAAGAGGTGTTGGTTTCTGGTGTTCGGCTAAAAATATTTGAGTACAGGGTCAAAACGCACCAATTATAGTTCCAGTTTGTTGTGATGCAGTCACACTGTCTGTCACAGATGTAGTGAAATGCTCAATGCTGTGTATCTAGATGGGCGCAGGTGCTGCTTGTTGCCCCGATGAAGCGCTCCCGTCTCTCTCCGCCTCTCAGCCACCACATTCACGTCCTGTGTGCTGGTAAATAACAGCGTTCGGCCATTTTTTACTCAGCAGGTGGCTCGTTGTCAGGGAGGTTGTGTCCTAGTGTCTAAACAAACTGTTGAAACAATCTTCCATTTTCACTTTTGAGAGAGTGGGAGTCCAGTCGGTGGTAGTGTGAAGAACAGTATTGTGGGTAAATGTCACAGAGAGCCTTCTGTTCCATATGTGACTAAGTGAACAAAAAAAAACAACAAAAAAAATCCTCCATAGGCAGCACTTTGTCTGCAGCGTGAGGACAAGGCTGGAGAGCAGGAGTGGATTTCTGCAGAGTAATATGTCCTGGGATTGTCACTGTCATCTTTTTAGTACGAAGACACACAAATTGTGCAGCTATTACATCTTTTTCAAAATGCTTCATGAATGTACCTCTTGGAAAATGACACTAACTTCTAATACCAGTAGCTCAAAGTTGTGTTTGATGGAAAACTGTGCAGTGTCTCTTCCTGTTTTACGGGCACATACAGATGACACATTCAGGACTCATCTAAGCACTGGCTGTTGCAGACATATGGCTCACTTCCTGTTGTGCTCTCCTCATATGGGATGGATAGCGGAGATGGAAAGATTCTCATGGCCACAACTCTACAGTGTTTGTCACTGGTAGCCTGACAGCACGGCTGGCTCTGTGAAGAACAATATCACCGAGTATTCACTATTTGAATCCTACATATTTTTGTCACTGTGAAGCATCAAAGTTTTAAAAAAAATTTTATTAGGCCTACAGTGAAAGGGGGTCTCTTAATTCCTCACTTGTCAGCTTAGTTCACCTATCATAAAGATTCTGGCAGCAGAGTACAGAAATACAGACATAAAGGAGGTCCAGAAAGAATAATTTAGTGTAATAACAGGTATTAAATTGTCTTTTTTTTCTACTTTTGGAAGGAAACAGGACTCACCGTGTGTTTTACAATTCTGTCATGAATCATATACACATGACAGTTGTATCATGAAAGTGTGTGACGTGTTCTTCCTCTTTAATGCATCCTTAACTACAGTGAGTGTAAGAACCGGCACACACACAGAGCACAGGAAACACTCCTGCTAATGTGCTGCTCACGCTACATGTCCAGTGTTGACACAGTGTGAAGGGCCACAGCGTACTAGTCCTATGGAGCACTCAAAACACTTCACACTGCACATCACAGTCACCCATTCACACACAATGATGATGATGATGATGACACATCAGGGCAATTTGGGTTGAGTATCTCGCCCACAGACACTTAGAGGAGCAAAGAGCACAATCACCAACCTTCTGATCCAGATGTGGTCAGGCACAGAGGTGCTATGAGCAAACACCTTGCTAACATGCTCACATGCTGAACTCTCAAAATCACAGAATGGAAAGAAAAAAAAAATTCTGATAATGGAGGGTCCCCACATTATCCCAGTATGGTTGTACGTTGCTCTTGAACCCAATACAGACAGACTATCTGTCTTATCATATCTGCTGTATTGATCCCAGTACTACTACAACCAATAATATGAGATCATATTTAGTTGTGGTGGCAGTTACATTTACATTTTGCAGTCTTTTTAACACTGCTTTGTGGCTGTGTCGTGAATGAATGCTTAAACACAGCTTCTGTTTGTAATGCTCTGTGAACTGGGTTAAACAGCCCAAACTTTTATCCGGAATTTAAATGAGAAAAAAAGAAAGGAGGCTTTTAGTTCAAGCAGCAAGACAATTATCATTTCAATTTTCTCATCGCAGCCGGTCTCCACCTCCTAATTATTACCAGCGAACTCACTAAGTTATGTGCACGTACTTCTCTGTCAACCATGATTAACCTAGCTGAAGGGTATTTAAACTCTTTTACATGTTTTTTTTTCTTCTATTGCTGCTTCATGGCTCCTCCACCAGCAGAGTCTCCCCCACAGATTCATAGCTGATTGTTGGAGAAAAGAAAAAGTGTTTCTGTGATCTCTCTACAAATTTGGTTTTCATTCCTGTAAACGCTGCCTCTACTTCTGATCACAGATCACCGAGCGGTGGACAAATCACTACTACTTTATATATAAAAAAAATACCCCCAAAAAACACGAGGTATTATTTATGGCTGTAATGCAACAGTTGGAAATACATCTGTGACCAGTCGGACTACGTGGCTAAAACCAACACGCTGCATTAAATAAAGTGAATCACGCACATTTTTGACCCCACTGAATACTAGAATCATCAAAACATGCTCCAGCTTGGCAGGCGAGCGGGCTGATCCCTGCCAGCTCTCCCAGTCTGTCTCGCTGGCTGCAGGCCCAGAGGGCAGGGCACAGCAATGGATGGGCCTGTCGCTGGCTCTCTGCTGCCCAGATGGCTCGCTCTGTCAGCGGGCTCACCGCCAGGAGGGGTGGCACCCTGACGTCAGGCCATGATTGGATACGCCAACTTTCATTTGCTTCCCCCCAACACCTGTGGACTGCGTGGAGAAATGACGGGGCGGTGGTACTGGATCCTGGAGTGTGTGTGTGTGTGTGTGTGTGTGTGTACATGAATGTGTGTACTTCTTGTACCTAAATTCGTAGCATGAGGATGTTATTGTATACACTCCATCAAATCCACGTCTACACCTGCACCAATTAAAGGAGCTATTTGTAAGTTTTGCTGTTGCTACGTAGCCAACGTTAGCGTTAGCAGCTGTTTATTCGCCAGTGTAGAAGACGTGTTGTTCAGTGTCAAACCTCATTCATTTACTCACCAAGAGCTGTCTTCAGCTGTGTTAGTCTACGGTGGCCTTTAGAGCTCAGATCTGCAGCTTGAAAAAGAGAGAGAAGGAAATTCAGAAAATCTTTAACATAAGAAAATTATAACACATGCAAACACAACACAAGTCAAACGTGCTGCAAATTCGAGGGGGGAAAACATCTTATTCAATTGGACAGCAAGCAAGAAATCACAACACATAGGCTAAAATAATAATAATACGGTGGCCCTGAGAGGTCAACACACTGCAACGTAAGAAACATGCAAAGACACAACGTGCTACAAATTCAGAAAGCAGCTTCATCAATTTGACAAGGAAAAGCTCACAACACAACAACAGTGTTTCTAGGGAAACAAAGAAGTGACAGACTTGGATAGACTAATGCTAAGCTAACAGTCAATATTTGCAATAATATCAGAATCACGTGACATTGAAGTTCTAATAAACCAAACTCACTTCATATTCACCACTGACAGCCATCCTCACAACTTCTGAATTCAAGAAGCATTGAACAAAAGCACCTCAGTCGAGCCCGTCACTTTATTGTGTCCCCAAAAACGCTTCCACTATAAAATGACCAACCACACAAAGTGTAATCCTAACTGCAGTGGTCTGGGTCTGATGTTGCATCATATCATCCTCAACACTCTTGTTATCAAGAGCTTTTGACTTCAACAGTCACTCTTGGTGATCGGACAAATCTACGTGTTCATCACTTTTCTGTGTCCCCTGGAAATGTGTTGTGGAACTGAAGAACCTCTTTCCAGAATTTTTTGCATATCTGCATGTTTCCTTCAATTGCAATACGAGTCTTATGATTTGGTCTTTAAATACAATCACCCCAGCAGGTAGAATCATGATTAGGAGTTGTATGCTAATTGTACATAAATGTTATGGGGTTAACTGGTTGAACTCAGAGTTACTGGTTCATACGCAGATAACTTATTGGGAGTAGAGCAGCCGTGACCAGACATTCAATTCGAGTAATGCCTTCTACTTAAGCTGATAATCATACCACAGAATTATGCCACAACTACACAAATCCGTTTAGAAAGCAATTCTCAGTTTGGGTATAATTTTTTGATAAAACTCTCAGTGGTGTCATTGTTTACTGCATAAATCTCTCATTTACTGCGAGTCCTCCCAGTCTCCAGCGTGAAGTAATTTGAGTGAACCAAACAAAAGTGGATTTAAGTCCTCAGGCATTATACTGCAGTAGATTTGTGTTGTGAAATTACTTTCTCCATTCCAACAATAGGAATGGGAGACCTAACTCATGGAGCATGTAATTCAGCTGCCTCAACTGTCATTACTCTGAATGTGAAAACTTTGATGAACACCACCGTCCGTCCTCACTTTTTTGGACTGTTCCCACCACCACAGCCTGTGCGTCTCCCACGTCTCCTCAAATACCAGCACACAGCATGGAGCCAAAAATACCTGGTGACCACTGCTGCCTTCCCACCATGTAATGAGAACTCCTCTGACTCCATTAGACGCCGAAACAGTCAGGAGAACACAAAGTATAAGCTCTTATTGTGTCTCTGCGGATTTCAATTCTCAAATGTTAACACTCTCTTCATGCTACCAAGCTGTACATGGAGCTCTCATGTGTTTTCAAAAGCTGCTGACCTTTGACCCTAGCCCCCCCCACACATGTATTTGAAGTGTGCTGTTGTATGAGGAAATGCATTAATGTAGTGGGTTTTACACCCTGGCAGCAGACTGCATGTCTTATAATGTGTGTGTGGTGCGTTTATGCAGGCGCGTGCACTCCTAATGTGTGCGTGCGCTGGAGGACAGCTCAACAGCGTTTTGGATCAATAAACAGGAAGTAGCTTTCATCTGCCACAGTAGAATAAATCTCCTGCAGCAAAAAAGCAGAGAAGCAAAGGCCACCTCGCTGACCTCAAGTCTGTCCAGAAAGCTGCCATCTTTTCTGCAATATCTCAAAAATGAGTCTTGGTGTTCTTTCACAGAAATGACAGGGATGGTGATTTTTTTTTTTTTTTTTTTTTTTTTACAATTTATGACAATTTTGCAGCAATAAAGTACAGGACCATGCCGTTCTGAATGCATAAGGGGCTTTTAAAAATCACTGTACAGTGAGATGCATTCAAAACATTCAGTCTCTGCTGTTGTGTTCAATAACAGCTGTTTGTTAGACCGCTTCCACCAGCAAAACAATCCCCACCTGCTCACTCCCCCTGGGCTGCGCTGGAGTCAGCTAATCTCTAATTTAACACAGATAGAGCAGAGAAAATATGAATACAATATGCAGCAGGTGTGAATCGGATTCAGTTGCAGATGAAGGTGTTGATGATTTTGTGTTGAAATGCCACATCTTATCAACGGCGCCGTCGGCGATACTGTACGTCCCCGCTGTTTGTTATGCAAAGCTGATGATGCAGCTCCAGATTTCTGTGTGTTCTGATGCACAGAGGTTTGGAAAGAGTAAACTTTGAAATGACGGATACATGTCGGAGTTGTCAGCGTCCGTTTAACCAGCAGAACCGAGGAGGCAATTTTCAATTTAATTTATTTTTTTAGGAGCCAGATTGGTTTCTATTCTCTGAAACTGTGTCACTGAGACTGAAACAAACTGAGACAGAAAGGAGCCACACAGTCTACATCACAGTAACATGGGTTGACTGTGGCTCCTGCAGCGGGTTGGAGAAAAGCCAGACATATTATAAAAAGCCTGACTTTTATTAGCCTGACAACATAAACCAATCAATACAAATGTAACTGGACTTCTTAAAGTCTAGTTTAACTGAATTTTATGAGAAACACCTTTGAAACATTTGACACAGAACAACTTGAACTCACAGATAACAAACAGCACATTTTAAACATATGATACAGAAGAGTAAATTTATGTATCAAATAAAGTGCAGTGAACAAACGCGGGCCTGTGGCAGCACGATGTAGAGCAGCAGTGAGCTCAGACTTTGACACAGAGATTTAGTCGTTGCTGCTGAACACCTCCGTTGACTCAGAGGTTCAAGTCCCATGTGAGTAATGTGAAATTTCTCTGTATCATAAGTGTTTAAAATGAGTGTACAAGATGAAAGTATTAGTATGATCTAGAAACAGAAGTTACATAACAGCTCCCATGACGGTATACAGTAGTTTAAATAGCTTCAAACTGATGGTCAGTCATTATAGATTACTGAGTGTTATTTAAGTGACTTTTAAAGAGACAACTGTCGCTTCCAGTGAGAAACAGCAACAGGTTAAAAGTCTATTACATTTACTTTAAATTCCAGTTTTAAAAATAGACCCTGGATGTTGACAGAAACAGATTTTTCATACTAGCTATAGGTTTTCAAACTGAGATTAGCTTCAGTGTAACTTTCATATCATGAAGACCAGAGAATGATCATCCATTATCTGCTTAGAAAGAGAGAAATGATACAACTTTCACCTCATGAACACGCCTCAGAATGATAAAGCTTACTCCACTGAGTCTCTGTACACTGCAAATCAGATCACTAATGAACTCTGCAAACTTTTAACACTTCCAATTTAGCAGGATGGAAGCAAACACAGCCTAAAGACAACCGGGTCTAGGTTGTGGCACACACTGTCAGTTTAACTCAGTCATTCAGTGGCCACATTATTGTTCATGTTTGCATCCCCTAAAGCATTATGGGAGCTGTGATTACGCAATTCTGAGTTTTACTGTGCCCGAAAATAGAAGTAAGACATGCACTGCAATGTGTACAGTATGTGATGTTCATTAGGAAATGTACACAAACAGATGTTTGTGCAGGTCCAGCTGTTTAAGAAGGAAAAACACACACAAGAACACACAGGGATCATTAGACAAAATCAACATTTATTATAAAAATACAACCAGTTGTGTCACAGTCGTGCTGCTCAGCCTGGCCCTTCATTACAATTCAACATAGGAACAAGTGGGTGACTTTCCTTCAAATTTATACACACACGCGCACACACACACACAAAGATAAAGAACAATGTGATTGGGCTGAGCTACCATGAGGATATAAAAATAGATAAGGACATAAGGTTCCTTCTCAGACAGGAAATGAAGGAGATGGACTGAGTCGTCTTTCACACATCACACTCATTATCCATTCCTCTCAGACGCCCCCTCCTCCCTCCATCGCATGCTGACTTTTTGGAAAAGAGACAGAATCCGTCAGTGTGAAATGAGGTCAGCGATCACGTCGCTGATGGAAAATCACCTACAGTACCCACCAGGCCACGGATGGACACACACGGATGGACACGCACGCACGCACGCACACACACACACACACACGCACAGACGGAGTTCGTACACTTTTCTCTCCAACACTCGGTTGCTCTATGAGACACACACAGATGTGTTGCTAAAGGGTTGCCATGACAACTCCCTTACATTCCCAGTTGGTCAGGGCGACTGTGAGGAGAGCCTGTGTGTGTGTGTGTGTGTGTGTGTAAAGTGTAATCGAGTAGAGTCATTTAGGGCTCAGAGAGAAAGTCATTTTGTTGCAGAAATGTCCATTTTAAGGACAATTTGAGGACTGAGCTGCAGAATCAGGCTGCAACACCGCTCACCTCCTGACACAAATCACCAACACATCACCATCACCGTGTTATCAGCCCGACACAGTCCTTCAGCTCAACATTTAAAGGTAGAGTCTGGAGTTTTTTTCGTTGCAGTTTGGAAACAAAACATTGAAACTCTGCCCCTCCTCTTGGGCTCAACCGTGTAGCCTCCTGCCCCAGAAGTGAAGCGCTGGAACCGTGGGCCGATAGCAGACCCGGTGTTAAGGGGTGTTCACACCAAACGCGATGCTGCGTTGTTGCGCGTCGAGATTACATGTAAAGTCAATGCACAGACGCGATGGACGCGATGCCGCGAAAATCGCGTCAACGCGCGAGTTGAAAATATTGAACTTTTGCGGCGATCGCGTGACGCCGTGACGTGACAGCCTATCAGCGTTGAGATTCTGACACAGCAATACACTGCTACTCACCGGAGACAGATGGACAGGCACTACGCAGCTGAAATGAAGCGCCTGTAAAACTTTAACTTAGTTGGTGTCCTGCCTGGAGATCCTGGCACCAACCCTAGCAAGCAAGTCCTCAAACTGAGCAACAGTCAGTCTGAAGTACCGTACAACGGCCGCGACGCGATACGTAAACGGGGCTGAGCGGAGTTTTTTTTACCTGCTACACCAGGACCAGGTCGTCAAGGATCAGCTTCACCTCGTCCATTGTCAAGCCTACGGTAAAATGAGTACACTTCATGTGTCTCAACACATTTTTACATCCGTCCTGTTAGCTGGATTGACAGTAGAGGGGAGGGGAGGGGGGACGCGATGACGCGAATTTACACAAAGCGGTCACGCGTCAAAACACGAGCGATAGCGCGTCGGATTCTCATTTGTCGCGCGAAAAAATCGCGTTCATCGCGTTTGGTGTGAACACCCCTTTACGTTGATGCCGTTGTGGTGAGCTGGGAAGACGGTATTAGTGGCGGATGCTAACCGCTACCGCTAGCCGAAGTTAGCATTGAGCTAGCTCCCCACAACGGCCCTAATATTTGTTACCAGTCAAGGCTTTAGTTGTCGGTGACGGTCGGGAATCGGTCCGCGGCTCCAGCATTTCACTCAGACTGTATTTCTTTTTCTTTGCGGTGTTGCTAAGAGAGAGAGACGTGCTAGCACTCAATAGCATCAGGGACGGCTAGTGGGGCTAGCAGCCCTGAGCCTCCTACTCTGCTGCACGTAGCTTCACCTGAGCCGTCATTGGCTGGAGAGAAAACACAGACTCTCTTGCTCTCCATCCAGAAACGTCCACGTGCACAACAAAACAGAGCAAAAGACCAAAATACAGGCAGGGGGAGGGGGACGCTGCAGACACAGTCACCACCACACAGGACTAGAAGCCCATAGGTTTGATTAAGACAGATTTCATTTGTATAAGTCTAACGTTTATTTTGGGCACAAAACTCCAGGCCCAACCTTTAACAACACAATCACACTCCCGAGCACCTGTGTATGTGTAGAATTCATTGTACTATGTCAAACTGTGAGATCTGCTGATCTGATGTGATTTAAATGTAAAGTGTTGCATCAGAAGTTTGGATTGAAACCATGCGCCGATGATGAAATGTTTTCATCACAATAACAAAAAAAACAAAAAAAAAAGACAGCACAGTGGGGGGAGAGCACAGTCAGCTTAATCCACGCAGGAGACACCATGATGCATATTGCGATGTTCGTGCTACAGAGTCATTTATTGCTAATGAGGTAATCTGATTTGATCCCAGATTTGACGTGAGGGACCGGAGAGAGACTAAGTGGTCGGTTGGGTACAAATTAGCTCAGCTCCTCGGCCCAGTGAAGGAAAAAGACATTAAAATGTTTTAAATGCTATTTATGGGCTCATTTTTCTGCTCGCTGTGTTTGTATTCTGTAATCACCTCTTTATATAATGGTTCTCCTTGTTAGTGGCA
The DNA here is from genome assembly GCF_905171665.1 of Trachurus trachurus. Classification (NCBI taxonomy): domain Eukaryota; kingdom Metazoa; phylum Chordata; class Actinopteri; order Carangiformes; family Carangidae; genus Trachurus; species Trachurus trachurus. The sequence goes on along the minus strand of NC_139913.1, from coordinate 19,267,326 downwards.
GAGTCCCTGATTCTCATGCTGGCTTTAAATTGCTGTCACTCAACTGTGAAACAAATTTAACTATCCAGGCCGAACTGTAGAAAAAAAATTATAAATATATCTCAGTTTCATTCTGTGTGTGTGGCTACAGTCAAAGATCTGATCTGAGGTCAGGAGTGTTCATTCAAATAAACAAAAAAATGGGATTAGCTTGCATAGGATGGGCCAGAAAGGCGTTATACCACAGCAACACACATATACAGTATTGTGCAGAGGATATTTTGGGATCATTAAAGTTACTCCACCATTCAGCTCTGAGGTAGAAAGCTGAAATCCATCTTAACGCTACTTCAGACGGAGGAGGGCTGTGTGGAAAGGGGGAGCGACTCCACAGGAGAAGCACCGGTTTCAGCACACATCCACTGATCTCTGTGTGGCCCTGTTAGGGCAGCGGGTAGCAGAGATAATAACATCCATTCTGCTGAGAGATAATCCGAGGAAAACATTCAGCACCGAGAACATGAACCCAATTTAATTTCACCACAAAATTCTGTATAATTTACACTGTTTAGTCGGCATGTTGTCTCGTTTCAGCGGGTTTAAATCCACTGCCTTTCTCTTATTTCGGGCCAATTATGCAGTCCATGACATAAATCTTCAAGTTAGTGTTTCTACTTTATTGAATACACAGATTTTCTCTGGTTATTGCTTAAATTCAACAGTATTAATTATCTTGTGTTCTGGCCGTGAGTTCATCATCACACCTCTAGAAATCTCTAGAAATTCTTGTATGCCTCTATAAAAACGGGGGCAGTGAAAGTGAAAACCAGTTGGACTTGAGTGAGTCAGGAGAACGGAGCCTCGTCTCTCCGTCTCTCCGACTCCGTGGCTCCTCAGGCCTGCAGCAGCTTCCTCAGGTCCTCGTCCATACCTCGCTCTCTCAGCTGCTCCAGGCTGTGGTAGCGGTGGACGACGCCGTCGGCCGTCACCACCACCACCCTGACGCCGTGGGTGTCGGCGCCGAGCTGGCAGCCGATGGCCGAGCTCACCACCATGTCCAGGCCGTTGTGGAGGCCGCCGGCGTTTCGGTGGTAATGGCCGGAGAAGACGGCCTTCACCCCTGTGACAGAGAGAAGGAGAGAGAGATGTGAGCACTGACAAAAATATGTAAATCCAGGCATTAACTGGTGGAAAACAAAAGCCTGGATTTGTGTTTTCTCTGGTTTGTCTCCATTAACGTCACAGCTCTAAACTGGGATGTTGCCGTAAATAGGCAACACGCTGTTCAAGGTGCCGTGTAATACACACCACGTCTGACCCTGTGTCCCTCACGCAGCCAGAACAAAGGCACAACAAACACAATTATGAATAGCTCGTAACTGAAAATGACCTAAATATATCTACAGTACAAGGAGATGACAGGGTTAAAGGATCAATAACAGGAAGTGACTCAATGTTTACTCCAGCAGAAGATTTCTCCAAATAACTCACTCACTACAGCCTCTGGTGCATTTTTCTACAAGAACCTGCTGCTCAAGTTGACAGAGAGATTTACATTTAGCTCCAGCTCATTTAGCATCACATCATCATTATTAGTGGCATCTGAGAAGAATATACAGACACTTAAAGGAGACATATTATGCCCCTTTTCCACAAATTGAAATAGTTCCCAGGTGGCTTGAAGACATATCTGTGACATGCTTTGGTCAAAATACCCCAAGGATCAAACATTTTCATCTGTTCAGAACAGCTCTGTTCAAAACGGCTGGTTTCAGTGTCTGTCCCTTTAAATGCAAATGCTCCCTTTACCGGTACCAGTACACACAGGTAGGGGTGGGATTATGCAAATTCAAAAACTAATGATGTCATTGTATGTCAACTGAGGGAACAGCTCATAAAACAACATGGATTTCAACCTCGGTAGCCTGCAAATTACAGATTTTTTTTTGTCAATTCTCACATTTTGGGGGCCAGAAGGCAAGACAAACACACAAATATATGTTAAAGAGCCTTCAAAAAGTGATATCTACACAATATGTCCCCTTTAATAGGACTGTATTGGAGCAGATGGGCAAAAAGTTTGAAGAGAGATAAGAAGAAATTATCAGGACAGACAGACAGACAGACAGACAGACAGACAGACAGACAGACAGACAGACAGACAGAAAGAAAGAAAGAAAGAAAGAAAGAAAGAAAGAAAGAAAGAAAGAAAGAAAGAAAGAAAGAAAGAAAGAAAGAAAGAAAGAAATAAAGAAAGAAAGAAAGAAAGAGAAAGATAACATACCCTGGAGCCTTCCACTTGTGGAATATTTTGAAAACCCAGGAAACTTTCATTAAGGGAGCCACGATTTTCAATTTATTTTCAATTACCAACGACATGGTTAATAGAATGGTGCGGCTGTAGCTGGGGCCCGCGGCACTGATGCTGTGTCACTACAGTTGAAATGACTACACACTTAAAATGGCCACGCCAGACGAGCCTCACTTTGAATGAGGGCTGCAAAATGAGTTGTTCTGCTGCGAGCGAGCGAGGGGTTAGCATTGGAGTCTGTGAATTTGTTTCGCTGTTTCTGGGGGGAAACAATTTGACTCTGTGACAAGTCGCTGTCGGGTCTGAAACAACAACATTATGACAGAATTAGAATGAGGTGAATGAAGAGTCATGTTGGGGACAGACTGTGTATATGGCACGGTTGCATGTGCTGGGCTTGCATTATCAGCTGTATAGGTAAAGGGGATCTTTAAAATGAGTTTACTGCAGGCTTTTTTGCAGACAAAAGGAGCTGCTCTATTTTCTAACTGCAAGTGTTTCCATGGAGGGGAGTCTGGCTGCTCGCTGCCTCGTCTCCAGAGAGACACCCAGCCAAAAAAAAAAAACAGAAAAAAAACAGAAAACTGGCAACAAAAGAGGATAAATTGCAGCATGTGCATGAGAAAGACATCGGTCTGTCCCGGAAATCTGCACAACAAAGACAAGGAAGATCCCTCCGAAAAAAAAGAAGAAAAGAAAAAAAACTCTTTTCTTTTCCTCCGTGTGCTGCTGATACTACTTCGGCTTCACTTTCCGTGAAATTGCCCGGAATCATCACGGCCACCACTCTGCATAATCAAACAGCACCAGAATACGAATGTGACCTAAATTTATATTAATATTCCGAGCTACGGTGGGACAACGGCTGCACATGCTGGACCATTAAATAATTAATCCGCCATAGATGGAAATTGATGATTTAGGCCCCTGTGTGTGTGTGTGTGTGTGTGTGTGTGTCTGGGCTAAATTCATTTACAATCAAAACCTGGGGCAGTATTTGTGGGTGGGCCGGCAGCTCCACCATTATAGGCCATACATTTCATGAATGTTTGCACATACGTGTGTGTGTGGCCAGCGATAACAGCATTTCATACAACCTTGCTGCCACTGCTGCAGGTGAATGAACAACTGGCCGGGCTCAACACACGTGTGTGCAGGCGCGTGTGTGTGTAAACGTGCGTCCTTGTTGTGTTGTTTTCTAGATGAGACACAAATGCCCTTTAAAGCCTCCGGGGCCACAGCAGGTACTCATTACTTCCGACTGACTGAGTGTTCTACGAGGAATTACAAAACTCATCTACAATTATTCAGAATGAAAACAAAGAGAAGCAGTAATGGTGTGTGTGTATGATGTGTGTGTGTGTGTGTGTGTGTGTGTGTGAGATGTGTTCACCTGATGACTCAGTTAGCGACACTGATTGTGGAAACGTTTGGATTTGTTTCCGAATCCACGAGAGGGTTGTGACTTCTCTGTCACCTCGGAGACACGAGGACGTGGGAGGGAGACGCCAAGACAGCGATAGTAAAGAAGTGATAGACGAGATTTAATCCTGTAATAATAATGATGACGAATGAACCACCGGGAGGAATAAAGACATCTTTTTGAAGCTGAAATGTTGTTGTTTTTTTTGTTTTTTTTCTGTACCTCCTCTAAAAACTCCCAAAGACGCCGTGATTAATCATGATGCCGCCAAATAAAAGTGTGTGGGAACGTGTAAGTGTGCATATGTATACATGTGTCAGTGCGTCTGAGTTCTGTTGCCACGTCTTTGATGATCCACATCCCACACATACGCTGCACGAAGCCACCACGCAGCAGCAGTGAGCCCCCCACCACCCCCCATGTGTGTGACATATTTGTGATGCATCCATGTAGCCGAGCTGTGCTGCATGTCTGCTGGTCAGAGCTTTAAAAGTGAAGGGATGAGTTACAGACGGTGTTAGACACAAACACAGACGTGGGAACAGGGCTGCGATTAGTGATTATTTCATCTCTCTATCAGCTGCCTGACATTAGTGTTAAAACAGCAGTGACATCATCACGTCTTATTTTGTTCGCCCAACTGTCGGAAACTCACAGATAATTTTATACAGTGTTACTTCTGTTGAACAGTGATAAACAGGGCGTTGTGTAGCTCAGTGGGCTGAGCAGGTGGCCCATATACAGATATATACAATACTCACAAAAAGTTAGGGATATTTGACAAGAATATCCCTAGAAAAAGTTCATGCTACAGTACAGTGATATTCTATCATGAAAGCCTTTTAAGTAGAAGGATGCAATGGTCATTTCTTTATCGCAAACAAAAGCTAAAAACAGTGGTGGCTATAGCACAACAAAAATCTCAATGTCTCAATAACTTGTTCAATTTAATCAAAGTGTTGTCTTGGTATCATGATGTCAACATGTGAACATGGTGGAGAGGAGAGGGAGAGAGAAGAGGACTGTCTACAAATTGTCATTGAACCAGAACATTTAGTTGTTCAATGACAATTGAACCACTAAATCAGACGGTGCTTGTGATTTTTGTGGTTAATCACCTTGTCAGTGACCAGCATGTTATTCAATAAGGACTGAAACATTGAACAGTTGGGCATTCAAAAGTTTAGAGAAGGTTCAATCAAGTTCACCTGTAAAGGTTATAGTGCATTTTAGGTGCATTCTGAAATTTAATCCAAAAGCCAAACATCCCTAACTTTTTGTGAGTAATACGTATAGTCCTTGCTGCAGTTTATATTCAACTAGTTGCCCTTTGCTGCCCCGTTTCTCTGGCTCCCTATTTCCTGTCTCTCTACTATCTTATCTTTCAAAGGCATAAAAAAAACAAAATTCATTAAAGGGGCATTGTGTAGGAATTACTCATCTAGCGGTGCGGATGTATATCGCAACCAACTGAATCGTATTCTTTATGCTGCATTCATGTGGAATCGGGCAGACGGCAGACGGACGGACAGCCACTGCACTTAACAGGATGAACAACTGTCTATGTAAACAACTGGTCCGTCGGCACGAGGCAAAACGATACACACGTGACAATATGTTGTCATAGTGATGTCGTATTGTTTACCTTACCCACGTTTTACCAACTTTCTCTTGTCGACTAACATGACACCCGGTTTGTTTGCTGTCTGCCGTCTGCCTGACTCCACGTGAATGCAGCGTAAGTGTGACCCTCCATCCTTTCTCACGCTACATTGTAGTGATGGTTTTCAAACAGACGCCACCTAGATTTCTCCCAGAGCCGACTGCTCTGGTGTCTCCAGTGAGTTTCTGTGGTTACCTACAGTCACGCTGCCACTGAACGTAAAAGATGGCGGTACAACATGGCAGCCAGCACTGAGATTACCAGCTCTATGTGTATATGAAAGGCAAATTCAAAGCTTACCAGGGCACTTCAGTTTGTTGATGGGGTTAATTACTAATTAATGAAACACATACATGTTGATGTTTTGGTGCTGTCTTCTGTCTATTGTGTTTGTGATACCTGCTGCAAATTCAATTTCCCTCAGGATGTAAATAAAGCTGAACTGAACTGTACTGAACATACCTTTTTAACGAAGTAATAGATTTTTGTGAATAGACAACAAGAGAAGTTACACAATGTCCCTTTAAAAAAAATAAAAGTGATAAACAAAGTGCAATTTTTATTAATATATCTATCATCATCATATAATCCTGACACTGGAAAGGCAATCAGATATTATGGTTCCTTAGAAAAATGACTCATTGATTGCTCATTAGTTTTCTGATGATTACTTGTTTCTCTGAACTATACTGACTAACAGAAATAGTAAGAAATCAAACAGGCGTATGCAATCTCTTGCTGAGAGTTTGAGTTTCACTTGGCTGAACTCCCTAATGTCCATCAGGCGGAGTGGGATCTGTGTGAGGTTGTCATTACACACTCCAGGCTTTCTTTCAAAGATCTGAAGTGTAGCAGAGGACTGAAGTGGACTGAATCAACAGACAATTTTTATGTTGTGGAAATGAATTGTCTTGCTCCGCCGACTCGTCCCGCTGGCTCTTATGGAGCAAAACTGATTTCATAGAAACAATTTAGCGCGGGCCCGGCGATAACACCCTGACCTGAATTCATTTGAGCACGTCCCTTTCGGAGCAGCATCATTACGCAGGCTTTAGAAGTCAAACCACTCCACCTGGGTCCTCGTCTGCTCAAAAACACTCTGTGATAGAAAGCGCGGCCCGTCTTAGGAAGAGAAGCATTTTCAATCTCCACAACATTGTCTGTATGAATAAAAGATAGACAATTGAAAAAAAAGAAGAAGAATAAAGACGTAAGAGAGCCGTCCCCGCTCACAGTGCACTTCAGAGATGAAGATGGCCCCTGAAATTGTCTGCAAAACAATAAATCAGGGAAGGTATTCTTTCAAAGTGAGGGGGTGGAGGCCAAGACTAGCTATAAGGAGGTGAAAAATACACACAATAAAACACAAAAACAAACAAATTGAAACCCCCATGACGCACTAATACTGTCTCAAAGACTTCTGCATATATCTACTGATAAGAAGGGACGGGCAGTTCAAGCAAATATACTGTTGGAAATTTGTTTAAAACTATTCTAGTTTATCTGGGAATACCTGAGTGACGACAAAGCTGACATGAATATTGATTTTTAACACGTCTTCATTTGCACTCCGTGTCTCAAGATTCATCTGAACAGATTTCTGTCCTGAAAAATTTAAATTTCTAGTTTAAAGCTTTAAAGAGACCCCAAGGAGTTTGCTTTTGGTTATAAAAGAGTCTCATATTAATGTGGATTAATCTACGTTACCCACTTGTTAAAGGGTCCATTTTCGATAAATATATCGTTTTGTCTTTATAGTTGTTTTTGATTATTATTTAGTGGTCGACTCGCCCAGCATTTCCTAGTTTTGGTTTCCTAGACGCTGCCCGGCGGGTCATAGGAATAACGCCGTCGGATCGCTAGTTGGCATCGTTGATGGTCGGAACTACGATGGTATCTGATCGTCTTCGAACCTCCGACTTTCATTCTTGATTAATGAAAACGTTCTTGGCAAATGTTTTCGCTTTCGTCCGTCTTGCGCCGGTCCAAGAATTTCACAGTGCACGCGGAGGCTCATGGGAAATGTAGTGTGAAAACACTTCGCTATCCGAAACAGTCCTCGTAGTCACTTTAATTATAACAACCAACTCTCAGGTTTAAACCAGACTAGGAAACCTAAATACAGTTAATGGGACAGGCTGGGCGTCTCTCTGTGGGTCCAATCTAAGCTTGGATTGGTTTAGTTGGTTTAGGATTAGTTCAGTAGCTGTGTCACATAAACCATTTGATTTGTTTCCAAATGTAATAACTAGTTGAATATTTGATTAATCCCTACTGATTAGTTGACACCCCGCTTTCCTCAAAATTGTCTTGCTCTTGTGTGACGTGACCAATGACAGAAAGAGTAACTCTGTAACCGATGAAAGAAAAAAAAAGTTTGGTGGTGGATCTGACGTCTGCATTTAGTAGCAACAGCTGCAGGAAAATGAGCAGCAGAGACCAGACTAACACGCTGTTCACACTCGGACACTCAGGCAGGCTGCTATTCACTGTGAATGGGACCTAGTGAGAGAGAGAAGGGCACACACATGGTGACATCATGTGAAACTGAAGGAAAGCTCAACTTTATGCAAATGTCCTCCTATGTAACATGATCAACAACGTTAGTGCAGCGGCTCCAGACACCGAGCTACATCACTCCTCTCCTTCAACTGACACTATCAAACTCCAAGGCTTTCAACCATGTAAAGAATGAAACATTAAACCATGATAAAAATCTTGAGCGAAACGCAGACAGGAGGCACCGTATGCGTTCAGAGTGTCACAGTCCAATCTCACGTTTTTTTTTTTCCCCCCTCACTTCTTCTCCAGTTCTTTGCTGCATTCCTTCCCTTTGCCTCCTTTCACTGAGTGGGTGCCCCTCGTGACAACACACGCTCACTGTGCTGATAATTCCACGTTCTTGTCTTGGCCTCTGTGGAAATCCCATTTACCTATCAGCCTTGAAACAGTGCTGGTTCTTTTGTGCTTTTCTTTGTGATAAAGACTCCCCGTCTGGGGACTGGCCTTTGCTTTGACAGACAGAGGTGGGGAGGGTGGCAAGGAAGGAAGGAGGGAGCGAGGAAGGGAAGGGAAGGGAAGGAGGGAGGGAGGGAGCGGGGGGTATCAAAGCGCTCGGAAAATATCCAGAGTAAGCAGTCAGAGTGATGAAAACATATTGAATGCAAACGGAGGAAAATTACCCAGAGTCAAATTGAATTCTGGTCAGGAGTTGAAGAAAAATGCACAGAGAGGAGAGGAAGGGGGGGTCTGGGGGGGGGGGGGGGGGGTCTGGATTTTTTCCCCCTGTAATAAAAAATTTCACATGCTGAAGTCACCTGTACCGAGCCCCTGTTAATTGGTGGATCTACTGGAAACAGCTTTTACTTTTTAAATGCTAATAATCTGCGTTGAAGTAGTCTGCAAAATAATGGAATAAAAAGGAGTGAAGAAACGCCCATCCACATCAAATCATGTTTGATGTTTGTGCGCCCCTTCTTTCAATCTGCCCTCCCGTTCTCTCTCTCTCTCTTCCCACTCTCCATCATCTCTCTTTCATCTCCTGGTCACCGATTCGCAGGCTGCGAGATTGGATTTGCTAATTGCGAGCTAAGTTCTGTCGCTAAACCTCCTCTTATCGTTGATTACATCTAGGAGAAGCCGTTCTCCCTCAGACCCTTTTTCCCCCACTGTCTCTTTGACATAAAAACTCCCGATGGAGTTCTGAACAGAGCTGTCATCTGCACATCTGTGAAGAACAGGGCTGCGTAGGAGGAAACATGCAACGTGTGCGCTCGTGTTGAGGGGCGGTTGTCATTAAGTGCAGGTCTGGGAAATAATTCATCACGCAATGGTGGTGGCTGTTGATAATTTGCATGACAGAGGGATACAAAATGATGTAGCGCGGTGAGGCATGTTGCAGCCCCGGCTCCCCATAAATCACTCTCAGCCATCAGTCACTGTGCAGCATCCCCTTCCTGTGTCCTCCAGTCACACACACACACACACACCATCTCAAAGGGAGCTGGGAAATGAAAGTAGTCAGCATGTCATCTGTCCCCCTTTGAGCATGCATGTGTTTTGGCCCTTTGGTATCCGTGGCGGTCCCTCCTCACCGAGCTATGATCCCTGTGTTTAAAGCAGCATAGGTGTCACATATGGATCACAGGAACCTGTCAATACGACCATTTAGATCATCATATGAGAACGGCCTATGTTTACTGAGCGGTTATTTATAAGGCTGGGTATGAGGAGTCATGATGATGAATGTCATGATAATAGCTGGGCGCAGTTTCTTTCTATGGAGTTGTTTTCGAGGCAAATACAGAGACTGCTTGCCGAAAAACTGCCCCTGACAGGAACGCGCATCAGCTATTTTGCATGAATTTGCCTCGAAAACAAACCAAGAAATTCAATGAGCCTCCGTAACGTAGCTCTGAGCAGCTCACGGCTCTGCTCCGCCGTTCTAAAAATAGCTTGCACCAACAATTAAAGGTAACGAATCTACTGCTATGACTATAGGGATGGCAATGGGCCAATTTGCCAAAATGTTGAACTATCCTTTTAAGATATAAAGAGATTTTTTTTGGACTCAGGTAAGAAACCAGTTCAATGTAAAACTTTGCGACTTAAATTAACAAAGGTTGGAGAAACTCAGCGGCTGTCTGATCTAAAAATAAGTTAACAAGATGAGCTATCTGAGCAGACCGGCATGCTCAGGTATGGACGCCCTAATTATTCTGGATGTAGAGATGAGCTTTGGAATCAAGCTGGACCGAGGCGAGAGCCGCATCAGCAGCTAAATCGATAGAATGGTAAACGAAGAGGAAGTGGTGAAGATTACTTCATGGTTACCGTCCACTTTAATGACTCTGATTCTTTCAGGCATGAAGAGACGATGGATCAGTACACAAAATCCCTAATTCGCTCATTAAATGAAGCCGCTGCTTTGACACCAGGCAGCAAACAAATCCATTGTAGGATTTTATAACGTTCTACCCTTCACCTCACCGCTCAGAGCCCGTCCACACGGGAACGGGTTTCAGTGAATCCACATATGTTTTGTTTTTTTATTATCGTTTTGGTGTTTCGTCTTCTTACAAGCCTTGCACATGTAGCACAGCATTTTGAGTCATTTTGTACGCAGAGATTTCTTGAAACGATGCTGTGTTAACGGAAAACTTTTTTCAAAACGAATAAGAAAAAGATTTGTTTTGGCTGAGGCTCCGTTTCCGTGTGGACCAGGGCTCAGACTGTGCCTTCCTGGGTTGTTTTCTCCCATCCCACCGACACCCAAAAAAGCCAGACGCCCACGAGCCAACGCAGCGCGGGCGTTTTTTTTGGTCTGAACGCCCGGTATCTGGTCCCCACCACCTCCCCCACCTTTGGCTGCAGAAGAAAGAGACGACGACGGAATGAGAGAGCCGAGATACAGAAAAAGCAAAAAAGCATTATTCAGCCTCATCATTAAAACAATGGGGTTAAAGGCTTAACCGTGGCCTCTTATCGAATCCCCAGCGGGTGATAAATGTGTCTTCGCTTTTGAACAGAGTAGGATGCTCGCTGATAAAGACAACCAGCAGCAAGAGAGCGAGAGCGAGCGAGAGACACAGAGGAGAAGATGGAGAGGCTATGCGGAGCGGCGCGCTGCTTATCTGCGCCTCTAATTAGCTACTGTATGTACAACTCTACAGCCGGGAGCAATGTTGGGAATTCCAATGAATTTCTCAGCTGCGCTCTTGTTCTTCTGTTTTTTTTTTTCTTTCGTTCTGTACATAAACAGGGTTTAGAGGCAAACAGCAGCAGTGGGGAAATGTGTGTCTGTCTGTCTGTCTCTCTGTCTATGTGTCCATCCGTCCTTGTTTGTATGTGTGCTGCTGAAGGTATCCCTGCATGCAGGATATAAACCTTGGAGGAGGAGGAATGGGGCTAAGAAATCTAATTACAGTCCTCCATCTACGAGCAGAGGAGAGGCTGAGGACACTGCTGGGATTTCTGCTCCTCCACTCGTCTCTGGGAAAGGAGACAGCGGTCCCCAGCCATGGGAATTCAATCTCCTTCTGAAGCAACTCTGGATGTGGGCAAAACCCATTCTCTCTAAATTCAACATCTTCAACGAGCAACCTACAATTTTTGCACGTCTTTTTTTCTTTTACTCGCTCTAACTAGATGCTACATACAGTACATTCATACAAATTGGCATAGGTGGAAGCAATAAAGCCCAAGAGAGCATTATTTACTATGATTATGAGTATGACAGTGACAAGGCAACGCAGGAATACACACGTAATACGAGTAAAAAAAACTTCCTCCAGGGCTTTGTGTGACAGTTAGACTTTAGACTTTCTTGCACATATGAAACAGAACAAATACATTTAACTTATCTCTCTTAAAGGGATAGTTCACTCAAAATTGAAATTTCACTCATTATCTACTCACCCTCATGTCGACTAAGGGTTGGGAGAAGTTTCAGAGTCCTCTGTGCCTTCTCTCCGTGCAGCACTGCATGTCCATATGACGGGGCTCACTTTTCTTCGTCCAAAAAGACACACCAAAAAACATCCAAATACCTCCATACTGCTCGTCTGTAATGTCCCTCTTGTATTGAAGCCCCAACATGAGAAATTGTTCCAAAAATGTTTTTAATAAGTCTATGTTTTAAGCTTGTTTGTAGCGGAAGCTCCCAGTGTCTCAGTTCACTGCTCTTCCTGTGTCAGTGCAAATCTCGCGTGATTTGCATTGACACCCAGTTCACAGCTCCGCAAATTGCGCAAGATTCCAGCAGAGCAACATTGGGAGCTTCCGCTACAAACAAGCCTAAAATATAGACTTTAGATAGAATTTTTTTGGAACAATTTCTCATGTTGGGGCTTCAATACAAGAGGGACATTACAGATGAGCACTATGGAAGTATTTGGATGTTTTTTGGTGTGTCTTTTTGGACGAAGAAAAGTGAGCCCCATTCGCTACCGTCGTATGGCAATGCAGTGCTGCACGGAGACCTGCTGTAACTCCAAAAAGGCATGGAGGACTCTGAAACTTCTCCCAGCCCTTAGTCGACATGAGGGTGAGTAGATAAAAGATGAAATTTCAATTTTGAGTGAACTACTAGTGAACTATATATAACTAAATAGGGAGGAAGATACGAAAAATGTGTGAAAAAAGTAAAGAAATAACATACCTTGTGCGAGGTAGAGAAATAACAAATAAAAATTAGAAAAGAAAAGAAAAGAAATGAAGATGATGATGATAATAGTAAAAATAATAGTAGTAGTAATGATAACAACACTAAATAAATAAATGGAAAAAAGTGAGATTAAAAAAAGAAAACAAAAAAAAAACCTCATACAGATAAATTAGGGTGGCACTACGGAAGGCAAAATTGAACAGTCAAACCAATTTTTGTTGTTATGTTAATTCTTAAAGTAGTCTCTTTGAATATTGCCAGTCACCACTAAACTGACTCCACCAAGAAGTGAATACCACAAAAAGAAATTTAAACAGCTTTTATTGTTGTCAGACTTCTTTGTGTGTTTGAAAAACATCATTTTCCAGTCAGGGGCTTACTGTAGTTTCAACTCAAAAAAAGATATTAAACCCAGAGAGGAAGCTCCTAATTAAAGGCAAGATTTAATATCAGCCAAATCACTGTCAAATCACCAACCGCAGTGATTGCTTATGCAATTAAAAAAGGGAGTGTGTGTGACACCTGGCTTCCCCGAGAGGCGGGTCATCACACAGAGACGGTGTATCATTAATACGAGCTGGGTTACAGTCAACAGTTCTCGGGGTGGAGGCGCTCGCTCCGATGAGCCCGAGGATGACTAACCGGTGTCACACCTTTCCCTGTGATGCGGCTGTGTCGCCCAGATAACGTACAGATACTCGCCGCCGAATACATCACGCATAGAGAACGCACCGCTGCGCAGCCATTTATTTGCAAAATGCATACGCTGACAAAACATGTACAAAATAAACAGTCGCGCGCACGCAATTACTCAGACGTCTCCCGACACCCATATCCAGGAGAAGGAGAGGGAGGGAAGAAGAAGTAGGAAGGAAGGGGGGAATGAAAAATACTTCGGTGACGAAAAATCAATTAAATTTTCTTTGTCTGCGGGGGACAATATTCTCTGTTTCCATCATATGTCAGTGGCTTGGTGGTGGTGGTGGTGATGGTGGGGGGGCTGCAGGAACCCAGCAGCAGTAATAACAACCTCACAACTGCTGAGCCAAATCCCCAGCTGCTGTAAGTGAACTGACACCACACACACACACACACACAAAAAAGGACACCTCTGGAGTGGTTGGAGAAGTCGGTTACACACGAACACACTTACAAAAGTACGAGGACTGATTGGATGCCAAAGAAACATTTGTGTAACATCCAGCAATCCCATTACAGGGCTGCTTTCTGTAGAATTAGTAGACAAAGAATGAGAAAAGTCATCCAATTTTACCTCTTTGTTCCTGCCAGACAGCTGTTTTGCTTTGCTCAAGTAAGAACATTAGGGCAGCCAACAAAGAAGAATAATCTTGAAGAGTTTTTTTTTTTTTTTTTTTTTTTTTTAGCAACATCCGTGTGTTATGGGTACAAAGAAACATTGTTAGAGTGTCATGACGCATTTTCCAGTGTTCCAATAAAGGATCTTGAAGCTCGGTACTTTTTACACCATAAAGTGTGTAATCCTTCAGCTGCTGCTATAGCTACATTTGTCTTCCAGGCCCAAATTATACGAGAGCGAGCTGCACAAACATAGACTGAGACTTATCCCTGTCAGCTGCTCACTTTAATGAAAATCTCAGCAGAAAGATGATATTCATGCTTTTATCTGAGCCAAAGCTTAACTGTTCCTGCATGGACTCCACAATCTTTCCGAGAATAAGACGGGGGGGGGGGTACAGAAATGTGGTGTATGAGTATGTATGTGTGTTACTTGGAGCGTGTGTGTGTGTGTGCGTATGTGAGGTTAATGATGCTGCCCTTTACTGTAATGACAGTAATGATCACCAGGGTACAAGAGCACATCTGGAGGATGGAGGATCACAGGGCGCAGTGGTGAGGACAGACCAACAGTGGGGGGGGAGATGGCGCGTGAATAAAGCAACGCAAAGAAGGGGAAAAATTACCATGGCTGATGTATATGTCCAGAAGAGACATCATTTACCATGGATGAGAGGAAATACAGCCACTCACCGCACGGACAGGAAGACAAACAACACACACACTTAACCAAGCTCTATATTTTCTTCAATGCAGCAAATAACATCAGAATTTACTGGAACTCTTCACTCGCTCTGATTGTTTTCTGCTCTATAAAAGACTCACAGTCTCTGAGTCCTTTGGGATGTTTTTTTTGTACCAGGCCCTGCAGGGAACTCCTGCTTAATAACATGTTAAGCTGATACAACTGTTTTCTGATCATGTTTGATACACATCTGAAAAACTAGAATCTATGAATCACAATTGCTAAATATCCACTCATTTGTGAGATTGTCTTTTTCTGATCACTGTGTCGTTTCCTGCCCCGGCGGTAACCCTGACGATCACAGTGCATCCCATGCAAACGTGGCGTCGTCGCAGCTCTTATCATAAACTGACACATAGTACAAAGATCACAGCCAGTCTCTTTTTTCTTTTTTTTTCTTTTTACAAGCATGCCTCCAGGACAGACTCCAGAAGATTCAGAGTACAGATGTTACAGCATCAGTCATCATCACCATGGTACTCCGAGTCGGAGATGAAGGAGCGAGCGGAGGGGGCATGAAAGAGAAAGCGGCGACTCGGAGGAGAACAGAAAAGAGGCAATTCTTGTATTATTCAACAATAACGGCATCGCTTCTTTTTATGCAAGCGTTGATTTTTTTTGTCAAGTCATCAGATTTCACTTTTTGATTGTATCCATTTAGCCGACTTATCGGGAGCTTTTACCGCACAGAGATGAGCACTTTGCTGCTTTCTTGTGATTTTCTTGTGGCTTTTTCTTACTCTTTCCCATTCAAGCCTCGTCACAAGCTTGAAGGCAGCTGTAACCGTAACGCTGAATTGAGCCCATTGTTCTCTGCGGGACAGGCCTGCACACTGGGAACATGAGCCTGATGAAGAAAACATGACTGCTCATAGATAAATCACAGAAATCACATCCTTCCTCTCGCTGTGGTTAGAAGTAACCGGATATTGTACGTTCGGCACATAAAGCTACATGTATATGCATGCAAATATGAGAAAAGCATGTAGTGTACATAGCTTTACAGTGAACACCATGTCTGTCATTAATTATTCAAACAGCACGTACATGTAAGTATGTGTACAGTTCATATGCTACATGCCTAGTGTGCACTCTGAATCGATAATTGCGGCCAGGCAGGACACGTGTGAACAAGAGAGCGGATGAGAGAGGATGTAGCATGTTCCCCACGCACAGTAACAGCCTCTGTATAAAAAGCCTATACGGAATGCCCTTTAAATGTTTAACCAGTGTTCCCTTGGAGGGACAATCAATTATGTGAGAAAGAAGGGTCATCAGACCAAAACAGGCCAACACGGTTAAATACATGCTAGAATAATGGATAGATAATGAAATTAATACCACCCCCCTACCCCCCCCCCCCAGCCAGTCACCTTGATGTATAATTGAGGTGCGTGGCATGTGTCTGTACGAGAGGTCGCGTCAATCAGCTGGGTGTGTTGTGTACATGATTGAATGTGTGTGTGAGTGTTTAGCTGGCGCCTGCTTAACCCTCCTGTTGTCCTCCTGGGTCAAGGGAGAAACGAAAGAAGGAAGGACGAAGGGAAAGAAGGAAGGAAGGACAAAGGGAAAGATGGGAGGAAAGAAGGAAGGGAAAAGGAAAGAAAGATGGAGGGAGGGAACAGATTGGGTCAATTGGGTCAAAAAGGAAGGAAGAAGTAAGGACAAAGGGAAGGAAGGAAGGAGGGAAGGAAGGGAAAAAGGATTGTGGAAAGAAGGAAGGGAAAAGAAAAGAAAAGAAAGATGGAGGGAGGGAACAGATTGGGTCAATTGGGTAAAAAAGGAAGGAAGAAGTAAGGACGAAGGGAAGGAAGGAAGGAAGGAAGGACAAAAGGAAAGATGGGAGGAAAGAAGGAAGGGGAAAAGAAAGGAAAGATAGAAGGAGGGAGGGAAAAGATTGGGTCAAAAAGGAAGGAAGAAGTAAGGACGAAGGGAAGGAAGGGACGAAGGAAGAGAAAAAGGAAGGAAAGAAAGATGGAGGTATAGGGAACAGATCAGGTCAATTGGATCAAAAGAGGAAGGAAGAAGAAGTAAGGACGAAGGGAAGGAAGGAAGGAAGGAAGGAAGGAAGGAAGGAAGGAAGGAAGGAAGGAAGGAAGGAAGGAAGGAAGGAAGGAAGGAAGGAAGGAAGTAAGGAAGGAAGGAAGGAAGGAAGGAAGGAAGGAAGGAAGGAAGGAAGGAGGAAGGGAACAGATTGAGTCAATGACCCACTAGGACAACAGGAGGTTAAATGCTTATTGTCCTTGTGAGCGAGAGCCTCCCTGCCCGCTGCCCTTCTATCACGCTCTTATAAGCCGACAACAGTGGGTTTCGATTATGGAATTATTCTCATAGGAAGTCAATTTATTAATTAATTCAATTATGCCTGCGTTGTTTGTGTGTGTGTGTGTGTGTGTGTGTGTGCCATGGGAGCCCCTCCTGTGCTTCTGGCTAATGGCGTATTAATCCTCTGGGCTAGCATCTTAAACCGCGCTTCAGTGAGATGCGCTAGAAACTGAACAGGTTTAACAGGAATATTAGCGAAGAATTATTAAGATAAGGCATTTAAGTCTCACTTCACAGCGGCTTGAACGCATAGTGGGAGAAAATACTGCTGATGTATTTCAGGGTTATGGATGAGGCAGCTGCTTGACTTTTAAAACTCATCTTTTCAGTGACTTCTAAAGCGTAAGCAGAGAAATAAACTCAAAACTGGACTCAAAGACGAAGTAGTTGGAGGGGACAAAAGCTGTGACACATGAAGTGTCCTTGAGAGAAACACTCACTGGACACACACTTGTTCGGTCAGTCATATAAAGGCAAAGTGGCCAGAGAAAGGGGCATATGAAGGTCAGAACTAGTGCTTCTCTGTTCTCCTACCTGCTCTCTTGAACCTGTCCAGCAGGTTTTGTCTGACCGCCTTCTGCAGGTTGAAGTAGTCGTCCTCCTCGTCAGGGCTCTTCAGGTACAGAGGAATGTGCTGGAACACCAGGACGTGTTTGGGTTTGGGCTCCTGAACGAGAGATTTTGTGTGTGTGAGAGAACAGGAGGAACATCACAATCACCACAACTGCACAGATGAAATTCAATTGTCGTGTCATTTGGCAGCAATTATCTTAGACCGCACTGTCCAGACGCAGCAGGAGGAGACATTATCTGGCTGAGCGTCTTCATAAATCAAGCGAGAACAGAATCGTGCCGTCGATGCCGTCCTACCGTTGTAGAGGAGGAGGAGGAGGAGGAGGAGGAGGAGGCTCTGCTCAGCTGCTCCTCCAGCCACGTCTCCTGGGCCTCCTTCAGCTGAGGGCAGGCTGAGGCGTCGTAGAACAGCTGGGAGTTCAGCACCAGGCAGAGGACTCCACCCACCTGAGACCACAAGACCAAGAGCACACAGAGGAATGTGGATACATGTTAGTTACCTACACCTCATTGATTTTTAACAAACATTTGGATAGTTGTAAGTAGGGTTATTATTTTTTAGTGCTTTTTCTACCACCTACACAGTCACATTTCTTTGTACAATTACTTTTTCTTCTCCTTCAATTTTACCGCTGCAAAAACCGAAGTTCTGCACCGATGATCATTGAATCACCTTATTTGTTCCTCTAATTTCAAACAGCCTACACTTTACTAGACACAGATAGATGCATGAGCAAGGCCCAGGAGTTGAAGGGGAGCTCATGGTCTTCAAATATTTTTCAAGTGGGCAGGAATATGTAGAAGGACTCAGTGCTAGTCTGTCAAAGAATTGTGAACTTAAAAAAGGAAAGGAAAGTTACAAATGAGAGCGAGAGAGAGCATCGGTTAGAGTGTTAGAGATGACAGAGTGAACACTGATAACCCTCGGATTCAGACAAATGTGTCTGAGATGAACTGATGCACTTTAGATGTTTGATTAGGCCTGACAGACAGAGAGCGCCTCCGTTAAAGCTAAAAGCTTAACACAATGCTAATAATAAAAAACCCAGCACCACATTGATGTGTTGCATATGAGTTTATTAATGGATCAGTGTTAAGTAAGATTTTTTGTTTTCACCCTGAAAGGAGC
Source organism: Trachurus trachurus (assembly GCF_905171665.1). Classification (NCBI taxonomy): domain Eukaryota; kingdom Metazoa; phylum Chordata; class Actinopteri; order Carangiformes; family Carangidae; genus Trachurus; species Trachurus trachurus. The sequence goes on along the minus strand of NC_139913.1, from coordinate 19,248,696 downwards.
ACTCCACTGATTTTACACGTAAGAATCGTTAACAGGTTATAAATGGTCCTGCCTGTCCAACAGCTTCTATAACGTTCAGCCAAGTCTGAAGAATGACCCTGATGATGTCAGAGTGAAGTCATCTGAGTCAATATAAACCAATCAACTCCATGACAGAAAATCTGTGTTTTAAATTGATGGTGTACTGTAGACTTGTGTACCATTTATTAAAATTTGCTACTGAATTGCATTGTGGGTAATGTAGGCTGCATGTAGGCTTTTGGTTCTTTGGAATAAGGTGCTGTTTTTTTTATTATGTGTCTTTTATGAATCTCCCAACTTTTAGGAAGCAAAATACTTAAAGGGATAGTTCAACATTTTGGTAAATTCGCCTATTGCCATAATCCCTATAGTTATAGAGGTAGGTTCATTACCTTTAATTATCGGTGCATGTTGGTTTGAGATCCGTGGGGCAGAGACACTGCTCAGCGAACACAATGAAGGTGAATGGTACAGGTCCCCTGTCCCTCAAAACTCATCAAATACACAATCCAACAACTCAAAAATGCTCTCATGGACAAGTTGTGACCTGCACATTCACCACGCTATGAGATACTACTGTAACATTACGAGACAGGGTTGTTTTCGAGGCAAATGCGTAGCCGGAACTACATTCCAGATATGGCTGCTGGGCGGCCAGAGCGCAAATAGTTCCAAGGATTTGCTTCATGTGTGGTAATGTTACATAACATTATTATTTCATAGCGTGGCAAATGTGCAGGTCACAACTTCTCCACAAGAGCGTTTTGGAGTTGTTGGATTGTGTATTTAATGAGTTTTGAGGGACAGGGGACCTGTACCGTTCACTTACATTGTGTTCGTTGAGCAGCTCACGTCTCTTCCCCGCAGATCTCAAACCAACATGCCCTGATAATGAACCTACCCCTATGACTATTGGGATTATCCCTTTAATAGTCAGTACATAGCAAGACAGAACCATAATGTTCAGCTACGACTATCAATGCCTACTCACCCAGAAGCTGAAATAGTCGTCCCCCCATGCAGTGCAGTACTGGTGCACCGTATTAGCGGTGGGGGTGTTGCCCAGGTCATGGTTCCCGCTGACGAACACCAGCGGTATCGAGGGGTCCGTTCCCTTCAAGGCCGCCTTCAGGTCTCTCTCCTGACCTTCTCTGAATGGTGTGTCTAGGGGGGGGAAAAATGAGGTAATAAGATTGTGTCCTTGTGACAAATGAAGCAGCGGTGACGGTCAACATAAAAAAAAAAAGTATGAATAATTACTTTGGAGAAGCAGTGGCTTAATGACAACGATCACACTTAAGTTGGACGAGATAAAAACGAGACACAGAGAGAGAAATGCACGTGAATGTAGATGAACCGTGTCAGATGGAGTGTGAAGGGTAGCATAGGTGAGAGTCGCCTAAGGGAAGGAGGATTGTTTGGATGATAATGATGACAGCTCGCGGAATGATCAATGCTCCGTACAGCTCGACTTTATATCGCCATGGTTACTGACATGATAAGTAAGTGTTCCGGTGAAGCGAAACCCAACCAGACCGATCCGTCTATACGATACGCAGGGCTACTAGTCTTACAGGATCATTACAACGTGTTCGGTGGTTTGTTGTGTTAAAATCAGCCGTTCTGCTCCGACGTGCCTGGAGTTCACCAGGAGGAGAGGCATGTAAAGAGGAGGGAAACGTCTGGAGTTAAATTAATTCAATCGCAGCATGGGTAAAGGGCAGAGAATGGTTGAGACTCAAATCTATTTATAATTTAGAATGTGTATCAAACAAACCTATCAGCCCCTGTTCTCAAGTCATTTCTTCCTCTCCCTCTTCTCCTCTCTCTTATTTCTTTTTTTCCTTTTATTCATCTGAGTAATTATTTTACTGACCTACTTTTGGGGGCGCAAACGTTTCCTTGGATGTTTGGATAGGACTCATTACATAAGAGCCTTTTCCGACAGAACATCTTGTGCGTGACAGAGTAAGAAGAGTGTGGAGTTTAAAACCTATCCAGATAAAAAAGGTAAAACATCACTTTCACCTGTCTCCTTTTTATAATTAAGCCACGCCGTCAGACTCCAAACTGTCAATACGGCACACAAACATACGCTCAAATGCACAGAGAGACACGAGGGCTTCCTCTTTGTAATGTAAAACAGATTCTGTGGCACTTTAATGCTGCATTTGTATTCAGGCCCGGAGAGCAAGTGCTTCTGTGTAATTGCCTACAGTATATTCATTTCCACATGTGTAACAGGTAGCATTTCAACAAGTCTGATTAGAGCAGCTGGAAAATGTTCAGTGGTGTGGTGCACATGATGGGCATGAAACACATGGGTGATGATGACTCCAGTGATTCTCAATATTAAACTATGTTAAGTGCAGGTACATTTTGTATGAGCTGGTGAAATATCATTATGGGACTTCCTCTCAAATTTTACAATACATATAATTATGCTAAGTGATCAGTCAGAAAAGAAAAGGAAAAGAAAAAGATAAATGGTCACAGTGTCTGCTCTGGTCACAAGTGTGAAGAATGACCTTTGTCTCTTGTTCAGATAAAACAAAACATGTTATAGACTTAAATTATGTTCAAAATTACAACTAGCTGCAGCCCTAATTGTCATGCATGTAAATGTACTGGTATTGTAATTTAAATTAATTTCCTTCTTTTTCAGTATAGCAAACAAATTCTATAAGAAGAAAAGTGAACACTTGTAGCTATACCCATGATGCATTCTGTTCCAGAAAACATTTCATTTTGTGGCAGACAAGGCGTTCTGACATGAGATGTTTTGAAACCCCTGAACAAATCTTGTAATTATGGGATAGGGGGTGATACAATGTATTGACGACAACTGTGATATTTAATAAATATTGATATAGTGTTAATAATACATAGATGGCAGGAATGACATGTTGATATAACCAATTACATGTACTGTATATGATGGAGTTGTTTGGACTGCATCTATGCAATTCATCCCTCTTCATCATGGCACTTCCACACATGCTAAAAAGACCTGATAAAAAATGGTTCTCGCTTTGTAGCACTGTTATTGTTGTAAGTAGCACAATAAGTATGACAAAGCTAAGGAAAACATCCCAGTGCTATCTGAACTCAAAACAATGAGACAGTAGCGGAAATATTTATTACTGACTGAAATTTGGTCTGTGTCAATGCCTGTGAGTCCCCCTGTGTGTTGGAGACATGAACTCGATGACGACTCTGGAGCAAATGGCTGTTATGGAAATGTCTCTATTCATGAGCAAAAAACTAAACAAAAACAAAGATATAAAACTGAAAGACAGATTTCCTTTAATGTTGTGAGTGAACAATAGCACAATTGATTGAAGTAAATCATATTCAACACTTTCTATGGTAATTTCATATGAGTAAGTGACAGATTTCCTTATTAGGCCTGCATGCATAAATAAACATTTGTGATGAATAAAACCAAAACTAATTTTAATTTAAAATAAGTATTTTATAAACAAAAAAACAAACACTTGAATACAAGGTCAAGATTGATGATATAAAAGGTTGTTTTTGTTGGTAAGCTCAGTCAGTAAAAAAGTCAACAGAATAATTGAAAGAATAATCAACTGATACATCTACAACTGGCGATGTAGAGTTAAGATTTAGAAAAACTTAACATGTACAGTAAGTGAATCTCTTTGGAGCTGATAGTCTGAATGATGAATGGGATGACAGTGAGGCCACAACAATGTGGACTCATTATTCCACAATCACAGTATTTGACTGCTGCCACAGTTACATACAAACAACGGTCTTTAAAAGAGGGGAAGCTCATTTTCGGCCTAGATCATGCAGTCTTATGCTGCGTTCGAGACAAGCCAGAACTCGGATCCTTCCAACCTTCTACTTGGAAAAGTGTAATCGAACAACCCCCCTCAAGTCGGAGCTCCCCCACTCAACCCCGACTTCTTCGAGAATCAGTTGTCTGTAGTCACACAACAATCTGCACCCATGCAAAACTACACCGCCAACGGTAAAACATCAATTAAAATGCATTTAAATGCCAAAATACATTAAAACTTTTTTTAAATTGTTTTTGTGCCCTTTGTTATTTTTTTATGCCTTATGTGAAGCACTTTGAATGCAAACTTTGTCCCGGTCCACCATGTTCCATGGGACCACGGATGGAAACTAGCTCTCTAGCTAAATCTGGCATATTTACATCAAATAATTGTTTTTGTATGTTCATGAATATGTGGAGTCCCATTTCAAATAAACTAATAAATGAAATGAAATGAATGTTTTTGGTTATTCTGGCTCGGTGCATTTCGAAGTCGTAACTCAAACGAAGTAACAAAGTTTTCAACTGGGAGATCCCGAGTTCCAAGTTGTGTCAAATGCAGCATTAGAGCAATCGCCTCTGCTCTCAAATGATCCTGCCGTTACGGGCAAGTGGATTTTAACAGATTCCCTCAAGTTATTCACACATGGAGCCTTTTATTGTTTTTATTTCAGCATGGTCTGTTCAAGTATTCAACAACTTAAGAGTCTGAAAGGGGGAGGAGAAATGAGGATTGCTCTCCCCTCTTTATAACACTGTCAATATGGCCTTCAGCAAGACACCTGACTGCCTCAGCTGCTCCAGTGGAGCCGCTAAGAGCAGGAAAAAAAAATGTTTTATGCTCGACACCATCCATGTGTGAATGTGTGTATCCAAGTGAGAGTGACGCAGGGTGGGGCTCATCACGAGCATCTAAGCACACTTAACTTTCTCGAGATACATAAATGTGAATAAATAGCGCTGGTAGCCTCACACAGAGTGGCAGGGACGCTGTGCCGCCTTCTGCTTCCTTGAACCTCCAGCTGCCTGCCCTCAACTGCAGCCATCCGCTAACACAGCGTGTCCATGACTCACCTCCCAGCCCGACGCGCTTCAAACCGACGCTGCACCGTACAGCGGCCTATCAGTCTGCATTCTAAACACTTTGCGTCTGATTAGTTGGGTGTAGTAAAGCCATTTAGGTGGTGCGGTTAAGTTACAGGTTCTTGTTTTGTATGCATGCCGTGGTGGTTGAAGAGATACTTGTGATGTTAAAGGAATAGTTCTACATTTTGGCAAATTGGCCCATTGCCATAATCCCTATAGTTTTAGGAATTGGTTCGTTACCTTTAATTGTCGGTGCAAGCTATTTTTAGCACAGTGGAGCAGAGCTGCGAGCTACTCAGAGCTACACTACGGAGGCTAATGGAATTTCTTGGTTTCCCTCATCAAACTCAGCAAATACACAATCCAACGACGAGTTGTTTTTGAGGCAAATGCAGCGACTTCTTGCCGAAAAACTGCCCCCAACAGGAACGCGCATCAGCGGTTTTGCATGAATTTACCTCAAAAACAACTCTGTCTTGTAACATTCCGTTATTATCTCATAGCGTGGTGAATGTGCAGGTCACAACTTGTCCACGAGAGCGTTTTGGAGTTGTTGGATTGTGTATTTGATGAGTTTGCTGAGGGTAACCAAGAAATCCCATTAGCCTCCGTAGCATAGCTCGCGGCTCTGCTCCACCATTCTAAAAATAGCTTGCACCGACAATTAAAGGTAACAAATGTACTCCTAAAACTATAGGGATTATGGCAATGGGCCAATTTGCCAAAATGTTGAACTATCCCTTTAACTCCTTTGCTTGTTCATGTATATTCAATAGAGAAAAAAAAGGAGTGATACAATTCTGCAGATACATTCACTTCATAAATAAATAGGAATCCTTGCGCTCAGTAAACAATGAGAAATCATTATAAAATGAATTCTAAGCATCCACTGTCTCACACTGGTTTCCTCTTTTGGAATAAACAATGCATGTGCAGAGCGGTGTACACAGAAAAAAAAACACACACAATGCTGTTGTCCACTGTCTCTGGAGCTCTGACTGAAAGGCCTTGTTCGTTTAATGAGATTGCAACACTGCGATTCTCAAACCCTGACAGGAGACTTTGGCAGGTTCTCGTTGAGCCTGTCCAACACTGTAAGCCCCTCTCTCAATTTCCTCCATAGACCGGCTGTCGACACTGCACATAGGTCTCAGTGTGTGGGGTCTTGCTGTCGCATACATTTTCTACACACAGACAGCTGTCTTCTAATATGTGGGCACCTGTGTGGTTGTGACTTACTCGAGCATGAGCTGGCACTGGCAGGCTGTGCTGACACGGCACTGGTTTACAGCTCATGACAAGGTATAGGTGATGTAATAATAACTCTGCCCTACAACCTTTCACACACAACCCAGCGACATTACAGTCCTGAAACACAATTTACCACAAACACTCAAAACTGTAAAGTCCTGTGGGCTTTCCCTGACCAATACGATCTCTTGTTCAACATGGTGAACACCATTATGTTTTTTAAATCAATGGATTCATTCATTGTTTGGATTCATAGCTATCCGTACATAAAGAATTTTTTATCACCAGCTGATAGTATCCCCTTTCAAAAGAGGAAAGGACCAATGTCAATAAACTCATCCAGTTATTGTCTCTCGTGCCGTCACATCTGCACATCAAGATGAAGATATCGGCAGCTTCAAAGATCCGTTCGTCCTTATACATCCTCCGAAGAAGCTGATAGAAATGAACTGCCGGTGGTAACAGAAATTTAATTTGATGCGTCACAAACAGCGGCGTCTTCTGGGTTTGTTTTAAGACAGGATTTGGACTGAAGATTGACTGAGGAACATGCAGCATCAGCAGCAATGCGTTCATTGGACTGGCCTGTCGAGGGAACTGAGCCCGAGGGTTGAGGGTCTTGCTTTACTAGTCGATGTACGTTCTGGTCTTGAGCTCTGGATTTAGAACTAAAGGAATGAGATCACTGATAGATATGGCTGGAGTAAAATGAAAAAATAATAAGTCACTCTCACAAGAGATGGTTTGAAGAGCTCAGACATCAGCGGCGGGCTCCAAGAAACCCATTCATAGGGACAGGGGTTTTCTAGTTATGGGTCAACAACGTGATGCAACCCAATGTCAAGTGGTGCATCTCTTCATGAAAATCTGAAAATAAATCTGTGAAAAAGAACTGTGTTTTTAGGACATGCCCTGCTCAGTGTTGCCAAAATGCATTAATATTTAAAGGTAGGGTTGGAGATCTTATTCTGGAGCATTTTTTTTACTAAATTGTTTGAAATCCTCTTCACACCCTGATTGCCACCAATTAATTAAATGCTTTTTCTGAAAAATGAAAAAGGCAGTCACCCGTGGAGGTAAATTCATGCAAAACCGCTGATGCACGTTCCCGTCGGGGGCAGTTTTTCGGCAAGCAGTCTCTGCATTTACCTTGAAAACAACTCAGTCTCGTAATGTTCTGTTATTATCTCATAGCGTGGTGAATGTGCAGGTCACAACTTGTCCACGAGAGCGTTTTGGAGTTGCTGGATTGTGTATTTGACGAGTTTGATGAGGGAAACCAAGAAATTCCATTAGCCTCCATATAGTGTAGCTCTGAGCAGCTCACGGCTCTGCTCCGCCGTTCTAAAAATAGCTTGCACCGACAAATAAAGGTAACGAACCTACTCCTAAAACTATTGGGATTATGGCAATGGGCCAATTTGCCAAAATGTTGAACAATCTCTTTAAATGTAGAAACCAACGAAAAATATCTCAATTTCATTTTCTCAGAAGAAAGTTTATCTTTTGTAAGTAGACTTAAACCACTGTAGGTGGATAAAATATTGAATATCCTTTTGTGGTTACACCATTTGACATTTTCAGGGACATTCAGTCTTACTTTTGTTTAAAAAATGGTCCAAATGTCATTTCAAATTACATTAAACCAACATGAATACATAATGTACAATTTAAAAAATCTGATGCATGCTTTTATAACTTTTTTTAAAGATATTTCTGAATTGCTCATCTTTTCTTTCCCCCTATTTGTCACTGACCCTTATATTGAACTTAGAGGAGATTCCATGGCAACCACAGAGATTGCTGGGAGGATTTCATACTCCTTCTAGTCGCGGGAAGTCTCGGGACGCCACTGGAGGACCTGGAGGATGAGGCCTGGGAGAGGGATGTCTCGACGACTTCTCTTCACCTGCTGCCACCGCAGCCTGGACTTAGATAAGTGGTCAAAACTGGACAGACAAATGGATTCACCCTGACATTTACCAGAGTTGTCTTACAGAGTCTGTGAGGATCTTTTCACACTGACATTTGAACTGCGTTTCTCCTGGGTCTTTATAAAAGTACCAAGGTGGTGACAGAGAGACATTTTGAAACTTACACACTGCTGGCAGCTCCAAACCCCCTAAGAAACCTATTACTTCTCACAACCCACAGGATGAGCCGGTTAAATAAATTCACACACTTTTCCCCGTTCAGTCACCCCCCCCCCCCCCCCCCCCCCAAAAAAAAAAAAAAATCCAAAACGCTTCCAGGAGTCACAAAACAAACTCTCCCTCGGCAGTCTGTCGTTCACACTCGACTCTGCTCTGCTGCTGAAGCCCACGGAGGAAACCATTTTATCAGCCGTCAATGGCAATTAAACAGGTGTCCACAGTTACACAGAGTGGACAGGCGAGTCCCAAGGTAACCTCTGCTTCACCTCTGCGAGTTTTACACTCACGCATGCACACACGCGTACTCGAACACTTCTCCTCCATGCTGTATCATGCGTAACATCCTTCACCAACCCCCAGAGACGCCGCTTGGATCCTTTGTAGTGCTCATTAGGAGAGTGTTAAGTCCAACATGTTTCTCTAATCTAATCAGCTCTCTATCTCACCCCCCCCCCCCCCCCCAACCCCTACTCCCCCCCCCCCCTCCCTCCCTGTTCTTTATCCCCTTCATTTGTCGGCTTTGAAAATAAGTGAGAGAAAGACACAAGAGAGCGAAAAGCGAGGGAGGGAGAGGCCGAGATAGAGGGAGGGAGAACGAGCGGCGAGATTGAAGGAAGTCCTTGAGATGAGAAAAACGTCTCTTGGGGGTTGGGCTTGGATTGGAGAGAGGAGGCAGGGAATTGGGATCAAGGAAGTTGCTGTCAGTAGAGGTCTGGATGGCGCCAAGTTGTGGGATCAAAATGCTAACCAGCATTTCTTTAAGGAAGCATGACCTGTCTAGTTTCGGGGAATGGGATTGTTCCTTTAGGACCATCATGGCTCTTCTCCATCTCCTGCTGCCTGATTGCTTCTGAGTTCTACTTCACCAACCACTCTTTGATAAGAACGTGGATTTATAAAACAGCGACATCACTACTCAGCGTTCAGATCCAGCGCTGATGCTAAAAAAAAAAAAACCAATGCTGATGAAACACAAAAGAGCCCATTGTTTAGTTTGTTCCAGAACAATTACCAGAACAAACTTTTGATTCCTCAACACCAGCTTCGATTCACACCGGTGCTTCAAATAGATTAATCACAGGCAAGAATAAGTGAGCGTGTTTGTGTGCAGTGTCAGACTTGCAAATGAAGGTTGTCAAAATAAGGTATGAGGCGCGAGACTGCAGCTGTTGACAAAAGAGAACAGACAAGACGACGGAGGGAAGAGAGGGAAAGGAAAAGAGAAGGTGCGAGCGAAGGAGAGGAGAGATATAGCGACGGGAATCCGAGGCAGCAGAAAATACAGTTGCCAATTTCCCGTCGCCGACAGGCAGCGGTGTCGACAATGCCGTTTGACAGCCTGCTTCCCCTGGCCGCCTCCCCATTCATTCTGCATTGTAAATAAACAGTTTAAGGGGAAATGTCAGCCGAGAGTCGGAGGGAGCGGGGGCTCCTAATATCTCTTTCCCCCCCCCTCCGCCGACGCCGCAGCCCACTTGCCAGGAATGTGACGGACACGCCGGGTAATGAGGATGGCACACACAACCTGTTCTGCCGGGGCTGACAGTAACGAGGGCTGACGCCGCGCCGTTCATAGGTCCCCGAGGCCCCGGCGGTTTAAAACCCCGAGCTTTACACTATCTACTGTCCCACTGTGCATCTGAAATAGATCTCGCTGTGACCTATAAATGCGACTGATCACAGGGAGGCGGGCAGAGTGGTGGAAAAAGTGGATGGCGGCCATGTTTTAGTCTAAATGGTGCAGTCATGGAGATGATAAGGATACTTGGACGCCTACAGCAAGACTCTTGGATGATAGGGCGAGACAGCTCCAGGAGCGTTCATGACTGTCCCTGTGCAGCTAAAATTGGTGGTCATAATGACCCGAAAAGAGACGAGCTGCTCTGTGACTAAGCTGAGCCAAATCTGTGTTGCATACGAATAGTTAGCCTTGAGTCAAACCACAGAAACAGGGGCCAAGGACATTCTACAGATGACATACTGCACTAAATATCACTAAAAAAATCTGCGTTTGCGTAATATTTTACATAATCTCCGAATGAGGATCGAGCTCTGCGTGAATTTCATCATGAAACACATGCACACACGCATACACACAAATGGTTTTATTTAGGGTTGTACGTTTTCTTGTTCTCATTTTCATTTGTTTTACCCTTTTATTTTATTTTATTTTATAACCACTGTGCATTGGAGTAGCTTACATACGTTCTTTGATGTAGATGACAATCCAACTGTGCAGATTTAAAGGGATAGTTCACCCAAAATTCAAATTTAACTCATTTTCTACTCACCTTCATGTCGACTAAGGGTTGGGAGAAGTTTCAGAGTCATCCGTGCCTTTTTGAAGTTACAGCGGGGGTTCGTGCAGCACTGCATTTTCATATGACGGTAGCGAACGGGGCTCACTTTTCTTCGTCCAAAAAGACACACCAAAAAACATCCAAATACCTCTATAGTGCTCGTCTGTAATGTCCCTCTTGTATTGAAGCCCCAACATGAGAAAATCTCAGTTCACGGAGCCGTGAATTGATACACTGGGTGCTTCTGCTACAAACAAGCTTAAAATATAGACTTATTTAATTTTTTCAGAACTATTTCTCATGTCGGGGCTTCAATACAAGAGGAACATTACAGACGAGCGGCATGGAGGTATTTGGATGTTTTTTGGTGTGTCTTTTTGGACGAAGAAAAGTGAGCTCCGTTCGCCACCGTCATATGGACATGCAGTGCTGCGCCGAGCCTCCCTGTAACTCCAAAAAGGCACGGATGACTCTGAAACTTCTCCCAACCCTTAGTCGACATGAGGGTGAGTAGAAAATGAGAAATTTGAATTTTGGGTGAACTATCCCTTTAATGTATAATGATAATGTTGACTTCATTTTCGTGTTGTGATTGTAAATGTACGTATATTTAAATGAATTGGTTTTATATGTGGACCACAGGAAGAGCGCAGCTAATGGGGATCCTAACAAATAAAAAAAAAATGAAACACTTGGTAGAGCTGCCGCCCCATGTTGAGGCTACAGTCACTGCAGGTGGCCCCGGTTTGAATCCCACATCGAAATCCCACATCGGGCAGCCCTTTCCTGCATGTCATTCCCTCTCTCTGCCTCCCCATTTTCCTGTCCCTCTCTCCACTGTAATGTATCAATTAAAGGCAATAAAAAGCCCCAAAAATATATATATAAAAAAAAAGTACAAATAAAACAGATGTGGTGAGAGGACGGGCAGAGACAGACAGAGAGACGGGCTTGCCTGCCGACCCCTTTTCTCTCCGTGTCGCCTGTTTCCTTGAGGCCAGGCAGCCAGGCGGGCACCTCATGCTCGCTCCCTAATTGTCATGCAAAGGTAGTTTGCATTGGTTGGCAGCTTGCGGCTCTTTTTGCTGAACATTAACTCTGCAGCGGATCCCGCCGGCTCATTTTGCTTACCCCTGTCATCGAATCAGGCAGCTGGACATTGAGAAAAACACACAACACACACACACACACACACATACACACACACTGCAGTCAATCATTTCATTACAGTTGCTTCAGTGAAAGCATCCGTTTACCTCTAAACGCCTGCCGAGCTGCTCAGTCAAGGTCTTGCGCTGAGAGACACGGGATTGGTCGGTTGATGTTTTCAAGTTAGCATTAATCATCGTTTCTCTAGTCACCAGTGGAATAGAGACACAGACAGACAGAAGGGAGCACAATTGAACGCAGCGTGAGCCAAACGCAGCATGTCAGCTCCAAACAAGGTGGAGAAATGAGCAGCAGAATGATTATTTTGTTTACTTGGCCAGCCATTTGTGGAGGTATCCAACTATTTTCAAACCTGTGTTCTGTTCTGAGAATCTATTTGTCTGGCCAGACAGCGAATGCATCTGGTGAATTGGGGGAAACCAGCTGCCACTGTGGCAATACGAGTCAGCTTGCTGTCCTGCTTCAAAGACGCCTAAACTCCACGTCCAACTAGGATCTGAAGACTGATGAGGAGGAACCAGTGCACACCGCAATTAGATATTATTCACAAACCAAATCACTCAACACAAAGGCCTCATATTCCCCCATCTGTATCCACTATCCATCTGCTGAACTATTCATACAAAGCAAAAATCTTGCTTTCATGTAAACAGCTTGAGGGTGAGCAGGTGCTTTTTATAGATAAATATTACATGCTGTCACAGGGGGTGTGTTGTTGGTAAACTTGACTTTATTATCAGGGCAGAGAGTGAACTTTTTCACATTCCAGCTGCAGTGGGAAACGCAACAGGCGCTGTCTTGTAGATCTTTAAAATTTTAAAGTCTGGGTGGTCTGATCAATAGCTGAAATCTTTATCGGCATCAGACTGAATGGACAGACGGCGGCTTGTGCTTTCTCATAGACGAAGTATCAACTGCTGTCACAGGGGAGCCAGCTGCACTGTTTACAGACTCAAGCCTACCTCAATGAGGAATATTCTCCAATTAAATCATTCCTAAGCCGATGATCTTCAAGGACTGCATTAATCAGATTAGTGCTACCACTGAGGGGAGAGCTGAGAATACATTAATCAATACATTTTTTTAAATGTATCAGACATCTTCCATTCTCTTTAAAGACTGATAAATGTCAGAAAGCTCACTTGGTCTCCGTTAACAACATATCTGAGAATCTGCAGCAGTTAGAGAACGTTTTTTAAAATGTGAGGCTTTCTGTCTATTCACACACTGTTTGTGAAATAATCCAGTATAATAAAACACCTCACATCTCTATCACAAGTGTCCCTAATGGGTATTGTGTATATTTTTGGTCAAATGACAGAATTTCTAGAGGCACATACATACATTGATTTTACGGGTCATCACAAAACCTGCTGCACTGGGACGACAAATAATCAATTCTGCCTGAGGCTCTGAAGTGATATTTCAGATTACACTGCATGGCGTTTTGGAACTCCGTATGAGAGAAAAAAAGCATGAAATTTTAATGGTTTCAATTAGAAAAAAATTCATGTCACATTTTACCATTATGACAAATATATTCCAGATTAACATAATACGGTAGCTGCTTTCAGATCAGCTTTCCTCACGCTGGGCAGAAACTAAAAAACCCACAGTGGAAATGGAGAGAGCCGATCAGTCTGGTCTCAACACATCCCGATCTAATGTACGGTTGAAACATCAGAGCAAATGCCTGATGCATCACAGATATGTGGTTAGTTTGAGGTATAATGCAGTAATCTGTTTAAAATGAATAAGCCTGAAGCCTGCTATGGAGTAAAACGCCATCAGAAACACACAGTTAACATTAAATATGCTGTGGCTGAACTCTAAGACAACACTAAGTTGTGGCTGGTGATGCATTTTCAGTCTGCAGGTTAGTGACATTGCCTTTCTGTGACCTTGGGGACAACACAGATTTTTCAGATGTATTCAACCTCAAATGGATGAAATGAATGTTTTTTCTCCAGATTGAAGACAATGACTTCAATTGCAGTTAAAGAGGAACCAAGCAGGATTTGTGGTGTTTCTGGTGTCCCAGCTCTTGTCTCTGTACACGGCCACACAAACGCGCTCCGTAACCCGTAATCTTTTGTTTACGACGGTTAAGACTACACAAATACACGCGTCGTAACATCGTATATGTTATATAATAGGGGTGGGAGAAAAAAATCGATTCACATAAATATCCCAATATCTTTTTTGACGATTTTTAAATCGATTTTTTTTTTTGTCAAAAATCGATTTTTTTTTTTTTTTTTTTTATATTGTGCAATGTGCATTTGTTAGCCTTTTTTACATACAGAGAGTACAGGTTTTGAAAAGGGTTTAAGTTCACTTTATAATGGAGTGTGTTAATTCATAGGCTCCTACAGAATTTGTGTGCAGATAAATGTTAAAAATGCAGACTAAAAATCGATTGTAGAAATTGCAATTTAAATCGAATCGCCATCCAAAAAATCGTAGAAGAATCGGATCGAGAGAAAAGCATATCGTCCCAGCCCCATTTTATAATGTTATCCACCGCTCCATGTATTGATTTTTCGCCCGGCTTAGTTGTAAACAAATGCACATGGACAAGCGGAGCGTTACCAAAACAGCTGAAAAGCGACCGGACTTGCATAGTTGCCCTTTAACACTGTTTTAGGCTAGAATCAATAGTGTAATAAACTGATTGTTTATCTAATTCTCCGACTCAAAAGTAATTTATTGTTGTTATAGTATTCTTCAAGCATCAGACTTAACATTTAAACAGAATGAGCTGTAAGTGGTGTGTAGCTGGCTGAGAGCAGCTGATGAGGGTGGCACAGACTGTCTTCCTCTCTACAATATATCTCTCCAGATCCATACCGTGAGTGTCACACACCAGATCACTGCTTAGTCACAACAGAAACACTGATTAGCAGTGAATCTGATGTCGCCCATTAAAACCTGTAGCATGTGTATCGTTACAGCCTCATGACTTCAGTAGGAGGTTTGTTCACTGTCCAGTATTGCTCACTGGGCAGTATGTCTTTTGCTGAATACCAATGAGGCATAAAACAAATAAACTGGAGAAGCAGCATATACTGTAGTGTGTGAGATCAGAGCTTGTGTTTCTAAACACTTTGTTGTTATCAGTCATTAGGGAGAGCCGTTTCAAACACTTTGAAACAAGTGCAGCGATTGCACGGGCCTGCGTGGGGTACCAGATGCCGTGAGATAAAACTCACTGGGCCACTGCTTTATCATTTGTTTTGACTAAAAGAGCCTGAGCGGAGTTAAAGCTCACACAACTGGCATCTGTGAGTTCACATTATGTCCTCCAACATTAGGCTGATAATTGGCAGCTACTGCGGTTGATGCCAATATTTTGTTTTTACCGTCCATACGGCTGTGTGCCCGCTGGGCGCCTCTCTTCACTGCTGTGGCCTGTTTTCAATGGTAAGCATGTGCTGTTGTAGTAGAGCCCTCAGAACTCAGCGTGAGTTTATCACTCAGAGAAGTGTTTTAATATTTAGCAGGAGAAAGAAAAAAAAGCAATGTACTTCAAACAGTGTGTCATCACAATGCCACACTCAGCACTGCCCATAAACACCTGCTCAGGCCAGTGCCGGCTGGCTTTTCTAAAGCGGCTGACAGTGTCTTTATCTCATGAAGCTACAACTATATCAAAGAGGGCAGCAGTTATATTTTATGTCCTTCTTGTGCTACTGTATATCCATAACAAAGAAAAACACGCACTCTCCAAAAAAACTTTCAGGAACAAACTGAAGAGGTGCACAGCCAAAAGTTGCACTTACAGAAAAAGAAGAAAGGCCAGCAGCACTCGTGTCCTTCTCAACTGCGGCGGCGCTAAAACACACGGACCGGTTTCGACAACGTCTTCCTCAGTGTGCAATTTTCAACAGGAAGTGATGTATTTAAATACCGGTCTGTGTGTTTTAGCGCCGATGCAGTTTGCAATAAAAAAAAAACAATGAGAAGGACACGAGTGCTGCTGGCCTTTCTTCTTTTTCTACAGTATATCCATACCTGGCATGGCGTGGACCAGGTCGCCACACAGCACCATGAACCTGGGCCTGGGTACCAGCTGGTTGACGGCTTCTACGGCCTGCTTGGTGAGCTCCACCTCCTCGGCCCACTCGTCTCCTCCGCCGTCACAGTCGCCCTCCCTCCAGGCCTTCATCAGGCCGAGCTGCGGGTCTGCGGCCTGGATGAAGCAAAACGGTCCCGTCCATTCCCGCTCTGCATCTGGAACAAAGACGACAAACATTAACTTGTATGGTAATACGTGAGACTAATGTTGATACGGGATCAGAGTAAGAAAGGCATTTCTCAGAGACAATACAAGAAGTAGGTAGCCGTTTTAAGTCATCATGCTCTGACGTTTTGCCAAAACAACTTTATGAGGTGATAAAGTGTCAGTGCTGTTTTCTTCTCACACTGCCTTCTGGTCAACAAAACTCCATGAATGCAGCTTTATAAATATTAAATGACAGAATGAATATTGCTATAAATTTCACAGCATTTACCAAAAAAAAACAGCTGTCCTGTCGATTAAAGGGATAGTTCAACATTTTGGCAAATTGGCCCATTGCCATAATCCCTATAGTCTTAGGAGTAGGTTCATTACCTTTAATTATGCAAGCTATTTTTAGAACGGCAGAGCAGAGCCGCGAGCTGCTCAGAGCTACACTACGGAGGCTCATGGGATTTCTTGGTTTCCCTCATCAAACTCATCAAATACACAATCCAACAACTCCAAAACGCTGTCGTGGACAAGTCGTGACCTGCACATTCACCACGCTATGAGATAATAGAGCGTTATGAGACGGAGTAGCTCTGAGCAGCTCGCGGCTCTGCTCCGCCGTTCTAAAAATAGCTTGCACCGACAATTAAAGGTAACAAACCTACTAGCAGCCTAAGATGAGGTCCTTAAATAGATTTTTAAAGTTGTTGGAAAAGCATTACATCCTCACATTTAAAATGCTGAAGTAGATGTTGATTACTGTTGATTGGTCAACTAATTGTTGCAGCTCCCATCTAGTAATGAAAAACACATCTACTGTAGTCATTAGTACTTTTTCACATATTTTAACTTGCACACCTACACATTTAATGGACACAACTTTCACCAGCGGCCCATCTTATGATTTGTCTAACTGGAATTAACTTCACACCGACTCTGCCGGCATCTGAACATTTTCATTTCAATATGCTGAGGTCACAGGATTCTTCTAAAGAGCATCACGCAAAGTAACAAACAGGAAAATAAAAGCTTTAAGGATTAAGTGTCATCACAGCATTAGTCATTCAGTGGTACAAAGCCTGCTGTGAAAGCTTCATGTAGAAACCTCATTATATTCATTCTTGCGATCAACACAATATTTCATTTGTTATAAGCACTGTGATCAGGATTTAGGACTGGGAATTGGAGATCTGAGGAAGGGAGGGAGGGAGAGGGGGGGGGGGGGGGGGGGGGGGGGGGGGGGGGGGGGGCTTGGGTGTTACTCACCCCATGAGTAACGAACGCTAAATAATTAACAAACAGCTACATGTCAGAGAATGAATGGGAAAGAACGAGTGTTTTACATAATCCTGATATTACGTAACAGAAGGGCCCTACAATCTAATCACCCTCAAACATTCATTAACAAGGCAAACTGAGCCTGGTTCTCCATGTAAGGAATGGAAGCAGCCACTCAACGCTGCTTTAGCTGATGGTAATGACAAGGTATGACATGAAGGACGTGAGAGAGAGAGAGAGAGAGAGAGAGAGAGAGAGAGAGAGAGAGAGAGAGAGCGCCCAGCGGAGTGATATGGAAATGGAGAGATGCTAAGAGCAGATGCTAAGAGCAGGTGTAAACAACAGCTTTCTGCTCCGCTCGTTTTTTTCGTTTCCGGAGGAGGATGTGGAAGCAGTAGCTGTAGTTACTACGCGCCGCTGTCACTGTGCCGGAGAGTCTGCATCTGCATTCTGCACAAATCCCCCTCGCTCACACTCAGCGGGGGCCACTAGCTGCTCGGCATCCTCTGTGTTTAACATGCTCTCCATGTATCACTCTCCCAAATGAGTTTATGATAATTCTTGTCCTCTGGAGAAACTTGAGCAAAGATAGGGAAAAGAAAGAGCCACGAAAGCGAGCGTCGCTCCCAGGATCTAGACGGTGTGTAAGATTAACAATGATCCCATTTGTGTAATTGACATTTTATGAAACCACTGGGGGGAAACACGCTCTACTTCTATCTACTATCTCTTCAGCCAAATTATTTAAGAATGCCTTCAGTCCTAACCAGCCTGGCCTTGATCTTAACTTATGATTACAGCGAGGACTGCTGATGAATTCTGAATTTAAACCAGCCGCCATGACCATTGTAGTATAAAGTGAAGTTTCCTAACTCTATCTCAGCAGTCTTTGACAGTCCATCTGCACTTACTTCAGAATAGATCTGTCTTTTAAACAGGAAATAAAAAAAAAAAAACTTTCATCTTGATCTCCTGCAGCTCAGCAGAATACTTCTCAAACTCTGCCTCAGCTTACGAGTGTTTGTATATGGAAATCACTGCCTAACAATACAAACCTCAGCATGCAGATAAAAACCTGCTTCTTGCTCTAAAGGAATATATTCACATCACGCAGGAATGCAAAGTATGCACACACACGCACACACAGCATCTACACAACCTATGCAGGATGGTCCTGCTCCTGAGTTATTAACCATCTTCTTTGTCACTGATCCTGACAACAGACACACTACATGCAGCTGCGAGGCACTCTCATACAAACCCTGCAGGCTTTTTTGTTACATGAATATACTTTATAGTGCTGTGTGTGTCTCTCTCTCTGGAGTCAGATGTGTGTGTGTGTGTGTGTGTGTGTGTGTGTGTGTGTGTGTGTGTGTGTGTGTGTGTGTGTGTGTGTGTGTGAAACCATTTCACAGACAAATGAAAAGAGAAATTAAAAAAAAAACACAAGGACTTGGAGGAGTCAACAAAGATCCCATGACAGGAGATAAGAAGCAGCAGCCTTGCGTGTCTTGAGCTGCGCGAGCACAACTTCAAACATAAATAGCAGAGATTTCTCAGGTGGCAGATGGTACGCTCCAAACAAAGCTACAGTAATCATCATTTGAGATGAAAGCACATTGGGGGTTTGCTTTTGCAGCAAATAATAATAATAAAAAATACTGAGCATTTCAATCTCATCCCTCGGGTTCCCTTATACTAACAGTTTTTCCCTACACAGGGTTGTAAGGAATTAAGCCTGATATCAAGGTGGGGGAACTGATGAAAAGAGAAGTGAACACGCCACTGTGATTATGTTGTTAGTCCTTGAATATTGTGGCTGCAGGCTGAGCCACACAGATACATGGTAGCTACACGAAGCCTCTGAAGCAAATTCACTCAATTAACAGATACAAGATTTCAACTTGTGACACACATAACTTTGCACTGTAGCTAAAGTGTGTTGTGAATTATTAATCCACCAAATGATACCTTAATGAATTACTAAACTACAGTCTATTCATTATTATTCTTTCAATTGTTTGAAACAGTCAACACTGGCTTCATTACTGCAACAAGAGCACAAACAGCACTATTTGTTTTGTTGACACAAGCTAACAAGCTACTGTAGCAGCGTAGCCTGGGTTTAGTTGACTACGGTGGCCCGGTTGTTCAAGCACAGCCACACAGAAGCTGTCAAGTGACTGCGCCCAACCTGTTGGACCAGTGACCTGTAGCCAGCAGCTAAAAACTAGTGACACGGCCAAGTCACAGAGGGCGTTAGCTGCCGGCTAGCTGAGGAGGCTAACACAGTGTGCTACCTTCAGTCAGTCCGCTGAACGTCCGCTGTGTTGCCCTGAGAAACAGATCCACGCTCTCAGCCATAAGAGCAGCGGCTTATCTACTGGGTGGTTGTCCCGAGTCAACTAGTTCACCACTGACTAGTGAGTCTGTCTGCGAGCCTCCAGACAGACACGCCTGTGGGGTTGCTCCAGCTGTCTGGGCGGAGAGCTAACACTGCTGCTGCTGCTGCTGCTGCTGCTGACGATGATCATGATGATCGGGGATCGACTACGCTGCCTGTTTGTGGATGTGTGACTTCTGCTGCAGCGGCCCCCAGTGTGGCAGACACACGCAGCTCTCACCACACACACACAATCACATCCAGACATCCGCTGGATTTACTACTTCTTTTTTTTTCAAAAATTACTTCAGCCTGATTTGTTTTATTTTATTTTTTTAATTATAGCCTAGTCTAGGAGGCTACTGAATTTGCTTTCGAAATTTCCAATCACAGGGGCATGACATGAATATAAAGGGCTCCAGACTGCCCCTAAATGGGGCATTTTGCTCCTAAATTGCAGTGCAGCTACATTTTTCATCAACTTGCACATGTGCAACCAGTAATTTGTTGGATATTTTAAAACACTGGTGAAATGTGGAGGGGGCGACTCGAAGAGAATCTGGAATCTGTCATTAGCTACAGGTGTCAGGCCAAGGTGTGTGAGGATCAAGAATGAAGAGAGATTGTGAATATTTGCTTTGCAAGTTGATTAATGGTGTGTGCCACAACATTTTCTGTTTGCGCTCCTAAAATTTTAGGGCCAATGTGCGCCCAGTAAAAAAAAAAAAGTTAGACTGGAGCCCTGAATATAATAGAGTAGGCTAGCTACAATTTATATCAATGTATTTTATTAATTATTAATTTATCAATGTATGTTATCATCATCTTTATCACAGACGTTCTCATGGTAACTCAACTAAACATTACCATTATAATCATGTGTCTCCTTCTTCTCACTGAGCAAACACATCTGCCAAGCTTCCTCCTTCGATAACTGAACATCTTGGAGGTAAACCTTGCATTGTGTTTAGAAACTGCAGGAGGTCCTGTGGTGATCAGCACCTTGGACAGAGGCCGCAGCCTTTCAGCACCACGGAGAGAGGTCGATCCTCTCCCAGCCTCACCGACCCTCCTCTGCAGCTGAAAGGGGGAAACCACACAGTCTGATTGATCAGGTTGTTTCAATATTTTTAGATTTTAAAATAAAGAGATCCATCCGAGGTCTGTTTTTAAACCACATCATTCATCTAAAACGATGTGCTTAGCCTACAGCCTTTGTGTGATTTGCAGGTGAAATCAACCTTTTTGTGTTTGCTCATTTGATGCGTCTTTCTTTATGTTTGACAAAAACTGCAACACCTGCAATGAGGAACGTGAGATATCCATAATAACCTAGAAGTAGCCCTAAATATATTTCAGACCTATTGGCAAAATGCCGACGCTGTTTTTTTAATATTGATTTTTAGGGGGAGATCATTTCCAATTTTAGTCGCACCATTTGGGAATGGGGCTCCTCCTTTTCCCAGTTTTAAATCTTAAAAATGCGATCAAAAACCGTGCCAGATTATTTGAGAAT
Organism: Trachurus trachurus; assembly: GCF_905171665.1. NCBI lineage: Eukaryota > Metazoa > Chordata > Actinopteri > Carangiformes > Carangidae > Trachurus > Trachurus trachurus. Next base: position 19,227,499 of record NC_139913.1, on the reverse strand, counting down.
AAAAAATAAAGAACCGTGTGAATTCTCTTTTTATCTGGGTTTGTATTTTGGACAGGTCTGGATGAGCTTTAATGTGAAAGGCGTTTGAAAAAAGTCCCTGGGGATCTATAGACATGGTGCCTTGAGGCGACATATTTGGTGAAAGAGGCTTTTTTCTGCTTTTAGAAGCTGCCCATTGTAACACATGAAGCCACTTGTGATTTAAAACAATTGCACCTACGACTGAAAATGCGTAAAGTGGGAATAAAAGGAGGTGGTGTCTCCCACGCCTTTCCTCGACGGCAAAACAGAACAGTGATGTGCGTATTCCGGGGATTTTCTCATAATATTTCACAATAAAGGCTCCTCTCTCTCTCTCTTTTCCATCCCGCTATCCTCAGCCTTCTCAGTCTCTCTCTCTCACTCCCTCCCCCTGTTTTCCTCCTCCTTTCCTTTTGCGCACCAGGCTCTCTCACTCTCGGTCCCTCTCTCCGCTCACTGAGCTCTCATCCTCCGTGCGGCTTGTGTCTCTGCCTACTCCTGTGCGTAAGGGCGCACCGATGGATATGCGAAGTGATGCACTCCTGAAAACGACGGACCCGAGCCTGCGAATGTCTTTCTGGAAAGACGTGTAGGTGAGCGGCAGAGAGCGCGCGCTGAAGAGCAGTTATTCAGTCTATAAGTCAAGTTCAATCCACTGAGATTTTGTTTTATTTTGCGTTTTATTTTCATTCTTTCTTTTCTTTCCCTTTTTCTTCTTTTTCCTGGATGATGATATGTTAGTAAAGATGTTCATCAGCGCGGATGACGGTGCGTTGCTGTTTGGATGTATCTTCCTGGACTTTTCAGCCTATCATGACCGCGCGCCTTTCCTCCCCTCTCCAAGTCTTTTCGTTTCTGCGTGAAGTTGAACGGAGGAGAGAGCACGATGAGAGGGAAATACTTTCTCCTCGGCTTCTTGTTGCTCAAACTTATGGCTCTGGTGTGCAAGGCTGACGGGGAGCCGGGACTGCTCGGTGGATTCGTGATGATCTCCACCTCCAATGGCTCCAGGGAGGAGGAGAGCGTGTCCGAGGAGACCCCGCACACGGAGGACAAATGCCGGGGTTACTACGACGTGATGGGCCAGTGGGACCCGCCGTTCATCTGCAAAACGGGCAATTACCTATACTGCTGCGGCACCTGTGGCTTCCGCTTCTGCTGCGCCTACAAGCACTCGCGGCTGGACCAGAGCACCTGTAAAAATTATGACACCCCGGTGTGGATGAAGACCGGGCAGACCCCCTACAAAAAAATGAACAAGATGCACGACAGCACCAAAGACAAGACGAACTTAATCGTTTACATCATATGTGGAGTAGTGGCCATTATGGCTCTTGTGGGGATTTTCACCAAACTGGGTCTGGAAAAGGCGCACCGGCCCCAGAGAGAGAACATGTCCAGGTAAACCTCTCTCTCTCTCATTATCTCACTATCTCACTATCTCCCATCCCCTCTCTCTCTCTCCCTGCTCTTCTCAGTGCGCTTGTTTACAAAGAGACTTGCAGTAGTAGCCTACGCACGCAGGGATCTGGAGCGCGCGTGCCCTCCATCCCCTCCACCCCTCTACATCTTTATAAGTACACCATAACAATAAAAACAACATCATAAAGCTCCGCCTCGCTCTAAATGCATTGGGCTTGTTGTAGTTTCACAGCCAGACTCTGGTTTCTGGGCAACTGGAACAACTCTTGTGTGCTGAGACTCTCTGAACAGGAGTGGATGCTACATGCCGTCTCCACTCCAGTCCATCCATCCATTGTGATATAACATTACGTGAGCTACTCTCATCAGGCGGGGGCGGCTTCTTTCACCAGAGTAAATAGGCGGCATTGCGCTCCATTGTGTATGTCTGATATGAGATCGGTGAAAGAAAAAAAAAAAAACACACACACTCCACACACCTATGTGTAATGCATTAGTCAAGAGTGCATGTACAATGACTGCAGCAGTAGAGGGTGGAAAAACAGCGCAAACAAAAGCAAATCACAGTGTTATTGACACTCAGCTGCATCTCGTATAGTTTCATGAGAAGCAGCGCTGCAGCCCAACTGAATGATCAAATTAACCGTGTTATGCACAGTTCCTCATGTCTGCGCCTCTCATCCATCACCGCCTCCCTGTCTCTCTCTCTTCTCCTCCCCGTGTCTGTCTGACAGGGCCGTGGCCAGCGTGCTGCAGGGCGGGTGTCCAGGTGAGCAGTACCGGGGGGAGGAGGCCCTGGGGATGCATTCACAGCACTATGTCTCCAGACCCACAACCCTCCGTGAGTTTTTTCTTATACATATATATTTTCTTTCTTTCTTTCTTTCTTTCTTTCTTTCTTTCTTTCTTTCTTTCTTTCTTTCTTTCTTTCTTTCTTTCTTTCTTCAGAGCTCATTATTGGCTGTTGTAAACTGTGTGTGTGACTTAAAGCAGCATACGGAACATGTGGGAGAGTTGTGTGTGTGTGTGTGTCAGCATATAAAAATGAAGGGCTGCTTATTTAAAGTGACTTGAGTGTGTCCAGGTTGGTGTCATCCCCCCCACCCGCCCCCCTCCCCCTCTGAAGGCATCTGCAGTGATGTAAGGGATGTGAGGGATTGAGATTAAGTCAGTCATCTCAGCTGGACTTGCCAAACTCATATCTGGCGCGTTAGTCAGAAAATCCTCAGAGATATAGACTCTATACTGTATGTGCAGAGAGGGAGAACACACACATCCCTACAGGCGTTTTTTTTTTTTTTTTCCTATTTTGTTTCAAATGACAGCGTAGGGTTGTTTTGTTTTATCGCACACCGGCCAGATTTCGTAACACGCTCGAAAGAGTCTTTCTGCCTGCTTCTCAAATCCAGCCTGTATTCACTGTTTTATTTTGGTTCATGCCTGCATGATATAATGAGAGAGAGAAAGAGGGAAGTGGGAGTGTGTGTGAGTCGGTGAGGAAGTGTGTGTGTGTGTGTGTGTGTGTGTGTAGGGGGATTGAGAGGGGGCTGGCTGGGAGTTTGTAGGGTGGTGGTGGTGGTGGTGGTGGTAGAATACAGAGCACATGAATGCCATCTATTTCGGTTGTGTCCCGTGGGCTGCTACAGTACCAAGCTCCTTTGTGTTTTTTAACACCGAAGATCAAACAGATGAATGCACACAAAAAAACACAAACACACACACACTCAAGCCAAGCGCACAGTGCAGGCAGGCACACACATCATGGGAACAGTCAGTACACAGCTTTCACATTCCCTCAGAGTTGCGTTTCCAGTCCGTCTGTTTCCTGTGCCAAAACAAAAAAACACACATCTGAGGTGGATCTCCACGTAAACGATGCATTCAAGACACGCCGAGTCTGCACTCACTTTCGTCTTGTTACAGGACTGCCCCCCCCCCCCCCCCCCCCCCCCTCCTCGTTTCTTGTGTTACTATCCGGCTATACATGAATGGCACCTTGTTCAATTCCATCTGACTGCAGCTGAAATCCTCCCACATCAAAAAGACTGCTTCTTGGCTCCTTTTTTTTCCCTTTTCGAGCACATTTCATCACTTTGGTGCACAGCGAGAAAAAGATAAGCAATCTCACAATGTTATGTGAGTTGAAGTTTTTAAGTTGTGTTTTTTTTTAATGAAAAGTGCAGAGATTTACCAGTTGGATCAGATTATTTTTTTGCTTTTTACTACTTTCAGATAAAACTGACAGTAAGAGTTCTAAAGTTCACAGAGTTCTAACTAACTCCTGACTTTACTTCTCTATGTTTTTATTAAAGATGAGATAAAGTTTATTTCTTATGTCATTGTTTCTTTTTATTGGAACAATTCTTGATTAGTTTGCGGCACTGACAGAGAATCTCCAAATTGCCAGTTTTTTCCCCCGTAGTTCACAGTTTGTTTGGAAACTGAAACAGATATCTGGCTGGAAATGCTGGTATGCTGGTATCAGGGTATTATTGCTGCGAGGAAGTGTTAATGTAAGGAAATGGTGGTGGTGTTGGGGGGGGTTTTGAGTAACTATTTCTATTTGTGAGAATGAGATAAATATGTAATCCTACAACAGCTCCCCTGGCTAACGACAAGGTGACATAACCCTACTCAGCATGAAGCACTACGCCCACAGACACCATCAACATCATGATGAGAGCGCAGCTCATGGACAAGGGGGAAAAGAAAGGTTGTATTCATTTAAAAGGTTTGCTTTCAGGAAAGAGGAGGAGAAGGGGGGGGGCTAAGTCTCAGAAAAAAAAATCTACCATGAAAAGAGATAAATAACACTTTGAGTAGGTGTCTGGGTCGGTACAAGTCTTTTTTTTTTCTCTCCTCGCTGCGGGAGAGATGAGATAGCGTGGTGGCCTATCACCTGAGTGGCCAATAGGACGTCGCTGTGAAATAGCGATTATTATTTTCAACGTGGAACCTGCTCCTCTGAACCCTTTAATCCTCGGGCTTGTGGGTAATCATGTGGAATGTTATTAACCTCGATGATCTGGTGGGATCCTCCCTGACAGCCACCTGATTGGTTTATGGGTCCCCTCAGTCAGCGAGCGGAGGCAATTTATCACGAAGGGGGGGGGCACGGGGTGGGGTCGTAGGGGAGGGGAGGAATTAGATATGGATTTTGCAGGATATGGACATGTTATTCTTGTTTTAAGTGATTAAGGGGTGATAGATAGACTGAAGAGGGCGAGATGATTTCTCAGGGAGACGGCGGCTCTGAATGCAAACGACACATGAGGGAAGGAGAGAAGACGAATGAATAGAGTGGTAATTGCAATGTAAAGATAAGTGTTCAGGTTAAAAGGAACATGTACATTTGCACATGCTGGTGCACATGAGGGGGGTTATATGCCAGTTATAGTGCAGGAATGTGCTGGAAAATCTATTTTTAGTGCAAACCACGTATTGATTATAGCTTATGGCCAGATTGCCCTATTACTGGCATTAATGCATGTGGCCTGGCAGGTTCTCTGCAGCTTCTATAGGGGGGAAAACTCCTTCGGGCTCAGGCGACTGTCAGTCACAGAGTGCTTTTTGTCTGCGAGGACCATCACTGCTGTATCATTAATGTGACTCTCCTGCGGCGGTTCATTCAGGTTGTTTGTCTGCAGCTTTAAAAGAGCGATTGAAACTGCTGCTCCCGCCGCGCGCTTTGCTGCGTCTTGATAAGTCATAATCATTATCATGTGTGCGAGTGAGAGATGTGCACCATCAATTAGCAACACAAGAGGCTCATGTTTGTTATGTATTGGGGGAGCGGTGGGGGCCCATGTGAATTGAGCAAAAAGGCCCCCGCAACCTGCTGCATATTAAAAATGGACACTTTGGTTGCTTTGTGAACCAGAACCACAGCAGCCGGCCCACCTATTCCCCAGCCACGCCGGGGCTGGCAGACTTTCATGTCATCTCAAAACCCAGAGACTTTGTTTGAATCCTTAAAAGGCTGAAAATCCCCGGCCTCTTCACTTTCAGCATCAAAGAGCCGACGAGACAAAGATGGGAGCACTGGAGAAAGAGGAGAGAATGAGTTTCGGGGGGGGGGATGGATGGAGAGCGAGAGGTGCGAATGATCTTGGTGGCAACCGTCCAGGGTGATTGATTTTTCTGAAGCTCTGAAGGCCTGTGTGTTTATTATATGCTCATGTTTGGTTTGCCATGGTAACCTGCGAGAACACGCTGAGCCTGCTGCTTTTTAACTCGGAGTCTGCTTGACAAAACAGCAGCTCGACTCATCGCTACTACTCTTACTTTATAATATAATGAAGACATTAGATGGGCAATTTAATTGGGAAATCATAGTTATACTTATGAATTATTACGCTGAGCACTTCCTCCAGACCAACATCTCACTTTTTAGTTCTGTTAATTGTCATTTTGGGTATCACACTAAAGAGCTTTAGGTGGGCAGCGCTATTGAGTTTTATTAAGACAAAACACACACAGCTACATGCACACACACATGCACAGTGCTCTGTATTCACAACTCAATTCACCATTTGCAGGCTTAATTACCTCCCCAGCAGTTATAATCTTTTCCTAAACATTCAGAGATGGGAAGGATGAAATTTTAATAGGTAATTGCTTCTGAGATTGCACAGGCACGAGAAAAGGCCCCGTCTGCAAAATACTCCAGCTCCGCCTCGCAACTGTGTTTGCGCGAGCCAAGGTGCACGCGTGCTCACTGCGCCCGTGTGTGTAGGCGTGTGTGAGTAAGTGTATGAAGCCCTGTCAGAAGGAGCCGTGCACATCCTCTGTTAAAAGTAGGTGACTGTGTGACCTTGTCTTCCCGGCTGTCATCCAGAGCCTTCGGTGTGTCACATCTGATTGCAGAGTGTCAGAGCGGAAAGAGGAGCTCCTGCTAGTGAACCTACACGGTGGATCGTGGAAACAAGCAGGCAGAGGCTGTGATAGAGAGAAAATGACAGAGCTGGAGGTAGTTATCTGTGAGGCGTCACTCCAGCTCCAGCTCTGTTTGAAGCTCGGCTTCTGTCCTCGTGTTCAAACAGGCACAAAAAAAAAGAAAAAAAGAAGCAGGTGCAGCTGAAGTTGTTCCATCCATGAGTTTGTCTTTCAGGCTCATAGTCTGCTGCAATGACAGGAAAGCTTCCACTATATCTACAGCCACTTCCCTTTGATCCAAACCAGTGAAGAAATGGTTTGCTTGTTTTATTTTCTCAATTAAACACACTTCACATACTTTATGTGCCTTATTTTCTTGTAAACAGGCAGTGTGAACTGACACGCACATACAGTACACACACTAACTTATTTGTCAAACCTTTTATACGCACGGAAGAAGAAACACATCTGTGATGTTACCCTGGACTGGGATGTACCACTCCCAGTCACTATTACCTGTTATGTCGTCAGAGAATTCATATTCGAGCAATAATGTGGAGATCTAAAGATTTCTAATTCAGTGACACCAAAGTCCCATATTTAACACAATGTTTTATTTTAGGGGGTTAGCCAATGTGAAACTTTAAAGGGGACATATTATGGAAATATCACTTTTTGAAGGCTCTTTTATATTTAGGTGGATATGAGAATTGACAAAATAAAATATAATGTGCAGGCTCCCTAGATTGAATGTGGTTTTACGAGCTGTTCCCTCAGTTGTCTTTCAGTGATGTAACTAGGATTCAAATTTGCATAACCCCACCCCTACCTGGGACCGGTAGAAGGGGAGGGGCGGGGCCAGCAGTGCTTCATTTGCATTTAAAGGTACAGGCACTGAAACCAGCCGTTGTGAACAGGGCTGTTTAGAGCGGATGAAAAGAGCTGTGATGTTTGATCCTTGGGGTATTTTGACCAAAGCATGTCACAGACATGTCTTTACACCTGGGAACTATTTTAATTTGTGGAAAGGGGGCATAATATGTCTCCTTTAAATACTGGTCAGTGATATTACTACTGTATTTTTGGCAAGTTGTGCAATATATATTGACTTCCTGTCCTGACATCCAAGCAAACAGCAAAGACTTGTTGAGCAGCTACTTTATGAGAAATATTACAGAAGACTGAATAAATTAAAACCGTGACTTGAATTAATGCGACACCTGGTGTGGATTGTAAAGTTACTGTCAGAGACACATTTCAGTCAAGGTAAACATGCTTTGCTCTAAGACCTGATATCCTACTAAATGACCACCAGTTGCCGAATTGGCACCAAACATATACGAAGAAATTAGGTTTGCCTAATACTAAATCCCATCAGCAATAGATCAGATTTCACTCCCCATATTCAAGACTCATTTTCACATTCTTCCCAACACACCTTCTCTTCTCACTGTTGCACATCACTCTGTCTGATCACACCTCGCATTTGAGGTGATTTACTTGTTTTGAAAGACTCATCATCGTCAGACCTCTTGCCCTGTTTTCACTGTAGGAATAACGCAAAAGCAGTGAACTGGGTTACAGGGACAAGGCAGAGAACCAGAGAGTTAGAGGCTCAGATTCAGAGAAACATCAGCAGTGTCTCCTCCTCCTCTCCAGGGCCTCATTCCTGCACCTTCTCTCTGCCTAATTATCTTAATGTGAGTCCCCTCGGCAGCACGGGGACGCCATTAGACTCCTGTTTATTAGGGCTCTGGGGCGGCACAGCCAGAAAGCATCGACCAACGGCAGGCACTCATTCAGTTTAGGAACAGAGGGAGGCCTGGGCCAGGGAGGTGTCAACACAGCCTGGGCCAGGGAGGGAGGGAGAGTGTGTGGGACTACAGCGGGAGAAAAGAGGCAACATGATTTTTTAGAAAATGAGAAAAGAGAAATGGAAAAAAAAGTCTTAGCCTCATTTACAAAATCCGAAGGAAGCAGCAGAGCGGCGTCACGCTCCTGTTACTGAGCATCAGCTTCTTTGTGAAAAGGTAAATTGTAAATTGGAACAAGCACTCGATTCTGTGGACGTTTCAAAGAAATCACACAGTATGTTAAAGAGCAGGGAGAGCGCTCTTCCTCTTCTGTCCTCAGTGTTCTGCATCTTCCACTGTGTAATTTCCCATCTTGTCATTTTGCCGTTGTAATAAAAAAGAAGCAACAGGGACAGTGAATATCTTAACTTCTAATCAGCTCGATGCCCCCACACCCCTCCCTCCCACCCTTTTTACGAATATTAATCAGCTCATTTACTCCCAGGAAGTCCCATCTTGCATTTGACAGGTAATTATGTCTGTGTCTGTGTGTGTGTGTGTGTGTGCGTGCGTGTGTGCATACGTAGCCTACTGTATGTGTGTGTGTTCGCTGGTGCACACAAATGTCCAAGCCTGTGTTCTTGAACGTGCTCAACATATGCGCCGGTGCAGGCATATGTTAGCCACAGAATAAATAAATAAAAAATCAACCTGCGCTGCCCTTCAGTCAGATCCTCAGAACGCCGCTCCATCCATCCATCTTCATCTATTTCAGTCTCATTTAGGTTTGACTATCTGTAATGAAACAGCACTCACAGGCAGTCATGGGATAAGGAGACAGACTTCCCATCTGTATGTTTGAACAGGTGGTTATCACCACTGGTTTCTAATTAACTGCTACACTGACTCTTCTTAATCGACTATTCAAATTAATGAGTCAAGCCTTTTGCAAATATTTGGATTATTTTCTGTCATGAATTCACACAAAATGTAATTATTAGGGAACATAGCTGCAAATGCTTTTCAAGTTTTTTCTTTTTTAATTCAGGCTGCGTTTTAAGTTTCAAGAGGCACTTGGCTCGACGCATGGATCCTTATATTTCTTGTTGCAGTGGAGGAGCTATTGAGAGAGCAGCTATGATTCTTTTAACAATAACAAGCTCACTGTAAGACATAGAGTGAGGCAAGCTGTATTACATAGTGGCATTATAGGTCTATTTATGCCCCCTAACATGTAGCTGTGTTACGCTGTGTGAAATCCTCAGTAATCTGCAGCTATTGTCACAGTTTTCCTTTTGATACTGGTTCTAATGGGGAAGCGCAGCTCTAATCTGCTGTGCTGCCGACAATAATAGGACATATATATTCCTGCCACTTTCCAGCTGTGTTCTCATAGTGTTCGCAGTGGGTAGCACTCCGCACATGGAGGACTGGCAATTCCCACCTGTGGTGGCACATGGGAAGACGGTGAAGAAGCATTAGTAAGAAAAAAAGTTGTAACACCTGATCACTACAGGTTGCCACTGAGAGTCCTTGAAAACTAAACTTGTCAAAAATAGTTCAGAAACATTATTTCAGTCAATAATTTCTCCCCTTTAATAATACGAATTGGTGTTGTATTTTATATCGTTGGAAAGCCTGATTAGTCACCTTTACAATGAGGTACAACTTGAAAGAATCACGCATCCATGGAGTGAGCAACACAGCTAAACGAGTGGGTAGCGCCCCCCAAAAATTTGCCAAAATCCCCAAAACAGAACTGGTCATCATTGACGGAAATCTCAATGCAGTTAGATATCAGAATGAGTTTCTGAGTCAGTGGCCATCCCATATCACCACAGGATCCATCACAGGATCGTCACAGAGCACCTTCAGAATTTGGGAGTGGGGAGGATGGAGTGACCTGCTGTGAGTCCAGACCTCAACCCAATTGAACACTTGGGATCATCTTGGGAGTGACCAACACAACCACGCTGGTTGACCTTCAACAACTCCTGGTTGAGGAATGGGATGCCACTCCAAAGCAAAATGTGACCAGGCTGGTGACCAGCATGAGGAGGAGGTGCCAAGCTGTTGTGGCTGTGTATGGATCTCCCACACACTACTGAGGTCCCTGACAGTGCAAAACCAATCAAGTGTCAAAATGGCCAATATGTGTTTTTTTTTTTTTTCCTAATTACTGTGGGAGAGTGCAATCATCCAGTCCACAGAGCAACTCAAAACAACAACACCAACAGGAGAGTATTGCAGGGGATTTTGGAACATTTCTTTGGGTGGCGACCCATGCCTTTAGCTGTGTTGCTCATTCCACGGTTGCACGATCCTTACAAGTTGTACCTCGTCGTAAAGGTGACTAATCAGGCTTTCCAACAATATGAAACACAACAATTGGTATTATTAAAGTGGAGAAATGATTGACTGAAATAACGTTACCAAACTTTTTAGTTAACGAGCAAACAGAGAAGCCGAACAAATAAGAGTAACAGATAAACTTTAAGTATTACAGGAGCTGTGCCACTGTCATCTCAGTGTGTGTGTGTGTGTGTGTGTGTCTTGGCTTTGAAAAAGAACAGTCTGTTTTGGGTGAACCAGCCAAAGCAACAGATCACTTCCCATGTCCCTAAAGTGCTGAAGTCCCTTTTTCCTTTTTTCATTTTCTCATCCGTATGTACACACATGCATATGGACACCAAAAATAGCGCCCACACATGTACAGCCTCCATATACACACATAACATATCCTGTTCCAGACTTGCGTAGCGCTCACGGCCCGGGGGCAGGTAGCAGATTTGCTTGGCTGGCTGACTGATGCCACCGGCGACGTAAAGTCACAGGCAGGGAGAGCTCATGCTGGAAGCACGATCGTGACCCGCCCCTCCCCTCTCTCCTCTCCATGCACCATCCATGTGCCATCCCTTCCCCACACATACACACCTCTGACACACTCGCGGCAGCAGTCTTGGGAGAGTGAGCTCCACCTCCTTTCTCCCTCTCGCCTGCGGGCCTCAGTATGGCCTGGCTGGCTCGCCACCCTGCCCCGAGGAGGTAGGGACACGCTGGCAGCCTTCCCGCTGTCCTCATACATACATATGGACGCACACGCAAAAACTGAACCTCGCAAACTCATGGACAGGCTTACAGCTCCCCGCCACCGCCGCCACAGCCGCCGCCGCCCCTTCCCATCATCCTGCTGGGCGCTGGCCCATGGATAGGGGACATGTGGCTGGGCGAAATGCGTCACGATGCTGGGCTCTCACTCCGACAGATCTTGTGCCTGTCTGCCTGCCTCCAAATTACCAGCCTGGAACGCCTCAACAAAAACAGAGAAGGAGTTTTGTTTTCCACCCTTCTGATTGCAGCAGTCGCCCTGCTCTCAGCTCCCCTCGGCTCCTGGCCACCGTCGCCTGTTCTCTTGGCATTTCTTGTCTCTTATGGCAGTCGCTGGTTCTTCATTCTCCTCCTGCTCTTGTTTTTGTTGCAGCTTCTACATGAGATTCTCACCAGAGTGGAATCAGAAATGCGTCTCTGTCTGTGCGCTATACATATGCATCATGCTTAGAAGGCACTGATAAATATGTTCAGATTGGTGCGTTACATAATATATTTTTGTGCTGTGAGACTGGCAATGAGTCCAGGCTACAACTGAACAACAAATCTCCGTCCTTAGAGGATTTCCACTGGGATATCAAACTGCTTTTTGTTTGTTTGTTTTGGGAGCTTTTTCTCTCAGGAAAGGTCAGGTGTTGTCTTTCTTTATTTCATCCACATATAACCCGACGCTGTTAGTGAAAGCAAGGCACAGCCAGAATCACTCCAGTGTCAAAGAAGGGAGTCAAGGAGAAGACGCCAACTGAATACTTAACTTTCTCAGAAAGATCTTCAACTGTTCTCACCTTGAAATCTGGTGCAGGTGCAATAAAAACCTATGTTTAGAGTAAAGATGGTGACTCTGGGAGTTTGAGAATGGAGCTCTCTCCCTTGGAAAAAGAGGGAAGACAGCTGTACAGACGATATGAATTAACAACAGTTACAATGGATTGCAATGGTGACCCAGTTTCACAGCATCAGAGGAAGTTCGACATGTTACAAAACATGCTTATTTGCTCTCTTGCCAAGAGTTAAACGAGAGAAGAGAACTGATACCACTCTGATGTTAAATATAAAACTAGAGCCAGCAGGCAGCTAGCTTAGCTTAGCACAAAGGGGGAAAAACAGCCACCGGTTGCCTAGCGATCTCATGGTAATGACAGGATTTAAGGAAGGCATCGCTCTCGGCCCGAGAAATAATCCAGGACAAGGTATTGGTTTTACAATTTTTTGGGAAGAATTCGAGAAATGAGCTATAAAATGTTAATTAGTGAGCTTTATAGGTCTGTAAGTCGCCGCAAAAATGCAACCTAGTTTAAAAGTCTATGCATACTATTAAGCCCTATGAATAAATAATATCTGTTTATTATCAGTTTCAAAGCTGATTTCTTGCCAAAAGTAAACTCGGGTGTTTTTTTTTTCATCCTGTTGATTCAATTGTTTTCCTGCCCTTTCATTGGCCATGCACACTGTATATGCAAATGCACCATTTCACTATCTTCTCATCAGATCATAGGCAGCTGCATGCCACTGTGTCGGCACACAAAAGCTACTTAATGAGCTTCATAATCCCAGCGGGCCTTACCTTATTGGAAAATCAGAGAGCACATTAATTTAGTTGGCTGCCCAGTAACGTACGACACAGTGTGCACCGCGCTTGTGATGGTGCGTTTAACTTTTACCTCGCTCTGTGATCGTGAGTGGGACTCTCGCATCAAGACTGAACACTTCCCTTGAGTGTCTACCCCGCAGCCCATAATCATACAGCTCTACATGTTGTAGCGCACAGGATAACCATCTCAGATCACACAAGAAAGCTATACTCTTTTCACTATGGCCATTGCGAGCGCTGCAGAGAGAGGAAGATGAATTCTAGAGAAGCGTAAGAGACAGACATCCAGAGGGAGAGGTACCTTTAGATGTCACTGTCAACCTCACCAGCAGGCAGCGATTGAATCAGTCCCCCTCAGGAATCTTGGAAAATGGAAGCAGAGGGGATCTGAAAGCTCCTGATATACACTGCCTGACGGAGAGCAGCCGCACATGTTAAAGTCTGAGAGATAGAGACAGAGAAAGAGAGAAGTAAAGTGAGGGAATAAAAAAATGACATGGGCAGAATCCAAGTGGAGGATGGGAGATGAGAAAAGAACGATTGAGAAAGTGAAAGAAGAATGGAGCAAACAGTGGGGAGGCTGCGAGTGTTGGACGAAACATGGAGAGAGGAAATCTATACGGAGACCATCGATCTTTCGGGCCTCTCCTGGTATGAGAGTGGGAAGACGTACAGCAGATTGGGTTCAGACAAAGCCTCCTGTTGCGTTTTTTCTTTCCTTCATGTACACAATGACAACGTTCCCGTGTTGTAGCAATGAGGCTCGGTGCTTTGGTGACAGCCACTTAGTCCTGAATAGGTCAAAAGCTCTTTTGTGTACCCCACTTACTGTGGCATCCGCAAGTTTGTTGCATGTCATGTATGAATAAACACATTGATGTGAATGTAGAAGGTGCATTAGTACATTTCCAACATGAGTGACATTTCATGTTTTTGCTGGTAGACAATAAGAAGTCCACATTATTATTTTCTACCAGCTTGTTTTTAGGGTTCATTAGTACCTAGGTCTTATCTACATGGCTTAAGGTCACCATTCTTGAATCATAATTTTATGCATAACAAAATGAAAGGTTGGGATCTTGGAATCTGGCAACACAAGGAAACAGAAGAAGTCAGGCTCAAACTAAGTTTTAAATGTTGCATATTTTACACTTTCTCTGAGTTTTAGTCAACGTTTTTATGTCCATAAGAAGATATATATGTGGGTTTTAAGAACCAAAACCACCCAAATCTAGATTTACATCTCATTTCTCTTGTAACAACAGGTTGGTGAGCCAATCAGAAGAGAGGATCTGAGATTCTCTTACCTTTTCAGGTAAACACTCCGAGAAACCAAAGCCTGCAAGGTTGGATGGTGGGTCTGGGTGGGTTGGACTTGGGGCATGGCTGAGGGCAGTGACTGCTTTGATGTGACACATCGGTGGTGTACGACATGTACTACTGCCATTTGACACACTTTGTAGAAATGTTCCTGATGCCAGTAATTACTTTGATAAACACAACCCTTAAGGTCTCTAAATGCCTGACATTAAATCAAATGGCATCTTAAGAACATCCTGTAGCTGTGATAGTGTTTTATACATAACCGAGACTGAGTCATTTAATGCACTGGCCTAATAATTAAATATTGAAGGTCTGTGACTGTGTTAACTCTGCCTGATGCTGTTTTATTCATTTCTCTGGGACTTCAAAATGTCAAAATTTGATTCAAGTTAAGTCTTTAAACAGTTAAGCACGTTTACAACTCAGGTTTCTGTGCACACCGTTATGCACTTGCGTATGAAAGCAGGAGTGTGTTTGTGCATGTGTGCTCTTTTGTACACAAATGTGACACTTTGCATGAATGGCCTTGCGAGCAAACATTTGTCTTAGCCGTCTGTCTGCTCCCCGTTTTATTTCAGCATCGCACTGAATTTAATCTTGCTGTACCTAAGTCATTTAGTGCGGCTGTATGTTTGTATTGATTTTAATCTGCACTCTCAATACATCCCCATCTCCGGCCACTTCCTCTCCGCCCATCCCATACTTCTTTTCTCTCCTTCTCATCCTCCCCTCTACGCTGATTGTGTACATTGTTTCCCCAGGCTCTGTATCGCCCTAAGATCAACAGTTAAACGCCATAAATAATGTATAATTCATTCCACACAGCTCTGCCCGCACAACACATTACATTTATGTATGATTGCGTCCTCTGACCCACAATATCTACCTAGCTGAATTATAATGCCTCTCACACTTTTTCAAGTTCTTTTGTGAATGTGAAATGAAGTCCCTCTTTGTATTTTGTTGGTAAAGAGTTCAGTAGAGTCTCTGCGGTGGCCTGTCTGATTTAGGAAGATGTCCTCAGTGTAGTTTCAATAGCCTGATTAGCGATGCAACAATTAGTAGAGAATTTGTCTCAGGATGTGCGTTATGTGACTATTGTGAACAGCTGACCTTTTGCCAAACCTCCCCTCTGAGCAGTGAGTGCCCAATCAGAGCATGATAATAAAACTGCAAGTCCATCAAACTGTGGATTTGTACAGTTTGGAGGATGTTGTCTTTACTAAAAAAGAAACAGGAGCACAAAGTGTAAAGAATAAATTGAACTGTGAATCACTACTGTTATATTAGCAAGCCCCACTAACTAGTGTATTCAAACAAAGGTGGAATGTCAATGATACATCGAGGATGTTACAGCTGCAAAGAGTTTTAGTTGGTTATTTTAACATTCACGTATGTTCAACTGTTCACTTTTATTTCAAATGTGTTTTTAATTAGTTATTTGATGCTATTAAAAGGAGGGGGAGTTGTTTATGTTAGTTATGACTGACAGCTGAGTGACTTCTGTTTGGAATGGGGCCAGTGTAAGATGCCAGTGCCCGCATCAAGGGTGGCTTTATTATTATACAGTGAGACGCTAGACATCAGCTAACTAGGTCACATTAGCATGTAGAGTTACAAATTATATTTCTAAAAACACATTCAAAGCTACAACATGCACACCGTAGTGTTGGAAGTTGATATCAAGGCTAAATAACTTTATGTGTGGGACCCACTGATATCGTGTATGTAGCCACCGAATAGCCATAGTTAAAATTAGGGCCGGGACTTTAACGCGTTAATCACGATTAATTAATTAATTACACAAAAATTAACGCGTTAAAAAAATGTACGCATTAAAATCCATTGAAACAACTCAGCTGACATTATAACAGTCAATCAGTGTTTTCAAACAGCGCATGGAGATGATGTTAGCTTAACTCGATTGCTAGCTAGGTTGCAAAAATCCGCTTATGATGTCAGGCTCTGGATGTGACGGGTGGACCAGAGATAAGAAATCTGCTTTTGTCTGCCTCTGCCCAGCAGAGACTACCAAATCCTCCTTTGTGATAATCTGTTTGTTTATGTCTTGTTTGCTTTAATGGTTTATTGATGGTAAGAGGCAGCACCTTTAATAGCCTATCTATTGGCCAGCAATTGCATTTTGCAGCTCTAGCACAGGTCAGTGTTTAGAAAGGAGATTATCATCATTATCTTCAGAAACACGCCTTTACAGTGCACATCCGGAGACCTGCAAGTATCGATATCAGGAAAAACCAAACCCATGAAGCAGTCTTCATTGGCACCAAGTCTACAGCTGCAGCCAACGAGCCTGCAATGAATGTTTTAATACCAAGTGGTTGACTTGAGATTAAATTTGCAAAGCATGTCTTAAAATTTCATAGAATACCATTGGTTTGAATATCAAAAATGCAGCTGAGAAACTGCAGCAAAGCTACGCCAACCACCACTCAGTCCAGAACCACCTTTGCCATCCCAGCATTAGCTGAGGCCTAAATTATTTACTCTCTTCTGATTGTGTTTGCCAACTGGCGTCTCAGGTTCCTCCATCGCCACATCCACACTCCTACACCGTCTGCCCATCTGTGGTTGATGGGATTCCACAACTGCCTTACCCACGAGCGTGGCCATTGCCGCAACACTGTTTATATCGGCGCTTATTTATTTCCTGGGATGATTTGCTAACAGCAGGCGTGGGCCACACAGGTTGATGAAGGTAATGAGAAGGGGGAGGGAGAGAGGGAGAAAGGAAGGATGAGAAAGAGAGAGAGAGAGAGAGAGATGCTAGCTAAACCATGTTTTTATGGAGGATAATTTTCCTCCCCAGAAGGCAGTGATTGGCATTAATTACCTAACAGGTGCTAACAGCGATGAATCTCATAATTAACCGGTTTAGATTTAGTTCATTTGGGAAGACATGAGTATGAGGTGATGGGTGCAAAACTGTTTATGTGTCGCAGCATGTGTTTAGTGTGTGAGTACACATGCATTGTAAAAGAAAACAACAACGAAAAAACAGGAGAGATAAAGTAAAAGAAATATAAACATGCATATAAAAAATGAATGAAAATTTGTGTGTGTGTGTGTTTTCTTAGTGTTATCCTCCTATCATTGTGGGGGTGGTTTCAGGTATAGAAGTCAAGAGAGAATTTCCACGGTGTGGATTTCAATATGACTTATTTTTGTCTAAATACAGCTCAGGAGGTATTTCCGCCCTAAAGAAGAACACGTCCCTGAGGGAAAACCCTCATCAGTCTGCAGACACTGCTACTGTTTTTGGATCCACACTGAGCTATTGATTTATTTTGTGTACGTATCTAGTAGTTTGTTGCACGTCTGAAGGTCTTCAGAGCAGAGAGAATGCATTTGTCTGCGCGCGGATCGTCGGTTGTACCAATATGATACAGAGCCATGTAAAAATGGACATTTCCACACCTTCCCAAAGACGCTGGAGTAAGTTTGATATTGGGGGACAATGTAGTCAAGTGAAGGTAAAGCAGGAAATCTTCTCTGCAGCAATTCAGTAACAACACAAGACACAAGCAATTATTTTGAACTCCTGGATACTGGCATCCAAGGCTGCAACTAAGAATTATTCCCATTATTGATGAATGTGGTAATTCTTCTTTTTCTTTTACAGAAGCAATTTCTAGTTTCATTTATAACATTTACGAAAAGTGAATAAAGAGTCCAAGGTGAATTCCTCAGATGGCTTGTTTTGCCTGAAAAACAAAACTAAAGATATTCATTTTATAAGTCTACAAAACAGAAAAAGACAGAAAATACTCATATTTATCACTAAAATAAAATGTGATTATCAGATTTATATCTGGTCGTCTGTTGCTGTGCAGGATTCACTGATCCACAAGTTGCAGCATATTTGTTCTCTCTGTTCTTGGTACGTCAGTGTAACAGTTGCACTCGAGGTACAAGATAGATAAACATGACAGAACCAGCGAGTCCATCGCCAACAATCAGGCCCCATTCAAAACCACTCAGGTTATTCATGTGTGCTTTCTCTTCAGTTACAGTTGCTGGTCTGATTACATGTACCAACACCAGCTGATACACAAAATGCTGGTCCCTCCACACACGCAGTCACGTGACGTGGAACTTGCTACTTGTTGTACAATCTGTATCGAGGCTGAGGCTGTTCCAAATAAACTGGGAGCTCAGTCCGACTGGAGCCAAGCGTTTGTCCCCTCCATGCTTCTCGCTCGGGGCTCTGGGTTAGTTTTGGAGGGCTGCTGGCAGGACAAGCGAATGCCCAGTGGGATGAGGTGGTGCTGATGGAGGGAGAGGAAGAGGGAAGGAGAGGAAGAGGGAGGGAGGGAGGGGTCGTCCATATGGGGATTTCCTTTTGACCCACTTCTTACCCCCATGCTGTTGCACAGAAACGATCTTTTCCCTGCCTGCCTGCCTCGCCCCGCTCTGCACCAACTCGTCAGGCAGAAGGAGGCGTCTTTGTCTCCTCGCGCTGGTTCCCTCGCACTCCCTGTTGCCAAGACACGGAGCGGTGCAGGAGAGCCGACAGTTACACTGCCACTCTGCAGGACCATTGCCTTGCACAGGCTATTGCATCAACGCCATCAAATAAGCATTCGGCGGATATGCAGTATGTGCATGAAGAAAAAAAAAAAAGCATGTGGAAAAACAACAGAGAGGAGCTCTAAATCGTTGCACAAATGGATCCTCATGAGTGAAAACAGCCATGTGAGAATGTGCATCCACTCAGAGAAAACGTGCAATAGCATTTTTCACTCATCTACCCACATCCGTCCCTTTATGCCACCAATCCTCCCTTCACAAAGACACAGCAACACACAGGCACATTTACCCAGTACCCTTTACTCACAGTGCACAATGACGCACACTCACACACTGTACACTTTGCACCCTGCCAGTGTTTGTGTTCTCCTGCTTACAAATGGAGCGAGGCAGCCGGGTCTTTCTTCTGTAACCTACTTTTTTCTCTCCCCTCTCCTCTTTCACTCACGTTCCCTAAAAACTCTCCCGGGGAGTATGGATGTCTTGCTGGAGTCGATTCCCGCAGCGAGGGGCCACCCATAAGTGCCATATTTAGTTCATAATATCACTAATAATAGAACGTAACTGAGGCATCTTTGTGGATGAATAGACAGGTCTGCAGCGGAGTGTGGGATTCACTGGCTGGCTAATCCGTCCCTGTTAGTGTGGAGATCCCTCGGGGCCACTCCGAGGTTCCTGAAATAATAACCCCCCCCCACCACCACCACCCACCCCTACTTCCCCATTCTGAAATATGATATCTTTCACAAGCTGGAGGAAAGCAGCAGAAAGGTATCAGATGCCCTTCTGGAAACGTGCGTGACTCACTGTAAAGTTTGCTGACCTGCTCTTTGAGCCGCAGACAGACAGGCAGATAGATAAACACTCGGGATGCTTTTGACAACAGATGGACCGAGAGAGCAGGGGATTCGGTATAAGAGGAGGAGGATGGAGGCACGGGAGAGAGAGAAAGAGAAGACAGATAAACAGGTACACAAATAAACACAGGCACAGGGATAAGAGTGTGTGTTGCCTACCATGTGCTCATATCAGACAGGCATATGGCAGCAGCACAGGGAAAGAGGCAGAGAGATCACTCCAAACGCCAAGCCTGCTCAATCTGGCCCGGCGGTGGCCCTTCGCCCTCTGGTAAACTAATGCCGCCACAATAAAAGCTACCTAATCACATTCACTTTAAGCAAATTATACTTTCACAGCCCAGTACGGAGCGCACACAAACACTCGTCCCAGAACATATCGCAGCCTTGAAGCCGTGAAGTAGGGAGGAGAAGAAAAAAAAACGCCTCCCGCCAGATCACCCCCAGCGAGCGAGCAGAAGGCAAAACCAGTGCTTTTAGCTGAAAGGAGGAGAGGAGCATGAGACAGATTATCTACTTCACAGATGGAGCGAGGTGCAGGATGCGAGGCTATTCTGCTGCCTCGCTTTGACTCACTCCATCACCGATGTGTTGTCTTGTGGCTTTCAGGAAGGGGCGGAGGGGGGTGTGGGAGACATGAAAGAGAAACAAAGAGAGGAAGGGATTGTGGTTATTATGTTGTTGTTGTTGTTGTTGTTGTTGAGGAAACTTGGAACTGTGGTAAACTCTGCAAACGGAGCAAATCGCGTCTGCAGACGATGATGAAGCGTTGTGTTATGAAGCTGCGGCGCTTCCAGCCAACTCTAGAAAACTGTGTAACAAGGAGCTGTTTGTACTGTTGCTGCCCCAGAGGCTCCGACTTTCTGCCTTCGCCAAACAAACACCAAGCCGCCTGGTAATTGCGGTCCAGGATTGATTAGATTGTTCTGATGCTGTGTGAACTGCACGCAGCTTTAAGCCGTCACTGCTTGCATTTAACCGACGCTCCTCGCCTGAATTCGCCGATTATTGTCGCGCGGTTCTTCATCCTGCTGCTGCTGCTGGCTGCACGGGGATGAGCAAGGAGAAATCTGCCTATACTGCCCCGTGTCGTCTTCACAGGCCAAGAAAAGCCCTTCACAGCTGTGCTCCGACACTTAAACCTGCCAGGGATTCAGCCCCAGGGCCAGGTGCAGCAGACTAAAGCTTTTAAACATAAAGCTTCTCTTCAGCGGAGCCAGAGGAGCAGACTGTGGGTCACAGACCGCGGGGAGAATAAACTCTGAGGTTACGCTAATTAAACACTATCTGAGTTGAGTCTGGCTGCTGGGGTATAATAGAGTCTGGATTAAGTGTTAAGGTGAGACTGTGATAGAGTTTAGCCTCTATTAAAAATCTGAGGCCTGCTGTTTTTCTGTAGGACATCGTTAAAAGCGATTAGTTAAACAACATGTGATTAGCCATTTGTGACCAAACAATCTACTGAATATCCACTTGCTAGTTGTTGAGGCTTTCAGCCAGATCTCATGGTCTTGTTTCAAAACGTCTACTTTATGAGGAAATATCAAAGTGTTAAAAGTCGAGGGGCTTGTCAAAAAATTGTAAAAATCAAGCTCCAAAAAATACAGGATCCTACACCTCTCACAGTCTTGGTGGTGTGCTCGGTTCTTACTTGTCTCCAAAATGTCCAAGTTCTGTGAAACGTCCAAACCATCCAGAAAATCTGAAGCTGAGAAGAAAGGATTAACCCTGATCGGTGTCGTCAGGTTTAGTATTTCAGGACATTGGACAGCTCCCTCTACAGCCACAACTGTGCTCTCAGGCTGAGTATTACACCTTATGACAAGTAAAGTGAAATGTGTAAAATCAATGGAGTGCCCTTTAAACCTACTCCATTTCAGGGACAGTGAGGATAATAGTGTGCCGTGGACATTCGCTATAGTCAATAATACTTAATATCATATTCCTTTAGTCACATGTGTTTTCTTTTTGTCAAGACAAATACCATAAACACCTGACAGGCTCTCATAAGCAGCCATTGGAAAGCAGTGTCCTGCCCGTCTCTCCTCTGTGGTATCTGGGTCGGCACCACTGACATGTTGTCAGAGGTGTCAGCCCCCCATGGAGACACACATCATTATCATCACCGTCTCCCACCACCGCCCTCCCTATCTGTCGGTCTCTGTCTGTCTCTCTTTGCCTCTAGCCGCGCGTTGCCCTCGGTTGATGGAGCGGCGGTCCCACTGCTGACTCATAACTCTGGGAAGAGGAGGGGGGCAGGAGGGGGGACAGTAGGCCCGCTAAGTCGAGGCGGCACTGCAGCGGTAGCATCCTGCCAATCAGGAGACCCAGAAACACTCAGATGATCTCTTGACAAAAAGAGCCTCATGGGGAGAAGAAAGAAAAAGTTCGAGGGAGGCACATAAAGGACACCAACTTTTAGAACTGGCCTCCTTTTCTGCCAAAAATTCATAAACAATCAGGCCACGAGTTAAAAATGGAACAGTGAGACAAAAGATCATTGAGAACAACAAAGGGCCCAGATGTTATTGCGGATGCTCTGTTTCCTTGAGTGGTGCTCCATCATCATGATGAATAAGGTCTCCTCTTTGTCAATCATGTGCTTTAGTGGAGCAGGTATTTATTTCTCTGTTTTCGCTGTCTACTTGTCTCTCTCACTCTCTCTGTGGCCTGGTGACTGATGAGGCCTGTCACAGGGGGGGGGGGGTCTGTAGCCCAGTCTGTAGCCACCGGAGACGACTGCCCGTGGCACTGAGGTACAATAATGTGACAGAAACCTGAACACTGGTATTTTTGAATACATAGATAAGAATGTTTCTTTAAAGACTTTTGGTGAAGAGTGCGAAGTTAAAACATGCTTAAAGGGATAGTTCAACATTTTGGAAAATTGGCCCATTGCCATAATCCCTATAGTCTTAGTTTAATTGTCGGTGCAAGCTATTTTTAGAACGGCGGAGCAGAGCCGCGAGCTGCTGGTTTCCCTCATCAAACTCATCAAATACACAATCCAACAACTCCAAAACGCTCTCGTGGACAAGTTGTGACCTGCACATTCACCACACTATTTGCTGAAAAACTGCCCCCGACGGGAACACACATCAACAGTTTTGCATTTACCTAGAAGACAACTCGTACCATTCTGTTATTATCTCGCGTGGTGAATGTGCAGGTCACAACTTGTCCACCAGAGTGTTTTGGAGTTGTTGGATTGTGTATTTGATGAGTTTGATGAGGGAAACAAAGAAATCCCATTAGCCTTCGTAGCGTAGCTCTGAGCAGCTCATGGCTCTGCTCCGCTGTTCTAAAAATAGCTTGCACCGACAATTAAAAGTAACAAACCTACTCTTAAGACTATATGGATTAATATCAGCCAATTTGCCAAAATGTTGAACTATCCCTTTAACAAAACTAAATATTACAGCTGATTTTCAGGGTTAAATTTGACCTCAGTTAATACACACCAGCTTTAAATCTACACACCTCATCCCAGGGAACTCACTGGGATCATTTATATGTAAACCAACATGAATTTACATCTCAATATCAGAATAGAGAGTGCGTTATTAAGCAGAGGACCCCTCGTTATGCTGCCTTTTGCTTGTCAGCCATCCCAGTGTTTGATTTTACATAGTTTGTCCGAATTCTGGAGTCAGAGGCGTGGAGTGTAACAAAACAGCGTTGGCATCCCATCCTGCCAAAGCTGCGAGCTCAGAGACTGAGAAATGAAGCCAACACAGACGTACCAAAAGTTGCATTTCTCCGAATGGCTGCTCCAAAAGTGAGTCA
Source organism: Trachurus trachurus (assembly GCF_905171665.1). Classification (NCBI taxonomy): domain Eukaryota; kingdom Metazoa; phylum Chordata; class Actinopteri; order Carangiformes; family Carangidae; genus Trachurus; species Trachurus trachurus. The sequence goes on along the minus strand of NC_139913.1, from coordinate 19,204,175 downwards.
ATCCCCAAAGACTCCCATGTTAAAATGTCCAACTTTACAGCAGAAATAAACATGTTTACAGCCTGGTACAAAACCAGATTTGGTATCTACGGCTAATTTCCGAACACATGGCGACTGTTGGGGGGCTGGATTTTTAATTATCTTGCTCATTTAAATCTTACTGAGGCTTTACGTTCTTCATGATGCTTCGAGTAACAGGTGGGTGCGTGTGTGTTTGCCTCTGGGCTCCACACGTACTCCTCCCCTCTGACTGTTTTTTTTTATTAGCTGGGACTTAGGCAAAGTCTGGGAAGACGGTGACAGCAGAGCAGCTCACTGTGAGCTTCACAAGCGCTCCTCAGAAACCTGTGGGTGACATCTCAGCATGTCCATCTTTATCTACAGTCTAACGTGTCACTGTGTTGGCTCTACCTTTATAATAACAAAATAACAATGCTCCACTAATGTTTGTAAAGAAAGGTGTGTAAAATGTGCCACAGTGAACATAATGAATATCAATATAATGTATTACATAATATTACATTAAATGACCTCAACATGAGTTGCAGAATCTGATCAATTGTCCCCTGATTCTTGATTATTTTGAGCATTTTCATTGAGCATGGTCATTTTAGTAGTTGCAGTTTGAAGTAACAACAGTGCTGCACACCTCAGTGTTGCCAAAGACGTATTAATCAGAGCTTATTCCTCTAACACCCTCTCCCTGGTGCAAAACCGAGCCAGGGATCCGTTTCTGGTCGACTCGATTTCTTGTTGATAAGAAATTGTGATTATTAGACAGTACGTCTACAGCTTTCTTTCCAAACATTTTTATTTTTTTTGCACATTCTGTTTTCTAACTGGCGTCCTCCCACACATCTGTCAGCACTCAGCGGGTGCAGAGGACTTTTGGTTTTAAGCATCTGATAAACAGGTCTAGTTATCCGGAGGTGTTACTTTGCATCTCATTTGCTCTAATGCCCTTCACGTGTGAGCTGTTTCCAGCCACTCGTGCAGCGTAGATGCCACAAGGTAGATCCTTCCCCATCTAAATATTAGCGTGAAGTCAGCTGCAATGACACACTACAGTGCCGTTACGAATGGGCGCTCCCATCTGTCACGGTTTGGGATGGGATACAGATAAAAATCGAAGAAAAGTGTCCTGGTATACAGTTTGCATCAGAAGGAAGTGTTTATGGGAAAGTGGAGGAAGTGATGGTCATTATCACAACACTGTTTATTTATTATTCCAACATAGCTGACTCCCTCGACCTGAGATGTTTGTCTCTACAGATATCAGATTGATATCCTACTATTGATTCTGTGACTTGCTTTAACAATATCCCGTGAGGCCGGAGTCGATGCATTGTCCTGTGACAAGACAATGCGAGAACGAGATGGTCGTCGAATCCTGCTGCGAATGCTCCACGGTGAATAGGAGAGGGTGGAAAAACCGGCACAATAGAAATCAATAGCTCTTCAAAATGAGGAAGGTATGACGGAAGGCTGTAATCATAAAGGCGTGCGGCGGAAGTCATTGTGCTTTCAAAGGCTCAGGGAGGAACAATTAAGGGTAGATAAGCTATTCTCTCTGCTATCGTTTCCCACCACTATTTCCCATGACAGACTTTTCAATAATACGGTTTCCCTGCATCGCGCTCCTATCTGTTTAATGGTCAGCCCTCGTGGGAATTACTCAGAGATATGTGATCGGTTTTGTAACAGAGTTGGCTGCACACATTTCTCTGCATCTCCCGAGCATTTCACGACACCCTCTCCGCCGCGCCCCCCCTCGGAGCCTTCTCTCACCATCTCTTCCTAAATGGGAGTGTACTGATGCGCTAATGAGCGAAGACAAAGCAAGCAGCATATGGTGATGATAATGAGATGAACAATGTTTGGAAAACAAGGCCATATATAAGACTGGGGATCTTGACACATTGCTTTGCAGCAGACAGACAGCGTTGTGTGCTGAATGCCATACAGGGGCCTTATGGCTAAGCTACATAAGATGGTTTATGCATGGCGATGCACGCATGCACACACACGGGTCCTTAAAGGGATAGTTCACCCAAAATTCAAATTTCACTCATTATCTACTCACCCTCATGTCAACTAAGAGCTGTGAGAATTTTCAGAGTCCTCCGTTCCTTCTCTGAGTTACGGGGGGGTCTGCGCAGCAGTATTTGTCCATATAATGGTTGTGAATGGACACCAGAGCTCTTCGTCCAAAAAGACACACCAAAAAACATCCAAATACCTCCATACTGCTCGTCTGTAATGTCCCTCTTGTATTGAAGCCCCGACATGAGAAATTGTTCCGAAAAAAATTAAATAAGTCTATATTTTAAGCTTGTTTGTAGCGGAAGCTCCCAGTGTCTCAGTTCACTGCTCTGCCTGTGTAAGTGCAAATCTCACGTGATTTGCACTGACCGGCGGAACAATTTCTCATGTCGGGGCTTCAATACAAGAGGGACATTACAGACGAGCAGTATGGAGGTATTTGGATGTTTTTTGGTGTGTCTTTTTGGACGAAGAGCTCTGGTGTCCATTCACAACCATTATATGGACAAATACTGCTGCGCAGACCCCCCCGTAACTCAGAGAAGGAACGGAGGACTCTGAAAATTCTCACAGCTCTTAGTCAACATGAGGGTGAGTAGATAATGAGTGAAATTTGAATTTTGGGTGAACTATCCCTTTAAGGCTCTGTGTCTGTTCAGACAGATAGTGCCACTGAGCAGCCTTTAAAATAATAAAATGTTTTATCATATTGCACGTGCCTAGAGTGTTCATGCTAGTTGTCATCCTGCAGACTGCTCACAAAACAATTCCCACCCTTTTTCAGTTGTATGGTAACCACACAGTTGCCAGATTAACTAATGTAACCCTTCAGCAGCACCAGCTATCATAGCGCATTCAAAAACCACTTGTTAACACCGTTAACTGTACCAAAGGGGATTTTGCTCCTGAACTTTTATGCAATTGAAATGTCAGTTTTTTGGCTGCAAGTCTGGATTCATGTTAAAGTGGCAGCAGCGAGGTGTTAGAATCATTTAGCAATTAGCCTACCTTTGTCCTTTAATTATTACCTTTAACAACAACTTATCCATATGTTTGCTTACGACTTCAACTACTTGTCTGCTATTATTGCCCTATTGTCTATTTTACTTTCAATACTTTCACCTTTAGCTATTTCAACTAATATTCAAAACTATTCATTTCTTCATTAGCCTATTTTAAGCTAATTATTTCAACCATTTCCCCATTACTTTTAGCTAACTGTTCAACCATTGTTTTGGTCAGCTGTTTCACATACTCATCCATTACCTCTTGCTTTTACTTTTATTAAATTTAAATACTTCAATTACTTAGCTGCCCATTATTTTTTATAACGGTTTATCCATGATTTTTAAATAATTGCTTATCCTTTGTAGTTAGCTGACCATTTCCATTAGTTTTAGTTCATAGTTTCAACCATTCATCACTTTAAGGTTTTTATACTGTACATGATTTTCCGCTAAATATTTGTACCCTTATTCATCACTTTTAGCTATTTCAACTACATTACTGCCAGCTAACTGTTTACAAGAGTTCTATTTGCAAATGTTTTGTTTTTTTCATTTTTCTAAATAACTCTGCTCCTCACCTGGCATCTGCGGCCGCTGAGGTTTAAGTACTGCTGATCTAAATGCTACTCGGTGACTTCTGAAGCACCTCTAAAAGCTGGGAGTTGTTTGCCTGACTCTCATAGAGCTGGCACTCCTTCAAGGAGTAAGCATCGGTGTCAAATAGTTTCTGTCTGTGAGGTTTTTGGCCCTTGCACGTCAAACTTCCCACCCATTGCTGACAGCACCAGCAGGTAGCACGATCTATGGAGCCTCGGACATCTGTTCTTTTCTCGCTCTCTGTCTCTGCAGTATCTCTTGCTAGCGAGCTTTCATATTTATATATCACAAGCTGATGAATTTTCTCCCTCGTGCCCACCAATCAAATCCATCCATCTGAGCCGATCACTTCAGGGCCCAAACACAGCGTCCTCGCTCTAGCCTCCGCATGAACTCATTCACCTTTCAGCCCATCATGCAGAGGGGATTTCACACAAGGCTTCTGGCGAAATCCAATGACGCCTGTCTTTAATATAAGCGATTCTGGCTGTCCTCCACGCTGCAGGAGAGTGATATGGGAGGGATGAGGTCAAGACAGAAGTGACGCTTCTTTATAGTGTAAACAGACGGGAGCAAATAAAGAGGAGGCGCTCGACTCCTGCCTCACACAGGCTCACACATAACCTGCTTACCATTTTCACTGTGACTAAATATGTATATGCAGAAACATAGAGAGGACCCCACACACACTCCTACTCACACACACAAGTATGTGTGTACACTGTCACATAAGGGTGAATGATTTACATAAGTCAAGAGCTCTTACGGCTACAGAATAAATCTGACTTCAGAGAATGATATCTGTAGTCAGTTTTCATAAAACTGCTATGAACTAATATCGCATAGATTTTCACCCGTGCCTCCATCTTCACAGAACAAAACCAGCAGCAGCTTTGGACAACTGTGCATGTCACATCTCTCATTGTCAGGCTCTATTTACACAGGTTTTCAGCGTCGGCGCAGACTTCTGTCTGTGTCAACAATCTCTTCAATGTCAAACTGCCTTTCTTGGTTATAGCAAAAGATAACTCGTAAATTTGCTTTTTACCAAACTAGAACAAGTCTTTCAATAAATCATAACCCCCCTTTTTCTTTTTTTTTTGACAACGCCTGACAAAGCTGTTAGGATGTGACCTAGAACATGCTCAGAGGAGGCAAGCAGACACGTGAAGAATAGAGAATGGGAGAGAGATGAACAGACAGACCGACAGAGCAGCAGGCAACATAACATAGGTTGCATAACAATGACTTTTTCAGTACAGTACAGCCGGCCTGCCTGTTGATATGTGGGCGCGGGTGACTGCGGGACAATGCGAACTCGCCGTGTGCTGCAGAGCAAATACTACACAAGAGAATACTGTTGCCATGACAAGGGAGAGGAAGAGAGAGAGAGAGAGATGGAGAGGGTTGAGTAATGACAGAGAGGCAGTTTTGCAGCTGAAGGAAAAGAAGAGGGTTTATCCATTTGCAGAGTGAGGAGAAAGATGGAATAATAGATGAGTCAGCTGCTTACAATTTTTCAGCGCCGAATCAAACAAGCAGTGAAATTACACTGTACAGCCAGTAGCGATGGAGCGGGGCCAAGCGTGAGATAGAAGCACTCCTACATACATGTGCTCTGGCTCCCTCTTGATGTCTCTGTCTCTCTTTATGTTTTTTCCTTCTTCATTTTCTCTTGCACACACAAACTAGGCTACACAGTGTACACAGCTAGGGACAGAGTTGAATATGTTTGTTTTGCCGCCCCTTCCTCCTCCTCCTCCTCCTCTTGCTCCTCTTCTTTTCGGCGTATAGCAGGAGGGAATATATTCTTGTCTGGGACATGAGAAAAGCACAGATAGAGTTCAGCCCCAGGAGGATTGCCTCTCGGCTCCACGCTGGATGACTGGCTTCCCACGGGGGAGACGGTGTGACTTTGAAATCACTCAGTGTTTTTCGGTGCCGCACGGCTCTGCCTCTGCAGCGTTGTGTGGCGTTGTGTTGTGCACACTCATGTTGTGCGCTGCTGACTGCACTGTCTGTTACCTGGTGGTCATAAGCTCATCATCCACACGCTGTCTCATCAGTGCAGTCACACCGACTCTAATCCTGACATCCCTGCACCTTTGCCCCTGCACTTTGAGTTCATGTAAATGTCTTTTTCTTTATACTCCTCACTTTTCAAACCAAATGCAACGCTTTCTCCTCAGCAAACCCTCAAGCATCCCTCTGCGAACGCTTCATATAAATAAATGTCCAGTTCCTTCCTGTCAGTGACTGATGTAGCAATGATTCGGGCCCTAAGCCAATTTGGAGCCACTTTTACAACGTGCCTCTTCAAACAGCCAGTGTTGTGAGTGGTTATTCAGAAAAAAAAGAGGTAGGCTACACAGGAAGTGATAAATCTTTCATACTGGTCAGCAGTAATCTCGCACAGCCAGACGTCCATCTTGTCAAGCTTGCGGAGGTCTGAGGAAAATCATAATAAGTGACCTTTAGAAATCTTCTGGCAGCTTTTCAACTGACTGAGATGGAAAACACCCACCGAGGAGCCCATGAACCTGGATGGATTCGATTATCTGTAAGAACTGTGGATTCAATACCTCGGTGGGAAAATGTAATTAAACGTTTCTTGTACAGTATGTTGATTTCTGCATGTTTCTGCAAAAGTGACATGGTGTTAATTGAACATGACTCTCGCTCAGCAAGCGCTTCATATAACCTTTTAATGCTAATCCTAACACCTCCTGAAATTAATCAGTAGGCTCAACAATCAAGGTTTGGGTTTAACATAACAAATTTAACCACATAATTAAAATGAAAGCAATGTTATGCTACTGAATAAGTTACTTTGGATTAGGCCGGCAGTTGTATGGTTAGTTTGCTGTAGCTTCCTCGCACAATGGGATATAGAGAGTGTCCTCTTGTGCAGCAGGTTATTATGACCTTGTTACTCTTTATTATAAGGCAACATCTAGTGGCTGTTGTAATTGTTAGAGGTGTAAATTACTAGTTTCATCACAATATGATATATCAATTCAACCGACTATGATTTGTTGTTTGCGGATTCCACGAAGTCTGTCACGATACGATTTGTTTCGATTCAGGGATCAGTGATTGATATGAGACGATATCATCTCCTGATTTTACACAATCACTTCCATTCAAAAATTTGTTTCTTAATCAAAACAAAGTGTCTCATTCTGATTTATTAAGATTTATAATTTTTCCATTATACAAAATGAACCATCTCCTATTTACAAATATTTTTTAGGCCTTAGTAATTATTATCACAGACGTCTTTGCAAAAGTATGAAATTGCAGCAGATGTGCCAGGGGAATTTAAAAATAAAGGCACATTTCACAAATGATGATATGTATAGATGTTTAATCGATGTTTTCATTCGAGATTGATCCTGTTGACTCATTTATCACTGAATCAATATCCACATCGATGTAGACTGATGTATTGTTAGACCCCTCGTATTTATAGGAACAAAGGGAGAAGTGCACTGACATGGTCGGACTGGATGGATGGATGGATCAATGAAACACCGGAGTTTTATAGCTCAGATTTTAGCCGTGTGTTTATTATGAAAACCATGACAACTGGGTCCTTTGGTGTGCTATTTCAGGAGACGCTCCTATAGGTCATATCAAAGGGTTAAGAAATGATTTGCATGGTTGTTTAGGTTGTAGGACGTATTGGGTTTTGACATTTTTTCTGCACTACCCTGCAATTCAAAGTAGAAAGTGTTTGCAGTGACCAGCTGCACCAATGCATCTCAGTAACAGAAATAGAGATGCTTAAATTTTCACCACGTCCTCTTAAAGGATTACAATTCCTTACAGGATTTATTCCACAAGCAACAATAAACTGTTTAAATAGCATCCACAGTGACTACTTCAGAGGCCACAGATTAGTTTTATTTCCACGTCATTTCACTGCAAACCCTCTAGACATCATCGAAAGGAAGTGAAGAAAACTAATTTCCAACATGATACAAGAGTTCTCATCCACACCAGTCTTTTATTTTGAAGTCACTGAAAAAAACATTTTAATAAGGTTATTGAATGTGAGATTGAATTATTCAACGTGTTTTTAAAAGGCTCATACTATCTCCTACACAAGGTGCTGGTTGTGGTTACTGTACTGTAAGAAGTGCAGATTATGTAATCAGCTCCTGTGTATTCATTTGTTTGTCACAAACGCACACTGTCTGCCAGACTGTCCGCTGGGTTTTAAAATACATTTGGCAAAATGAAATTTCATCATCCATCACTCCGTCAGTCCAACCTCTCAGTTTTCGCATGAACACGCTGCGTCTTCTGGCCCTTTTCACAAACACAAAGTGAAGAGATCCATTGATTTTGACGACCTCGTGACCTTTCACCCAGCACTTTCTACAGCTGTCAGCTATCCACATACTGCTTGGCTGTGACAGCAGAGCAGTGAGATGATTAGACTTTGCGGAGGTTTTCAGCCGAGCTCGACCGAGCAATTTTAAGTCAGATTCTTTCAATTTCCTTTTTTAATTTAATTTTTCATTTCTTAATTTAACACACTGGATTTTTTCAAATTGTAGATTAGTATGTAGAGGAGTGTTTTTGTGAGATTGCATTTTTCATTTTGTTTAACCCAAAACCTACAAACTGAATGAGCTGGTAACTACCATTACAGAGTCCCATCTGGCAACCAATTTATTTCCCTTTCTTTGTCTGGTGCCTGGTCCCACCCGAAAAATCCCACAGACATAACCTCACAGGATCAGTTTGTTTTGGTTCTGGTGGATGCTACACTGTTGACGTATAGGCAAAATCCCACTGCACCCACCTCGTCCTCTAGACAGCACCCTGGTGACAGGTGTCAGTCACCCAGATCACAGTGTGATGATGTCATCCAGTATACTGTGCGTGTTTTCACTCTGAGCTGTGGAGTGTGTATGTGTGTGTGTGTGATCTTTTACACTCAGATGAAAATGTATGGATGAGAGGGTTTTGACTGAGATCAGATTAAAGTAGGAGAATAGAACAAGAGGACTGAAGTGGTATAATAATTGGATTTTTCTTTAGTTCATTATCACAGGACTGTATGAGGCAAGGTGGGCAATTATTCATATTTTGTCTCAAATTCCTGTCGTCTCTGTCACCCTTGTCAAGCCACTGAGCATGTCTATGAGGCTTAAATAATTATAGTACTTTGTGAGCAAACAGGGACGAGGAGAAAAGGTTGCAAACTGTTCCAGAGTCAATATTAGGGGTGGCTACAGGAGACTGATTTAAAGAGAGGCAGTAAACAGTATTAATTCTTGTCATGCTTCTTGGACGTGAGCTGACCAAAACACTCCTGAAGAGGCAATTAGCAGTGTGCACCTATATATCTACCTATTGTGCATGTGTTTGGACTGTGGGAGGAAGCCGGGGAACACAGAGGGAACCCAGACAGGCACAGGGACAACATGTAACCTCCATGGAGAACGCAGCAGCGTACCGCCTGTGACTGATGAATATATTGCATAGATGAGGAAAGTGACACCACAAAATTAAGATATTACTGGAAAAATTAATATGCAAAGTGAAATTAATAATAATATTTATGGCTTGGATTTTTACGGCACTTTACAGAAACCTTTATTCATACGTACAACATTCACACCGGTGTTGGTAAGATACGTCTGTAGCCACAGCTGCCCAGGGGCAGACTGACAGAGGTGTGGCTGTATGCCAAACGCCCCGCCCCCTCCGACCACCACCAAACATTCACACGCATTTATACGAGGCAATGTGGGTAAAGTGTCTGGGATGCAAAGGGGATGGAGCAGGATTCGGTCCGAAAACCCTCCAGTTGTTGGACGACCCACAAAATTGAGGGAAAGCTACTTTAAAGGAGACATATTATGCCCCCTTTCCACAAATTAAAATAGTTCCCAGGTGTCTTAAAGAAATGCCGGTGACATGCTGTGGTCAAAATACCCCAAGGATCAAACATCACAGCTCTTTTCATCCTCTCAAAACAGCAATGTTCAGAACGGCTGGTTTCAGCGCCTGTCCCTTTAAATGCAAATGAGCCACTGCTTGCCCCGCCCTGCTCGTCCTACCGGTCCCAGGTAGGGGTGGTATTATGTAAATTCGAAACCTAGTTACATCACTGAAGACAACTGAGGGAACAGCTCATAAAACCGCGTTTTAAGGACAACATTTAAAGGACTAGTTTGAGTTTGGTAAATGTGTTCAGTATCATCATCATCATCATCGTCATGTCAGAGCCAGAGCAGCTGTTCCCCCATCTCCACTCTTTACACTAAACTAAGCAAAGCCAGGCTAAGCTAAGCTAGGCTTGGCTAAGCTTTCCTTCTTAACTGTGGCATCAATGTGGTGTCGTGTATCTCCTTATCTGACCCTTTGTTAGAGAGTGAACGAGCATATTTCCCAAAACGTAGCACTACTGCCTACGACCAAATGCACCGCAGTTGCAACCAGATGTTTGTTTGTGGCTCAGTGAGACTGTGATTTGATTTGCCAGCTTGTCACAGCCAACAGCCATCCAAGTTGGTGGAGCAGATGTGCCCAGTTTAATGCACTGTGTCTGTAGTCTCTGCGGTGACTGACGGCTGCACTCTTGTCTCTCCAGACAATTATTCACCGACAACATAAGGAATAGATGTCGTAATTATTACATTATATAGGCTAGTACAAATGTGAGGAACAGTCTCCTCTTTATTTGGAATGGCTGCTCGTGGATTGACTCACAAACCAGATCATGGCAGACTGCCTGTAGAGGAGGAGGTGCACCTGTGCTCCTGCTCCTCAACCAGAGCATATTCTGGCCTATGAAAGATGAAGCAGTGGTCTGGCTTTCATCATCACTGGACTGAGTGTTGGAGAAATTCTATTAAATTCACAAGAGAGAGGGGCTTCAGCATCATAATGGGTCAGTGCCCTCAGCTCCATTTCTTCTTTATTCCTTCCACCCGTGATTGTCTCTCTCTCTCTGTTTCTCTCCCCTCTACAGCGTACGCCAGACCCCCTCACTCACTCGGCCTCAGTTTCAATTTACTTAAATTCATGTAGCTATCAGTGAATCAGTGCGTCACAACATGTTTACCCAGAGAAGTGCATCAGAGAGACGCCGTGCGAGCAACATTCAAATCCAATGAAATAACCCAAACAGCGTTTTCAAGATTGCGTTTTTGAGTCGTCCAATTTTCCTCTCTGGACGTGTCCTTTTCTCCAGTTGTCCATATGCACTCCCATCCTCCCATCACATGTCTTTTCCTTTTCACCGAGCACCATGGGACATTTTATCACATCAGGGAATCTCGTCTCTTATTCTGTCTTCTACACGGCCTCACACTGTTTCTCACTCTGATGCTCTTTTTAATTGTCTCTACTCCCTGTCTACCTTGTCAGTCAGTGTGTGTGTGAGTGTGTGACGGTCTGAGTGTGTGTGGTTTGAGTCAGTGCCAGGTCTAAGTGATTAATTAGTACCAACACTACTTGCTTTGCCTTCACAGTTGAGCTGTGGAGGTTTACGGCCTCTGAGCGCACCTCGCGGCTCAACACCGCACCGCTGAGATCAAACAGGGAGAAAATGGTGGAGGAAATCAATATTGTCGGGTTGTGGCCACACAACTTCCTAACTTCCTATACTGTTTAGGAAAAGAAGAGCAGGAAGAGTTTATATTTATAGGACTGTGTGGAGATTGTCCACATCTGACTGTGTCTTTTGTGTTAATGTTTTTGTCTTTGTGCTTCACACACCTCTTTGGTTTCTCTACCAGCATCCTCCTCTGACATCCACCCTGCCTCTCCTCATTGTTCATGCATCCTCACCCTCCTCCCTTCTTCCTCTTTCACCCCTCACCTTTTCCTCCCTCTCTCTCTCTCTCTGTCTCCATCTCTTAAGTTTTACTCTCTTTTTCAAATTATCAAGTGGCAGTACTTGGGCTTTTAGCAGAATGTATTCACTTAGCAGGGATACCTTTTGCGTTCAGTAACAGGAATTTGCAATTATCTGTCGGGCTCAGCGCAGCGAGAGAACAATGCTGAGGAGAGTGTCCTCTGAATTCCCACACACATCTTAAAAGACTCGGCTGAGCTGTAAAAGTCTCACTGTGCAGTTCTGCTAGAGCGGTTCCTTTCGCCGCTCTTGTACAACTCGGCGGAGCTGCTGGCACCGCCCTCCGTTTCCATCTGTACAATCGCAGACGTGTTATCCTGCCATCTGGTTTCTGCGTCTTCCAGAGGAGGTGCGGCTTTAGGCACCGTTATATAACTCAATTGTGGGAGTCGGCTCCATTCACTAATCAATTATGGCCACGGCTGAGAGGGCTACTTCTGAAATGTGCCGGGGTGTGGAGGACTGATTACCTGCTAATCACAATCAGAACATAAAGTCGACTATTAGATGATTTGTGCTCTGGTGATTTTGAAGTATAGAGTTATACATTTATTTTATATCTCTGATAGAATGATTAATACAGTACAGTTGGTCAAGTCTGCAACAGTGATACTGTCATTAATACAGGAAATGGGTAACTTTGTACTATATTGCCATGAAATGAGTTTATTCCATTTAAAGCCACAAAAGGAAAATTCACATACTAATGGACAGTGAATGCAAAAGGGTGTGTCTCACTACAATATGTAGTAATTAATTCCTAGTCAGGGGCTAGTGTTAAGGAAACTAAAAGCTACAAATGACTTTACAGCAAAGCTACCATACGGAGAAACAGTTTGTGTTCATTAACTCGTATTAAATAGACCCATTTGATATCATATGGTTAGGTATGTTGCTGTCTGTACAGTCTGTGTTATTGTAACGATGTTCACAGACACTCATCACTTGGCACCATTTCAGCAGACTCTCGTATGGGTCGCATTAGAGGGTTGAAAGAAAATATATATGATTATTAAAGGGATAGTTCAACATTTTGGAAAATTGGCCCATTGCCATAATCCCTATAGTTTTAGCAGTAGGTTCGTTACCTTTAATTGACGGTGCAAGCTATTTTTAGAACGGCGGAGCAGAGCCGCGAGCTGCTCAGAGCTACGTTACGGAGGCTCATGGGATTTCTTGGTTTCCCTCATCAAACTCATCAAATACACAATCCAACAACTCCAAAACACTCTCGTGGACAAGTTGTGACCTGCACATTCACCACGCTATGAGATAATAACGGAACGGAAATGCAGAGACTGCTTGCCAAAAAACTGCCCCTGACGGCAACGTGCATCAGCGGTTTTTCATGAAAACAACTCTGTCGTGTAACATTCCATTATTATCTCATAGCATGGTAATGAACCTACTCCTAAAACTATAAGGATTACGGCAATGGGCCAAGATGTTCAACTATCCCTTTAAAGTTCAACAAGTTGTCGATCTATCAAGCAAGTCGGAGAGTGAGGGCTAACACCATGTACTTTCACATGGGTTGACAAGTCAGATGTACATGAATATGATCTCAGTATTGTGCTGACATTTGTATTCTGGGACATGAGCCTCTCTGCTCTAATGATGACACTAATGTACTGGCATGCTTGGGGAAATTACGGGTGAAATCTCATGTAATACTCAGCAGATGCAGCTAATCAGAGTACATACTGTAAGCACACTGGATTCTGTCCAATCGTGTATTAGGCAGCATGATATACAATAGGCTGCAGCTGTAGAATGATGACAAGAGCTCATCCGCTGATGGTAATTAATAGACGTTCATGTGGAGTGTGGCGTGTGAACGGATTCAAATGGTGGTGGTGATACGAGTGGGTGCTGGAGAACGTGTGTGGGAGATATTCCTGACTGTAACCTTGTCCCGCCGCGTTGTCCTTGTCCACAGAGGGTGGCCAGATCAACAACGTGGCACCGGGCTCGAACATGGGCCAGCAGCACCCTTACCCCGCCCTCAGCCAGCTGGCTCACGTCTACGAACAGCAGCAACAGCAGCAGCAGCAGCAGCAGCAACATCATCAGCAGCAGCAGCAGCAGCAGCAGCAAAACAAGGATCTCAACAAGTACGCCTCCCTGAAGGCCGTGGGTGAGTGTCTGTCAAGCTTCTTATTATTTTATCATCTTTAAAGTTTGGCATGAGGAATAACAGAGAACATCTTTTACACTTTGAGCGAGGCAGCGCACTTGATGTTGCACAACGTGATTTTATGAGATGTTGCTGCTGGCTCTGAATGCAGCGGTTTTATTATTTATTTTTTTTAAGAGAGGGCGCATGTTCGTCACAGTGAATCTCGGGGCTTCCCCCACTCTTGCTAGCGGAGTCACGATCGGATGTTTCCACAGTTGGTAGTGAGAACTTCTTGATCTTGAGAAATAGAGAACTGAGGGTGTGATTTATTCATTACTTGCTTTTTTATCGTTTGCTAAGGGAGCGTATTAAAATTATTGGAGCAAGGAGGGTAAAGCTTTTATCTAACTTTTTGAAAAGCACTCCTCTCTCTCTAACTAGAATTTAAGTTCCATGTCCAATGTTCTAATATGTGCTTTAATAGTAATTTTATACAGAGCTTTACTGTATAATAACACTTTATAATAAGTACACACTATTAAACATCAACAAAAACTCATATTGGCTCCTACAGTTAAGCATTAATAAATACTGAATTCTTCATTTATAATCATGAATACTCATTAGTATGTAGTTTATAACTACAGTTAATGCCTACTAGGGGTGTAACGGTATATGTATTCGTCCCGTGCCGTCACGGTACGGGGGTCACGGTTCGGTGCACGCAGTCACACGACAAATACGTAAAGTCGAGTCCTCACTTTTTTTTTTGTAATAGTTGTTAGTTGTCAAGTGCAAGTTTTTTTCCTCTAGAATTAATGAATGGCATCATAACACTCCTAATGCACTTATTATAAAGTGTTACTGTCTTTCTCTTTAGTGAATTTCTCACTGAAAAGGATGCACTAAATAATTCATCCAGTGGAAGAAAAAACCCAAGATCATCTCCACTCTCCCTTCAGCCAAAATAACAAATACATAACCGTCTATTTTTTTCCCCCTTAACTGTCAACCCTCCCTAATAATTTACATACAGTCCCTAAATGTGCGGTGATCGAAACACAAAGGGCAGCGGATGATTTTTCCCAGAGGTCTCCAGCAATGATGCATGTAAGCAGTCTACAGCAGTCCCGTGGGCTGATTTGACAGGTGTTATTGATTACCAAACTGGAGCCAGTGCAAAGCAGAAACAGCCTGCTTATCAAGCTGTTTGACAGCTTAATGCACGCCACCAAATTCTATGAGGTCATTTGCCAGTGTGGCTGATTCTGAATTCACCTCGCCATGCCCATTATGCTATTGGCAGAGGCATCTCTATTTCATAACCTGAATTAATTTGAGATTGAGTTGTGAATTTTTCAGTGTGTGTCTTTTTGGTTTGTTTATGTTGTAAAAGCCGAGCACTCTCACTCGACCTCAGCTCACTCGCACCAGATAAATTATGAGCTATAAACACATTAAGGTATCTCTGCAAACAGTCACAAGATGACAAGATGTTTTTAATGCATTTGTGCCCTAATAGAAAAATAATCACACAGATGTACTGTAGTCTATGAAAACTCTTTTTCCTGCCTGCCCAAGAGTAGAAAGTAAAATATATGATTCAGATGACAAATGTAGGTGTGGGTTTACTAACTCATCGGTGGGCATGTTACAGTAATAGATCACACAGATGGAAGTAAGACAATGTCCCAATCCCATTTCTCATTCATACTCCTTCACCTACCCCAACCAATGTCCCTCGCAACAGAGTGCAAGTGTTACGGGTAGATACTAGCCTGACAAGCCAGACTATATCATTAAAATGTATAGTCTGGCAACGACCGGTAGGCCTCGGCTCAATCCAGGGGGCGGGATGAAGGCTGTCTTTCAAACTGCCTCTGCACGCAATAGGGTAGCGCTACAACTAATCAGAGCAAAGAGCAGGATGACGTTAGCCTGACAAGCCAATTAAAATGTATGTCGTCATTGCGTTAAGCCCGCCCAACGACTCTCTAAACAGATAGAGCGCTGTGATTGGTGAACACAATCAGTGTTCGAGACTCAAAAAGTTCCTATGGCTCGTTTCTAGACCCACCTATGGAGCAAAATTTGCTGCCGCTAGGTGCGTCTAGATTTCTAGGCTAGGTAGATACGATATTCCCTTACAAAACAAGACACCACTACTAAACCATAATAAGTCATCAAATGCATCGATTCAATATTAGATGATAGGTATAAAAGTTCCAGAAATTAACTGTCATTGGACTTTAGTTCAATTTCAGGGATCATGTCTGAATCAAACATAAAAATGTGGGTCTGTCGTGCCAATCATTAACAACATTCAGTACACCAGTGATTTTTGAAAACTTTTCTAAGAAGAATGGCGTCGTAATTTACTGTATATGGACACAGCATTCAATGTACAGTAACATAAACTTAGAACAAATGGAAATACTAACATTAATGAGGTAATTGGTGATCTTCATATGAAGGGCTATGTCACACTCACTCTCAGCCCTCCCCCTTCATCGAAAGAGAATCAGGATAACCCCTACTCCTGATGTGAGGGGAAGGGCCAGTGCTGCGTTATCACAGCAGAAGTGTAATTGTCACACACAAACTGACTATCAAACTGAGACACAGATGAATAAAAAGTGGCAGTTGTAGACACCTCTGTCTTTACCCTAAAAGGAAAGCCACCTTAAAAAGAGCATCAATGAGAACATTGATTAACAGTGTCAACCTGAGCCTTGGTAAAGTTATTTGTTTGCTGGTGTATTTTTGGAGCTTTCAGATAACAGGCCAAATATAGGCTGGATATTTTCAGCGCAGCCACAACTGCGTCTGATAGCAGAAAAGTGTTGAGTTATCTAAAATGCCGACAGGGGACGTCTTGGTGTCAGTCTCCGAGGATCAGAGAACAAAGGGACGATTTCCCCCGCTCGACGTTTTCGACCAGCAAAGAGAGAAGGGATCCATGATAGGAGAGGCTGAGATGCCAATTTGTTCACTGACAGGAGATTCGATAGATCAGAGTGCTGTGCAGCCACGAGACAAGCTGCAGTTTGAGTAAAGCGACAAAACCCCAGTAGTTCTCGACTGGAAAACCACACGCTCTGATGTTGGGCTACTGCTCTCCTTTCATCTCACCGCACATAACGCCAACAGATGGATGCAGCACACGCTCTGGGGACTGACATTTTGGGGAAATATAGGAAATATCTTTCTGTGGGGAAAAACGGTGGAGATGAAAAACTGTTACAAGAAAAAGGCTAAGTCAAGCAAAATTCCTCCGATTTGAGAGAAAGTGCTCTATCAGTACGCAAAGATGCTTTGGATAAAAATTAATAAAAAAGATAATTAAGCTTTTCATGAAAAATCCTATTCTCCTAAAATGGGACAAATGACATATTATTTGTTCCGTTGCAAAGAGCTGTGACAGCAGTGTTTGTACAGTTGCAGCAGATCTTACTTCCTCCCCTTCACACACAACTTCTGTCTAACAAAAACACATTAAGTCAGTAAATACTTTTGATTTGAATCATCTCATACAGCCTGTCACCCAAAGTTATCTTTTTGAAAACATGATTGAAAGGCATGCCACTGAAGTTAAGAGCCTGAAACTCTCCCTTTCAGAATCAATTCTGATTAGATAATCAACTGTCACCAAGACGGTGAATCCATTGTTTTAAATCCCCATTGGCCAATGTATT
This sequence comes from Trachurus trachurus, assembly GCF_905171665.1. Classification (NCBI taxonomy): domain Eukaryota; kingdom Metazoa; phylum Chordata; class Actinopteri; order Carangiformes; family Carangidae; genus Trachurus; species Trachurus trachurus. The sequence goes on along the minus strand of NC_139913.1, from coordinate 19,186,835 downwards.
GTACCAGCAGCTTCTCTTCAGGGGTCCTCATAAATTCATAAAGAATACTTAATGCAAACAGATCAATACCCATCCATATCATACTCACAATAAGTCTAGCAACACAACAGTTTGGGTCAATGTACTCAGAATGAGGCCGTTTGGAGAATGTGAGAGGCACTTAAACAATTAACCTCCCTACGTCTGCTCGGACGGCGCTATCTTTTCGTAAGTGAACAAAACAGAAGACGCATGTTCCCTAAACGAGTTGAGGAGCTTAAGGAATGAGGAGCTCATTAACAGACCTCCACTTCCACTGAGGAGCGCCGCTCGACTGAAGAGGAAAAACAAACCATGAGCCGATGACGTAGACTCTCTCGTATCTAAGTAGCGCAGCGTGTCTTAAGGGCACATTTCACAATTTTGACTATTACTCAACACTAACTCAAACCCTATGAATTACATAGCTGTAAGCTCTAATTAGATAGCTGTAATTCACTTCCTGTCTATATTAACTGAGAAAAGAAAACTCTTCACAGTAGTAAGGCACAAATAAAGTAAAAGTGGGAGGGAAAAAATATGAAAGTCACACAGTTCTACAGTTCTTCTGTGAACAAATGCAAACTTAAAGTAGAAGTAAGCGATCAGGTCGTTTTGGCTAACATCCTGTCAGCCGATGGAGTTAGCAGCCCCCGCCCTCGTCCCTACGTCACCACATTCACGCGCATCCATTGGCTGCACACACAGAGAGGACCGCCCCTTTATGCCGTTCTCTCTCCTCATTGGATAAAGGTTGTAGGATACAAGGAAAGTTTTCTCCTCGGCTTACAGCAGAGCAGAGTGACTGACAGACCCGTGTTTCAGACCAAACACTATATAAGTGATTGCTGTCGGAAGATATAACTATTTAAGACTCATATTAACACAAACATTCCCCTTACTTCTGCTTTAAATTTAAACATCCTATGGTATGTTTTAATATTAAATGCCACCATTTCTTGATAGTCAATTGAATTGAACAGTGAGCCACAGTAAATAAGAAAAACCTCTGAATTTTAAACATGTCAACCTTCATTCAAATTTTCATATTTGATTGTTGACATGAACAAAGACAGCTGGGCTTCTTCCACAAACTCCTGCAATACTAGCCGACAAAAATGTTCTCCGTGACTGATTATTATTCTGAGGCTGTGTGGAGATTTATAGAAAGCTCTGACGTGTTCTGAAAGAGTCCGCCTGGAGAGCATGAAATCAGTCTAAAAATGCTGCGGAGTGACAGTTGGAAATCCTAAGTGTACACAATTTCAAGTTAATGGGATAAAAAGGGCAAAACTACCAATGCTTCAATTACAATAAGGTAAATTTGACCATCTGAGCTTGCAAAGACTGAATTGGGTCCAGGCAGCAGTGTAGAAAATGTATTCAAACCTTTCAGCACATGTCTGTCAATATTCTTCCCTTCCTCCTCCTCAGCTCCTTTTCAAGCCACTTCTTTATATCTAAAATGGCCCTCGTCCTCCCTTCACCACCTCTCCTGGACCGCTTTCCTTCCCCCCGTTTGCTCCTCTAACCTTTAATGTCTTGGCTCGTTTCGCTCTCCCTCATCATTTTCTTCCTCCAGTCCCTCCCCCTGCACTTCTCGTCCTGGCTGTCCCCTTCATTTCCTCTCACCTTTTTTTTTTCCTGCTCTCTCCTTCACTCCCTCCTCTACTCGCTTCCCATCTTTTCTTCCGTCTTTCATATTATTGCCTCCATCATCCGCCTCCTGCCCTCTCCTCTGCATTTCCCATCACCTTTCTCCTTCTTTTGCGCCGTCTCGTCTTTACCTGCTCCGTATCGCTCCTTAAAGAATCACTGGGCAGCTAATCTCGATCCTCCCACATAGCGCCTCATATCTGATTCCATTTCTGTAATTGAAGGGAGCCCCCTCCTCTTCCTCCTCCTTCAGGCTCACACTTGACTGACAGATTTCCATTCCACAAGTGGTATTCAAAGAGGCACCTATGAAATGATTGGAAACCTGTCCTGAGATACAGTATGCAGCAGAGGAGCCTGGGATTCCAGAAAGAAAACTACCATTACTGTGAATCCGATGATGGGCGCATCAGTCATAAGCTCTGAAAAATATTTGTTGCTAGGAAGACAGCAAAGAAAGAAAAGAAAAAACACACACAACTGAGACAGATCAACAGTTTTCCCACCTGCCTTTTTTCCGTTTCTTTAATTGCCCCTGCCATCATCCCCAATGGTCAATCGTCAAGCTGATAAGCTGCGCTTCTGTCAATCAATAACCATCCACTTTGTCCCCTTGTGTATCTATATAAGGTTACTTTATCGAATTCAAACTGCAACTAAGGCAAAAACCAACTAATAATTGTGCCCGGATGCGGACATGTAACTCGGCCCCAGAGGAGGATGCGCTGCTCTACAAGTACAAATGACCAATTATGGCCCGAGTCTGATAGAATCGGCTCTGCTGCATCTTTCAGCTGCCATAAGCCCTGAGGAGACGGACGGTCTGGTAATAAGTTAGTTCTCCACAGATGGTCTGCAAAGTATTTCTGCAGTAATTGGGGAACGAACTGAAATGTCAAAAATGTTTGCGGACCACATGTGACCCCATAATAATACCAGACTAAATAACACGGTCTCTCAGCCCTTTTTATTTAGTGATAATGACTGGACATTCAGGACTGAGCACAAAGCAGCAGAAGCTCCGTTTATTTATTTTGTTTTATGGACACAGATCATTCGTTGATTCACTTTGTCTCCCAACGCTCTTCCGTTTAATTCCTCTTGTTGCAAACCAGCTATCTGTTTATACTCCAGGTTTATACCAAGCTGTCAGACTCAGATAGCAACATATAATATATATTTACATCATATATAACATTATACGGTCCCCCTTGAAACCTTCAGTATGTTTATGCATTATATATCACACACACACACACACACATAAATGTATAAATACCAGCCACCATTAAATAGAATCCATCATTTTCCTCACAAATATCTTCAAAAATTCATGTCCTTTCATGTCATGATATTTCTGAGTGGTGCATCAACCCGAGACCGACATTGTCATTCCTTAAGGCGTCCTGCGAGGGTGGCCAAAATGTCACCTTCTCGAGCTATAAATAATAACAAGCAGTTTACACCTGCAGCTGTAATTTTATTTGCTACATTTGCCAATAGTTCAACTGCTTTGCCTGACATAAGTGTATTTGCAGAGTAGAGAGGGCAGCTGATCCACAACAGAGAGCAGGTCCAGATTACATCTCGTATCTTGTGCCAACGCTAAATATCCTTATATCAGAGCATTTTCCTGGAATACAGAACATTCAGTTGTAAAGAGTTCATGTTTTCCAGAGTGAAAAAAGCCTCACAGGCAGAATCATAAAACAATAAAACTCCTCTGAAACTCAGACTAATGGATGTTGTTTGCTAGGGTGGCAGCACTTTGATGGAGAGATCCACCCACTTATAATAAATACTGAGATAAAAACTCTGGAATAAATATAGTTGCAAAAATACATTATAAATGTGAAAAGAAATAAAGTGGAGGAGAGTGAGCTAATAAGCCGTCCATCACCTGAGCAGAAGACAACCTGCTGGTCTAATGGAAAGCAGATTGACACACTGGTCTAACCCTAACAAGGCCTTTCATGTTATTGGTGCTGTGGGACCTCGGAGAGGCAGTGCTTGATTTTCTTTGGTGATGCATAATGTGTGTTAGTCTCTGTGGGGTGCTGGCCTTTCACAGGCAGAGGCATGCCGAGCCCATACGGCGGAACAGCGGTGTTTTCCATTTCCACTCACGTACGCCGCTGGATGTGTGCACCGTTGAGCTGACTGCCGCCGGATTGATTCACCTGTCGCCTGAGCAAGTTTGATCCCCAGGGGCGGTCTAGCGGCAGCTCGGCGGGTGAGACGCAGCCCTCCCCTCTAACTGCACCCCACCAGCCCACCCACCCACCCCCACACCCCCGCTCCCCCCGCGCTCACTGTCCCCCACTACTGCCTTCTCTCCTCGTTCATGGAGCGATAAACGAGATTTATAGCTACAGTGGCAAAGCAAACTCACCGAGTGTGTTAACTTTATCTTCGACGACGCGGAGGCAACAAGGGTTAAAAAAAAAAAAAAGTAATGACTTGACTTTGAATGTGAATTCGACGGGAAAAAACAAGAGGGTCACATTATGCCGTGATAACAGCGACTGTAGCTCAGTGACAATGACTGACAGAGGGAGGAATGAATGTGAGGCATTAAAGCTGATTGCCCTAAGGCTGAAGACACACACACACACACACACACAGAGGTTTACAGAAGATATGAGAAGACACTCAACCAGTGAGGCGGAAACCTGTGTGTGTTGATTCAGCTTGCGTTTATGTAGACAGATACATGCTGGTGTCAGTAGGATGAGACAGTATACGTGCATGCTTCTCTGTAACTCTCTGGTCTGATGGAAACAAATTCTATTCGGTCTTTACACTTTGGGGCTGCATTTCCAAAACTCACAAATCTAACATCCATATAGTGGCAACGTTTTATATGGATTCACTACATTTGTGTAAAGTGCTGAGTATTAACAACACTACCCTTGGCATATCTCCCATAAACCCCCCCCAAAGTTACTTAACTGTGCACAAGCGGAGGCTGTCCGTAAGCCAGTAAACCAACCCTGCTGGATCTACAGTATGGCGAGTGGAATCCACACACAAACATATGCAGACACTGTAACGCATTCAAGGTCTTTACGGGTCCAAAATTGTGGACTTGACCCAAATAGATTTGAGGATAATTAGACCCGATTCAAACAGATAAAACAAAGAGAAAGAGAGAAGAAAAACACTGCAGGCAGCACGATGTCCTATCAGTAATTTGATTAATTAACAAACAGCCACAGTGGCAAGCTAAAGCAGTACAACAATAATGATTATTATAATCATAATAATCATTATTATAATTACAATAATAACGATGTCCTCAGAATTAATGTAAAGTCAAAGGAAGTAAAATAATGAGTTTATATGCTCCAAAGACAATTTCAGTTCCACCTCCTGCACACACAATAGGAGCCAGCAATATTCTATCTGTGATAAAACGCTGGAGGCTACTCGGTCTACTGAAATAAAGGGGCTTCGGTTTCCCTGTTAGAACAAAGCTGACAGACCTGCGACAGTAAATTGAGAACCCCCTCCACAGCCTGATTAGGCTGGGTAGAATTTGGACCCAGTCTGACTCAGGCACAGTGGAGACCTTCATTACAGGTCATCAAAGCCAAAATCTACATCTCTGCATCTGAAGGAATTTGACGTTACTGCTCTAGCCCACAAAGAGCAGGAACAAAGTCTCCTGTTTATTTTATGTCAAAAGGAAGAGAAAAATCCTGCACCATGTTGGAGAAGTGGCCGCCACAGTGCATGTTGTAATGGCCCCGCATCTTTCTCCCGGATCTTCTTTTGTCTTTTTTATCATAGCCGGCACCATCCTACCACAGAGAAATGAGATGTTTTCTTGGCTTTATAGAGGAGGACGAGGCGAGGTGGAGGAGACATTCTGGGCTTTTCTTTTGATCTCACTCCTCCGGTGGCTCAACAGGCCTCCGTATGCAGGCGTTTACAGTAGCCCTGACACCCTGGTTGGTCAGTTTGATCAGGGGAGGCTGACTAACAAAGTCCACAAAGTGTATGGGGTTTGTTATACGACCTTTTTGAGACTGTGGGAGGAAAAAGAGATGGGATGTTTTCTATCTAAACTTGCTTGTGTATGTGTGTGTGTGTCTTAGTTTGCAGCTGATATGCAAACTGCTGAAAGTCTTATTTTATGAGTCACTCTTTATAACTGTTCTTCTTTTCCCCGTAGCAAAAAACTAAGGCTGACGACATTGTTTTTCCACAGCCAAACAGGAGGAAGCAAATACATTTAGATTTCAACATTTGACCCAAGAATTCAACTGTATGTTCTTTAGACGCTCTTTCATGTAACACTTAACGTTCTCATTAGCTCTCTTTCTCTCTCTCTCTGCCATCAGCTGCCAAATACAACGGTGAACTCTACAACAAGCGGCGACTGATGGTGGAGCTGCCAACGAAGGGCGGCCTCCCTATGCAGCCGATGGGCAACTCAAGACCTTCTATGAGTGCCATGACATCGATGACCCCTCCGATGACCAACAATCCCATGGCTTCGAACCCCATGACCTCCAATCACATGAACCCAACCATCACCCAGATGACGTCAATGGCACAAATGACATCAATGGCACAAATGACATCAATGGCACCCATGACCTCGATGACGCCCATGACTTCCCTCGCCCCGATGACCTCCATGACTCCTATGACTTCCCTTGGTCCACTGACCCCAGAGCCAGTGGCCACCTACATCACAGAGATGCCCAACATCTCCTCCGTCTCCACCCTCCCGACAGAACGACACTTAGCTGGCGGAGGAGGAGTTGGGGGAATGAAGCCGAACGGCCAGAAACCAAAAGGCGGCCATGGCCACGCTGCTCACAGCTCCCACGTCTCCCACAGCTCTCACCCTCACGCTCACAGCCACAGTAGCAAGCCTCCAGGACTCGGAGCTACCTCCCTGGCACACATGGCGGGGACCATGCCAGGTGGCATGTCCCTGGGTATCTCCAGGGCCGCCGAGACCACTCTCGGCTCCAACTCGGCCACAATGGGCCGCCCATTGGCATACAGTTCCAACACAATCGCGGCCGGGCATGGGATGGGGCAGGGGCTGAAGGCTTGGGACGGGACTGAGACGGTGGGCCGGAGGAAGACCTACGGGCACAAGAGGCCCCAGTGTACCGTGCTGGAGCCGAACCAGCTCCACAGCAGCAGAGGCCACAGCCACAGCCAACACTTCCTCCCCACACAGCCCTACTTTGTGACCAACAGCAAGACAGAAGTGACTGTGTGAGAAGAAGAAGAAAGGGAGAAAACGAGGGTGAAAGGATGCATGTGGAGCGGTGGCACAAGTAATCTCTGCGTGGAGACACCAACTCACAGGGTGGTCCAACGTGCAGATCTGTGTGTGTGTTTGTGTGAAGACGCTGAGGCCCGTTGGTGTACTGGTGAATGTGGTGGGACAGCGACACTGTGTCTGAGTGGTCCTCATTTCACAAACAGAGCTCACCAATCAAATCACTGAACCGACCTTTGTTGTCAAGAGGATGGTACGTTGGTGGCATCTGTAACCATAACAACAAAGCGCCTATAGAGCAGGGATGTCTGTACACTTGTGGTGATATTAGAGTGTTGTCTCACAGATAATCTTCTCTGTAACGATAACAGTACCCGAGCATTACAGTGCGACTACACACACGATGAAGTGAGAAACTGCTGATCACAAAATGGATTGGCTTTATTGTACGAACCAAACCCGAGAAGCAATACAAGGGATCAAGTGTAAAGCAAAGCAGTGACACATCATGGGAAAGCAGAAACACAACAAGTTTATACACAGACCTCGCCACGAGAGTTCTGCTCATCTGCCCAACAAAGCGTAGAATGGTTTGGAAAGAAAAAAAACGTTTCCTTGTGATTCACTCCCAAATCTCCTGAGGGTTTTGAAACAGACACACACGATGAGGCTGCCGGGCTTTGGACTGCAGACACGCAGGGCTTTGTACTGTGGCTATTCAGAAGCGCCCTCATAAGCTCTGCAGCTGAAGGTCGCCCTTTTCCACGAGGCTCCAGCACAGAGAATGGAGGCTGTCGCACTGGCATTGTTCTGTTCTGATCTCGTCTGTGTGGTGACAGCTGGCCGAGAGGAGGGATAAGGAGGCAGGGAGGCAGCATCTGGATGATGCTGCGGCTAGCAGAGGCTCCTCGGAGCATCATACACATACACACACACACACTTTCAGAAATGTGCACACGCAGACACACGTTTTCACATACACAGATGTACACCGTAGAAACACCACACACCAGGTTGAATAATAAGGGTTTTTTTAAAGAATGATGCCAATTATCTTAGATTTAAAGTTACAGATGGTTGAGCATTTATATAATTCATGTGTATTTCTTAGCTTTACATCAGACTGTTGAAATTCAGCAATTATGTTCAGTGTTTCCCAAACATGAGCTTCTCCAATTTAGATCATTGCAGTATCTCAAACTGTCTCATGAGACATGGCAGCTGTTTCAGAGAGACCCATCAGCCCAGTACATAGAATCTGATGACCTTTAATTTTCAAAAATTCACAAAAGAGTGAAGAGGTTTGATGATTTGGGAAATACGCTTTATAGTCTTCTTGCTGAGATTTAGATGAAAAGAATGATGCAATTCTCACCTCTGTGTGCTAACTGGCTACAGTACAAAGTGAGGCAGGAAATATCTGCCCTGGGTCCGTCAGTCCAGTGGTACAGTAACAAACTCTCCCTTCCAGCAATATTCCTTTCAAAGATAAAATGTGCAAAAAAAAAAGCAGTTTTAAAGTGGCTGTGTAGGAAAGGCCTTCGTCATAAAATGACTTATTTGATCAAATAAACTATTTGTAAGTTTTGCTTTTGTTACATAGCCAACTTAGCATTAACAGCTGTTAGCCTACCAGTCTTTGAGCAGCGCTATCTATCATGACATTGTACTAGTTACATACTGTAGCATGCTAACTTCAGCGGAAAAAATTAATTGATAGAAAACGAAGCAAAACAAGGAGGTTGGGTTCAACTGCTGGCAACAGCTCTTCGTAGGTAAAAAAAAAAATATTAACCTGTTTCTTATAGACTGGTAATTAAACGGTTGTTAATGGCAATGTTAGCTTTGTGGCGGTAGCACAACTTGGAAATAGCACCTCAAAAAGACATGGTCTGTATATTATAAATCAGCTCACATAACATCTGGGCCAACTGAGCAACTTTATGCCAATAAATCCTAATACTTTATCAAGTGGACCAAATTTCAGCTGTGGCTTCTCAACATTTCATTTCAGCACAAATTTTGCATAGGATGTTCTACTTCTGTAGTTTTAGATAAAAGCAAGAAGAAACTATTGTGAAAAGTGGGAATAGAAATACCACATTTTTTTGCTGGTAATGGAAAACACTGCCACAAGAAACTAGGTTTGATTAGATCACTCACTGTACTTGAGCTCTAGCTGGGAAGAAAAATCACAACCAGCAAAAAAAGAAAAAAAATGAATATCTGGGTTACATGACTCACACATGAAAATAAATCCTTAAGTCTGACAAATAGGCCAAATCTTCCAAAGACTCCTCAGAGTCTATTTGCTAGTTTTGTAATGATGTGGTACTTATTAGCAACTGCAGCCACCGTTATCATTTTAACCTTGTTATCTAAAGAGCTGCTTCCATCTGTAAGACCCTCTTTACACTGCGCGATTAAGATGCATTTTGAAGTGATCAGATTGTAATCAGACAGCGCTCGGCCACAGTGAAAGAAAAGACGCAAATGCGCCTCGGAAATGGTGAGCAAGGAGGATTATGATGTGCTTAAAGCATCTCCGGAGGTGGTCAGAGAGGCATTTGGCGTATGTGTAAATGCGTCTTTGAAATGTGTGTGCAGGTCCAACTGAAGCACAAGCAAAGAGGCGACAGCATCACACGAACAAAAATTTGAAAAAAAAGTGTTAAATGTCAATTTTAAAGCATGTAAATATAAGAGAGAAGGTGCACATGACAATCTGGTGAGAGAACAAGACACTGAATTTCAGTGTGACACATTTTATTGCCAGGTCCAGCAGAGCTACACTCATTTTGGGTAAAATGTGGTAAAAAAGAAGAGGTGGGGACGAGGGGGAGGGATGTTGGGGGTGGGGGGGGCACTGCTGTGCTGAATCAAAAGCCAGATGAAACAACTAAGCCAGCTGAGCACGAGATAAGGGGTCTATAGGAGGGGATATTTTTGCCCCATGCTGCTCATGCTGTGGAACCCCTGCTGCCTGCTGGTCACATGACTGCAAACCTGAGACCAAACTGAAGCTGTGGAAAAGGGTTTACTAAGTCATCAGAGCATTAAAATGTGTCACCTACACACTCGCACCTGAAACACAAACACACACACAAACAAACACACAGTGACACACAGAATACATTACAGGGTGGACTCTGCTTTCCCTCTGCTCCCACAGTGCCGAGCGGCAGGCGTCATCACGGCAGAGAGACAAAGAGTCAGCACTGTTACCGCGCCTGTTGTATGTACATGGAAGACTGTGAAACTCCAGATCTTGGCCCTTTGTAGCGATAACTGATATTATTCTTTTTATATATCTATCTAAATATACACAGCCTTTTTCTTGCTTTATCTTTCTTTTCATGCTCTCTTTCTTCTTCGACACTTCTTTTCACCCTTTTTTTCTCCTTTGCCTCCCTCCACGTCTGAATGGAAGACCGTCAGAGCGGAGATATCTGAGAGAAGCAAAAAAAAAGCGGGGCTGTGATGAATCTTTTCTGTGATAGTGGCGTGTGGTCATGATGAGACAGTGGATAATAATAATTCACTCCCATCTAGAAAGGCATGACTGGTTCTCCCATTGTTCCAGCAGGAAATATTAGTGATTGATTCTATGTGCCAAAAAAAATGTAATTCAGTTTGGAATTTTGTAATATTGTCAGTCCTCTTGAACACTGCGCACAGTTCACTCTTAAAAACTTTGTGTATGCCTCTGTGTGTATGTGTGTGTACGCGCGTGTGTGTGTGTGTATCCAACTCTGGCAAATGATTACTGTCTCTGAAGAAGTCAAAACTCAAACAAACCAAAGTGAATCATATATAAATGGAGTTCGCAATCCCATAAAGCTGTTTGCTCCCGATGATAATCCCCTGCAAATGTTGTTTTTTTTTAACTCCTCTGTGCATCCATCGGCTCCTTTTCTCGACAGCTGGTGGTTTTGTCGGAGACGGGAGTTGAGAAGCAGGTCAATGTTTGCTCAGGATGTGCATTACCCGACCCAATTGACTTAATCCAGCAAGGCGGAAATGTGGAAGTATGAACCCTTCCTGCTGCCCCATACTGCTCCACCCTTAAAGCCCATTCAGCTCTGCAGAAGCAGCCACTGGAACAATTGGTGAGCAGGCCGGGGCTGTGGAAACAGTTGGTAAACAAAAAAAGCAAAGAAACAAACAGGAAAAAAAAACAAATCCTTCATCCCAAACCGTAACTGCCAAAATAAACCTGATATAAAAGCAGGGGAATTGGTTGCGCTGGCTGGGTCACGGTTGATAGGGTCAGGCCCACAGATGAGTGGGTGCAGGAGGCAGCCATGTCTGACATTTTTCATCAGACGAGTCATCAGAGACAAAAAGGACACCAGGTAGTCTCCAGGCACCGAGCCAGTTTAGCGTCAGGAGCCAGGAGGAGCGCTGGAACAGCAACTGTTCCTCTTTATCATTTATTGAAGAGATAATCTGAGAGATCTGTGTTATTCTGAATTTTGACAACAATGTTTGATAAAATGTACTGTAAGTACGTCTTGTCAGTACTGGCTCAACATACTGTAATATTTAAGACATTCAGAGTATACACAGCCACAGAAAAAGAGGACAGTATGCATTATTCCTCGTGTATCCTCATTTGGGAGTTGTTTTTGTAACTCTGTCAACAATATGTGGCTCGGAGATGGCTGCTTTCCTTTCTGGCAAGTTTACCTGTCTGCAGAACGATCGATCAGCTTTACCTCTTTGGATTTTCTGCTGATGAAGTTTGGCTTTGTTTAGTTTCGAGCGGTTTTTCACGGCTGATGCTCATACCCACGACCTACTTCTTTCCTGAAAAAGACAAGACACCCTGAGTTTCAAATCGGAGAGCGACATAAGAGCTCATGAACAATATGTAGAATCAATCTCTATTATGTGGTATCATCTGCAAAAAAGTGCTTACATAACACTGCATTTTAAAGTGCAAAGTTTCATTGTGTTCATCCAAACTTTGGTTTACCAACAAGCTGGGTGTCACCAAATATTTTTGCATAGCCACATGATGATTCAACAATCCAGTCACTCGGCTGATCAACTTCACCTCTTTGTGTCTTACCACCAAACATGACACTGCCAAATGAGATCTAAATTTAGGGATGACCGCTCAGTGTGAACAGTCCGGTTCCTGAATGTCCTGTGGGTGCACCGCCTGCCACAGCATTTACGCCTTTTCTTTTTCCCTCTCGCCTCCTTCCTGGCTGAATGGAAGTCAGGTGAAGAGAGGATTTGCGATTGGCCCAGTTATACTGTAGGAATCAGACCCAAGTTAGAGGTTGCAGTGGTTCACTGCTACATCGATCGGTAACGGTGGCAGGAGCAGGAACCGGGTCAGTCGAGCGTGCCAGCCTGAAGTTATGTGGTGTTAACACCTGCGCTGAACACGCTTTGGCCTCATGACCTGGAGTTAATGAGTGATGCTATACTGTGGGGTTTGCAGGTGCAATATGTTGACTGCATCTTTTCAATTAAAAAAAAAAAACATACACAGTGAGGCCACAATGGAAAGAAAATAAACTATAAGTGATGTTTTCCCTCTTTTGCCACATTGATTTTCTTTTCTGTCACACACCAGCTATGTTGGCGGAGGCAGTTACTACTGTGACACTGTTCACCGGCTCACACGTCTGTATGTACAGTGGCTTTTACTCAAAGTATCCAATGACGATCACTGGTCACGACGATCCCTCACTGGCTTCCCACACTGCTTATTCTACTGGGTCTTTGCTGAGCCCTGAACCACCTGCGTCACCACCACCTAACACGACCTCTCGTAACAATGTGCTGGCTTTTTCATGTGCCCTTGCTCCGTTAAGCTCTCAGAGGAGACACGTCTGAATGATTATGAGCAAACATGGAGTCTGGGAGTGAGCTGGTGCGCCCACATTGCGGCGAAGTCTCCCAACATGTCGAATTAATTAAGCGCATGGGGGAAGGCAAACGGTAAGAGTATAGGTTGGGTGAGAGATTTTAGTTTTAATGAAACATTCTCAACAGGAGATGGAGGAAAAGCTGGAAGGCAAACATCTTGAAAAGTCACCCACATACCTGCTCGCAAAGTAGACTGACAAGAACTAGCGGTGATAAAACTGAGTAACAGAAAAGTTTATACTCCCACACTAGAACGAGAAGCTTCGCTGAGGGACGGAGAAGGGCGGATGGCAGAGAGGGGCGTGGCGGATAGGATATGAAAATACGCATTGTGGCCCTGACTTGGCTCAAATAGACTAAAAACAAAGCTATTAGATAAGAAATCAAGCGCTTTTGTTCAGCTGAACAGCGAGCGGCTGGCAGGAAAACCAGACGCAGTGGAATATCTACAAAGGAATAGTCAACACGAGACAGAGCAGGAGCTGTACTGGGACTGGGGGCTGGTGAGAGAGAGAGAGAATCGGGGGGTGGGGGGGGTATGAGTTCTTCTCAGTGTGGTCTTTAATCACCCAAAACCCAGAGAGATGTGTTAGTGCTTTGGTGCTGCAACAGGGACCGAGAAGGGACCTAATGTCAACACTTGATGGGGAGGAGGCTCTGAATTATTGATTTGGCAAAACGTTGGCAGTGAACGGCACGTGAGCTCAAATGGCTCCGTTTAGAAAGCTGTGAATCTGAGACCGTTGGCTCACACACACACACACACATGTCAAGAACTCCTCTGTCGATTGATTTCATGTTACTACAGTATTGTTACCCAGACATGCCGACTCTCAGACTATTGATCATTGATGCAGCAGCTCAGTAGATCCTCAAATCAATCATTGACAGATTAAGCATTTATAATAAGGACTGGAACATATTTATGTGGAATATGCATTTCCTGTTGAGCTCAGTAGTATTTTTTTTTTTTTTTTTTACACTCATTTAAAAGTTGAAGATGTGAAGCATGGATTGTTCTTGATGTCAGTCTGAATCAAGACAGTGCTGTTGTCTGTAAATATTCATTTCTTGGTAGGAGGAAGTAGTGAAGAGAGCCTTTTTCTTTCCCTTAATCACTACAGATAAAATGCAGTATACTCTTTTCATTGACGAAAAGAAAGAGCAGCGTTGCCATGATCAGACAGTGGGATATGTACAGTACATCAGAGATGACACTTAAGGGCTCAAACACAAGCTACATTTTTACCAGACTTTCTTCTGCGCTTTCCTTTTTTTTTTAAAAGAAATCCTTTACCGCTGCCGTTCGCTGAACTTTATAGCGCTGTGCACATCACAGCCTACGGAGAACAGCATCTATATGATCAAGATATCAATATTACACGATATTAAAGTTTTCTTTTGTCAGCTACGTTTACGACTTTGTACGGCATCAGTCTTTATGTGCAATGTTTCTCACCGGGTTACGGAGCTGTCTACTTATGCACACGCAGACAGAGGAGGTGCAGTGTTTGTTGTCCAGTGATGCTCAACATCTGTTTTTATAAAGGATTTGCTCCTATGGTGTGCTTTATACAGTATGTATGATTTTGATCATTAAACCTATATTAAATATTCCTGCTGTTAGCATTACAAGACGGATATCAATCACAGTAGATGTGAAAAACGCTGGTTACTGACCTCTGCTATGGCTCAGAGCCAAGAGATTTTCCATTACCTTTGAAGAATCAATAAGCTATTTGCGATATGACTACTATCCATTAGCAAGCATATCCTTTTATAGAATAACTCATTGATTAACTGATTTTTGGTGTTAATCATGCATTACATACAAAGTTATATGAGATCCAATTTTCTATTTTTGATGTCCAGACCAGTTTGTGGTATTTATGCATATGTGTATATGGATACATATGGCCCCAACACTGCATTTATGCGTGACTAGTAAAGCATATTTTCTATGGTAGAGCCCATCTCCCACTATTGTTTGCACAGTAGCTTATAATATGCACCGTGATGCCCCATCGTCCTCTTACTGTTTACTCACTTTATAATTTGTGAAATTACGTTATGAAAAAGCTGTATTTTGGTACTATTCAACTATTGTTAGAAAAAGAGGTATAGCAGACGTTTTGTCCAAAAAATATATTACCATAGTGTTGCTATGAATTAGTCTGTTTTCCTTATTTTGGGGAGGGATGACAGGGATATTTTTGTTCTTCTTTTGTTGTTGATTTGCAATCTGACAGTATATCACCATTGTTCTATATACAACTTTCTTACGTGGCAATAAAAGATGACTTCTGTAAAAACGCTGCCTGTCTTTGCCTTTCTTTGGTGTTATTCTCCTTTGTTCCTTTGTCTTTTTTACACTATGCAGTCCTTCAACTGTTCTTTATTCCTCCTCCCTCTTGCCTTCATACTGTATCTACCCTCCCACTTCCCTCCTCTCCGCTTCCTCTGGCACTTCCCAGCAAAACATCCAGTGTTAAATAGATGTTGTTACTCTGTCTTGGAACAACTTTAAAAGCAAATGTAAGAAGGTGAAAGCTGAAGTAACATTCATACTCAACTGTAAAAACAAATTCCAGATGGCTGCATGCTAAAGGTCACCAAGATGGGAGTTTAACACCTATTTAGTAGCATGTGTGGTATGCATTTTTGAACAAAAGCCATTCAGAATATTTAGATTAGGTAATAACCTCTTTATGACAGTACTTTCTTTGTGGCAGGGTCAGCCTCACCATTTACTGTTAACGCTGGAAAGCACACGTGTGTTCACATCAGCTAAGTTGCCGCTCCCACCAGCTTTATAATTCTACAGAGTTTGCAGACTATTCAAATGTTGAATTTCTTTTCATGTCATTAAAATGCCACCTTCTTCACAGACACATAGCTGACAAAATTGTTTAAAAAAATATATTTTTCACGTCTGTCACATTCAGATTTAGAACCATAGACAACTACAGTGGAGGGTGTCAGATTTATGTAATGTTGCTGTAACATATGAATTAACAGGTTTTTCTCTGTCTATTTTAGCTGGGAGATGTGGGCATTAAACCTGGGCACTAAAATGAAAACCAAAAGCTTCTACAGCTGCCATGCACACTCCATGCAGCCAGTGTGATCCACACCTATAGCTCTAGGAAGCTGTGGGTATGCCTGCTACTGGGCATCTATTCCAGGCAGCATTTGGGAAACAACAATGACCAAGCAAGAAACCTACAGGAAATGGCTGCTTTTAATGAAGATTCTGATCTTCATTGTTTTTGTGGCGTTTTATTTGTAGGGAATCAACTATTTTAATGGTGGTACTCGCAAAGTCCCAATTACACTTTCAAGTTCCTCTCCAACACTGTATTCCACTGGCACCTGGCCTCACCATCCAAGAAAATTGTGATTGGATTAAAGACATGCAAATAAGCCAGAGCAATTCCTCCCATATGGTAGAATGATCTGGTGCACACAGACTATTCTTCACCACCACAGTACTTGGAGATTGTTCTCTTGTAGCCATATCAGTAGCCTATCACAGCTGTATTAAATTACTGTTAATGCTCACCTACCTTCACCTACTGCTGCTGCCTCACATTAAAAGCTTTTAGCTGGCAGCCATGGGGTGCCTTTAATTGTGAAGAAGTAACGGGAATAATCACTCTTCAAAAAGCATATTTACAGTGGAAAGCCCAGCGATCTACTCCATTTTACAGCTGCTGCTCAGTTTTAAATATTGCATGAAATAATAAACAGAAAGGAGATGACACAGTGATACATGAGCTAACAGGATTGTATTCTTTTATGTCCATAGAATTCTGGGACTTGTTGTCTTTAACCAACTTGTTGATATTAGTTTCTAAAGATAACACATCAATCAAGACTGAAATCTTAAGGAATAAAATTGAAGATATAATTATGTAATAGGTCATTACGTAGTAAATTGTGTAGTAATGGAACCAACAAATGATTTCTCAGCCTTATTAAGGTTCGAACCCTGAAGTGGTAGAACTCATTGTTTTTGCTCAGGTGATCATCAACTGTCCAAGAAATATGAGTCCCATTGGCAGATGGTGGCGCTGTAATTAAGGCTCAAAAATGCGATTTTGGGAAAGCCACGCCACACCAGAGACCGATTGACTTGACATTTAACACACAAGTCCAGCTCAATGTGCTCTAAATAGTGTGCTCTTGGACCATGATGGATTTTGCATAATGGGAAAAACAATAAAATAATAGAACTTTGGATATTTTAACTTTAATCAACGCCAAATATGGTAAACTGCCTCAAGGGACCTAGATCCTCATTTCTATTATAAATGAGCAAGATTGGTTGAAAAACATGGCTGCCATCAACCAAAATGGCATTGAGCCCTCCATTAATAATACATTCATAAATGGTCGCAGATTAGATGAAATGTACCTCAGTCTACAAAGTCCTATATTCAAACCAACATCTATGCACCATAAAAATATCTCCTCTCCTCTCAAAGCTCCTGCAGCTCCTCTTCATGAATGCAGAGCTGAAGCCAGAGCGTTAATGTGTCCTTGGGCTTCAAACAGGATATCACTGCCAGACAAAATCAAACTTTACTGGTTGTAACTGTAGTTTTTTTTGAGGGGGTTTTGTGCATGTGCATACTGCATGAAAGGTAAAAAAAAAAAAAAAAAAAAGGAAAAGAAAGAAACAATGTGCACAAATGTTGCTTTCACTCCCATCAGGACACAAATACACACCTCAACAGACACAAGTATTTGCACAACGTGAGTTTATGCTACTTACTCAGGCTGCCAGTGCTATTGGCAGTGAGGAAACAGTCCAGGGAATTTAAACTCAAAACAAAGCAAACCTGCTTTTCGCCCGTTCCCCTGCCAATCCCTCTCTACCTTCCTGAATCCTGCTTAGCAGAGCGGAGCTGCACAACAAGAGCTCTCTGTGTGTTTAAAGCCATCTGGCACTGATCTCTGCTTCAACCATCAGGGGCATCATCATCATCATCATCATCATCATCATCATCTTTTTGTACTTGTTTTACTGTTATTTCTTCATCAATATGGTCAAAGCAGTTTTACTATTGATACAACTTCTTAAATGTTTAGCTGCTTAGTTGTTGGTTTTTTTTTTTGACTAGTGGGAGTCTGATTACGTATAGATAATAAGTAAGAGTCATTATTGTGTCATTAATTCTTTAAATCTTCATCACTGTCAAACTTGATCTCATTCAAGTAAAACACCTGACCTGAATTCACAAAAAGACAATTTCCCTCCTATTTCATGTTGTACATTACAGACTTACAGTAACAGACTCATGAGTTAGCAAGGTGATTTAATTAAATGATATTCCCTTAACAGTACACCAAAATAAGTATTTTACCATTTCTTATCTATTAGCATTCATAAAGTACAGCTTGTCTGTTTAAGATTTATTTGCAAGCTAAGACTTAATTGAATATTGATTGAGCATCCCATTGGAGGGAATTCATATTTTTCTTCAATCTTAATTTTATTAAACTGCCAAGTGCAAATTCTCAGCAACAGGGGGCGCTTGTGTTCGTGCACTGCACACACTAAAGAAAAAGAAGAAGAGAAGAAGAGAGATATGGGAGGAAGGGGCCATGGGACCAAGAGACGGTAATTCTGACACATGCTAACGGACAGTGCCAATTTTGGGATTACCAGGGGAAGGAGAAGGAGCAATCTACCCTTCTGTTGCTGCCAGACTGTGAGACTTTTGAATAGGATTGAGTGAGACTGCAGACGACAGACTGATGGCGATGTTAAGCTGAGTGCATTGGTGGAATGTCTATCGGCGGCAGCATGACAGCAGCTTACACCCGACAAAATAAAGGCCATTGTCAAGAAAGAGAAATTGCCAAGGAAACAGCCAAAGAGGAGAAGATCGGGAACAGAAGTTGAAATACAAGTGAAGAAGTGTGTGAACACCAGTGAGGCTTTCCAACCATGGAGACTGCCTTGTCAGACTTGGGCTCATTGCACTGGATCTGCGCCTGCATCCTGAATGACAGGCGCATGGAGAAGGCCAGTCAAACAGAAGTGGTAAGACTTCCAAGATGCTGCGTCTAACGACACAAGAGTTGAAATGTATGAAGATGTATGCAGAGGTCACTCTGTTCCTGCTTGTCAAGTGGGTGTCATCAGTTTTTCTATCTTTCAGAGAGCCAATAGGGCGCTATGGATTCTGCCACTGTGTTGTTGCCATGGAAATGCACATCCATGAATGAAAGAAAGATGCATTTGTTTTATTTCTGTCTTTCACCCGATAGCTTACTTCACATTGACTGAAGTTAAAAACAAATAATAATATTTATTTTGTTTATTTATTCGTTCATGTTTTTATCTGCACTACAAAAGTTGTACATGACCTTTTTTTCCCAAATTCAAAATTAGAAAATTGGCAAAAGAAATTACAATTGTATATGCTTTATCCTCTAGTATTATGGACCACACAAACAGTTGCACTAACTCTATTTGGGGGAGGACAAGGAAGATGAAGAAGAAATTCCAGAGTTTCCAGTCAAGTTTTTATGCAAATTGAAAATGTGCACAGACACAGGTGGGTAAAATGCTCTTAATGATAAGATCCTCTGTTCAGCATTTAATTAAACAATATTTGCAGACATCTAATCTTTCATATCTGTTGGACATTTACCAGACAAGACAGATTAGTGAGGTAATTGGGCTTCACCAAGAGATATATTAGAGTTTGTCCATGTAACAAATATAATAAATGTAACACCCTGTATGAATGACCGCAGGGAACCAAGGAAAAAAAAGATTAGCCCTAAAACTGAACCCTGTGGCACTCCATATCTTACCCAGGCTAAACAGGAAATACTCACCAACAGAAACAAAAAACATGATCTGACAGATATAAAAATCACTCCAGGGCTGTACCAACCTACTGGGTGTTTATCTAAGAGCCAAAATCTACTACCATTACTAAAACTACACCAGTGTCCTGTATCTGCATTGGATAGTCTATATCGCAGTGTTTCTAAAAACATGACCTAAACAACAATGATCTGACAAAGCCTCCTGGAGCTGTAATCAAACTGTCTTTTGACATTAACAATGATTTTGTATTGGTATGTCATCAGGAATAATCTTTTAATGCCTCTCTCAATGTTCACTTGGTATTTTTTAATAAGTCGGCTGAAGCATTAGATCTCACTGCACAGCACATCAATTATATAGCGAAAACAGCACTCAGCTTTTCAGAAATTGCATATGTTATTCTCATGGCCCAGGGCAGCAAAAATCAGTATCTGTGAAAATGAAACACTCCATTCCAAGGCTTCAGACCAGGAGGAATCAGACTCTAATCTGTGAAGAGAAAGCCATGCACAGCCTGGAGGGATACCACTGACAGTGATGACGGGACTCACTTTGTCGTCTATTACACTGTTTGTTTGAACTTTGAGATCCAAGAGAGCTTCGCTTCATAACATAGTAATGTTGTCTGTTTGACATTAAGAAATGTGCACTGCAGTTTAATAGGTCTCTAAGAATGGAGAAGAAGGGGCAAATATGAAGACTACAAATTATTTTTATAGGATGCATGGACCTCATATGCAAATTGTGAATAAAAAAAGGACAAGGGAATATTGTGAAAGAAAGAGTCATTATAATATAAACTATTATATCAACAGAATCCATAATAAGTTGAGGTGCAAAACAAACAAGCCATCTAAAACACCAAATACTACAGCTCAGACCTTTAACCTTTTGCTCTTAGTGACTTACTCTGCCGCTGATATAAAGATGTTATTGTCATACATGTCAGTGGAAATGTAAAGCTGAACTTGAGCAGCGTAACTAAAGTTAGCGCCTGTCATGGTGCGTGTGCTGCACATCAAAGTGTGTTTCTCTTCCCCCTCATGACCCTGCTACAGCAAATTATCTCATGCAGAAGGCGGTGCATTATGAGACCATCCTCTACACAAAGTTCAATGAGTCATCTTGTCAAAAGGATTGACCTGCCAATCTCCCTGGAGACTTTTCTCCCGCTCTCTGTCAAGATAATACACTATTCAAAGACACAGAGAGACAAAGTGTGCTCTGGGCTCTCAGGGATAAAACACACTATGCTAAGCTGGGCCCCTTTCCCTGCTCTTTGGAAGGGGACATAATGTGGAATATTGAATAAATAAGTTCTCCCCTTTGTCAGACTTCACCATCAAACAACTTGTCGCTGTGAATTAGAGGCAGTGTGTATTGGGACAGTGCTTTTCTAAAAGAGCACATCTGTCCTTGTGTAAGGACAATTTTGAATATCAGACAGATTACTGTATTTCACATTCACTTTTCTTATCGGTGCAATGTGACTTGACATGGCAGGTAACATAAGAGACAGGAAATCACTTACTGCAAATGAAAGCAGAGAGTACAGAATGTGCTACATGCAGCTGAGTGACAAGACAGTACAGTGGTAAGTGTGTTTATCGAAATGTGTGGTGCTTGGACTGTGTTTTCAGGGTAGACGTAGAAATGAGCAACAGTTCAGTTCATTTCTTTAAGCTGTTTCAGTCTTTGTTAGCCAATCTAATTCTAGGTCTTAGTCCTTGGGTTAAAATAACAACTAGGATTTGGATTAAAATAAATCATTAGCAGCAGTATGCATTAGTAATACCAGGGTTGTTCCTGGACAAAAATGAGATGGTGGTGGTACCGCGGGGATACTGTATGTCTGCAGGTTTACAGGAGCATCTAAATAAAACATATCATGGAAAAGTTTATTTATGTCAGTAATTTAATTCAAAAAGTGAAACTAATATATTATACTGTATAGATCCATTACACATTGTAATGATTATGGCCTACATGTTATGAAGATCTAAAATTCAGTATCTCAGAAAAATTGAATATTACAAAAAAGTTCAATTGATAAAAGCATTTTTAATATGGTGGTAATGTTGGCCTTCTGAAAAGTATGTCCATCTATATGCTCTCAATAGTTGGTTGGGGCTGTTTGACTTGAACTAGCCTACTATAAATAGACTTTTCCATGATATTCTGGTTTATTGAGATGCACCTGTAAAACGTCTCCAGGTGTAAAACTCAAGGATGTGGGACAATGAAACAGGCTATGAGTGACAGGCAAACAGACAATCATCTAACAGCTGTGTAGTTGGGTCGCAGCACCGTCTCCAGGTGTGTTTATTGACACGAGACAGGAGAGGAGATTATTAACTAAAAAGGACATGTTAGCTCGTCGGTATGGTAACAGTAACAGGTGACTGTTACTGCGCACCTGCCCCAACTCTGAAGCAGCGGCGGCATTAATGAAGCAGCGTCAGGCTGCACAACGTCATGGAAACGACCGATGGAATCGTATATCCCAGCGACCCCGGGTTTGATTCCACCAAACAGTCCCTTTACTCTGCGTCAATCCCCCCTCTCACTTTCTCTCTGTGTCCTTGTCTCTTTCCAGCTGTCCTTTCAAAATAAATCATAAAAAGTTGGTGGCCGCCACCAAATTAAAAAAAACTACACCTACAAGCATCTAACCTGGGGTCAAACACGATGAGAGTATTGGTCATACAGTAATTGAGTGGGCTTTAATAAGATTGAGGAGTATTGTTAGTTTTGTTTTACTGTTATGAAAAACATGATGTTAACAAGCTGGTTTAAGATGTTACAATAAACATGTTTGTGTCAGTAGTGGAACATTTGTGACAATGACTATGTGTAATAGCTGGGGTGTGCCTGTTTGTGTAAAAATAGTTCTTTCAATGGACATTTGAACTATTTCCATGATGGTGCAGGTCCACGTGTTGGTAAAATACTGGCAGAACCAGGGCACAAATAGGATTAATAAGCCCCAACACCACAGTATTTTATCTAACTGTGAAATACATGATTTTTTTTTTATCACATGGTGAAAACAGTGTATGCATCAGGAAATAAATCCTAGCAAATGTATAAGGGTATACCATGGACTAACCATGTACAATTGATTTTCTGTGGAAATGTTCCTGCCGAGCACAGCTCCACTCGTGAGAGCAGCAGTGCATACAAAGTGCAACCAATATGTCTCCCTGGTGTTGCATTGAGATCCACCTGTGAACAAGGGTGTCCTCATCATTAAACTGCTGCTTTCTTCTCTGGTGTACAGACTTGCTTCATCAAAACTGCACCATTATCTCTAATGATGACCACACACAGATTTTGTAAAAAAAAAAAAAAAAAAAAAAAACCATGGCAGACGTCTAACCCTCTTTAACAAATTTGCCTGTGATCAAGAACATTCTGCTCGATTCTAATGAGTCTGTGTGTGGCTACACAGAGAAGTGGCATTATTCAGAACAAAATGGACAGCAACAATAACCACACTTTAATCATTCCTGCTAATGTAATCCGTTTCACAAAAGGAGACGGGAGCGAGACGCCGCCGGGGGTCAAGCAGCCTCCCGGGGGCTGAGAGAGACCGGGACACACCGACAGTTATAAAGAGGACGGAGCTAACGGGAGTGAGAGAGGGAGGGAGGGAGAGGGAGCCAGTGATGCACCTGGACACCAGATGGTTCATCAGCAGGTCTCTCTTTGTCCTCATTGACAGGAAATGGATCGCTGAGGGCCAGACTGTTACCTAATTACTACAGGACCACAGACACACACACACACACACACACTGAAATGCAAACACACAGAGAAAAATGTACAGTCACACATGCCTGTACACACACACCTAAGTCACACCACTTAGAACACCTGCACCTGGATGTACTGTATAACCAAACACACACACACACACAGGCTGTCAAATAGGCCACTCTCTTGCTTTCCTTTTCCCTTTTTCCCAGAGTGCATTTCAGCACTGGAACTGTCAGATGGCTCTTTACTTCCGACTGTCCCAGCGTGCCCTGCCAGGGCCTCCCGGCACACACTGTGACAGCACCGTTTACATGCAAGCACACACACAGTACAGCTATTTACTGTGTGTGTCAGGAGTTTTTCAGTTCACCTCTTACTCAAACATACTCTCATTGGCTGCACTTCAACATTTCTTATTGCTTTCAGCATTGAATAGCTTTTTACTGTATCATCCTATTCCAGCTCCCCCCTCTCCTTTTCTGTGACTCTCTCCCTCTCTCACACACACAAATGTAATCAAACACAAACCTTCAGTATCTTTAAAGAGCGTCTCACAGCGCCACTGACGTACCTCAACAGTCAGCCTGTCGGACACGGTGTCAGTCCATCATCTCTGTAATTAGACAATCAGCTGCCCGCCTGCGCTGCACAGAAACACTAGTCACAGGGGAAAGGTCGGCTGAGGGAGAGGGAGAGGGAGGGGGAGGGGGAGGGGGAAGTGGGGAGTGAGGGTCGAGCACATACTGTAGGTTGCTTCACACTGAGTTCATCTGAGCATCTGTTGATTTCACAGGATAACGATGAGATCTGTCTCTGCAGTCAGATTTGCAGCCAAATTGCCTCCAAAACTTCAAGAAGAAGAAAAGTTATTAAAAACTATAAATGTTGAAGCACCTCTACTTGCACTGTTCCTTTTTGTTTCGTGATCAAAAGTTTCAAAAGCCGTTTTCAGTTCACAGTATCATTGATGTTTCACTCCTATACAGTAGGTTCATGTGTGGTCACCTATATATCACCACTGCAATATCTCAATGTTCAGTATAAAGAAAGTAGAGCAAGCTGAAGAGAAAAACTGCTTTGAAATTCATTTTGAATTGACATGTGCAAGACATTTAGGTCTCAACCTCGTGACAATACAGAAGGCAGCTGATGTATATTTACTCGGCTGCTATATATAAACAGGTTTCCAAAGTTAGTTCAAGGCGTTCTATCAATGTCTCATATCGAAAATGCACTGGAAAGTAGAGACGGAAGGATGAAGGGAGAGGCAGGGGAGAGGAAGACTTCACTGTACTGGAAGAGAAGAGAAGAGAAGAGAAGAGAAGAGAAGAGAAGAGAAGAGAAGAGAAGAGAAATACAATAGTATCAGGCTTTTTCATTACTTAACAAAGAGCATAACTAAAGAGTACAAAACAGAAAACATAATAACATGGATTTCATTTTGTTTTGTTAATTAAAAGAGATCTTGTATCGATTCCACCTCACAAAGAAAACAGAACAAAGCAGAATAGAAAAGAGCAGCAAACAATCAGTGTCCTCAGTTGAACAGCTGGAGTGGTGACGTGACTCAGCAGCCTCTCAACTGTGACAGGAGCATCTCTCAACAAACAGCCCAGGATTTCATGGTGATGCAGCTATACTATATTCTGTGTGTGTTAGTGATGTGGGGATCGGCTCTGATGTCATTTAAATAATCCACACGCCACCCACCCGAACTAAGTACTTTCCACGATTTAGAGACCTGCACCCTATCACACATTACCATTATATCTCAGTGGGTTGATGTGGTAACATTGCACTGAAATAGGCTGGTTTTAAAATAAGATTTAAAGGTTGTTGTTTTTTTTGGCAAGTTGAAAATGTTATCAGCAGGCATTTCCACAATAACATGAACACTGTGTTTTAAGTGGGAGAAAAAAAACAACGAATATGCTTTTTAAATCGGTGCGTGTGAGTGCATGAGATAGCCTCTTAATGTCAGACTGGCTTCATGATCCCTATGGTCATGCTTTGGTTAATTAAACCAGCACCACAGAATTTTGAAAGAAGCAAACAAGCACAGTCCGTTTCTTAATCTCTTGATAAACTTGATTTGTGGACAGGTGAACATGTGAGTCATATTTCTACGCTGGACTACTAGAGGTCAAAAGGGCACTTTTCATTTGTTAAGACAGGTTTTGATGGGTGTTGATGCATTTGAACAAAAGGCTTTCCAAGTAGACCAACATCCACTAGGACGAGGATAAACCTATTGAAAACATTTCTTCTGATCTGGTGGATACTCCATTGGTATAGAATTACGGTAACACTATAAAGCTTAGATGTCTTGACTTTTAGTTTCTTCCATTAAACCATCTAAAATGCCCTTAGAGGCCATTAGAAAGCTTTTTATTTTAAATCAAGACAGTGCTCATATAAACCTAATGACATTAGGCTTTTTCTTTATAACTTGGGAAAATTTGCTCTACAGGTAAAGAAGCTGTTCACGGGATGACAAGAAAATTGGACGTAATGTGTAATAGGTTAGGTGCCCTTTCCTCTATACAGTAGATGACTTGTCTTTTTCTTTTTTTTTCTTTTCACTGTGTCTGAATTGAAACCAGTTTGTAGTCATGCAATCACCATGACGATGAGGGTATGGAGGACAAAAATCCGTCAAGACAATATCCACACAGACATCTTTTCAACAGGCCTTGGTGTGAGGCAGAGTCCATTTGAAAAACAAAAAACAAAAACTCAAACTCATTGACACTCGTACAAAAGACTTTGTACAACAAAACATTGACACTCTTACACAAGAGTAACCAGTTGCCGGAGCGTTGATGCCAGCTTTTGGCCTGGTGAAAGTGTAAAATTCCCAACCCCTGCCAGAGCCGTCCTGCCAAAACACAATCCCATTAGCGTGACATCTCTAAAGTGCATTTTGCTCATTGGCACAAAAGATCCAAAATGTCAAGTCTCCTGTCGCTGTTGTAATAAGCCTCTCGGTTGCCAACTGGCTGCCGTGCCTCACGAGTGGCGCGCAGTTTCAGCACCAGCTGTGCAGCATTAGTGTTTGCAGCAATATCTGTGTTTCACCAGCAGGGGTGTGGCAGGCAATTAAGGGCATGGGTAGAGGACAGTGGCTCTCCTGATCAACACCATTATCGTGAATCTCATCAGTCCTGTTCGTCTTTTACACCACCAGGGACCCTCAACCCCTCGGAGTCCCCTGATTACTAAAACTCACATTAGTCCTGGCTGGGGAGTAAGCCAAGAAGTCAGTCAGAAGTTCATATCAGAGCAATATTAAATTGAAAACACGAACGGGTGAATCACTCTAAAACTGAGCCAATACTGCAAGGTCGACAGCTATAAATGCAGACTGCACAGTAGTTTTAACCCTAGTCCTTTCTGTGTTTGCATCTTTCACACTGATGCATCTTTTGTACTTTTGCAATGATGATTCAACCAGGAGAGATTTATGCTAATGGATCCAGATGTGAGTTACATAACAGACGACATCTTGATCAAGATGTGGCCAAACAGCTTCCTCTTCTTCTTAACAGCATCATATTGCTGTTCCAAACTATCCACCTCTAATGGACAACTCTTACCTCTTAGCTGCAACTTTTTGGGAGGGGTAAGGGGAAAATTTGCACCCTCTGCCTGTACATCCATGGTTATAATCCAGAAATAAACCATAATATGGGACTAGATCAAGTTATAAGGAATCTATTTTTCGAATGTCCTACTCAGATTATAACGTTTTTTCAGAGTTAGGGCCCCGAGAGAAAGGAGTGGGATTTTGGATGCAACCTAAACAAAACCAGCACCAAAAAAGACTGAAAATAATTTAAAGAGACAGTAAATCCATTCCAGTCTAGACACTGATAATCTCTACAGCCCAGACCAACACTGCTTGAGCCATAGCCCAAGTCTCTGCCTTTTCCACAATCAAAACACTGAATCTCTAACAGTTTCACAGCCGCAGAAGCTCGATCTTGGAGGATCTGCATCTCCTCCGGAGCTCGCTGACAGAGGCATCATCAGCACTTGAAGCGATTTCCAGCCAATGGGCGGCCACGATCTGACGGTGGTCAGCGCATGCCGCCTGGAGTGGACCGGAGGGCGGCGCACTTCCAACAATGGCCTGGAGGAAAGCCAAGCGTTGCCACGGTGACAGAGCTGCAAAGAAAATCTCTTTGTATTGTTACCAAGGCAACGACTGTGGATGGGTGGGGAGGAAGGGAAGGAAGGATGGATGGATGGAAAGAGGAGAGAGTTGGTGAGGGGAGGAGGGAGAATAAAAGAAAGGGCAATTGGGCAGAAGAGGGAGAGTGAAAAAATAAGAGAATGAGGCGGAGGAGAGGAGAGGAGAGGAGAGAGGGAGATGGGCTGTTGTTTGAGGTGCAGAGTTATGAGCCCGGGCTTTATTATTCCCTCCATCTCTGCCTTGTTTATGCTGGATGATTCTCGACTGCGTGGGAGAATTTACAGTTTGCTGTAACCTCATCCCAAACAAAGTTACTCAGCAGATTCTTTTGAGCCAAATGGATGCAGCAGCGCTTCTCTGGGAAGGCAGCTCACACAGGACACAATAAGTCAACGCTTCCTTTACCGACTGCACGCCTACCGTCTACAGAAATCTCCCTGTCTACGTCTGCCTCTCTCTACCTCTCTCCTGCACTCCTTCTCCTCCAAAAGCCTCTCTGTGTTTTCTCTCCCTCCTCTTCCTATGAGAACTGAATCCAAGATTTTTGAGAGTTCGAATTGTGACTTAAAAACATTTACTGGAGTCATTTTGCTAACTTTTGAACTGTCTTGCTCCAGGGCTTCGCTAATTCCCACTGTGTTTGAATTGATTGCATAAATCAAGCAGGGAAGACTAACACAGTAGACATGTTTCTTCTCAGCATTTCTGGATTAAGCGTATGAGAGTGAATGTGAAAAAAAAACACACTAATCTAAGTGGCCCTACTGCAGCGCTATCTCCACTATAATAAATATAATGAATAATGTAATAATGTGACTTTCTTAAGAGGCCAGAAAAGTGTAAGTTGACAGAAAGACTTGACAGAGAGAGGATGAATGACTTTATTTCAATATGCTCTTGGTTACATTTGGGTTATGTATGCAGATTTATGCAACCCTCCCGTTTTCAGGCTGCTCGTTACTCAAAGCAACTGGAAATTTCTCATCAGTTTCTCCCCCAATTCTACACTTCACACGCAGCTCCACACATTTTAATGTGCGTCAGGGAGGGAGATTAGAGGGAAATTGAATCAAATCAAATCCCCCGAAATTGCACGGAGCTCAGTGGAAAGGTATCTGTTATCTAACGCCAGCATTGCATCTCATCTCATCTCTCCCCACTGCCTGGAGACAATCAGCCACTTGGCGAAGGGGAGAACAGACGACTTCAGCTCAGCACAGACTTTATGCTAAAATCTCCCATGGTGGTGCAAACTTGGTCAGACTTCACCTTGTGCACATCAAGTGTTTTTTTTTCTCTCTCTCCCTCTCAACAAAATCAGGCAGTTGGAGTGACAGCAAATGAGCACAGTGGGGCGGCGGAGGAAAGAGGAAGCTGCGCGCTCTCCGCCTTGGTCTTAATTGATATTCCAGCCGAGGAGTCGGAATATTCAAATGTCAGTAAAGCTCCCGTTATCTCACTTGGGAGTCGGCAGAGATTAGGGGATAGGTGAACGGGGGGCACCGGGAGGTATCACACTGCTTAAGCTACACATATGCAAGCACACAAGCAAACACACAGATTTGCACATGTGCACTCGTGCGTATACTATCATAAAAATACACGCGCACAGGCGGTCCAACTCACACACACCTCACACCTCTGTCAGATCTTATACCAGAGCTGAACACACATGCTTGTTTTGTCACTCGATGATGCGCACACGTACACACACACACACACCTTGCCACAGTTTTCTCATTGCATGTTTGTGCTAGCGGGGAGGTTGGTGAGTGAAGGCTATTAGCTCAGCTAAGTCTCTTCTGCTGTCTGTTCGGGCTCAGCTACAAAGACGGATCACAGTTTCAGATCAATACTGCTGTGGCCAGATCCTGGCTCTGACACACAGAGGAGTGTGTATTATTAACCTACGGCTAATGCCAAATCACCAGTTTTTCCTCTCTCACACACAAAGACACACAGACACAAAACTAACTTATTACAAAATAATATATCACACATATTTCTCCAAATTCCGGAACTCCAAATGTCTTTCATATGTTTTCGCCCAAGCTTTTTGTACCTGATGGTAGTTATAAGGGGAAGTAGTACACAGATGAGTCCGAAAATACGGTTCTCAAACAACAGGCTTATATATCATTTCACTTTCAGCAGTGTTATCCCTTTTTGTAATAATCAATGCTACATGTCACAACCAGATACTTGTCTATTTGCTCAGAGCCCCAGCCATTGTTACTGTACATTTACAAGACAATACAACCCTCTGGCCGAGCTAGTTGGCACAGAAACATCAGTAGAAGATATTGATAAAATGATAATTAAAATTTGTTAACACTGATGTTGCAGGAAACAGCTCTTGGCACAAAGTGTGATGCTGGTTTCTAAGTAAACAAACGTTAATGCTAATGTAGAGATATGCAGCGATAGCAAATCATGAAACTAGATTACAGTGAAAAGGGGGGTGAACAAGAGCCCACATCCTCTAGTCGGAGGGTTAGGGTTAAAAACATTTAAATATTATCTATAATTTTATAATTATCTCATATATAATTTCTGGTACTCCCTCTGCCATAATAAAAGTGTACTGCAATATAATACAATTGACACTTTTATCCCAGTTTTCTTGCCTTTTCTTGCCTTGTTACCAAGTTGAAGTTTAATGTGCTGTGTAATAGGTGCTCACTAAGTAAAAAAAAAAGATTTTAATCTAATTTAAGTCAGGGTCCCGCTTTAACAGAAGAATATTACTCTCTAAACTCCTGTCCCCTTACCTTGTTCTCACATTTGGCTCTCACTCAACACTCTCACACAACCACACACTGTGGCCATTGGAGGCCCATTCTGCTGTGGAGTCTGTGGAGCTGATCCAGAAAACAGCTTAGATATTTACATGGTTTTTCCACTGAGACTAAATGAGAAAACAATTAAGGCACAAATAATCACATACACACTGATATGCCTTCATATAGCGCACACACACACACTCCAGGCCTCCCACTATCAATGTGCTACAAGAACCAAAGGTTTATTTCACAGCTGACATTGCTCCCCCACCTCCTGGCTTCACTATAGGCAAAACACACACACGCACACACACACACCACTGATACTGTACTTCATGTGTGTACATGCAAGGACAATACAAGAGATGTATAAAGGGCTCTTTTTATGAAAGCATGCAGATTTCCATTCTGAATTTAATTATTAAATGCATGCCAGAAGCTACAATAGTATGGTTCTTCTTACATGCATGTTTGTATAGGTGGTTTCTACTTCTGCACATTCCTGCATATTTTAACTTGCAGAAAAAGGCATTTATCAGCCCCAGGGGAGAAATGTGTAACAAAAGAAAGTTATGTGCAGTATGTAAAGTATGTCATTTTAGATTTCTCTAGGTTCAACAACTCTTAGTTCATCTCTGCCACTATTTCTACCTGGTACGTAAGCGTTCAACACGCTTGTGTTCCTCTTACACAGAAAAACGCTTCAGCTCCCCTGTGTCTGATTTTTGATTTTTGTCCCAGAAATGACTGGTTTGTTTCATCCGTTACATGTTGAGAGCAGATATCGTTGCTACTTATTTAGCAATAAGACCACTTCAGTTATAATCAGGGAAGGATTGTGGTTTGGGTTAAATGTTAATGAAGTAAACAAGTTCTTACTTTTGCCTGAAGTCACTATTGACATTTCCATGCCCTGAATCTTCTTGAGTACCTGCACGTTGAAGACAAAAAAAAAAACAGAAATAAATGTTGTATTTTAGTCACAAATTGCACAGTGGGTAATATCATATAGACGGGTGATCAAGGCAATGCATCTTAGGGAGGTTTTGGGCCGCCACATGTGCCCATAACAACTTAATTGCCCATTAGTATTGAGTCCATAAGTGTCGGTTCTTCCAAAAGATCTTCCTTCAAGTGGTGTTTTGATGAAGGTGGTGAGCTAACGTTGGCCCCAAATCCCCCATAGGTTTTCAATTGAGGAGGTCAGGTGAACGACTGACTGTTTCTCACCTAATAGTCTACTTGCCAACAATGAGTACCCGGAAATGTTGAGTACCCCAAAGTTTTATGTTAGAAATAGATAGTATGGGTCCCCAGTATTCAGAAACTGCCGGATGCTAACTTATATATATTGGGCAATTAGCAGAATTGACATAATTAGCATAAATTAGCATAATTTCCTATATGGGCAATATTTCAACAAAATTGACTTGGCTGATCTGGGTAATATTGGAGTGGTTTTAGGGGTTATTGATGATGCTGATTCCATTTCTGACATTTTCAAAATCCAAAATGGCCGTCTAAACCGGTGACCAGATTTTGAAATCCATCAAAATCGGCCCACTGGCGGTTAAAATCTGGTCACTTCCGGTTTAGACAGCCATTTTGAATTTTGAAAATGTCAGAAATGGAATCAGCATCATCAATAACCCCTCAAACCACTCCAATATTGCCCAGATCAGCCAAGTCAATTTTGTTGAAATATTGCCCATATAGGAAATTATGCTAATTTATGCTAATTATGTCAGTTATGCTAATTGCCCAATATATATAAGTTAGCATCCGGCAGTTTCTGAATACTGGGGACCCATACTATCTATTTCTAACATAAAACTTTGGGGTACTCAACATTTCCGGGTTCACAATGGGGCCCTATGGGCTGGCAAGTAGACTATAATGTTTTAGGCGTTGCCTCAATTCGGTAGTTGAATTTTAGCAAATAAATTACTGCATATACATTTAAAATGAAAATGTTTTTCAATGTTTTGATTAACATTGGTGAATTGATGGTACATTTCATGGAGCCAAAAAATCGATGTTTTAAATTGTGCTGACAGATGTAACTTTTACAATCAAGAGTTTTATTGCCAAACTGCAAAAAAATGTTGATACTGAGGTCAGTTACTGAAATGTTTGTAACAATTATAGATACTGCAAATATTTTTGTAAAATCTTCATCTTTTTGCAGCATAGTTGAAATTCCTCCAGGAAAGTCTGCACCTTGACAAACAAGTGAAAGGGAAAATATGCTTTTGTAATTTGTGTGAACTGACCCTCCTTAGAGAAACCTGAATATTTCCTTTTGGCAGCAAAATTAGTGCTGATGCTGAAAATCTTAGCTCATTATATTAGTGGTGTTTCTTTCATCAAGATCAAGACATCTCTGGTTTAAATAGCTACTTGAACAGAGTTGCTGTGGTGTCTCACCATCTGTCTTCAGTATATTCCATTGCAAAATGGCACCAAATAAGCCCAAGCAAGAGGGGATGACCAGGGGAGGTTGTGTTTCTTGTTAAAGGTGTGAAGACTGGAGCACCCAGGAGTTACCAAGTGGCAACTCACAATGACAGGAGCTACGACCTGTTCAAGAATCTGGAAAGAAAGAAGGAAAAAAAACATGAGTGACATTCAACACAGAGTCTGACAGAGAAATATCTGAGTTCCTCTTTGGTGTGAGGAAGTCACAACGAGACTACATTGTTGGCCTGTTTTAATGAGCTTTGCCAGTAGCCCAGGGTAAAAGAGCAGTTGGATCCAGTGATAATGAGAAGCATAATGCTGCTCCCGCTGCCTCCTCATGCCCTCCGTTAAAATGGGACCTGGTAGTCAGCTTCGCTTGGAATTACATTTAAAAGGAAGGCCTGAGCTCGCAACAGTTTGGTGAGACGAAGAGCATTAAAAACTGTGACGAGAGGCACAACAACAAGGTTCGATGGAATTATGTGGTATATATATATATGAAGCGCCTCATTTTGATATCTTTGCGTCAAATCCCCTCAGGATAACTATCGTCATCCGTTTCATCTTCGCGGCCGATTTTTATCTTTGAACAAAGAATTTGAGTTTACTCTCTCTTGATCTTCTGTAGTCTGCATGCAGGGCTCGTGTCGCTCCTGTTAGGTAATTACTCGTAGTTGTCTCTCTCCGTCATCCACTTTCTCACAAACTCAGTAATTAACGGACTGATAAGGGAGATTCTCCGCTGTGTCGTGAGTCAACTGTCTTTATCTGATATGATTAAATTTCAGCCATGGTACGAGATGTGCAGAACGTCAGCCCTGTACTGATGTAAGATTACTTTGCTGGTTTATTTAAAACGACAGTTCACTACAACTTACTGGCAAGGATTCATTGATAGTTCCTTGTCCATTGGTAAAATTTGGATGCCTGTGAGAGAGGCACAAATATACACAATTGTAAACAACATGTGATTGCCTTCACCTCAGCTATCAAGTAAGAAGTGTAGGCTACAATTAATATTACTTGATTTTATGGCAACTGGGGTTTACGCAACACCTTATGAAGGGTAATATGGTGGATTTGTTAGTTGCCCAGCAGCCATGGAGCGACATAAGCCATTAGCATTTATTTTTAATAGTGTTTTTGTTCATTTGGGTAATGTGAGTTCAATATTAGCTTTACTTGTAGCTTCTCGGATGAAATATCTGGCTACGCTATTCACCAGCTTATGCCTGGCACTTAGAGTATAATCTGTTTATTGAAGGAAAATAATACCTGCTGAAACTGGGAACAAGGTTGATGAACGTGATGAGACTGAACCCTCACACAGTAAACCAAGATAATTGGCTGAAATAGGCTGAAACGTTGATTAGAGCTGCAGAGAATGGTGATTTATTTTCTGTGGATTTGCAATACAAACACCACCTTTCACATGACACAAACAGTTCATCTGCTGTTAATCAGAAAATGTTAATTGGGCTTCACTTTGTTTTGCTTTTGGTTCGTTAATACTGAAACTGTAAAGTCAAGTGAATCAGAATGTCACCTGGATCAGACATTCAACGACTTGTCATCCTGACTGTACTTTGCTGCAATTAACAACTTGTATTGTTAAAAACCATTTTAACTTGGATGTCACTGCACTCATTAGAAATCAGTGGACGGAGTAAACGAAGCAGTCTTAAAATGGTCAAAAGGCAGCAGTGGAGTGTGTAGTGACGACTGTCAGGCTTAGGGAAAGGAAGAAAAGAAAAAAAAGACTGAAAGAGGCAGGTTCATTAGAAAAAACTTTAAAACAAGAGAGACAGGGTGAAATCCTCTTCAAGACAAAGAGAAATCAGTACATTGTAGAGTACAATCAGTACATTATAGACTGAGAAGTGGTGGGCAAGAAGCTTATTACACCCTGTAGTTATACTTAAACTTTAACAATTTTATTTACCAGTGTAGAAGAACAACCTTCTCAAACAGCTGAAATCAACTCTGTAGCTGGTTAGCATGTTCACTGTAACTTTTTGGAGACTATGAATGCTGTCAACACTGGTTGTGTAGCAAAAACAGACCTTACATAGCTGCTTTAATGAAAACAGATAAAGATAGACAGCAGGTGCCGTTGGCGTTGAATGAAGAAACAGCTGAATAAATGCAATAAGTTCAGACTTAATTTTGTTCCTCTCAGCTCACTGTGCTGGCCAACACTTGTCAACATCTCTCCCCTCACAGCCACATGCTCAATGAAATTTTCCCTTATTGCATTTAAATAGTTTGGAATATTTTCTAGAAGAGGACACTGGCTGTTATTTGCTGCCACCTGAGCCCAAAAGAGCGAATGCTGTCATATGGACATTATACCCTCATTAAATCCACACTTACCTGCCTGCTAATTTCATTTTATATCACTTTCTATCTCCCTCTCTCAGGTCCGTCCTGCTCTGGGCGAGCTGCCAGTGCTCACAGATGGCATTAGAGTCTTGCAACTAGTGAAATGTGAATTCCAGTTTGCGGCCTAACTGCTATCTGAGCTGCCTCGCTGGGCCTCAAAGACTTGTTGACTCAGAGTAAGAAGAGCTACAGGTCCACTGAGCTCATGCAAAAGAATGTTTCCCGTGTTTTATGAACTTTTCCTTTTTTCACCCCAAAGCCCTAAATGCTAATCTTTGAATGTATAATTGGTAATCACTTTACTGACATAGACAGGTGAATCTACAAAGGGGACACCTGCTGCAGAGTCAGACGGACCAGAAAAACTTTCAGCGATTCATTTATGAAGAGTCACCGTCTCGTGTACTACAAAAAAACAGCAAGTTATTTCAGCACAGAGGCCATGCAGGTAGCTCAGAGAGTGTGATATGTCCTTATTAAATAATTCAGCATTTAAGTACAACCTTTTCAGCCACTCGTCTCACAAACTGCCATTGGCATTTATCTAGTACCTCTAAGAGACTGAGCCAATAAATCCATGGAATAAATCCATGCAGACCCACAGACATACAATTACAGAAACTATGGTTAGTGGAATCACATCATACAAACTCTGGACAAGTTACTAGAAAACTGATTATTAGACATTGAGTAACAAACACTGACCTGGCAGCCATTAACATTTAAAAGACAAACCTTAAACACCAAGATATTTACAGATGTAACAACATCCATTCTTGTTATCTGTCATTTTATTTTGTGAAGAGCAGCAAAGTTTTATCAAACAGTTCTGGTTTCATTTCATGATTCACTGCTGACTCATTTGTTTTCACTCTGTGTGCGTCGTACAGTTAGAGCTCCGAGGACAAAATCAAGAGGGTAATTTCTGCACATTGTTGTGAAAAGTGAGTCAAGGCAGTTGGAGAAGTCTATGACTGCTGTGGCTGCCAGGCACAAACCGCCAGTCGGTGCTCCTCGCTCCTTCTCGTAGGTGAGAAGGGGGCTGTTTGTGCCTCCTGAGCCATGTGATTGGCTACTTGTCGTTTATCCCCCCTCTATCTCTGCCTTGTTAATGCCTGTTTTTTGTGCGGCTGCGTGGGTGAGTTTACAGTTTGCTGCAGCCTCATGCACGAAAGTTACTCTGCAGGAATCTGAAAAAAATCTTAGCAGCAGTGCATCCAGAAAGAAACAAGCGTGTCCTTTTTCCTCTCTCTGATTCAGCGTGTGTTTGCAAGCTGGATGGAAGATTATGTGAGATGTTTGCTAATGTGTATTATTAGTGTGAGAGGCTGAATTTGTTTAGCTTGTTTCTCTGAGGAGGATGTGTGTGTTTTTGCAGTGTGAGACAGCGTCACATAAATTCACCTCAGAGATTTTGTTTTTTTTATCATTGTAGCAGCTCATCGATTGCCAGCAACAAAACCACACCACTTCAAATTATAGCCTCTGCTCCAATACACACAACCTGTCACTATGGCAACACACCTGGATAATTTCAGGTGCTCAGCGGCTTAGCAAAAGACCCACAGATTGGGAACGGCGTAATATAGTGGTGAGGCAGGTGGACCACAGCACAGAGCCAATCAGGCAGAAAGCACACTCACACACAAACATCCCAGTGCACATGCCAACACAGTGAATTCAGACAACTCAGTCCTAATCAATTCAAGAAAAAAAATCTAATATTAACCTTGTGGATTTGTTGAAAGACACTGAAAGAATGTGCAGCCTCTCTCTTCTCTTCTCCCTCCCTCTAAGTGAGAATGTTTATTGATCCTTCACAGCACTGTTAGGATTTAGAGGGGATGGGTCAGCTAACAGTGGGAGAGATAAGTTGGCTTTTCACTTTTGGTGGAAATGGAGCTGAAATTACTCTTTTGAACTTTGGTCCGACTGCAGTTCTCCTCTCGTTGGGATCTCCTGCTGGCTCCACGCGCCCTCTGCCTCAGCACTGATTGCAAACCGAGGTCGTCCAGTGGCGCATCAGATCCATCCAACAATATTCCCTTGGGCATGCTGCAAAACTATCTCACATATGGCTTTTATTATCTTTACGTGCAACTTGAATGATTTAGCCTACAGCTCATGCATATTATTACATAACATAAGTAGGTTAAGTGTTGTGTTCTGCTGCAGCTGATCGGGGCTTCAGCCCAATGAGCAAACAATTCAAGGTCAGACTCCTCAACATCAGCAAACATTCCCTCCTCGCAACATTTAAACCTGTTATCCTTCTGCCTTTTTTCATGTTGTGCTAATCTCAGATCACAGATAAGACTACACAGATATACACGCCGTAACATCGTATATGATAAATAACGTTAAGTACCGCTCTATTGATTGCTTTCTTGCCGGCTTCGATGTAAACATATGCACATGGCCAGGAGGAGGGTTAGCAAAACAGCGGAAAAGCAACCGGACTTGCGTAGTTTCCCTTTAAAAGTTAGGATACACACCCAGTCTATTTGACCTTTGCCAAACTTTATGGAAGTGCAAACTGTAGCCCTGTCGTGGAATAACTGACAAATTAAAGGCAAAGGCATCTTGTGTAAAAACGTCTTTAGCTAAAATCAGTATGAGCCAAGCAGCAACCTACCTACTGTACCTAAGCAGAAAAATTCACTGAATGCTAAAAACAGCACTTTGAATAACCACTTGAGGCAGATGTGAGTCAATCCTCATGGGCTCCCATGTTAAAATGTCAAGCTTTACAGCAGAATAATTCACTACCTGGTACAAATGCATCTGCTCAAATTTTATTCACACTTTATACTCTGAATAATTGAGGGTGTTGCAGCATTGAGTCCTGTGTGTTCCTGCCACAAGCCAGCCCATCACCTCCATGCACACCACACTCCTTTGCCCATTTTTTGGATTAGCCAGGGGTTGGCCAGGCGCTTACACTGCCAGGATGACAGCAAGCAGCCCAGTATGAGCTTTATTTACAGCCTATTGGCCTGAGGTGTTCAGCTAAATAGAGTCATTGGTAGATGGGATTTTCCAATTTTACTCATTAATTTATTCATATTAAGGTCCATTTTATTGATATGTAGTATTTCTTCCAGATTCTGCATTAAAGCCCAACACCACTATCTGCATTGCATTTACATTTATGTTAGCTACTCTCCTCATCAGCACAGTTCCAAAGCAGTCAACATTTGACACAGTACGCCATCCGAATTAACCAAGTCAACCGCGGAAGATTACTGTGCATCTTTGCTTTACGTACTATGCCTTAATAAAGACTGAAATTATTCTGAGCAATTAGTGGCAACGTTCCAGTGACACATACACGCACGCTTCCACTGAACTAGAAATGAACGCAAGTCTTCAAAAGCATTACATCTGTTCTACAGTGAGAGATTATCTCCCTTTTTTCAGGATACAGATTTATGAATTAGAGCCAATAACGCTTTGATCAATGGGAAAATATAACAGCCCGATTTTCCAGCCACTGAAAAACATCACCATATGTCAGTGTCATGGTACATTTTGTAATTCCCTGGCTCTGAAAACAGGGGAGGAGAAAACATTTGTTTGGTGTTGTTAAATCACCTATCGAAAGGCTTGTGGAGGAGGTTTCGAATTCATAAAACTGAAATACGCAAAATAATTTATAATCTCTGCCAAGTATGCTGATAAGTAAATAAGGATGCAGATTGGCAGACACACACAGCTGCACGCACACACACCCATACACACACACACAATTATTATTTACATATTTCTATAGACAGAGTGCAGGTTTTAACCTCTAATTTGGGTTTTAATAATTCATTTTTTCAGGCACCCAAACAAAGAATTAAACTATCAAAGCATAAATAATCATAGAGTCTCTTCAGATGAGTCGATTCTTGTGTTTGTTGCTTCTCCAACAGGTAAAATAAAGTGAGCAATAACTATTTATCCAAATAAACTGAAATCTCTAGACTTTTTTTAGAGAGTTATCTGCATTCATCCATACCATGCAGACACAATGCAAACAGAAAAAAGAGCTTAATGCTTGATTATTGTGCAATGCTGAAAGGAGTTAACAGTACCAGGCGTTACAGGAAAAGCCCAAAGATACATTTTTGTCAAGTCAAGTAAAATATGAATTATATTAGAAAACTTCATGTTGCCACATCTGCAACAGTGTGTGGGTTGATGGGTGCCCTGAGATTTTCCATGTTGTAACCAAACAAAATGTAAAACAGACTTGAGCTACAGTGAAAAGAAATGTAAACATGCTACAAATAACAAAACTGCATCAGGATTAAATAATCAAATACAACAGTGTGTTCAAAAAGCCTAATTAATCTTAAAAACACAGCAGCACTTGGATGTTCCTTTGCATGTACATGTTTGTCTGTTGAGAATTTGATAAATGCTTTAAAATGATCCTGTTTCTGTTCCAGCTGCAGTTTATGAAACTGGGACATGAGTTTGTTTTTCCCCCACAGCTCTGCAGGCCATCGGCCAAACACTGTGGTCATTCACACATGGACACTAAGTGCATCTCTACCTCTATCCAACATGGGCTTTCATGCACATTACATACACACAATTTGAACATTAAAAATGGAGTGGATAAAAGTTCTGACGCTTCGCTGAGGTGGGAATTGATGCATCAGGTTCAAAGTAAACACACAAGTTTATATTGTGGCATACATGAAGCATGTGATTAATTTGTCATTGAAGACAAAAGTGGCAGCAGCAATTACAGTCCAGAAAAATACTGTGCTTAAATCAACCACAAACAGAATGTTTCATGGTTTAAGATCAGGTGAGGGTTTTTCATTTGCACCACATCACTGCACCATTTTCCTCTGCACTGGATAATTAGCACGTCCAGCTTTTAATGTTACTGCGCTTAACTCCAACTGATGTTCACGTAATGCATTTGAGGTGAATGAATGTGCTTTCCCCTCAAATACATTATGTAAACATCAGTTCAGTAGCACTATACAGTACTCCAGACACCAGGTACAGCACAGCGTTGAATAGAATTTACTGGACATGGTGCATTAAATTTTATTTAGAACTTTGAAATAACGGCAGATCTGAACTACAACAAGTAGTATGAAATACATTTTCTCTTGTCTTGATGCTGTGGGTATTTTATAGCACACTGAAAGGGACATCTAAATCGTTCTAAGTTGCTCAAGAGCATGGCTTTAACCACTCTTTCTACGTATGTTAATAGTTCACATGTAATTCAGAAAGACATTTCATTCAGCCAGATAACCTTGGTTGATTACAGCCTCCTTTGTTCATTGCATCATTTCTATTAGGGCTGCCCCCGACCAAAGATTTTCTTGGTGGACCAATAATAGTCATTTAGGGCGATTAGTCGACTAATCAATCGAAAACAGCAGTGATCCGTGCTTTCACGTCGGAGTCTCCAAACCAGAAACGTCTGTTACAACATCGGAAAAAGTCACATTTGACAAAAAAGAAACAAAAATAAGGACCTGCCATGCCGTGTAAAAAAAAAACTGATAGCGAGTGAGTGTCACGACTTCCTGTATCTGACCTTTCAAATTAAAAGCCCTATAGCCTTTACAGTTCAGTCATATTGATTTTGACCTAATTTTGACAAGACACGGCTCCAAAAGTTTTGGTTCTTTTTCCTGCAACAAATCGACCAATGGAATTTTGGTCGACTAAGGTTTGGTCGACTATTTGGGGGCAGCCCTAATTTCTATATTAATCAGGTCAGTACATGTCCAAGCTCATTACAAATCAAGAACCTGCGCACAGGTCAAATCACATACTTCCGTACTCCCACTTGTTGTTTTGAATGCAGAATTGTTACATTAACAAGTACGGCAACATGCAACACATATAAGTTTTTGCACCTGCCGTGATGCCATCTGGTCTATGTAACAGAAGGGGAGGGAACACCAAAGTAATGCAACTAGTAATGTAACTTGAGAAAGCAGTGAGTGAATGAGGACACAATGATGTTTGATGTTATACTACACGGCCCTGTCAGAATTCACGCACTACATCAGTGAGAGCACAGTATACTTCCTGTAAACTGAAGTGTCCCATTTGAGACAAAGCATGAATCTTTTTATTTTAGTGCATACAAGGAGATATGAGTTTGTGCCGCGGCAGCTTTGACACAGACAACTGAGATTAAAGAGATTCATAGTGAAGGTTAGAAAAGATTTCTTAACGCCAACATCACGGTTACTCCAACAAGTGGATATCCTTCACTGTCACAGACTATAAAACGTGCTGTTGATCAGTCTTCCACATGTAACTCTTTGATACTGAAGACATGACAGGGGAAAGTTTTCACAAGCCAGTGCAGGTCAAACACACGGCTGAATGGTGATGAATCACGATGTGATGAGGATGACAAGACCGACTTCAAAGGCTCCAGTGGAAATCACATTAACTCTCTGGCAGCACTTTTACACATGGCTGGGATGCACCTCACCCAGGCCTGGGTGCATGTGAATTAGCACGCACATACACAATCTAACACACACACAGAGGTAGACACATTCTTACAAGCAAGCAACAGACAAATACAAGCTTAAAAACCCATCAATCTCTTCTCTTTTAGCTCGGTATCATTTCTCTCCGTCTTGCCTTTTCCCTCTTCCTCTATCTCTTGCCTTCACATACAAACGCAGCCACTCAGGTGAGGTAATTGAATGTGACAGCAAATCCGGAGAGACTTGTTGGCAGGTTATCACGTTAACCTGTGAAATGTAGGTTAACCCACCTGACATCAGCAGGTTGGCTCCGACACCTACAGAAGACACGGTTGAATCATTCCGGCAAAGACTGGAGGCTAAATACAGGAGCTCCTGCTTCTTCCACTGAGGCATTTTCACTTCTCATATCTGCAGGGATGTCCGCAAAGTGAATGTAATCACACTTTATCTGAGATCCACAACAGTCTTATGTGAGCTCTATGTCTTTCAGAGAGTGACAGGGTTCTTTACATGTCATGGATTCCTAAGTTTGTGGCTGAAAAAACCTGGTGACTGCTCTACAGCAAGTTGGCAAGCTTGCCAACACGCTAGTTGGCTGGCAACACACTAGGGCTAGTTGTGCTAGAACTGTTGTTGCTCTCTATAGCCTCCTATTTGTCTGTTTACTCTCATGTTTGACTTTGCCATAATGATCTACCCTAGGGCCTGTATTTCAAGGGCCTTTGTAACTCACTCCAAACTCTCACTGAGCATTTCTGAAAAACTCAATCCTTTCTCTCTGCTCACAAAGTTATTCAGCCCACTGATTGACCATCAACATGATGTCATCATACAGTGATGGTGCAAGTCAGGCTACAGAATGATCAACTTGAAGGCTTTTTATTCCAACAAATTAAAATATTTTCCCTGAATTAGCTTCTCTAGTCCCATTTATAGGAAATCATTTTGTTCAGTGTGCCACAAAAACAGATGTGGAAGTGTATCATCTCACTAGACAAAATCTCAAAAGTTGCAGCCAATATTGATCCATCTCAGCTGTGTAATGTCTGAAAAATCCCTCCCTTATCTACAGTTCATCTCTTCTTTTGAGGACAGTAGGTCCATAAGGGATAAGAGCCTTTATACCTGGATTAACAGTGTCAAAAACATAAAGAAATGCTCTGTGTGCAGCACAGTGCAATTACACTTCTCTGCTCTGGCAGCAAAAATATTCTAACAGTAAATGAAAAATGGGATTGCAGTTGCTGTCAATTAACGGAGTGCGATGATGATCTCCAGCTTTACGCAGCCGTCACAGACGCCTGCCGCCCTGCTCCGTTTATTGACAGCTCAAGAAATAACAACACACCCATAACCAATCAGTCCATGATTCTCATTTCAGCTGTTAAAGTCTATCTGCAAGTCTAAAGCAGTTCAGCTGACACCAACAAAGCACATGCATGATGAAATGCAGAGCAATCATTGGGGGTGGGGGGGTGGGGGGGTTTCTGTCAGCCACTTCTTCCACACAATGACGGAGTTTTAACTCAGCAAGCACCACAAACATCAGTCCCTGGTGTTCAGGCACTGATGGCAGCTTTGATCTGCAGGATAAAGGTGACTTTGAGGCTATCTGCATGCAGCCATCACACGCTAATATGATGATGACATAAAAACGTAATGATGGAGACAGATCAGTAGGAGTAAGGGACGGAGGTTCAGAAGGAGATAAGTTTGCTGTTGATAATAGTGATAGTGATGGTGTTGATGAGGAGGATAAGCAGGAAGCGGAGGCCTGTGAGCGTTGGATCAGGATTAGGATTATGGCAGGGATGCTGTTTGCACTGACAATGACTCAAAGTGGAGAAAGGCCTGTTGAGCCACACTTGAGGCACAGTGGTGGTCCTGGGAGAAATATGACAAACCATTATTCAATGGATTTCAACTATGCCTAAGTATATATAAGTAAAGGAACTAATTAATTACATATCACCCTCGAACTTTATAACACATTGGAGCAAAGTGAAAGAGATTAGTGAAGTCATTTCCAGCTCAATTGGCAGACTGGCAACTTTCGCTAGTTGCTGTAAAGTGTCAAGTTAGGGCGCTGGCCTCTTCCTCCTCTGCCAGCTCAAGAGGAAGAGGAGAGAACAGACATGTGAAGGCGGGTCAACTGGAAGAACATTACACCATTGAGTTCAACGCTAAAAACACAAGACGTCAGCAGCTTAGACATATTTTTACAAATTGACCTCCAACAGACATCCCAAGGTCAGGAATGCAAGGTTTGTGTACATCCGGTATGTGATTGTAACCCCTGGGGTAAACAAAGCAGAGAAGTGTGTGTTTGCAGCAAAGAGGTCGCTCGGTCTGCTCTGAAGTCTATGTTGTGTGCATTAAAGGGATATTTCAGGGATTTAATTAACTACATGACTTGTTACGAGTGAGAATGCCTTCCACCTGGCATCTGTGGCTGAAAACCTTGCAATATCCGCCGCCCCGGTGTCCCAGCTCTCGTCTCTGCGCACCATGACACAAACGCATTCCGTAACCCGCATGACAGTTACGTCATCCGCCGCTCCACGGATTGATTTCTCGCTGGCTTTGTTGTAAACAAATGCACATGGCCAGGCGGAGGATTAGCAAAACAGAGGTTTTCCCCCAAACTTTCGAGCTCCATTGCCGGTTAGCAATGATACTGTTTGAGCATAACTTTTCCGGTGACATCACGACTGACCCCGATTACCACTACTGCGCATGTGCGTCAAGGACAGACAAGCAGACAAGGCAGCGGAAGGTA
This sequence comes from Trachurus trachurus, assembly GCF_905171665.1. Taxonomy (NCBI): domain Eukaryota; kingdom Metazoa; phylum Chordata; class Actinopteri; order Carangiformes; family Carangidae; genus Trachurus; species Trachurus trachurus. Next base: position 19,142,346 of record NC_139913.1, on the reverse strand, counting down.
CAGCGGCAGTTTTGAGAGAAAAACAAAGCTGCAAAAAATAAACAATGGCGTCACTTATTAAATTAGTCGGCAACGATTTTGATAGTCAACGTAAACGTGACTACTTGACTAATCTACCTTGAAGTTGAAGCTCTATGTTGCGCACAACAACAACATCCTTCTATTGTACAAATAAACAATCGTTCGTTCTACCAAACGTGTTCATAAAATGTGCAGCTCCTTGGCACCATAAATACCCCCACCCCCAATGATCTGTACTGTGAGACTTTTGTCTGTTGCACCCCTAGTAAATTGGGTTTGAAACTTTTTCTGTGCTCTTTCCATTTCTGACCAACTTCACACCAGTCCTTAAGTACACTTTACCTCCTGCATTTGCTCTCATTGCTGAGAAACCCCTGATAATGTGTGGCTTTCTGCCTTTTAAGATGAAAAATGGCTGGTTGTGACCCCTGCATTATATTCAAGAGCTTACCTGGCTTTGATCTCATTGATCATGCTATACGTATTGCCCATAATCCATCTTTACGAATCAATATGAGCATTGTGACACTGTGAAATCATCCCCGCGGTGCCTCACACATGCTTATGTCTGATAGTCATAGTTCTGAGCTGCAAAACTCAAAGACTGCAAAGTTTTTACCAAAGTGAATTCTCTGAATTTATTTCAAGCTTCCTCTTTGTGCATAAAGGAAGTGGGGGGTATTAGAGAGTGGATCACAGGTGTTTGAGAGATAGATATGGCTCTTTAACGCATTTATGCACTTCACACACGCTCGCACATGCACACAGACATTAATCTGTAGCCAAGGGCAACAGCTGGATCCATTCCCATCCCAGGAGCTAGCGGTGGCTTTGGAGAGCCATGTGGCATGTGCATATGTAAACATGCACTCACTGGTAAATTCTATCTGCTGTCTGCATCAACCGTGGTTCAGAGATATGTAGCCACAACGCGTGAAGCTCTATGTACATATGTTCTTGTCCCCTCCCTCAGTCTGTTTGGAACTACATGTCCATTGTTTGTTTTTTGATCTGTAACAATGGTATCTGAACTGTAAGACAAATGACAGTGTGCTGCACGTGTGTGGATGTGTGTGCATTTTGTAGATATCTGTGCTTTGTGACTGCATTGCTTTCAAGCTTGCGTCTCTTGGAGTTAAATGTCAGACTGATCATGCCTAAAAATATGAGTTCTAAAAATACGTTCGTCTCTCAGTTAAATGTTCAATGATGAAAATATCATCCTCCGCCTGTCCCTGTGCGCATGTTCAACCTCATATTCGCCTCGTGCTCTGGAGCCATTTGGTCCTGATCAAACTATCACATGTAGCTACAGTATCTTGTGGCTTGATCCTGCAAAAAAACAAGAAGCGCTTAATAATGGAGGACTCATCTGATTATCGCAGAGTGAGGTTTATAGGATGCTCACTTGGGAGCATCTTGTTCCATATTATTGTATGTAATAGACACATATAGACAAACACAGCAGCCTGCCTGGATGCCAATCTCTCTATTATGGCTTTGATGTGCGTACGAGGCAACACTCCCGCAGGACGCCCTGTGCTCACTCTGGTATGGATTGGTGTTACTGGCATTATTACACAGAGAATTATTATTTAGATTTCCTCAGAGGCAAGAGGAAGGGGGGGGGAGTTGGTGTGTGCATGTACTGTATATACACATATGAGATGGGGTTTGTGTTTGCTTGTGTAAGTATAAAAGTGTGTCTGTGGGAGATTTGGTTGTGCCATAGTGTATATGAAGCTTGTATGTGAATGGAAGGGATGCATTCAGAGACATATGACATGGTAATGTAGAAGAAGCAGCACCAGGGTCAGAAACAACCATTGCCGTAGTCTACGGCACCGTAAGACACGCCCCATACACACAATGCAAATGACTGCAGGGAACGCACACAGGACATGTTTCTCCACCCTCTGGGATCCGTTCGTACACATGCACAGCATTATGCAATGTGTCATGGAAATACTCTGATGCAATGTGCAGCATGAGGACTAGGATTTCCAGGGCTTCATAAAATCAAATGAGAATAAGATGCTGAGTTTATCTTTGCAATCTAACTGGCTCTCCAGCGAGTGGGTGATCCTGTTTTCACATACAGCAACATTGCATGAAATTGACACCATTCACTATAGTTTCAGTGTCTTTTGTAGGCTGAATATGGAAACATTAAATAACCTTTTTAAGCAGAAAGTGGAGACTAAAATAAATCACAAATAACATTAAAGAGGGACTATGCAGGATTTTTACCGGTGTCCCAGCTCTCATCTCTGTGCACCGCGACACAAACACGCCCCGTAACCCATAATCTCTTGTTAACAATAGATAAGACTCCACAAAATATACAACTCATAGCATTGTATATGATATATAACGTCATGTATCGCTCTATTGATTGATTTCTCGCTGGCTTTGTTGTAAACAAATGCACATGACCAGGAGGAGGGTTAGCAAAACAGCAGAAAAGCAACCAGACTTACATAGTTCCCCTTTAATAATGAAAATAAATCCAAGAAACCTGCTGATAGCTATATGGCAAATAATTCAGCAGACTGGGGATCATTTTAGCGACACAGGGTTTCTGGCTTTAGACCCGTTACTGACTTTTGTCAATAGGCTGAAATGAGTCAATGTTAGCAGTTTATTGTTACTACTTGGAAAGTTGCGTAATTAATATCTAACAGCTGTACCAGTTCTTGTGGCCCGCTTCCTGCTTTTTCTCTTACTGTTGAAAAATGTCACATGACCACAGCTAAACGCAAATGATCAAATGTCAAACTGATTAAGTGTAAAATGGTGAACTGGGTAAGAGTTACTCATCACTTATCTAGCATCCATCACTGGCCACAAGATTACAAAGAGGAGGTCGTGACTGTGTGAAACAACACTGTAAACATTTTACAGACAGAATGAAAGTGTTGCGCTTCACAGTTTGGTAGATACAAAGAAAGCTCTTGCCCCGCCTCTGTTCAGTGATGAGATCTGTCACAGTGATATATTGCTCTATAAAGACTGCACTGGTGACACTGGGAAAGATGTCTGTTGTGTTGATGCTGAAGATGAGGTTCTGGTTGGAAACTTGCTGCTCTTGAAATGACTGAAGCAGACCTAGAATTACATTTGAATTGTTTTTAGACATAACATGATTTATGTCAAATTGTGTGGCAAGAACATTTCATTACCTGAGTAACTGTGATTCAAAAACCTACGGCATTACATTAGCATGACTGCTCTTATTATATAGACTATTTTTGCCTGTACTGGAGACATCTTTTTGTACCTTGTCCCCAGACTTTAAAAGAAGTCAGAGGACTGCAGTGACTTTTTCTTTTGTGCTTTTCTTGTGGAACAACTTCCCTGCTGAAATCAGCCTGTCTGACATCCAAACCTAAAAAACTGCTTCAGATTTCAGTTTATGTGATTACCTAGATTGTACAGTTAAAGTTCAGTTCAAGGATTTAAGTAGACAAGGTGCAGTGAAGCTGTACAGATTGTCATCAAGGTTGTCAAGGTAACCTGACTTGGTGCTGGGCAGGTAATGCTAGCTTTTGCGGCTGAGATAAAACGTGCATCTCTTTGACCCGAACGGACACAGCCCGTTTGCTCATGCTTTGGTTCAATAGAGTAACTGCAAATAAATATTGTTTTGAAATGTTCACAAGGGCTTTCATAAATTCCTACAGTGTTGCGGCGCTGCCACCTTTGCAGGTTAAAAGTTAATGACAGCATCTTGAAGTGCAGGAGAAACACGCAGCTGTGCTGCGCTGACAATCTTGTCCACAGTAACTAAATCTAATGCCAATATAGATGCAATCATTATTGCTGATCGTAAATTAATAAAAAACAAATAGATCTATGTGCCCAAGCCCCATACAAATAAGCCATTGTCGCTGTTTTCCTCCTCCATGTGCTAGTATTAGCCTCGCTATCGGCACAGCGAGCTTCAGAGTAGAGGCTGACACGGGAGTGTTTTTTCAATCCCGTCCCGTCCCGCTCCCGCAAAAACATTCTCGTCCTGTCCCGTGACAAAGTCAAAAAATAATCCTGTCCCGTTCAAATCCCGAATAAATCACTCCCGATCCGGTCCTGTTCCCGCTTTTTTCTATTTTAGAACACAGTCGTCATGTACAGCACACTGCAGGCTGAATGACAGACAAGACGGTAGATGTCTTGTTTTGTTATTTCAATTAGCGATAATGAACGATCTACTCGTCCTTTCTCTCTCCCTCTCTCTCTTTTTCTTTCTTTATTTTTTGCTTGTGTGCATTAGCTGTTTAATGCGAGGTGGAGATTACGCCGCCGGCGGAAAACGTTTGCCTACCGGTATGTTGATTTACACAGGTTATACACCGCTACGTAGCCACGACAGTGATCACTGAGGGTGAACTACATCAGTCCACACACTCAACTTTTGGACCGGTTTGAGTGCACCATCCGGGTTCTTAACGTAGCCTACTGCCTGGCTTGTGCTTCTTTGAATGTCGTGCTTTGACTCCCGTTCCCGTTCACTCCTGTTTACATTTTTTCCCGTCACGTCACAATCACGTGATTAAAAATAAATTGACTCCCGAATCACGGGATTCACACGGGAATCCCAAGAAAATGTCAGCCTCTACTTCAGAGCTCAACTTAGAAGTTGGATAACTTCGACTGAATCGGCTTAGGCCTACTGGTGTTTTTACTGGATTTCCTTTGCGAGAGAGTCATCATAGCCATTCTAAGACGTCGTTCAATGCCTCATATAAGTATTATAGAGTATTGTCCAGAGTTTTACAGGAAGATAGCGGAGCCAAAGTGAGCATGTCCTCTCAGCAAGCCACCATTACCGGAACCCCTGTGTCAGTTCATTTGAGTTCAGATGCATCACTTCACATTAATATTCAAAGGAGGTTAGACAGGGATTGAATAGACACATTTGTACACAAACTGTGTAGCCAAAGCTTTGTTTTGGACTTTGTGTGAGAAATTCTGGGCAATTTAGTACATCAGTAGCGTGAGTATAACAAAATAAGCAGGCTGCGGCAAAGTGGATAAAACAAGAGTTAATTGTAGCCTTCATCAGGCGGAAAAAAACACATTTGAAAAAAATTGGAAATCACTGGCGATAAATAGAAGTGCTGGAGCTGCAGTGTGTAGCATACTGTACATACAGAAGGCGCTTCATGTGTTTTATGCAGCATTGGAAAATTAAATTAACATGGACAGAAGCTCTTAACCCTTAATTAACCCTCAGTTAATTGCATATACAGATGTTAAAGCACAGACTAAATTATTTATATTTGACTTGATCAGCTTATAAACAATAAACTCTAAGAGATGATAAATCTCCTAAGAAATTTACACTTAAGATAAATAAATACCTTGTGCAGTCAGGCCCTATTGCTTCAGGTATTGTAATACTGAGATATTCCAATAGAGAAGGAGTGATGAGATCCGTCACATCATATACGTATTGATAATATATATGAATATAGATTGCAGGCACTGTGGCAGATTCTCTTCATCATTCCAGGGTTTTTATTCACTTACTTTGGGATCAGACAACTAACGATAATTGTCTGGGTCAGAGGACAAGAACACCTTGTCTCCACTGGAGCCGGTTCCCCCACTTGACCTTGACCTGTACATCTCTACAGATGAATGAATTTCTTGTATTTTATTCATTGTGCAGGGCAACGGGAAAGACAGCGATATAAATTGTATTATGAGTTATTCAAACTGCATTAAAAAGATCTGTTTTCCAGGGTTTTGATGTGCGCTGAGCAGATTGGGGCGAAGTGAATTTATTGGAGTTCTTCACCATGAGTGATTATGTCAGCCTGGACAGAAACCTCTAACTAGCTATCATGAGCTCATCTTCAATCAAGATATCCAAACCCTCTGGATCCAAATTCTCATTCTGGTCGGGTTTTCCCCAGAGCTGTGGTCTGAAAAGGCCAGGAGTTATTTCCATATTTATTGTGCTGCTTCACTCCCTGATGAATAAATCAAAGGCGTAGCTAATGGCCTTCTACAGATTCCTTAATAAATCTCTGCTTTAATGCGCATCATTAAGTACTCGCTTGTGTGTGAGGTGGCTCAAAATGCCACAAGTACTTTGTTTTCATTTGCTAAACAGTCATTTCTAACTCTGTTGGTGCAGTTAAGTCCCTCTCTCTGTCTGTCTGTCTCTCTCTCTCTCCCTTTTTGACTCTCTCTCTCTCTCTGTCGGCTTTCCTGCCATGTCTTAACTTTATGGATGCAGTCTTCGGGTCTTAATCGTGGTACTCTCCCTGATTAAAACTGGTGCACTAAGCCAATTAGGATGCCCACAGGTGGGCAATTAGGAGAGTGAATGTGCAGCACAGAGCTGAAGTGGGTCAGACAAGGCTACAGGTCGGGGACACACTCTCCTTTCATTGTGAGACACTGCTCTGACATCAGCTGCAACTTCTCTGAAACAGTCATTAACAGAGTCCTCTAAAGTGTTTCTTTTTCACAGTAAAAACAACAACAAAAAACACAGGAGTGAGTCTCTCATTTTGTCTCATGATACCTGCATATACAGTAGGAAGACAGTAAGCTACTAAGATCCTCCTCTCCTGTGTCATCGAAAGTTAATTTTTTCCGCTGGTTCCAATGGTTCAGTCAGATAGATTGACTTTAATTGCATGGTGTGTCAAAAAGCAAACAAAAGAATACAGCATACTATGCATATGTCAATGTTTTTAAGCTGAATGATGCATTGCAGCAGTTCTGCCATGAAGCTAATCTTATAGGGGCTAAAACTGTATCTGGTAATTCACTCACTGTAACTTTAGCACAACCAAAGTAGCTACTTTAGGGCTACTTATCTGCAACTACAACCTGATCATTAGAGGTTGCTGGTTTGAAATTATTTGTGAAGACCCCCAAGTTGTGTTGCTGCTATTCTCCCATTCTGCTGAATTTATAAATGCAACTGTATCACACATTGTCATTAAGATAGAGATTAATATGTCATCCTGTCCTGTGCTTACTGCAGCAGAGCCAAATCAGTCCTGCTCTGCTGCTTTTACTATTTCAATCTACAGTAAATCATCTATTTGCTGCATAAAAGGTCAGTTGGATGGCTACATATTACAGTAATTCATTGATTAGCTGTACTGCTAACCACTTTAGGGTAGCGGTAGGGCAGACAATAATCTGTATGTGTATGTGTAGGGTATAGTCAGGACAAGACACCAGTCTATCATAGGAATGGATACAGAAAAGCTGAACTTAGATCCAGCAAATTAAATGAAAATCAATTAGCAACTCAAAAACAAACTTGTTGTACCAGGCTTGCCTTTTGACTTGACGTTACTTTCCTAACTATGTAAAACGTTGTTGCTCTGTGTTTGTTGTCTACCGATGATGTGTGTGTGTGTGTGTGTGTGTGTGTGTGTGTGTGTGTGTGTGTGTGTGTGTGTGTGTGTGTGTGTGTGTGTGTGTGTGTGTGTGTGTGTGTGTGTGTGTGTGTGTGTGTGTGTGTGTGTGTGTGTGTGTGTGTATGTATGTATGATGTGTGTGAGGTAGAGCGTGTCACAAACATAAAATTGAAGTGAATAGATGAATGAATCTAGCTATTTAGTCAATATCTGGGTTGATATCCGATCTTAATATCGGCTCAGTGCATCCCTAGTCTCGACTCACTCCTGAGAAATATAAACTACCTTTTTAGTTACTGCACCACAATGCTCAAAATAGTTGCTAATTTCATCCGACTGTAAAGTAATGGAGAGGTAGTCCACCTCCACCCAGGGGCCAAACATTCAACCACCTTGCAGCGTAAGGAAAATCAGAGTGTTGACAGTCAGGTTTTGTTTCATTAACATATTCAAGCACCCAAAAACTATACCACACCACTGTCTGACTGTGTTATAATGCAGAATGAATGTAGTCTGTGTTAATGCTTCTTCCATACTGCACAGTGATTTTTGCATAATGACCAGGGAAAGTTAGACTACTGTAGCTCTGCAGATTTTGGTGCTTTCTAAATAAAAAGACCAGAAACAAAGGGCTGAAGGATTGGTCATCTGCCTGGCTGAGGAAGACAGCAGCATTGTGGTGCATGTGTTGAGATGCTGAGCTGTGCATTGTTCGAAACGAAAGAGAGAAAGTCTCTGAGCGTTGTTTGAGCTGGCAGCTGGGGGTCCTGAATTCACACAGCAGCCACCTTCAGCCTGTTTCTGTGGACACGCTCTCCTCACGCGCTCTCTTCCTCCCTTACCTCCTCCCTCCGTCTCCTCCTTTTCCCCACCAGAAGCTTTATCATTTTGAGACACACACACACACACACCAGCGCCTCGCCTCCATCATCATGCGTGTAGGAGGCTCATAATGGAACATCTGCATGAATAGGACATTTTCAGAATGAGGAAGAGAGAGGAGTGCTACATAAAAGTAGTTGGGCTAAATGGGAACTCTGCTTGGTGTGGCCAAATTAAACATTTTAATATCCGCAACCTTAATTCTAATGCTAAACTCGTGGTGTGGCTGAAAGAAAATCAGACAATCAGATGCCTGAAACAGTCTCTTCTTCCTCCTCCTCCTCCTCCTCCTCCTCCACCACCACCACTACAAGTGCTGAAAAAGTTTGAATGTTAGAAACAGAGCCTCAACTTCCCTTTTAAATAATTCAACAACTGGACAGAAAAAAAGAAGTTTTGAGACAGAAAGAAATTCTCTCTTGAAAATCTCCTACAGGGAGCCGCTGAGCAGGCCCAGGTACGAGCAGGGATGATTCTCTGGAGAGTGGAGCTGAGAAGGTATTACTACAGCGACTGGGCGATATTGTGTGATCTATTCAAAGAATAGACTCTTCATAGGATATTAATATAAACTCAAACTTACTCCCAACCAGTTCAGTGTATTCGTTTCAACTCGATTCACCACTTTTCCTGGCTCTGTGTACCTACTTGGCACATCTCTGGAGTATTTCGTCTGATGTGTTCAAAGTGATTTAATTAAACAGAATCCTATTCCCATCAAGCTTAACAGGGATGGCGTTATTTTCTCTGCCAATAAAGTTAGAAAGTTATGTCTTTATTCACTATGTATTCATTAGATGATTAATTGAAGTTTGGTGGACAGCTCATCCTCTGGCAATTTGAGGAGATGTTAATGTTTCATTTCAGGGAAAAATTGTAATTTAATTAAAAACAACTGATTGTGTTCATCCCTCTCCTGTTTAATTGAGTGCTTACACTTGCGGAGGTGAGGCAATGGTTCAGCAGGAACAGCTTCAAACTGCAGCAAAAGCCATGCATTAAAATAATAAATGACACTGGTACTGTCCTTGCACCAGAGCATGAGCAATGGTCGGGCCATTCTGAGAAGCAAACCTAACAGTGTTGTTGGTGTTTTTTCACCTCAGAAAATCAACAGTAATAGTGTTGATATTAAGTCCTCACCCATCAGAGTTAATTTGAACAGCTGCCTCAGAGCCGTATCAGCTCTAGGAGTGAACAAACAGCCCACTCCACTGCAAACACTGCACTGCACTGCCAACTAGGATGACACTAGGAAATTGGTGGTGTTCGTTTGTTCTGGATCAAACCTCACGTTACAGCCAAACTCAATATAGACAGGGCTTAAATCCAAGAGATGCATCAGTAAAAGATTTTAGTTTATTGTAACTTTTTTAAGCTGGATCAACTCCTCTGTAAGTGCAGCATCAGTCGCCACCAAGGGGACCAAAGGACCTCTGACTATAGTTTACTGTAAGTCCTCACTTCTAACTAATCGGCTCAGTCCATGGTTCTTTTCCTGACAAACGTCTTGGCTTAAATTAGCTTTGGGAGCCATTATCAACCCAGTTTTGATATTTACAAGAGGTGACCTGGGAACTGCCATCTGTAGCAGCCTTAAATGAGATGAGAACATCTTCAATCTAATCAAGAATACCCAGCAGAGGATCTCGTTCCAGTGTCCAGTCATAGTATTACAGCTAATTCAATTCCATCATCGATCATCACACATCACAGCCTCATACGGCTCTGGCTTTAACCGCTGCAGGTTGCACACAATCAACAAGGGAGAGATGAAGGAGAAACCACTTGTTTGACCTCCAACTCTTTCAGGTGTATCGTTTCATCGCTTCGGCAACAATTTTGCTCACAATATTATTCTACTCTGTCTGCTACAGGATATGTTTATTTACTAGAAACATGCTTTGCGAGCCAGATAAGCGCCTTTATGACACTACGCGTTAGAGCTCATGGGAAATGCAGTCTTCATTCTGGCAAAACATGAAAGTTTCTCGAAGAGGCTTTACGTGCACTTTTCTGATTGGGAAGAATTGGTTGTTAAAGGACAGGAAGAGTCTACAGCCATGCTAACAGCTCTGATGGGCTGGCTAAAGCTACAGTAAAAGGTAATTTGTTAACATCTTGATAATGACAATGGAAATGTGATATTTATTAGTTATATATAATAATATAAATATAAAGCCATTTTCATTCACAGTATCTTTATCCTGCTGTCAGACAAAGGGATTGTGAAACAGTGGCTGCCGCGGCCTTTTAGGAGCATATCTCAACTCCCAAGCTGTTGCACTGCTCAAATGTCATCCGACAAAATATCACCATACATAAAAGCAACAAACAACGGCTGTGGTGTGATTTTGACCATATTTACTTGTAAAAAGATAACTCAAGGAGTGAGAAACAGAATAAATGTATGTATTCTCTAAAACAATGCCCAGCCTGCATATGCACCACTCACCCATTTCATGTTTTTCTTTTAGGGTTTGCCTTTGATCATTGCCTTCAGTAATTTGACATTTGATTTCATATCATTATCCAAACAGTGTTAAGTGGTAACCAGAAAGTAGTCACACAATTTTTGTTTACTCTCCTTCGGAGTGAGACAGACCACGAAAGCAAGCAGGCGAAAGAATTTTAACTAAATTTGAAATTTCCCTGTGGCTTGAATTACTTTTCCCTGTTTCTCCTTCCGTGTCTTGTGTCGCTGTGTTTACCCACTTAATTTCCCTCACTTTCTTCCACTTGGATACACTTGTCTTATTCTCCCGTCGATCACTGCATCCTCCCTTTTAAATTCTCATCACCCCTCACCACCACTCCTCCTCCTCACTTCTGTTTCTTATCACCATCATCAGACATTGTCTCCATACCTTCTTTAACATCATCCAATCCCTTCTTGCCATCTTCTCTCCTCTTTATCCTCTGCATTTTCCCGTACTGCTGTTAGAAGTGGCAGCAACTCACATCAGGCCTGAGTCGAGCTGTGCTGCTTTAGGCTCTACCAAGCCCAGCCAACTGTTCTGCTCTGTTTGGCACACCTGACTGGGCTGAGGTTTTACAACAACGCCACCTTGAAATCCCTGCCATCCTCGTCCTGTTTCTCCTCCTCAATCCCACAACAATCAAATGCCACGCTAGTCGCTGAGCCCGTTCCCACCTGTCATTAGCCTAATTGTCACACTGCCTGGCTCCTTTCTGACTGCCAAGTATGGGACTGGTTCACCTGAATGCCAAATACTTGGGCTCATCCAAGAGAGCTACACCCCGCTGCGCCCAATGCGCCTGGCTAAAAGGTAAGTGCCCAGCCGATACATCCCAGCCAATACATCCCCATTCATCCTAACAAAACAGGCTCACATCCCACCTTCCATTAGCTGCTGATTATCAGCTGAAGTGGACCACAAAGATTTAATATGGGCACCTGTAAATCTACATGTGAATGTTTTTGGTCTGTCTTACACACAAGTTTATTGTTCTCAGCATGAGATGGAGTCAGGGAAACGAGAGCTGCTCATCCAATCAAAAATTCAACAAGTAGGTTTGGTCGAGTGGTTAAAGCACATCCCATATGGGCATCGTCTGCCTCGAAGCAGTCCATTTCTGGATCTAATCCCCCAGTCTCTGTCTCTTCACTGTCCTATCCAACAAAGGTAAAAATATCCAACAAAATAACTTTAACTTCAACAAGTAGCAAGCAGCAGTCTGAATGCAAACTTGTGATCAAAATAATTTAATAGAAACAATTACACACATTCGAAGATGTATTTTAGCAAGACTAGTTATTTTCATTTCACTTAACTTGTGTGACTACATGTGAAGTTAAAGAATCTATCAAAATGATGGTCAGAATCACCAAAGACAGTAGATTCATCCTTCGGCATCACAAATATACAAAATTTGCCATCTAATAATTGTTGAGATCGTCACTTTGACTGCCACAGGTATGCATTTGTTTGACATCTAAATGAATGCTGTAAGTGTACCATGCTACCAATGATGTCAAACTATTCAGCTTCCATAAACCTTCACAATATGAAAATTATGATGAATTTGAATATAAAAAACAATGTCTCATGTTTTAAATGCCATGGTAAAGTAGGCTTCACTCACTTTTGTTTCTTAGAAACTTACTCCGACTTTACATTGGCCCACAGTGTATGCTAATGTGTCGAGCACTCTCATCAAGAAACACTTTAAATGAAGGATTTAATGCATTACATCACTTATACCTCTACACAGAAGAGTTGACAACATCCTGACGAACACAACAACTGTTTAAACATAATTACTAAGGGACTTTAAATGGGCCATAAATGTATGTTGATGTATGTTCTTCATAGTGCTGCACACTGCATTCTTTGTCATTAGCACATGATTAGACCACAGTACAATATTCCTCCAAATATTACAAATCACTGGAGTTACCGTAGAATCGCTGATATTCAGCAACATGGTGTTGATGCTGATTACTCCATTAATACATTTGACATTTGTAGACACATTTTATTGCCTTTTGACAAGGTTAGCAGCAATTACAACATAACAAATAGTGACATTGCTCGTGTACTACAATATCTGTGACTACATTAGAGGACATCAAATTATGGTATTTGCATTTTATTCTGTGTGCATGACTGTCTCTGACTTTAATGTCAGTCACCAAGGGCAGCAGAGGAGAGGAGGAGGCGGTGGGAGGGCTGGCTGTGACAGGTGGATGGATGACAACGATAGCTACCTGTATCTGAGAGGTTTTCTGCACTTTGATCCGCAGCAGATGACTGATTTATCAACAGACAGACAGATGTTATCATCAACGGGAGATACAGGTGACAAATGACGGTTGGGGATGCGTGATGTGGACGGAGGTGGAGAGCTACGATGGAGCTGGTACATGGAGGATGCAGGCAGGCAGGGAAGGAGAGTGACAAGTGAAACTGAGGTCATGTGGGAAGAAAGTAAGAAGTTTCAAGGGGAGCGAGGGACAGAGAGGCGAGGTTTACAGACAGGTGGGTGAATGGATGAACACATGGAGGGATATATGTGCTGATGCCCAGACTGATGATTTAGATTTAAGTTATGGAGAGAGAGGGGGAGGCAGGTAGAGTTGCCATAACTGTCAGGATGAGAGAGATGTTCTGCCTCCAAATTACTGACTGCAACGTGTAACCCTGATGCTGGGCACAACACACACCGTTTTCTATACATATGAGTGGAGGTGTGTGCGACACAACGCTGCACTTTCACTGAAAAGAAACCACTAAGCAGCGGCAATGTGCTGCCGTCCTCTGAAGCATGAGCCACAGCTCAGTGCTTGTGAGCATCACAAAATGCAACAAGTCGAGCTGGATACACACACATAAGCACACAAACCCAGCCCTAGTTGCTATGGAAACAGGGCCCTCAAAAGGGGCAAAGAGTTTTGAAGGAAGCAAAAAAATGTGCTCTGAGAGGTTCTGACTCGCAGGAAAAAGTGAAAGAAAAGACAAATGTGAGCACTTTTTGTTTTTTGATGCCATCAACAAACCATGAATAAGTGTATTTGATTCATCTGCAAGGTAAGGCATTTGCTTTGTATCATCTAACAGCATGTATTAGCTTTTCAATTTTTTTTCTCAGTGCACTGGAGATCGCTTGGTATGCAGCGCAGTGGCTTGGCCCACTTCGTTGGTTCGGGCAGCATGTAACACATTCTACTTGACAAAAGACATTAAAATAGATGTCTAATCCTTGACTAATTCTAACCAAATCCTTTTTGTTCATGTCCTGTCACATCATAAGCACAGTGAGAGGCATGTTCACACACACACACACACACAGAGGTATCTTATTCCAGGCTTTCAGACAGACCATTGTTATTTAGAGAGCCCCCACCACCAGTCGAAACCACCCACTCACCCACACTCCAATCATCCCCCTCACACACTGCTGCCCACCATCCTACCCACACCACACACACAACAATGCATATTACTTCAATCACTGTTGGCAAACTGGGAAAGCCTCTAAATCAGCATTTAGACATGACACTGACTGAAACCCCAATTAATGAAATTTGTCGATTAGCACCTTTTTGAGGAATAGTGATCCCCAAAACTCTTCAATGACAGGATGAAACCCATGCACACGCACACATCTGTAGCCCCTACCTACGTATCACGCTCTGCTATTTAACACCATCCAGGCCAGCTTTCTGGTGGGGTGCCAGCCGGGCACCTTCTTGCTCTGGCAGCCAAACACATTAGTGAAGGAGACTTGACCCCTGTTCAAAGAAAGGGCTTTGCTGGGAAATTGGCAAGACTCAATTGTGAGACTCAATTAGAGGCTGAACCAGTATTGTCCACATTCAAGTACATGCACCACCAATGCTCAGTGACAGGCGCAGACAAGGGTGCGCAGATTCATTTTACCAGTGGGTGAATGGATACACAGTATGGATATGCAAAGTGATCTTTTGTATTCAAGGTGTTAATTACTCCCTCTTTTGGTTTGATAGTTCCCATTAATGCAGCACAAAAGGTTCTGAAACTCAGAGTCCCATTAATGTCTCAGCACAGAAATATTTCTTATGTTCTGTTCAGCTGTGTGGGAAGCAAACGCAACAAAATCCCTTGTTATTCCACTCGCAAAATTATCCTCGACACCACCCAAACAATGTTCACAATCCTCATCTATTTACTGGAAAATGCACAATCAAGCTCGTCCTTTTAACTTTGAATAATGGCTTTGTCGATATCCTGTTAACAGCATCTTGACATATAGCCTGTTCTCATTAGCCTGTCGCTTTTTTGCCGCCTTTCCCCCCTCCAAGTCATTATGCCTCATTTTGTCCATTCCCTGTGTTTTCATCCACTTTCTCATCTATTTTCTTGCCGCTCTCTCTCTTTCTCTCCAACCATTTCTGAGTACATAAACGCCAGCCAGGGAGTGAGGGAGCAGGGGTGTTTCTAAACCCAAACAGACAGATAGATTTGGGCTGCTTATTGAATCCATTTGTCTGTGGATTGGCACTAATGAAAGAGCTATTAGGCCTAGAACACATTAGCCCCTGCATATGTGTGTGTGTCTCTCTCTCTCTGTCTCTGACTGTGTGTGACAGAAAGAAAGAGACAAAGTGTGAGCAATGATGGGTCACCTTTCCATTGGCCACTGAAGGCCAATAGTCTTTAAAAGAATATTAGTCCCTTTCACCGTAGGGCTCTCTTTAGCGGTCCTCTGGGTGCTATAACTGAAATGTGTATAGACTGACTGCATCACTTTCATGCTTCTTTTTTATTTTTATTTTTTTACTCACTAGCCATGACTCATCTTCACAGGTGGGTAAAGGATCTGAAGAGGGGTCAGGTCTGTTTGTGCTACCTGCACTAATTACAGTATTTTGTATGTTATCGTACAAGCCGTTTACTCCAGCAGAAGGAGATTGACGAGCCCGGCTGCCGTCCTGTCAGCTCAGATGAACCTCGCTGCTCGGCTGCTTCATTCCCCACTGACATTTAACGCAGACGAACCAAGCTTCCCTCCTAAAAAATAGGCTCCTCTATTAAACCTGTCTGACATTGCAAGACTTCCCCTCTTTATCTTCATCTTCTCCTCCCACCACCAAAGCAGCTAATTCAATAAACAAACCATTTGTTTCCCTTCTAATCAGTATCTATCTTCCTGATGGAATGGAGCCTGACCTCTGTGGTCGTCTCATGCTGTTTTGGGGTTTTCTTTTTCCCAAAACCCAATTCACTTTAGGTTTACGCTTGATGATATGCTCGCCAAATTGGAATTTGAATTAGGAATGAAAAGAGTGTCAGCTCAGGGAAAACCCCTCACGTCATACTGATTGCAAAATAGCAGCCTGTTAACTAAAACAGCTTCAAAAGGTGAGGTTAGTTTTGCCAACTCAAACTTTGGTTAAAATTACTGGTGAGATTTGGACACCTTCTCCACTCATGAATCTCTCTTTTTTTTTTTAAGGGAACTGTGAGAGTGTGAAAACAACAGTTATCAAAAGGGCTTATGTAGCCAAGTTCTTCAGCATTAACTTCCTGAAGTCTTGTTGTCGAGGTTACAGGCAACCAGCAGAAACTCTAGAAAGTCAATAAAAATCAATCAATAATAACAAATTCTCTCCAAAAGCAGCTTCAGGTAAGAGCATAATCCATGAGAACGTGGAGTAAAAGCCTTGATATGATCCTCTGACTTTGCCAAAATGTTGAAGAATGACTAGGACCCATTATGGAGAGTGCTTGTTGATTTGTCACTATAGTTAAGCTGCAATTCGCTCCAAAGTAGGGATGGGCATGATTAATCGATGATCGATTATTGATCGTTAAGTATTTTATCGATCACGGAAAATTTTTATCGATTTATTATAAGGGATCATGTAGAGGGCAGAGGTTGTCATGGAGAAATAAACCCCGGGTTTATTTTTTCATAACAACCAATAAACTCCATATAAGTATTATTATACAGGCCTATTATTATTATTATTACACGGTTTAAGAGTGAAATCATTCATTAAATACGACGGTGCGCGCCTGTGTCGCGGACTCAGTGCAACAGAGACGAGAGCTGTGACACCGCGGCTCCGCCCGCTCTGATCAGCAGGTTTGGTTTTCAGCAGCAGTGTGGAAGGAGCCTCCACTCTCTCTGTAAGTTACAAGCTACAAGTCATTTATCTAACATCACAATTAGTCCGAAGCTGTTTAACGACGGTTAAAATGAAACTTAAGGTAAATATCCTGCAGAGTTATAGTTTCTCTTTTCTGTGCCGCGCTGATCAGAGCGCCGCTCCGCCGTGTGTTGGCCACAGAAAAAACAATAAAACCATAAAACACACGCTTTCACATTTTGAAAGTGCTTGTGATTTTTTTTTTTGTACAAGTGCAGCCAAACACGAGGCTGAAGAGAGAGGGACAGCAGAGCTGCTCTGACAGCTCAGCTGCAGGTGAGCCAGGCAGCGCAACAATCCTTTTTTTTTTTTTTTTTTTTTTTTACCTAAATGATGCCGTCCCTACAGTACAAGTGAAGCACAAGCACACAGACGTCCGTGTACGTTGTTGTCTGACCTTCTTCCTTCGCGGGAACTGCCCTGGATTACTGGCACACGCCATAGCCGCACGCATTTAGTTTTTAATTATGAATATTAATATTAATATTAATATTAATATTAACGATTAATCGATAATTGATCGTTAATTTTCCCGAAGATCGATCAAAAAGATTTCTTCAAATGCCCATCCCTACTCCAAAGCTCCAAGTCTTCAGGGAGTTCTGAATTCTGATCATTTTAATTTTAGATGCAAACAATCTCAAAACTTGCAAGATAAAAGAAAAACAAATATTTTATAATTTTCCCAGACTATTGGTGGTGTTTTACTGTGAAAGACACATGCATGCGCGATACTGCCCCTGCAGCATGCACTCCACTCACTCTGTTAATACTGTGAACGAGGCCACTCGTGTGTGGTGACAGCCGGGCAGAGCAGTGCTTCTCTGGTGTGGGAACATGAGCGGAGACATACTCAGAGTTTACCTTAAAACGTTGCCGTTAAAACGTTTCTGCCCACTGCCCAAGCCGTACAAACAGACAATTGGAAAAAAAAAAGGAAACTACGCTCGTCTACTTGAAGCAGCAGTTCTATATTGCACACAACAATGACAACAACAAAAACATCCTTCTACAAATGAACAATCATTCATCTTTCTCTACGTGTCAGTTAATTCACACAAGCAATGTATTGAGTCATTGGCTGGTGAGTTAGTTAGCTCCTCTGATCTGTTGTTGCTGGTTCTTAAAATGGCAATTACAATGGCATCACCTCCACCTTCCCATTTATTTGTGTAAATAATTGTGATTATAAAATTGAGCAAAATAATCGATGATTATGATTTTTGCTATAATCCAGTCCAGCCCTAATTAACAGTCTGCTGGTCTGGTGCTGGGACAGCAGCACACGGTGGGTTTTACACAGGTCTGCTGAAAACAGTTTCCTGCTGAAGAGCACGAAGAGTCAATGAACTGGCTGTTAATCCAAAACTAGGAAAATAGTTACATGCAGCTTTAAAGGACTAAGACACAGCACATTCTGAATTGAACATTTCAACCATCAGAAACAATTCAGATGTTCAACTGTGTCACTGGTGTTGAAGGTGGCGCATGCAGTGACAAAACATGCTAGTTGGACTGTCAGCCATGCAGACAAACACCCTAACTGAGTACAACATGAGCACATTTGATGAGTTCTATTGTCAAATCGCTTCCTGATTTCGCAGCGTCTCACACTTCCCTTTGGCAGTCTCCCTTAACCCATCTATTACTGCATGTAACATCATGGACAAGCTGCTTCCTCTCCTCCCCTCCCTCCCTCCATCCCACTTTTCTCCCAAAAACGCCTCATCAAGGTCTGAGTCAATGTGAGCCTGTGAGAAATTAAATTCCCCTAATTAGGCCAGCAGATTTGCCTGCTTTATCCTCCTGCCTCCCAAACCTCCCCTCATCGAGACAAATCTCTAATTAATCGCCGCATGCTGCTGTTGACTATACTTCAGAGGTCGGGCCTCAATGAATGGTGAAGGGATTCTCATGCTTCACTCTAGAAATAGGATTCTAAAAAAAAGGCTATTATAATCAGAGCTCTCCTAGTATATGAGTGTGTGTGCACGAGTGTGTGTGTATAGTCTCTCAGGGGTTATTCAGTGTTTACATCAAAAGGAAAACTGCTGAAGGCTGTAATTGAGGATGATATAGTTCTGTGAATTTAAGTAAGTCTTGCAGATGCTAAAATGACTGTGTGGCAGACTTGTCTGAAAACACTGTATATGGACAAGGAGGCATAATGAGAACAAGGGGCAAAGATACAGTATTTCTGCAGATTTCTTCAGCTAATTAAGGATCAAAGTTGCCGCTCCAGCCAACTTCAGAAGTTCAGATTGCTAACAACTATGGCATCAGTGTCTCACTCTGCTCCTCTGGATCTACACATAACCAAATGAAAGAAACAAACCCATCTGAGCTCAAGAGGGAGATTTTCTGTATTTACTCTCATCTAGTCCATCTTTTTTTAGAGGGCTTTCTCCAAGTTCCCTCGAGTTCTTTCCTTGAGTGCTTCAGTAGTTGTGGTCCATT
This sequence comes from Trachurus trachurus, assembly GCF_905171665.1. Classification (NCBI taxonomy): domain Eukaryota; kingdom Metazoa; phylum Chordata; class Actinopteri; order Carangiformes; family Carangidae; genus Trachurus; species Trachurus trachurus. The sequence continues at coordinate 19,122,942 of NC_139913.1, read as the reverse complement.
TCAGGTGAACTTCTGTTGAACTATGAAGGATTTGTAGTGAATATTTCAGGGGGGAAAAAACACACGGCAGGAAGATATAATGTGGGTTCTTGACACTAATTAACTGATGTACCTTTACAGCCAAAATATAAAAACAAATTTAAGCTACTATACATATTAAGACTTGTCATATGCCACATGTGTACACCAGGGAAGAAGTATATTACTGTACTTCTTGTCCAGTGTACATCCACAGCCCCAAGCCTGGCCCATACACACCGTTATTGTCAGAGGCTTCTTCACATCACAACACAGAAAATGCTCCAGCTGTCAGCCCACACCAGACGGAAACTACCCAGATATAGAGGAACATGGCCACACTCGTGCCAGTAGTTTCAGAAATCACATAATTAGTCAAACATCAGCAAGTGACAACCTGAACGTTGTTAAAAGTTTTATCTGACTGCAGTAGAAATAGAAATAGAAATAGACCTGTACATAGAAGGACCCCTTAATCCACTGGAATCAAGTTAAAGTCATAAATAAATGGAGTGAGTGCAGCACAGCTGTAAACCTGCTACAGTAAGAGCAGCCCATCCTCAAAAGTTTTGTGCTCAAGGAGAACATGAGCAAGAGAGGTGACTATAGGGGACCTATGACAACTCTGAATGTTGAGATACTTTGAAATTATCTGGAAGACATCTTCTCTACTATGACAAAAGTTTGATGAAAACCAAGCATTGCAAACTATCAAATATAATTCCTTAAGAGCTCTGGGCCCGTATTCCTAAAGATTCTAAGAATCCTCTCAGAGAGCTCCTAACTTAACCTAAAAATTCCTAGCAAGGAGTTTTAGCTTAGGAATGATTCCAGAACACTCTCAGAGAACTCTGAGCAAGGAGTGGACAGAAACTCCTATCTTAGTGAGGAGGTGTGGTTGACCCCCGTTGCTAGGTATGAGTCATCATTTCAAACGCTGTGATTGGTTGATCCTAAAAGTTAGATAAAGAGCACCCGCCCCATGTGTTGAGGCTATAGTCCTCACTGCAGGTGGCCCCGGTTCGAATCCCTTGTGGAGCAGTCCTATCCTGCATGTCTTTCTGCCTCCCATTTCCTGTCTCTCTCTCAACTGTTCTGTCAATTAAAGGCCAAAATGCCCAAAAAATATACTTAAAAAAAAGCTAGATAAAAAAATATACTTTTGGTGATAATGGGCAAAGGATGGACCCTCAAATCGATAAATTTAACCATAAAATCCAATCTTATGAAGACTGTGTAATTGTACAAATTATTTCACATAAAAGAAAATATCTGTTAAATGAATAGTAAGCTATACTTTAAAATTATCCTACAAAATGTGTGAAAACTTGCACAGTATTCACATAGTGAAACTTAGATTTATTTGCTTATATTAATTACCATGCTGGTAATTTTTGCACTTTCAACTTTCCAACTCAATTTGGTATTAACAAGGGTAAAATGGCTCAGCTTTAATCAGTGTCTGTGATTGCTGACCGGCCTATAAGAAGCAGTGTTGGTTGGCTTTGAAATCTACCACAAACCAGTGAACAGCAATGGAGAAGAAAAGAACAAGGAAATCCAACTGGACAGAGGAACAGGAACAATCTGTAGCGTTTCATTAATTCACTGTCATCCAGTGTTTGGAGAATATCTCTCCTGCCTCTTCTGTCCACCATTCTTTCCTCTGCTTAGGGAACTCCTAAGCCACTTAAAAGTCCTCTTCCCTGCTCTTAACAGATCCCACCGTAGGAGCTCTCTTAAGAGCTAGGATTCTTTAGGAATAGCTTTTATCTTTACTAGGATCTACTCTTAACTTTTAGGAGAAATTCTAAGAAAACATCATGATTCTAAGAATTTTCTTAGAATTTGGCCACTAGGAGCAGCTCTTTGCACTAAGAATCTTTAGGAATACGGCCCCTGGTCTCTCTCACATCCTGAAGTTACTGTGCTAACCAGCTAACCCCAGACTCCATTTCTTTCCACTCACTAGCCTCTAGTCTGCCCTGAAGACATAGCACTGCTCAGGGGTTGAATTATAGCCTCTTGTCAATCACCACCACCTGCTCACAAGAAACCACATTCAGAGACCTCTTACTAAAAGCCCTTTTAATAACCAAAAACTAAATACATTTTGAGTTTTAATGTGACACCAACATCAACTTAGTTACCTACTGTACCTTAACTTACCTAACCCTGCCACACAGACTAGTTTCAAGTTACATGTGGTCCATGATCATGAAATATAAACCATTTCTATAATATTTTGTCACTATCACTGCATGAAGTCTTGATTAACGGGAAAAACAGTTTTTATGAGATCACCACAACTATAATCTTTGACCCTCTAAATTCCAAATTCGCCAGCACAGCGGCATTAAAAAACTTGAAAGCAAATCTTATATTTAGTACACAGGGTCATCTTACAGTAATTTGTATACTGGAAGATTTTCTTTCAGAAGTTGTGATTTACATCAGCATATTTCAAGACAGCAGTTTCTGCAGTTCTGGGCCCGTATTCCTAAAGATTCTAAGAATCCTCTCAGAGAGCTCCTAACTTAACCTAAAAATTCCTAGCAAGGAGTCTTAGCTTAGGAATGATTCCAGAACACTCTCAGAGAACTCTGAGCAAGGAGTGGACAGAAACTCCTATCTTAGTGAGGAGGTGTGGTTGACCCCCGTTGCTAGGTATGAGTCATCATTTCAAACGCTGTGATTGGTTGATCCTAAAAGTTAGATAAAGAGCACCCGCCCCATGTGTTGAGGCTATAGTCCTCACTGCAGGTGGCCCCGGTTCGAATCCCTTGTGGAGCAGTCCTATCCTGCATGTCTTTCTGCCTCCCATTTCCTGTCTCTCTCTCAACTGTTCTGTCAATTAAAGGCCAAAATGCCCAAAAAATATACTTTAAAAAAAAGCTAGATAAAAAATATACTTTTGGTGATAATGGGCAAAGGATGGACCCTCAAATCGATAAATTTAACCATAGAATCCAATCTTATGAAGACTGTGTAATTGTAAAAATTATTTCACATAAAAGAAAATATCTGTTAAATGAATAGTAAGCTATACTTTAAAATTATCCTACACAATGTGTGAAAACTTGCACAGTATTCACATAGTGAAACTTAGATTTATTTGCTTATATTAATTACCATGCTGGTAATTTTTGCACTTTCAACTTTCCAACTCAATTTGGTATTAACGAGGGTAAAATGGCTCAGCTTTCATCAGTGTCTGTGATTGCTGACCGGCCTATAAGAAGCAGTGTTGGTTGGCTTTGCAATCTACCACAAACCAGTGAACAGCAATGGAGAAGAAAAGAACAAGGAAATCCAACTGGACAGAGGAACAGGAACAATCTCTAGCATTTCATTAATTCACTGTCATCCAGTGTTTGGAGAATATCTCTCCTTCCTCTTCTGTCCACCATTTTGTCCTCTGCTTAGGGAACTCCTAAGCCACTTAAAAGTCCTCTTCCCTACTCTTAACAGATCCCACCTTAGGAGCTCTCTTAAGAGCTAGGATTCTTTAGGAATAGCTTTTATCTTTACTAGGATCTACTCTTAACTTTTAGGAGAAATTCTAAGAAAACATCATGATTCTAAGAATTTTCTTAGAATTTGGCCACTAGGAGCAACTCTTTGCACTAAGAATCTTTAGGAATACGGCCCCAGAGGAATAATTCTGTCACTTTGACAGCTGCCTCAGGCTCTTTATCCAGTATCTTCTCCTACAAAATACTATATGTCAGGTCCTCCACCATACTAACACTGCTGGTTTACTGAATTTACAGGTGAAAGTCTCTGCTAATATGGATGACGCTCTCCCACAAACGGAGCCACCTCACGTTGACTTTCAGGATACCGATTACTAACCCTAACCCTTAATGATAAACAGGTGGTATTCAGCAGGTTGAACTCAGCAATTTATCTCACACTGGTAGAGCCAAGAGTTAGGAAAACCCGAGTTTGGACACTTGTAAAAGAAAACCTCACAAAAAAACAAAAAAAGTAAAATAATGACAAAAGACGAAAGATTACTTTCCTGTTGATTTGTATCAGAAGAAGACAATAAAATGTGTTACATAACGAGGGGGTGAAGCATCATGAGTGCCATTTTGTTTTATAATTACCAAATATTTCTATTAATGTCCCATAAATTTTCAACAAAATATGCTGTGAATACAGTAGACCTGGCAATACACATGTAAACCAATTCCTACCCCACAAATAAGGTCTTCTGTGCAAACGTTGTCTACATTTGCTGACCATGAGTAGGCTATATAGGTCGAATGCATATCAATCACACTCGGCCCCTATGATATTATTGCGATATAACCTCCCCCATACACACACACACACACAGTCAGCTGCTATTTACCCCTGCACTGCTCCCGTCCCACTAAACCTCAGTTAGAGAGTGCAATAGAGAATCCATCTCAGACTCTCAGCTGGTCTAAAGCAATCACTATGATGGGATTCCACTGCTGGCTTTACATATTCAATCTGTCTCTATAACATCGCTTCCCGGGGTCCCCGGCTGCAGTTGCACTGTGGCTTCGCTGTAATGAGTTGAGGATAGCTGACAGAGATGTGGTGAGAGAGAGTCCAATCCCGCTGCTGTGGGGGTCAAGTGTGATATAGGCGGAGCTGCTAACTGGACTACATCAAGTGTACTGTATGTATGTGCTTCTGTGTCCATCTCTGCTGTGTGTAAGAACAGTATTTAAAAGTCTGTCAGTGTGTGTCACCGATTAGACGGTCCCACACTCGGGCTCATTTATAAGAAGCAGATGCATCACTTCTCTAATACACTGTTGACTTTAATCTGCGCACAAACACACAAGCACACACTCACTTTCTCCACTTTCTTTTAAGAGTGCAGTCATCACATCTGTCAGGATAACATGCATGGGGAGACGACTGAAACACACGTTTGCATCCTGATAGTATAGTGCACACACACACACACACACACAAATCAACCCCAAACATCAAACGTACGGAAACTGATTTTTCCCAAAGGGGCACTTCAGTCGGCCTTCGGACTGCTTGACCACAATGTCCCTGCAGCCAGCTCTGCTCATTCATGTGTATGTGTTTCATCTATGTTAAGTTGTATGTAGCCTTCACCATTTTCCCTCTCCACATCCCATGTGCAGGACTGTGGGTGTCCATATGTTAGCAAGCCGTGCAGACTGATGGGACGAGGCGTAATAGGCAAATCAGCCTCCTCTGCGGGTCACAGGTCCCGGAGCACAACCTTCAGTTTAACCACAAACATGGCATCTATTTACTCACAGGATAACACTGTGGTAGTCAGTGTTTCCCTTAAACATAGGACCTTTTCTCATTTCATCTTAATAGTTTCAAAGAGATGGTGAAATTTAATGAACATCAGTGTTTCCATGGTGATGCGCAAAGGAATAAAAAGGCCTGGTTGCCATGGGGTTTGAAGCGTATATTGAGTTAAAAGCTCCCTAAATACACTGTCAACACACTCAGCACTCTCCTGGGACATAACAGGGAGGCTCACTCGCTCTCACTCATACACACCCACACACAAACACACAGTGACGGAGATAGAATGAACACACAAGGGCATGTCAGTCACCAGAAAGAAAAACTAATGTAATTACAGATTTACTAATTTATCAATAAGTGATTAACTTGACATCCTCCCTTCTTTTTCTCATCCAAGCTCAGAATCACAGTTAAAGGCATTATGACTGAAGAAACTATTGGTCTTTAGCCTTCTATACAATTCTACTATGCAGCTGCTGCTTGGCGAATTGTGGCACAGGAATAAATTGCTTCATAAATGGACTTCATGGGGAGAGATATGTGACTTACCGGTAGTTTGCTGTGCTAATATGCTAAAAATCTGACTTTATGAAAGAATATTTATTTTACTTTTGTGCATCACTAACCTGCAATTTGGCAACATCAGCAGCACCGCAGGAGGTAGTGTGAAGCGACTCAATGACGTCAACCACCACACACGCAGTAATGTGTTCCCAGGCGGAGACTCTTTGCAACACAAAATCTACAAACGAAAATAAGCCAAGCAGTAGAGTGTGCTGTCAAATACAATAAACCTACACAATAAACCTACACAACCAATAGTTCAACAACAGCAACATAAAACGTCAACAAAACTCACACTGTTGACGACGCCCCCCACCGCTAGCATGCTAACGTCGTTCGCCGTTAGCATAACGGCTTGCAGACTTTTCCAACTGCGTGTTTTCAGACAATTCACATTTTTTTCATTTGTACTCACCGCTGAGTGGCTTGTATCGCTGCATCTCCCAAAAGACTAGTCCAGTCCAATGTGAGGGAGGGTTGAGGACGAGTCACTGCTAACCAAAGTCTGACATAAACCTTAATTGCGCGACACCTGTCAGCTGTGCACACCTGTCCGGCTTCTGGTGAGAGTGAACGGAGCCCCAGGGAGCCAGCTGATTGGCTGCTCTGCATCAGAGTAGGATCCACCTGATTGGCCCTTTCAAGTGTGACTCAATCGGACACTTTTAACCATATGCTGTACTGTAATAGCCTACCTATTTCTGATAGTAGGCCTAGGCCTACTGTATTTGTAGCCAAGGCTTCTTGTTTAGTTGATCAGATGATTTAGTTGATGCTGTTACATAATATTTCTGGTAGGCTATTTTTTGTAGCCAAAGCTTCATGTTTAGTTGATTGTCTGACTGCTTTTTTGTCTGGTGCTTCAGCATTGTAGACAATCATTATTTTAAATTAATTTTCTCCTCTCAACCCAGAGTGCTGCAAGTTTGCACCAGACTGCACAGTGGCAGTAGCCACATGGACCTCCCAATGGCATGACATGGCCAGGTCCATCATCATCACTGATCCTTTTTGAGCAGATTCATTTTCCCATTTGATGCGGAAAAGTTATTTTGAGTAATAATCAATATTAGAAAGTGGTTGCATTGCCAAATCTCCCCAGCTTGTACTCGGTGTCCTTTTCCCCCTCAGTTTATTAGTTTGTCTCATTCAAGTTGAATTAGCTGCTTCAGTCTGTGCACATTTGTTTTGTTTTACTAACTTTTATCTGTTGGAAAAGTGAATAAAATGGGTGCACCGTGTGCCAGTGATTCCTCTCCAATCTTACAGCAAATATTGGTTGGTGTTGCATGATTCAGTTTATGTGGATTTTAATTGGTCTCCTCATCTTTTTGATTAACTCTCTATCATATCTTGTTTTAGCCTAAATTAATTTGGCAGATGCTTTTTGTTTTGATTCACTTTTTATTTTCCTATTTTAATAAATGAAATGTTATTAACCAAAGACAAATGACTTCAACTTTTCTATGGATTTATTTTGAACTCAGTGGCATCCTCTTGGGACCTGAGCCAAACAAGACACAATAATCCTGCAGTAAAACACTGGACTGTTGCTCTCCATCTCTACTCAGCATCAAGGGACAAGTGTCTGACTGGTTTACTGCTTTGTCCTGGTTGACAGATCTGCCCCAGTACACACAGCTAGCGTATATGAATTGTTTTCGACTGGCTGTTCATTTTATCCTCTGTTTAATCCTCAGCACAGACGTCCTGTTCCAGCTGTAGGTGGAGCGGTGGCTGTCTTCCAGATCAGACAAAGTGAAGACACCCTCTGCCCCGGGCCACATGTAATTACTCCCACAACAAAAAGCACAAGTGAGCAGAGGAGTAAAGGTTGCCAGACTCACTGTAAGGAAGGCAAACTAAATATCTCCTTGTTTCTGTTCTGTCTCTGTCAGTCTCACTGTCCCCGAGTTTAGTTTTTCCCCAAACTGCCTTCTTCACGCACATAAATAATAAACCATAACAACACAATCTCCCTCAGCCTCCACACACACACAGACTAAACAACAGCCCTGTTGGGAGGGCGGGAGGTTCCGTGAAGCACAATATGGCTCATTGAGAGTCTTATGCAATATGAGAGGCTGGAAAAATGGGACTGCAGGACAAAGAGCACTAGATAAAGTTCATTTTATACACCTTTGTGCTCTGTACATGAACATTCAAGGTTACTGCATGGTAACAAGAGTCACAGCTATAACTACTATTTAGTAGCCTATTTTACAAAAGAAAACATCACATATTGGGTGTTTAACAGCACTGAATGTTCGTACAAATGACGCAATAATTGCTCCACTAAGTACTGAGATTTCCTTCTTTCTGGTCCGATTATCTGTTTTTGAATTAAACTTTATTTTGGGCAGCTCCCAAATCCTTCAGATTCTAATTTGCATTTTTAGCTGCTTAACAAAGTTGGATGAGTAGTTGGTGTTGCAGGAAATGCCAGTGTGGGATGAATAGTCTCAGAGACTAATAAAAAATCAATATTGTTAGAGTGGCAAATAGGAGCAGTATTGGAGTGCTCGGGGATACGAACTGACATTAATTTTGATGTATTAGAGGGATGTTAGATGTACTGCTACCTGTCTCTGTGAGAATGCCACTTATTTCACAAAACAATAAGACCTTTAAAAAGATAAACAGGACGGCCAGTTGTTAGCGGTGATAAAACGTGCAGAAAGTGGATGCAAAACACACACACATATACCTTCTTCCAACAAAGCGGCAGCACTTGCAGCATGTGAGGGAAGCCTTGTGTAGGCGAGAAGGGAATCTACAGTACTAAGGGTGTGATATTTAACAGCTTCGCATGCCGTCTTTCATGGCGCTAAATCACAAGGATTCCACTCATGACTCAGTGGGAAACTTCTGCCATAAATCTTCTTCCCGCAGGAAAATCTGTCATTTGCATTAAAAACGCCGCCTTCGCAAATACAAACCTTTTTGAAAATACACTGAGCATTCAGTGATGATGTGATGCAGCAGGTGCTGGCTGCTTTCAAGATGACCTCCACCTTGATATCTTGAGTCATTTTGTTGGCTGCAGACAAAATAATGTAGATTTCTACAATTGATCTGATTTCACATATCATTTTCCATAGCTCGTATTTTGTGCTTTCATTATATAAGATGTTTTTCACATTAGACATTTCATGCTGTGTCCAAGTCCCATATTCCATACTAATTGTGTAATTTCCACAATATAATATGGTCATGCTACAAGACATAAATTATACCTTCCAGTTTTGTTCCAACTGTAGCTGATGCAACATGTGTAACTACAGGCATCAGTCAAACGGCCAATTAAACTTCATGAACACTATGCAAAGCTTACAGTAGCTAAACTAGGTCTCACTAGTGTTTTTCAGCTGTGAGGAGCTCCTTCAGTTGATTTGTGCGTTTTACCAAGTCTTTTGTTCGGACATGTCATAGCACGAACCTGAACATTCTGTTCAAGTGCACTAATTATTAATAAGCCAAATAGTCCCAGATCCCACTGATACTTACACTACCAGTAAAGCTTTTTTTTTTTTTTTTTTTTGAGTAGGCAGTATAGCATACTTCTACACAGTCATTGTGCAGATTAAAAAACCCTTGAATTTGAGTGTGCTGTTGATGTGGAGCTCTTTAGCTTTTTTACACCAGACATTTGATGTGTCAGAAAAACCACAGGTGTAGGCTATGGTTGAACAGTCAGGGAGGTCCTGGTGCTGTTCATGCTGGCTCACTGGTTTATTGGGACACGTCACTGAACTAGGTCATTGTGAAAGTTATTAATTCTTCCTGTGCTTTCCCTGCTGTGAAAAAGGTCTGTTCTCCCACAATGCAACTGCACCAACAGCTGGCGAAACAGCTGCAGAAACACACCAGAAAACAAAAAATAAAACTGCATGCAGTGAACTAATACTTAAAACAGGACTGATGTGGGATCGTCTTTGGATCTCTCACCTTCATCTGTTTGGATTTTTCACAACTCTGACTATAAACTTATACTACTTTATTTCGTGAGAAATCACAAAAATTATAAGAACCAGCGAAGAATTAATGTGTTGTATTAAACTGGTGAAGCATATCTAATCTTTATTTCTAATGGTCTGCCTTAGTTTATTTCAGTATAATATTCATGTAAGTTCTGTGCTGCATTTTGCATATCACCACATGGTGGTATAATAAATACTGTGCATCACATGTGTTTTGTAAGGGACTAAACAGGTCTTTTTGAGGAGTGATTCATGGCTAGATCATACTCTGATCAAATGTTAATATTTCTAATTCACAATAAATTAAATAGGAATCAATGAGAGATCCATGAGGGACAGTGCCGCAGCTCAGCTCTTCACCTCAGCTAATGAAAAGTGACTACAAAGAAATGCAAAAACTAATAAATAAATTAATTCTTCTGATTTTTAATTTCACACATTCATTATACAATTTCATAGAGCACATTCCCTTGTCATTTTCTCTCACCCTAGACACATTTCTTTGGGTTTCAATTATTCTGAATTCAAAAGTTCTAACTGTGAATCCGAGCTCCAGGTGTATAAAATTTGCCCTGTTCAGCCTTGACAAAAGACCGGGAGAGATAGACGTTTGGCAAGGTCTTTGCCGAATGCCATCGCACCATGTTGTTTTTCACCAGTGAAGGCCGTCCATCCTTTCATATGCAGCGAACACAGGGAACACCATTGTACATTTATGAGAAGCACCTGTTTGACAGTCAAATATATTCCCCCCTGTCAGTGTGTGTGTGTGTGTGTGTGTGTGTCAGAACACACACAAGATGGAATCAACCTTCATGTTTCCCATCTCTGACTGTGTCATCCTTCATCCCCCTGTTCATCCCCTGTAGCTCTCCCTTTCGTCACATGAAGGACCCCCGTGTCTCCGTGGAGAACAAATGAGGCTGACCTTCGTTCGACGCACACGGACTGGATCCACTGCGGCGTGTTCGGTAGCGGCTGGGAATTCTGTCTCCTCTGTACGCTCCATTTCCCTTTCTGAAGAGCAGAGTAGATGAGCAGTTTCTCTCTGTCTGTTCTCTCCTTCTTTTGTCTCAATCTCACCTTTCTCTCTGTTTTCCTCTTTGCATTCCCTTCTCCTGCTCACATCTTTTCCCCCCTCCCTCACTCTGTTTCTTTTCCTCTCTTCCTGCGCTCCACATTTATTATTTTCTACCTTGTTTACTCGACTGTCCGTGTCCCTCCAACTTCTCTTTGGGCTCCTCTGCTTTCTGTCTGTGTGCTCTGGCAGAACAGAGAAAAGTCTCAGTTGCAATGACAGGGGTCACTGTCTAGGATCAACGCTTTCTGCCTCAGAGCTAACTAAATTTGTCCTGTGGAGACACCGAGACAGTGTGAGAAAATGTGAGCAGGTGAAATGAGGGAGATGGAGGCTGGGAGTAACAGAGAGACCAAAAGCCCTAACTAGCTCCAAAAGCAGTCTTCAGCTAGTATATTTGCAGTTCTCCTGCTTCAGGGTCATCACAGTCCTCCTCCTCCACCACCACTAGATCCAATCCTCACTTTTATTAAGGGTCATCAGTTTTGGCCACTAAAACACCACTTACTGTGATTAAGTGTCAAATTACAACACCATTCTCCTCCTATGCCTCCTCAAATCGTGCTCTCAGCTTGTGTTGTTGAGGCCAGTGGGAGTGAAAACCTGGATTAACATGCTCTGGATTAGATACCAAAAGGGAAAATCTCCCTTGAGGCCCACGAGCTCAGATGAACCTGAAAGCTCTGAGCTTACTGTGCCAGCTGGTGTGTGCAATTTAATGGAAACTTTGTTTGGAAATGTGCAAAATTAAAGAATATAAACTGACATGAAAATAGCCTTAAGGTTGGAAGTTTTAAGACCTTCATTATTTCATTTGATGTTTATATGTTGCATATTCATTTTTCCTGCAATGTAAGCAACACAAGCATAGTTTAAGGACATAAAAACTGTCTTTTTGGCAAATGGCAGAACTACAGGAGTAGAGGCGTAACTCCCGAGTCACATTTTACTGCTGCAAATCAGCAGATCAATGTTCCAAAGTGTTGAGGTATCAAAGCCGTGAGATAAAACCACATTACCTAAGGGTGAAAAGAAAAACTCTGACAGTGGAAAAATCCTCATAAGAAGCTAAATGAGAAAAAAAAACCTGTAGCTAGTCTAACAATGTATTAACAAACACTGAGGTTTTGCAACTGTCACATGGCTAACTTTACAGTAGCATTAACAGTTTACTGACTAGTGTTGATGAAATGTTGTGAGTTCAGCATCAAACCTCATTCCTTTCCCACCATGAACTGAAAACAACACTTTATCATCAACTCCTATCTCTGTCATGTCTTCCTTTCTACTCAAGTTTGCATGCTACGTAACTGGCTATAGCCTTGGCTCAGTCATCTTTCTCTTCAAAAAGCAGATCACTAATCTCTATAATCTGCACTGAAGATGTAACACTGCTCAGAGGGCGTATTTCAAAGAGGAACTATGCAAGACTTTTAACTTAACTATGCTACATTTTCACCTTAATTAAACAGCTTCGGATTGTTATGGTTAAATAAATAACTTGTAACTTGCTGCAGACCCGGTGTCCCAGCTCTCGTCTTGGCCGCACTGCAACACAAACGCACCCGTAACCCGTAAATCTCTTGTTTATGACAGATAAGACTACACAAATATACACGTTGTAACATTACACATTATATGATGAATTATGTTATCCACCGCTCCATGAATTGCTTTCCCGCTGGTTTTGTTGAAAACAAATGCACATGGCTGGGAGGAGGATTAGTAAAGCAGCGGAAAAGCAACCAGACATGTGTAGTTCCCCTTTAACCTCTTGTCATATAAACACAACAATGGCTAAAGCTCTTGTCAAGTGACAGTTACCACCAAAAAACCATGCTCAGAAGCAAAGGAACATTACATTTATCTCTGAAGTTAGTCCATTTACCGCTCCATATTTTACTTGTCATTTACATCTGATCATATCTACAGTAATTTTCCCCATGGTCAAACATTAGAGATAAAATGTAAAAAAAAAAATATATCTGATTTTCATAAAGGAAGAGCGGCTGCTGGTATGCAGCCGCTGGGGCATAACAGTTTTTTCCCAACAGGATTTTTTTTTAACATACTTGCATTTTAAATCTGTTGCCGTATTAAAAAATCCTCACTGACCTGAGGAATCCCATAGTACTCCAGTTGAGTCTTGATTAACATGAAACACGATAAGACACAACTGTGAAAATGAAAGAAAAATAGAATTTAACCTGAAACCACACAGTGCAATGAAGCGAAAACCATGGGTTGGGATTTGTTACACAGTGCACACATGCTTTTTAAATCCCCTTCCAGTTTGTATTAGCAGAGAGAGGTATGTCATGGGGCAGGTGTAAGAAGTCCTCTAAGCTATCCAGAGCTGACCTTGAAGTCCAGAGGTGTGAGTGTAGCTTGTATGGCCCATTGATACGAAGGTGAGTTTGTGGCTGCTCCATCGCTGTAGTGAGAGTGAGTCAACATCTGCACCATGCATCCCTGCCCTCCACACAGTGGATGCTGGGATTGGGTCCAGCCCCTGTAACCCTGGAAAAGATTAAGCAGGTAGAGAAAATCCCAGATAAATAAATAAAGCAGAGATCTCTGAAGAATCAACAGATGACTTTGAGGTTTGTTGTATGTAACATAATAAATAATGACCTTATTAAAGGCCAGATTTTCAATTAGGCTGTTTGCACAAGTGACTGAACTACCTCATTTATGAGCAGATAAGATGAGAGGTTTCTGTTTTGTATTTCTAATAGATTTTCCGCTTCTTCTAAAAACATGTATTCACTTTATCAGTGTGGGTTATAGAGAGGAGATTAATTGGCCATTGTGTCCATTTCAAAAGTAAATCTACCACACAAACGAGTGTGCAAAACGAGAAGGGTCTGTATATTTTCTGAGGCTGCTTGAATTACAAATAAAGAAGCAAAACTACAATTGGACTGGAGCTCAGAGGGAGTGTGGGAGTGAAGGGTGGGTGTTGCACAACCTCTAGGGATTTGAAGTGCTAGTCCACATGCAGCTGCAGTATCCTCCTGACCAGAGGCCACTACTACAATGTAGGATCTGATGTTATCGAGGTAAATTCAGGTTTAACTGTTGTTCACTTCTTACTGGGGTAAATCACTATGGTAACTTATAATAAACCTCTAACATGCTCCTGAGGAGGTTAAGTTCAGAGGATGAGATCAACAAATTAACTACTGCCCAATCGGATTAGTGGAAAAACTGAATCTATCCACAGCTTAAAAAGTCAGTTTCTCTCTGGTACAACAAGAACAACAGAGTGAATGTAGTCAACATGATAGCATCAATTATCACATTTACTATACAGAGCATACACCATGGCCACCCTAGACTGAAACCATGCTACCCCATTGACCACTACCCTTGTCATATTTGTATCCTTGTGCCATTTTTTCTTGCTGATCATCTTCATCAATAACCTGTTCAACCCGCATAAACATGAACATGTAGAGTGAGATATTTAAACACTAGAGGCTTCTTTTAACCATGTGGGGATTTTCCTGCCCAAACCTATTTTGCCAGTCATGTATAAAGTCTTGATTCTTGATTTGTCAAATATTTTCGTGGCTAAAACTGTGTTCATCTCTGCTTTTAATAATCTTTGAAAAATATATATTGCAAACCTAAACAAACCCTTTCCACGAAATTGTTCCTAAAAACCCACCATGTGACCAGGTTATTGGTTTTAGAGCAACTAAACATCTCATTAAAAATGAATTATTATATAACATGTTTTTTTTTATTGCTTATAGTAACAGCTCATCTGACATACAGTATTAGTATTTAGAGTGTATTACACCTACAGTAGACCCAGAGCATTGCCAGTTTATAGATATTTACCACCCCTTACCCTTACATAGGGTAAAGGTGGGGGTAAAAATAATGCTGGATCTACTGTGGCTACTACTAATCCTGAACTGTTACTTTTATAATCATGTAACAAAAGATAGAGAGGAAAAGAAAAGAAAACTGTACAAAAGAATTAAAATGAATAAAGAAAAGAAGTGAAATTAAATGAAAATAAAGATGTGGTTAATAAAGATGTTGTCATCTCCAGATGTGGCTTCATCCAGTCTGACTGTGGGAACCTTCTTCTCATTCTCCTTGGTCCAGACTCCTTTTCCCTCTCTTCTCTGTGGGTGACTGATCAGAGACTAAACCCCCTTCAACATCCCCCTCAGTGCAGCTAGACTGGGCTCCCTCTGAGTGAAGCAGCTCTAAAAAAAAAAAAAAAAACAAGAAAGTGTTTTTTTATGTACATTATATGTGTCCATCAAGCTAAGACTGGTAATCTATGATAATCTCACTGTATTAGAACAATACCTCCTAAATGAAAGCGTGTGTGTTGGTACAGGTGAGCTTACCTTTCACACAGTCTGCCAGTTCTCTGCTGAGATCTGTTTTCCTCTTTGCTGTGGAGGTTTTAGATTCGACATCATCATTGTTGAGCTGCGGTGGTTTCACTGGGCTCGTGCTTCCAGTCGCCTCAGTAAACGGTGCCGGCTGCTCAGTCCTCATTCTCTTGGCTGGAGCCACATGAGGACTTCAATGTCAATAAAAACAAAACAAATGGTTACATCTCTTGAAGCTTTAAGCAGCAGTTTGACTGTTTGAAAAATGACTTGCTTTCTGAAATAAAACACAAACATCAACACCACTCATGTCCACTCATGTTTGTAAAAACACTGAATTCTTAGCTCCTGTTCTTCTGTAATACAGGGAGATGTATCAAACACCAGATCTCATACCTGTCTTCAACAGCATCAGCATCCCTTTTTCTTTCATTAGGATTATTTCTCTGGATGATGATGGCTCCTCCGTGGAGGGAATAGGCCTCGCAGCTGAGCCCAGCAGGGTTGTCCTCGTTGGGAGCAGTGTCCTCGGCGCTGTGAGACATCTCCTCACTATTTAAGCTCAGCTCCTCGCAGGCATTCATCAGCTCTACACAGGATTTTACACTGGAAGAAAAGCAATCTCTGAGCCAAACAACTTCATCTGTATCTATATCCACAGTATGTCTCTCTGTATCAGCACAGAGATAATACACACAGCATATAATCACATACTATGGGCTGTCGCTGAATGCACAGATGAGATGTTCCATGGTGATGAATGGATGCCAAAGAATCTGCCTCGATGTGATTCTCTCCCCAGTGTCCACTTTCAACATCTGTGTGAGTAGATCCACAAATTTCTCCAGGTCCTGTTCACCGGCTGCACCCTCCTCTCCTGACTTGTTACCAGACGCCTTTTATAGGACCAGAATAAAACAAAAATCTGATCTTATCCTGTCAGATGTTCTCATGTTTAAGTTATAAACACAGATGTTTTCTAAAAGTCATCTCCTACCTTAATGTGGTCCATGAGGCTGGCTTTCCCATCCGGGGCAGAAGTGAGATCATTCTCATGAATTTTTGACTAATAAGAAGAAATGTTTTAATTAGCTAATGTGCTCCAAATGCACAACACAATGCACAACACAACTAAATCATAGACAACTAATGTTACCAGCAGTCTCCAACGCCGAGGGTCCAGCACCGAGTGGCTCTTGCAGTAAAACTGTTCAGTGTGCCATCCTCCATCCAGCATGTAGTCTGGTGGGTTTCCTATTGTGTCCACGATTTTTTCCACCTATGGACCAAACACAATATGGTGGCAGAGAAAACTGTTGTCAATTTAAACTGTTGAATAACCTGCACAGAAAAAATATATAGTGGTTAAAGAAACCCAGAGGAGTTTGCTTTTGGTTATAAAAGAGTCTCGTATTAATGTGGATGAATCTACGTACCCACACTTGTTAATGGCTCCATTTTCAATAAATATATTGTTTTGTCTTTATAGTTAGTTTGATCTTATTATTTAGTGGTCGGCTCGCCCAGCATTTCCTAGTTTCGGTTTTTTAGTGGTCGGAACTACGGCGGTATTTGATCGTCTTCGAACCTCCGACTTTCATTCTTGATTAATGAAAACATTCTTGGCAAATGTTTTCACTTTCGTCCGCCTTGCGCCGGTTCAAGAATTTCACCGTGCGCGCGGAGGCTCATGGGAAATGTAGTGTGAAAACACTTCACTTTCCGAAACTCCTCCTAGTCCCTTTAAGATGGTGGGTGTTTGTTGTGTTTTTGTGTAATATTGTGTAATACTGACCACATCATGTTCATTGTCATTTTTGAAAAGCGGGGCACCTGTGAACATCTCAACTGCAGTGCAGCCGAGAGACCACATGTCAATGGCCTCCGTGATGGGAGCCCCCACCAGGACCTCTGGAGATCTGATGAGAAGAAGACACACCAACAGAAAAGGTTAGAGGTTAACAAACCCCTGAGATGCCACAAACAAGGACATCTCTCATTTGCTGTGCCTTTGTACACAGCTGCCAGATGAACAGACTGAGCGTCCGGTGTCCCACCTATACCAGAGGGTCTGAAGAAACGAACCCCTCTGTTCCTCGGGATCGTCAAATGACAAACCAAAGTCGATGATTTTGATTTTCAGTGGCCGCCCAGCATGATCCACCAGCATGATGTTCTCAGGCTTCAGGTCGGCATGAATGATCCCGACACGCTTCAGGAAGTCCAGGGCTACAGCCACCTGAAATCATGACATCATCACCTGCAGAGGTCATTTCATCAACACACGGATGGAGGAAGACATTGTGCACAACTACAAAGAAAAAACTGTTTCTGAAAAATCTTCCAAGCCTATTCAGTCAACTCTATAAATACATTACAACTAGATAAATCTGATCTGTTGCCATGGTGATGGATCACACAAAAGACGGTGACTGGAACAAGTGAATATGTGCACTACTGTCTAGTCTTTGTGGCTGAACACAGAGCAAAAAGTTGCAACAGGGATTTCGAAAAGCCATAAGACATACATTTCGACACCAATGTATGTAACAACTTCTGTATTACATAACACACCTGTTGTACAATGGGGCGGATCTCCTTCAGCTGGAGAAATGGGGGCTGCCTCTGCTGCATGAGGTCATACAGGCTGATGTCCAGTTTCTCAAACTCCAGACAGTAGTGACCCTTAAAGGTGAAGGATTCGTTCCATCTGACGATGTTGAACTTGTGTGCGTCTTGGTCCCTCAACTTTTTAAGCACAGCCTCCTGAAATCATATGAGATGTTAGAGATGATGATTGAATGCAGTGTGTGTTTCTGTATCGTTATCGTAACACAAGTGAAAGTGAGTCTACCTCTGCTTTCGCCTCCTCAATCATGCTACGTGTATTCTCTCGTATAAGTTTTAAAGCCACCGTTTCATTGGTGCTTAGTTTTATGCACTGGGCGACGACACCAAAGGTGCCATAACCCAGGACCTCCTCCACCTCGTAACTTGAAGAGGCAGAGGAAATCCAGCCCCGAGAGATGATTCTGGTGATCGACTTCTCAACCATGATGGAAGAAAAGCTCACACCTGAGAGAGAGGAAGAAGTTTAGATACAAAGCCTACTACAGCTTAAACCACAGATTTATAAATGTAAATATTGCTCAGTACGACAGCAACAGCAACTGTTATAATGTATTACACACTGGCACTGCAAATTAAATGATGTACAAGTGAAACTTAAGGTAACTCATAAAATCTGAATGTGTCCCATCAATAAGTTCACAAACACATATTACATCTGTACATCATTACATACTTCATTTAAAATTCAGATTGAAAGTTTTACAGTAATATAGGGCGCTGAAAAAAGTTATTTCTCAGGGAATCTGCTGATTGTGTATGCACTGTCTGTTCATGAATGTGTCTCTCCATGTCTAAAAATAATCTGACAGATATTAAATACTGGGTTAACAAAGTGACTTTACAATGAAACAAACTTATTTGAAACTTTGACACTGAAAAGAGAGTAGGTGTCTTGTAGAAAATATAATCAACTCACCAGAGGTTCACTCCAGGTCACGTGATGTTAAAGACCAATAAATAATGGCAAAATAACAAGTCTAACTCTGAGACAGTGTTTTCCTCTGGTCAACGAGCAAATGCACGAGGTTGAAGTGACTGAAGAGATGAAGCTTCAAAGTGAAGAGATCTCAACATTCTGTTCCGTCATTGTGAAGCCACGATGGAACAATTCTACAAGATTCATTGATAAATAAACAGAATACACAGCAACTGCACAGAGGTGACAGTCACTTCATATGTGTTATTTAAGATACAGGCCTTTACTGAAACAGAAACGTAATATGTGATATATTTGCCTATCATGGCAGATGTTGCCCTATGTCACCTATTAGGGAATATCATTATCACATATCATCTGGATGTATGAAGATGTTCATATGAAATACCCATTGTAAAATACAAGTTTAACAAAGCAACATACTTCTACTGTATATGTACACATACAAATCTCTTATTAATTTCTCATTCATTTTAAAGATCTATATCCATCTTTCGTATTCAAATAGACAGTATCAACATATTGACAGGCTTTTGGGTATATATTTACATAACACCCTGTACACATGTATACTTTAGACATCAATATGTGAAATTCTTCCAATTTCTAACAGGTTCTATGATAAAATCTGTAAATATTTGATTTTACTTCACATGTATGTAAATGTGCATATAGTATATTACATTTGTGTTCGGGTATGCACCATCATGATTTCTTAAAGAAACTAATTATTATGTGCCATGAATGTGTTAGTTCAGCATTACCTTGACCTTTGACCACCATTTTCAAAATAGCTTTCTTGAATCCAAATTCTACAGTCATGTGTAACTATTGCTGTATTAATGTAGTGATGTAGAGATACAACCAAAACTGTAAATACTCAAAGTAGCCTACAGTACATGCACCACAGCTGAAGATGTAATATTCCTCCACTGGCTAATTGGGCTGGCACTGAAACATTGCTACTGAAATATTGTCATCATTAAGTTTTAATTCTACTTCAGAGCTGATACAAGTCTCCCTCACTCCTCCAAACGTCTCCAGCATCTTTGTCAGTCCTGTCACTTGCTCAGTGCAGCTCCATCTCACCTCCCCTCACCCTGCACCTCCTCCCCTGCTGCGGTTAAAGCGGCGCTTCGAGGTGTTCAGATCAAGCTTCTGGGTTGATCAAAAGAGTGCCGCGGGCTATTGTGAAGGACTGTGATAGCTTTGAGAGGCAGGGAGAGCACACTTCAGGATCCGACTGCGTTGTGAAGGCGAGGCAGCCTGCAGGTAAAGGAAACAAAGTCAAATGAGAGGACAAGAACAAAGCAGAGCCTTGTGAGAAAATGTTACCTTTCTGTAGTGAGAACTTCACACCAAACTGGAGCTTTCATGGTGGAAACATGGGAACTTTCCGAACCACCCATCCTACCTGTTTAACTATAGCTTTATCTTCAAATTAACATGTGAGCCACATGCTCATTTGTTTTTCTGTCCTTAACTGGGTCCAAACATGGCGAGAAGCAGCACATTCCTTATCTAACTGAGTTGATGTCAACAGAGCAGCATGTTCCCTTACTGCTGAAGAAGTTTATAAACAGCTTAGGGATAAAACACACAGTTTATTTCCCATGTTCCCCTGAACTGATAGCATATTAATTAACATATTCCATTACGGCTTAACTTGGGATTTCATTCAGATAAGATACAAGAGAAATTTATCCTCTGCTCAGAGCCTTAGGTGATCCATTTTCCTGATCCAGAATGCCACAGGTAACTACAGGTCAGTGAACTTTTGCTTGGTGTGGTGCTCAATACAGAATAAACTGAAAAAGATAAAAGGAAAAGAAAAAAAAACCCTGAAACAATCAATTTTCCTACTCTGCGTTTTAAGATTCAGCGACAGACAGCAGCATGGAGAGCTGGGAGGAAAATCCTCCGAAGGGCTGGTTCTCTCCGTCTCCCCTGCCTCGTCGCTGAATAGGTAATAAACAGAGGCAGCCAGCGTAGGGCTGAGTAAATACAATGTGCCAAGCAGGCTGAGTCTCCAGAGATGAAGAAACAGAGGATGAGGCGGTGATTGGAGGAAGGCATGAGAGAGGCAGGGGGGGAGAGAGAGAGGAAGCGGTGTGAGAAGGATAAAGGTAGACAGATGACTGGGAGATGAAGACAGGATAGAAAAGATCAGAGTAAGGGGTGAGATGGAGAGTGAGAGGCTGGAGGAGAGCGAGATGAAAGGAGCAACCAGGAGAGGAGGAGAGGAAGAAAGTGGAGGAAAGGATATAAAAATCAGATGGGAAGAGAGGGCAGAGGGAAAAAAAGCAAAGGGATATATGGTAGAAAGAGGGGGCTGAAGGGGGGCGTAGGATAGAGACGAGGAGAGATTGAGACGGTCTTGTTCTGTGTGCTGGAAGTAGCATTTAATCATCAGTGAGGAACACAGTGAAGCTTCATTTCAACCTCTGCCAGCTGGAGAACAGGAGCCTGCGAATACAACAAAAAGTTACTCATGCTCACATGTTTCCTCCTGACAAATAATCCAAAGCCTGGAAAATTAAGGAAACAAACAGCATGCAGCGATAAAATCACAGGCTGTGGGGAAACTTACACAGGAAGCAAAGGCACAAGCTTGACTTCAAGCAAAGGATGTGACTTCTGTTACTGTATGGGGTTGCAGACGAAAAGCATGTTGGTGTTCTGATATTGCACTATTAGGACCTTGTGTGTGCCAAATGGGCGTGGCTTCCTTGTTGCTCCTCCCACCTGTCTCCGTACACACCTGTTTCTCATCATGAAATCAACTCAACAGCCGGTCTTCTCTGATTAGGCACTGCTTGACCACCTGTTGATAGTAGGACTTGGTTTAGATGACCCATGGACCCTGTTTACTGGTGACTAGCTGTGTCTCAATCAGTGTTGGGCAAATTACTTATAAAAAGTGATTAATTCCCCAAAAGGTAACTGAGTTAGTAATTTCACCCTAATACATTATAAAAAGTAACTAATTACTAGGAAGAGTAGCCTAACTATTGCATTACTTTTTTTAAAAATAAAATGCTCAAATAGACAAATTACTTGGACTTGCCCCCTTATCCCCCTAACCATAACCCTAACCTCCCAATTATCTAGAACTAACCAACACACTCAGTATTCCTCCGTACAGGGAAGCAGCTAGTGGATGGACTGAAAAAAAAAAGAATGTATTAAAGCGTACACTTCTGTGTATTCATTTGTGACGGGACTTCTAACTATCGGTGTTATAATGGTGGTGTCTGGTCTCAATTCAGAACTGCGTTGTTCTGAGGCTGCATTTGAAGATGACTGCGTCACATTGGCATGACCACGGTTATCCAATTTCATAGGCTCATTCAAAAGCTGCCTCCATCTCCTGAATCTTAAGCATCCACCTGGTGGATTCTTTGCTGACCAACCTATCCCACAAAGCATTTCGAGCCATTTTTTGTGGAGATGGCGAAGATGAAGAAATAATTTCAAGAATGTTGAGGACGGTTGCTATAGGCAACCGGAGCCATGCTTTGGCGAGGCCCTGACGTGCAGCAGCCACTCCTCTCCGTCTCATTTACCAAATACCTGTTCACGGCCTGTGGACAACAAAGCCTTAGCCGATCATGTATACCATGGTGCCCACAGGATGCAGCCATGAATTGAGACACAGCTATTAGTGAAGGTGACTCATCGGCAGCAGGAGGTCGAGTTGGTGAGGTTAGATGAGGTGAACAAAGGGCCAGTTCAACTCACCTTTCTTCCCTTCTTCGTTTCATCTCTCTGATTGCTGTTGACAGCTCAGTTTGATACCTGTTTCCTTCTGTCATCCTGTTATCCCTCTGCTTCAGCTCCCGTCTCCTGCTAGCTTGGATATTGTTTGCCTGTCCAGGTCATTGGATTCCTGGTTTGTCCCACTCACCTGTATCTCAGTGGACCATTATCTTACGAGACTGTGTCCAGCCCCCTGCCCTCATCACTGTTAAGAGTCAATCCCAGCTGACGTAAAGTGAGGGTCACCACGGGGCCAACACATAGACAAATAACCTCATTCGCATTCACACAACATTTTAAAATCACCTCCATGTCTTTGGTCTGCAGGCACAGCGAGAACATGCAAACTCTAAACCCAAATCTGCCATGCTGTAGGACCACTGCACCACCGTGCCGCCCTCATCAATAGTCATATTGGAATTCATTGCCTGTTGTTTGTAATTGCTCTGTAATTGTTCTTGTAAAAAGTGTTAATTGCTGTTTATGCAACATACATGAAGACTACACTGTTTTTTTCAATCAGGAAACTGGATGTCCTTCATGAACCTGCAAAGTACCCCTGCAATCAAAACAGCTCAAAAGGCTTAAGTTCCTGTACAGTAATTACCAACAGCAGCGTTTCTGATAGATGCAGCTCAGCAGGGCTGCTGGAGACTCCTCAGTCTCTGAGGAACATCTGCCGTTGCCCTTCTTACAAGCATAAATATACAGCACATGTTAATCCCAGTCTCTATTAGGCAGCTCCATCCTGAAGGGCCAGTTGTCTATAGGGTTCCCTAGACGTCCTTATCATTATAATAAGCATGCGTCTTGATGCCAAGCCGACATTGTGTGTTGTAGAGATAGAGCTACTGCTTATGCAGTGACCTTGTTTAAACCAGGGTCCCTGTCTCCTTGATGTTCCTCACACAAAGGTAAGAGCTTGGTAATTACATACGATCCTGTAAAAGGACCTCCATATATTCAAAGAGAGGCGGGAGGCTGGGACAGAGAAGGAGTGGACAAGGATGAAGAGCTGAAACATGGATAATGAATTCACACCGGTTGACCGGTGGACGCTATCACAAGGACAGTCTTGGTTGAGGACCAACACACTCTCATGGAAGAACCTTTCATGCCTCTTGTTGGTTCACTCATGTCTCAGGAGGTGGAGCAGGTCGTCTGCTAATCAGCCTTTGGGATTTGATTGCCAGCCCCAAGCAGCCTTGACTCTGGGGCAAAACCCTGAACCCTGAATCACTCATGATGGTTAGAGCAATACCCGCCCAGATATATAATAGTCTCCTACAGTAGACTATCATGAGTTACATTTGTATGTTCTTGTATGTCTTTTTGTGTTTCTGTGAGAAATGATCAAACTGCTATTAAGGAGAGAAGAAAAGCCAACCTTGTGAATTACATTGCTTCTTTGGTCACATTGTCAAAAGATGCTCCCCTTTGTTTCTGTACTGCTTTCATCTGAGATCTCTGCTTAAACAAATTAACCTGCGGGGCTCTTGAAATAAACAGAATCTTAAAGTCATGAGAACTACAATAAATACCTTTTCTCTTGAGTTTGTACGTAGGAGTTAAGTTTAAGGCCTTTTACTTTTATCTTTAGCTAATGCCTGAAAAATACAGAGCCTGAAGTGCACATAACAGAATAAATACACACAGACATTTTCGCTACAATTGCTGGTATTATTCTAGGACAAAAAATATTCACACATGTAGAATATGTCAAAGAGCATGTAAACAAGAGCAACACTGAAACCACAGCCTTACCTTTAAAGTAAGTAGATGTACTGCAAAGTGTAAAAATATGTAAAAATGTTCGTTCTGCACCTACGTCCTCGTTAAGAAATTCAGGATCAGGCCTTGTGCTCCGCCCATCACCGCTGCTCCTGCTAGATTGACAGAAAGAACAGAGGGTATGAAGGTGGTTAGTGAAACATCAGAGGGACTCAGCCACATGTTTCAGCCTCAGACAGACCAGACCAGATTCTGGTGTTTGTTGTGTATGGACACTTTAGAAGACTTATGAGAGCGGTAGTAGATTTGCTTATGTCCAAATATGGTGAGTATGAATTTGTGTCTTAATCCTATTGGTTCACTTAAAATGTCAAGGTAGAAATAGGCATGGTGGTCACTTCCTTCTGATGCATAAAATAGACATGTATAGACATGTTAACCAGGTTTAAAATTCAATTTTCGTTGTGGATGGGGGAGGGGGTTATTACCCTTTAATTAAGGCAACAGTCTGAGAGGACCAACCGCCTGAGAGGCACAACTGAGGGCAAAAGAGCTGCCTCTATCAACATTAGGGGTGATATTTTATTATGTATTTATTATGTATATTGCAAATATGAAAGAAAGATTTTAGTACTAGAATACAAGAGTACTACTGTGTTGGTCTGTCTAGATGAAAGAGATGGTGAGTAAGTTTCAGTTTCAGGATATAATTTGCAGTTGCAAAAAAGGGATAAATCACAGTGCATCACAATATGTTACTGGCTGTAATACAAAATGTTGAAAAATTGCAACAATACAGAATTGTGACTTGCGTATCATCATGGGGTCTATGTTAAATCACACTCTTAATCACCTGCTATTGCAAATTTGGGAATGTATTGCTAAGTAGATCTACTCTAACTGCTGCTGAAAATCTGAAAACATGACCCACAATATGCCTCGAACTCTACAAGGCTGGTGCTGGGTGTTTTATTTAATAAGTGAGGATTCTTCCTTTGGTCCTTCTTCATCCTGGTTTGAAGCCCAACACCAGACAGAACTGCAAAAAAAGAAGAGAGATCTCATTCAACAACTTAGCTCTGGGCCTTCAGCCTTTTTCTTTTTTCTCCCAGGTGTGTCAGACTTACCTCCACTTTGTGTTGTGATCTTCAAGTCTCTCACTTGGTTATATCCAGGTAGGTTAGCTTATGTATTTTGATACAATAGGCCTTCTGTCTCATGAACGCCGAGGCCAAGCCGGTCTATTCAACTCCACGCTATACAAACAGGACATGTCTGTGTCAGGGTACTTGGCTCACATGCAGCCAGTTGTGTGTATATGCGTGTGTAATATCTAACATTGCCAAAAGCAGTCACCCAGATCCTAAGCAGGCTTGTTACCAATTTTCTGGTCAATGGACAATGAGCATTCAGTACACCCATTGCCATTCTTCTGTTCTACCAACCCGCTACAGCAAACACTGCGCAGCCAAAAAAAACAAAACATTACAAAACAAAACAAACTGTTTTCCCAAAAGGGTTGGATGGTTTGAGTTAAAGTTAAATGACTGCTTATAGAAGCAGTAAAGGTTAAGTCACCTTTTGACAAACAAAAGAAGTCGCACACAGATGGGTCACAGATGCTGAGAAAATGGAACTGGCATCTACCCATCCATTTATGCATATTGTTCATATGCAGAATATAATGTGAGCGTTAGCTTGTTCATCTCGCCTTATAAACACATGCAAGCTTTAACGCACACCTTCAGCTTGCATTTAAATGACATCATCAACACTTTCTGTATGCACCTACACATGCTTGAATACATACATGCACAATGACATGCATTAACACACAAAAAGCACACGTGCTGCATAATGGCTTTTTGCCTTCATCCATATATGGACGCCGCAAGGTTGACAATGACAACACTGATACACAGGCAGTTGTGTATGTACTGTACATTCTGTACTTTATTGTTCACCCTGCTTTGCTGTGACACTGATAGATAAGGCCTGACTGCTGACTAAGGCAAAGACAGAAGATACACAAGAACAGACATGGTAGGAGGACACTGTGGCTGCACCATGATCACAATCTGATCCTTCTTCACATCCTTCTCAGTCTGGAGGATGCAGATGCAGCCATTTAAAACAATATCAATGGTTGTTGTGATTATATAAAAGCTTCCAATGTCACATCAACCAGGAACCTCTTTTTATCCTGTGGTCAATGAAAAGCATGAACTTTTATTGATTGTTGTTATCAAAAGCACCTGACACAGAACATTTTGACAAGAAAAGAAAAGAAAAGAAAAGAAAAGAAAAGAAAAGAAAAGAAAAGAAAAGAAAAGAAAAGAAAAAAAAACCTGCACTTGGTGTTGCAGTTGTCTGGAACAAAAAAAAGTAAAGTTCCCGATGGAACTAAACACGTTTAAAAGTGTCTTATGGAGTGTTCCTGCCTTCCTTCAAAAATTCAATAGGAATTCAGTGTCGTTCACCAAAAACATTGAGGTTTTAAAATGTGTTGACTGTGCCTCTGTCCTCATGACAGTGTTCCTAAGTTCTGTTTTTAAATATTGAATCCTGCATTGTTTAAATCTCTGTTTGCCAGGTAGCAGTCACCGCCCTTCTCTTCCTTTTGTTGGCGCACGTCTTTCTGTGTTAGTGCTGCTAACTATCTACCAGCAGACAAGCGTGAAACTAGCTACAGGGCCTTTATACAATCAATAAAAATGGTTACCCAATCATACAGTGACAGCGTTGCTCCATTAGCGCCACTAGTGGTCACAAGACTCCACAGTTCGGCTGGGAGCTCAAGGCTAAATTAGCTGCTATGACTGACACGCCTCCAAACACCTCACCAAACTGTTGGTGTTCGAGTTGAACTATGGGTAATTTACTGTAGGTGCTGGGCTTAATTAAAATAATAATATTTCTGATTCTACTGCATTGATTTTGATCCTTCTTTAAATGTACTGTATCTGACAGTGTTGAATGAGTGCAATGCTACAGTGGAGAAGTCTTTTTAAAACAGCTTTCTATGAACGATCCTGTGCGTAACTGCTGTACATCGCCACAAATACAATGTGAATTTTGTGCAGAAAAGTGGTCACAGAGCCAAACCGACCCCAACATTTGCTATAAAAGAACTGTCTATGAAAAGGCTACTTCTTTATTATAATGCAGAGACTATTTACAATGTTGTTCATCAGTGGTACAGAGTATATCATGGTGCTGTGGGCTGATTTTTCTAATACATATAAGGCAGTGCTACACCTACAATATCACCATTTGTACTGTTTTACTGTATCACAGCAGAAAATAGTCTTTAATAAAAAGAATAATGATTGAAATTCATATTTAAGTTACATTAAATGTTTTTTTATAGACACCAGTGTCATTTGTCAGACTGAGAGAAAAAAGGAAAGTCATCCTGTAAAACAATATCTTTAAAAAGTTTACACTCTGCATCTTGTTTTCTTGTCTTCTCTCCCATGTTATTGGTTTTATTGGCGAGCGCACCGCGTTACCATGAGACACCGTCTCTCTGTAAAAGGTCTCGGTGGAGTCTGATAACAACATTTATTTGACAGCACGCTTGTGAGAGTTTCCTGACAATGCTGCACACTGTTTACCAGGATGTGGATACGTGTGAGGGTCATTTCTGTGTAAGAATAACAACTTAATTAAAACCCACAAGCTTTGTTTGTTCACCTCCCTCCGTCGACGGTGAACAGTGTTTACCATTTTGCGCGCCGACCCTTTGATTCAAGTTTTTTGAAACCTTCCAACACAATCACTCCTCGTTTGAACATAGTCTCCAACTACTCTTGGGTAATCCATACATATGCATGAGCTTCTGTTTTACGCACACTTGATGCTCGGCAGCCCTCTTCTTGCACTCTAACAAGCAGCTTTTCTTCAAGTGTTTAGTCATCGTTAAAACATTCATTTGCAACATAACGCTGCATTAAATCCTGCTAAGCCACATTAGTTAGACCATCTTTAAACACTGCATTTCTCAGTGCAGCCAGTCGACCTCCGATGAAGACCTTTATTTATGCGGTGTACTGGAGGTAAACCCACAGCTTACCCCGCTATTTGAATGTTAAAACTGTGTTTCCCTTCCTCTCTAATCAAAAAACAGATGCATCACAGCAGGTGTCTGAAATAGAAAGACAGGGATGTGAGGAGAGATATAGCTGAGAAGAAACAGGCAGGACTGCAGCTTCTTTATGTTCTGTCTCAGTATGGAACTGTACTCAATTATTTGGAAGGGACCGAAGATAAAAAGGGGAAAGAAGGTATATGTTTGTTTGTTTTTTAATCTTTATCCAGAAGGGAGGGTGCGAATTCACTGAATTGTAAATGGAGAGTATTTCCTTTTACACATTATTAATTCATATGGTAGAAAATATGTTTGCTTGTTACCGTATGGAAAATTGCAATTTTACGTGCACTATTTGGAAAATATAAAATAATAATTGTTATTAATAATGATTATTTATGGTGAAATAACCGACTCCCAATGTTTTGAAAAGACGATGTGGATGACATTGGATGGGTTTTTACCTTCTAGATAAGTGAAATATAATCAGGCCATCTCCTCACCTCAGTAACTCTAAAGTCCCTCAGTGATTTTGGTTTTATCAGTGGCGTTTCACCCTAATCCTTTAATACGACCATTAAGTGGAATTTAAAATATATTTGTGATAATTACTGCATCCCTGGTGTCCTTGAGAAATGTTAAGATATGCACTTTCTGCAGATTATCTGTAATAGCTGGAATAATTATATAACTGAAGTAAGAAAAAAAGGAATGCCCGTTGCCCGGTGGTCCACGCCAGAGACTGTGAATTCTCCTTGTCTAATCTAAAATGTAATGGCACCATAACGCTGACACATAAGCTGAAAAACAACATTCACTTCCCCAAGAGGATACGTTACTACCCCTCGTCACCCTCCTCTCCCTCCCCAGAGCAGGAAAGCAGCTACAAAACACTGTAGGCACTGTGACCATGATACACTTTCACTACAAAACTGAATAGAGTACGAAAAAAAAAAACAAGAAAAAAAACAAACAATGCATCTCCATCATCTCAGTGTCCCTGAGATGAAAGAGAGCAGTCCAGGCTAGTCCATGTGCAGTTTACAGAGAGTCCTTTGGTCTCAGTGAGGTAAGAGGTGCTGTATGATTGGGTCCATTGATAGGCAACCTCAGGGGGGACTAATTCATCCTTTACTCAGCCAGGCAACTCATAGAAACATTTACATATTCTCCTAGAGTGAAATACCATGTGAATGCATCCATTGGCCCTTCCTGGACTGAGGCTTTTTTTTTCTCTATAAGGCTTTGAAGGTCCATTAGCCATCCTTGACATCCTCACACTCTGTGAGTCAGCGTGTCGTATAGTCCAGACACACGGAAACATTGACGTCCTCTGCCTTTACAGAGAGAGATCATAAGTTCAAAGGCTCTGGGGTTAAAGGTCTCCACTCTGAGGTTCTGGTCTGGCTTCCTGGTTGCGGTTGCGGCCCAGTCTGGGGAAACGCGATGACGTTTTGGACCGAGGCGTCTTGGCTCCACCGTCATTGGCCTGGGGTGTGTCTCTAAATGAGAGAGAAGAGCAGAGAGGAGGAAGAAAAAAAGTAGTGGACTTTAAATGAGCATCTGGAGAAGTTTATTACCACGGTTATTATTGAAACAAACCACTGGTGCTGCATCTGGAGGCTGAAATGCATTGTTTCCCTTATGTGAGACAATGTTTTCTCCTGGGAGACCAGACATTAGTGAAAACAGCAAATGGAGAAGCTTTCATCACCAGAATAAGCTGAGCCACAATTATTCTACATTACTGCAAAAAGAGAGCAGCAAAATGGCACTAGATCTAAATGACTGTTTGCCTCCCTTCAGTTATGATTTCCACATCTATCAAGCTTTTTTCGTTCCCGCATTGAAAATGTGCAGTAAACGATGATAATGGTGGCAGATTGGGTAGAAGTGAGCAGCCTGAGAACAAGACCTTCAGCTGGTGAGTTACTGTCACTGGGATATTTTATCAGCTATATACTGTAGTAGCTTGATTTATGAGTATGGATGACTTTTTAATGTTTCCAGTTGATTCATTTTAAATAGGAAACCTGTGAAAGAGGTTTTCAACATGAATCTCATCTTCAACATACATTAAGTCTGAAGGAAACATCCTTACCTGCTGATTGGGAATATAGAAACATCAGTTCTGTACTGGAGGGGCAAATGGTCAATGTATTATGTGTATAATGAGAAAAGGTTATTTTGTTTTAATATAATTATATTTAGTTGCTTTGCCTACATACTTGTTTTTCAAAGCTATGGTGGCCCAGAGAGCTCAGCAAACCAGAACTTAAGAAAACACACGCAAACAGACAAAACACAAAGAAAACATCACACAAAGAGAAAACATCCTTATCAATATGATAGTATGTGCTGTATACAAAACCAAAACCAAATACACAAACACACTGCAGTGTCTCCAAGGGACTCAACAAAGTGATAAACCCAGCAGGGATACAGTTGGTATTGAATGCTTTAGAATTCAAAAAACACAAAGCATTGTGCTTCAACAAGTGTGTGTGCTGTGAGAACATGTGTTGTTGGATCGGTTGTGTTTTGTCTCCTTGCACATGTTTTCTTATGTTGCAGTGCATTGAGCTCTCAGGGCCACCGTACAAAATACTACATTTTACTGTTACGTTTAGGATGAGGATGGACTGATGTGTTCTGGTCTAACAGCAGCCAGCCACCACTCTACACAATGGATGGGGAAGTTTTGAACCAGCATACAGTTCTTGTATGGTGGATACTGGGTTCTCTAGTTGGGTTGTTAATGTCTGTTTGAGCAGATGAACAGGAAAGAAAGCACCCCCAAGCTCTTTAAAGGAGACATATTATGGAAATATCACTTTTAAAGGCTCTTTAACAGTGTTTGTTTTGCCTTCCGGCCCCCAAAATGTGAGAATTGACAAAAAAAATCTGTCATGTGCAGGCTCCCTAGATTGAAATCCACATAGTTTTACGAGCTGTTCCCTCAGTTGTCTTCCAGTGATGTAACTAGGTTTACCACCCCTACTGTACCTGGGACCGGTAGAAGTGATTTGCATTTAAAGGGACAGGCACTGAAACCAGCCGTTCTGAACAGGGCTGTTTTGAGAGGATGAAAAGAGCTGTGATGTTTCATCCTTGGGGTATTTTGACCACAGCATGTCACAGACATGTCTTTAAGACACCTGGGAACTACAGTATATTCTAATTTGTGGAAAAGGGGCATAATATGTCTCCTTTAAACTATGAGTATTGCTTTTACCAAAGGCCCACGAATGTAACTTGTGTCATGTAGAAACCCACTATGTGACCGGCCAAAGCAAATAGCAAACAGCTAATTGAAAACATGGCCGTTGTTTTTGCTTTAATTTGGTTACGTGGAATTAATTGTGTGGCTTTCCTCACCTCCCTGCCCTCGCCACCAGAGGCCATTATTTATGACACAAAGAATCAAATTACAGTCATTTCTAATCTCATGACAATGTTTAGGCTTCTCATTACTTGGGAGGAAATAATCTTAGCCACTTGATGACATCATTGCCCTGGTTGCCCTGACGACCGTCTTCACAACATGAACCGCTGATCCCTGAGTCTTATGCGATAGCGATGAGGATGATTGAGAGACACTTGTGGGAGGAAGGAAATGAAAAGCGGAGTGAGTGAATGCCTGGAGTTAAATGCTTTCTTGTCGTCTGGAGCTCCTCGTGTTCTGCTCGCTCTCCCTCTGAAGCATTTCATCCCCAGGACGGTGACCTCTCACCTGCCGCTGGTGATGGAGCAGCAACTCTTTTGAAGGAGGCGCGAGGTCAAGTGCCTTTTTGACAAAGAGGGGGTTTTCAATAAATATTAAAAGACAGTGAAGAGGCAGACGCCGTCTCCCAGCTGATGTCTCCCTGGCCCCGCTGGATGACACACCCCGGCTACTGGATCACTGATTAAGGATATCTGGGATAGGAGCATGATTCCCACGAGGGGCGACACGTGTTAAAAATAAACTGGAGGTGCTTCGGCTTGAAGTGTCACTGACAGCAGCCATATGTTTCCATGTGAGGCAGCAAAAAAAAAAAAAAAAAAACCAGCACAGTGAGAATGCAGTTTATAGCTGTAGTGCAGTTCTGTGTCATAAGTTCTGTTTTATAATCTTTACAGCTCTCTAGAATTGTTTTTCAGATTTTAATGATTACTTTTATGGTCCTTCACAACCTGGCTCCAGATTATATCTCTGACATTTGAACCCAGCAGATGTCTACTGTTTGTAAAGTCTAGGATGAAAACAATAGGGGACAAAGCCTTAGGCTTAGACTCTGGAGTTATCTGCTTAAGGGAATAAGACTGTCTGAGTCACTGTCCATTTTTAAGTTAAAAAAGTTTCAATTGCATTGTTTATATGTTTTAAATGTTGTGTTGTGTTGGATTTTCCTTTTGTTTCATTATTGTTTTATGTTTTTAACATTCTAAATAGGAGAGCACTTTGTAAAAGTGTTCAGGGCAGTGCTATATAAATAAGGTTAATTATCATATTATTATATCGAGATCAAAGAGGTATGAGTGGGTGGGTGTGGCCAGCCGATCAGAGGGAACGACCTGACCTTCGTTAATGTGATGAACATCATTCCTTTTTATTATTCCATAAAATGTGCATTTAGCAGTGACTCAGGTGCCACTTATTTCTCCATTTCCACTGAAGCCAAGGAGGTTCATGCAGGTGCAGTCACATCATTTGAATTAGACTCTGACTCAGACTGGCCAAACTTTTACATCAGCAAAAAATCACAGCAAACTTGGGGAAGCATGCAGAGCTAAAACTGCAAGACATCTCCTTCATTCATATCAAACCGGGTAAAGGAGCTAGATGTGCTAAAGTAATTAGGCTTATAGATTCCTTTTCTGGCTTTCAGCATGTGCTTGTCCCCCATTTGGACATGATGATATTGACTTGTGGAGGATAATAACTCTCCCAGGCACTGCTGGAATATTAATAATATGACTGCAGAGGAGCATAATTAGAGTAAACAGGTGCACAAACAAGCATACATCAAATTGACTGTCTAACAGTAAAAGGTGGGCTGCGATAAAAAGTACAGTCTGCATAATAAACTATTCCCCCTACATCTGCTGACACACACAAACACACACAGACATTTCAGTCCGCCTCTTAAAACCCAGTAAAACCCACACTGTACTCAGGTAGACAGGAATAAATTGTTCCAGCAATTTATTACCTCAATGAAAGGTTACACACTCATTTTGAAGTCAAACTGCCACAAACTATTCTTGACAGTGAGACAAAGGTCAGCAACACTGCTATTTCCAAGGCAAAGGGTCAATGAGCTGAGGGCCCCGACTCAGTGAACGAGTGTGTGTGCGCACGCCTGTGCTCTGAATAAACCATATCAGTGTTGAGCTGGACCTGCATACTAAGTGCTGAGGTGTGTGACGGTGTGGCCGTTTCAGACAAGTGAGGAAAATTGCCGAGTGTGACTCCACAGAAGTGAGTGTGGAGACACAAAGAGACCTGTGCACATCAGTGCGTTGGTGATGAGGACACTTATCTGCTCTGTTCCTCAAACATCACACATTATTGTTGAATAAAAATGTGATAATGATGACAAAGTGTAGGTCATCACTTGCACTAAAACAGCACTATTAGTATTTCTGCCTGCAGCCTGTTTGCCATGTCAGTTTAGCAGAAAATACAACTCATTTCTTTTTTTACAGAAGTTGACGAAACACAGTTGTGAATGTCATGTATTCATTTTCATTCATATCTCAAGGTATCATGCAAATTAAATGAATCGGATTTCCAGCTGTGTGCCACAGCAGGCACCGCATCTTTAACAAAACGGTGTTTCCATTTCAATGTAGTGAAACTAATGTATTTCTATTACTAGATTTTAAGTTCACAAATTGCACAATAAGATGGTTAATGGAAACACCCAGCAGGTAAACTTGTATATGAAGCATGTCAGCGTGCCATGCTGACGAGCTCAAAGTACAGTTGAGGCTGAAGGGAACAGCAGCAGTTTTGTAGGTTATTTAAAGAGACCCCGAGGAGTTTGCTTTTGGTTATAAAAGAGTCTCATATTAATGTGGATGAATCTACTTTACCCACTTGTTAATGGGTCAATTTTCAATAAATCATTTTGTCTTTATAGTTATTTTTGATATTATTATTTAGTGGTCGACTCGCCCAGCATTTCCTAGTTTCGGTTTCCCGGATGCTGCCCGGCGGATCATGGGAATAACGCCGCCGGATCGCTAGTTGGCATCGTTTATGGTCAGAACTATGACGATATCTGATCGTCTTCAAACCTCCGACTTTTGGTCTTGATTTCTTGGCAAACGCTTTTGCTTTCCTCCATCCTCCGGCTCATGGGAAACGTAGTGTGAAAACACTTTGCTTTCCAAAACTCCTCGTAGTCCCTTCAATCAGAAACCATAGTATTAAAAAAATCAAAAAAAGTGTAGTAGATGATGGCGCTTTATGAAAAGTTAAGGGGAACATGATCACCTGAAACAGATTTCTTAATGCATCTAGTCATTGTTGAGAAACAGTATTTACTGTAAGTATGGGGTATGAGTAGCTCGAGAGACAATTCAATGGTTTTTAACAGTTAGTTAAATACTTGATTAGTTTGATAGAAAAATACCAACTAAATGTTCACTTAGCTTTTTGCAGGGCTGAGGGCTCTCAAATTAATTATTGTTCATTTATTAGGGTTATAAGGTAAGATGTCCTGAAAGTATATTGATGAATACATAACAGCGACTGAGCTTGGGAAGAAATTTTTCTCCATGACAACTGAGGAAACACCCACATCATCGCACTGATGAAGTCTGTGTGATATATCTGAAAGCTGTGCAAAAAAGTTGATGTTTTTTCAGCATTTCAGTTTCCTCAGGAGTCAGAAAAAATGAAATTTAAAACAGGGATTTATCGATTCAGGTTCATGTTCAAACCACTGCATGAGAGAAATACATATATCAAGGGAGGGAGTGTTTTGTTGACTGTATTGAGAGAAGTGCACACCGGGTAGACTGACTGGAGATAAGACTGAACTGAACCCTGTTTATTTCTGCTGGGAGAATTTGTTTGATCCTCTAAAATCACAAGATGTCATCCACTTTTACCTTTATATCTCCTCTGTAAGAGATCTGTGCCATCAAATAGCAACGTATGATGTCAGTGCTTTTGTCAAACTACTGCTCCGTTAAATCAAAGCAGCGGGAACCCATCCAAGTATGTTTCCTGCCAACTCGCATCAATCTGAGTGGTTAATTATGACAGAATCCAACCAGAGGACTGGGATGTAAGATGCTTTTTGAATGACTTAACTTTGAGCTGTTATTAACAGAGATGGGGTAACATTTCTGGCTTTGTAACAGGAACATTATCCCTGAAAATGGCATAACAGTCTCTATTACTGCTAGTTAATACACCCTGTTTTCTTCAGTTAACTAGATCCATCAGGCCTATGAGCACTGAGGAGATCAAATCGTCAGTGCTTTCTGTCTTTTCCCACCTTCTTCCTCTATCTCCTCCTCAGACCTCAGACCAGTTTTCTCTCCCTCCGTCCTCCACTGTCCGTTTCCCTCCTGTGTTCTCACTCAGCTGCTTCTTGTCATTGTTCTCTCTTCACTGGCTCCTAATTGTCTCCATGCATCAGAACATCTGTCATCTCATATAACAGTCTCTCCTGCTCTCATAGACCTCGCCATTGTGCCGCAAATCTGCCAGCGACAACATCTGGTGGCATCACGGAGGTCAAGAGGATAATTGCCCGTACGCAGATAATGATGGATACACACCAGCCGTGAAGAAACACACACAATCGGGAAAAAAAAAAAAAAAAAACGCAGCCAAGTTTTTCTAGGCACGGTTTTCATTTTTTTGAATTAATTAATTAATGACCAGACTAATCAGAGCTTCTTCCCTCAGATGTGAGACCAGCAGGGGTTTGATCACTCCAACCAAACAGGCAGTTATGGAGTCCAGATGAAACAGTAACATCATATTAAACCATGAAACATCATGACAGCACTGGCAGGCCTCAGAGCAACTTTATTACAAAGGGCCTCTGCTGAGAGTACACACACACACACACACGAGCCAGGAATATTATGGTATGCTGATCAGGGTTGATCCACTGTCGGCTGTAATTCCACTGAGTCGTGCAGGTAAAAACTCGGGTGTCACCACCAATCACAACAGGTGCACAACAAGCCCTTAACCATCAGCTCTGTGTCAGCTGTCAGTGCTGAATCTCATCAAGGCCGGACGTGTGTGCAGCCTCTGAAACATGTGACACGGTGCTCAAGATGCTGCAGTGTCATTTTGCTGTGGTACTTCCCTCTTTGTGTCAACTGTTACAGAGGTGGCGGTCACACTCAACAACACAGAGATTGTCCAGCATGTTATTCCTTTCTTGACGTACCATGTTCACGTGCATAAGCAGGAATTTACAATCACAAACTCAGCAATTGCAGTAATTATGTGAGAAAAGACGCCCTTTGAAGCAGTGGGTTTGGATAAAGACATACTAAACTCTGAGTAACAATATTTCAGAGTGAAAGACTTGCGAAAGAAAGTGAAGTCTTGAGTAGACTTTGCCGGCTTGACACTCTAATATTTCACGCCATTCAAAGACGAGGAGTAGAAAGGTTTCTATTTCAGCTCGGAGATATGAGAAAGAGAGATATGATTATGAAGCGTCTCAGGGCAGACTAAATAATGAGCACGCTGTGCTCTGTAGGCTTACACGGGCCTTTGTGTCTGCTGCTCTTATTCTACTGGACGGCTGACTCTGGAGACTTACCTCTCTATTTGAGTCTTCCTGCACTTGTGCGATGTGGAAAATTGTTTTTTTCTTTGTATTCATATTTTTCATTCAGCCTTTTATTCATGAAATGAAAAGGCAGCGCAGCTCCACCCTGCTTCAACCTGATCCCAGTGCTAATCAGCCACGGTAATTGGAAACACCTGTGGAGGTGTGTTGTCGAGGGCAACCGGCTACTAGATTACACTCCGGTCTGATCCTGTCCGTCACATTCAGCTGGTTCTACAGTTCCCTGATGCTGCCAGACCTCCCACAAGAACTGAGCTATTACCAGTGTGTGCAATAACTGGTAACATATAACTCCACTATTAAGCAATGGCGTTATAAAAATAGGCTACTTAAAGCATTTTCCTTTAGCATGTTATAAATGTTCAACTATGTTTGTCTATTATAAAACACCTGTTAACACACTCACTTAACCATCAGTACATCATTGTATTTATAAATGCAGCATAATGTTTATGTACTGTAAATAGTTCGTTAATAATTTACTTTCCCTCCATAACTGGTTCCTAATTGATATAATACTTTGTTTGATGTTGAATTAATCATATATTAAGAATGGAAATACAAGCATTGAACACATCATACGTTAACTTATTATTTGAGAGTTGAACATTTATAAATATGCTTATGAAATACATACTACTTAGTATTGCAGAATAATTGATGAATTTGAAACTTAAGTAATCAAAACAATTTCTAACTAATGCTCAATGGTGTGTAACTATAAAGTGTTATCCAATAATATTCTTAAATCCTGTGAGTTCAAAAACAATAAAAGAATGAGAATCAAAGCCATGTCCCTCTTGATTTATTGTCTGGCAAAGTTGAAAAAAAAAATGAAGATATGTGAATACAGTATGGACTCATATGAAGTCATTTACTGTTCGTTCATCTGTGACACATGACGTTTGTTCATGTGTCACAGATGGTGTAGAATGAGCAGCTTGTAGGGAAATGGTAGTAAACAGGACAAAAGATCACTTTTCCATCTGATTTATCTGGGAAAACCTCTGCGGCCACAGGCTGGTCTGCATATGTGTTACCATGGTTACCACATCACCATGGATAATCGAGCAAAAACCTCTTAAACAATCACTTCTTTGACAGTTCCCACCATCAGCTGATAGATTTTGTAGATTATCCTTTGATTCTGTTATAAAGTCGCAGATATATTTACCATGCTCTTCTGAGTGCCGGTCATTCAGGGTGTGTATTGGAGCATCCTGTATGTGTGTGTGTGTGTGTGTGTGTTCAGGGACTGGGCTCTCTGGCCACTCACAAACAAGTTTCTATCTTTATACACAGACCATGGACTGGACTGACGGCAGACTGGACAAGCTATTGGCTCACTAAAGCCTCTTGAGGTAAAAAGAGGCATTACAAGACGGAAACTAGCGACCTCGCCTCTAACTTAAAGCAGAAGTAAGCGATATTTTTGTGTTAATATAAGTCTTAAATAGTTATATCTTTTTAAAGGTACTTTATTTGTCACATATACAGCTAGTACAGTGAAATTCTTTCTCTGCATTTAACCCATCCCTGAGGAGCAGTGGGCAGCCACGGGGGGACCAACTCTTATGAGCCAGTGCTTTTGGTCAGGGGCACTGACTGGAGGATCAGGCTAGCTGACATATTTTTAGTGGTGGGGGAAACCGGAGCACCCGGAGGAAACCCACGCAGACACGGGGAGAACATGCAAACTCCACACAGAAAGGACCTGGGCGGCCGGGGATTCGAACCCAGGACCTTCTTGCTGTGAGGCAACAGTGCTAACCACTGTGCCACCATGCCGACAGCAATCACTTACATAGAGTGTTTGGACCGAAACACGGGTCTGTCAGTCACTCTGCTCTGCTCTGAGCCGAGGAGAAAACTTTTCTTATATCCTACAATTTTTATCCAATGAGGAGAGAGAACAGCATGCAGGGCTGTGTGTGCAGCCAAGGGATGTGCCTGAATGTGGCGACGTAGGGACGAGGACTGTTATGGTGCGTTCAAGGCAACTCGTAACTCGTGTATTTCCGACCTGTGAAGTCATACCAGTTCGATCTGGTACGAGTTCACGGGTCGGAAGTTACGAGTGGCCGTTATAGTGACTTTCACAGGTAAAACAGGTCGGAAAAACACGAGTGGGTTGCCTGGAACGCTACAAAGTCGTAAGTTGTGACTTGAAGCTGTAACTTACGGTTTAAAAAGCCTGCCTGGAACGCAGCATTACCCAAAACGACTGGATCGCTTACTTCTGCTTTAAGTAGATTTTCGACATAAATTGTTATATCTACACATACCATTGATTATCTGAGTTAATTTATCAATGTTTTAAACTAAAATGCCCACATGTTGCCCCTTTAAATGCTTTGAAGAACCCTATACATGTCAGCAATGTTGTTGTTGTTGTTGTTGTCACCTGATGACTCAGATGTCTGCAGAAAGGAAATGACATCCCAGTCACACGGTGTGACAGGTCACACTCAGCGACTGACTGCAGCAAGCCAAAACTGATGCGACTATTGACAGGAAATGACTGGAACATCTCATTTTCAGACGTAGCTGGGTAGGTAGGTGGGAAGCCGAGGCATCATGCACTTTCACACTTGCTAGTCTGAGTGTGTGTGTGTGTGTGAGAGAGAGAGAGAACATACAATGTACGGCACGCTCTACGTGTGAATACAAGGGTAAAACGCAGGGGAGTGAAGTTGTGAAGTTTGTTTGCAAGGGATTTTGTATTTTCAGTGACATTAATCCTCCCTGTTTGCATCCTCTAACAACTACTACCACAACAGCCGTAGCAGCTAATTCTTTCTGAAATGTTGTAGATTAAATTTGTATAACACGTACAAACTATTGCCAAAAACTGACAGGCAGTTTGTTCTTGTTGGATGTGTGAGCATACAGTGAGATTTATACAGTTTTAAGATGCAGTGGCACATTTTTCCAAAGAGGTAAATAATGTGAATTCTCCTGAATTTGAATTTTCCGTGGACAAAAGTGAGAGTGAAAACTGCAATCTTATGATAAGGATGTATAATCTTTACAAAAACACTTACAGCAGATCCCCTAGCTTCTGTCCGTTTATCCCTGACTATGCCTATCTGAAAAGGAGAAGTCAAATATCTGCAGCAGTCTTTCACAGACAGGAGTCCTGCAGATGTATTGGCATCTTATTTCCTATTCCCTTTCACCCACACACACGCACACAAGTGCACATGCTCACATAAAAGCTGAGATCCCGTATTGAACACATGCCTGTGTGTGTCCACTTACTGACAGAACGGCAGCAGAGACAGCAGGGTCTCCTTGGAGGGGCGGGCCGTGAACTCGGGCAGCGTCTGGATCAGTTTGTTCATCACCGTTCGAAGGTAGCCCTGCAGCTGCTTCCTCCTCTCCTCCACAAACTTGGCATCCTGCAGACAGAGAGACAGGGACAAACCAGTCAGTTACAGGTAAAACGACTTCATTCTTTGATATTTACAATAATAAATCACCGTACTGCCGAAAGCACGGAAGAACAAGTGACTCTCTCCCTGTTGTTTTGTTTTTCTGGCTACTTCGCTGTTGTGAATCACTGTCACTGCTCTCACAGCACCGTTTTTGGCCGCTGCTGTTTTTAGTGAAAAAGCTATTTGCCCTCAGTATACCACATGCCCAGCATCAAATACAACACATACAGCGTTTTACAGCTTAAAGGCCAAATATTATCATCAGCTGTTTAGTGGAGCTCAAAATCAGCGCTAGAAGTGAAGTGAATATTAGACGTTCAGCAGGTGAACCAATTGCTCATTTAAATTATAATGTTCTGTATCTATCTGCTATGTAAATACTCATTGGTTTGTTAACCTAAAACATCTCAGTGCTGTATTTATTGAATAGTAAATGGACAGCACTTATGTCGTCTTAGCAACCAATCAAAACCACATCCACCTAATCACACAGCACTTTTTTTCTCCTTACACAGTAAATATTATGTTTTTTCTTTCCTACAGTACCATACACACTCACACATGGACACACACACACACCAGTGATACATATGGTAATTCTGGGTTCAGTATCTTGCCCAAGGACACACTGAACAATCTGTTCTCCCTCCTGGTGGAGGTAGAAGCTTGAGCCTTGTTTATATATATATACATATTTGATTACAACAATAAAATCCAACTGGGTAACAGTTTAGATTGTCTAAATCAGCAGCACCGTTGAAATGTCAGTAAAAACCCATAATTGCAGATCTGCACAGGCACAACTACCCTGATTGTTCCCAGATCTTAGCAACAGTGAGTAGTTATATATATATATATATATATTTTAATAATTCAAATCTTTGCTCAATAGCCCTCATACTGTTTCAATGCTTCAGTGCAACATTATTGTGAGTGTGGCCAGCAGTTAACTGGGATTTGGCCATCACAGACCAGCACAATAACAATATTAGCAAACAAGACCGAGCAACAAAAATGATGATGATGATTGTGTTATTATAACAGTTCGGTTGCATCAACTCTCAGCGCCAACTGCTTCCCTCAGCTTGAGGCTCATGGAGGTGACCGACATGTACCGAGGTTGACGCAGCCCAGCTCAGGGGGGAGGAGGATGGGTCTGACTATAACATATGTTGCCCTGAGGCAAAAAGTTGCACACTGTGACATAAAGACCCGTCATTGAGGACTGATTATGTCTTGTTACTGTGCATCAATCAAATCCTGCATAGGCTTCCCCATGTGATGTGTTGCTCCTGCTCCTGTCGCTGTGAATACTTTGTGGTTGCAGTTAAACCCAGAAGCATTTTGATTCGTACACAGCGCTGCCAAAAACCAGACCTGTAAATCCTGTGGCTCCATGTTTTTATAAAAAGGTTACAAGAGGATTAACACACCCAAATATTCATTACTTTATCATTTGGTTCCTGTAGAGAAATCAGGCAGAGTCATTTTGAGCATTCAGGCTCCCTTCGCTGGGAGACTCTGAAGCAGCGGCACAGGGCCACATGGCCGGTGTTAGCATAGCTAATCAGTGTCCAGCAAGGCTCAGAACAAAGCCTGGGCAATGCTCCTTTTTACTCTGTGGTGCTTGGGACTGGAACAGACAGCCGTTGTAGGAGGCCAACATTTATTTCCCTGTTTTTTGAAACTACTGCATCCCTTTTGATCTAAACCCCAGAAGAATTTGCCTTGTCTTAAAGTCCACATTTGTTTCTTCTTTACAATAACCATGAACTCTTTGTGGTACCAGGGCTGAATGGCTGCAGAACACGCAATCATGAGAAATGTGAGAAACAAAAGGACACTTTATATTAAAGAATGCTCCATGTACAGTAGTAACCTCCTTTTCAAAAGCCAATTCACAGTTAAAACACAGATAACCCAAAGCTGATGTAGGTCCACATTCATTAATCAACAAATGCTGTGAAATTACTCCTGGTTAATACATTTTTAATAAATTAAGCCCATGGGAATTTCATGCATTTGTTTTCAACAAGCTTGTTTTTTATTTTCCTGAGTGCAGTGACATTCACACTACTAGCAATGTTTTCCAAATAAAATATAATGAAATTCAAGACTCCACTTTATCTAATTTGAAAACTGCCAGACAGAAATATAATCAATAACAGCTATAAAAGAGATAAAATGAAGAAATTTTAATAATCATCACAATAACAAGAATAAAAACAAGAACAAGCTGTCATTGGGAAGTAAGATTTGTGGTGTAGAAAGTAGAGCGTCGGCAACATTACATTCAGAGGCCATGAGTTTAAGTTTGATTGTGGAAAAACAAACAGCAATCAGGGGATTAATTAGTGTTGACTTAAACTATTACAATTCACAATTCACTATTATTTTTCTCAAAGATTTTGTTAGCTGTCAACTTCTCCTCATTTACTTTACGCTATGTGGTCAGCAAAACTAAATATTAGAAGCCTGGAGACAAATAATCCAAGTGTTTTTTTTTTTTTTTTTTTTGGGTTCACATAAGGATGCACATTCTGATTTGTCAAATCTCTGATTGAACTTGTGAAATGCTTTCCATACCAGTGTGTTATAGGCATTATGGCTTAATGCATCTGCATCACCAACCTGACTTAGTGCAGCAAAAATGGGAATGATCCCTCACTGGCTTCCCATTTGCAAAGATGATCAAAAGCAACTGGGGTCCAAACAACCAACACTTTAATTAAGCAGAAGTAAGCGGAATGTTTGTGTTAATATAAGTCTTAAATAGTTATATCTTCCAACAGCAATCACTTTTGGTCCGAAACACGGGTCTGTCAGTCACTCTGCTCTACTGTAAGCCGAGGAGAAAACTTTCCTTGTATCCTACAACCTTTATCCAATGAGGAGAGAGAACGGCATCTCTGTGTGTGCACGCCAAGGGATGCGCGTGAATGTGGTGACGTAGGGACGAGGGCGGGGACTGCTAACTCCATTGGCTGACAAGAAGTTAGCCAAAACCACCGGATCGCTTACTTCTGC
This sequence comes from Trachurus trachurus, assembly GCF_905171665.1. Lineage (NCBI taxonomy): Eukaryota > Metazoa > Chordata > Actinopteri > Carangiformes > Carangidae > Trachurus > Trachurus trachurus. Next base: position 19,079,227 of record NC_139913.1, on the reverse strand, counting down.
TTTAATGATGTTACTGCAGCTTTGTTCTGAACCAGTCAGGGTGTGGGTCACTGTGTCCGACTGAAGCTGTGTAAACACAGGTAGAAAATGAGGTGAGAGGACTTTCAACTCCAATGCATCCGATGATATAAAGAGGCATATCTGCTGCCTTTAGCTGTGCACTTATGGTACAGCATGTTCACTGCAATTTGCCTCTCAGAATCAACCGAACCCACAGCACAGTGTCCACAAAGAACTTTTAAAACAGGGGAGTAGATAAGAGGTCCACTGTCGCCCCTAGTAGTAGATAAGTGTGTACACTGAGCCGAGGTGAGTAGGAGTGGATAACCAAACTCTACTTCATACAGGGTGAAATATACACTATAGGAACGGGTAAATCTGATGTGTCAGATTAGGCTGCGTCTGCCAGCATGGGTTTCATGCTATGTCAACACACGAAGGGACACTCTGGACTGCTTTCATGGATGTCAGAGCAGTAATAACACTAATGGACATCATGACAGATTCATCCTCTTGTGGAGACGGGGAGGAGGGCTGGAGAGGCCAGGTGCTGTCTGTTGTTTGCACAGAGGAATGAGAGGGCAGAGTAGAAACCACTGTGGCATACTGATGTAGGTACAAGGCTGATTCTGTCCTCTTACATCTATCTGCTTGCATGCAGCCATCGCCACACCGCGCTCCACTAGTTTCCTCCCCTCTCTCCTGCTCCACACTGCTGTACTGATATGGCATGAAGCCTAAATCAGTCTATTATTATTAATCATATCGGGAAGTACATGTACCAGCACATACAAAGCGTCTTATGGCCTACTTCTGTCTCCACCAGGATTTACATAAATTAGTTAAAAATGAAATATGTCTTAAAATTTGCATTAGCTAGAAAAAAGGGGTAAAACCCAAGCTTAAATGTAGTAACTGTATTATAGTTTTCACATTTAGCAAATGCTCTGTAGTAATGGTTTAACTCAGAGTCCAACATTGTACTTTATGTAGAGCTCTGCCAAATGAGAGCTTGCTAGCGGGTTAGCCGCAGCTTTCCTTAGCTACTGTAGTTACCAAGCTCTTTACTTGAAAAAAATGCATTTGTTGGGCTGACATCTTGGTTCATTGACTGGGTTATTCCATAAAACTACAAAGCAACAGTGAAGCTGAATAACAATGCCAAAAACCCGGCTTAGCATGAGCTTACTTTAGCAAATCTTATTAGCGGCTAGCTCTCAGCTTTTGATAAGAGTGCAATGTATGCAACATGGTGTTGCTGAGCCATTTCTAAAACCCCATATTTAAATATGGGATTAAATTACAAAGTAAGATTATAAAGTTAATCATGTTGATTTCAATGTAAATAGAGAGAAACCTATCAACAATCTCATAAAATAAGATGCAAAAATTAGAAATTAGTAAGAAGGCATCTGACCATTTTTGGGCAGAGTGTAGCATTTCTATTTCTATTTCTTTTCTTTTTTCTCCTTTAAATCATTTAGGTTTTATGACAAAACTTTAACACCTTTTTCTTCATTGCTCCTGTTGTTAATACTCTCCCTTTGCAGGGCATATGCTTCATAAATGTCATGGATTCTGGCTGCGAGATAAGACACAATTTCTTTACGCAAGCTTATCATTGGAACATGTTTACCAGTGGTTGTGTGTACAAAATGTAGACCATTTCAGACTGGGATTCTGAAATGGTCATGGAAAAGGCAGAGAGAGAGAAACTGGATGTATAATACACAGTACATGCACATGCACAAACACACACACAAATACACAGCTAAATGTCAGTTCCCAGAAAGAGCAGATAAGCAGGAGAGGGGAGCTGTCAATGGAAGAGAAGCGTGAAGTAGTCACATATGCGTCCTGGTCTCCACAACTGCTCAGTGAATTTGCTGCCAGCGATACGCTATTCAACCACGGGAGAGGAAAAAAAAAAAAACTCCAAATCAGAGCAACTAAATGCTGCCTGCCAACAAGAATCACTTTTAGAAATGAGAGGTATGAAGTCATACACCTTTTTCTCCTATAGAAAATCAATGCCTTTGACCCCAATCCTGTGTGAAAATCTAGAATTACTGTGTTTGCAGTCAAACAGCTTTGTGTTAGGCCTTTTTCTTTTTAAAAGTATATCTCTCCAGTAGAAATAGAGAAAGGAGGTTGTAAGGGCGTAATGTGGTGTAAGTCCCAGGCAAAACTCACTGATTGTATAATAAGCCCCTGTCTTGGCAAATCAGATATGTTTTATAAGCAGGGTGCAAGAATTTTTTTTTTTTTTAAACAAAAGGCTTTCAAGAATATACAACTGGCCCTTGGTGTGTGTTGGCTGTTTCCTGGAATGTTTCTCAACATTTCTTCTGCAGTCAGAATAAAACAAAGAATCTCCCAGGTCGCCTCTTTGAAGAGGAAAACCAACCTGAGCTCTGTTTTGAACCTGCAGTCCACTTGAATTAAATGAGAATGCACAGAGTGTTGGTATGCGCAGACTAGAAAACAAGGTCAACACTTTCCACCAAGTCAGCCCACACTGGACCACAGCGGGGCAGAACAGCCTGTTCTCTCAATGCTGCGTTTAAACCCACACCAAACCATGGGTCCAGGCCATGCATAAAACATCACAGGCAATTCAGGAATGCTCATACAAGACCTCCACAATGTCTCCTTGTCATAATTAAAAGCGTGAAACATGTATATTGCATAATATGTGAACACAACATACTAAAACCTGTTAATAATTCACTTTGTGGTTTCTGATTAATTAATCAGGGCAGCCTTGGCACTTCTCTCCCTCTCTCTTTGTATGTAAAGATGGGCCAACTGCACAGGCCAAATGGTAGTTGTGTAAGTGCCATTGTTCGGATGTGATTTACCCTTTTTGCGCTCTTATATAATGTTGTTGTAATCAAAATGATGATAAAAGCAACATACTCCAACTGCCAATGTTGTAAATCCCACTTTAACACATATTTGATATTTAAGAAAGTGTCAATAAATGTTTTTAATCGTTCTCATCTTGCCTCTATTCCCTTGTGTAAATGCCATCCTGTTTAATTAAGTCTGTGCAAATTATATTACTGCCGAGTGAAGTGCATTATGGAGTCAGAGGAGTGCTTTTTAAAAAAAGAAAAGAAATGTGGAAATAAACACAGGAAATGTAAATTATGGAATTAATAAGTAAAGTACAAATGTAAATGGAATTTATTGAGACATAATGGAAATGGAAATATAAAGAAATATGTATAGAAAAAAAAGAATCAAAACATGGCTATTGCTTTTCCCTTATATGCGATATGCATGACTGGTTTAAAGGAACGATCATTTCTGTCTGTCCTAATAATAATATACGCTGAGAAAACCAAACAATTTGTCAGCAGTGACACACATTGTAACACTGAATGTGATAGGATAATCAAAAGCCTGAGCCTAGCCTGTATATAAAGATGGGTTAGGGTAAAGCCTCTGTGATGTCACCCAGGTGTCAGAGGAGTGGTGTTGAAGCTCAGAGTGGGCTGCTGCGCCGTCACTATCTTGGCAGCCTGAGTCCACCTCACCCCTGGCTAATCCTGAAATAGGCAAAGAGGTGGTTCCGGTGTGGGGCCAAGACTTTGGCAGCACGCCGTCCGTCCACTCCCGTTCGCATCATTAACGGTGCTTGGCACCTTGCTCCAAGGCTAACCCACGGCTAATTAGCAAGTGAGTGACTTGACCTAACAAGCCGTATAGGGTGAGCTCAGACAGTGATACCTGCTAATTAGTGACACCAGTGGAGTTGAATATCTAGTCCAAGAGGACAGAGATGATGTCCAAATCAAAACCCAGTGTCACCCAAGACTAATAAAAGCATGAGTCATGTCAGTCCACTGCTGTGTCCATTTTGGAGCATATAATTACTGCAGTTGCTACGATACAAGACATTTGGATGATGGTGGGATTTACTGTGATGCAGTATGTCTCTTTTACTGAAATAATAATAATAATGGCTTGGATTTAAATAGTGCTTTTCATGATACCCAAAGCGCTTTACACAAACCATTATTCCCAGATCACTTTTAATACCGAAAGCTACAGCTAAATTCAGCAGCAGGCGTTAACATTTGATGACGACATAAACTGATTCAGTGTCCAGAAGAGTTCAGATGTTTGGTGAAATGTTCTGAACCCAGCTACAACACAGTATAGTAAAATTATTAGAAGAGATACAGGCAGGGCCGTTGTATAGGGGAGAAAGGTGATGATAATTATAGGGGCCCAGTGCCCAGCAGGGCCCACAAAAAACCCCAGTTTTCTAATCTTTGTATGACTGAATTATTCTGCATAATACCCTGACTAATACTCATAGTAATGCTGCATTAGCATCAAAACAAAGTAGGCTACGTAAATAAAAAATGATAATACATACATAGTCTAAGAAAAAAAGTGGAAAAGTCAGGGGCCCACTTTAGTATTCTTTCAGGGGGCCCAGAATTCCTATCAGCGGCCCTGGATACATTGTAGAAGCTGCCAAAGTACTGAGGGCTGAACACAGACAGACTTTTAAAACTTTGCTCATGAGAAAAAAAAAAAGTAAAGATATCTACTACACATCCTAATCAACCTCACTGTGTGTGCGTCCTGGCTGTAGACACATTACTGTAGCAGGAACTAGCACAGAGGTGGTCTTTTCTTTTTTTTTCTCTGTTGCTCTTGGGAGAAGAAGAATCATAACGCCTTCATTTGCGGCCTTGAAAGAAAAAAAGGGAGCGAGAGATAAAAGCCGCACCAAAAATGAAGCGATTTTTATCAAAGCCCAAGGCGGGAGGGCGACTTCAGTGAGCAGGAGGAGAAGACAGTGATACAAGTGGGCAAATGAGACAAAATTGATATTGAGGGAGGAGAACAAAAAGAGAGGCAAACGCTTTTGGTCATAAAGCCATAAAATCTGTTATGAGGTGCGACCAGCGGGAAAAAAAAACCTGACAGCTGGACTCTGGGGTCTGACAACAACGTGGTTTTGATGTCATCATTCTGGCCGCTCCATGTATCAGCGTTAGCGTTGACAGGCACAACTCGGGAACATTTAGCCTGTATGCCTAGCCGAGCCCCTGACAGATCAGCTGGTTAAGAGCTGTCACAGACTACTGTATGTGTGTGTTAAATCTACATCTTTGTGTGTGTTTGCGTAGCTTCATCTGTATTGTTAGGTTGCGCATGGCCAGTCTCGCCCTCCAGCACTTGGAGACGCACAGAGGGAAAGTCTCCCTGGCTCATTAACAGGACACAGATGCACAATGATGAGAGAGAGAGAGAGAGGCGAAGTCCTGATGGTGACGAGGCCTCGCGGAGCCACAGCTCCCACTGTCAGGGGTCAACGCCGCCACTGGCTGAATGAAATCAATCTAAATGCTCGTTCCCTCAACGGTGTTTACACTTTGCTAATTATATAGTGATAGCTTAAGGTGTCCTGTTTATAAGCTCCACAGTCGCTAATGTTAATGAGGGGTTGTGCTGCATACACACATTACCCTCACCGTGATCTGCAGTCTTTCAGAAACTACTAAACATCATGTGGGTGAGAAAGCTGGGAGAGCTAAATTATTTTAATGACACACTGTGATCGACTGCAGTTTCGTTCTTTATATATTGGGCTTTTCGGGCCTTAAATGGACAGTAGGGAGACAGGAAATAGGACAGAGAGACAGAGAGAGAGGGAATGACATGCAGCAAAGGGCCACCGGTGAAATCGAAGCTACACAAGATTGCAGTTTCATCGTGACACACTCATCTGCTGAAGTTTGAACACAAAATCAAGTTTGAGCTTCAAACCTCGACCTTAGGCATAATAATGTCACATCAGTAGGTGTCTATGTATTTTGACAGTATAAAATCACACCACCAGTTGATGAAGACCATGTAATATGATCAGAAGCTTGTAACATGTTCAATTGAGCAGCTGTTTGAGAATCCAGAAATTAACTGTCTCTCTATGTGGACATGTTCTTCAATGAACCATCATTGTCAAATCTGTAACACACACACGGTTTCCTGTTTCTTCAGCACCATTAAAGCCATCCTGTGTTTTACTAGTGTTAAACTCTTTTAATATGAGGCAGTGGCAGTAGGTGATGCTACGCTGGGGACATGTATAAGTGTGGTGGCTGCTGCTGCTGCTGCTGCTGAGCTGCTGGAGAGAGGCAGACCAGCTACATCTCTGTTGCAGCTCTGTCTCTCTACAAGGAGTTTGCATGTAATTGGAAGGTTGGATTTATTTTCAATAAGTAATATCTGATTAAGATATTGTCAAAAAATGTCTTTTTCAGATTCAGATTCAGCCTGGAGGGCAGTAACTACGCAAACAGTGAAACTGAGAAAAATGGCTTTAAAGTTTTTTGATTTGCCTTCCAAATGTGTTGTAGGTAGATTAGTGAAAATACACAGATTTGACAGGTTTTCAGACCCAAGTAATACTCATGCAATTAAATATATGACCACATATTTTACATTTGACCCCTAAAAAGCAGATACTGCGCTCTGCTGCCAGATTTCCTTAAATAGATAGACAGGTAGGCTAATGCTGAGGCAAAGTGCAGTAACTACAATGTTGTTTTCTTCCAGCTTTCATTACTTAATTACTAACTCTGGCCACCGCAAAAGTGATTAATAATTTGACAGTACAAACTTTAGTGAGCTAACATTTAATGTCCAGTGTTTAGTTAAAGTGTTATGTGCTTGTGCTAACCTGCCGAAGCTAATACTAATAATACAGAGTGCAGTAACTACAGTTACTGCGGTTTGGTTCAGTTTCAAGAGTGATTTTGTAGTTACTGCAAATTTTCATATCTCTAAAACTGAGCAACATTGACCGCTGAAAAATTTACACGAGATAAAACATTTATTGACAAGTTCAATTTCACAAAAAACTCAATTTGGAATTTTCACGTAGTTACTGGGCAATGTAGACAAAGGTGTCAATTTTATGTAATGTTGCTGCTCTGATGTCATCAACAGGTCCATCTTCCCATCTGCTGCAGCTGAACACGGGCGAGAGACCAACTCTCTAGATAATGTGATGTAAGTACAAGGTGAGAGATGTGCACATCACACAGCCAGTGTATCCACTTTAACCTATTAATTGAATGGGTGCTGAAATGAAAACCAGTTCCCACAGCTGCTACTCTCGCGCCACGCATCCAGGATGCTCCTGGCCTTAGGTGGGCTTTAACAGTAATTTCAAACAGCTCTTACATGGCTATAAGAGAGATTGCCATAAGAGGCCAGCACTGTGTCAGTGCTTGAGAAAGGTCTGGCTGCAGCTCTTAACACTGCAACTGCTATTGTGGTGAAAACACTCACTTGAATTTGTCTTGGTGCAATATGAGAGCCATTTTCATTGTGTACTGTAGGTCACTCAGAGGTGGTTGTCGTTTCCTGTACTGAAGGTGATTTTGAAAACAGTAGGAAAACAAGGAGCGAAGTAGAAAGGGAGGAGGATGCTAACTAATGTGACCTGAAATTGGAGCTGTATATATTGAAACGTAATGAACAAGTCTCCAAAAATGTAATCATGATTTCCATATCATTATGACTCACTTTCCAAGGTGAACCTGAGGTAATATCACTCCTGAAAGCTGTGCATCTTTTTGACCTTATAAAAGCACAGATATAAGGTTACAGCATCAACCGGAGCCAAGCACTTAAATGCATTAACAGTGCCAACTTTAAAATGAAAAATAAAAGTTATTTCTTCCAAGATAAGACACATTCAGTAAGCACCTAACTCCTCCTCACATTGGTATGTAGATATAGCCTATGTCCTGAGATAAGGTGGCTCCAGATGGCTGTTATATACACAATTAATGCCACGTACTGTAGGCTCAGACAAGGAATAACCAACCAGTAACTAGGAGAGCAAGGGGTTCCTGTTTCCCAAGATTCTTTGCGCAGTATATTTGATCAGCAAAGGAGAAGGCAGGGAAATGTTAACATAATAATCTCTCAAGTGTCTGTGTGCGCTAGCTGTTACTTGCAATAGGAACCTATAAGATATTTTCCCATACATTTCTTACTGTAAATCCATATAGCAGAAGATCTCTGACAACTTTATCCCTGTTTCTCTCTGAACTGTCGATCATTTCGAAACATGAGTGTATGTGTTAACCGGCAGGATCAAAGTGAGAGAGTCCTTGGCATGTAATACAGTTAGTAAGGAAAGCATGTGCACACATTTCCCTTGCTACCGAATGTCCGCTGACAGTTGGTGTGTTTCATCCTAACCAGAGCAAAACGCAGCAGAACACATATTCATGGTGCAGTTAAAAGGCTTTTGAAGGTCTCTCCCTCTCATCCATTCTTATATTAACATTTCTCCATCATCCCCTTCTCATAATAATGACAGGCCCTGTGTGTATTGGTGAACTGTATATTATATTGCAATAGATGAAAGTAGAAAAATGAATAAAATATCAATCGACAGTTGCAAAAACAAAGATCCAGATGAGAAATCTATACAAATATGAATATGATTACGAATTACTTTATTAATCCCCTAAGGAAAATGTATTTGTCTGTTAGCTCATCACAATTTGCAGAAGAATCAAAAAAGCCTGATGGCTAAAGGTACAAGGAATCCTCTACATTTCTCCTTCCACAGCAAAGAGAGAGGAGCCGTCCACTACTGCTGCTTTCCTGGTCCATCAAGGTGTCATGAACTGGATGATCTGAGCCGTCCAGAATGGCCTCCACCATCTTCAGGGCACATGTCTCCACCACATCCCCCAGTGAGTCCATCAGGGAAACATGACGAGCAAGCGGCTGGAGGAGAGTGGGTGAGTTTTGTTTTCGTCTCTTTTCAGGCAAAGCCAGCAGGTGTTTGATGCCTCGTATTATGGTCTAGGACCCTGTTTGTACTGTTGCTGAAGTTTGGTGCTGTTCTGAGCATTATTTGTGGCTATGAGTGGCTTTTTTGATAGCGGTTGCTTGGTGGAGAAATATACACCAGTGTATTGCTATCGTGTGGTCTTTGCTGAAGTTGCTACAACTAGAGAAGCTAGAGGTCGGCAAACTTGATCTCTTGAGGTGGGGTCTTACTGTACTTGGTAGGTTAAATTTATGCCGGAATATCCCTTTAAGCTCTGTTCTTTTATTTTTGTTAAAATCAACGTTACTTTCACTCTTCTTTGTAGATCACCTTAGACCTATTTAAAAATGTCAGTATTTTTGTTTGAGTAAAATGCCTCTACCCGTACGCTTCATCTCTGCTTGATAACAGCAGCACTGCTCTCCACTTCACCTGCAGAAGGAGGTCTTCACCGCTGCCAACACAACAAAGTGCTCTTGGTGAGCCAGAAGCAAACACTGACTGGACTGAAATAACAGAGAAACTCAGCACAGCAGGCCTGCTGATTACTAGGAAAATCTCTCTCTCTCTGTCTCTCTCTCTCTCACACACACCACACACAATGATACACACAAACACCACCAGTCTGGTAGATTTAAATTGAAATCTTTAAGGTATAAAGCTCTCCACCTGCTCCCTCATTTCATCTCAGCCTGGCCCGAAGGCCTTCAGCTCCTTTCTGTCGAGAGGTTTCTTCATCTGTTGCTGGAGCAGCTCATTTGAGAAATGTTAGCAGATAATTAAATTTAGTCCAGTATTGTTTTGTTTTGTTCTGTTAGCTTTTGTTTTTGTGATTTTGCTTCTGATAGTGAATTACAGCTAGTTGGTTCACCAGGTCTGTCACATTTGTAATGTTATGGATTACATGAACGTTTTCAGAAAGCTTTTTCCTGCTTGCAACATGAGAAAATGTCAAAACAAAAGTCATCTTTGTAACTCCTGCATGCACATACAACAACACCTTGGGACTCCCATTTACCTGCAGTTTGTAAGAGATTCTCGATTTGAGGTTCTTTCGGGTTTCAGTACAGACAGATGGATCAGTGGGAAATCTGCTCACCACAGAACAACCTGACTCATACATCATCACTGTGGGTACAGTATATTTGTAAAGTATTAGAAACTTTAGAAAGAGAGAGCAAAAACAAACAGTGTGGGTGAGGGAAAGAGACCTCAAGAGGGTTATAAAACAGCTCCACTCATAATGAAGAGACAAAAAAAAAACATGAAGGAAAACAGGGAAAGCTGATAATTAGCATGAAAATTCACCAGTGAGGGGGAACAACACAAAAAAGAAATCTCTCAGTGTATATGAGAAATAAATGAATGAATGAATCAACCACTAACACTGTGTCAGCCACTGAAAACAACATAAACAAACAAAAGATGCTAATTATGCTAACCATTCGTCAATGTTGGTCACAGCAGATGGTTTCCACAAAACTAACCGTCCTGATACATACCGCTCACTGAAGAGAACAGTTAGCATTAGCATAGCAGCTAACACTAGCATCCTTTGGAGGCAGCATTTGAAGGCCAATTACATCACAGCATTGCAACAAGGCCTGTCCCAATTCGAAGGCTCTTCCAATACAAGTCCAGCCTTCCTTTGCCTGTTCTAGGGGGACGCACCGCCCAAGACCAGGAGCTCAGTAGCTGTTGGGAGTGCAATAAAGCCGCCACTTTCAAACATTTAACGTTAGGATGTTAATTGCGTAAGGATGCAATCAGGAAATGCTCAGAAGGCTAGACTGCCCCATTGGCCAATGGTTGACGGCGACGCAGCCGACCTTACAAGATCAGCGCCACCGACCCGGTGTCCCAGCTCTCATCTCGGTGGCACCAGGACACAAACACGCTGCGTTATCTGTAATCTCTTGTTCATGACAGATAAGGCAACACAAATATACACATCGTAAAGTGTATAACGTTATCAACCGCTAGTTCCCCTTTAAATGTAAATACAGGTGAAAACAGTGAGTCTGTTGTCGACCACAGCAACACATCACTGCAGCAAGGTGAAACTTCAACAACTGAAGGTCAGAAGGAAAGAAAAAAATGTTTTGGTTTTGATTTGCACTGATGCATCCGTTTGACTTTAAAAATGAAAGGCAAGTGTTGAGTGTGTGCCGGTCTTTCTAGCAGCATGTAAAATGTGGTCAGAGAGTAACGGAGTCAGACCTGCTTTTCCTGTAGTGACTGGGGACTTCCTGGAGACGGTGAAAACCAATAATTCACACAAACCTGCAGTGTAATGAGCTTTTTAGAGAGCTTTCCAGGGCACAATGACACCGACTGTCTAGGCCTTTGATAGACACTTGCTCCTCCACATGATCCCACACGGTCCCGCACGCCCACACACACACGCACGCACGCACGCATACACACTCACATTTGCAGCCCATGCATGTCAGCGTTCAGCCCAGTTTCCAGCCGTGAAAGCGCTGTGTCTTTGAAGGTGGGGAGTCAGACGACAGCTTTTGGCTGTGCCAGCGTCACATCCAACCAGCCAGAGAATCGGGGTCAGAACCAAATTATCTCCCGAAGGTTGGAGGGAGACAGAGGACAACAGGATGAAAGGGAGGGAGAGGGGAGTGAGGTGAGGGGGAGTGAGAGAGATCTCCGAGTTACTGGAGATGCAAATGAGCCACAGAAACCCAGGGAAGAGACTGTCCCCTGAAGATGAAGAGTGAGACTGAGTGTGTGTCAGCGAAATTAAAAGATGAAGAAAGCCGGGGAGTAATGACCTGCTGGCAGGGAGCTGACGCTGGTTAACCCCGTCTGATCACCACTTTATTTGCTCAACGGTTTATAGGCGGATATAAACTTTTACAGCCTGATGTAAATTTTTTATGATAACTGGTGAAAGTCATGTGGGGATTGGATCCTTTATAGCTAAATGGGGCGTTGAGTAAAGCTTTCCTATGAACAGCCAGCTATTGTCCAGAGTTTGGCAACTATAGGCACAGCCAGAAAGTCAAGCTTTGGTTATCTCCACACACCAAACCAGTGTACAGGGGGTGCAGTGGTTGTGGACTGATGCTCTGCATTAAACGAGATAGTGTGTCTTTAAGCCAAATCAAAACCAAAAACCCAATAGCCAATAGCTCTAACATAAGCTACAAATATTAGCATGTCTGGTAAACCACCACAACAGCAAACCTAAAGCTAAACCAGTGTGACTTTGAAGGACAAGAAGTATAATTTGAAGTATTCTATGTGTAGTATTTCCCAACTCAATGGCTCAACACAAACATTTTAAATACTTAAATAGCATACTGTGCAATACCCACTAGCACAATATGGAAACAGGGAATGTGAAATGTGTTGTGTGAATGTTTGGTTCCTATTTCTTGTATTAATTCTTCATAATTATCTTCTTATTTATAAGACAATTAAGATTTCTATATATTAAAATAGTCAGTTGAATCAGCAACTGATTTCTGTCATTATTTTTCAGTTGTTGGTCATATACAGAAGTATGTTATTCATTATTCACCACTACATCATGCCACAAGTGGTTGACAGAGAGCTCCAGGCAGGCAGTGTTACTGTCAGCTTACCTTGTTCCCTATGGCTTTCTTGGGTGGGAAGTTGAAGGCGTCCACCTGTGGAAACTGGGTCCTCAGGTGGTTGTGGAGCTCCCTGAACTCTGTGTAACGTCTGTACACGTTCCACTCGTTGTCCAGGATGCGGATGTACACCTGAGGAAAGGTAAGAAACCATCATTATCATCATTATCTCAGCAGAAAACTGTAGAGGCCTCAAATCAGGAAATAATAGGATGGCTGGAGAGACAAAGTGAGTCTCTGTACACCTACACACAGGGAAGTAAACAACAATTTGGGTTGCACAAAAAATGGAAAACACACCAGTAGCACACTGTTGTTGTGTAATAGTCTTTTTTTTTTTTTTTTCCAGTCCACGAATTTGTCATCAAGCACTTGCAATGCGTAAACAGGATGGCTGAAAGAATGACTTTCTCTCATTCTTGTAAATGTGTATTTTCACTTACATACTGCAGCACAACACTGTGTCTGTCTATAGATGTGTCTGCGCCGCCATCATTTCTATGCACCATTAGCTGCTTTATTCAGACTCACGGAAGATAGAGGCAGCAGAGAGAGAAGGAAAGATGAGCCTATTACAAGAAAGAGAGGGTGAAAGAGAGCAGGAGCTGGGTTCCATTTTCACAGTAAAAAAAAAAAAACATGGAAAGCACAGAGACAAAAGAGAAAGCAGAACGGCTTTCGAGAATTCAATTTTAAAGTGCCCAGCCACAAAAAAATAAAATAAAATAGACTCGATTCAGGTACATGAAAACAAGAATTGATTTAAAAATCGACCAAATGCGCCCAGGCACAGCTCCCCCCTGCCAGGCTAATGAAAAAATAAAGTAAACAAAAGACAACAACGTCAAAACTGCACCATACTGCTGTAGCCTATACTGCACAATTCCTTTCCAAAGCCACACAGTCCTGAAAGCGTTCACGACGGCCGCTGCTGCTCCATAATAACCAGCATGAAGTTCCACACAGTCAAGAAACAAGAACAGCAAGTATAAGAAGTCTATTTCTTCTTTTAAATGATTGTCAGCATACAAGACAGCCTGAGCAGAGGCAATCGACTTCACGTTGAGAACTGACTTTAACATAAAGACTCAGTTTTTAAACCCTGACTTTGCTACAGGGTCACCTAGAGTTGAGTGAGCGGGCTGCTTCGTGTTCAGAGTGCTGCCCAGTTACATTGCGGTTGCTGAGATGGCCCCCACGAGGCCCCTGGAGCCAGGACTGATGTGTGTCACTGTGGTGGCAGCTGCTGATGGAAACAAGACTCTGAAGGCACCAGTACACTCCAAGAGAAATGCTTGTCAATGGTCCAAGAGCATCTGCCCCCACCTCACCTCACCCCCCTCGCCTCACCCATATCTTACAATGTCAAGCCTCCTGCCTCCTGCAAAGACGTCACATCTACTTCAATCTATGAGTATGGACCAAATTCCACGTAGATCCATCCAACAGTTGTCAAGACATCTACCTCACGGTGGTGCTAACCTATGTGTCCATATGACCAGTAGATGTTGAGATGTCACCGAATAGGTGAAAGGTTTGACTGCTTGACGGCTACAGCAACATCATGAGAAGATGACCATGAATCTCAGTCATTCTCAAAGTGTGGCACGTGAAAGGGATAGTTCACCCAAAATTCTAATTTCACTCATTATCTACTCACCCTCATGTCGACTAAGGGCTGGGAGAAGTTTCAGAGTCCTCCGTGCCTTCTCGGAGTTACAGCGGGGCTCCGTGCAGCACTGCATGTCCATATGACGGTTGCGAATGGGCCTCACTTTTCTTTGTCCAAAAAGACACACCAAAAAAACATCCAAATACCTCCACACAGCTCGTCTGTAATGTCCCTCTTGTATTGAAGCCCCAACATGAGAAATTGTTCAGAAAAAAATTTAATAAGTCTATATTTCAAGCTTGTTTGTAGCGGAAGCGTCAGTAGTCGCACTGATGCCGGCGCAAATCGCGCAAGATTTGGACGGACCAGGAAGAGGAGCCTCCGCTACAAACAAGCTTAAAATATAGACTTATTTAATTTTTTTCGGAACAATTTCTCATTTTGGGGCTTCAATACAAGAGGGACATCACAGAAGAGCACTATGGAGGTATTTGGATGTTTTTTGGTGTGTCTTTTTGGACGAAGAAATATGGACATTCAGTGCTGCACGGAGCCCCGCTGTAACTCAGAGAAGGCACGGAGGACTCTGAAACTTCTCCCAGCCCTTAGTCGACATAAGGGAGAGTAGATAATGAATGAAATTTGAATTTTGGGTGAACTATCCCTTGAAGGTAGTACTGCACTGACCATGGACCCCTTTAATTTAACTATATTAGTATTATTCTTTAACACGATACAAATTACTTTATTAATCCCAAAAGGGAAATTCTTCTGTCTGGCAGCTCATCTACCCTTTGCAGAAGAATCGTTTTGAATAAAGTTTGTTTGGACCCCAGAAGTTTTATAAGTGGCATTTTTGAATTTGGGAATGGCTCCGCTAGACAGTTGTGATATTTGAGACAAAGATGGTGGACAAATGGACCACCCCTTAGATTAATTTCATAACACATTATTGAATTTAGACTTCAATTAGATTTATTTTCTTTAAAGGTGCAGACAACAAATTCTCAGATCTGCAGAAGCTCTGACTACATCTTGTATTCATTTCAACCTCTGAGACATTTTGACTGGCGCAGGAGCAAGTGGATAATGACAGATTTTTTTTGTTTTGTTTTGAGGTGACACTTCCTTTATTGAGTGATCTTTGTCAGCATGCATGCTACTGTGCAGTCTGGGTTACATGACAAACATGAAAAATGTGGCATTTGGGACAGCTATTAAGAGGAGACTGACAGCTGAAGCTTTGTTAGCAGCCCTGAATGTCTCCCTGTTAATATTTCAGCATCAGTGACAGACATGTCTAGACACCGTTAATGTTATAAAAAGATACGATGAGAAAATGACACTTAGCGGTACAGTTGAATTAAACGCTCCACATCACGTACCATCGTTTACTGAGCAAGTGGGAGGTGAGAAAGTATACCTTCTCTCCGTCTACTTCATCAAAACGCTCACTTTATCTACAGCATAATTATAGGATAATGGTAGAATAATAGCTTTTAGATTTTTATACATATATCCCGGATTACAGACAAGAGTCAAAGTGCATGAGGTAAAAAGCATAGGTACAACAAGGGAGCTGATTGTAGTTTGGCTCACTCATTGAGTCGTCTGCTCGCAGCAATTAAGGGAAGCTACTTCTTCTCAGAGTCAGAACACACTGAAAACTCAACACACAAAGTTGAGATACTTATTTTTAGATTCGGCACGACTTCACCTTCATTCATTATCTGTGTCCATTATGATCACATGTCCATAACTTGGGAAAGAAAGATGCTCCACACAGAACTTTTCTGACAATTATTTTAAGTTTTCCTCAGTATCAGGGTCTTATGCTGAGGATTGTGTGTGTATCAATAGGTTAATTGCAAACAGGAACTGCTATTGTCTTTTGTTGTGCCAATCTGTCTTGAGGAGTGTCCCACAGCTTTAGACAGTGGAAAACGTCTGCTTCACAGCTACTTGAATTAAGAGCAGTTGCACTTCAGGAAAGACCAGAATCTCGTAAATGACAGTAGCGATTGACAAGATGGGAGCAGACAAGGCCACTAATGGATTGGAGACTTGTCATCTCAGCACTTTATGTCTGACCTACAGAGGCATCTAAGCTCTTTCCAACTTCTTTTTTTGCAACTTAAGAGAAGAACTGACTTGTTATGATCCAGTGTGTGTGTGTGTGTGTTATGGCATCTTTCATCATGATCAAAGACAGGGATGGAGACTCTGACTAAACTGGGCCAGGATGAATGAATCAAAGTCTCCTGAATGAAACTATTTCATAAGTTAGGGTTAGACAAACAAGACTAGGTCAAAACCTAGTACATGGTTGGCACCCTGGTGGATCACCTGGTGGCAACCTGTACAAGAAAAGAAAAGGGAGCTCTCTCCATCTGAGGGGATGTGTACACATATCTGCATTTGTTGGAACAACCAATAGGGACTCTCTCTCCCTCTCTACAAAGGCCTGTGATTGGAGAGTTTCCAGCAACGGTCTCAAAACAGCCAAGAGGAGATGCAGACATCTTGCTCATTGATGATTATGGAATTTTTAACTGCTGACTGCACAAAAAGTAGTCTAGCTTTAATATAGACACAAATGTGGCAACACTGTGGGATGCAAACACTTACACTCCTCCAACCACACCATTAGAAACTGTTTGTCCCGATTCAGTTTGAAAGCACTGAAGTTAATGGTAAAAACTACTCTACCAGCTGACCAATGAAAGTGAAACTTGATCACTCACTCAGTCACAAGCATTGGTGATTAAAGAATGGATACATGGATCTGCTGTTGCAGTCCAATCAAATGTCTCGGACATTTCAACTTTTGAAAGATCGGAGAAAAATAATTCAATGTTTCCAAGTGAGTTTGGCATCTATAGGGAGAGGAACTGTTCAGACGTCATCTCGCTCAATATTTCATAACCCACAACTTCAATCTGGACTTGTCAAAAGTGTGTTGAACATAGTAAGCAGTCTGACATTTCAATCACCTTCATAATGTCACACGCAAAAGCTTCAGAGAGATGAATTTCCACACATTCACATCTACTCACTCCATCAATGTGAACAGGCTTGTCAATGTCAAAGTGAAGGCCAAACTGAGCAATTACTTAATGTAGCATTAAGTCGAGGGCCAGACATTTCATAATATATTCCATACATTATTGTCCAACTGTGGAAAGTGAGGTCTATGCTTTTACATATTCCATATACACACTCTGCTGAGCATGATAAATAACTCACTACGGTACCTTTCTGGACAAACCTATGTATTCTCATTAAGTTTTTCCTGATGCAATCCACCACACTGACCTAAAAGTATAGCCTTACAGTTAGTGTGTGATAGTTCCCGGGCTAGAAATGTATCTGTAACTGGGAAGAAATTGATTAATAAATCAGATATTGTCCTTGTATTTCTACATAATCCCCAATGAAAATAGTGCAGCAGCCTGCATCACAGACCCGATAGAGGGTACATCAGGTAAAATGTCCTCAAGTACTCCATGTTCTACAGCCACATGTCATCTCTTGGGTCTGAGTACACATTAAGAGCTGCATTAGCAAAGATGTGATGATAGACTCCCATAGTGTCTGTAGTTGCTCAGACATCAAATGGCTCCTCACATACGGCGGTATTAGCGCAGCAAGCTTAATCCACTTTACACCGTCTCATTGGCATACTTATTTATGGCAACACATTAGCCTCTGCACACGGCTACCAGCTTCCCTCCTCCTGAATAATCACAAATAGTCTTTCATTATCTCTGACAAAAATCTTGGCAACATCTAAACTGCAGCATCCTTCAATATTGGAGCACTGATGCTGAGATATCTACAATAGAAGCCATCTTCAAACAGGGACAGGGACTGTAATCATGGCTCTGAAGGAGCGTGTGGAAAATGGTTGATGGATTTTGGCTGTTGTTGAAAGCTCGTCTGTGATGGACACAGTCCTTCTGTCATTATTTAAATAGCTTATGAGAATATCTGACAAAGCATAATAATACGTTTGATGAAAATATGACCCCGATGAGTCAACATTAGAGGGGAAAATCCACCTTTGGTTACTGAAGTGTAAGCAATTTATGACGATAAGAAAGGTCTTTTAATGGTGAACTGCTGTGATTTACTTCTTTGGTGCAGCCGCGTTTCTCTCTAAATTGACTCACCTACTTCAGGGGAAACTGTCTGCATTCAGCTTCAGGCCACATTGAAGCAAAACGAAAGGTCAAGAAAAAGTGTATATGCAGCTCCTTAGTCATAATACTAGATGTCTTACACTCTAGCTGCATTGCAATTTTGTCTTTTGAATCCAACATTGGCACAGAGAAATGTCTGTCTCTGTGGATTTTTCAAAAAGAAAAAGGAGTCAGTCTGAGGGACTGTCTGCGCCGACTCATTTACTGTTGATGATCACTTATTGAACTCCTTCTGAAAGATGTTGTGTAGCTACATTTGACACAGGAATAAACTGAAATTGGCCCATCATAAAGTAGGCCTACACAATAAAAACACAAGGCAGTTCATAAATTGTGATCTTTCCACTGTTTGCAATTCTCCACAAATGCATAGACTTCATTATTGTTCAGCAGTCAAAGTTTGTGCCTCTACATGATGCTTTCTGGCGCAGTACAGTGAGTAGGTCAGTCTCGTTCTGACAGTAATCAATGTAGTTACATGTGTAAGATCAAAGATCTGAGTAAAGTGCAGGCCGTTACAGCCCGTGCAGACAGCTGTATTGATTAAAAGACGACAGAAACTGACAAGCACAAAACTGAAAAATGTGGCTGAACTCAGCGCTGCTCTACATTCCTTCCAAAAAACCCTCAAACTGGTGGATTTCAAATTGAAAAATAAAACATTAGGCCACAACTTCAAGGATCATTTGGGAAATTGGCTCATTCACTTTCTCCACATACCGTTACAATAGAAGAGGGATACAACTGGTATATGTGTCCATTAATGATAAGGTCACTGCCCACCAACACCTCTGAAGCTAACTAATTAACACGTCACATTTGTATCATTGTGCCAGAATATTTCTTGACAGGAAGCAGTGACTTCCTGGAGAGTTGTTTTCCCAGGTTGCCAGGCAACAAGTGGAGACCAGGTCAATTTTCTTGTCAAATTTGCTGAAGAAAAAAAAAAGGAGAAAAAAAAAGCATAGGCTTCCACAGATTTCCAAACTATTTCATAAGGAACATTAGTTACTTTTCCAGTAGAGTTTCGTGATTTTCTAGCCTTTGAAAATAAAACCACAAATATCTGTGATATTTTTCCCCGTCTCTGTTGTGTCTTTATTAACTGAGCTTTTTTTAGGTGCTCATTTCTACAAGATAGACTAAATCCTGTAGATCAGTGGTGACATTTAAGATTGAAGGTCATTGAACAAGAACAGGAGCTTCACTTTTACAGCAGCTCAGATGTGAAGAAGGAATTAAAGGGCCAGTAAATGAACAATAAAATGAAAACAATCAGTTCCTTCCTGTGACAATGTGTGTCATTTCATCTCAATAGTCGACAGTTATGCCTGGACAGTGACACTATAACAAAAGCTGTGCTCACTGTTTTCCCAGAATGCTTAGATGTAAAAGGCATGTGCTTTCATTTATTCATTAGGACCCCCATTAGCAGACACCTCTGCGACTGCCAACCAAGGTCTGCATACACACATGCATGATGATGCATGATTCAAAGTTTCTAATTGTGTGTGTGAAATGTGGGAGGAAGTTCCAGCACCTGGTGGAAACCCACATGAAGCCGAGTAGAACGTGCAAAGTGCCACGAAACCAAACAGCCATATCTGCAGCCTTATCCGGGCAAACAGCACACAGCATGACAGCTACCCCAGGAAAAGCGCCCTCGCGTACCGTGAAATAACTTCAGAACTAAAGATCTGAAACAGGAAGCCTGTGAACAGATAATTGCAGCTTTTTCTTTGCTTGACATTTAACTGGGTCTTTAGCCTGAGGGTATTCCAACAAGCAGGTGGAACAAGGAGTAACGGCTCAGCACTGCAGAGAGTGCAGATGATAATGATGTTTCTCTCTGTGCTGTATCTCTCTCTGAGAAAAAAAACCCTGGTCTGTTGATCCTCCCATCTGACAGCCAGACTAACTGTAGGTGTTCAGGCTGTGGTTAAAAAACTTGTGCAAATCCATTCCCAGCACCACAGGAGGCCCATATACAGAGAGGCCTCTCTGCTCACTTCACAGTTGGAACACTACACAACTGCTGGGCACCAGGACAAGATGGCTGACGATGGCTTTTTCCTGGCAAATGTATCTCATCACCAAATCATGCTTGGAGCTAGCTGGTGTCTTCTACATTAGCATGTAGTAATGAGGGCTATCACTCACTCAGATTTAAAAACACAATGACTCAACCTCCATCTGCTTCTGACCTGTTCCAAGATGTCCTGATTGAGTTTGGTTGAAATTTAACACGAGCTGGAGGTGTTGATCAAATCAGAGGGAAGCAGGAAAAACAACAAAATAAAACACACAGATAGAGGAGGAGAGCCAGGACTAACCAACACAAAGGCAGCAGAGCCTTATGTCATCACCCCTCCCTCTTCATCATTGTAGGCCAGAGCATTTGCCCAATTAGGCAGAAAATAGGATCCATTTAGAGGGTTGAAGAGGAGGAACTGGGAGGTGTGTGTGTGTGTGTGTGTGACCACAGAAAGGGAACGACCTGAAATTTTTTGTGTGTGTGCACCATTGTATATGTGCCTAAAACCCTGCTTAAAGCGAACAGTGCTATTTGGGGGAACAAGAGAAAGTACGACTCCGCAATACCACAGTCAACACAGAAATAGACAAAAAGACTTACTGTTGGCTACAGTAGGCTACCTATGTTCAGACCTTAAGTGCCAAGAAAGTCAAAGTGACCGACTTTCATTCTTTCTCTATGTGAAAACAGCAGGGTCTCATGGTGGTGAACAGAGTCATGCCTATTATGAGGTGTCAGAAAAAGTTGAAATCCATGAAAGTTAAAGGTTATTGTGCCACGACACAGTTGGGTGACAACCGATGGGAATGTAGAAATGGTTCACTCTAGAAAACTGGAGGGAGGGGATGACTGGTAGGCCTAACTGGTGTCATAATGTACAACAGTGTTGCTCGACAATCAATAGGGTATGTCAGTGTTTCTAAATTCTAAAAAGTAAAATTGAGGTAAACTTGACACGTGTGTTTTCTTTAAAGGGACAGTATGTGAGATTTACCCCCATCTAGCGGTGCGGTTGCATGTCGGCACGTATTCTTGCTGTTGCGTTTACGTAAACTCGGGCAGAAGTCAGAAAAACAACACACGCTGCATGTATCAGGATAAACAAGCCTCTATGTAAACAAACGGTCCGCCAGCACGAGGCAAAACAATACAGGCGTGACAATATGTTGTCATGGTGATGTCGTATTGTACCTGACCCACGTTTTACCGGCTTTCTCTCGTCGAGTAAAATAACATCCAGTTGGTTTGCCGACGGCGTCACTCACGGCGTCATTCAGGTGTCTGACTGCACCTGAAGGCAACACCAGTGCCTCCGTCCTTCCTCACACTAGCTACACGGTGGTGACAGTTTTAACAGGCGCTGTCTGGAAAACTTTCTCCCCGAGCCGAGAAGCTCCGGCGGCCCGAGTTTGAGGTTACTTACAGCCACGGTGACACTGAACGTAAAACATGGCGATTCAACATGGCAGAGAAGGTTCGGTGAACCCCCCCCTGTATGTTTGTAACGACTTGTAACATCTCATTCTAAGGTACGAGAAAGCGCTCGTTTGTATGCGGGCGCGATTCCACTTCAGTGAAATACGTATTTATGAAAGCGATATTTGATTTTTGTCAATAAAAAGCCAATAAAGTCCCATACTGTCCCTTTAAATACAGTTTGAAGGAGAGAGAATTAGAAAACGAACTTGCTAGCTGTCTGTTTTATCTACATGGAAACACCTTCAGTACAAACAACTTCTACAGCTGGGTGTGATCCTGAGTAGTAGCTACAGCTGTAGCCTGTGAGGCAGAGCTTTGGACTAAATGCTAATGTGAACATCTGCATGCCAACATGTTCAGATAAAGGATGCTAACATGCTAACATAACACATAAAGTTATTTAACTCTGAACATGTTTGGTCATAAACAGGGGCACTGCTAGCCACTAAGCACTACCACTACCACCATACAGTAGCCACACTCCACCCTCACTGCCACTACTCCTTAGCTACTGATCTAGCCTAAATGACTGTGAAAACATGTTTAGTAATAGAACAGGTCCTCTAACATCCAAATAACAACAAAAAGAGTGATATTTCACCTCAGTCGGGACTGAGTTTGCTTATTTTTTCAGCACCAAAGTATACCGCCTTTATAAGACATTTATAGCCTAGGCTACTGGTGCACAGCTCATTTATGCTGGGGCTCGTGTTGCAGTGAAAGGGGCCTGATGACGCCCCTGGTCATAAACCAAAGTAGGCTACCGGACAAATTAATTTTGATCCAATGACAAGATAAGATGCGGATGACTTTATTAATCCCCAAAGGGAAATTCACTTGTCTGTCAGCTCATCTACCATTTGCAGAAGATTTAAAAAGCCTGATGGCTGTGTATGAAGGATCCTCTGTATCTCTCCATCCTGCAGCGAATAGAGAGGAGCCGTCCACCACTGCTGATGGCATTAGATAGAAAATCAAGGGCGTTGCCAGAGTGATTACAACTGATCCTAAGTCAAATCTGTTACTGGATTTCATGGTAACCCTTTTATTTCCACTAAAGAAAATCCACCGTTTGATTGACAAGGGCCCCCTAAAAGTTGCCGTGACATCACATCAACACTTAAGTAGCAACGTTTTCCCATTTATCCTCAAACAAGAATTTCATGGATTATTTTCTAGCTGATAAGAAAACTCCTTAAGATTCTGAGCAGGGATCTGCTGAGAGCCAAAGAAATAACTGTTTAAAAAAAAAAAAAGCAGTGAAGACAGAAAAACACAACACAATGACATGATAACAGAGATAAGAAAAACGGAGGGGGGAAAAGGAATACAGAGACGATGCCAAAGAAAGAGACAGAACGAGAGAGGGTGATTACTACCCTGACTGCAGTTAAGGTGTTTATTTTAGAGCGCTGCTGCTCCTGAAGCAAACATCCTACAGAATTAGACACTGTGAGGAGAGGAACCGCTGAATGTAGATGAGGAAGAATATTGTTGGAGGAGTGGAGAGGAGGATGAGGAGGAGGACGAACTAAAGACAATCAAGGCAAGGGCAAGAGTTACAGCTCGAGTTGAGCCTGTTAAGAAAAAGGAGCGGGTGGAAGGGCAAGAAAGGAAGGAGTGAAGAGGAGGAGAGGAAGAAGGTGGAGGCGTGTGGATGGAAAATAAACGAAGCGGCCTTTTGAGGGCAGTGCTCACTTCTGAATTATACAAATGGATGAGTGATTAAACGGGTGAATTGTCGTCTGATTGTGAGAGTCCACAAAGGAATGAACAAGCAAAACAAGTATTGCCATCACTGTGGCAGCTTGATGAAGCAATGGGTGGTATTCGAACCAAACCATTCAAACTCTATTGTTCTGTCGCTGAGTGGCGGCTAATGAGAGCGACAAAGCTGCTGCAGCGCACACCAACACATTACTGCTTCTGATTAACCTGATACATGGATCCATTTGAAATCTTTATATGCTAAAACCATATCCATCGTTACATATATACAGTAACTACCCCCCGACCTGCCCATAACAGCTGAAACGTTCATTTTTGGAAGATAAAATTATATTTAAAAAAGTGCCCTACACACTCTACTGTATCTCTGCTGGAGGGAGGGTTACTGGAGGTTTATGATGCTGAGGTGAAGGCAGAAGAAGAAAGAAATCTGCCTCACCAATTACCTCACCCTTGCCTTTGTCCTCTTACAGCAAGAAAATGTAGCAGTGAATAACCAAAGAGTTATATACTGAAGAAAAGCCGGACTGACAGAAATACATTTTCATTCTACGTATTTTCAGCCATCTCCTGCATGCAGCTGAATCCAGATGTTTGGGCGCCTCGCTGCACATAAGGTGTTTTGTTGATTCTTGAAAATAAGTAAATTCAACACCTTAGAACGAGCAGCTCTTCAGATGTTAATGCACTGTCGCTTTTTATTTCATGCGGCGCACACATCAGTGTATCGCTTTTGTTATGTTTCTGTGGGGCTTTGAAAATGCGAACAAAAGAAGCAGCTGATGTTTCGAGGAAGATCCTTCTCATTAAAATCTAATAACTGAAACTAAAGCAGAATGCGCAGGGAGGGTTTTTTCCACACATTAATACTGACTGGCTGACTCCCTAAGCTCTCTCCTATACGTCAGTCAAAAAACAAGGGAGCTATCATTAAAATTGTCTGTTTTCTATTTTACTGTCTGAATTGAAGAAACTGTCCCATCACTCCACCAATCTCAGCAAACAACACCAAGCAACACTAAGTGCATATTGGAGCTTTTGAAAGACACAATCTGGTTGAAATTGAATTTTGTTGAATAGGATCTTCAGTTATCTAAAACGCTCAGGGGAAACAAAACACATGGAAAAAACCGAACTAAATCCATCCTGGTTACAAACACACACACACCACTAACAGAGTTCATGCTCAATAAGCTGCGGTATAAAGGAGACAAATCTTATGCGACCGGAAGTTCAAACATCCAGCAAATAATGATTATATTACAATTCAATTGGAATCATAATTCACCACCATTTGATAAATGCCAGTCCAACATTCACTCTTCTTTTTGCTTCTTTTAGCTCTGAGGAAAATATTGTTCAGTACCAATACAGTTTGTCTTATTTGCCCTGGATTTCCTGTGACAACTTCAAAATAAAAGTAGACTTGAGTTGTGAAACTTGAGTTGAGTGTGAGGTATTTTAGTACCAATTAAGACCTTACTTTAAATTAATGATTTCAGTGCCTCTTAAAGGGGTTATTAGTACATTTCCTCTGCTGGTGAATGTGGTTTCTGGCCGGGAGTGGGTGGTGGGGATTGTGGCTTGACAATAGCATATTACTCTTACAGCCAAATCCATTGTTGTTATAATATTAGTGATTATAATTCCCCCTCTGAGCTGCACTGTGTCTTCAAGGCAGACTGGAGGCTACAGTGTGACGACATGGGCCAGGGCTAGCCGGATAGCATGGTAACTGGAGTCAAAGAAAAGACAAGATGGAGACAACAGGCACCAGTTTAATGCTGAACTTACACAATTTCTTCTTGACCCGCAAGTAAAGAGCTGCTAATGCTACTGTTGGCTCCAATTGTGGGAACCCTCGCACTCAGGTGCAAAACATCAGGAGGCTCATTGAACATACTGAACAAAGACTGAATCGAACCAATTTAAATTATAGCTTTGAAAGCCCCAAAAAGGAACAGTTCTGTCCATTTTCCAGGTCCTCTTCCTCTCTTCCTCACACAACAGGCATCAATACAGCAGTCGCTTTAAGCTTTTTATCACTTGAGGACTCAGCACAAGTTCTATAAGACCAGCGGGTGGTAACCAGATATGAGCACTCAACGTCTAAGTTGGGAGCTACCTTGGAAAAACTGTCTGACGCCACAGCGGGAGGAAAACAGAACAAGACACATCTCTTATCTTCATCTTTTATCACGATTGCTCCCTTTATTCTGTCCTCCTCATCTCCCACTCCCTTCTCCTGTCATTTCCTTCCCTCCCTCCTTCCCTCCCTCCCACTTCTCGTCTTTGTGCGTCCCTCCTCAAACAATTTAACTAAAAACTCAGTCACGGTAGGAGACTCCTTCTCTCTCACCTCTTTCATGTGAACGAATGAGTCACTGACAAGTCCTGAGAACTGGCTTTGAGCATATTAAGAAAGCTGGGGAGTAAATGATTGAAGGTAAGGGCGGAGTGGAGGATGTAGAGCAAAGTAGAGCTGAATGGGGAAGAAAGAAAAGCTGGGAGGGGAGAGAGGAGAGGAGTGATGGGAAAAAAATGAAGCATGAGAGGGAGAGGCAGACAATTAGTGACACAAGCAAAAATGGGTAAATATAAATTGTGAGTAACAAGGGAGAAGAAGCAGAGAGAGCCGAGCCGGGAGGGGAGGGGAGGGGAGGGGAGGGGAGGGGAGGGGAGGGGAGGGGAGGGGAGGGGAGGGGAGGGGAGGGGAGGGGAGGCAGACTGACAAATTATTCCCCAGCCCAAAGATCTAATCAGATGTCTCGAGGTTAAAGCCCTGATCATCACATTCACTCCCTGGAAGCGACAACACCGTCACCGGCCAAATCCTGATTCTGCTGCCATTATCCCCACAGGGACAAACTCCCCGTCCCACCTCCTACTCTCCCCCCACTTTCCACTGGCCAACATGGCACCTTTGAAGTTTTTATTAGAGGGCGGCTGGCTGATGAAGTGCCACAGCAGGACTTCACTCTGGTTCTGACTGCTGGGCGGCCTCCAAGATCAGCATACAGCTTAGTGTCCCTCAGCTGCGTTCAATAAAGTTGGAATACAGAAGAGTGTATAGAGACGAATGGTGCTGTTCAAGGGTGGGAAAAAGGTGTAAAAAAACAACACAACACTTTTCAGCAGATCAACTAGA
Source organism: Trachurus trachurus (assembly GCF_905171665.1). Taxonomy (NCBI): domain Eukaryota; kingdom Metazoa; phylum Chordata; class Actinopteri; order Carangiformes; family Carangidae; genus Trachurus; species Trachurus trachurus. Next base: position 19,052,588 of record NC_139913.1, on the reverse strand, counting down.
TAAAAAAAAAACACGTTTCACATTGTTGTTAGGAGAAGAAACTTCCATATGCTGCTAAAAAGATCCTGTCTGTGTCTGAAAAAAGAAGACATAGCTGGAAAAACTGAGTCTGACTTGTTTTTATTGTTTGTCTGAGGTTTTATTTCATGCTTGGGATGAGACACGGCCACAGTATCATCCATCCTTTATTCCTGCCCAATTATTCTGTCCAGGGTTGCAGGGGGCCGAAGGCTATCCTAGCTCACTGTGAGCAACAGACACGATACAATTGGACGAGTCGCTGGTCTCACAAGAAAATGTACTGTACAGAGAGATGACGTTCATATCCAACAGGTACAGGCAATATTTAGACGGCTTCAAATAAAAACTATATATAACACTAGAATGGCACTGGGTCAGTATGTAACCTATTCTGTTGGATCCAGATTATTCTCTGAATCTGTACTAAGCTGTAAAAAGTCATCTCATCTGACATCAAGATCCACACATGTTATCTCTTTAAAAAAGATGATGATATATTCTGAAAGGCCAATCTCAGATTAGGCTGTGTAGGGGATGTGATATATTGCAATATATTGGGAAACTGTGGGGAAGGTGGTTTATTGCAACCTCCCTCCCTAAAAGAAAGAAAAACTCTCATATATAAATATATAACACATAATATTGTATACACAGACAAATACGTATAGAACTTCTCTACACTTCACCATACACACTGGAGGAACCAGGAATCGAACCACTAACCTCCTGAGCTACAGGTGTTCTTGTCCATCAACAGCTATGTATCTGGTTTAAATGCCATTGAACCAGACACTGAACCCCAACCTCCCCATTGTGAATCGCTTCAGTTAAGACTGATGTCTAAAGTGCCTGAAATGGAAATATGATGTAAATTACCCCGATGCTGAAGCTGATGTGGTGCCCGTGCTGCAGTGTGCAGCAGTAAAAGCAGCCTCTGTGCCATCCCGAGGGTGTTTAATCTATAACTGATGGATGTAAGACCAAGACAACGACTGTAATTATCATCATCATCATTGTAAAACATCCATCATTACCATCATCAACATAATAGTTATATTCCTCTGTCACCAACCAGCCATTATCATAACCATAATCACTCACGTGCACGTCCGCACACACTCAAGATTCCTGCAGCAAGACACATAGACAGGCTGGAAAAACTGCGCACAACATCATCAGCATTACGCGCATTTAAAAACAGCACATCTATCTGTCTTTGAATGCAGCGCCAGCACACAGAGCTCATATTAATACATATGGATGTATTATCTCATCTGCACAGCTGAAGCAGCCTATCACCATGTGGTCCGAGCCTGTGGCTAAGCAGTGCAACTCAAACGGAGCAGGTCTGGATGTAAAGCTTGAATGCTTTGGCAGCCACAGGTCTCCCATGTCAAGCCCAGCTACACCCAGCTGCTAATATAGAAATTAAAGGTGCTAACGCGTTTTCCCACATTGCATTTCTCTAGGGGATGGCAGTCCACTGCAGGCAAGCGGTGCACACATCTGAGAGTGTCAGAGAGGACGGCTCAATTATTCATTGAGTGGCTGATTTATGTGGTTTCATATGGTGCATATTAAAGGCTCGGGGAGGCAAAGGGGAGCCAAGGATGGTTTACGTAACTGCTATTAATTGGGACCTTCTACCACTCTCTTGCTCTCAGAGTCCATAAACAGCCACCTTTAAAGGTATAAAAAAAAAGACATTCAGATGGATGTGTGCACACGTGCTATTTTAACTATGGTATCTCTTACATCTGATGCACGTCTATAGAAATAGAACAAAAGTGTGACGAACACAAAAGAAGAAGACGTCGAGAGTGAGAAAAGTTGCAGCAGACATTATCCAGTCTCATTAGCATAATTAAAACAGTGAAAAGTTTGCGGTGAGTCCCTGACTTTGTGTGGAAATTATAGGCTCAGCTTTTTGCTGATCAAAGAGAATTGCTTATTTGGAATATATGCATATACAGTATAAATGTACATGTAAAACAGCCTGGGAGTTGAGGATCAGAGGTGCTAGTTCTCAGCACTGACATACTGCTTTTTCCATACTGCTCTAATGTACATGCACTCCATTTGCTGTTGGGTACTTAAACGGTGTTTGCATTTGTGTTACGACCCATAGATGGAAGGATGCACAATTATGAAATTGTTTTTTTACGGTGGAAAACGCTGTGGATTTAACATATAGAAGAAGTGCTTGTCTTTGTTTCCTCTGAGAGGCAGTGTGAGGTGAAATATGTGATTCATTATTGTTGTCAAATGGCTGTGGAGGTGGGAGGGTCCCACCCGCTTTGTCCTGGAGCTCCTCATCAGGAGCAACAGCTCCCTCCCAACCTGGTCTAAGAATGGAGAAATTATTGGGAGAAGATTGACAAAAGAGTGGGAGAGAGGGCAAAGAAAAATACGAGGAGGGGTGAGAGAGGAAAAGAGGAGTGACTGATACAAACAGACCAAGAGACAGATAATAAAGGAAACAGTGCAAAGTGGGAGGGGGAGAGGCAGAAAGATGGATGATGATGAGCGGCTAAATCTATGAAAAGGGCTGTAAACACTGAGAGTTTGTTGGGATAAAAGTCTGAAATAAGACTCAGCCTGAAACATTAAGAGGAAAAAGATGAAGGTGACTTATCCATGTTACTGCTTTGTCTGTTCCGCAACATATTAAAAGTTGTTGAAAATGAAACTTTTCCACTTGGCGCTGCCATAACATCACTGGGATGTGTGTCTGTGGGTATGTTTGGAAGGCCTGAAATGTCTTAGTTCAGCAGAGTAAACTGAATTTATCGGGGGTTTGGTTATACTCTCCAAAAGCCCAGCGAGAGTAAACAACTACAGAAAATGTTTCTCTTTTTTGTTCGCTAACAAAACTTTATCATAGCTCAGTGGCGTCAGCTATAATACACAGAGTATATCCCTCCCACTGCTGCAACACCACAGGTATGACACCTAGTAATCAATGACCTGAAAGCTGCCATCAGACAACGGCACAGCAGAGAGTTTCCCAGCAGGACTACAACGGAGCGAAAGACGGATGTAAAATAGCTTTAGTCAAATAGCATGACTCATACATGTGAGTTGGAGTTGGATCAATAACACACACCAAAGATGTATGTTGCCATAACAATACACTGACCAAAAGACAAGCTCATAAGCTAAGCTGAGGTTACTCCAAAGACATAATGAACAGCTCAAATGCAGCAGCAGGACTAATATGGCGCTTTGAATCATGTAACAATTCCATCACCGACGTGACAACCGGTGGACGGAGAGTCACATTCCAGGGCTTTGCTGCCTCTGTCTCTCACCAGGTTACAGGATAATGTCAGGATGTCTGCCAACTGATGCTCAGTAGAAGCTGGGTGATGAAGATGTAAAACTACAACAGAAGGCATCAGACAAAGAAGCTGCAGCTTTTGGAGAAACCTGTCAGAGCCAAGACATTAACCCAACAGAGGTACAGTGGAACAAGGTTGAACATTATGCGAAAATAGTGCAATTATATTAATACAGTGGGAATGTATTTCATTTTCATTGAATACAAATTTTAAAAAAAAATGATGCTGGTGTTGATTTTTGCTGAGGTTGTTCTTTTACTGTGTACAGGACAATGTGATTTGTAGGCTGAAGCACCTCGGCAGCACCACACTGGTTCATTTATCATACTGTAACAATGTGACATATTTCACCTTCATTAAAAGAAAAGAAAAACTGCACTTGCTTATCTGGAAATTTCAATAATATTTCGATCAGTTGCTCAACCCTATTGTGAAACGACCTCAGGAGACCTGCTCACACCAGACATCCTGAGAATATGATCTCAGATTCCTCCTGCAGCTCTGGATGACACTGGAAGAGCTTGCCAAAGGAGGTTCAACCAGTTATGTTAATGTTGTTTTATGTGTTGAATGGACAAGCAAAAAGCTTATCATTGTTTATTTGATATTACTGACCAATTACAAAAAAAGAGGAGAGGGCTGGGGGCTGGACCATGCTTATAACTTCACACCCGTATCATGCTTTGACTGGCCAGCTGTACAGAGGTGAGAGAGGAGCTGTGCATTCAAAATATGCAGAACCGTCCCCCTCGGTCGGTTTTTCCCTTTGACAGTGTCTGTTTGGACTATAACTACAAACCTTTTTGATGTCTGACGTGGCTCATCTTACAATTTAGTTCTGCCGGAGTGCAGAGCAGCCCGCTCTCACTCCAACAGAGGCACGAGAGGAAATTTCAGGAGATCACCAAAGTGGATTCATCCTGCATGAATGCTACATGTCGCCTGAAACTGCTGCTTTGGTTCTCCCAAAGTCCTCATTCACTCTGCAGATGAGTTCTAGCCAACAGCCGTATTGCCTGCCCTGCACGCTGTGAAGAGAGCACGTCAGATCCTCACAATATACAACAGAGAAAATAAGAGCGCTCCTCATCATCATCTGAATGTTCATTTCAAAACACAATGCCAGGCTGAAATACACAGGTAATGAAAACACAGACAGTCCTGCACACAGCAGATGACTCCTTGTGTTCGTTGACGGCGTGCAAATGATGCCTCCTTCCCTCCCTCATAATAGCCTCTATTGTTGGTATTGTGTGGGAGGGAGACACTGATTTGCTGCGGCCGGTATAATTCTCTCATTATGAGTTCAGGAGGGGGAAAAGAGGCACAGGGAAAGGATGAAGGGATGAAGGCCCAGAGGCACGGCGCGCCGCAAAAAGCAAAACCCCACTGATAATGGAGCAAATCCATCAGTCTCTCGCCCTCCATCTCTGTCTGTCTCTCGTCATCCATCCACAGGCCTTACGGAGCTTTAGATGGAAGTCATTTCCGAGAGCTTGGAGAGAAAAGTGGCTCAAAAAGAAATGCAAAAAGAGATAATGGAGTACAAGCATTCTTGCCCTGGCCATAATACCATGCAATCTGTCAGAGGGAGTGAGACAAAATTGGGAGGCTTGGAGAAGATGGCAGAGTGAAAGAGTGGCGACAAAGAGACGGAGCAGACATCCAGGAGCACAGACAATGGGAGGTGGCGCTGGCGAGATCGGCCTTTCCCACTCTCTGGTTGAGTGCAGCGGCAGCTTAGAGCTGTTAGTGTGCTTATTTTCAACCACAAGGTTGCTGTGACCTAACTTCGGCTTCGGCTTCTGAAATCCCATTCACTCTCCGAGCCTCCCAGAACCCTCTCTAGCTTCGGCTATGGCTCATTGCTCTCATCATTGGTTCAATTTTGCAAGCATATGCGAGTGCAAGTTTGAGAATGAGAAAAAGACTCCGGGAAAAAAAAAGAAAAAAAGAAATCCATGCACCCACTGGAGGGTATTTTAAAGAGCCCCCTACCTTCTCTTCATGATACCCTCAGGTCTTTAGGAATGTTGGCTCGGTGTTCAATCACGACAACTACCTCACCTTAACAACAATGACTCCAGTAACCTTGGCCATCCATTAGCCTGTCTAAGAACAAAAGCTGTTTCCACAGGGAGCCATTAGACGAATATAGCTCTGGGAAGGAAAGTATCCAATACACCAGATGGGCTGCGCTTTATACCAGCTCCAGGGCTGGACAGCAGTCTCACTGAGGCCGTTATTGAGAAGGAGAAATTAGGCTAAATCAGTGCAAAACATGGAAAATGTTCAGGTTCGATGCTGGAGTCGGTCCACTAATCTGAAACTGCAGGTGGAAACTGATTACTGCCCAAAGCTTGGCCGATTCTACACGCTCCAGTGTGATCCCAATACTTTAAATCCAACTATTTCTTTATTTCCTCAGGTAAAAAAATAAAAATAAAAATATAACTGTCTATCAGCTGACACAAAGACAATGATTTCTTTCACTTATAGACATTTTTAATCAGGTACATTTTGTGCCTCTCACAGCAGTATGTATTCGATCTTTTGAAACCTAAATATCTGGCAGTATATGAAAACCCAGATGGCTATTTAACAACATGCAAATCCTCTTCTGCCCATCTGGATATAAAGATGTTCTGTCTTTGTACCAGGGGAAAGGGACCTGTTTTGAACCTGTTTTTCAGCTCATAACTGTATTTCCTGAGGCAGGTAGCCAAAAACATTGTCCCTGAACACACAAACAAAAAAATAACAGATCCTTTTATTTCAAAAACTGAGTTACTGGAGCCAAATATCAAGTGAAAAAGCTGGAAATGACATATCGTTTCCAGCCTCCATCTTCGTTTGGGTTATAGGAAAAAGAGTCTGATGAGTGTAGAAACATCTTTCCCATGTTTCAGAAAATCTAATGTGAACACATGAGAGACAGAGACTGGGGCTGGTTTATAAAAAACAGTGCAGTGTCAGTCTGTAATGAATTCTCTGAAACTCTGCTTTTACGACGCACCCACCTGTGCATCCTGCTGCATAAATAAGCTGCCAAATTGCAGGGAACCGCTCACTTTCCCCAACACTGCGCTGTGATTTAAACATGAGTGGCGTTTTACTATCACCACTGCTACAAAAAATGCTAATTCTAAACCATTTTCCACCCATTTGTTGATAAGTGCCTGGATATTTTTCCTTTTTATCACTGGTGTCCATGCTTGACTGAAAAAGCACACAGACCCAAAGAATGTGATGGGAACGAGAGGTATGAAAACACCGCCTTCATCAGGCCTCCGTCATGTGGAGAGGATGGAGATCATTTCAGAGAGAGAGAGGCGTCAGACAGCTCTCGGTTTGAGCCCCCTGAGTTTACATCTATTATGTATAAGTCGAGGCGGGCTGAGCTCGATAGCCAGTCAGTCCTGACTATCAGTTAAAGCTGAGGATGTGTCACCTGTCTCTTCCCGTCCCATACCGGTTCCCTTGACTAACGTTACAGCTGTACCTCCTGGCTACAGAGCAGATAACAGTACAGCGCATGTGTGTGTGTGTGTGGGGGGTGCTTCTCAGTCTGCACACTTTTCTATGCATGTCAGTGAGTCTGTGAACAGGTATGTGTGTGTTTTCTTGCACCATATCTGTGTCCGAGTGAGAGTTTGTCAGTCTCTGTCCGTCTCGAGAAGCCGAGCCAGGGTCTTGTGCTACTTTATGTCATGTCTTTATGTTTGCTTAATGTTTGTCACTGGTATCGCACAATAAAAATTTTTTTTTTTAAAAGAAGCCGAGCCAGGGGACTGAGTGTGTGTGTGTGTGTGTGTGTGTGTGTGTTCTTGTACTTACTACGTTGTGAGGACTGGAACAAGTTTTTAACCAACAGAGTGAGGACATTTTTGGGAAGTGAGGGCATTTTGGCCGGTCCTCACTTTTTCCAAGGGTTGTTTGAGGGTTAAGACCTTAGGTTATAATTAGGTTAAGAGTAATGGTTAAAGTTAGGCATTTGTTTTGGATGGTTAAGGTTAGGGTAAGGGGCTAGGAAATACATTATGTCAATGAGTGTCCTCACAAAGATAGCATTACAAGGATGTGTGTGTGTGTGTGTGTCTCAAAGGGGGAAACCCTGGGACGGCTGCTGTGAGAGCTGAGGTGTAACACCTTGTTAATGTGACAGACACAGTAAAACAGTCACAGAGGGAATGAGCCGCTGTTGTCTACTTTGCTCGATGACTTGACAGATACAAGAAGCAGCAGCAGCAGCAGCAGCAGCAGCAGCCCGGTCCGCTGAGCTGCTCTCCAGTCCAGGTCCCAACACGCCTCACTCAGATCAGTTACCAGGCACAGAGCACGGAAACCAAACCACAGTTTTAGTTAAGAGCAGCTGTTCCAGCCCCGCTGTGCTGAGCTAATGTCATAAGTTCTGACAAGACTTGGTTGCAAACTTAGAAGTGGCACACACTGTAGTGGGTCACTATTCTGGGATGGACTTGTGTCTTGAAAAGTTTTGGCGAGGCACCAATCAGTGACAAGGGACACCGTGCGGCTCAGCTGGAGGGGTGACAACACGAGGAAGTGACTGTCGCGTCAAAACCTCCTCCTGTGCTGGAAAAGACGGGTTAAAAAGTAGCATTGAAAAACAGCAAGGTTCTGGTCGTGCCCTACATTGATGACTTTTTGGCAAAGTATTTTTGATACCATTAGGTGTGGCGCTTATGACCAGATTATTCCCCCTAACTCAATATCAGCTATTTCTGGCTCCTCCTGACAGTGACCTCTCTGCTGCGGTGAGACAGCCCTGACTTTTTCAACCTTGCTGGCTCGCCGGCTGATTCTGCTTGATTGGAAGCTCACCCGCCCCCCATCATATACTGTAATCACTGGGTTTAAGTTCTTTTTCTTTATAACCTGAAACTTGAAAACCTTCACTCAGTGGCTCCACCAAGAGATTCCATGACACCTGACATCCCTTCTTGGAGTTTGTTGGTTCTCCTGACCTATCTCTGGATGCGGAGATATGATTTGTTGACATAGGCCTACTGTTGTAAATGTCTTTTTCCCACACTGTAAGATACCACTATTAGAGCTGTGCGATATTACGATATATATCGTAGTACGATATAAAAACGTCTACCGTACGAAAGAGCCGTCTATCGTTTAAATCGTAATTTTAACTACATTAATCAGAGGGCTCTAATTGCAGCACCTCGCCACTACTTTGCGGCGGAATTTACGTCACCCGCGACTTTACGGCACTGGCACTGCAGCATGCACAGGAGGAGAGATGGATGCAAACAACAACATGCAGGGGGCGGTGAGTTCGGAGGAAAGTTTGGAGGACAGACCTGTTGAGAATGCAGGGGGAAACGAGCCAGAGGAGGAACTGATACCAAAAAGAGGGAACCGAAGTTCTGTCGCTTGGCTTTGGTTTGGATTTAAAAAGAATGACACCGACCAGAGCACGGTAATTTGTAAAATATGCCGCCAGCAAGTGATTACGAGGGACTCGAACACTACAAACCTCTTCTATCATTTAAAAACACGGCATGAAAAACAGTACAACGACAGCTTGAAAGTCCGACCTAACCCAGAACCGCGCAGTGAAAAAGAAAAGAAAAAAGACAACCAAACATGCCTGAAAGAGGCATTCGCCAAAGGCACGAGGAGAGAGAGAGAGAGGTCCACTGGGTGAGCGAGATTCACTTTTAACGGGAGAGAGAGCGGCGCACCGCGCTGTCAAAGCTCGTCTCAGCAGAAAGGTGCTGGAGGTGTGTGCTTTCAAGGCAAGGCCATCAAAATGAGAAATATCCATATCCAAACTACAGGCTGCAGTCATTTCTGGTCAGAGAGGATGTGGCTGCACTGATCTGAATAGAGGTTAACTCAGTGTTCGGTACCCAGCATGGCGGCGGCCCGGTGGAACGCACCGTGACGTCACCCTACTGATAAGCATCTAAAATCACAGAGGCAATCTCTAAATTCTCTTTATACTTGATACTACATACTTGAAACTGATTATTATGTGGACCATTTGTCCACTGGATATTTGTGTTTTATATATTTTTTTTAATGTATTTTTTACTGTATGGAATTAAATGTGTTTGGTAAATAAAAGGAGAAAAGATAAGAGAAATTGCCATTCATTTCATATATAATGTTAAGACAAAATAATATATCGGGATATATATCGTTATCGGGATATAAAATTGTCTATATCAGGATATAAAAAAAAATCCATATCGCACAGCTCTAACCACTATATGTCATTTTGTTGGAAAATCTCAATAAAAAGATTTGGAAAAACAAAAAAACAGCAACGTGCTCTTCACAACAGATTCTGAAGCCTGAAACTATGTTTTAGTGCTGCGATCCAGTCCTTGGAAAGTAGAAAGTAAATCTAGCAGCTCTCAGATTCTGCTGAGTCTCCAATCATGTATCATTCACATTCATTACTGTGTTTTTGAGTGGGTTCACCTTGACAGCCACAGTTCACTACTTTATAGAGTAGTATACTGCATACACAGTGTACAACATGGGAGAGTACTGAACAGGCAGCAACATCGGAGGCTGAAATATACAGTTACAGGAGTACAACTCACTGGTGTTATTGCCTATTTCTATTTAATTTCTATTTTGTAACTGTTTCATTGTACCTATTTCATTGGTCTCTCTCCTTCCTGTAATAACATTGTTTGTAATTTGTAAATGTATTGCTTGTCTATGTTTTGATTCAAATGTAAGGTGTTTCAAGACCAAGTTTATGGTGATTATACACTTTAAATCAAAACTGAATTGAATTGAAATGGATTGAAAGATGAAGCCGACAGAAATATAATATATAATATACCAAAAACTTCAGTTCCTCAACTTCACCATCCTATTTTACTTTTCTAGCACAGGAACAACTCTAATGACTCAGTACAATGAGGCTGATGGGAATGTCTCTAGGTTTGCAGGTCATGAGCCAAACAGAACAAATGACGCATCTGGTGCTGGTTGTCGTTGAGGTATTTGTGTGTGGGGACCACGGTGACGGACGGACGGACTGACAGGCCAGCACATCAACACTGTCCTTGCTGGGACGGCTACACAGCTTGACAGTTTCTCCCTGTCTATTTGAATTAGAGTCTGTTTGACCATTTGAACCGAGTGCAACAACGCTAATGGACATGAACACTGGTGATGAGCTATTAATGTATCTTTTTTTAGAGCTTAATCATTTCTTCCCTCGCTACTTGGTTTAATGAACTTGTAACTCATTTCCTTTATTGTACTGTTTATATCTTAATTAAAAAATGACCACAAAATGAAACCTCCCACTTGATGTCTTCTGCGCTCCGGGCTTGACCCCCCGCTGTGAATATGATGTGTGTCAAGCATGGCTATATGTGAAATCAATATGTCCTGACATAATGACTGAGCTTGTTAGTTTAGCCTGGTAAACAGAGGATGCTGACGCGGCTCAGGCAGCGTACCTGATAGACGTGGTAGGCGTTGGCAGCTCTGCCCTGCAGGAACACAGAGGGGATCCACACGTTGATGAGAGCGCGATGAGCCCTGAGTGACACACACACAACAAACCATCCTCACTGCTGTCATCATTATCATCACCATCATCATCATATCATCATCATTATCATTTTCAGTGGCAGCGGCAGCATCAACAGTGTGCCGGCACCGGGCTTGGGCAGTTACAGCAAATTACAGCTCTCTGGGGTAAAACACCTCAAAATCTAATTTGGTCTTGAACCGGGAGTAGAACGAACGAATGAGTGGATGAAATCAAACAGTGTTTTGAGCTTATTCACCAGTAGATTTGAGGATATAACTTTGATATAATTACAGAGAACAGATATTTTACATTTTACACATACTATTTCAAGATTCAAAACAAGAGAAACTGCAGGGGTGAGATGGAATTAGTATAAAAAGAGTGAGTGAGAGAGAGAGAGAGTGAGTGAGAGAGAGACAGAAATATTCTTACGTCTCAAAGTCTGACAAGCTGGGGTCGTCTGACGTCTGGCTTAAATCTCCTGGAACCTGGTAAATGAGCAAGAAAGAAACAAAACAATATATGTTCATTACATATATATATACAGTATATATATACAGTACAAACTAATATACATATATAACAAATACGCACAACATGCCAGGAAGTTCTTTTGTAGTTGGCAGGGGGTAAATGGAAAGACAGTGGAGCAAATCATATCATGACTCATATAATAACTCATATGTCTTTTTTTCCCCCATTATAGCAACATATTCATAAGAGGATGACTATGAACAGACAAATAGAAATAGGTTTGATGCTTCACTATAGAAGATCTACTGTCACAAACTACTATACTACCCACTAAAAGAGACCAACTGCAAAATACACAATATACACTGACCTAAGTCACAAACACCTGAGCATTGAGGTGCTGCAACTAAGGATGAGTACAACATAGGCAGGAGCAGAGCAGTCAGCTGACAGGGATTTATAATAGGTAGTTAATAATACTGGATACTACTAGATGTACTGGATAAACAGTAATATAGCTAAAAAGATCCTATATCTGAAAGTCAACAGTTAAACTAGTAAACAGATGGCTACAAGTGACATTAATATCTGAAAGTAAGGTAAGAATGGGTTGAACCTACAGTATATGTTCTGCCCCACCCAGGCCAAATGCAAATGTAGACTTGACCTTAAAGGAATAGTTCTCCATAAAAATAAATTCAGTCATTACTGACTCTCCTTCATGCTGATGAACACTCCGGAGTAGTTTTTTATTCCTCAAAGTGCATCTGGAGACCCAAGAGGCCGGTTCGTAGTCCAACGAAAAATGTATGAGAGTAATAGCGGCCGACACAAAAACGTCCATAAAACTACCAATAAAAACATTTAATATTCCTCCTTACTGCTCGTCCGCTGCAATCCAAGTGTCCTGAAGGGATATAGTCCAGAGTTTACTTGAAACAAGTCATTTAGGACATTTTTACAGCCTAAACAGTCCTGTATTGAATTTGCCTGGGGCGCGTGAACGTCAGAGTGCAATACAGGACTGTTTAGGCTTTTAAAATTACGTTGTTTCGAGTAAACTCTGGACTAAAAATTTTTGTTGGACTACGAACCCCCCTCTCGGGTCTCCAGATGTACTATGAGGAATAAAAAACTACTAGTATTCATCAGCATGAGGGTGAGTCAATAATGAATGAATTTCATTTTTTGATGAACTATTCCTTTAATACAGTTAAATTGTATAAAAAAACATCCGATTGTGGAACGTCCCCTTTAAAATCATCTGAAATTAATTCATCTCCAGCTTGACAGGTGGTGTCCTTGAAGGGGAGCTGGAGCTCAGAGCGACACACTGTTTACTCAGCTGGAGTACACATCTGGAATGCCACAACATGCACATACTAACCTGTGCAGTTGTTTGTGTGTTATCTAAATGTGTGAGTGTGTGTGTAAAAGATAGAGAAGGAGGCAGAGTGAGAGAGAGAGTTGACTAAACCTGTGATTTGTCTCGCTCTTTGCATGCTTCCAGGTACTGTATGTGTGTGTATTTGTGAGTTTGTGTGACTAAGCAATAAGCATCCATCTCTCTGGAGCAGAGCTGTCCTCTTAGCTTCTCAGTCCTCAGAGAGAGACTTTTCAGATCTGGGCTACACCACCACTGGCCTTTCAGTGGGGTCTCTTGTCTAGAGGCTTTGCCCAAACCCTCCAAGAGAAAGAAAGTAAAGGAAGTGGGAGGCGGTGAGAAAGTAACCCGCTGCCTGGTCATGTGTAGCAGCTCTTACAAGCTGGAATCATGCAGCAATCAGAAGCCAGAGATGGACACACACACGCACACACACACACACAGTCATAGTGAGCGGTCCAGCAGAGCAGGGCTGAAGTTGAGGGATAAGAGGAACTATCTTCTGCCTCGGGCTCCCATCACTGCCAATGTATCAACTCACACTGTGGAGAGCTCGCGCGTGTATGTGTGTGTCGAGTCGACTGCTTCAAGCTCTCCTGAGCATGACCAGATGTTGGCGCTCCGTTTGTGTTTGTTGTTATTTCAGAGGACAACTTAGAAAGTACTGAGAAAAAAGTAGTTTGCCTGAACAGCGGGAACGGATGGTTAGCATTAGCGTCGACAGGGAAATCAAACTTCACCCACGGAGAGAGAGGGAGAGGGAGACGTGAGCGGTGGACGCGCTGTTTGACTGACAGATTATCTCGGGGAAACTTCACTGATGACAACTACATAAAAAAAAATGCAGTTAACCGTTATCGGCAGCCCATTGACTGTGGAGGAAAATGAGCAGAGAACCGGTGCAGAAAAAAAAACCACACACACACACAGAGCGAAGAGGAGATGAAAGTCAAACAGAGGCAGAGGGAGGAAGGAGGAAAGAGCAAACCTGCAGAGAAATCACATGAAAGGGGATCTCAGCGTGCAAGAGTGTGTGTGTGTGTCCAGTCAGTCACTCACCGGTCCTCTCAGGTCAATGAGTTCCTGTCTCATCTGGACAATGAGGTGGTCCTTGGCCATTAGGGAACGGTACAGGCGCTCATTAAACTCTATCAGCTCACCGTGCATCTCGGCCACCTGCAGCGCACACACACACATGGAGAGAGAAACAATGCACAAAAAAGCACTTTAATTTATCATGCTGAAGAACACACACAATTATGAACTATGTAAACACATTATTTGCAGCGTTAGAACATTTAAAACAGAAAAATAAATCAAGTTTCCGTTGAAGACACAAAAGGCAGAGACACCCCAGGTGAGACGTAATAGATGTTGACAGCGGGACAGATTCTGAGAAACAGTCACACCCCTGACAGAGATGGGAGAGATGGAAGGAGAGAGAAATAGAGAGAGAAAGATGGAGATGGAGAGAGAGAGAGTGAGAGAGGGTGAAACCAGTTCATATCCTAAACAGCCAGACTCCTGCCAGACCGCTAATCAATTGTCTTCAGCTCTAACTAACCTTGACGTGGTGTTCAATTCATTCATTCACATCTGTGTGCATGTGTGTGCTCCTGCAAATATGTCCAGGTTATTGTGTGTGTGTGAGTGTGTGTGTGTGTGTCTGCCTAACCAGGCTGGGCGGTGCGGACAGGTCTCTGTCAGGAGATTGACAGCTGTGACACACACTGTGCTGTAAGGAGGACACCTGCTGTCACGGCCGCTTCAGCAGAGCGCCATCGACGGCTGACAGGCAAGCAGACCCTCATACTGTACATTAACTTATTCACATCCACATTTAAGAGCCCACACACCGACATAAAGGAGGAGGAAAGGCCTGTTATGTAATAACAACAGTGATAATGATCACAATAAACTTGAAGCAGAGTTCAGCTGAAACCTCGCAAAGCAGCTTTGTGTCAAAGTGGGATTGATAAGTCTGGATCTAGAATTTAATATTACTACACCACAGTGAATGAGCATGGATTATCTCAACAAGAGGCTGTGGTGAAAGTACAGGGACTACATTACTTCTACAGTATAAGAAAAACACAAAGGCAGTTGTGCAATGAGACAGTTTTCAGTGAGTTTTGAATCAAGGTTATTTTAGTTTTAAAATTTTCCTTAGTTTTTATTTAGTTTTAGTTAGCTAAACAACCGATTAAGCACTTTTAGTCTAGTTTTTACTTTGAGGAATTGACTAGTTTTAAATGTAGTTTAGCTTTTATTTAGTTTTAGCTTTTTGGTATAAGGAAGAAAGCCCTGATTTGCAGAGGCTGAGTCCCACATAAGGCTGTGGCATTTTCTTCCTGCAACTTTAACCACTTCTAGCAAATCAAAATGCGTGTTGAGCATCTTCTTCTACGGAATGCGCCAGGCCATACACACTATGCTGCCCCCGTCTGGAAGCAGCCCGTTATCTCAAGAAGTGAAACTAAAGAGACAACAAAAACAAAGCTGATTTCAGTTTAGTTTAGTTTTGTTAAGTTTTTTGTTTTGTTTTGTTTTTTAAATTTCAGTTAATTAAATAAAATTGTCACTGCTGCTTTAAGTCTTAGTTTTTCTGATAACTTTAATAACCCTGGTTTGTATACTGCATGATGGGTACAGAGAATAAATGACCAGGAAGCTGTGACCTGTGTCATTATATGACTGTGGGTGACACTGCAACAAAACCTTTAAAGGAGACATATTATGCCCCCTTTCCACAAATTAAAATAGTTCCCAGGTGTCCTAAAGACATATCTGTGACATGCTTTGGTCAAAACATCAAACATCACAGCTCTTTTCATCCTCTCAAAACAGCCCTGTTCAGAACGGCTGGTTTCAGTGCCTGTCCCTTTAAATGCAAATGAACCACTGCTTGCCCTGCCCCACCCCTTCTACCGGTCCCAGGTAGGAGTGGTATTATGCAAATTGTCATCATTGTCAGACAACTGAGGGAACAGCTCGTAAAACCACGTGGATTTCAACCTCGGTAGCCTGCAAATTACAGATTTCTTTGTCAATTCCCACATTTTGTGGGCCAGAAGGCAAGACAAACACCCAAATATCTGTTAAAGAGCCTTCAAAAAGTGATATTTCTATAATATGTCCCCTTTACTGTTTGGTCATCCATCATCAACTTTATTTAACCAAGTGACCTCTGCTACACATTTCACCCCCAGCTCCAGTTTATTTACCTCGTAAAAAGACAGTGTGAAGGAATTTTATTCCTCTGGTCACCTCTCGTTATTTTCTTGGCCTTAGTCACACTCCAAGAGTTCAGATCATAACATTGTCAGACAATGCGAGGATGCAGGGAAGAGCATCAACTTGGAGAATGCTGCCCAAACACAAGGATGAGTGGAGTAGGCAAAAGGAAAGATGCAATATTAATTAGGAAAGAGTCTTCAGTCTGAGTACATACAGGTTTAGACTATAGTTTACCTTTATTTAAGTATGGAAGAGTTTTGCAACTGTGTGGTACCCTGGAATATAAATACATACGCCCTGTCAGAGCAGACGTCTTCAGAAATTGGTGTGGCGCTCCTCTGAGTCCCTCTGGCTGTGTACTGCTCATCATTTTCCCCTCACCGCCAAAGCTTACAATAAATACTTTCTGCCTGAGACATCTGAACTCCTGGTGATCGTCTTTTTCTCCAGCTCACAACATTTCAACCACAGACAGGTTCACTGTTTTTTTTTTTTTTTTTTTTCAAGTCTATCTTCACTGCTGTTTCTTGGCTGGGTGCTTTAAGTCTGTGTGCTGACTGTCCTTGGAACCTCACAACACTTCAGGTATAAAGACTGCTCGCAGCTACAAAAAAAAAAACACACACACACACGTCGTTTTTACACCTTTGTATTTCGATGGAAAATGCAACGCAATGTGTTAATTAGTGAGATTCGATGTGTTGCTAAGTGGATTTCGTTACCTTCATAGAGAGAGAGACTAGGTGTTTCCCCATGTTTCTCTTTGTAATGATAAGCGATGCTAACCAGCAGCTGGCTGGAGCCTTACAGGTACATGTAAAAGCCACAAATAAACTGGTATTAATTATCATTATTAGTATATCCCTTCAAATGTTGAAATATGTCCTTAAAAACACTTATACTGCACCCTGAAGCATTTTTAGTCATTGTTATGGCTCCTTCTTAATGCAGCTCTAATGTAAGAGCTTTGTGTTTCCCTAAATTCCTCCTCAGCTACAGTGGAGGAGTTTATGCACAGGAGGAAACTTACTAAAGCCAGAAAACATAAGGACATTGAATTTTGTACCTCATCTCTCCCATAGTAATCACATTAGGGGCTGATCTGTGAGCAGCCAGCTCAGTCAGGAAGGAAAATTATTAAGCACCAGAAACTGATTTAAATGTTCACACGGGTGTGTAAATGTTGTCGAGACAGGACGAGAAACAATATGAATCTATCATTAAAGGTGAATTGCAGCTTTGTCCATCAGTCCTGGTAGGGGGGCAGCCACACGCTGCTGCCCTCTAGAGGTGATGCTGCAGTGGAGATGCAGGGGAACATATTTAATGAGTATTAAAAAAAAAAAAAGTCACTGAATTCAGTTTTTGGCTGTGGTATTAAAGTAGTTTCAAGGCTTCAGTTGCCATGACAACCGTAGTTCAAAAAAAAAAAAACACACACAGAGAGCAAGGCTAAAGTACATGTGTTTGTCCCCACCTCTGGAGCAGACTGTCTCTGGCTGAATGATAACAAATAATTTCTCCTTTTGGGAACTTGAGATTTGAAGGTCAGATGGTGGCGCAGTGTCATTGAGAGATCTGACAGTCAAAGTTGACATTTCAATAAGAAGAAGAAAAAAAAACTGTTCACTGCATTATGCAAGAGCGCTTTAAGGAGAAATATAAAAGACAGGGCTAAATGAACTACTTGAAGCTCCACAGTCGAGGTATTGAGTGTGAAGCTGAGCCCGACTGCAGGTGCTGTTACACAGACAAAGTCCTCGCTCTCAGCTGCAGTATTCACCAGCACACAGGCACGGCCACATGGAGCACAGATCACACTCTGATCGGGAGCTGCTTGTATTTGCCTTAAAATATGATCAGAAAACCCCTAAGATCACCTGCCAACTTAGTCGCCGAACCAAAATGTTGTCTCCTCAGATGATGCTGCTGCACTCACTCGTCCCTGCGCTGTTAAAGTTTCAGGCAGACAAAGGCTTTCATCTGTTCCATTTGTATTACAGTTTTTCTCTATTGGTTTGGCTCAATTCTTGAAACAGAAATTACATTCTCAAAATAACATGGACAAATCTCCAAACCACCTTGCAAATGTTCACAACAGAATGGCATTTCTCATTGATTTCATCAAATTGCAAATGTCTTAGTACATGTCTCAAGTGTCTTAGTGCATCTTTGCAAATGGTTATGTACAAGTACCCTAGAGTTAGCACAATGAGCATACATTTAGCACATTTTCCAAATGAATAGATCTTGCTGATCTAAGCTGATTAGTTGATTCTCAGTCTAATGGTTGCTCTCTCCAAAACATGTCAGCATGATTTCACTGTGTAAATCATCATATGCACAATAGTCTGTTCAACTGTCAAAATTAGTCAACATACTGTAGGCTAATACCATGAAAACCATATGAATTTCTTGCAGCATTTCATAAATTCATGACAGTAATTGACAGTCAGGTGAAATTAGAACTTGACTAACGAAGGAGGAGTTCCTACATCTCAGATGACCAATCAATCAGCTGTTTAGCTACCTGACTGGTGCTGTCTATGATTGTGAATGCTGCCAAACGCGTATATATAGAGCTTGGCTAGGGCCTGTACCTTTTGCAGTATAAACATGGAGGTACCTGGCCAAGAAAATTATCATGAGCAACTCCCTGCTCAAGGAAGAGGAAGAGGAGGAAGAAGAAGAAGAGGAGGAGGAGTGCAGATGCGTGGTGGAATAGGCGGATTTCATACATGTACATGTACAGAGAACTGTAGGCCTATACATTTTGTTTTTACAGTACATAATCTTGAGTTACCTTATGTAGGCTATATGTGAATAAAAATGGTTACAATTTCCTTGGCAATATGAGTGCAGTGTGTGTGATGTCAAACTTTGGAGGCTGCTCTTACTGTAAAGTCCTTTTCTTCGGTTTTATACGTCTCTGCCATAGTGACAAAACATCTAAGCATTTTGACTTGCAGTGCTCACAGAATGCCACAGGGATGATGCATTTTGGGGGCACTGACTACTTACATGAGAAAGAAGTTTGGTTTTGACACATAAGTAAACTGTTTTGGGAGAGATATGAGGTTCTGCAGCTCATCCATGGTGTTATGCTGAACCATCCAGTTTATTTTTGGTAAAAGCACTAAGTGAATGCAAATGAGCCAAAAGCAATTGAGAAAGATCTTTGCCATTTTGATGGTACTGACACTTTACATGGTAAAGGAATCTAGTTTTGAAGCATGTGTGAACAGTTTTGGGAGAGATATGCGCTTTTGCTAGTGAGCTGTAATGTTGTGCAGAACTGTAAGACTGTTTGGCCAAATGGTCTTATAGTTTTAAGAATGTAATTTCTGTTTCAAGAAATGAGCCAAACCAACAGAGAAAAACTGTAACAGGAAGCACAAAGACTCAGAGGACGGAGGGAGCATGTTAAGTAAAATGGATGAAGCGCACAATCACAACTGATTGTATTTAACAGGCAGGGTGTTCACACGACTATAATACACACTAAATAAAACCAATCATACAACAACCATGCTAATAATTCTGTCTGCGTGATGACACTTTGAGAATGGATGCTGCTGTATTCATAACGACCCCCCTCACCAACACAACAGCTGCTACAGTGAACGAGTCCTCTTTGATTTGTGTGTCTGCCCGTCTTTGTCTCCCAGTACCACTGTTTAACTGCCGCTCCAGAGTTATGAAGTGAATAACAATGTGCGTTTCCTCGGGCAGGCTGTTAAATCTCTCCACTGTCAAATACAACCTGAGCTCTACAGGCAGTAAATCATCCAAAGTACAAAATAAATTAGTTGCAACAAGTCTGGGAATTTCGGAAGGCCTTCAGCCGCTTGCAGCTGATTTGAGCGATAATCATTTTCATGCTTTTTCAGTAAGGGGGGGAAAAAAAGCGTCTTTTACTTAAGGGTGAAAAATAATGGAAAGTAGCAGATTTCTTTTTACTTCAGCAACTATACACTTCAGAAGTCTACTACAGTAGGTGGTGGGAATCAAACTGGATCCAAGCACTTGGGTTCAGCTGATCCCCAGTCTTGCTTCTTTTTACTCTAAGCGAATAAAAACCGACACATCAGTGCTCTCAGTCAATATCTACGTGACTCTTAACGGCAGAGATGTTAGAAACCTCAGGATCAGATAGGGCTGCAAAGTAATAAAATACAGCTGATGGTAATCTTTAGACATAAAACAAAACCAGCTCCGGCTCAAAAATTAATCCCCCCGAACCTCTGACGTCTCTGTCTGTATCCTGGAAGAACCCTGATGTTGGTTTCAAGAACCCAAACACACATCACCACCTCCTGGCATTTTCCACTCTGAAGGGGGAAAAAAAAAGAAAAAACACAGGAAGTGGTAACACCCTGAAACACTGTGACTGTCCTCAACACACCAACCATTCATCATTCATTTATTTAGCTGCCACAACTCTTAAATAGGACATTATAAAAGAGGGAATTAATTTTAAGCGTGAAGAAACCCAATTAATTCTCAGTGAGAGGGAGCTAATCAGTTTGTCATTCTCTGGTGGCGCGTGTGTATGTGTGTGTGTGTGTGTCTGCATGTACAGTACAGTATGTGTGTGCATTGCTCTTCGGCGGTCTATATTAAGCACTGGCTGTGTGGCTACGTGCTAGTGTTGCCAATTTTTTTAATGGTCTACTGTTATTAACGTAAGGTTATTGTGATGATGCATGACTAGGTTTCGGCATTCGTGCGCTGCTGGTGCCCGGATCCTTCCATGCAGGGCGGCGTTTTACTCTGTTGCAATATCTCTCCCTTTAGATGACCTTTCTCCACCCCAAAGCTGGCTGCAGGCTCCTATCAGCCAATGAATATCTGCAGGACGTGGGTGAGTTATTTGATGCAGAAACTAATGAGAGAGAACAAAAGTCCAAAACAAAGAGGTTTTGAAAACCAAAGGCCGCTGTCGGAGCGAGTTAGGTTTCGGCTTAACAGCACAAATGATTTCAACATTGAATATAATAAATGATTAAATTGGATCCAAAGAACATGCCATACAGAAAATAATGAACAACCTAGGGAGATGGTTTTAATTCTAACAGGGGAGCAGAGTTGTACAGCCTCCGAGTCTACAGTATATTCACTGTGTGTTTCCTCCTGACACTCACAACCTTGTTAGCACCGAGGGTGATGGAACGGCTCACAATTTCCTTTGTGGCAACAGCAAAGTTTCAGGTTGAAAAAAAGCTGTCACTGCGAAGCCATAAAAAAACATCACGGTTAAACCTGACAGCTCAACAAGTCAGCCAAGCAGAGGCCGTCGTCTCCTGCTCTCCTCCTCCAGGTCCCGGCCTAACCGCAGCCTTGAAGCCATGACTGTGTGGCTCAGGCTGGGAGCTCCCAGGGCCATCCTACCATCAAAGCTCAGGACAAAAGCAACCAGACTGTGCTGCAGTGCTCTGCCTGGGGAGCTGAGACAAGAAGATTCAGCAACTTGTTTATAAATCTCTACAGTCTTTTTTTTTTTTGCAGTAGTATACAAACTGTGTGGTTTTTCCCCAGCTCTTTCTCACTGAGTTATTTCTGAATCAGGTAAAATACTCCTATCACTTCAAGCAAGTGCATCGTTCTCATCATTGGGTTTGGCTTGGAAATTCTGAACGATTTAGAAGTAGACTGCACAGTTTCAGACCCCAATGTTTTTTATGGGGATGTGATGCACATTTCTGAGCCTGTTTAAAGCCGTTCTACTGACTGACAGATGGAGGAAATAATGTGGAAGGAAACGCAGCAAAGCGCTGAGGGAGTGAAAGTCTGCTAGCAGCTAACATCGTGTAAACAATGCAGGTCTATAAAGATTGTATTCTAAATGTTTGATGAAAAAGGAGGAAATGCATCTGATAGGTGTGCGAGGGATCAATGACAGGTATTGTGAATTTTAGGGAGAAACAGTGAGTGTAAAAACAGCTCCTTAAGTTTTGCAGAAATGAAATTATTTGGCAATAAATCTGTTTTTGTTGTGTATAAATGACACAGATAAAAAAACTAAAACTATGAAAGACAATATTCTATTAATACTCTGATATGTTCTACTATAACGTCTTCTTTTATTTGATCTGATGTAATTTGTACTAAAATGTTTAACAAACAAAGCAATAAAAACTAACTATGACCTAACCAACTTTTTAAAACATTCTCTCCAGATGTGATTAACAATGACAAATGCATTGTACCCTGTGTACACTGCAGTGAACATTAGCATCCATGTTGGTTATTCCCTATGTAATAAAGATAAATTGGCATCATTTATTTCATCCAATGCAGAGAAGTGGAACTGTACAGTGAATAAAAAGCGTGAACTTTTTGTTGTATTACAAACATGTATCTGTCAGAACAAATTACATAATGTGGGTGGGAATAATACAATAATACAATCGCCCCTATAAGGTTATAAGGCAAAAACAAATATAGGCACAACATTTGTAAGAAGAGGTTCAGCTCTGTGACATAGTTTTAGTTTTTTATCTGTGTTATTTATCTAGGAACATAATTTTTTGGGAACCATTGTTGATAATAGACTCAGCTGGAAATCACATATTGATCATATTAAAACAAAAGTCTCCAAAACAATCGCAATACTACATAAAATAAAGTACGTACATAGTGAACAAAAACGCACTCTACATACTGTACTGTTCCCTCATTCTTCCTTACTTAACTTATTGTGTTGAGGTATGGGGAAACACAATTACTAATCCTATCTTCATACTGCAAAAGAAAGCCATTAGAATTATACACCATAAGGATTACTTAGCACCAACCAATCCGCTCTTCATCAGTACCAGTACATTGAAATTCGAAGACCTGGTCAATTTAAACACGGCTGTAATAACTTATAAGGCATTAAACAACCTACTTCCACTCTGCATACAGGAGTTGTTCTCAACTAGAGAGTCCCAGTATGACCTCAGGGGGACCTGCATTTTAAACAAACCAAAAGCAAGGACAAATACTAAAGGCAAATGCATTTCTGTCATTGGAGTAAATTTATGGAATAGCCTTGACAATGAATTAAAATCATGTACAACTAGTACCCAATTTAAAATGATGTTTAAAATCAATGTATTGAATAAATATTTAACACTAGGATAAAGTAAGTTAATTATTATTATTATTAAATGATGGTTCTGCTTGTTTTGTTTTGATACTATTTACTTTACTTACTCTACTCTTTAATCGTTTAATCTTCTTACAATTTTGTTTTGTTTTGTTCTTGTAATCTTTCTTTCTGTAAACAGGGTAGGCATTAATAAGCTTTGCTTCTCCCTTCGCCCCTTCGCCCATATTGATCATGAATTACTGATTTGTTTGTGTATATGTTTATGTTTTGTCAAATGTACGAATAAATCAAATCAATCACATATTTAGTGTGAATGTGTATGATATAAGGTCTAAGGGTTTTATGGCCTGATGTGACTGAAACAGCAACCGGCAGAACAGTGATGCAAATTGTTTGCTATCAGACACTTTGTATCTGCTGCAGGGCTGGCTTAATGTGATGCAACTGTCGGCGCTGCTGAAGTCATCATAGCTAACTGCCACCCAAGTGATGCTGACCACACGCTACCGCACATACACACTCCGCTCTACCACACCGCACACAGAGACACACACACACAAATCTCCTCCTTCACACAACGCCTTGTCATCCTCCTCTGCTCCCCTCTCCCATCTCTGCAGAATCTCTTTGTGCCTCTTCCTCTCCTCTCCTCTGGTGTTTGATCTGATCTGAGCCGCTCCAAGCTGAGCTGGCCTGAATAAAGAGGCTGAGAAAGCCCTGGCAGAGCTGGAACACCCCCACCCCCCAAAAAAAAAGAGAGAAAAGGAGAGCAAGAGAAGCAGTGGTGTAGCTGACCCAAAACCTAATAACCTTAATTCGTCTGGACGCGAAGGATGAGTGGGGTGGAGCAAAATGAGGTCAGAAGGAAGAAGTGAATATCAAACCACGTCAGTGTTGAGACAGACGGATAGACAAGGTCATGGGCGAGCTGATATCAGCACTGGGGGTCACATTTACTGACAACAATCACATGCACACTGATGTTTTTTTTGTTTTTTTTTATAACCCAGTCACTTAAGCCATTTGTTTTTGGCTCAGTGGAAATATAAGGTAAAAAGTCAAGATACAAGTTTTGGGTGCATTTACCCTCTGATACATAAATGCTGCTTGCATTTTTGTTTAGAAAGAAAACATATGCTTTGTTTGCTACTATGATAACTGACATGGAGAAAAGCTTTTGGACTAAGCAGAAGAAGATAGATGAATGGATGGACGGACTCTGGACTGTTTTCTGTGGGCCCATAAAGTGTTGGTGTGCAGATCAATACTTCTGATTCCAAATGTTGAGGATCACATTAAAAGATCCGTACTTAAAGGGAAACTTGTTTGTTTTTTTTCAACCTGGGCGCTGTTTTCATATACGTGAGTGATGGATAATACAATGTGTAATGTACAAGTGGCTCGCCCTATAAACGTGCATTTTCACACTGACAGGCTCAGATAGTTACAATTGAGTGTCCAACAACATACTAGAAAGGAGCACTTTGACCGGGGATGACTACTGCCAGTCAAAGAAGAGAGAAAGGTAGAGACATACGTACGTTAATTTCTCCTTTCTAGTATGTCGTCGGACACTCGTTGTAACTATCTGAGCCTGTCAGTGTGAAAAGAAATGCACCTTAATAGGGCGAACTTTGATGGGAGCCACTTGCCCGGTTGAAGAGCGTTGGGCTACAGGCTGCCTGTCCTGCTCAATACTGGAGCCACCTCAATAATTGTATTATCCATCACTCACGTATACAGAAAAACATATGAAAACAGGGCCCAGGTTGAAAAAAAACGAAGTTTCCCTATTATGGTAAATGTACCTATATTTTGTCATCAACAGAGACACAGTGCAAAGTAACACCAGTATCATTGGAGTCTTGTGAAAAATAAGACCTGGTTAGAGACTACTTCTCCTTCTAACAATGTTAAACATCAAAAAAAATAGTTTTCATCTAAAAGCTGAAAATAAAGAACTGGAAACTTGCTTTAAAGACAGAGGGGATGAAATGCAGTATGTATTTTAGATTTACATCATATTTAAACAGACCTTTACAAATCCAAGTAAGTTCAGCATCTACATCACTTCTACTGGTTTCTACAGTATCATTCTTTAACTCATCCCAAGTTTTTCACATGCTCACCAAAATTTAGTCCAGAAGTCAAATGTAATCTTCTTTCTGATGTAAATTCTTCCGTGAAAGTATGTCATGTAATACTTGCTCCAGTGCTCGGCACTTTTCTCTTTTCCAATTCAACTGGAACATTTCTTAGAAAAATTAAATGTTCATCAGGATATGTTATCGCATACTGTGATGTTACATAAAACCTAATGGGAGCCAGTTCTCTGTGCTCATATCACAGCTGGGACCATTTCATAGTGGGCAGGACAGCATGACTTGAAAGGAAAATTCTTTCATCGTTTTTTATTCATGGCAGAAGAGAGACCCAGTCGCAGGGCATCAAAGGTTCACTTAAACATCTTGAACCGGGGTGAGACCTCAAGCAGAATATGGCCCAACGCTGGGCTACTTTGTAAATCTAAATGCTGCTTGTGTCTCACTCTGTGTCTCTGACTCACTTCAGCACAGCTGCTCCTTAACAGGGAGAGACATCGGCTGAGAGATGGGAAAAAAGGAGGAAAAGGAGTGTGAGAGAGGACCAATATAGACATCACAAGCTGTGCTGTCCACTCTGAACTGAGGTGGGAAAAAAAGACACAAAGAGAGATGGAGGGAGAGAGAGAGAGATGACTTAAGAAGTGTGAGCACATGAGAGCGGCAGATGGACCAATAGAAAAGACAGAAATGGGAGTTTATAGAAAAGGCTAAATCTGGCCCATGGTACAGACGTAGCTCTTTGTCACTGCCGCATCACACAGAGAGCCCCATGAGCGCTCGGATCACTCACTTCTTGGGTTATGTAGTATTATTACTTTGAAACGCTGCGGTGATGACAATGTTAAAGTACAGTCTGTCAGCTTTAATTTTGGGCTGTTTTCATCACAATGTGGATGAACGTTCAGGCGACTAAAACCCTCTCTTAGTGCATGTTCTCCCCGTCTACGCATGACAAAAGTATTTGGACAGATTAAGGTTAGGTTTACATTCAAAAAGTCGTTTCACTATCAAGAGACAAAATTTGAATGTACACCGACAGGACTTACAATGTGAAGATGGGGTTTATGGATTATTGCCGCACGTCAAAGTTTAAGCATTTGTGTTTCTGTGATGGTAAAAGACTGTGGCAAGACTCAGCAAGAGTTTTGAGGGCGGTGTCTTTTTTAGCCTTAAAGAGTAAGGAACTCCTAAACATTGTTTATTACAGTAGGTTTAATCCATAGACCTAAAATGTAATAATTAGCATCAGGCTAACTATCTTACATGTTAGTAACCCAGGATTTTCTCCAAGACCAAGAGGCACAATAAACAATGTATTGTCTGCTTACTTGACAATGTTTGAAAATCCTTCACTTAAGCCTCCACAGTGTTTAGGTTTAACATTAGCATAGCAACTACATCAGGCTACTATCCAAGTGTTGAAACAAACTTTCTTTATTTCCATATCTGCAGGTGTTTTCTGGTAATGTACAGTAGCTTTAGCCACGTTAAGACAATAGTTAAAAGCGCTCTTTCAAGGTTTGTGGAACAAATTTATCATTCACTAAAATAAGCTTAATTAGCTATCTAGTTAGCTAGGTACAGTGGATAAAAGTTGCGAACGACAGGTGGCATTTAAGACGACACAATCTGCTGTCTCTGGCTCCAGTTGAGGAGCTACTTTTCCCTCCGACTTAAATCAAAGACCCACTGTTTCGAAATTACAGAGTTTTGAGAAGCAAATCTGCCTTATTATTGTCGACTGCACACAATGAACCTAGCACATGTAATTAAAAGAGATCTGAGTTTAATAATCAGATTATGAAGCTGCGAGAAAGTCTGATAATGAAGTAGGACTTGTTTTTAACTGACTGCTATTGCAGAGTTGCAATGCAAAATGTATGAATCCAGCAGTCATTTCCCCATTGAGCTCAGTACTAAAAGTAGCAGAGACTGTACTGTAGCACTGGATGACTTCAACATCTAAAAGTAGGTGCAGACTTTTGACCCCACTGTAAATGCTCATCTTTGAGTCACATAGCAGGAAGTTTGAGTTCTAATACTGGTTTGATGATTCATCTAACTAGGAATAAAATGTTGATAAATTGTAACTGAAGCATTTACGTTTTGTTTTTGCATAAAAAGATGGTAAAGTGTCATCCCATTCTGGACATGGACATTCTTACATGGAGACTTACAAAACAGGATATCATTTGCGTAAAAGAAAAAGGCCTACAAATGTTTTCGTACTGGGAGAATGAGAAAAACACTTCAAAGACGACTCACCTACATTATTCTGAGAAGAAAAGCATGCATTATGCAGTACTTTTCCTTTTCAAGGGTCAAATTCACGTGCATTACACAGCGAAAAGAACAGGCCTTATACAAGCCCATCGGTTCATATTCTCCTGGTTATTACTGCGTCTTCTCTCTGAACAGAGGAGACTCTGAGTCGGTGGCTTGTAATTGTTGTTCTTGTTCTTGATGTTGTTTATGGTTAATTAATGAGCTTGCGGATCAAAGGGAGAATCCCTGATCCCACTGGAAGTTTCGACCCATATCTCTTCTCTATCCTCCAAAAGTACTCTCCCTCTACTCATCAGTACAGCACAGCAGAAATAGAAAAAAAAATCCACTACGGGAAAAACAAAACAACAACAAAAAATATGTGCTGTAACTGTAAATGCATAGTCACAAGACTCCCAATGTAGAGTCTGTTTGTTTATTGGATGTGAGTCAGACGTCTGCTGGAGAATTTGGGTTAGGATGATCCAGCCTTGAAGCCAGTTAGTTTACAGAACCAGTGTGTGATGTAATGAGGCCTCAGTTTGGAGCACAAAAGCATTTTGTCAAAATGTGAAACACCTAAATCATCCTGGCGCCATCTATTGATCTACTGATCTAAATCTGCAGGTGTTTTTACTACATATATGGGCTTCTATAGCACAACAACAACATATCTGCATGAACGGCTGCTTATAAAGTCATTTTCCTACTTGTATTACATTTATGTGCTATTAAACATTTTGTTCACAGGCCATATGGACATATTACAAAACAGCACTAGTTTATACAGCGATGTTATCTTCACAGATATCCCTGTTGGATCTCTGCTCTAATTAGACAGCTAACACGTTCTATTCAAAGTGTGCCCATGCTACAGTAATCTTATTACTAATCTCTTTAATTTGTTGGTGATCAACAGACATCGACAGAAGTCGCACAAATTACTTCATACATCTTTAAAGCCCCTGAAAACCTTAATGGCTTAATAAAAAATGAAAGCTAAAAAAACGTCCTATCTTTATGTTTTATTAAGAGTTTAATTCAAAAACTCTGCTCATCTGCTCTAACGCGACTGTGTGGGTGTGTGTTGATCTGACTGACAGCTCAACAACTATCATCAAGCTCTGATTCAAATGTCAAATGTCTTTAATGTGCCCTTAGTCTAGGTGAGCCATCCCCCCCTCAAAAGAAAAGAGCCCAGAAAAAAAGGGAAATCAAAAATCAGCGATGTGAAATGACCAAACCTCTTCTAACTTTGTGCATTTTTAAGGAGGACATAAATCAAGCTGAGCACATTTCCAGGGAGCTATTTGTAAGTTTTGTGTTCGCTACATGGCTACATTAGCATTAACAGCTGGTTGCTTATCTACCTTGCTGAGAGCTTCATTGCATTTACAATGAATGTGAGCAGTGCTGCTTGTGGCCCGGGCGCTACAATGACTCTGTGCAGGAGAGTGAGGAGGAGGAGGCTGACTGGGCCACAGCGAGAGTGATAACTGCAAGAGAGGAAAGTGAGTAAGAAAAATAAGCAAAACAGGGGTGGCTTCCCACCTCTGAAAACACCGTGTGACAAGTAGAGAGATCAAGTCTGTGAGTGCTAATGAATCTGTAAATGCTGATGTTGAATTTGTCGGAAAAACTAAACTTTCAAAGAGTTCCCCTTAGGATAAATGTGTGAAGTAGGGATGTGGTTAGCTTTACTTCAATTCATTTTCATAAATCTGAAGAAGATTTAGTTGAGAGTTTCTTTGATTCTTGACTTTGGAGCAGTATTCTGACAAAATAACTTAAACTCTAACCTTATTTCCCACAGTTTATAGTCTTTATAGTCTTCAACTTACAGCAATGACAGCATTAACATGACATCTGACCTGACCAGGGTATAGGTTTGTGCATGAAACATGATAAAAGGTGGTTGAATATGTTGTGTATTCATAGTAGAGTCAGTCTATTGCTGCCAGCTTTTTTTTCTATTTCTTTCAGTGGTTTGCAAATTATCATTCAACCCACTTGCAGGCAACATTAATATCTTCTTAAAAAGATTCAAATTTGGTTTTCTGAGACACGGTTTGCTCAAGAGGAGTCCTTGAATGCCTCTTTCACACCGGCCACGAGTGGCTTAAAAGACTGAGTTAGAAAATCTGAAGTGCCTGAGGAGAGGCCGTCTTCACCCTCTGTCTGTTTTATCAGTTTGCATGAGCGACAATAACAATACTGACAACGGCACCCCTGACGTCATTCTATACCATATGAATAAAAAAAATAGCACAACACATCGATGCAACTATCACAACAAACTGGATTAAAAATGTAATTAAAGTGAACAGTCACATGCTGGTGAGAGTGAATGATTTGCCGGTCGATAAGTCCAGAGGGACGGTGGTGTAGTGTATAGGCTGCCATCAGCCTGACACCAGCAGCCTGTGAGTGCTGATAAGAGGACGTGTTACATCACTACCTGCCCACCCTCTCCTTATCACTCCAACCTCACAGATCAATGTCATGCTGTTTTGCTGTTTCTCAGAAATCTCGGTGGACAAGTTAACTGCGTTATGTAATTTGTTTTTATTACTCACACACAATGAAAAACACCATGCAATAAAGATGGAAATTAGAATTCTTATGCATGTATCCCCTTGAGTTGTAGTTTTACTTTCTTCCCTCTATGATTTAATCTCTCTCTGCTTCCGTCTGTCTTTCACTCATTTCATCATTTCATTGTCTTTTTCTTCAATTTCTGACAAGCACCGGTCCATGGGGACACGTTGAAGTGCCCTCCCCCTTTTAAACCCATTTAGATCAAGCATCCATGTAGATCAGTGTGAGAAACACTCATCCTGGCAGCAATCGACACACCTCGTGAATGTGCACACGCATACACATACACAGGAACACACCTCATATCACTTTGTCACTGTCACAGTCGAGAAGTGAGGGCGAGGAGCTGAAGGAGTGAGGGGAGAGAGGAAGAAGTGTGAAGAATCATGTAGGAAAAAGTAGTGGAAGAAGATCCTGAAATCATCAAAGGGTAAAAATAAGCACTTCCTCCGCAAGCCACCCCTGTGTTCATGTTCTTAGTCAGTTTGGTGAAATAACGGGCCAAGGCTGGACAGAACTAAGGTAAGAGACTGTTAAAACATAACACACAGATGACCAAGGAAATCAATGTCCAACAGCTCATATTATGTCAGAAAAACAAAGCTACATGGACATTAGGACCAATTTCTAAATCACATGTGTCTGAAACTGGAGAAGGAGACCAGGAGGAAACCTTGAATACAAACACTGGGAGGACGTTAGAAATATTGAGAACGTCTGAATTTCTAAAATTCAGACATTTCTCACTTAGCAGCTATTCACACTACTGTGACAAGAGATTGGACTATGTTTAATGAATTAGAAAGGATGAACTCTATGTTCAATATTTATCAGAGAATAAAAATATGTAACAAACGGAATTGAAGCTATTCATTTTTATATTTCTATATTGACAAGAGATGAAGTGAATGTGTGTGATTGACCAATTTCAAAGTTTCAAACCTACACAAAATTATTAACTGTGCAGTTATCTCTCCCAGGCTTTTTGGACTTAAAGGAGCTATTCACACATTTTCTCTGCCACTGAAGGTGAATTCTTGCTGGGTACACATGAGTAGTTGCTTGATAAGAGCTTCAGCCATCATTAACTTAATAATACAAGTGGTAAAAC
The DNA here is from genome assembly GCF_905171665.1 of Trachurus trachurus. Lineage (NCBI taxonomy): Eukaryota > Metazoa > Chordata > Actinopteri > Carangiformes > Carangidae > Trachurus > Trachurus trachurus. Next base: position 19,021,416 of record NC_139913.1, on the reverse strand, counting down.
GTCGTCTGAGCAGCGCTATGTCCTCTGGGCAGATCAGATGCTCCACTGAGTCGCTATCGGAAAGTGACGTGACAGGCCGTGGATAGCTGGTTAGCAGGCTAACTTGTGATATGTGATAGAAACAAGAGTTAACATTGGTGCTGCTTTCCACAGCTGGAGACAGCTCTCAATGTTTCTTTTAGACTGATAAGTAACTCTAATGTTGGACATGTAGCAACAGCAAAAATGTATAAATAACTCTTAAAGTTTGTTGTGTTGTTTTTCCTGATCCACAAACTCCACTCGCACTACCCTCATCTCCAGCCAGCAACTTTGTTTTTAGCGAAGCAGCTCTGATAAACCCAGAGTAGACTGCACAACCTGCCCACCACTTAACAGCAGCTAGACAAAGTTAGCAACTAGCTGATAAACAGAGTGAAGCACTTTGCAACTGGGGAGCAGATATCTCACTCAAGAGTCAGTAAAACCAGAAAGTGAGCTGGTGAAAAGAGGATGTTTGACTAAGGAAAACAGAAACACGAATGTTAATGCTGCTAAGTGTGTGTGAATGAGCAGTTGCTTCATGATAATTTCATTTACATTAATTACTGATTTTTTTCAGCTAGTCCTGCCAACCACAAGAGGCCAAAACATCAACTAATGCAACGTTCAGCTATCTACTAAACACTGACTGTCGACTGTAGCCAAAACCAACGGCAGGTGTTTTTTTTTTTTTTTAGTAAAATCTGCTCATTTATTTCCATCAGTGACTAAAGCATCATATTTGATGGCTTGAATGCTGCAATCAGTAGTTTCAGAGGAACCAGGGCTACATTCAGTGAAGGGCTTTACCAGCACAATGTCCCACAAGGCATGAAACCACTGACCTGCAGAGCGACACTACGGCTTCTCACATGGCCGATGATGTGTTTAAAACCCCACCACCACCTCCACTGTACGCTGATGCCAGTTAAAGGGGTGACAATGGCCAATAGGAGAAATTCCTCACCTGAAATGCCTTTTCATGGACCCGTGCACAGTGCAGAGCCTGACAGGACACATGCATCAGGAAAAGAGCATCAGGCCACTCGAGATTTGGCTCAAATACAAACAAAGCCAAAGTCAATACAATGAATTAGCATCAATAAATTAAAATTGAAGTAGGTCACAAACACGGGCGTATTTCCCAAGTTAATGAAGGCTGAGTCCTGTCCAATATTTATTTGTGTCTGGCCTCTATGTATCCAACGAGCCTCGATGTGACATTTCCAAAAATCAATAACTTGGTCGGTCAGGTTTTGTCTCAGTCGCTGAAGCGAGACAGCTGAACCAGGAGTGTTGACAGCTACTCATGTAAACCGCACTATTTCTCAATCCTGACAACAGGTCTGTACACAGACCAACACACTAAATTCCTTTATCCGTCTTTTCACCTTTTATCCCCTCTTCATTCATTAACTTTACTGTTATTCCATTCAGGATCACAATCCCATCTGAAATCAGGGAAGGGCAGGGCATAACCAGGCCTATTATAATTCATACTATAATGCTAACCACTACACACCCCTGTTACACTGTCCCTCTGAATTTTATAACAACTCCTATTGAACCAGAGTAGTGATGAACAATATTGAAAACATCCTCGCCTGTTTGCTGAATATCTTTCTTTTCTCTGTTCTCTTTACCACTGCAGCCATTGTTCTTCACTGCACTATATTTCTGCTTATTTCAACTTGTTATATACCGGCGACAAGGAAAACACTTGTGTTGTTCATGACAGGCTTATTTGTACAACGCCACCAGGTCCTGGCTGGCCTGGGACCAGATGAGACCCTGCAGCACGATCGTGTCCCACTACCACCCTGCAGGCTCTCTGTGAAAGCCCAATCGAAAGTGACAGCCAAGCAAATGAACAAATAAATAAGTAAACACCATTAAAAATGCATCACACATACATGTGCATAAATAAGTGAAAACATAGTTTGGCCAAACACAGGCAGAATTATTTCTTATTAAAGAAATATAGAACTGTGGATTAATTATTCATGTGGACGCCCCCCCCCGCCGTCCCCAGCACACCTCACTATCCATTAGAAAACAGAGACGTCGCTGCTGTTTTCCTCTGCCAATGTCACTCTCACTGGGAGTGTTGCTTCAGTGGTCAAACTAACGGGGAACTGGACACAGCTCCCATCATCCCTCACACAGCTGGCAGCAGTGCGCCTGATGTCCAATTATTACAGAGCGTCACTGTGTGCTGCAATCAAAATATTGGAGAAGAACCTGCTCGGGGAATAGCTCTCAGAGCCGTTGAGAAGAAAATTATATCAATGCAACTGAAAAGTACATCACTCTGTTTTATTTAGATAAAACAGGTGGGTATAAGAATTAGAAATTCCCTGCACAGCTCTTACAAGCTCAAACTAATTTATCATTCTTTCTTAAACTGTGTTTGCTAATGTACCCGTTCAGGCTTTACTAAAAACTTCCAGTCTACATCAATAAATCATTACCACATGTGAATTAAATTACTGTCAGCCGACAATGTTATTGGCTCCTTCGCTGTTTTTACGTCGTGTGACAGCAGGTCAGAGAAATCAAATTGGCTCGTTCTATTTCTGTTAAACAAGCAATACAAAACTCAGACTGAACATCCTCTAAATACAAGTAGCAATGTGATTTAAGTTGTTGGAATAAGAGCAAACAGATTGTAAACAGTCTTACATGCTCTGGATTTCCTTTAAAGGGATAGTTCAACATTTTGGCAAATTGGCCCATTGCCATAATCCCTATAGTTTTAGAAATCCCATCAGCCTCTGTAGCGTAGCTCTGAGCAGCTCACAGCTCTGCTCCGCCGTTCTAAAAATAGCTTGCACCGACAATCAAAGCTAACGAACCTGCTGCTATGACTATAGGGATTATGGCAATGGGCCAATTTGCCAAAATGTTGAACTATCCCTTTAAAGCAATTAACTTGACAATTAGCTAAGGTTAGGGTGAATGGTAGATACAGGGGTAAACAGGTAGCCTTGCTTTGTCCAAAGTACAAACAAACTTTGTTCAATTTGTAACAAACCAGAAACTATTAGTTATCTGTGACACTATATCCGTGTCCTAATTTAGGACCCACATCCTTCAGAGGCAGCATGTGAAGACTAACAGCGTCACAGCTGTGGGATTAGATATTTGAAGACTCCTTCAAATATGGCAGAGAAATACAGCCTTCCTTTCCGGGGCAATGAGGACTCCTCAGGGTGGATCCTTCATGGATCCAGAGTCTGAGGGTTGCACTTTTAAATCTAAGTACTGGCTTCGAGCTCTGTTGAACAGCTAATGGTACAAAACAAAAACAAGTGTCTTAAAACAACACAAGAAACAAAACTACAAAGGGGGGGAAAAAAAGTCATCCTAGCATCTTGTTGTTACCTTGAGGTTGCCAAGCAACCTGCAGTGACTCCAGACTCCAGACTAGTTTGTTTCTGTTTGCATCAGTCTTTATGGAAAGCTGGCTGCCTCTCGGCTCTAGCTTCATCTTTGGCTCTCAGACAGACAGGAGGATATTGATCTTTCCATCAATGATAATATTCCTCGTTATGTTGAACTGATCCTTTAAATGCTGTAAATTTGATTTGTTACCCACCGAGAGAAATGAACTAAGGCTGTCAAATGATTCAAATATTTAATGACGATTAATAAGTGTCCATACTGTAAATAATCGCAATTAATCACACAGTAATTGAAAATTAATCATATGTTTTCTTTTTTATGTACCACAAAGCAATATTTTTCAAGTGTATAATGATGGAAAAATATGCTGCTTTACGCAATGTAACTTTATAATACATGAACTATTGTCCAGAAAAACTCAAAGGCCTCACTGCCATGGGTATTACAAAATATGCTAAAATAATAATATGACAGCTCTATCTGAGAGGTGACTGTTAGCAGAGATGGTTTAACTTGTCAATTCGACTGTGAAACAAATATCAGAGGACCATGAGACTCTACTGTTCGTCCATGTACAGATAGCAGAACGAACGTCCACAATCTGCAAACATTAACATAACTTGAGCCTGTTGCTTTCTCCAGACAACTGTCTTCATCCACCTGGGCTGAATTAGCAAACAGGATGTGGACAGTTCCACTGGGGCTCGGCTGAGTTGTCACACACACCACCACCAACATGTCGACTCACAGTCGATGAGACAATGCTGAAAATGTGCAACAGTGATCACAGATATCACTGTAACACCGGCAAGTGATTCAAACTACTGTAGGGGTCAGACCAAAACATACAATCATGCATCAAAAAAAAGAAAGAAAGAAAGAAAATAGTGGCATTAAAAGGAATTTGCGGTAATGCGCATTAGCTGTGACAGCAATAAAATGAACCTGTGGGAAATGGTAGTGTGGATTTCCTAGACAACTATCACAACTAATACACAGTGAGGAGTAAACAAACAGAGACAGAGAAGAGAAGAGAGAGAAGGGGGGAGAGAGAGAAAAAGCACTCACCTCGATGAGTTTCCGCTCGTAGCTGGCAGCCAGCTCCTCGATGTCACCCATGAACTTATTCTGCGGGACAGGAGCCTGTTCTTCACTGGACCGCAGCACTGACAGGGCTGCAGCAGAGAGAGACACAGAGAGAACACACATTTACACATTTGTACACACACACAAAAGACAAACACACACACACTGCACTGACAGCCTCTTCTCTTTGCTATGAATTATAAACAGTGGGTTTTTGCCAATTATGCACATTGTGTTTTCATCTGTGGCGAGTTGTGACACCTGCGGCTGTTTAATGCTTTTGTTTCGGCAGCGCGAGACGGAGCGCAGGGAGCAGCACATCTATATAATATACACATTAGCAGCCAGGAGATGGCCATGAACCCCTATTTTATTTAATTAATGTTATAAACTATAGAAGATATGAGTCATGCACACTACAAAAAAGCATATAATCATGGAGGTTAGCCCGGCAAACACACACACCCACAGACGGCGACACACAAAGGCCTCTGGGTTATATTGCGTGCATCCTTCCTCGTATGTCCAATATAAAATGCTGGAGCACTCACACATTTTTCATCCGCAGAAAAACTTTGTTTCCATTTTGTCAAGATGATAAACTCCCGCTCTCTCGCCATGGCCTGTTCTACTCCTCTCAGACTGAGTTTATTGTTTCTTTGCACGACTGTAGCTCACTAACCAGCTAAAGTCATCATGACGGAGCCTAAAGCGCCGCTTCTGAGCCCATAAACTTCCGCTAATCGGGTTCCTTCTGCAAGATAAATAAAGAAATAAAACTACTGAACTTAGAAGTAGGAGCTGTGTGTCTTTTTTGCAGAGGGCGGACGATGGATGGTTTTTTCCACCACAACAGAAGCAAATAAACACCGTTGGTTTTACTGCCAGTGCACCGGAGCTAACACCTCGACAAACACACTGAGGCTGGGAGGACGGAGGGGACAGGGAGAGTGATATGCGCGGAGAGAGAGTGGAGGTAAAGTACACAGAGAGAGAAATTCAGCAGGTCCAGAGGCTGCATGCGCGGAGCTCAAATAAACCTGTGGCGGTGGCTCTACGGGCAGGAGTTTTTTTTATTTTTTATTTTAGAAAATATACAGCCGATAGTGCCGATTAGATAAAGGCTGAAAACCCAGCAAGTGTCTGCGCGTCTAGACAGAGCGAGGCAGGTATTGACGGAGAAGGCAGGCTGAGTGTAGTTCCAACACAGACAGGACCATACAGTAGGGGGAAAAGCTGCTGCAGGTACACAAATAACAGCACTGATGGACTGAGGCGACCAACCAGCCTTTAACACTTCACTCAAAGGCAATTTGGCAATTCTTGTTGAGGGAGACAGCAAACTGCGTCAAATTACCTTTATATAAATAAAATGGAAGAGGAAAAAAACACTTTTCTATCAGCTCAATGGAAATCAGCAGGATGGAAGGGGAGAGTTTATTTGAGGAGAAATTATAGAGTAAGGAACAGGCAAACGAAGACGACCATGTTGTTTACTCTCAGTCTGAATATGTGAAGTCCAACTCTCATGAACCACTGCACCAGGACTTCCTCTGGGAAGATGCTGCATTAGACAATCACATATGGGTTTTCTGGGTTACATTTCAGTGCTTCAGGGGTGCATGAAACAACACACCCTCCACCCACATCACTGCAGCCCCCTCGCGTTGTTTTAACACAGGGTAAATGTGTCTGAATGAGGCTGAAGTCTCCACAAGCTTAGATTTGTGCAGCTCTCATTTCTCCAATGGTTAGAATTGGAAGTGTTTGTGAACTCCCACCTTCAGGACTCCCTATAGGCTGCTGACAGCTGAACTGTCAGGTCACATGCACTCTGAGTTAGATCTTTTTTCAAGGACTTGGCTTCATTCCTCCTTGTCTTGAATGCTGCTTCTCAATCTATTAAGTCTAAACCTTTACCAACTACACATTTAAGATACTTTGAGATTTCTGACAATGACTGCTCGGCTGCATCATTTTCAACCCAGACTTTGAAATCAGAAATACAAAGTATCTGCTTTGTGTTTGTCCTGTGATGAGCATGTAGTCCTTGGAAGGCTGTGAAATCTTGGCTCCAACTTTCTCAGAATATGAAAACAGGCCTTTTCTTCTTTCTTTTTCTTTTTTTTTGGCTTTGTTTTTACTTCACTCCCTTTTTGATAATGAAACAGCAGAGTGAAGTAGCTCCCACCCTTTAATTTACGTATGTTTTGTGTCACCTGCTAATCTGTTCTATCATAAAGGTGTGACTGATGACTGGAGGTGAGACAGTCGTCCTTCCAGCAGGTTCTCATGTCTCTGCAGCTCTGGGTCAATTATGGGGACTTATATAAATTATGTCCAATCAATTCAGTCTGCAGCAAGTCTGTTAGTTTTTTTGGTTTTTTTTTTTTTTGGTTTCAAATAAATGGACAAAATCTCCCAAACACACTGTTACTATGGATTTTCTCATTAAAGTGTAGATTGGTGGACAAGAATAATAATTTTCATCCATTTAAAATTAAATCTACAACACAATAAAATGAGGAAAAAAGAAGGGGCCTGAATATTTTTCTAAAATACAGGAACAGGAACCACAATCTTAATTAAAAACACATTTTCAGCGCTCCTCCAACTTTAAATTAATTTTATCGTTCCAGGTTTTCGGAGGCACTCTTAATTTCAAAATGGGCGATGTTTCATTAACAAACCTGATTCTCTAACTTCCTGCTGCTGCCTCGTGACTCACAATTTGAGCTTTACATTTCTATGAAAACTTGTATCAGCTTGTTGAAATTATTACATTTGTCAAAGCAACAATTACAACACAGTGATTCTGTTGCGGGATAAAGGAAAGTTGCAAATTATCACATTGGGCTTTTCTAATTAAACTGCTGCTCTTGTTATTGTCTTTTTATTAACATCTGCTGATCATGGTCTCGTTAATATTAGTCTAAACCCTCAGATAAAATAAAAACACAAATCACACACACACACACACACACACACACACACACACACTGAAGCTGTGATACAGAGTTCAAACTTAAACTACAAAATTCTTTCGTGCTACAACCTACAACTACTGTACAGGTAGAGCAGGAAAGTTACACACACAAACCAGCCCACCCACACATACTGTAAAGAGTTGGATGTACACATGCATTCTCACACACACACGCACACACACACACACAATTATACTGTATACAGAGATTGACAGAAACACATTATCGTGGCTCCTGCAGACGCCCCAGCGGCACAGAAAACCCTGAGCTTATCTCCGGCCCCCAATAGCACTGTAGCTACCACACACCTCAGTCAGCAGCTGGTAGGACACACACACACACACACACACACACACAGCATATGCACAGACTTACTGACAGAGTGAAAATATACATACATACATACTGTAGGTACTGTAAAAATAGTCTAGTTATACATTCACAGTGAAGATGTACACCCACAGTGAGAGACACACAAAAATAGAAACACACGCACACACATACGTATGGAGGATTGCTGATGGTTTCTCTTGTGATACCAATTTGCCTCAGCTCTGACTTTTCTCCCTCCCTTCAGTTGAATTTGAGTTACCTGTCATACTGATCGGCTCTTAATAATGAAACCTACATGGTGTGTGTGTGTGTGTGTGTGTGTGTGTGTGTGTGTGTGTGTGTGTGTGTGTGTGTGTGTGTGTGTGTGTGTGTGTGTGTGTGTGTGTGTGTGTGTGTGTGTGTGTTTGTGTGTGTGAGAGAGAGAGACAGAGAGAGAGAGATAGAGAGGAGGGGGGCACACAGATGTTCCTAACTCGGGGAAATTGGCAGACAGCTGGTCTGTAATAACAAAGCTAACTGAGCAACACTCCCCAGCAGCTGTGTGTGTGTGTGGTGTGTGGTGTGTGTGTGTCGGTATAAAGCCTCACAAATGTTGAGCTACACATGAGCCACATATCAAATGACACATGCAGCAGAAAACGGTGTCGCATCATATTATGAAACTGTTTATTGGAGCGTGTTTGTTTGTGTGTGTTTCTGTTGCTGCACCGTCCCAGAGGTGCAACTCCCCCGGGTTTTCACCTGAGTGTGTGTGTGTGTGTGTGTGTGCATCTCTAGAGGCGTCGCTCACTGTGTGTGAGATAATAAGCCAGTTTAGAGGGGGAGTCCGCTGAGAGATCACACACATACACACACACACACACACGCATACAGGCCAGTGGCTGCACCCTCACACTGAGGAGTTTCCCTCAAACTGGACAACGTGTTCAGACAGGCAGCGTTCAGGAGCAGTGATGTGTTCTGGTTCTGTTTTAGTGGCTTTGGCATTGTTTTATATTTTTGGGGATGTTAACCAAGTGTTTAGTTAAAGAAAATACAAATGTAAATGTAGCCTTTGTATTTTTACTGCCCAAAATCAAATCTATCTTAATGCTATGCTTCTATAATCGCCTATATCATATAAACACTGTGTTGTGTGTATTTTCCAACCTCAAGTTTTTAAGTTAAAACCTTTAAAATTTTAATACAGAATGTATTACTTGTGGACCGATGGGGAGCATACAGTACATCAGTCTGACCGCCCATTTCTCCGGCTACAGGTGCAGCCTCACTATACCTGACTAAATCATGGAGTGTCATGTCGCTCTCATTGTGAATACATTGGGTTGCACCGTGTCGGTGTGACCCAATGAGAGCGACACGACACTACATGATTTAGTCGGGTATAGTGTGGCTGCACCTTACCCATTAGTCCAACTTATTCTAGAGGCTTATGGTTAGGGTTACTTAAGTCAGAGAAATGGGAGGTCGGACTAATGAACGCAAAAATATAGAAATGTATGGTCGGAGAAATAGGAAGTTGGAGAAATAGGAAGTCGGACAGACACCGTGCGCCCTGGACCGATGATGTCTCAGGTCCTTGAAGGCCACATTAGCATCCGAGCCACTGTGGTTCACGGTGCTTATCTCAGGGTCAATTCATGGTTTCCACACATTGACTGTGCATGAGCTTGACAGTTAAACTAGAAACTTGTTTTGTGTCTATGTACTGTATTCCCTATACCAGGCCCTGTTCTCTTTAAACACTCACTCAAACCATGTTATTTCCACGTTGTTCAGCTGAACACAACAAACACAGGAGCTTTTCTTTCTGCTGAAGGGATGTCGACATGTGTGTGGAAAGAGGCTGCATAAAGACAAAGACGACGTACAGATTATAACCTCTCCCTGATGCCTTTGTGTCCATTGCAGAGGAGACAAAAGTCAACACACTATCTGTAATATTGTCCACACTAGGACCTGAACTATCAGACATTTACAGCTACTGATCCGTAAACTGGAAAAACATGTCATATGTGAGGAGATGTACTGTGATCAGGTCTGAGGCATCATGTCAATTCAACATGTGTTTTGCATTTGGCTTTATCATATCATGTATCAAAAGTAAATTGAACATCAGGGAAAGACTTGCCATGGATAATAGATTCAGGTCATTGCTGAAGTCTTCCATGATTTTTTTCTTTTTTTCATGGGTTCTTCCCCTCATAGTCCCAGCAGCACAGAGCTGAGTGAGCAGCGGCAAGATAGATATCATACATAGATAATGGCCTCGTGTACACACACACACACACCCACAGGGTGGATTCCCGTCCTAACACACAAGATCTTGAATAAGAAACAGGAGCAGGTGGAGGGAAGGACGTGGTGAGAATCCCTAACCCTGGTCTGGTCTAAAACCGTCCTCGGTGTCCTGTTTGTTTCAAGATGCCACGAGCTCCTGCTCTCTTGTTTGAGCCCAGTGATCACGACGTTACATCATTATGTCAGTAAATTTGGAACGTTTCCATTCGGCGCCTTCTCCATGTCGTTGTTTTTGTTGTTGTTTTCTCGCAGATTAAAATGATTCTAATTGCGAAGCACGGAGCAGATGGACATCGCAGCCCGTTACATAACAATCTGCTGTCTGAAGCAGAGTCTCAGTCGTTTATCAGGCCCCCGGGGGTGTCAAGGGCAAGCTGCTGAAAACTGCCTACTGTCTGCAGGTCAAGAGATCAAGAGAAAAGTCTCCCAGCACAACCGGAAGCCATGGCGCAGGGTGAGACGTGGACAGGCGGAGACATTTCCTCTCTCGTGTCCTGCTGTTGCGAGCAGCTGGAAAGAAAAGGGGGTTCGGAGACGAGAGGAGACGGCGTAATTCGGTTTTTGACCTTATGAAGCTGATTTCCAGCAGCAGCGGGTTCTTATTCAAGGGACGTTTCACCTGCAGGGCCGAATCAAGAAAAAGCCGGATGCATCCTCCGGTGTTGACGGGTGATAACAATGTCGATGGCTGCTGTGGAGAGAGAGGGTGGAAGGGGTGGAGGGGGGCAGGGCCTGACACACTCGACTCAACGCTGCTCCGTCCATTAGCAGCAAGAAGACGCCGCTCTGCATCGGCGACCCCCGAGTGCACAGCGGGCTGCAGAACAAACACGCGTCCATCCTTGCTCCAGCCGAGCCTCGGAGCGAGCCCTGCTAAATAAAACATGCGCCGGGCTCCCACCACAATAGGACTAATGCGCAATCAAGTGAAGCGCTCCTTGTAATGCCGTAACGGCACAAACCCACGGCACTCACACCGCTGTGAAATTGGGGCTCTTGTGAAATCTCGTCTTCCGTATCTTATCTTCTTATGAAATCGCTCCATCCCTCCCAGCTCCCACTCCACATCCTTTGTTCTTTCTGTTTTGGCGCCCCTAACTTTCTTTCATCTCCTTTCACTTAAAAACATGTTCCTTTTTAATGTTTTGCAGTTTTCTCTATGAAGTATTGATTCGGCTTTTTTTTTTTTCCCCCCACTCGTCTTTGTTGCATCTTTCCTTTAAACCCTTGTATTCCCCACGTTCTGCTTGTGTATGCAACCTTCATTCATCCTTTCTCTTCATACTCGCTTCACCTTTGAAATCTTCCTCGCTTCCTCCCCATCCCTCCTCCTCCTCATCGTCTCTCTCTCATCTCTCCTTTAATTCCTTTTCCCCTTTATCAATCATTCATTGTCATTCAGTTTCACTCGGCGGCGTACCGTGCTGTGGCGTTACAGCAGTCCCATACGGCTAATCATGCGTGTTGCGAAGGCCAGGCATGCATATCAATGAAAACATGCATAAAAAGATTTCTCACGCACACACACAGGTGAGCATCACACACTGACGGACGTCAAAGCAAATTGAGGTTTAAGGTTCATCTGTTTTTGATTAAAAAAACTATACAATCAAAAGTCAGGAGAATTAGAACACATGCCTTGCTACACGCACAATAGCATGTATTCTACCCACGTGCACACACACACAAAAAATTGTGTTAATAAGGCAGTCAGACCATACATTGTTGATTGTTGGCTGGGGAGCAGGCGGGCGGCTGGCGGAGTTAATTAAGGAGTGCTAATCAAAAGCAATCTTCTTTCATTTTCTAATCATTCATAGTTCATTTCTCGTGTTGCCCTCCTTCAGATAACAGAGGCCTTTTTATCAGCCCATGTATGTGTATGGAGAGGACAAAGGAGGGGGGGGTGCACCGACTGATACACACACAGGTACGGGGCAGAAAGTGTGGACATGCTTCAATCAGTGGCGTCACGGCTCATGAACAGTGAGACGAGTGTGGTGTAGTTTTAGTTTGGTGGTTTCCAGGGGCGTTTCTAGACACTCTGGAGGCCCCGGGCAAGAGGTAACTTGGAGGGCCCCCAGCCCCAACCAGGACCGCAAACATTAACTGTTAATGAATCCAAAAATCCCAAACTATACTGTAATGATTCAATTCTGCATACTATGCCAACCCAGTCTCATGGTTATCTATAAAACGTACCTTGGCTACGTTAGTCCAAAGTGCAAAAACATAGAGGGTTTACAATAACGGCTCTTAAATTGTATGACTGTTACATTTTGTCTGACTATTTTTTTTCCTATTGTTTTGCGTCCAAGTCACGTGACTCTCAAGTTTCTGGCGGTGAGAACAAAAAACATAGTAAATATTTCTATAAGTTTTAGTGGAAAAATCTATATTTTGAGGTAGTTTCTGCATAAAAATGCCCTTTGATTTCATTTCTAGCGAGAAATATATATTTTATTTTCATAATATTTGTTAATTGAATGTACATAATCATTCGCTTGCTTGTTGTTTTTTCAGATCCAGCCATCCATCAGGTTGTCACCGATATGGACCAATGTCAGCCGTCCCTGGGGGCCCCCTTCCAGCTCAGGGCCCTAGGCAATTGCCTGGGGTGCCTGTCCTGTTGCAACGCCTCTGGTGCTTTCACTTTAACCATGTGAACGAATGACATGTGTTGAATGTGGGAGATTCTGAACATAAAGACTTCTGTATGTAAAAACATGTATCACACACACACTCACTTATCATTTCCAAACCGTCAAGCTCTTTGTGTGCGCGCTCTTCTTTCATTCCATGGCTTCTCTTCGCTCACTCTGTTCTTAGAAGTCTCCAGAATTCAACTCCAATCACAGCAAACCACTATCATCTAGCATCTATCACCACCACAGCAGCCAGTGTGCAGCCCTGAATCACACAAAGGCTGAAAAGCGGTTGAAAGCATTTTTCATCTGTCCCAGACTATGGGTTTTCTATTTTACACTACACCCCAGGTCAAATTATGTCCCCAAACACTCTGAATAGAATTCTGAAAACAATTTAGTTTCCTATAAAATATCATGATTTCACTTGATTGAACTCTGTGATTGGACGCCAACCGTCCGCCTTAACACAACGTCTTGTTATTGTCAAGGCCTCAGCTGAATACTATCAGTAAATCACGTATGGCAGATGGTAAGGAATAGAAATGAGCAAATATTTCCTGTTTAACAGCCACCCATAGTAACAAGACGTGGCGGGTCTGGTGACATAACGGCATCATGAGACGCCCATGACTCATGCGGAACATTCGTAAAGGCAACAGTGCGTTGGGTGAGTTTTTAACGCAAGTAATAAGATGATGACATGAGCACAGATAGAGACACGTCAACAGGCTGAGCAGTGATGATCATCTCTATTTAAATATTTCATCTGTGCCGTTTTCACCTTCACTGCTTTATAACCTGTGTAAAGCTGCGACCAAAACGGCTATGAGTAATAAAGCAGGACTCGCTCTGAAAATGAACATTGAGAAAACAATTAATATTTTAAGGTCCTTAAAGGTCCAGTGTGTAAAATGAGGGGAAACAGTGACATCTAGCGTTCAGATTCTATTATTTATGTATTAAATAATTCTATTGTTTATTTATGAACATGAAACTCTTGAAACGTGCTCTCTGGTTGGCTGGATTTTCCATTCCATACAAACATGGTGGCGCAAGATGGCGACACTCTCTAAGCAAGACCCTTGCTACTGTATATGTATATATAAAAGAAGAATTATAAGGCTATGAAAACCAAACAGATTTTATTTTATAGTGATTATACACTTTTTACAAATATATTCATTGGTAGTATATTCAGATTTTGCCAATAAACCTTGACAAATATGACACACTGGACCTTTAAGCTAATTGTTTTGGGTCATTCTCTCTTTTTGTCTTTTCTCATGTATTCATCTCTTCCAAACATAACAGCATTTTAAACAAAAAAAAAGAGAGTCAGAGACAGTCCGGCCCGAGCAGGATTTGCTGCGCCCATCCTGACCATCACGTCATAAAGTGTCTCTCCTGTCTCCTGTCACCTAGCAACCCTGCGACCACACAACTTTTTGAGCATCATTCATCGCCCAAGAAAAGACGGCCGCGTTTGAAGGAGCCCTTGAAATATGGGACAGCCTAGTTGCACAGCTGTGACACAATTGGTCTTCAAATGCAGCGTCTGGAAGATGCAGCCCCCATGAATTGGGACACAGCCTCCGTCCAACACCACATCACTGGGAGACACAGCTGGTGACTGCTGGTGAACGTAGCAGAGCGTTTAGCAGCTAAAGAACCAGATGTTTCCTTCAGCAGAGGGTGGAGAGCAAAATAAGAGGATATAAAAAGAGAGAAGGTAGAACTTGATTTGTCAGGTTGCCAGAAACACAACTCTAAAGTTATGTTTTTGCTTTTTTCATTTGACAATAGGCAATAACTTTAGTGGAAATACATCAGTGGCTCAAAAGTAATCAGTTAACACAGCTTTAAGGTGCAAAACTTAATAATTCACTTTCAAATTGCACCAAGTGGTGGTGATATACAGGGCCATTGCTAGGAATTCTGGGCCCCCTGAAAGAATACTAAAGTGGGCCCCTACCCCCTGACTTTTCCACTTTTTTTCTTAGACTACAAACGTATTATCGTTTTTTATTTAGCCCACTTTAGCCCACATGCTTTGATGAGTATTAGTCAGGGTCTTATGCAGAATAATTCAGTCATACAAAGATTAAACTACTGGGGGTTTTTGTGGGCCCTACTGGGCGCTGGGCCCCTAGAATTATCATCACCTTTCCCCCCTATCCAACGGCCCTGGTGATATATTCATTCAACCATTATGAACCTGAGCTAAAAACTCTCCTACGACTGTTATTTCAATAAAAAAATTTGTTCACACATTAACAAAATGAATTTCTCCTTCGGGAATCAACTGAGAATCAGAAAATGAGTTTGTTTGATGTCCAACATACACCTCTAATAGTTGTTACTGTAATGACCCAATTTAGCTGCCAGGATCAATAAAGTTCATCTGATGCGCTTACAAGGACGCAGACGATTAAATCTGATTATGTTACGCCGAGGTTATAATGAGAGATCCAGCCTGCAATCAGACCGCTCGGCTGCCGCAATACTGATCAAATCAGCCGACTGATTGTTTGGACAAGCGCATAATCCAAGTAAGTGTGTTGGTGTGACCTCAGCGAGCCGCAACCTGCAACATTTGTTCTTTTTCTTTTCTGCTTCTTGACGAGCTTGCTGTGAGGCTGCTGTTCTGCTTTATTAAAGGTTCACAGTTCAAACTGAGAGATGCAGTTAAATGTGCCCAAACAAAGCTGTTAAATGCGATGACAGGGAGACGTCTTTGAGCATATGTTCTCAGCATATGTTCTTCTCAGCTCTGTCCAAGTGAACATCACGTTTCAAACCTGCTGATGCTGCCAGTAAACAACGCCCCATCCTGACCCGCATCTCCTTCCTGGTTGTAATTACTTGCGTTATCTTCAAGTCTCCATTTGTTCTCGTCTTCTATCCCTCACTTCTGAGACGACCCACTTTCCCCCACGGGGATTATTAAACTTTCATTTTATCATCTGCTCTAATCTGAAGGATTCAGCTTTTGTTTAGCCTCCACAGCTCTCGGTGTTACATGAATACATTCGGTGGGTTACGGAGTGCAGCTGTATCTGTGCGGCGCTGTGCAACACTGATGAAAGCGATAAGATGAGACGTTGGTCATGCAGTGGATTGTGGGCGATCAATATGTGGATTACGTGTGGTGGAATGATTTAATAAATATTTATAGGAAATGTAAAGAGCTTAATCACAAAGGCTCATAATCTGAGTGAGGACAAAAACTGGATTACTGTGTGGAGGAGGAGGTGTGTGCATGTGCCATCCGTCATACATGGACACATACACACACACACACAGGAACATACACAGACACAAAACACTTATCTCTGGAATAAATTGGAAGCACACCTGCGCAAAATCTCATTTCACAAAATTAAACCAGTGGAAGAACTTTCGGTAACACTTTATTTGGCTCTCTATATCTCTATAACGCATTATAACCATACTTATAATATATTATTATAGTTATAATGCAGTTATAGCACTGTATAACTATAGTTATAAACACTCATAAATTCTCATAATGCTTTATAACAATAATAACACACTATGAAGCATTTTATCATGTCTTTTAAGGTCAGGTATTATAATATGCTATAATTTTTAGTAACTCGCTGACAATGCCCACATCAATAATATATTATAGATATAGTTATAATGTGTTGTAACTGGCTTATAAACATGTATAACTATCATTATAAACACTCATAAATTATCGTAAGGCTTTATAACAATAAGCATAACACATTATAGAGCATTTTATAATGGCTTATAAGGTCAAGTATTATAATACTTCATGATGGTAAGAAAAGATCATAAAGGTGAAATCTACTGTATTATGATTATCGTTATAAAGCATTATGATCATTTATGAGTGTTTATAACTATAGTTATACAGTGCTATAACTGCATTTTAACTCATTATAAGTATGGTTATAATGTGTTATAGAGATAGGCGTCAAAAATAAAGTGTTACTGAACTTTCTTCATTCAGTGCATATTTAGCACATTGATATTTTAGGTTTCCACAGGAGAAAACTCAGTGGTGTTAAAACTCTGTCTGCAGGAGAAAAATAAGCCTTTTTACTGTGGTCCTCCTCACTTTTCTTTATCATATTTAGAACACAGAAATGTCTTCTCTCTGCTTACTGTTGGTCTACTGCACCTCAGCATAACGAATGCAGAGCTCCAGGCAATAAAGTCAGGTACTGGGGAAGGAAGGGAATTAAACGAATTTAGTTTTTGTTGCATTCCTCTGCAAAGAAATGCTCATGATTCCATCTTAGCAAAAAAAACAAACTCAAACTTGCTGGATTACTCCGGACTCATATAAAAGTTAACTGCACGATATGATTGTACCTCTAAGATAAAAAGACTCAGGAGGAAAAGCGACACTGTGGGGGGCGTTGTAATTGAATCTGCGCTTTATAAGTCTCCACCTTGAGCACAGCAGGCCCGGCTCCCCTCAGCAAACAAGCAGCTTCGGTATCGCTTCTTATCCCGGCTCAGTAAGGTGAAGCTTCACATTATCTACGTGCATTAAGGCGATTGAGTTCCCTCTCAATCTCCGAGGCGACGGCGTTTCACTTTGTTTCGTAGCTTGTTCCAAAACACAACCATCTGTGTATCTATCTGTGAGTTTATTTTAAAAGTGTGTGAAATGTGCATGCGCAGGTACCTGTGTCGGCCATTAGACTGTGTGTGTGTGTGTGTGTGTGTTTTGAGCAGAGGAAAGAAGAAAACCTGATTATTCCTTTGATCAAAGCAATTATTAGACAAAAAAAAAAAAAATACACTCTGACCCAAAAATGTCTCAGCTGGAAAGCATCACAGCTCAATCTGCTGCAACCTATTAAAAGAGTTATTAAGCATTCACAGAGCGCTCACACCCCCTGACACTCATGCATGACAAAATTCGTACATTTACAGAACCGATCACATGGAAACTGTGAACCAGTTGACTTAAAACAATCCTCACGTACGCCGTGTTCAGCCATTTACTTACAAAGTGGCTCACAAACACATTATGCGCCGATTCTGGTGACTTCCCAAACAACTCACACGACACAGCACGCAGGAATTCATGATTGGTTATGCATGAAATATTGTGCATGCCTGCATATAAACACAGAGCATTTGCACATGTAGATGATATCTTGCGTTCCTGGTCTCGACAGCAGGAACAAAACTTGTATGAAGCGGAAAAACTGCTGTGAGGATTGAAACAGTAAAACTGAGTGGAAGGTCTCGAGGTCAGACTGATACATGGAGCTTTTTATTCTGCACAACCTGCAGTTAACGTGATTTTTGATTTAAATAGCTTGGCAATGGCTCCGAGTTGGTCGATGCTTTTTCTTTATTGCAGCTTTTACTACAAGTTTCATCGCTCCATTATGATCTGAATACTGTGGCTTTGTGGTATTCTGAACATTTAGTACTTCAGGCATCAAAGTGGAAAAACTTTCTACTGCGTTAGCCTGGTTCTCTGCAGTCTTACTGTAGCACAAATGTAGACTGAAAAGCCAAAACAGGTTCTTCCTCCTTTGCTATTTAATGCTGTATATGATAACCTGACACACACATACAGAATGATTAATAAGATTATTAAAATGTCCTAAATCAGTGAACTAGGGAGCAATGTGACTTCATCACTGGCTGTTAGTTTGTTTTTATTAAAATATACCTGCTATTAACTTCGATATCTATGTGCCAAAACCATCAGACACCTTCCCTAAAATATCAGGTTCATAAATTGTGGCTGCTTCTTCCGTCTCGATGAGTGTGTGCCAGTGATGTGCAACATTTTATGACATGGTTTGTGCGTGATGCATTTAAGCCATGAAACAGCTATTTCCCAATTTAGCCCCGTTTCTGTTCGTTTCTTCTAATTCATAATTATGTGGTCTCTGTGTACGGTGCTGTGGAGCTGAAATTAGTCAATTACCCAATGACTTGATCGGCAGAAAATTAAACAGCAACTACACTTGATAATTCATCTGTTCTTCTTATTTTGTGAGCTTCATTTTTCAAACAAAAATATCAAATGTGCCCCACTTCTAGTTTTCTCAGTCTGGAGGTTTTGTTTCCTCTCTTTGTTTGCCGTACCAAGGCTGTTTGTTGACTTTTCTTAATGAATGATTTTCTAACTGTATTCCTGATTATCTGTTGATGTGGTTCTCAGTGCACACTGAACATCTTTGGGGTGTATGACGACATATTTAGACATATGCACTTAGGACTGGATCACCTACGAGCCCTAATGTAAACAGGTATCAGCCTTTGATGCCTGGCCAAGGCTTCTTAGTCTATTATCATGTCTATTCCCATGACAACATTAGTTTCTTATTTCCTGACAAGTCTTCTTCCATGTGGCAGCAGTCTGCACACTGTGCAGAAGCATACAATCAGACCTTGTGATGTCCTGACAACATTATTCTTCATTCACTCCCCGTGTAGCAAAGTGCTCTTACTTCCAAACAGCACAGGAAAAAACATCTCAGAGTAAATACCTTTAATTTGCATGGCGAGAAGAGTGGCTTTCTCATCGTTTTCTTTAAAGCTGTGTTGCTTCTCCCTTGAATAACAAACAGGCCGTGCTGTACAGACAGACGGGCACGCAGACACAAGTCTTCTTTAGGCTAAATATCATCAGCATGCAAGAAAAAATGGAGATGTCAGGTAGAAAAACTTGACTTTTCCAACTTACAAACTTAAATAGCATTGATGTGGACCTCAATTGAAATTTCAAGGATAAGAATCAAACTGTGTCTGTCAATCTGGCCCTCTCTTTGTTCTGACAGGAGACATTACACAAAGACAGATGGCTGTGCAACACTTTAAACTGTTTTAAGCCATAAACCAAAGAAACAAAGAATCAGGTTTGTTTGTAAGATTTAAATCTTTGTATCATCTCACAAAAAGTGCTTTGAGCAGGTTTTTCCTTTGTACTTCAGTGTTTGAAAGAACTAAACCTTTTAATGTGTGACTGGACCGACACTAGAATAGGCTGTTTCGATAAAATACATCTATTAAAGGGCCCATATTTTACACTTTCCCTGTTTTATTTGAAGTCTTAATCCATAAGAAGATATATTTGTGGACTTAAGAAGTGTAGTTTTACATCTCCTCTCTCAGTCTTCTCTCTGGAGCTGTAGCAACAACATTGGTGAGCCAATCAGAAGATAGGATGGTCTGAGCCTCACATCTGATTGGCTGTCTGTTTTCTGATTGATTGGAAAAAAATATAGCAGATTTTAGGTAAAACACTCCTGCAAGGCCAGATTGGTGGGTCCAGGTGGGCGCCTGAGAGTAGTGACTGCTTTGTTGTGACATACTGTAATAAAGGAACAGAAGTCCTGATGGCTTGGTGGTTAACATGGAGGATGTTTCGAGTTTGCATTAACTGGAAAGAAGAAATAAAACCAGAAGGCTGTTTAACTTCTCTTCACTACTGAGGTCAATAAAAGCCCTGAAACAGAGAATTTGCACTGAATAAAAATGTTTATTAAGTCCAAATTGCATCAAATGACATGTTTGTTTTGTCACTTAAGGTGAATGCAGTCTGTAGCACTTTCTTTCTTTCTCTGATTACCCCCCCGCCCCTCCTCCTCCTCACCTTTCCCACGATGCAGCAGCTTTGCTAATTGACTGCCATTTTAGAAAGTCAATCTAATTGCTTTTTTGTTGTTGTTGTGTTAATAGTCTGAGCTGTTAAAGGGCACCTGTGCTGCTAATATCCACCTTAATCGCACAGAACATTCATTTGGAGCCGCCTGCTGACCAACCACCATTTAGCACCGATGACTAATGAGGAAGGTTAAAGGGTCAGTTCCTAAACGACCTGCATTGCGTAAGCTCTGCGTAGTAAAACTTGGACAACACAGTTGTCAGCTGGAGAGAGAATACCAGAGACTTGTTAATCCTCCTGTAATCTGTTCCCTTCTTCCATCCTTCCTTCTTTCCTTCCTTTCTCCCTTCCTTCTTTCCACAATCCTTTTCCTCTCCCTTCCTTCCTTCCTTCCTTCCTTTCATCCTTACTTCTTCCTTCCTCCTTCCTTCTTCCTTTGATCCAATTAACCCGTTTCCTCCCTCCATCTTTCTTTCCTTCCTTTTTCCCTTCCTTCTTTCCTCCCTTCTTTCCCTTCTTCCTTCCTTGAATGAATCTGTTCCCTCCCTCCATCTTTCTTTCCTTCCCTTTTCCCTTCCTTCCTTCCTTCCTTCCTTCCTTCCTTCCTTCCTTCCTTCCTTCCTTCCTTCCTTCCTTCCTTCCTTCCTTCCTTCCTTCCCTTCGTCCTTTCTTCTTCCTTCCTTTTTGACCCAATCTGTTCCCTCTCTCCTTCTATCTTTCCTTCCTTTTCCTTCCTTCTTTCCTCCCATCTTTCCCTTTGTCCTTCCTGCCTTCCTTCCTTCCTTCCCTTCATCCTTCCTTCCCTGACCCAGGAGGACAACACGTTGTTTCAGGAGTGGAGGGTTTGAATGTAAGTTTTCTTCATCCTGCTCCTTTCCATGCATGGGATGTGTTATAATTTTGTCATTTCTGTATGAATCGAAAATGTCCATGCATGGAACAAATAAAAATGAAAATGAATGAAGATAACAATGGAGAAATGGGCACAAGCTTTGACAGTATCATGCTGTGGCAGACTGGCTGCATCGGGCAGCAAAGCTCTACTGTTTAGATTATATAAAAACAGAGCTGCGTCTCAGTCGGCCCTGCCTGCTGAAAGAAAGGTTAAAATACTTGTCAGGTGTAAAAGGAGTGGTGAGCTCGACTTCTGGTCAGAGCAGCAGCAGAGTGTATGATTCTCCTCATCACGGCCAAACCACAGACAAAGTAAATATTGTGTGGGCTGAAGAAAACCAGATATTGAATGCAGTGTGAAAACGCGAGCCATACATCACAACAGCAGACAAAAAATGTAACTATGCAACGAGAGAACATCAAGCCTTGACATTTACAGGTACACAGCAGCTGAGCTCCGCGTGCACTTAAAAGGCAACGTGAAGCCATAGTAACAAATAAACACGTCGTCTAGCCGTCATGTCTGCCATGGATCGCTGCCCGAAAACCTACAGCGCCTCTACAGAACCTCGCCTCGGCTGACTCCGCTGCCAGTGTGACAGAAATACAAGGAAATAACATGTGCGAGTGCAGGAAATGTTGGTGAGAAGTAATGACTAATGCAGGAGGGTCGACGTGACCAGCAGACTGTGGTACAGTGGTTCAACTGTGATAAACAGATGATGTCAGTGATGATGAATATACATGTCCAGCTCTTTAACCACCGTGGAGTTGATCAGTAGAACTCAGTCTTGCAGGAAGTACTGTACTATCAGCCATGCATCATTCCTACAATATACAATATCAGAGTTCCCACTCTTTTCTTGAAATCATTTTCCATGAATTTTCCAGGACATTTTCAGTTGCTACAGTATGACAGATATGTTATTACACCATACACTAACACATCCCCCGTCCCATTCATGCTTTGGAGAAGTATTCTTTTTTGACAGTTTATACCCTTATACCTTGTACATTTAATCAGTTTGTTTCTATCTTCAATCATCAATCATCAACTACTCACTATGAAATCTTTTAATGTTCTTTTAAGGTTACTCTGTATTTATCTGTGCTATTCTGTATCTATCTGTTGTTTGTTTTAGTTATGTTAAACTGTGTTTTTCTTAACTTGTGTTTCTTTTATGCACACGTCAAAGAAGAATTTCAACTGCTTTTGCTTTTGCAGGGGACAATAAAGGTTTTCTGATTCTGATTCAGATTCTCTCACTACAAGAAGTCTGATTTAAAGATGTGCAGTCTATGGCTCTAACTGAAAATGAAATAATCTCTTACATGCTTACATCTCACAAATTTATCATAGAACAACGAAACGTGTTGTTTTTGTTCTTAAACCACGCCCAACAGCTCCTCTATCTGTCACTCAGCAGAGAAAACCCTCATGCTCGCGGCCCAATACTGGAAACACTCATCAACTCAAAGTCTCTAGTTCTCACTATAGGCACTTCTTTGGAAAACAAATCCTTATCTGAAAAAGTCAAACAGAGCTCTGGTAGCTGATGTCACCATGTGATAAATAATTTTCCAGGACAACTCCAGCTTTTCCAGGACATTTGACTTTTTTCCTCATTTTACATGTGTTTCCCATGACTGGAAAATTGGTCAACCAATTGCAGGTTTTCCAGGTTTTCCATGACATGTGGGAACCCTGACATACAACAATTTAAAAAGAATGTTTAATAAACTATGTTTTGTATTCAATATTTTCAGTACAACCAATAAATGCTACAAACGGTGAAAGGCAATAAACGCTCCAGGAACAAGGCAACAAATGCACAAATCATATTGACTGTGAGCAGAGAGCCAGTGTCAATACTGAAGGACAGATGAAAATCAAAATCAAATTAAAGTGTATTTACAATTGAAAAGCATCTGAAAACACACAAAGAAAGACGTGCAAAAGAAAACAGAGACCTATATATAACGACCCTCTAACAACATCTCAGACAAAACATCAATGTCGAGTTGGAACAACGTCCAGATAAATGATTCAGGAAGTCTCTGCAACAACACAGCTGTTCATCGTATAGGCGAGGTCCTACTGCTTCCTGGGGGCGTAGCATTGAAATGAACCGAAACTAAAAAGCAGATAAATAAAAAATCTGTGCCTTTGTCAAATGACCCTCTCTGCAGCAGAACAGACACGATGAGAACAGACAGCGTTGATCAAGCTGGGAGAAAACTTGTTGAGTCCTTTTCACTCCAGCTCCAGAGTGGACAGAGGTCAGGGAAGAGGCGCAGCTTAATGCTTTCCTGGGACATTGATACTGACAACCTTTGTTAGCATAAACCTTTCTGCAGGCGGTTGGAGGTCAAAACCAAACCAAAAGAGGACGTGTTTTGTTTGATGTTGTTAATGGGTTCCTGCTAAAGGCTTGAATTGCATGAAAAGGTTTATGGCTTAAATTCAAATGCAAAATCCCTGAAACACAGTGGATCAAGGTGAGAAAACTTCATTAAGTCAAAGAAACTCAATGCACAGAAAACGTACAACTGCAGAGAAGTGTGTTGGCCCTCACTCAACAGGCTGTTGGAGCTGTGACCTTCCTCTCAGGGCAGACACTGGCTGGCTAAGCGGTGCTATAAGACAGATATATTCAGCAGGCTGAGCTGACTGTGTGTCTGCAGAGCAAGGACACCGACCTCTGACTCTGTACAACAAGGTGGCTGATTTCCTGAAGAGAGCAGAGCCGTAGAAAAAGAGCTTCCCTCTCCGGTTAAATCAATCATACATGACTGATTGAGTCTGATTGGCGGTTTTAATTTTTATTCTCCTGTCATGGAGGAAAAATCTACACAGCTGGATGGGGTGAGAAACCCATTTTTCTGAACAGAAGCTTCCCGTCAGTCATCAGGGGGAAAAAAAAAACTCTTGGGATGTGTCATCTGACCTACAGATGGAGTTTGTCGAATCCACTCTCTCACAGTTTTACTTTTTACTTTGTTAGTTACATGTGTGAAGAAGGAAGGACCTCGACCTGAGAGAGGAAGCTTCGATGCACATGTTTCTGTGAAACCTCCAAAGTTAAAAGACACCCACAAAATTTGATCACTGACTGCAGTTCTCTTCCTGCAAACATGAATGACAAAGATCCTCAGTGAAGCTCATGTTCATCACTGGATTCTTGGATGCAACTTTTCAAAAAGGCCAGTGGCCGTCCGCTGCATGTCATTCCCTCTCTCTCTCTGTTCCTGTCTCTCTACAGCTGTCCTATCATAAAGCTATAAAAGCTCAAAAATATACTTAAAGGTATAATATGTAGGAATTACCCCCATCTAGCGGTGCGGTTGCATATCGGAACGTATTCTTGATGTTGCATTCACGTGAAATCAGGCAGACGTCAGACAGACAACAGACGCAATACAGGCGTGACAATATGTTGTCATGGTGATGCCGTATTGTTTACCAGACCCACGTTTTACCGTCTTTCTCTAGTCGAGTAAAATGACATCCGGTTGGTTTGCCGACGGCCGTCTGCCTGACTGCACCTGAATGCAACATCAGTGCCTCCGTCCTTCCTCACACTACACAGTGGTGACAGTTTTAACAGGCGCTACCTGGAAAACTTTCTCCCCGAGCCGACAGCTCCGCTGAGTTTCCGTGGTTACCTACGGTCACGCTGCCAATCAACGTAAAAAATGGCGAGGCAACATGACAGCCAAGTTACGGTGCGCCCCCTCTTATGTATTTGTAACGATTTGTAACAACTCATTTTAAGGTACGAGAAAGCTTTCATTTGTATGCGGGTGTGATTCGACTTCAGTGAAATACGTATTTATTAGGGGTGTAACGGTACACAAAAGTCACGGTTCGGTACGTACCTTGGTTCAGGGGTCACGGTTCGGTACGGTTTCGGTACAACAGACACTAATTGAATGTAAAACTAAAATCTGTCTTGTGTTATAAAAGTTAAAAGAAAAAAGAATACAAAATATAACAAGTGCATTAGGAGTGTTATAATGCCATTCATTAATTCTAGAGGAAAAAAAACGTGCACTTGACAACTGGCAACTATTATTTGAATTATTAAAAATATTATTAAAAAAATATTATTAAAAAACAAAACAATAAACTGACATCAATGTTGGTTAACACAGTTAAATTAGACTAGCAGTTACTTTGGTGATGTTTCTGGTCCTGCCTGTGTTCATAAAACATATTAGGCAGCTACACGCACATCCCCCAAAAATCTGAAGACTAGGCGCTGGACCACCAAGAAAGACACAGGTAAGGAAAAAAGGAGACCGCACACTAGTTGAAAGCTCCCGTGACAGTTTAATGTCACTCACACGTTTCGGGCGTCAGCCCTTCATCAGACAAAATGTGTCTGATTATATATAGTGTGCGGTCTCCTTTTCTCCTCACCTGTCTGTGTTCATGTCAAGAGGCTTAAAAGCTGCAGGATAAGTTGTTGCACACAACTAGTCTTTTTACTTGCACCAGTGATTGACATATCGGGTTGAACATGCGCTACGTGTTTGATGCGTTTCTAGCGACGCACCGCGCATCCGTGAAACATCGCCGACGGACTTTGTCGCGAGCATGGATGTATTATGGTCGCGAGCCGCCGCCGCCGCCGTTTGTTTCATTGAGAAGCCACAGTGACATGAATGAAGCAGACAGCTCTCTCCTCTAACTTCACTCTCTCATCACTTCTCTTCTTCGTCTGCTATGACGGCTGCAGGCAGCTTCGAGGCTCATTACCGCCACCTGGATTCGAGTGAGGACTCGACTTTTTTTTTTTTTTTTTTTTTTTTTTTTATATTCATTCAGACGTATTCGTCGTGTGACTGTGTGCACCGAACCGTGACCCCCGTACCGTGACGGCACGGGACGAATACATATACCGTTACACCCCTAGTATTTATGAAATCAATATTTGATTTTTGCTAATAAAAAGCCAAATAAGTTACATACTGGGGTTTTAAAGAAAAAAGGAAACAAACCAAAAAGTCTTGGACAAAGTGAGAAGGCAACTTTGTGGTGACACTAGAGGAGAAGCGTTTCTATCCATCGTCCAGGCCCTACAGGGGGGAACGTCAAGATTTCTGAGATTTTCCATTGTGGACCAGTTAATCAACACAGTGGCTTTGCTATCCCCAAAGTCACACTGTTACAATAGGACTAAAAAACATTGTGGTGAACTGAATACTCTGAATACTCTTTTGTGCGTGTTTGTTTTGTTATTTAATCACAGCTTAAAGACATGATAGAATTAGGAGCCCAGAATCAGGACTCGGACTCTGAAAACTGATTTATAGACTAAAAATTGAACAATTCATTTCATTACAGCTCAGAGAGGATTTCTATTTCTTTGTTTTTGGATGTCAGAGTTAATTTCTCATTTCACTTTTTGCCATCGTGAGCAACTCTTCTATTCCCATTTACACAGCGCAAACACTGCTTTTTCTTTTTTTTGTGAGTGTCAAAGTCAATCTGTCTCTCAGCCAGCCCAGATGCGATGAAGTTAAGTTCCCAGAAAGTCCAACCCGTCAGCACAAAATGTAAAACACACTGCAGAGGCCAGAGGAGGCTGCCAATCATCTCCATGATTGCCTCGTTTGTTGAGAGCAGTTATTCTAATGTCTCAAAATTAATATGTTAATCATCTGTTGATGTGTGTGCACTGCATGAAGTACTGGTAATGAGGATCAGGCGCAGGTGTCTTGGGAGTATTTACCTAAAAAAAAAAAAAAAAAAAAGATGATGAGATGTTTTTGTAGGTGTTTCAGATGAGTGAAGGAGGAGATGGTGCCCCATGCTCCGGTTCTGAATGGTGAGATTGGGAGGGGGCAGAGTGAGCATTAAAAATAAATGTTCCCATCTGGACGGAAGAAGAGGAGAAGACAGGAGTATTTCCTTTCTTTTTTCAGGAGCTGATCAGACCAATTCCTTCATTTAGTATCAAATGAAATGCGCACAGTCCCAAACACTGAATTAAAAAGAAGATGACAGAAAGAGGGGGGAGAGAGGAGGAGAAAAACAGGGCTGCTGCAACCCATTAGCAAGTGTAATTTAGGCATTTCCTATTTTAGAGCTGAGGGAAAACCAGAGGGATGGTGACAGAGGGAGGCTACTGGAAGTGACAGAGAGAGATATGAGAGGGAATTAGAAGAAAAGCAATAATGAGAAGCAGAGGGACAGGAAGTTAGAGACAGCAGCGGGACAGAGGTGGTCATCAAGATCAGCAGAGGTGAGTTTTACTGAAGGCACCGGTGTATGAATGGAAAGGAGAATGGCAGCGACAAAGTGTCACACACACACACACATATTGATAAGAGAAGTAATTAATAGGTCAGGACAAATAAGAGAAGGAAGAAGAATGAAAGAAAAACAGCTGATCACATCCAGTCCAGGGTAAAAACCACACACACGTACAGTATCTCATCTGTATTTCCCCAGTTTGCAGTGACCCACTGAAAGGTTGCCAGACACAATGTTCTTGTGCTACACAGAATGAAATATTAACACCCATTTAAAGCGATAGTTCAACATTTTGGCAAACTGACCCATTGCCATAATCCCAATAGTTTTGGGAGTAGGTTCGTTACCTTTAATTGTCGGTGTAAGATGTTTTTAGAACGGCGGAGCAGAGCCGTGAGCTGCTCAGAGCTACACTATGGAGGCTAATGGGATTTCTTGGTTTCTTGGTTTGAGCAGCTCGCGACTCTGCTCTGCCGTTCTAAAAATAGCTTGCACTGACAATCAAAGGTAACTAACCTAATCCTAAAACTATTGGGATTACGGCAATGGGCCAATTTGCCAAAATGTTCTATCCCTTTAAAATGTAAGACTAAAGGGTTGCCACTTTATCTTCTTCCTTTATATTTCTAATGTTTCACCACATCATCTGCATTGGTAAAGTTCTCTGCAAAACTTTCCACCACTGTAGATGTTTAGATTCTTATCCATCACGCAATACCATCCTGGAGATGTCAAATCATTCTGCAGCAGTATGACAAGCTCAACGCAACACACAAGCAGTCAAGAGCACACCTCCAGGGACAAGAAGAACAAGGAGTCCTGCCGCAGATAACATGGCTCCCTCTGAGCCGTGATCTCATCATCATGGCGTCAGTCTGGGATTGCATCAAGAGAGAGATGAGCAGTGGCAAATTCCCAGATGCTTGGAACAACCTACCTGCAAAGTACCCTGAAAAACTGCACAAAGGCATTTAGAAGAGCTTTATCATTCTTGATACAACAGTTTTTGAAGTTAATTGATTAAAAAAAACATAGCAGGGGCATTATTTTTGGAATTGTCCTCACTTTTCAGCACCTTTTTTTCCTGAAACTTTTGCATAGTATTGCATAGGTGAAATAAGCAAGTAATGTCTGTTCAACCCACTGAGATATATGCATTTAAAGTGGTGTTAACTTGTTTGTGCAACAGGTTGAGGGCCTCTGTGTGTAGCACTGGTGAAAGCAAGTTGTGATTTGCCCATTGCCAAAGCAACACAACTGGAAAACAGTCTAGAAGATAAATAAACTTAAAATCTGACTTTGAACTAAAATTGAACCATCATTTTGATGCATGACTCTAAACTGCCCTCATGGTGGCCCGGGTGTACCCCTGCCCTATGTCAGCTGGGGTTGGCTCCAGCCTCCTCCTGCAACCCCACACATATACAGTATATACTGCAGCCAATGGATGGTAGTTGATGTATGTTAAAAGTTGTTTATTATCTTCACCAAGTTCGACATTATCATCAAAACCACTGTCACTCAGTCACCTCTAGTCACACAAGTCAAGTCCATCTCTACAAAAACACTCAGAGCTCTGGTCTAACTCCTGCTGCTGGATCCATAATGGATGAGGAGGAACGACACAGATCACTGGCTCCATATGAGTCTCAGGAACAAAAGGCAACCTTAATTGAGGGACCCAAGTGAAAGGACAAAAGAGCCGGTGGCGGATGAAAGAGGAGGCACATCCCCGGCAGACGGGGGTTGGGAGTACATGAGCATGTGTCGGTGGCGCTCGTTAATGGAAAACCGCTCTGCTGTCGTGACCTTATCAACAGGTTCAGATCACTTCACCCCACATCTCCACAAAAGAACAGAGATAAAAAAAAGAAAAGACAGACTGTGACGGCTTTTTTTCCTCCCCTTTGTCCTCTCTTCCCGCTTCTTAACTAGTATCATTAGTCACGGCCTTTGTCAAATCGATGTTCTGGTCTGGTGTTTCGCTGGCTCATAGAGCGGGGTCAGACCACGGCAGAGCGGAGCAAGATGTCTTTCCAAACTATTTAACAGTGTACATCTCATTTCCTTGCAGGCCATTACAGTAAATCTACATTAGGGAGGTCTGTCAGTGGCTGTCTGCCTCTCATTACACCACTCACATGTGGTGCAGGAGACTCGTGGGCACACAAATATATACATACGTCTGGGGCAGGTAATGAATAGTACAAAAGACCTTGTTCTACTTGAGCAGACATGTGTATAACACTGAGAGAGGAGTTGGTTTATTTTTTCTAGCTGATCCAGGAAAGAGAATGTATTAACATCAGGTGCTGCTGAGAGGAAACAACTAAATCAGCTGTGGTGTAATGTCATTGAAGAGTCCATACAAGAGTCTGGTGTTACTGGTGATGTGCTGCTGTGGTCACGACCGCTGTCCGTGGTGCTGAACCTGGAGCTGTGCTGCTGTGTTGAGGAATCTCATTCTCAGAGACCGGTCGATAGTTGACCTGACTGACCTGCTGCTAGTGCTACATTTGCCTCCTGCAAAGTTTTACCACACTGTAACTTGTTGTTGTCTCACCTCATCAGTCAAGTTAAAGGGATAGTAGCATTTTTTTAAAGTGGGGTTGTATGATCTACAAATAGCCCCTACAGTAAGTACTTTAATTGCAGTATGAAGACTCTCTGCACCCCTCCCATTAGCAATGCCAGCCCATAGCCCTGCCCAGAGATTTACAACATACAGTGTTGTGAACAGACCCAAAGAAACGGCCTATTTTCGTGGCCTAAAAGAGGTTTTACCTGAAAAAAATACACAGTTCCATTGGTCGCTATAATATAATTTTTTCCAGCCCTTCAAAGTGCAGGAAAAACACAGTTTTTATTTGGACCTAACCAACTCACGTATCCCTCCGCCCAGGGTTAGCGCCCGCTGATCAGCAGTTGATTAGGTCCAAATAAAAACTGCGTTTTTCTTGCACTTTGAGGGGCTGGAAAAAATTATATTATAGCGAACAATGGAACTGTGTATTTTTTTCAGGTAAAACCTCTAAAACCTCTAAAATGCTACTATCCCTTTAAGCCTTTTTGTTTTCTTCGCTGCGTCTTCAGTATCTACTGTAGATAACAACTTAATCTACAACAACAAAAACTTACCCAGAATTATGATCAGCTTTAACCTATGGCTGCTGCTGCTTCTGAGTCTACTGCAGCTGCAGAAACAGCTTTCAGCAGAGCACTGTGTCAGATCTATAGATCACATCTCTGTGCTGATTATTTTGTCTGTAAAACCCCTCGTCTTCCTAGACCGATGAGAAAAGGTGAATCTTTCACTGTGTAGCACTTGAACCTTGAAAGGGTTGTGTGTGCAGAATCCACAAAAAGCACTGATGTCGACAAATAACTCTGTGCCCAGGTTAAATCCTCATCAGATCCAGACAGTTTCTGCCAAGAGATTCTGCACAAATGATATCTTGACCCCGTCCCGTATGGTGTCTCGTCATATTGATTTACAATAGACAAGCTCCTTCTCCTGCAACATAAGGAAAACGAATGACGATTTATCTGTTATGGTTGAGCTTTCCTGACACTGGCATGTGATGGACCTGCTAAAAGCTGAAAGATGTATAGGATCAAGCCTCAGCCATCACAGCAACATGTGGTCTGGAAGTTGAGGAGTATTTATTGGCTATCTTCCCCCTCTAATACACCAATGTGCCCAAGAGTCCTCTTTCTGCCTTAAAGGGATAGTTCAACATTTTGGCAAATTGGCCCATTGCCATAATCGCTATAGTCATAGCAGTAGGTTCGTTACCTTTAATTGTCAGTGCAAGCTATTTTTAGAACAGCGGAGCAGAGCCGTGAGCTGCTCAGAGCTACGCTACGGAGGCTCATGGGATTTCTTGGTTTCCCTCATCAAACTCATCAAATACACAATCCAACAACAACAAAACGCTCTCGTGGACAAGACAAGTTACGAGACAGAGTGTTTTAGAGGCAAATTCAGAGACTGCTTGCCAAAAAACTGCCCCCCATGGGAACAGGCATCAGCGGTTTTGCATGAATTTACCTCAAAAACAACTCTGTCTCCCGTTATTATCTCTGCTCCGCCGTTCCAAAAATAGCTTGCACCAACAATTAAAGGTAACGAACCTACTGCTAAAACTATATGGATTATGGCAATGGGCCAATTTGCCAAAATGTTGAACTATCCCTTTAAGATAATCATGCAGGATGAAGAATTAAAACTAAACTAGGAAGTTATTCCCTGCAGAATTATGCCCCATGTCCTGACAGAGAAAACTGAACCTACAACTTGACACAAATCTAGGAAAAGCAAATCTTTTGATTTAATCACTCAAAAACTGCACATAAAGGAACGTGGAGGGAAAATGGAATTTAAAAAAAAACCTATGTAATCACAAAACAGCTTCCAAAAAGTGTTATGCATTTCCAAACAGCGCAGAGAACGACTGAAGTACCTGCATCTTTCTTTTTATCATACAGCTGCCATTCACAGTGAACCCCGGCGTGGAAGGAGGTGTTAACACCACCGCCTCACAACTTCAACAACTCCAACTTCCTGAGTTCCCAAACAAACATAACCAACTGCATATGTTATTTAATCAATACGAGAGCCAATTACGCAGGAGATGAGGGTGCCATTACACACTGAAGTTCAGACGTCGCTAATCACCCGAGGTGACGGCGAGTTTCAATCAGCGGCACCTGCTCCTCGCTCCTTGCTCTTGAAAACAACCGTGCCGTATTTGAATATGTTTTTGTAAACTCCTCCACTTCGCGCCTTTGCGACGCCGAGCTCCTTCACACACAACCACAAACGGGGGCTCAGCGCAACTGGAGCTAATAAGTCCTGACACCAGAAGTTGTCAAAGTTTATTAGGTGGCCTTTAATCACGCCAACTTTATCTGCAGACGTCCGAGCTTTGTCTTCGTCGAGCCTAATCAGCAGAGCCGAGCTGTGGAAAGCAGGTAGGAGGAAACAAAGCCTGAGAGCTGCTGAAACTGTGAAATGACCCCTCGCTGTTGTGTTTATCCCAGAGAGCCACATTAAGCTGATGTGAACAGATC
Source organism: Trachurus trachurus (assembly GCF_905171665.1). Lineage (NCBI taxonomy): Eukaryota > Metazoa > Chordata > Actinopteri > Carangiformes > Carangidae > Trachurus > Trachurus trachurus. The sequence goes on along the minus strand of NC_139913.1, from coordinate 18,988,773 downwards.
ACCTGTCTTGTCCCTGGCATATGCAAAACACAAACACACACACACACATACAGTCATTAACCTCCTGAGACCCGAGCTTTGTTCTGGTGTGCATTTTTTATTTCTCCTTGCTATCTGGGATAAGTAGGACCTAATAAGTACAATACCTAAAGTTTGTCTTTGTACAGGAAGTAGCTTTTGCAAAAAATGATGTCCTCATATGAGGACACTGGGACTATCTCAACATAAAAAAACTGTATTTGCTGTTTGGGACCAGAAGGGCCCAATTTGTGTAAATTCAAAATTTCAGCTTTCTACAATAAGTAGTTCTCTCAAAAATCAGTGTCCTCGTATGAGGACATCGGGTCGAAAAACAATGACTCCTACTGTATATAGAATACAGTGACATATGGAAGTTCAAAGGGGTTTTATTCTAAAATGCCACATCAGATTGGCCTCATTTTTTCTGAGTGTCATCCTGAGGTCAAGTACTATCAGTCTGAAGTGGAACGGTCAAGTAATAACAAGTAGTTTTTAAGAAATGTGAATCCTCCTGAGACCCTGCATCCTCATACGAGGACATTATTTTTGCCTCTTTGCACCATGATACTCTCATTTTTAAAAACTTATCTTACCTATTGACTTATTAACCACATTTAGGGACACTGCCTGTGCCATCTTGTGGTGATATCACAAAAAAAAAGACAACAACATGGTACTTTAATAACATAACATAGTCCCAACGTCCTCAAACGAGGACGTGACATTTATTGATGTCCTAGTCTGCTACTATTACTAAAATATGTCAAATTTTAATGCCATATGAAGACAGAGACATTGTTGTACATAAATACACTGGTTTCATTCATAAAATTTGGATTTAATTCTTATCTTGGTCTTTTATCTTCTGGGAACTGCCATAGAAGGCTCCGGCTGAAATTCCCGCCATTTTTTTCCCCCAAAGAAATTGGTGAAATTTGTGATATCACCACAAGTTGGTGCAGGCAGTGTCCCTAAATGTGGCTAATAGGTCAAAGTTTTTAAAAATGGAGTATCATGGTGCTAAGAGGCAAAAATGTAATGTCCTCGTATGAGGACGCAGGGTCTCAGGAGGTTAAGCAGCAAACCTCCAGGAAGTAGTCGGCAATGTCTCTGTTGTCAATACCCCCCCCCCCCCCCAACAAACATCCTGACACCTCTCTCCATATTCATATTTACACAACGAGGAAAACACGGAAGGAATAAAAAAAAACACAGCACTTCAGAGCCTTTTCTACACATGAAAGAGATGAGAGACGCAGCAAAACCACTCTAAGTGTACTTTTGTGTTACTGTTTTTTTTTTCTTTTTTCTGCGACTACATCCATTATTTTCTCTGTGATGACAGCTCAGTCACGGCATTAGCTGCTATAGCTGCTTTCATTGGCCGGTCAGAGGTCTTGGAGATGATCAAATATATATACAGTGTCTTATTTATATCTCCACATCCACACTGCATTAGCACTGATTATTAATGCAACAAGATTGAGGGAGAGAATAAACGTGAGAGAGAGAGGGAGGGACGGCGAACGGGGGAACAAAATGTAAAGGAGAGGGAATGCAATTGATTGAAGTGAGCAGCAGCATGAGAAAGAGATTGCACAAGGCCTGGTGCCAGCATTAAATATTTCAATCACAGATTGAGCTGCTACGAAAATGCTTTTGATCCGGGCTCCAAAGAACTTTTACAAAACAAGCATTTCTTTGAGTTGGCTGCAGCACAGTGGGATTCACCAAGGGATGAAGTCCAAAAAAAAATGCAGGAAGGGAAAAAAAAAAAAAAAAAAAACTTTTCTCACTAAGTGGATTCCCACCAAGTGAGTTATCTTCATTACGTTGTAGAAAGTTCGCTTTTCATCTTCCTCAGCAGTTTTGTTCTCATTCCAGGATAAAAGATGCCAAGGGTTTTGTATGTATATTGAGCGCTGGGAACATGTTAATTTTGAGGACTCAATTTAATCAGAGCAACAGAGTCTTCCAATTTAAGAAGGAGCAGGCAGGAGCGGGGGCATGTAGAGGAGAACACCATAATGAAGGGTTTGGTCTTCAATTCAGTCTGCTTTTCACATTAATGAACCTAAAGTGTCTACAGCTGATGTAGTATTAAACTGCGAAGGCCCCTGGAAACGATCAGCAACTCAAACAAGCTAAAACAAATGGCCAGAGACTTTTTCATTGCAGCACTTGACACAGTTAGTTTGCCTGTAGAGAGGAGCTCCTGTGGAAGTTACTTCATTGGAGCCACTGTGTCAGTGCCCCTGTAATGAGCCAATAAGCAACTACAGCCGGTAGTTTAGTTTAGATTATGGGCAATAATCTAATGTGTTTTCTTGCCAAGAGTTAGATGAGACGACTGATACCAGGGATGTTTTTGTTCAAAGAGGCAAAGGCTCATGAACTGACCATTAACCACTGGCCGACTAGATTAAAATGTAGCCTACCGTTTGGAATAGATGAGTGTCTGTAAATAAAACACGCACTGAGTGTTTATTTCTGACTGAGCACATTAGCATGGGAGTCTATGGGGATTGATTTCCATTTGGAGCCAGGCTTAAAGGGGAACTATGCAAGTCCAGTCACTTTTTTGTTGTTTTGCTAATCCTCCTCGCTGCATTTGTTTTCAATGGAGAAGGCAATAGTTTTATCTGTCACAAACAAGAGATTACGGGTTATGTGCCGTGGTGCTGCCGAGGCGAGAGCTGGACCAGGTCGGAGGTGCCCTTCTTGCAAAGTTGGATTTCTGCGAGGAGAAGCTAGGTGGAAGGCAGAGAGCCTCCATTCTCCCTGTAACAAGTCATTTAACCATCACAATTACTCCAAAGCTGTTTAATAAATTAATCATTTAAACGTAATAAAGGTAAAAAAAAAATTGCATAGTTCCTCTTTAAGTGGCCATTTTCACGCCCTGAGGTTGCCACTTGTTACATTTTCCCAAAATATCAAACTGGTATTCTTACAAATAATATATTTGATAATAACAATTTTTATCATTACTGTGTCACAACCATAGCTTTATAATGCAATTACATCTGAGAAGGGCTTGTTTGCATTTGTATACATGTAAATGTGATGATTAACAGATGATGCAAGATGAGATTGCTGAGTAAGACGTGTAAATTTGTTTCTGAATACTAGAGGAATATAGCTATGGACTCAGCTGAGATGCTAAAAAACAAACAGTATGGAATAAGTCTCAAAGGCTCCCGTCTGATCTCGACCAATATCACAATCAGATACAGGCCAAAACAGAAACATATATATTTACATCTCTATCACATTCATAGGCTTTGAGTACACTCAATGCTATATAATCTATTCAGATGCATGGACTGAATACAGCAGCTCAGATCAATCACACATCAGTGTTGACTGTCCAAAATCAACACACGGCTGTTTGCAAAAGATTTCTACAACGCAGCATTCACGGTTTGATCCTATATATCTGACATCCTCAGATTTCTTCCTGTGGGTGATATAGAACAGCAGATCTTTAATACATCTTGGGTGCATTTACACCTGGATTTTTATTCATTCTTTGGCTCACAAATTAAAATCTGATTACCCTTGACGCGTGTTAGTGTCAGAGGAGGACATAAATTACTTGTAAATGACTCAGCTCCTCCGTGTGCTGCTGCAGAATATGCCGCTTGGCAGACAAAACATTTCACCTCCTCATCAGTATTCAGAGTCAGATGTAGTAGAACAGGTTGGAAAGACAGGCGGAGCTCGTGTTTCACCCAACAAGGAGGAAAAAAGGAAATGAGAGAAAGTTTGGAAAAGGCCCTCGGGGAGCTCTTCTCATCCTCAGCACAGGAGGGTTTGTATTGGACAAATACAAAAGAGCCATCTGGAGTCAGGAGATGGGAAGGTAATCAGGGAGTGGTTCGGTAGAAACTGCACCGTCTCTCATCCTTCTCACTCCTTCTCTTCTCATTCCTTCACCTCCCCCAGAACCATAACATGTCAACACCAGTTTAATGCTGTTGAAACAAATTCTAATTTTTTAACCAAATGTGCTCTGCAAAGCCCAAAAAATCCATTTCACTTCGACACGGGGTAGATGCTTACGGGTTTAGATGGAAGATTTATTGAAACAGTTACAAAAAAAAAAAACTGCAGAGCATCAGTGTGTGTGACACTGACGAGTGGCGTAAAGTCGTGCAGTGAAATCTAAGCACCACGCAGAGAGAGCACCAGAGATGGTAATATCAAACCACAGCCATAAAATGTCTGACAAAAATGTGATGTGGTAACACACTGAATTTAAAATGCAGTCACATTGGAAATGAAATTCAGCTTTTTGTGTATGTGTGTGTGTGTGTGGCAAAATATCAGCTCTAATGACAGTGAGGCTATTGGACACATTTTCCATTTTTTGAAGAGAAGAAAAAATTAGTTTTGGGGCTTTTTGTGGAAAATAGTGTCACAGACTGACAAGTGAGGGCCAACATTTCTAAGACACGCACTACAGAGACAAGAACATCACACTGTGTAGCCTGCAAGTGTCGATGTAGGACGTTCCCCTCCTTTCAACACGTCAAAGCATCTGTTGGCTGGTTTAAATGAGCTGTCCTTTCTTGACATTGCACATTAGAGGAAGGGGATGTGAAGTTTATATTTTACTCCAAGCTACCGAATTACAACTATCTGGTCATTCTGGCACTTATCTTTTATTCCTCTCATTTGCCCGGTGTTGTTTTGTCTCACTCTGGAGGAAGCAGAGGGTTTAAGCTGCTGTTTCTCTGTCATGGCTCCAGATGTGGCGATGACAAATGAGAAGAGTCAAAACTCGCAGCAGAGAGTCGTCTTGTAACATCAGCACTCTGAGCGGTAGCAATAAATCTGATCACAATATGTGATGATATGTAGAGAGTTGTATAAATCAAATACAGAAATACAGGACTGAGGAGCAGCGAACAACGTGGGGCCACATCTGCTTGCGTGGCGAAGTGAAACTACAAACTTTTTCTTGTTGTTTCTTATCTCAACAGAAAAATAGTTAACTGGTAAATTGATAGATAGATAGATAGATAGATAGATAGATAGATAGATAGATAGATAGATAGATAGATAGATAGATAGATAGATAGATAGATAGATAGATAGATAGATAGATAGATAGATAGATAGATAGATAGATAGATAGATAGATAGATAGATAGATAGATAGATAGATAGATAGAAACAAAGACAGGGACAAGAACAAAAGGACAGGCGTGTTCCAGTACTTCTGCCTTCAATTCGCCCCAACACCACTCTACTCTTCCTTGCACATTTCTATCAATTATCAATCATAAATACATGAATAGAATAGAATAGAATAGAATAGAATAGAATAGAATGCCTTTATGCCATTAAGAGCAATTCTGATCAAACCACCTTCTGATTGGTGGACAAGCTCCTGAGCCACAGCCACCATCAAAATTAACAATGAAGCCTAATGTAAAAACTTCAATCTCAACTCCAATCATGACCAAAGACAAGTCAAAATCCAGCAAAGTGTTCACTGATTTCAGAGCAAAAGAAGAATCTGCACTTTAAGATTTTCAAGTTACAACTGTAGTAAAAAAAAATCCTCCTCTTCTACTTTCATCTCAATCTGTGCTGCTCAAACCGCTTTCTATACACCTGCTTCTCACTCACATTACTTTCACCAATCCACCAGCCTTTCACAAACACACACAAACAAACACACAAACACACACACACGTATATGCAGACCTAACCCCTCTCACCTGCACCTCTCCTCTTAAGCCTCCAGGTCTTTGAAGGAGCACAGAGCTCCCGGGCACATGAGAAGCAGGATTAAGTTGTTTATAGAGCAGGACTGTTATCACACAGCACATTAACAAGCTAAACACTTAACCACAAGTCAAACACACACACACACACACACACACACACACACACACACACACACACACACACACACATATACATAAAGAGCGAGGGGGGGTCTTTGAGGAAGAGGAACACAAGCAGCGACTCAGTACGAGGAGGTGGAGTTAGGGGTTGGGGGGTTGGGAGGTTGTAATGTGCTATGAGGAAGAGATAAGGAGATAGAGATTTGCTGGTTTGCTGGTGGCACTTATTCAGAAGAGAGTTGCCGCGGCTTCTCAAAGGCTCCATGGGGTTTGAAATGAAAAGGCTCCAGACGAGCGTGGATAGTTATCTGTGTAAGACTCTAAATATTCATATCCAAAATCCCAGCAGCGCGCCAAAGAAGAAAAATAAAACTCATAATCAAGTCGAGACATATCACTCAAAACAGATTACTCCGACGTGTTTGGAGAGTCAATCTGAAACCAGACGAGAAGAATCATTCTTTTGTGTCGTGCAGCATCCTCAGGTTCCTTAAAAGCCACTCCAAACTAAATTTATTGTTTTCATTATTACAGGAAACGCTGGTGTCTCGGAATAAATTTGAACGTCTTTCTCTGCGTGACTCTTGTTTTCTGCCATTTTCGTCGCAGTCACTCCGGTGCCAGCGACTCCCACATGCAGCTGCTCTGGTGCCAGTCATTTATCACGGCGCCGTGGCGTTGACCTTTGCGGTCCTTGTTGTGTCTGCTTGTTAATCTGCAGTGACCAAACAACAGTCTCCGGTCCACACTGAAGTAACTCAACTGCTGTTAAATAGATTGAAACGAAATTAAGTACAACTACCCACGGTGACAGGAGAGTGATGAGATGAATAATAACTCCAGTCATCCCCTGAGTTTTCAGCTCCAATCTTTTTTTTAATTTCTCTTTGTTTTATGATCGAACACCTGCAAAATTAAAGATGTTCCCATGAGCCTCAGCTGCACCAAGTCTTTGGTGCCAGTTGGCAAATGTCTGCATGAGGACATTAGCAGCTAAGCGTAAGTGAGACAGTGAACACACCTGCTTCACATTAGTATGTTAGTATCAAATAGTGCAATATAAAGTCATTACTTCATAATATGTCATCTTCTTTTACTGTTTTGCAGTTTTGGTGTCTGCCCTACTGCCAAGTACCGCCATCATTTCACTGATGAGAAAAACTTTAAACCGATTTATTACCTAATTATACGGCCCCGGCTGATTGATCGGCTGGCTGATTTAATTGGCTGATATGAGTGCTTCTCAGAGATATCAGTTTTCACTATCTGCACTGGCCAATAAGAACCACCATGAACATTTATTTCGTGCCCAGGTGAACCGCAAACTGCCTGGGTTTAATTTAGACAGAATGTCCTTGCATTGGTTGATCCACTAGAGAAAAAATAATGTTTACATTCATTGTGGTTCGTTTATTTGTAGGTTGCCTCAACACAATACTGTAGGTCTGATTACGGCTTGTGGGAAGAAAGTGTGTAATTATTTATTAGAGGCTTTTGTCCATTTTGTAGTTTTATTTACTTTACTTACATTTTCCAAGAATTTGCTGCAGTGCTACATTGCTACACAATATATTTAGTAGGGATGCACCAATGCATCGGCTGAACATCGGTATCGGCTGATATTCGCGTCATTGACTGCCATCAGCCATCAGAAAGGGGGGGGGGCTTGTGTGCACTTTCAATTTGTTAAAGTTTCTGGGCCGTTGCCAATGTTTAAAGTAGCTAACAGTTTGGCCGATTGTTAACGGCCCAGAACTTCACAATCGGTACATCACTAATATTTAGTTTTAAAGGTAGATTCTAGAAACAGCTGAAACATTTAAACTGGGCCCCTCCTCTCGGGCGGCGGGCCAAAACTTGGACGTTACCAGCAGCGGGAGCCTCGAGTGTTATGCTGCAACAAGTAGGAGGGCCGTTGTGGTGGGCTGGGAAGCGGGTGCAAGCGGCGAATGCTAGTCGCCACCGCTAGTGGAATTAACGCTAAGCTAGCGGGTATTAGCGATAGCGGAAAGCATCTCCCGCTAGCACTCACCAGCATCCGGGACAGCTAGCGGGGCTAGGAGCCCTCCTACTAGTGCTGCATGGAACTTCACCTGAGCTCTGTCATTGGCTGGAGAGAAAACACGACTCTCCACCCAGAGGCATCCCCGTGCACTACAAAACAAAAGACAAAAATACAGGCAGGGGGAGGGGGCTCTGTAGACACAGTCACCACCACACAGGACTAGTAGCCCATAAGTGATGATTAAGATGGATTTCATTTATAAATCTAGCGTTTATTTTTGAGCAAAAACCTCCAGACTCCTTAAAATGTTTGGCCTCCACTACATAATTGTCACAACTGTTTGACCCACAGATATATTTCACTGTGTAAGTATGAGAAATATTGGGTGATTAATTGGTGATCAGATTTCTGAACTCCCTGTCAGTATTGGCCTCAGTCAGCCTTTATATTGATTATTGCTTAAACATATAATACAGTAATATCATTTGAAAGACCTTCCCCAGGCTACGCAGTTTGCAATCAGTCAGATTACATGTCACATGTATGAGTAGGCTACATGCCCTGTATCACACAACAAAAGATAGATATTTCTTTTGACAGTCATTAAGTCATTAAGTTGATCAGGAGATGAGATGTGTCGTGGGTCACTGTCAAACTGACTGATCACTATTTTAGCTCCGTGATAATTAATGAGAGCAGCAGATCGTGATGAGGGAAAAAACACAGACACTCTGAGGAAGCGTGGAGACATTAGAACGAACATCTGCATCTGACGTTTAACTGTTTCTCCACCTAGAATCACAAAGTGTGGAGATAAAACAGAAATGAAACATTTAATGTAAAAGCGCGACTCCACTGCCGTCAGCTGTCTGAAGCAATAAACACCAAATAATCCTCTGCACTCAAACCAATTTATTCAGACTCTACCTCAGAAAATTGGGGCGACATCTGCTGCTGCTCATTCATGGTCCATCTCAAATTAAAAGGAGGATCGACAATTATCTGAGGCTGCCATTTCAAATTAAACATGTGAAGTTAAAATAACAAAATGATGCTTCTAATATAAGAAACATGTGAGCATCACATCACATCTCACTTACATCTTTAACTAGTCAACTTCATAATCACAACTATTTATACTATTTTAATCACTTACAGTGAAGTCATTTCCATTACAGTCTGTGTTAATTAGAGCTGACCGTATATTTTCATTATCATCATAATATGAACATGCACGATAAACACATCACAAAAGGTTGTCTAAAATGCAATGAGTAAGGAAAGGGTTAAATTAACATTCTGTTTAATTGATTGATCATTCATGTGCACTTTTTTCAATAAAAGTATGAATGTATGCTCAATATAGTATTATTCGATTAAAGCAGAAAAATCCAGGAACTGTGTCACTTGAATATATGCTTATTGGGGGCCCTCACTGCAGCTGACTGCAGTTCGATTCCCCTGGTGGCCCTTTGCTGCATGTCATGCCCCCTCTATCTGCCTTCCGATTTCCTGTCTCTCGCAACTGTCCTATCGATTAAAGACAAAAAGCCCCCCAAAAAGTACTTAAAGCCCCTGTACAGACTTTTTAGGGTCCGGGCAGCGCAGCTGCCAGGACACTATTGTATTCCTAGGAATTCTTCTTCTTCTTCTTTCTTTCTTTCTTTCTTTCTTTCTTTCTTTCTTTCTTTCTTTCTTTCTTTCTTTCTTTCTTTCTTTCTTCTTCCAAGGAAGTCATACTTCCCATGGGCGAAAACTCACCAAACTTCACAGAAACATCCGACCCCATGCCAGATTCACTCAACTCCAAGGACATGTGCCCCCCCCTCCTAGGGGGGGCACAATAAGCGTTTAAATTTAAAAACTTTAAAAATTCCTACCAAACCAACGGTAGATGCTACAGTGTTGAAACTTCACCACAATGTAGCCTCAATACTGCTGAAACTTTTGTCCACTTAAATTTATTACAAATTATGAAGTCCATCACTCTGTTTTTTTCAATAACTGTAAAACTTTTAAAATGTATCTCCTCCTACAATTTTTGCTCAATTGACACCAAACTTGCTACAGAGCATCTCCAGACTGTCCTCCACAAAACTTGTTTCTCGGATTTTTGATTAAGCAAAAATTGAGCCTACAGTGCATGAAAACGTTTGACTGTAAACGGTACTGTAAACATATACCATCAAATTCTTGCTAAATACATTTTCAAACTTCCTGAAAAAAAATGAGAATATTCTGGAGTCATGGTTGATGAAGTTTAGCAAATATCACAATTTTAATTCAAAAACTGAATTTTTGAGAACATTTTGAATTCTGCTCTCATGGGAACAACTGCAATCAATGTGAGTGTGGAATTTTTAAACATCACATTTTCTCTTATGAAGCAAAACACTTATCATTAAAAACAAATCACCAACATTTCCATGCTGTCAAGATGCAATTTATGTATTATCAGATTTTTGTTTAGATGACTGAATTTCTGACTTTTGACCATTTCATCACAACAGCTGCCCGGGCACTGGCTCACCTGAGTGGATAAATGAAGCTACACAGCAGGTCTCACTACCAGCCAATTAGCTCAGCGGGTTAGGAGCTGGTTCTTGGTGTCAGAGATTGTGAGTTCGAGACCCAACAAGGGTGATGATGACGATAACAGTTCAAAATGTCACATGTCCTCAAGCTGTTTTGCTGTCTAGATGCAATTTATGTATTAACAGATTTTTGTTTAGATAACAGAATTTCTGACTTTTTGACCATTTTTGAAATCTGCGTTCACAACAGCTGCCCGGGCACTGACTCACCTGAGTGGATAAATGAAGCTACACAGCAGGCCTCACTACCAGCCAATTAGCTCAGCGAGTTAGGAGCTGGTTCTTGGTGTCAGAGGCTGTGGGTTCGAGACCCAGCAAGGGTGATGATGATGATGATGTTGTCCTCAACACAAAACACAAGACAATTGTCCTAATGGTGCCATCACAGCAAGCCTCTAAATTAAAAAATCCAAATAGCTTGGACTGGACCATGTGCGAAGGCTCCTAACATCTTAGAGTCACAGTAGATGTTTTACAAATACATATCATTATTTTACCTCAAAAACTGATTTTTCTTTTTACTGTGGTTTCAAATCTGCCTACACGACAGTGAATGGCTTACTCAATTTGTGAAGCCACTGTTGCACTGCCACTTGTCAATTAGCTCAGTGCGATAGACAACGGTCTTTGGTTCTAGAGGTTTTGGGTTCAATCCTCAAATGATGCAAATTGAACATTATAAGGTCAACTGTCTTGTCTTCCTATTCTCCTGTTTGTTGCTCAGAATTGCCTAAATATGCCCAAAAGTAGCCCGGACCCGACCCATCGCTGCGCAGCAGCTATAATCATTTAGTGTTGATTTTGGCGGCCCCTGTGGACGAAAGCGGCGGAATGAAGACTGCATTTCCCACTGTCACAAAGACGTTTGTCTGGCCGGCGCATTTAGATTTGTTTTGGAAACGTCGGAAAGAAGACTTGTTTTTTTTTAGATAGATAGATAGATAGATAGATAGATGGATTTATTGTCTGCCCCAAAGGGTAGCAGAAATTTGTCTTTGACAGGGCTCATCACTTTACATAAGCAGCGTAATGTATCTATTCATATCGTTTCGTCAGTGGTCTGACCCGACCATACCTTCCAGAGGTATAGAATTAGACTACTTAGAAATAGCGTATCTTCACACTGATGGGCTCATTTGCTGTTACAGGTAACAGAGACACATCAGCAGAAACCAGAGACTTTTGCGTATCCAGTTAAAAGCTCCGTACAGGGGCTTTAAAAGAATGTATATATATATCGTATCGCATATCGTAAACGCAACATTGAACAGTGTCATCGCACATTTTGCTGATAATCCTGCAGTCTTGTGTTAATCAACAAGAACGAGGCCAGGCTGGGAAACAACAGGAACTGTGCTGTACATTCTCACAACGTTCACATCCCAAAGATACTGGCTTCAGCAGTATGAGAGGAAAACACTTGGAGGGGAAAGGACAACAGAGACAGATGCTCCAAACAATTTCATTATCACCTCTGTGTGTGGGACTCGGCGTAGGTCGGCCGTCGCAGAGCACCGATCGGCTCTGATTAATATCCCCTCTGTGAGCCGATGACATCACCGCTGCCGACGTGCGCTCGCGGGCCTCCACCTCCTACCCACAGTGCATTTCAACGACCACAAACAAGAGGAGGTGTGGAAGCTGCCGCGGGTGTCTGACAGGCAGCTGCTGTTGTAATTAAAAAACCGCCTCCTTTAAACAAGCGCACAGGCATCAAACTCTTAACTTTTGTGCTTCAAAACACACACTTGACCTCAAACTCTCCTTCTTTACTTTGTGAAACACGTGCCCGACTGTCGGCTCCACCACACACACACAAAAAAACATGTCAAAATAAAAGAACTGCAGACAGAACAAGAGGCAACTGTGTCGTTTCTCTGTCCCAGACATCTGCTCACCGCGAGCAGGAGTGTTCAGCTCCAACTCCGCTGGACAGCATGCTAAAGTAGGTCCGTGCCGTGTCGCCATCAGCACGGGCAGCCATGCGGCAAATGACCGGCTAGCCGCCACGGCCTTTTGCTAATACAGCACCAGTTCCTCACAGAGGCTGGGAGGCAGGGAGGCAAGCTGGGACCAGATGTAATCACTCCCAAGATAGAGGAGGAGAAGGAGGAGGAGGAGGAGGAGGAAAGAAGAGGCGATGTTAAAAAGAGAGACTGTGTGTGGATGTGTTTGAGACTGCTCATTTAGAGGTGGTTCGCAAAACACAAACACATCAGTCTCGCACACGAATATAAGAACTTGTGTGGCTGCAGGGAGGGGAGACGCAGATTGCAAAGACTTTGAGCACCAGGTACAGTAACAGCCTGGAGGCCTGTGTGTGTGTGTGTGTGTGTGTGTATCTGTAGAAGAGTGAACAAACGAGAGTGTGGATTCAAAAACATCCTACGGCAAGATAAGGATGTGAATCTCCAGATGCATCACCTGGAGCCCCCCCCATCCTCCCCACCCCATCATCCTCAGACTCATAGCAGCTCTCTCTCTACTTAATCCGGGCTCAGAGATGGACGCCTCGCTCCATTACAAAGCTTCAAGAGGATTGAACCGGCGCAAATATTAGAGGCGTCCTCCGAAAATGGAGTTGCTCTCAAGTTTTTGCTCACAATGCCTCAGTCGCCCCGGAGCTCGGAAATCGCTCTGCCCCCTCTGTAAGCTCTTCCCTGATCCTGTTTGAAGATGATTTTGATAGTTGAAACAAGTGAAGGATTTCGGCTTCCACACAGATTAACCTGCTCCAGCAAGTTGACGGCTTCTTTCCTCAACAGCCAAACAGCGGAGAGAGAACCGAACGCGGCGACGTTCAGGTTCTCGAATATGGAAATAAAATGACAATGAGTCAATGAGACAGCGGTGCAGTGAGTAGAGCAGGCGCCCCATTTCCTGTCTATCTCAACTATACTGTCAAATAAAGGCAAAAAAAGCCACACAAAAAAACTTTTTAAAAAAAGAAGCCAAAGTCTGTTTGGGGAACACACGCCCTGCTGGAGCGCGTTCCATCCTCGGCCGTGGTTTTCCATATTTATCCGTGGGAAAAGGGCGGACGTGATGACACTCAGCAGGCTCTGGCGTTGGGCGAGATGATTAAAATGTTCATTAACACCGATCCATCCAGGTTATGAAATCTGTTACACACCCCTGTAGCACCCACATGGAAACAGCCTGTGAGATGTGACACCACAGACACATAAATCCACACACACGCACATAAACACATATACATACACTCTATGCTTGGGCGGTGACCACCTGGTCCCACCTGCGACAAACAATAAGCAATGTCACCTCTCTCGTGCCAGGCAAATAAACAGTGTCTGTGGGATTAATTGTGGTATATACACACAAACAGACCACCCCAGCGCTGAATAAATGAAAGCCGCTCACACCTTGGTGCTGGTAAACACCCCCAATCTGTTGGATTAAGACCTGAGAGAAGGAACAATATGAGCTGCTGCCCGCCCCGGCCTCTTGTCGTTACCATCGGAGGCTGCGGCTGAAAGTGTGTGGGCACAATTAAGCTCAATTCACATAGAGAATTACTCATCCTTTGCTCTTTTACAGTCGGCCTGCTGGGATGTAAATAACTTTATAACATGAAGCACTTACACACCAGATACAACAGTTTCGTACCCCACCTACAGTCGCTAAAGCACAGTTTAATTTAGACGGCGTCCGTACACACCGAGTCTCACCTACACTCCCACCAAAGGGGACGGGGGACTCAGAAAGCCGATTAATACAAATACAGTATGGGAGGAAACGTGCGCACACATGCACATTTGCCGCCCGACAAAACACAAAGCTACACACACATTTGTTTAGTAATGACTCCCCTCTCGCCGCCGTGACCTGATTTCCTCACATAAGTTTAGTAATGAAAGTAGTAAGTAATGAAAACCAACCTCTATACTAACACCTACACACACACAGCCAGAAGTGGACAGTAGGGTACTTGAGCAATATACTTACTGTAAAGGGATAGTTCAACATTTTGGCAAATTGGCCCAAATTGGTCCTATCTTAGGAGTAGGTTTTGTTACCTTTATTTGTCAGTGCAAGCTATTTTTAGAACGGCGGAGCAGAGCCGTGAGCTGCTCAGAGCTACGCTACGGAGGCTAATGGGATTTCTTGGTTTCCCTCATCTGCCTCATCAAATACACAATACAACAACTCCAAAACGCTCTGGTGGACAAGTTGTGACCTGCACATTCACCACGTTATGAGATAATAACAGAACGTTACGAGACAGAGTTGTTTTCGAGGCAAATGCAGAGACTGCTTGCCAGAAAAACTGCACCGAACTGTAACGCGCATCAGTGGTTTTGCATGAATTTAGGTGTTATATTTCATTCTTTCTAAGATTATGACTTTTCTTCTACTACATTTAAAAGACAAATAGTGAACTTATGACTCCACTAAATTTCTGAAGTGAAGTATTGTCCCAGTCACGGCGACTGGGTAAAGATGAGAAAGAAGAGGCTTCACATTCATGTTTGAAATTCATCATTTGTTTTAAACTTTTACTGCGTTTAACGACGACTACAATTCTTCACTACCTACAGAAATTTGCCATCCAATGTTTGAAAACATGTTGAGCCTGAAATGTTTGTTTATATCCAGATAAACAGCTTGTAGATGTCTGTTGTTCTGTTCATTCATTGTGGTTTTTATGGCCATTATTCTACAGCTGCTTCTACAGTGACTCAGCACTTCAGTAATTCATTTCAGAGCCATTAGGTTCTGTAAATGTTGAGCAATTCAACAATGTGTCAACATCAAAAATGCATTTATGTGTACTTAGTATTTTTTAAATCACGACTCAATCAAACAGAACAACTTTAACTAGTATTGCAGTAACACCTGAGCAGGAGTATAAACTTATTCTGGAGCTGTGTACTTTCTCCAACTCCAACCAGAAAACAGGTTAAAAAAAAAAAGACCTACAGTACAGTCTCAAGTTTTTAATAACATGCAAACACAACTTGTGCATATTAATAAAAACACAAAAAGCACACACACACACATACTCATAGAGCTGACACATCACAGCTGGAAGCCTGCTGACCTCCCCGAGGCCCAACAAGGGCGAAGCGGAGCGCGCACGGGGACAATAAACGCAGATCTATGTGCGTAATGAATAAGTTACACACTCCTATTAGGCCGGGCAGCGGTGACAAATGCCTCTCATTCACTCACTGGGCCACTGGCTGTCGGCAGGAAGCAGGAGACACCAAGGCAAAGCGAGGGGAAGCTTATTGGGTTTTAAAAGGCCATGTAATCCATTTCCTTATTGGAGATGAATAAGCTGCTGTCTGCGCCGAGTTTATTTATGGACGAATTAAACACGTATGCAGTGACAGGCAAAAAGCAAAATGAATCAAAGCGCCGGTCTTTTCGTTGTTCGTGTCTAATCCTGGTGGGAGAAACACAGGAGATGAGAAAAAATAAGACAGGAAATATGGAATAAAAAATTCTTGAAGGTACAGAAACCAGACTGGACTGACAAAATAGCACATCTTTTTGAAAAACAGTTATTTCTGGCTGAAAGTAAAGATCAAATTTGTTCCATGGGAAACCCCTGAGGAGCCGGATCCATAAGGATCTGGAAAAAACAAACATAAGGTCATAAAGTTAAGTAAAAAAAAAAAAAAAAAAAAGAAGGATTTTGGGGGGAAGGGACTGGTTGAAACAAACAAAACCAATTTCTTCAGTCTTTTACATCTTGAGGTCACTCTTTCCCATTTGTGCTGTCCCAACAAAAACAGAGCATTAATGTGAGGCAGTAATGGCCTGCGTAGATAAAAAATGAGAGGAAATAGAAATATCACTAAGCTCTCGACAAGAAAATGGAAGAGGGGGAATTCCATCTCACCCGACTAACTGCCCTCTGACCTGTTATCGATCTCCTCCAGTGTCCTCGGCTTGCCCAGCCAGCACTTAACAGGTTAATAACTCCTGATCCCTATCCCGCTGCTGGCAGGCCAATCTTTTTTATATACAGCGCCGCGGGCCAATTTCAGCTGACCGCATGCAGCAATCAGCCAATCTCAGAGGGAGGAGGCCGGGCCCGTTTCCTCGGGGTTCAGTGACCGTTTCCTCCCGAAGGGAATCAATCCCCCAGGTGAAGCAGTCAGTCAAACACCGGCCGGCCATTAAAGCTCCCCGCTGGGGGAATGAAACGCCTCGAAACATTATCACCTGGAAGACAAAGAGCTTCCTCTGAGGCCGAGGCAGCGCAGGCAACTCTGAAGAAAATGAATGTTTTTTTTTATCTAGTCGATGTCCTTATTTCCAATCTATCATCGCACCAATTGACTTCAGACAACAGCAGCTCCATCACAATCCGCTCTCGTCTTAACCCGTGGTGTTTCTTTAGTTAATAGACATCCACACCTCAAGCACTTTCTCTCTCTCCCAGTGACCGAGAGCAGAGCTGCCTCCTTCACATCAGTACCGAGATAAGACTAAAATAAGAGCGTTAGGTAGTTTCAGCCCTAATAATCGTCTCTGACTTTGACTTGTACGGAGATTTTATGTCCTCGTCGTCTCTCCGCTGTGCCGTAAATCTTCCTCCAACACTTCTTTCCCCGTCTCTTCTGTACTGGAGGACGGCTGAGCTGAAATGAGACGACGGTGCTGCTGGCGTATCATTTAATGACGTTGTTAGTCCACATCTGATGCACCATAAAAACCGTGATATGTCACTCTGAGGAGTAAAGCTGATAAAGCTGATGTTTTTCCTCTTCGAGAGTGGATGTGCATTGAGATCCCACTGGGCTGCAGGACTTTACTAGAAAATAAGAGGCAGGTAGCTCCTCCACCTTTGAAAATAATTAAGCCTGATGGTATCAAACTTCAATCTTATATGGGGCATCAAAATAAGCCTCGACAGTCAATACCAAATCTAAACAGGCCAGACCTACACATACAGAACTGGACTTAACAATCTTCATCGCACCCTGTCATTTTTTGCACTCCAGAACACAAATTTGCACACCACCTTTCTACCTGATAATAACTTGTAAATATTAGTGTTAAAGCAGATATCAGTGGAATGTTTGGTAACGCTTTATATTAAGGTCCTTGTAATAAGCATTAGTTAATAGGTAATAAGGCCCTTATAAGTGATTACAAGATGCTTATTAACATTATTATGCATTTATAAGACTATATATGTATTAATAGACTCATTATAATATAGTTAATAGCAGACTATAAGAGATTTATAATAACTTATAATAAACTTAGTTAACTGTTTGTTGATGCTTATGAACATTAATAAAATCCTTATGAGTATCTTATAATTGTTCATAATAACATTACAAACACATATATTGACTCAACTAGCCCAATCATTATGTCTTTATTAATCTTAAGGTCTGTGTAATAAGCGTTAGTTAATAGGTAATAAGGCTCTTATAAGTGCTAACAAGTATTAGCCTAATAGTCTCATTATAATATAGTTAATAGCAGACTATAAGAGATTTATAATAACTTATAAGAAACTTGTTAACTGTTTGTTGATGCTTATAAGAACCTTTATTAATCTTTTTTTTTGTTTGATTTATTAACATTATACTTTATTGCTCATCTATTATAAGTTTACTTGTTTACAGTAAACTGTGCTTTTTGCAGGTACTGGATCTAAAGCGAGAACAACGTCCTATTAAGGCTGATAAATCTTTTATTATGCATTTGATTTTGGTTTTCAGAAAGGTGCGTCGGAGGAGAAGAGCAGACTTGTAGAGTTTCTTCTCACTTGAAACATTTTACCCTTTCGCTTTTATTTTGAAGGCAAACAGCAAAACCGGAAGTTCCGGTTTAAGCTAGCAGCTGATAGCTTAATGCCCATGTGTAAAATGGAGTTAGTTGCCCAACATTTCTGCCCCCGAGTAGAATTCAAACCCTTTCTGGGCCTCGAAAAGAAGCAGCTGACAAGAGGAAGCGTTGTGAGACGGAAGATGACTCTTCTGGTAAGTTTAACTGCTGCTAACTAGTTAGTACAAACTCAAACATGCATAGCTAACGTTAGCCGAAGCTAGTGTAGACCTAGCCGCCTCAAGACTGTTGCTGCCCTACGGAAGCGCTCCTCTGTTTATCAGTGAGAAAGTTTTTATATTAAAATTTAGTTTATTTTGTCTCCAGCTAGGCTTATATACAGTACATACAGTGTACATTGTCGAAATATATAGGCTAACTTCTCTCTTTCGTTGTGCACCGTCTGATATGTTCTTGACACTTTTCTGTACATGATAGCCTACTTACTGCTGTGAACATTCAGCACAGTCATTTGAGTTTGAGTTTAATGAAATGTGCTACATTAAGACTCTATTTAAAATGCTTGAAAATTCAACTGTAAAGTGTTATTGCAGGATATATCGAGACTTTTATTTTTATGTTTTTACATTAAAAAAATGTCAATGAAAACTCAGATGTAAATTTCCTCTATCCTCATTCTCTACCGACCCCTCCTCAGACTCCTCAAGCTCCTCAACCTCAGATGATGGCAAGAAGAAGTGGAAGAGGGAATTGCTTTTGATGCAAACAAGAGTGCAAAAGAGCAGCTGCGTTAAATGTTCAATGGAATTAAAAATTTAAAAAAATAAAAGTGTACTTTTTTTTCAAAGACCTGTTTTAGGTTATTTTTATACATTTTAAGTATAAAAATCATGTTGCACTTTGCAAAATTGCACTTTTTTGATTATGTTTTGTATAATATCCCTAAATGTTTTAAAGGTGCTTTCTACCTGTTTTAGGTGATTTAGATTTTTATACATTTTCAGTAAAATGTCTCTTTACTTGACAGCAATGAATAAAACAATGTTGGGCTTCACTGTTGAAACATTTGTATTACTATGCAATCTTTTCTTTACATTTCATCAACCTTGACCACATGTATTGTTCATTACAGATGTGGAAGTTGTGAAAATCATTGTTAACCATTAATGAATGCATTACAAAAGATTTGTTAGACTTAATAAGGCATTGTTCTCGCTTTAGATCCAGTACCTGCAAAAAGCATAGTTAACTGTTAACAAGTGCATAGTTAACTGATAATAAGGGCATAATAATGCACAATAAAAATATTTATCAGCCTTAATAAGACATTGTTCTCGCTTTAGATCCAGTACCTGCAAAAAGCATAGTTAACTGTTAACAAGTGCATAGTTAACTGATAATAAGGGCATAATAATGCACAATAAAAGATTTATAAGCCTTAATAAGACATTGTTCTCGCTTTAGATCCAGTACCTGCAAAAAGCATAGTTAACTGTTAACAAGTGCATTGTTAATTTATAATAGATGAGCAATAAAGTATATAATAATGTTAATAAATCAAACAAAAAAGATTAATAAAGGCATGACAAAGACATCATGGTTGGGCTACACTCAATGTGTTTGTAATGTTATTATGAACAATTATAAGATACTCATGAAGATTTTATTAATGTTCTTAAGCATCAACAAACAGTTATCAAGTTTCTTATAAGTTATTATAAATCTTTTATAGTCTGCTATTAACTATATTATAATGAGTCTATTAATACTTGTAAGCACTTATAAGAGCCTTATTACCTATTAACTAACGCTTATTACACATACCTTAGGATTAATAAAGGCATAACAAAGACATAATGATTGGGCTAGTTGAGTCAATATATGTGTTTGTAATGTTATTATGAACAATTATAAGATACTCATAAGGATTTTATTAATGTTCATAAGCATCAACAAACAGTTAACTAAGTTTATTATAAGTTATAATAAATCAATTATAGTCTGCTATTAACTATATTATAATGAGTCTATTAATACATATATAGTCTTATAAATGCATAATAATGTTAATAAGCATCTTGTAATCACTTATAAGAGCCTTATTACCTATTAACTAATGCTTATTACAAGGACCTTAATATAAAGCGTTACCGAATGTTTTTGTTAATATAAGTCCTAAATAGTCCTATTTTCCGTCAGCAATCACTTACATGAAGTATTTCAGCCTAAACACGAGTCTCTCCGTCACTCTGCTCTGCTGTAACCCGAGGAGAAAATTTTCCTTGTGGGATACAAGTGTTATCCAATGAGGAGAGAGAACGGCATGAAGGGCTGTGTGTGCAGCCAAGGGATGCGCGTGAATGTGGTGACGTAGCACGAGGACCAATTGATGCCTGACAAGGGCGGGGGCTGCTAACTCATGGTGCGTTCAAAGAAACTCGTACTTTGTGTTTTTCCTTCCTGTGAAGTCATACCAGTTCGATCTGGTACGAGTTCACGGGTCGGAAGTTACGAGTGGCCGTTATAGGGAACTTTCACAGACAACAGGATGGTAAAAACACGAGCTACGGGTTACCTGGAACGCTACCAAGTCGTAGTTGTGACTTGAAGCTGTAACTTACGGTTTCAAAAGCCTGCCTTGAACGCAGCATTAGCCGAAACGGCCGTGAAGCTGATATCTGCTTTAATAGTAGTGTCCTTTTTATATTTATATTTGTGTTTTATAGATTTTTTAAATATTTTATTTTATTTTTAAATAAATATGTTTTTCTAATCCAGTTTTTGCTCTGTTGTTTGTTGTAGCTGCTATGACAATTCAATTTCCCTCTGGAGATTTAATAAAGTTTTTCTGATTTGATTTGATCTGATCTGATCTGAAATACCTAAGGAGTGAAGAAGTGAATATTTGGCATCAGTGAACCAAGATATCAGATAACAAGAAAAAGCTAAAAAAAAAAAAAAAAAAAAAACTGGTATCAAAACAAGAATGGTTAAAAATTAAATTCAAAGTAGTGGAATCAGAACCAATAGGTTACTGAAAATCAATACACAACCCTAGGGTTCTCAGAGAAAGAGAGAAGAGAAGAAGAGAGACAGAAATACTGATAACTGGACAGGATGTGTTCACTGGACCAATCAGGTCCTAGAAACCAAAATCGGAAAAACTCAGGACCCAATTAGGAGATGATCCAAAAGATATTGTAATTGAGTCAGTTTCACGGGGTTGGGCAGTGTCCTATTGTATCGACACAGTCTGTGTGTGTGTGTGTGTCCGAGCGTACTCGCTCTCAGCAGCTCTGATCACACGCTGCGTCATAATCACTGTCACTGTTCTCTCTGGTTAGGTCTGCCTTGGTTGACTGGACTTTGGATGAGGTCTAATTATCCCTCAGTCTGTTTGGACTTGGTCCCTTTTCATACAGGATCTCCATGTTTTATGTATGAATGCGGAGTCCGGTTCAGATCAGGTCCCTGACAGAGCGAGCTGCAGAGCGAGCTGGGGCGACACGACGGAAATGATGATGGATTAAGAAATGTGTTTTGTGGGCGTCTGGCATGACAGAAATATTAAAACCAAAGCGCGCTGTGGACACTTTGTTTGAAGTTTACCTGCACAAATATAAAGAGGAGTGAAGGGGACTTACACAGATTATAGTAATTTAAAAACTCATTTGCTGCTCTTTCAAGGCCACTGATTCATGTTGGGGGGAAAAAAAAGAAGAAAAAAAAACTTAATACGTTTGCATAAACCTTCGAGGATCTTGGAGACCCACGGGAACTGTGGAAAACTGGGTTACTCCGCACGCTGCTCCGTGTCTTTCCCTGGAGATTTCTCTTCATCTGACTCTGCGTTACAGTAAACATGACTGTCACTGTTACACTACAAGTCCCTCTGGGTGCCACTAATGGCTTCTCTTAATGACACACACACACACACACACACACACACACACGTACGCGCACCTATCTGGAGCGTTCAGCCCACTTTGTAATGTAACGTTCATCTACTTCCTGCCTTCCGCTAAACAGACATATGCAGATTTTCCACGCGTGTTAGAGGGGCTCATGTGAAAAACACACAGGAACAGGAAACATGCTATTCTCTCATATGCAAGTATAAGTATAAGAGAGGGGAAATCCCCCCTCACCCCCCCCCCAAAGAAGCAGAGCGAGATGGCATCACACAGGAAACAATAATTATCACTCCTCTGAAACAGAGGGAAAGGAGAAGCATCTTTTGTGGCGTGTCAGTGGGGCTGACAGCGCCTGAGGAGCGTTTGAGAGATCACGTCTGCGGCGCTGTCATTAGACAGGAGAGGTTTCAGAGAGGCAGCGCACTGATGGTGGGGAGGCATGCTGACAGCACATGAAAAAGAGCCGCTTGTGTATCAATTCATCCTCGTCTTCTTCTTTTTTTTTTCCTTTTCCTCTTTCTTTCCGCAATTTTTGCTCCCCTCTAAACTGCTCACACATCATTCCTCCTCCTCCTATGCTCCCAACACACACACACACACACACACACACACACACACACACATACGCTCTCGCACGTAATACCAGCAGACTCTGGTATTCAACATCAAAGTATGATGGAACGAGGCACATCATTAGCAGGAGAAGACAGAGGCGAGGGAGGATGAAATCATTTAGACGCCGCTGTGGAGAGGGAATTACTACGCCTGTCGGGATGAGGGGAGCGGGAACGGAAGGAGAGGGAGAGACAGGGAGCAGGGGGAAGGGAGGGAGGGAGAAAAGGTACAAATGATGGAAAAGAGAAAAGTCAACATCGGTGAGAGAGATAATGAGCGGAGGTATAAAAAAAAAGAAAAAAAAAAAAGAAAACACATACAACATACAAAACAAAACCACACACAAGAGAAGTTGCCTGATAACAAACCACAACGTGTTTGTCAGGACCGTGGAGTTAAGCTGGGTGGTGGCTATTTCCTGATTACATGCATATTTTCATGAGTGAGGGAACCTTCTCGCTCCGATCATCAGTGTCAGTGGGCCAGGCGGCCAAGGTCGACGCTGCACACAGAAATTGAGGAACCAGAGACCGACATGATGCAACTGTGGGTCGGAGTTACACAGGTGTGTGTGTGTGTCTGGAGAACAGGCAGGGGGTTGTCAAGCCTCCTGACATCAGCTTTACCTGCTCTGAATAACTTTTACACACCGACAAGGTGCCCTCATGGTTTTCCCCATCAATGATTTGGATCCAATTGAAAGAAATTCAAAGCCCTTATAAAACATAAATTAACAGAAAAGTGCACCTGCTATTCCTGAATGATGATATGTTTGTATTATGTTTAAGTGCTTGTATGTACCAGTATGTATGTTTGTATGTTTGCTGTACCAGTGCAAACTCTTAGCCAGGTCTCCCTCGCAAAATAGATTTAATCTCAAGGGACAATCCTGGTAAAATAAAGGTTTTTAAAAAATGTATGTGTCTTGAAATGAAGCACCAAGTACATTTACACAACACATGTGAATTCCAGTTTTCACACAGCTTAGGTCCTTATAGTTTTGGCCACAATATGTATAATATCATAGAGATGTTGGGCACAAAGGAAACAATATGAGCAGCTTTTAAACAAAGACAAACTTATTCGCTCCGCAGAACAAAGCAGATGGTAAGACTGTTCTTCAAACTGTCTGTTAAAAACTTCCATCACAGCAGGGTTGTGCAACCATCAGCGAGAGTCAGTAAAATTTGGCATTATTCATCAAATAGGTTTCAGTAACTGTGAATCCCAGTGAGACTTCATGAAGTCAAAGTTACCAAGACTTTAAATGGAGTGACTGTTTCCTGTGCTTTGCTGCTGCTGCTGCTGCAGGATGCGGCCTCCTCGCTCGGCACAGAGGTGGAGAGCCTCTATGGCAAGAGGAGAAATGTGCCTCCTGGTAAAGTGTCTAATTTAAATCCTGCATCCTCTTGGCTAGCAGCGAGTGAACGGTAGCCGTGCCTACCAATGAGGGTTGGACTGACTGGTTGTTGTTCAGAGTCGGAGGCTGTGCGAGCCCCGCGGCTCCGTGCAAGGATGGAATATGTTGCTGACTAAGCTGACGTTGGCTGTTGACGGTCGGTAAATAGTTTTCTGACCACAGGCCGACTGCTGCTTAAATCACAACGTCTTGTTTTCTATTATAACAGAGTTTACGTGAGGCGCCCTGGAGGATCCCACTCAGGCTTCAGGCCCCACTGCTGCACCACGGTTCATGTCTACGCCTGTTGGCTACTACATGTTATACTCTCTCTCCATCAACTTGAGGTTGTTTAAAGGTTCTTGTGATGAAAATGAAACAATGTAATGAGTGATACAGCTATATGCTGATGCTGTTTTTTTCCTCCAGCTGACTTTATTGCCATTACAGCAATGTTAGTAAATAACCCAGAGAGCTCATAGACACATTCAACACACATGTATAACACCATCACAGGAGTAAGAGCAGAATATGAAAGTGAATATGTCACATTTATAGAACGTAATAATCCAAGTGTCATTACTCACATTACATTACAATGTGAGCAGTGTGTTTTGAGTTTTTAGATTTTTCCAACAAAAAAAACCTTTCCAACAGTGATGCTTTAAATTTGTCCACTTATACTCAGGTTTGAAGTTTCCTGATCTCAGTACTGGGGGAGGATTTGACTCATTCATTCACTCCTACATCACAGCATCACTGATCACAGACCAACATCCATCAACAAACCTGACCTTCCACACTTGCTGTTGTATGAATGGCTGATGATGAAAGCCTTTTTCTTATTCTTTTATCTGTTTATTGTTATATTTTCACACTTATTTTTTCTCACTCTTTGACAGACTTATTCTTTTTTATGACACTCCTCGGACTCCATACCCTGCTTGTCCTGCACTGTTGGACTGCACTGAAGTTGCCATGTTTATATAACGGCTACAATTGATGGCCGAAAATAATGACAGCCGGGGCTTTTAAAAAACTGGAATTTTCGTTTCACTTAATAAATAGATGACAATGCAATCACCGAAATCCATGCTTGTTTTTTATAAAAGCAATAACCATTGTGGTGCTTGATAAAAAGGGCTTATCTCATAGCAGCAAAATGTAACCATTTGTTCTAATGTCATTATAAAAAACTAAGGTGCCATTAACTAGATATTACAAAGTTCGACAAAACTCTTTACCTCTGTCTCACAAAAACATACACAAAAAACCTTCACAAACACATAAACCCTTGGGGGGCGTCACAGATAACAGCTCTCCCTTCTATCCCCCAAAATGCAATTAGCCATTATGTGGCCCTCCATAATCTGCCATGTTCATTTTATTTGCTTTGATACAGCCGGGGCTTATCTCGCCAGTCTTTAAACAGAGCACCGCTTGCATCCCCCCGGCAACAGGAAAGCAAAGTCAAAGTCATCAAACCTATCCAGAAAAACTAAAAAGAAAAGGATAAGTCTGAGGGAGACAGACAGAGGGGGGGGGCATCATACCACAGAGACGAAGGTTAGTCAGCCGAGCCCCTGAGAAATGCACCAGAACTGATCTGGGATGTGGAGGAAACTGATGACCTTATTTCTCTGTGTATACATCTATAAGCGTTTGTGTTTGCGAGCGGAATAGATGGACTGGGACACAGATATGAAATCTAATTTCAGGTCATAATGATGCAGAGAGAGTGTACGGGAGTGCAAGCGTGTGTGTGTGTGTGAGTGTTTTACCGTCATTGCCCTCGCTCCCCTCTCTCTTCAGCATCTGCACCGCCCCCACATACTTCTTCAACTGGACCTTCAGGACCTCATTCTCCCTGCACAAACACACACATACACACACAGTTTACAACCAGGGTTGAACAGAAATACAAAAGGTTACAACCACAATACATTGTAGACAAGCAATTTAGACCTTTTCATGTGAACTATCTCTACTGTTGTTCGTAGCAGACAAAATAATCATCTGCTGTCTGGGGTTGGTCACAGTGAAGATGCTACCGACGAGCGTAATGTGACAAAGGGTACATCCAACATCTCCGAGAGCTGCGACACACCAGTGATAGGAAGTTGTTTACTCTGGTTCATGACAGCAGGGTGGTGAAGGGAGACAGTGTGAAACTTGTTGTTGTGACACAACTGTCACCTGAGGAGCGATGAAAATAAGAAGCTGAAATCTAATCCAGGTGGTCAGGCTGAGGTGTATTTACAGAGATGTGACTGGTCCCATGATCTAAGAGCCAAGTCAGAGTCAGACCAGTAAGAGACGGGTCAGAGGCCTGACTTTACGCTGGATATTTACACCGGACAGACTTTCAAGTGGAAATAAGGAGAGATGATGAAATCCAGCTGTGTAAATGGATTGAAGCGAACAGCATATAGAGGAGCCGCAAAAACTGATGATTATCTTCTCAATGTGGATCCAAACAATGAGTAAAGAGGTGGCAGGCAGTCTGGGTCTGTATATTAAAGGGATAGTTCAATATTTTAGTAAATTTGCCTATTGCCATAATCTGTATAGTCATAGGAGGTAGGTTCAGGGGACCTGTACCATTCACCTCCATTGTGTTCGCTGAGCAGCTCGTGTCTCTGCCCCGCGGATCTCAATACAACATGCAGCGATAATTAAAGGTAATGAACCTACTCCTATGACTACGTATATGGATTATGGTAATAGGTGAATTTGCAAAAATGTTGAAGTATCCCTTTAAGATACACAGAGAGGGGCAATCAAATCCACACACTTCTTCCAGATGTCACAAAAAACATTATATGGACCCTTGGCTCTTTTCTTGTGTTGTGCTCATAACACTGTACTTGCAACCTTGTCATTTGAGACTCACAAAAATGTGATTCAGGGTGTATTTTATTGATTTTATGGGCTTTTTATTTATTTTACCTGTGAGGTCTATGTGAGAAGTATGTATACGGACTGTCTAGAGCACTGTTGAATGATTTGTTGTTGTTTTGTTGTTGTGGTTATGTTAAAGCAGAAGTAAGCGGAATATTTGTGTTAATATAAGTCTTAAATAGTTAAATCTTCCGACAGCAATCACCTATATAGAGTGTTTGGTCTGAAACACGGGTCTGTTAGTCACTCAGCTCTGCTGTAAGCCGAGGAGAAAACTTTCCTTGTATCCTACAACCTTTATCCAATGAGGAGAGAGAACGGCATAAAGGGGCGGTCCTCTGTGTGTGTGCAGCCAAGGGATGCGCGTGAATGTGGTGGCGTAGGGACGAAGGCGGGGACTGCTAACTCCATAGGCTGACAGAAAGTTTGCCAAAACGACCGGATCGCTTACTTCTGCTTTAATGTAAAAAAAAAAAAAAAAAAAAAAGGAAAAAGCTCAATAACCATATTTGAGAAAAATAAAGTAACAGCTGTGCAGTGAAGTTATAAATGCAACTATAAATGTAGCCATGCAAATGTCTCACAGCAAACCCTATGCATGTTCGCCTACATGCAGCCTGGAAATGAACAGTATATTTCCAGCTTCTGTCCAAATCTGATACTGATGGTCGGGGGCGAGCGAAGATTTTTAAACATGTGAATACTAATACTGGCTCCAATGTGAGTACAGCTACAGCATATGGCAGACAGACCTGTGCATGTGCACTGTTGGGTTCTTTTTGGGGCGGCTCTTCCTCTTTCCAGTTACGCACCGCAGTTCACATAAAGTGAGTTCTCAGTGCGACAGCGTGCAGTGATATTTTCAACAACAGTGTACTTCCAGCAGTTTGGGAAAGGCCTGTTTCAAACTGATGGACCCGTCTACAAAGCAAGTTCCAGGGAGAAGTAGTTTGCTAGAGGCTGTCGCTGTCTATGAAGATTCAAACTGACATGAAAAAGAAATGGTTTCCTTAAGTTTAAAGCAGAGCAGTGACTCCAGGCTCTAAAGCGCTGTGGAAAGTCTTCATGTCAGCGTCAAAGCTGTTGTTAAAGTGTATTAATAACACCCATGATTTTGGTATGAAAAGTTTGCCTTTAGGTGCAATGTTGAAGGGTGAACATTAAAATTTAATTTAGCATCAGGGCAAATGTTTGACATGACGACTCATTACTGCAGTGTTTTGACATATAAGACAACTGCAGTTAGTCTGTAGAAACAAAGGGGAATCATCTGCATAAATGAATATCAGAAAAAGTGAAAGACAAGGAAACACTGAGTAAATACTAACAGCACAACACACAAACAAATTCAAAACTGTAATTACGTGGAAAACCAACATAAATGGATGATTTAATCTGTTGCATAAGGCTCAAAGGGAGTCCACAAGGAGCTTCATGTATGCAGATTATCCAAGAGTTTAACATGAAGAAGCACCTTTTGCTCAGACCTCTGAGCCAAACTGGATTTCAGTACTCAGACTATGTGTTTATATAAAACCCAGCCACAGCAGAAAAGGAGTCTGGGTAGAGGAGGGAGGACGATGTAAGGTGTAAATGGGGTCAAAGTTACAGCCTTGTTCAGCTACAATCACGCATTAGTAAGTCTCAGGGTGTTGGTATATGTGAGGGTGCATGTTGGACTGTGGTTAAGGATTCAGACACAAAGATACGGTGATAAAGGTAAAAAAAAGAGTGAGAGACCGAGGCAGCCGCCTTACAAGCCGCAACCGGTTGAACATCATCGACTTTGGGGAGGAAATCAATCAGAGTTGGAGTGTGGCTTTATGCCCTTGGCAGTTAAATTTAACAGCCTTTGTCTTGCTCCACCGCCGGCCCCCAACCTTTCCTTCTCCATAGGTGATTTTTTGGTGCTCTGCTTATCAGCCCTCATTCTCCACCAACAAAAGGGGCGCCTGCCGGGAGACCTCCTGAATCCACACGATGAGCTCTCCGAGGAGCCGTCCACATCGTTGTTATCAGAACCACCCGGGGCCCAGACGCCGTTCCAGCCTGATTAAATTATAGCTAATGCACACCACTTGGTTTAAGTGTGTGTGTGTGTGTGTGTGTGCATGTGTGTGTTTGTGGAGGAGCTCAGGGGAAATAGATATTCAGAAACCACCTCATTTTTACAGACAACGAATATTGTAGCAGCAGGTAGATTATAGCAATTGACAAAACTGTGAGTCAACTGGCCTTGGTACAGTACGTGAGACTCAGGTTAAAATGTTCTTTTCGCAAATGTAGAGCTTTTACTTGTTACCTCCACCAAGCAGGTCATGTTTTCATCCATATTTGGTTGTTTATCAGCAGGATTAAGCAAAAAAGTCTTGAAGCAATTTGGACTCGACTTTGAGTGGTGGGTGGGGTCCAAGGAAGGATGTATTACTAATGCCGATCCAGATAAGAGACCTTCGTTAGTTGCTGAGGAAATAACATATGAATCTTTGTGTCACAACACTCACAGTACTGAGATTGATGCCTTTCTACACATCGGAGGGGAGACACAGATAATAATCTGGACCTGCCAGACTGTTTGGCCTTGTTGGAGGTACACGCTCTGCTGAGTGCCTTTCTAGTTAATACTTTAATCACTTCAGCTATTTTCTCTTGTTTGCTCCTTTCAGCCTCAGACAAACAGAGGTGCCACTGTGTCATCAGTTCACAATACCTTGAAATGTTTACCATCTTTGTAGACATCATTTAAGATGCACTAGTCAATATTTTCATATGACGCACATAAGAATTATTGTGATATAAGTATTGTGAAAGGGGGTCGCTCCTTGATTATAACCCAACCGTGCTATTACCTCCAGCTCTGTGAAGCTCATTGTGTTGGTTTTGTGGTCTACAAATTCTGCTAATATTAACCATATGCATTATCAGGCTGGAAGTAGCCATTCGATCATGAGTAAATTGAGGCCTAAAGGGTTGTTTATTCAGTAAGGCTGTGATATTCAAAGATTACAATGTCTGGTATTAAAGGGTCAAAGTGTACCTGGAAATCAATCACCACCACCACCACCTGCCTGGACTGTTGGGTCAGGTTGGGTCAATGGATTCATGTGGTTGACATCTAATTCTGACCCTGTCACCTGCACACCTAAGCAGAAATCCAGATTCATCAGACCGGCCGCCATTTTTTTCATTCTTCAACAGACCATTGTTGGTGACTGTGCTGACTGCAGCCTCATCTTCTCATGGCTGAGTCTGGAATTATCACTTTTTGAAGACTCTTTAACATATATTTGGGTGTTTGTCTTGCCTTCCGGCCCCCAAAATGTGAGAATTTCAGGCTCCCTAGGTTGAAATCCAAGTGGTTTTACAAGCTGTTCCCTCAGTTCTATTCCAGTGATGTAACTACTAGGTTTCGAATTTGCATAATATCACCTACCTGGGACCGGTAGAAGGGGTGGGGCAGGGCAAGCAGTGGTTCATTTGCATTTAAAGGGACAGGCACTGAAACCAGCCGTTCTGAACAGGGCTGTTTTGAAAGTATGAAAAGAGCTGTGGGTATTTTGACCAAAGCATGTCACAGATATGTTTTTAAGACACCTGGGAACTATTTTAATTTGTGGAAAGGGGGCATAATATGTCTCCTTTAAGGTTCAATATCTTGTTCATTCTCTGATGTTTTTTTTCTCAGCCACAAACCAGCCAAGAATAGATCATTCATTGAGATGTCCAGGAATCCATTTGCAAATCCATGCTAATGCTTCTCCATAAACAATGTTTTTTTTGCCCATATCGGTATATAAGATGTAGTCATTTCAGCCTGTAGATGTGCTCCATCAGTCTGGGTTTTTATGATGCCTACAATCCATTACGTACCTCGGTCATTTCAATAATAACAACTCACCACAAGTTGAGTTGCTGCCAATAGCTACTGAGTTATTCAGGAACACGGCTGTTTTTCAGCCTCCTTTGTTCAGAGAATCATTTAATCACAGCTAATTTTTCATTTCTGTAAATAAATTATTGTCTGAACAAACAATACTTAAGTGTTAGTCCACCCGTGAATCAAAACATTTCGCTGAATCACTGATCACCCTTATCCAACTGAAATGTTTTCTGCAAATGTGATGTGGTCTCTCTTAAAACCATCTGAAAACACTGGCTGAACTAAAAAACAAAGGGAATGTCTAAACAGATAAAAT
The DNA here is from genome assembly GCF_905171665.1 of Trachurus trachurus. Taxonomy (NCBI): domain Eukaryota; kingdom Metazoa; phylum Chordata; class Actinopteri; order Carangiformes; family Carangidae; genus Trachurus; species Trachurus trachurus. The sequence continues at coordinate 18,957,491 of NC_139913.1, read as the reverse complement.
TACACCACTGTGTCAACCTCGGCCTTACTCACAGCTAAAAGAGTATGACTGCTACTCAGACATTTACTATCAGCAAAGTAATAAATCAATTTTTAAGAAGAGATGTAACAACAAAATCCTGACACAGATGTACACCTACATTACAACATGAGCGGCCACAAGGGAAATTATACACTGATATCAGGTAACGTTACAGGAACCATGTAAATAAGTGCCCTGAAGGTTTTGAGCGAACACCACTCTTACAACAGGCTGAGCTGCACAGTATATTTTCCAATCCAATTTCAGTGCAGACTGATAAAACACAACTCTGAGGCGTGTAATACATCCTCTGTGTCCTGACTGAATTGAAGCTGCTTCCCTCAGGTCATACAGCAGCTTTAGCCAACATATGTTAAATCAAAAGCAGAATTTCCCTCTCGTGCAATGAACCTGCTCAGCACTGACGGGAAACCTCTCAATAACCTGCCTCAACATCTCCTCAACAATCAATCTTCTTAGTTTATGTTTCCACTCACAGAGCAGGATTCATCTCATCTCATCAAGGCCCAAAGAAATTTGCTGTTACTCTTGATGCATGACATTTCACCCTCTTAATTTGATGCTTCCCTATAGGGCTGCAGCTAAAGGCACTTGGATCATCTGCAATTATGTACTTTTTTTGTTTCGTTTTGTTATTTTTTTTTCTTTTTTATTGATCAAATCATTGTTTTAATTAATAAAATGTCAGGAAGTAGTGAAAATGCCCAATGAAATTTCACAGAGATCAAGGCAACAGACCAAGAAAAATTAAACACATTAAAAGACAAAAAGACAAGCAAACCACCATGATTTTTTTTGCTTTAAAAATGTTGTTTTAAATGACTGAAAATCTAATTATTAAAATTGCTGATGCCATTTTGTGTCAGTCGACTAAATGATAAACCGCCTGTGTCCCTAACTTGCAAACAAACCTAACAAATGAGGCCTTCATTCTTGTGAGCCCTTGCCCTTGCTTTGACAGTTCAGTCAGTCATCTTCTCTTCCATCTCTTTTTTGTCATTTCAACAGCTTTAGAAGTCTGAAGATGTAAACTGTGGCAGCTCTTTGAGGCAGCCCTTCACCAAACCAAATTGTTATACATCCTCTGGGAACCATGACTGTTTATGTCCTAAATTTTCTTCAAATTCATCTGGTAGACGTTGAGATATTTCACAGGACAAAGTGGAAGTTTTTGACATTCTGGTCTCACTATATCACCAAAGTCATGAGGGGTTCATTCATCCTCTGGGGATCATGAAAATCTGTATGATGATAAAGTCGGGGATCTACTAGAATGGATAAAAAATCGTGTTACCCAGGAAAAATAAATAAAAAAAATTTGGGAAGAAATACTGCTTTTATATTGCCTATTATATGCCCTGCTTTCTAGACCTGGATACTAGTGAGTGAACTATGTTGCAGACTTCCATGTATTGTGTCGGCTTAAATACTAAGTAAGGTTGTTATTCTAGATTAGTGGGCTCTGGGAGGTCTGTCATTACAAATTCAGTTTAGTGAACCCACATTATTCAGGTGAGCCACTGATACTACACAAAGCTAAACTACAAACCACCCAGGAGGCTACAACACGGCACATTTTCTCAACCCCACAAATTGTACTAAGAAACTGCAGCTTTGTCTCTGTTGTCGATGCTTTCCAATTGAGAGCGATCCATTAAGTTGTTTGATGCTTCGCTTGGAGTGAATGTTGGATCACTGCAAATGTGGAGTGTTTGAAACTCATCTGAAGCTCTAAGTGCCTCCTCTGCCTCCGGGGACTGTAAAGTTTTAAATGAGTGTGTCGGAAGCAAAGTGCTTTTCGGCATCTCTCCGTTGGAACGACTGCATCCTCTGTCCAGCTGACGTGGGACCAGCCACAAACTGCTCTCTCATTAAGGACGGGAGTGTGACCCAGAAATATTGGGAGACTGAATGTGTGCTCAGAGGATAAGCCTATTAGCTGTGTTGATTAATAAAACTGTTGAAGTCATCTCATCTTCTTCTTCCATGTGAGAGGCCAGCGAGAAAGACAAACAGCGATTGCGCATAAGAAGATTCATAAACGAGTCGGTGGCTGCTTCTATGAACAAAGGAAGAATAAGTGAGACAGAGAACGACTGTGTGATCTGAGTGCGACTAATTCATACTGTTGTGTTTGCAAATGAAGATGGAAAAAGTGCACCAAACTGTGTGTTACAGAGATAAAGAAATGGTAAATATTTTGTGTGAAAGAGGGGAAGTCAGTAATGACAGTAAAGTTCGAGTGTGCTTTGTATAAAGCAAATACTGTGACAGACTATTAGAGAGAGAGGAGGGAGGATGCGTCTTATCTTCTCTGGAAAAAGAACAAAAAAAAAAAGTATCTCCAGAGGAAATCTTAAACTACACACAGTAATTTCTTAAGTTGAGTTGAAGCCCTGGGGTGATTTTCATGTTTCTCTTTCTCTCTCTTGTATCCTCCCCTCACCCGTTCTTTTATCATCACCATGCTTTGCAGACGACTTAATGTGCAATAAACACAGCTAAATTGTCTGTTCTTCAGGTACGATCTGGTTTTGTTTGGAAGTAGTAAATGAGAAGTACAAAGACGCCCTCGGAGACAGACGGCTCCGTCGCTGGGCAAAACTCCTGAGTGCAATTTACCGCTCAGTCTCTCAGAAAATACATTATAAGCAGACACTCTTGTGTCACACTTCCAAAAGGCCCAGAGCTGTATAAACTCATACACACTCACATATGTACAGTATAGTATATATATCCACTCTCAAGCACAACAAGGCCAGGCTAGGGTGCGGGGCTGGATTGTTAAAACCTCAGCATTGAAGGGAAAAGGCCCCCCCTGGGCAGAGTGACATAACTGACTTCCCACAGACAGGAAAACAGCGAGCCTAAACACTCCCAACAAGTAAACTAGGCAAACTTCACAGTCACTCTCGCTGCCACTTCTTAGATCAGCCACACCAGACTGGCTGCCTGGAGAAAAGACTGCAGCGCTGCCAGCTAAGAAAAAGGCATCTGCTCTCATTTCTTTTGTGTGTGTGTGTGTGTGTGTGTGTGTGCGTGCGTTGCGAGTGTGAGTATGTGTCCGCCTGTCCAACCACCCCCTCTCCCTGTGACGAGGTACCACTTCCTGGCCCGAGCCCACTCGACTGGCTGCCTTCCCATCTCCCTACTGCGAGGGGCCTGCTTTCTGCTCTGCCAAGTGACGTCTAAAAAGGGGGACAAGAAATGGTTGTGGGGAAAGTTTGCTGTGTGTGTGTGTGTGTGTGTCTCATCTGCGGCCCTTGAGAGACTAAGTTTGAGGGTTAGACATTCAGAGCAAGACTACTTTAGACATCTATATTTAAAGCAACACTGTTTTAATGGCTCTATTTCTGTTATCATTAACGGCGACAGTGAAGATGTGAGGCCAGATATCGTGCGTGGGTTTGCTCATCATATTGAAACAAACTTAAAAAAGGAAATTGTTCAATTTAATTGCGATATTTCTGACTATCACACTGCTAATTGAAGCCGTCCTGTGGAGTTTTTCAGGGAAATGAAGTGACATTAACACCCAGTGTTGCAAAACAGATTTGTAAATCCAGTGGTGTTTATGTTCATATTAATTAGATCAGTGGTTGGCAAACATTTTCACATCAAGGACGCAAATTAAACCACAGACCTCGATCTGCTAAGAGTTTTTCTTTTAGAGACTTCATTACACAAGCCGTTTACAAACAAAATAGCCATATAATTTCTCATTGTGTTACTCACATGCTTACCTACTTTGTACATTGTGTTATGGATGGAATTATGATGATAATCCATTTTGTCCGGGAACCCCCAGGAACTCCCGCAAGGACCCCTGGGGGCCCACTGTGAGAAACCACTGACCTAGATAACACAGTGCTCCTTCTATCACCACCAACTGTTGTCAGTGAAACAGAGACTATTGGCATCAAAGTCTCATGTGTCACATGTATTTGTATCGACCACAACCATGTGACTTTGTTCACACTGATTTCCTATCAATCAAAGTTCCAATTTATCATTAAACAAAGTGTGTTCACTTCAAAATTCATCAGAAAAATGTATTTCAACACAAAAATATTGCAGCTACCTGGTGTTAAGGTGTTCCTAAAACAATAATTTGGGAAGTCAAAGTTTAGCTCCCGATTTAACACTTAGTGATTAATAGATTAGATTAGATTAGATTAATTTAGGGGTGGGGGAAAAATTCAATACAGCACAGTATTGCGATATTTTGCATGGCAATATTGAAACTACATACGGACGCCAAGTATCGATCTGAACAGACTAAGAAGTTTATCTTTCTTTATCTTGTTTATGTTAACAAAGTTTTCATTTGATGACATTATTTACAGTGGAAAAACTACTATATATATCACATTGCAATATTTTTAATTTCCATTAATATTGTACCGAGACACAAGTATCGTGATAATATCGTATCGCAGGGCCTCTGATGATTCCCACCCCTCATTATTATTATACTTAACAATTAGCTATTACACACAGTCTATGAGTGAAGGGGGAATAACATAGACATAATGCAGCACCACAAATTGAATCCTCCAAAAACTGACCTGAAACAACACAAACACTGAGCATCATAACCTTCATGTGAGGAGGTTTTACAGTGCGACTGCTGTTGCTGCCTAACTAAACCCACTCAGTTGCCACTGGGTCTAACTGTATATGCGTAACCAGACAAGAGGATTGCTGCATGTGCGCCTGGATTTTCGACAGTCCGGGAAGAAGCCGGGAGCGAGGACGTGGGCTGTGGGCTACGTGTCAATGTGTGCGAGTAAGGGTCTTACATTTTCATGTTATATTTGGATGGATGTGTGAGTAAGCCCACTCCCCTCTGCTGGAGTCGACGTCAGCCGAAAATCTATCTATGGCGACTCGCTCATCCTCTGCCACCCCCATAGACAGGCTCAAGACACACACACACACGCACGCACACAAACAATTGCCACTTTTGTGGGTCTGGCTGCCGCTATATGAGTTGTAATAACTAGGAGAGGAAGTAAAACACACAGCTGACTGGCAGCATCATCCATCTGGAGCCGTTAGTGCAGATTAAACCAGCAGAGGAGCCCAGTTAGTTGTTGGTCAATGAGAGAGCCAACAGTCCTTCCAACTGCTAAGATAATGGCGCTGAGTGTCAGGCTTTCTGGCTCCCAGCTTCCTCCTAGTGTGAGATAATCACAAAGAATTGTGGGATACATAGCAACTGTTGCCAGTAGCTTCTTTCCCTGAATGATGCTGACAGCTTTCAACCCTCATTCAGTGGCTACTAGCTGCTCCTCCAGTGGTATTTATAGCCGCGATTGATCGAGGCAGATTTGGCTGAGGAGGAAAAGCAGCACTTGAGATTTAGCGTCAGACTATAGAACCGGCTTTGTGCGTCTACGCGTTGTGTGTGTGTGTGTGTGTGTTGAAAACGGAAAAGCGCACTGTACTGTACGTCACAGTCACCTGCAGAGGAAAGTGAGGCCATCACTTAGTTTCCTAGTACCCTCTTCCTCTCTACCTCTCTCTTGTCATGCCCACTCCATTAAAGTGCTCCATGATGTGAACATGAAAATCATCACATATTAAAAAGCCCCATCAGCCCCTGCACTGTCATGACTACCAACCCAGCAGCTTCAGCAGTTCCCCACACACTTAACTCTGAGTAACTCAATCAATCCTCGCTGGTGGCTCCACTTGCTGTAGGAGGCTACTACAGTATGTGATGGGGCTTCCTGTTTAGACTGCTGAGGGATGACTAATCCTCTATTTAAAGGGCTCGGGGCTCAACTGAAGACTTCTGGCGTCCGGGCAATCGATTGTAGATGCCGAGGTGACGCAAATCACCTGAAGGGAAACTGTAGGTGGCCGCTCACTGGGACGAAAAGTGTGCGTACGCTTCATCTTACGGCGGGAAATGTTTAAAAAAAAAAAGTTTTCCAAGTTGCTCTGACGTTCATCCAATAGTTACAGTTCCACTTCCTGTCGGCGTACAGTGGTTAATTACTGTGATTATGTGTCACAGTGATGCTGCTGCTGTAGGTACAAGGCACAGCCCAGAGCAACGAGCAGCTTTAATCACACACATGAAGCTGTTATTGATGCTGCGCTGACTTACAAGCTCTTTTTTTAAACGTGTACACGGGATTTAGCGAGGGCGATAAACGAAAGTTCACAACCGACTCTTCTTCTTTGACTAGTTTGAAGTTGTTGTTAACGATGACCGTCATTAAAGGGATAGTTCACCCAAAATTGAAATTTCACTCATTATCTACTCACCCTCATGTCGACTAAGGGCTGGGAGAAGTTTCAGAGTCCTCCGTGGCTTCTCTGAGTTACAGGGGGTCTCGGCGTAGCAGTGCATGTCCATATAACGGTTGCAAATGGATACCAACTGTCTTCGTAACAAAAAGACACACCAAAAAACATCCAAATACCTCCATGCTGCTCGTCTGTAATGTCCGTCTTGTATTGAACCCCCGAAATGCAAAATTGTCCCGAAAAAAATTAAATAAGTCTATTTTTCAAGCTTGTTTTGTAGCGGAAGCTTCTCGAAGCTCCTCTTCCTGCTTCGTCACATTTGGACGAACTGGGAAGAGGACAGACCCTGGTTCGTCCAAATGTGACGAAGCAGGAAGAGGAGCTTCCGCTACAAACAAGCTTGAAAAATAGACTTATTTAATTTTTTTCGGGACAATTTCGCATTTCGGGGCTTCAATACAAGACGGACATTACATACAAGCAGCATGGAGGTATTTGGATGTTTTTTGGTGTGTTACGAAGACAGTTGGTATCCATTTGCAACCGTCATATGGACATGCACTGCTACGCCGAGACCCCCTGTAACTCAGAGAAGCCACGGATAACTCTGAAACTTCTCCCAGCCCTTAGTCGACATGAGGGTGAGTAGATAATGAGTGAAATTTCAATTTTGTGTAAACTATCCCTTTAATGTGATTAGGTTTCCTATTGTAACGGGGTGGAACAGGGGGAAAGGTCGACAGAGATGGGCCAGGTGGCCGTAGAATTAAAGCAGGAAGCAGCCATTATCTACAGGTTACAGGTTAATGGTGAGTGCCGGTGACCCAGTCATTACAGTGTCAGGCGATTACATTTCTGGCTTTAAAAAAAAAAAAGTTTTTCCTGCACTCTGGAATATTTTCCTCCCACCTGCATCGTCCTGTTACTTTTCAGATGAAGATTGAGGAAACGACATCTGCAGCATCTTGTCCTTCAGCCTGGACCTACTGGACATCAGGTGTGCCACCTCCTTTCTTCTCATCTCTCTGATGTGTCACATTTCTTTTCAGTGACATTTATATTATTGTTTGCCGAGAGATGTGCCAGGAAACTGTCAATGTTGTAATTTCTTGGTCGTAGATTGACAGTAATGGCTACATCGTGAAACGTCATGTTTTAGCTATGAAAACACAGACAGAGGGTGATTTGTCTGGAGTTTAAACCTCTGAAGGGAAATATATATTGGCAACACTTTCAGTCATAAGTGGGTCTGCTCCGTTTTCTGTGAAAGACCTGTGGATTATGAAGCCCTGTGTTCCCTTTGATATGTTTTTTCAAAAATGAACCTTTTCTCCTCCTTATTGACTCAGCCGCTAATTATTTCAACTACTTAATTGACTATTTGGTCTATAATAGTGAAAATATCAGTTATGGTGGCATTTCAAAATCCTTTTTTATCCAACTCATGTATTATCATATAATCTTTTTGTGTACAAAGGGTTTAGTGCTGGGAGATGTGCTGCGCTGTTTGTGGGCTGGGATTTGTATATGTATGTTTATTTAAATGTATATGCACATTTTGTTGTTATTATGTGTATTTTTGTTTTAATATGGTGGATTTGTTTGTGTTGAAGTTGGATGTCTTTGTATGATGTTTGACATTAGAAATTAAATAAAAACTTAAATCAACAAAAAAAACATTTTTTATCTGACTTGCAGTCCAACACCCACAGTTATTTAGTTTACTTAAATATAAGACAAAGAACAGAAGGTAACCCTTTAATTTACAAGCTGTTAATTACGTGATGATGTCAAGAAATAGCCTAGAAAAAATAATGTAATGTCGTGTTTTTCATAAAGGCAAAAAGTTACATATGCTTTTCATGCTTTGAATTTTTTGGGAAAGGCCAGATTTTTCTCCACCAAGTCCTTAGTTGCAATTGACCGTTATTTCTGTCCTATTTCTATGCAATCAATTGTTATTTCTTGGCTATATTTCTCAACATAACTATGAAATTAACCGTTATTTCTGGACATTTTGATGCAATCAATTGTTATTTCTTGGCTATTTCTTGAAATGATCACGTAATTAACTGCCTGTGAATGAAAGGGTTACCGAAACAGCAGCGAATGGTGAAAACCTCAGAAGCCGGATAGCGTCAGTCTAGCATGATAACGGCTTATCAAACCCTGCGGCCCTGAACTGGGCTAAAAATATTGACCAGACTGCATGAAGAAATGATCACGTGCGTGTCCAGCTGCCTCTCACCTGGCCAGAGCCTGGACCTTGGCTGTGTGTCTCTCCTCCAGCTCTGCCAGCTTCTTCTTCAGCTGATCCGTGTCCTGCCTCAGGCCCGCTGAGTGCTCCATCTCCCCGTCCAGCAGACAGCGCAGAGACCTGACGGACACACACACACACACACACACACAACGTACATGACTGCTTTCTGCAACTAAAGTTACATTCAGGTGATGCATATATCTGCTCTGCTGCACTAAATGTTGACATTGTGGTGATGTTTGGATCATAAACAGTAGATTGGATAAACATTATTAAGCTTCCTTAATTGCTATAATAACCGAGTAGCTGACTCTCGTTCGGCTCTGGTATAAAACATTGAACACACATCTGTGACTGCATCGCTGTTGATTTAATGCCGCGACTGCAAATCACAGTGGAACATAAAAATCTCGACGCTGCTTGGCAGAAGACTCGCATTAATTATGATTGATCACAAAGATGTGTACGCGTAAATACTGAGTTTTCTGGCCATTCTAACAGCAGATTATTGAGCTATGCTTTGCAGTTTGCTCCACGATCAATTCCAGCAGCTGTTAAACGAGTGTAAATCACAGCCTCTGGTGGCTTTTGTGTGAAAAACCAAAACACACGCACACACAAAAAAATAATAATCATAACTGTCTCCCGCCTCAAATTCAGCACCGAACTGCCTCTCGTCTCAGGATGAGAAGAAAACAAGCTGACACCATTCTTAAAGAAAGGTCATTCGATATCTATGTGTGTAGTGTATGTATGTGTGTGTTTGTGTGTTTGTGTGTGTTGGGGGATTTGGGAGCAGCAGATAAGGAAGGATAGATCCCGACGTACGTGTTTTGTTCCTCCAGCTCGTCCTTTCTGTTCATCATGGCTACGATGGCCTGACGCAGCTCCACTGCAGAGGAGAGGGAGAGAGAGAGAGAGACCAGAGTTGAGACATCTGCACTAAATCCGCCCTCACATCTCATAAAGCACACACACAAACACTACACACAGCAATATGCATAAACTAATAACCTTCAGTTTTTGAAAATGTAGAAATAACAAAATCCCACTTTCACTCCCCATTCGCTGGATTAATGCTGCACTTTTCCTCCATCCCTGAGATGAACTGCTTTGATAAAATTAGGTTTTACTTTTTTTTTCCCACAGACAGAAGTTATATATCAGACTAACAGAGAGCAGGGTCTTTATTGCTAAATCATACTTTTATGCTAGCGCCTATAAAACACTGAAGAAAGAAAGTAATGTGAGATAAATGTAGAGGTGGATAACATTCGCATGACACTAGAGTGGTAAGAAAAAGCAAATGATCCCTATAGAATATGCGTTAATGTATACTCTTGTCAAATGGTCAAACACTTATCAAGTTGCAATTGTATTGAAAAGGTCAATCAAACACTCTTTGTGCAGGTTAAAGGGATAGTTCAACAAATTGGCCCATTGCCATAATCCCTATAGTTTTACAACTATTTCTCGTAACGTTCCGTTATTATCTCTTAGCGTGGTGAATGTGCAGGTCACAACTTGTCCACGAGAGCATTTTGGTTGTTGGATTGTGTATTTGATGAGTTTGATGAGGGAAACCAAGAAATCCCATTAGCCTCCATAGCGTAGCTCTGAGCAGCTCGCGGCTCTGCTCCGCCATTCTAAAAATAGCTTGCACCGACAATTAAAGGTAATGAACCTACTCCTAAGACTATATATAGACTATATGGCAATGGGCCAATTTGCCAAAATGTTGAACTATCCCTTTAAACAAAGCGTGTGAGGGTAAAGAAGAACAGAAGCTGAGCTGAAGTGAAGTCAGGAGTTGTTAAAGTCCAGTCAGGGAGAGAAGATCAGAGGTGTGAGTTAGAGACACTCTGACTTATTTTGAGTTTGCTATTCACAAGACGTGTCTGCTGATGTGAACCACGCTTTGCAAAAAATAGATCCCAGACACTTATAATCAAGAGTTGTTGATTAGCATAAAGCTGGGAGGGATTACAAAGTCATCTCAGGGAGTCTAAATATTCATCAGTCCACAAAGTGTCTCTAAAAGGAATCACTGGAGCTGGTTAACATCACTAATCACAAGTCTGTCATATGCAAATCATGGCGGAGGAGTGCGTCCATGGCAGGACACCACAGAGGAAGGTGATCCTCTAAAAAAAAAAAAAATACTATTGACTGATAGGCCACCACATGGACTTAAATGAAATCAGAAAATCTACCTTAATGAAACGGAGAGGCTGTGACACTGAAGCAGCTCTGTGGGAAGAACGGTTCAAAATACCTTAACTCTGTGCAGGTCTGACCTGAAGGTTGTTTCCATAGTAACTGTTTGTGTTTCCTTGTGCACATTAGGTTTGTCTATACTTGTGATTTGATGATCAGGTTTGACTTTATAACCAATTCATGGAAACCAGGTTGAACCAAGGGGTTCAACACATTTTTTTCTTTGTATATGAATAAAATATGTGCATTTCAAAGACAGAAGAACCTGCTTTTGTCTTTATTTCATTAAAGGAGACATATTATGCCCCCTTTCCACAAATTAAAATAGTTCCCAGGTGTCTTAAAGACATGTCTGTGACATGCTTTGGTCAAAATCCCCCAAGGATCAAACATCACAGCTCTTTTCATCCTCTCAAAACAGCCCTGTTCAGAACGGCTGGTTTCAGTGCCTGTCCCTTTAAATGCAAATGAACCACTGCTCGCCCCGCCCCTTCTACCGGTCCCAGGTCACCTACCTACCGGTTATTCAAATTTGAAACCTAGTTAGATCACTGGAAGACAACTGAGGGAACAGCTCATAAAACCACGTGGATTTCAACCTCGGTAGCCAGCACATTACAGATTTTTTTTGTTAATTCTCACATTTTGGGGGCCGGAAGGCAAGACAAACACCCAAATATACGTTAAAGAGCCTTCAAAAAGTGATATTTACATAATATGTCCTCCTACACTTTGAAATGTGCATGGCTTAAAGTTACTTCACTTGGATGTTTGGCCTTCGCATTTCACTTTTCCAATGATGCATTATCGTTTTCACGTTCATTTGCTGGAAGTTGAGTTTCTCTGTGATCACTGAGTTTTAGACGTGAACCAACATGCACATGCACTGATAATGGATCAGTGAAGCAGGAGACATCACGCACCCTGGTGTTACAAATGTTTCTGGATATTTCCATGAAGGGAGGTGGAGTAGATGTAAGAATTTTCCATCATGTAATTTTGTGGAATAACTGCATCAGAGTATTGGTAAATATCTTTAAACATGTCTGGAGGGGATCTTTAAATATATATATACGTATATATATATTTATTTTTTTTACATCATGAATGGAATGAAATTGTGAGGGCGAAGTCCTCAAAGTTTGATTTTCTTCTCAGTGTGTTATCCAGAGATCATTAATCTCCCATTCACTAGAATCACCTACAGTTAGTGCTGAGACAGGTCGTCAAACAGCCAAGGACAATCAATAAATGACTCAACTAATTCTTTAGAATAAAAATGATGATTCCAGCCGCAAGCAATGAAAACTCTCTTCTTTTCTTTTTTTTGTGTTTTCAAAATTACACATTGAGACATTTTGGTTTCAGGCTATTGATTGAATATTGCATTAAAAAAAACTATTTGTCAATGTCCAACCTTGGCCATGAGGAAGTATTGAAATACTGATTTCAACAATTTAACAATTGTTAATGGGCACAGCAGCAACACACAGTATGGATAATTCACGATATCGATAGCAGAAACTTTAGTCTAAAACTCTTATTCCTAATTTGGGATCATTGAGTAGAACTGCTCCAGCTGCTGACTGATGTTGAGCTCCACTCTGATGTTCAGGACAGATGCTGATACAGTGACTCATCTTCTTAGTTCTGGTTGTGGGGGTGCACACCCAAGAAGACCACAAATTTCCCAAAATAACAAGCACGAGACAAGGAGTTAATCTACTCTGCACTTTGAATTCCTCGATTCGCACACACACACAGACCACATCTCCATTCTCATAACTAATGTAGGGTGTCAATGTAGCCCCAGACACAAGTAGGTCTCCTCCAGCCCCGAGGTAAGTGCCTGACTGGGGGGGGGGAGGAGGAGGAGGAGAGTGATGAAGAGCACAACACGGGAGCAGAAAAAGAGTAAAGTCTATTATCTCCACTGCTCCATTCTCCACATCAGCAGGCCAGAAATAAATGTGACCTTTAGTCCGACCACGCGTTCACAGCGGGTGCCACAGACGAGCCATTAGGGACTTCAGTGGAGCCAGACGCCCCTCTGTCCTCAAAGAGGGGACACGGACAAATTACAGCACAAGTGTGAGAGTGGAGAATGTATATATGCACCTCTGCTGGGAAAAGTGTAAAAAAAAAAAAAAAAAACTGTATATACTGTGCATGAGTGCATGTGTAAAGTGTGTGCGTCTGTGTGTGTGTCCACCGGAAACCTGCCTTGCTCTTGCTCAATTGTTCCAATAATAGAGGCATTAGCAGAGAGCAAGGCCATGTAATCGAGGTGCCTTGTGAATTATAGACTCCATACTCTCCAATCAATGACTGCGCAGCCTCAGACGCTGTCACATGTGGACGGAGATCAGCGTGGGAGAGCTTGTGCTGCTACACACAGCTTCACATCCAGACTGATTTGGATTCATTTGTGTGTATGTGTGTGTTTTGCAAAGGCCTAATCAAGAAAGGAGCACACCCTGTCATCAGCTGTTTTTTTTTTGTTGTTGTTTTTTTTAAATTCTTCAGCACTACATATGCTTTAATGATATACTGCTCATTTTTCAATTCATACAACGTGTCATTACTCACTTCAGATTGCTGGATTAATCAACGGGCTCAAGTGATTTAGTATTATTCACCCATAAAGAGACTAATTCCAACAAAATTGTCGAAATTGAAGCAGCAGGGGTTGAAATATGTTGATTTTCACTCGTTAATATTCATCAAACTCCAAAAAAAGAAGAAACCAAGATGCCTCGTAACGCTCTGTTATTATCTCATAGCGTGGTGGTGAATGTGCAGGTCACAACTTGTCCACCAGAGTGTTTTGGTTGTTGGATTGTGTATTTGATGAGTTTGATGAGGGAAACCAATAAATCCCATTAGCCTGCGTAGCGTAGCTCTGAGCAGCTTGCGGCTCTGCTCCGCCGTTCTAATTGCACTGACAATTAAAGGTAATGAACCTACTTCTTAAACTATAGGAATTATGGCAATGGGCCAATTTGCCAAAATGTTGAACTATCCCTTTAAACAAAGTGTGTGAGGGTAAAGAAGAACAGAAGCTGAGCTGAAGTGAAGTCAGGAGTTGTTTAAACTCCAAAAAAAGAAGAAACCAAGATGCTCAATTTCCCATAATGCTGCAGAAAGTGTTTTTCACAAGACCCTCAGTGTCTCCTATCTGACCTCTTCTTTCAACCCTCTCACCCTCAGATCGAAGTTTACGATATCTTTTTCGTCTTCCTTGAACCAAAGCAGAGGAAAGGATATCATATCGCTGAATTTGCATTTGGCCTTCGCTTTTCACTTTTCCAATGATGCATTATCGTTTTCACGTTCATTTGCTGGAAGTTGAGTTTCCCTGTGATCACTGAGTTTTAGATGTGAACCAACATGCACACGCACTGATAATGGACTGATCAGTGAAGCAGGAGACATCACGCACCCTGGATATTTCCATGAAGGGAGGTGGAGTAGATGTAAGAATTTTCCATCATGTAATTTTGTGGAATAACTGCATCAGAGTATTGGTAAATATCTTTAAACATGTCTGGAGGGGATCTTTAAATATATATATAGATATATATATATATATTTTTTTTTTTACATTATGAATGGAATGAAATTGTGAGGGCAAAGTCCTCAAAGTTTGATTTTCTTCTCAGTGTGTTATCCAGAGATCATTAATCTCCCATTCACTAGAATCACCTACAGTTAGTGCTGAGACAGGTCGTCAAACAGCCAAGGACAATCAATAAATGACTCAACTAATTCTTTAGAATAAAAATGATGATTCCAGCCGCTAGCAATGAAAACTCTCTTCTTTTCTTTTTTTGTGTTTTCAAAATTACACATTGAGACATTTTGGTTTCAGGCTATTGATTGAATATTGCATTAAAAAAAAACTATTTGTCAATGTCCAACCTTGGCCATGAGGAAGTATTGAAATTGAAAAAGCGGAGGAAGAGATATCGCTGATGACATCACTATGACATCACCAGGGTTATTTTTTTGTGAACTTTACAAAAGCTCCCTCCAGAGCCACACAAGACATTACATAACTGTTTTCACCGAGTGAGCGTTACTCATCCCGATGAGTAGTGAACATCATATAGACCTGCTGCAGCGCCGCTTTAAATTTGGCCTCTGAAGCTACAAGTCGTGAGCAAAGTGAGATGAGAAACATTGTTCTGCCTTTTTGTCGTCTTAGAGAATCAGCGCATCATGAATTTCTAACCTGAGTTCTCTCTAAGAACTCATCCAGGACTCTGGTTTACTACGTTTGAACGACTTGGTGCAACCCCCTGGAGAAATGCAGGCTGTACTTGTTGCTGTGGGTTTTAGGTGAGTGGGCGGGGAGAGCAAACCAGTGAGAATGAGAGGCTTTTTTGTCAGTCGAGAAAAAAAAAAAGTCACCGTCTCCCATTCAAAATGCAAAAATGTGTTTTGGCTGCGTTGGTTTCCGGTCTATTGAGCCGACAGTAGGTGTAGAAATTTGTGCCTCTGCCTCCGTCGTGATGGATCGCTCTGAATGTGATCGCTGGATGTCAGAGCGTGTGGAGAAGAAGCTCGTTGCTGTGTGATTTTAAAGCCACAGGCATCAAAAAACAGTGGACTTGTCTTAATCAGAGCCTGACCCCCGACTGAGGTCAGATGTTGTATACGTTTCTAAGGCCTCGTGTGACTCTGCACCGTGACGACTCGTCTCTCTCTGCCCGCCCGGCCGCTTTTAGATCACCAGCTCTCTGCGTGACCCCGTGACCTCCTCTTATCAAGAGCTAATAGACTGGACAGTGGCTCAATCCCTGCAGTTACAGGTGACTGGGCTCACACACACACACACATGTGCACAGAGAATTCAAGAATCAAACATCCATCACTGGGAGCGACTAAAGGGACTGAGCTCTGATTTGCTGCAGGGCACCGAGCAGAAAAAAAAACACAAAATGCTCATCAAATGTTTCATGAATCTCAAATGTCTGAAATTGCATAGCTGACGTACTTTATAAGAATTCACAGTCTGATTTTCCTCTAAGGAAAAATCCTTTAAAGGGGCAGAGAGGGAATGTGTGTGTGTAAAGTACAGTAACATGTGCAGACACTGGACCAACAGTGCCACCTGGTGGATCGTGGGCTATGATGGAAGAATAACAGGAGCAATCTCTTTGCTCGGGGGCGTCGCTCACTGCAATTAGATGACTTTTAACAGCAAGGACAAGACAAAAACACTCAGAGTAGACAGGTTTGATTCCATTTACAACAGCTGGGGCGACATTTCCAAACAAGGATTTATTACAGTCACTAACTTTGGGAATGAACTGAGATAAGAGAATCTGATAAAACCCTCCAGAGGAAGTGGGGATTCAACTCAACTATTGTGTTTAAACTGACTTGTTTGTATGCATGAATTTATTCATATTTACTTGACCTGTAGAGACTTGTGCTCCACTGCACCACAGATTTAATCAGTCACTAACTTTAACTTGCAGTATTTTTGTTTATATGGAGCTAAACAGCCTCAAACCTTTTTTTTTTTTGAGGATTAATAGTGTTTAGGAGAGCCTTGATTTTTATGCTAATTTGAAGAAAACTTCAGAAGTGATTTATGCTGACCCCACTGGCAGATTCCTTTTTTTTTTTTTTTTTGAAATCAGCAAATTTTACTAGTTCACAGAGAGAGCGGCTGCTGTTCTTACTATCAGGGGAGATTTTTGCAGAGCATGACTGATGCTCCTGTTAGTGCAGGTTTTATCTGAAGTCTCAGAGTGTCTCCTGAGAGGCCGGAGGGAGGCTAATGAATCCTTTAGATTGGAACAGTTCGAATCCTCACATGTTTTTTTTAGTTTTTTTTTACCATAGCCATCAGTCGTCAGGAATGAAATCCACCTTGTTGTTAGCTTATAAAGCTGGTTCACATGGTTAGATTCATTCCACAGAACAGGTTTGAGAACAACCCAAACAAGAAGAGCAAAGGAAGCTATATAATGGAGATGGAGAGAGAGAGAGAGAGAGACAGGAAAAGGAGAAACACTCACCGACTGTCATGGACTCTGGCAGACCAGATGTCGGCAGGACACTGGAGAGCGGAGTGGGCTGAGCCGGTGGACTGGACTCCATACTGCAACACGTGGAAAGAGGAATCGGGTATTTTTGAATCTCTGTGTCATCATATTTGTGACTGTACCTGACAAACATTTATTCCCCTGCCCTGCAAATAACTCCCATGACAACGCATCGCTCCCCATGTGAAGCTTACTTGAACGTCAGCTCTGATCTGCTGCTCCCACAGTTTCCCACCAGCTCTGTTGACTCACACTGGGCAGGAAACGCGGCCGTGTCCTCCACAGAGCTCACTGAAACAAAATGGAAGTGAAAGTGAAGGTAGACGGAGCAGTAGACAGAGAAAGTCCCTACATTTCATCTGATAGATAACTGATCTCCACACACACACAGCAGCTGCTGCCGGCAGTCAAACAGAGTCAACTGTGAACAGTGACAGTACAGCAGTAGGAAATGGGAGAGCAGTGATGCAGCGTGAGTGAGCGCAGTGAAGAGATTTAAAAACTAGTTTGATATGAGGAAGCGTTTTTTTGATTTGCTTCTGTCTTCCTTGTATAGGTGCAGGAATGCGGATGACGTGTGTGTGTATGTGTGTGTGTGTGTGTGTGTGTGTGTGGTACCTGGCTGAGGGTCTGCGGGGTTGAGGGGGATGAGGATGTCTGAGCTGCTGTGGTTGGTCATGACCTGTAGAGGGCTCCAGGTGGACACGCTGGACAGACTCCCCACCACCACCCTGCAACAGGAGACGTTCAATCACAGTCAGTTTGTTCAGCAGGTCTGTTAAATCACTGTGTTTCTGCTCCACTCTGCCTCAGCTGCACAACACAACACAGCCCACAGTCTGTTGTGTAGGTGGGTCAAAAGTCTGACACAGGAAGTTGAATGCTGGACTACAATCAGTGAGTCTGGCTGTGGACTAAAACTTTTAAATGTGTTTACATTTTGCTAAAATCATTAAAGGCATTTATAAATCTATTCTTGGACTTTTGCCTACATATTTGTGTTTACACATGTGTAGAAACCACAGCCGATATGGCCTGCGTTCTCTGGACGTTATACAGATGCAGGTCCCAAAAGTGAGAACGGAAGTGGGCAAAAGGGCTTTTAAATTTTCTGCCCCGAACGATGTGCAGAAGGACTTGAAACTGACACATCTTTTAACTCTGGGGGAATTCAAGTCGATTATAATAGACAGAGAATTGAGCTCAATCGGACTGTGTGATTGCATTGTTTAATCATGTTTTCCTGAAATGTGTGATTGTATTTTATTTGTGTCTTGTGTGTTGTGCAACTGATCTGCTTGTGTGCTGCCGTCTTGGAAAAGAGGTTTTAAATCTCAATGAGTTTTTACCTGGTTAAATAAAGGATATTGGATATTGATTTATTGAATTATCTGTTAGCAGGGACATGTTGATGCATGTAAAAATGACTGACACTGGGTTATTTCGATACTGAAGAAAACTTAAAAACTTAGCAATGTGGAGCATCTTTTACTTATTTGTGTTTTATGTTATAAATAAATGACCTGAAGTCTATTTCTGTTGTACCATACGAAACAGCATACAGGTCTTTTGTTTTTTAAGTATTTATTTATTTTTTGTTGTTGTTTGCTCATACCTCTGTTAAGGAGTTGTATGTCACTTTTTTTCTTTCTTTCTTTCTTTCAGGGCAAATAAAAAATAAATACATAAATGACATGAAGAAAGTAAGAAATCATGATTTGATTGAAATAGTGCAACTTGCATTGTGCCTTGGCAATTATGGTCGTCAAGATTATCTTGATTGTCATAAATTAAACATACGGTAAACTCCTTTTGAAAGGAGCTATATAAATTAGAGTTATTGTCATTATTATCATTATTATAATTATTGTTCATTAGTATTATTTTTTCATTTGGCCAGCTGAAGTGCTTCCTACTTTTTAGTGCAGCTATGGCGTTGATTCAGGCTCTGAATGCCTTTGTTTTCTGATAAAAAGGTTTTTATGTTCTGTTACACAGCAGCAGGAGCCTCTAATTAAATTTTTTTTTCCATCATCTCCTTTTGAATTTCTCCAGTGTTTACTGGGCGACCTTGAGCTCATATTCATTTCTGCACATATTCAGCTGCGGTCCTCTGACTCACTGCTCTGAGCTGATCCTCTCCTCCTCCTGGGTTTGTGCTCTGGGTTTGTACATCTCCTCCTCTTCCTCCTCCTCCTCGTTGTCTATGCTCTTACTGTCGGGCAAAGGAGGTGTAGTCATGGGAGGCGTACGCGATGCGTGGGGCGACCCCACCCAGCTGACGATGCCCGGCTCAGCCAGACCGTTCTGGGCCGGCGACTGGGAGAAGGCCGGCTCCAGGGGGTCTATCCCTTCCTCCACGCTGCTCTGAGCAGGAGCTGTGTGACTCTTCCTCATCACGCCCATCTTCTGGGAGTCCTCCTCCCCCTCCTCCTCATCCTCCGCCCCTCCATCCAGATCATCATCAAAGGAAATGATGTTGGTGATCTTCTTTTTCCTGCGGCGCTCTTTCCTCAGCCCCGAGTCTGGGTTGGAGAAAGATGAAATAAAGAGTGAACAAAAAGCTCAATCTCGCCCCAAAATTAAGTGAAACTTAAATTAATTCAGTACTTTTCGCCCTCTCCAGACTGGCTCCCTCTAAATGTTCATATAAAGTTTAGTAACGGTGACATCAGCATCTAAAGTTTATTTCAATTATACCTCTAAAAGTGCTTTTCTGTGGTTCATCTCTTTTCCTTTTCGGAGCCAAAAAGCCTGGCTGTGCATCAGCAAGTCGACCATTGAATAATCTGAATGGCTCTTCCCACTTTAAGGAGCTGGGGGCACCAAGACGAGGTGGTGCCCCACGAATTTAATTTGCATTCATTTCAGTAGAAAGTTTTAGCGGCGCACAGTTAGAATTTAAAAGCTTGTTCATTTCACTGAGAAAACTGGCCAGAAAACGGTGTGATGTTTTCCCTGATGGGACGGACCGGGGCAGAGAGCTAAACCAGGTCAAATAAGGAGGCTGAAATCTGGGAGTGTATTCACTTCATGGGGGATTTTGATCAGTGCTGCAGATGCATTGTGTCGCATCCACTCGAATGCACTTGTTATACCAGTGCATTCATTAAGCATGCTTAAACTGATCCATCTGTTGTTGTGCTGTTTGTGTTGATTCTGGGATAAATTTGTGTCACAAACACATTTTCAAAGAGTAAAGAACAATATTCTGTTTGAATGAAATAAAGCGTGTGTCTGTCCGATCAGTTTCATTTGAGAATCAGAGGATCAGGACATCCACCCATCAGCCATCATATTATAACAGGTGATTGGTGTTAATGTTGTGACTGATCTGTGTAGTAAAATAACAGAAACTACAAATTAAGTTTCAGATCAAACTACTGATGATTCAGGATGAACACACAATGAACCACAACAATAAACCTGTCACCACCAAGCCTAAAACAGTTAAAACCCTGCTGCGACTGAATGGTGAATAATTCACTTTGTTAAATGGACAAATCAACAGTTACACCTTACAACATAGTAAAATAATCCCAAATTAAAGGCGCCATGGCATGATTTTTTTTTTCATGCTTGGGAAGGTCTTGGGGTCACGTAGCCTATATACTGTCCCATGCATCAAACTGGTCATAAACGGAGAAATGCACACCGCCCGTTTGTAGAAACTCTCCCTTTAAAGGGGAACTATGCAAGTCTGGTCGCTTTTCCGTTGTTTTGGTTGCACTCCTCTCAGCCATGTGCATTTGTTTACAATGAAGCAGGCGAAAAATCAATAAATGGAGGGTGGATAATGTTACGACGTGTGTGTTTATGTAGTCTTAACCGTCATAAACAAAAGATTACAGGTTACGGACCATGTTTGTGTCACGGTGCGGAAGAAACGAGAGCTGGGACACCGGGGCGGCGACCGAGTAACTACATGTTGCAAGGTTGGTTTTCAGCCATGAGACGCCAGGTGGAAGGCAGAGAGCCTCCGTTCTCACTTGTAACAAGTCACATGTCATGTAGTTAACTATCACAACTACTCCGGAGCTTTTTAATTAAGGTAAATGTAGCATAGCCACAGGAGAAATCCTGCTTAGTTCCTCTTTAAGATGAGCGGATAGCACTTCCTCCTTTATGTGATGTCACACACAAGGCAACTCCGCCCACCTCCACCAGCTGGCCCGCCTCCACTGTACCTTTCATTCTGCGTAGTAGGAGTAGGTGAGCCGACAAGATGTCAGCGTTGTTGTGCGGTAGATGGATGCAAGGAGGGTTACGTGTCGTTGCACAGTTTGCCCAAAGACAAAGCCTTTAGAGAACGGTGGCTTTTGTTTATTTTTAGTTGGGTTGCGCAGGATTTTAGTCCGAATCTGCTCGTCTGTTCAGCTCATTTCACAGCTGACTCCTTTACCAACTTGGCAAAATACAATGCTGGCTTTGCGAAGAAATTGCTGATATACCGTGTCTATGTCTACAAAGTTTATTTCAATCAAATGTTAGATTTTTGCTGTTGGTGCATGAATTGGCCAAAAGACCTAGATTATATAATCTGTGAAAGAAAGAAAGCTTCATAATCTGCAGAAGAACAGCATTTGGACAAAAGTTGAAACGGCACAAATACAAACAACAGTAATTTCCTTTTTCTCTGTCATAGTGCTGTATTGTTGATTATTCTGTTGCAGAACATGAAGTCATATTAAATGCGTCTGTTTCCTACCAGCAGAGGTGCTGCGTGGGACGACAGGTAGTGGGTCTGAGGCTCCGTCCACTCGGGGGGTGAAGCCGGGCACCACGGCCGTGGCGGTGCTGATCTCCCGCAGCAGGCTGCTGACGCCCTGAGCCGACTCCTTCCACAGGCTGCCGATGCCCTGGGTCGACTCCTTGAGGAGGTCTGAGACGGACGGAGCTCCACCCCGCGTCACCCCTCCGTTCAGGTCAGTGTTGTCGATGTTGATGGCAAACAGGATGGAGTTCAGGCCTGAGTGCAGCACAGAGAGAGAGAGAGAGAGAGAGAAAGAGAGGGAGGCAAAGTATAATTCATCACAGATCAGGAACTTCAGCAAAGTGCTTGGTGAGCAGTTCTGGGCTCACACAATGAAAGAGGGAAAACTAAGATGAACCCAGGCGATCTGACCGTGTGTGAAAACAGAGGAAAGGCTCTGGCACAAGATCAATGGTGAATATTCTTAATATTTTTGAGTTTGTGCTCATCCAAGTTGTGCTCATCAATAGTTACGAAGCAAGAGACATTAAGATTCATAAGGCGTTCAAGTTTTCAGTAAACCCAGCCATGCTTCACTAGAAAAGTGCAAAGTCAGTTAAGTCACTGCCTTTACAGCAGCTCCATCGGAGAAAAGCAGCTTTAAATTTCATTCAGACTAGAAGAACAGTAGAACTGTTTGGGTGGATTAAAAAAAAATGTAGTCACAAGTTTCTCGTTTTGGTTTTAGATCCTCAAAAGACGGGGTTTCCCTGTGCATGGTGGTCTGTCGAGGATCAGACTGTCAGACTCTTTATACTTTATTCCAACAGGCTTGACTCAGTTTCAGCTGCATTTTACCAACTACTGCTACTGTTACCATACTGACATGCTAACATACTAACATGTTAACACACAAGTAACACCATCTTATCGTGCTAACTGGAACTGAACTGCTTCAACTATCACCATTATGATGCAAGATGATGATATTGTAATGTAAGTTACATGTGAATTAGGCATATATTTTGTTATTCTATCAAGCTAAACATTAAAATCCTGCCATGCTAGCAATGCATACAATTTAATTATATTACATAAATAATTAATAATTATTAGCATATTAATATCAATGTTAATGTTGGCACAGTGGTACAACAAGATTCAAGATTCAAGATGTCTTTATTGTCACTGTACAATTGTACGAACACTGTTTCAGCAATAAGGTTGTGGGTTAGAGTTTTATGGTTTCACTCCAGGTTCATTACACTAATGTAGACATTCCATTACCTGTAGCATTAGCATTGTAACTCAGTCTTCACATGCCTTAATCAGTCATCCATCGACCGCCTTCAACTTGTCCAAAATGCAGCTGCCAGACTACTCACAAGGTCAAAAAAATCCTGCCACATCACACCCATACTTGCCACTCTGCACTGGTCCTTTTCAGAATTCAGTTCAAGGTGCTGCTACACACTTATAAAGCCCTCCACGGTCACGCCCCCAGTTAAATCTGCAACCTCATTTACCACCACACCCCCAGCCGGTCCCTGAGATCATCTGACCAGGGTCTCCTGTCAGTCCCCCGGACCCGGCTAAAAACAAAGGGGGACCGGTCTTTTGGGGCAGTGGCCCCTAGGTTGTGGAATGCGCTCCCACCCGAGTACGCGTATTATGATGAGTGCTATAAAAATAAAGTTTTACTTACTTACATGGCTTAAAAAGGATAGTTCAACATTTTGGCAAATTGGCCCATTGCCATAATCCCTATAGTCATAGCAGTAGGTTGGTTACCTTTAATTGTCGGTGCAAGCTATTTTTAGAACAGCGGAGCAGAGCCGCGAGCTGCTCAGAGCTACGCTACGGAGGCTCATGGGATTTCTTGGTTTCCCTCATCAAACTCATCAAATACACAATCCAACAACTCCAGAACACTCTTGTGGACAAGTTGTGACCTGCACATTCACATAAATACAGAGACTGCTTGCTGAGAAACTCTCCCTGAAGGCAACACGCATCAGCAGTTTTGCATGAATTAACCTCGAAAACAACTCTGTCTCGTAGCGTTCCGTTATTATCTCATAGCGTGGTGAATTTTTTTGAGAGCTACAACTAAACCTACATGGTGCAGTGCATGTTCTACCAAATGATCCACCAGCGTGCCCCCATTTACCTACAATAACCCAGTCTTACAGCACACACTCACCTGCAGCCATGGTGGGGAGCATACTCGCTCTCTCCTCATCCAGAATAAAAGCCCAGTCTTCATAGTAAGTTCTGAGAAAAAAGAGGCAACAGTTGAGGTAACGCTCTCCAGTTGGAGAACAGATGCAAAACGTTGAATGCATTTTCTTTTAATGTGAAAATACACACACACACTCGGTACTGACCCTAGACGTGGGCGGTCAGCCAGCAGCGTGTGCAGGTAGCGCTCCAGCGAGTGCTCATTGAGGGCGCAGCGCAGCCATGCACGACCCCGGCCCAGCTCTGAGGAAATCTGCCGGAGCGAGTAGAAGCGCTGGAGCTCGTGGCGGTTCAGATGCTCCTTCACATAGAACCAGAAAGTCAACTCTGGAAAGAGACGGAGCAGAAGGTGAAGAGGAGTGACAAGAGAGCGAGGACAAAATTAAGATATGGAAAAGGAGGGAAGGAATGGAATAGGGAAAGAGGGATGATGAAGAGTTAAAGGAGCAAGGTGCAGAGAAAAAGAGGCAAAGGTGGAAAGAATTAGTTCTATTCTATCTCAGCTGCAAAACAACTATCATTGCGTTACACAACAGGTTTAAAGGATCAGTGATGCAAAACACCTCTGGAGTCTCAAGAGTCAGCACATCTTCACTCTCTCATTAACAAATATCAACCACTCCCACCTGACTTCCTCTTCCACCTCTCCCCGTAGTCTCACTGACCTCAGAACTCACATCATGTGTGTCTGTTTGTTTCCTGTCAAGTTTTCTATGCAGCGGTACAGTAACCAGTAGGAAGGAGAGGCTTTCTCGCAATCAGCATATAACCTCAAAATGATGTGAGCTATTTCTGGCTTTGAGGTCTTGGCTTCATTAATGAGCTTGAAATCCATGAGTTCAGCCACAATCCTTTCTTGTAATTGACTGTGAAATACAGGAAATGTCAGATATGCTAATGGATATGGGGTGGTAGCCATTACGCAAGTCATGCACCACCCCCCACCCCCAGCCCCCTCTCTCAACGTGGGATTAATAACCACAAGGTTCTTCAATATGACAGAGTAGAAACAATTTAGTAAAATGTGAAACTAATGTCTCTCAAGCAGCTGAATGCTTTCAGTGATTTGTAACGGCTGCAAATAAAACTTTCCGCTCCGTTCGCTTCCCTGACGTAACGTATACAGCACTGATCCCCAGTCAGCGCACATCTGTATTTGTCAGTGTGGGTGTGTTTGGTGGTGAGAAGCAGCTCAGCTATGATGAGATAAATTATAATTTGTTTTTGTTTTTAAATCCACACTTTTTTTGATATTATGTAACCTACAGGTTATTGAAGTTTCTAATGGTATATTTGTGTTTATTTTCTGTATTGTTGTCATTATTTTGAGTCTGATGTAGAGGATTTATATCCTGTATCGGATGTATTTTCATTAAATTTCATTAAATTAATGGCAGAAAAAGGTTAAAAAAAAAAAAAAAATACATAAGTACATAAAATTATAATTAGCTAAAGGTAATAGATAAACAGAACAGTTGGCCAAACATAATGCAATGCATAAACATCTGTAATATGTAGGCTAGCTAAAAGTAAGAGAGAGGACTTTTCAGCCAGTTGAATTAAAATACATAAAAATACTGGTTAAAGAATAAATGGTGGAAAAAAATGTATAAACTATAAAAAGTAATGAGTTTAAGTAATGACTATAGAATTAAAGCATCAAGGTCATGCTGCTGTGTTGTTAAATACACATTTTAGCATTTTAAATAACATCCAGTTTGATTTACATGTTTGTTAAAATAATGGGCTATGTTGATGACCAAAAAACTGGTTGGGAGCCACAACCACAAAGCTGCAACTCTCGGCAGCGACAAATACAAACAACATGAGGCTTCTTAGTCGGATTAGGACTGTCTGGAACGATTCTGTTTGAACAAAATGAGCAAATAACAGGGTTTGAAAATGCTTTTTGTCTGAGAACATTAAGGATCAGAGGAGGAGAACCTCCAGATATAACACTGTGTGTTGTATATGCTGTCTTCATGTTCCAAATACATATTAGTTATATATGACACAACCCAAGTTGTTTTAGCGTTCCCCTATCACATCAACTTATTATACCAGATGTGTTTTGTATTTTGTGCCAACCGTCACTTCATGTCCCAGTAGTTGAAAGCGCCATAGGCTGTTTGAGATCCTGACTGGAATTCAAAATAAACCTCTGTGGGTTTAAACAGTGCTTGGATACACAACATGTATTTATAATGACAAACTAACTGAGATAATTCAGCTTGTGTATTTTTGAGCAGAGCAAAGTCACAGCATGCGTCCTGCCCACTGAGACAGGGAAAAAAACACTCACCACTATGGACTGTTACTCTTATCTGTATTCTGACCATCAGCCAGGTGTGTGTGTGTGTGTTTCCCACTGACACATCTACATCCTCCAACGCCTTCATGACTTTCAGAAAACACAGGCCCGGCAGCCACTTCCTCTGATCTCTCTTTTCCAAGGTAAACACTGGAGGCTAATGTCACGTCTCTGCCCTGATTTCCAGGTTCAGACCGTGTCTCCTCAGCCTGTGGGAGGGATCTTACCTGCTTCAGTCTTGCTGCTGAAGCCTGCGGCCTGCTTGAGAGCGGCGGCGGTGAGGGCCAGACCTCTGCTTTTCCTCAGGCCGTGCTGCAGCACCGCTTCGAACTGGGCGCACAGACAGATCACTCTGCACAAAGACAAAAACAAAGACAAGATTACTGTGGTTTAACTACATGTACAGTGGTATGAAGGAGCATAGTACACCACTTTGATGAAATTTGAAACTCCACTAGATGGATAATGGATGGATAGATGGATGGATAACACGTGATTAATGGATAGATAACACATCATTGTAAAATTATGTAGTTTCACATGGGAAATGTCCGTTTTCTGATCCATTATCGGTCTTTTGCTGGCTACAAGGTGGAAGTGCTTCAGTCTTGAATGGTAATTAATGCTCAGAAGCTGAAGTTACAACCTGAATATGAGCTGTAAAAAGAAGAGGATATGAAATTTTGATGATGATGATGATGGATGATGAGGCCAGATGAAATTAAAGCTGGAAGCTCATTTTTCATACATAAACGTACATATTTCAAGTTAAAAAAGCTTTCTTATTGCTTCTATGCAATAAAATGTGTAGATCTCAGATATTTAAAAAAAAAAAAAAAAAGAAAGAAAAGAAATCTTGGGTTGAAGAGGAGTTGTGTTAAGGGATGATTTGTTTTATATGATTAATAATTATATATTATTAATTATTACTAATATCCACTGGGGGTGTTGGTAATAATATTAATTTTAAATTAAATTAGAATTATAGATGTATTAATAGATAAGTAAGAAAGAGGTAGGGTTATATAAGTTTTACTTGTTGTTTTTAATTTTATTTTCTTATGTTCGAAATAAATTCATTCATTCATTTATTGATTAAAAAAAAGTTTGATTTTGAGATAGTTTTGTTGTGAAGGAAGGGATGATCAAGCTGAGTGTGTTGCCAGGTCACTGCATAGAAGAGGCTGGAGGAACAGCGGAGCACTACAGCATCAAGTGACCTGGATTCAAACACGTAAACCAAACAACGTCCTGTTTGCTGAGCAGACACATACACACATACAGTAGCCTACAACAAAAGGGTCTGTGGGTTAACAGGCAGCTTCTCTTACCTGCTGTCTGAGTCTGTAGCAATCTCCTTTCTTCCTCCAAAGCGAATTTGGCACTGCAAAGATATGAAAGGAATGATAATGGCTTCCCAAGAAACACTTCTTTTCTCCAAACCGCACTCCAGAGCGCAGCGAGCACATTGCTTACATTTCAATCGGCCTTGATCGCTCCAGCGGCCACAAAGACGGACACTGTACTTTGTCGATGCTCTGAACCGATGAAGATTTTGTACAATAGCACAAACCCAGCAGGTTGTTAACTGCACCAGCGGCTAAAGTCCTGATTATGACCAGATAAAATGAACTGCAGACAATCAATTTAAGACTAAATAAACGCAGGCTTTGATGCCACTAGCAACAATTGCAGGGCTGTGGATTTGTTTACACTCAGATAAATGAAAGCCGTCTCACAAGCCTCTGGGAAAACCTGAGCAGAGATCACTTGAAGAAATGTTACAGAACTCAGCATGAGACAGAGGTTTGCATCATGCAGGTTTAGGATTATTAAATATCTCCGATGTGCATTCAGTTTTGGTTTTTACTCTCTAAATCTCATACAAACACAGACTAGCCCTGATACTTTGTATTAACTTCCCACTTTCTCTTTCCCTCTTCACACAGCAGAGGACATAAAACCATAAAAACATGTCTGCCGTGACTGTTTTCCTTTGCTCTACTGTTAAGCACATTTCACAGAATATGACTTCTTTATTTTCTAATATCTGCCAGACATGATAAACAGTGGCCAGTTTTACTTCTTCTTATGGTGTTTTAGTGCGTTGGTGTTAGGGTTAGCAGGTGAGGGAACTAAAATTGTCAGTTTCCTTTTTCCAGAGAAAAACGTCACGTCACTACAGACGCTTGATGTTTTTAATACGACTTGTGATACTGACGTCTTGACCATAAAACGCAGTATCAGCGTAATGGAAGTCTCTGTGTGTTCATCTCTAAACAAGTGTTTGAACTGAAGAGCAGAAAGATTGAGACAGATGTGAATATAAAGTCAAATCAATACATATTTGCGTCTTCTTTTCTCCCATCGAGCTGCTGTACAACATTTTGGCGACCGGCCCCGTGCAGTTTTTAATGGTGACTCACTTGTTTGACAGCATCCAGCAGCCTCTCCAGGAGGTGTTGTCTCTTGGTATCACTCTGCTGAGTGCCTGCAGGAGGGACAACAAGCAAAGGAAACAACCCCGTTATACAGTTGGATGACAGATTAGGAACATAACTAGAAGATTGACTCGATTTCTCAATACTGGAGGAAGGAAATTCACTTTGACTGAAGTCCTGAGCTATCACAGTCAGCGTGACAAAAACAGTTACTACAATACATCAATGATGACATTAGGAGCCATGTTGTTATAGTGTTAGAGTATTCCTGTAACACAGCTCAAGGCTTTCTCTTTTTCTCATAATGCTTTTACATTAACTCTCAATGATTGATGATGACAGTTGAATTTAGAGCTGAAATGACTCAGTGCTTTATTGACCAGCAGAAAAATACAATCTCTATTATATTATTATTGTCTAGTTTATTGTTTATACAGTAATCAGTGATTAGGAGTGTAATAATGAACAGAAGCTGCAGTTCTTATTGTGATATTTTTTTTAGTTTTTAGGTCTAAATGTGAGTTATTACAACTCAATGTGAAACTTGCGCCATTATATCTCACGAACCTGGAGTGAAAGTGTAGGCCTACTGTCACAGCTTTGTACACATGGATGCTGTTTTCATTTATATTTCCATTTTCATACCATTATTTGAAAATTTACCAGTAATAGACATATTTTTTTATACTTTGTGCAGTTTGTTCTTCTTCATATCCTGCCTTATTTTTTTTATCAGTTGTACAGTGTGCCTCTTTTTTGTTTATTTCTACGGTAGTATAAGAATATCTATATCTATCTATTTATGAGTATGGGACTTCTTACTCAGGCGTTTATAGTCTGCAGCTCTGGGTTTTATAGTTGCTCAAACCACAGCAGTCGCTTTATAACTTGTCCCCACTGCTCTTCTATAACCTCATGATCACTTACAGCCTCAGTAAAGACACTGTTGATCGTTTAACCTGCCACTTGGACACTAAACCGATCAGCTGTTTTGCAGCTTGTCTGTCACAGAGGCTGTGAAGTGAACAGTGTGTGGTTCTGTGGCGGGGCAGGATGTCAGGCACTGGATGT
The DNA here is from genome assembly GCF_905171665.1 of Trachurus trachurus. Taxonomy (NCBI): domain Eukaryota; kingdom Metazoa; phylum Chordata; class Actinopteri; order Carangiformes; family Carangidae; genus Trachurus; species Trachurus trachurus. The sequence goes on along the minus strand of NC_139913.1, from coordinate 18,927,895 downwards.
AATTTGCATGGAGAGCGTGCAGTTTTAAAAGCTCAGAAAGTGCAATTTGAATGATGTTGATTTTCCCTGGAGCAGGAGTAAAGTTGATCCAGTGATTCACCAAGGTGTGAAAACTGCAGCTGTGCAGTCAGCTGGATGTTAACAGTGGGGAACTAGTGTCCTTAGCTGTGAACAAGTCAGCAGAAACCACTGACTGTCTGAACACAAGTGACTGAGTCTCCTCTTGCAGGCATGATGAGACATTTTTAAGCTTTTAGAATTGAATGAAAGACAGAAATAACAATGAAACAACAGCACTCACCGTTCATTCTGACAGCTGAGCTGCGGTGGCAGTGACATCCAAGCTAAACAGATGAACGCAGGTGTGATTCATCCCTTCCTATGGCTTTAATTCACCAGAAGCTCCACCGAGCCCTGCACCGGACCCATGCTGCCCCTGTAGCCGAGCCGGACCCACCCTACGGCGGCGTGGACACTGACAGTCACTCGGTGAAGGCAAAGGCCTGCCGGGGAGCCGCCGGGGCTGCGAGTCTACCGCTCTCTGACATGTGAGAGTTGCATGGAGGAAAACATGCAGGAAAAAACCGTCCAAACACAAAAACCCGGAATGTGAAAGCAGAGGTGCGGAAGCTCTTGTGTGAAGTGTGTGTGGGGTTGGCAGAGCAGAGAAGTCAAAGTGTTTTCAGTTTGGAGCCTGTGACACTGCGAAAAAGAGAAACGGAGTAGCCGACTGAGCAGTGTCAAGGTCACGTGACAAAACATACAGCTGTCATATGACGCGAAATGCGGAGTGGGAGTTGTAGTCTTTAGTGAGAGGGCTGTGAAACTACAACAGGATTGTTTTCACAGACAAAAAAGTGGAGGTGTGGAGGTTTTTAAAAACAAACACTTAAACTCTGTGAAGACTGAACCATCAACATGGATAAAAAGGAAAAATGTGTCACTTTTCTGTAGGCTAAACATAAGACATATTTTTATGTAGTTAATCAGACTCAGAAGTTGAATAACTTTATTGATCCTTAAAGCCAAAACCTCTCTTGGGTTAGTTGTTGAGCTCCTCAAGTGCAGGTCCCAGGAAAACCAAAAGGATACTTCTACAGTGAAACAATGCTTGGAAAAACAACTTTGAAGGCTTCATCTACAGATGGACCCCCAGCGAAGGAGCACCTACTGACCGGTGGTGGGTCACCTCTTTTCAATGTAAGACCACATCTTTTTATTTTATGCCAAATGCTAAGAAATAATTTTTCATAACCCCAAAAGGTGTTTTCAGTTTGAAATTAGTGTTAAATTATTGCAACTATAGTGAATCTGTTTTATTGTTATTATCATAACTGAAAATACTTTTCCTCTCTAATATTAATCTCTATGTTTTCTCCCTCTTACTGTGACTCCTGAGCTGCTGCCGTTCACTGAGGACAAGCTTCTGACTGGAAGAAAAATTAATGTAGGATATATCTTTAATAGTATAGTATATTTCACACAAACTGTTGAATTTTCATAATATATACGTATACATAATATCACTTGTTAATTAATTCAATGTCTGTCTCTCTAACCATTTTTTATTACTCTGTCTCTCACTGCATCACCTGAGCTGCAACTAGTAAGACCACTGTCTGTGCTCTGTCCTTTTTTCTTCACCATGTGCACATCAGACCTCAGACAAAAGCTGTCACCCCCAGAAGTTCTGCGATGATACAGTCATTGTGGGGTGTGTATCGCAGGGGAATCATCTGGAGTACAGGGAGGTCATCACCATTTTTTGTCGGCTGGTGAGCTCTGAACCATCTGCACATCAGCCCCGGCAAATGAGGTGGTGATCAACTTCTGCAGGAAGTCGCCTTACACTGCACCGGTAAATATCCAGAGTTTGGACATTGAGATCGTGGAGGGGTACAAATAGGGTGTTGGACAGAAGGGTCAGCTGAGAAGACTAAGGTTCTTCGTAGCGTGCAGGACACTGCTACGGCTCTTTTATGACTCTGCCATCCTGGATGCAGTGGTCTGCTGGAGCAGTGGAAGCTCAGAGAGAGGGACAGGAAGAGACTCAACAAGCTGGTCAGACGGGTCAGCTCTGTCCTGGACTGTTCCCTGGACTCCATCGAGGATGTGGGTGAGCGGAGGACGCTGGCCAAGCTGACATCGATCTCGGACAACCCCTCTCAGCCCCTGCATCAGACTGTGGGAGACCTAAGCAGCTCCTTCTGCAACAGACGGTGCAAACAACTTTGCAAGATCAGCACCTCTGACTCTCATCTCTGCGACACGGCAACACAAACGCACCCTATAACCCATAATCTTGTGTTTATGACAGACAAGACTACACAGATACACACATCGTAATGCGTATATGATAGCTATATAACCTTATCCACCACTACATGGATTGATTTCTCGCCGGCTTCGTTGACATCAAATGCACATGGCCAGGAGGAGGGTTAGCAAAACAGCAGAAAAGCGACCAGACTTGAATAGTTATAATCTTTAAATAAATAACAAAAATAACAAAATAGAAAATAGTCATTCGCAGTTAAACAGTGTGTTGTCCTTCTCTGTATTGTACTGTTTAGCTGAAGGAAATTATTTACCATCCAGCCCTAAATGTCCTGTAATCTCCAGATCGTAATGTGAGATAAAGCTGTGAATCATCAGCAAAGAGGTGAGAGGAGATCGTAAGAGTTTGTGATGATGTTTTCATGAGGGAAAACAACAGAGCACAACAGTCTCCACGATGGACCCAGTAGGTGACAGAGGAAAAAGAAAACTGTGCAAACTGTGCCTCAAAAAAAGTCACCATTACTGTACTTAGTTTTCAGAAAAGGAAGATTTATTTATATGTCTCTGAAATGTCTGCATGCACATCTTCCTGCACTAGTGACACCCACAAGTAATGCAAAAGCCCATTATGGCTTATGGTTTCCAAGTGCATTCATAATACATTATTTACCACAATGACAAACTTGAAACCCTCAGGAGCTTTTCAGTGAAGTCAGACACAGCTGACTTACAGTGGAGGTTTCTGAAGTTTTAATTGACTATTATAATAAAAATAAATATAAGCAAAACCCGCTGCACTCTGCTGCAAGTCTATGAATCAACAAAACATGACTTATTACAAAAAGAGTGACAGATTAGAAAGCTGTGGTCTCTGATTCAGTGTCATTTGCAACACTCACACACATAGAGCGTGCAAAGTTGACCTCTTATCAGCCAGATAAGACCATGTGGATCTTATCTAGATAAGATCTTAATGTTGTCTAATCATTACCGGCACATGTTTGCAGATCAAACATAGATTCCCTTCAAACAGCATAAACAGACGAGCAAATGAAGCAAATGTAAATATCCAAGTTCAGTGTCTCTCAGTGTCATTTCCATGGATGAGTTCATATTGACAGTGTCTCTCTCACTAGTTCTTTGGACGAGGAGGCAAAGCTGGGGTCATAGATAGTGGAGAGTGACACATCTGTACCAGTGTTTGAAGATCTGTTGTTGTTGCTGTTGGACCTGCCGCTCTTTCTGAAAGAGTTCCTGATGCCGCTGGAGACGCGGTTGGACACTCGCCTCACCACCCGGCTCAGCCCCCTGTTCTTCAGCTTGATCAGGCCCACGTCGTCCTCCAGCTCCTCGGGGGGGACGTCGATGTTGCCCGAGTACCAGAACACCCACCAGATCAGGCTGAGGAAGATGATGATGGCCCCGGCGTAGATGAACAAGTCGTGTATGACCAGCCCTCCGAACACCCCGACCAACATGATGAAGACGCCGAGTACGTCGTGGGCCACTGCGAACCAGAAGGAGCACTTGCAGCGACCCACTCCCTCGTACCTCCTCTCCACCACCGGCTCTACTACCAGCACAGATGTTGACATGGTGGCAGTGGAGATCACCTCCAAAAAATCCAGATGTGGAAAAGCAGCAGCAGGTGGTGCAGGCGGCAGCTGGACGGCGAATGACAGTCAGAAACACATGAAACAATCCATCGGCAGTGACACTGGTCAAAGTGCAATGTACACGAGTGGTTATCAGCACCAACAACACAAGGTTCATGACTTCACCGGACGTTTCATGGGAAACCGTTGCATCACAGCTGAGCTCACAGAAATAACTTTCACCTTAGACATTTACATGGTCTGAGTGTAATGTTTCCTCCTCTGCTTCTCCTTCAGCACAGGGATCCACACCAGCCCCATCACCACAAACATCAGCCCTATGGACACGCAGGCCGAGGCCACGGAGCGGGGCGCTTCGGTCGCCCCCAGTGACCGGAGCAGGAAGAGGAGCCCGCCTGCAGCAGACATCAGAGATCCCATCACCATCACTATGATGGGCTTGTGGAGGTAGGCCCTCCCCGGGGCCGCAGCAGGGCTCCCACAGTCATCCTCCAATGATGTTTCTCCAATTACTTCCATGGCTGCTTCACAGAACGCCTGTTAGCATCTCATCTCATCTCTCCCCTCTGGGAAAACTTTTAACACACAATTGATAGAATTTGCAGGCACTCAACATCCAATGTCTTCTCTCATCTGTGTCTTGAGGCTTCCTGTTAGATGAGCCACAGCCCATTGAGATCAATGTTCATGACTGCAGCCGCCTCCAAACAGTCACGCGGAGGAGACAAATCATCTGCACGACCAGCAGGAGTAGGCTATCTGCATGATGCATCTCTTATTCTGCTGCCCAGTAACCGTGAACACACTGTAATTCCAGATGGCCCACCACCACACCCACACAGCAGAGGGAGGGCCCGGATGAATAGACGCGACCATCCCACCTGTTGACAACAACATCATCACCACTGATTGGCTGTTAACATGATAATCTTATTACATTTCACCTCCAACATGCTTTATCTGTAAATGTGGGAGGATTCTCATTCAGCTGTGCACGTGACAGTTTCTGAATGTTTAGGTGTCTCATATGGAGGATGTAATAGTGCAGTGCAGGCAAATAGCAGGCAGCTGTTGTACAAGGCTGAGTATTATCCCATTAACAATAGGGATGTCATGTGATACAGCTGGCAGGTATACAGTACATGCACAGGTCTGATGGCTGCATGTCAAAGAGTAAACATCACCCAAGGCTTATGATGGTACAGCAACAAAGGATGTAGAAACAGTTATATTTACGGTCTGTACAACAAACACCCAGTTTAACCACCACAGAGGTGAAATTATGCTGCTCGTTCCTTTTTTTTTCTTTTTTTATTAACCACTTAATCCAGGGGTTTTCAACCTTGGGGTCGGGACCCCACGTAGGGTCACATGGAATTCAAATGGGGCCGCCAGAAATGTCTAGTAATTGATTGAAAAAAAAAATTACTGATAAATATTTTTTAAGAAATTATTATTCTTTTTAAAATTATGATTAAAACACCTCACACAATCTTCAACAACTGTATTCTATACTTTCACAAATATAAATCGAGTTCAAATAAAATGCGAATATCTGAGCTGGCGCATTTTGATTGGGTCGCCAGAAATTTGTGATGTCAAAATGGGGTCACGAGCCAAAAAAAGGTTGGGAACCACTGACTTAAATAGTGACAGGACATAGTTTAGTTTGTTTAGTCTGAACAAAACCCAAAACACATTGTATAATTTATTGTACAATCATATTTACAACCATCCTGCCACATCCAGAAATACTCGGATGACACTGTTATTGTGGTGATCATCAGGAATGGACAGGAATCTCAATATTAGGATCTGATGAAAGCCCTCAGTGACTACTGCCTCCCACTGATCATCTCAAACACTAAGGAAATGCTGATAGATTTCCATAGGTCCAAGCCCCCTCTCCATCCTGTGAAGACTTGTGGGGTGGACATTGACGTGGTATTAAACTATAAATATCTGGGTGTACACCTGGATAATAAGTTGGACTGGTCGCTGAACACAGATGCACTCTACAAAAAGGAAAATCAGATTTCTTGACATCTGCAGTAAGAAGCTGCATTTGTTTTAACAGTCTGGTGGCCGTTGTGCTGTTCCATGCTGCAGTCTGCTGAGGAGGCAGCGTCAGACACAAGGAAGTGAGGTCATTCTGAACAACTTAGATCATCCAATTTATAAAATTTTGATGTGACCGACTCAAACCTCTACAGAAGAGTTACAGAAGATCCTTCATACCTATAACCATCAAGCTTTTTAATCATTTAGATGAGCTGCCTGACAGAAGAATTTCCCTTTGGGATGAACAAAGTTATTCTTATTCTTATATTCAGAGTATGATTAATACTTCATCTACATGTTGAATGATTTATTTGGTCTAATTTATGGTGCTATTGATCTTCATGATTGGTTCTTATTTGTTGTTGCTACACAGTAAAGCACCATTTAAGCTTGGTTTTGGAAAGAGTGCTTGTTCCTTATTACTACATAAATGCTGTGTAAAGGCAAGAGAACATGTTGACAAAACACAACAGAGCCAAAGATCATTTATAATAACATTTATAATCGTTCAGACAAGGAAAGAAAGTGAATAAACTGTATGACGATTGTTCTATAAACAATCTGCTCGTGTATACCGTGTCAAATGTCCAGGTTGGGAGAATCAAGTGAGAATCATTTCACTTTAGGTGCTTTTCTTTTTACTTTGGCCTCGGTCTTGACGGCCTTCTTAGTCCCTTTGCTCTGAGCTTTAGTTCCCATCTTGACGGCGCTGGGTTTGGGTGCTTTCTCCAGCTGCTTCTTCTTCCCTGGCTTCTGCGAGAAACAGGGGAAATGAGTTTCTGAAATCCACTTTAAAAAACAGAACTGCAGACATTTCCCCAAACTGTCGATTAAAATAGTGAAATGTGGTTAAAGATTTTAAATCCAGCAGCGGTGAACAGCACTGACCTGCAGTTTAGGCTTTTTGATTGGCGTTTCTATGGGAACCAGCTGTGGGATTTCTTCCTCCTGCTCTTCTCCCTCCTCCTTCACCTCCGTCTTCACCTCCTCCTCTGCAGTGTTATCTGTCTGTTTTTTCTTCTTAGCTGCTCCTCCCTGAAAATCACAAACACACTCTGGTCATTTCAATAAATCCTAACACCACATCACAACGATCTGAGGACAAACTTGTTGTTACCTTTTTCTTGGGCTTTTCTGACTTCTCCAAAACCTTGGCTTGGCTGAGGTCTGAGGTGTAGATGGGCAGGGCCACTGACGTTTGACTTTTTATGTGGATGAGCTTCATCACTGGTCCTTTCTGCAAACAGCAACAACACAATAATCACGTCAGATCAAGCTAAAAGATGCATTAGTGTTTGGTTATTCGCTTGACTACATGTATATGAATTCAAGTTTGTGGGGATGGTATAATACAGTAATAATAATACAATCCTTTTTGAGTGACTGGCTCAGACAGCGAATCACTGACTGTGACCACTTCTCCAGAAAATATCAGTTCAAGGACGTGTTGACTCGCAGAATGAAAACTTATTGTCATTGTTCAGTGAATTTCTCCCAGCTGGCTGCACCGACCATGATGAAAACAAGACCAGTTAATAGACTCACCATTTGTAATTTGGCCACCACTGTTTGGACGGCTGCCTCGATATTCGCTGCGACCTCATCTGCAGCCATGCTGGAGTGGGCAACACGAGCCATACTGCAACACAGAGCCACCGTGCATGGTTACGTTTTTAAAGTGCACACAGTGACGGAGCTGGTTACGAGATCAATACAACCAGAAGCATTTTGTATCAAAGCTGTAGAGACAGACTCCACGGGAGGAGGAGGACCGTCTGGATTCACATCGAGTCTCTATGGCACCAGCTTGACCCTCATCAAACACTGAGCAGAATTGACTGGGTTGCTGAGGTGCAATTGATACAAGACAACACAATTAAACATCCTTCATGACATCTTGATTTGCCTTTTTGTTGAGATTTAATAGTAATATTTTTTTTTTGACGTGTAGAATCAGAGAAGTGAAGCTCACCAGCAGCAGCCTTTGTTGGTGACCTTCAGGCTGGTGCCCTGGATCACTCTCTGGATGTCTCTAGCCAGGTGTTTGCTCTTCAGGTTGACAGACAGTGGCTCTCTGGTACATAAACAGAAAGAACAGAACAGCTGAAGCTTAAAAAAACAATACAGATGCATAAAATAATTACATTGTAACACAAACATCTGCAGAGAAATAAGTCAGATTTTCATACAGAACATGTAAAAGAACTTGCTACCATGCTAAGGAACTGTCCATGCTATAAAAGGCCCATTACACCACTACTACACCTATTTACATAGGTTTTATTGTAACTTATTTTCTATTACCAAACTATTACCTGTCTGTTATTTCCCACTGACTTTTGATAAACGAATACATTTTTCTGGTTCCCATCTCATTCATTGTTACAGCTATTGATCATGCATTACTTTGTATTGGTTTGAATTTCTATCCATGTTAACTAAAATGCAGCAGTTAAAGACAAAATGACATCAAAGATTGTTTACATCTACAGTATCACACTTTCCTCCATTTGTTTAGCAACTGAATATGAAGCTGATTACTTCCTCCATATTGACAAAGAGCCACAACAAACAGACGCACAGCTTCCGGAGACACTCTGGTAACTGGTTCTTACTTTTTCCTTTCGTAGAAATGTTTTCCCAGATGGGATGGCAGCAGGCGGCGGACGCGGTCGTCTGAAAGAAACATGTCAAAGTTCCCCAACAGACGGCGCTTTGCCTCGTACGGTTTGTACTCTGTCCTCAGGGCCTTGTAGGGAATGATCTGCCACAGACACAGAGATATATTGTGATTAAAATCTCTATTAATAGGAAGTTTTAATGTTCATCAAACATCATGTTGGCTGGTAAATCACCACAAAGACCCCACAGACACTCCGTTTCCCTGAATGCATACAATATCTAATACTGTACATTTATTGATGCTTTTATTCTTGAGTGATGCGTCTGCTTCTCTGCTACTATTCATGCAAGACTGTTAATAAGATGAGTAAGAGTGATATTTATTACTATTAATTGTATGACTGTCATTGATGTTTCGGTTTTGTGTTCTTTGATGATGTTTTATAACACTGAAATAGGTGTAACACTGCAAATTTTGTCGCATTTTGTTGTATTGTAATGACAATAAAGGCTATACTGGTTGGTACCTCAGATATGTTTTTGATGCCTTTTGTCTCCAGGAGTTTCTTGTAAAACCTCTGCGTCTGATCCGGGGTCATGTTGGGCTCATCTCTGGTGAAGAGGCAGATCTCCTCTGTGTCAGTCCGCTGGCCATGGGGCAGGGGACTATGGGGAGAAAGTGAAAAGTCAATATCAGCTATACAACAATTGCAGGTCAGGCACGAATTAAGGCAGCGTCGTGTCTCTGTGTGTGGGACTCACATGCGGATGGTCTGAGCCTTTTTGGGGACCTTCCACAGGGTGAAGAGCAGGCTGATGTGCTGGGTGTCGTCAAGGAACAGAGAGTCGCTGGTGGACTTGGTTTTCAGGAAAGCCTGCAGAGCCTGAACGGCTTTCTTCACCTGACAGAGATAAGTCCACAGTTAAAAACACAGATACAAACAAACTCTAGTCTCCTTCCACAGCACACACTACTAGGGCACTGTCAATTAGCTTCGTGGCTAAAAGTTTCAACAGGAAAACAAGCCCGTTAATGCTAACTAGCGTGTTAATTAATCACAATAAAACTCATCATGGCCATGTAAATATCTATTAACCAACACGATACTTGTTTTTGTTTTGTTTTTTAAAGTTCAGCACTACGATAAAAGACGGTTTTTACCTGAGTCCCGTCCAACGCAACTTCTGTTTTATCAGCCATGCTGCCTGCTTCACGTGTAGACAAAAGCGGCGCATGCGCAGTCTGGCGCGGGCGACGTCACACGATACAAAACAAACTTTATTCAAACTGAGTGAATTGACAGGAGCAAGTTAAGATGGCGGCGACAACAAGTGATTTGTTTTGAGTTTCAGCTGCTCTAACTAAAGATTTAAAAACATAAAATGTCAAACTAGGTCTAACGTTTGTATGAAAGAACAATAAAGACCAAAATCTATTTGTTATTATTATTTATTATTATTATGTCTGAAGTTTGACAACTGTAATAAAGTTAAGCTGCCTGCAGTAACAGATAACTTGGTAATTATACTGTTATAGTCTGTACAGTGGCTTCATGGTTTCTTGTTAATCCTTCTTTTTCTTAAAGTAATTTAATGAGTTCATGTCTGCAGTTTGATTGTTTTTTCATTCATGACTGGGTGAAGTGTCCTAAGCATTCATTGAACTGTCTCCAATTGAAAATTAGTTCTACTTTCTCATGATGGGTGCAGATATTAATCTTCATATTCAAATCATTGCACTGAAGTATAGTGTTGTTAATAATAATAATAATGTTACAGTATATTACAGCCAAAAAGGTAAAAAAAGAAAAAGAAAAAAAAAAGGTTTAGCCGAACTTTGACCATATCAAAGTTAGTATTCACCCCTCGCACTTTACCAATAGATCAGAAAACCTTTCTGTTATTATTTTAACAGTGTCAAAGATGAAAGAAGCAACAAAACAGAACAAATACACATTTTCCATTGCAGCTTGATCATTTATTTTAGATTTAGATTATTGAACAGCTGTGTGTGTCTGTTTGTGTGAGTGTGTTTATCCTTGGTTCATCAGAGTAGTATGTGAGCTCAATCCAATTAAACCATCTCATGTGGAGAGAGACCAAACTAAAAAATTTTGGTACAGCAATCCTTAAAACCAAATAAAATGTCCACTGGATTCTTAATCCCACTCTTCAGAACGGAGATGTACTTTGCAAATTATAATTACAGGCTATCTGCTCTTTTCCAAGATATGAAATCTTTCTGTAGTTTGTTTTTCTTCCCCAAACTCAGTAACACTGCATCCATCTCCATTCTAAAAACAAATGGCGTGGCCAGCCGACGGCGCGGTTAGCTGTGGGAGTACAGAAGGGGGGGGCATGTAGCTACATTAGTGGCATAGCTGAGCTCTCAATATGAGAAAGCTGACACACTGGACTTGGTCTCTCGTTTCATATTGTTCGTCATAAAAACTGATTCAGTCTTGTTTTCTTCATTGGACAAAATTTTATTCTCCTTCTTCACTCCTTGTTGTCGTTGTTCTTCTCTTTAGCATAGTTGTGTGTAAAGAGAGAGTAGCTGTTTGGGTCGGCTCTAGCAGCGTTTCTCCTCTGGTAACGAGTGGAAGAACTCCATGCATGCTGCCACTGTCGCATTTAGTCCTTTTCTGGCACCAGCTTCAGCACTTTGCCAATGGCGATAGTTTTGCCTGGAGAAGCAGAGTATAAAAGAGATTACATAGCAAATGTGCTTTTCTTTACATCAGAACTGCGTTAAAAACAACGAAGAGAGGAGCGCTGATCTCACCTTCGTCTCGCAGTGTGAATCGTCCCATCTGAGGGAAGTCTTTGAAGGTCTCTAAGCAGATGACTCCTGCTGCCCGGAGCCTGGCGATACACACCTGGTCCTGCTTAACAAAGCGTGGTCGTGTTTTGCTCTTCTCACCGGTTTTCTTGTCCACCAGACAGATTAAGGCCTGTGGTCAGGATTTAAAGAGGTAAACCATGCTGCAGCCGGGCCAGGGGGGCATCAAAGCTTATAGCTACATTACAAACTACAAATAAATGTTTGAGCAACAACACAGACAGTTCACTTACTGTGATTTGCACTTCTTCAATGCAGGTGTGGATGTGAAGGACTGCATTGTAACCAGGACAAATGATTGATTTGTGCTCAATGATGACGATCTGAAAGGAAACGAGCAAGTGAGAATCAGGCAAAACGAAATTATAATAGTCAATATATTTCACTTTGAATAGTGTTCAAACAATGCAGGATACACTGTGATAAGAATTTCATCAACTCTCTCCCTATTTGCATCATTTGTATTCTAAAGTAAGCTGCAAAACTGAACCACAAGATGAATCTGTAAACGTGAGGTGAAGGTCTTTGTGTCCAGTATTTTGTCTCTGAAGGTCTGAGAGACAAAACACCTCAGTGCCGCCTCACTCTGTTCCAGCTGGCTTCTGTACACTCACTCTAAACACTTGACGATAAATCAAATCACCACGAAGCTCTGCATCAAACAGGCTGCTGAACGACTGCCTGCTACACCGACTGTGAATTAACGCCTGGTTTTAAAATGGACTGGTTCGCACAACCATCCCGCCCACAAAGACCCCGCGTGGACAGACCCTCTACCCAACCATTTGTAGCTGTTGCTATGCCAACACGCAGCAGACAGTGGCAGTAGAGCGTTTAGTCGAGTTGAGTTTTATCTGTTGGCACCAAGTTGAACACAAGAGAACAAATTTAGCATGTTGCTGTCAATATGTTTAATTTAAATTATCTTCCCACCGCCGATGACTCAGCATTAACACAGATGTACGATGAGAGCAGCTGCGCGCCACAACTTTCGCCATCTGGCTCTCACCTGTGCATCAAAGGTGCGACCAGAGTGGCAGAGGTTGTCAGGGCTACAGAGGATAAAACCAGGCAGGATCTCTTCCTCCTCGATGCCCTTCAGCCTCAACTTCAGGTTTTCCCCTGGAGTTGCGTCGTCCGTCTCCACATCATCGCTCAGCAAGCTCAGCACCTCCACAGTGTGCTGAAAGACAGTTTACAATAAACACATTATTTCCTGAATCCTTTGGGCTTCAGGGTCGTCTTTTCGCCCCGGCTGCAGCACATTTAATGTATGAATCAGGCCTTGAAGTTATTTCTAGTAATGGGTTTATTGGTCCCATGTGAGACAAGGCAAAGTCATACAGAGGAGATCTCACCCTGTTTGGCATCATGACCAGCTGCTGAGCTTTACTAATGCATCCAGACTCCAGCTTCCCCAGAATGACTGTGCCCATATCCTGTAAACCACACACACACACACACACACAAGTTGAAAAGAAAATCAGAACAATTCAAATTAAATATCGACCTCCACTTACGTCTTCTTGGCATTATTAATGTCTGCAGAGTGAATACAGGAGCAACCGGGGAAATAGAATGACTACACAGCTGGAAAAATGACATGAATCCTCACTTTCATTTCAAGTTCAGCTTTTCTTAAATGTAAAATCTTACATTAGTTGTTCCTATGTGTGTTCAGAGAATGACATTACTGTAACAGTGCAAAGGAATCACCTGATGGTGCCATCGTGCTGATAATACCCTGATGAAGTTGCACATAACTTTTCATTGTTGCAACACCATAATATTGTGCAATGCATTTCTGTCACTTGACCCATCTGTGTCACAATTACCTAGCAACCAATTTGATTGGTTAAAAAAACTAAAGCTTATAGAAACGCCTTGGACACACTCAGTTTATCGGTACAATGACAGTCAGTGAGAAAGTCTCAACTTAGAAAGCCATCACAGTTTAAAGAACAAATATTCTCACAAATAACCTTGTGTTTGTTTTTTGTATGGATTCATTAAACTTAAGCATTAGAGGCGCTGGGAGGTGGATTTTGTTACCTGGCCAGGCTAGCTGTTTCCACCTGCTTCCAATCTTCTAACCAAAAGAAGGTGAGTTGGAGTTATTATTAAAAAAATGTCCCCTTGGGGATCAATAAAGTATTCTGATTCAGATTCTGAAAATCTCATCTGCATTTCCTGTCTTAAAATGGCATAAAATTCCTTCAGCAAAAAAAGTTGCATCATTGAGGTAAAGTATAAAATCATTCAATTAAGTATTTTACCTTGATTTTGAATTGTCTTTACATCATAATTCCTTAATTACCTTTGTTAATTCAAAATGTTTTAGTGTTATTATGGGCTTTGCCAACACAAAGCACATAATAATCAGGGTAATTGTTTTGTTCACAGATCTATGGCCCTGCTGAAAGCTTGCTGTACAGTATGTCTTGGCAAGGCAGCCATTAGTATGCAGCACCCAGTTAACTGCACCCTAATCCCCTTACATCAGGACAACACCAGTTGGGACTACTTAGTCATATAACTGCTACATAAGGCTCTTACGCAATCACAGCAGGAGAAGTATTTACAGACTCAGACTCCTTAACTTTTTTTTTCTCAGTTTGCTGTTACAGCCTTATGCCAAAATCATTTCATTCATTTTTGTCACCCTCATCATTACTACAGTACATAGCCAAGACGAGGCTGGGGTGAGTGACAGACTCTGTTCAGACCTGGTGTCTGATACCAAGTGGGATCAGTTCAGGTGTGAACGCAGCAAGACACATGGCATTAATGAGATCCCAGGAGGTCTGGTAAATACATGTGTCCTACCTGAGTAACAAAGACTTTCACAATGAAGCAGAAATATTTAACCATTTCAAAAGGATACAACTTTGTTTCACTATAAGTGAAGTGTGTTGTGTTGCTCAACCCGTCTGCACCTGGCTCTCTCTCCCTCATACACACAACCGGTCTGTCTTGGATTGGAAGAGACGTCTGTCTGACTTTTTAATAGACTTGCTTCAAAAAAGTTTATAAAAGTCTGTTTCTGCTTTCGTAATTTTGGGATACTGAACATGGATTGATCAGAGGAAAACTTAAAGCAGAAGTAAGTGGTCCGGTCGTTTTCGCTAATGCTGCGTTCCAGGCAGGCTTTTGAAATCGTAAATTACAGCTTCAAGTCACAACTTACGACTTTGTAGCGTTCCAGGCAACCCACTCGTGTTTTTCCGACCTGTTTTACCGGTGAAAGTCACTATAACGGCCACTCGTAACTTCCGACCGGTGAACTCGTACCAGATCGAACTGGTACCACTTCACGGTCGGAAAAATACGAGTTTCCTTGAACGCACCATAACAGTCCTCGTCCCTACGTCACCACATTCACGGCGTTCCTTGGCTGCACACACAGCCCTGCATGCCGTTCTCTCTCCTCATTGGATAAAAACTGTAGGATACGATAAATGTTTTCTCCTCGGCTCAGAGCAGAGCAGAGTGACTGAGAGACCCGTGTTTCAGTCCAAACACTCTATGTAAGTGATTGCTGTCGGAAGATATAACTATTTAAGACTTATATTAACAAAAATATATCACTTACTTCTGCTTTAATGAAAGGATTTTGCATAAGGCTGTAACATAACAACATGTGGAAAAAGCTTAGGAAGTCTGAATACTTTCCAAATGCAGTGAAAAAACAGAAAGACAAGAAGATAAAAAGGAAAATATTTGATTTAAGAAAGGAAGAGCCAGTGATTAATGTAGGACGACTGAGAGATAATAACTTAATTCCACTAGTGCTAATCGTATAC
Source organism: Trachurus trachurus (assembly GCF_905171665.1). NCBI lineage: Eukaryota > Metazoa > Chordata > Actinopteri > Carangiformes > Carangidae > Trachurus > Trachurus trachurus. The sequence continues at coordinate 18,912,671 of NC_139913.1, read as the reverse complement.
GTTGAATTGCTTCCAATGTTTAAACAGAATCATCGACGCCAAGAAACTGAATTATCTTAAAGAAGAACAACTATAATGACTTGCAGTGTGCGTGTATTGTATGTGTATGTGTGTGTACTGTATGTGGTGTGCTCTTGGAAAAATAATCCAAGAGGAACGGAAATAACAAACTGTAGAGGGAGCAAAGAAGATTTTGGCAAAGTAAACAAAAACCAGAAAAAATGTGACGCCCACGTATCTGCTGAGGACGGTGCGGTGGAGAAGACAAGCTGTCACACATTTTTGTTTTCCCGCTTTGCTGAGACACAGAATCAACGGCCTCCAGTTGCTCACCTTGTACTTGTCTACAATAGGTAGTCTGACTGGTCCATCGCTGGATCTGGTGAAGTTTGGCAAACTGTCCAGGTGGGAAATAAATGGCATACCCCTGGAAGAAGAAAAGAAATATGATGATCCATCATCAACTTGTGCAACTTGTGCTGTTAAAATGTCTGTCAGCGACTGTGTCTTCTTTCCTCCCAACAGTGATTTGTGATGCCATGCGACTTCTTTCAAGTGCACTCAGGCAGATGTTTTTTTTAATTAAATTTCTGATACAGCCGAGTATAAAGTCTGAAGCAGCAGATGAAAACGTCGAGGCAGCGTTCAGATAGATCCTGACTCCACACAAACCAATACATCAACCAAAACTTGAATGGTTCCAAAAATGATAAAGAACAGCAAAGAACAACCAAACACAAAGCAAACTAATCTGCTCAGTCTTTATCTGTAAGATCAATGACGTTTGAAGACAATAAGTTATAAATACAGTCTTATTTATGAGTTTTAGCACAATGTTTAGGACTTACTAAGTCACTCTAATGAACTTGTTATAAGTGCATGTCGACCAGCTTCACCTCTACTCTGTAATGTTAAAAGAATTATGCCAAAAAACAATCAATGTCTGAGCTGCTCCAGTCTTTCTGTTGAGCCTCTTCATACTCTTGGCTTGAAAACACAAAGCAGCTTTTACAGTTTTATAACATTAAGTGTAACTTGGTGTGTTTCATCACAGCCTGGGCTGACACTGTAATATAAACACACATTTTGTCATCATAAAACAAAGCATAACTGCTCAGGATTACTGCACTGTAAAAATACAACATCTAACATTTCCCACATGACCCATTCAAACTGACAAGTGGACAATGGACATTTGTTTTGTTTTGTTTTTTGGAGAAACCCACATGTGATGAGTGCTGCGTCACAGAGCTGACTTACGTGTACCAGGGGCATTCAGGTACAGGGTCCTTGAGGTTGGCACCTGTGAGTCCAGAGCAAGGCATAAAGTGGATGTCCTTCTTGGGGTTGAAGCCCACCTTCTTCAGAAATGGCACCAGCTTCTCCTTACACTCCTCATACCTGCAGCAGGTTCACAAAAAGAAGAGGCATTATTCAACAGAGAAAAACCATGTACAAAGATTTCAGAAGACAAATGTTGTTGAAAGCAACTGAATGAAACAGCAACATGGCATCGGTCCAAACCAGTTACAACATTCTTAAAGGAGTAGTTCAATATTTTGGCAAGTTGGTCCATTGCCATAATCCCTATAGTCATAGCAGTAGGTTTGTTACTTTTAATTGTCGGTGCAAGCTATTTTTAGAACAGCGGAGCAGAGCCGTGAGCTGCTCAGAGCTACGCTATGGAGGCTAATGGGATTTCTTGGTTTCCCTCATCAAACTCATCAAATACACAATCCAACAACTCCAAAACGGTCTGGTGGACAAGTTGTGACCTGCACATTTACCACGCTATGAGATAATAACATAACGTTACGAGAAAGAGTTGTTTTCGAGGTAAATTCATGCAAAATAGCTTATGTGCGTTCTATAGGGATTGTGGCAATGGGCCAATTTGCCAAAATGTTGAACTATCCCTTTAAAAAGTCACAAATAAACATGTCAACATTAATCTGCTGTTATTTTTTTTATATTTGACCGCTAAAGTTTCACCTCTCAAGGCTCCAGTTGACAGTGGGGTCATCCATCTTGTTAATCAGGACAATGAGATGCTTGACTCCTGCTGTTTTAGCCAACATGGCGTGTTCCCGCGTCTGTCCCCCCTTCTCAAAGCCGGTCTCAAACTCGCCCTTTCTCGCTGAAATCACCTGACAGGAAAAAATAAGCAGGGACATAGACATAGTTCCACATTTAGTGACGAACACTGAGAAAAAGCAACCTGTCATCTGCAAAGTTATGTACAAATATACAATATAACTGCGTGCTGTGTCCATGTCCATCTCACCAGGACTGCCAGGTCGGCTTGTGACGCTCCACCGATCATGTTTGGGACAAAGCTCTTGTGTCCGGGGGCATCAAGGATGGTGAAATGTTTTTTCTCGGTCTCAAAGTAAGCTCTCCCGACCTCCACCGTCTTCCCCTTGTCTCTCTCCTCCTGGTTTGTGTCCAGAGCCCACGACAGGTACCTGTAACGACCACGTTTATAAAGTGAGGTGATCGTTTCTCAGTTGAAGTGCTTCATGGGGTTTTCGGCATCCGATCGTGAGCGAACAAACCACAGTCCGTCTAAACGACTGTGGCGACTAAAAGCTGCAGCACGACTCAATTACTCCAGCACCTCAAACAGAGGCAGCAGCTGTGTGGGAGAAGTGTGCAGTGCAGCGCTGCAATTTGCAGAAGACGATGATGACAGCTCTAAAACTACTGCTAAATTTTCCCACAGTATCCCGTGTGAGAGGAGGATGTCTACGGAGGACAGACATTAAAGATGAGGTGGTGCCTCACATCCCCAAAGATATGGTGCACTTAATACACAGCTGAAAAGCCTGGCGTGGCGTCTGTAGTTTGCTTTTAAGGGGGGGTAAAAATCTATTAAAATCATATACCAGATGCTGTGTTGAAAAATCTGATTTTATTTATAGGCCATCTCACCCAGCTCGACTTAAAATTGTTGTTCTGGTGTGGCAACAAATTTATTGCATCACAATCAGCCTCCTCCACATGTGCTTGAATAATCTTCATCTAATTTCAAAGTGCTAATATAATAACATTTTCGAGTCTAAATTTAGAGTTTCTGGAGGCCTCATCAACATATTTTAGAAAGTGTGTTGTAAATCCATTCAAATGTATTAAAGACAATATAAAAAAATATCTTCAAAGCATCCTATTTTCAGACAAAATAAAAACTACACTCTCACCATGTCTCCCTGTTCTTCTCTTTCGCTTCTCTTTCATATTTTTCCAGGGTTCTCTTGTCCACCATTCCAGTTAAGTACCTGACAAGGAAAACAACAAAGTTTAGTGAAATTTGACAAAACAGGTGATGCTGTTTGTTTTGACTTGTTTTGAAGTATAAAATCGAAGCTTAACCTGAAAAATAATGTCGTTGTTGGCGGCCATAGTGGCATCAGCTACAAAGTGCATTTAAGATCACATTTATTGAAATGTATTTCATACAGATTTGAACTGGTCTCCCTAATCACTATGATCGGCTGATGAGACAACAAATCGATGACTCACATTATCTGTCCTCCAATGGTTGATTTGCCAGCATCTGACACATGCAAACAAGAGGAAATCATTTAAGATTATTAAAACTTTACATTAATTTCTCCAGATGAAATATTATCCACACATACACGGGACGCACCCACGTGACCGATGAAGACCACGTTCACATGCTCCTTCTTGGGGGCATCTGGTGGTGCCGGGGCCACTTTGGGGACGGGCATCTCTTCCTCTTCCTCCTCCATCATCTCCTCATCCTCCTTTCTGGCAGCGCCCTCCTCGCACGCTCCTCCTTCGCCCAGTTCCTCCTCTCCTCCACCTCCTCCGCCTCCTCCTGGCTCCTCCTTCTGTTCCCACGTCTCCTCCTCTGTGGTCATGTCTGCCTCCGTGCCTCCATTCTCCACCGGAGCTGGAAAAACACACACACACACACACACATTCACTACACCTACAGACCTGCTACTTCTCTGTAATGTCTGGATGCCACAGACAACTCACAGCTTGGAGGGAGGAGGATCAAAACATAGTTTTTTTGGCTGAGATGAGAAGTTGCAGACAGTGCGCGAGTGAATGTTGAGTGATTCTACATCCTGGACTTTATTCAAGCCACATTTCTGCCAGTTTTTTTTTTTTCTTTTTGCCACATTTGTACTGACGAGATCCTCTCATGCACATTCAAACACATACAGAGACACAGAGCTGCTCACTCATTCATCTGCACCTCAGTCACCACGGTTTATCTGAGAGATTATGTTTCTTTTGTGAGTTATGATTGGTAATTATTGCATATTGTGCAGGTCTATGTTTGTCTTGTCATTTCAAATAAATCATCGGGAACCAGTCTCAAAAAAACAAATGTTTGACATATAATTTGTACACTTAAAATGAAATACACTGCAGTTAAAAGACCAAACATGTCAGAGTCACAGAAATGTTTGTGCTATCTCAACAGCTGCCTTTCTGCTTTCCAACCCTAAGGTCAACTGTTGATTGTGTTCTTGCACGGCTGCAAAGATAACACCAGTGGTGTTTGATTCCCAGGTGCACCGACTACTACTGCCAACTCTACCTTGAAACTACACCAGCAAACTATCACATAATGGCACATGTTCTTACACTGAAATCACCCTCACACACACAAAAAAAAACTCAGCTGTGTTTCGTCTTCTCGTCCTGTCCACAATGTTCTGCAGAACAAACAAATACAACTCTAAAACAGTAACAAGAGCCCAGTGAAATGTGCTGAGCGCTGCAGAAGAAGTATCTTCCCATGGCAACACACAAATAAGCCTCCAATTTCTGTAACTAAGAAATTATGCAGCCCAGCAGTCATGTACAATGCCTATTTTCTTCTCGTGCCTGGTCCTTTATAATCAGCCTGAGAAATTGCTACTGGCAACTCAGAAAGCCGTTTGTGCCCCAACTTTATTATATGCTGTAATTATATTTGTCTTTCAGACATGTTGGGAGAAACTTGAAGGGGTGAGCGTGAGAACAAACATCATCATGAACACATACAGTATATCTGATGATTTAATTTTGTGTCCAGCTACAGCGCTCGGCCTCTCCACCGAAACACAAAAACACCACCAGGTTTTTGTAACTTGAGTCGAGGCGCACAGCGGTCCAGGCCAGGCCCAAAATTGTGAATGAACCTGACTTAGGCAGCAAAAAAACAAACATTTTTTTCTGCAGTGATCAAATACATTCAGTTGCTGTGACACACAGCTGGTCAGGGCCTTGGACATTCAGTACTTGACACATATCGCAGTGTGTGCCAATGGGATGTCTATTTCAGGCATGGACAAGTGAGGTTGCATCATATTTTACGTAGGCCCCTGCACATGGGTTTTTACCAACGCCAGCAGTCTAAATACAGTCCAGCAAGTTACACTGCAAGCAGAGAATCAAAAGTGAGCATGCAAGCTTTCCTGCTCTGCATGGGGTTTGGTGTTAGATTTCAGTTCTGGCAGCACTTAAAATGTGCACACCTGAACCTATACACCTACTTTCATGTGGTATAAAAACAAGAAACTGCCTTGACAGCCAGGTTTGTAATGTAATAACCTGCACAGGCAGTGTGTGGAGTGAACTGTGGATGCATACCGGCTGTTTCTGCTATCTCCATACTGGCAACTGGATCAGGGGCACCTTAGAGGAGAAAAAACAAAGCATGTCAAAAACTTTCATAAATATTTATTAGACATGGGGTGGTCACGGTTTCACGTCTTGTTGTGACAGTTACTGCGTAGTAAGTAAGCTATAGCACCGTAACGACACATGACTTAACACTGGAGAGGGGGGGACTTGTTGATTAGTTAGTGGGAAATGCGATAACTGTGGCAGTGGCTGGACTGAGCGCAGCGAGTTGCAGACAGGAAAAAGGCTCATCTAGCTGGATTAGCAAAGCATGCTAGCAAGTACAGCTAACTTCCCAGCTTGCAGCTGTCTGGCTCTCACCCACCGTCTGTGGCCGGCATCTCCACGGCGCTGGGCTGGAGGAAGCTGGGCACGAACACCGGGGCGTTGACGTTGGGGACAAACGGCTTGGCGTTGACGTTGAGGGCGGCGAAGGCGCTCGGCAGCCCCGCCGCGGCAGCCGGGGCCTCGGCATCCTCCTCCAGCTCCCACGAATCCGGGGCTGTATCTCTCGGGTCCATCGCCGCTTTCTCCGGAGTTGACACGCTCTCCACGACCGAGAAGGGCGGACGGTTTTGGCGGCTCCGTTAAAACGCGTTGAGTTGCTGGTGTGTTTTAGACTCTTAGAAACACGTTTGCTGGAGTCCCCATCGCTTTGTTAAGCCTTTGCTCTACCAAAGCATATGGATCCCGTGTAGCCGACGAGAAGTGGGTGATCAGCCGCTGCTCGTCCCGCTGACACCGCTAGAGGCCAGCACCGGACCTCTGCTGCTGTCACTGTCACGTTACAGCAGTGTGTGTGTGTGTGTGTGTGTGTGTGTGTGTGTGTGTGTGTGTGTGTGTGTGTGTGTGTGTGTGTGTGTGTGTGTGTGATAAATCTAACTTAACACCCATATTAAAAAAGAAACAACAAACTGTAGTCTTACTTTCTTTATATTACAATCTCTGAAACAATACAGCAAAGTATATAAATAGAATAAATATCATAGCACCATTGTACAAGATTGACAATATGACTGTGAGAAGTTATATAAAGTTTTAAAATTCAAATACATAAATCCATTGCAAATCCATAACATAACTTTGCACTGACTGGGGCAGCGAACTGTGCTGCTAACACCTGTGTCTCCTCCCCTCTTCCTTCACTCCTTGGCATCGGTGACGCCTCCACCAGAGATGGCGAAGGTTGCCTCATTCTCAGGCATGTCGGGACTAGAGCAAATCACAAAGAGATAAATAAGCAGAGCAAAACGTGTTTCAGAGCTGCAGCGAAGTCAACAGACCTTGAGTTCAACCTGTTTTTATTATTAAAAGAAAAGTCCAAGTCTGTGTCATTCAGCTCTGAAGTCATGTCTTTGCTCCTCAGACAAAGAGATTACACAGATTATTCTGGCAATTACAATAAAATCCATGTATTATAAACCAGCCATCCAGCCTTCACCCTGTGTCGGCTAGACAGCAGTGAAAGACAAAGGTGCTACATACTGTAACCTTCCTTGAATTCAGACAAAATAATAATACATTTTAAAGTGTTTTGCACACTATGAAATGCCACTAATGTGGTTATCATTACCTGTCAAATATTTTGGCAATCCTCATCTCTCCTCGTCCCTTCCTCAGGCTGATCCGTGTGGTTGAGGCGTGGGCCAGGATGTGCCCACCAATCGGCTTCTTGGGATCAGCTTGAAATCTTAAATGGAGAAAAATATAAAATATTCTCATCAAATCTTTTAACAGCATTGCTCCAAATGCTAAACTATATTCTAGCACAAAACCGGGTGAATCTGCATCTCTTACGTCATTCCTGCCCCAGGATCAGCTGTCATTTGGTTGGTGACAAACACAGCTACGTTGTACTCTACAGTAAACATAAATGATAGTCAGAAGATATCTCATACCTGGGTAAAATTACTTTTGTATTGTATGTTTGAGGCCACCACAACTGCACCTTGCAGACATAGTTGTAAATAAGTGTTTAATGTTTGTGCTTTTTACATAAATAAAGCTCTCTTTGGTTCAGACCTTCTGAGATCTTCTGCAGTCTGGAGAGCATCTGCGCCAGTTTCTGCTGCCGCTCAGCCAACTCTCCCCGACCAGAGAAGTCTACTCTGAACAGAGCCATGATGGAGTCGATGATCTGGCACCAGGGACGAACAGACAAGAGTGAGACTCAAAGGTCTGAAGCCAAGAAGTCATCCTACTTTTAGACATCATTCTTGATGTTTAACGCGGTCACAATCTCCCACCACTGCAGGGAATGATTCAGGTAGAGGAAGAGGTACAATCAAAGAAACCATGCACTTGTTTTTAGAGTTTGTTTTTCTCTCACCAATAGTTTAAACACTCCTCCCTCCTCATGGAATTTGGCTGCGACAAAGTCTAACAGCTCCATCTGGTGTTCACCTGAGGAGAGAGCACAAACAAAAGTTTAAAAGAGCAACATAGTTTGATAACATCACAAGGAGACAGTGTGTTAATAAAAACTGCTCTGGTTTTGTCAAAACACAAATGTAAAAAGGCACACAATCAAATTTTAGTGGTCTAAATTAAGTGTAGTGTCTGTTCCCACTGGTATAGGCCCGGGCATAAAGCACGTTATCCAGCACAGCATCGTGGTCCACGTTGAACCTGTCGGCGATGTCTTTCAGTCTGTCTGGACGACTTAAATGTGACAGGCAGAGGTCAAGGATCATGTCAGACGGCGCAGGTACGTTCTCATACATACTTAAGAAGTATTTCTCTTTAACATGTTTGCTGAAGTTAGTTCTGATGCAGGCTTAAGTATTTTAACATTCATATTGTCTGTTGAAAATTAAAGCATCATCCACAGTCCACGTCATACTGCAGTGATGTATCGCATAATTGTAAGGATACAAAGTGTTCTCTGTGTCGATGAAGATGACTTTCCCGCCTGAATAGCCGTCCTCACCTGGCATCTGAGCAGAGACTAGACAAAGACACCACAGAGCCTGTTTAATGCAGTTAACTACTTTGGTGCAGGCATTTTAAAAAGGCTCCTCACTCACCACAAAGTGTGTGAGACAGCTGAGTTTTCCCCGTGCGAAACTCTGTTGGATTAAACGATGTAGAGAGTTTAGAGCTAAACGATGAAAACTGAGTTATATTGTATCAGTCTAATCACACACATTATATTTAACTACAATATGACATCTTCTCACCTCCAAAAGCCTCTGTGATGGCCATACTCTCGACACCTCCACCCAAAAGTTTACTGCAAAAATAAAATACGTCATTGTTTGTAACAGGTGTGCTGGTGGTAGGTTATTACATTATATTTAAAGGGACAACGAGGAGTTTTGGAAAAGCGAAGCGTTTTCACAACTACATTTATGAGTCTCCGCACGCACCGTGAAATTATTTGACCGGCGCAAGACAGACTCATGTTTTCATTCATCAAGAATTAAAGTCAGAGGTTCGAAGACGATCAGATACCGTCGTAGTTCCGACCATAAACGGCGATTCGGCGGTGTTATTCTCATGACTCGCCACGAAACCAAAAGTAAAGAAACGTTGGTTGGCTCGACCAGCATTTCCGCCACCACTAATAATAACAAAATAACGATAGAGACAAAACAATATATTTATCGAAAATGGAGCCATTAACAAGTGGTAACGTAGATTCATCCACATTAACATGAGACTTTTTTATAACCAAATAGAAACTCCTCATTGTCCCTTTAAACAGATTGACAGCAAGCAAAACTAGGTTTTTAATTATTATCCACCAAGCAACAGTGTTGGGGGAAAATGTCAGTGTTTATTGAAAACGTATTGATATCTCTACTGGTGCTAAAGAGTTCTGTGAATGCACATGATACAATCTGTTATAGTATGTTCATTAGCCGCAATCCTCAACCTACATGTTCTGAAAATTAAGAAAAAATCTTAACTCGAATTCCTGACTTCCAGTTGTGATGTGGAAAACCTGCTTCCTCTTCGCGCTGTACTCGAAGGCCGTCAGGAAACCAACGTTCTGTAGTATAAAGGAAATTACATCACATATTGAATGGTTTTGCTAATCTCACTTCTCCATGATTTCAGTCCAAGGCCACGAGGAGTTACTGGTACAGGTTTAAGAAATCACAGAATAAAATCCTGTTTTACCAGCATTTTCCCTGCAGCTTCTTTGATTTTTTCCACTTTTGCTTCTGACAGGCCCTTGATGTTGCACAGAGCCTTGCGTGTAGTCATCTGGATCCCCTTCACAGTGCAGATACCCACTGTCTTCAGCTTTTTGATGTCTGCCATATTCTGTCGTCACAAGCAAAGAAGGACTGAGAGAGGCTTTGTATCCTGTTTGTGATCACGTTTTTTTAGTATCCTGGATATAGTTTGTGCACATAAACAGCTTATCCTGATTTCAGAAATCTGAATAAACCTTTTTTCAGCTTGTAGATGGAATGAAAACAATATATTCAGGTTACTAAATCTTATAATGGCCAAGATGTGAGAAATCACAGGGATACAAACAACTAACATTATCCTTTTTTAATATAAATACCATATCCTGAAAATAATCAAAGGCTATATATATATATAAGTATATATCAACCCTGTTGTTTACTCACAATCCCATGTTTCTGTAGCAGGTCGATGTCTTGGAAGAAGGACTCCTGTTCAGAGAAAAGAAAATTTAAACTTTATTAATGAAGTGAATACAGCATTTTCTTGAAAAACAGATAGTTTAACTAACTTGTAAGTTATTTTAAAGAAAATTATTTCTTTACACTGTCTGTGGCCCATGCTATCAGGACTGGATTTCTGCTATTTTTAGACACTGACAGCAACCTGTGGGGCATTTTCTATTCCTGGAAATCCATTGTTTAGTAAGCAAATATGAGTTGAATAAAAGACTAGCAGGTTTTTCTCACATCATCATCCTGGAAACCGGTCTCATCATCAACAACCTGATCCTCTGCAGCTTTCATTTCCAATGGATTAGGGGCCAAAGGCTGAGGATGAAATGTATTTTCAGTCAGAAAGGATTTTCAGCCATGGCGTCACATTTAGCTAACGTTAACCTTTCTAAGCTAGTTAGGCTATTAGCTGCCAACAGCTCACAAAATAAACAAAGAGACCTAAATATTAAAGTTAACGATTTATCGTCGAATATGTGAACTAGTACGCAACGACAATGACTTACTGGAAGAGAAAATACCTTTTAAAGTTTCGAAATGTGTGGCTCTTTGGTCCTTGAACAAAAACCTTCCTTCGACGACTGGCGGGAAAATCTTTCTTTAGATGCGTTCAAGTGCAGCCGGAATTTCACATTCCATACATTTACAAGTTGAACAAACATAAATGTATCTCAACCACTTGTTAGTGATTTTTTTCTCTACTTTCGTCAAAAATGCCGAGTTTTGTGAGTTTTTTTTTTATTTTTTAATGTCAATATGTACCTGCTCTAAGATAAAATGAAGATGTTCCCATTACAAACGCCAGAGTTGAAACGGAGCTGTGAAGGCATGAAACACCTTCAATTTTCCAGATTTTCTGTTTGTTCGCTAATCATGATCATTGGTCACATCTGCGTTTTTCTTGTTGCCTTGACAATGGTGTACAGTTGAGCTTCACAGCTGTTTTGAGGCAACCTAGGTAGCCTTTTAATTTGTAAATATAAAATATAGTTTTTCGTGTGTTGATATATTACATTATAGTGGTATTTCTGGACATTCATTCTAAATTAATTTGTAACTTTATGCGCAGTTGAATAACTTAATGTTCAATGAAAATACACAACCAACATGCTGGAAGAAAACACATGGCTTCTCATTTAATGTGGTCTTTTTAATTACAGTCACAGTCATGTTGAACACAAAACAGAGAAGTGGGTTTGCTTACTGATTGGAGGTAACAGACTTGTCACATGGATGGCAACAGAGAAAAGAAGGAAACATTCTCCTTCTCTCTCTCTCTGGGTAATATTGAGACTCTTTTTTGACTCTGTTGACAGTCTTTGGACAAAATAATTTTGTATCATGTAATAGACATAAAATAACACAATCTTTCAATTGCTGAATGTCATGCCATCTGGTCTTTTTCTGCATTATACAATCTCTTGTTGAAATCCAGATAAATATCATAAACCGTTACCCATGACAAGTTTGAAGTGAGAGGCGTTGCACTTTGACAAACATATATAGCACAATGGTGTGTGTGTGTGACAAATGAACAGTCATAACTGCACCACATAGAAAAGAGTGTCATTTAGCATGTAGAACTTCAAAAGGCCATTCTGCAGACCACATTCCTGTCAATTAATATCGTGCACAGTATGCTCCACTCGTCAGATATCCCATTAAACACAACTCTCCATTTACAAGTGGAACCAGTAAGCACATGACAATGGACAAGAACGGCCAACAAAAAGTCTTAACGTTCTTCAGACTGCAAACATTAAAACACACGATTGGTAACTCTTAAGATTTTTTTCCTCTGTTCATCCACCTGTACCTGCTTTCCTCTACATAACACATTATTTATGCTGATATAAGTGTTTATTTTTTAAAATAGAAAAAGAAAGTAGGAGCAGTGCTCCTGGAAATCAGTCTCTGCATGATGTTGGAGTAAGGAGAGACAGTGAGAGAGAAGTTGTAGACGCGCTTCACATCCTCCTCCTCTGATCGCATCAGCTCACCCAGTGTTTGGATTGAGCCTAATTTTGCGTCGTTCGTACACAGCTTTGTTTATTTTAGAATGACTGCAGTTCTTTCTTCTTCCCGGTGGTCTCTCTGTCTCTCCTTGTGAGCGACCCTGCTGCATCGCCGTCAGCAGATCTCAGGCTCATGTTGGCCCCTCCTGTCCCTCACATCTTGCCAGGCGCTGGAGGCATCATGCCCGGCATCCCACCAGACATTCCAGTGTTGGGTCCCAATAAGATCTAGAAGGGAAAGAGATTGTTGAGTTGATATGATAGGCACATTTTTCATTACAATTCACAATTTCTGTTCACACTGCATTCACTTGCTTCCCCACATCTGCATAAATCACACACCACACACATTCACATAAACACTCACTTGTCTCTGCTGCTGTAGCTGCTGCTGCTCCAGCTGTAGCCTTTCTGTCTCAAACACCACAGGCAGCACCAGGATCATGAAGGAGGTAGTACCAACCCAGAGCGCAGAGCGGGAAAAACTAAAACAAAACAACAACCTGCGTTAAGATATGTGACTCACTGGTTTGAATGCATTAGTCCAGTTTCTTTCTTTTTTAAAATATTATTTCAGCGATTAATAACATTATTTTTTTTACAGTGTATGCAGACAGGAAAAGCAGGGCAGAGGGGGGGGGGGGGGAACATGCAGTAAAGACCCTGGGATGTCGAGGTCAGCCTTGACATGTGGTACACACTCTACCATCAGTTTACATGACTGACCCAGGTTACCATTATGCAAAGTAAAAAGCGATGTGTAACCAGGTAGTAGACAAGACTCAAGAACTGTTACGGAGATTAAATCTAGGGATTTGAAGTTAATCTCTTGATCACACACAGTAGTTGGAGAGCCTACATGAACTGATAATGAGACCTACCTGTAAAACTTCTTCATCAGTGAGACGGAGCACTGTGCAGACACCTCCGCAGCTGATCGTACTGTATCAGGAAACATCTCTGTCAGGCCCCACAACCTCTCAGCCAGTGTCTCATCCAGCTGAGGGACACAGACACAAACAACAGACACAAAACGTTACTACTAAAACACTGCAAGGAGGAAATCAAGTCATTCTAATCATGAATAAGAACAAATAAAACCACATTAATTGATCAACTTGGTAAATAAAGTCTGCCCACCCTGGTTTGCTAAAGATTGGTTTGACTTGTATTAACACATGGGAGATTCTCTCACTAATAGAAGACCTATTATCTGAGGCAGAGGTCTTCAACAGGGTACTGCAGAGGGGGTCGCAGAATTTTTATATACTTTTTCGTTTCAACATGTATGATACAAATAAAAGCCTCAATTGGAATAGCTTGTCTGCATGATTATCATGCAATTGACAGACAGTGGTATCAGTGAACAGGGTCTGTTTATAAATGGCAGTGGCACAGCCCCCTACTCACTGCATCTGTACATGTTTGATATATGAACATGTGTATTATTTCAATAGCTTAGTGGTGGATGCACAATAACAAGGTATGTTTATACATGTCACTAGGCCCAGTTTAATATAAAACACAGTTTTATACAATATGGGGGTCCCTGCTCCATCTCTCCCTTCAGTTTGAGGGTCCCTGGCCTGAAAACCGTTGAAGACCCCTGATCTAAGGCAATAACACAGAATCAATTGATACAAAGTTAGATATATATTCATAGCTGTAACATCTCCTACTTGCAGCACAGACCACGTTTTCTAACCGGGTTACTCCAAAGCTAGAAGACAGTTTCAGGTAGCCGGCTAACTAGCCCTGCTGCAGCCGTGCTAACTATCCGTGCTACTCAAGAAGAGGACAAAGTACAAACTCTGTGACTTTATATCTGAATGTGTTTTCATTCATATCTGCCGAGTGCCCTTGAATGCGTGTAGATACTTACATCTTCATCTTCATCGTCGTCGATCTCGTCCTCGGGGGGCCGGGTGGACACCGGGCCCGCGGCGGGGGACAGCTCCTCGATCGTGGCCATGTCTCGTGCTCTCCGTGGGGCTAGGTCAGCTGCTGCGTGGGGGCGAACAGGTCGCTAGAAATGTGCCACGGTGGGTTTAGTTTAGTGTCGTTTGTGAACACTTCCAGCCGGCTTTCAATGAAGCTAATGCTAAGAGACGTGCATCCGTCTGCCGACAGTCTGAGGTCACAGGCAGAAAACGTGAAGCTCGTCAGGTCGGATGACGTCAGCGGGGCCAGGGGTCAGTCGAGACCTCCGCAGAAAATAACATGCGCCCCCTGCAGGACGGACTGACCGATAGCAGCCTGTGGCTTTTATTAGTCCCAGGCTGAACATCTTTCTTTTCTTTTCTTTATTTCTTTTACCTTTATTTATTCGGTGAGGGTCAACTGAGAGCAAGTTCTCTTTTCCAATGACGTCCTGATTACAAACAATTAATCAATACAATATACATGCAAGGTGTAAACATAAAGCAGTAATACAAAAAACTTCAATTTTAAAAAGTACATGTACACTCAGAGTCCATGATAATATGTTTGAAGCGATTAAAGGGAATCAAGGCATCCAGCTGGAGTTGTGACAAAGATTAATCCACCTGAATGGTGCAAAATACTCAAAGGCAATTTTTCCTACTTGAGTCTTAACATTTGGGATATTAAGAGCCAAAGGGATTATGAGCCGAGTGGAGTAAAAGTTAAAAAAAAGTTAAAGTAAGCAAGTTTGTTAAATAAACAGGTAGTTTGTGAAGACAGGCCTTATAAATAAACAGTAAACAGTGTTCTCCTCTCAGAGCCAAGAAAGTCCACCCTGCATTTTGGTACAGTATAAAATACCTACATCTCATTTAAAATAGGATTTCCAAAATGTGTATGGAGCATTGGTTAATCATAACAATGTGGGTAAAACACTTGTGCATGTAAGAATATTAAATTAACATTTCTGGACCAATAATACATAATCACAATGCTTATGACGGACTGGTAGAAAACCAAAACATTGCTTGCCTTGTACATTAATAAAGCAGTTGAACACTTTTACAGTTGTCAGAAAAGTGATAAAGCACAAAAGCATAGTGACAGAAAGGTCTAACCTCTCACCTATATTTTAATACAGTATATTCTATTTTTGGAGCGCTTGAGATGACAAACGTTTCCACTGTTTCACCACTAAATGGGGCTGGGTGACAGCCAAGAAATGTGACCCTTCTGAAATATTCATATTTTCCCCTATGGGTTAATGTCAAGTTCAATCAAATGTGGTTTACCAGCCACCTAGGGCACTGAATGAATTTATAGCCTGTTGTTCAAAGCGAAAGCATCTGTAGGATTGCAAGTCGCAACTGTAGGTAGGGTAAAATATATTGTGGTCATTTAATTTATGTAGGCTTAAAATTAAGGGTTTTTTAAATGAACAATTGCTTTTAAGCTTTTACATTTTTAACTTAGGGCAGGCTACTGTATACATTTTATAACTTGTAAGTAAACTAAATTATTTTACTTTCAAAACAACAAAAATAAAACATAATGGCCAGATTCCATGTTGCTGTCTCTGGTACAGCAGGTCTATAAATTTCCTTTTTACAGTCTATGACATGGTGCCTAAACTATGGGTTTGGGTATGTGTCTCTGTGTGGAATGTGACACTTTTAGCTTTAGTTATTTGTTGGTATTTTTGGATTGTGCTGGATCTATCAGCTTCCACCACCACACGGCTCCAAATGCTCACTGGTGTCAGTGCAGGGTGGCTCAGAAACCTCCCTCGGTGTTTTCTTTTTTCCGGAGAAGTTGTTGTTGCTGGGAACCATGAAGGGGTCTGTCATGGAAAAATTCTGGGATGCAGGGATTCCTTGTTTACATCCTCCCGGAGTACGCCGCGGGGGCGGGGTTTGCTCCGCCCTCATTCTTTAGACCTGACGTCATTGTCGCTTGTGTTTTTTATGAATGAAAGAATCCAACCTCAGAGAGCAGCGGAGTAATTCCGGGAAAAGGCGGACTGACATTTTGTCGCCAGAGTCGCTTCGACCCAGCAGGTAAATGATCTTTTTGTTTCAAAATAATGTAGTTCAGACATTTAGCTGGACTTCGCTTGGCACCGCCGAAGGCTAAAGCGCTGGTATCCGCCGGGGACTGGCCAACCAACCAAGGACAAGTGAGCAGGCAGCTGTTTGTTTTAATCTCCCTTAGCTCACCAGAAACCGTTGATGCTAGGTGCTAACAGTTAACATTACTAGCATGTCTGAGATGTTGCGGATTATTTGGCCCCCGCTTTCCACATTTAAGCCTCCATATCCGTCGCATTTGACACTCGGGTGTTGTTCACACTTCCTCGTTTAACCGTATGGTTTAAAACAATTTAAATGGATTATTTAAAGTCCTACTAAAATGGATGTCGAGGGCACTCGTGATGGCTGTTTACTATAGCAGCAGCGCCTTTCCCCCGAGCTGGCCAGCTCCTCTCCCTATAAGGACAAGGGTGGTTTCTGGATGCAGTTGGACGAATATATACAGTTTCCAGCAGTGGTGTGTTGGGTATTGTTGTTATTTAGTCATTAGATGTCACATAGGATCGATACTGGGCTGTTTTAACTTCATAAACTCTGGTAGTAGCCTGCGTTTGGCAGTGCTACGTTCACTTGTTGCGTCCCACTTTACTTAAAAACTACTATGTCCTCTAAAGGGATATTAATAGGAAAGTCCAAACGTGGATATCCTGTTGTTGTTTGGACAGAAACAGAAAGACGTGGTCACGGCTGGTTTTCCGGGTCTGGACACACCGGGCAGCCTTGTAGCGGAGCAGAGCAGACGGTTATTGCTGAATCACCCTGACTTCACGAAACGGAGGTCTCATGGCTCCGCAGCCAGAGTCCGCCGGCTGCTCCACCGACACCACGGCCACTGCCACTGCCACCTCCACTTCCCACGCGTTTCGGGAAAAAGAAATTTATGGCCAGCAAACTATAGACTATTATAACAACCGCCCTTGGAGTCCGTAAATGGAGCAACACCTACTGTAAACGAGTTGTAGGCCTAATGTGTAGTTAGGGCTCGTTTTACTGTCATGGAGTTCAGTTGGAGTTGAGTGTAGGTTTGTGGTGGAGCTAACTGTAACTGGAGTTGACCCCCTTTCAAAAATATGAAGCACCTATTAGAGGAAATATGACTTAGTAGGTTAAATGACTCCCTTGTCTGCATGGTGCAGTTTCCTGGGAGTACAGTTTGTTATCTGAAGTATTGCTGGCGTCAGCAGAACAAATCAAATCTTGTCTTTATGGCCACTCCAGATGTAGGTTACTGTGTCTACACATGCTTTCATATCCCCCAGCTTTTACTGTTTTTGAGGCAATAAACAAAAGGTTATAAAAGCACTAGCAGACCTTCCTTATGACACACCAACTCATGCTAACAGTTAAAACTGTTACCTAATGAGTACACGTGTAATAACCTTTTATAATTGGGGGTCATAAATGTGTTGCAATCCATTATATTAGAAGAAAAAGGTTTCTTAAGTTCTAAGATTACACAACAACAACAACAACAACAACATTGAACTTTCACACATGGGTTTGACAACAAACTGCATGCCTCCATCTTCAAAAGCCATGCTGTTGAAAGATTTACAGGAGTAAAGAGGCCTGAGAAGAAGATGTGAAAGATCTTAAATATATAGCAAAAAACCTGTAATCGAGAAGTGGTAAAACTGTAGCTGTCGCATGACGGTGTCTATATCAGTGTGTTTCTCTAAGAGAAATGACAGTGTGAAGGCTTAGATCATCACACAACAAGCTGCCAAAAGCTCAACAGCAACCACAGGCTCGTATTCTGCCACAGTGTGCATGTGGTATGATGCAGACTAGTTAATTTTTTTTTTTTTTTTTTTTACAAATGTGTGTTTTTTTTTTTTTACACTTTTACTATTCTGGCATCTTGTGTGACAAATTGAAAGCACACACAGAAAAGAAAATCCAGTGTTGCGCTGTGAATATGAAAGTGAACACATTCACTCTCTGTGTGGGAAAACACCCTGTGGTTTGGCGACGTCGAGGTTAAACTAGTTTGGTCTTAATTGAATATTGATATGAGGAGTTGTCTTAGCTCTGCAGCCGGCACAGTGTGTATAGCGTCACATCTTCTTTGCTGAGGGGCTTTTCCTGTGTGCTGTGAAGTCTTTTTCAGGGTGGAGGTGAAATGAATGGAGCAGAAACAGCCTCAGGTTGAAGTACAGAGTCGTTTTTTTTTTAAATTTATTTTTATCAACATGACAGTGATCTGAATTCTTCAGCCAAATCAACCAAGAAGTGAAGGGGGGAAAAACCATTCAAGTTGGACTTTAATCCCACACAACAGCATTTGTGAACTGACCTTAAGAGGAGTACAGGAAGTCCCCATGCCGTCTTTGTGAACTGCTCACTGAGAAGAATGGGAGAAAATTTCCAAATACAGTAGTGTGAAGGCAGCACAGACTCAGACAAACACAGCTTGTTACTGGTAGAGGCAATCTGAGAGTGTGTAACCTCTGCCAGTCACTGTGTGCTGCTTACCAGCTTTTAACATAAAGTTAGAAATTAACAGTAATGGCAATTAACTTAAGCCCATTATCCTTTTTTGTTTTGAAGCACATCACCTCAAAACGATGAAATGTATACAACCCCCCCTTTTTAAAGTTTAACAGAGAAAGGAAATAGCTGCCTGCCCTTAGTTAGACTTTTTCACAATGAACGCTTTGAACCGTTGGTATTAGGTTGACAAGAGGAAGTATTGAGGGGATTGGTTAGGACACCTGCTTTGAGCAACCAAAGAGCAGACACATGATAACTTCCTCCTCACTATTCCAGCTAAGAGAAAAAGGCATGTTGCTTTCAAAACCTCCTCTTCCTTTCATATCTGGCCACAGAGTTTAATGAGAGAGCGCGTTTGGAGAAGCATGAACGATCTGCGGGTTCTCCTTTTCTTTATCGTGCATGACTGGCTGTCTTGTGAGCGGATGGTAAATGTCAGGCCCGATATGAACCAAAAAACAGCATGACGTCCCGAGTCACATGTATTAATGTACCTTTTTTTGTGTATGTGTGTCCTGTTTCTGTTTTTCCAGAGTGTTTGTATCTGTGTTGACTGGTGCTTGGGGGGGAAAAATTGAAGACAGTTGGATCATGGCGACAGAAAGAAACAGCAAAGCCCTGAAGGTAACACACAGCCAGAAATAAAACTCAGTTTTATTATTTCAAGAAGAGTGAGTCATGTTTGTAGCCTCAGGCTATTTTTAAGAGCAAAAAAGGCAATGTTAAAGAGAGGTTTAACTCTCCAGTTCAGTTGTTCCTCAATGTCATTTGTTGACGTTTTTCTTTAAACTCCTCCTCCTTCCATCTTTTCATCCAACCTCTCTCTCCTCTCCCTCCTCACTCTTATCTTCAGGTGAAGCAGGAATGCGGCGAGAACGTGCCCTTCCTCTCGGACAGCGAGCTCATGTCCCTCTCGGTCCGGGAGCTGAACCTCCACCTGCGCGGCCTGTCGCGCGACGAGATCCAGAAGCTGAAGCAGCGCCGGCGCACCTTGAAGAACCGGGGCTACGCCGCCAGCTGCCGGGTCAAACGGGTCTCCCAGCGCGAGGCCCTGGAGCAGCAGAAGATGGAGCTGCAGAGGGAGGTGGACCGGCTAGGCGCAGAGAACGCCGGCATGAGGAAAGAGCTGGAGGGGCTGGGCGCGCGCCTGGCCGCCCTGCAGAGATTCGCCCGGGGGCTGGAAGCCGGAGGAGGCAACCTGCTGGCCACGGCCCCCCGCCTCAACACCGCCTCAGTCATCACCATCGTCAAGAGCCCGCCACAGCCTCAGCCACAGAGAGAACAGGAGCCATCCTAGGAGGAGGAGCTGCTGGAAAACAGACTAGGGGGGGGGAGGGGGATGCACAACCTGCAATGCAAACACACACACACACTCACACATACCATACACACACACGTGCTGGAGAACAGGAAGACGAGTGGAAGAATTAGTAGGAAAATACTAAACGTTTTGTTTGCTTCACGCCTCATTCACATTATGATATGCACGAGTCATTTGGTCCTGTGTGACACGGAGAACTGTGTAATGTCACCGGACACACAACAGCTTACGCTTAGTTTTCCAAAGTAAGAGCCAGGAACAGTTGAAAAATCATCTTAGGACTAGTGGAGGTGTCCTCTACTTGATGCTATTTTTATATATATAACGCTGCAGCTCGGTCGACTGAAAACGACTGAAGTGTGTTTGTTTGGAGAATCCTCAAAGTTCAGAACAACGCTACAGGTGTAATGTGAACGAGGCGCTGAGCACTGATGCACACACACACACTTACACACACAAACACAAACACACATGCACAAAAAGAAAAAAAGAAAACCCTCGCACTCATTTCCCCAACCGCACTGGGTGTAGACGTTGACTAACTGGACTCTGACTGAAGCCAGACCAACCCAAACCACAGTTACTGTACATCTCTCCACCGCGCAAAACCAATCCAGATCGTGCCACCGAAACACCAGGGCTTCTCCTCCTCCGCTGCAGTTTATGGCACCTGACCAACAGCAAAAAAAAAAAAAAAAGATGGAGGGGGGTGCGGGGCCTGACATATAGAACGTGTCGCCTGCATCCCCCGGTACAAGCTGTAGTCTGAAGTTACAACCGTGTCCTCAGTCTAACCAGCCTGTGGTTGTATGTTTCTGCTACAAAGTATCCCAAAGTATGAATCACTTAAGTCATTAATGCAGAGTTTCTCAAGCTTGGTGTCACTTGATATCCACGTGGGAGGGGGGGCGGGGAATGATGGGAGACTAATATATTGACATTTTGGGGGTTAAAGGAGAGTTTCTGTCTGATCCTGAGCTTCCTTTTGTTTTCTTGAAAATAAAACACAGCACTCGTTCTGCTTTGGGTCACGAGGATTTTGGAGGCAAGGCTCGTCACACTGTTGAGAAACACTGTATTCATGAATCATGAGTTTCCTTTTTGAAAACTGTTCTTTCATTCATATTTCTCAGTTTTGGGAATCACCAGTCACTCCTCCTCCTCCTCCCCCTTCACCGGTTTTCCCCCCCTTCTACTCTTCATGTGATGAGAAACTGCTTATGTTCACATTTCCCACATTAACGCAGTGCCTTCGGTGTCTGTAGGAGCTACAAGAATGCAAATGTCAGAGGATAAAGGGTGAAAAAAAAAACAGACTGTAATCTCTCCTTCTCGCCCCGTTCATGACCGCACATTTCCTCCTTTCGTTATGATTCCTCCTTGATTCTCCTACTTTTTTCTGAACCATAATCCCACATCACTCATTTCACAATCCCTACTGTGCAGTAACTTCGCTACAGTCTGCTGTGGCTTCCTTTTTTTTGTTTTCTTCATATCTGGTGGACTCCCAACAACAGATGTTGGTCATTTTGCCAAAAACGTGTCAAAGCGGAGCCGCATCTGGTAGGAATTTACGCTGAAAATCGATGCAAAATCCTCTGCATACATTCCCGTTTTTTTTTTTTTGTTTGTGTTTCTTATTTGTTATGTTTGTATGTGCCGTTGAGAGACGAAAATGTTGAGTGACATTTATCAGAGATATATTCTATATTTTATTTGTATTTAAAGGTAGATATTATGAAA
This sequence comes from Trachurus trachurus, assembly GCF_905171665.1. NCBI lineage: Eukaryota > Metazoa > Chordata > Actinopteri > Carangiformes > Carangidae > Trachurus > Trachurus trachurus. The sequence continues at coordinate 18,890,782 of NC_139913.1, read as the reverse complement.
AGACAAGCTAACGAGTGCTGTGATGTTCTATCTGTTTTCAGAAGTACTTACTTATGACTAGTCTGGGATATTCTCATGTCTAATTGTGTTGTGTGGCAACTATTATTACTTTACAAAATGTTAATTATTAGCTATGTAGAGATATGCTCAAAGCCAATGGCCATATTGCTGTATGATGATTTTTTTCTGTGTGTGTGTTTTTTGCTATGTTTGTACCGGCTTATCATAGTGGATTCTTGGAGGGATATTATTTTTCTACGATGGTTCGTATGTTATATGCGTGAGAAAAAAAACTTTAAGGTCACTTCTGAATTGGCTGGGGGAAAGAAATGCAGGGTGTTATAGGAAAACAGGAATGGGAAAAAAAATGTGGAGGCTAAGATGGAGATGAGGAGGGAGAAGAAGGAGAGGGTGGAGCTGGTTGAGAGGAAGATGGAGAAAGAAAGTAGGGCAGGCGGACTGGGAAGGAAGGTGGGAAAAGGCGGTGTTGTATTCACTTGAAAAGCTCCATCGGTCTCAGGCCTGTTTGAGTGTGTCGGCTCAACCAGGCCTGGATCTCATGGAGTCTAGGCCACTGAATAGTGCTAGCAATATCATTTATAAGCAGGTATTGTAACACATTAGACTGTGTTGACAAATAACTCCTTAAGATATAAGGCATATATTTAGCTATATGAATATCAGTGTGGCAAAGCATTTATTCTCAATATTTTAACGTCTCACATCTGTCAAAATTGTGCTGGATGTTTTGTAATACTTGCAAAACAAAAATGGTCTTTGTATTTATTACTTGTATTTTTTCTATTGTGAAAATTTAAGTACATTGTCTATTTTAAATATTAATTATAATAAATGTTGTACATATTGTACATAAAATGGTGCGTTTTGTGATTGTCAGACCAGAGCGGGAGAGCGCATGCGTGCGCGCGCGTGTGGTACAAAAAGGAAGTGGATCTGCAGGATGTGTTGCACAAGTTATCGCTCCAGATCATGAGATAAACTCAAGGTTCAAGTATAAATGGTGCCGTTCGTGACCAAAGATGACACAAAGTGAGAAAAAGGCTGCTGATAACATACAACTTACTTAACTACTGATAGCAAAATATCTAATTCTTATAGAGGCAGAATTTGCTGACTCGTGTCTGTGAGTCAAGAGTTCAGCTTTGTTTCAGCTAAATCCAGTTTTAATCTTTCAATTTGTCAGGCACAGCACCAACAACATTAGTGGTCTCCAAAATCCTCTCGGCAACATATTACCTTGGCTACCAGCTCACTGTGTTTTGTTGAGAGCTTTTATTTAGTCTTATGACATTAAGATATTGATATATTGGCTTCTGGCACAACATACAGTAGGCCTATTGCCTCCCCAGTGTGCTGCTCTTTCATAATGGCAGATGAGGAAATAATTAAGTTCACATAGTCTACTGTGGCAGAGAGCAGAGAGCTTACGGGAAATGTGGTTTTAATTTTGAGATATGCATGTCTTACAAATACCAGTGATATGAACAGATGTTAATTCTCCAACGTGAAAATATAAGAGTGCAGCTAAGTGTAAAACTAAGAAAACTAAAAGGAGCGTACAGTAGGGTAGGTAACTGGTGGTGGCCTATATTACCACTTCAGCAATGTGGTCAAAAAGTTGCAACAGAGACATTGTTAAAAACAAACAGCATAGGCCAAGATATCCTCATATAGCCGAGCAGCCTACATTTCCCACAATGCAACTCCAAAACTCCACTGGACCTTCCCTGCCCATGTTTCGTGCACATTGTAAATCTTATTTGAAGAACCAAAGAGGAAATCATGCAGCTGTTTTATCAGCTGTGTTGTAAATGCTTATGTGTAAAATTGGTGGAGTTCCCTTTAAAGGCAGCATGAGGACAACAAGCAGCACACGTGACTGTTTTGCTCATCTCCATGTATTGGAATGAGACACAAATTAATTATTAATAACGACAAAATCACATGTAAATAACAGACTACATATCTTTATTATTTCTTCCAATATGTTTCCATTAGACATGAAACAGTAGCATCATGAGCAGCTTTAAAATATACAAAGAACTGGAGACCAAGAGTTGGTGAAATAAAAAAAAAGGAAAAAAAAGTTATAAAGTAAAAATACAAAACTAGGTCTTTGTCACGTGTTTTACAGCATGTGTGACTATTTCAACATACATCTACTATTCCTCCTCCAAACTGTATTTACGACAATAATTACGGCGTTTTCTCAGCGATACTCGTGTGCACGTCACGCAAACGTCTCACATCAACAGATGACAAAGATGCAGAGAGAAGAGAGTGAAGAGTGCATGAGAGCATCTTAGCTGAAAAGTGAATTATGGCATTTCAAAGTGCAGCAGAACTGACACAGGGTGTAGTTTTGCTTTTTAAGAGTGAATTGTTGTAACATCAGCAGCAGGCAAAGAACTCTGCCTGTGGGAGCAAAAAAAAGAAAGAAAAAGAAGACGACTTGCATCAGTTTGGGTTTCATCATCATTATTTCCACCCTGATAAGAAAGTGCAAAGGAAACTGTCTATTCAAATGTATAGAAGCACAATAATAGATGCACTGGAGATCTGTATCTATTAAGTTCAATGCTTCAACCCACAAACTATCAGCACTGGGTTTCCAGTGTCTGAAATGTTCATTCATGATTCCAAAACGTGAAAATGCAGTTACAAAGACAGGAAACTGTGAGCAACACAACAATGCTGAACTGACACGGGTTTTGTGGCTGAAGCTCAGTTGTGGTTTTAAAAAAATAAAATTAAAAAAATAAATCCAGTTTGTATCCATGTTAAAATAGAGAATAGTAGAAACACAACTAACCAGACTGCACTCAGCAACGTCTAAAAATAGATGGCGGCTTCTGTGCACAGACGTGGCATCCTTATTTAAAACTAATATTATGTCAAGCAGAAGTAGACGTAAAAAAAAGAAAACATGACCACTGTCTGGGGCCTGGGATTGCTCCTATTTCTTACTGAAAAAAAAAAAAAAAACACACACACGCACGCACAAAAAGACAGGCCTTCAGACAAAGCCTTTTTTCCGTTACTTATACACCAAGCCTCAAGTGTGTGATAACTGTCTGACAGCTGGCAGATAACAGTGTGTCAGTGTGTTCAGGCCCCCTGGTGTCCACACAGAGCTACTGCAGCACAGTGAAAGTAGTTACAGTAAACACGTTGGCAGACTCAGCATGACTCATTCTGATGACTCAAGAACTCCAATTATGAGTAAAAAATAACCCGCTCTGACTGCGGTGAGATTACATCAAAGAAACAGAAAAAGCAGCGTCCAAGTCAAAGAAATGCGACAATGTCAAGCTTGCAAACTCATGTTTTTTTTTTTACATATTGACCACGTCTGACATACTGTAAATCTATTAGATGAAAATGTTGTGCTAATTCGCAGTTTGTGCTTTTCAAATGTTCCCCATCCCACAGTAGGAGCTGTGTAAATGTGCAAACGTAATGAAGACTCGAGTCCCTTTCAAGCTAAAACTTAAAATACTGAAACGTTAAGTGGCCGGACAAAGGACTTGATTTGGACAGATGTTGGTGATTCAATCAGGAGCGACAGGTGTCAGATGGCTGGAATTGTAAAAAAAAAAACAAAAAAAACCTGACCTTAAAATTAAACAATTTAGACAAAATTAAACTCAAACTGAAATTAAAATACACTTTTTGCTGAGAAAGCAGCACCTCATCTGTGTTTGTTCTGACATGTGCGTCACCATGATGGCTCCTGCTGGTTATTTGACTGGTCCAGTATCTGTATATGGATGTTATTACCACTTGTATAGTGTGTTTTATGTTCCATAGTAACCCTGGTGTCACCTCCAACTGGTCCGCTAGTTGTTTGGAGTTGGTTGGACCTGATCGTTAGCAATTAACGATGGTCAACTCGTAACACAATCGAGTTGTAGCCCGAGGCTGGTCGAGTAGGCGGAGCTACATCAGGTGAACACTGTCAGACAAACACAATGGTGAGTTCATTCCTTTTTGAAACATGGAAAATCACACAGTTTTTACACCTTTACATTAACCCACACAAATCAAAACTTTCAGTTTGACTTTAAATGTCAAAAAAAGCCTGTAACATCTGGAAACATGCATCTACACTGACAGAGGAAATAGTTCACTGCTGTGATGGAGCTCCTCTATGGAGAAGGAGCATCTAAAGTTAGCTTTAACCTATATTCCTCCTCTGCCGTGTTAACCTACATTGTGGCCTGCAGAGGTCTGACTGTCTGAGCGAACCGGCTCCAGCTTTAATCCCAGCCATTCAAATGACGCCCCAATTACACCAGTGTAATCCTGATCACTTCTGCTGCTGCCCTTCACTCCTGCTGCCCGCTGGAGCAGACGCACTGTATAATCTATAATCTGCTCTGCCTTGCTCTTATATGTTCCGCCAATATAATTAACATTGATCCATACGACTCGTGTTTCGGACTTGGCTTCCCTCTGAGTCCAGCCCCTCGCTGCAGTGAAGGTCGTCCCTTTAAAAATCCCACAACACACCAGCATTCACATTAATTAATCTAGACATATAGTTTCTGCAGCTTTGCACCACATAAGTACCAAAACAGCCTCAGTGTGTGAAGCACATTGAGATAACTGCAGTCAGGCCGACTCATTTGTCCATTTTTATACATCTACATATTCTTTTTAAGTTCATAAAATTAAAAGTTCAAAGCTTTTATGAAACTTAAATTATATTTTCCACTTCCAGTCATGGTAAAAATCTAATTAAACTTTTTTTTATGGATTTCTGCGACTGGGGAAACTGATAAACAAGTCAGTGACCATCTGAAAACAACAGGGACTCGACGTTACCACTGAGAAGCGAGACTGAGCTAAAATGTGAAATTAAACTCCTATAAGCCAGAAAACGTTTGTTCATAAGTCAAGTATGATTCAGTATGTACAAGTGTGACTCACAAACTTTCCAAAAACGACACAACCCTGTTTATTTTCTGGCTTGTGGTTTTAACACAAATCAGCTCGGAGCGTTGGGGAGGTGTGGGTGCAGAAATGTTTACGCAAGAAGGTCCTCGCATTCATGAGCAGTTTCAAAAACAGGTAAAACAAACACACGACTCTACAATCAATCAGGCGTTTGAGAGGAGCAGCTGCACAGGAAGGTGAAGTACCATCCGCCATTAAAGTATCAGTCTGAACAGGATTCAGCTGCGGTGCCACGAGCGCCTGTTTGTGCCACTTTCCTCCTTTAGAATTCGTCATCGGAGCTGAGGAGGAGGGTCTTCTCCGTGTCGCCGCGGGCGCTGACGGTACTGTGGGTGCGGGAGACGGGCGGCGGCGCGCCCTGCTCCAGTGTGGACTGCTGGGTGTACTGCTGGTAGGCCGGGGAGAAGTTGTGGATGGCGTCCTGGACCATGTCGCCCGGGTTCATGGTCTCCTTCAGGCTGCTGGAGATGCTCTTCATCGGGGCACAGCGGCCTGCGGGGGGCAGACATGACCAGAGAGTTAGAGGCCAGGAGAGGAAGTGAAAGAAGAAAGTGTGGAGAGAGAGAGAGGAGAAAAGGATAGTATGAAAAGGAAAAACAATGTGCAGTATTGGTATTTAGAAGAAAGGCTAGGGGGAAGTAGTGGGTTAAAAGAAAAAATTTAAAAAAGGGGAAGACATTAAAAGGATGGTGGATTTATGGTGGAATGTAGAGAGAAGGGAAGAAAGTGGGAATGAGGAAGCAAGGATGAGAACAGAGGAGAGAATAAAAAAGAGGAATGGGAGGAGGAGTGATTTAGTGGGAGAAGAGGCTGGAGAGAGGAAAAGAACAGACGGCACATGGAGAGAAGAGAGGGATGGGGTGTCGGTGATTTAGAGGGTGTTCACCACGAGACAAAAGGAGAGAATGGGTGAAAGAGAAGTGAGGGGAAGAGCAGGAATTGTGCCGGGACAGAGGATGTGATTTAGAGAGAGGGGACAGAGAGGGGGAAAAAAGGTTCACAGTGATGGAGAGGGATGGAAGTCAGGACCCAACATGAAAAGAGTAAGAACGGGTGGGAATGATGGAAAGGAAACAGTTTTGTGGGAGCGAAAGAAAAAAGATACAATGAAAATGGTCACAGTGAAAGGTAAAAAAACACCAAATCACATTTAAAGCAGAAGTAAGCGATATTTTTGTGTTAATATAAGTCTTAAATAGTTATATCTTCCGACAGCAATCACTTACATAGAGTGTTTGGACCGAAACACGGGTCTCTCAGTCACTCTGCTCTGCTGTAAGCCGAGGAGAAAACTTTTCTTGTATCCTACAATTTTTATCCAATGAGGAGCGAGAACGGCATGAAGGGCTGTGTGTGCAGCCAAGGGATGCGCGTGAATGTGGTGACGTAGGGACGAGGACCAATAGATCCATGACGAGGGCGGGGGCTGCTAACTCCACGGCTGACAAGAAGTTATGGTGCGTTCAGGGCAACCCGTAACTCGTGTTTTTCCGACCTGTGAAGTTGTACCAGTTCGATCTGGTACGAGTTCACGGGTCGGAAGTTACGAGTGGCCGTTATAGTGACTTTCACAGGTAAAACAGGTCGGAAAAACACGAGTGGGTTGCCTGGAACGCTACAAAGTCGTGACTTGAAGCTGTAATTTACGGTTTCAAAAGCCTGCCTGGAATGCAGCATTAGCCAAAACGACCGGATCGCTTACTTCTGCTTTAAATCCGTAAATAAAAAAGAAGAACGGAGTGAACAGAAATGGGGGTTTGAGAAGGAAACATCATCATGTGTGACCTACCAAACTCTCCGTACGTAGGAACGGGTCCTTTATTGTGCAGCAGAAAGAGAACAGAGAGAGAGGAAGACAGGAAGAGACATGACCCATTTGGTGTCAAGAAAATGTGAGCGGTATGGAGGACAAGAAAAATGAAGGAATAAAGAAAAAGAAAAATTGGGGGAACAAATGAGGCAGAAAATCTACATGAGCTTTTTTCACATCACATTTTACCCTCTGTCTTCTCACCTTGTGAATCCAGACTCTTGTCCATGTAGACTCGGTACGTGAAGGCGTGTCGCAGAGCCAGCGCCGCAAAAAACATCTCGATGCAAATGATAAAGTCCTGGTAACCAGCGGCGACCGTGCCCTCGCCCAAAGACACCTCGAGGGAGTCTATCTTAGGGATGGCCCCGCACTTCTCCAGGATGGCCAGCAGCATGCCTGAACGTCAAACAGACAAGATAAAGCATAATAAAGATAAAAAGACGCCATTATGGCTCCGCATGACACATGGACACTGTTCCCACAGCGACCTCCCTACCCTGCCAGAAGGAGAGGAAGATGACCGACTTGACCATGAGGAACTTGAGCATGGGGCTGTAAGGGCTGAGCAGCTCCCGCGTGGCGAAGTAGAAGAGGAACAGGGCGTACAGAGACAAGCTGACGGAGATGTTGTAGATGATGGTTACGTACAAGTAACCACTGGCAACACTGTGGGAAGAGAAACCAGAGAGAAGGATGTTAGCGCTGTTGAATGATGTTTTGCTCTGATTATCCACTGTCACAGGTCAGAATCAAAGCCTTCCTTTCAACAGAGATTTAAACTGGATCAATCAAGGGAGGAGGAGATCGGTCCAGGTTATTCAATTCATCTAAAAATTAAAATGAGTAATCCTCAGGTCTAAATATGGTGGCAAGGAGGAGCCTATGGTGATAAACCGTCTTCCTGGTTGCGCTACTTACTTGAAGTCTCCGTCCTTGTATTTGCCGTAGGCCTGCAGGACGACGGTGATGAGGGCCATGAGCGGTTTGACCACGCAGAACTGCAGAGTGGCCTGTTTGCAGAAGCGCAGGAAGCCGATGGAGTAGGCCTTTCCCCTCAGGCAGCAGGTACCGTACATGCAGCTGGACCTGATGGAGGCAATGACAATAACATTATTTGTTTCTAAATATCTGTGGGGTGAGATAACATTGTCGGAGCGGCAAACGCTGCAAAGAAAAACCTCTGCTGGTCGTCCTTTTTCCCACGCTTGGCTGCAAACACTTATTGGCAAAAAGGGTTTTTCAAAAAATCCAATCATGAGACATCTGATACTTACTCGATGGGTTTCCCCCGGATCTCGGCCATGATGGCGCTCTCCCCTCCGAGGTATTCATAGCACAGACTCAGGAAGTTGTAAATCACAAATGCTGGTGGGGGAAACAAAAAAGACAAAGAGGGTTGGCACCATCATCTCTAATAGCCATGGCAGTTCTCAACAGCCCCTCAACATGTTCTAGTACTGACATGTGAAGCAGAGCGTACATGACGGACAAGTTTGGAACTTTGGACTTGAAATGGAAACGAAGAAGCAGCAGTGAAATGTACATCAGTTTTGTTTTATCAATAGCTGATCATATCTACTTATTACACTGAGATGAATCAGCTGAATGAAATCCCAACAGTAGTCACACCTGTGATTTTCCTGCAGTGACATGTCAAACTATTTACTGTGAGGAACCGACTGCTACTTTCTCCTTCATGGCTAAGTTGAGCCTGTTCACTGCATTATTGCTTTGAACTTGAAAACTGTGGCATAAATTAGCTTCATCTACACTTCAGCCTATTTATTGTCACTTTACTATTTGTTGTGTATGACATAATAAAGTTGGACTTGGCAACACAAAATGGTCTAAATACGACAAACAAAAAACTCGCCCACACAGACCCCCACACACAAAACACATCACTTCCTGTCACACGTCTGAAACTTTGCATATTGCATAATCACATGTGATTTGTGCATTTTTGGTCGAACTGTGCTAACTATAGCTCAGACTGGAAAATTGCCCCTCCACCCTCCCACCCCTCACCCTCGCCCCTTTTTTTGTATTCCTAACGTTTACCAACAAAACCACAGCATCCTGTATCAAATCAGTTCTACCAGCGTAAACACGGCGCTAATCAAACCACAACATAAGAAACCATGTGACAATCTGAGAGGAGTCGAACAGTGATGAAGCTACAGCATATTATCTGAAAACAAAATCAGTGCATGTGCTGATGTAGTGGTATGAACAGGCCTGGGGGAAAGCAAGACTTCACTAGTGGCAGAACATGAACATAGAAAAGAAACCTGAGAAAAGCTGAGAATGACTTCTACTTGTTGCTTGTTGTTAGAAACGAAACTTGAATAAAATGGACCAACCCTGCAGCTTTTGTTTATCACTGTATGCAACAGAGTCTAAGTCCTTGTTTATAGCTGAGTCAGAGGAACAGTGTAGTCAGAGACACTAGAGGTTACTGTCAGTGCAGTAATAATCCCAGGCAGCACAGGCTCACGTGGAGCCTGAAGTCATAGACGACCAGTGAGATTAATGGCTCACTGGGGAAATAAAAAAGTCATCTCTGATGGCATCACTGTCTTCATTTTCTAGATAAAAACCTCACCAGACTTTCACAATGATGGACGAATCAAGCCTCCACACACACACACAGACACACAGCTTTCCCTGTGTGACTTTCACCTGACAGTCTCTTGTGACCAGTGGATTATCTCCCCTGTGTGCTGCTTCAGTCAGAGGCTGATGACGACCAGCGAGCTCATAAAAACACAAGCTGCGGGTTAATCCTGTTAACCCCCGAGGAACCGCTATATGTCACTATACGTATGTGTGAATATTCACACACAAACACACACACACGAGGAGGATGTTTGACTGTGCATGTACGGTAAACTGAGTGTGGCGGCAGGTGTGAACAAGTTCACCGTGAGGCCATGAAAATGTGATTAATCCTCAGCGTGTGCCACGATTTCTGTGTGTGTGTGTGTGGGTGGAAGGTTCAGTGTGTTGTTGCAGTGTTGTGTCATCACACACATCTCAAAGCAGATCTCAGCTGAATAGCAGAGATTCTTGTCATGTTATTATATTGTCTCTTTCCTCTGACCTTACTTCTCACACACACACACACACACACACACACACACACACACACACACACACACACACACACACACACACACACACACACACACACACACACACACACACACACACACACACACACACACACACACACACACACACACACACACACACACACACACACACACACACACACACACACACACACACACACACACACACAAGACTTAGATAATAATACGCCGGTTCACAAAAGCCAGTGTCTGGAGCTGAGTGGTGAGAACTGGTTGATCTGCTCTGTGTCTCAGCTGTTTACCGTGATGCTCCTTCACTCCTCCCCAAGGACCCCCAGTCAGCACCGCTCGTTGCCACGGTGATACAGTAGGCCGACACACAATGAGAAGAGGAACTTTGCAGCAAGTTTGGTTGAGAGAAACTCATTATCTGATGCAGCCGTTCTCGTTGATGAGGAAGATTTGCGAGCACAGTTGCCATGCAACAGGTCGGCCCATCCTCGCCGAGGCAAAGACCTAAGCGGGGCTCAGCGGCAGCGTTGTGGGAAAGGGAGGGTAACGAGGAGGAGGAGAGGAGGAAGAAGAGATAGAGAGGACAAGAATTGAAAAGAAGGTGGAAGTGTGAGAAAAGCAAGTAAAGGGAGGGAGGATGATGCTGAGATAGGAAAGAAAGAAAGAAAGAAAGAGGATGAGGAGGACAGCCATCTGTCTGTGGGAGTGATGTGACGACCACTAATAGTGACGATGCTTCCTGTCAAAAGCAGAACCACACATAGAGCAGCCGCGCTCCCGATCCGAAAGCATGTGACATCACCGGTTCACTGGTACAGGAAGTGACACCCAAGTGAAGTGTCACAGTGAGCCGACTACTCCTCTCATGAACATCACAGCTGACAGCAGAGGACGAGAAGTGGAGGCCGTCACCACCTGCTGCCCATTCAAGGCCTCGACCAGTCACAGCGTCAGGCAGCGTTGTCGGGTTTACATCATGTATCCGCTGTACGAAGCTGTCGGATCATCGTCTCCTTCGACTTCTCTGACTTGACACATACAAACAAGCTGCAGTGCTGAGCCTGGGAGACTTCCCCTGCGACAGTCGGCACATCTACAATTCACAGCCACCGATCATTAAAGGGATAGTTCAACATTTTGGCAAATTGGCCCATTACCATAATCCCTATAGTTTTAGGAGTAGATTCGTTACCTTTAATTGTCGGTGCAAGCTGTTTTTAGAACGGCAGAGCAGAGCCGTGAGCTGCCCAGAGCTACGCTACGGAGGCTAATGGGATTTCTTGGTTTCCCTCATCAAACTCATCAAATACACAATCCAACAACTCCAACACACTCTCATGGACAAGTTGTGACATGCACATTCTTTCTTGGGAAACCAAGAAATCCCATGAGCCTCCGTAGCGTAGCTCTGAGCAGCTCACGGCTCTGCTCCGCCGTTCTAAAAATAGCTTGCACTGACAGTTTAAGGTAATGAACCTACTCCTAAGACTAAAGGCATTATGGCAATGGGCCAAGTTGCTAAAATGTTGAACTATCCCTTTAACGTTTTCCAAGGTTATTCAAGGGCTTATGTTTTTTAAGCCTCTAAGTCAGAGCCAACAGTCACTGAAAAAAAACATAATGCACAATTCAGATTTAATGCTCAAATCTGACTTTTTCATTTGGCCCATGTCAAAAAACAACAACAACACATCAGATTTAACTGTGAACTGGTCTTGGTCCTGAACTGATGACATGCGTAGCAGAGCGACTACAAAGACGTCACACACAGCATACCATCATACCAGAGAGTGGAGCCCCACCCACGCAGCGTTGTTTTGGATTGTATAATTATCATTGTGACATTGTTACGTAGTGCTGGACAGGATGCTTGTCACCAATCTCATCTTGTTTCCGCAGCTCAACTGGAAAAGTTATCAACAGTGTGGGGTGGATTTTAAATCAATAACGTCTGTTGATCTACTATTAAATGTGTCTATTAAATATATCCTAGTGTGTCATGAAACACCTGACTATAGCACTGACGGCTGCTGTGTAGGAATATAAACTACTAACCACGGCAGGATTAATTAGAAGTGTTGCCAAGTACCTTCGTAACAGTCTCTGACGGTGCTGAAGTACACGTAGTACTGGTCATTGGTGAAGAAGAGGAGGCTGAGCCAGGAGTCAAAGGCATAAATAGGAACGATGAAGAGGATCCTCACGATGTGGCGCTGCTCCCTGGGTGAACTGTAGAAACGTAGATGCATGTAGATCTGGAACAGACAGAAGAGATTTAAAATGACATGTTCCACAGCTTTGTGGGAGAAGAAATCAAAGCTGCTTCCCCGGTCTTTGATACAGACTTACTAGTCTATAACAATATGTGGACTAGTAAGTCTGTATCAAAGGGCTTAAATGCTTTAGCAGGAAGATGAGACAAGTGTCCCTAAGTTAGGCTGGAGCACATCTATTAAAAACTAAGAAATGGGACTTATTATAAAAGTGGATTGTCATTATGTAAATACAGATAGATTTAAACCACGAGACAGTTACACAACATTTATGTTTTTACTGTCGAAGTCACCCAGTTAAACAGTTACAGCATGACACAACCTCACTGGGATGTCAGATGTGCAAATATTTTTCAGACAGATTTCATACAGGCTCTTCATTCACCTGGATCAAGTTTCAGCTTGTGTGTGCTGAATGCGCACATACACACGTGGTGTGTGTGTGTGTATTCATGCTCAGTATCACAAACACCTGCTGAGGGATGTTGCCAAGCAACCCTTGCCCTTCTCTGGGCCTGAGCAGATGTGTGTTTTCAAGATCATGTCACCTGTGCATTAAACAACACACACAACTGCACGCTGTGTCTACTTAAAGCAGAAGTGAGTGATATATTTGTGTTAATATAAGTCTTAAATAGTTATATCTTCCGACAGCAATCACTTACATAGAGTGTTTGGTCTGAAACACGGGTCTGTCAGTCACTCTGCTCTGCTCTGAGTCGAGGAGAAAACATTTATCGTATCCTACAATTTTTATCCAATGAGGAGAGAGAACGGCATGCAGGGCTGTGTGTGCAGCCAAGGAACGCCGTGAATGTGGCGACGTAGGGACGAGGACTGTTATGGTGCGTTCAAGGAAACTCGTTTTTTTCCGACCGTGAAGTGGTACCAGTTCGATCTGGTACGAGTTCACCGGTCGGAAGTTACGAGTGGCCGTTATAGTGACTTTCACCGGTAAAACAGGTCGGAAAAACACGAGTGGGTTGCCTGGAACGCTACAAAGTCGTAAGTTGTGACTTGAAGCTGTAATTTACGATTTCAAAAGCCTGCCTGGAACGCAGCATTAGCGAAAACAACCGGACCACTTACTTCTGCTTTAACGTCTTTTTGCAAACACCTCCCTCTCAAAACTCATCAACTGTATCTGCGGCTAAGTGAATGAACCTCATTTAGTTGAAGTAGATTAACAGATCTGATGATGTATACCCCCCCTCCCTGTGCCCGTGTTGTTTGGAAATCGTTACCTGGTGACATGTGAGGATGAGCGCCGTCCAGACGAAGAAGCCCGACACAGCCTGCGCCGCCGAAGTCATGAGGAAAATCGGCGGTTCGGAGTTCAACCGCGGGGCCTCCGGGAGCCAGGAAATGTTGGGGCCCATCGGGGCTGCTGTGAGCGGGGGCCCGGGGGCCGCGGCCAGAGGAGAGTCTTCGCCCAGCCTCTCTGAGAGCGGCATGTCTCGCCTCCACAGCCTCAGCATCTGGAAGTGACCAAAGTGTCACGTCTTTATGGGACAGAACAGACGAGCCATCAACCAAACACTCCACAGGACACGTACGTACACATGTACGTATGTGTACATATAGTTACCACTGAAACTCTTCAAACAATGACACAATCCAGCAGGTATGAACATTTATTCCCACTGGTAATCATCAACCTGATATAGATCACACATACCCTGTGTTATCAGTGCAATGTGTGATCTGGGATAGGAAGCCAGATAGAGGACAAACAGACACGTTTCACTGTGATCAATAATGTGTGTAATGTGACTTTATATAAGAAAATCTTTTCTTTTTTTCTTGTTCCTGAATGCCATCTAACATATCCTGACCTTTACTATTCTGCTTTAGAGCATGCTTTGTCTTCCAAGTTTAAAAAAAAGAAAAAAAGTGAAATGTCATTTAGCTGCAAGGCATTCTGGTATTTTGAGGCTTCAGTGATTCCTCCTTGTGGACAGTTAAATCCTAACTGGCAACATGTTGACGGTAAATTAACTCTAATCTATAGTTTTCATTTACTGAAAATACTATGATATGATCTGATATTGTCAAAATTCAACTGTTATCTGTTATATCCACTCAACAGACTGGACTTAAATATGTCTTAGCATTAAATAAATGTACATCTCAGGATGCAGTTTCCCACCTCTGCTATTCACACATATTTCCCAGTTGGACCTGTGAGTCAGACAATAATCAGATGCCTTCAAATTGACCAAGTTTAGGTGGAGATGAACAAAAGACGTCATACGTTTTGTTATATCAATGACCCATCACTGCTGCTGCTGCTGCTGCTGCTGCTGCTGCTGATGATGATGATGATGACTGCACTTGAAGTGGCCAAAAGACATGTTACATAATAAGCAGCAGCTTATCAGTGTCTAAAACAATGGCAGTCATGTTCTCAGGGTGTATTTGTTCTTGGACGCGGTCAGACAGACATTTGTCATGATAGAATAGAACGAGCTCGGGGGAGAAGGAGACCTTGATGCTGTTGACGTGTAGCGGGAGCCCACGCAAACACACACACACACAATCGCAACGCACAAAATGCACAACGCAAGCAGAGATTACAGTAATAAAGGAGTGGGCATGAGCTCTAAAAACGGGCGCTGATCGAGAAAGACGACAAGAGACTTTACCCTTCGTTCTGACCTATTATGGCTCATCTGCCACAGCGGCATGGCAACTGACAGTCACATAGCAGAGGGAACAAATGGCACGGACAATGACAGGCTGACATAACACACTCCCACATACACAACCAGCCATTTAGGTTCTTTACAACACTAATACCATTACCATCGAGTGATTAAATTTGGTTTGATTAAATGAATTAGGTTGCTTTCACGTGTACATATGTGACACTGAGAGGAGTTATGGCTGGACTGTTTGAGTGTGTATGTGTGTGTGTGTAATATGTGTGTGTGTGAGAGAGAAAGAAAGACAGCAGCAGGTCATTTGTATTGGTTTGCCAGGGATCAGCAGATCCACATGTCAACAAGGAGAAGTGAAGGCATCAGCAGCCACACACAGACACAATAGCAATGACAGTGAAATGATGCTGTGGTGGAGCAAAGGGACATCTGTGTGTTTCATTTGAAAGTCAAAAAGGGTCAAACAAACACACACACACAGAGACACACACACAGACTGGGGCTCCACTAGAGAGGCAGGGGGTCAGTAATAAAACAGAGCAACAGATGGTAAGGGGTGATGAGGGGTGGGGGGGCAGACGGAGGGTGTTTATAATTCATAAGTGATGATATGGTTGACAGCCACACTGGATTATCATACCTTCTGAGGCAACAACAACAACAGTGGGATTTGCTGAGCAGGGAGCCATTAAACCACTTTGTCACCTCTGTCTGTACTCGGTCGTTATTTACATAACACTGGTTTTATATTTTATGGCATTCTTGCTTAAGAGAAATCTGACTCATCAAGTTTGAATAATATGCAACAATATAAAAACAAGTGACCCCACAAAGAGCGTGTAGCTTTAAGACACTCACCTTTGCTTACAGACAACCACAACAGTTAACGCTTGAATCCGATTTGTGGATCTGTAAATGAAATAAACGCTTCTGTTAGTCAGGTAAATTAAGTGTCTGAGTTAAGGTAAAGTAGTTCTCACCTGTGTTTTCTCACCTGGTGTGTAGGCTGCTGCTTTTAAAAGCCCTCCTCGACAAACTCACGACCAGAAATAACCCAGAAACGGCCCTAATTCCTCCTCAGAGCCGCACCGTTGCTTCATCCATGTTGAGCCCTCAGCGGACCGCCCCGTCAACCTCTGCGTCTCCCACAAAACAAAAAAAAAACACCACAACTCACGCCTAAAGTTTGTTTCTAATGCTAGACGCCGTCTATACTGTCATTCCAGCAGCCCGGTGTGCCCGTTAACATCGTCTAAAGTCGGTGTTTGTGAAGTTAAAGCAGTAAACTCCGTCATTCCTCTCCGCTCCGGGCTCCTCCACCGCTCCGCTGACTTCAGACCAATCCCTGCCGGATTAACGGCAGATCAGACTGGCCCCGCCCACTACTCGGGAAGAGCCGCCTCAGCCAATCAGGAGCCGGATACCACATGCAGGGGGCGGGGCTTGTGCAAGGAGGTCTATTCTTGGTCCGGCGGCAGTGTGGGAGCTGATGAGAGGGACAGGAGCACTGTGCCTCCACACTGTGATTAATTATCTGTTCACCACTTCCTGTCCTAAATGTGTAATCAGAAAAATGAAACTTTGTTATATGTTATGTAATTGTTTAGTTTTAGTTTTTTTTAATAGTTATTACAGACTGTGACCTGTCAGAGGGAAAAGCACAGGTGTAACTAATGAGAGTAGCTAATGGCTAGATGTCAGCACTCCAGTAGACTTTGTTGGAATAAATATTCACTTTTAATTCACCCACCTTGTGCAGTAACAAATAATATGAACCTAAAGCCCATTTTTATGGTGCTGTTTGTTGAGTCAGATCAAATTTACTTTATATGCTGTTAAATTGTTATAGCTATCTGTAACAATGTAGCCTACAACATTAACTGCTGTGTATAAAATGTGTTTTATTGGTAAAAAATGTAATCTGCAAAGTAATGAATAACTAGATGGCAGGCGATAGTGGTGGAATTAAAAAAAACATATCATTCTTTATTGAACTGAAGTAGACACATCAAGTAAGCAAAGTTTGAGTAAGTTACTGTTCACAATCAGTTTTTACTCTTTTTTTCCCTGTGTCACTAAAAGCTTTTCTACAGATCTTTGTTATCAAAGCCAAGGCTAACATAACACCAAGGTCATGTGACATGTACTCAGTTATCATTCAGGAATATTCAGTATGGCATGTCAGTGTGGTTGGGGTAAAAAGGCAACTGAAGAAAACCTGACTTCTAATATTTAACTATAGCTATACAACGCGCATATTTAACGTATTTAAAGTGAAAGCGATTAAAGGATGTACAACAACACTCTGTTAATCAAAATTAAGAATATGGTAAATATAGTGCCATAAAGTCA
Organism: Trachurus trachurus; assembly: GCF_905171665.1. NCBI lineage: Eukaryota > Metazoa > Chordata > Actinopteri > Carangiformes > Carangidae > Trachurus > Trachurus trachurus. The sequence goes on along the minus strand of NC_139913.1, from coordinate 18,873,597 downwards.
AACATACCACCAGGAGACTGTATAAGTTGTGTATATTTTTATTGATTCAGAAAATATACACAAATATCATAGTAATAAAGTTGAAGCATGGTAAAGAAATGTACAGGACATCAGTCAGCTCCTCCTCATCGGTGACATCTGTCCATCCTGACAGCTCCGGGTCAAAATTCACTCCTTAAAATATTAGCAAGAACCTCTGTGTCATTGCCCACCACAGTGGAAACCAAAAACACACACTTGTGGCGGACTCTAAAGGTTATTGTCTCACTCTTTGCCCCCAGCGCTCTCAGGACGTAAACAGCACAACTTCTCTCCAGCATCATCTTTAAACAATCTGTCACATTCTGGCAAAAGGTATCTACACATTTACATGTATTATAAAACCAAAGAAGCAAACAGAAAGAAGAAAAATACAAATGTAACACCAGACTTGTTCACCACCAAGATCTTATAACTTTCTCAAGTCTCTTCATACCTGGAGTTACAAGCTGGACTAAGGCTTTATCATATCATACAATCGTAATGGCTTTCCCTTCATCCTATCCTCAACTCAACTCAAAAGCTGTCTCACTCCTGTTTCATGTTTTTTTTTTTTTTTTTTTTGACATTCAACGAGCATGTTCGCCGAGTCGCTCTCATCTCCGGGTGACAAACTTTTAATTAAAAGGTCGTCACATTTATAATCATTTGTGAACAATTCAACAACAGTCTTGTTTCCCTCCTCTTCCCTCAGACTCTCTAAAGCAAAGCTGAAGGCAAAATGAATAGTTAAGACAATAACACACAGACAGACACTGACATTTACAGACAAAAAGCAGCCTTGCTCCCGATCAGACTCTCTCAGTCGTCCCCTCCCTCTGATTCCCTCCTGGGCCCCCATTGAAGCATTCTCCTGTCATCTATTATAGGCCTAAATACACTTTTGTGTTCATGTCCATAGTTGTTAACATATTCATTTATAATCGAGAACACCATAAACAGCGGATGTAGCTCTCAAACATTAGCAGGTTGATAGTTGTTTTTTAAATTCAAACACAGGTGTAAACCACAGAATAGTTGAAATTTAGTCCATTTTGTGCACTTTAATGTTTTTTTTTTTTTTTTTCTTTTTTTTTTGCAAGTTGAGCCTCTGAGTCGATGGGCAGGTGAATATGAGATAAGAAGGGGCGGGACCTGTGTGTTGTTTCAGCCCCTTCCTCCTCTAGCCACAACCCGAAAAGCAGAACCAACCAGTTCAAGCCAAGAGTCTGTTTGTCTCACTGGTTTTTCCATCGTCCCGGTGTTTCTTCCAACACCGAGCATGCTCACACAGCACTGACAGACACACGGACACCATCGTCCCCCTTTTTAAAGGCCCGCCAAGCCTCCCTCTGCTCCTCGTCTCCTCCTCCTCCACTCATTCATGTTTTCATTCATCCATTTGAAAAGTAAGGGGTATTTGATACCCTGCAGCTGCTGGACAAAACCAGGAAGAGAAATGTTAGTTTTAACTGCACTGTAAACACATAGCATGAAATGACCAAAAGCAAACCTGTGTTAGTGTAATTGTTCCTTCCTGACTTATCTGTCATTTGTTTTTAGTGCAGAAGTAAATAGTTAATAAAGGTAATGAGTATGGACTGACTATTTTTTTTTGCAAAAGGCTCAAACAGCAGGTCATTTTTTAACAGAAGTTACATAAACAGTAGTTGGGGACGATTTCCATTACCACATTGGAAACACTAGTGAGTATTAGCAGCAGCAGACTGGAAAATAAAATCACAGTAGGTGTTATTCCACCTCCAAAATGTTCTGTGAGCAACAGGGACACAGTCAGTCTATACTGAGGACAGACTTCATGGTCATCTAATTATTAATGTGACCCCAATGCACCATGAGGCTGCTTTTGATTCTTTTTTTCTTTTTCTTTACAGAAAATGTTAAATGTTGAATCTTTTTCCTCTTTCAATTTCAAATTTCCTGTCAAGGACAAATAAAGTTTATTTTAATCTTAATCTTCCTTTCTCTACCTGGATGTGAGGGGTGAGGGTCAAAGGGTGTGTTTAAGAATGCTGCGTACATGTGTGTGTGTGTGTGTGTGTGTGTGTGTGTGTGTGTGTGTGTGTGTGTGTGTGTGTGTGTGTGTGTGTGACGTGTGTGATGCATGCGTGCCCATACCTGCCACTGACCTGCAGGTCAGCCGAGATGAACTCACTTTGCCAGATGTTCAAACGGCACACTGACCTGAGAGAGAAAGATGAGAAGCTTGAAGCAGAACAAAGGAAGGCGACAGAAACCTGAAGAAAATGCGAACCTGTCTGAGCCCACACCCTGTGACCTTTGTTAGTTCTTGATTTATCACTTGACTTGACTTCTTTGTGCTCTTTAGTCAGAACGTGGCAACATAGGGTCTGTTAACACAGAGGTTTGCTGCTAGTGTACAACAAATTTAGACGACAGGGAGACCCACAAAGAAACAGCAGCACAAAACACAGGTTTATTCACTTAGTCTATTCTGTGGTCATTTCCCATTTTGCAACATGAATTGCAATTGATCCATTTTAGTCACAAAACATCTCTGCTGCAGTTTATTTATGGTTGAGCTCTAAAATAAGAGTCAACATCTGTGCGTACAGCTGTGGGAGGCTGCTGGGCGCACCGGTGCTTTGAGCCAAATGCTAACATCACCCACCAAGCTAACGTACTCACAATGACAACATACTGTAAACATGATGAGGCTTAAGTATGTAAGTTCAGCATCTTTGTTAAACACATTCACATGCTAACATTTGGTTCCACAAACTGACAGAGAGCTGAGGAGAAAGTTTTGCATTTGGTCCTTAAAGAGGAAGAATGAGTGGTGGTTATTGTTGTTTGCCAAGACCTTTGGCTTTAATTCACCCTCTGAGTAGCGCTAAGTCTTCAGACTGGCAGCTACAGTGTATTGGAAAAGGAAAGTGAAGAGATGAGCTTGCTGTTGAGCATGCTCACTTCAGTAAAAGAAAAGACGTGACAGAAACAAAGGTTAAGCAGTGTTTTTCAACCTTGGGGTCGGGACCCCACCTGGGGTCGCTTGGAATTCAAATGAGGTCGCCTGAAAAGTCTATAAATTAAGAAAAAATACTGATAAAAATATTTTTATTTATATATTATTTTTTTATTCTTTTTAAAATTATGATTAAAAACACCACACACAATCTTAAACTACTGAATTCTATACTTTCACTTTCTCGAATATAAATCAAGTTCAAATAAATAAAATATAAAATATGAGCTGGTGCATCTTGATTGACGTGCAGTCACGTGATCGCACGGTCACGAGCCAAAAAAAGTTGGGAACCACTGCTCTAACTGTTAGGTAGGCCACATGCAGCATCAAATCTAAAGCGTGTAAACTACAGCTGGTGATGATGAGGAGTGTTTGCTCGCTCATTGTTTATGTTGTGTCGGTCCCACAGGAATGCATTTCGTGACGACATGTTCTTATAATTAAATAACAAGGGCGCCTACCTCCCTTTTTTACAGCAGAGGACCGGTCAAATCACAATCTTCCTACCTGCGACGCGTTGATGCGTGACTGGTCGAGGCGTGCAGTGAGGTCAGAGGAGGAGACGTTGGCGGGGGCCCCGCGATGAAGCCTCATGGCCACCTTCCTCTCTCGCTCGGCTCGCTCTGCTCTCCCCGCCTGAGGCGAGCGGTTACCTGCGCACACACACACACACACACACACACACACACACACACACACACACACAAACATGTGAAATTGATTTGAAGATTTGATGCTTTCACACCCTCCACATTTTTGTCCACCTCTCACACTTTTCCAACTCCCCACGGTTAAATGAAAAATCACTGGGGCCTGATTTTTGGCAAGGAGGTGTATTTTTGGGTAAACTCTGGATGTCCTGAATTTCAGAATGAAAGTCCAATTTTTGGACCCGTAATGAATTTTTACCACACCCATGACCCTTCGCCGGACAAAAATTTCCAATGGTTTTTTTTAATGTAAAAATAAAGTAAATTTTTTTAACAGATATCATCATGAAACTTCCCAAGTTTATTACTCACATTAAGACAAATATTTTTTGTATTAAAAGTTTTGTCTAATTTTATGTTTACATATGTAAATGAGGCAATATCTAATTAAATATGTGCTAATTTCTGAATTTTTGAACAACGGATAAAGCAAAATCCCAAATTCTTGTTTTATTTTGTTGACATATTATAGTCAGAAGTTTTCACCGAGGGGATTTTGGATATCTCTTTTTTATCACTAAAATACTGTCACCATGAAAACCCCATATAAATTTTGTTATTTTGCAGCAAAAACAACTGGCCAGGAAGGGGTTAAAAATTCTGAAACCCATGTCAAAAGTGATTTTCATGTTTAGTCAAGACCCAGCCCTATATGTATCACAAATATTTTGGGAGAAACTGATATCTAAATTTTGTCCAGGGGTCATGGAAGTGGTACAAATTGAAGGATCATCCGAGGGTTAAACACCTCAAAACAACATGCTGACCTGACTGCTGGATTCCACGTGTGACCGGGTTGGACGGTGCAGCATCTGCCTCGTTCCTGACTCTGTTTGCCGCTGAGGGGTTTGGACCAGACGGCAAAGCTCGACCTCCTGCTCCTCTTTGGCCTCCTCCTCCTCCTCCTCCTCCTCCTCCGCCTCGCTCCTCCCCCTCTTTTCCCTCCCTCCTCTCCCTCTCTCCGTCCTCTGCTGTCCTGCCGGCCCCCTAAAAAAACACAAACGGGAACAGTGCAGATGTCCAAGGACAGGAAGTTACTCAAAAAAGATTTGAACTTCCCAGCAGGAGTTGGTTTTCGCAAAATAAGCATGCCACTCACAAACTTCAGCATGTTCCAGTCGAACACGTAGTCGTAGGAGAAGCCCTGTCTGTGGAAAAGGTTCCTGAAGAGCTGCCTAAGGTAAGAGTAGTCCGGCTTGTCATCGAACCTCAGGGAGCGACACAAGTTGAGATAAGTGGAGAACTCAGCTGGGAGACACGGGAGAGACAGAGGAATGGATTTATAGCAAAGACAGTTGATGTACTGAGGGAAAAAATGGGAAAATCATCCTTTACATCCAACTTGTGTTGTCAAAAACCCATCTTTACTCACAGGGGTATCCCTTGCAGAGCACCTCAATAGGAGTGGACATTTTTTTCTCGCTGATGCGTTCATACTTCTGTCTCTTGGTGGCGGCCTTGAGCCCCTGCCAGGGCAGAGAGCCCAGGTTGAAATACATGAGAACGTAGCCCAGGGACTCCAGATCATCTCGCCGCGACTGCTCTGTGGAGGGGAAGAAGGAGAGCAGAGAATGAAACAGCAAAAAGAAAATGTGCACAGGGACAAGACGAAAAGGTAAAGAAGGACATTAGAGGATGAAAAGTTTAGTAGAACACACACATTCACACCTTCACATATCTAGGACAACTTCTGTGTGTGTGCTGTCTTACCAATGCCCAGATGGGTGTTGATGGAGGCGTAGCGCGCGGTGCCGGTGAGGTTCTTATTCTCACGGTAGGGGATGTGTTGGTGCGTTCGGGCGTCCCGGTATTTCTTGGCCAGGCCGAAGTCGATGATGTAGACCAGGTTGCCTTTCTTGCCGAGACCCATCAGAAAGTTATCGGGCTTCACGTCTCTGTGGATGAAGTTCTTGGAGTGGATGTATTCGATCCTACTGATCTGCAGCAGTGAGACAGGGAGGAGGATTTATCAGGATTAAAGGAGAGTACTGGTGGTCTCGCATCTTGTAGCCCATTAACACAATTTTCATTCACAAGGGAATGCTGTGATCTGATCTAGGTTTAGTCGTTCAGGAAGCACCTGGGTCATCTCATATGCTATAACTGTTGCTGGTAGCAGGTGGCTAACTTAAGTAGAATAACATGAGAGAGAGAGAAGTTAAAGGAGACATATTATGTCCCCTTTCCACAAATTAAAATAGTTCCCAAGTGTCTTAAAGACATGTCTGTGACATGCTTTGGTCAAAATACCCCAAGAATCAAACATCACAGCTCTTTTCATCTGCTCAAAACAGCCCTGTTCAGAACGGCTGGTTTCAGTGCCTGTCCCTTTAAATGCAAATGAACCACTGCTTGCCCTGCCCCTTCTACTGGTACCAGGTAGGAGTGAGGTTATGCAAATTTGAAAGTCAATTCTCACATTTTGGAGTCCAGAAGGCAAGATAAACACCCAAATATATGTTAAAGAGCCTTCAAAAAGTGACATTTCCATAATATGTCCCCTTTAACATCAGTGTTTTCATCATTGGAGACAGTCTGATCCTGAATGCTTTTTCTTGACCTTTTCTACACAGTGGCTATGTATAGCAGAAGTTGGATAGCTCTGGAAGCTTCCTTCAGAGTCATTGTTTCCACAGGTTCAGTGCTACTCTGTGTGCAGAGCAAACTGAGATGCACATTTAAAATAAGCAAAATGTCTTTTTAATTTTTTATGTCACGGTTACATAAGTCTCATGTAATTATGCATGTTGCCATTAGGTAATGTTTTTTAAAATGCAAAGAAGATGCTCTGACATTTGGCTTCCAAAATGCAACATATGAATGTGTTATTATGAAAATCAAAGCCTGAAGACACAAGATTAGCACAGACAGGGAATGAAAAGGATTCTGGATATTTGAGTGTTTCTGACCAGAAACGAATATGAAATAGAGGTATGATGATATATGAAGAACAGCTTTAATTTATCTAAAGTCATCTGTTATAGTGTAGTACAAACTACATACAGTGGCAGATTATGGTCCTTGAAATGCAGTAAAACACCAATGTGTGGATACAATTGAAAACTGAGTGATCTGATGTTTGACAATATATAAAATAGAATCTTTCTTTCTTCAGATTTTCAGATTAGTTTGAACTTTGACCTTACAGTAACATCTGAGGAACAACGGCTCACTTTCACACAATGAGCTACTTTCTGGTAGAACTGCAACACTGGGAGTCTTTACACTCCCACAGTGTCTGAACTAAAACTGAAAGTGAGTTTCACAGGCCACAACTCTCCTCACCCAGTGAAATACAGTAATAGTTGAGTCACTGGTACTGATCAATAACCCTGTCAGCCTGTGTGCAGATATATAAGGGTCATTTTATGTTATGGTATGGAGAGGAGAGGAGAGGAGAGGAGAGGAGAGGAGAGGAGAGGAGAGGAGAGGAGAGGAGAGGAGAGGAGAGGAGAGATGTTGCAACGACAGCAGAGAGCGATTAGGAGCAGAGGTCAAAGTGGTCGAGAGAAAATGGGATGAAATGAACAAATGTGCCAGTTGTAGACTAAAGAATGACATATGACAGATTAAAGAGGCCCATAAAAGACACCACGGTCTGACCCATGCGAGGAGGATTAGGCCGCCTCGCGGAGCCGTGCCCTAGATTTGAATTGACTTTCACGGAGCGGCTGAATGGCTGGAGATAGTGAGGGGATAAGCTTTGTCTGGAGCCGGGAAACAAGCTTCAGCGTGGATGAGAATTATTCTCCGATTTCAAATGATCCATTTAGTTGTAGTCTAAAAATAGAAACATGCTTTTATTAAAATCTTTGTAACTTCATATCCTGGGGTTGACTTCAGAGCACTGTGTGCAAACCAAGGTGAAAGTTTAGACAGCGGGTGCCCTTTTAAATCTGCTTTCATAATTTAATTTGTATCGTTCAATCATTTATAGTTCTGTTCATCTATTTTTTCTCAGCGCGGAGGTCTCGAGGAGCCCCGTCATAAAGATTCAATGAACCCGGAGGTCTTTAATTAAGAGTTACTCCTGAGGAACTGTGTGGTCTCAGCAAAAGCCGGTATGGACCTTTACGTGTAACAGTGTGGACGTCAGTGAGTCGGTGAGTCTGTCTCACCATCTGGTCGGCCAGCAGCAGCACCGTCTTCAGGCTGAACTTGCGGGAGCAGAAGTTGAACAGGTCCTCCAGACTGGGCCCCAGCAGCTCCATTACCATAACGTTGTAGTCGCCTTCTGCTCCGCACCACTTAATAGACGGGATTCCCACTGTGGGGAGGAGGGGGAGGGGTCAGAGAGTTAGCAAACAGAACAGTGCATCATAACACAGGGTGGAGGAACTCCTGTATGTGCAGGTTATGATTCATAATGATTATTATTATAGTGCAGGACTATGTCACTGCTATATTTGATGATTATTTTAGTCTGTTGCAACAATTGATCAACTACTTTTAGCTGTTTGTCTTTGATTCTCTACTTATTGCTTTTATACATTGTACGGAGAGACATTATTATTACTATATAAATGACTAGTGGTGGTAGTACATATCATAACATAACATTACTTTTATATTATATTATATTATAACTTTTATATTACTTTTCTATTCTATTAGTGCATTATTATTATGTGTATGTTACACACATTACATATGACATTGTATACTTGAACAGCCTATGTCAGTGTTTTTCAACCTTGGGGTCGGGACCCCATGTGGGGTCGCCTGGAATTCAAATGGGGTTGCCTAAAATGTCTAGTAATTGATTTAAAAAAATTACTGATACATTTTTATTTTAACTAATTATTGTTTTGATTAAAAACACCACACAAAATCTTAAACAACTGTATACTTTCACTTTCTCAAATATAAATCAAGTTCAAATAAAATGCAGCATATAAAAATGTCTGAGCTGGCGCATCTTGATTGACAGGCACAGTCACATGATCACAGGGTCGCCAGAAATTTGTGATGTCAAAATGGGGTCAGGGGCCAAAAAAGGTTGGGAACCACTGGCCTATGTTATTATGGATTTCTGGATTTCACTATCATGTATGTATGCACATATTTCTAATGTTGTCTCTCTAATTTCCCAAATTTCCCATGTTCATTTGTCATTCATGCAGGTTTTATCTGATTTATCCCTCTTAGTTTGTCTCTTGTGACGTTGTGACTTGTGACTTTCCCTCTGGGATCAATAAAGTCTTATCTTATTCTGTGTCTTTTAATTCCGTCATTAACATGCATAATCACTTCAACAGCCCTCAAAACCTTTCCACAGCCATGACTATACCTCAGTGCTGCTCAGTGACCACTAACATATTTAATTCTAGCTGTAGATGACTCGCGACCCTGAATGCACCTCATATACCCTTAAATGTTCTGAAATACCTTGCAGGATCTTTAAAAGCACACTGCAATGCCTCTGAAACAACTGTAATCTTTGTTAATACCCCTCAACTACTGTATCTAACCATCAGTAGATGTTAATACCCCTTAATGCACCTAAGACTCTTCACCGCCTCCTGTTGAAGCTTTCAAAAACCCCTGAAAATCTCTTTGTTGCATCTCACCTCCGCCCTGCATCATCTTGTAGAATTTGCTCTCGATATGGAGCTGTGGATGTTTGGTCTTCACACATTCCAGTTTGATGGCTACCTCCTCTCCTGTAGCAATGTTAGAGCCTGATTGGAGAAACACAAGAGACACAGTTACAACATATCAGCAGGTTGGACACAACCAGGGTCTCTTGACCCGTGAAATATAACCATCATAGCAAGTGAAAAAAAAAAAAAAATCTCACCGAGGTAAATGTCCCCAAAGGATCCGCTCCCTATCTTCCTCCCAAGGCGGTACTTGTTCCCTACCCTCAACTCCATGGCTCCTGAGCTTTTCAACTCACTGACGGGATAAACGCACACAACACACACACAGATATCATCAATCACTGGTGATCAATAGAGTAAAAGGACACTGTGGTGCAAAGCTGCAGACTTTAGACTCAAAGCTATATGAGCCCTTGGGCGGCTTTATCATGAAAGAAAATGAAACTGGTGGTTTGGGAGAAATTGACTGGCGAGATGAGGGAGAACGAAACGTGTAAATTACTGAGCCGGTGACACAGTGCAGTGTGAGTCTGAATCACTGGGACCAGGGAGGAAAATGTTGCTCATTTCCAGCTATGAAGTGACTTGATGAGACTGTGAACGCACAGTGGAGGCAAAACGTTTCACATGATCTAATAATGCAACAACCCGGCCGCTTCCTTCCTTCCTACCAGCCATGTTTTGTTGAGTTAGAGTCACTACACCTTCAGAGGGCACCACCATAAATCGTGGTATCTCAGAGGACGACAATATATAGGCCACTGAAGTGTTTATGAAGTGCATGGGGAAAAGGTGAGAGCAAAAGAAGAACAGAGCGTGTAATTTTATAACATGATTTATTCAGAGGTGCAAGGGTGTGTGTGTGTGGTGTTGGGGGGTGGATCAGCATCTCACACACTCTTCTTCCCAAAGCACTTCAAAGGAGTCTGGTCCTGTGTACAAGCAATTTGCATGAACTCCCAATTTTCTGACTGGAGTCCCCTGACAAAATTCGAATGAGTCATGTTTTCCTTCATCAGGCCGAACGGCAACGAAACAAGAGCTCAGAAGTGGGAAAAGACTGAAGGTTCTTAAACCACAGATTACACCTCACCAAAAACCAGTTTGACATTGCTCTTAATGCTGACCGAGTTCATTTTTTTCTGTCTTGGCTGCACTGGTACTGGTAGACCTACATACAACAGCAACCCACCTCACAGTGCAGAGGGGGAAAAAATAAGGCAGAGCGAAGCCACTGCTGCACATTAACCAAACCCTTTACCTCAGGTTTCTCCAGCTCATTTCCTCCCTCAGCCTCCAAAGATGCTACAGTCTACAGTCACTGTTATAAAACTGGAGCTGCAAAGGACTGACACATGCACACACACACAGGCGAGACGTGATATATAGCCAGAGAGAGCACACTTCATGCAGTTGCCCCAGATAGCACAGGAGAGGAACAGGGGAAGGTGCTGAATGCAAAACACACACACACAGTTCATCTCTCACTGACCAGCGAATGTGGCAATAATTCCCATAACCGCACCCTCCTTATAGGACCTCTGAACACGCGCACCTCCCGCCCTAACACGACTCTATGTGGACTCTATTTGTCTAACACGAAACACATCACACAGACACATACACACACGAGCATCCAGACACCTTGACAAGCCAGAATACACTCCCCCACCCCTCCAACCCTCCCACCACCACCACCACCACCTCCTCCTCCTCCTCCTCCTCCTCCTCCTCCTCACCGGGTTGTGTCAGGCTCCGTGGCCGCCCCACCACCTCCACCAACCTCCCCGGGCTCCGGCTCTCTATCTCTCACTCAGGACCCTGGACAGCGACGCACCGACGCGGCTTCGGACGGCTCATAACCTCGGAGATCTGTGACCTGAACTCCCGCTGCAGAAAAAAAGAGAAAACCCCCCAAAAACACGCAAAAAAAAAAGAGAGCGAGAGAGATCCACAAAAACAGAGCAGATCCGAGCGGACCAGAGCCGTGCCACTCTGGAAGATTCTCACTGCCAGGATGCTTTTTTTTTTTTTTTTTTTAATAAAGGAAAAACGCTGGAACCAGACTGAGGTCCTTCTCTCTCTCTCTCTCCACTGGCTGCTCTCTCTCTTCTCTCTCTCTCTCTCCCCTCACACACCCCCACCCAGCCCTCTCTCTCAGTTTACACCATTGACAATATCAATGATGTCATCCACAGACTTGCAGAGATGCCCGGATTGTCTTAAAGCCGCCGATCTGCTGCTGTTTTTTTTTTTTTTTTTTTTTGCGGACATGAATGAAGCTCAGTCCGGTCTGCAGGCAGCATGTGTCCGCATTGCTCATCACCATCACCTGATCCTGGAGGTACAAGGATCAGCATGTCATTATTGTTGCACACAGTGACGCCATGTGCCACCCATCCACATATAGGGAGAGAAATTACCATGGATGCAGTCTATATATAGGCCTGGTGTTAACAGCTCCCTCTAGTGGCTCTGACAGGAAAACTGACTTCATATCTCATAACTTTTTTTTTTTTTTTTTTTTACAACACATTCATTATACTATGGTGGCCCAAAGAGCTCAACTCATTGCAACTTAAGAAAACATATGCAAAGATATAAAAATTCAAAGAACAACTTAATCAATTCGACAGCACATTTGCTGCAAAAAGTCATAATACCTGAAAATACACAAAGCCACAACACAACAAAAATGTTTCTGGGGACACAAAAACGTGTGGGGGGCTGCAGGGCCTGATCTGGTTCACTGCTTCCTGACTTGAGAAGTGGTGAAGACGGAAAAATGTTAGTGGTGTTTGAAAGCATGTTGGTTTTGCTGGTTTATTAAAATGTCCATATCACATCTCAGATGTTATTGTATGTTAACATGTACTGTTGGGTCAGCCTCTGTCTTTAGCCAGGTCTGTCATTTGTCTGAGTCCCAAAAAAAAGTGGTTGTGAGTGCGTTTGTGTCTGCAGGTGTTTTCTTAAGTTGCAGCGTGTTGACCCCTCAGGGCCACCGTAAGAAAACCTGTGATAACTACTGACAAAGTGAAGTGGATTTGTTGACTATCTGTTTCTTGACTCTTCCCATTACTAACCAGCTGTCCATTTTGATGCTCCACTTTTTGTTTGCAATCCTATTGGGATAGCAAAAACCTATCTGATGTTGTCTCCTGGCACCAAGAGGAAAGTTCTAAAAAAACAATTAAAGGTCCAGTGTGTAATATTTGTCATGGTTTATTGGCAAAATCTGAATATACTACCAATGGAAATATTTGTATAATCGCTATAAAATAAAATCTGTTTGGTTTTCATAGCCTTATAATTCTTCTTTTATATATTCAAGGGTCTTGCTTAGAGAGTATCGCCATCTTGCACCGCCATGTTTGTACGGAATGGAAAATACAGCCAACCAGAGAGCACGTTTCAAGAGTTTCATGTTGATAAATAATAAAATCAGAATGCTAGATGTCACTGTTTTCCCCTCATTTTTACACACTGGACCTTTAAGAATACATTCATTGAGAAAAAGCAACATTCCTGTTTAAAATGTATAGAAACATTGATCATTTTACTAACTTTAATAAAAGAAGGCTAACAGCTTTGCTAATTAATCTCATGTCTGTCAGACTAAAATGTCTTGCACTCACACTGATGCATGCTGACACGTTAGCCTCACATGGACTGAGAGGGTGAAGTAAAGAAAACATCTCCTGTTGTCCCAGAAAAAAACAGCTTAGCTAACAGCTTAGGATGATCATACAGTACACTGGTATTTATTAATACAACAGCTTCCTGCTTGGTTATTTTACCCTGTCCACATGAACATAGACAGTATTTCACATGAAAACACAAAATGACAGAACACCATAGAAAAACCTCTGCATCTGATGCGCCTTAAATAAAATAATATTTTTAAATCGGCCTTGGCCTCTTTCCTCGGCTTTCATCACCTTGTTTTGCAACATGACGTTAAAGCATCAACTCAACCTCATTTTCTGTTCACACATGAAACACTTCTACTTCTGTTTTGACCACTGCTTCATGGATGAAGGTGAAGAAAAGGACATGTATAGCTGTTTTTGTTTCATCAGCAGCAATGGATACTCACAGCGCCTGCCCAGTGTGAGCCTCTGTGGACAAGTTATTTCCATTACCTACTCAACCTAAAACACAGAGATGAAAACGTAGAAACAGACAACAGAATGAGACATACAATCAGGGTTATCCAGTATTCACACTATCATGATCTTCTCCAGCACTGCTAACTACACATAGACAGACTGCAAAAGACACTGTGCTATGAATACTGAACATCCAACTTGTGAACTCACACAGATCAAACAACAAACCACCACAGACTTCAATTCAACCTTTATTATCTTGTTCTTTTCTGCTTTAAATTAATTTCCTCTCCTTTTTGTAACATCTGAAATAAATGAAAACATCCTGAACAGGAGTGATAATAAAGACTGACTTAATTTAAATTGATACATAATAACAAACAGTAAAACATATGTAATGTCTTTAACGTGTCTGTAAAACACTGTTCCAGCTCAGCTTGGTATGGTAGGATTTGGCATCTTTAACAGAAATGCCTTCAGTTGGTTGCTTCGTCTTAAAAACAAAATATTCTCTTATTGCATTTGACAGAACAAAAAAAAAAAAAAAAAATACAATCAGGAACAAAACGCTGCTAAAAAAAACACACAACTTAAGAGACATATGCAATAGTGCCAATGTTTTTGAACTTTTTAGCTATCACAACAGTCAGTCAAGCACGCAAACATGTGTATACATCCACACACACACACTCTCACTCATGCACGCACACAAACGCACCCTGTCTCTCAAATCCAAGCTGTCAGATTAACATCGAGTCACTTCCCTGACTGGAGCAGATAAGTGTTCAAAAAGAAAGCAAGCACACAAACACACACACACCACATTTCTCATGAATCTCTCATGGACAAGAAAGAAAAAAAAAAAAAAACATTCAACATTGTAGCAATAACACAGACACTCTCGATCATCATCGTCATCATCTTCATCGCATCCTCCTCCATTCGGTCATACCGTCAACACTCCTTTCATGCACACACAGGCAGGCAGGAGGGCACCTTGTACAGCGAGTAAATAAGTGATCTTAGTCATCATTAACATCATGACAATATATAATAACCAACTTGATTTCTTGAGTAAGAAAAAATACAATAGCGAGGTCAGTGTTTGAAGGGCAAACAAAAAAAAGAAAAAAATAAGAGGACATCTCTGGATTTCCACAAAGTTTCACACATTTCTCTTTTCTTTTAAAACAGAAAATATAATGATAAACAACCGACGTACATCAACAAGGAGATACAATTTTGCTTGTCAAATATAAGAGCAGTGTGTAACTGATGAGAAGGTGTGACGCTGCTGACATGGCGGGTGGGCGGCCGCTGGGTGTTAGCCAAGGCCACTGCTGTTGTAACATTTAGTCGTCCAGTAAGGTCTGTGTAGTTGTGTTGTAGCTCTGTTTCAAAAATGGAGGGATTTGTGGAGGATGTGTCAACAACAAACCCAAAGGCATATAGTGCAAGTTTGGCTAATGTTGTTTTTGTTTCGATTTTGTTTTTTTTTTTGTTGTTTTTCTTTTTTACCCTGGGTCCCATGTTGATGGCATATTTCCACCAAGGTAGAGGTGTCGGTACCTAAAAAAACACTCCTTTTCCAGATCTCATAGGTTGCTGATCGTCCATTTGACTCAGTAGTGTGGCGCCGTCCCAAATTTTCTACAAACTCCAGATCCTTTCCCACTCTCAAGCTTCCAAACATGAGAACTCAGAAGTACGCCTGCTAGGTCTACGAGGGCTCAGTCTGCAAGTCTGAATTTTTGAGATTCGACCATTAAATAGTAATACAAAAGAAAAAAAAATGTGGCACACTAAAAACAGCAATAGCTAAACTTGTTGACATGTACGACTCTGGCTGAGCCTGTCTACAGTGCATGCCTGAGTGATTGGGTCTCTGAATGCAGATGGTGGGGTTTGGAGTAAAAAGACAAAGAGCTATCCAGTTGAATTATGGATTTCACCTTTTTCCCCCGGTTCAAGTTTTACTGTTGTCTTCATTTAAAGTTAAGCGGTTTAATGTGTATGTGTGAAAATAATGTGCATGTACTGAATGTAGCCTGTGTGTGTGTGTTTGTGTGCGTGTGTCGTATGAATGTTTTTGTCTTTCTGCATGTTGGGTGACCAGTGTAGCTTTAATTCACATCATCTGTGCGTGTAAATAAGTACAGAGTGTGATATATGTTTTACAGCTTGGGTGTAAAATATGTGTGTGTGTGTTTATGTGTGTGTGTGTGTGTGTGTGTGTGTGTCAGTCAGACCCTTAAATGGAGTCGGCCCCCCCGCCAAGCAGGTCCCCTGGCAGCAGCGAGGCCGGGCTGCCCATCTGGTGACGATCCTCCAGTGCCGGGGAGCCCCAGAGGCTGCTGCTGGGGTACCCCGCCCCGCCCATCCCGCCCATCCCTCCCATCCCGCCCCACAGGCCCTGCCTCGCGGCCTCCACGCCTCCGGCCCCGCCCACCCCGGTCCCGTTGCTGCTCCACTGGCTGAAGATGCCCAGCCCGGGCCCCTGGGCGGCAGACTGGTCCGATGAGCTGCCTGTGCTGTCCAGACTCTGCCACCCGGAGCTGGAGGGGCCGGCGCCCCCGCTGCCCGCTCCTCCGGCCATGGGCCCTCCGTCCACTCCGACCCCACCGCTCCCTCCCGCTCCGCCTCTCTCACAGTTTCCTCCATTATTGTTGGCTCCCACCACAGAGGTTGCCGTGGGCCCGGAGCCCACGGAGCCGGCGGTGGATCCCCCGCTGCCCGCTCCTCCGGCCTGGGAATGTGCAATGTAGCGAGCCACATCGTCCTCGCTCACAAACTCTGCCAAGATGGTGGTGTTACCCAGAACGCACCTAGAGGACATAGAAACAGAAAGATCTTTAAAATGTTTTAATAACCCCTCTGAACAAACCACAATGTCTGACTGCTGAATAAATGAGTTTATGACACGTGATCTATTGCTACAATTATTAGTAAATATTAAAAAACATTTAGCAGTTAACAACTTGAATTATGTCTTGTTATTATTATTATTATTATTACGTAATGAATAAGTTGACCAAAATTACACATGAAGATAGGAAAAAGGGGAAGCTGGTCTGATTCTGTCTAAAGGTAGAATCCACCTACCGGCATGTCTGAAATTCAGTGATTATAATGTTTTATCATTTATTTGATCCGTCCAAACAAGTAAACGTAAAAATTACTCCACCAGACCAGGGGTCTCTCCTAGTTACCTGTCAGAAAACAGTCCTGTAATCACTGCTGTTAAACGGCTAGTTATCATTTATAAGATTAGTTTTTGTATAGATTAAAAACAGACAAGAGATTTTTCAATCATGAGCTTCTGAGGTGCTGGTGGGCCGAGCCGAGCTAGTGAAGCTAACTGGCTCCAGCTGTATTCATCACACAGGCATGAGGGTGATAATATGCCGATGTTATCAGTGCAGCAGGTCTTACATGTGGAGTGCGCTCTGGGCCTTGGCTGCCTCCTGCTTGGAGCCGTAGCGAATCAGAGCTGTGCCCTGGGTCAGGCCAAGGTGAAAGGTCAGCAGGGGGCCGTGCTGCATGCAGATGGTCCTCAGCGTAGAGCCATCAATCTGCAGGGATAAACAGGATGGAGTATGGTGAATTTGTGTTTCAATGTGGTATCACTTTCTGTGCCTGTTTATGATGAATGCATGCATGAGGTGGGACAAAACAGAGATGGGAGTAGTTACAGAAAACTATAAAATGTCATTGAGTGTTTTCTCTGCAGCAGTTTCAGTAGTTGTATTTGTACAATGTGAGTGTGTACCTGTGGTGTGAGGTTGCTGAGCACCAACCAGCAGCTTTCTCGGGAGCTGCTGTCACTCCAGGTCGAGCCTGAGGACAGAGAGTGAGTGAGCGTGAGTGAGTTTTCCACAGTCCCTGTAAACACAACCTCTCTCCTCGTTTTCCCCTCGGCTTCTCAAATGTAATAAATGATGAATAACTTTCCCCCAGTACTTTAACTGAGGCTTGGCTGCTCTTCAAATCAAATATAAATGGACTCGAGTTCAAAGGAGTGCTCTGTTGTTTCTCAGCAATCAGAGCCAGTTGTTTTGATCTCTGGCGGACATTTAAAATCAGCTCAATATTTCAACAAGCGCTGAGAAAAGGGACAAGCTCGTAACTAAAACAACATGAAAAACACATTACCAGTGGTGCTGGAGCCACCGCCCCAGCCCCTTCCAGCCAACCGAGGGGCTCCCCCTGACCATGGGGAAGGCGATGGTTGCTTCTGACTGGCTAGTCCTGGAGGTGGGCGGGACAGCTGGGACTGGCTGCTGCCACGGTTGGCTTTCCAGGACTTGTGTCCAATAGGCTCTGGGGGCCAGCTGGTCTTGTAGTCTGTGTACTTTGCTGTGGGGGGAAAGGAAAGTGAATAAGGGAGCTCAGTGGTCGTCTACAGGTTAATGTAATTTCACCAGAGTTAACCACACAAGATCATAGCAGGATAAACAAGATCAAGATCATAGCAGGATAAAGACAACATAGAGATATTGGGTTTATGTCTATGTCTTTTCCTCCCCTTTGACATTTTCTAATATCTTATACAGAATTTGGTGCATTCAATCCGACTACAAACTAGCCAAAAGGCAGCAAAATTTAAATTATAAAAACTTTATTCTCAAATAAGTGTATCAAGTGAGTTATTTCAGGCTCAATCATTATCACATCAGGCTCAGCTGACAGTGTGTGCATGTGTGTGCTTGTGGTTGGTTACCTGAGTTGTGTGCGTTGTTGAGGGGACTGTCTGAGGCACTGTAGGGCCAGGCACCGGGTGAAGGCAGCAAGGTGTTGAGGGGAGGGGTGGAATCTGGAGAAAAGCCAACAACCAACTGTGTTAGAAATCACTTATCAACTGAATATCACTCCAATGAATAGAATCCATTCACAGTAATGGAGTTGTTGTTTATGGGCTAAGACACTTCTAGTTTCTATAGAGCTGTGTGGTGGGAGGGGTCACTGGTTCAGGAAGTGTTTTTCTTCACTTTGCATTCCCATTTGAGGTTTTTATTCAAACAATATGATTGATGTCACAGACCAAGGAAAGGAACCCTCTCACAGACCATGTGTGATTTTGACACCAGTTTTAGATCATTTTATCTTTCTTCCTGAGAATTTGTGTTTTCTCTGTAACCGTGAACTTCAGCCATGAGGGAGAGACCAGTCAGAGTGCCAAGATCAACAAGACATCCAATGCTGAATTAAAGAGGAACTATGCAGATTTCTCTCTCTGCCTTCCATTTAGCGTCTCTTGGCTGATCAGTGCCTCCGACCCAGCTCTCGTCTCTGTGGCACCCGGACACAAATGCGCCCCATAACCTCTTGTTTATGACAGATAAAACTTCACAAATATACACATTGTAACATCGTATATGATATATAACATTATGTACCGCTCTATTGATTGCTTTCTTGCCGGCTTCGTTGTAAACAAAACGCACATGGCCAGGAGGAGGGTTAGCAAAACAACAGAAATAGTTCCTCTTTAAGGCAAAAATGGACCTACAATCTAAAAATGAACAGATTTCAAGCTCAAGACTGTTGTTTTCAATTTTCTCTGTGAACTTCAGCTTTCCAAAGTATGTTATAGACGATGATTGGATGTTCCTTGCCAGCACACATTCTAGGAATTCTAGTTATCGTCTACCTTGAAGTTGCACAATGACAGTTCTTCTTCTGATGATTTAACAAGGTGTTTTTCATGTCTATCCAAGCAGTTAAGATGCTCTGAATGTGAGTCATGCTGCCAAAGACAACACTGTCTCTGTGACAAATAAAATAACTTTTGCCTCTGAAAGCTGAGGCGTCCAAAATAGCCTGTCCAATTTCAACAGTATCGAGCCGAGGTGGCTCCATGCTCTCGTATTCACTTTGATTCGGTTGATTGGAAGACACTATTGTACATCACATGGTCAGACCACTGCTTACCTGAATTATCTTGTAACAACTGGTGCTCAGTATCATTGAGGTTAGGGGACACTGTGTTTCGCATCATGCTCCCTGGGGTCATGTAGGGGTCAGATTCAGGGTCGACGCGGTCAATTCCCTTCCAGGGTACACCAGGCTGGAACTCTGAGGGAGGAAAACACATGAGGTCTGTTGAAGCCAGTTCACTACATATGAAAAGGAGGAAATCTCCATGAAATTTCCCAGACTTGTACTGAGGGGGTATTTGATAAATCACCGACCAGAAAACAGTACAGCTATTTAAAAAAAAAAGTTTATAAGAATAAATGTTAAATTATAGTGTGGATGATGTTTGAACAAACACTTCTGTAAAGTCAGAACAAACACTAAGTTTGCTATAAGTGCCTTGCATGTAAGGGAGCAATAAGACAAAACTGAACCACTGTGAACTCGTCTACATCAGTAACACCACAGGTCAGTACTGCTACTTATTTCAGGGTTAGAGAGAGAAAACACTTCTTTTCTCTACAGCCTTATCTAAAACTTCACGTCAGCTTCACATCGTCACGTACCAGGGGGCCAGCTGGGTGTGGTAGTGGGCTTGGTAACCATCTTTCCAGGGGTGCGATGCCAGTTGTCACCCAGCCCGTCGACCATCATGTCGTACTGGGAGTAGGGCGAGCCGCCTGGCATCTTGATGGGGGTGACAGGACCTGGGAGGTTGTCAGGGGGTCATGATAATGTTTGTTACATCACTGAGCGACAGATGGGTTCACAAATCACCTTGATGTGCGACATCACATCTAATCTCATTAACACAATCTGCTTCAACACTCATTCGTTCCATGTCTTCACAAAAAATAAAAACAACCACACTCACCATTTTTATGGAATGGATTCTCGGGGGAGGATGTGTCTGGAGATGAGTGACCCTCCATCATCCACTTGAAGCGGGACTGCTGACCTCCTAGGTCCTTCATGCCTCCCGGCCCCCCCAATACAGAACCACCCAGGTCCAGACCTGGAAGGTTCACCCCAGAACCATATCCTGTTCAAATAAAGAGACACAAAGAAGAGAGACCAACATGAAGAGGATTGTTATGTTTTGACATTTGTCTTGAAGAAAACCTTAGGTGCACTCAGAAAAACAAGGTTAACTTTATAATGCATAAATAACCAGTAGTATATGTCTATTGGTCATGATGAGCATAGTGGGGGAGTTGTTCATCGTTCATTACATTGTACTTTATAATATAATTATATTCTTCTACATTCTTATCAGAGTTTTTTTGTCATTTCCATTTGTGTATATATATATATATATATATATATATATATATATATATATATATATATATATATATATATGACTATGTATGCATACATATGCATAAAAAAAAAAAAAAAAAAAGGTAAATTGTATTTCTGTGATTGGAAGTATCATGTTTCAGTATCATATTTGGAATAAAAAAGAAAACCAAGGTGAAAATGTTTCACACTGCTAAACTAAATGCTCACTACATTGGCATGAGTGGGTTTCTATACCATAATGTCTTTTTTTCTTTAATAAAAGCAGCCTGGGAACAATGACTCACCAGAATATGGTCCTAGAGTTTTCTGGTGCATGTCAGCCACAGATCCTGCTAGGCCTGGATGGGGCAGGGGATCAGGCAGTTTAGGACCCCCTAAGCCACCTCCAACATGGTGGGAGGGGGAGAGTTTGGAGCTGCCGCCTAAACCCCCGACCTGCTGCTGCTGCCTCTGCTGCTGGAGCACTGCCATGATCCTGGCCAACTGAAGAGACACAACAAAAACCAAGAGTCAGTCCCTCGAAGATGGAAGGAAAAAAAAAAGAAACAAAGCAGCGAGTGACATGCAAGAGTGACACTTCCTGCACGTGTGTACGCACCTGCTGAGGGTCAGCCTGCTGCCGCACGTTGGGCGTGAATTTCCTCTGGTTTTGCAGGAGCTGCTGTTGCTGCTGTTGTTGTGGCTGCTGCTGGAGAAGGAGCTGATAAGCCTGAACAAATACAGACAAAATGAAACATCAAATGAAAAAAAAAAAAAAGGAATGTGATGGCAACAGAGACACGAACTCTAGCTTGACACTGAGAAACCCATTTGTCAACTGAATGCTATGCAGACCAAGTGCAGTGTTTTTTGGCTCATCTTGGAGCTAAACGTCATTATCTAAATATTTGGGCGGTGAGTCACAGCTGTAACCATTGTTTGTTTCATGAAAATAAATCAGAGTTAGCGAAGTTGGTGGAATAAATTTCGAGTAAGTATGATCCTACCATGTCAGTTTATATATAAATATACTGAGGACATTTTGCTAAGAGGGTTTCTACACTGTTTGAATTCACAAAATCAATATTTTCCCACCTAAATGTTAATTACTGGGTGAGAATATTTTTCAACTTTGTGCAAACAGTTCTGAAAAGCACATAAACATTTTTCATTGTTACGAAACCGTGAAATTTTCCAACTGCCCAGGACGGTGAAATCTCGTCTTGCTCCGTAGGTTTGAGATGTATCGTGCTGCTGCTCACCAGTTGAAACTGAATGTGATGCGGGTAGATGCTGCTGAGCATGGCGAGGTGCTGGGGGGACAGCTGTGGGGGGAACACGCCTCCTCCGACTCCTCCGACTCCTCCAACTCCTGCCACTCCTCCTACGCCGCCAACACCCCCCATGTTCCCGCTGGGAGGGGGCATCTGCTTCAGCACGGAGCCTGGCACCTGGAGACAAGCACAACACAAGACACGCCTGTTACCACAGAAACCCTTTGGTGCTGTTACCACGAGCAACCACATTAGCTTAGCACCCCCCCCCCCCCCCCCCCCCCCCTCCCCAATTAACATTGACTCTCTTTCATGTTCTCATTAGCTGTGTTAAGTGACTTCAATGACGAGAGTGAATGAAATTGATTCGATTCGTGGACGAGACGTGCATTTCCCTTTCTATTCTTTAGAGGTGAAGAGGAAACATGATCAATGTCAACCTGAAGAGTCATTATGCAGTCTTGCTCCTGCACCTACTAACAGGCGCCATGCAGCCAGCAGACCACGCTGTGTAAGCTCATAGAAGAATAGACAGTTATACATAAAGAGCTCACAACACAAAGTCTTTGAGATTCGCACAACCTGGATATTTTGTGTTGATCTACATTGAAGGCACTGTACAAATAAAGGTTTCTCCAAAATCAATTCATTGAATTTTCATCTGAAAATTTAACACGTGAGTTTTTTGTTCTCTATTTTTTCCTTTTTGAAAATCTGAACCATGCCAACATAGGCTGTAACAGTAACAGCACAATGTTGGCTTCCTTTCCTCCTGTGAGTTTTTTCTAAGAGCTGAACACCAGCTGATCATAGCAACAGGAGAGATTTCCCTTACAAGCACGAAACTAGACATAAATACAGCGAAAAGTTAAAATTTCCAACCTGAAGTAATTCAGTTTCTTTTGTTGGTTACTTGGTTGCAAACACAAACAGTAAGGATGACTCACGGTACAACTGTACAGACTGTTAACCCAGTCACTTCCTATTTCAACACAAAGTAAGACACATGTCATCAGCATGTTATGCACCTGAGGTGACAGGAACTGATGAGGCACTTGCGCTCGTATCCCTGGGGACTGGTTTATGGGTGGGACACTTGGCTGGTGTCTTGACTGACCCATCCCTCCACCGCTGCCAAAGATACTGTGACCGCCCTGTGATTCAAAATGGAAAAATTAAACCTCAGAAAATCCATAAGATCATAGAAATAGACAGAATAAAAAAACAACAACACACCAGTAGAGGAACACGTGGGAGGATAACTAACGTAGGAAACACAGACAACTACAACAATCTAGTGTAAAGATGGCAGGACGGAAACAGGAGGAGTGGTTATCTTACTTGTCTAAAGGGGATAGTGTGGTTGAAGAGGGAATGGGGCTTGTAGACAGTGGGTGGTGAGTACAGAGAGCAAGGACCCTCCTCCCCAAGGCACCCATCCTGATTGGTCAAAGGCAAGGACTGTCAGAGTGACAGCCAGGGGCAGACCAATGTGAGTGGTGGTGAAGTGGGTAAGGAGGGGTGAGACAAGGAGAAATGGGGCAGACCAGGAAGAAAAGGTAGAATCACAAGAGGAAATAAAGAATAGTGATAAAGGACAAAATGTCATCTAGACGAGACGTAAGAGACAAAGACTGCGAAGGCGGCGGTGGGACGTTACCTTGTCGTAGTAGGACCCAGTGTCCCCAGGTGCTGCCTCTTTGGAACCAGGCGGACGATAAGCCATCCCTCCTCCTACTCCTACTCCTACTCCTCTTCCTCCCTTTCTCATGTCTCCATTGTAATCGTTCATCCCCATTGCTCTTTTCTCAGCTTCCATCTTCTTCTCCTGGAGAGACCCTGGAGCAAGGTCGATGTTGGGGCCACTGGGGTCATCGTTCTGTGCAACAGAAAGAGAGGCCATCAAGATAATGACCACCATCAGTAACAGAGCCCTCATCACTTACTCAGGAAACAGCCTGATAGACACCTGTACAATTTGTCTTTACAATGAGAGATGGAAAAAATATCATCAAGCATTTCCTGCTTTGCCCTTCCACAATAAAATCCAGGCAATGAATAAATTGCTAAGACATTTTCTGTCTTACCAGCAGCCCCATGTTAGAGAACTGTCTGTTGATGGGGTTCATCCATGAGTCTCCTCCACTGCTCTTCAGTGGACCCTGAGAGTCAAATACAAAGTGAGAGAAAGATCATTAAAATTTTACTGGCTCAAAGAATTTTTAACAGAAAACTTTGCCTCATAAAAAGGTGGAATTTCTTTTATCCCCAACCCAACCCCCAACTTCAGTACCTTCAACCTTTACTTCAAGTTCAGCTTCGCTCATTTCAGAGATGTTTAAAACATCAAATGTCCGAGACATAATTGGACTTTGTAGACAAAAAGTGCACAAATCTTATAAACTTAAAAACTATCACTTAGAAACCTTAGACTCAAATTGTAACTAACATAATTCAAGTGTATCATGGTCACTGGACCCATACATCTCCCTTAAAATCAATATTCATTTTCCCCACCAGGAACCCACCTTGTTGCTGGGCTTCTTCCCAGTGTGACTCTGACCCCAGCCCCCATTGCTTCCCTGTCCCCAAGATGAGCCGCTTCCTTGGGAGCCGGCGCTGTTCCACATGCCACCTGCCTCCTCCTCATCCTCCCAGCTTGAATGACGCGAGGCTGCCACAGAGCCGTCTTTGTCCCCCCAGCCCTCTTGCATAGACTTGGAACCTGCCAGGGGAAAAAGTCACAGTTATTGCCGACAAACAGAAATGAAAATCACTTTTTTAAAGCAACTATTAAGCTATGCATCATGTCTCTTTTGGCCAATATAACCTTCAAATAGTAAGATCATCTAATCTCAGTTTGTTCGTTTGAACTACAGTTCTTTTCGGTTTGTATTAGATTTTTCTAACCAGATTTGATGGGGTTGGGAGAAGGGTTTCCCCAGCCCGGTGTCTTTCCTCCAGCATTGTCAGGTTCTCCCCACCCAGTAGGGGCCTCAGTAGGCTTCCCCCATGCTGATGTGCCATTGTCAACTGTAGGACTAGTTGGAGGAGTACCACCCCAACCTGATGGTCCTGAAAACACACATTGGCAACACAGTTGAAGATCAAAAAACTAAGATGACTAATATCCTTGAAAGTAAAGACAGTGGACTTCATGCATGCTGAGCCATCACTATCTACGACTGAACCGTCTTCACCTGACCTGCCTTCACTGCAGTCACAGTTTTACACAGCAGGTGTACGTTTCTTACCCAGAGATGAAGTTTTCCCTGGTCCGTGGCCAGTGCTGAAGTCTCTGTTACCTCCGAGCCCTGCAGCCTGCCTGTTGGGCTGCTGCTGTATTGGAGGTGGCGGCTGCGGCTGCGGCTGCGGCTGCTGCTGCTGCTGCGGCGGCTGCTGCTGCTGCTGCTGCTGCTGTTGTTGTTGTTGCTGTAGTTGTTGTTGTTGTTGTTGCTGCTGCTGTTGTTGCTGCTGCTGCTGCTGCTGGGCCTGAACCGGAACGTGTGGCTGCGGGCCAGTCGGGGCGCTGTTCTTGTCCCAGTAATTGACCGGCTTGTGGTTGTAACGCGTCGGGTCTCCCCACGCTGATGTCCCGTCGTCTATCTCGTTCTTCCTGCTTATAGACTGCGGCGAGGGTTCCTCCCAGCCGCTCGGTTCAGATCCACCTCCACTTCCTCCGGGGCCGCTGGGGATGGGCCCCGAGGTCCAGCCTGAGCTTTGGTTCTGATTCTGGGCCTGAGGGATCGGTTTCCGCCCCCCGCCCCCTTGCATAGCCCCTTGGTCCAACGCCTGCTGCAGCTGTGGATGCTGATTGCGGGGCTGTGATTGTTGTTGTTGCAGTTGTGCCTGTGGGCCTGTGATGGAGCCCAACTGGCTGTTTGGCATCTGGTGCATTTTGTTTCCTCCGCTCCAATTTTGATGGGGTTTGGACCCCATTCCCCCAACGACCCCCATCCCCCCTCCTCCGCTCCCTCCTCCCCCTGTGCCTCCTGCTCCCCAGGTTCTCCGGGGAGCGTTGTCGTCCCAGCTTCCCCAACCACCCGCACCTGAATCCCCACCTGAGTTTCCGCCACCATTCTTCCTGTCGTCCTCCCATCCCCCTCCTCCTCCACTGTTTGATTTGGACTCGTGCTCTCCCCAGTCCCTACCTGTCCCGACCTTCTGTCCTGATCCCCACCCACTTCCTCCTGCATTCCCACCCATTTCTTTCCATCCCCCTGCCCCTTTTTCCTCCTGATTTCCTCCCCAGCCTCCGCTCGCTGGCTCACTCTGCTGCCCGATATCACCCCATCCTCCTGTATTTCCTCCTCTACTGCTGTCTCTCCATTCCTCTTTACCCCAACCCTTCGTCTCCTGGCCATCCCCGGAGCCCATCCCTTCCCCACCCCAGCCTGTAGTCTTCACCTGCTGGTTATGCCCTGGTATTACCCCTGACCCCATATTCGGTCCTGTTGTGGTCACTGGTCCAGATTGTGAGACGCCGAGACTCCTCATGTTGGGGCCTGAAGGTGGTGGGGCTCTCCCAGACACGGAGGCCCCACTACTGCTACTGTTGCTGCTGCTCTCCCACCCCTCTCCGGAGGACCCAGCAGATGCAGCCAGGGAAGGGTTGACCCCTGGACCCGCTGATTCAGTGATTTGGGTCCTGGGTGCACCAGAATACTGAGAAGAACCACCATGAGACGACGGGTGCTTTGATGCAGCTGATGACAATCCACTTTTACTCTGTGCGCTGTGGTCATCGAGATCCCAGGACGTGTTTTGTCGGATCTGTGTTTGGCCCCAGCCTGTGTTCGACAGAACCCGCGGGTCCAGATCAGACCGGTTTAGCAGGTTCTGTAAGGCAGCTTCAGCGTTAGGTGCCGGACGGCGAGGACAACTGTGACGGCCGTTAGGTCCACTTTCGTTCCTGGAATTTCCGCCACTGGATGAAGATCCTCCCCTCGCTCCCTGTCCTCCGACTCCTCCGCCCCACTCCCCAGTTTCGCCCTCTCCCTTCTGATTGTCCCAGACTCTGGTCATAGTGGTGGCTGTTGAGGAAGGCGAGGAGGTGGTGGGGGGGTTGCCAGCTGTGCTGCCCCCGCTGCTGCTGCTGTTACTGCTGCAGGCTCCGCCCATTCCCTCTCCTCCTGGATTAGCGCCTCCGATTCCAGCGGTGCTTCCGCTCCAATCACCACCAGAAACTCCTCTCTCCCCTCCTACCGATGACCCCCACCCTCCCTGAGATACCCCAGAGGTTTGACTACTGTTTCCCCCAGTTCCAGCACTACCCCAAGCGTTAGCCCCACTGGTGGAACTCGGATACCCCCAACTCGAGGTCCCATTATCCCCATCAGCAGCTCCGAATCCCCCTGTGCCACCTCCAGCCCCTTCCCATCCGTCAGTCCTTGAGGCACCCGTTTTGGAGTTAGCTGCAGGGAAAGAAGGCTGGCCTCTCCACGAGGAGGCGAGACTGTGGTCTCCCACACTCATCCCGCTTCCTCCCACACCGTGGTCCATTCCTCCCCCAATCCCTTCCCCCCCTGCGATTTT
The DNA here is from genome assembly GCF_905171665.1 of Trachurus trachurus. Lineage (NCBI taxonomy): Eukaryota > Metazoa > Chordata > Actinopteri > Carangiformes > Carangidae > Trachurus > Trachurus trachurus. The sequence continues at coordinate 18,846,138 of NC_139913.1, read as the reverse complement.
TGGTCCCGCTGATTCACTGTCCCACTTCCCCCCTCCCATCTCTCTGTCTCTGGATTGCATTTGGTGAAGTTGGTGCTGATGGGTGCTTGATTGATTCACAGATAAAGGTGGGTGACCCCCCAGCACCCCGACTGCCCCGCCTCCCAGTCCCAGGGAAGCAGAGTTGTTGGCAGACAAAGACCCTCCAGGGCCCTGGTGATGGAAGGAAGACGGACCTCCTTCCCCTGCAGCAGCAGGCCCATCCTGCTGCACCAGGGCAGGCCAGGCCGAAGGGTTGGCATTTGGATTGAAGTTGGCACCTGGAATCCCACTGCTGCCGTCAACGGGGCCACTGGCATCATGGCTCCCGGGCACAGCGGAGGCTTTGGAAAGTGAGGAGGGCTGTGGTAGCAGAGGCCCAGCTGCAGCTACTGCATTCCCTCCTCCAAGATGACCCTGGGAGGCAGCCGTCCCCCATGCCACGCCATTGGACGACTGCATACATTCATTGGGCAAAGAGAACGAGGAAGTGGGTGAGGATTGGTTGCCAGAGGCACTGTTGCTGTTCACAGGCATTCCATTGTTGCTGCTGCCCCCCCCAACCCTGGTGAATGAAGCTCCTCCCCCATCATTGCCAGCGATGCTAGGCCACTCTTCCAGGTCGTTGCCATCAACAATCACCTTCTCCCTGCCCTGAGAGGAGGTCTGGCTGCCTGAGCTCGCCCCCCACATGGAATTTGCATAATTAGAAGTAGTAGTAGAAGCAGCAACTGATGATGAGGTGAGGGCCAATGAGGAGGCAGCCGCACCAGAATCTGAAAACGCAAATCCCGCAAAAGAGAAACTTTAGGTTCAAAGACAGAAATGAGAAAAGAAATCATCCTAAAATAACACATAAGCAAAGTCGATTTGTCCCGAATATGCTGTTGGACAAACTTGACACTTACCTGAGACAGCAGCCATGTTTGCATTCGGGCCATCCCCTCCTCCCCCTCCCAGCAGCATGGAGGACAGTGGCGGCTGACCCCTCTTCAGTAGCACTTTATGGTCCTGCTGGCAGCGGAATCGCGGCGGCACTTCTCTCGGCATGTAGCGCGGTTGCTGCTGAGGCGCCTGGGCTCCGCCTCCGCTACTTGTACTGCTGTTTGCAGCAGCGCTGGGGCCGCCAGCGGTGGAGGAAGAACTGGTGGTGGAGGTGGGCTGTCCGTTGGCCACCGCCAGGCGCTTGGCATTGTTGCCGCCCTGTGACGGGGTGGCAGCACTGCCAGGGCCTGAGGTGGCTGGGGATGGAGAGGCAGAGGGGGTGGGTCCAGGGCTGGGGGAGGCAGAGCTGCTCTGTGTGGCAGGAGACTGGGTGGACGCCGGCTTGGTCAAGTCTGGCACTGCAGCAATGGGAAGGCAGAGAGAGAGACAGGGGGTGGGGGGGTTAAGCAGTGCAGTTAAATCTTCTGTAGATCTGAATATATTTTTAGTGGAAAATAGGTGAGGAGAGGAAAGACTTCCCTGATACGGATGTTTTGTATTTGTGAATGGTACTCTAAGCCTTTGTGTTATTCAAAACTACAGCATGCATTAAAACTGAGAGTAGGAACGAGTTTCAGAAGAAAACTAGATGAAATTTGGTGAACATACCATCTAACATCTATAACCATTTACACATACGTCGGCCCTGTCCTGCTTACCTTTGTTTTTTTGTTCTGTAACCTGAAAGAAAGAGAAAAAACACATTAGTTGCTAAATCAATCTTTAAAAAGCATCAGAGAGGGGACAAAAATACATCATTTCAAATTAAAAGCTCAGTAAATCACAATCTGAAACGAGGTGAATACAGCAAGAATGAGACATGAGACAACATAGGGTTACAAGAATCAAACTGTGATTGTGTTTAGAGGAAGAAAAAAAACCTCAGAGTCTAGGTGTGTTTGGATAATAAACGAATAATTCCTCACATTCAAGATCTAGTAGTTGTTGAGACTTGCTACGTGTTAAACGGTGTTCTGCTAACACTGACAGACGTAATCTGAACATCAACGTTTGGTCTTCTTCCCATCATATCAGTTTCGTATTTCAAACAGGGAAACTTCAGCTCTTAATCTAAGTTAGTCAGTTTACACAAATCATATTTTACCACCATTCTGTCTTCCTCAAAAAACAAATATATACAATGGAAACTTACAATGATCATGTCGATCCATGTAAATAGATCAGTATAAGCAGATGACTGTTTTGAGTGAATGACTGACTTGTCCCCCACTTGGTACCATCTGCCACATTTGTATATTTATGATAAAAAAATATGAAGAAATGACACTGACAGCTTTGTGATACTGATTTTAGGATTACAAAAACTACTGTCTACTGATCCAAGCCTGGGTCAAAGCTTTACACCCATGTAACATACCCACTGCTGTGGGAGAATGGGGACAGTAATTATGTACTGCAATCGCAAACCGTAAGCAGACCAGGAATGAACACAACACAAAATAACTAACCGAGCCAGAGTAGGTAAGTTATCACATGGCACATGAATGCACACAGCAAGTGCATGTACAGCTACTCACACAACCTGACCTTATGTTGGGGAGAGCAGACAGGGACAGTCATTACATGATGTGGCAGTCCAAAAAGAGAGCTGAGAGCTGTCATGCTGTCTTTTTGAGAGCATGACAGCTTGCAGAGTTAGTCTGCAACTATGTTGTCATTCAAGAAACACCACACAATGCAAACTGTAAGCAGACTATTTGATTGCAGTAGACAAATTATTTAAACAGCTACAGAAGGGGAACAATTCTCTCCCAAGCTTTTTGACCTATATATGTGGTTGATCAGTGTTACAATGAACATTCTAAGCGATTTCCACTGAATTTGAACTAAACCACAATTTATACAGCAATCTGTGGAATCACCTTTTCATTTTACCACATAATTCACGACAATCAAAATCAATTTGATAGCTTTAGACAGCATGGGAACGATACATACAAGTACATATCACTGGCAGTGGCATACTTAACCAGACAACAAAATGAGCTCTATCATGTCAAGTTAGGTTTTCCCTCTGTTTAAAAGTGTGACATTTCCCTTTCTATGTCCTCTTTGGGGGTCAAACTAATATTATATTCAAGAAAGCTCTTAAAATCAGAGTAATGTGACAACTTTCTTTTTCTGTAAATGTAAAATGCTCATGAATATATCCTTGAGGATCTTAACACATTCCAAAATTACCCCAAATTACGTAATTACAGCCAACAATATTCTCCAAACTATCTATAATGTGATTTACTCCCAACTGTGCTGAAACATGTTTGTCCAGTGGTGTTTAGCCCAGATGTGGTTTGCAAGTACTGTAACTGTGGAAAACAGATGCAAATCACAAGCCCTACCAAACAAAAACTTAAACATAACATACTTACCTGGAAAATCTATTTGTTTTTGCTATTTAAAAGACAGCTGTGTCTCTTTGGACCTGTTGGATTGCCGGCCAGCTAATCTGCCGGTATTTTAGTTACGAAAGCATAATTTAACCAAGCATAAAAAATCTATTTAATTGTGATGACATAGCTGACCCAAGATCACTGCTGAGGACACCTCATCAGCTGACAAGATGAACATGCTCACCTTCTGAGAGGCTTCCCTTTTCCTTTTGTCGTCTTTTTTCCTTTTCTTGTCTTCCATGAACTACCGCTCCTGTCCTGATACTCCTTTCTTCTAGAAAAAAAAGAGACCAAATGTGACCACCACACATTATCCATTCTGAAAATCAGAGGAGTGCTTCTTTGTACATGTCGTGTATTTTAACAGAAACGTAAATCACTGCTTAAAAAACACAGACTAATGGTATATGATGACTGCAGTTTAAATCAAGGCAACGGTCCACATCACATAAGTAACATGGCCATGTGAGCCTTCCTCCATGTGTTTAAGCGACAATGGACTACACAGTTGATTGGATGGATCAGCCATCAGGTGCTACAGCTAAGAATACGGCTGGACATGTGGGCAACAAACACAGTAATTATCCCTGTCAGACTCATGCAGAATTCTGTAAGCTGATCACATTTGTAGATTGCAGACGGTTTACAAGAGGCTTGAATTAGTCGGCCAGCTCATCTAGTCAGCAGACTGCCTGAATATGCATGTGGTGGCTAAGGAAACCGGCCACTGAAGGTTTGTAACCCATGCTTGTGCTTTAATGTTTGCAAGATGGAGCATGAGCAAATCTTCAGGGTTAGGCTCTTTGACAGCTGAGACAAGAAGATGTGTGCAATCCAAGAATACAAAATAATGCACTGTCATTAGCATCATCTTTACAGGATCATTGAGCAGGATGATATAGACAAATCCACAAAGCATTGTAATTTTCTTCTAATACCCCTCAACAATAGCAAAGATGCAGTGGCTTCCAGGCTGAGTTGGGAGCTTTAACGACATGAGTAGATTTATTTCTTGAAGAAAATGAAAATGGGAAAGCATTCACTGTTCATTTAACTTGGCGTTAACAGTCTAATTGGCTTAGAAATGTTGTCACTCAACTGTAATGTAGCCAGCACAGCGCAGATCTAAGACAGCAGAGTATAATCAGCAGTGTATATCCCCACAGGACGTTCAAGCTCCTGTTACCGTGTCGAAACTCGAAATGTGTATACGTATATATCGTCCGTGTGATAACTTGACAGAGAACAAACGGTTTTAATGCATAAACTCGATGAACTTCTCAGCCCCTGATGGTGTCCGTCCTCGGCTGATTTCGTGTATGCGTAGTGTCAAAACATTTTCTAGGAGGAGGAGAAAATCTTGGCTTTAGGGAAAACGAAACCGACATCCTACCTGACCTGAAGCGCCTGATTTACCGTCCGTCGGATCAGAAAGCCAAGGAGGGAGATACACTGATTATTACGTGCTGCTGTCAGATCTGCAGTCAGTCCGACCAGCTACCCTTCAAACCCCGATACAAGCTACACCGGCTAATGTTACCTGGTTAGCTCAGCAGCAGCTAACTTAGCGAGCGAGCTAGAGCTACGGTGATCACAGTTTTCTTGAGCAAAAAAACTCACAAAGCTGCCCCCTCCTCCGAAAATAAAAAATACCGTGGTGGCTGCTTAAAACAAGTCAAGTATAAACGGAAATAGTCACAGTGCTCTCAAGTTTATATACGCGACAGTTTTGATAGCAGCGGCTGGTGAAATATTTCGTCGTTAGCTAACATTAAGGAGTGGTTTTTACCCAAATTAGAGAGAGAAAAACAGCGCACACATTGACAAGCTGAAGGTAATGAGACCAATCTACGTAAACTACTCTGCTCTGTTTACACAGCGGTCCTGGACAGCACATAGACCGAGCCCCGGGCCACACACACCGTGCTCGGCTAACACAGCCATAAACACCGAGGCTACTGCTAACGGCTCGGTGAGCTCAGCTACTGACAGCCAGCCTGACTGCAGCAGCCTTGTATTTCATTACGTTAACACTGATTTTTTTTTTTGCATGCACACAGGTGATGGCGTGGTAAAATGCTTATAAATGACAAGGCACATATCCAGCTACTCACCTCGAGAATCACATATGAAGAATAGCTAGCGTGCTAGCTAGCTAGCTTGGCTAAAGTGCTTCAGTGCGAATTTTTTTTTTTATCTTTTTGAGGCATTCGTCGAGGCTACAAGAACAGCGACGCCTGAGCGGAGAGTCAAGTAAGTGGCAGACGATGAAAAAACACGCGTGATAAGCTACTGGTTTTCGTAAATAAGTACTAACGTTGTAATAGTGTAAATAAACCCTAATGTGCAGAAGATTTTAAATTTCAAAGCGCTGTGGAGTCAGTCGGTTGACGGGCGGCCATTTTGCTGCTCAGTATGAAGCGTCTCTCTCCAATGGCCCAGTGGCGGCTGCGTGGAGGCGCTGTGACCATAGGCTGTGACTGGCGGAGCTGCCGAGAGGGCGATGCATAATAAAATACGCTTTTTGACCTTCATAAACTTCTGACAGTCAGATTTAGCACCGCTACTACACAAGTACACATGCTTTACGCAGGCCGCCAGTCCCCCCAAACACACCTGTTTAAAGTTATCAGTGATTGATTGGGGATAACCGACGGCGTTACTAACGGCGCTACTTTTTTCAAAAAAAAAGTTACCGTTTCCAGGTTATAACATCGTTACCGTTTCTAACAATAAAATGTGTACTTGTCCCATTTAAAAAATAGACCCGTTCAATATAGGCATACACTTCTTTTTTTCCAGTCCATCAACTAGTCGGGAAAAAATGCCTTTTAGCTGGAACTCAACTAACCAACTCGTATTCCTCTGCGGAGGAATACTTTTAGGCTATAATGTAGCTATAATTCTGTTACTATACTCCGTTACTTTTGGGGAAAGTAGTAACTAGCTATTTACTTTTTAAATGTAAGGAGCCCAACACTGGAGTGGTTATACTGAGTTGATAAATGGGGAAAGAATCTGCCTCTAATCTAATTCACAAATGCTGCTCATTACTTTATCTTGATAGCATGGGTCCAAGGAGGAGGAAAAGGAAAACTGAGGAAGGTGAAAAGGAGGAAGGAGAGGAGGCTGAGGAGAGAGGAGCCAAGAGGAGGGAGGACCATGGAAATAAGAAATACATTGGAGCTCATGTTAGCATTCAAGGTAAAGTCAAGTGTGACCTTACGTGATTATAGACACACGCATCCACTCACTCACTCACCCACTCACTACTTCCTTATGTGTCTGCAGGTGGGATATGGAAAGCAGTCGAGCACAGCACAGAGCTAGGGGGCAGAAGCTTTGCTCTGTTTCTGGGCTCCCAGCGGTCATGGACGAGACCTGCACTAAACCTGCAAGCTGCAGCCAAGTTTCAGGAGCAACTCGCCCTTCAAGGGTACAACCCGGCTCACGTCGTGCCTCATGGATCGTACCTGATGAACTGTGGATCTCCTAAACCAGGTTTGTCATCCATGGATGGATTTTCCTTATCAAATGCCATCCTTCTTCACACTCTCAGTTATACCTCCCCCCTTGTGTTGCATTTATTTATTTTTTCCCAAATCTCTTTTGACATGATGCTCCCAGAAGTGTTTGAGAAGAGCAAAGCCATGCTGGTGGATGAGCTCAACCGCTGCAGCCTCCTGGGCCTCACCCTGTACAACTTTCACCCCGGCTCCACCCTGGACACCATCACCAATGAGCAATGTGCTGGCAAGATAGCAGAGGCCATTAACCACGCTCACCAGCAAACACCTGCTGTGGTTACAGGTATGCCTCCACCACTCAGCCTAGGTCTCAGGTTGTGAACGGATGATCTTGAGAAGTTCTGGAGAAATTGCATTCACAAGACTGGAATCATGTTATTGTGAGGTCAGTGCGACCCTGACCTACCTTAAAGGGATAATTCACCCAAAATCAATAATTCGAACGAACGAACATCTCGCAGCGAATCCTGCGCTGGGAGCTACTACTGCAACAAGGCTAAAAACAGAGATCAAATTATTTTTTTTACGAACAACTCTTTCATGTTGCGGCTTCAGGACACTCGGGTCAGTACGGACGAGCATTATGGAGGTATTTGGATGTTTCATAGAGTGTGTTTTGGACGGTTCAAAAGTGAGCGCTATCAGCCGCCATTATATGAAAATCCTGGACCCCCCCGAAACTCCAAAAGCGTTTTGATAATTCAGAAAGTTCTCCGAACCCTTGGCATGACGTTAAGTAGAAAATTGGTGAGTTATTGATTTTGGGTGAAGTATCCCTTTAAGCTACCAAAATGTGATAACTCATCACATTGCAATCAAGTGAATGTAATTCTTTCAAGGCATTACAGATACATTGTGTTTGTGAGGTCTTGACCTTTTGACCACCAGAATAAAATAAATAACTCCATTAGTCCAAGTGGACATTTGTGCCAAATTTAAAGAAGTTCCTTTAAGGTGTTACTGAGATATTGGCTTTATAAGACCATATGTGTGCACTGTGAGACCATCACTCTCTTGACCTTAAACCCTCCAAATCCTTTCATCCATTAACCCAAGTGACAGTACCATGTTTGAAGAAGTTTTCAAGGCATCGCTGAGATATTGGGTCAACGATGATGGGATGGATATCTGATGTGGCGGTTGCCGGCAAAGAGGCATAAGAGAGAGAGAGAAAAGTACAACAGCAATGAGACTTGGTGAACACAGGAAAAGTGCATTAGCAATGAGGAACAGAAACTTCACAAACAGTGACCTTGAAACACTTCCATGGAATAATCGCCTTCTGCAAGGCAATATTTTATTGAGTGTTTGAGAGCCAAGCTCAGTGCACACAGATTTAGTTAGTGGTTTAAACACCTTTGCATGTCATAAATGCAACTAGCTTTTAATAGGCGTTAAAGCTCTTCACAAGGATTAATATGTTACTGTCAGAAGTTATCAATCACCGCCATCTCAACGTGAAACCACCTCAACTCAGATTTACCACTGCATTAACATGCAACTGTGCAGAACTGCTGCAGGCTCGAGTCGACGCTGCTGCTCTGCATCATTTGTGATTCATGGGACCAACCACAGTCTCTTTTTGACTCGCATACCCCAAATGCCACTGGTGTAGCAAGAATACACTGCAGAGGAATATGCCTGCAAGAAACACTGAAGCAGTAGCAAACGGTGCCCTCAGGCTGGGCTTCAGCCAAAACAATCAGAGTGTATCAGGTGTTGTGGTGGGATGAGGGATGTGTGACTTATTTAAATCGGTGTATCAAATTGTTCCTACGCTCTTTTCCTTTCCTCTCTCCGCTGGCTCAGTGTTGGAGAATATGAGCGGTCAGGGCAGCACACTGGGTGGTCGGTTTTCCGAGCTGAAGAGCATCATAGACAAAGTGAGAGACCAGACCAGAATTGGAGTGTGTCTGGACACCTGCCATGCCTTTGCAGCAGGTAAGTGAAACCAGAGGCTTTCTTGTCCAGCAGAGCACAGTTAAAACAGGATGGTGTGCAGCACCATTTCCTCCCCAAAAACCAAAGTTTATGCTTGATATTCAAACATAAAATGAGTTTTATCTTCATAGGGTATCTAATATGGCCGCTGGTGTTGTTTCTTTTTCTTTCCTTCTTGTCGTTGTAGGATATAACCTGGCTGTAGAAGGAGGAGTGAAGTCCATGCTCGATAAGTTTGACCAGGAAGTTGGACTCCACTATCTTAAAGCCATCCATCTCAATGACTCCAAAGGTGCAGCCAGGAAAATGATTGCACTGTAAATAAAAAAAAAAAAAAAAAAAAATCCTGTCTGATTTACTTCTCCCAGTAAACCAAACTGGGATTGTTCTTCTATATTCTAACCTCTCGCATGTTAGTCGATAAACCCTGTCTGTGTTGTTTCTATCTATTTTGTGGTACACAGGTAAACTGGGCTGCAATCTCGATCGCCATGAAGACATTGGTAAAGGTCACATTGGGATCCCAGCTTTCCGTGACATTGTTAACGAGCCCAGGCTGGACAACATCCCGCTCATCCTGGAGACACCTGGGCGGTAAGATACGTGTAGAGACAAACAAGCTGTATATATGAATCAAATATGGTCATAACAGTGGGAAAGCACAACAACATATTTGCCTCAATGACAAAGTAGGATGATGGTAGAGCAGTGCCAAGTCAGAAATTGATTTAAATGAGTATCGGATCACTGACTGTCAAAGTCACGACTAATGCCATTTTATATAATCAATGAAAGTTAGGGTAAAATTGAGGATTCAGTGCTTTTTGCAGTGTTTTATTAAAGGAGTCATATTATGGAAATATCACTTCTTGAAGGCTCTTTAACATATATTTGGGTGTTTGTCTTGCCTTCCAGCCCACAAAAAGCGAAAATTGACGAAAAATCTGTCATGTGCAGACACCCTAGGTTGAAATCCACGTGGTTTTACGAGCTGTTCCCTCAGTTGTCTTCCAGTGATGTAACTAGTTTTCAAATTTGCATAACCCCACCCCTACCTGGGACCAGCCGTTCTGAACAGGTGCTGTTTTGAGAGTACGAAAAGAGCTGTGATGTTTGATCCTTGGGGTATTTTGACCAAAGCGTGTCACAAATCTGTCTTTAAGACACCTGGGGAAATATTTTAATTTGTGGAAAAGGGGCATAATATGTCTCCTTTAAAAAAGAAGATTTATTAGATTATATAACAGAAGTTTGCATCTTTTCAATAAAAAGATAATGAGTTGTGCATTTCTGTTATGTCCTTTTCCTACAGGCCAGGATTCCAGTATGCTGAGCAGATTGCACTTCTCTATTCACTCTGTGAGACAAAATAGAAAATGTACACCATAATAAATTAGCACCACTTGAGCCAACCCTGAAAAAACCACATCTCAGTGTCTCATCTCAGGTGTGTTGATAGCACTTAAGTTTACGTCGAGGACCAAAGAGGATGCGTGTTGGAGGCTGCTCTCCTGAGACACGCTCTGAATTTTTTCATTTCTTTCCAGAGTGACAAGTTTCAACAAGAAACGTGCTTCACCATTAAATAAATGGGTTTGTCGACAGATCTGCAGCTGTGTCGTTGTCTCGTTCAGCCTTTAGAGGGCAGCACAGTCGCACAAATACAACACAACCCTAATGAGAGCCCCTCAGTGCTGTGTCAAAGGACTGAGACAACTTCCTTTCATATTTTCATCAGACAGTGGTATTTGTAATGATTCACATTTTCATTTGTAAAACCTGGTGTTATTATTCAGAGACTTTATTTTCCCCATCAATGGACACAATATGTCACTTCATCATATAAAATACATTATGTGACTAATGTATCATGTTCATGTGATACATTATGTAATGATACATGTTTTTACTCATAATGTTATTATATGAGGAGAATGTGAGACTCTCAAAAAGGACTTCCTATCAGCTTGAAAATGGTGCTGTCGTCACATCTACATGTAGCCTATAGTTCATACATATGACAATTATCTATCAAATATCTGTATGAAATGATAAGAACCTCCTACACACACACCAACGTCATCTATTGTGTGCTCTCACATTCCTCTACAAATTGGTCCAGCTGTCAAATACCAACACTTTGGTGCAGCTGTTGACCCCTGGGAGGATAGCAATTGATTGTCACACCTAATCTAACACCCCATGGTGTTTGTAACATGCATGTACACACACACACAGAGGAAAACATCCCTGACATAATCTTAATGTTCCGCCACAATTAAATGACCTAATTTCACACAGACTGATATAACAGTTGGCATAGAGGGGCACAGATACTGTAGTAACAGTAATAGGGGAGAAGGGGGGTGAGTGGAGTGGGGGTTACATGATAGCTCACACTCTTCCATCTCACATCAGGTTGTTAGGTTTTGTTCCTTCCACCATCTGTGCACTAACACTTAAACCTCACACTTCTCACTCTTTTGTTCACATGCGACATCAGCGGTCTTTGATTTTGAACTTCATCGCAAGACTGCAGACTGAAGTGTATAAAGACAGGGCCGGGGGTCCAGTCCAGACAGTGTGTCTTTCAGTATGTTAACAGAGACAGGAAGTGGAGGTGCCTGGCCCAAGAATGTCTCTGCTCTCAGGTCCCACCCACAGGAAATGCCTGTCCAGCCTGTTTGAGTCTGCACTGACGGAAAAGAAGTCTCCTTTCAGTGGAGTCTGATTCTGTGACGGATGAAAGGAGGGAGTTTGAATAATAGGGAGGCCGGTCCTGCTCCTGCTCCTGCTCCTGCTCCTTCCTCGTATCCTCTACGGTTTAGATAAGCAGATGTCTGATGCTTGTCAGAGGTGTTCTGGTGATCTGGTCGGGTCAGGGGTTACAACCCAGGGAAGCTGAAGACTAAACAGTCAACACACATTCCTGAACTCTTAAATTAATCATTTTCTGAAAGAGGCGTGTGGAGGAAAACACCAGTGGGAATATAAAACGCCCTCCCTTCTCTAATTATTTTTAAATCTGCGGTATTAGCTGGTTGTGGTGTAATGTGTGTGCCCATGTTTTGTGAGCGCTCGTCCAGACGTTTCTTCTCCTCTTTCTCTGTCATTACAATGTGCTGCGAATATTTTCCACTGCAGCCTTAAGCCACTGATCTAATTATGCAACTGTAAATACTTCCAGATATCTTTGGTTAGACTAGTTCAGGGTCTTTCCAAACTTGTGTAAAAGGCCTGTGAATTGCAAACGGATGATCTCTCTCTCTCTCTCTCTCTCTTTCTGTCTCTGGGCTCAGTTTCCATCAGAGTCTCTGCAGCTTCTGTGGGAGATGGACACACATGCCTTTTAGTGAGCCACCAAATGTGGAAACGAGTCTCAAACTGTTCAAACGAACGCATTGTTTCTTGTGTTTGTCCTCGGTAGCTCAAAAGAATCAGACGTGCACTGACAGGCGTGTGCCGCAGTTTGCATTACTCCACTGTCCCACAACATCTCCACCACCAGATCTGTGAAAGAAATCAATCAAACTTTTCAATGTGTTTGCACAAACCGAGCCTACGCTGCTGTTTTTTTTTTCTTCTTTCAGTTCCTCATTCCCCTATTTTCTCCTCATTTATTTTAGCCGAGGGACACGCAGCTGCTCAGTAAAAACCACACTGTTCGAAGTGAACAGCTCCACTGGGACAATTGCAGGGTTTCTGGTCACAAGCACTTGAGCCCGAGCCATGGGAGGGTGATGTGTTCACTCCCAGACTCCCTGCAGCCCCAGAGAGGAGACTTTAACCGGCAACTCTCCGGTCATAAACCCACCTCACTTGACCTTTAGGCTGCTGCTAATGAAAGTATAACTGCTGGTTTTAAGAGGGGTATAAGAAACGTTACAGCCGGGCTTTCATAATCCACCAAATTGCTCACAGTCCTCTTATTCGTTTCAGACGTTGCTGCAGCAGAAACAGCTTGTGGCACTTATGTAGACTGTGTGTTAAGAGTGGAGCATTGTCTTGCAGAAGATGTTTTTGATTAAAAAGTCAAATCTGAACATGAGGCAAATTTAAAAGTGTTTGACAGAAGAAGCAGTGATGGATTATGATGTTTGAAAAAAACACATTAAGTATTTCGATGCCCTCAGCATCTCAGCAATTTGAAATTCGGTTTTGTGTTTATTATCCTGTTTAATAAAACATGGATATATTTTTCATTAAAAATCAATGTCGCTCTCTTTTTCTTTTCCCAAAAGCTGATTTACTCAGTCTTTCACATCCGCAGCAGCAGGAACACCCCTGGAAAACAAAAAGAAAGAAGAAAGATTATTATGCTCAATATGTGCACCAATACACGCACCTATAATGGGACAGAGAAGCAGCTCCTCCTCATGCTGCAGCATCCCACACTGAAATATTAGACACAAGAGAAACTCAAACTGAGAAAACGGAAATGCAAAAAGAAAGAGTGAGAGATTATAAAGAGACAGACAAATGAAAGAAAAATGAGTGCATGCGTGGCTCTGGTGTTCCAGTGCGGCTTGAGTTTCAGGCTGAGCCAAACTTTACCCGTCACTATACCCACAGTCTGACTGCTCCATCTGCCAGCAGTTCCTAGAGGAGACACATACAAAAGCCTCTGTATCTGTGCACTCATGCTCCTACATGTATCAAAAGTCAAATACACACACATAAACCAAAGTGCTGAGGAGAAATAAGAGCTGAAGGCCAGGGTGAGGGTGGAGTCCATTCTGCCTCCTCAGCAAATCCTTTATTTCTGCACCTCAGCAGTGGAGCAGGCATCATAAGTTACCTCTGAGATACGACATTTCATTTCCCACTGTGAAAAAAAAAAGCAAAGAAAGAAAGAAAGAAAGCGAGGCAGTGTGTATTTGAACGCTGTGTGTATTTTGGTAGACCCCTGCGTGGTCAGACTGTGGGTATCTTGTGGCCTGAGAGTGAGAGTGTTGTAAGGAGTGAGCGGCCGTCTCAGAGCGAGTGGATGTGACTATAAACAGAAAGGCTGAAAAGTAAAGGTTTATGGACCAGTGGGCACCGTGAAAACGCTGGAAATGACAAACAGTTTGGAGAAGGAGTCGCTCCCCGTCTCCTCAGCGAGGTCACAGATATATAACATCACTCTCTATATAAGGAGACCCGCTGCGGTTCCTTCTCTCATTCCTTCCATTTGTCCTTCTTCTCTTCTCCTCTTCTCCCCCCTCCTCCCCTTTCGATCCCTCTCTTCCCGCTGGCTCGGGGCGAGGAATGCTACCCAGTGGTGGCTGGGCACCGGGCCACGAGGAGACAGGCAATCAAAGCAGCAGAGCAGGGAAAAGATGAGAAAAAGAGAGGGGCTGTAAAAGAAGAGGAATTAAAGAGAGTTATGATAGAAGAGCATTGAATAGAAGAACGTCATGGACCGAGAGGGCGCGTTCGTACAGTCGGCTTAGCTAAAGTCACTGCATTAGTTGAACCTTTTCATCTGTTTCAAGGAAAAAAGTTGGTTGTTTATGTTAAACCTCAGAAAATGGCTCATTAAAGGGAGAAAATACACTTTTAAAAAAAAGTAGTTACTGGCATAAAAACAGAGACTTATTCCTAGCAGCGAGAGTGGAAATGAAAATGTGTCAGCAGACTGAAGAACATCAACACTCATTTTCAGATTCTCAGGTCCCTAAAGAAAACTGTAGAAAAAGCACAGAGGCAGATTTCATCAATCGTCCATAATGCAATACTATAGAGGAGAAGAAACTCAGTAACCTGTTAAGAAACAGCAGCAGCACCATGACACTGCTCTCTGTCCATCATGTGAAAACTGCAACGCAGGTTCCCCATCACTCTCTCCACCTGTGGAGCTCATGTGCTGCATGAGATCTAAGAGACACCTTCTGTAGGTGGCGTCAAAGGAAGTTGGGATGTAGTTAACACAAACTATAGTTGACATTACTGTGATATGATGGAAAAAACAAATCACAACTCATCAGTTACTCACTTTTTAAATCATTCAACTCTGCAGTTCCCCTTACTTTTAACATTTTTGCTTTGGTTATCTGGCCCATAACTTCCTTCCATCCATCCATCCTCACTCACATTCACACCTATGGACAATCCACCTACTGTGCATTTCTTTGGACTGTGGAAGAGAGCCTGGAGAGAAACCACATGGCACAAGGAGCTCATGTGAATTCCACCAAGAAAAGCCCCAGTCCTGGGAATCGAACCCAGAACCTTCTTGCTGAGATACAACAGAGCTAACCACAGTATTACTGTGCTGGAGTGCGGGCCCTCTCGCTCGCTCTCTCTTGCGGTCTGCAGTCAGAGACCCCTCAGCCAAAACTTTACTGTCTTGGTTCACTTTCATTAACCCCATTTCCAGATCCTCCTCCACACTCCATCTGTTGGAGCTCTTCCCCAGAAACATCCGATCAGTTCAACTACTTATACTTCACAATATCAGAGCAGCTGTGTCCTTCTTCATACCTTGCAGAGTTTAAATACAGTCAGTTACCCGTCAGCCATACCCCCCTGCCTCTCTGGACAGGTTGCCAGGCCTACATCATGTACCAGTACTGATGTTTTTCTTAAACACAACTACCACCTCGTTCAACTTAAAGCAATAACAGTCATCCAGAGTGTGGTAAAGTATGGCTGTCAGTCAGCGAAACATCCTGCTCTTTAACCTGTTTGTTTTCATCACACTAAAATAGAAACTTCAGTCGACCGTCTCTCCACACACACACACACTGCTATTTTCACGCTTGCAAACCTACCACTGCAGTCAAAACACTGTCATTTAGATCCCACTGAGCCAAACATATTAAGAGCTAATTACAGTGAGGTGAGTGAAATCACACTGAGGCCGCCACCAGACACAGACCCATGCTGTAGATCAGCGCTCGCTTGTCAACAACATGTGTCCAAACACTCTTGTTTGGCACGATTGGGGTTTTTGTTCGCAGAAAAGACATGTGTGTGTGTGTCTGAAGTGAGAGTGTGTGTTTGCATGAGTGAGTAAGTGTGTTTGAATGTGAGTGAAGCCAGCGCACACAGGGTCAATCTTCCAGGTCAATCATCCATACACAAAGAGCACAAAGGTCAGCATCGACATTCCTCACATGGCAAAAAACATGCACGATGACACACAAACACACACACACACTTGCAATGACCTCTTTTCTATTAGAGCCTTACACATCATGCACCAACCAGTGGATTAACTTAAGTAAACGCTGTACGGTTTACATAAACGTCTGTGTTATCACACCTTTACATTCACAGGCTTTGACGAGAAAAAACGTTCCTTTAGAGACGCACACACACACCTACACACACACACACACACACATGGCTCTGAAAACAGCACAGCTCTGCCACATACCTTCAGGACTGTAAATAGTCCCTTCCTCTACATCTCTCCCTTCCTCTGCCTCTTTTGACAGCCGGTGTGAATCCATTCATCATCTGGCCTCAAAGCGCGGCTCTGCCAGCTGACCTGAGAGGTGACATGGTCGAGGTCGCAGGCCGAGACGTGGACGTGGCCAGGAAGCCATGTTGATTGTGTGTGTGGGTTAGGGTTAGTGTGCACAATGTGGGGTTGGACGTTAAAGAAAGACAGCAGCAGATCTGAAACAACATAGTGCCAAACTGATTAAAGGAACAGTTCATCCAAATACTCTGATTTTCTTATTTATATTCAAGTGTGATCCATGGAAGGGGTGTCCAGTAGCAGGTTGAGCAGGCGCCCCATGTGTAGAGGCTACAGTCCTCGCTGCAGGCGGCCCCAGTTCGAATCCCGCATCGGGCGGCCCTTTCCTGCATTTCATTCCCCCTCTCTCTGCCTCCCCATCTCCTGTCTCTCTCAACTGTACAATCTAAAAAAGGCAAAAAAATATATAGGCTACATAAAAAATAAAAAATAAAAAAAAAAGTAGTGTGATTCATGGAGAACAGCTTCAGTGCTGCTCAGTTATGTTAACATCAAATATAAAAAGTTAGTTAGTGCAGAAAGACCAAGCACCAACCTCCAAGGCTGAAAAATGAAGCCAACACAAGATAAAAACTAAAATTCTTCAAATGGCTGGCTCCAGGAAAACATGTTTACATAACAGCTTTGGTCTCTGTGGCTAATTCCCTCCTACATAATGACTTTTTATAAACTCGCTCATTTAAATTTTATTATGGCTTTAAGCTCTATATAGTTGATGGCCTGCTGCTTTGAGAGACAGGTGGGAGAGTGTGTGTTTGCCACAGGCCAGCATGCGCCGAACTCTGGGCTCCACACGCGCCCCTCCTCTTCGCCTATTTTTGTATTAGCTGGGAATTAGGCGGAGTCGGATGCTGCCAAGATGGTGATGGAAGAGCAGCTCGCTCTGAGCTCCATAACCACCGCTGGATGACATCACACAGGCTGAGAGAGACCAGTGACTATGAAAACTTTCTATAATGAGGTTGAAAGTTTTACATGTGTAACACCATCTGTTTTTCTTAACCTCCAGTGTGATAACCTCTCACCACACTGCAATCATGTCTAAGTGTGACGCCCTTGTGAATGCTGGTGCACTCTGATATCACTGCTCGCTGCATATCAGAGAAATCTGCTTCTACATAATGAATGAATTGTGTGTTATTCAGTTAATAGGGAAGCTGTGGTGGAGCTGCAAAAAAAAAAAAAATTGTGAGTCAGAGATTTATCAAAAAAATGAAAAGAGGAGTACCAACAACCTGTCCAGATGTTTTAATCTCTCCCATGTGTGACACTAATTTCTGGCAGTTTTCCTCTGTTTCTATTTTCCATGGATGTTGCTATTTTTTTCTGGCTCCCATGTCCTCATTCTTAGTCCCGCCTACGCAGCTCTGATTGGTCGACTGGTCTCTCTGAGAACAACATGGGACATGTTTGAATTGTGGCAAACATGTCAACATGTAGGTGGAATTTACACATAGTTGAAACTCTTGGTCACCATGTTACTGCAGATTTAGTCTGGATTTATTTTTACTTTTACACCACAAAGGCAGAAATTACTGTGGCCAAGTTGAAAGTTAAGAAACAGCAGCTGTCAGGAAGTTGTAAAAGCCTTATCATTTAAAATGTGCTGTGCTGTTATACACACTCGCCTTTGTCCAAATGTGTGTTTCTGTGCTGAAAGTGAGAGGAAATATACCTGTGTAAGTGTGTGTGTGTCTATTGTGTGCTCACCATAGTATGAAGAACAGATGTTTTAAGAATGGATGGAGAGTGAGGATCCAGGAGAGTGAGGAAACTTTCCTGCTTTGAAAAGGGACATTTAGATCTTGGGTTTCAGGAGAGGGTTTAGAGCGGATTCAGACTGAAGGTTCAGTCTTACAGCTACTTAAAGGGACGACCAGGAAAGGTTGGAGTATGTGCCGTCAATGAAATATCCTCCTGAGTCTGTGTGCGTGAGTAAGTGATAGGACGGAGGGGGAACATGACGGTCTTTGGTTGGGTTTCTGACTTTGGTTGTGTGTTCGTGCAAGTTATAGTGTGTGTATGCATGCAGGCCGTCTTAGTGCGTTTTCCTGTTTTAGCCTCGCGTGGACATAAAGCGTGGTCTTACAATAGCCCATTGTCCCGTCTCCCCTCCACACTTCCTGTCAGGTCAGAATTCACGGAAATAAGGACAGAGTGCAAACAAACAGCGGCGGCTACAGCTCTCCACCCTCCGTCGGGCCCTCCAGGAGGAGCCCGTCTTCGGCTCAGGGGGTGGGTGGTAGCGTTCCTGCCAGGAAGCTAATCAGCGTCGCATCCCAGTTTGACAAATGCAAGGGAGCTACATCTACAGTATGCATGTGTGCATTCGGATGTGGAGTGATGGGGAGCGAGTGGTGAGGGGTGGAGGGTGGAGTCCAGAGGGGCAAGAGTTTGGAAAGGGAAAACCAGGAATGGTGGGGATTTCCAGCAGAGGCCTTTATGGTTTATAGAATATCAAATCAAGTGTGATTACACCTTTAGTGTTGGTTTTCTTAGGTGGGAAAGTGGACTTTTCACGTTTTTTGAGGGGGGGGGGGGGGTTGGCCCATATGGTTGAAACATGAGCTTTCTCTTTTTCAGCAGTCTGAGCTTAAAATGGTAAATGTCTTTCTTTACACATTTTCAGACAATCACCACCTAAAGAGTTTTGGGCTTTGAACCAAAACCACGGGCAATGACTAAATCTGACCTCACAACACTGGGAAGATCAAGTGTCTGATCTCATGGTTGTTTCATTGGCATCACTCACTCTTACCTTCGCCATGTGTGAGTTGGACTAGAGGGTTTAGACAAATGGCTCCAAACATGCTTGGTGTGAACACAAGTGCTTATCTAACAGTCTGTTTGTGGACCCCAGGCCGTCAAGTTCAAGTGAACTGAGATCAGCTCCCAAAGCACTGTTTATGAAGTGATTGTGATCTGTCGCTGTTAAATAGACATAATACAAAACATTTTATCATGCTCATACTCTTTTTAAATGTGTTGTTTATCTTTTTTGTTGTGAAGAAAATGTGTAATGTCTGCCAAATAAAGCTATGGACTTACAAACTATAAAGAAGAGTTAGAGAAGAAGACTAATGCAACTCTGTTACTTTTAGCTAAGCAGATGCACTGAAACAGCTGGCCAGGATCTCTAAAGCTCATTAGTTTACCACTTATACGTGGTATCTTTTATGTGCAAGAAACTTTAAAGTGTAAAAGCTACATTTTGTGGTTTTACAGAAGCAAAGGTGACCATTTCTTGGTCATGGTGCAGTAACTTCCTGGAGTCTCTGCTGTTTGCACGTGGGGGTTTGCGCGGATTAAAATAAATGTATTAATTAGTGATTTGTAGAGGAACCACTGTACATTTTAAAGCCTTTGGATGGAGCCAGGTTCGCTGTTCCCAGTCTTACTGAGCCAACCAGCAGCTGTCTGGAGCTACGTATTTAATGCACCGACATGAAAGTGGGATCAATCTCCTCATCTAACGCTGGACACAATAGAACTGAATATGATCAGTGCAACACAACGGCCACACAGGCTTCACAGAGGGAGGGAGGTGGTTGTTAATGCAGAGATACTCAGTGGTGTTCAATGATTCTCTGCTTCATCTCTGTCTCCTGTCAAACTGATGCAACTAATAATAATAGGAATAAACCCCCCAACTATTAAGTGGGCTGGTCATACTATTAATGTATGTTTGTGTATGCACATCTGTTAATAATGACCACATGGCTGAAGGTTAGCACAGTTTTTTATTACTATCACTGGACTTTCCTTTGATCTGTTTTTCTCATCTAATATGTGTTCACTGGACTCGCTCTCTTTGTGTGTGCAGGTCACAGGTTCCTGGCTGAACATGTTGGCTGCTCTTGTTCATACATACTTTCCTACAGCAGAGCTAACAGACGACTGGATGAATATTCTCCGGTACGGCTATACGATATATATATATATATATATATAAATGCAGAATGTTGTGTATGATGAAACATTTAATCCTTCTTTTTCCATCTGTCAGTAAATTGTTATTGATCATCTGAGGGGGATTACCTGCACCAGACATGCACTCATGCACACTGTACGTGTAAGTGGTACCTATATATATACAAAACATACCCCTCAAGAGTGCACACACACACACACACACACACACACACACATACGCACACACACACGCTGCCAAATCCACAGACAGACTGGAGAGAAAAGATCCGACCAGGAAACAGTCTTGATGGAAACAAGACATTTGGGATTTTCTTTTCTAAAATAGTAAAACAGTCCCTTCTGAACACATAATTCACCCAAAATCCTAGAGGGAGGGAGACTGGAAAAGAGAAGAGAGGGAGAGAGAGAGAGAGAGAGGGAGAGAACGAGCGAGCACCTGTGTCCACTGCAGACTCCCCAGACGGACGTTCGGTTCCAGACTCCTGAAAAACACAGTAGCTGCTGTTATTCTAGGAGTCAAATTAGCGGACGGGCCACTGAAGGTTGGAGAGGCCTAATTTAAACCAGTCCAGCCACTGGGGAGCAGATCAGGCCCTAGAAACTGGATTTACTAACTGGTGCTCACTCCCCCATTTTTAATACGCACCACTGCGATAAAAAAAAGAGCATATTACCGAGACTGAGAATTTGAATTTAATTAAGTTTGGTTTTGTTTGAAAGTGAGAATTTGTGCTTTGTAAAACTGTCTGTTGGCAGGAAGATTGTCTGCTTTGGTGTCCAAAGCTCACACAAAAGACACTGTAGGCTACTACTTAAAAAGCATAGTTGGATATTATAGGGATTTGACTTTTGTCCAGCTTTACCAGTGAGAAGAAGTAACGGCTGCTTTTTTTTAATGTCTCAGCACTCTGACTGCTGAGATTAGCCTGCTTCAGGTTAAACCATGCGTGTTTAGAGGCAACATTATAAAAATCCACCCAAAACACAACTATTCCTGTAAGTACATACATAATAACAGTACATAACTCTATAATGTTGCAGCACAATTTGGGAGGGAAACTCTTTCCAAACCATTACTTATAATTTTAGAGGGCTGTTGTTCATTACCTGAAAATGTCTTGGTTCTCAAATGAAAATATGTTACAGTTCACGGCTAGCTCACAGAGATCTCTTTGAAAACGACTTTGGTAATTGGCTGAATTTCTTGGGCTTGCGCCGCTTGGAAATGGTTTCAGCGTTTCTGGCAGGTGTTTGCACTGTGTGAAAGTAATTTCCTGGAAAGACATCCCCGCGTTCTGTCTGTGAAATATTCATCCTGTTTCAATGCACTCGTTTCCCACTTTCCTCCCCCATGTCTCTCTTGTGCAGGCTTTACTGCGCCATGACTTCCTCTCCTCACCTTCCTCCCTTTTCCTCCTCCGTCCTATCGCCAGCATTTCAAATCTGAGTTTGACATCAGCTGACATTGCATTTGACATCTCAACAAGTGTTGCCCTTAGTTACACTGCGTCAATAACAGTGGCAGGTTTACCATTGGAATTCTTAGTCATCTTAAAATCAGCTGCTCCCTTATCTTAGACTTAGGGAGACAAAAGCAGGTGTGGTTATGCAGCTTGATAATTAAGATAATTTGCTCTCTGAGTTGATTGAAGACTTCTTTGCATATCTTGCAATCTTTGCAGATTTATGTTAACATCCTCACCCAGTTGACTCCTGCAGAGGGTAAGCACATACGGTAAAGAACTGCTTAAGCTTAAATTAGTCCGAGCATCATCTGGAAAAATGTTAAGATCTGATTTCACTGTAACATTATCCCTTTTGGCTATTTACAAAAAACAAGTTTCGATTAATGTGTTTATTTTCAAACAGTATGTGTTCACCTTTAAGAACTAGAAGAGACCCAATAAATAATCAATAATTTCATTTTTAACAAAAAAAAAGTGTTTCTTCTTTCTTCGGGTCAATTGCAGAGACTGCTTGCCGAAAAACTGCCCCCGACACGAACGCGCACCAGCAGTTTTGCATGAATTTGCCTCCAAAACAACTCTGTCTCGTACGCTAAGTTATTATCTCATAGCGTGGTGAATGTGCAGGTCACAACTTGTCCAGTGAGTTGTTGGATTGTGTATTTGATGAGTTTGATGAGGGAAACCAAGAAATCCCATTAGCCTCTGTAACGTAGCTCTGAGCAGCTCATGGCTCTGCTCCGCCATTCAAAAAACAGCTTGCACCAACAAATAAAGGTAACGAACCTACTGCTAAAACTATAGGGATTATGGCAATGGGCCAATTTGCCAAAATGTTAAACTATCCTTTTAATTTGCAAATACATGCGTTTGACACTAGCCCCTCCACCTGGGGAGCTGTAAGGGAGTTTCAAGTTGTGTCACTGATATTGACCAATGTCAGCCATCTCTGGGGCCCTTCCAGCTCGGGGCCCACGGCAACTGCCTGGGTTGCCTGTTGCAACGCCCCTGAATACAGGATGAGTGAACTAAACAGTGAATGATCACTGCAGTGAACCAATGACAGTCTCATAAAAAAACACCAGCAGACAGAATACGATGTAAATCTAAGAAACCAACTCCGTCACCTAGCACAGACAGGGGCAGACAAAATAAACCCGTCAGTACAAGGTGTACAGGACATTTACATTAGCACTGCCTCTAATACTGTGCTACAACCAAAAGTTACAATTAACTAAAAGATGCTAACTATACTAACTTTTGACATTTCTGCCAATTGCCAGACAGATTCCTTATTTGAATCATCTTGATACCGAAACCTGGTCGGTCCAGAAAGTGAGAGTTTGCATTAGCACGGCTACAGACAGTGTGTCAGTTGCTGCCACAAAAACAACTTTAACAAATTACTGCACTGACCGCTCTGATACATCTTCTAGTGAACAACAAACTCCTGCATCTGTGTCTAAAGCGAAGCGAAGTTCCTCCTCTTTAAACTGTCAACATAGTTTAACATGGAAAACCTTGAACATGTATCACAGCAGAGAGCACTCTGACAGTTTAAAACATGTCCTGTGAGGAGTTTTAATATGAGAGCCATGTGTTTTGTAAATGTTAAGCTATCTGGAGAGTTACTAACACACACGCAGGCAGGCAAACACCAGGCACAAACACAGAAACACTGAGGATGAGAACAGACCCACCAACAGAGAGCAAAGGGAAAACACAGAGGTAAAATACACAAAGGAGAAACAAGACACAGGTGGGGTAATGAAACACAGGTGAGACACATGAGGTCATCACAGGAGGGAGCGCACAGGAAGACACAGGAGGACACAGGGAACTTCAAAATAAAACAAGAGACAAGAGACAAACCATAACAGCTATAAGGGGAAGTTTGGCGAACAATCTGTTGTCTGCATCTTTAGTCATGATAAATGATGCTGCTGTCAGGATTTAAAGGAGGAGGGGAAAAATTATCCTCGTTCCAGGGCAAAAAAAAGTTGTGATTTGTTCCAGTAAACGCATCACACATCATTTGCACACTTGAGCTGACAAAAGACCACGGTTGAATCTTCTCTCTTCCCCCCAAGCCGCAGAGGCAACAAGCCACAGACAGACTGGTAGAAGCCAGACAAGCAGCTCCGACACCCTCAAGACACAGAGTAAATCACAGTGAGCAGTTAACAAGCACGTCAGAGTCGCTGTCGTTTGTCGTCACACACCTACTTATGAGGCAGGGGGACGGTTTTTTTTGGGGGGGGGGGGGTATTTGTTTTTGTCAGAAACAAGCATGTGAATGTGTTTTTCACCATCAGTGCTGCTGTGGTGCCTTCAGGGAAAAGATTGAGGTCTAAAAACAATCAGCGGGTCAATTTGACCCATGACGGGCGAAGCTTCTGTCCTCCCGTCTTCTGGTGCTCTCGTCTGATCCAATAACCATCCTCCACCACTCTTTCCTTTACTCTCTCTCCCTCTCCCTCTCTATCCCTCTGTTGTTTTCCCTCTGGTTAGATATAATTACCCCTTCATCATGCTCGGGAAAGCAAAACAGTGATCTGTATCTCCATATAGGAATGGTGGCCTAGTCTAAACACAGCCGCTGTATTGTAGTGCGTATACGTGCGTGCATGTGTGTGTGTGTGTGTGTGTGTGTGTGTGTGTGTGTGTGTGTGTGTGTGTGTGTGTGTGTGTGTGTGTGTGTGTGTGTGTGTGTGTGTGTGTGTGTGTGCATGTGTGTGTGCAGGGACATAAAAAGAAGCAGAGCTCAGCATGGGACACCAGCAGGATAGGCACAGAAGTGGGCGTCTTTGTCTGTGTGTGTGTGTTTTCAAGGACCGAAATGAAATGTATCTTAAGTTTGTGTGTCAGATTACATCACAGACTGTGTGTATGTGTATGTGTTGGTGTCAGTGTAGGCGTGTCGTGTGTGTCATAAAATTGAAAAGTTCAAAAGTGTATTGTATCACCAGTTTAAAATGGGGATAACATGATATGTTTGAGAAAATAAGATAAATGCCGGGATCGAGAAATGTAATTGGTGGTGAATAGAAGGGGCAGACAAACATTCAAGTCTGGAGACCACACATAGAAAAAAAAAACAGGAAAAGTACTGAACGTCCTGTGTTCTTGTGCCACATACAAACACACACACTACACACACACACACACTTACATGCATCCTTGTCATCGGAGGAACATCCACTTCAGGTCATTACTCTGAAAAGCTTTTCCAAACAAGTGTGTGATAAGCAAATGCCAAGTTGGGAGTGTTTTGCCTGAAAATCATTGTGTTGTGTGCGTGCGCGTGTGTGTGTATTTAAGTGTGTGTGACTCTCAGAGGGACTTGACACAAGCTGCCCAGAGGCATGAGAACTGCTGTTCTGCTTGTGTTAATCAGAGGAGTGTGATGAAAGTTCCTGACAGAAAATAAATCAGCGTGTAACAAACACGAAGGGAATCTGAGGACTCTGTATGGTCCAACCGGCTGGAACAGAGGGTCAAACGTAAATGTGGCAACGCGGCGTCGAATCTGACGAATCTGGGAATCACCAAGTTTCAAGTGTGAGATGAACAAGTCGTGAGAGAGTTGGAAGAAAGAAAAAAAAGAACAGCGTGGACCAAGAAAAATGAAAAACAGAGGGAGAGATTGTGAAAAAGCACTAAATTTGTAATCTTGCCTCCCTTTAGGGACCCAGCTCTGAACACAATCCAAAAACTTGTGAGCTTTTTTGAACAAATAGCTGACATGCCTCAGAACAGAGGTTGTTTATCTTGGGATGGAGTGAAGGGGAGAGAGAAGAGGGATGCAAAGAAAGCCTGGGAGAGAGAGGAGGAGGAGGAGGAGGAGGAGGAGGAGGAAAAAAACAGGAACAGGGAGATGGACAGGAGGATTTGAGATTGTGCAAAAGAAATAAAAGTACGGCAGTGGAGAGCTGAGAAGCTTGGGAAACTGATCTGTGGAAGAAAAAAAAAGAAGAAACCAACAAATGACCCTATCAGCAGAACGAACAGGAATAATATTTTGCTTGAGCAAAGACACGAACAGGCTCGAAGACAAGACAGTGAGTGTAAGAACAAATGATTGTGAAGTCAAACACATGAGTCACACAGTGGTTGAGAAAGTTGAGAGGGCAGGACAACACCAAGACGTCTGCAGAAAAATACACAAGACCTAAAAAAAAAAAAACCCATGTTGCTATGACGCCACTGCAAAACCTCCACATCAGTCAATATTTGTACTAAACACAATTTTACACAAGTGATCGGTCAGTCCATGTGTTTATGGCCAGGACTGACGGACAATAATCAGTTACACAGATACATTTCAGTGAAAGGAAATCTCTCTTTTCAAAAAACAAGGACATTTAGCTATATGAAGACCTGTTACCAAGGCAACATGAAAGCACTTCTTAAAAACTGCTGTTGTGAGTCAAACAGCCAAACATTTTCAGAGAACAAGGAGATTAGATTGAGTCAAGGTTAGATTGTAAGACTGGACAGAGACCACCACTGAAGTCTATCTGTGACTAAACCGATCATTCAATCCTGATAGACATGTTAGGTCAGTAAGATTTACTAAAACATACAATATCCACTAATATTTTGCAATAACAAAATATAACATAATCCAGGTTGACAGAGTTTTAAATACTGTTAAAACTGTATTGATTCACACTGACATATTGCTGCCATAGAAACTTTGGCAAAAAAGAGAACTTGCAACACTGTTTTCTCCCGAAATAGAAAATATATTTATTCAAGGGCTACATATTAAAAGAGACTATGTTTCAAGTGACTGGCTCTTCATCAGGTCAATGATTCGAACAATTACATTCAGGTGCTTCTCATATAGCCTAGTTTTTTTGGGTGGCCACCCATGGGAGTGGTTAGAAAACACACAAATGAGTAGTCTTATACAAAAGGCCAATGTAGGTCCACAAGACAAACACTTCCTCTGCCATAGAAAGTTGCAATAACAAACTGTTTCTATATCAAACAGTAAAGCAACACTGGTATTTATTATATGAAGCTTAGCTAAAGTTCAGCCAGGAAGACCGTCTCTTTGAGCATGCTCACTGAGTCCAATTGTCCCGCTTTATCCTTTTGCTCCACCTCTCATCACTTGTTTTCATCCAATCACATCTGACACCTTCTCTCTTTCACCAATCAGTCGTTAGCTGTCCATAAGTGCTCTATATCTCTCTCTGCTGTCATCCCGCTGTCATTTCAGCCCAATTTCAGGGCCCACCTCCACCCCTTCACGGTTGTTGCCCCCCCCTATTTTACACCTGTACATGTCAGTTTTACTAAACCTAACCAGTCGGGAGTTCTCTACGATGTTTGGTGAGGTTCTATGTTACTTCCTGCAGCTCATGTACACCATCTAGCCACAACCCCCCTTCACCACCTCAATCAAGATGCAGACCATCTTAATCCACGACAGAAGGCATCATCATAGGCTACTCTGCACCACCACCAGTGTCTAAGCCCAGCGTAAGTCTTCTTTAGATGCAAACTTCACGTCCATTGATCAGTTTTCTAAGCCGATCTACTTCTTGTGGGGTCTAAATGCCAAAGTTTTTTTGTACACAATAAATGTAATCTTATTTCACAACCTGTGTTTCTTTTATTCTTCCTCCTGATTGAAATGGTCTCCACTGATTCCTGAGAATCTCACTCTGTAGCTGTGAGAGAGTGCTGTTTATTAGCTGGTCACTATAACTTTGTCTGTCTGCTATTTGGTGCAGAACAAGTTGTGGTCAGTGAGTTTATCAGAGCATTTTACACTGAGAAGTTTCCTCATGAAACCTGAACTATACAAAAGGGGCCGTGAGAGTGAGTCAAATCAACAAAAACCAAACCAATGAGCTGAAAATCCTACGTAAAACTGAGATGAATTTACAATCAGGAGCTATACTTCAACACAAGTGATTCCACATTACACACTGTTATTATTTTCTCCAGCAGGAAAACAATGTGATGAAGGAACAAGTCGCCCAGTGCGAGGGTGTGGCCCGCTTTTTATTGCCTCATTGTATTTATTTTTAACAAAGGATAAGCTTTATTAGGTGTGGCTACAAGACAATACATGTTAGTAGTAGTACAATTGATTGTTCTGCTTCTATCATTAGCGGTGTTAACAAGAGGAAAAATATAAGATATCGCCCAATTTAACCTTGAACGAGACGGGCTCTGATATTCAGTGACGTCTGACTGTGTTAGCTGACTGCTTATATCCTGACGCGTTAGTTAATGGTTATCATGAGGAATGTTAAAATGAGAGATGATGTAAACCCGGACAAAAGCCTGTGTGTGGCCCGTTGACTGGAAACTGGTTGGCAGCTTTTTTCAAACCACTGAAAGGGAACGTCATCTGATGGGTCTGTTGAAAGGACTGCACTGGCCGGGTCTGTACTGCGCTGGTCTGTTGGTTGTTGGCTGAGTTAAGTGAATCTGTGTTGAAGCTGGCACTTCACGCCCGAGGAGTGTGGGCAGCGGTGGCAGCAGGAGACAACCAAATACAGACGTGCTGTTTGACGACATGCTCAACCGTGGAATGCACACACACACACACACACACACACACACACACACACACACACACACACACACACACACACACACACACACACACACACACACACACACACACACACACACACACACACACACACACACACACACACACTAATCCTCAGATGCCCTCTACCACTGTATATACAGATTAGAGGTGTGTATTAAACAGTGTCTGCGCTTAAAGGACATTCAGCTCTTTACAAACTAAACAAACCATGAATCTGCTCATGCTTGAATAATAAAGTTGATTGAATAGTTAAAACTGTCAAACTGAACACAACATTTGAAAGCATGATTTTTACAGGCCCCGTATCTTTGCACTCTTCTGGTGTTTTATTTGAAGTTTTGATATCCGCATGAAGATGTATTTGTGGTTTTAATGGCCAAAAACTATGTCGTTGTAGCTTTATAGCAATAACAAGTTGGGGATGAGCCAGTTGTAACATAGAGCCTCTAATATGATTGGATGACCATTTTTGATCATGTGAAACAATCCAAAACAATCCCAAAATCAAATCCTGCAAGGTTGGGTGGGCGGGGACTGCTTTTTGTGACATCACTAAGTTGCAGAAGTTCTGACCTCTTGTTTTAAGGCACAGTTTTTGAACACAGGCTGTGTGCATTTCTCTGTGAACTGATTGCTTTGACACTTTGTCAGAATTACTGTAATATAAAACCTGGATTTAGAAATGCTGGTAAAAACTTTTTTTTACCCCCAGCAACAGGCTGCAGACCAAGACCTTTAAACAACAGATCTTAGTTAAGGTATAGTGGGAGCCAGGCAAGAGGAAGTTAACTTTATGTACGTATATTTTAACCACTGAAAATCAAAACCACAAAACAAAATATTTCTTTAAGAAAAACACACATAATGACAGACTCACTGAGGCTTGTGTGAAATGAGGAAGGGTGTTGTCTATAGCAGTGAATGACAGTGGCTTTCCAGATTGTGTGTGACTGTGTTTACTTCCGCCTGCCTACGTGTGAGCACTATAGCATGCATGTTTGTGTGTGTGTGTGTGTGTGTGTATGTGTGTGTGGCACCAGGGGAAGTGTGGTAGCTCACTCAGAAGTGGCATGTGGCTGCGGTGTCATCGGCTGAGGTGAATGCTGGCAGATTAACAGGCCACCTCTGAGCTTTAACGACAGACAGGCCCGTTACAAGCCTTTGAGGACGGGCTGAGGATGCTTCTGTTCCTGTTGATAAGGCTCTGTTTCCTGTTGGGCAGGTCAGCATGGGACCATGGACATGTGCACTTTATGGGGTTGCACCTCAAACGGCTGCTGTTGTTGTTGTTGTTGTTGTTGTTGCTGCTGCTGTCTTGAGTGTTAGGCAGGGCCGTTGTATAGGGGAGAAAGGTGATGATAATTCTAGGGGCCCAGTGCCCAGTAGGGCCCACAAAAAACCCCAGTACCGGTAGTCTAATCTTTGTATGACTGATTTATTCTGCATAAGACCCTAAGACTAATACTCATAGTAATGTTGCATTAGCATCAAAACAAAGTAGGCTAAATAAAAAATGATAATACATATGTAGTCTAAAAAAAAAAAAACTGGAAAAGTTAGGGGGTAGGGGCCCACTTTAGTATTCTTTAAGGGGGCCCAGAATTCCTAGCAACGGCCCTGGTGTTAGGTGAAGTTCTGCAGCAGTCAGGAGCAGCTAATTTAATTAATGGCTGAAATGCTGAACTCAACCCATCAGGATTTCAGTTCAAACTGTTTCCAGGCAATTTGGGTTGTTTTTTTTTTTTTTTACCAGGTTTTAAAACCACATCTTCTGTGTATTGTTGGCTACGGCTCAGGAGGTAGAGTGGATTGTCTCCAAGCGGGAGGTTGGTGGTTCGATTTCCAGCTCTTCCTGACCACATGTTGATGTGTCCTTGGGCATTATACTGAACCGTAAACTGCCTCCATGTAGCACTGATACACATGTGGTAGAAAAACACTGGCTGTGTAGCAAAAAGCATTTGTGTTAAGTACTTTGATCAATTATACCAGTAAAATATTATAGGTGCAATAATGAATCAACAAACAATTATTGTGAACACAACATTGAACTAACCTGTTAAATCTAATAGCAGTCAGACTTAAAGGGATAGTTCAACATTTTGCCAAATTCGCCTATTGCCATAATCCCTATAGTCATGTATAATCATAACATTATGACAGATGAAGCAAATACTCAGAACTACTTTTGAAATCACTCCGCCCAGCAGCCAAGTCAGGAATGTAGTTCCGGCAACGCATTTGCCTTGAAAACAACTCCACAAAAGTGTTTTGTTGAATTGTGTATTTGATGAGTTTTGAGGGACAGCAGACCTGTACCATTCACCTCCACTGTGTTCACTGAGCAGCTCACGTTTCTGCCCCGCTTATCTCAAAACAACATGCACCGATAATTAAAGGTAATGAACCTACTGCTATGACTATAGGGATTATGGCAATAGGCGGATTTGTCAAAAATGTTGAACTATCCCTTTAAGTCATAGCTGCACATTTGGGAAAGTTTCCTTATCAGATTTCTTGCTAAGAGTTAAAATGATGAATAGCCTACCACTATCATGTGTAGCTATCCATTACATATGAAGCTGTAACCACCATACAATGGTTTGGTTGAACCAGAACCAGAAAATCCCCTTATCAGCATCTCTACAGAAACAATCTATTACAGTTAATAAGCAAATTAGATGTAAAATGGTAATTTGTGTAAGAGGTGCCTTTGGACACAACAAGGCTATCTGTTCATCATTTCCAAGCTAATAAAACTGTAAGTCTATCTTAGCTGTACCTTCACAACTGAGTGAAATAAAGTGTCAAAGCTTTTCCCAAAATGCTGAGTCATTCATTCTTTAACAATAACCACTCCTAATAGGCCTACTATCAACATATGGTTGGTAGCTCAGAGATTGAAGTTAATGATATGGTTTCATTTGGGTTAGATTAAGGCTCATAAAAGCCTCGGTGGAGGTCAGAGCCAGTGTTACGTTTGGGTTCAAACTGAGTCATATGTCATAAGTCAAATTGTGGTCATTTGTTGTAGGCCTACAGTAAGAGACACAGTCATCATGAAACAATTTCATAATTATGTGTTTCCCTGTAAAAGTCAGCCGGCCCTCAGCTGATCCTACACTGATGATCAGCACTTGACAGGAGTGGTTTTTTTCCCCCTACTCCTTTGATGATCACACTATTTCAAGAACTTTATTGAAAACTCCCACATGAATAATAACTTTACTCAGTTATGAAATGCACTAAGACCAGGTCAGCTCAGGTCCAGCCCTTTGTCATAGTGAAGCATTGAGGTGGGGGGACACTCAGTCAGTCCGGGTCACAGCGCCCCCTGCTCCGGCTGGCAAACCAACAGCGCCACTGACATGTTTACTTGTTGCCTCAAATAGCGTGGACGAGTCAATTGGCATGTCGTGGGGAGAGACACCGAGTTGAAGCGTGAATTAGTGTGGGAGCCCCCGGTGTGGTCCTCTGACGGCCTCACTGGTATTTGATCCACGGCCCGCCCCCTTCCTCATCCCCGGCGCTGCTGCCGCACCACACACCCGGCGCACCAGCGGGGCAGTCCGGCTGCACCAGCGGCTCGCTCGGACCACACCAGCCTCTATTGCATTTCCACTGGAGAGATTATTAAAGTGGAGTCAACCGGTCTCCTTTTTTTTTCTTTTCTCCGGAGCTCATTTTTCCTTTGGGTGAGTTTATTTTCAGATTTGACGTTAAACTCCTTCAGAGAGAATCACAAAGATTCAGTGCTCAGTTATAAGTTCATGTGGACTTTATAGCACTTTTTATTGTCTGAAATCTTCATGTGAAAACTTTGAATAGGCTATGTTTGCTGTAATTTGAGAATCTATGGAGACGTTAGAGTTAGAGTGTAATTTCATAGATATTTATAACCTAGATATCCCATAATATTCACAAGACGTCTAGAGATTTCTGTGTTTTTTGTGTGTTTTCCTTTGTATTTATTTCTTAATTTCTGACTCTTACTATTGTTTGTTTGTTTGAGTGTGCATAACTTTAAAAATAACTGGTCAGTTTCCTGTTGATCTAAGTATTGGTTTCCTATTGGAGGATAAATGATAATTGGGTTTTTTGTTGGTTTTTTTTCTATTGAGAAAAGTTGAATTCATAAGTCACTCAGAGGGAAAACCTCCTGCTTGACAGAGAAATTAAGCAAACACAGTAGGTCTACATTCAGATAAGGGGAAACCATTAAGATTTGAAAAAGTGTTGACCGAAACCAAGCTGTTATCAGACATTGTCTTAATGATCAAACTGTGTTATGTTGCTGTAAAAGTTGTTTCAGTGTTGTGAGTCTTTTCTAAGACGACATGAAACTCAATCTGCTCTGCAGCGTATTTATATTCAGCTCCAGAGGCAGCAGTATATCATTACTATTTCCCCACGGCAACCTTGGTCAGAATAAGCTCTGGCAGTGCTTTGATTTTTATCACTCAGCCTTGTAATTACAGCGGTTACATGACATAAACTATCTGTTTCCATACATGCCACTGACATGTAGAGGGATGTGCTCAGATTCAGGGGAACATGACATGGTTGAAGTTGAAGTTGGTGGCCTTCAAGTGTTTTAATTATGGAGACAAACAGGCAGCTCAGTGTTGGACTCATTACAAGTTGGGGGCAGTGGCCTTTTGACCCTGACAACCCGACAGTGAGCCACGAGGGAGGCCACCATGTGAAATGCCGCACACACACTGATAGAAGAGCTTGTTGGCCGGCCAAAGCCTGCCAATAAACAAACACGCACAGGGGTGATCAATAAAAAGCCAGTCTGCTTCAGTGATAATAAGACAAAATCCAATAAACATCATGCAGTGATGGCTCCTGTCTTCCTTAGTGTTGGTTTATTCACTGTGACTTGTTCATGTTGGACCAGCTCTGTAATTCCCCTGGTTAGTCTCTCCAGAGTAGGCGTACAGTATATCCTCCTTGAGTAGATGCTTTGATATTTCCATGTCGGTCTCCTGTATGCACTCGACTCAGCCAGCAGCTGATGATTAACACATGCGTGTAATATGTTTCCTGTACATCCCCCTCATATGATTTATACTAATGATACCCTACATTTCAAAGCATTTGATTAAGTAAATGAGTGCAGACGTTCCCTGTGGTTTTTCTTGTCTTTTTCTTTTTTTTTTTTTTTGTACCTGAGTTATACATTCCTCTAAGGGGAACCCTTCGTGACCTTTGGGTGTCATTGACGCAACCAACCTGGAAGGGGTCAGTTGCTGAGGTGCGAACTCTGAATCGGGCTGTTGTATTTATTTTCACACCACAGGGTTGC
This sequence comes from Trachurus trachurus, assembly GCF_905171665.1. Classification (NCBI taxonomy): domain Eukaryota; kingdom Metazoa; phylum Chordata; class Actinopteri; order Carangiformes; family Carangidae; genus Trachurus; species Trachurus trachurus. The sequence continues at coordinate 18,812,493 of NC_139913.1, read as the reverse complement.
CTGGCTTTTTTTTTTTTTTTTGACCACACATGCTGATGTTGGGAAAACTACTCCATCATGGTCTGTCATCACCAAATGGCCACAACTCATTCATCTGACAACGTGATCGAAACCTCCAGTTAAAGAATAAACTGAGTTTTAAGAGACTGGACTGATCGATTACTGGTCAACAACCAGCAGGTCAAAGAGAAAACTGTGGGCAAACAATTTCTGTCCAAGTACTTATAGTCTAAGGTGTACTACAAAAGTTACATTTGATATTTAGTGGACTGTGTAGGCTATGTGCACCAATGGCTTTACAGTTTTAAATGCAGATTAAGTCTGTTTGTTGATTGGCTGCTGTCCAAAATTTGACATCGTGTGAACTTTTGAGATGACTGATTTGAACAGTTGTAAAAATTTCCCCAGCTGTAGGAGTCCCCAACTTTCCCCATTTTCTCTGCAACTATTGAAATCTGGATGTGAAACAAAAACCTCAGAGACATAATGTTGGACAGACGTTAAACTTCGGTTGGAAATGAGAATCAGGTTGACTTTAAGAACCAGTGTTGTCTAACTGACTGACATTGTGATTTTTAGCAGATGTTGGGTTTTGTCCAGGATGGGACATGAGCTTGAGACAGTTGGCAGACACAGGTCTTCAGTTGCTTAATAACACAACTCCAAACCAACAAATTATCAACACCAGCAGTCATCTGCACTTGATGTCAAATAGCAGTTGACAGTGACATCAGACATTGTCCTGACATTGAATTGTGGTTCTTGACATGTGGCCTATGTTCCCCAAACATCAATGATTACCGATGCTGGTGGCCAGCTGTGATCCTGCAGGGTTACACCAGTCAATAGCCTGCAAAGTTTTTACTCAGTGTGGATCACTCAAATGAAGGACGGACTTGGACATAACCATATTTAAGTCCAGCCTCTGAAGCTAATGTCAGCTTAAAGTAAGGGTCCCACAGCCTTATGTTCCCACAGCTCTATGTTCCCACAGTTCTAAGATTTTTCTCAAAATTAGGCCCTGTGTTCCGACTAGACTCTCTCTACCTATCTGGACTCTATCTATCTGTCCTGTCTAGCCTCTACCGGGTCTTGTTACTAAACTTAACCAAACCAACTCTTTTCTTCATTGCCTAAACCCAACCAATGGTGGGACCAAAGGGCTGTGGGAACATAGGGCCTAATTTTCAGTGACAACAAACGTTAGAAATGTGGGAACATAAGGCTGTGGGAACATAGGGCTGTGGGAACATAGGAATGACCCCCTTAAGTACTAGCCTGCTAGCTAAACCTGAGAAAATCTGCTGCATTTGTCGTTTCTACCGTTAAAATTGATGATAAATGTCGCTGCCCTCTGGTGGACAAGTGCGGTATAGTGACGCTATATCTAGGTTACATCAGTTACGTCTGGCATTTTGGCACTGTTATCTCTCATCAGCTGACATAAACAAAAACAATATCTCTGTGATAAGGTAAGATCAGGTGATATTATCATAAAGTGTGGCTTTAGTGTCTGTTTGCTCTCATAACTTGACAGGTAAACTGATCGTTTAAAAACGTTCTTAAAATACCCGTAGCATGGGAAATATCAAATAAATTGAGATTTAGAGAGATGAGTTTATGTATGTGAGCAGAAACGATACAAACAGAGGGAGAGAGGAAACAAAGAGGGCAAATTGGGACCGTCGGTTTCAGCAGATGCAGGAAGCAGAGAGCCTCAGAGAGTATGGATATTTGTTGAAGCATGAAAATGTTTTCTTGGATAAGGAGGAAGTGTAGCCGTGTTTTGCTTGGATTCAGACCGAGCATGGATGGCGAAAATAGGAATGTAATTGAAAGTCAAAGGGTGAGCCTAAAAAATGTGGCCTTATCTTGTATATTTGTTCACCTGGTTAGCGGGGTTAGTGAGTGAAGGGCATGAGAGGAGATGGAGAGAGAGAGAAGGGAGGGGAAGAAGTGTGATGAAGCACAAAGTCCTTTTTGCTGATTTAACTGCAGACAAACTGTAGGAGAGTAAACATTTCTGAGTTAAAGTCATCAGAAGTAGAGATTATGTGTTTGTGTGTGTGTGTGTGTGGGCCCAACAGCTGTTGTAGTCAAGCTGTTTCAGCCTCCTTCAGTCAGTCATCACACTCAAAGAGAAATCAAAGAAAAGGCATGAAAGAGAAAGAAGAAAAGAAATTAAGGCAAAGAAAACATGGGCAGAAAGAGAGATGGGAAAAAGTAGCAGAAAAGGAAAGAGGGGAAATGGAGAAAGAAACAACGATAAAGAGTCATGGAAATAGAAAAATGAGAGACAATCAAAGAGAAGAAAATCAATATTACAAGGCAATGACGGACAAGAAATGAGAGGGTAAAGACTGAGAGAGAAAGAAAGTGAGGAGAGAGGAGGAAAGAGAACGAAAGAGAAAATGGAGATTCAAACCCAAACGTGGTTTCAATCAGCACTGAGGTTGAGAAGAAGGATGTTTGATGGTCGTAATCGAGAGAAAGACTCCACCGACCGATGCTCCGCTCAGGAATGTCTTTGCTTACACACACACATACGCAACACATACACACACACACGCACACACACAACAGACAACACACACGGCTCCTATTAAACTGTGGTTACTCTGGTTTATATCCAGCAAAGCCACCTCAGGCAAATGCTCTACATAGTGACATGGAAATATTTTATTGAGCCTGTCTGTGATGTATGAATGCGCCGAAACCCCCTGAATGGGGACTTGCCCAAAGAAAGCAACTTAGAACTGGAGCTCAAGGCCGAAGTAAGAACGAAGGTTTAAAGAAGTAATGCTTTTCATTTTTATCACAATCTGGGGCTGCAATAGAAAAAGAGGTTTCACTGAATCCAGACAGGTTTCACATTGTCTGTTAAAGGAACCAAAATGGAACCTAAAATCCCAAAAAGGCTAGGATAAAAGCATCTAACCTGAAAAGGATACATTTAATTTAAACATTGCAAGACTCTACAAGACGTATTAATAATTGTGATATCAGAGATGACGGATCTTGTTATGTTTCTATCTCAGTCCTCCCTCTTCCACTATTCCTCCCTTTGCTTCCTCTCCTCATCTGACCTTTTCTCTCTCTCACGTTTCTCTGCATCATTTCTTTCATCAGCATTTCTGTCCCGGTTTGCCATCCTCCCCCTTCACTCCACTTTGTAAAACTGAAACTTTTTTTTCTACTTTTTCTCCCTCAAAACTCACTCTGTATTTTTTTCCCCCCTCAGAACCAGAGGACCAGCTGACCAGGGTGGTAGCAGCCAGGCCGTGCCCAGAAAAAGGTGCCTTACCAGGGGTAATGAAGAAGATGAAGGATTAAAAGATAATCCATGGTATGTCTGAGATGCTCCTGTTGAGAGGTCCCGCCATTTTTTTTCTGATATCCAAGACACAGGGAGTGAGGCTGCTACTGGGATTATAGTGTTACACTTATTACCTTTTAAAGCCGAAATATTGGGTTTTTTTGACCTTGTGGTGACTTTCAGGGTATTTTATCTGATACCTCGGTGTTTGTGTAACTCAGAAAAACAGAGGAGCAATTTCAAAGAAGGTCCACAGAGGGTAGGGAAGCACAGTTCAGCTGGATAGGAGCATATGTTCAGATAAAATAGGCTTTGCCCTGAGGGTCCAAATACACAAGAGGAGTCAGAGGGAGCGCCCCCCCGTGAGCTGTGGTCAAAGGTCTTTAACGGGATTACACACAGAGACAAAACACCAGAGCTTTCTGTAAGCACACAGTCACAGTAATTAATGACCCAGTGCATATTCCTGTAATACTGTAGGTTTTCAATTAGATTGATGTTTTTCTTGTTTGATATAGCAAGACAGAGCTTTTCCCATATTTGGAAGAGTCCAAGTGCCTTTGTGTCTGTGAGCGAGGCCACTGCTAATACTTAATAATCAGAGAGGCGGCCGGTCACTTCGGTGCGGTTCATGGGAAGGTGCACGAGGTCCCTGCAGGCTCACGACGTCTCCGATTCGACATCACACCTCTGCATACTGGTCCCCGGCGTCTTTTTTGCGAGCCTCGATATGGCTCCGCTCAGCGCTGGTATGTGGCGTGTTTCCTCCCTCTCCACTCCCAGATGCCCCTCTTAAAACGCCAGCCAGGGGAAGTGGAGCGGAGGGCCTGGGACTGCGGTCAGCAGCAAATTAGAAGGGCTGCCTTGGACCTGACGCAATCTCCATGTCGTGAACCATAGCAGGTCATTAATGAAGCCAGACGGGGGCCTTGCATGCGTGGGAAGCCCGCCGACATTTAGCTGCTGCAGTGGAAAGCTTTTAAAGAGAAACAGAGGTCCTTGTCAGGGCTGCTTTATGCTATCAAAATATTTTAGAATTGGATATCCATTACTCTGCTGGCAAAGAACAACACCTGACAAAAGGCCCGTTTTTCGTCTGCATTCATTAGACTTATGGAGGTATGGAGCACCTTAACTGACAAAACGCAGTGAGAGGCTGTCAGTCCAGTCAAAAATATGAGACTGAGTACAAAAATTAATACTACTGTTAGTCGAACTGAAATGCAGTGTAAATGGAGTGGAAAAATAAATATGAAGCTGTAATGAGAAATGTTAGATAATGTGGTGCAGACAGGTCTAAGAATTAGAGCTTAACCGATAGTGGAGTTTAAAGGCTGATATAATAACAATAGTTTGGAGCAGGAAAAAAGCAGATAAGCTGATTAATTGGCTGATATGAAAAAAGCACATTATAGATCGACAGTCCAGACAGCTTGGTCAGAGACAGAGCAGTCAGACAGCAAGTGAGTGACGCAACACAATGACCCCCTTTGTCCCTTATCGTCTTCTGTTGAAAAGACCATAACAACACAGACAACACAGTGCACGCTGCCATATATGATGCTGTTTATTTTGTATCCTTGTGTTTATGTAAAGCCCTAAATGATCTCAGGTAGTGCTGTACCTAGTGAGTGGTGAGATCTGGTGCAATAAGATGATAATTCTTCCAATAATGATAGTGACAAACCTCTACTAGCTACTGTAGCTACTCCGCCTCCAATAAAAATAGCTAATTTCTGTTTACCAGCCAACTTTTTTAGTTTTAGCTTCTTGGCCAAAATGACGAAGCCACTGTTACAAGAGTTAATACAATAACACTGGAGCTGTAGGCTATGACGATAAATACCTCAGGTTCTCATTGTATCTATGCATGTTTGATCAGATAAGCTAGCCGACCACATAGTTCTCTATTTGCTCAAATGAAAAAACAAGAATGGAAAAAGTGTCATTGAGGAAAATGGGAAATTAATAATTGATTAAGCTTGCCCTAAGACCGAAGAATATTAAACCTGTGGAGTTGAACAATAACTTAAGGCAGTGAAAGATAAATAGAAGTAATTAATGTTATTTCCTGTAGGAATGAAGGAATAAGATCATTCTCAGCTTATTGGAAGTTAAATGAAAACTGTATTTGTAAAGCCACACTTTATTTCTTTGACAAATATGTAATATAGATATTATGATAGGCCTACGTGTGTATTATAATTCTACAGTTTTTCAGCCTCTACTTGTCAGTTTCGGGGCTCCATACACTGACAGTGTAGTAGCATTGCCAAGTAGCAGCAGTGTTTTTCTTATCAGGACTTTGTCATATCTCTTCCTATCTTGCTGAGCATACTTTGCCTGTTTATAAACAGTTCTGAGTCTGCTGAATGAGGCCTGCAGCTCCGCTCTAAAAAGCGTGATAAGTCTTTTCAGTGAAATGTAAAATGAACTTTGAGCAACCTTCACGCCAGACAAAGCAGCACCAAATGGAGGCAGGAATCCCCCGAACGTCGACCTGTTTCATGGATAAGAAGCAGACTTTGGTTTGTTGCACAGAGGAGTGACTGTGGTCTAAATTTAGATGGTTCCAGACCAGCGGACCTTTGGAACGCGAAATCCTAAAAAACCTGTGGAAAGACAGATCTGTCCAAAACATAGTGAGGTTACTTTACAACTACATACAGCATTCAGAGTAGGAAGCAGAGTGATCCCTCACTGAATCGAAACTTCCACTGAATGTCATGCATTTCTCTCAACATCCCTCAAAATCAAATACATCCATGTCTACTTTTTAAAGATAGATGTGTTTTCCTTGTTTTTACTCTCAATAGATGGTTCCATGGTGCGACCGCAGAACCGTTTGCAGCTGGACCTATTTCTGAGCTGATGTCGACAAAGCCAGAGCCCAAAGCGAGCCAGCCGACCTGACCACACTCCAACTGGCCCGGCTACCTCCAGGAGCACAACTGCATAGTGTTCTCCTCAATTTATGTCTGTTTAATTCAGCCAGCTATGCATAACAACAAGCTACAAAGAGTGGGACAGAGTTTGGCCTGCACATGATAAACACAGATAATATTCCAGTGAACTATTTGGCGCTGCAGGCCTGGAGTTCAACTTCTCAGATTTAGAAATTACATGGTTTCAAGATCTTGGAATAACCTTTCAGAGCTTTTTTCGTAGGTCTGTACTTTGGACTACTGAGCTGTCCCTGATTTTTTTTTTTTGCATAAATCTGAGACTGGAAAAGTTGAACCTGAATTAAGTTCAGCTTTTTTTTTTGGATTAAAGGCAATTCAAGACGTTGTTCCGGTTTGTTTTTGAAGAATTATCCAGTTCCTGTGACCATGAATCTTCAGGAGAAGCTGTCGGGCCTTAAAGGTCTGGTGTCGCACTCCCACAGCAAGCGCCGCTTTAAAAGTGACCTCACAGTGGAAATGATCAGCCCCCCTCTGGGCGACTTCCGCCACACCATGCACGTGGGTCGAGGGGGCGACGTGTTCGGGGACACCTCCTTCCTCAGCAACCACGGCGGCACGGCCAACGGGAACAACAGGGATACAGATTCTATCTCCAGCCCTGACAACAAGATCGGAGCGTTCTTCTCCAGGACGATCCGTCAAATCAGGAGGGGGTCCGAAAACCGACCCAGAGAGTTATCTAAGGATCTGTCCCCGCCACCTCCCCCCGTTTCTCCCATCATCAAGAATGCCATCTCCCTCCCCAGGCTGGACATTGACTTGTCTAATGGGAGTCCCACCACCAAAGTGCTCTTCCCCAGCTCTCAGAGCACACCAGACGAGAAGAAAAGCTCTTACGGTGAGTAGGGGTTTAAATCTGTTTCTCTAAGCTGCCAAAATCAGTATTTTTACAAAGGGGCTGTGCGTGGTATGAAAGAGATCACAAAAACTTTCTCAAGATGCTTTGTGCATGGTCTGCTGGCTTCTGTTTGTGTGATACTGTTGGCTTTGTGACGTACTTCTCCCTTTGCAATTGTTCAAAGCGGCTTTTGTTCTGAGGGACTTCCACCACCAGTGTTTTTGATTCCCAAAATAGTCCAATGTATCTTCACTGGAAATGTCTTCACATGATGTCATTTCATCCTTTCTTTCAAGCAGCTATTCAAGGATTAAACAAAGTACATCACCAAATCCCAAAATGGCCCCTAAGATTAAGGATATGTGCTATTTTAGTTTATCTGTTTTTAATTATATGGAAAGGTGTAACTAATGTGTGTGTGTGTTAGACTTTAATTACTCTGCCTAAAAAAATAAATAAAATAAAAACTGCCAAGTGTTTGGTTGACACTTGTCAATAAGTCAATTAACTGGGGTGAATCCCTCTGACATGTTAGGTCAGAGAGAGTAACTGTTTGCAGAAGGGGTTTACAAAGTGCTTCACAGTAAAATCAGCAGAATACATAGTATAAAACAAAGACACAGTTGAAAACAGGTATAAGAACATAAAAAACATAAAAGCAAAAACAGGTTGTCACAAAAAACCCTAAAAAGCCACACCTAACTAAAAGCCTGCAGAAACAGCAGAGTCTTTAGATCCTTTTTAAAAGACTCAGCAGAGTTTAAAGTGCGCGTGGACAGTGGCAGAGCTGCTTGAAAGGCTCCATCACCTCTGGATTTAAAGTGCATGTGGGGGCAGAGAGGCACAACGTACCACAGACCAGCAGGTTCCCTCCAAGTTTTCCCTTAGTCATAGGTCACATGACACCCTACACACCTACACTCAGCTGTCCTGTCTCACGTCATCTCATCATGTCCGCTAGCGAGTGATAGACATGATGGCTGCCTGTCATGAGACATGTTTCAGTGTTAATCTCATAATTATGAATTGATAATCAGAGCGGCTACATTTCCTCCAGCAGAGCCACTCTGCACACTGCAGCTACACACATCGCCTTTTTGCTGCAGGGACTTTCCAGTTTAACATAATAACTATAAATAGCAATAAATGTTGTCAAACTGCCGACATTTTTCTAACAGCTGACGTTACACTACAACATGTTACGTCAGTCTATCCATCTATCTGTCTGTCTGAAACACCTGTGTGTCAGCCTGCCCTCAGAGGTCGCCATGGTGATTTTACCTGCTTAGTTTTTACTGAGTGAGATGTAGTGACCTCTTAGACTCAGGCTAACATAAATATCCTGTCTGTTATTACAGTGGTTCCCAACCTTTTTTGGCTCGTGACCCCATTTTGACATCACATTGTTCTGGCGACCCAAAGACCCCAGTGTCAATCAAGATGCGCCAGCTCAGATATTTTTATATGCTGCATTTTATTTGAACTCGATTTAGCTATATTTGAGAAAGTGAAATTATAGAATACAGTTGTTTAACATCGTGTGGTGTTTTTAATCATAATTTAAAAAAAACAAACAATTAGTTAAATCATTAGTTTTTTTATCAATTACTAGACATTTCCAGGTGACCCCATTTGAATTCCAGACGACCCCATGTGGGTTCCCGTCCCCAAGGTTGAAGAACACTGTGTTATTACATAAAGTTACCTGTGTGTGTGTGTGTGTGTGTGTGTATCTACCACACACACACACACACTCTCTCTCTCTCACACACACACACACACACACATAGAGACTTCATATAAATGTATGGGAGCAAGGGCTCATAAATATCAGTATAATAGTTGACAAACTGCAGCGATATCAGACGAGTCTCTAATCAATGAATTGGTCTCAGCTGTGTCTCTGGCCTGAAGTGCAGGTTGCTATAGCAACTCGAGGGGTTACCATGACGATAAATAGACCCCCCCCAGGCAGAGGCAGACAAAAAAAGTGGAGAAAGAGGATGATTTTCTGCCACAGCGATGGTTCTCACATTTTGACTTACAGTATTGTGACTTGAACGGGTGCTCCTTTTAGTCAAAGGCCTTCCTCAAACACATTGATATGATTTTGCTGTTTCTAGAGTAAATATTTTGGAAACCCTCATTACCTAAAATAAATTTTGTAAATTGTTAATAGGTAATTGAAGGAGGCACAGTTCAAATTCTGTGAGTTCCTTTCCATTTTGGAGTGTGAAAGACAATACATTTTCCTTCAACTGTGGCAAAAACCATGTGTGTACTGTAGAGTATAATTGTTGACCAGGAGCAGCAATTTAAAGTTTAAATAATAATAATAATCATACATTTTATTTATAACGCGCTTTTACAAGTGCTCAAAGACTGCTTAAATGCAGTCCCTGGTGAAATGCCAAAGCACTACACTTGAGTTCAATAATTTGTCAGTTTTTTCCTCCTCCTCTCATTTATTTTCTATGGGAAAGGCCAGGTCAGATGAGTTAACTGGTGTTAACTGCAAACTGTGGAGCTGCAAGGAAACTCATTCATCAGCTCTTCCCAGTAATATGGAGACAGATTTGCCCCAGATGTCCTTATGAATCACCTTGGCTCACAATCAGCAGCGCTCACACTGATAACACACAGACATCCAGACAGAACTGGCAACAAGCTGTTGAGAGGCTGTTTAAAAGACCCACATTAACAACATGCTCATGGCTCACGCAGCCTGGCTTCCCATGTGCGTGTGTGTGTGTGGTGAATGTAAATACAACACAAAGGAAAGTTGGTTTCTTTTTCTAACTTAACTTGGCTGTTTTATGAGGAACAGCTTTGGTACTTTGGTTTGATTAGAAGAGTCTATTATATTATTATGCACATGTAACAAATAAGATATAACCTATACTGAATGTTAAAGGTGCTCTAGGCTATACATAAATTATTTTATAGTGATAACAGAAGCTTCTCAGTCCTTACTTACCATAGTCTATGGCACATGTATGGGAGACATTATCTAAGCCTATACATCGAACACCTCAGAGGCTGGTTTCTGACATTTGTTCTTTCTTATAAAGTCTGTTAATCTATGGAAATCAGACGCTGTTTTCTTCAGTTGGGTCCTCCAGACGCTTGGCCCTATTCGGCTGGCGTTGAGAGGAGCTGTAGTAATTTACCCGTTATACATGGGTCATGAAGGCAGCACTGTGTGTGTGTGTGTGTGTGTGTGTGTGTGTGTGTGTGTGTGTGTGTGTGTGTGTGTGTGTGTGTGTGTGTGTGTGTGTGTGTGTGTTTGCGTGTGACTTGCTAAGTGATCGGGCAGGGTTAGGCACAAGATTCACCTTTCACAGAGCAGAACATGGACAGACAGGATCCTCCCAGATGGGTTTACACTGCCCCCTGTTGGATGTACTAAACCATGCCAGGCATGTGTGACTGCATTATAAGCTCAATCTTATTTAAAGTCCAATAAAATACAAAAGATGTACATTTTATGTGGAACATCTTGAGAGCAAAGCAGATAACAGGAAAATATACAGCTGCAATAAATAAAAAAAGAAAAACGGAATCTGTGATTTCATTTAAAGAAAGGTGGTCATAAATAGGAAAATAAACATATAGCAGAAATTGGTTTGATAATATGAATGTGTCCAGTCAGTTTAGTTTATGCCATTCTTATAAAATGTTTTTGGTGTTTATTATCATTAGTATCACAAATAGAAAAACAATAGGCCTACTTGATCATTTTGGGAACTACGCCTGGCTGCCCTCATGCTGAGACCCACGCCCCCCCCACTCTCCACCCTTAAAACCACAGCTTGTCTTGTTGTCATTTGCTGTAGAGGTGCACATTGTTGTATTGCTCCTTGTGCAGAGTTGTTCCCCCTTACGTCCTGTCTTCACCATCCTGTGGCTGTATAGCTTCATATTTACAGTGCAAGTTTTTTCCTCATCTTATGTTTTCCAAAATGTTGAATTATTACATACAATAGAGTGTATAGAATAGCACTGTTTAGATTTCATGATACTGATTCGATGTGTGTGTGTTGCCAGGTCTGGAGTCTGGTTTCGTCACTCTGCCTCGTCTGTCCCGCTCCGAGCGCCAGCAGCCCTCCATCTCCCTCCCCATGTCCTGCTCCTCTAACATCCACCGAGGCTCTCTGACCGACCCCGCCGACGCCATCCTGTCCACCTGCTCCTCCGCCATGGTGGCCTCGGCCCCCAAACCCACCACCACCACCACCGCCTTCTCCGACTCCCTCCCCTCCCTCACCTCCCTGGACACCTTCACCTTCGACCTGGGCCCCTCCCTCATGAGCGAGGTGTTCAGCCTGATCGACGGCAACCTGGAGGAGCACAGCGGCCACCACGCCTGGGAGGGGGAGGAGGTGGGGTCGGCGGGCGGGCTGACCAACGAGGGCTCGGAGATGGACTCGGCCACTATCTCGTACGTGGATTCCCTGCTGAGGGAGGACTGTGGGGGCCGTAAGAGCCCGCACCCGGCCGACTGGGAGGAGGAGGAGACTGTAACGGAGGTGAACGGAGTGGGGCTTTCTGTTAAAGTACCAGACGTGGTGATGGGATCTCCTGAACGAGTGCGTTTGGGGATGGGGATGGAAAGCGAGCGGTTCCAGAGCGCTACAAATGTGCTCGCACGCCATTACGGTGCGGGCATGTTACAGGGACAGAGCAGGATGGAGGCCGCGGATTCAGAGATGATGATCACGAGCCAGCCCAAGAAGAAAATGTCCTACAGCTACATGGATGATGAGGATGAAATCAAAGTCTGATCTGAGCGAATTGGAGAAGTTTTCATGTTAAATGTAAATCAATTGTTTTCTGATGTATGATTCCTCTGTAATTCCAATCAAATCCCCTATTTGAGATCTTATTCTGGTCAATGAGGCTGGCTCTATTGACAGAACTACAACCTGAACCCGGTATCCTTTATTACTGGATCTTTTCACATTGTATACAGTTACGCTTCAAGGATGTCCAGTGTTTGATGCAAACCGGTGGCTGAATGTATCTGGAAGTACTGAAAGACTCGATGCTGCGAGTTCCCAAACTCAGCACAGAAAGGTGGAGAGACTGTGAGACTGACTTTTATTTTCCAAAGGTCGTGACTTAAAAAAAAAAAAAAAGAAACCAAAAACAACCAGGATACGTGGGAGGTGAGGATGTACCAGAGAATGTGGCTGAGAACGTCGCAGAGGAAACACCGACATTACTCAATGTAAAAGTTACAAAGCCTGTCACTCGTTTTTACGCTTTACACACTTCTTCTCAAGTCTGGCTCTCTAATGAGAACACAGAGGGAAAGTGGAGATTAGAAACACAGATTTAATCTTATTACAACCTTTTAGCATCACTACAATCTCTTGTCAACTTCACACTCAGGAACACACTACCAGGAAAGAAGAAGGGAACTAATGAGAAATCTGACATCTCAGGATCAGACAAAGAAAACCCAGAGGAACACAAACATCTCAGCTGTTAAACTGCTCAGACTGAGGGACTACGACACGTTCAGACTGGTATTTGGTAGAAGCAACTAAATCCTGAACTATATAATTGTTCATTTTATGCTGCAGACCTTCTATATAGATACTCCGTGCACCTTTTTATGAATATGAAGTCCAACTCCTGTATTGCTTTTTATAGAAGATTTGTCATTTATATGTTCTTTTATACAACTGTACATGAAGATATCAACTGACCTCCTATAAATATGTACTTACAGTATGAGCACCTGCTGTACATAGTGCAATTCACATCCATATGCTGCAGTCAATACCAATGATATTCTACAATGATATAAATTGACAATAAAGATGTTTTTAATTAGGATGAATAGCGTTTTATTTACATGTATTTTCACGTATCAGATACAAGTGCAGTTCAAAGTGAATATTCACCTTAAGAACAGAGCTGATCACTTCAAAAATCTGTTGTGACGGACGTGAAATCAAACTGACGACAGCCATCTTCCTCTGTGAACAACAGTCTATGGGAAATGTCAAACCCCAACTCAGCCTCAAAGGCTATAAAAAAACGTAATAAGCTTAGATGAATAGTATTATTTTGTACTTTATAGAAAAATACATATTACATTTAAAAAAAAAAAAACATTTATTGGTTTGACTGTTCTTTGTTATCTTTTTTTTTTTTTTTTTATCAAAAAGATGAACCAGTAGCTGCCAAATAAATAAATGATACCGGTAATGGAACAGACCAGAAAGTTAAACTCAATAAGTCTTGGAAGGTGTTAAACACTGAAGTGTTTCGGTTGCTGCTCACCAACCACCACAAGATTATTCACACTTTTAACACACGTAATTCTTTCTCACTGTGCTATAGAAGGTGGAGGAAGTGGAGGAGGACAGTTTGGCGCTTTGAGTCCAGGCTTTTTTGGCGGAGGCTTTCTCACGCTGGTGCCCACAGCTCGGGGCGGAGGCGTTGGCTGGGTCTTAGTGTCCGTGGCCACTGGGGCTGTGGTGGGGAGGGGTGGAGGGGCCTGCGGCTTTGGAGGTACCGGGGCTTTCGGTTTGGAGAACTGAATCGTCACCTGATCGCTGGGTTTGTTCGGAGTGAAAGATCTTTTCGCTGTACAAATGACAAGAAGCACAGGTTGAATATTAGGCAACCACCTACGAGGGGTCGGTGAATTCACTCAAGGGTTTTGATGCTCTAGCTAATGTTCACTAGACCCTTGACATTTTTACGTTGGATTATTTTACCACATTACACTGAATTTCTGAAGAGAATTATGTTGAGAAAAGTTGACAATATTAGATGCAGCAGTTCTCATCACTGCATGAATTAATAATCTAATGTATTACAATTAACTTACTACTTGCACATTGCAGTACAGCCATTGGAATCAGTGGATTTGGTGTGAATCTGTAGTGAGAAAATATGGCCTCCGTGGAGTACTGCTATTGTGGAATTGTAGATGGTCCAATCTGATTCTGTTGTTCTGGATGTGGTATTTTGGTCTTCAGATGAGTATCAGTGTTTAGACTACCATTATGCTCCATTCAAGTGTCAGGGGGGTCTGATATTTGTCTGACTTTGCACCGTTTAACAGTGAGTTTTGATGGAAAACAAACTATGATGAAATGTGGAAAGTGCTGCTCAGCACAGTATCAGATGACAGCATAGTTAAAGTAGGAACGAGTTTCAGTTTTGTGGACAAACATATCAGGATGAGAAGACTTATATGGGAAAGTATTTCAGCCTCTCGGGGAGTTACAACAATGTGAGAGATGACGCATGACCCCAGAGGTTGATATTTTGGTCAGTGGTCTGACTCTTCCTGTTTCCTGTGTACTTCCTGGTGGCTGCAACGAGCAGTAATTTATTTTCTCTCTGTCGACTTGCACCAACAAGACACCACTTTGGCTTTGTCAGAGGAAAAGGGCAGAAGTTAAAGAATCAACATTACACAATAGGAACAGACGTGTAAATAATGAGAGCAGTCTGTTCCCTCTGCCCTAAAACAACAACCACTGCTGCTGCTGCTGCTGCTGCTGCTGCTGCTGCTGGTGCAACAAAATCATATTTGAGACCCCTGAGGGGGAAGTCCACAGAGTTTTACACATGAAGTGTGGTTTATTTGTCATGAAGGTTTCTACACACCTTGTGAAAACTGTCATACATTGTCTCTGTGGCTCTGACGGGAGATTTTTAAAATGAGGAATTTACCCCGATGAAGTAATTCATGGTGATGTCATCAAGGTCATCTTGGTTTGGACTTCAAACTTTTAGCACTGTTGCGAACTTTAGCCATGGAGTTTGAAAGACTTAAGACAATAATGGTCTAAGACAGTGGCTTGTGACCCCATTTTGACACCACAAATTTCTGGCGACCCCACGATCACGTGACTGCACGTCAGTCAAGATGCGCCAGCTCAGATATTTTTATTTGAACAGAACTCGATTTATATTCGAGAAAGTGCAAGTGTAGAATACAGTTGTTTAAGATTGTGTGTGGTGTTTTTAATCATAATTTAAAAAAGAATAGTTATTAGTTTAAAAAATATTTTTATAAGTAATTTGTTTTTATTATCAATTACTAGACATTTCAGGCGACCCCATTTGAATTCCAGGCGACCCCAGGTGGGGTCCCGACCCCAAGGTTGAAAAACACTAGTCTACTTTTGGGAACGTAATCTGCGCCGGGGGATAAATGTCAGGATATTTTGGGCTTTTCTGCAGTTTTGACCTCTCTCTCTTGTGAGTCTAAGAGAAACACTTAATGCCAAATATCTGGAGTGTCCCAGTGCTACAGTGTTATGACATTTTGGAACCACAACGCCCTTATGTAACTAAATCAATTTGAAAAAAGAATTTAATCTTTCAGATTTCAAATACTGGATCTGTTTGAGAGGAACCTTTCCACCTCCATCCAGCTCAGTGGACTGACAGACTTACGTTTGAATGGAGAGTTCATCTTCACTAAAGCTCTGGGAGAGTCCGGAGTTGCCTCCAAAATAGGCTCCAGCTGGCTCTGCTCCGAGTTCTGCTTCTGGGTGGGGCTCCTGGCCGGACCCTGGCTTGGTGCTGGTCCAGTGGCTCTGGGAAGCGGGGATGGGCCCTGGCTCACCGTGGAGCTGCAGGAAGTGGAAGCACCGGAGGCCGGAACAGCGCTGGGGTTTTGAGATGACGAGATGCTGGATGTTGTATTTTGTTGAGTTGGTGCTGGTGCTGGTGCTGGCTCAGCTGCAGGACTGGCCCATGTGGAGGTGTGACCGCGACTCACAGAGCCAGATTTCACCAGGAAGGAGCCGACACCGTCCTGAGACGCTGAACTGGTGACAAGAAACACACAAAGGTTTATGTTTATGTTTACTCGGAGTGTCCTAAGTGATGATATAGGACAGTCCATTTAGCATTATTGTCATTCTGTTTATTATTTCTCTCTCGGCAGTGAATACACGGTGAATTCTTACTATAGGCTACCTGTTTGTCTTGGAGAGAGCAGTGTGATAAGAGGAGCCAGTGGAGGTTGTGGATGAACAGGAGGTCGCTCTGCTCAGTTTCTCCTTTTCTGAGATCTGAGACAGGGCAACAGGGGCAGGAAGGGCCACATCCAGGAGCGCAGGAAGGTCTGGGATCTCAAAGGCCACAGCTGACCAAAGAAAAACATACACATTTATGATCTGAATATATACAGCTAGAGTTATCCCACTTTAGTTGGTCATATTTGGTAAAACGTGAGAATGCACTGACATCGCAGAAAAGAAGAAGAAGAACCAGACAGGTTTCGAACAAACATGACAAACCACAAGTGTCTGGAAACCGTCTGTTGTAAACATTAATCACAGTTTACATTGCCAACTGATTTGGTCTGGTTCATCTTCGACCTACTGTACCTAGCTGTACCTCGACCTACTGTACCTACTTTGCAGTAGTTAACATTTCCTGTGCAGTGGGTGTGCTCACTTTCAGTTCTGAAACGTTACATTAGCAATTTTAAGAAGCGGTGCAGCAGCACCCTGGGGCGTCCTGTTTCATTTCAACAGCTTATGCATCGACAGACTTAAAGCAGAAGTAGGCGGAATGTTTGTGTTAATATAAGTCTTAAATAGTTGTATCTTCCGACAGCAATCACTTTTATAGAGTGTTTGGTCTGAAACACGGGTCTGTCAGTCACTCTGCTCTGCTGTAAGCCGAGGAGAAAACTTTCCTTGTATCCTACAACCTTTATCCAATGAGGAGAAAGAACGGCATAAAGGGGCGGTCCTCTCTGTGTGTGCAGCCAAGGGATGCACGTCAATGTGGTGACGTAGGGACGAGGACCAATAGATCCATGACGAGGGCGGGGGCTGCTAACTCCATCGGCTGACAAGAAGTTAGCCAAAACGACCGGATCGCTTACTTCTGCTTTAATCTTATATTTGAAACACATCATAATGGATGGAACAAGTTTGGAAATAAGTAAAGTCGCTATATTCAAAACCCCAGTGCGACAAAGACAGCTTAAGGTCGCAGCAGCTTTTCCAGATGCACAGCGGTTGGAGGAAGTGATGAACAGTTTGGGAATAATTTATAATAGGATATTCTGTATAAAACTGCTGGACCAACAGGTTCAGAGAGACTAATCCATACATAATATTGAGTTAAATATAGTTTTAAAACCGTTATCACTGCCCTGCTCTTTTCAACTTGTCTGATAATCTGAGCTCTTTGTGTGATTTATCCTACTTGAACCAGTAGATAAAATGGCAAAACTACACAAAAACGGATTATTTTAACTGAATGTTAATGTTACATTAAGCGGATATGCCAAGTAAGTCAGTGTTATTTGTAGAGTGGCAATTTACAACAGGCGTTAACCCAAGACATCTCTCAAATAGAGAAGTTCTAGACCTTCTTTTTATAATGTTATTTACAGACACCAAATCATTTGCATTTGGCAAGCAGAGGCAAAGAAAACAAGCTTTTTAAGAGACAGAAACCTCGAGCAGAAACAGACTCAGGATGGGCGACCATCTGCATCAATAGGTTAGGCTGGGAGAAAGAGTTGGAAAAAGAGAGAAAGTGCATCAGTGTGCAGTTACCTTCAGGGAAGAGGTCGGAGCTGTACTGAATCAGAGGCTCGACGACAGTCACCACCTGGACTGAAGAAGCTGCCGCCATGTCAAAGAGAGCAGTTTCCCTGAGGGGGAAGAGACGAAACCACATCAACACTGTTCTTCGGGAAAAATCATGACACAATAAAACAGTTGCAGCTCATTCAGAACGCTGCAGCTCGAGTTTTAACCAGAACAAAGAGATCACATCACATCACCCCGGTTCTTAAGACCTTACACTGGCTCCCAGTCAGCTACAGAATAGATTTTAAAGTTCTGCTACTGGTTTACAAATCACTGAATGGTTTAGGTCCAGAATACATGAATGACATGTTAGTAGAGTATAAACCCAGTAGAGCTCTGAGATCTACTGACTCAGGTCAAATAGTGGAGCTCAGAGTTCAAAGACATGGTGAAGCAGCATTTAGCTGCACACAAGTGGAACAAAATACCAGCAGAACTGATATCAGCCCAAACTGTAAGCTAAATCCAGGTTAAAAACATTTCTCTTTTCTTTTTTATAGCTGAGCTCTTTTAAGAACTTAAATCTGTATCTATTTTCTTTTATTTTACATTTATTTGCTCTTGCTTTTAACTCTGTTCTTAGTGTTTTGTTTGTTTTTATTCTGTTTTATGCTTCTTCTTTTAATGTTTTGTCTTTATGTAAAGCACATTGAGTTGCCTTGGTATGAAATGCGCTATATAAATAAAGATGCCTTGCCTTGCCTTGCCACAAACTGTCAGAAGTTCAACCAGTGTGTCGCTAGAGTTAAAGCTAAAACTAAAGTTTTAACAATGACCTGCCCATCAAGACGACAAACCCTCTCTGTGGGCAAAGCGTTAGCCTATCTGCTTCAATGATACTGTGACAAGTTCTTTAAATCTCTCATTAATGCTCAAAGAAAGACAAAGATTTCAGAGGAGGAAGAGCAGGCAGGATGGGGAACATAAATAAAAGAAATATGTAAACAGTGCACAGGGGCTGGAGACAGGAAGAGGAGCTGTTTAACTGTACGAACCCCTCAGCCCGAGGCCAGAGCAGGTTGGGCCCCAGGACGATGGCGATGTTGCTGGGTGTCATCTTGTTGACGGCCTGCTGCTCAGACAACAGGGACAAGAACTGGACCAGGTACCTGACAGGGATCACGAAGCAGAGTGAGTGAAGTAAGCACAGACGGGAAGTCAGAGAGGATTTCACAGCTTGATGACCACACGGTTTGATTTCATAAGTGAAAAATACTCGATTTTAAAACTGAAACTAAGAGATTATTATTTGGATCATAATTTTGACCATTAGTGTAAATCTGTAAATTGGGTCATGGCATCCTTATGACAGAAAATATAGTAAATGTTGTGTAATGATTCAATGTAGGAGCTGGTAATGCTTATGTTTGGTGTCTTGGATGTTTTGTTCGTATGTGTATGTATTAAGTATGTGTCTTCTGTATGTATTTTTGTTTTTATGTATTAAGTATGTGTCATTTTTGTAGATGGTTTGTATTTGTCACTTATGAAAATGAAAAGACCCCAGGAAGAATAGCTGCTGCCTCGCAAAAGCTAATCTTAATAAACCAAACTACTGGAGTAAACACTTTATGGCATAGGTCTATGAATAGCAACAGGTGAGAAGTGAGATGTCATAATGTCAACCACTCCGTCCATTCATGGAGCCATGCAAGCAAATGAGAGTAAAAAGTGTTTCTTTCAAGTTGAAAATATCCAGACGCCCCTCTTCGTCCACAGGTACAAACCTGAGGTTGTTGTAGTTTTCAGGAGGCAGTTTCTTCAGAAGTACCCTAAACTGCTCCAGCTTCTCTGTTGGGTCTTTTTCCCTGAGGAGACAGAGATCAAACTCAAGAAAAACAGACCTGAAACTGTAGTAAAATGTGAAAATATTCAAAATGTGGATATATAATACACACCCTGCTGCTTTAAACCAGTCATTGTAGAGGTCAAAAGTCATGAGAGGTTCAGGCAGCTCTCGAAGGTAACACTTCAAAGCTCCTGTCAGCGAATACAGAGATAAACGTCCATGATCACAGCTGTGTTTAAACAGTTAGAGGTAATATGTGCTGAGTTACTGCCCTGTTTGTCCTGTTAGCTAAATGATGACAGTGAATAACACAAGATATAAACATGTCTGTTGAATTCCCTTGTCTGATAAAAGAGAGTGATTCTATATCTGGCATGAAAAAAAAACTGCTCTAGTGAACGGGAAATGGTGTATTCTATATTACTGGAAGCTGTAAGTGGGGCTGGGTAAACAGAAGAGGAAGTGGGTAAGTAATAAGCAGCAGAAGTCACGTTGGCTGGACAACACATGGAAGGAAAAACAAGCGGACACGTCCGTCCTCACCGGCCACGGCGTGAGGGTCCATGCTGAACTCGCTGTGGTCCACCGTCCCCTGGTCCAGGCAGGTCTTCAGCCTCTTCACCACGGAGGCAGCTGCTGCCAGGCGAAACAGACCCTGAGGGACGAGGAAGAGGCAGAGGAAGGTCGATGAGGAAAAGAGATGGAGGGGAAGAACGACTAAGTGGGAGAGCTGGAGATGTTGATGAAGCCACAGATTAAGACCAGCCGTGTCAGGGTACGGCTAAAACAGGTCCAAGACGTTTGGCAGATGTTTTAGTCACAACCTGAGGCAAAGACGACCGAGACTGAAACCAGAGCAGCTCATTAACATAATGTAAAAGATCAGACTTGCTGCACATTAATACTTTGCCTCAGCATCAGCACATCCAACATGTTCCCTCCACTGGTTTCACAACAAAACCCCAAAATACAGTAGTTAGAGAGATACTTAAAGGGATAGTTCAACATTTTGGCGAATTCGCCAATTGCCATAATCTCTATAGTCATAGCAGTAGGTTCATACCTTTAATTATCGGTGCATGTTGTTTTGAGATCTGCGGGGCAGAGACGTGAGCTGCTCAGCTAACGCAATGAAGGTGAACGGTACAGGTTCCCTGTCCCTCAAACTTATCAAATACACAATCCAACAACTCCAAAACGCTCTTGTGGAGAAGTTGTGAGCTGAACATTCGCCACGCTATGAAATAAACATGTATAATTATGTTACATTGCGACACATGTAACTACTTGCGCTTTTGAAATCCCTCCGCCCAGCAGCCGTGTCTGGAATGTATTTCCGGCTGCATTTGCCTCGAAAACAACTCCGTCTTATAATGTTACATTATTATTTCATAGCGTGGTGAATGTGCAGGTCACAACTTGTCCATGAGAGTGTTTTTGGCATTGTTGGATTGTGTATTTATTGATGAGTCTGATGAGGGACAGGGGACCAATTCCATTTCCATATTTTTTCCATATTCCATGTTGTAAACAGTTTTCCTTGTCTGTATACAACACCTATTGCATGTCTGCCTGTCCTGAGAGGGATTTCTCCTCTGTTGCTCATCCTGGGGTTTTTCCAATTTTTTCCTTGTTAAGGGTTTTCTTGGGAGTTTTTCCTTAGTCAACGTGAGGGTCTAACGGCAGAGGATGTTGTAATGTAATGATGTTGTAATGATGCCGTGTAAGGCCCTTTGGGAATAACTGTTTGTGAAAATGGGCTATACAAATAAAATTGCCTTGCCTTAATTTCCTGTTAATATCTGTATTTATCTTGTATGTTGCAAGCACACACAGCATCTACAGGCCAAACTGAGTGGAGATTACTTCATATTTATCCACACTGGTGGCCTGAGGGATGGAGATGTTGATCACAGGCAGATGATCTCCAGCTTGATGTTTTGAATGGACAAATTACGGTGCAGTGCAACGGAGGAATTACAGCAAATATAATATAAACAAGAAAATCAACAAGGGAAAAAAAAATTATCAATATCCAGCACGACTGGAAAATGAGAAAAAAGCTGATGTAGCCTAAATAACGGTCTGCAGACTCCCACCTCTTCTCCCATGGCCGTTCTCAGCAGCATGTGAATACACTCCTGGATGGGTACAGCGATTTCTCTGTCGCTTCGAGACAGATGTGACAGCAGAGGCTCCCCGTAGACCTTCTGATTAGAGAGGCCCGGCGTCGGCCCTGCCCAATCAGATAATTACACACAGGAAATAAGGGATGTGTAGAAATATGGCAGTGACGGTCCAGGAAATGAGTTTACAAACTGGTGGAAAGTTCACCTTTTTCACTGTGGTTCTCTTTGAGCTCGCTGATGTGCTTCTCCAGGAACACGTGTGAGTTTTTGTGGTAGTCTGCCTGCAGCTCCAGAAGCTAGAATTGGACAGATGAGAGAGGTGCTGGATATGTGAAGCAGTTTGATGTTTGAGTACAGCTTCACAGAAGTTTCATTTTGTTTCCGTGCTTCAATTCATTAGGGGGGAGGGGGATCAAGCTGCAGCTCACCCGGATGAAGTAGTTAGCGTAGTCATCTTCTTTGGTCGCAAAGTGATAGAGATCTGCAGAGTACTGGTCCTGCAGAGACAGAGACAGAGCAGAGGGCTTCAGTGCCTTGCTCAAGGACACTACATACATGATTCAGCCCAGGTGCTCCTTGTTTTACCTTGATGCTCTCCAGCCTCCTCCAAGCTTCTTCCACTTCCTCCCGAAGCCCATCCTGCTTTGCCTGGGGACCGGTGCTGGCCTGGCTCCTGACCACACACACACACACACACACACACACACACACACACACACACACACACACACACACACACACACACACACACACACACACACACACACACACACACACACACACACACACACACACACACACACACACACACACACACACACACACACACAGATTTGATTAGCTACTTGGTGCGTGGTTAAATAAGAACACATGGAGCCCAGACCCAGACTGAGGATGTTCAGGTGAACCCACCTGTTCCTTGCGTTGTGCCAGTCTGTAGTGAGCTTTGCAAATTGTTTCTTGTTCCTGAGAATCTCTGGTAAATCATCCTTAAAGAGAAGTAACAAAAAAAAAGTAATAAATTATAGAAAAAAAACAACTTTCAAAACGTTTTTGGGTTTAGCAACTACGGTATATGATCCATTAAATGTAATATAAACATAACATGAACACCTGACAATACAATGAATCAATACAATACAGAGACCACATATAAATATCTACATTTATCAAATCTGGAATATTGAATATTACTTTGTGAATAGTTATACTGAACCATACTGCATTGTGTTTTTGTTTATTTTACTGTAACACCACCTATAGGTCTATCAATTTATATTTGTAAAATAAAGAAAGCAGAACAAAAGTGAACGGCTGCCAAAAATAAAAATAAATAAACAGAGGAAAATAAATCAGATTTTATTTATTATGAAATATATTACATATATGTGCCTCTAGAGTGATGTTGCCATATATGTTATGAAGTATATTAAGGGGATGTATTAGTGTCACATACATACTGTACATCCTGTGAGTGTAAAAGTGTAAAGATATAAGTTTACAACATGAATAAAATACCCATATAATATGTATTTATCTATACATATGTATTAATTGTATAATATATAATATATACTGTATATATATAAACAAAATACATACAAATAAATGGATAAATATTACATTATTATAGGCTAATTTGTATGGGCTAGACACACAATATAAATCCAGCCCATTGGTACCGATTGCTGGTACTACAATAAATTATGTCAGATTTTCATAATATTTCATGTATGAAAATGAAGTATTTTTACATGTTTTTTCTCTTTCACATTTTAAAGTACAGAACATTTGCCTTGTGTGTTATTTATTAGTCTTTTTCTTCCCGTCATGTCTCTTTTTAAAACCAACCAACCAAATCTCTATTTACTGTTGCTAGTTTGTTCGTGTATATCTCTTGAGATGCAGGGCAGCTGTGGTTAAAAAAAAAAAAAAAACCCGGTTTGCAAAAAGTGCAGCAATCAGAAGTGTTACAAAAGTTTCTGTTCAACACTCGTCGGCCCATTCTCACCTCACTGAGCTTGTTGAGCGGCTCCAGTACTTCCTTCTCAAGTCTCATCTCATAGTCAGTCAGCATGTGGGCCAACATCTTCTCCATGAAACAGCACATCTCCAACACTCTCCTGCCACACACACACACACACAAACACTTCATGGTTAACGCCTGTCTCAGTGTGTAGTACAGTATGTCCACAGTGAAAAAGTGAATGTTAAAAAAAAACACTTCAGTTCAACACAAGAACTAAAGAGTCTGGTCTTGTATGGATCTTCTTCTAGTCAGAACAAAACATAATTACACTGTGATATGAAATTGCTGGTGACTCGTCTCACTCTGCAGTAACCTCTTTATCTATAAATAAGAGACACACAGAGCTCGGGTCACATGCTCTACTCTGTGTGGGATCCTCTTTCTCTTTATCAAGAACTGAAAACCTCTCTGCTGGAGGCATGAGGCGTTCATGTGACTGCAGTCGACGAGAGTGAACAGGTGGAGTAAAGAACCTGTCACCTGATAGAGGACTCTGCATCAAAGTCTTTGAAGCTCTCCGCCATGCTGATAGACAGCAGCATCAGAGGCAGCTTTTTCTGTGGAGAGACAAGTGGATGTCACAACTTAAAGCAACCAACTGAACCATGTGTGTGTGTGTGTGTATGTTTTTTAGACATTATATCTGGGTACCATTCGTTTCTCGGCCTCCAGCCCCAGCTGGCTCTGCATGCAGCTCTGCAGCTTCTTGTAAAGGATCTGAGCCGCCTTCCTGGCCGGCTCCACTCGCTGCTCCACCTTCAGTCAACCACACACAGACACACACACACAGTGAAGATTTGTACTGAAACAATGTGATCTGTTCTACTGAAGCAAAGTTGATGAGCAAGTTTCAAAATAAAAGTCCCTTCTTTCCACTGTCATCAAGTTGTTTTTTTCATATAACACATGCGGTTATGTTCAGTGTGATCTTATGTTGTTATTTTGATCTAAAAAAAAAAAAAAAATCATATCTACAAAGTCATACGCTCCACTACAGGAAGTAGGAGAAGCCAGTCATATCAGCTCAGTGAAGCATTAAGTTTACATTAGAATAACAACATAGAGCTATAGCTATTCAACTAATTGATTTGTTATTTATCCTGGTATAATTGTATGAAATATTGTGATGTCAGAATATTTCTTTTCCTCACCATGACCAGGTCTTCGTGGAGAAGGTCAGTGGCATCCTGTGACCTGAGGATGTGGCCAGGCATTGTGTTGGTTAGTGAGTACAGTACAAGTTTTGATATTACAGTAAAATGTGGTTTGTCATTGTGTCGACCTGAGTTGGATAGTTATTTTCATGACAATCTGAACAACCCCAGGATTATGTCCTTTATTTATTTATAAGTCTATAGAAATAATATTTAAAAATGTCTCATCGTGGTTTCTTGAATCCAAAATGTAACCAATAAATACACAAAATGTACTTTCAGACAGTAAAGAAGCTGGAATTATGTCATGTTTGATAATAGCTACTACTTCTGCACTTCAGTGCTGAGGGTTTACAGTAATTAGAAGATAGATGCCGCTCCGATCTGTCTGCGGGTTAAATATGAAGCTGCAGCCATGCAGCTGATCAGTTTCACAGGCAGGTTAAAATATTCTCATCTGAATCGCAGCAGGACACTGAATATGCATAGTTTTATTAACGCAGTTATTATATAAAATGGTTCCTGTTGATCAACCCAATGATTAACTGGCTACTTGTTTAATCTCTTCTACAACTGCTCAAGTCAGTCATCAAGAACAGATGTTCTGTGCATGTGCTTTATATACAGTAGCTACAGCTACTTAATCCACAATTTAAATGATCATCAAATAAACTTCTGCAGATTGAAGTGCTCTTCTGTTGGACGACAGTGGTGATGTTTCAGCTTCTTTCTTTTTTTATGGCGTAACCGGCAAACAACTCAAAGCCAACGATCTAAAGTTGGAGTACGAGGCCAACGCTGCGGTTTCTGTCAGTACCAGCTTTGTGAGAGGAAGGAGGGGCTCAAACCACAACCCTCCTCCTCCTCCTCCTCCTCCTCCTCCTCCTCCTCCTCCTCCTCCACCATCTCTGCTGTCACATGCAGTTGTTTGAAAAATGTGTGAAGGAGATAAACAGAGAGAAGAAGGTTTCTCAGCAGCAGCTTTGAGAACATCTTTGAGTTTTGGTCCAACCTAAGGAAGCCCAGCCCAGTTCATAGGGGGGCCAAACGAGCTTCAACACCATCAAGGTGTCATTTGTTGTTTCCTCCACTCAACCAGACTTGTGACGTTTTCAAAACACAAAGCAGAGAAATCCCCAGCAGACGCAAACCACACACCAGTTCCTCCTTTTTCATCTCTGATTCATTTCAACTTTTTCTTTAGACATGGAAAAAACATTTCATTTCACACCAAGTAAACTGACATCAACGCATGTGAGCTAAGAAAGTAAAACTATGATTGTGTCTGTTGTGGCCTCTGTGTTTATTCATATAGCCTACAGTTGCAACATCATCCACTGCAAAGTGGATGTATCAATAAGAGGACATACTCAACAGTTGAACCATCCTCTATTCGTGAAGACTGTACAGTACATATAGTATATACATAATGTGCACTTTATTTTTATACACGTGTTCATCTCAGAACTGGAACTAAGAGAGAACTGGGTGAAGTGCTGCTGTGGTGTGGAGCCCACGCTGCTCTGCTGCAGATGCATGCTGTGTAGGTTTATTATTAAACCAGAGCACGTCAGAGATAGAGGCAGCATGGCCTGCACACACACACTTTTGTAGATTGCTCTGCTGCAATTGTGTACCAAGAAAACCAGACAGGGTGTGGGTGTAAGATTTGGTCACCAACTCGTCGTTTATGGGCATCACTCACTGTCAGTGAACAGGCTCAACTTGTGCTGCATTCAAGTACAGAAATCAAAGTGACACCTACTCATGTGTCCAACACTGACTCTACGTGCTGGATTATGAGCAAAGACCTTTTTTTTTTATCTCTATTTAAGGTTTTTTTTTATGTTGCAGAGATAAAAATGCAGAAGTTCGAAAAAAGGTCAGAAAATTGCAATAGATTATTTATCTAGTGTAAATATTTCATACCCTCTCCATGCCATAAGGAGTACCAAATCAACCATTGCCTTGATAATAAGTGTCGTCAACAGAAACCACAGCCTCGAGTCAGTTGGTCCCATCGGATGAGCTGAGGCTCTTTTGGCGTTCATGCGTTGAGGAGCCTGAGGTTTCCCTCAAAACCCCCAGAAAAAGCATGTGTCACTTTCAAGAGGAAGCAGCAACTCGGAGGGACTCCAGCTTGAAACGCTTTTCAACACCGAATTATTCACAACAGTGGAAATGAGAACATGGAAACCAAAGCAGAATAGGACGTTTCCTCTAAGCGGAGGGGCACTGAAATGAAAGCATCTCAGGCTCCTTCACCTGAACTGATCCTTCCCAAGAAGATTAAAGCTGCCGGTGATATCACAGCATCGGCTTTAGAGTGAGACTACACAGGTTTTGTTTAACATTAGCGGATGAAAGGAACTTATTAAGTTTTATGACACAAGCCACTTTCGCCTCTGGTCAAACCTACTGTTGTGTCAAAACCATTAATGTACCCAGTTGAGTGAGGTTTTAGTTTTAACGGCCTGCATCTAACCTTGATAGGGGGATGGTGGTATTTCCCTTTTTGAAAGTCACATTGTCACACTTTAATGCACTTACATGTAACTATGGTGACAGCTGGTGTTAATGAGAAACTAAAACCTATTTAAGTTTGGCTGTGTAAGCATGTGTGAAGCATGAGACCAACATAGTACCAACCAACCCTCTCTGGTTCACAGCCCTTTGAGAGTGAAGCACTTCATTTGTTTTATACTGTTTCTATGGATTGTACTGAAGTCTATTTAACACCAATCAGGACAGAGGGATCAAATGAAAGCACTTACTTTCCTGCAGAGCCGAGCTGCTGCTTCAGCATGCTCAGAGACTGTCGCAGCATCTTGCTGGCTGTGGCGCTCAACCAGCTTCTCTACCTGACCACCTCAGTCCTGCTCAGTATCCTGCACCACACACACACACACGGAGGAGAAAAAAAAAAAAAAAAAAGAATACTCCAGCTGTGTTACTTCATCAGAAACAAACAAAGTCCAGAGACCAGCTGCTCTCCTCTCTGCCTCTGTGCTCGATGTTGTGTGTGTGCGTGTTTTGGCGGTCGGTTTTCGTTCTTGTTTCAGGGGTGCGCTCTTAAATGACACAAGTCAGTTGAATGAGGAAGTTGCACAGATGAAGAGTCAGCTGGGAGGGGAAGAGAGATTTTTCAGGTTTGATTGTCACACAGTTTGCTCTATTCAGAGAGGAGAGATTGTGATATGTTTTCCACTAGAGGTATAAAGGCTGGCATTTGTTTTTAGTATTATTATTCTGTTTTAGAGAGACAAAACATAATCTTCCCAAGAGGTTAAATATGTAAGATTTCAGGACAGTGACAAGACATTTGCTGACTGGAATCAGATTACATGTTTGAACTTGTGCAGTTTTCTGTCATTGTTTGTAACTGGAGCGACGCGTTCCCTCTCAGTTGTCCTCCTGACAGGCTGTGGTTAGTCTGCACTTCTGTAAATGCTAACAGTCTCTGCTAAAGAGCTGATAGGATGTGGAGAGACTGAAAGAGGAAACTATCAATGCTGCTGCTTCTTTTTTCAGTTTGTTCTAAAGAATTTTTTTTCAACATTTCTATTCTTGTCTCACATAATCTTTTTCCTTCCTTTTATCATTGTTATCCTTTATTTTTTGCTTTATTTTTTTTTTAAAGAAAGAAAAGAAGACATTTTAGCTATTAGCAAGTAGTTGCTAATTTACCCATCCAACTGACCAAAAAGCTATAGGATTTAGTGTTGTGTTTGGATTTCAGATGCCTTCTGTATTTTATCGTTTTTGTGGTTGCATACCAAAATTAATCCAGTGACAACCACTGCTTATCTGCACAATGATACGTCCCCTCAACCAACTAGCCCTCCACTTACAGATGGGAGGAGCTCACCTACATACTGTAACACTCTTACAAAATACATTACTGTTTGACTCATAGTCCTACTCGCTCACTAGGACACAAAGTTTACAGAAGTTGACATCTGATCACATGTTTGGAGTGAGTCAGTCTGAGCCACTGATCAATTCCATTTGACTGAGACAATATCCTCCAGCTTCCAAGGCTTTTTGTTGTTGAACGTCCCTCTGACATCAGGTGCTGCTCAGGTGGAAGTTGGTGATGGTCAAGTGCTGCAGTCTAGTGGCGACATGAGCAAACTGACTCTTTTATTGTAGATCACAGAGTTACAGAAGTCCTGACAGCTGCTTTTAAGGCTCAGTTTGTGAAAACAGGGCTGAGTGCATTTATCTGTGGACTGACTGAGGCCTTGATATTTTCACAGTATTAATATTAACCTGCTTTGTAATCACACTATACATGCATCTACCATTAGACTGTATGGAGCTTTATTACGTTTGATTTATTTGTACATGTCATTTAGACAAAGATCAAGTCACATTTTATGAATGTGATTTATGTGGAAACCAGATCAACACAAAACTGGTTGAATGAATTAAACTGATTTAATACCACTTACTACATTAAACAAGTCGAATATGGTCATATTTTCTGTTTTCATGTACAAAGTCAAGTCTCTTTGTACATATTTCATTGTGTATTGATCATAAATCTGTTCACAATGTTTAATAATGAAACAAGTCATTATACAGCTTATTTATTATCATTTGCAATATTGGACTCTATAAACACAATAAGACATTGTTTTAAAGCAGATATCAGCTTCACGGCCGTTTCGGCTAATGCTGCGTTCAAGGCAGGCTTTTGAAACCGTAAGTTACAGCTTCAAGTCACAACTACGACTTGGTAGCGTTCCAGGTAACCCGTAGCTCGTGTTTTTACCATCCTGTTGTCTGTGAAAGTTCCCTATAACGGCCACTCGTAACTTCCGACCCGTGAACTTGTACCAGATCGAACTGGTATGACTTCACAGGAAGGAAAAACACAAAGTACGAGTTTCTTTGAACGCACCATGAGTTAGCAGCCCCCGCCCTTGTCAGGCATCAATTGGTCCTCGTGCTACGTCACCACATTCACGCGCATCCCTTGGCTGCACACACAGCCCTTCATGCCGTTCTCTCTCCTCATTGGATAACACTTGTATCCCACAAGGAAAATTTTCTCCTCGGGTTACAGCAGAGCAGAGTGACGGAGAGACTCGTGTTTAGGCTGAAATACTTCATGTAAGTGATTGCTGACGGAAAATAGGACTATTTAGGACTTATATTAACAAAAACATTCCACTGATATCTGCTTTAACCTGACAGTAGTGGAGGTCTGCAACAGTGAGTTGAATTTGTATTTTGTATTGTCAATTTAACAGATACCTCATATTTCATATAGCATATACACTAGTTCACCCTTTAAATGTTTATTCTGTTTTGTCTAATTTGAAGTTATCTTAATAGTAAATACTCTGTGTATTAGAGCTTTTATGCAGCACATATATGTGATAATTATGTAAATCCAGACATTTATTTTGGTTTTTAGTTTATTTTGTGAAAATGACTGTGGGAGAACCGGAGCGCCCGGAGAAAACCCTAAATAGGTTTTTAGTTTATTTTGTGAAAATGACTGTGGGAGAACCGGAGCACCCGGAGAAAACCCTAAATAGGTCCAGATTACTGGCGTCTGGACCTCAGTGTGGAAGCTCTTGAGATTGGTGGAAGGACGGTGTAGGACCGGTCTGTCTGAGCAGAGGGCGGCCGGCGTGTGCAGGATCTGACTGTAGATGTTCTGCTGATGGAGGGGATGGGGGGCAGCCTCAGCTCAAACTCAGGTGGGAGGTTCTGGGAGGGGAGGAATAAGTCTGGGCGGGGCTTTGGATAGGGCATAGGGTCCCTCAGGTATTTTTCAGGGATGCCGATGTACCTCAGCTCCATTCGGGTCTTCTCTGCGATTTCTCTGAGGCGCAGATATTTCTCTTGTTCGTCTCGGATCCGCTGCTCTTCTTCATTGAACCTCTCCCTGAGCTGTCTTTGGAAGTTTTGACACTGTATTTTCTGTCGCAGTGTCTCCCCCTCCTTCTTCATTTGAAGCTTTCTTGCTGTCAAATCGATAAAGGTGTTGATTTGAACAGTCTCTTTTCCATCAGTCATGGCCACAGAGTGTCTTGGTCGGTTCGGTGGCGTTGGCTTCCAGTTTCCAACAAGGCTTCTCTCCACTGGGGAGATGGGCGGCAGTGTGCAGTACTGTCTCATCTTCGAATTCATGTTGCTGGATGATCTTCTTGTTGTGCTCTTGAAGTCCAGGGAAACACAAAACAAAGTGGTTTCACAGGAACTTTTCTAGTCTCTAACTCACAGACTTGATAACACAAGCTCAATGATTTGTTCTGAGATAGAGACCAACTTCAAAGGAACCTGATAACATCATCGCTGACCTCACGAAGCTGATGACGTCAACACAACATTCTGACACTGGTGACCTCGACATAAAGAACCTGATGACATCATCTATTGTTAAAGCAACATTCTAAGAATTCTAATATGACTCACTGTGGTTGCTACATCCGGCGGCCCTGCTACATCTTTCTTTCTTTTTTGTGTCATTGTCGTGTGAGCTACTGGACTAATTTGAATTTCCCTCCTAGGGATGAATAAAATATTCTCTACTCTACTCTATCCTTCATGGCCTCCCGTAGGCTATCCCAAGATGCTTTGTGTGCTGGTTATCATTAGCCACCTAGCATGCTAGCTATCTGAATGTTGTGGTGGTTGTGGTGGTCCATTTGATGCCGCCAAAGACCTGTTGGCGAGAATTCGGTGTCTCTCCAAGCTGGATGTTGTGCAATGAGACACAATAAATTAATGCGACCAAATTGCGCAACCACGCAACATGGTTTGTCGCTTTGTGGTGTACACTGCTTAAAAAAGCCGCCATTTTCAAATATTTAATGTTTGGACGTTGATCGCGTTCCGACGCAATCAGGCCGTCGGAGCTGAGGTGCCTCGAAGCCGTTGCGTCTGTAGATGTAGGATCCAGTCCCTGAATTGGAAACAGCTAAAGTTAGATTTGTAGAAAGTAGAACAAACAGTGATTCTCTGTGAGGAAAATCTGCTGCCCACACTAAAACACAAATGTGTCTGCTCAGTTACCTTCAGATGAACTTTGAATAGGTGAGTTGAGTTCACAGGAGCGTTGCTTGCCATTATGCTCTACTGGAGCACATCTCAGTGAACTGACTTTAAAGTGTGTATAACAATTACTGGGGCACTGCTCATTTATACTGGGGCTCCTGCTGCAGTAGGGTCTGGTGACGGCCCTGGTTCACACTAAGGAGTCTGATGGAGGTTTGTGTGGTCATAGTTCAGCCGTGGTGTTGTTTCCAAGTGATTGAATGAAGATAAAAACAATGAAGGTTCAGTCAGGATGGGCCTTAGAATAAGAGGGAAACGTCAGGTCAGGTCTTTGCTGATCAAACAAGACTGCTTTCTACTGCCTCATTTTAAAGAGCAGGTTGCATTAGAGACCCCATTGAGTCAATGTTTGGAAAAAATTAAAAAAATATATATACTTAAGGCTTCTAAAAGACATTTCTAAAGACATTTCTGTGGGAAAATTTTACTTCCACACCTAAGAAAGCCCACCTTGAGTGACATAAGCAGAGGGAGAGCAGTGTATTTCAACCCAAGGAGAACAATGGATACTGAGGAAACTTTAGGACCAAAAGGCTCAAGAGAGCCCAGGTGGGTGCAAGTGTATTTGTTATTTAGACAACATGGGCGTTGGACTTCTCTCTGGACCTGTAGCAACACCAGGTTGGAGACCCAATCAGAAGAGAGGACCTGTGGCCAGTGATGTCATGGTAACGAAGTATGAATACATTGCAACTGTACTTATCTGTACATCAATCACTATTTACATCTGTGACTTTAACTTTTTCTGCTCTACATTTCCTGAATAAAATGTGTATTTTTTTCTATGCATCTTTGTTACTCATTACTCATCCAGTGGCCATATATTTGCAAGAACTATTTCCATTCAGATACTTCCTACCAGGTGAACTGCCTAATATGTGACTTGAGGCATGTAAACAGCTGAATTTGAGGGAATTGTGTCCAAAAGTCCTGAAAATGTTATTTGATGTTAAAGGTGTAGAAACTTTGTATATTATGTTGTAGTCTTACTACAAGGAAGCCACAATAAAGTTCATAATGGACATATTGGAAATTTAATTTTGATCACCAAGTACAGTAAATATCAGATACTTTTAGACTTTTAATTTATGTAATATTCTAAAAAGTGACTTTAATGCCTAACTTTAATTTCTTTATGCAAGCTTTGCTTTCAAGTACTTTACACAAGACTGGAAAATGCAAAAAAACAAACACAATATAGTCATTTATCTATCAATGAATTTATTTTTAAAAATGAGTTCAAATACATGATGGAAAACTTGTGAAATTTGTTTTTATGCTGCGGCTACATTTCTCACTTTGTGGTTTCAACTGTTGTTTAAAGATACTTCCATATTATATTATATTATAGGGAATACGGTTAATCTGATCCAAGATATTTCCAAACCACATACTGAATGACCAGTTGACTACGTACATGTGTGCAGTCGAAACAAGACAAATGCCCTGCAGTAAATCCTGTCGTTGTGAAGTGCATGAAATTTCACTGTCAGAGAGGCGTTGAGCTGTCTGTGATGGTTTTTGGAGAGTGGTGTAAAGACCTAACAAACTAACTCAGAGCAGGCTCTTTGCAGTGCTTAAATTACAGGAGGAAGACCCTGAACTGGTCTTGTGTAAACTCTGAAAAAGGCAACAGAAGATGCAATCCTTCCTAAAGAACCACAGAGGATCCCATCAGAAACAGGGCAAGGCCACAGTCACTGAGGCAGTTTGAGACAATGCTTTCCAGCACTGATGTTTAACAACTTAAAAACTGCTGATTATAGGCAATTCAAGTAAAAATCCCTGGTGCTTTGAGCAAAGAATTACGAAACACATTGTGAAACACTTCAGATTTGGAAATGATCCAGGAGACGGCAATAGAAACTAAATATAAACTACTTTCTAAACACATTGTGGTTGTGGTTGTTATGGCGGCTAATCCAACTCCGAATTACTAAATGGAAAAAGAGGCTGAAAACAAGGCAGAAACCAACAGTGGGACAAAGATAAAGCTGATGGGAAAGGTCGAATAATTTGGGTCATGTTCCGATAAAAGTGTGACTATTTCATCATGAAAACATATCCACTCAGCTGAGATGCAGCATGCCATTTTTGATCCAAAACAAAATACCTCACTACACAGTATATTTCCTATACATAGTTTATCCTCTGAATAGTGTTCCTTTCTCCACCTCTCACTGATTTGCCTTTTTACAAACACAGGTGAGATGGAGGGAAAAGTAAAGCACCAAAGAAAAATCCTCATGCACGCTCGCTGTTAATACCTGTCCAGTCATGAAGTAAACTTGGTAATGTTGTAAAAATGTATGAATCAAAAGGAATGGAAATAACTTCAGCAGCTTTAGAATTAAAACCCTGGTGGGTGGGGAGGAATAAAGAGGCAGTGGAGCACTTGGAAAACCTGCAATAGCTTCCTCTTGAAACTTGAGGGCGTTTTTAAAGAAAACTAGGAGGCATCCCAAATGTTGCATTCCTCTTCATTTCGCTGTGCTCCACCCATTTTCCCTGTCCTGATCACACTGTCATGGAAGACCCACGCCCCTCTGATTTGAAATGAGGGACAGGAGTTCAGGAGCTCCACTGATCTGACACCACTTGCATTGGTCCCCTCCCCGTTCTTCTCATCCAGATCTCCTTCTCTCGCCATCCCTCTGAGATTGAAGTGCATGATGAAGCTTTCAGATGAAGGACTAGCGCTTTGCTTTGGCTTCGTCTGCATCTTTATCTGATAAAAGAAACGCAAAGAAACACAAACAATGGCTTTACGTTTAATGCACGGTGTTTTCTTACCTCACATGTCAGAGCAGAGCGTAGACAGTAGAGGTTTGGCACAAACAACAAACCATTACCCCCAAATCCTCAAGCTACAGTGAGTGTACTGAAGCATCACGTCACAATAAGTAGCCTTAAAGCATTGCGATAACTGTGATGCAGATGTTTGCTTAACTATTAGCCTCGGGCCAAAGCTAACTGGTTAGCATGCTATTTCACTGGAAGAGAAACAGAATGACGTTTGATGGTGAACTTGCGACATCTGTCTAATCTGGTATGTAATCAAATGTGATGCTGGTGTTAGCAATGTAGCAATAGAAAAACATACAAATAGCTGTTAACTGAGTCACTCTGCGGCTGGTTGGAACTGTCTATTCAGTTCCTACACAACACAACAAATGTGATGCGACAACAATCCAAATTCCTACCTCTAGTATACACTGTTTAATCTATAAAATAGGTTGCTGCTCACTGCTGCGTTTTCTCACCTTTCCTGAGTTCATCCCTCTTCTTGGCAGCTTCCTCTCTTTGTTTCTTGATGATGGCCAGCCTGGCGAGGTCAGCTCTGGCCTGCTCAGTCTTCCCTTCCAGATGGAGTTTCATGTAACGTTCCTTTGATTTCTGCTTCTCTATCTCCTCCCTGACAGAAGAGACGAACAGAAGAGAATTCACATAAGATAAAGCGATACTTTTGTATTTCACAAAATAAAAACCAGACACCACAAACAAAGTCAGAGGACCCTTGAGAAGTTTAACAAAATAAAATGATACAAATGGCCTTTCTGAATGATTAGGAAACGCTTACCTCTCTCTGCGACTCAGTTCTCTGGGAGCAGCCACATCCACCTCAGTCACCTTCTTGCTCTTCTGAGACACACGGTTTGGATTCTCAATCTCTATGAGCCCCTCCACACCACACTTCTTCCTGGACTGTGTACAAAAAATAACATCAGTGAAAGCAACTTGTAGCACTTTGAAATAAATATCCCATTTGTGTGAGCTGGCCACTGGTAATACAGATCAGTCACATCTCAACCCCGAGTTGGTGAGAGATATTTTGTCGATGACTGTGTTTTAAAACGTTCACGGCCGCAGCTTACACCTGCATCCCCATCCCAGTATAGCCAATGTGCTTCTGTTTGACAGCAGCATACTGGACGTCAGACAGCTCTGTTTACTGTGTGTGTTCTGTGAAAGACGCCACGGCATTGAAAAGGGGCAAAAATCTGCATTTACAAGGGTGCTGTGTTTACGTCACTGCTGATCGGAGCCAGAGCCAAAACCTGCATCTACTGCAGAGTAGGAGTAGTAGTAGTGGTGGTGGTAGTGAATCGTGGGTTTTTTTCACCAGTGCAAAACAGGCGTCACTGGACTGAAACATTTGGGAGGTGGATTGTCCTCCAAAATCATTTCAGACTCTGCTGACTTGGGACTAATAACAGCAACAAGTACAATGGAGTTTGAGCTAAATCCATGTGAGCAAGGCCAACCTTCAACAGTGTACATTATGTCTGGCATCCATCTTTTTTTGTGGCAAAGAGTAAGAACATTTTCTCAGACTCAGAAAGATTCAACAGATCACAGAGAGAACAACGTGACAGAAGGTCCACAGATGTCAGTCTCTCAACAGTAACGTTCAGAGCAGAGCCAGAATGAATCTTTACACATCTGTACAAAACCCACACAATACAAAACCTTTGTTGACTGTTTTGAAATTTTTGAGCTTTAGGACATGACAGATTTTTCTCCCTGTGCTCCAGCCGCTGCTTGACTGGGGCTTTCTACAACATTTCTGCTCAAACATGTAGGCTAAAGAGCTTTCTTCTTTTCAGAAGAATCTCAATTTCTCATTACAGGTAACAGAATAAAACAAGATGCTGGAGGGACACAAGGTACAAAGAGGAGTTTATACGGCACCAGAGCACTTCAGATTTAGTTCGACGCTACACTAAGAAATCTTTTATTTCACAGCTTCTTGGGTTATTACATAGAACGAATTGGCACCTACAATTAATTTACCAAACCATGTCATTTTACTGACTCGGGAACAATACTCACCTCATTCTCCTCATCACTGCTGCTCTCATCTTCAGAATTTGAAGTACCGTCACCCTCTTTTTCTGCACCGGCATTTGCTTCCTGTTAACATAAACATAAAGTCACACATGATCTCACTTGACAGCAACTCCACGTCCATCACGAAAGCTCTTCACTCACCAACTCTCTCTGCACTCTCATCTGTCGGTCAATCTCCTCAGGGTTGCTGAACTGCTTTCCTCGGCCCTTGTGGCCCTTTTTCCCTGCAACACAGTAGTTGTCACAGGTAAATTGACACCATTAAAATGTAAACACACAACAGAGTCCATTTAATTATTTTCTAGAAACTTGGGAATGACTCAGGAAACTGAAGGTGGAGACAAAAACAACAACATCTGTGCTATATAATATGAGTCAATAGATTACCCTTGAATAAATGTTATCTTAATTTAGTTTTAGTCTGTTCTCTGACAGACCATAACTAAACATTGGCTTCTGATCCCTCAGTGTGTGGTGATGCATGTATCACTAAATGATATGGGAAGGTGTTAATGTTATTTATTCCACCCTCTGATCAGATCATAGTGGACTTTAAGTACCCACAGCTATACACACAAGATCTCACGATACTAGTGTGAAAATGCGCAGCTTGTGTGTGGTAGGATATGAGTCACACATGACGTTACCCGAGGGCCAGCTCCCCGCACCGGCAAATGTTATGTCTAAGAACATATCGACAAAAACACAGCCAGGTCGATAGCTGGTGGATATAATCCCAAAGTGTTCGCAAAAACATGTAATAATAGTGCTAATGGCGAACACGCAGGAACTTGTATAAGGAGTATTATATGTTAAAGTAAGTCAAGGCGCTCTGCTGTGCACATGGCACTGGCGCTTAGACACAACTTACCATAGATCTGACCATTTAAATCATAGTCTGTGTTGTAAATACAAACAAGATGGTGACCGTGCTCATGTGGGGACAATAATTACCGCCTGTTACGTTTGCTGTGGCTTCCCGGAATCGCCCATTCCCGTAAAATACACTCTGCTAACCGGTTAGCTATGCTAGAGGCTAAAAAGCTAAGCATGTGAGAGATGAACGGGGATTCATAGCACCTTAGCTAACCGTCTGCTAGCTAGAATTAGCTTGCTAAAAATGAGCATATGGCATTAAACATGATAGCAGTACTTACCGCCCCGAGGCATTGTTAAAAACGATGTTTATACGGATGAGGTCCACTACTGTATGGCTGAACAACTTGACAGTTGAACGGTAAAACCGACGGTTTAAAAAGCAACAAGAAACGGCTAGAAACTACTAGGTGCCTCCCGCTGCCGGTAGCACAGACGTCGGAACGCTGCAGTCACTCGGGGCCGTTTGCGCATGCGCAGCCAGAACCAACTAACCAATCACTACGCGGGAGCATTTGACTGACATGTTGCTCCACCAAGTAGCTAACTCATGATGAAACGACCGCTTATTATTGACAGGTAAACTGTAAACTTAATTGATTTCATTCCATCATGACAATCATTTTAGCCCGGGAATAACCCTCATTTGATTTAGGGACAGGCATTAGTATCCTCTCCCCAAAATACAGCGACTCCAAATTATATTTCACAAGTTCATAGAAATAAAGCAGTATATAAATATTAATTACGGAATAACAGCGTAATATTAGCATTAAAAAACACAAGTATTGCTAAAACATAATTCAGCACTAAGAGCGCATAGTACACAATCCATGGCACAATCATGATTTCATGCAAAATTATAAAAAAAATCTTCCCAAAGTCAAAAGTAAAATTTCAAATTACTGTTATAATCTAAAAAGCAAGAATACGGCTTTACGTTGTATAGAGTAGAATTAAAAGTTGAAGGAGTGCGCTAAATACTATTCTGTTTAAGCAAAAACTGAATGATATAATAACAAAAAAGGCTGTTTTCCTGTGATGGATTTTATTTTTAATCTTACAAAAAAAATCTTAAAAATAAACAGCAGACTACAAGTGTAAAAGTCATAGAAAATATTCTGTGTTTCGTTAAACTCATTTCATAAAGAGATGTAAATAGACAAATGCAGGAGTCAGGACAGAACAAATAAATAAAAGTATTTGATTCAACAGTACCAGCTTTCAGTGAACACAAGCTGTGCTGAAACCCTCAATGTGAGTGTCCTCATTATGAGAAAAATGAAAATATAATACAGAGCAAAGTAAGTCCTTATAGAAAAAAACATTTATGTGGATCCAAGAGGGGATCTAGTCGCTGCAGGCGTATGTAGTTGATGTAGATATTTCATCCAATCTGTCATTTCTTCCTTCCATGTTGAGTCTTTATATCTTCCATTTCTTTCTCCATCAGGTGGAACTCTATTGTTGTCTCTGTCAACTGGAAGGGAAGAATTACATAATCATTGGAGTTAATCATGCATTTAATTAGAATATAATAAGTTTGCATTTTTTATATAAAAGTCAGCCATGAACAACATTCAGCACTGTTATAAGCTAAACCAAACTGCGGTACTATGTACTGGCCTTCTCACACAATGAACAAACGCAGGTCCATTGTAGCTCACGCCATCAGTGTAATGTAAATGCATAATTAAAGATGCCTGGCTCTCACCATGTCCAAAAGCTTATCAATCTTTACTTTCAGCAGGTTGTTTTCTTCTTCTAGTTGCATATTCTTTTTCTTGAGCTGCTGCAGTTCCCTACTGGATACATTCCCAGCAGATTCTGTTCAAACAAACAGAATAAAAATGATCAAATACTATAGTCATTAGTCATTCAGAGACAGACAGTGATAAAGCACATATACCGGTATATGGCAACAGCTGCCACTAGATAAATCTGTAGTCAGTGTCATCAGAGTTATTACCTGTTAACCACTGCCCCTCTTCAAATTTCCAGCTCTGACCTCCAATGTTAATGGCAGGAGGGCCATATTCAAGGCCCAGCTCAATTTCTCTTGTTGAGCGATCCAACTAGAAGAGATGGGGAAGGAAAAAAACAAGGGATCAGTCTGCATGCACACCCAATAAACAAAAGCCGACACAATGTAAAGCTGAAATCCCTTTGCACAACCTATATTTCAGCTCTTGCAAAACATGTTTTGTAATTCATTTCATTTGATTTTGGTTGTATATTTTCTCAGTGGTGAGTTTAGTTCCACACTTACTCATCAATACTTAAATGTATATCTGTATTTATGTGTTTCAGTTGTATTGTTGTTGTCCTCGTTCTGTAGGCTGTCTTTTTTATATACGTATATGTTGGTACAAGTGATAGACGGAAAAACAGAGATAAATTCCTTGTCTGTCTGCACATACTTGGCAAATAAACGTGATTCTGATTTAGTACATTCAATTGATCGATCCCGATAAAGCCCATTAAACTCACCGTGTGGAGGCTGGACAGGGATGCAGATTTACGAGGAGGAGTCTTCTTCGGACTGAATGTGTTTCCAAAAAGCGGCATCTTCAGGGACTTTCTAAGGTCCTGCATGAAAGATGGTTCAGTATTAGTATGTTTGAGAGACCAGTGTCTCGTAGCCACAGGGTGTGTTTACTGTTTATCGTTACTAACGGTACACTCACTACCTGGCTAATGCTAGGTGGCTAACACACGCTTAGCTGTGAGCGTTACTCATACCTGACATTTATTTGAACCTGTAGACTGTGTCACAGATGGGTTAGTAGTTGTTGGGGTCACTGAAAATATATAGCCAATATATTTACCTCCATACAGACTATTTAATTAAACTCTTAACGCGGTGACAGAATTTCTTTTCTCTCCAAACATG
Organism: Trachurus trachurus; assembly: GCF_905171665.1. Classification (NCBI taxonomy): domain Eukaryota; kingdom Metazoa; phylum Chordata; class Actinopteri; order Carangiformes; family Carangidae; genus Trachurus; species Trachurus trachurus. The sequence continues at coordinate 18,771,983 of NC_139913.1, read as the reverse complement.
ATTGTGACTGCGCATGTGCGACAGTTTAGTTACTTCATGACTGTAATAGGCAGCTCTCAAAATATGGCATTGATTTACCTGAAAGACGTTTTATATATTTCTACACAAACATTACTAATATGAAATATGAAAACTAACTCAGAGTTTGATCACTCAATTTATGGCGTAATTTGCATGTTCTAAGACTCAGTCCTCATCAGTCTAACATGAGAACACCTATAATGGGAGAGAAAATGGTACCGTCCATTAAACGTACATGGATCACCATGGTGACGCTTCCTCCAGTTTTTCAATGATATATCACGCTTAAATTGTTTATTTAGATGAATAAATGAATAAAAAATAATCGAAAAAACATTTCCTGGCTAAATTCATGATAAAATGATGAAAAGAAAACAAAAAACCGACCACGAGGTACGTTTTAAATCAAAGATAAAGAAACATGGCTCCACCCACTTCGCACAGCGCCCCAGTGGCCTAATGGATAAGGCACTGGCCTCCTAAGCCAGGGATTGTGGGTTCGAGTCCCATCTGGGGTGGTAGCTTTTGCAAAGTGGAAAACACAAACTGTGACAAATTGCCAAAAAAATCATTACTTCAATGAGAAGACCGCCTTACGAAATACCAATAGTGAACGCACGGCAGATACCGCAGCTCATCGGCGCCTGAGTAATCGCCATTCAACACCCCCGCTCTGAACAGAAGCAACCCATTTAACAACATGCATTTATTGCTACTCCTGAAAGGCTCACACTTCACATCAGCTGACATGAAGCAGCAGAGCCTCAAACTGTGGGTATTGCTGAGTACCTTGGCTGCATCAGTGCAAACTTACCGTGAGTAGTAACATTGACGCGGTGTCTCTATGCATGACGGAACTCATTTTGAATCAGTTAAACCTACTGCTGAAAAATAAATTCTCTTTATTTGGAGGGAAATTACGTAGTATGCCAGACAGATTCATTTGATGACAACTAGTCATAGCCTACGTTGGTTTTAAATAATGCTACATTTTGTTTCCATCATCTGAATGATAACAATTTGCCTGCCTACCTCCAAGTTATATCCATACATTTTTAAAGGTTATAGCTACAACTTTTTCATCAAAAGGATTAATTAAAATTAAAAAAAAATACATCCACAGAATGTCTAGAGGGGTGCAGATAAAAGTATTAATTTTACTGAATAAAAAAAAAATAGTATATAAATTACTAATCTTTCTAAATGGTTTTGTGTTGTTTTATTTATTGCAAGCAAATCTTGTTCTTGTTTACCTGTGTAAAGATATCCATCCAATAATCATTCTTCAGTTTTAAATAGGGTGAAGTCAGGTAAAATGGGCCACTTTTTGGTAAACGATTAATAAGACCATCAAAAACGCTATGCATGAAATCCATTGATATTTTTAAAAATCGACATAGGTCTCTTAAATGTTTCTGTGTGAAAAAAAAATTAAAAAGTATAATTATTTTGGAATTATGAGAGTTAAAGTATCGGGATATTCCCTCTCGAGGTACGATGAAGGTTCAGGTAAAATGGGCCAGCCGTTCAGTTAAATTGGGCCAAGAGAGAACAACACAGTAATTTTAGCAGAAATCATTTAAATTTTAATAATTAATTGACACTACTACTAAACTACAACACTAAACTTAACATTAACAGTGAATACATAAGAGGTTGAAGACATTTTTTAATCTTAAAATGCATTTTAAAATTACATGATTATGTTGTTGCTATGCTCTTTGTTAACTGACTATGTTATAGGCTCTTTTACTGTGTGTGAATGTGTGTGTGTGGCATTATAGATGCCATTTTTTCCCCCACAGTGCTAATGGCACCATGAGTGGCACTGACCAACCTTGGATATATATCTAACTTTGAACATGTTTTGCACCCTCAATTTCTGTGTAACTTCAGTGTAAGACTGTGTTTTGTATGTGGCCCATTTTAGCTGAAATGCATGGCTCAATTTACCATGATGCATTAAGGTAAATTGAGCCACCCACAAAAAATGCATTTAAATTAAAAATAAGTCAGCTTAGCAAGAATTTTGCATTCTATCCAATGGGGGGAATCACAATGTGTATTATAAATCACATGTTTTATTGTAGATCTGTTTTTTTACGGAGTTATCAACCTTATCAGTTTCAAGTGAAATTTGTTTGCCAGGCCACTTTTCGCACACTTCTCCTCAGCAGGCTGGATATAAAGCATTGTCCCACCCAAAACAGCAACCAGAGACCACTCAAATCAATTGTTTTTTGTCAAGTACAGTTGTAGCAACAATTTGAAATCATTTACAGCCATTGCCTGTTAAAACTTAAAAAGCTAGGAGGCTCAAACCTTAACTGGCTCATTTTACCTGATGGCCCAATTTACCTGATGTCACCCTATAATTCTCCTGCAAGTCTATAGGGGATAGTCGTAAATTCTGTGGTGAAAGAAACCAGTCAAGAAGAAAAAGCTGTCCTCCTCATAGTACTTTCTATTGGTGTCATGACATTATCTTACGTAATAAGTGTTATTCAACCTCAACCTCTTAACCCTGTGCATCTTCATGCAATGGTAGAGCTCCAAGAGGCCACTGTGTACTGGGATGCTGCCCAGAAAAGTGTGATCCTGAAGGAGGAGGTGATGGAGACAGATGGGGGAGCCTACGGATACTTCAACGACTCTCTGCTCCTCTCTGGATGGGGTGTCTTGGAAATCTGCGCAGGTTATGGGGGGATCGCTCAGGAAGACGAGACCACCTTCTTCCTGGCTGGGTACTTGGAAGGTTACCTCACTGCTGGGTGAGTATAGGCCAACTCAGAGGCTGAGTTACAGAGTTGATTATTGCTGAATAACTCTTGTGTTGCATGGCTCGCAGATTTTTAAAAGGCCTTTTCACAGGTGATACATTTTAATATAATCTGTAATTTTTGAGTTTTGGTACGATTTCTTGAAATTAAACAATGTGAGAAGTTAAGAGGGATAATACTCAGTGCTGATCGGAGCTCAAAGCACAACTCAAAGGTTTCTGAAATGTGACCCTGCATTGCCTGTCAAGATTTCAGAAGCCAACAAGGTGGAAAACCACTGGTTTAATCATCAACAACAATGTTCCACCGCTGGTTATTTGTAACATTCATGTTTTGTTTTTAGAAACGACAAGTAAAGATGTATTCAGTGAAATAATGACTCATATACACTCTATTTAAGACATTAGTATACAAATACTAACGTGTGTTAAATATTCTATTCTGGGGGTTCTCCGATGATTCAATGGTTAGAGCAAGTACCATATTGGCACACTGACTGTCAATCCTCCACTCCTCCTCTCTGTTTGCTGTCTTTCTACGGCACCTCAATAAAGACTTAAAATGGCCCCAAATAATAAGCAAATTCGCCTATTGCCATAATCCCTATAGTCATATAGGTTGGTTCATTACCTTTAATTTTGTGAGCTGCTCAGAATCAATCCAACAACTCCAAAACGCTCTCGTGGAGAAGTTGTGACCTGCACATTTGCCACGGTATGAAATAAACATTAAACAACATGCACCGATAATTAAAGGTAATGAACCAACTCCTATGACTATAGGCATTATCAATAGGCAAATTTTCCAAAATGTTGAACTATCCCTTTAAAATAAGAAATAAAACCTTAATACATATCATTATCAGAATTGTTGTTGTTAAGTGTTTATTGTTGTCTCATTGTTCTTTTTTATTCTCCATTGCAGACAGATGTTTAATCATTACTTCAACATGTACCCTCAGCTGATCAAGGATGAGAAGGTTTTGAATCCACTCAAAAAGTTTTTGAGGTACAATCTAATTTTCTGTTCGTACATCAGGTGGCAGATTTGAGAAGTGACCAACCTCTCACCTTTCTCACAGCAAACAGGACCAGTGGGCCAGGGAGCAAGTGAGACTGAGGAGAAACAGTGACCCCCTGTGGAAGCATCTGGGGCTGATCCTGGCCCAGCTGGACGGACTCCGTGCTGGAGCTGCACAGTGGGCGAAAAGCAAACACAGGGAGGTGTGTGAATGTGCGTTAGATAATTTGGTGAAAGAGTTGTCACAGTATCATTTCATTCTCTCCCTCCCTCCCTCTCCCCTCCATGCCCAGCCTCTATCAGCGTTTGCGGTCCAGTTTCTGAATGGCGTCGGTGACCTCCTGGACCTGGTCCCAGCCCTGACACCTCGCTCCAACTCCTCCACAGGGGCCGGCGCTTTCAGGATGCCAGGAATGGGCCACTGCACCGCTCTCATAAAGGTTAGGCCAGGCTCATTTGGCTCAAGCTGTGAGGGAGCACTTGTGAAACCTTAGCGTAGGCCTAATTGCTTTTATTGTATGCCTTGTGTGTGGGGTTTCCTCTTGTAAAGTGTGTCAACGAGTCTATGAGGCCATTAGGAGGGGGAGAATTTTCCATTCCACCTACATCCATTCAGAGAACAAAAACAATGTGCAAATGGAGGCGAGAGTGCAATCACCAACTCTGCATCAATAGGTTATAACGAATGACATTTTATTTTCCATTGTCATCCTCTTTAATTACAGGATTCGTAATGATGCTGTTGTCTATGCTAATGAATTCACTGAAGTCCCCTTTTTACCAGTTTGCATTGACCAGAAAAGACAGAGAAGACTAAAAGTAGGTTTCAACTGCTCCTGTTGAAGCGAAATCAACACTTTCAATGATAGGCTATATACTCAATAACATATCATTTAATCCAACTTTTTTGCTTGATGACAGAAAATATCTGGATAATTAGCAACACATCTGAGATGTTAGATGTTCACCATCTTAGTTTGATGTGTTCATGCAATATTAGCACTAAATACAAGGTTACTGGTTACAGTTGATGGGAATGTGTTTTGTTCTTCAGGTATTTTGGCCATAAACCAAAGTAGTTGGATAAATTAAAACCTTGATGAAGATGAAAAGTGACATTAATGTTTAAGACATTTATTATTACAATTCCAGGGCAGTTCTTGTTTAACACTCTCTGCCTCTCTGTGTGTCTACAGGTGCTGCCGGGCTTTGAGAACCTGCTGTTTGGCCACTCCAGCTGGTACACTTATGCAGCCACCATGCGCATCTACAAACACTGGGACATCAGGGTGTCTGACACACACACCGCCACCGGAAAGATGTCGTTCAGCAGCTACCCTGGTACACACACACACACACACACACAAACATACATTCATGCCTATGGGAACTTTCTCCCTAAAAGAAGTTAGACGAGATGTGGGGCTTTATGAAACCGTGTGCTCTGAGGACATGACCTACATTTTGAACAGTGCAAGTTTGTCAACCTGCAGCACAGTGAGGTGTGTGACTGCTTGTCCTTAATCCACACAGTTTCATTTTCATCTTAGAAATCGCAAACACTCACATCGAGGACTTAACCCAAATCCTCAATGAACATTTTCTGTTGCACATAATTCTTCTGCTAAGCACACAGCTTAGTCAGTGACAAGGAAACATCTACCACGGTGTGTGTGTGTGTGTAGACCCAAACAGAGGATGCTGAGTAATTTTGCAGGCAAAGACTTGCCAAGTGGTCCAGCCCATAAAAATCCTCTTACGGGCTCCATTGCTATCAGAACACAAGTGGTTTTAAAGCTCTATTTTTAGAGGCCGAGAGGCCAAGGATATAACTTCACTATATTAAATAGAAGAGATGAATTACACTGCTGCCAGTGGAGGTGGTGTGTGACCCCTGCAGCCTTCCTAAGCTGCTTTCTCCCTCACAGTGACAAACATTGAACATACACAGCAGATCTGGGCCAACAGGAAACTTTACATAAAAGTAGAGGACGTTTTACTGCAGTAGAATTTTATTTTATTTTTTTAATTGAACCGGGAGCAGCTTCTGTGGTTGTTATAACAGTTGTGACACAGTAGTAGCAGTCTTTATAGAAACCACATCCCCTGATAGCAGTGATTGAAATTGAAGTAAAAGCAAAAGTTGTGCATTGAAATTTTTACTTTGGAAAAGTAGCTGAGTAATGACAGATACATATGTATGTATTTTAAAGGTCCAGTGTGTAAAATGAGGGGAAAACAGTGACATCTAGCTTTCCAATTCTATTATTTATCTATTAAATCATTCTATTGTTATTTATGAACATGAAACTCTTGAAACGTGCTCTCTGGTTGGCTGGATTTTCCATTCCATACAAACATGGCGGCGCAAGATGGCGACACTCTCTAAGCAAGACCCTTGCTACAGTATGTATGTATATATAAAAGAAGAATTATAAGGCTACGAAAACCAAACAGATTTTATTTTATAGCGATTATACACTTATACAAATATATTCTTTGGTAGTATGATTTTGCCAATAAACCTTGACAAATATTACACACTGGACCTTTAACTACCTTTTGTAACTACCTCGGTCCGGTCATTTAATACAGCAATGTGCCATATCTTAATCATCAAAGCAACTAATACTGAAAGCTGTAGTGAAATAAAAAGTAAATATTTCCCTGTGAAATCTAGTGAAGTAGTTGTATGAAGCAAAAATGGAAATCAATTGTGAAACTATTGCTACTGCAGTTATGCAAGCTGTGGGTTGTGGTCAAGAATAAGAAATCTTTGTTTATTTTCCCCGCCTTCTTCAAATATTTCCTTTTAAATCTCTTAAACACCTTCCTCTTGTCACTTCCTCTGGCCCTGTGACCACCTCCTCCTCCTCCTCCTCCTCCTCCTCCAGGCTTCCTGATGTCTCTGGACGACTTCTACCTGCTCGGGAGTGGCCTGCTGATGACTCAGACCTCCATCGGCGTCTTCAACACCTCTCTGTTCTCCCAGCTCAGCCCTCACAGCCTGCTGGCCTGGCAGAGAGTCCGCCTGGCCAACAGCATGGCACGCAGCGGAGAGGAGTGGGCACACATTTTCTCCAAATACAACTCAGGTAAAAATCCTGTTACAGTGTATTAGGGGGGGGGGGGGGAAATCCCTTTAAGGAAAAGGAACGTCTTTGAACTCCATCTCCCTTCTGAGATAGCCACCACTCATCTTCGTTATCAGCCTGTCATTACACCGGAGAAGGATTGGTTGCTAGGGAGTATGCATAATAATGCATGTACAGGATGCCAGATCTTACTAGTTTGAAGTGAGTTGAATAGGACAGACAGAGAAACGATAAGGAAATGAGACTTACAGAAAGGAGAGCATGAAGGATAACCTTGGTATGGGACTAAACTCTGCTTTGTAAAAATTCACAGAACAAATTTCCATTAGCAGACTCTTAAACACACCATCCTTCTTGTTACACAACACTTGTGTGTTAATTGGGCAGCTGCTTTGATCTTTCACGTCATGTTGCCATGGGAGGGCAGAGGAGAACAGGACAGAGTGTTCTTGAGACTGACAGACTCTCGTCCTCCTGCAGCGTATCAGCTCTCATAACATGTGCCCCCATTACCTTTACCTGTGTTTACATCTCCCTTCGATAGGGTTAAGCGTGGGATTTACGGTCTGAGCACATCGTTATCTCCTTAAGCGGAAATTTTACTGTTTTCCTTCCACTGGTTCCAGATGCCTGAGGCACGTGCAGGACGGTGCATGCTGTTCTACCTGCGCAAATCACTTGCCAGCAGCCAACTTCAGCAAGTTTTGCATCAACAAGAGAAATAGTCTGAGCTGCTCCAACAGCACCGAGGCAGACAGTACTTACATAGAAGTGTTTTCAGCTCAGTGTTCGCAGTAGTAAATCTCAGTAGTAAATCTCAGCTATCTTGCTGAGGTTTAGCAGGTAAAGGTCACCATGATGGTTTAGTTTGCAAATTGTGCACTTGAGACATCTCACTGAAAACCCAGTGTTGATACATGATGTGGGAATTATGAATGTTTGTGCAAAATATCATTTAAACCAGAGGCTATTATATCACAGGATAAACAAAAACTAAAATGTGGTGTTGAATCAGCACTGTTGTTCAGATTTGTCCTTTGAACACCGTGTATATTTGCATCTGACAAAATTTCATGGCAATCCATCCACTTTTTGTTGAGTCATTTTAGTCTGAAATAGCTGCCTAATATCGGCTCTCAGATGTCAGGGCATTATTGAAGACGCCGCCATGGAGAGTTTTAAAATGATCCCTGCTCTCAAATGCAGAACAGAACAGAAGAAATGAAAGCTATTTATAAAGATGACATATTCTTTACCGTCAGAGACTAATCTGAGTTTTAGGGAAAGTGTATTTTTATAACGTTACGACATGAAACCTTGAAACAACACCGACCACATAGGATAATGGTCAGCATGTGGGTAAATTGTCATGAGGTTAAACATACAATGTTTCTAAGGTAGTCTGATAAAGTAGTTTTTTGTTGGGTCAGCACATGTAGAAAACAGCATGTTGCTCCTTGTGTCTCAGGGACATATAACAGCCAGTACATGGTGGTGGACCTGAGCAGGGTCTCTCTGGGCCACAGCATCAGGACTGGAGCTTTGACGGTGGTGGAGCAAATTCCTGGGAAGGTGATACACTCTGATCAGACTCAAGCTTTACGCAGAGGTAAGGAAAAAAACACAATTTCTTCTTTAGTTTTATACAGACTGGCCGTAATAATGTGTCTTCACAACCTCCACCTTGACTGCAGGTTATTGGCCGTCTTACAACATACCGTTTCACGCTGAAATCTACAACCTCACTGGGTACAATGTGATGTGGAAGAGACACGGAGTAGACTTCTCCTACGACCTTTGTCCCCGAGCTAAAATCCTCCGCAGGGACCAGGCCAAGGTGTCTAACGTCAACTCCCTCAAACACATCATGAGATACAACAGTAGGTACAACAACTTACCCCTGAAGTCCTGAACACAAAGAGCATTAGAGACGTGGTAGTTAAAAATTGCTACTCAAACCGATTGGTTCTGTTGTAGACTACAAAAGAGACCCCTACTCCAAGGGCCATCCGTGTAAAACCATCTGTTGCCGTAACGACCTGAGACTGAGGAGACCACATCCAGGAGGTTGCTATGACACTAAGGTCAGAGGACATCAGCAAATTAGTCTCAGAGTCAAGTTAGAGAGATGCTCTGTATTTTAAGGAGAAGAAGTGCTATCATCCTCTGTAGCTGCTGCTCTTCATCTCGCGGATTTCTTGCATCTATTTTAATGGTAGAAAGAAACAAATTTAAAGGGATAGTTCAACATTTTGGCAAATTTGCCTATTTTGCTATAATCCCTATAGTGGTAGGAGTTGGTTCATTACCTTTATTTATCGCTGCATGTTGCTTTGAGTTCTGCGGGGAAACTATAGGGATGATGACTATAGGGATTATGGCAATGGGTAAATTTGCCAAAATGCTGAACAATCCCTTTAAGGTAGAATAAAATGGCCTTTTATTATCAGGTTTTGCTTGTCATTGTCTTCTGCTACTTTCACAAAGGTATTTTCTGATCTACTTAAAATGCTTACTGGCAACACATCCAAGAGTTGTCAAAATATTTCACTCAAAACCCCAAATGAAACTCATGGCGGAGTCTTCATCCTCCATCCACAATAACATTGTTAGGCAGTTAAGCTGGAGTCTTCTTGGATGTCTTTTCTACATCGAAGAAGCAACAACTGAGGGCAATCACTGAATCCTTTTTATTTCTGCTTTGAAAAAGGTCAAATTTAATTTGATCAACATCTTAAAAATGTCATGGAACCCAAATTGGGAAACATTAGAAGTGAAGCACAGGTTTTGAATTACTAAACTCCAATAATGGCAACAGAGATGTCTTCATGGATGTGCAACAACATAAATTTGTTACTTGAACCTTATTGGATGTCTACACTTCTTGTCACTCACTCCACCTTGTTCCCTCCCTACAGGTGACAGATTACCAGATGGCTCTGCAGCTGGTCGCAGAGGCAATAAATGGCCCCACAACACAGGGGGGTCTGCCGCCGTTCTCATGGCAACGCTTCAACCTCACGACACATCGGGGCCTCCCACACACCTACAACTTTCCCTTCGTCACCATGAGGCCCACTCTACACCGACCCTGAGAGCCTGCATCCTAATAGATAGATAGATAGATAGATAGATAGATAGATAGATAGATAGATAGATAGATAGATAGATAGATAGATAGATAATGGTCAATGATAATATAATAGGTAGGCTAATAATAACTCTAACCCTCACTCCTGCTGCTACAGTGTCAGTCTAGGGGAAACTCTGTAAACCATTTACCTCTAGTAGGCTACATGCATTTCTTGTTTGTACTGTTTGTACTGCACACAATTAGATGTTCCTGTTGTGACCAGTAGGCCTACAGTTTTTCTTTCTAAATAGCCTATATAAAGAGTAGTATTATGACCGTGAGCACTGAGTTAACATGAGAGTTTTGGATGGTAGCCTTCAGGGAAATTCATTAATGTTTATTTATATGTCAAGTTATTAATATGTTTGTGTTGTAATTTTTTTTTTCAAGCTCTATGCAATGTTTACTCAGGTTTGTTCTGCGTGGAACAAAATTAACTGACTTACTTTGTGTAAATACTAACGATAATAAAATCTTAATACATAAACAGTTGCAGTGTTTTCTCCTGTAGTACCAAAAACTACAAGACCCAGATTTTCGTGTTGAACAAGTTCAACAAGGAGAGCGAGACCTAAACCGGAAATGGTGCAACTTCTATTTCAAATTACAATATTCAAATCCACTTATGAACCGCTCATAAAAATCTTTTACACATAGACTGTAAAAAGACACACACACATTTGACTGTGTCTAAAGTCTCAATCCCCCTTGTGAAGATAGAGCTGCACTTTCACCTTGTAGAAAACTATTTCTCTTCAGATAGTGAGAGATAGTGATAGATAGTGAGCCTATGTCAGGTGTCAGGTCACAGTTGATTTTTGCCTTTAGTCCCAGTCAAAGTTAATACCATCATCCTGATAATTCACACATTTCCATAATAACTCTTAGAAACTTACATTTTATATTCTGACGACCTTTGATTCTGACTTGGCGACTCTGCATGCGGAGCTTTTATTTTGAATGTACATGTCGGATGTGCTCTGTCTCACTTCCTGTACCTTGACGGTTGAGTCTCGCGGCGCTGGGGGCGGAGCTATGGTAACGGCAGTAACGGCAGCCCAGACCGAGCCGAGGCAGCAGCAGCAGCAGCGGAGTAACTCACTCACACCGACCGACGCCCCTCGAGTCGCTTCGTCTCCAGCGGCTTCTTCCAAATGGCAACGACGGCGGACGACCAGCGGGAACCGGCGGACGTCGCTGCGCTGTCGACGCACCAACACCAACACCAGCCGCAGCACCACAACAGCAACAACAACAACAACAATAACAACAACAACAAAGACAGCGAGGCGGCGGGAGAGAGCGCGACCTCCTCCACCGCCTCCAGCTCGACCGACTCCGGCGGCGGCGGCACGGCGGCGGCGCAGAGCATCGGTAACGGCTCGGTCATCAACCCCGGCGGGGGCAACAACGGGAAGTGGGTCCGGCTGAACGTCGGCGGCACCGTGTTCCTCACGACGCGGCAGACCCTCCTCAAGGAGCAAACTTCGTTCCTGTACCGGCTGTGCCAGCAGCAGGACCTGCACTCAGACACGGTGAGCGCCCCGCGGACACTTCAACACCCCGGTAATGTGGCTTCACAGCGGGGGGGAATGACCGCTCAGTCCGGACACAGGCTCTAAGTAGCTGTGTATGTGCTACAGTCTGTAATGAGACTGTGTTTTATTGTTCCCTTTGGCTCGTGAGTTGTCTTGATAATGTGACATCCAATTAATCACTCTACAAGCCAATAGTTAATGTTTATATCAAGATAAGTCTCAAACATGGCTGGTTTTCCTCTGACCTGAAGGTCAGCATTAAACTGACCCCTCTCAGTTTTATATGGCGACTAACTAGTGAGGCACCACATTAACATTTTTATCACATTCCCGTTGTAACTATCAGCCGCCCGTCTGTGACCAGCACTGCACTGTGTTATCCATCTGTTGTAACACAAATCCCTCACAGATGCGTGCATTTGTTGCATCCCTCTAAAATATCTCTCCATGATTTACTTCCATTGGTATGAAAGGTGGATTTGCCCTAACATGGTTAAACGATTTGGCTTGCAATATTGTGTGTGCAGGTCTTGGCATGAATGAACAAAAGCCCATTTGGGTCTTGATGATGATAGAAAGCCAGTGTTTTATCTAATCAGTGATGAATAGAGAAATCATTGTCCCTAACTTGTGCAATATTATGTTTTCATCCACTAAGGATTCATAGCAGCCTCTTCCTGTACTATTGTGTTATCTGTAAATTGCACCGTCCGTACCCCCAAAATCTGTTACTACAACTCTGTTCTTCCCCTGAAATGCAGCCTGTGGCTTCAAATCAGGAGTTGGCAAATGACCAGCTGATGTATATGCAGTGTCGAGCTCTCTCTCTCTCTTTTTCCTGTGTGTGTGTGCGTTTGTCTCTGCATCATTTTGTGGTGTGAATGTAGCTTGAGTCAGATGGATGAACACGTGCCGCCTCTTCTGCGGGGAGCTGCACAGTCAGTAGCTGCTGTACAGCTGGCATCTTATAGGAAGAGAGAGAGATGTGTGTATTATGTGTTTTCCAGTCACATGTAGGCTGCACACACTGTAAGGGCTGACAAGACTCATAAATGATGCATATTTCTATTATACTGCAGCCTTTGATATGCATGTGTGTGTGTGTGACAGTCAAAGGGGCAGGTCGTCCTCGTAGCCTGGACTCCACTGGAAGTTGGCATTTAGTTCCTGTCGGATGAAAACCTCTTGTCTCTAAAATGTCAGCTCTTATAACCACTGTAATTAAATTATCTTTAATAGGGCACAATGGGGAGACAGCGTATGATCATGGAGCGTGTCATCTTATACTGAAAATATAGGGTTTTGTCCTGTATGCCCTTATTATATAACGTACTAGCAAAGAGCTGACAGGAAATGAGGAAAAGAGAAAGAGGGTAATGACATTTAAGAAAGGGCCCTGACCGAAGAGGAATCAGTGATGTTACATGGTGTGTGTCTTAAACCTCTAGGTCACCAGCACACTCCGGAGTTATTGATCTTTAGCTATTAGAGGCTGTAGTTATTAATGGATTGACAGAAATTTAATCTGCTACACTTTTCTTAATAATGGCAAAACATTACTGGGTTGACCTTCTCACAAATGTGAATTATTGCTCTTCTTCAATAATTAACTTCATATCTTCTTGTTTTCTGGACTTTTCTTGGACAAAGTAGGACTATTCAAGGCATCACCATGGGTTTTAGGATTTAAAGGGATAATTCAACATTTTGGCAAATTGGCCCATTGCAATAATCCCTATAGTTTTAGGAGTAGGTTCGTTACCTTTAATTGTCGGTGCAAGCTGTTTTTAGAACGGCGGAGCAGAGCCACGAGCAGCTCAGAGCTACGCTACGGAGGCTTATGGGATTTCTTGGTTTCCCTCATCAAACTCATCAAATACACAATCCAACAGAGTTGTTTTAGAGGTAAATGCATAGACTGCTTGCTGAAAACCTGCCCCTGACGGGAACACGCATCAGCGGTTTTACATGAATTTACCTTGAAAACAACTCTGTCTCGTAACGTTCTGTTATTATCTCACAAAAAAATAATAATATAGGAATTATGGCAATGGGACAATTTGCCAAAATATTGAACTATCCCTTTAAGTGATTGGTGATTTTATACAGCAAAACAGAGAAATGAATGAGTCCAGTGATCAGCAGCATTGCAAAAAGTCATTTGTTACAGCCCTTAAACAGGGTTGAGGAACTGCTTATAGTTAAAGCAGATATCAGTGGAATGTTTTTGTTAATATAAGTCCTAAATAGTCCTATTTTCCGTCAGCAATCACTTACATGAAGTGTTTCAGCCTAAACACGAGTCTCTCCGTCACTCTGCTCTGCTGTAACCCGAGGAGAAAATTTTCCTTGTGGGATACAAGTGTTATCCAATGAGGAGAGAGAACGGCATGAAGGGCTGTGTGTGCAGCCAAGGGATGCGCGTGAATGTGGTGACGTAGCACGAGGACCAATTGATGCCTGACAAGGGCGGGGGCTGCTAACTCATGGTGCGTTCAAAGAAACTCGTACTTTGTGTTTTTCCTTCCTGTGAAGTCATACCAGTTCGATCTGGTACGAGTTCACGGGTCGGAAGTTACAAGTGGCCGTTATAGGGAACTTTCACAGACAACAGGATGGTAAAAACACGAGCTACGGGTTACCTGGAACGCTACCAAGTCGTAGTTGTGACTTGAAGCTGTAACTTACGGTTTCAAAAGCCTGCCTTGAACGCAGCATTAGCCGAAACGGCCGTGAAGCTGATATCTGCTTTAAATAGCTAAACATGAATTCAAAAAAATATAAATATAAAAACCTTTTATCGATGCACCAGTCCTCTTTGAATGGCAACATTATCCTAACTGGTTTGCTGCAGCAGAGATAATGAACCATGGTAAAATTAATGGCAGAATATCTGTCAGTTGATAGATTTATGTCATCCTACCATATACAGTATATTATCATATTGTGAAAACCCTGGTTGCAGATTCTCACAAAGTCACATGGCCAATGCTTTCCAGAAAGATTTCCCTCAGCTGAGGTGACAAAAGCAGAAAGTTAAGAGTTTTTTTTTTTTGCTCCACAACAGCAGCGACTGTTCCCCTGCTGCACCACTAGGCTCTGGTGGAAAGAATATTCCCATGTGACCTTCAGCCGCGACCTGACAGTAGCTCCCTCAGCATCGCCCCAAGACACAGAGTCACACACTGGATCTCTGTGTCTCACACACAAATGCAGACACACACACACGTACACAAACACACCTACAGTACATCTCTTTACTTCTCTTATTCCTCATCACCGTTCTTCCCATCCCTGTCGTCATCGTCCTGTCCTCCCCTCATCCTTGCTCTCAGCAGCTGACTCACTCTGAATGCTTAGCACATGTTTGTCCTTTTCTCGTCCGCACCTTGTATTTCTGCTTTTTTTTTTAAATCGCAAACTCTTCAATCTCAGCAGTAGCAGAAACTTTATTTTCCAGCTGGATTTCAAAAGGCGCCTCACTCTGCTATCTAGGTCAATGTTTGGTACTTATACGTCAATAGATGCATGGCTACAGACCAGGGCTGCAAAATAATCATAATGTGGTCAATATCTAAATATCCAAATCCCATAAATGTTGTGTTGCTACAGAGACGCTGTGGCTAACAAATCATATTCTCAAGATGTAAAGACACGTGACTGTTTAGTGCAAGACCCAACAAAAATCACATCATCAGACAAGTGGAAATTAAAATAAAAATGACCACTCACTTAAATTGCAAACACATATCACTATATCTGCCCATTATACACAATATGATGTTGTGGTGCAGCCCTTGTCTCATTTGTTGCGTGTTCTTTGTTGTCTGTCTATAATGTGTCCCTGAATGTAGTTATATCATGATGATAGTTGCTACTGCTCCCTCATTACTGACACAAGAACAAATTCCTTTATGCTGTACACATAGACTGAGGTTTTGAAAGTGAAGAACAAAACACTGGTGGCCTGAACATCAAGGGTTTTACCAAGCAAAAATAGTGATGCTGCTGAGATCGTCAGATGTAAGCAGGGCTGCACTGTGGAAACCCAAAGGAAAGATTTAGTTTAGTTAGATAATCATTGTGCTGCTGATTCATTCTGTTGTTAACCACAATAATAATGACAGGAGAAATGTGACACAATCACAACCTCATAGTTTTACCTTCAGATGCCTCATGATGAATAGAGACCATGTTCCTCTGAGACAATAATAGCCACTGATCCTAACAGCTGGGAGTGCACACGAGCATGAATGATACAACAGATTGGGCGCACAGTTAACACGGGGCAAAAAATCTGTCACTTATGAATCGGCCATTCTCTAAAAAGGCAACACAGATGCAGATGAATCCTACAGACGTTGATGTTAGCGTCACAGTCGGGCCAACCGGTTCAGGCTGTGTGCTGGAGGTCGGCCACTCAGCCGTATCACTGCATCAGCTGACCGCAGACATCACAGCGCTATAGATAACAACAAACCACCCGAGAATAGCAGATCACCGTCACGATCCCAAACTCTTCAGATCAGTGCGTTATCTCAGAGTGGGGCCTCCTTGACTGAAACAGTTGCACTTTCATGAAAGAAAACAGTGATCTTGAGGGAGAAAATAGCTGGTTTTTCTTTTGTTTAGTCTGTCAACAGCAAAATAAATAGATAATGAGAGAACACCTGCTTACCAATCCCATCAGAAAACCCTGTCATTGAGCTCTGCTGCAAGAAGGGAACCGATAAAATAAACACTTTGCAATAATCCTGTACAAAAATCTAACCTCAAGTGTCCTTGAAGAAGTTCAGCCTGTGTGTTTTCTTCTTTCTGTTTCCACTGAGGAGAAAATCTGTTTTTTTTTTATCTACACTGGAGTCTCCCTCTAATCTGCTGGCATCGGCCTGTCTCTGCTCAGGGGTTCTGGGCTGTTTTTACCCCCCCAACCCCACACACACTGACTGTCTGGCAGTGTATGACTGTTTTAATGAGATTACCGGCACATCAGTCGCCCTGCCCCCTCACCTAGCCGAACCCAGGGCTCTCGGCTGTTAATACGGCCCGAGCTGACTTCACGCCGCCCCAATCCAATTACATTATGTAGCTAAGATTCAGCTTTGATAGCCGGATGATGTGAGCTGTACAGGTGTAGCAGGACCGCCGGTGGCAGACTAACAACATAATCTTATTACAACAGATTTGTAAATCAATAGTTTGATTCATATTAAGTAGCAGGGCGATTGTGCAGTTATGAATGGCCTAGAGTAGGGACTGAAGTTACCATTAGTTTTTCTTTATTTTTTTTTTTGGCTTGTAAACTCAGCATGAATTCCACCAACATGCCCGAACTGGCTTTATTACCTTATCCATGCTGTGTGTGATAGGAGGCATCAGTAGGAACCAGGGATAGTGAAAGATGCCAAGGTTTTTATGGGAATCAACCACGCAGTCTTGTCTGAACTTGTCATTTTGTTGCTTTAAGGGAACTTCTGTCGGGACCACATAATACTTCGATGGGTCCACAAAAAAACGTAAAAACGGGGTCAGGGAAGAGAGCCCACTCATGAACCACACAGGCTGCACGCTGGCATGCACACCCTGATTGACAGGCACACGCTGGCATAATTATGGATTTTTTTTTGATGGTCCACCTGCTCACTGATTTGGCAGCCCACCGCGATTTGTCCTGTATCGCTGATGACCAGTCGCTCCTGGGTGGTGTGTGTGTGTGTGTGTGTGTGAACGCTGCATAGCATGGCAGGCTTGGCAGCAGTCAGCGTTCATATAAAAACCCATCTTAATTAACATTAGCAGGGTAGATCTACCTCCGTACCTCTTGCCTCAACCGGCTGTCACCACTTATCTCTGCAATTTGGTCGACCTCGATTTTTTGGGGGGATTTTTTTTTTCTCTCTTTTTCTTCCGTTACCAGATCCCTACTGCACAGACTTCACTAAATCATGCAGATGAGATGTCGTCAGTGCAGGATGCCCGCGCTC
Source organism: Trachurus trachurus (assembly GCF_905171665.1). Lineage (NCBI taxonomy): Eukaryota > Metazoa > Chordata > Actinopteri > Carangiformes > Carangidae > Trachurus > Trachurus trachurus. The sequence goes on along the minus strand of NC_139913.1, from coordinate 18,754,412 downwards.
ATATCCGGATATTTTGGCTCCGGTTTCATACAGTGGGAGGAATCGGCGACAAGTCATCCATCTTTGTATACATAGGTGTGAAGCTGCAGGATGCCTCCTACATCAAAAATGTCAGCAACTCAGAGAAGTCGATGGTTCAGCCAAACCATCTGCGATGCCGGGAATGATAAATCAGACCTGTCCCTATTAGCAGTCACACTCGTGTCCAGGGTTTTCTCACATCTGACCCCCTTTTAGCTCAGAGTAACGTGGGCAGGCCCGTATGTTACTATTGCATAGTCACAATGCAGATCCAAATCAGTCAGGCAGCGCTCCACTCTGTAAAAGCCATTTTGATAGAAAGCTGGTAATTAAATGTGGCTCATTGTAAAAACCATCTGTCTGGTCAGTCTGATGAAGAAGTTCATTAACACAGATGCAAAGCAACTCTGTGCTGAGTTTAAAATGTGCAGTTTTGAAGAAAACTGTGGCGACTTGGTGCTCTAACCCGTGCCACAAAGAAGTCCTGAGCTTTGACTTCCCACCTCGAAAATACCTAAATATTTATTTTAATCCTTGAGAAAGGGAATTAAATATTTTTTCAAGGTGATCCTGTCAGAATTATAGAATTAGTCTGGATTGGAAATGAATTTGATGAACAACTGCCTTTATTTCTGTTGAATCTGTCTCTAGTCCTAATTGCAAATTATTTCCAAAAGAAGCTTCAGAGTTGTAGAGGAAGTGGTCAAATCGTGTGTGTGTGTATGTTAAGTCAACAAGGTTTTTGTTTTGCTATCGACTGTTTCGGCCAGGTGTACTCACCTGTTCAGGGTGATGTTGTTGTGAAGTTGCATCCAATTTCCCTGAACAAATTCTCTGTCAACTATTAACTCACCTCAGTCGTCCCTGTCCTTTTCACAACTGTAGATATTATCTCATCAACAGAGTACAGCTACGCATTGAATCCAAAACATGACAAGGACCTCTTCAACTCTGACCCACATATATAATATCACACTCTTTAAGCAACATGTAGCTTCAGGAAAGTGCTAAAACGAGCAGATGTAACATACAGCGGGGAAAATAAGTATTGAACACGTCAACATTTTTCTCAGAAAATATATTTCTAATAGAGCTATTGACATGAAATTTTCACCAGATGTCGGCATCAACCCAAGTAATGCACACATACAAAGAAATCCGAACATTAATGTCCATAAATTAAGTTATGTGTAATAAAGTGAAATGACACAGGGAATAAGTATTGAACACATGAAGAAAAGGAAGGGCAAAAAGGTATGGAAAGCCAAGAAAGCAGCTGGAGTTTGTCAGTATTTAGAATGTAATCCTGTCTCCTATCAGTGCAAAGTAATATCTGCTGGTTTAGTCCTGATTGATGCCTTTTAAAAAGGTTTCTCACCACCAAGGTGTCAGACAATAAGTATTGCATGATGGGCAATGGCAAAGAGCTGTCTAAGAGCTGTCTAAAGACCTACGCAACCAAAGATTTCAGACAGAAGAGTCAAAACAATAATCAGAAGGGTTCCCTAACAGTCCAGGACACTGGTGGAGAGCTTCAGAAAGACCTGGAATCAGCAGGTACAGTTGTTTCATAGAAAACAATAAGTAATGCACTCAACTGCCATGGCCTCCATGCACACACACCATGCAAGACATGGAGGCCATGGCAGTTGAGTGCATTACTTATTGTTTTCTATGAAACAACTGTACCTGCTGATTCCAGGTCTTTCTGAAGCTCTCCACCAGTGTCCTGGACTGTTAGGGAACCCTTCTGATTATTGTTTTGACTCTTCTGTCTGAAATCTTTGGTTGCGTAGGTCTTTAGACAGCTCTTAGACAGCTCTTTGCCATTGCCCATCATGCAATACTTATTGTCTGACACCTTGGTGGTGAGAAACCTTTTTAAAAGGCATCAATCAGGACTAAACCAGCAGATATTACTTTGCACTGATAGGAGACAGGATTGCATTCTAAATACTGACAAACTCCAGCTGCTTTCTTGGCTTTCCATACCTTTTTGCCCCTCCTTTTCTTCATGTGTTCAATACTTATTCCCTGTGTCATTTCACTTTATTACACATAACTTAATTTATGGACATTAATGTTCGGATTTCTTTGTATGTGTGCATTACTTGGGTTGATGCCGACATCTGGTGAAAATTTCATGTCAATAGCTCTATTAGAAATATATTTTCTGAGAAAAATGTTGACGTGTTCAATACTTATTTTCCCCGCTGTATGTGCTTGATGCAGTCATGTAGGAAATTCACTTTAGTGAATGGAGAGAAATGTTTGGGTGGATTGAAAGAAAGTTTACCAAGAAACAAAATGAAATGCTCACATGGACATTGTTATGTTGTGTTATTATTCAGTGTGCAGGGCAGAGAGGAGAAAAAGACGAGCTAGAGTGGAAGGTGACGGGAAGAAACTTGCCTGCTGAAATCAGCCAATTGATGAATAATGTAGTATTGTGATGAAGCCCATCAAACGATTAATTCAAAGTCAATGTCCTGCAGCTGCAAACGGGTCCATCACAGTGAATAACTACTGATTCGGTGCGTGTGTGTGCATGTGTGTGTTGGTGAGAGAGAGATACCACGGCTCTGACACATCCAGGAAGCTTCTCCCCAGCGCTGTCATGCCCACACTGTCAAGTCAAGTCACGTCGATGAGGCGTCGGTCTGTCCTCCACCGCAGCTCTGTGTCTGTGTGTGTGTATCAGTCTTTGCTCTCTGCTGCAGTCACAGCCCCTCCACACGCTAATCACTGTGATTTTCAGAGCACACACACACACACACACACACACACACACACACACACACACACACACACACACACACACAGTGCTGTGTCGATACAAGCTGTCTCCATATCCCATCCCTTCATCCCATCCTCTATCCTCTCACACACACACACACACACACACACATGCACTGATATCCCATGTGTCCTCCTCATCCTCCGCCTGTATGGCACCGTCCCTTTACGCTCCTCCTGTGGCTTGTAAGGACAAGTGCGCCTGCCTTTCATCTCTAATTAGGGGATGTCAGGAGAACTGATGCTCAGACACTGATCTGAAGATGTGTGGTGTTTTTCTACTGTACCCAAGATGTCGAAGGCACTGGAGATGTGATTCTCCTTGATCTGGAAAGAGCAGTATAATAACATCAAAATCCAGGAGAAAGCAGGCATAGTGATGAACAATAACAACAACACGTAGAATGACATCGACAAGTCTGGGTGCAGCTAGCCGGCTACCGTTTCACCGCGATTTATGCAAAACAACAAACACTGATGGTTGGAGATATTTGCATTTGATGTGAATCATCAGGGAAAATGTATAGACATTAGGGATGTGAACGTGTACGAAAATATGTACACGTGTACACTGTGCATTTTTTTTCGTGTACACGTGTACACGCTTCAGGACCGCTATAGGTTGCTATAGCCTTATTTTTGTTTAGTCTGATATGTGCAGCCGGTGACACTGCAGCCACCGTGCCGGTGTTACACCGGAGCGGAGGAGACCGGACGGCGGATTCGTCCCGCCCCCCCGACACGCACCGCACCGTAACTGGAGAGATCTGCCCGGTGAGCGTTCAGAGTCGACCCCCCGTACCCCCCCCCCCCCCCCCCCCCCTCGGTCTCGCTGACCTCCACCCTTCCTGATCCGCTGCAAGTTGCCAGAGCCCCGCGAAGCCCAGTCTCTCCCTCCTCTCCTACACTTCAGCACCTGTCCTGGGCTACAGCTTGGCTCGCTCCACCGTCCTTTATTTTTGAAGTATAACTAATAATAATGCACCGTACTGCCTAACCATACACACGTATGAGTGATCAGAACAGTAAATTGTTTACGCTACTTTTAAAAGGAGTAAGTCATTTAAAACGAGGAGCGAGCCGAGCCGACACTGTGCAGCCCAGGACAGGTGCTGAAGTGCGGATGAGAGGAGTGTACAGACCGGGCAGGAGCAACCAGCCCAGAGGCGTCTCGTCAGTCCTCGGCCGTCTTCAATGTCTCGAGACACCCCTTTCAATCCGTTTAAGGTTATTTGTTTGTGTTTAGGGAGGCTATATTTGTATAGAATATTTTTTGGCAACCAGAAAAGCAATGTCTGACCCGGCGTTTATTTCGGATGGGCGTTTACTCGGTGGCGGCGCCATCACACTCGCTCGCAAAAAAAAAAAAAGAAAGGAAAAAAAAAACTCACTCACGCACATTTTGTCTGGAGGAGGGAAGCGCGTCACAGCATAATTTTTATTAAATCATAGTTTTCTCTAAATTAAGACAGTGTGAGGGACTATTTTTAACCCAGCCCCCCAAAATGTACGCTATGTAAAAAAATAAAAAATAAAAAAATAATAATTGCGTGTATCGTTTAGGGATTTTTTACTAAACGTTTACAGTTTCATTCCGTGTAAACGTTTACACGTGTACACAGTCACACCCCTAATAGACATCCTCAAAGCCAGTAAGCAAACAGTGTCACAGAACATTTGAATTGACCGGAAGAAATACCTCAAACTCATCTAACCAGTTCAGAGACAACAACGTAGGCTAGATCTGTTCACATTGGTTTATCGGTCTGTCTGTCACCTCGTTATAGTCAGTTTGATTATTAGTATTTGATTTCTTGCACACATGCTCGTGTTGGTTCACTGTGCAGCGAAGTTTGCATGTTAGTCGTGATTTTTTTTTTTCTTTTGAGGCCCTTGTTACTGTTATCTTATTTCAAATTAGTGATTTAGTTAATCTGGTTGCACCATTAAAACCAAAAAATATACGTAAGGACTAAAGTGAGGTCTGCTTGTTGTGAACATCTGTGCCGCATCTGTGTAAACAGGAAGTCACAAGCTGTAGTATATCTAACGCGTCGTCATTTTAGGTAGGTTGTGTTATTTAAGTGAAAGGTTATTAAGTGAGATGTGTCATCAGTTAAACAAGTCGTCTGAGTCTCTTTATTAGTAAAGTTTGTTCAGTTCGCTACGCAGCAGTTTAACCAGCCACTGGGTGTTTTAATCCAGGGGTGAGTAAATGACCACCTGGTCAACACTTAGGTTCTTAATGGGCAAAGTTTGAACAAGTTATGGTGAAAGACAGTGATGATTGGCCCATTAGGATCCTCCCAGCAAACACCAAATCTGAAGGTGCTCTGGTTAGAAAAGCCACGACTCAGAGTCACATCACGGCTGCTACCACCATCAGAAGACGAGGAGGAGCAAGTGACTGACAGACAAGTCTTACCTGTCTGTAATCATCTTATTTATTTACACAGCTGTACTGTAAGCGTGGAGCACTCAGGTCGATGGTAGCTACTGATAATATTTCAGTCCTAAATGAACAAACGTGGATTTGCATAAACACCCTCAAAGTCCATTAAAGCCTGTTACATATTTGAAAGCAGCTGTAGATGCTGAGCTGGTCCCTGCAGCAGCCAATAGACACACCACCAGACTGGATCAGATACACCGGCAGGATTTTTTATGTGGATTCAGTCTTTGAGGTCATCACAGTTACAGTTACAGTTAGCAGTGCTGTCCATGTTAAAGGGATAGTTCAATATTTTGCAATTGCAAATTGGCAAGTTTCAGGAGTAGGTTCGTTACCTTTAATTGCCAGTGCAAACTATTTTTAGAATGGTGGAGCAGAGTCGCGAGCTGCTCAGAGCTACGCTACGGAGGCTAATGGGATTTCTTGGTTTCCCTCATCAAACTCATCAAATACACAATCCAACAACTCCAAAACGCTCTCGTGGACAAGTTGTGACCTGCACATTCACCATGCTATGAGATAACGCAACGTTACGAGACAGAGTTGTTTTAGAGGCAAATGCAGAGACGGGAATGCGCATCAGCGTTTTGCATGAATTTACCTCGAAAAACACCTCCGTCTTGTAACGTTCTGTTATTATCTCATAGCGTGGTGAATGTGCAGGTCACAACTTGTCCACCAGAGCATTTTGGAGTTTTCGGATTGTTTATTTGATGATCCCATCCCATTAGCCTCCGTAGCGTAGCTCTGAGCAGCTCGCAGCTCTGCTCCCCCGTTCTGAAAATAGTAGGGCTGACCCAAAAAAATCGAAGCTTCGTTTGTTGCCATGGTAATCGATCATGAAGTCTGTGATCGTTTTTTTTTTTTTTTGACACCTGTTCTCATGGGCAATTGTTACATTAAAATGAGTAGGCTACTTGGCATCCTGGAAACCTGCCTGATTTTGGAGATATGCAGTGTTTGTTTGCCATTACTTTCATTATTTCCGTGATCGCGCAACCCCCCCCCACGGTCAGATGTTACGGTCGCGCCGCCCCTCCCCCCGTCAGACGTAAGGGTCGCGCACCCCCGACCATCGAAGCTTCGATTTTGATCGATTTTATGTCCACGAAGCTATTTTCTAGGGCTGTCCTGATTATCATATTTTGATAATCGGGACAGCCCTAGAAAATAGCTTGCACCGACAATTAAAGGTAACAAACCTGCTCCTAAAACTATAGGGATTATGGCAATGGGCCAATTTGCCAGAAATGTTGAACTATCCCTTTAATAGAAGTGCTTACATACATCTGTACCAGATGCTGCTGGAGGCTACGTTTGTCCATTGGCGTTTCAGCAAACAGGATCTTCTCTATGAAGCTCAACATCTTCCTGCTCTCTTCCCTCTGTGTGTGTCTATTTTTCTTTCCAAACTAACACTGCGGCTCAAAATTTTAATGAAAGTGCCACCGGGCAAATGGTGGTTGTTGGTTGAGGAAAGACTTTGGTGGCTGCATGTGTTGGAGGAGGAAGTAGGAAATAGAAGTGTGCAGGAAATCATGTTGTTAATCTTCTACTGATCTGAGTTCAGGTTGGTGTGAAGCAGGTGAAGTGAATTCTGGGACTTACCAGTCTGAATCAGAGAGTCAGGTTGTGTCTATATCGTAACTCACTGTCGGTTGTCCTGCTTCTTTCTCTACAACCCACTGAACCATGTGTTAATGATAAGTATTCAGTACATGCAAGCGAAGCGATTTAACCTTTATACAGTTCCCAACCATTCCCCCTCTCTCTCCACTATCTCCGTCTCTTTGCTTGAATCTCCTAAAGGCTTGAATGTTTTTGATTGGATTTCTCCAGCAGTGGTTCTTTTGTGAAACCAGCTCTAAAAGGGGACTCTGCTTCGAGCAATCATCACGAGGAGAAGCAGGGGGAGGTTGTGTGTGTGTCTTTGTGTGTGTGCAATGTGCATGTGTATATGTTGGAGGGGTAGTAGTCATGACATAACAGTCATAACAGCCAGGCAGCCTTGGCAGAAGTAGCCTGGAGGTGGTAGAGAAGCAGGCTGTCGAGTCGACACACGTGTGGTAAAAGTCACCAGCAAATGCTGCCGACTGCTAGAAACCAGTAGCGTCTTTGTCCAGCTACATAAAACTGCTGTGGCAGGACAATCTCAAGGGAAACGCAGATGGCAGCATTGGATTTGGCAGCAGGAAGCAACACAGCCTGATGAAAAATGAGGAGAAACAGGACAGCTAGTAAACCTGTAGATAGTATAGCTAGTTTTTTCTCTTCAAGGAAAACAGAGCACCACATGATTTTAATATCAACAGAATTTCTATCCTTTGGGGGACTTTTATTTTGAAGGAAAAAGCCATTCGCAATGAGTGTTTCTTCTGTACATCTGGCCTGGGCAGCCAGTACTGCATACTTAGGATGGAAATAGCCAACCAGGATGTTTTTTTTTTCTCCAGCTAGCGAGCTTTCATGTCTAAAAATAGTCAGTATATTACAAAAGGGGCTCATTGCTTGTGGAAGAAACATAAAAGTAGCCAAGGACATGTCTAGATGAATGAGTACTGTAACCTTTAATGCAATAACAATGCACTCAAAAATACCCTCGATCAGGGCAGAAGACAAGTCTCCATATTAAACATAATAATTGACCTCATGTCAGTTTTGGGATGTGCTGATGCTTTACCATAGTGTTTTATTTGTCTTTCTCTTTACTTCCTCCTCTGTAACAGGACGAGACGGGGGCCTATGTGATCGACAGAGACCCCACCTACTTCGGTCCCATCCTCAACTACTTGCGGCATGGCAAACTGGTCTACAACAAGGAGCTGGCCGAAGAAGGTCTCATACTTTAACTCTACTCAGACAGTCATGGGTGCAGGAGTTTGTTTACTTTGTGGTCTGGTAGAAAATACTGTGTGCCTCCCTGTGATGTTGTTGCTCCTTGAATCTCTCTGGGCACTTAAAGTTTCTAGTTTGGCTGGTAGATGTAAAAAAGTAACTGTATATACAGATAAATATTGCTGTATACTACTATACTTTGATATGTTGAACACTTCAGCTCGCACCGATGAATGGTGCTGCAGTGTTCAGCGTTCAGCAGCTGAGTGGTGTTCTTCTGTTGCGACAAGGTGTCCTGGAGGAGGCCGAGTTTTACAACATCACACCGCTCATCAAACTGATCAAGGAGAGGATCGTGGAGAGAGACTCCAAAGCCACACAGGTATGAACAGAACCAGGTCCAAGTGTTTTTATCCTCGAGTATGTTATGTTTTCAGGCTCTGTGTCCATCTATTAGTTTGAAGCACACGTTCAGTAAACCTGAAGTTTGGTGGTCAGAGTTCAAATGTTAAAGGGATAGTTCAACATTTTGTCAAATTGGTCCATTGCCATAATCCCCGTAGTTTTAGCAGTAGGTTTGTTACCTTTAATTGTTGGTGCAAGCTGTTTTTAGAACGGCAGAGCAGAGCCATGAGCTGCTCGGAGCTACGCTACGGAGGCTAATGGGATTTCTTGGTTTCCCTCATCAAACTCATCAAATACACAATTCAACAACTCCAAAACGCTCTTGTGGACAAGTTGTGACCTGCACATTCACCACGCTAAGAGATAATAATGGAACAAGTTGTTTTCGAGGTATTTGAGGAGTTTGATGAGGGAAACCAAGAAATCCCATTAACCTCCGTAGCTTGCACCGACAATTAAAGGTAATGAACCTATTCCTAAAACTATAGGGATTATGGCAATGAGCCAATTTGCCAAAATGTTAAACTATCCCTTTATGGTTAATGTGACTTCACAGAACACATTTTTGGCCTTAATCCAATAATTCTTAAAAGGATGAAGTGATAAGGACACTATAATGTTCTTCAAATTATTTAACTTGAAGAATAGATGGGGATTATGAGCATATGTCCTTCAACCTGACCGGTCGGCAAAATCACACAACTAGTTCTGATGAAGGAGCTGCTGCTTCACTCTGAGCTGTCGGGTGTACAAACAAATCCAGTACATCATGTAAAGATAATATTTTTAAACCATGTTACATTGCATCTGGCAGTTCTAATATGCACCGTGCTAAAGCTTGTCAAAACAGACACACGAACATACTGCACACACACACGCACAGCATTATGTTTCTGCTTTGCCTTTCAGTCATTTTCTCTTTGTCAGTGATTTCACCCTCCTGTGCTTCTCTACAGAGAGAGCCCTGCTGTGTATCAGGCTCCTCTCTGCTTTCTTTTCTTGTCTCAGGATGGTTGCACACACTCTTACATAATCCCACTGCCCTCTCCTACATACGCCCACTCTCCCTGCGTCCTACTGTACATAACTGGACCGGCTGTCATTTGCCTGCAGTTAAATATTGTGCAAAAGAATAAGAGAAGTGGAGCTTTTGTAGCAAATCTACAGGCACATACTTGTTTCTTCTCTGCTTGCTGTCGTGTTGCAAAGGGTTAGTGGAGACAGATAAATATATCTGCCAGAAGTGACCTATGATCAGCTTTGTGAGGGTTCATTGACCGGATGGCATCTGGTCATTGAGCGCCTGCTTTGTTATTTTTGGTCCTTGCAGTTTTATTAAACCCTCTTAGCCAATTATAGTCAAGTACTATCAAATTAAATTGCAACATGCAGTAGTAGGAGAAGCTGACTGGTATGTTTGTACACTCCAATACTAACATCAGAGTAGCTGATGAATCAAAGTTGAGTCATTTGTTTTTCTTTTATTTCTCTCTCTGAAGTTAGCCTCCTTCTCATCCCTCCATCTCTTGCTCTCTCTCTCCCCCCAGCAGGTGCCCCCCAAGCACGTCTACCGGGTGTTGCAGTGTCAGGAGGAGGAGCTCACCCAGATGGTCTCCACGATGTCGGACGGCTGGAAGTTTGAGCAGGTCAGCGTGCGCGCCTGCAGAAAGCCCCGCACCGGACTGCTCTGGACTGTGGGTTGGACTCACGCTGCTGCTGACCCTTTAATCTTGACCCTTGGCCTGACCCCTTTGGCCCTGACCTGAGCCCTGCTACTGTATCTGCACTCCCCAAATGAGTTCAAGACTTCCTGGCTAAAGTAGATTCTGCCTCCGAAAATCACAATTTATTAACCACTATCATTAGCTCATGAATCTAGTGAGACCACGAGAGCTTTAATTACAGATGGTTCCTCTTGTGAAAACAAAAAGATGTTTGGCAGCACAGTCAGATAAGATCCGTCCCCTGCAAAGTTAAAATCATTACAACAGTGGTTGTGTGGGTGCAGCCTGGAAAACGAATAATGTCGCTTTATTCTAGTTTAAACAAATGACTATGCACATTCTGATGGTTTTTTATATGAATGCAGCAGTTGAGCATTTTGATTCGATGTGATTTTTGGCCCAAACAAAACAAGGGGATTTTAGAGAGATTATAGAGCTGCAAAAATAAGACAGTTAGGAAAAAAAAGCATTTGAAAATCGAAAAGATCTGTTAATCACATTTTAGTGATTAATTGGCTAAGTGAGAAAATTGTTAATAGCAATACAAGAACATAACTGGCACATTGATAATGACGGTTGTTAGTCGCGGCCCCGCACGTGTCGCAAAAAATCAAAAGTTTGTAGCTTCAGATGAGTATTTACTTTCACATTGTCTATGTTCTGTCAGGAACAAGCAGCACACCAACTCCAGTGTGAACACATTAAAAGAGTATTGACCTGGAATGGCAGAAATAGGCAGCAGTCCTTCAGCCTCCTGAGTTGTGAGACTTTAATTTATTAATGGTTTCTCCATTAGTGAGTCTTAATAGTTGAGCCTGTCCACACTGTAGCCTAGAAGTCCCATTTAGACCCCCCAGCCCCTTCCACCTCCACCTCCACTGCTTTGGCACTGCATGCTGCACAGCTCTCTTATGATTTCCTGCAGACGCTGACCCACAGTTGTTTTGCTGTTCCCACCAGTTAAAGATGCTTCTTGTTGAGTCCGGGCTGTCCGCTCTGCTGCTCCCCACCACCACCACCACCATGCATGAGCACAGAACTCTTTCCCGGCTTTATTATGGGACGTCAGCTCCTCCCACTGTCTCTGTTTTTCTCTGCTGTACTCCCTGATCCTCCCTGACACTCACTCGCTCTGTCTCTGTCCCTCTCTCCTCTGTTTATCTTTCTGCATCCATGTCCGTCTCGCTTTTCTAGATGGTGAACATCGGCTCGTCGTACAGCTACGGCACAGAAGACCAGGCGGAGTTTCTGTGTGTCGTATCCAAGGAGCTTCACACGCCAGGATCCGGACTGGGTACAGAGCAGAGCCACAAAACTAAGGTACAACTCCTGTTTTCTCTCAAACACACACACACACAAATATGCTCAAAGACTTGCTACAGGATCAAGGTGTTGGGCTGTGTGTCCCTGTGTGGTCCTTTCCTCTTTTTGTATGTGTTATTTCTGTTTTGTTGTGGTGTGTGTGCATGTGTGTGAGGGAGGAGGGGGGTATCTCCCCTCATTGAAGCGGATGTGAGTGTGCTTTGATCCTGCTCTCTCCACTGAAAGCTCCAAATGTCACTCGCCTCGAAATGTCATTCACAAACACATTCACTCCATCATTCACACAGCTCTCCCTCCTCTTTCCTGCTATTATCGATCTCTCACTTTGTCCTCCTGTCTATCACTCTCACTATCAGTCTATCCTCTGTCTCTTTCCTCTGGATATATAGATATATATCTGTCTCTGTACTTACTTCTGAGCCTCTCACTGTCCACTCACTGACACTCATCAGTATGTTCATTTTTTGTCGTTTTCTGTCTTTTTGTTTTTGTTTGTTTCTTTTCTTTTGTGTTTTTCCCCCCCTCCGCCCTTCATGCTGAATCAAGCCGCCGGAGATGCAGGAGGAGGAAGCAGCGAAGGAGGAGGAGGAGGAGGAGGAGGGAGGGAGAGATACCACACCAAATGAGTGGCTTAGAGAATGAGGGAGTCATGTTTCTTTGTTCCAAAGAAAGGCGGGAATGGGTGAGGAACTGTGCGATAGATGTGTTAGTGGGTAGACCTCATAGATTTTAGTGTGTGTGTGTGTGTGTGTGCGTTTGAGAGAGAGTGATCCGGGGTGTTTCATGTCACTGCACTGAGTTTGACCTCTAAGCCGTCTCCATGTCTCTGCAGCTCAAATGAGACTTTGTGTGTAACTCGTGGCTTTGAGACACATGGGAAATGTTGTTTCTTTTCCAGCAAAAACTCATAATTCATCTGTGTTAAAGGAGACATATTATGCCCCCTTTCCACAAATTAGAATAGTTCCCAAGTGACTTAAAGACATATCTGTGACATGCTTTGGTCAAAATACCCCGAGGATCAAACATCACAGCTCTTTTCATCCGCTCTAAACAGCTCTGTTCAGAACGGCTGGTTTCAGTGCCTGTCCCTTTAAATGCAAATGAAGCACTGCTGGCACCGCCCCTTCTACCGGTCCCAGGTAGGGGTGGGGTTATGCAAATTTGAAGCTTAGTTACATCACTGGAAGACAACTGAGGGAACAGCTTGTAAAACCACGTGGATTTCAACCTAGGGAGCATGCACATTACAGATTGTTTTGTCAACTCTCACATTTTGGGGGCCGGAAGGCAAGACAAACACCCAAATATATGTTAAAGAACCTTCAAAAAAATTATATTTCCATAATATGTCTCCTTTAAAATGATGCTGTAATGGGGTTTGACCCTCCAGTAGACAGTAAGAGTAGAAATGCTCTGACAAAATACCTGAGCTAGCCAACACTAACTACTGTAGATGTGCTATCTTAGGAAGGGGCGGGGCTTCAGGTGCTGGTATTTGCGACATCAAAGTAACATCAGCATCATTTTAGGTTGATGATGACCATGAGCTGCAGTCCTCAGCAGCTTTACTGTGCTTTTATTTTGAAGGTCTAGATGTGTATTATCTTGTTTGCTCAGTACAGGATTGAAAATATCTTTACAGCATTTTAAATATGAACATGAAGAAAGTTAAAAATAAAACAACGACGTAGAGTGTAGGAAATGTGGACAATTCCAAGATAATTTCATGAAAGATGACAGTGACGTTATTTCCCAGTCCCTCCGATGATGTCGGTCCTGTTGGCTGCATAGAGAAAAAAGACTCACTGTTTTTCCAGTCGACCCTGCAGTCCTGACACCGTGAGACCGTGTATTGATGATCTCTGCTAATGACCCAGACTGAGCTGAAACGACCACCACCATCTTTTCCCCCCGCTAGCAGACGTGTCCTCTGTTGATCAGAGATGGCACTGAAATGAAAGCTGTGTGTCCGTGTACATGCTCAGTCTGGTCCATCAGTGACCCGACACATCCTCACAGATATTGATTGTGCGCTGTGTTTCTATGGGATCTCATTACCAGCGCTGTGACATGAAATATCCCTGACCTTTCAGTGCAGCAGTAGTGTTAGATGTCCTTCTCGGTGTGTGTACATGCTGTAAATACAGTCTAAGTGTAGAGTCACACACAGATACACCTACGACGACATAACGCGCACCCACAGAGACATTTAAACATACATTCAAGTAAATCTCAGGGGCAAACACACATAAAGTAATAAGTGGTTAAAACATGGCTGTGTATGTTTTTGTTGATGTTCCCAGACATTATGCATGTTGGTGAAGTCATTCTGCACCCATTCTGTCACCATTGTCATCACCATTGTCACCATCATCACAGCCAAACTTAGACTGTATACAGTGTTTGTTTTGTTTTCTTTCTTTATTTTCTTTTAGATTGTTATAAATCTGCAATTCCTAATGTTTTTTTGTTTTTTGTTTTTCATTTCACAGCTTTTCCAGATTCATGGGTCCCGGATGTAAAAGCTACAAGAATTTTAAGTTATTTTTTTCTAGGCTTACTACGACATTCTACGACATTTGTGTGTTGTGTCAATGGACGGTCATCGAAACAGATTTGTAGCGCTGTTATCAGTTCATTGACAGAATGATTACCAGGTAACCAAAAAGGAAAAACAAAACAAAAAAAAACTAAATTACAGTCAATTGCAGCAAATTCAGTTTTCAGTGAAACTGATTTTATCAGTAGAAATAATCATGTGTGCAGACGTTGTGTTGCAATAGTGGAGCTTAGTAAATTATAACCAAAGATCCAGATTGAAACTGTCTGAACCAAGGTGCTTAACCAAAATATGACGGAGGACATACAGACCTGCCTGAAGAAAAATTGACAAGTTGCTGCGTAGCAATGACCTGTGGATGGTGCAGAGGGATCATCTGTGTTGTGCCATTGTGGATCAATATATTTCCTAATGTTAACGCAGCCGATGTGGAGCATCCATCACTAAATTAGAATTACACTCACGCTCCTCCCGCTCTGCCCAAACCTTTACTGACCTGCACCAGTTTTCCTGTAGCCCCCCTCCTCATTTGTTTTGCACGAGGCAGAAGTTTGAGTCACCTTGGCGGGGAAACAAAACGACAACGCTGATCCTACCGGCTGCTGGCTGCACACATTTTAGAGAAGTCCAACTTAGCTTTATTGTTAAGCTTGTGGGAAATAAGAGGGATAAATGTAGTTACATGTTCCTTTTTGTGTGATTTTAACCTTATTGTACACACACTCCACAGCCTGCGTAAGGCTGGTGTCAGTAAACACTGCTCATAAAAGCTTGTTAAACCACCTGTTCCAGCTGTAGCGAGGGATGGCTGACTGTATTTGCTGCCAGCTTTGCCATTTATTGGTTTGGTCGGCTTTAGATCGACAGATGGAAATAGTCCAACAGGAGACAGACATGGACATCTGTTGGTGAGGGACAGGAGTGCAATCATTCAGTGCTGACCCTACAACAACAGTCTTCGTCCGGTTACAGCACCACTGTCAAAAACAGCAAGTCACTCGAACCGAGCTCAGAGCAGGAACAGCCAGTGCACACACTGCGATGACAAAAGGCACACACACACTGCACAAACACTCGGACACACGCACCTGCATCACCTCGTGCCGGTGCATGCTCAGCAGCAGTGGCAGCGTCGTCTCAGTCTGTCGCCCTGGCGGCCGTCCAGAGCCAGCTTTGGCTCCAGCTGACAGAGAGATGGTGGCGTGAGTCAGGAAAAGGCTTGAACAGAGAGAGTGAGAGGAGGAGGAGGGAGGGGGGGGGGGGGGGGGGGGATCAAGCTGAGGAGGAGAGGGTGAGACAGGAGAGCGAGGTGAGTCACCATTTTGTAGTAGTGTAGTGATAGTCGTTTTTTGTGAAGCACAGCACAACTCGTACTGTCAACCCTGGTAGTGGACAGAACTGCTGCAGTGCAGGTACCCGATGGAGAAGGGTTTTAAGAAGCTGTCACTTCGACAACACGTGACTTTTAACAGCCTCTGCTGGCACAGTGTGGGAACTGCACCCACTGATCACATTTGATTTTCCCAGCACAAGTCAGTGGCACAACCTCTAAAGCTGTGTGAATTGAAATAAGCTGCACGACTGAGGTGTTTACTGAGGATTTACTTTAAGATGTTAGCATCCCACAAGGCGTCAGTGACTATAGAGATGAAATCATTTCTGAAAAAGTAACAGGGTTTTCATAATTTATCAGCAGGTAATAACATGTAAATACACATCTGGTCTATGGTATGTCTACAGTAGCCGAGGTCATGTCATAGCAAATCAGAAAACATTTGATCAAACAAAATCTAGAAAACAGAGATGGTAAGAGTGGAAATGGGGCAGCACTGTGTTTTGAAGCATTTCTTGGAGGTATAAATAACTTTGATAACTGAGCTAATCCACAGTGGGAGGAGCCAAACAAGAATAACAGTAAAACTATGTGGGGAAGAGACAAAAAAGGAGAAGAAAGGCTAATATTACATACAAAGTAAGATAGTGCAGTTTACAGTTCAAACTCAAGTTAGCCATGACAGCTGAAGCAGCTGTCCAGTGGTAGTGAATAGCTTCATTTATGTTCATAGATTAGATCATGTTCTTAACTGCTTGGCACTGATCAGTTATCAAATGCTGCTTACACAAGGATAGAGTTCTTTGGCTCCGCCCACTGAGGTTTCCCACCCTCACCACAGATTATTTCTACCTCTGAGACTTGTGCAGCCATATTGAGTGTTGGACGTCACCTTCTTACGTCCGATCCAGTATCATTGACTGACCGGCAACATGCTGGAAACACGTAACTGCTGTTTTATGCAGGCAAGAAGCAGTTGGAGTCACAATGTGAGACAATCGAGAATTAAGACCGTGGTTGGTAACTTTTTTTGGAAACATTTTGATAATTAAATCAGAAAAAAAGGCTGAAAACAGGATATTGTGTGTTTGTGTGTGTGCGTGCATAAGATACAGTCTCTCGTCTATTTATAGCATCACATAGAAACAGATATCGTGGATCTATAGGATCCTTGCAATACATTATTAGCTGGGTTAGGATTAGGAGAACACAATAAATGTTGTAGTAGTGCAGATACAGTTATTCATCATGCTTATGATAATCATAACAGTGATATAAGCAGGAGGGAGAAGACTCGAAGAAACACAATTATGTTCATTGTGCTTTTTTCTTTTTTTTTCAACTTGGATCATTCGGTGCCTTGAGTTCAAGCAGCAAAATCGGCGTGTTTAAAGACCGACATGTCACAATGATCTTTGGTGTTACTACATGCGTTTCTTTTAAAGACCTAATTTGTATTTTAGTTGAAAAAATGGGTAGTTTACAGCCTCACTTAGAGTCCAGTCCAGGTTACAGATTAGTGTAAATGTCTTCACGTACATATTTTGTTTTCCAGATGCTCGAAGAGAGATTAAAAAGAAAGTACACACACTGAACATGATGTAAAACTGTTTAAAGCAGCTCTTGTAGAAGGTTTTAGCTGTTTTTGTACAAAATGTCATGCCTTTTATTTTATTTCATTTTTTTGTACGTTTTTTGTTTAATTTATTCTCGAGGGTTTTTTGTTACATACGGAAAAAAGAATTTGGGATTTGACTTTTTTATTGGGGGGGAGGGGTTGATGTCATCTTTGGGTGACCTTTGTTTTTTTTCTACTTGAAGTCTGGCTTTTATGTTTCACTGACCTGATGACCTTCAACAGTATATTCATCAGGTTTACTGAATAGTTTTCAGTCTTAGTTCACGAAAAATGCTGTTGAGCTGACGTTAGCCAGAGAATAGAGTTTAGAGTTTTCCTATCAAATACAACTGTGTTACCATTAGGTTAGTTTTATAAACCTCAATTTGCATATCCAGTCATCTTGTTTGGTTTGCTGGAGTTACGCTGCATTGATTCATTTGTATACTATTTGATGAATGGTTTCTGCTGTACTATAGAGTGTTTTCACATGTTATTTGATGTGCAAAAGTCTACATAGTAATCTCTTTCATTATTCTGTGCAAAAAAAAGAACATCTGTCAGCAGAAAAAAACATCTTTATCAGATGCTGGAGTTTCATATTTCTGCTGTCCATATGCTGTCATGTCTGTATACAAACAAAACAATGTGACACATGAATTGTAAGGCCTCAGATAAACCTGTACGGGCTTCAAGAGACAATATGTTTAATTCACTGTATTTCATCAGACCTGAACAACGTACAACATCTTAAACAATGTCACCGAAGGCAATTTTTTTTCGTTTGTTTTTTTACTAAATGTAAATGAATGTCACTATTCTCAACAAAAAAATAAACTTTGCCCTTTGCTTTAAAATACAGTTTTGAAAAAACTTTTTTTGGAAACCGACGTTATCATCATCACCTGATCATGACCGGCTCACATGTTATTGAATAATAGTCTTCAGCTAGAAATGAATATATGAGTAAAAAGCAGTCATCTTCAGATGTCACTAAAATATATATGCATATGACGTTCCAAGTGCAGAAATAAAGGCTGTTATAATGGTCCCTTATCTTATATACAGACTGCATAGATTTCTGTTGTTGATTATAAAGCAGATTTAGGTTCCATATTAATACTGTTAAAGTTTAAAGCGCCACAGAGAAATGCACACAGCATGAATTCAGAAACTGATCCTTAAAAACTTGCTGCAAGGTCTTCTGTAATGTTTGTGATGTCACAACAAAGCCCCAATTAGTCCCTCCATCCAATCTGCCATAGATTAAACAGAAACCAGAGAGTTATGTAAATCCACAGTGAAGTCCTGTTGGTTCTTATAAATACATAATGTATCTTCTTATGATTTCAAAATTGGAAATGAACCACAGGAAAATTGTAAATTATTGTAGATCTGCACATTGGAACCAAAGATCATAATTGTTGCTTGGGTACTAAGTAAGTTGTGTAACTTTCGCTACAGTTTGGCTACAAACAAGGTTTTGTGTGGGTAATTTATGTAACTAATTTGTGCACTCATTTGTGTTTTCAACATGTCAAAGTCATACCGATCGAGAACTCTTTGGTTCACTGTTACATAGTTTTAGACTAAGCAGTTAATAAATGACTCATTAAACAGTGATCAACGGCTGTGAAGGTCAAGAAAGGTCAGTCCAGTACAAGAACAGGACCTGAGGCTACAGAATGAGTCCTAATGTATGACAAACAGATTGTATCTCTGCTTGACTCCCTGTTACCTTCACATCTCTGCAGGTTTAGTTAATGTTTCATCTAGAGAAGAAATCCTTATTCCTAATTGGAAATGATGGCTGCTGCATATTACAAATACATCCAGAATACAATTAAACACAAAACAAACAAGCACATTTCAAATCTTTGTCCATCTTATGAATACAAACCAACAATGTGAGGACCTAATTCTAAAAACCGCAAGACTTTCTGGTCTTACACAAGGTACCTGCTCTGTACATTATTTTACACACACACATTTTAGATCTTCAACGCCCGGGAAGAATGACTTGTGTACAGTCTCTCACTGTTCCTCAGTGGTGTAGTAACACCTGGCCCAGGTTTGTCCTACAGGAAGGTGCTGAGGGTGTTATCCACACTGGCCAGGTGCAGGTACTCTGGAGGTTCACTCTCACACTCTGACTCTTGATCCTTGTTGTCTTCCTTCCTCTCCTTCCTCTCCTTCCTCCGGAAAGACCCACGAGAGCGACGCTCCAGACACATGAGGATCATGTGGGCGAGGTCCTGCTGCAGCCGCTGGAAGTTCTCTCTGGACAATCAGGAAGCAGCACATCAGCAGATGAGCAGGTTTAAATAAGTTGGTCTTATCTGATCAAGCTTGAATCTACAGTACAGTAGCAAATATACAATATAACACACAGCTCTGAGTCTGCACACGTGAATTCAGGTCAAATCTGAAGAGATAAGACACCGGCTTAAATTTAAACATAAACTTTTGTGTCATCTACATAGAATATTTCTTTTGTAAAATGTAAACTTAAGTTTATTTAATACAAACCTAGGTAAAACTTTGTGTGAGCACAATCCTGTATAATGAATTGTAATAAGAAATGTTTTTAAAAACACTGAGAAAAAGTTAGATGACAATATCACTTGAATATACAGTATTTAATATAATGGTACCATCAGCTACTGGTTAGCTTAGCTTTGCACAAAGACAGGATTTAACCTGAATCCACTATCGACACATGTTTTATCTATTCATCAATTTTCACTTCATTGTCTGTTCACACTCTGATTGTTCTTACGTTGTGGGTGGAGTTGGGAGGTCGTAGTCTTCTCCAGTTTCACCTGTTAACCAGTATGTCGTCTCTGTGCCTTTACCCTTAGAAAATACAACACATTCACTGGCATTAGTGTGTGGCTGTGCAGTCAGCAGACACACACACTCTTTCTTCGTTTGTTTGACAGTGATTCTTTACCTTCAGATATGTTTCCCCTCTGACCTCATACTCAAACCTGCAGTTCGTCCTCTGCAGGATATTTATAGTGGGCTGACTGACGTGGATCCGCAGCGCTGGAGGAAATTACAAGATAAAACAACAAGCTTTTTTTCTTTCTTTCTTTTTTTAGCCTGGCTTAACCGTGGTAAACGTATTTGATTAAGTTGATTGATTGGTTGTTTAATTGCATCAGGGCAGTGTGCGTGCGGCGCAGCGCGAATGTCACACAGCTAGATCACAGCAGTTGGCTGCATGAATATCAGTGGCAGTCGGTTTGCTCATTAAATTTCTCTGCATGTATTTATTTGTCCACTCACGGTGTCCTGTCGACTCCATACGAGACGCTGTGTTGACTGTGTCTCCAAATAAACAATATCTGGGCATCTTTATACCCACAACACCTGCTGCACACGGACCTGGGGACACACACACACACACACACAGTGTCAAGTCAGTTTTCAGGCTGTTTACATTTAAAAAAAAAGAGTGTTACTGTAATATCAAATGGAGGTGAATAAAGCGGGCATGACAAATGACCTTTTAATGACCTTGCAATCCATTAAAGGGATAATTCAACATTCTGGCAAATTAGCCCATTGCCATAATCCCTATAGTTTTAGCAGTAGGTTCGTTACCTTTAATTGTCGATGCAAGCTATTTTTAGAACGGCAGAGCAGAGCCGCAAGCTGCTCAGAGCTACGCTACGGAGGCTTATGGGATTTTGTGGTTTCCCTCATCAAACTCATCAAAAGCACAATCCAACAACTCCAAAACACTCTCGTGGACAAGTTGTGACCTGCAGATACAGTAACGAGACAGAGTTGTTTTCGAGGTCAACGCATCAGCGGTTTTGCATGAATTTCCCTCTAAAACAACTCTGTTTCGCAACGTTCCGTTATTATCTCATAGTGTGGTGAATGGGCAGGTCACAACTTGTGCATGAGAGCATTTTGCAGTTGTTGGATTGTGTATTTGATGAGCAGCTCGCGGCTCTGCTCCGCCATTCTAAAAACAGCTTGCACCAACAAATAAAGGTAACGAACCTACTGCTATGACTATAGGGATTATGGCAATGGGTCAATTTGCCAAAATGTTGAACTATCCCTTTAAGCACAGTTTTGGATTTCTGGATGTTGTGTCGTCTACCTGAGTGTATGCCGATGCGTATCCACACCGGGATGCCGGGCAGGTGTCTGAGCTGGAAGTTTCCCATGAACGCCAAGATGTGCAGCGCCATGCAGCAGATATCCACCGCGTGCCTGTTTCCATTTCTCCTGGGCAGCCCGGAGGCCACCATGTAGGCGTCGCCTATCGTCTCCACCTGAGGACACACAGGCAGAATGCTGACGTCTGTCTATTTTTATTACTATTTCTATCTCCTGGATTTCCTCCTGGGTAATACCTTGTACACGTCATGGTGGTCGACGATGCTGTCGAAGCCCTTGTAGATGTCGTTGAGCATGTCCACCACCTCCATCGGTGTGCTGTACTGGCACAGAGTGGTGAAACCCACTATGTCGCTGAAATAAATGGTCACCTCATCGTACAGCTCTGGCTCCACCACACCGGTCTCCTTCAGGCTTTTCACCACAGGGCTGCACACAGACAAACGTGCACAAGAAAAAATCCATCAGGTTTTACAAATAGGATAGATAACAGTGTTTATTTGTACTTGGAACTACTTTTAGCTGTAGTGGTGCATGTCTAATTTTGGTCTCTGTGTCCTCAGGTCATGTAAACAGACCCGGGGAGCAGCATGAAGTTGAGGCAGTCGGCTCGGTCCCGCTCAGCTTTGTAGAGCGCCGTTCTCTCCTCCACCAGGTGCTCCAGGTTTCTGGAGTACATCTGCAGCCGTCGGATCATGTTGTCCATGTAGCTCTCGTTGTCCTGGTTATGGATTTTACTGGAGGAGTGGGAAAATGAGGGAAGAAAAAAGATTGGAAAGATATCAGAGTTTACTAAAAGTAACTATAAATATGTCATCAGTTCCTCAGAGCGTCCACGTGAGGCTACACTGAGGAGAGAGGAGCCACCTGATGATTTTCCCCAGACAGTTCTCCACCCGCTTGAAGTCAGGTCTTTTTTCTGGATCCTCATCCCAACAGCTTTTTATCAGCATGTAAACCTACAGGAGACACGAGGCTGTATTAAAAACATCAGACAATACACAAGCACAGCTGTATGTAGATCTGGTGTTCACACAAACAATAACAACTCACCTCTGCTTCTTTCAAAGTTTCAAAGTTGAGATCAGGTCTAAAGTAGGACATGATGACCTTGGACAGCTTTTCTGTTTGGAGAAAGACACACATGAATTCCCCATAAAATCACTGTCAGTATGTGTGTGTGGGAGTGTGTGTCTGTGTGTGTGTGTCTGAGTGTATCTGACTCCAAATTATTGGGCCAAATTCATTCATTACGTAAGATTGATGGGATGTTTTAAAAAAAATAATGTTTCCTTTATATTTAAAATCCTTCATACTTATAGTAAGGCCTTCTTTGGCCGTATTCATCTGGTCCTTAGACCCTCTATTTGCCTCTGTAGCTAATAACTGCAATAGAAACTCAACACGTTTCAATAACTTTACAGTTACAGTAACATGACCTCGTTTATGTTTCCTTGTCTTTACATGCACGTTCGCATGCACACGGTTAATTGTACTGTAAAAGCAGCATTGTGAAATATACACACAACCCATCCAATCAGCAAAAAGAAAAGAATTACCCCTCCCTCTGTATCTCAATCATCTAATTTGCATATAGCCTACTCATTTAGGAATAATAATACATTTATTCATTGTTGAGCTCAGCATGTCTAGGCTGTTGTGTTGTGTTGTGTTGTGTTGTGTTGTGTTGTGTTGTGTTGTGTTGTGTTGTGTTGTGTCGTGTCGTGTCGTGTCGTGTTGTGTTGTGTTGTGTTGTGCACCTGCTCGGTGGGAGCAGCTCTCTGTGTAGAAGGTGCACTTCCTCAGAACAATCTCCTGAGAGATGATGGCGAAGCTGTAGACGTCTCCTTTCTGAGAAGTGCCGTGTTTCCTCAGATGCTCCGGAGCCGTCCACAGGTCTGGGAGGAGGGAGAGAGAGAGAAGAGTGGTGGAACAGGATGAGGCGCTACAGACACACAGCACCTGTGTTTTGTTTGTTTTTTTACCTGTGCCAGGGCTGAGAAAGCTGTTGCAGCCAAAGTCTGTTATCTTTACCACCATGCGATTATCCACCACACAGTTGGTGGACTTGAGGCGACCGTGGACCTGGATGTCACTGGTGTGGAGGTAGGACATGCCCTGCACACAGGATTCACACACACACACACACACACACACACACACACACACACACACACACACACACACACACACACACACACACACACACACACACACACACACACACACACACACACACACACTAACTTGTTTAACATGATGAGGTGCAGTAAACCAAGGAGTCAAAAGGTCGTCTGTGATGTTTAGCAGCCTCTAGTGGCAGCCACTAGATACTGCAACAGCAGTAATTATCATGCAGTTGAGTTTTATCTGACATAAATAGATTAACAGAGGGTTGGTGGTGCAGTGACAGGAAACGGGTCATGTCAGCATCATAATATAATAGATCATAGCTGCACAGGGTGTTTTTTTTATCTAACTCACATGTTTAAATTTCATTATATTTTGGTCTGATGATGATGAGGTAAAGTTGGAATGGTTTTTCAGAAAAGAAGTCTTTACTATTGCTACTTTCATTAAAAAAAAAAGTGCCTGGACACTAAGAAACAGTTAATTATTTATGTGAATGTAGTTTTTGTTTTGTTTGTCTAATTTGTTGTCTAAATATGAAATGTGTCTTGTGAGCCCTAGTAGGCTGGGCACCTTAATTGGTGCATGACACTTAAATAAATATAAATTCATTCATTCATACAGAAAGCTGCTTTGACTTACAGGTGGGTCCCATCATGGTCACAGCTAATCTGGCCTTATCTGTGTCTGTGGTGTCGTAAGTAACTGGTTATAGACATTTGCAAACGAATGCAATGTAATATTACAGTTTTTACTAAATTAAAAGTCATCCCCGTGCTGTGATTTATCGCAGTTTATCTCGTCCTGCGATCTGTCTGATCCGTGTGACTGTGCGTCATTTCTAGGGCAAACTGTTCTTCAGTCCCTCGTAAAGCTCCATATAATAAGTGTGTGCCAAATCATGGCACCTCAGAGTTGCATAACCTGTCGATCATCAGCAGGCGAGCCGCTGTCTCACCTTGGCAATATCGTACATGACGGAGATCTTGAACTCCCAGTCCATGAAGGTCTCCTCTGGGTATGAGATCTTGTCATTCAGCACGTACTGGAAGAGGACAGAGGGCATTTGAGTGTGCTACTTGATCAATCAAAATAGTGATTCGACATGGGCAAACGGAGTGCGTGCATGCCATGCGTACCCTGAGCGACCCCCTCTCTCCGTACTCAAACACTCCGAACACGCCCTGATCAAACTTCACTGTGCCATAAAACTTTGTGAGGTTGTAATAGTCGATTTGGAGGAGCTGCAGGGAAAAGGCAAAACCAGAGATGGCACATTGGTTAAGTGAGGACAGACACTAAAAACCTGAAGACATCAAATCGATGTGTGTGTGTGTGTGTGTGTGTGTGTGTGTGTGTGTGTGTGTGTGTGTGTGTGTGTGTGTGTGTGTGTGTGTGTGTGTGTGTGTGTGTGTGTGTGTGTGTGTGTGTGTGTGTGTGTGTGTGTGTGTGTGTGTGTCTGTCTTACTGCATTAAGCTCTATCTTCTGTGTTTCTTTGAAGTTTCCATCTGAGTGCTCCAGCTCCTTCAAAATTACAATCTGAAAATACAGCAGCAGCACCAACCACATTACATCTACATATGTGTTGTTCAGCACAGTCAAGTTTTGTTTTTGAATCTGAAAACCACAGCAGGACTTGGGCTCCAGCAGCTACCTTCTTGTCGTAGAGCGCACGGCGGATCGTGAATTTCTTCTTTACCCTCACTTCTTCAATCTGATAGAAGCAGATGAAGGACAATTTAAATCAGAGCCCAAACAAGCTCAAACTCATTTGCTGTTACTGTAATGTGAACCCCATACTCTGCAGTACACAGGCTTACACCTCAGCTCACCTTCAGACAGACAATGTTATGTTCATCATTCTCCAGCAGTGTGATGAGAGCGGAGCTGATGTGTGACCAGCCCTTCCTGTGTTTACGTTCTCTCCTGTTCTGTCTAGAAAAATACCGACACATTTTGAAATTCTGCTGGTATTCAAATAAATCCATGTAAAATAATTGACTAATTGAGGACGAGCCTGTACAATGTTAAATTTAGATGTAGATGAACTACAGTTGACTGTGTGTCTTCCTGTGGGTGAGAAAAATCAGATCATCTCAGAAACAGCATCTTCACTCACCTGTAGAAAATGAAGGCGATGGTTGCCACAACGACCACTGTGACGGACAACACAACGACAACGATGGTGTGAGGAGGCATACCTTAAAAAAAAAAGAAAGAAAAAATAAAGTCATGATCACAGTCTGGGTTTTTTTTTAAATCAGATACAGCAGATGTACTGAATCAACCAGTACACATGTAGGATGTGATGCAGGAAGCAGGGAGCAGCTCTAGATGTGCTGCAAGTAAAGGAAAGAAACTAACTTGTACCATTACTGTCCCTACATTTCAGACTACTACTGCTGCTGCTTATGGTGGTTACTAACACTGTCAACTGCATGTAAAATGTGTCTTTGTACACTTATGTGTTTGGCAAAGAACTAGGGATGCACGATAACTATCGGTACAGATAATGATCGGCCCAATACTGGCTGATAACTAGTAGTTAACTAGTAGTTATCAGCCAAAATACATAAATAAGTCCGATAATGACATTTTTTGCTGGTTACATTTATTCTACACATTGCCTTGATTTGGTTTATTTTCGTTCCGTTTTCCCCCTAAATTGATTTGAAACAATAACAATGTTGATTTTTGAAGAGTCATAACTGTTCTTGTTTTTGTTGCGATTACAACAGTCGTGAGTGATGCCAGTTATATTATTTGGTTAAGTCAGAGGCAGAGCTAGACTGTTATATTCATCTTTACTCACTACATCTTAGTCTTTCTTAACCTCAGATATGTAGCTATATAAACTATTTTTTTTTTTAACTATTAAAATGTTATCGGTATCAGCATTGGTTATGAGAAGTTATCAGTTATTAGTATCGGTGGAAAAAAAGAGTTATCGTGCATTTCTACAAAGAAGTTAATCATTGTGTGTGTTTCAGCCATACCTGTACCTGTATCCGGTTTGTAGTTAGGAAGTCTTTTTCCCCAGACGAAGTTGGGATCCGTCTGAATCACTGTGGTTGTGTTGCTCGCAGTGTCGAATTTGAACAAAATGTCATACTGAGAATCACACAACAAAAGGAAATCACTAGACCTTTCAGTATAAAAGACTGTCAAACACTAGAAGAGATTCAGCGCAGATAACGGGTTGGCAAAAAAAAAAGAAGGCATAAATAATGAACACGGGGACGGAGCACCTTGTTTTCCTTGGTGGTGTAAATGATTGAGAGATTCACATCTCTGTCTCCAAACTCGTCCAGCTTGTAGTTTCCAGCAGACCCTGGGTAGAGTCAAAGAAAAGTCATCAGCACATAAAAGTCAAGCACAGACATATTACAGCAGAAATCATCATATGATAATAGTAAAATTATGTATAGAGGCCATGGAAAAACACAGAGGCAAAGTGCTTTCCAATAAAAACAAGGAATACAACAAGTAATCCATTAAAATAAGATCAATAAAACTTGTATTTCTTAAATAATAATCACAACAACAGCTTCTCTTTGTGTCTCACTCAGTTACACGCTGGCTACTTCCAGCTGAGGCTTTAACACCTTGTCTCCTCATCATGTCAGTGAGAGACACAAACAGTGACACCAGTCGACAGCCTCCATCTGCAAGAGCTCACACTGATCAGTGTCAGCCCGCTGAGCTCATGTCGCCAGGGTTTTTCTAGGATTACTGGGAGTTCAAGCAAACTGTGGCTTTAATTCAACAATCACAACTTTGCTCTTTTCTTTTTACACTTCATGTGTTTATATTGATACATTTTACTAGACTAGGAGACTCCAGCTGTGCTTGCTTCCCTGTAAAACTGAGGAGTTGAAGGCCTGAAGTTTCATGTTAGAGTCACGGTGCTTTTCTTTCCTCCCCTACCATTAAAGGAGATGTTCCTGAAGTAATTCACACTGACGTACTCCATCTGCTCAAGCCCGGGCGGAGGTTTCCGAGTTAGTTCCCTCATCACCCGGCCCGTCAGCAGCACCGCGTCATGATACGCAGCCATGTAGTCGTTCATCTGCAGAAAAGGACACAAACAGGTTTGTGGCTGAAACTTTCTGAATCTTTTTTTAAAATATATTTTTGGGGGCTTTTTGGCTTTTTCACCTTTAATGGACAGGAGAGTTGTGAGAGACAGGAAATGGGAAGCAGAGAGGGGGGGAATGACACGCAGGATAGGGCCGCTAGACACAGGATTCGAACTGGGGCCGCCTGCAGTGAGGACTATAGCCTCAATACATGGGACAGGTGCTCTATCAACTGAGCTAAACACCGCCCCACTGAAACTACATCTTGGATCAGTTATAGATTATCCTAAGTGAGAGAACGACTGATTCTTGCTGGTCAAGAACTAGTCTGGCACATATTTACATGCACAGTCACAACATGTCCTCACCATGTCTTTGCCTTTGTTTGTGTTGATTTTGTAGTTTCTCTCGTCGGGCATCGTCAGCACCAGCACGTTCTTCATGAACGGCATTGATGTTGTGTTGGTGTAGTATTTATCACTGTGTAGAGAGGTCAGGGCAGAATCAAATATTAAAACAGATCTCCAACTGTGTGGAGAAATTCAATATAAACTGAACCATCACCGAAACCAAAGTCAGACTTAAGCATAATAATGAAGTCAGACTTAAAGGGATAGTTCAACATTTTGCAGTAGGTTCGTTACCTTATTTTGTCGGTGCAAGCTGTTTTTAAAACGGCGGAGCAGAGCCGCAAGCTTCTCATACGCTATGGAGGCTAATGGGATTTCGTGGTTTCTGGAAACCAAGAAATCCCATTAGCCTCCGTAGCATAGCTCTGAGTAGCTCATGGCTCTGCTCCGCTGTTCTAAAAATAGCTCGCACCGACAATTAAAGAGAAAAAAGGGATTATGGCAATGGGCCAATTTGCCAAAATGTTGAACTATCCCTTTAAGCATAATAATGTATCATAGTGTTTATAGAAGTGATTCCCAACTCGTTTGATGTTATATGAATTAATTTCACTGGCTAGTAACCAAACTTCTCATGATATATGAGTGGATGTTACTGTACAATATTACAGCCAACTTTGTATTTATAGTACTATCACCACATTACTAGGCTACTCATTATACTACTACTAAAACTTTTCATACTAGTATAATAAATACAAACATGTACAGATAGTACCAGAAAAAAGGACAATAAGACAAGTATATTCCAGCATATGTTGGACAGGTGTAAGTTACAGATGGGAAAGAAGTCCACTGGATAGAGTACTGACTTGTAAAGGTCAATAAGGATGAAGAGGATGTCAGTGCTGTCGGCCGCTCTGGAGCCGTTCTTTACCTCCGATAAGTCCATTGGTGATCCACACATGATGAACACTGCCAACATCAAAATGTCAAACCAGAGACCAGCTGCATTAATAACAGAGGTGGCCTTGGTTGTAGGAAAAAAAATGGTTTTAATCTCTTGCTCCTATTTACATCTAAAGTTCCACTTCAACCTTGAAACCAGTTAATACCAAAACCAAAGTGGCCTTTTTATGGCTGCATCAACATGAAACAAGACCGATGGCTTTTTCCAGTGGTTGTTGAGATATAAATTCTTATTCGTCATTCATCAACCCCTGGAAGTGAAACTTAGAAAAGGTTCTGCTTTCATTGGGTGGTGAATCAGGGATAAATATTTGACCTTTAACCTTAAGTTGCCGTCTTGTGCTACTACGTGTCATTCACCTTGCCTGTCACCAATCACCAAAGCAAATTCCTCGTAGCTATGTAAATAAATTGTATAAATACCTGGAAATAAATCTGTTTCTGATTCTGACTCTGAATCTTTGAGGGTTTGTCAAGCACAGTAAGATTCATATGAGTCATATCAGACAAGTAGAAAGAAACTACTCACCGTTGCTTTTCCTGTCTCGTGATGTAAGTTTATTCGCCAGGTCTTTGGCATTAAACAGCACTGTTCTTTCGACCTTTTGGGCAAAGTTGCTGGCTGCCTCCAGCGCATTTATATACCTGTAGATGAAGATCACTTAGAATTCCTAATATATTGATGTTTTGTTTTACTTTTACACACAAGCCATAACCCGTCTATACTTTCCTCCTGGACACACTTTCCTCAAGATCACACAATTGTCTCTGGCTGCTCAAGCTTGACTTTGGCCCCATATTGTTTCACTCTCAATCAACTCAATCAATTTTCAATGTGCATTTGAATATTAAGTATTGCTACACCCACCAGAAGCAATCCTCAGAGCTCTTCTTTTTCTTGTAAACATAGGCCGACTCCCACTCTGGTTTGATCCTGTTGTTTTCTTTCCAGAAATTAATAAAGAAGTCAGAGAGCTTGCGCGCTGGTGGCAGGAGGCGCTGTAGGTTGAGTGTGTAGTCGCAGGATGGACCGAAACTTCCTGCAGAGATTATGGGTGTGCCGAGCTTCAGACCCTTTTCCGCACTGACAGAGAGATAAATGGAGGAGACAAGAGTCAAAAACTGATGGTTTTATGTAGGGGGAGAAAAGGGTAGGAGATTCATTTATGTGTGAATCTCTTTTTGGAAATTTATCTTGACCAGCGTGGATATAACCTTGGAAAAACCAGCACTTACTCAACTATATTAAAGGTGGCATAGGTGCAGGTAGGCCCGAGCACAGCACATCCCAGGTTTTGTGTGTCCTGTGAGAGAAAACAACTCTTAAGTTTTGTCAGTGGGGCTTTTTGATTGACATTTGCATGAGTAGAGTTGGCTTAGCTATAAGATTAGCAGAGCTGATTCACTTGTTTGTAACTGTTAGTTGCCCAAAGGTGTCCGATTTAGCTCTTAAGGCTGTGCAGCCCTGATCTGCCCCACGTGAGAATAGGGCCAGTGTGTGAAGATACAAACTTGACATTTGGTATAGTTTATCATGTGAAAAGAACGTATAATAAGCCTACAGTGAATGTGACAGTGGACCTACTCACCATTAGGTCTTTTAGCTCACCCACTCCCTCACATGAGCTAGTCATGCAGCCACTGTGTCGATACAAGGAGGTGTTTAACCCACCAAACATGGGCGTCACATTAAACTTCATACCTTTAATGTGATTTGAGGAAACAAAAACAAAGAAATACAGTAAAACATTTATTTCTTTTGTTTTTGGCCTGCGGCTCCCAGAGTAGCAATTAAAAGACACAGCAAGTTCGTCAAACGTTGTTGAATCTAATTTTGATATTAATTACTTTCTCTGTCCATTTCAAAGTCAAAAAAATAAGGGAATAAAGGAGCCCATGCAACGGAGACCAATCTCAATGCTTCAATTTGCACGCTAACTAGCTTACAGGCTATTGAAGTCTCTGAATTACTGACTGGTCGTCTATGGGGCCAAAATGTATGTGCTCCAAATTGCTAAATATGACTTAAACAAATGCAACCACACACACGTCTGGATCATCAAGACTTTTTTGTATGTTTATCTCAGGCAATTTGAGGTTTCTATACCTGGACATGTGAACAAAAAACTCACATACAATGTAAGCCCATGTTTAATGTAACCCTGGTCTCATGTCTAACAGGGTTAAAGCTTGATTAGTAGCCTATGTATCTAATCTTGGCAGCCAAACATCAAGCTAGCGCTATCAGTTAGCATGTCAGGTGATTGTTTCCAATTGGCTGACAGTATAATGACATATTATTACACTTGCTAATAATATCTAATCAGTTATCAGTCTGTGTTTCATTTCCCTGAAATCTGAGCGATGTCTCAATATGTCCACTATCATTTAGTGGGGTTAGCAGTAGAAACAGTAGACCAGTCAGACAGCTGGAATTAAAATTGTATGAAAAATCAACTTTAAAACCCTGGAAATTACTTTTATGACAAGTCTACACTCTTGAGAACAAGTGGTGCCAATAGTTAAGAAAAAAAACACAGAATAATATAAATCATGTGCCTTGTGTGTGTTTTTGAATCCAACATGTGTCGCACATTAAAGTAGATATACACACATACTGATTTTTATAACACCGGGATATATAATTTACTGAAATTTTTGTTTTGTTTTTTTTGTTTCTCGAATATTAACAGTAGAATCTGTGGTATTATGGCATTTTTTTAATGGCAATTTTGAGCCCAAAATGCACCACAATTCTTTGTCTTATGTTGTATTATATCATGTTCTTACCTTCTGCAGCGTTGATGGCTGAATCTATCTCTATGGCCTTCATTATTTCTCCTCTTACATACGTCAGACTCCAGGGAAACTCCTCATCATCCAGCAGGATCACGTTGATTGTAACCTTCTTCAAGCACTGACAGACGCCTTGACACAGAGCAGCAAGAATCCCCACGGCGCACAAACACAACCACCAACCACCTGGACCCATTTTCACCTCTGAGGTTCCTTGTGTGCCTAGATTGGAGCTGTTAAATACCGTCCATGGTCAGGTAGAGATTTCAGTTGTTTTTGTCACGTTTCCTGTTGGTCTGTAGTGTAGTAAAGTCACCATACACTTCTTCTAAGATTTTGTAGCAAACTGTCAAAAAATGAAATTTTGTCTCTTCTTCCAAGACTGAAAGGCGTACGTCAGACAAAAAAACATCCAGCTCCCAAATCCTTGTCTGTTTTCTCCTCTGGCTCGTTCGCTTCACACATTCACACAAC
The DNA here is from genome assembly GCF_905171665.1 of Trachurus trachurus. Lineage (NCBI taxonomy): Eukaryota > Metazoa > Chordata > Actinopteri > Carangiformes > Carangidae > Trachurus > Trachurus trachurus. The sequence goes on along the minus strand of NC_139913.1, from coordinate 18,722,403 downwards.
CTCAGTTCCTTTATGTGGCCGCTCACCTGCCACATCAAGTTGTTAATATACAACCTTTAAAGACACAGAGGCAGGCCATATAACCTTCTCACTGTCGTCACCCTGAGGTCTGCATGAATTATAGCATTGCAACACAGGCAAACACACAGAGGAGAGATTATAGCCGGTTGGTAAAATACACAGATGTTAAAAAATAATAGGAAAATCCCCCTAATGAAAATGCTGTGCTTCAGGATAAGTTATAATTACTGCACATAATATAACCCACACCGAGAAACTCATTAGAAGATAGGAAGTTTACTTTATATTTTAAGAGATAGGCTATTCAAATGAAACAGTTCAATATTTAGTTTGCTTGCTCACTGAAAAACGTTGTCCAGACCCAAGGCTGGAGACACAGGTCATATCAAATCAGCAAAACATTTTCTCTTTCTCTCACAGCTCTGACATTCTGGTAAATGTGCTGCTTGATACCACAACATCTGTACGACCTCATCTCTGTGGATTTTTTTGATAGGATAGGCAGAAGTGTTTTAAGGAGATACAGCTCATCCATCTGTGACTGTTCGGCACAAGTGAGCCTGTTACACCTGTTACAGAAGCTGTAACTATACAGCTCATCCATCTGTGACTGTTCGGCACAAGTGAGCCTGTTACACCTGTTACAGAAGCTGTAACAGGTGTAAAAAAAAAAAAAAATCCTCATTAGCATAATGCTCATTAGCTCAGTTAGTAGCTCTAACTGTACACATGTGGATCCAGCTGCTTATGAAGATAATGAGCAGATGCTAAGGAGCATGGACCAAGTGACTGCATGCACAAGTCTTCAGGAGTCATACCTCCTGTTCTGCCTGCCACACTATTGTTATTTTGAAAATCCTGTTTCTCTGCACAAGGTCATGAAAGGGTGGAGATAGCTGACGTTGGGCACCAGTCTAAGGGAAATCATATTAGAGATAAATGTTTTATGATTGCTCATTATCTGTTTTGAATGAAACTGGAGGGGAAACATAATCATAAAGATTAAGTTAAGTATTAAGTGAACACCAACAACAATTGGTGCAAAATCTGATGTCATCCTGGATGTGCGTATGTGTGAGTGTTGTCACTTTGTGTGTCGGAGAGAGGCAGACGGCAAATACAGACACACAGCTTGTAAATGTCTCAAAGACACTTCAGGAAAAGGAAAACAAGGAGAGAAAAGAGAAGAGCAAAGGTTGGTTGGGCCATAAAGTGATTCCAGATAACACCACTGTGCTGTAAAACCACACACACACACACTTCAGGGATTCAGTCCAGGTGTCTTTCCTGCTGTTTATCAGAGATCAGACATCTACACAGTCACTGGGGAAGACGTAAAGTAATTAAATTAGTCCTGAAGCAGAGTGATTTCCTTCAATTAGTCCAATCCTCGCCTTGATTAAATCTCCATCAACACACAGACAGTCCACTGATGTCTGATGGACACACACACACACACACACTTCACATGCTGTATAGGTCACTTAGACTTTCACTAACCAACCCCTGCTTGACCCAACCTAACTTAACCCCCAAATTCCTATGACAGAAACACACACACACACACACAGTGTTAACAGAGGGAACCTGCAGTGTGAGCCAGTCTTTTGAGCGTGTACAATAGAGACCTGCATTGAAAGATACTAGTGAGTTAATATAAGATGGTAAGAGACCAGTAAGAGCTTTATAAATAAATAAAATCTAGTGTCGATCACGCCTGGTAGATAGTGAGGGCCATCCAACTTTGGAATACAGGTCACAGTGATGAGTGTTGTAGCTGTCACCTGTAATAAACCTCAGGGCTGAATGATAAACGGTGTCAAGTGGATGTAAAGTTGTAGCTGATACATGCCTGTATAAGATGTCTCCATAATCTAAAACTGACATAAAAGTTGCTTCAATAAGTTTATGTATATGCATTAAGTGCATATACATGCACACATCCATTATCACTGCATTATTTGGAAAAACCATTACTTTTACCCAAACATCAACCATCATAACTAACCCTGACCTTAATTTAACCATTTCTAACCCTGTACAGCAGCCTAAATGTCCTCTCTTTAGCAAAATGTCCTCACTTTACCAAAATGTCCCCACTTTCTCAGGGTCTCAGACTGGTCCTCACAAAGTTAGAAGTGTGAGTACACACACAAACACACAGTTAAAACTCAAAATCAATTTCCCACGCTCTCTCCTCAGTGCAAATATTACTCATCAGGGCGACCAACCTGAACCCATCAATAAAAGTCATAAACAAATAGAGAAAAATCAATACAAATCAATGAAAATGTGTTTCATAGTTACAACACATTCATCTTTCTGTATATTTTCACGCTGCTGATGTTGTTCCTGCTCTAAATATAATGTTTCGCTGTCATTATTGACATTTCTTGTATGGTTCTGTGGCAGTTTTGGACCTGCTCCATGAACACACTTGATGACGCACAGACGGTGTCTTGTTAATGATTGGCCCAGGGCGTCCTGCACCAGCCAGAGGAGTGGGGGTTTGTTTTATCACTTTTGGAGGTTGCGTTTTATCACCTCAGGGATGATGTGCTTCTTTTCTTAACCAAATCAGCCGAGTCTGGAGTCCTACCAAGTGTCTCTTTATGAATACATTTTGTCTATGGATCTCATTTAGTGTGATTATGATGTGATTTCCCTGGCGAGGCCTTTCTGGTTGATGCAAATCAGAGAAATCAGCTGCTCTTGTCTTTAATTCAAATAAAAACATTCAACGCTCTCGGCTCCTGTTACGGCTGCAGTCTCCTCGTGTAAAAGATATTGTGTCAATATAAAATGTTCCATGTGAAAACTAAGCAAACACAGTGCGTATGAATCCGACTAAAGTCCTATCTGTTACGCTTCATTGTGCGTATCCTGTTGTTTGCCATCTTCATTTTTTCTCATTATTATCATTGTCAATTTTATTGATTTCTCTTTCAGCCTGGACACACGCAGCTCTAACATGTGTCTGGATATTTCATGCTGTCCCAGGTAGTCAAGTACATTCAGTTTATCCTCTTCTTTTCACAGTGTTCGTCCCACAGCAGAGGTTGAAAGGCTGACTGACACCTAATGGTCAAAGTGATCGGCTTAAGACAAAGAAAAGGAGAGAGACTGACAATTTTCCCAACAACATCAGTTTGTCTGTGGACACAAGTCTGTGGACACAATCACAAGCAGCTGATTATATTCTCGACCAGGATACAACCTCCCTGTACTCATGTAGGCTACTCATCTAAGATCATTTACTGAAGTATTTCTGTTGAATGCTGCTTCAGGGACAGTTGAGATAAATACAAAACATTTAATAATCTTAGAAAGATATGATTAATGTATATTTGATGCGTAGCTATAAGTAAGTTTGAAATATTTTCATGAGGATAAGGCTTTTTTAAAAGTAGGTCAAATGCAATTAGTAGTTTAATAGCAAAACACTCACAGTGTAGTATTATAATTTCGTATTTGATCACTTGGCTCTTGCTTCACTTCCAGTGCAGGCTTTTTATTTGTGATGAAGCATCTTTACATTGTGCGTCTGTCTCCTACTTCTACTTAAAGGATTTTCCAGTCTGTTGTCTGTAGGTTTCCAGTCTTGTCAGCGGTGGCCTGTTTCTTTTCAGGGAGCTAAAGGCCCAGTCTAGTTTTCTGTGTTTTTCTCCATTTATGTGTGTGTATGTGTGCTATTTTTACCCCTGTGGCCTTTTTTTCATTGACCTATGTGTGTTTTAAACCCACCAAGGAGAATTACGTAAAGAGCCAGTGGATTATTTGTATTGGGATGCCCTCTAGTGAGACGGGATGTGGGCACAGAACAAATCCCAAAACAAAATCCGGATGAGTCTCACACAGACACACACACACACACACACACACACACATAGACACACACACATACACACATAGACACACACACATAGACACACACAGCTGCCTGAGACACTGAGGCAGAACTCTCTGCAAAAACTTTGTCGAAGTTAAGACGGCTCTCAAAATAACCGCCCTAGTTATTGCACTCTACTGACACCAGTGAGGAGAAGAGAGAGACCGAGGGAAAATAAAAGTCTTTGCATGATATTATCCAAATAATCCACACATGCAGGGCTGTGAATACAGTAGTAAGTTTTATTCAAACTTCATCGTAATGACTAAAGACTGTCACAGTGATTTGACCAAAAAATAAAAGTCCTTGCGAACACAAACTTGTTTCTCTCACAGTAAAGAAACCAAACAGATGCAGTGTGTTACCATGACGCTGAGTCACACCCGTGGCGAGAAATCAAAGATGCATAAGAGACCCGACGACGCCTCTGTGAAGGCTCCAACTGTGTTACTGCATGATGAAACAGGATCAACGTATTCTACATAAAAAAAAGTACGACAAACAAGTACAGAACATGCCGATTTCCAAAACAACAAAACTCCTTGTTATTTTGAACATCACGTAATTATTAAAAATTAGACAAGGATTATGTAGAAATTTGCGTTTGGAAAGGTTGAAGGTTTTTATTCGTTTGTTTGTTTTTTGGCCTGTCGATGATGCAGACATAGCAAAGGGATTTTTACAGGGTCGTATCATTAGAGTGAGGTGTGCAGTGTATTCAAACAGGCTTAGATTTGCACAAATACTTAGAAACGCAGCTTTGAATTACCAAACACCTGATGTTCTTGTCATTACAAATGAAAATAAATAAGTCAATAAATAAATAGTCTTTTAAAACTTACATCAGGAAGCTTTTGCTGCTCAGTTTTTTTTGTTTGTTTGTTTTTTTATTCTCCCCGACATTTGCAGTGACGTTTGAAACCTACTGAACCTTCAAACTAAAAGCCAGCAGTTCATCCTCTTCTTTTATTTTGATATGATCCTATACCTGTGTATTGTAGAGGAATAGAAAAGCCTGAGGGCTGTGAACTTTACTCACAGCGATAGAAAAATCTCTCCATTCCATCTCTCCATTTGTCTCTTAATTTGCAGCTAATTTTAAAGAATAATGTGGTATTGTGGGTAATGTGCTTATTCACTGAATGATCGTCTCACCTAACTCTTGGCAGGAAAGAAAACAAGCACATTTATCACAATCCGGATTTATTTCTTTAATAATTCTTTCTTTCCTTTAAATATCTTTCCTGACGCTCCACAGGTTGAGAACTGCTGACCTTTATCTCTGTCCTCCTCTTTTACACATGCTCTATTACATTTCAAATCTAGCTCCATCTGCGCTCTACAGATCACATCACTCCATCCTCTCCCCCATCCCCCAAACCCGTCCCCTTCTCGCTTTCCTTCCCCAACCCCAAGTCCTCTGGCCTGGTTTTCCAGCGGCAGGCCTGCTCGACACCCCTCCAGTCTCTACCACCGAAACGTGTGACCGTCATAGGAGCTGGCTACAATAATACTGGATTTCTACACTTGCCAAGTCGACAAATACAGTATAGTGCTACAATATTAAGAAGGAAAATAATTCCTTACACGTGGAGCTCCGCAAAGCTCTTGAGGCCGAAACACACTGAGAGTGAATTGAATCGCAGTCAGATGGATTCATCACTGTAAGTAGACTCATTTGTGTCTTTATGATTTGATATTCAGAAGGCAGAGGGCTGAAGCTGAGCCTGATCTCAGACAACAGGCTGTTGCTATGGGTTTCTTTGTCCTTTTCATCCTCGTTGTACTGATGGAAACTGACACAAACTGTCTCCATCTGTTGTTGTAAACACAGACACGCAGATGTTTGACACATGACTGTTGGCAGTGGCAGCACACTGTTCAGCTTGTCAAAATAAAAGCGGGAGTCGAATGCAGACGTCCACTGAGCTGGTCCCTTTTTTAAAACGAAACTCTTCAGCTCTGTGCTCGTGAGACGTCAATGTGGCTGCATGGATTCAAATGTGCTCAAAATGCATTTCGGCCTCTACCTCATTTCACCTCTTCAAAGACACTTCTCCTCTAACGACCATTGATTGCCCAACTAAAATAAATCCCCCAGGTCAAAGTAAAAAAAGCCAGCACTAAATCTTGACCCCTAATTGTCCAACCCCTTAAACTAAAACCCAAATAATGAACCCACGGCCTTCAAAATAAAACATTCAAAACATATACATTCAAAGTGTTATTTCAGACCCTAACCTTTATATTCAAACATCCGCCTCATGCTGACCCTCATCTGTCACCCCCTCTGTGGACCTGGTCCCAAGACTTAAACCCTGAAAACATAAATTAAATCCCCGCCCCGTCCTCCTCCTCAGGCTCCGTCCCAAGACCTTTTCCAGCCCTGCGGTCTGAAGCACGGGTCTAGGAGCTGATGATCTGACCTGACCAGGTCTCGTGCTTGGTGCCTGGGTTGAGGTGGGTGATCACCACATCCACAGCCTGGATCTTCTGGTTCTTGGGAGGGATGGGACACACCTTGTATGTGACCTCGTCTCCTTCCATAGGCACGTACTCTCCCTCGATGCTGTCAGAGGAGCAGAAACGACTTTACAAGCTCAAACAAAGCGTTTCATTCATGGGGAAATACTATCTACTACTAAAATCAAACACAGAGTATGGATCAGGCACCAGAAATCACTGGATGCTACACTTCCCATAATCCATCTGGTTCTAAATGTGAGTGCATGGAGCTAATTAGATCACTAATGGCTCAGAATGAAGTCTTATAACAGGCCATGGACACAAACCAATCAGCCATAGCATAATATCATTATAGTAATATGGTCAGGGGTTGTGTTTTCAAAATGAAACCAGATCCACTAAGGACAGCTGATCGTAGGCTCTGTAGTACTACCCACCTCATCTTACTGTAATGTGCAAAATCAGAGGTGTCACATCAATACAGTCTGCACAAGAGGAAAATATCACACTTCAATTGAAGTCAATCATTACTGAGAGCTGGGCAGTTACACCAACAATGTATCAAGGAAGGTCAACATTTACAAACTTTCACTAACTTAATCTTGCCAATGTTGGGTTAATATTTCCCCAATGCTGCATTCATTAAATGCCTCCTTTAAAAAACAAAACATGGATGGTGAGCAAAGGTAGCACCACCAATTTGTTTTTATTACTTGAACCAGAATCACATTGTTGATTATAAGAAGGCCTGGCTCATAAAATAGACAGACCTGAGAGACCGGCAGAGTAATTGCTCATTAATCATAATCGTAAAAGGGGAAAAATTAATCATCCTGAAATTAATTTCAACTCGTCACCTTGAACTGATTTCTTTCAAAACAAACAAGCCAATACATCCACTCCTTTATCAGTTAACAGAGCTCTGACTGTGTAAATGATTCACCCACTGGTTTACAGTAATAACAGCTCAGTCACTCACTCAGAGATGTGGACGAATATGTCCTCTCCTCCACGAGTGGGACGTATGAATCCGTGACCCTGAGACCTGGAGAAGTTTTTACACACCCCTTTGAACACTGGACCTGATTTGGCTCGCACTGTCCTGCAGAGAAAGAGACACATAGACAGAAATAGAGAGAGAGAGAGGAAGAGACAGTGCATCATGAATCATCATCACCATCATTTTAAACAATTAGTATGAAGCTGAGAAAAACTGAGTAACCCTCACGCTGAGTATGTGCGGGTGCGTTTGGTTGGCAGTGGGCTGGGCAGCTCTCCAGGCTGTGGCGGTTTCCTCTCCCTCTCCCAGACCCGGCTGCCCTCCCTCAGGAAGGGGAAGGAGAGCTGCAGGGGGGTGCGCGGGGAGGTGAGTGGCAGCGGGGACTCCGCCGGCGAGGAGGGGTCAGGGTCTGACATCTTGACTTGTTACACGTTGACTGATTTTTTTTTTTTTCTTTTTCTTTTCTGGTTTGGGTTTCCTCCAATGGCACACAAGGAAGAAGGAGGGTTACACCTCCTGCATGGCAAGTGTGAGTGTGTGAGGGAGGAAAGGAGGGAGGGAGGGGAGATGCTCAGAGAGGAAGTTGCACGGTGAAGGAGCTGAGCAATGACACACTGAAATAAAGGAAAAAGAGAAGTGGAGAGAGAGAGAGGAGTTAAAGGACACAGGTTGGACACTGATCTGGTGTTTTATTTAAAGGGATAGTTCACCCTAGAATGATATTTCGCTCATTATCTACTCACCCTCATGTTGACTAAGGGCTGGAAGAAGTTTCGGAGCCCACCGTCCCTTCTCTGAGTTACAGGGGGTCTTAGCGTAGCAGTGCATTTCAATGCCACGGTAGCAAAGGGACACCAGAGCTCTTCGTAAAAAAACACACACAAAAAAACATCCAAATACCTCCATGATGCTCGTATGTAATGTCCGTCTTGTGCTGAAGCCCCAAATTGCGTAATTGTCCCGAAAAAAATTAAATAAGTCTATATTCCAAGCATGTTTGTAGCATTAGCTCCCAGTGTTGTTGTCCGGTCTTCCGCTGCCAGCGCGCATGCGCAAGAGCACATGAGAGCACTGAGACCGACTCGAGTCTCAGTGCGAACATTGCGCATGCGCGCTGGCAGCGGAAGACCGGACAACAACACTGGGAGCTAATGCTACAAACATGCTTGGAATGTGGACTTATTTAATTTTTTTCGGGACAATTCCGCAATTTGGGGCTTCAGCACAAGACGGACATTACATACGAGCATCATGGAGGTATTTGGATGTTTTTTTGTGTGTGTTTTTTTACGAAGAGCTCTGGTGTCCCTTTGCTACCGTGGCATTGAAATGCACTGCTACGCTAAGACCCCCTGTAACTCAGAGAAGGGACGGTGGGCTCCGAAACTTCTTCCAGCCCTTAGTCAACATGAGGGTGAGTAGATAATGAGCGAAATATCATTCTAGGGTGAACTATCCCTTTAACTGTTGATCCACAAAAAATGTACATTTGTAGTTTGAAGAACCAAAAACAATCTCAGTGTAGTTTTACTGTAAATATCCCCTCTTCTCTATGGAGCTCTCAGCCAATCAGAAGAGAGAGAGACTCTGAGCCTCTTTTCTGATTGGCTGATTGATATAAATAGGTATAGAGGCCGATACACACCTAAAAAAAATCTTTAAAAGACAGGTGCATTGGAGCATGGGATTGGAGTCAATAAAAGAAAAAAAAGGGTCCCCTTTTTTTCTTTCTTTTGATTGATACAAATTAAAATAAAGCAGGTTTTAGAGAAACCAAATCGTGCATGATTAGGGGCTGGGCCTGACACATGGCTGAGGGCAGTGACTGCTTAGTTGTGACATCACAAAGTTACAAAAGTGCCGATGGCTTGTTTTACATTAAGGCTCAGTTTCTGAACACAGGCTGTGTGCATATCTCAGTGGACTGAAGCTTTGATGCTTTCACAGTATCAATAAAGAACCTGAACTAGTTTTATATATGGGACCTTTAATGTTTTATCATATGTCGGCTGCTGATTTGTGGGATTCAAGTTTTAGTTTGTGTTGAACTGCTGTATGTCCCTTTGCGGCTGTACTTTCCCACAAACCACAGTGTCTGCTTCCACAGCAGCCACAGATCTCCTGCATTTCCTAATTACATTTGTAGCTAGAGAGGATTTTACAGTTGATATGGATCAATAAAAGCACTGCAAAAACATGACTAGTTTCCACCGGCACAGTTGGTGAGTTATGCCGGAGGTTCATGCTCAGTGCAGCTGCAGATGTCCTGACTCCTGCTTCATTTACTGCCCTGTTTCCAAACATCAGCAGTCACTCAAAGACATAATTACTGTAGATATAACAATTTAACTGTTCAATATTTATACGTCTACATCAGCTTTAAGGGAGGTTTTTAATGTAAAAAGGTCAATCTGCTCCCTTCAGTCATCATGAAAGGTTTTGTAAATACACCCTGAGTCACCTATCAAATTATATTCCAAAATAGGCTGGTCCAGTGAAAAAACATGTATGTCCAAATTTGGCAATGTTGAAAATATCAGATAAACAAAGATTTGTTTTTTATGGGCTTAGGAAACTCTCCTAAATAAACCATTAAAGAGCCTGTTGGATTATTGAAAAAATGCATCGTCACAAAGCTGAAGAGTTTCGTTTGTGCCGAATCATTCAGTGTTATCAATGGCACATGTTTATGATAACACTGGATAAGAAATGACTGCCCAGTAGAGATAAGATGTTTGATTTATTGTGCACCCTTAATTAAATCTCTGTCAGACAAACACTGCACTCTGAGGAAATGTTATTTTACTTAATGTAGCATTCAAAAGAAAACATGTCTGTGTGGTGTTTTGTGTCCTGTGCCTCTTATATATTTAAATTATCTCTTTATTCATGTTGAATTATTTTTACTGTGACTGTTTGGTGGCAGTGTCATACATATAATAATGTAATGCAAACAAATCTAGGGCTGTCAGCAGGCCCATATATCTGCAGCTTTAATATTTCTTTACCAGTGTTACAGTGAAGTGAAGCAACAGCAGCTGGGACAGAAAAGAGAATAACAAAGCAATTTGATTTGGATGTGCCAGACTCTGATCTCGCCTCCTGAGAAAAAGTCCCAAGATGATGTAAATAAAAATCCTGCCGCGGAGAGCCTCGGCGCAGCTCATCACACTTTATTTATATTAAAATCCATTAGGGGATTGCTCTCCATCGAGTGTACTCAACTCAAACAAGAAGCCGCTCTCTGAAGCGTTTCAGTCGTTTTTGGGATGAATGAGCTCCGTCTCTGCGCTTTGACACAAACCCAATTATCGCGTCGTAACTGGGACTGGAGATGTGTCATCATCATGATGACACAAAGGGCTGCGGGGCATTTCTCTACAGAGGTTAAAGAGACTTCACTGAAACCTGGTGTAACTGCAGCGTCGACGTGCGTGGGTGGATGGATGGATGTGTTATCAGGGTTCCCATTATCATCATCATCATCATCATCATCATCATCAGCCACCTCCTAGTGAAGGTTTGTGTTGACGCCTGCAGGCTGAGTGTTTGACACACACTGATGAGATGAGTGTGTCATAGTGAATCCCTCAGCCTCTTTTCAATATCACACTCGCTGCCTCTCTGTGTCAGTCTAAATATAGCTACTAGTGAAAGTATGTGTGTGTGTGTGTGTGTGTGTGCGTGCGTGTGTTCGACTTCATAAACTACAAATTTAATCTGGCTATAACAACTTTCACTACATGTGAAGAGGCTATCCTCAATATTATCTAATTATAACCTGTGGTGCTGCTGCCTCCAAAATATGGCACCTTCTCCAGTGTCTCCTCACTGGTCCATGATGATGATGATGATGATGATGATGATGATCCACCACCTGTAAACTGATGGATAACATCCCTTAAGTATATGTGAAAGATAGATAGATAGATAGATAGATAGATAGATAGATAGATAGATAGATAGATAGATAGATAGATAGATAGATAGATAGATAGATAGATAGATAGATAGATAGATAGATAGATAGATAGATAGTGTTGTGATATTTACCCCAAAGTCTAAGGCAAATGTCAATATCCCAAACATTATAGCAATATACGATTTTGGGGTAAATATCACAACGATAGATAGATCGATAGATAGATAGATAGATAGATAGATAGATAGATAGATAGATAGATAGATAGATAGATAGATAGATAGATAGATAGATAGATAGATAGATAGATAGATAGATAGATAGATAGATAGATAGATAGATAGATAGATAGATAGATAGATCAAGGGTGAAAAGGTCCTATTATCATCCTCATCATCATAGGAGTGGCTTTAATCTGTCTGGTTCATAAGCTCATGGATGATGACTGAGACTTTCATCCTGCTGGAATCATACAGATACCGAGATGGTGATGAGCACACACACACACACACACACACACACACACACACACACACACACACACACACACACACACACACACACACACACACACACACACACACACACACACACACATATCTGTCATCATGACGCCGCTGATCGCCACGACTGATGGATGACAAGGCATAAATAGCCCCGTGTAGCCTTAATAATTCAACAACTTGACTGGTGGAGCTCCTCTTTTCATTAGCCCACTCATTATGGCCCAGAGCGAGGCCGGCTGACGGACCTGTTTAATGAGTGTGAGGAGCTGGTGGAGCATTTAATCAGGAGGTTTCTGAGCTGAGCCGAGGCAGCAGAGGAGGAGGAGGAGGAGGAGGAGGAGGAGGAGGTCTGCTCTGCTCCAAGAGTGGACTGAGAGGAAGCAGGACAAAAGGCCGGCAGCACCTCCCTAAATGTGAAAGCAGGGCACTGAGGCTGTCTGTTCCTCTGCATCAGCATGGGAGACACGTCCACACACACACACACACACACACACACACACACACACACACACACACACACACACACACACACACACTGGGCTCTGTGTTTAAACTTTAAATTAGCCTCCCCCCCTTGCAGACAAACAGTGTGTTTTAATCTACAGTGTGTTTGAATGCGAGTCTGGCTGATGAGACTAAATAATTCATTACAAAATAAAAGCCCTTCAGGCGCCTTGTTTCTAGAAGATTCTCACACTGAGGCGGCTTGAGACAAGGAGGAGAGAGAGAGAGAGAGAGGATGCTCCTCTGACGGACACAAAACATGTCACACCAAAATGCGTCTGTGTTGAAAAACGTCTCCAAAGACAACGCGTTTGTGTGAGTTGTAAAGAGCACCGCTGCCTTTTATCAGTAGCCTAGTAGTCTACTCTACACAATAACACCGGCTCGATCCGCCGCCGTCTGCCTGACACGGAGAATAAAGGCTGATGTGTGGAGCCACGCTACAGACACACACCGTCCTGAAACACGATCGATCAGAGCCGATCAGAGCTGATCAGAGCTGATCAGAGCCGATACTCACCGTGGGGGCTGTAGATGAGCTGTCAGTCAGTCGGTCGGTCGGCCGGGCCCCGCTGTGTTGGAGGTGATGGAGGTAATTATGTAATGAAATCCGGTGAAAGGAGCGGGGACATGTGGCGGAGCAGGGAGAGAGAGGAGCTCGGTGTGGATGGATGCGGCGCTGCACGGGCGGAGAGAGGAGAGGAGGCAGCGAATGAGGAGGAGGAGGGGGCGGGGAGGGGGAGAGGAGAGGAGAGAAGGGGAGAGAAGAGGAGCAGAGCAGAGCAGAGCAGGGGGTTACTGAGCTAAAAACAACAGCGGCCTCACATCCACACAGACACCGCTTTGTCCGGCTCATGGGTGGAAATGATTCCTGCTGTTTTAATCGGATTACTGAGATTTAATTGGATGATGAATAGAGTGGGGATTTTTAATTTATTTTTATTTTTTATTTTTAATTTTTAATATTGGTAGGCTAATATTGGTGGTCTATATTGGTAGCCTACTGTTTGCTTCATCCATCACAAACCATCCTAGACTTCCTGGGTCATTGTTATTGTTGTTGTTGTGTTGTTGGTGGTGGTGCATTTGCCCTCAATGTTAAGTGTCCTGCTGCTACTTCCGAGACATGGCATCTTCTAGGCTACCCAGTGTTATTGAAGCCAAGGCTCCATCTGCTGGATTCTAATCAATAATGATGATGATGCACTTCCTTAAAGCTACTCTGCAAAAACTCACAACACAACAGAAGTAATGGACCTTGCTGTAGATTAAAACTATAGGCCTACCAAAAAAAAAAGACAAACTGAAAAGGTTTTGACAAAATTAGTTGAGGCAGAATGACATGATGTTGCTAATGAATAAATATTACTGTTAGGCTACATCTCCAGAATATTAGGCTAAAGGCTATATGTATTTTACATATCCTTTTTAAGATAAATTAATAAATAAATTCAGCCTCATAGCTATTGAATGTGTTTTCTGTCTTTGTGATAGGAAATCAAACTGAGCTTGTGTGTCATCACTCCTGCATGTCCAACAACAAGAAGACAGTTCTATAGATCCACAAAAATACTTTATTTTCATGAGTCTTTTTTATAATCAGGATAATTTCTAAATAAAAGCATTGATTTCCAGGTCATCACAAGCATTAATGTCTTGTTTAAAGCCATTCATGGTGGACTAATAATTAGGCCTATGTGTAATATTGTATTCTACTAAATCAGTTCAGTTAGTAGTGGTATATTAATACTAAGTGGAGACATTTTGCACATGACCTCTTTGCTGTATTTTTTACAGATAAACTCAAACTCATGTTTACTGCTCTGATATGTCCCACACATTCCTCCATATTAAGATTGTTTCCGATTCCTCTGAAGCTGCTTCTTGTTTCTGTGACATTTCAGAGTGACTGCTCACACATTTTTCCACACCAGCTGGATAAGTGTCTTATTATTTGGGGATGACAACACACTTAAAGAGTTTAAAATGCTCCCCGGTGACCATGACGAGGCCACGCTTGGGTAGAAATATGCTGTTTAAATTCCCTGCAGCCTGCTCTCCACTTTATCCTTCAGCTCCTCTCTGCTGGTTCTAGTCTGCAACTGGGTCATCTGCATCTCCTCTGTGCTCAGACCTGACCCTCTGCTCTGTCAGGCTCCTCACAGACCACCCATGTGTGGAAATTATCAAATATGACAGTGGATTATATTGGAAAATAAATCACAGCCTGATTGTGACACATCAACTTATGCTGAAAAAGATGAAAAGCACCTATATGACTCCTCTCTCTCAGTTCTGGCATCAGAAATCAAGTGTAATATGTAAATTCCTTCCTGTGCAGACAGAAAGCTGATTTATTTAGTCTGTTTTCTATTTTCTCTGAATGTGTGAACTCTGCTGTGTAGAAACATCTGAGCTGTCAAGAACCTGTCACTCAAAATGAGATGCAGAGATTCATATTTATTTATCCGTCTGCAGGGATGATGACACTCGATCCTTCAATGTTGAATTTTTATTTAATAGTATTTCAAGTATCCTGCTTAACATGATAATCAGACAGGATGTGAATTGTAAAGATTTGTTCATCTAATCAGTTCATCTTTTAAATAGTTATTTCTATAATAATATGAATATTGATTATTGTATTGTGGTGTTTATATATGCAGAGACATCGATAGATAGTATACTGTTTCTCTATATTAACCAGGTTTTAGTCACATCACTGGAGCCATAGTGAATAAATGAGATCTGTGATTTTCTTTTTATTTTACAACCCACTCGCATTTCTGTAACACAGAAAAGATCATTTGGGAGAAAAACATTTAAATGTACATGGAACCAGACACTTTACATACAGTGGCATAGAGGAACTGAGTGGTTTCAGCCTTCATTAGATTCACTTGTAGAGGCGTTGACAGGGAGGTGAAGGTACATGAAAGGGCAGAAACACTCGCTTCACTTCGTCGTTTCGCAGCGACCTCCCATGTGGAGGATTTGGAGTGAATTTCACTTATTTATATAATCTGGGTTATGAGTAGCAATGTTACTTCACTCTGTAACATCATGTAGCATCAACATTTCAGTTTCCCTCCACCGTTACAGAACTCAGTATGCTGTTCCTTTTTCTTTTTTTTTTCCTTCCAGTACAGTTTTATTTGTTTTGGGTTGAAGGTAACACAAAACATGACATGTTACCCTAGAAAAAAGGGCACTGAAAATACAGAGGGAATGTGGACAGAAGCCCATGTTCCCCCTGTGCATGACAAAAAAAAAAAAAACCTTTATGAAAATTCATACAGGATCTGAACCTCTTGCAGGAAAAACATATAAATAAATAAACAATGGTGGAAAAAAAAACCTTAGGATGTGTTTGACCTTGTAAAGAGCTCAGTATTGATCAGGAGGGCAGGGTAAGGATGGTGTCGGGGAAGGAGAGGGTAAGTTTACTGCATTATTATCATTACACAGTATTAAAGCACACAACTTCCTTTTGTATATTAGGAAACTTCTGCGATGTTAACACTGACATGATGAATGGTGGTGGATGAAAACATACTGTTCTCACTGCTGTACAGTCATCTATGTGCTGTTCGATATACATCCCACTGGTTACGCTCCGTTTAAGCTTAATCTAGTTTCGTGCTGAATCCACTTTTCCTACGTTTCCCAGAATACAGTTCAACAAGCTGAGGAGACCGTTGTCACTAGGTGCTGCTTTCAAAAGTAGGTATTTGAATGAAAAACAGAAAGCTGCTGTGTTTTATAGACTCTACGGTGAATGTGTGTTTTTTTTTGTTTTTTTTCTGGATCCGTATGATCATTGGGACTAACAGCTTCACCAAACCACAACCAATAATAGCGTGAACGTTTCCCTGTCCCCGGTGTGGACAAACGCAGGAACAGGTTGAATGACGACGGTTGACAAAAGCAGATAATTACCATGCAGTGTGTGTGTGTGTGTGTGTGCGCAACGCAATCCTGGCTGATGACTGGCTGCCGTCCTCCGGCTCCGGTGTGAAGGCGCGAGGCCTCCGCAGTGCACTGTGTGTCATCTGTTTGAACAGCTGCAGCAACACAGCTGGCAGCGTCACCAACTGGGTGAAAGCGTACTGTGTCAAAGTGTATGTGTGCGTATGCGTGTGTGTTTGCGTGTGTCTCCCGTCTTGTTTTCACAACAGACTTTTGACTTCGAACCTGTTATCCCTATTTGACTCTGAAACATAGCAGCCTCTGATTCCTTCAAGTAGCCCGCGTTCTGACCAGGTGAAGTTGACGCCGCTCCATCACCGACACCAGCTGTGGCACTAAGTGTGAAGTAACTGACCGACTGGAGCTCTTGGAGGTAAAACCAACATCCCGTTACCTCAGCACAGACTGATGGAGGCTGATGCAGGTGATGGAGCGCTCGTCAACATCGTTCAACCCCCCCTCCCTCCCTCCCTCTTCTTCCCCACAGTCCTCGCCACCCCGTTTTCCCTCTGAAAATCCTCTTCCTCCGCGCTTTCTCCCCTCGCTCCTCCTCTTCCTCAGTGCTGCAGCTGCTTCATCCTGTTGAGGGCGGAGCCGGCCTGGAACCATTGGATCTGTGTCTCGTTGAAGGTGTGGTTGAGCTCCAGGGTGTCTGTGCTGCCGTCGCTGTGCTTCAGGACCGCGGACAGAGGCTGGAGGAAGAGGAAGGTGCGATTGTTTTCATTCGAGAAGTTTTTCATTTACGGACATAAAAAACAAATGTCAGGAGAAAGCAAAACTAGAAAAGGGCAACTTTTCTTTTTCATGCAGCTGCTATGCACTCTTACCTTTCCTGGAGCGAAGGTCTGGAGTCCCTTGATGGAGATCTTGTCATCAGGACGGATCTTGTCGTAGTCTGATGGGTTGTTGAAGGTCAGTGGGAGCAGACCCTGCTTCTTCAGGTTAGTTTCTAAGGACAGGAGAAAGACATGTTTGTTCATGCTGTGAAAAAGTCCTTTTAAGGGGAATAATCAACCATTACTTCTACTAAACCCCAGAAAAACTAGTAAAATATCACAAATCACTCGACATCCCCTGGAATAAACCCCCTCCCTTGTGTCGACTTGGGCTGCAAATGGAACTTTTCATAAACAAAAGTTATGTATTATATCCTAAATACCGTGAATTCTGGCAAAGCTCTTGACAATGATGGCTCTTCCTCCCAGATGCCTGGGCTCCAGCGCTGCGTGCTCCCTGCTGCTGCCCTCGCCGTAGTTGTCATCTCCGACCACAACCCACGACACACCGTTGGCCTGCACACAACAGGAGGGAAAGAGTGTTCACAGTTATACTCTGTAAAGAGCATTCATCTCAAATCAGAGTTCATTTTTAGGAGTAGGTTCGTTATCTTTAATTGTCGGTGCAAGCTGTTTTTAGAACGGTGGAGCAGAGCCGCGAGCTGCTCAGAGCTACGCTACGGAGGCTAATGGGATTTCTTGGTTTCCCTCATCAAATACACAATCCAACAACTCCAAAACGCTCTCGTAGTGTAGCTCTGAGCAGCTTGCGGCTCTGCTCCGCCGTTCTAAAAATAGCTTGCACCGACAATTAAAGGTAACGAACCTACTCCTAAAACTATAGGGATTATGGTAATGGGCCAATTTGCCAGAATGTTCAACTATCCCTTTAAACTAATAATCATTTTTTTCTAGAAAAATTACAGTGAAAAAAACAAAACAAAAAAACAACAAATGAAATTAAGAGTAAAGTAAAGAAGGTAGAAGATTTTTAATGAAGGTGGACATATTAAAGCAGAGGACAAATTTAAAGTTTGTATAAGGGAAGCAGCCAAAGAAAAGCAGCTTTAGCGCAATAATCCACTCTGATCCTCACCTTATAGTGACGGGCGACATCGGGGACGCCTCCGTACTCTCCTGTCAGGTAGTTTTTGATCTTGTTGATGGCATCGTTCTCGCTGTTGACGGCACCGATCAGCATGTTGTTGGAGATGTTGTCCAGGTGACCGCGGAACTTCAGCCAGGGTCCGGCGGCGCTGATGTGGTCTGTGGTGCATTTGCCCTTCACCTGCAAAGACGGCAAAAAACAAAACAACAAGTGAATCATGTCCAGTCTCTCAGGCAGCAGTGAATATGTTCAGGTGAAGCCTGAAGCGACGGGGTGGCGTCGTGTCAGAGGCCTGACCTTGATGAGGACCCGCAAGTCCTCCAGGTCGCCGCCGCTCCATTTGTCGAAGGGCTCCAGCAGCTGCAGCCTGTTGCTCTGAGGGCTGACGTCCACTCTGAGGCTGGTGCCGTCGGGGGGTGGGTGCTGGTAGGTGTCCTGGCCCGGGTCAAAGTCCCTGGAGGGGAGTTCGTCACCGGTGGGAGGCTCGAGCTTGAACTTCTCTCCGTTAGGGGCTGTAAGGTAGTCTGTCTCCGGGTTGAAGTTTAATGTGCCGGCGATGGCGAGAGCGGTGACGATCTGAGGACAGAGAGGCGAGAGGGGACATTTAGCTTCACTGATGTCAGGACTGAGAAGCATTGGACACGTAGCAGTGTGGGTTATTTTACCTCAGGGGAGGTAACAAAGGCGTGGGTGGCCGGGTTAGCGTCGTTCCTGGCAGTGAAGTTCCTGTTGAAGGAGGTGACGATTGTGTTCTTCTCTCCCTTTTTCACATCACGCCTGAAAATAAACAGCAATAATAAAAAAATATATTAAATTCTGTTGCTGCACGACTCTTGGCACCATGGCAGATACACAACACGAGTTATGGCTTCACCGACCTGTCCCACTGTCCGATGCAGGGCCCACATGCGTTTGCCAGGACCACGCCTCCAACATCTCCAAGTATCTTTGACTAGAGAAAGAGAAAAACACGCTCAAACCTCCAGCAGGAATAAACCATTACCCATTAAACTCTTGTTTTGTGTGTGTCTGTTGGCACTCACATATCCATCCCTCTCAATGGTGGCACGGATCTGCTCTGAGCCCGGGGTGACTGTGAACTGAGCTTTGCACTTCAGGCCTTTGTCCAAAGCCTGCTTGGCCACAGAGGCGGCGCGGCCCATGTCCTCGTAGCTGGAGTTGGTACAGCTGCCGATCAGACCTGCAGGTGGAAAGTGATCAAAAAGAGAATTGAAATAGTGACACAGAAAATCAAGTTTTGATCTGAATCCTGTAACTTACTGACAACGGGTAAACAGTAGGAGCATAAAACACTGTTCCTCAGTTCTTACCGACTTTGACCTCCAGTGGCCAGCCGCTCTTCTCAGCAACAGCTCCTACGTCAGCCACAGGGTGAGCCAGGTCAGGGGTGAAGGGTCCGTTGATGTGGGGCTTCAGCTGGAGAGAGAAGCAGCAGCATGGTCAGATTTTCACAATTAAAGGTCAGAATGTAGTTTAATGCTCAGACTGGATCTATGTAAAACTCAATTTTGAATTTCCTGTGGAAAATCCAGGTTTTCCCCTCAAGATTACAACTCTTTGATGTTAAAGGACCCCCCCCCCCCAGCGAGGCCTTTGTTTCATTTCACCCCCTCAATACACTGTTCTCCCAGAAATGCCAAACAGACAAACCTCGTCCAGATTGAGCTCGATGAGCTCATCGTACTCGCAGCCTTTGTCTGGCACCAACAGGTCTGAGTACGCATCAGCCAGGAGGGCGATCTCTGAGCAGGAGGCAAGAGGACAGAGAAGGTGTTGAGACACAGTGACATAAAAACAAACCTACATTTATTTATCCAAATTAATTTCTATTGGCTGTCATTCACTGCATATTCTGTGTTTCTTTCCATCTTTTTGTTTTTGTAAAGTAGTTGTGGGCCACATTCAAACCCATGACATCACCAAGAGGTCTTGAAGTCTTACACTGAAAGTCTTTTATGACAATGTTTTTAACACTGTATAACAGTATTAGATATGTGACGTGAGGCCTGAACATACGTCCACGTCCAGTCTTCTCCAGGTAGGTCTTCATGCGGTGGTTGTAAGGGAACACTGAGGTTGTGGCTCCGATTTCTGCTCCCATGTTGCAAATAGTGGCCATTCCTGAACACACAAAAAGAGAGACATATGAATGTGATTTTTTTTTTTTCAAAGGAGGTTAAATCGAAAGCAACTGGACTTAGTTATTTGTCTGTGACAAATAACTAAGTCCAGTTGCTTTCGATTTAACCTCCTTTGAAATACTATGACCTGGACAAATGAGAATATGCACCGGCATATGAATGTGATGTGTGTCAGACAGTCTTTGTTATCTCTACTGGCTACAACACAGAATGGTTTAAAGTGTTTTCCCCTAAAACAAAAGAGACAAAGAAAGGAGGTGGAAAAAGCCTTTTTTCACTGACCTGTGCAGGAAATGGAGTCGACTCCCGGCCCGTGGTATTCCACGATGGCTCCGGTGCCTCCCTTCACTGTCAGGATGCCGGCCACCTTCAAGATGACGTCCTTGGGAGAGGTCCAGCCAGAGAGGGAGCCTGTCAGCTTCACTCCAATCACCTGAGGGGAAGAGATCGAGAAGTACGTTCTGGTTGAGTTTAGAGAGACAGAAAGAAAGAAAACAAACCACTGCATAGAGAAGGAAATGAAAGATATGGGATATGGGACAGTGTGTATACAAACATTGGGACACTTGAGCTCCCATGGAATTCCTGCCATCACGTCGACGGCATCAGCTCCTCCAACTCCGATGCAGATGGAACCAAGCCCACCGCCGTTTGGTGTGTGGGAGTCTGTGCCGATGAGCATCACTCCTGGGTAGGCGTAGTTCTCAAGGATGATCTGTTGAGGTGTGAACATTCGACGGTTAGCATAATTATAGCGCTGTAATTACACTGGATCTGAAATAACCATATTTAGAGCAAAACTACAGTCAAACTTTAAGTGTCAACACCTGATGGATGATCCCAGAGCCTGGTTTCCAGAAGCCAACTCCATATTTTGCTCCAGCACTGGCCAGGAAGTTGTAAACCTCTTGGTTGATGTCCTAGGATGAGAAGGATGATGATGGTTCACTTTGAGCAGCTACGTGTAGCGATTCAACCAGAATAAATCACTAAAGCATGTGAATAAACTACCATAAACCAGCGAGACCCCTCACCTTGGCCCTGGCCAGGTCCTTTACTCCTCCGGCCTGGGCCTCGATCAGGTGATCACAGTGGATGGTGGATGGGACGGCCACTTTGGGCAGGCCGCTGCTGATGAACTGGAGCATCGCCATCTGGGCCGTGGCGTCCTGCATGGCCACGCGGTCGGGGCGCAGCCGCAGGTAAGTGCGGCCGCGGTCGATGTCCTGGTTGTGGGGGTCATCGAGGTGGCCGTATACGATCTTCTCTGACAGCGTGAGGGGCCGATTGAGCCTGGATCAGAAACACAAAGCGTTGTTAACGGAAAGATACTGTGATGTCAGAGGACAAGAAGGTAAGAGGAGGACACAGCTGTTGGGTTTGGCTTATTCAATATACTGATAATAAAGTATGTCCAGGCTAATTTCCGTCGGTAGAATTTCATGATATATTTAACACAGAAAAATACATAATTCTTTCATTGAAAACAGTGGAAGAAATTAACTGACTAAACGTATGTATCGTGTCATGGGTAGGCTGTACAGGGTGGGACTAAAGGTTGAATTTAATTTATACAAACTGTCACAACATTACTATTTATCGTACTGACGGAAATTTGCTTGGAAACACTATATTAAATAAATCTAAACTATGAATCCAAAGTACAAACACTGACGGTTTCCTTTTCTGGTTTTATTTGTCAGTTTTGTTTTTGATTCACAGCCAATGTCAGCAATATGCTACAACAGCATCACATTACAGCAAATTGGTATTGAACATTTATAAGAAGGAATAACAAACCATAGCTAGTTAGTTAGCATGCCAACTTCATTAGAAGAAAAGAAATGACCAAAACAATATATAAATGGGTTGTTTTCTGCGACGAACAAAGGAAACAAACTCTGACCTCTTGATGTTTCTTCCAGACTGGTAACTAAACAGCTGTCAGTGGTAACGTCAGCTACATAGCAATAGCTAAATGTACTTGTTCCTTTAAGCAAAATAAATGAATCAAAGTCTGGTTTTATACAATGAAATTACATGTCACTGTTTTTCCCCCTCATCTTGTCATTATGTCATTTTATAATCCTGCCAGTTTAAACCTCGGGGGTTAATGACAGGTCTGAACAAGCAGAAAACTTTGATCTGCACGTCCAGCACTTTTACATTTGTTCAAATGGCAGGTTCTTTGACCCAAAACAATTTATAAATGAGGGACAGCACAGCGCCATGGTTACCCCAGCACACACACACACCCTCTGAGAAACAATAATCTTAAATGGCTTCATGGTAATTTCAGCGCTGTGAGGCGGGCACGCTGGAGAGAAGGCTACAACAGACTGCAGGGAAAAGAACTGTGGCAAAGGGCAAACACCACTTCAAACAGACCCGTAGATAAGAGAGTGTAGAAGGGAACAGTGATACAAGTCTGGGGTCACTCTACGCAAATAAACACACAGGCAAATGGTTTTCACAGAAAAGCTGCCAAAAACTCAGCAATGGGAGAGAACACAACACACTGACCTTTTCCGCACAATGTCAACATTGGACTGGAGCTTCTCGTAGTTGACGAAAGAACTGGGCTCGAAGCGGCTCATAGACACTTGTGCCTTGGCTCTGTAGGCTGCTGATACATGCAGGCGCCGGGCCCCGTGGCCCAGGGCCAGCTGAGGACAACAACAACATCAACGTGAGCATATCACATATTTTACCCATAAACAGTGTAATAAAGGAAACAGACGACTTTTGTTATGATTTTGTGCCTTTTTAAAAGTGAAGTATGACTGTGTAATTCATGTCTAATATCAATATGGAAAAACAACAAGTGGGAAGTCTGCTGGTGGACACACAATGGTGGTTTGGTGGTGGTATTACATAGTGTCAGATTTCAGAGCTTCCCACCCCCCACCCCCACCCATGTAAGAATGACCAGACACATGCTCTAGTCCTGGAAAACACCATCATTCACAAATGATAGAGGTTTAACTTCCTAGTTTTTAAATCAAAGTCACTGTGTAAATCACACAGAGACTTTGATTTAAAAACACCGTGTGGTGCCAAAAGCGGATCAAGCAGCTGATGAGGCAACAAAGTAGAGAAGGGCAGAAACACTGGGAGACGCTGGCCTGTATCCACAAGGTTACCACACCGCCAGCTTCCTGGACCTGTTGAGATGCCCTTGAGCAGGACATTTCACCCACAAACTCACTCCAGTGAAGCTGAGGAGCCGGGAGGAAGACGGAAGCTCCTACAGGCAGCTCTGATTAGTGATTACCATTATCATAAGGCAAGATATCACAAAGAGGGAGAGCTATAGGGTGTTCAGAGGACAGTCTCAAAGATTAGATATTTAATAAAAGGCACATGCATGGGAGAGGCACCTGAAGGTCGAGTATGCCCAGATAATCTGTGGTCAGGAACAAGTGACAGTAAGCAGCTGAGCCTGCAGTCATTAATCTGGTGACTTTTGCTGTCAAGGAGCTAAAAGCTGAGTGCTGCTGTCAGTCAACTCATAGGCCAATCCAATAGTCCGTCCATCAATAACAGATAATTATAGGTTTAGGTATCAATCACAGAGCCGTTGGATGGTTCAATTGATGTCTATTATTCGGTGTACATGGGTGTAAACCAAAGATATCAGGTCTGGCGCACTGATTTCTCTACGACAGTAACATTACAGACAGTGTACTGACTCAACACGACACCCAACACAGACTGAGACATTGACATGACCCATAGTACGTCAAACATTTACTGCACACTGCTGTTATTGGGCATGTTATTATGGCAGCCGCCCCGATACCTCTAATAGTCTGAATAGATTCGTTTTTCTTGTACAAAACCTTCTGATTAATGAAAACCGATGTCTGTTGTATTAAAGATGATTCTTGTCCTGATATTTTCTCAGACCGTTACACGTTGCTGGCTTGTGTGGCTGCTGGGAGCTCTAACCTTGTGTTTAACCTTGCTGCCGAGCACCAAACTCCTTTTGTAAAACCGGTCTAACTGCGTTCATTTGTGAGCACAGGGATCCGATAACGGTTCCTTGTCAACAGAAACACTGGCCGTGATTTTATAAGACGGTTGATAATCTAGTTGTTGCCCGCTGGATGCGCTCAGAGCAGCCGGGACACGATGACCTGGCCGGTCAGCCGGCGACTGCTCCCCAGCGTTTTAATCCGCAGTAACCACCCTCAATGTTCTAGTTAGGTCAGAATCACACTGTATTACATTTATATAATCGAAGATAACAAGTGACATCCTCACTGGCTCATAAATATGATCAAATTTGCCCTCACCTGAAGCCTGGCGACAGTCAGACAGTAGGTTGCCATTTTGTTCACTGACAAAGATGTGCTGCTCGGTGGTGACGTCACGCAATTGTAAGTCGCTGCTTTGCAGGTCCTGTAAGAACGATATGTACGTAACAAGTTAAAATTTATTCAGAGCGTTTGCAAAAATCTTTTATACTAATATTATTATTTATGAGGTTTTTCCCTTGTTTAAGTATTTGATCTAATATAAGCTGTAAAAGTAATTGTGCAGGGATATATTTAAATATTTGTTTACCGTTTAAGAATCTGACAGGACAAGAATATATGTTTTATTCATATCACACATACTTTTTTTTTTTCAGTTAATTTAAACAATGGTTTGTTATCACGGTGCCACAACTTTGATGTAAAACAATTTCTTATAGTGTTTTTTTTTATTTTATGAAATACATATTAGATCGATAAAGAGGAAGATACCGTCGTTGATTATTGTATGTCTTTCTGTTCGGAGCTATGGTTCGGAGACGCTAGGTGGCGGTAATCCAACTCCTCAGACAAAATTTACAGGTCAAAGTTGAAAGTTGACCGTTTTCAGCAGCGGTCGCCTTACGTGTGCTCAACATGGCTAAACATCATCCAGATTTGATCTTTTGCAGAAAACAAGCCGGTGTTGGTATGTTTCAAACCATTTATCTCTCACGTTTTCCAATACTGTCTCTTTTTTCCGTTAGTGGAAGTTCTTCATTGATGTTTTCCGTTGGAGATACCATGCTAGCTAGCTGCCATGCTAACCACCCCACCGTGGAT
Organism: Trachurus trachurus; assembly: GCF_905171665.1. Classification (NCBI taxonomy): domain Eukaryota; kingdom Metazoa; phylum Chordata; class Actinopteri; order Carangiformes; family Carangidae; genus Trachurus; species Trachurus trachurus. Next base: position 18,696,999 of record NC_139913.1, on the reverse strand, counting down.
TTCATAGAAAGTAGACTAACTTATAGAGGAGATAAAGGCTGACTGGGAAATGTTCAACAGGGTATTACTGCAAACTGCTTTTAATGTAAATAGAAGGGAATGATAATGTGTTGTAGTAAGTTAGATATGAGTGCTAGTTCATAGCCAGGATACACTGACTGACTCTGCTTTGTTTTCACTCCTCAGCTATCGGGAGACTTTGCGAGAAATGTAAGTTTTCCCATCAGTGATCTGCACTAACGTTAAATACAGACTTGGTGGTTTTATCGTGGTGTGTTTTCCTCTACATTTAAAGTAAATGTTTGAATCTCCTGTCATATGTCTTTATTTTTGTGTTGGGAAGTGTTTATTACATTGAAACACTACTCCCTAAACCCAACCATAGCTCCTCAACAGTTTTTTTTGTCCGTGTGTTATTAAAATCTCCATATTTAATTCAATGATTTCTAATGCGCTAATGAAATATCTGGATTAATTAATTGTCACGTCTCTACACTAATACACTCCCTAACAAGCACAAAGGTTTTACTATGTGGCATTTGTTTCTCAAGACATTGTTTATGGAGATTGTTTTATTAAAATTTGCCACCAGGAAGCTGTGTTGTGCTATGCAAATATTGTTTTAAGGATTGTTATTATTTCAACATGTTTTGCCTCCCCCTACAGTCTTGATCAGATCAGATCAGATCATCATCTGTTATTTCTGTGTTCCTCTCAGGTGATGGAAAGTGTGTCATCTGTGATTCCTATGTGAGGCCGTGCACGTTGGTGCGCATCTGTGACGAGTGTAACTACGGCTCCTATCAGGGCCGCTGCGTCATCTGTGGAGGGCCGGGAGTATCTGATGCCTACTACTGCAAAGAGTGCACCATCCAGGAGAAAGATGTGAGTACAGTGCAGTGAATATGAAATAACGACAAATATTAAGTCCTGCTTCTCACTCCTCCTTCTGTTTCCTTCGCAGCGAGACGGATGTCCTAAGATTGTGAACTTGGGCAGCTCCAAAACAGATCTGTTTTATGAAAGGAAGAAGTATGGCTTCAAGAAGAGGTGAAGATACTGGAGTCTAGTCCGTTTTTGTTTTTCAGCTTTTGCAGATTTTTTTTTTTTTTTTGAAACCTCAAAAAACATTTTTTCACATGACAATAAAACTCTGTTTTATATTTCTGTCGTAATTGTCTGTATTACCTCATTGCCATGGAAATACACAAAAAAAGAGAAAAATCATCCTCTTCATCTGTCTCTTTACTTACACTTAACTTTTGATGATTACATGATACTGTTGATACCAACTTTTTTACTGATTTAGTATTTTATACTTTTATTTTTGTGGGTTTATGTTCAAATTGTTGGGAAACAAATTATGTAACATCATGGCTTCAGTGTTGAGGCATCAACGGGTGCACATGTAGAGTCAGCTGTATCTTCACATTTCTTTGTTTTGCAAATAGTTCATACATTCATTGTGCATTTAATTTATGTATTTGTTGATGCATAGTCCAGTCCCTCTGGATTACTTGGACATTCAGCTTCAAATAGGTAATTGCAGTTTTTTTTTGTTCAGGTTATTTGACCTTCTGGTGTTATGAGATACAACATTACCTAACAGGCCCGTGTTATTGTTTAGTAAAGGCTTAGACGACTTAATGTTCTAGATTAACTGTTCACAGCCAGAATCTGACAAAACAAGTGTATGGGACAAACAGTGACACATACACGCTTTCTCAACAAGGCTTTATTTATACATACGGTATGTACAAGACAAAAAGATAGCCACACTCAAAATGCCAATAAGTTTCTTTACAAAGAAATACAAAGACAGAACCAGGAGGATTAAAAACAACCCCTCAAAGTTACCAAATTGACCTGTTCCAGGCAGAAGGCAGATGCAACCTCGATTATAGCAGAGTTCATAAAAAATATTAAAACAAGTCAGGAAGTACATGATCATTCATGTCAGATTTGTACTAAAATTATGATTGAAAAACTACACTTTAGAAACCTTACAATGCAGAATGTGACTTGAGTTTTGCATGAAACCAATGAGTCTGGGAGTAAAATTATTTCCACTAAAAGAGCAGAGAAGACTGCACATCATTTCAACAAAAGAGCAGATGAAGATGTTTACTGCTAGTTATAATGTTTAAAAATAGATAACCCCTATAATTCTGGATTTGACTTTTCACACAGACCCTCCCAAAAAGAAAGGAAGAAAAAAAAAAAGGACCTGTCACATGGGATTTATCGTGCTAGAAAAAACAAACTCCCATTGTCTATTGTGGAAGCACAGCAGAGAAGAACAGCTTTCCCTTTTACTCACAACTGCACAGTAAAATAACCCTGGGTAACAACTCGTATTTTTGGGAGCAATGTTCAACAGTATGAACCCGTGTAAACTGCCAGACTGCACACTGCATTGAAATGGCTTTAGACATAGAAGACATTTAGGTATTTTGAGGTTCTTTATTTTGTGAAAAATAAAGACGCCTCTATACAGTCTTGAGTTTATCGAGACTTCTTGGTTTGTCAAAAAAAAGAAAGAAAGAAATATATATATACACATACATCTATATAAGCTGACAATAGATACTGTCAGCTTCCATGTCTGAGAGAGGATTTCCGAAAAAGTTCAGAAACGGGAGGAGGAACACAGAGTCCACCAACACATAAGAGACTTAGATTATACAATCTGAATGCAAACACATCCCAGTCAAGGCTTCTGAACATCTTGGTTGTAACTAATTGAAAGTTTACTGTCAACATGAGCTTGATTACTTTAATTGGACCTGTAGACGACATCAAAACGTTCACCACCAGCTGCCTCCAATGAAACACTATTTAAAGAAGAGTATGGAGGTGGAGAGCTGAGCTTCTCAAGAGCTGAGATGAAATGAAATAATGAATTCAAAATGTAATATTTATCAAAAACACCAAAGCCTGTTCAAAACCCTGACTGGTGGTGTATCCTGAATGAGTTCTCAGACATGAGACTGAATACATTTGCAAAATATTGGGAAAAAAGAAAAGAAAAAAAGACTGGTATCATTTTAGACAACAGCTATTTACAGTACATGCATCAGTGGATTCTACACAACATTTCCGAAGCGATACTGACGTAGATGACGGGTGAACGTGACGACCTACTGAGAGTCCAGCAGACGTCTTTAACGGTGACGAACGGCGTGAGAGCGACTGCAAGACAAACACACACACAGAGTGTTTATACACAGCTCTGTGCTGCTGGTAAGGAGTAGTTTATATGAAGAGAGGTGAACATGGCTGCGACTCTTCAGCCATACAGCTGTAAATCCCCTGAAGAAGCTTAAGTTAGTGGAAATGTCAAAGTCAAAAGTTCTTTTGCGATAAAACCCCCAGATCTTCACATATCTCACTGTCACACGTTAATATGAAAATTAAGTCAGAAGTCGTGAAAATTGTGGAACGGACTGAAAGCAACCTGCAAACCGGCTTATTTCTACAACATCACAGGCCCGACTTGTAGAAGTCTAGTCTACGCTTTTGCAACTGCTACCTAAATATCAACCGTCTAAATAATAAAAAATAAAAACCCACAGGTCACAAAATGATCTCTTTCGGCCAAAGGCATACAAAACATGATAAAAGTACACTTCAGAAAAGACGTGTACCGAAGAAGCACTTTGAATATCCTCCCACACTCCTCTCACTCACGCGGATGGCAGAACACAAGTCATGAAAACAGAAGTAAAAATATACACCAGAAATCAGGTCTTAATATGCTATTGCGTCTCCACGGCAACAACAGTCACACCCTGTCATCATGTTCTCTTCCTCCTCCTCCTCTTCATCTGATCGAGTTTAGTGTTCTGATGTGCCGACCTCAATGGGTTTGATTTATTGATTCATTAAGAGGAATAAATGAATAAATCACATGTGGTCTATTGGTCTTCCGGCACCGCACTTAAAAGAGAAGAGAACAAGGATGAATGAGGAGGGAGGGAAGGAAGGAAGGAGGGAGGAGGTGGGAGAGAGGTCAACGTTAAGCATCAGGGACATTACTCACAAGATCACAGGGTTTGGTTCCTGTTACCGGATTAATCATGTATGAGACCATGGTGGTCAAGATGTATAGAAATCAGGATTTATACAGTGTGTGGTGAGCTGAGAATCCTCATACGGTGAAGTACGACCCCAGTAAAGGCTTCACTGCATGGCTCATTTATTAATTAATCAAAATAACTGCTTTTTAGTCATCCATACTTTTTACTGAGTTTAATGAACCTTACTCAACGCACATTTTATCAAATCATGTGAATTCACAGAAACTCTAATATGCAACTAAGTCCATACACTTCACCACCCAGACTCACAGGAATATCACTCTCTCCTCTGTCTCTCTCTGGCCAAACAACAGCCAAGCCGCTTCTCATCAAGCTTTGTAAATTTGGTATCTGTCGACAGCAGGGCTAACAATCAGGACTCAACGGTATCTCTCTATCCTGGTTTTGTAAGAAACAAAGTGACTGCTACTGCGCTGTTTGCTACGTGGTCCGTTTACAGTTTCACATGTTTTGTCGTGGTCCCTTACATTTCTCCAAATTTGGCTTCATATTGACCCACAACATTCTTGAAGCGACCGCACTCCTTTCGCAACTCTGCGACCTCCGTCCGCAGGGCCGCGTTCTCACGCTCCAGGAAAGCCGCTCGGACAGTGATCTGGTTCTCCTTTAACCTGCGGGCGTCACGGGAGCGCTTGGCCGCTACGTTGTTCTTCTTCCTCCTCGACCAGTACTTGTCATCCTGGAGGAATTGAGAAGGACGAAAAAAAAAGAGAAGCAACATTACAACTTTTTCTCGATTCATTTCGCAGCGTTCACCTAAATCTGACCTCGGCTCGGTTTGTAATGTGGCCGACAGCCAAGCTCCTTTGTGCATGTAAACAAAACCACTGTTCTCTGGCGCGCTGGAGAGGAAGGAAGGCACCGGCTATGAGATTATCAGATTGCTGAGTCACAGTGAGTTGCTAGAACACATTCACTGTCACATGGCCTAGTTTCTTTGCTGTGTTTACACCACTGAGAAAAAGTGGCTGATGAAATTTCATGGCAATAAAAATATTTTTTTCCAGGTACCATGACTTCATGAAGATGTTATCAAATTTAACTGACTTTTTTCAGCAAGTTTGAGGTTGGTTGACAGTGAAAATCACTTGGACCACAGTCTTATGAAGTTAGAAAAACGTTACAGTGTTTAGACATAGGAGCTGTTTGCATATAAATGAAAATGACTGTAGAAACCTCTAAAATGTTGCTCCATTACACACTTAAAGTCACTGTGAGCACACTCTACATATTAGACATGGATTTTGTGACACACTGCTTTACATTCATAGAGGTAAGGCTTTTTTCTGCTCTTTTTGTTCTCTTTCCCCTTCCCTCTCCCAACATACCTTCTGCTCATCAGGCACAAACACCTTCTTGGCCTTCTTAATCATAGGTTGTGGCTTGAGCTCATCTTCAGTGAACTTGTGTTTGCGTGGGTCGAACAGTTCTCCCCCGGGAACACTCGACAGGACCAGGTCTGTGGGATCGGGCTCATAGTTCATCTCAACCTCGATATCTTCAGGGTCGATGGGGTCGGGGGTAGCTCTGTCTTTCTCACTCGTCTCCTCTGAGTGGACAAAAGGGAAACACCGCAAGCACAAGTATGAGATGTCGGCTGCACATCAAACTGGAGGTCAGACACTGATTCAGCACTTAACAGTTTCATATGAAAGTATCTAGTTAAATAATTGATAATGCTGGGTCACCAGTGTCCTATAGCAAATCTAGGATTGTTATTGTTTTACATAATCTTTATGTATGGTTGGTGATCCAAGTCTGCTTATAATACTGCCTTAAACTGTACTATCTCTGCTAGGCAGAAGTAGCAGCATCTATTTCTGCTGATCCATTGACCTTTGCCACTTGTGGCTTCTTTCAGCATTGAATGACTTCCTGACCTCACATCAGTGTCACAGGATGTATCATATTTTCCAAACATCGCTGCCAAATTAATACATATGACTATATATATATAAAACATTAACAATAATAATACAGCTACAAGAGTTAACACTAGAAAGAAGAATGTAGTGCAGAACGCCTTTCACAAATGTAAGCACATTTTAATCTTCTAATTAGGCCAATTTATATCTGAATGTGGGTTGGTATGACTTTGTCCCTTGTCCCTAATCCTAAAATCCTCATTCCAAAACACTGGGATTTAACTTGCTGCGAGTCATCTCAACCTGAACAACTGGTTTTCTGTCGGGTAAAATACCCAGAAGCATGTTAGTGAAACTTCACAGCCCCCCACCACTCACCTGCAGTGACATCACAGGTGATTTCAAAGTCTCCATTGGAGATGATCACCACTTCCTCCTCACCAGAGTCCAACTTGTCGATGGGCAGCAGGGACACATTCGCTGGCTTGATCACCTTCGTCTGTGCCGAGGGAGTGGCCTTGGGCTGCTCTGTCTTTGTGGCGTTGCTGCTTTTCGGGGAGTCCTCTCCGGGTAAATTGGCGATGCCATTCTCCATAAGGAACTCCTCCAGGTCCATGTACTCCAGGTGGAAGTTCTCACCATCGTAAGGGATGGTCTTGTCCCAGATGGCCGGAGTCAAAGCGGCCGAGGGACCCATATCACTGCCTCCTCCCCCCAGGTCAACATTATCTCCCAGACACAGCTTTTCCTTGTCGGTGTCTGAAACAAAGAAGATACAAGACTGACTTGTCACAAATTTGGAGAGATGCATTTACAATCACATCACATCTAATGAGTTTTGTGCATTATCAGAAGGTTAACAGAGAAGCACCTTTATTTTGAACCAGGACACATTTGTTTTTATTTTACAAAGAGATCTCATTTCAGAAATGTCCTTCAGGCCACAAAGTCAAACATTCCCGTTTCTTTCACCTTTCACAGAGGCGGGGATCACCAACTAGCCTCCAGACCTGCTACACATTATTAATGCAGTTCTTAACAGCAAGTGTAAATGTTGACTTACTAACGTTTGCTGAGGTCCACCAGTCACTTTAAATATTAAAATGGTACATTGTTGATCACATGAAAAAGTCAGTTTTTCTTGTTTTGTTTTCTACTGATTAAAGACTTATTTAGTTATACTTGTGTGAACATGATCCAGATACTCAGTTGGTTTCTCATGGGACGGAAAAAAACGTGCACACACAAAAAAGTGACCAAAACACCCATGGGTATAAAAGTCAACCAGACTGTAACAACATATTTTTAGCAGTCAAGTCACGCACTTTACTTCACATGATGTCCGTAACTTACAGTGGAAATTGTTTGTTTGTTTTTCGCTAAAAGCTGCATTTAAAGCCGCAGTCGTGTCCAGAAAGGTCTGGATGGTGGTGGGTCACACACTCAGGAGATAAGAGGCCTGCGCTGTGCTCAACGTATGGCGTCAGCGTATGGTCTCCATGTTGTCTCCATGTTAGCGCCACAGCACATCTACTGGTACACTATGTTCACACTTATGGGAACCCTCTGTCGTGTACATTGTTATGACACAGTTTTCCCATGTGTGTCCGTCTCCTTCTCGGTTGACCTCGTTTTAAACACAACACTGCTCTCCGTCAGGTTTCGGGACTCACCGTCGTCGCCGTCCAGTATGTTCGGCGGAGGCATTTCCATTATTTTCTTCAAAACGACCGGGAATGAACTCGTGGCCCCGGAGGCCGTTTCCAGTGTGATGAGGATCGGGTCTCCCGACATTTTTACCCCCTTGTTGTTGACGATAATCACGAAATAACGTTAACTTAACCGACAAAAGAAGCTAACTCAACGGTTGTGGTGTTTACTCGACGACACTATAGCGACCCAGCCGGTTCACCGTCCGCCACTCGTAGACTATCTACCGGTTTAAAATAAACAATATCCACGGGAGAGTATACCAAAGACCGTCAGTACATCCCACACAACTCGCCGCGTTGACCTCCTTCCAACTGAAAATAGGCTCTTGGTAGATTTTGGTGTCGCGGACGGAGCGAGCCTCTGGGAGGAAGATGTCCTCCTTGCTGGACGCTGATAGGCGGACTGTGCACCATCCTCATGAATATTAATGAGCCCCGGACCGGCGGGGGCGGGAGCTGGGAGGACCGACCAATGGCGGTTGGTGCGCTGCAATTCCCTAAGCTCTCATTGGTTGACCGAGTTATATATGTTACAATGAATACATTGAGAAAAACGTGTCACGAGGAAAATAAATAAATAAATAAAACAGACATTTTTCTCATTGCTACACTCCCCGTCGTAAAACTTGGGCTAGCCTACTCTTGCTCCTGAAGTTTCTTCTATTAGTATTAAACTTCACAACAAAGTATAAAAGGTGGTTGTGAAAGTATAAAACTAGTTCTCCATGTTTTTATGAAAACACATTGGGACAGGATCAACGGCTTTCATCAGGGCACAATAGTCACCAGTTGATGTAGTTCATGCCACCGTCATAAATTAGCATTATGACAATTCTAACTTGTAACTTAAGCTATGTGTCTTTTCACCTTCAAACAAGGCACCACCCCAGCAGAGGGCTTGGGCTACATACCGGACGAGGTGAACGTACAGCTTTACATTTCGGCGCAAGCACAGCTCCGCTCACATGCTTTCGCATGTGCCGCTGACGCTCTTACATATCTTTAGGCGCCGGCCAATAAAGGAGCGCAAATAGAGAAACGTGCAGAATGGGGCGGGGCGTGCAGAAGTAGCGCCTTGAGTTACCCAAAGGTGCACCGCTGCAGCCAAGCCGACTGAGACATGCAGAGATCTACATGCATGTTAACTTCACGCAGGAGTGCTCATCGTTACAGCTCTGGATTTGTGTCACAACCATAGACTGTAGGTCACAACAGAGCTTCTTCATCATGTCTGGTCATTCTGCCACAGCACATTTGGGTATAAAACACTTGTTTTTCTGAAGCAGTAAAATAATTTTCTGGTAACCCTCCAAAAATGTTATTCTCACACATTTTTCATGTATCAGTGTAAAACTAAACCAGATGTACTTTCAGAACAGTATGTGCGAGGACTTGATCAAAACATGATACCTATATCCTGAATGCAGGATGACAGATGAATACATTTAAAAAGAGGACATATTCTCCACATCATTGTTCCATTCAAACAGATTGTCACTGTATAGACTATTCATTGTCCCTGCACCAACATCACGGCACTGATAAGTTGCAAAAAGGAAGCTATGCAAACCCTCTGAGTTGACATGAGGTAGGATATTAATGTGGTGCTGAGAGGGGGAGTTGTCCACACCTGTTTCTTGTATGTTATGCAAAATCTGTTTTTGGCACAACATTATGAGACATTAAACCTTCAAGGTCAACCGCGGCAGTAGGTGCATAAGAGTTTGGGAAGGTCACTGGCTTCTTGCTTAACATCACCTTATAATTCACACTCTACGGATGACTCTATGGACCGTGCCAAAACTGACCCCTATGGACAACCTCTGCTCTAGTATTTGATCCCTACGAGAGACATTCAGTAATCTGGAATCAGACATGAAGGAGACTGTAATATTATCTTAGTTGATGATTTTAACATCAATGATATATTTTGAAAAGATATACTGACTATAGCTATTACATAGTTCCCCTATATCCTTCAGTACCATTTCAGCACGTCGTGTTGAAAAACCTTCCAAAGTCAGCAATACATTTGACTGAGCAACTTGTCAACAGGTGCAGGCATGGGTGGACACAGCATGTTTTGGCTCACATTGCAGCATAGCAACAAATCTAATGTGTTTTTCCACAATGCTATTTTTGACTCTCAGGCAACGTTGATTAAATGTGAAAGGACTCTAATAAAAACATGCTTTGTCATCATGACTGCAGCAGTTTTCTACCAATTGAAAATTCCAGGATTTTTCCATGGCAATTTAAATCACATCAACATGTTACATGCCAACATTGATAAATGTTACTGTTACTACAATATTTGATTCAGTGCTTTTCCACAGGTGTCACATTTAACAGTATCATACAGAGTCTTTGTGGTACTTTCTTCACAGCTGCACATAGGAGCTCATCAAGAAGGAAACACACTGTGACACTGATAATCAGGAAATGCACTCCATCCTAGTCACTTGTGTGTGAGAGTGTGTATGTGTCATGATGGGTAGCATAGGCTATATAATATAAAACTGCATAATAATCAAGAAGCTGTTCATTCAAAATCAAAACTCAATTTGTGAGTTATGATTTGTTTCCGAGTAATGATCCAATACTGTGAAATATATGTATACTCTGTGCAGAATTATTAGGCAACTTCAAACAAAATGACTTCTAAACAAACTTCAGACAAAATGGGCCAAAAAGAGATTTAACAGACTCTGAAGAGTTGTATAATGCCTTTCAGATGGATGCAGCGCTCTAAAAGCAGCTAAATTATTGGGGCGTGATCACTGAAAAGTCTTAATGTTTTGTTGCAAATAGTGAACAGGGTCACAAGAAATGTGTGGTGAAAAAAAGACTCAAATAATGGCTAAAGACTGAATGTGAAGCTACCAGGAACCCATTATGCTCCATAATCCAGAACTTCAAACTACCTGGAGTGTCCAGAAGTACAAGGTGTTCAGTGCTCAGAGACATGGCCATGGCAAGGAAGGATGAAACATGACCACCACCGAACAAGACTCATGAGATGAAACATCAAAACTGGGCCAAGAAATATCTGAAGACAATTTTTTCAAAGGTTTTATGGACAGGTGAAATGCGAGCGACTCTTGACTGACCAGATGGACGGGCCATGATACTGGTCACAGAGCTCCACTTGGAGTCAGAAACCAGCAAGGTGGAGGTGGGTTGCTGGTATGGGCTGCTATTATTAAGAATGAAGTTGGACCTTGCAGGTTGAAGATGGACTTCTCCCAAACCTACTGCCAGTTTTAGATGATATTTTCTTCAATTAGTGGACAGGAAAAAGTTGCATTCAAGAATACCATGATTGTTATGCAGGACAAGGCACCATCACATGCATTTACATAAGATGATGTGATGATGTTTCATCTCATGAGTCTTGTTCAGTGGTGGTTGTGTTTCATCCTTCCTTGCCACGGCCATGTGACTGAGCACTGAACACCTTGTACTGGACACTCAGTCCTGAAATATGGTGGCACTGGTGGATAATGGGTTCCCAGTAGCTTCACGTTTAATTCTTTAGCTGTTATTTGTGTCTTTTTTTCTCCACACGGTTCTTGCGACCCTATTGACTATTTGCAACAAAACATTTGACTTTTCGGTGATTACACCCCAATAATTTTGCTACTTTTAAGAGGCATCTATCTAATTTTTGACTTTAAATCTCTTTTTTGGCCCATTTTGTCTAAGGTAAAGAAGTTGCCCAATAATTATGCACACCTTAATATGGTGTTAATCACTTTGGCCACACCCTCCCTCAATACACATCACCTCATAATGCTTAAATCCAATCCAAATTATAATAAGGTCAAAATACTCACTTGCCAATAATTCTGCATGCAGTGTGTATAATATGTCTTTATGTGAAACTAAACATTTATTGCTGATTATTGCAATTAATGGCAAATGAAGGGTGATCTTGAGCATTGCACCAATATGGAAGAAAAAAATGGTGATTCAACAATTTTACTTTGAATGAGTCAGGTATCTTGTTCCCTGAGGTTCTTCAGAGGCTCCTATGACAAAACACAGACTGAGGTGATTATGAAACGTTGTCAAAAGGGGTCAGCAGCAGCGTAAGCACAACTCTCAGGGTAATAATATTACTTGACCCTGATCTGATTGATCTAAATATGGTTTAGAGAAGGCAACCAGAGCCATCTAGTGATTTAATCATGAACCTACAAAGGCCACCCGCCCTTTTCTCCACATCACACTCACACACACACTGACAAAACCATGACAGATGAAAGCAGATGTCCAACAGATGCACACAGACTGGGTTACATCAGCACAAAGTTATTGATTCTGCCAATTAGTTTCTTTCACCAAAACATCCACTAATCACTGGAGTAGGCTACTGATCTTTCCTCTGTATCAATGGGTAACTGTTCTCGTTTATTTGATTAACAGGTCCCTCCCTGGGACAGAGCGTGTTTAGGGAAAAAGCCGTGCACTCATAGTATTTGTTTGACAAAGATGCCAGAGGACAGGGATCCCTTTAAGTCTCAGACCACGCTCTCTGCGTATGTGGATGGATAATTCTTTAAGTTAAGAAATTATAGGCTACTCTTCCCCATTGAGTAGCCTACTGATGGAAAAAAAATGTTTTAAAAGGGACTGACTATCACAGTTTATAAAGAGTATCAGTGATTGCATTTTCAATAAACAGCATTAGGCTACTGATTCCCCTGCTTCATCATTTTCACCACAGCTAAGCCACTTTTATTTTGAAAGTAGGCTACTAACTTCAGCTGGAGAATCTGACACTACATTGTTTCAGCTGCTTGTTGGGGCTGTTCAACAGGTTGTGTGCTCGTACAGGGAACTTATATCCTGACACCTTTGGAGTCAGGAGCATAGACTGTAGGTCAGGAGCCATATGTCCACAGTTCAGCCACAGATACAAATTCCCGTCCAGATCAGCTGACAGAGGTTACACAACAAACGCTCAGTTGTTTGCAAAAGTGTAAGAATCGGTTACAAAATGTTAGTTCGGCTTCAGCGACGTTGTTTGAATAAAAACCAGAGGACGCTGCAAGTTATTTAATTAACAAAGCCCGAGAAAAGAAATCACTGAGTAGCTACAGAGTCACTCACCATTATCGTCAAAGTTGGGGAGAGTAAATGGATGCTCAAGAAAAGCTTTGAAAATCTCCGGAAGCTCTGAAGTCATTTTTTCTGTCTTTTAGCCTAAATCTTTGCAATTATCTGAGTTAAATGACTCAGAGCTGATCAGCAGCTCGAGAGAAGCTGTGTCAAACTCAAAACTCAATGACGGACTGGGTCCTGGCAGGGCAGGTCGGTGTCTGACAGCTCAGAAAAAACTACTTTGACCCAGTGCCAGCAAGTTACTTAACGCTGTCTGCCCGCCCCGCTCCTCAGCCCGAGCCAATCAGCGGCCTGCTTTCTGCCCGCGATGGACGGAAAGAGCAGCGGTTGGCCAGACTTTCTGTCCGTCATTTGACGACAGCCAATCACGAACCGCTGCTGAATTACCTAAGGTTAAAAAAAAAAAAAAAAAAAAAGGGAAAAAGTGTACCCTTAAATGTAGCCTAGTAGAGAGTTATATAAGGTGATATAGAAAAGGATACAAAAACAAGTTACAAACAACACCTATAGCTTTGACCCAGTCTCATATCTTTGTGAAAACGGAATATTAAAACAGGTGAGTTTAAAAACAAAACCTTTGTACATATAGCTAGGCCTATGAAATATGAACTAGGTCACAACTATGTTGGTTAATCACCCTCCTGGTAGCGGTTGGACACCCAATGTCCAACATACAAGATGCTAACATGAAGCTAACACACATATTACGTTATAAATGTGAGTAAAACTATCTAAAACATCAGCAAATACGCCCCATGTTAAACTTAATTTTGAATTGTGAATTTCATTCACGTGTTACCAGATGCAACACGTGCAGCTGGCGGCAGAACACGCTGACTGGTACACAGGTGAAAATAATTAGGCCCAAATTAATGTTGCTTCATCTCCCGTAGGGTTTAGCTGAAGGAGAACATGAGGAGCTGCGGCTCACACACCTCCACGGATTATACTGACCGCAAGACTAATTGTGTAGCCTCCTATATCATCATGTTTCTCCATGACTGTAACATACAACACATTTCATCTATTATCTGACCGTAGGTACAAAGTGTTCTGACAATAAGGCGTCGCACTGAGGAGCAGTGTGTGTGTGTCTGGGTCACTAGGTGCATCTCCACGTGCAGGACAGTTTTTGTAACAGCGTGTCAGACACGTGTGATGATGAAGTTAGTAACACTCATTAACAAGTCCACAGTGGTTTGTTGAAACCCGTATCACCTGAAGCGCAACATTATTACTGTGTTTGTTGTCAGTGTCACAGAGGAAGTGTTGTCACATTGAGTTGTCTTCCCACACCCCAACCAGGGCCGTTGCTAGGAATTCTGGGCCCCCTTAAAGAATACTCAAGTGGGCCCCTCCCCCTAACTTTTCCAGTTTTTTTTTCTTAGACTACATATGTATTTATTATTATTTATCATGTATTTATTATCTATTTTGTTTTGATGCTAATGCAGCATTACACTGCAAAAACTCAAGTATCTTACCAAGAATATTTGTCTTATTTCTAGTCAAAATGTAATTTCTAGTCAAAACAAATCTCATGTAACATATCAAGTAGCTTGTTTTTAGACACTTTTTTACTCCTAAAGTTTCAAGCATATTTTCACTTGGAATAAGTAGAAAAAATCTGATAGTGGAACAAGTTTTTCTTCCTTATTACAAGCACAAAAAACTTGCTTTCACTGGCAGATTTTTCTACTTATTTCAAGTGAAAATTAGTTTGAAACAAGTGAAAATGATCTAAAAAAAGAAAAAAAAGAGTTAATTTTTAGGTAATGAGTCTTATTTTAAGTGTAGAGAGATTAGCTTTGACTAGAAATTAGACATTTGGACAAGTAATAACTATTCTTGGAATGTTGAGTTTTTACAGTGTCTACTATGAGTATTAGTCAGGGTCTTATGCAGAATAAATCAGTCATACAAAGATTAGACTACTGGGGTTTTTTATGGGCCCCACTGGGCGCTGGGCCCCTAGAATTATAATCACCTTTCTCCCCTATACAACGGCCCTGACCCCAACATGATTAATTTGATTAGAGATTAATCATTATAGGCTATATAATCACTGCCAATTAGATTCTACTAGGAATTTCTCTGAACATGAGCAAAAAAATATGTGAACAAAAGCTTGTAGACAGAGTTTTGTGCACTATAAAGTGATTGACTTGTACATACCAATCCAACACTTTGCAGATTAACTGGAATCTATAAATCAGTCTTTACCATTCAATATCAGCAGCCAACCAATCACATTGATGCTCGGCCACAAATCCTAAATCTCATGGAAGACCATACCATAAGATCTGTAAAGCCTCTGTGAAGGGGCTTGACCTAATGATTGTGTTCATCATTAGTTGATCTCCATATCGTTTGGGATTTGTTTTAGATGGGGTGGCCAACAGATGTTTTGTCCGATTTTATATTGCAAGAAAATAAAAAGCGGCAGTTTAATTTAATTTGAGGAGCTGGATCAAACATTTGGTATTTTTGCTTAACTGTTGTTTCATCTGTTTGTTTGTTTTTATCAGTCTGATCTTTTTAGCCCAAAGTGGTAAATGGTAAAGTCTTTGTTTGACACAGATGTGTCGTGTTTCTAAATCATTTTTGTTGTGTGCCAACACTTCAGTCAGATGATGATCATCAAACAGTTGGATTATTATCTCAGCCATGGTGACATGGTACAGAACAACCAGTTCTTCTGAAAATTAAAACCATACAGCAACTAAAATCAAGAGTGTTTCGAACAGAAAATATTAATCAAGTGAACACAAACTGAATAACTTTAGCTTTTTATCAGCAACATGTGTCTGGATGTCAGCTTCTGCCATGAATTATGTGATTTGAAAAGTGTAATGGAAAAAAACAACAACATAATTTTTTTCTAAAACAGTCTGTTTATTAAATGCTTTCAAGAGATTTGGTCCACTTGTGTGATCATGAAATTCCAACCAGGGAGGAGAAAAGAGAAAACAAAGTCAAGAAGAAAAAACAAAATCATAAAACAACGAAATGTAAAAATACAGTACAAAAAGAGGCCTTGTTTTTTCCACTTCTTACAACCCTGGTTTCTTCATCCAAGTTGTTGAAAACAATTCAAATAAGCAATAATTTTTTTTAACTGATTGAAAACCGATTTATTACGTTTTTTTTGTGGCTGTGTAGGTGTGCGTTGGTGTTGCAAATCAAATGACACAAACAGTACAAGGAGCCAGGGAAGGAAAAGACGGGGTCACATGAAGATTTGTTGAGCACAGCTGAGAAACAAACTGAAGCAGGATGTCATAACCAGAACTGATGGACAACTTACGTAAACCACTTCAGAACAAAGATGACCTTTCAGTAAAGCAGCTCTCATAAAAAATAATAATTAATGTTTACTTTATCAAACAGAGGTCTGTCTAACTACAGACACTTTCTATAAGTCGACCTGCCCTTCAGATGAGTATAAACTCTTTCTTGTATGTAACTAACTGCTTAAATGCAACAGAGTGGGAAAACATGGGGGGAATAACTGAATGAAGGCAAGAAAGGCAACGAAAGAACCAAAACTTGATGAGGATCTAATTTCAATATCACCTGTGGCCCTGTTCAGATCTGCATTAACATCCATCTCTAGTGATGTGGTCACATGTGGGCCGATCTGAGCCGAGACAAACTGAGGCTGCATTACAGATCCAATCACTGGACCGGACCACACAAGGCCACATTTGCAACACAAATGCATCCTGGGTCACAGTGAAGGACTGGCTACTACTACTACTGACAGAGTCACATCAGTTTCATTATGCACCAAAAATAGTTAACCATTTAAGAGATGCATGTTAATGTGAGGTCTGAACAAATCCTGCCCATCCTGGTTGATATGATTAAAACTATGCATATTTCATTTTAGCCATGCTTTCTGAGTACTATCTCATTTATGCATGGGGAAAACAAGATACTAATTAATACCTCACAATCATTAACTTAACATTACAAGCCTTTTGACATTGAAGGATCTTGCTTTCCAAAACTGCCTCTAGCTGCTCTGATCGGTGTGCGGCATTGATCATGCTGCGCAGAGTCAGGAAGACAAAAAAGGTGTTCCAAGAAATCAAATAATTTACTAAATCTAATCCACAGATAAGGACAAGGATACAGTGACCTCTGCACTGGGATCAATGTCCACTCCATCGCAAACTTCAGGTCTCATGGACTGGTTTCATCGTCGTTTCAGTATGAGGCGCCATCAGCTGAAGGCTGACGTAGACATATTAAATATACACTGTTTGCAATATACCATTGCTTAAAATGGACAATCTGCACTAATGGACAGTAATGACTATGTGAGATCTGTTGGGGGGTAGCGGCGACCTGCCTCCCCCTTCAGTTTGTGTCATGATTCACCCGCCTCTAACACACCCACACAGGAGACGCAGCACAGACATCTACACTTTTCTTTCTTTCCCTGCGCGTGTCAGTTACATCATCAATGCTAGTCATTCTCCAACAACGGAAGAGAAGCCTCCCCTCAAATGCTCGGCTTTGCTCTGCAAATTCACACCGGATCAGCAGGTTTCTCAAGGCAGGACTTGGAAAACAAGGATAGGACAAAGGATTTTGCCCACTTGAATAATAAAGAGCAATTGAGTTTATGTGGCACTCTTCTAACAACTTGTCCTTTTTAAACTCCCTGAAAAACAAGATGGGAACACATTACTGACCACAGCAAACTCTTCCACAGCCACAGAAAAGAACAGCTCCACCATCTCTTATCTAAATTACCTTATAAAGGGTGTCTAAGTATTATAATAGGTATCAGGTATCATATACTGTATATAGTAAGCAGGATTATACAATAGGGGTATGTATCATCTTATAGGTGTAGTATATCGAATAAGGCGCTATACGGGAGTATATAGGCCTCTATGTATGCTTTTGTATCCAGATCTGTCCTTCGGTCTGGTGAATCAAACTACACAAAAACGCACAGCACAGGCAGTGAGCGGAGAGCTCTGATAGTAGGTCAGCACTGACGAGGGGAAAGTTTATATATTTAAAATCATCAACTGTCCTTTTTTTCCCCCTTTGGCCAGTGCTTGGACTATCCTGAGGCCTACAAACAGAGCTCAGACAACATTTATATATAGCAGGTCTAGCATTCTGTGTAAAATATCTTGTACTAACGTCCGCCTACAGCCGGTGGTAGTTGACGACTGAGATCACCACCTGTAGCGTTTAAAACCTCAAGACTCTTACAGCGACTATCAGAAGCTGGGCGTTTCCTGCTCACTGCCTCCCAGACAGAGCTGCGCACTGCTGCATACACAGACGCATATTTACTGTAAATTATTATATTCATACATGGATACATATATAAAGAGAGAGTTATACATTGCAATTAACATACATATATCAATAGCATATAGAAGAGAAATAGAAATAGTCAATAGATAGCAATCATTATCGTCATCATATTCATCATAATACTAGGGGTAGTAGTAATACGATCCCTCAAAGAAGCTAATACCCGGGTTGTTCCAGACAAGGGCTCTGTATCAACAATCCCCAAAACCGCTGAACTGAGATCAGCGTTTTAGGCTCAGCCCATCTGAATTCTGATGGAGTCAGTTTTCAGGAGCTGGATAATTAAGATAATTAAGACACCTTTGGTGTTGCCACCGTGTTTTCTATTTATACAATGACCTCAACGAAGGGACTGCAGTCAGAGCTGAAACATCACAAAACAGATGGAGGTTATTTTGTGGTAATAATATCATCTATAGATTTCTCTTCTTTCAATTCATCATTTTGAGACTCGTCGTCTCGGTATTTTAGGAGGTGAAACCACGTTCTGGACTGATGCACTGAGTTGATGCCACTCTGCATTGATAATTAGCAGCACAGTCAATTTTCCGTATTGTGTACAGTCTGTATAAAAGCTGTACTGTTCTGAAGAAAGAAAAAAAAAAAACTCCTCTCTCTCAGTTGCAACCCTCAGTTAATTCACTTCTACACATTCAGCCTGAACCTCAAATCAATCTCTGCTGCAGCCCCTTCAAAACCCTGTCTGGAACAACCCATAGAGAAGGAAAAATTACAAAATAAAGAATCATTTAAAAAAAAAAAATTCACTATAGTCATCTAGTTCAGCGATACATGTCATATAGCAATACCTCAATAACAAGAAGTTCTTCTATGTAATCAATACAGCTTTTCAGGTTATATATTTATTAAGCTTAACCGCTAAGTTATCAATTATTATTAGTAGTATACCATTATTTGTAAATATGCATAATATGTGTGTATATGTATTTGAATATAGACATACCTCCATTGTGTCTCCGTCCACATTAAAGGCTAGAATATGATAACAACAGATATCTTGCCTGTGTGTTTCTGTGTCTGTGTGTGTGTGCGTGTTTTCACATGTGTGTGGTTGTGTTACACGTGGATGTGTTGTTTTATAGGCACAATATGTGGTGCGAATCGTTTCCCCGTCTCAAGCTAGCAGACTTCATGTAATGTAAAGGATCGTCTCAGGGCTACCGTTAGCTATCTGGAACAAAACATCTGGGTGTGTGTGTGTGTGAGGAAAACAGGTTTCCATTTGAAGGCTGTGGGAGAATGGGAGGTTTCCATGAAATAATGACCCCAGTTTAACCGAACACATGGCAACTTTGCCTTTACATTCAAAATGATCTTAAACAACCTCATGATTGACTACGGAAAAATATATTCTTTATAATCTTCAATAATTTTCTCCCCTGGATCTTTAGTCTTTAAATAATTATTCATCTTTCTTTCTTTAAATTACTACAAAGCTGTTATCTATTTTTTTTCATAACTCAAAAGTCTTCTGCACAGTCACTACTTTCACTGTGCTTCAGTCCAAGTGAGGTCATCATTTCTGAATGGGCAACCGTGGTCTGAACTGATCTACACTTAAGTTTGCACGTGTGCTGCAGTCACTTCATCTGTAGCCCTCCTGCACTGGCTTCACAGCTACTTAAAGCACATGACACTGCATAACAGTAACAACAGTTTCTCTTTCCCCATATGTTTGGTTGACTGTTGTCTTTGTCGCCATTTTATCCCCTTTATGTCAACCTGAAAGCATCTGACATTCAAGCATGCTTTGATTCCCCTGGACAATGGCTGACTGTACAGTATGTGACTATATGTGAAGGTGTGTGCAAGTCTGTGCTCGTCCCATACCGGTACAGTTGGTGTGATTACACAACCAGCTATTAACAGACTTTTTATTTTCTATCGGGGGGGGGGTAACTGTCGTGTTACACAAGTTAGTTTTTGGGGGCATCTAAGTATACTTGCATACATTCCACAACCACAGCAACGTTTTAAATGACTAATTTCCTCGTTTTTTAAAGGCCCATGCAGGCGTTACATTCATAGCGTTCTACCAATATGGCAGACAATATAACAAGGAAGTACAACTCCCCTTGGGGAAAGAAAGAAAAACAAAAAAAAAACGCTTAAAATCATTAATTTCCCAAAAAAAAAAAGTTATTTTGATCCTCTCCCTTTATTCCCGTGAAGGAAGGAGAGTAGGATTTGGTTGTTATCCAGCTTAATGAGGAGTGTCCACCAAGAACCTCTTTCAGTTATGCTTCATAGTCTATTCAGTCTCGGCGGCCATCGACGGCACTGAGGGCTTGGCATTTTTTGGCACTCTACGAGTTACAAGTGTAACTTCTTGTGTAAGAGCGCTGAGCTTCGATTGAGTCTCGACTCGTCACCAAGCGATATACAAGAGCTGCGACCAGCGCGCCCAACAAAGAATTGTTTCAGTGCGGTGAGGATTTAAAAAAAAAAAAAAAAACAGAAATAAAAGATGTGCTTGGTGGACACAGAAATTGATAAAGTCCAAAGAGCACTAGATAGAGCGCACTAGTTGATTATTTTAGTAAGAGGAGAACTAGTTGTCTGTGGTTTAATGTGCTGGAGGGGAACGTAAAAGGTGCTGTGTAACTGCAGCATGATACTAAACAAAACGCTAAAGCCAAGTCCTGTATTTCTACTAACAAAGCTTTTTCTTTGTGTTAATTGGTGCCTGTAATTCGTGTATCGTGACCAGTGAAAGAGTGTGTGTGTGTGTTTGTGTTTTTGAGTGTGTGTATGCGGTCAACTGTTTTGTTGTGTGTCCATCTGCTCTCACGCTGCTGGCTAAAGATGCAGGAGGAGGTCAGACTGGTTAACGGTGACAAACTGTCCACATGTAGCTGGTGTGTCCTGCCTGTCTCCCGTCTCCAGACGTAGCTCGGCGGTGGATCGGCCCCCGCCTCTGGTCAACACAGCAAAACTCAGAGGTCGTCCCCGTCTGACAACCGCCGGCCTCCCTGAAACGACACACCACCATAGCTCAGCTCTCAGAAACACACAATGATGTCAACTTGAGCCAAAACAGACACAAAAACGTCTCCAAACCAAGTATATAGTAGATTCCATTGCAGTTTTCTTTGTTTTTTCCCCGTATTTTTCTCCATTTTAGTGTCAAATACAAAGTGCTGTATCACTGACATACAACAAAGAGAGCAGAATCTTCCAGTACATTTTATTCATTAGATTTTTCTTTGATTGAGAAAATGTTTGTGCCTTATGTAGCTGAGATAATCGACCTCTGATGTAAGTCTTATTTACCACTCACTCACCATGCTTTCTGTATAATCTGCTGTTATGGTGACCTGCTTGTCCTCTGGGGGCGGGGTCACAACGGAGCTATCTGTGCGTCCTCTCTGATTGGTGAGCTGCAACCACAGTTCGTACATCTGCTGCATGTCTCTCACTGCAGAGGGAGAGACAGAGAGGGAAGACGACCTCAGTGACCTTCGATACAGTACTGTGTGTTACGTGGAGGAGTAATCAGCGCTGGTGGAGTGGGGCTACTTCAAAATCAGTGTAATTACAGGCTTTTGTTGTGACTATGGAGGTGGACGAAGCCAGACACAGTAGCACAGGATATGATTAGAAACAGAGAAGTAAAACACCTTCACAAGTGTGTTATTTTTCTTCCATTTAGTAGAGATGTTTGATGACAAACACTGGTCCAATTACATTCAACTTTGAGCTCAACAGCACTGAGCTTTTTTATACAATAGTTGGAGGAAGTGGGGGCTTACAGCTGTTGTTCTTCATGTACGTCCAGACGTCCCTCTCTTCCAGACTGTGAGCGAATGAGCAGTTCCCAATGTAGTGGCACTTCTTCTGCTTCATCACATGCACACACATCTGAGTGAAGGACAGGAAAGGATAGTATTTTGTGTCTTAGTCGGTTATTGAGCAAAACTTCTGTGGTCTCTGGAAAGACCGAGGCAAATTTAACTGGTAGTTTAAAGCATGACTTGAATGAACGCTTAAATTACGTAATCTCAAAATATTTCTCACACTGTTAAACATTCAAATTAGCTGAGATGGGGGAAGGCAACTAGTTGAAACTTGAAATAAACAACAAAGCACCGTCAAAATACGCAGAGCTGCAGGGGTGAGGAGGTTTACAACAACACCTGTCCCAGAAGGCAACAGCAGAGTCAGCTGCCCTTAGCATGTGAGAGGGGTGGAGGCAGGGAGCGAAGGGGAACGATGGCTGCAGGGAACAAAAAAAGACAAAGAAAAGAAAAGGAGGAACTCACGTCATATTGTTGTGGGTAGGTGCGGGAGAAAGGCAGAGGCCGAACAACAACCCACTTCTTCTTCTCGAATGATTTCACCAGCAGAACCCGCCGCTCCTTCGTCCAGCTGAAGACACACAGAGCTCATGTTAATCCAAACAAATGGAAGAACAAAGTCCGAGAAGAGAGGCAAGTTCTGTGCTACACACCTTTGATGCTACTGTGGCAACACGGAGACAGGAAATGACGGATCCAAGTCAAAATAACTTGTAGTAGTTTGAATTTATACTTTATACTTTGTACATCACAAACATTGTGTCATTTCCCACCAGTGATGGGAATAACAGCGTTATAATACTCAGTGATACAGCACACAATAGTTCATTTACCTGTGCCGTGCTTTGGCAGTGCAGTACTTGAGGTTCTTGTCGGGCTCGTTGACCTGTCCTTCTCTCCAGCACTGGCCGCAGACGAATTTCATCTTCAGGTTGAGGGGTCGTCCCCGTCCTGCTACGGCTCCCAGGCCCCCCACCCCTCCGCCTCCCACCGGGCTCACGCCGCCACCCCCGAGGCCGTCTCCTCCCATTCCTCCGCCCCCGCCCCCCATTCCCATCCCTGTAGGTAAGCTGCTGCTTGGATGTGGGATATGGATAGGCTGAAAGACAGAGAGAAATAAGGAGTTCATATTGATCAGACCAATAATCAACCACTGCTGCCAAAAGTCTATAAATAAAACCCAGCCGACATTTGACGTTTGCTCTTTTGACTCATAAACAATTGGATTCTGTGTTGTACTGGATATACAACTGTTCAACCATCTGAGAGGTGTAACAGAGCATTTAAATGACAACATCCAAACAAAACCCTGTAAAAGTATTTTCCCCCTTCCTGATTTCTTACTTTTTTTTTTGCAGATTTGTTACACTTAATGTTTAAGATCATCAAACAATTTTATATTATATTATTATATTACATATAACCCTAGTAAATATAAAATGCAATTTTCTTTGTCTAATATTAAAATGTGTTTGATGATCTTAAACATTTAAGTGTGACAAATATGCCAAAAAAAAGTAAGAAATAGGAAGGGGGAAAATACTTTTTCACAGCACCGCAGTGCAGGAGGAAGCGGTTGTACTAAATCAGTGAGAATTGAAGAGGAGGAACAGTAGAAGATGTGTGTCTGTCTCCGTGCCCTCTCCCGTCTCACCTTCTGCTGCTTCTGTGCATTCTGCTCCAGCCGCTGCCAATGTCTCTTTGACTCCTGTACCATCTCTTCATGGGTGATACCTGAAGAAAATATATCAGAGAGCAGCTCTGTGACAACACATTCAGTGACTTAATTCAAGCTACTCAACTAACAGGAAGTTATTGATGT
The DNA here is from genome assembly GCF_905171665.1 of Trachurus trachurus. NCBI lineage: Eukaryota > Metazoa > Chordata > Actinopteri > Carangiformes > Carangidae > Trachurus > Trachurus trachurus. The sequence goes on along the minus strand of NC_139913.1, from coordinate 18,673,209 downwards.
CAGTTGTTGCTTATTGTTGTTGCTGATAAACAGACATTATGTACTGGATTACATTTCACTACAGTTAAAAGCTGAATGTTTTCTAGATTTAAGAAGGTTATTAAAGGGATAGTTCAACATTTTGTAGGCCCATTGAGTAGGTTCGATAACTTTAATTGTCAGTGCAAGCTGTCACTAGCAGAGCTACACTAGGTAACGAATGTTGAACTATCGCTTTACTGTGTGTGTGTTCTACCTACCAGTATCCTGCTGTAGGACCCAGCATTTGAGCTCTATGACGGAGTGAGCAAAGGAGCAGCTGTCTTCTCGCTGGCAGCCGTAGCGGACCTCGTGGCGACATACGTCAAACTGGCAGAGGGGGTGCAGGGGACGCACCTTACTGTAGCGCACGTTGGCCGACCTCACCACATGCACCAGGCACCTGCAGCAGGTTCAGGTACGTCAGGATACATTTTTGAGACAGCAAGTCTGTATTATCACAGTAGGTTTGTATTTGTATTTGAACCAACTCTAGATATGAAAGTAACACATCACTCACTTGTTATCGTCGAACGGGTGTCGAGCTGTGAGGTTGGAGCAGACTGCTAAGTTTTCTTTGCTGCGTTTGCTAATAATGCGAGGCTTACTGTCAAAACATTCCTGTGAGAAGGGGAGAGAGATGCAGATCAGTGCCCGAAGGTTCAGCTTGAAGGAGAAGAAAAAGAAGAGAGCAGACTTGCACAATATGGTCTTACCTCACAGAGGAACATGAACATGCCCATGTGGAGCTGCAGCAGCCGGGTGACGCTGAGCGCCCGTCGCTCCGTGCTGCCCAGCGGATCAAACAGCAGCTCTCGACTCAGAGCGCCCTTCCTCTCCTGCGTCCAGACGTCAATCTCCTCCTGGCAGTAGGCGAATGTACAGTTCTCCCCGTACTGGCACTCCTGGCGCTCCTGCACCTCTGTGGTACCCAGACAGGAAGAAAAGTGAACATGTGGAGCAAAATATAAACACCAGTCATCTGCATCTGACTGTGGGCTGCTGTTCCTCAGCTTCATTTCCCACCTAGAACATACAAACGCACCTTTACAGAGTACAAATGCCCCCAAGAAGTTGTTTCGCGCAGGCCGGGGCCGGATCCTCTTCCAGGTGGGGTCATCTGTGTTCTTGAGGCGGCAGAGCAGAACATCCCGCTTGCAGCGGTGTGCGGCTTCTGGCTGATACTTGTAGTCCATCACATGTGGACCTGCAAGCAAGAGAAGAAAAGAGATGGTTAAGTTACAGTGCATCACAATTTCCACTTGTAACTCTTTTAAAATGATAAATCATTGCTCAAAGAGGAAGCTTGAAATAATCACATATGAGACAACATGTCCAGCTTGTCCAGTCCAACAATGCAACATCCCATTATGAATATTTGGATAAAGAAGGAAAACAAAAAGGGGGAAAAAAAGCTGTTTAAAAAAAAAGGATCTTGAACCGACCTATTCGGCTGTAACAGGCGTGACAGGCCTGCCGAAACTCATGTGTGGCTGCCAGAGGATTCCTGGAGAGCAGAGACAGGTTTGTTCCTGCTGGACCATTCTGGAAAGAAGAAGAGGAAAAGGAGATGCAATATGAAATTTAAAAGAAGCTACATAGAGAGAAATGGCTGTTAAAGCAACAATTTAAAACCAGTCTGCCTTTCAAAAGGTGACAAATGAAGATGACGATGATGTTGTGTGTGTTTACTCACTGCATGTGCAGCGTTGTTGTTGCGCATTCCCGGGATGAAGCTGTGACACACTCGTCCCCCTGAAGACCACAGACACAAGGACGTTGGTGTCAGACACCATATTGTAATGATGCTGACTCACACGGTCTGCTGCTCACACACACCTCAGGTTAAACTCCCTAGGAGCTGCGTTCTGCTAACTGCGCAAGAGCAAGTTCAGCTGCTTGTACTGATCACGCTGCTTTTGTATTCCTCTACTATTTGAATATTATGAACTCATCTTCATAAGGCTTCGTCCACATCACATTTGTTACATTTACACCTGGCGTCCACACATTATTTAAGGTTTGAGCACCTTAAGAAGCATTTAGTAAAAACTCTGGGGTTGTGTTTTAGCAAAAACTAACAATTGCATTTGCTTCATGGCTGACCAGTCTGACTCTAAGGTGTGAAAACAGCATTGATATGAATCGCAGCTTTGATTCCAATTAGTTTCTGGTTTTCAGTAACAACACATCTTTTCTTGGATGTAAATCATCACAGTCAAAAAAATACATTGCGACAAGATATCTGATGACTTTAAAGTTTAAAAACATCCGTATTATGTCCCAACTGTTTATATGCACTAAATAAATTAAGTCCAAAATCAATAAATAGACTTTAACCGCTTCGCTCACCTGGGAGAGTGTACTCAGACAACGAGTCCAGCCCACCGGCCGCAATCCCTGCTTTCCCTTCACCATCCGCAGCCACTGTGGGGAAGCCTCCCAGTGCGTCCTGCGCCTGGGGGGAGCACTGGTCCCGGTCCCGCTGGGCCAGAGGCGAGTAAGGCTCCAGAGGGGGCATTTCACTCATTGGAGAGCTGAAGAAGGCTGGAGGAAGCTTGGGTGACGGGGCTGGGAGGTTGGGAGAGTACGGAGGCCGGAGAGCGACCGCAGTGTTGGGGAGGTTGGTGGGTATAGCACCCTGGACTGGACTCTAGAGCAGAAGGAGGAGAGAAATGACAATAAGATGAAAACACCTAAAATCAACGTTGCTACTGAAGCAACAACGGAAAGAAAAGGTGCGTCTGTTTGTCTCTCCTTCACTCGCCTCACTGACTTTCTTGGGGATGCAGTCCAACAGGCTGTCCAGCTCGTCCTTGATGACGCTGGTGCATTCTTCCATGTGCTCCGACACCGGGACAGAGTATGGCATCGGAGGCAGGGCTTGGCTGCTGGGGCTCTCCGACAGGTCGGTGCAAGGGGTCGCCGGTTCATCGCTGACGGGGATGGGCGTTGCTAGAGGAGCTGGGATGCACTGTGCACTTGATATGTCCGCTGACGAGAAGGAAAAACAGCAATGGAGAGGAGGGGATAAATGTGTGAACCGAGAGAGGGGAGGCAGTGTGAGATCACACATGTTCAAGGTTTGACGTACTTGGTCCAATGTCACCCAGCGACTCCAGCCCATTGGAGGACATCTGCAGAGAAAGAGAGAATACAACCTCATCAGCCTCGAACTGAGTCGCCAAACTGCAAGTTCTACACCGTGACGACAGCACCCACCTCTCCTGTGGGTGGGGAGGTCTCCCCGTGACTCTCCCCGTCATTGGCTGTGGACTCCGTCTGAGGACTGACGTAAGCTTTACGGCCCTTCAAACCCAGTTTATTGGCTAGATCCTGGGCCAGCTCACTCACCTGTCGGTCCTGAGATCATACATCAAGAAAAGCTAGTACTTATTGCTTGCTACCTTAAAGGGATAGTTCAACATTTTGGCAAATTCGCCTATTGCCATAATCCCAATAGTCATAGGAGTAGGTTTATTACCTTTAATTATAGATCCATGGGGCAGAGCTGCTCAGCAATCCCTCATCAAACTCATCAAATACACAATCCAACAACTCTGAAATGCTCTCATGGACAAGTTGTGACCTGCACATTCACCCTGCTATATAATAATCATGTAACATTACAACACACGAAGCAAAAACTTGGAACCACTTGCACTTTTGAAATCCCTCCGCCCAGCAGCCGTGTCTGGAATGTAGTTCCGGCTGCATTTGCCTTGAAAACAACTCCATCTCGTAATGTTACATTATTATTTCATAGCGTGGTGAAATGAGCAGGTCACAACTTCTCCACGAGAGCGTTTTGGAGTTGATGGATTATGTATTTATTTGATGAGTTTTAAGGGACAGGGGACCTGTACCGTTCACCTCCATTGTGTTCGCTGAGCAGCGGACCTCAAAACAACATGCACTCATAATTAAAGGTAATGAACCAACTCCTATGACTATTGGGATTATGGCAATAGGCAAATTTGCCAAAATGTTGAAGAATCCCTTTATGTTAATAATTCACTGGACAAGATATAAAATGTTTCATTTCAAAAAAATATTTGTAAAGATTTTTGGCGTTGATAACCTACGTGTGGCGCTGTGAGGAGACATTTGGTTCCACACTCATAGGCTTCTCTGAGTCGTCCTAACTCCCTCAGACAAAGTGCTTTCCGGTACAAAGCCCTGCGACTCCCCTCTGACACATACAGCGCACTGTCACAGTCCTGAACACCTCGGTCAAACTCTCTCTAAAAAAAGAAAAGAAAGACATTGCATTCCGTTTAACACTGAGCAGTCAGCTGACACTGCAAAAAAAAAAAAAATCCCATAATGTAGAATGCAAATGTGCAAAACTTAGTGGCCACATAACATCAGATCATTCCTGCTGGCAATCATGCTATATGTAAATTTAAAAACACTAACACAGAGTTGTCAAACTGGCGGGTATCTATTATGTGTCAAACTTTTAACACCCCCCACCAACCGACAACCGAGACCGACTATGGTGACGAAGAATTGAAAGTCTGTGGTTGAATTAACTGTACATGCAATAGATAATCTTGCACAGTTGAGTCATATGGGTAACAGAAATCTGTCTGATTCACACAAAATCTATTTTGGTATCACAAAAAATAATGTCATAATTACTCAGTGTGTGTGTTTTCTGAGACTAACAGTTTAACACCTTCACTGGTTTGCCATTTGTTACTGACAAATGAAAAGTCATCTAAATATCCACCCGATACAGCTTCCTACTCATCCACACAAAGATCTGTCATGTACATCTGCAGGTGACACATCCCGACCTTTCCCCTTCTCCCCCTCACCGTCTGATAGAAAGCAGCAGCCCTGTTGACATAGAGGCTCTCCAGCAGCTCGTGGGGAATGATGAGAGCTTCAGCCTGGGCGTAGCGGGCGACACTTATTCCCTCCCCATACTGCTGAGTCGCCTGACGCCAGTCCCCATCTCGGAAGCAACAATTGCCCTCATCCAACAAGTTACACACCAACTGGGTCAGAAATGCCTGAAGGGAATGAGACAGAGATTATGAACAGACAAAGGATCGAATAATGGGGGGTAGGGGGGTAATATGAGATGGCCCACGGGTGACAGAATGAGATGATGAAGAGGGGAACAAGGAAAGCAAAAGAGAAAAATTGAGGACAAGACAGCATGAGTTCAGATTTAGGTCAGTGGTCATGATTATGGTCAAATCTGTGAGTAAATAATGCAGGGGCACATCCTTGATTTTATTTAGGGGGAGGGGGGTAAATAGAGTCAACACAAACCTCATAACTCTCTGGTTCTGGGAAAGGCAATGATGACCTGTGAGCAGAAATATAAGATAGCTGTTAGCATTATTCACATTCAAGTGTTGCCCACTGTATTGCTTGTTGGTTGCAGGTGGGGTGGCTGGACACTTGTTCACTTACTGGATAAAGCTCATTGCTCTCTGGATCTCCTCTCTTCGCTTCAGTCGTTCAGGATCCATATCCTGTGGGAGAGGACAACGTTGATTTGCAACAGCATGAAGCTCCAGTTCTTGCAACACAATAGCTACAATTCAACTAACCTGACATAAGGACACGACTCTTTCCTGCAATTATTAAAGACACTTTCAAATGCCTCAAACTACTCATATAGTCTTCCAAGACAAGCCAAGGCCTGCCACCAAAACATGCTTAGCAATCATCGGACTTGCGTAAACAAATAGCGGGGACAGCTAACGGTGAAGTCCGCTGCTGATTAGTGTTAGCTACGGTAGCATTTTGTCCTGGTGAGGATGACACTATGAGATACATTTGACGCAAAAACTGAGTTTATTTTTTTTAAAGAATGGGACAATATACATGATATGACCATTACACACTACAAAAATATAAATAGTTAACGTTAGCGTGACATGCAGACGAGCAGCTCGTTAGCTCCAAATAAACCTTACACCGACGGAGGTGCTTTTAAATTAATAACTAAGGTTGGTTAGGGTCGTGTTAGCTGCTGCTGTTTGTGTTGTCGTTTGTGCACACACAATATTAATGCTACTCAAGTTTATTTACCGATGGTTGGGATCAGTTAGCTATAACGCTACCTGCTCACCCAGGCTACATGCTAAATGCTAACCACCATAAAATAGCTTGACTGAAAAAATGAAGAAAGCTAAGTTAGCGTTTGATATATGTGGATTATGGATTGTTTCGTGTGTTGTTTGCAAAGAATCGCTGTTCAATTGACAGACACGGCTACACTGCATACAACTCCGGTGTTTTTAACAGCTACCTGGTAAGTTAGCTAAGTTAAGTGGAGTCCCAGCTAATGGCCAAAGCCCCCGGACCAGCTCGGCTCAACTCACCCAGAGTTAGGTTACCGCGCCTCTCAGATCACAGACAGCCTCACTGAGCGTTGGCGATAGAAATAGGAAAAACCACCCAGCCAAATATCAGTGAATATCCAGGCGCATATCTGTGGGTTTAGTGTCCCTGTCATTGGTGTGTGGACGGAGCACGAGTTTCTTTCTCTGCGCTGCGGCTGCGGCTGCTGCTGCTGGAGAGTGAGTGCCTGCTAACGCTAGCTGGCTCAGTGCTAGCTGCTGTTTTGGCCAGTGCCGCGGATCGCAACAAGTTTCCACAACAAGTGTGGTCACCAGAGGGCAGCAGACACTTTATCACAGCCAGTGTGCACAGTGTTGATTTATAGTTTTTTTTCTTTCTTTTTTTTTCCTGATATGTTTTGCAGTTTTGAATATGTTGTGTTGTCAACTGTTGTCAATTATGATATATGCATGACAACACAACATATTCAAAACGTCAGTGAGGATGGCAAAGCATATGACACTATGATACACAATAAAATGTAAATTTAAAACAAACAAAGATACAAAACACACACACACACACACACACATGTTTTGTATATTTTGTTTGTTTGTTAATTTAAATGTACTTTTTATTCGTTATGCACTTCAACTGGTCGCAGCAAAGTCTAGCTCTGAATTTCTCCTCAACCATTGCTTTATTTTTGTTTTTGTCGTATTTTGTGACCTACTGATGGATAGCCTACTCCTGTGGGGAGAGGGGATTCTTCAGGAAAGGAGCTTATTTAATTAAAAATGGAGCAGATGGTGGATGCCGTCAGTCATATTGGGAAATGTCAACTCTCTGCCCAGTGCCCAAAAAGAGTGATGAAAAGCTCGAGATAGGCCTATTAGAAACAGGAAAACTTTTTTCATCTGGTTTGGGGGGACTGTACCCTGCAAAGCTGCGTTTTCGTGTGGATAGGGCTTCAGAAAGTAGACATTTTTTCAAATCTTAACCCTACTTGTGTGCATCCCACCCATGGCAACTGCTGAAGTTCTCAGGAAGTTGTTGCTAGGATACAGACTAACATCCTCCTGAGGCACTTGCTGGAGACTTCAGTCATGTTTCCCTGATGGATGATTCACTGGGGGATGTGGTGGAGAGATGTGCACTGAGTGTGGTGGAGGCCATTCTGGATGGCCCAGGTCATCCTCTTCATGACACCTAGATGGACCAGGAAAGCAGCGGTGGTGGACGGCTCCTCTCTTTGCTGCAGGATGGGAAAATATAGAGGATCCTTTGTACCTTTTTTAGCCATTGGGCTTTTTTGATTTGATTTTTTTTATTCTTCTGCATGAATTTCCCTTGGGGATTAAAGTAATTCATTTTCATCGACACAAAACTTACAACATAACATAACAGACATAAAGATGCTGATTGGAAATAGGAAAACACATTTTCTATTAAAGGGTTTGACCTTATCTTTGCTATCTATATGAAATCAGGTCTTAAGTTGACACACATGTGAGCCATTTTGACCAGTTTTCTTCAGAAATATCAGCTTGATTCCTTAGTTTGAATGTAATGTAATCTCCCCATAGCCTGTAGCCTATATTATAAATTATATCAATCCACTTATGTATTGTTGATTTGTCTTTCTTAAACCATTATTTTCTGGTCAAAGTCTTTTAACAACACACCCTCCAAAGGTATTTGTTAATGCTCTGTTTTTCATGTGCGTAAAATTTTTAGTGCCAAATGTTTGCTTGATATCTTTATTTTAAAACTTTTTAAGACCGGGGTTTCCGAGGCAACAGCAGGTGGCGATAAAAACATCCCTTCCCTTCCCATCACTTGTTGCTGACGGTCACGTAATCAACGAAGAAGTCGGCGGGCAGCGTGATGACATCACATCGTTTAGCAACCGGCGCGCCGCGCGGAAGGAGCGGAGCGTGTTCCCTGTCTCTTCACTGGAAACTACTCTCTCTTTGTGGTAAGTTGTCAGCCTTAGTGACGGGTTTATGACTTGTATCCAGAGCTGTATGGCCGATAAATAGACGACCGACACGTGAATTGACTTTATAACGTCAAAACTCACGGTCACATTTAGTTTAGTTTAATTGTTGTTGTCAACCCTCTCTCAGGTGGCGCACTTTTAACGTTACTAGTTAGCACCGGTGAAGCTAAATAGCTAACTTCACTGTTGTTAATAGTTCCCTTGTTTACATTAGAAAATGATTCGTTTTCTCTTGTATCAACTCTCGCCATACCACTTGTGAATTTTGGGTATGCTGTTGTACATTAAATGTCATATCTGCTCATTTATTTGTAAAGTGCGTCACTAAAACCTGATTTCCTTATTGTTTCATGTCTCTAACAGAGTCATTATGGCCTCAGATGACATCGCACAGCTCGCTGATGCCCTCTCCAAGACTCATGTCGGGGATGGAGAGTTGAGCTATAAAGGCCTGGGACTGAAGCTGGACAATGCTGAGTCAGGTCAGATGCTGAACTGGCCAACATGGAGCACTGAGCTTTGTTTCAGCTTTGTTTACTGTGTAGATGTGAAGGGTCTGGACCCTGTTTCCCCTCAGACATTAAACCAACCTGCTCTCTGTGTTTTCAGTGGAGGAGCTGGTCCGTGACATACAGCAGTACCAGGGTCTGAGGGCTTTGCGTTTGGAGGGAAACACTGTTGGCGTGGAGGCAGCACAGGCAATTGCCAAAGCTTTGGAGAGTAAAGACCTGCTCCAGGTATTTCTCAGTTCATTTTATCCATCACCAGCCAGGCAGGCTTTAATTTGCAAGAAAACCAGGGAAGGTGACCATAGTAGGCTATAACTTAAATAAAAACATCTTCATAAACAGTCAGACTAAAGCTTTACTTTTATAAACACACAGTGAAATATTTATATTTGTACAGTATTAACAATATTCTGTTAATACGATTAAAACTGATCAAGCATTCATGACTACCTGTGTCTACCTTCAAACATAAGTGAGTGTTAAATGCTTTTAGTCCATACATTATTTTTTACCTTTTATGTCCTTGTTGTTGCAGTCAGGAATACATCACACTTCTTTGTCTGTGAAAAATCTTGTGTGTCTTTCAGAGATGCTATTGGAGCGACATGTTTACAGGGAGGCTGCGGTCTGAAATCCCAACAGCTCTGGTGAGAAGTTCATTTGTTTTGTGATGGCATATTGGAAACAATTATTTGATTTTCACTATCGGACCATGACTGCTTCACATGTTCTCTGTTGTGGGTTTTTTCAGAGGTCTCTGGGCAGTGCTTTGATGAGTGCTGGGGCCAGGCTGACTGAGTTAGACCTGAGTGATAATGCCTTTGGGCCGGATGGCGTGAAGGGGATAGAACAGCTCCTGAAGAGCCCTTCCTGCCACACCTTAAGGGAACTGCGGCTCAACAACTGTGGCATGGGCATTGGAGGAGGAAAGGTGAGTTCACAGACCCTTGTGTGTTTTTGACATATCATTCTCACAAATAGAGAGCTGTATATAGTGCTTGTCTGAAAAGTGTTCCAGATTTGGACTAAACCAGTAACCAGTGGTGAATTGTTTTTTGTAGATCTTGGCCGAAGCTCTGATTGAGTGCCACAGACAGTCATCAGCCCTCGGAGCGCCAGTCAAACTGAGAGTGTTCATCGCAGGGAGGAACCGCCTGGAAAATGAAGGAGCCAGTGCTCTGGCCAGGGCCTTTCAGGTAGAAGACACACACACACACACACACACACACACACACACACACACACACACACACACACACACACACACACACACACACAGCCCTCTGATTGACAGGTCTTCTTATACATGGACTAACACTGGACGACTAAAATTTGAAACTATGATTGTTTTCTGATTCTGTTAAGGGTAACTATCAGTAAACAGTGTAAACTAAGGAGTCATTACATTGTGTTTATTGTCAATAAGTATCATACAAGTATTATCATGAAAAAAATGACTCCACTGAAAAACATTCTCTGAAACTTCAAACTCTTTAGACTGTTCTGTATATTGTCAGCATTTTCAGTAAATATGAAATTAAGGAAAACCACTTCATCAAAGTGAGTGGATTAATCAATTATTCAATCATCAGAAAATGAATACAGAACTGTTAGATAATCAGTTAACAGTCACAGATATTTATCAAGCAAATTTGCTGCGTTTGTCTGTTTCGTACCATTGTAAATGTGATATATAATGTGATATATTTGCGTTCTGCACTGTTGGTCAGATAAAAGAAGTCATCTGAATAAATCGCAGCCCTTTCGACTCTAAACTCCTCTCTGCTTTTCTATGTCAGCTGATTGGCAGCCTGGAGGAAGTCCACATGCCTCAGAATGGTATCAACTACGCAGGTGTGATGGCGTTGGCTTCAGCCATGCGACACAACCCAGAGCTCCGTGTCCTCAACTTCAATGACAACACTTTCACCAAGAAGGGAACACTGGCCATGGCACAGGTGAGGCCTCCTTTTTTTTTCACACTTCACCCCATATGACATTGACCAACCTTAAGATCAATCACCTGTGGCTCCTACTTCAGTTTCTGAGGCTGAGAGAAGGACAGTGTGCTTTTGTAGTGTGACTGCACATGAAAACGAAACAATATGTCAGCTATGCGGAACTGTTACAAAGCCATCTGCAATGCATGCCAAAAAATGATCAGTATCTGCTGTGGATCGCCAAATCTCACTTATAGATCAGTATTGGTAAAAAAAAAAGAGAAGAAAAACACACACAAAGAGAGAGAGACTGTGGAATCAGTTTCTCTTTTTGTTTTTAAACTGATGTTTCTGCCCATGCTTTTCTTCTGTTTGCTCCACAGGCTCTGAAGCACTTGAGAAACGTCCAGGTGATCAACTTTGGCGACTGTCTGGTCCGCTCTGAAGGAGCCATTGCCCTCGCTGCAGTCTTAAGAGAGGGGCTGCCAATCCTCAAGGTAAGTTCACTGTCAACGTGTGGCATTTATTGGGTGTTTGCATCAGCTTTGTCTCCAGCCTGATTACAGTGCTTTCTGATGCACCTTCTGATGTCTACAGGAGCTGAATTTGTCGTTTGGTGAGATCACAGAGGCAGCTGCTCTAGTGGTGGCTCGGGCTGTCACGGACAAACCACACATGGAGAAAGTGGATCTGAATGGTGAGCACGCTGACTGCTCTCATTGTGAAAGTAGCAGCAAACCTCTCTTTGCCATAAAAAGTTATAGATTTATTGTAAAAGAAATGGAAATGTTTAAGGGTAAATAATTTAAAGGGATAGTTCAACATTTTTGGCAAATTGGCCCATTGCCATAATCCCTATAGTTTTAGGAGTAAGTTTGTTATCTTTAATTGTTGGTGCAAGCTATTTTTAGAACGGCCGCAAGCTGCTCAGAGCTACGCTACGGTCTTGTAACGTTCCGTTATTATCTCATAGCGTGGTGAATGTGCAGGTCACAACTTGTCCACGAGAGCGTTTTGGAGTTGTTGGATTGTGTATTTGATGAGTAAAGGTAACAAACCTACTCCTAAAACTATAGGGATTATGTCAATGGGCTAATTTGCCAAAATGTTGAACTATCCCTTTAAATAGTTTTAAGAAATGGTTCATACTAAAGAGCTGTAAAGATTGAAACTGATCTGTACATGATAAATAGGTAACTGCCTGGGCGAGGAAGGCTGCGAGGCTTTGAGAGAGACCATGGAGAACATGGATAAAGGAGACATGCTGGCATCACTCAGGTAACATACTGTATGACGTTGTCATTATGTAATGCAATCAGTCTCTCCTGAGGCCGGTTTGTTTACCAGCACAATAACAAGTTGAAGCAAAGATTTGAACCAACATTTTAATCCTGTAGTGATGATGAAGGAGAACCCGAAGATGGGGATGATGATGATGATGATGAAGAAGAAGATGATGATGATGATGATGATGATGAAAATTATGAGGATCACCACGTGAATGACGACTGTAATGAGGACAGCGAGGAAGACGGAGGAATTGTGAAGGAAAATGGAGTGACAAGAAAAGAAGAGAGTCCAGTAAGATAACACATGACACATTTCTAAACTTACTTCATATATTATATTTGTCAGTTTTGTTTTTGTAGTAATCTGTATCATATTTCACATTTATTAAAATTATAGATTTAAGATTAATATATCAATGAGTCAAAGTATCTTTCGTAAACAGTCCCACTGTAAGCTTCAGACTTCCCTGTCGAGGTTTGTTTTTCAGTAACTCGTATGACTCATTGCATGTTTAGCCACTGACTTAATTCCATTGCATTGACTGGAAGCTTAAACCAGAATTTCTGCCGTGTTTCTGATGTGCCTTTGTCATCCCCTACAGGCAGAGATCACGTCTTTCCTCAGCTGCCCCTCTGTGGAGAAGCTCCTTCAGCTAGGAGAGATGAGGTCCAACCTGTTGCAACAGGTGGGATTTAAAAGAAAGAAAAAAGGGGGACAAAGTGTCCCAGCAGAGAGTGGGTATAAGCTGTGGCCCAACCCCATTGTCCTCCCTCACAGACTCACAGACTCTGAGGAATGTTCCCAGCAGGTCCCTGAGGTCTTAGTGCTGTCCCACTATCCAACCATCGAGGGTGTGAGGGATATCTACACTGTTATAGCACTTCATGCACACTTTCCACAAGTCTGCATTTCCACGCTTTGTCTGAGGGAATTACCCCAAGTTCATTGTGTGTTGTAACAATAAAGACAGGGTTACTGTAGTTACCAAAGCTCGCCAAGAAGTAACAGAAAAGAAAAGAAAAACTGTATACAACGACGAGACAGAAGAAATGATAATATAGGAGGAGGTTACCAAACAAGCTTGAAAGAAACAAACTGAAATCTGATCCAGTATTATTATTTTTTTCAAAGATTCAAAGATTTTTATTGTCAATTCTCTGTATGTATACAGAAGAATGGAAAAGTTGTGTCTCTCTCACCTGCAATATTATAGATATAAATAAATATTGTATATTATTATAAGCAAAGGGAAGGAATAGGGAATGTAAAATCATAAGTTTCAGCTGCACAGTTCAATACAACATGATTTACATGACATTTCATACACTGTCCCACTCCTCTTGATGCCATCTGAGCCCCTCAGTCACTGACCAGGGGTTTTCATTCAAGTCTGTGAGGGTCTGGAGCTCAGGCCGTAGCCGACATATTAGGATTGGGCTTATTACTGACCCTCTTGTCCTTTCTAACCAGGTTGATGTGTCTGACCCACACAAGTCTGCTGATGTCCTCCTGAAAATCGCTTCACTGTACAGCGAGGAACCAGAGACCAAGACAGCCGTTCTAGAAACTTTTGGTAAACAGCACACTACTTTCTCTCAACATTCGAATGAGTTTTAACCATGAAGTTACAGTACGTACATTAAATACTCTATGTAACCGCAGAATGCAGCTTACCTAACTGCAACCACACACCGCACTGTGGATGGACACAATAGTGTTTTGCTGCTGTGAGAATTGCTGCTCTCTCATTGGTTCATATATGTTTTGTGTTGATGGATTACCTCTGCCGTCTCATTCAGCTGACCTGTATCACATTGTTCCACAGATGCTGCGTTGAAAAAGCTCCTCTCGGCTCCGGCCCTCCAGTCGTACTGCTTCCTGTCCACACTGCTGGTCATGATGGGAATCCTCAAGGTACAGTGCTGCTGTAGTTCCCACAGCCCTTCTTCTTCCAAGATAATGATGCAGCAAGAGTGAGATAACATAAAACAACAAGAATTGTTCATAAACGTTGCCTAAACACCAACTTAGATCAAAGCTCTGTAGGTCTCTTTTGTTTGTCTGCCACAATGCAGATGTTCAACTTTTAATTTGATATGCAAGAACTTTCCAAAATTGAAAAGCTGCCATTGATTCCTGCCAAAATGATGGTGATGCAGAAATCACTTTTTATTGTAAAGAAAGACATTATTTTATATTTATTCTGTGTTTCAGGGAGAGGGGAAGATGAAAAAGGTGCCACTGGTCCCAGGTCAGCTGTTTTGTTTGGAACACGCTGTCCAACAGGATTATTTCCCCCAGCATCATGCCTCACTGCTTCACACCTTCATGTCCAAGTAAGAAAATCTTTCTTTTAAAGGGTCATTGCATCTAATCTGAAGGAAGCCTGAAAATATAAATTAAAGCATAAAGCCACATTTTTAATAAAAGGTACAAGGAACTGTTACTTCTTAAGAAAAACATACACTTCTGTGTATATTAATGTATGAAGCACACTGCCTCTGCTCATTGTCATTCAAATATTATTTTTTAAAATTGAAATCTGTAGCAGCATAGGGATCATGAGGTTTTTACCTTGTGTGTTCTCTGTTTTTCTGCAGGAATAATGAAGCTTTCAAGTCCTGTGCTTCAGCCAGAGAGAGGCTGAGCTCTGCTCTGGAGATGAGGTGCCACAACTAATGCTGATCCCACTGATCAGCCACCAGTAACAACACTGGGACACACACACACACACACACACACACACACACACACTGCACTGACATTCATTTTTCCATCAACAAAACCAACAGGGATGATTTACACTTGAACAAGGGACTGGGACAACCACTGAACTCTGCATTTAATTTGTATATTTTATGAAGGCATAAAGAAGACTGTCCATATTCACTTAATCTTTATTTTTCTACTTATCCTTGTGACTTATATTTTTATAGAAAATGTAGATACAAATAACAGAAATATAGAACTACACACGAAAGAACCAAGGGGTTAATGTGTAGGGAATTAAAAAAAATTAAAAAAAATTTAAAAAAAATCTAACATCAGACAATGTCAATCTGGCACTTTTTGCAACATATCGCTTTGCATTTAGTTTCAAAATTCACTGGGAAACCACAGCAAAACAACACATCTATTTCAGCAGGCTCGCATCACAGTGATGTAAACACCTGAATTAACAGACTAAGGATATTTCCAGGCCTTGATAAACTGTAAAAAGAAACTGTGCCATTAGATATTGACAGGATTTTGATAATCACAACTATAGATCTGCTGTGTCTTTGTTAACCAGTATCTCAATGCTCTGATATTTGTTACACTGAATAGTTATTACAGAGAGCTGAGAACTGGCTAAAGTTGAGATGACTGTACATGCAGATCATACTGAACAAAACAACCTAGTATCTATCAGAATCATTTATTCAGCGGTAACAAGCTGACCTCATTGTTGTGTGGTAGCGCTAGGCTGCTTCACATGCTGTTGTTGTTATGTTTTGACAGTGCTTATTTGAAACCTTTCATGGTGAGGGGAGAAGAAGAGGAAAAACTTTGAGGACAGTCTGTCCAATCACCATAATCATCATCATACTGCTGCTCATGCGGCCCAGTCAAGTCAGAGCACTGTGTGCATCAGACTGTGATCAGGAATGGGCTGCACCACACACTCACCCATGAACCTGAATACACAGCATGTGTGTGTATTGCCCTGCACTGAGCGCAGTCATAACACTGCAGAGCTCAGGGGACCAGAACCACTTTTACCTGATGTTTCTGTTCTTCTTCTTTTTTTCTTCTTCAATCCATTATATCTATTTTATTTGGAACATATCCTCCTCTGTGACTTTTGTTGCATTCACTGAGCGTGTTACCTCATATAGCTCTTTATGTGTCGGTGATGTAATGGAGCATTTAAGGGAAATAGGATGAAAGTGGAATAAACTGAAATGGCATTTAGATAATCCTCTGAATAATCTGAATAACATTAGACTGTGTGTGGACTGCATTTATATTGTTCAGGTGATGTTTGTTCACCTGACATGTTGCTAATTTGAATGCTCTGTTTTAAATATAACCAATCTAACAAGCCTGACTCTGTGTGTGTTTGCTGAGTAATCCCCTTCGACTGATGTTCTTACACAGGTCCATTGTAATAATAAGTCGTTTTAAGAGTCTTAACCTAGATGAGATATCAGGGGAAATGTAAATCCACTATATCACATTATTCAGTTCACTTATTTACAGTTTATTCATTAATTGCATGACTTGTATTAATATATAATCTTGCAATAGTAGCAGTCTGGAGAAGCTGTGAATAGAATAAGAAAGCAGATGGACTGACCAGATTAATCAGAAGTGAAATAGTTGACGAAGTTTGAGTTTTGAATGAGCTGTTCCTTTAACAGGCTCACAGGAGCAGTGTTCAGGCTCCAGAGGCGGGAGCTGGAGGTGTGTGTGTGTGTAGGAGGGGGGGGAGTGTCAGTGAATGAGGGGATAAACGGAGTTTGTTTTGGATGGGGGGACAGCCGGGGGAAGAGCTGCAGACGGAGCAGAGACCGTGAGAGAGTCAGCGGCCAGTCAACGACCTGCAGCTGGACGGAACCACGACCCAACCATGGTGAGTGTGTGCGGGTCCCCGGTATGAACACAGACACACACACACACACATAGGCCTTTAAGTTCAGGTGGAGTCGCTGTTAGGGATCAGACAACTTGACCACTTCATAAAGCTTCACTGGATGTAAACATGCTTAATTATCCATCCATTCAGATGTCAGTATCTACAGGCATTTTACGTCTTATGACTTGATTTTTTATTTTTAACCATTAGGGCCTATTATGTGTTGAAAGTGGACAAATACGGCTGATATTTGTCTACATTGATTGTGTCCAAAATAGATCAGATAAAATTATGTTTGTTGCGCACAGCAACACCAGCAAAAATGTATTTAAAAGAAAAATATATAACTAGATAAAGGAATAAATGCTGCTGTAAAGATCCTATGGAGAGCGGTGTTCTTACCGGCCCTGGTCAGAGGAGGACAACATCTTTTTCAGAGGAAACGCAGCTTGGTGTAACATCAGCAGAGAGAGACACTGTGCGTCTTTGTGCCGCCCGGCGCGGCCGCTCCTCTGCGGTCTGGACTGTTGATCCCGGGAGGGGGGGACCAGGACAAACAGCCCGGCCAGAGGAAATTCCTCCGTCTCTAGTTTCTTGGCCCCTTTACTGCACAGGGGGTCGTAAGAACAAAAATATTGTACCCTGGTAAAATATCACTCTTTTTCATAGAGGTCTTAGTGTACAGTAGGCTCTGTTTCCCTGCAGCCTCACAGCTGACTGCATTTAATGAAATAATGAAATGCTGATGTGTTTCTTGTTCACGGTTTGGTGCAGCAGCTCTGACAGACAGGTTTAGCCATGATATGGTTTTATCAACATTTTGTCAAATCTCAGTGTGGAGCTGTGAAGCTCTCTGTGTCCATTCCTGTGGATCAGGACTGTTGATCCCACATGGGAATGTGGTTTTAAGGCATTCCAGTGAAGACTTGGGCAGCCCAGTCCGACCAAAATGACACTAATCCCCCAAAGTACAGAAGGATGGAGTAATTTTTCACCAAACTGAGCTTCAACAAGGAAGTGTTGAACAACATGACACACACCTTTCCCTGACAGAGGTGGTAAACGATGACTCTTTACCTGCACACCATTTAGCTTCACAATACACAGCCCTGTTCCTCAAAGTAAAGGTCCTTATTAGATGCTCAAACATACTCAGAATATCATTTTCTTAAATAAAACAATCATTTTACTTTTATTCCACATTTAAGATACAAAAAAGGACTATCTTCAGCTAAATTGACTTACATGAAAGTATTCTCTGCAGGAATTGTCCCCTGTGACTGATAAATGAATACACATAGGCCTATCCTTCAGATTGATGTATCAGTGTGGATGCATATAATTGTATATGGCTTTGAGCCAGAAAGTCTGCGGTCGCATAACATGTTCCCACCTGATCAGTAGGCTATATGTGATGTACAGTGATGCAAGTTATATGAAATGAGGTGTATTCCTTTTAGAGAGGACAACAGGTTTAATATAGAAAAACATCGGTGGAGTTATCTAATTAACACAAAATAGCGTCAAAGCTTTCAGTTTTGATTCAGTATTTTCTTTTAAGACATTTCCAAGGATAAACTGTGTGTAAGTTCAGTGATTATTTAATGGGTAAATAGTGGATCTATTAGGGCACTTCGCATGTAAAAATCAATACAGGAGCTACTTGTTGGCTAATGGGAAAATCAACATTGGTATTATTTACTGTGTCACTGGCCAAAAGGAGCCAGACTATGAATTACCACCTCACACAGAAGTCTGAATGAAGTCAGTGCTGCTGTTATTTCCCCTCTCAGATGCACCTCCACCTCAGTCCTGACGCCCTGTGGCCCCCCCTGCTCAGCCTGCTGCTCCTCTGCATCCCTGCAGCTCACACAGCTAAATGTCCACAGCATTGTGTGTGTGACCAGATCCAGCTCACCGTGACCTGCGTTAACAAGAACCTCACCCAAGTTCCTCCTACTGTTGATGAGGTGTCTTATTAACACACATCAACACATTTTCTATTGTATAAGTAGTTCCCAACTTCTCCCATCTTACGTAATATGTCTCCTTTCACAACAGATCACAGTGAAATTGGATCTTCGGGGTAACGACATCCAGGAACTTCCTACCGGGGCTTTCAGGCACACTCCTTACCTGACTCACCTGTCGCTGCAGCGCTGTAACATCCGCAGGGTGAAGGAGGGGGCTTTTCGTGGCCTTGGTCGCTTGGTTTTCCTCAACCTGGCCAACAACAACATTGAGATCCTCTATCAGGTGGTCAAACAGAAAAAAAATAGTTTAAAAAAAGTTCTAGCGACTGTTCTCACAACCATCTTTCAGTCCATTTCTGTTCAGTTGTTATGGATGAAAACATTTCTCCTGTCCTGTGTTGTGAGTCCAGGAGTCGTTCGATGGTCTGTCCTCACTGAAGCAGCTCATGATCGACCGTAACCGCGTAGAGGAGATCCAGCCTGGAGCTTTTACTCAGCTGGGCTTCCTCAACCTGCTCTCCCTCACACACAATCGGCTGGTCTACATCCCCAACATGGCCTTCCAGGTACGAACACAACACTCACGAGATACTTACAAAGTCTGAATCTCTCCTGTAGTTGGAACATTAAATAAAAGGCCGATCTCACCTCCTTCCAGGGTTTGCAGAATATCAAATGGCTTCGTCTCAGTCACAACTCTCTGAACTATCTGGACACTGAGGCCTTCGCTGGTCTGTTCACGCTCACTCGTCTCAGTCTGGACCACAATGAGCTGCAGTTCTTTCCTTTGGAGACCATGACTAGGTATGCCACTTGGTAAGGTTTGACATCTACACAGAGTATGCCGCTTCCTGTGGTTTCGGTTCATTCTCAGCCTCAGAGCTGTCAATCATTGGAAGAATACATCTGATACGGCCTAATGGTGATACGACATAAAAAGTTCTAGGATCATCCTGTCACAAATTAATACCAAGGAAAAATGTCAGTACCAAAATGGCAATCCATCCAATAAATGTTTCAAACAAGAACAACCTGGTCAATCTAAATACAAAGAGGCGCAAATTAAGAATTGCATAGAAAGTACATGTTTTCATGAGATTCTTGAAGACAGGAGCTTGTTCCACCATTGGGGAACCACAGACCAGAACAGTCTGGACTGGGATTACCTTGTGTGAAATGATAGACAATGTTCTTTGAAGCCTATGACATCAGGTAGAGTTGAATGTAATTCAGGTGACCATGCAAGTCAATGAGTGGAGGGGTGATGGGCTGCTGTGTTTTGGACCATCTGCACTGTTTCACGTTGCATTAAGGAAGGTCTACCTCAGGTTTGGGTTCTCTAACTGATTACACCAAATGTCACAGCAGTCCTTCCAATAGTTGTTGAAATATCATCAATATCAATTCATGTATCAGTTATCAGTCTGGTGTTTGGGGGGGGGGGGGAACTCCATGCTTCTCTTATATGGTAAGGTTTTAGTGATGACAGAAATCATTCTCCGCACTTCTCCCTCATACCATCCAGACTGCCAGAGGTGACTCGTCTGGAGCTGAGCTATAACCCCATGACTTACCTTGGGGAAGAGGCAGTGTCCATGGCCAAGCTCACGCACCTCTTCCTGGACCACATGTCCCTGCAGGACATGGCCAACACAGCTGTTTTGAAATCTCCCAGCCTCACCCACCTGGACATCAGCTACAACCAGCTGCGCGTCATTCAGCCGCTCTCCGAGGGCTCACCCAAGGTGACCCGCATCAACCTGGCTGGGAACCCCATCTACTGTAACTGCTACCTGCGTCCACTCAGGTACAGCAGGCCTTTGTAGAACCGATGGCTTTCCGTCGTCAGCCACACAGGGCACTAATCTCCACTCTGACGTTTCTTCACTGCACAACAGGGAGTGGGCAATTCGTACCAAGGTGAAGCTGATGGGGACATGCGGAGGACCAGCTCATCTCTCTGGGGAAAACCTGGAGGCAGTTCATCCTCCAGAGCTGCGTTGCCAGAGCCAGGAGGCCATGCTGAAGGCCGAGTTCGAGGAGGCAACCAGAATCACGCCACCACCCACAGTGGAGCCAGAGAACAAAGTCAAGTGTCCTGCAAACTGTGTCTGTGAGGTGAGGTGGGATACATGAATAAATGAATACAGGAGCGACTGTAGAGGCTCGACACTGATCACATGGTGAAGATGAAGCTAGAATCGGCAGCCAGTTAGCATCTTAGCTCTGTCCAAATTACAATCGTGTGTGTTTTTGTCAACCCTTTCCTTTACATGCCCATCGCCATCCTCTTTTCAGGCTGAGACGCACCACTCTTCTTGTGAAAATCGCAGTCACACCAAAATCCCTCGGGGTTTCGATCCCAGCACTCGTCTCCTCGACCTGCGTGGCAACCATTTCCACTACATCCCTAGCAACAGCTTCCCCGGCGTCGCCCAGGTTGTGTCCTTGCACTTGCAGCGCTGCAAAATTGTGGAGGTGGAAGGTGGCGCTTTCACCGGGATGAAAGGACTGATCTACCTGTACCTATCGGAGAACGACCTCACCTCTCTCAGCCCTGACGCCTTTAAAGGTCTTTGTAGAACAAGTATTTGTGGCATTTTCCTGTTTGTGTCTCAATACCCACCTTGACATCCTGTTGTCTGAAACCTCAGGTCTCCCTCAATTGACTTACCTTCACTTGGAGAAAAACCGCTTCACCAGCTTCCCCAAAGCAGCCTTCAAACTTCTTCCCAGCCTGCTAGCGCTTCACCTGGAGAACAACGCCATCACCAAGCTGGAGCCGGGCATGTTGACTGGGGCCGAGGGTCTCAGGGCACTCTATCTTACTGGGAACACCATTGATCACGTTTCACCCAGAGCTCTGGACCACGCCAATGACCTTGATACGCTCCACCTTGGAGGGAACAAGCTGAAGGATGTGCCCACTGAAGCACTCAGCAGGGTGGGGAACCTCAGAGACCTGAGGCTGTCTGGGAATTCAATTCGTTGGGTGGCGCCAAATGCCTTTCAACCACTGCAGAGGTCACTGAAGGAGCTCTACCTAGATAACATGGGGCTGGAGAAGGTGAGTGGTCTGTAGATGTGAGGTACATCTCAAGAAACTCTTGCCATTTTTTCTTAAATTTATCATCAGCAACATAGAACATTCTTTTCAAATCCAAATTTTGGATGTGGTTACTCTCGCACTCCAGATGTCACAGAACTCCCTGGCAGGTCTTGGTCCAGGGTTGAGAAGTTTGTTCCTGGAGGGTAACCACCTGGAGGAGGTGCCTGACCTCCACCCTCTCACTTCATTGGAGGTCATCAACCTGGCTGACAATCCCCTGATGTGTGACTGCCCTCTGCTGCCACTACGATTGTAAGACAATTACACTCATCATCACACAGAGCATAGCTGGAAATGACAGAGCTTTGACCAACATGTGTTTCTGGAGCCTGGACATTTTTCTTATGCTTATTTGTTTGTTGATTGAAATTAAGATTTTTTTTCTCAGAGAATATTCTTTGCCAACATTTGCCCTGTTTTGAGGACCATCATACATTGCATAAGGGCAGAGGATTTTGTTATGATGCTGTGTAAAGCCCTTTGAGATAAACTGTTTGTCAAAATCTTTGCAAGTGAGTTGACAGTGTGCGGAAGACCCTTTTTTCTTTTTGTTGCAAAATACAAATACAAAATGGACAAATAAACTAGGAGGTAATGACATCAGGTTGCCCATGTCTTGTCATTTTCAATAAAATATTTTGGTCTTCCCTCTTCATCTAGGTGGATTGAGAAAGTCAACCTTAAGGTACGAGCCACCTGTGCCAATCCCCCTGAGCTGAAGGGTCGCAGGGTCAAGGACGTCCACATCTTCAGAGCCTGCCCTGGAGGGGAGAACCTCCCCTCCCCCCCGACGGTCACCCCAAAGTCTGCTAAGGCACCTAAGGCAACCAAACCCAAACCAATGCACCTCAACGGCCTTAGGCACATCAAAATGCTCCAAGCCAAATCCAAACAACGCAAGAGTCCAAACACCAAACAAGCAGCAGCCAAGAAAAACAAGAGACGCAGCATGGCTTGAGCCTGCTGCCTTTGGTGTTGTCTGGCTTCTGTTCCGATTGTTTTAGACCGCAGTTTACAAGAACTGACCATAGTCAGTTATATTTGAGGCTAAACAACATTGAACTGAACTGACTAAAAAACTGTGGCTTTTGCCAGCTATGAGAGCTGTAGCTGCTGAGTCTGTGCTGTATTTGACCCACCTTTCCAGTCAGTTTTCATTCACTGCGTTGTACTGATGTTTTTTGTTTGCAGTATTTCCTATGGCTGTCGTATTAAAAGGTCAAACTTAATTGGATGCTAGCTAGACCAAAGGCTTTTAGCTCCTCAGCAGCTCTGTTGGATGTTTTAGCATCTTGTGATGTAACCCTGCTGTAACTTGATATGAAATGTTACAAACTTTGGCTTCCTGCTAGTTATCCTTAACCACTACATCATAACCACAAGTCCCAGTTGTAAAGACAATTTCAGAAAATGTCTAATCAGAAACTATTTTTTATCAGTGATAATACATTTACACAAAAGGATACATTTGAATATAAAACAGAAGAAAATAAAACATTCCAAGAAATATTTGTCTGTTGTGTTATTACAACCCAAAATGAGTAAAGAGTTACACTTCTAGACTTAGGATGAGTGAGGTAGTTTTACAAATCAAACTATGAACAGTCACAAGTTTAATGTATTAAGTTTTTAAAGTTCTAATCCTTTGTCATTTCACAGAATCAAACCCATGTATGGTCTGTAATTTTCAACAAGTCTAGTATTTACATGCTGAAATTACCCCTTTAAACACATTCATTGTTAATGGTGAAGTGTGCCAGTCCCACACTGGCTTCAAATTTCTCAGCTCTTTGAACTGTAATAAAACTTGTATCCAACAAAGGCAACGAAGGTTTTCACCAAACTAAAGCTGAAATCTTACAGATTAATACTTCAAAACATCAGCGTTTCAAAAATGCACCAGCTGTTCTTATTCATGCAATTTTTTTTTTTTTTTTTTTTCCCAGGGTGCTTTTCTTGCTCTGTACTTTTACTGCCACATGGTCTGTATTTAACTTCATCATGTCGTCATATCAGTCTCTGCTCCTCCAGCTTTTCAACCACTCTACGCACTCGTCTCATCTCTCGACTCCTCCATTCCCTCCTGCTCAGTGTTGCTCTCCAACGATTCATCCATGGCCTCCGAGTCATTTTCTTGGCTCCCTTCCTCTTGGTCAAGTGTTTGTCTTTCATTTTCGCTCTGTTCCATCATGTTGCTGTCACCAGTGAGGCTCTCTTCCAGCGATCCCCACTCCTCAAGTCTGTCTTTTGGGAATTGATTTTCTTTTGTCTTTTTATTTTCTTTTTTTTCCAAGCTGACTTGTTGTCCTGACTTACTCTGTTCCCCTCTCTCCTCCTGTTTGATCATACCCACTTGTTGGTGGCTGAGTGGCGGATCGATGGGAGTCTCCATCTCCACCTCCTCCACTTTCACCTGAACTGCAAAGACTACAAACACAGAATTAATTTAGACATTTGCCTAAATTGTCTCTCAAAAATGAGAAGAAAGTAAAAAAAAGCATGCTGTAAAAGTGTGTCCACTCACTCTGCTGCTCCTCTGGCTCCATCTTGGGCTGGATGAATGGCACTTTTGGAGGACAGAGGTCTACCACCTCTGAAGGACTCGTCGTGCCGGTGACCTCAGGCTGCTGAGCTGCATCATCTTTACCGTGCTCATCAGAGAGCCTCTTCCTTCCACCCCTCCTTTCTAAAGAAAGCAAAAACAAGGTGTTGGGGGGATCATGTTCTTCACCCTGATATGACAGGAAACACAAGACCTCTTGAACATTTCTGAGACAAAACATACTCTTCCTTTTGTATATAAAGGGTTTGGTTTTCTTGTTCCGTGCCACCTGGTTTGTGATTATATCTACTGGGAAACAGAATAAAACATCTGTCACTTTTTAATAAAGTAGATTGAAGTAGAAAGATTTTTCCTGATTCGATTCCTTTTGTACGTTTTACATGAAGTCTGATCTGAATGAGAATCCAAACACCCACCGCTCTGTGCCGACACCACTCTACATCATGAAGAACTATGAGTTTATCTATTATCAGAAGGTGACTACCGAGTCCAGGAGGCGGTTGGAGCTGGTAGCCCATGAGCTCGCACCAGCCCACGGGGTAGATGTCGGGGGACTGGTTGTCCACCCACTGGTCGAACTCATCGTCCCAGCCGTCGAAGTGGATGAGCAGCAGGCGACCGACACACCGCTTCACCGTGGCCACACACACCAGACGTGGCTCCATCAGGTCCACGGCCTCCAGCTTCATGTTGGTGCGGAAGCTGTGACCCTGATAGTCCTGAGGGGTTGAAGACGGGTTGCATACGGTTTAATCAGTTTTGGATTTAAAGACGGCACCTCTAAGTTGTGACCAAGAGAAATAAAAGCTGGACAAGTTTGGACTTGATGTCTTACAGCGTTGAACAGTCGGGCCGGTGCAGGTTTAGCTTTGGTCTCCTTCAGGTATTTGGCCCAGGTGAAGGTCCGAGGGTCGTAACCTGCCAGGAAGCAGAGACATGAAGTGTGACTAAGTGTGAGCTACATCACTGACTGGATGTAGCGGTGTGTGTAGAAATGCAACACGTAGGTGTGTTTATATTTACCTTGAGGTACCGTGAGAAGGATGTTGTTCTTTTTACAGAAGCTCACAGGAAAGATGGCGTGAGAGGAGGCGTGGTAACAAAACCAGTCTGAGCCGCTGTTGGACATGGTGCCATCGATGCCAACCATGATGTAGCCGTCTAACAGCACCTGGACAGAGGACACAGAAGTAACAGTGTAGTGTTAAATTACACTATTGTACAACGACTGTTGGCAATTAATTAAATTCAGAATCACTAAACTGTTAAAGCAGGTGAGGCCAAAAATTAGGGATGCACAATAACTATCGGTAATTATTGGCCCGATATTGGCTGATAATTACTGGCCAATAATTATCTGCAAATACACGGATAAGCCCGATAATGACATTACTAGAGCTGAGTTGATTTGAAACAAAATGTTGATTTTTGAAGAGTAATAACTGTTCTCGTTTTTGTTGTGATACAGTAGTGATGTTTGTTATATTATTGTGTTAAGTCAGCTGCAGAGCTTTAATATTTAATTAATCTTTACTCGCTACATCTTAGCCTTTCTTAAAGGGATAGTTCACCCAAAATTCTAATTTCACTAATTTTCTACTCACCCTTATGTTGACTAAGGGTTGGGAGAAGGTCCTCCGTGCCTTTTTGGAGTTACAGCGGGGCTCCACATCAAAAAACATCCAAATACCTCCATAGTGCTTGTCTGTAATGTCCCTCTTGTATTGAGGCCCCGACATGAGAAATTGTTCCGAAAAAATTAAATAAGTCTGTATTTTAAGCTTGAAAATCGCTTTTTGGACGAAGAAAAGTGAGCTCCGTTCGCAACCGTCATATGGACATGCAGAGCTGCACGGAGCCCCCCTGTAACTCAGAGAAGCCACGGAGGACTCTGAAACTTCTCCCATGAGGGTGAGTAGAAAATTAGTGAAATTTGAATTTTGGGTGAACTATCCCTTTAACCTCAGGTGTGTTTATAAACTATTTAAAAATGTTATCGGTATTGGCATTGGATATGAGAAGCAGGCAGTTATCAGTTATTGGCATCAGTGGAAAAAAAAAAGTTATCGTGCATCCCTCCCAAAAATGATCAGACATAGACATCTCACCTTGTGCACAGTCGCTACACAGATACTTCCCAGGTTGAGTGGGTCGATGGCCTCCAGCTTCATTCCTTCTTCAAAGAAACTTCCCTCCATGTAAACCACCCTGGGCTGCAGATCACACAGTGGTTAAACCAGAGTCTTGTATAGTGTGTGAGAATGACTGTCACATCAGCAATGGCAATTTTTTTTTTTTTTTACTATCCTTAAATACAGAGGTGGGACCCAAATATAGAGTTCAGGATTGAGAGTAAGTGTACAGATTACTTTCAGTCCGTCCATTGAGAACCATGCAAAACTCTTAACAAGTGTTAAATGCTAAAATTGTGCACACGTACTATCACTTGTCTTAGAAGGTTGGAGTTATGGATCTAAAAAAAACTACAACTAATAGATTTGTCTTTACCAGAAAGGCACTGACATCCAGTATGGATTCACTGCTGAGCTTCAGTGCACGGATGCCTTAGTAATAAAAATGGGTTTGTCTATGCTTTTTGAACCCAGTTGCTAAATTATTTTTCAACAATTACACATTTCTTACCTTTTTAAAGAGCAAAAATGTATTGTCAGAGTATCCCTTCGCACTACTACTTTCCACAGAGTTTGCTGGAAAAAAGAAGGAAATGCAGAGCTTAGATTTTTGATTTGAGAAAATTCATTTAAGACAAGAATGTGGAAACAAAACGAAGCAAAAGGTTAAATGGTTTCAATAAATAAATATGTTGGCAGGTATAACAGACATGTTATTCAGTAGGCCTTTACATTTAAACAAGTGAATTAGAAAAGATTTACATCTGTACAGAAAATTAGTTTTCAGAGACCATAGTTGCCACATGAAGAGGTGAAGTTTTTGATGCTTCTGTGTTGTTGACTTCATTTTTCAGCCTCAGAGGTTGTGGCTGAGTCTCAACACAAATACTACTGTAATCAACTATTGTGTTTGGCATCCGTCCAAAACACAAAACCTCAAATTCAACCCAGTGGTCTGATCGGCTTCTGTCCCCCCAGACTGACTAAATCTCTGGACCTTGAAGTGGAACCACGAGAGGTTTAGTCGTCTTGTTTCCTGGTGTTTCCACAGCCGACTGACCGGTTGATTTATTCCTCTCTTTTCATGCGTCTAGATCGGCTGCATGTTGCCGTTTTAGTTTTATTCTATCCTGCCTGCTGTCAATCACATGTATTGATAAACTAAATTCCAGACTTACCAGGTGGTTTAATGGCATGGCCCACTTTGATGGACCAGCCTAACGGGTGCAGGAGAGGACTCCACATGTGGCACCAGAAATCGCAGACGGCGTTCTCGGGGGCGTCGCTTTGGTCTGCGTACACCAGCCGCAGGCGGCCGCCAGTGATGGTGTCTACGGTGGCGACGCGGGTCCGGGCCAGGTGTTTGGGGTCCACCACCTCCACACGCATGCCTATTCTGAAAGTGTTCTTCAGGTCTTCTGCCAGCTGGGGGAGCGACACGAGGACAGAGATGTATCATTCAATCGATAGATTTTAAATACTCATCCTGCTTTTATTCTTCTCATGCATAACAAGTGATACAAGACGACACACGGCTGAGTCGGGCAGCATCAGTTTTACCTTCAGGTAGAGGTCAACAGGTATAGTGTTGGCACCCACCAACCTTTTCATCAGATACTCTTTCCAATCTGTTATACTCTGCTTCACATCTATGGACACACAACATATAACAAATGAGAACATTCCTATTGATAATATATCAATATGGGCTATGCCAGACCAGGATTTTGCTTCAACTGCCGAACTGACCCGGCTTATATTTGAGACAGACACAGTGGCGTGCACAGACCTTTTGAAGGGCAGGGGCGAAAAGAAAGAAAAGGGCACATACAGTGCATTCTCACCACTGAAGAGGACACTTTAGCACGTGGTTTTCAACAATTTTGCCCCCCTTACCCCTCCTCTGTGCACACCACTGGACAGACGTCTTTATGGGACAGGCTTTTATTTAATTTTGAACAAAGAGATACTCTCAAATCGTTCTGTTCTAACTGTTTATAAGAGTAAGAATAGAGGTCTAGAGCCGGATCTGGAGCACGCAGTTATCTAGAAGTTTGATCGGCTTATAATTAATTGGTTGTTCGAGGCATGAACGGTATACAGGCTCTAGCTCTTTCCTTGAGTCAGTCAGAGTTCTCAATGGGGCAGGCCCGAACAACACGACCGGTCGCGTCGAGTCTGGGATTCAACCCCCGCGGATCGGACCGAGTCGGGTTTAAATTTTCAGGCACTTGAGAACTCTATCACGAATGAAGCGGCTTAGAAACTTCTCAAACAGGCTATCGTGGGCTTTGAGAGGTTTTGTACATTCACAAGAACTTGCAGAAAATAGAAATAGACCCGACTTCAAATTGAGACCGGCTTTTATTTGCTCAAACCTGTAGCCAGACCCGGCCCAGTATAGGAGACCAGCGTCTATTTTTGTCCAGGTCAAAGGCATCTCTAGACAACTGAATCAAGTCAACTGGTTTTAGACAAAAACTAAGTCCAGTTGACTTGATTCAATTGCCTAGAGATGCAGTAGTTGAGTATCTGCTGGTTGATTCTACTGTGCCGAGTGTGAATCCTCACCTTGTGGCGGCACCAGCAGCTTGCTCGTCATGGCGCACCATCCGATCGGCTTCAGCTCGCCCGAGACCAGGCTGAACCAGAAATCATGGCTGCTGTCATGCTCGAAGCCCTCATACCTCAGCAGAGCTTTGTATCCTACAGACAGAGGAGTCAAGTTACTGCTTCTGTTACGGAGAAGTAATAATCATAATATCGGCGGCGTCTCGGCCTGTGAGAATTAAACCCTGACGGACGTCCACACCTGCGATCTGGATAACTGTAGCGATCCAGTAGACTTTACTGGGCAGGACGGCGTTAGTGTTCAGGACCTCCACCTTCAGCCCCACGTTGATGTCGTCCCACTGGGAACACAGAGGAACCTGCAGGGGTCAAAGGTCAGATATTTCTTTACAGATCATCAGTGTGACATGTTTTATGGTTTCCACTTTTATTCAGTATTCAATAATCAATGATCAGGTATAATTACTTACAGAAAACTGTATGATACTAAATAAAATATGTTGTGTTCACTCACTACTTAAAAGGGGTAGTTCACCCAAAATTCAAATTTCACTCATTATCTACTCACCCTCATGTCGACTAAGGGCTGGGAGAATTTTCAGAGTCCTCCGTGCCTTCTCGGAGTTACGGGGGGGTCCGCGCAGCAGTATTTGTCCATATAATGGTTGTGAATGGTGCTCACTTTTCTTCATCCAAAAAGACACACCAAAAAACATCCAAATACTGTACCTCCATGCTGCTCGTCTGTAATGTACCTCTTGTATTGAAGCCCCGACATGAGAAATTGTTCTGCCTGACACAGGAAGAGACACTGGGAGCTTCTGCTACAAACAAGCTTAAAATATAGACTTATTTAATTTTTTTCGGAACAATTTCTCATGTCGGGGCTTCAATACAAGAGGGACATTACAGACGAGCAGTATGGAGGTATTTGGATGTTTTTTGGTGTGTCTTTTTGGACAAAGAAAAGTGAGCACCATTCACAACCATTATATGGACAAATACTGCTGCGCGGACCCCCCGTAACTCCGAGAAGGCACGGAGGACTCTGAAAATTCTCCCAGCCCTTAGTCGACATGAGGGTGAGTAGATAATGAGTGAAATTTGAATTTTGGGTTTACTATCCCTTTAATTAAATACAAGTACCACTGTGACACCATGCAGTAACTGCCCAGGTTGGGCCAGCACTTTGTATAAACCAAAGTGACCAGTGCAGATACGTGTATTTCATCAGAGACTGAGATGACTTACATGTCTGAAGCAGGAGACGGACGCAGCCACTGACGTCTCCTGGTTCAAGTAGGCGCCCCACTCAAAACCTGAAGCACCAGAGGGAAAGAGGAGAGGAATCAAACAGCTGCTCAGCCCTGTGGTGTTGGATTCAATTTCTATCTAGTCCTGACCTTTATTTATGCAAAATAATAACTGCTATTGTAATAGAAAATGTAAAAACGAAAGGTGCATGCTCTACAATGAATACGCCACTGACTCTCAGAGGATGAAGTTTCTGCACCGACAGCAAACATGTGCACTGTCAATATCAATTCATCATCTCTATTCCAGGGCAATTCATTTATTTCTTCTTTGTATCATGTGTGTGAGAGAGAGAGAGAGAGAGAGACGGAGAGAGAGATCAGCACCTTTACCGTTCAGTCCTGGTGTGGGAGGAGGGGCTTTGTTCACCTTGTTCAGCACTGTGGCTTTTTTCGAGGGTGGCCTTCCCTGCAGACAGGAGCACAAAGAGAGAGAGCATTTAGTTGTCACATGTTTCTCACTGTTGTATGTATCTGTGTAAAATTACAGTGTATCATCATAATACAATTACTATATACTTTATGTATAAGCCATGATACAAAAACAGCTGTCCAAGGTGACAGGTTTTCCTCAAAAACACTGACATCACCTGTTCAAGTGTTCACCAGAGTGACAATCCAGAGTAGTAGCAGCTTTAATACCACCAAAACTAAAGTAACATTTGGTAAACATCAACTTTCAGGGAGTCATTCCATGTTTCTCTCATTTACTGCAGTTTTCAAGAATTATAAGTAAAGATCACAATGGACACCTCACGTGTCATTCTTTGTTCGCTGTGTATTATGTCAAAGACGTCCATCAAGCTCTGACACACCCACAGCCTGATCTGTCTGTGCTGCTCTTCAAAACCTCACACATGTTCACTGCAAACAAGCAAGTGCTCGCAATATTGAGTTGTCACGTTTGCAAAAACAACTGAAATGACTCACTGAAATTAAACATTGCTGTAAAGTGATTTCAACCACCTGCTAACTGAACAATCATTTCAGCTTTTGTTGAACAAATTAGTTTTTTGCACAAGTTTCTATCAAAATTAAAATTTCCTAATATGTATTTGTCAAGTTCAATTTAGCCTTCAGCTGACCTCATATTGAGCTTCAACAGGTCCATAACGAATAGGTTTATTTAGGATGACCTAAGATGCCTTAAACGCATTTTCCACCTTGCTCTTCCAAACCCTCTGTTTAAACTTTATTGATAAAGTGGAATAAAGACACGTCACTGGGATGGGATCTAATAGTTGTGGATCAACAGGTCGTGTCCTCCTCCATCGGACCTGCTGTGACTCACTCACCAGGTGGCCCAGGTAGACGCCACCTGTCCCGGAGGAGTGTGGGTGTGTGAGCCGGGAGGGGACGGCTGAACTCTGGAGGAGCCGGGACCGACGGCTCTCCAGCTCCACGGTGTTGTAGTAGTCTCCGGGCTCGAAGTGCTTCTGGCAGACGAACAGCTTGTTGAGGACGTGCAGCGGAGTGTCTACGTCCATGCGGAGGGCGGACAGCCACCGGAACAACCGACCCGAGTCCCCGACGGGAAACCGGTGGAAGACGAGGTCGGGCCGTTTCACGCTGCAGCAGCTCTCCACGCAACATGTGTAAACCATGTCAGCGGTTTGGGGGTGTGAACGGGTCTGGTGGACTTCAACTGTGGCGGGGGAAACACCCACACACGCCCCCTCAGGCCGCCGGTTTGATTTCAAGTCCAGCGCGGTCTCCTCCTCCTCTTCTTCTGATGCAGCTCTGCAGCGGAGACGCGTTCACTGCCCTCTGCTAAATACCGCCACCTCGCGGCCGCAGCCACACATTACGGAGATACACACGTATATGAAAGTATGTAATTGTCTTCATTAGTTAATAGGTGGGAGTTATTTTTAACCATTTGGTGTTAACCAGCCCAAAGAGGAGCTGCTTCAGGTATCCATCCAGGCTTTAAAACACTGGCAGGATAGCCTGCATATGAATTATGTGAATAATTGATATTTGGCTCTCCCTTTCTCTCTCTCTCTCTCTTTCTTTTTAAATCTGTTTTATTAGATTATATTTAATTTTTTGTCGATATGGACCGGTTATTGTGTCTGCAATAAAGATTGATTTGCGTTTTGAATTTGTCAGACAAGAGCAGCAAATTCAACACAGCATAACTTTTGAAAATTGTAATGGATATCTTTATATTTTGGGTATTTTCTGATATTCTCTATTAATTCCTTAATCATTAAATTGTTATTCAAAGCCTATATAACCCCGAGTTAATATGATCCTGTGAAATATGATACTTTTTCCAAACAAAAGATCAATAATGACATTATCTACAGCTAATATCATCACTATAATAGACGATGGAAGAAATTATACTTTCAAAATACAGTGGCTCTTGTACCATATAATTGCCAGTGGAAGTTGCTTTCAAAAGGAAAGAAAAATAAGGCAACAGCAGACCTTCTCTGTGAACCTTGTCAAACGCTCCATGTAAGTTATAAGATAGAAATCAAATCGATCATTCAGGAAAGTTTGTGGGCAGCACAATCACATCTTTTACTCACCTGCAGACGTGCCAGAATGGAGGACTTCTTGGAGTTTGATGAATAGGAGCGTGAGCAGGATAAACTGCAGAAACGCTTGGTCTTCGAAAAGAAGGTGCCTGTGGTGCCGGCGGTGCCGCACATCTCACACACCACTGTAAACATAAACCATTAAACAACTTAACTGATATTCCTAGAGCATGATCAGGTGTGATTTCTATTGGCTAAAATGTTTTATCCCCTCCTTTTGAATCACATTACAATATAAAATGGCATTTAAATGAATAAATAGAGAAACTGCATTTCATTCAACACACTGCTCCTAACCTTCTTTTCGTAGCTCACCTGGTCGTTCCTCTCTCTTTTTTTCTCCTTTCTTCACCACTCTTCCTGCCTGAGGTTCTTTGTCACCTCCGTCCTCTGTGTCATCAGACTGAATGGGTGCCAATTCATTGTGTTCAGCCTATGAAGAAAAAAACACCAGAGTGGTAAACAGATGAATGGATGCATGAAAAAGACACATATTTTTAATCACATGTAAATAACTGAAGGGCTTGTTTGAACTCGCAGTGGCACCATCACTCCCTTTCTCTACAGTGACCTTTACTGGTGCACGATAATAACTACTCACACTAATGCTACGCTCCCTTGGCTCAGCTGTAATGCCTCTCCGTTGGATAGCAGGAAGGCAGTTACTGCAGCCAACTCCGCTGCAGGAGAGACAGGACGGACGGACGAACACTGTGGGAGCAGCTCCCGGCCTCAGCTTCAGGGGCCCTGCAGGTGGTCTGGGCTCAAAGTATTCCCTGCCAAAATGCTCGCTGCAGAGGTGGGAGTTGGGCGTGGCGACCCACTGGGTGCGAGTGCGCAGAACCTGCTTCTCCCATTTGCGAAACTCCTCAGGGTCCTTGGGGAATTTAAACAATGTCACACCATCTTCTACGGTTTTGCCGCATCCATAGGCCACGCAGTGGTAGGGCATCTTGTGTTCTGCTCAGCAAAGGGACTGTCGATGAAGACGGGAGTTCAAAGCTGGACATACAGCTAGCACATCCTTTCCTTTCCTCGAGTGTAGGATGTTGTTGTACGAGGTCTGCAGAGAAAATGATGACGATTGATTAATGTGTATATTTTGTTTCCACTGCAGACAATTATGGACCACAACATTAACTTTTAGTTCAGGGCGGGTTAACTGGTCAATCAGGGCAGGTAGAACCAAATGATGGAGCGTGATACCTACACTGGATCTTGATGTGGTATTTCTCAGTATTAAATGCTGCAATGCATTTAAATGACTTAAAGCAGATATCAGTGGAATGTTTTTGTTAATATAAGTCCTAAATAGTCCTATTTTCCGTCAGCAATCACTTACATGAAGTATTTCAGCCTAAACACGAGTCTCTCCGTCACTCTGCTCTGCTGTAACCCGAGGAGAAAATTTTCCTTGTGGGATACAAGTGTTATCCAATGAGGAGAGAGAACGGCATGAAGGGCTGTGTGTGCAGCCAAGGGATGCGCGTGAATGTGGTGACGTAGCACGAGGACCAATTGATGCCTGACAAGGGCGGGGGCTGCTAACTCATGGTGCGTTCAAAGAAACTCGTACTTTGTGTTTTTCCTTCCTGTGAAGTCATACCAGTTCGATCTGGTACGAGTTCACGGGTCGGAAGTTACGAGTGGCCGTTATAGGGAACTTTCACAGACAACAGGATGGTAAAAACACGAGCTACGGGTTACCTGGAACGCTACCAAGTCGTAGTTGTGACTTGAAGCTGTAACTTACGGTTTCAAAAGCCTGCCTTGAACGCAGCATTAGCCGAAACGGCTTTTCTGCTTTAACTGTAATTTTTGGCTGAGTGAGATGACAATTGATTGATGCCTCTCCCTGTTTGACCACTGTGTTCACACAAAACAAGATGGCCTCTTGAAATTGTCTTGAGCATTGTTTTAAAGCACATCTAAAACGAAAATATTGTTTGGTAGTTTGGACTAAAGTGATTAGTAAAGAAACCTTTCATAATATCAGACCTAAACATAGAGTATGTGTTCACACAACACGCACGATGATCAGTTTTACATACAGACTTACAGGAGAGTGTATTTGATATATAATAGAGCACAAAATAACCATGGCTCACGTGTGCATTAACGAACATTGTTTAAATGTTAAAATACGCTCGTTTCTGGAGCTAACACATTAACGCCAAGCGTGTGAAAACGTAAACAAGAGTGACCACACTACATGCTGCTGCATGCGACCTAATAACCAGTTGTACTCACCTTACGTTTGTCCGGTTATGAAGCACAGAGTGGCTTGTTATCACAAATGATGGCCAAATGCAGAAGCCAATAATATCTAGGTACTAATTTGAATGTTTCGCACATCTACCAAACTATTTGGATATAGCTGTTGAGCTAAATCTTCGTAGCTCCCGGTGCTGTGCTGTACTGGGGTCGCCTACATTTGACGTCATCTAATTTGAGTAGCTAGAGAATGATGGGAGATGATGTTCGAGCCGAAAAAACGGTATTTTAGCAGAATTGCAAACGAAAACGAGTCACATAGATCATTGTGAACGAACGCAGGCCTATAGGTAGCTATATGGGTGAGGGGTTTAGGTGTAACTTACCTATAATGGTGGTTGCCTGTTTCTGTTTCTGTTCTACTTGTCACCATCACGCTGGTAAGTTCATGTTGGTCAGTTTTTGTAAGGTATTTTTGGTTAATTACCATGGCTGCTCCCAAGACAGTAAAGTCAGAAATGTTGAGGGGAAAAAAGCTTTATTAATAAGGGAACATATACCTATGCTAATAATCCAACATCTTCAGTGTAACTTGACAGGTCAGCCAGGAAAAAGGTCTGTAAAGGGGCTAAATCAAATCAGTGTATGCAGGCTCTCAGTTATCTCACCATGGGATCCACATGTTGTTTGAAACAGCATCCTGAGAACTGACTGTACAGCGTAATGCTCTATGGAAGGCCACGTTACTCTTATCTATTTGATTGTCCAGTTACATTTTTCCAGAACTACAAGCTACACTCTGAAACTGTAAAGGCAGGAGAAGACCTTTTGTCAGCTGAATTTGAAGGCTGATTATGTCACAGCATTGTGACAAGGCCTGTCCCAAATCGAAGGCTCCACCGAACCGACCAAGACACTCTATGGCCATGACTGACGGAAAAGAGACTGTTCAAATCAACACCAATCGATTTGACAGCAAGAAAACTTCAAATGAAGAATGAGGAGGAGACACTGCGACAGAAAGTGCAATGTCAAAACTTCCAAAGACAGCTCAGGGAGAGGAACGAAGAAGAGCAGCTGATCCGAGACGAACGAGAGAAATATTTGCGCCTCACAGAAATTGAGAAAAATACCTGAGGGACCCTATGCCCTATCCAAAGCCCCGCCCAGAGTTATTCCTCCCCTCCCAGAACCTCTCACCTGAGTTTGAGCTGAGGCTGCCCCCCCTCCCCTCCATCAGCAGAACATCCACAGCCAGCTCCTGCACACGCCGGCCGCCCTCTGCTCAGACAGACCGCTCCTACACCGTCCTTCCACCCATCTCAAGAGCTTCCACACTGAGGTCCAGATGCCAGTAATCTGGACCTATTTAGGGTTTTCTCTGGGTGCTCCGGTTCTCCCACAATCATTGTCATAAAATAAACTAAAAACCAAATAATAAGTGTCTGGACCTACATAATTATCACATACTGTAGGCTATGTGTTCCATAAGAGCTCTAATACACAGAAGATAACTTCAAATTAGATGAAACAGAATAAGTATTTAAAGTGTGAACTAGTGTTAATAGGCTATATGCTAGGCCTATATGAAATTTGAGGTATCTGTTACAAAAAGGGCGGACAAAGGGCGTGGAGGTGTGTACAAAATACACATTGGGGCGGTGTTTAGCTCAGTAGCACCCGCCCCATGTGAAGCTATAGCCTAGTCCTCACTGCAGGTGGCCCCGGTTCGAATCCCGCGTTGAGCGGCCCTATCCCCACCTCCCATTTCCTGTCTCTATCTCAACTGTCATGTACATTAAAGGCAAAAAAGGTGTTTATGGAGTCTAATATTGCAATTTGTGATTGGGATGATTGGAAATTACGTTCATGTACACTTTGATCCTCATGTCAGCTCCATTGTCAAGACCTCCTACTTCCACATTCGCCGCAGTGCCAAAATCAGACACTGCCTCTCTCCTCCTGCTGCTGAATCCCTCATCCACGTTTTGATCTCCTCCCGCCTCGACTATTGCAACTCTCTCCTTACTGGCATCACTTCCCATTCCCTCCATAGACTCCAAATGGTCCCAAAACTCTTTAACCTGCAACCTTCTCTTTAAAATGAGGCAGTGCCACAACAGAAAGCAGTTCTGTTTGATCACCAAAAAGATCTGAAGTCAGTGTCACAGTGTTTCCCTCTTGGCCCATCCTGACTGACCCTTCATTGCTTTTATCCTCATTAAATCACCTGAAAACAACACCAGGCTGAACTATAACCGCACAAACCTCAGACTGTTTAGTGTGAACCAGGGCCATCACCAGACCCTTTCTACTGCAGCACATGCCCCAGTATAAATGTCATATAGGCAGTGCTGACAAACCCACAAAACTTGGTACATAGAGTGTCGGAAGTGGCATGTCCTGAGATCTGATATGGGTGTCTACATGGTGTGGTGAAAAGGCTCAGTAGTCCATCCATCCATCTTCAAAACCACTTATCCGGTATTTGGTCACGGGGGCAGCAGACCCACCAGTGAGCCCCAGACTTCCCTTTCCCCGGCAACATTGGCCAGTTCTGAGTAGGGGACCCCGAGGCGTTCCCAGGCCAGGTTGGAGATATAATCTCTCCACCTAGTCCTCGGTCTGCCTCGTGGCCTCCTCCCTGCTGGGTGTGCCAGGAACACCTCCTGGAGGATGCACCCTGGAGACATCCTCACCAGATGCCCGAACCACCTCAACAGGCTTCTTTCCTCGCAAAGAAGCAACAGGTCTACTACGAGTCTGAATTTCCCACCTTATTTCTAAGGGAGACTCTAGTTACCCTCCTGAGGGAACTTATTTTGGCTGCTTGTATCCGAGACCTTGTTCTTTTGGCCATGACCCATTGGTCATCAGGTGAGGGTAGGAACGAAGACTGACCGGTAGATCAAGAGCTTTGTCTTTTGGCTCAGCTCTCTTTTCGTCATAGCAGTGCTATACAGCGACTGCAATATAGTTCCTGGTTCACTGATTCAGATAAGAAAGTAATTCTTATTCAAATCATACAATATCATACAACTGCAGAACAAAAGAAAACGCTATAATTGGTTATTTTTGCAGAAGTCTCTCAGCACTTAAAGACCCCCTCCCATGAAAATCGTGTTTTTCATGCTTTTCACATGTTCCTGTGGCATTTTTTTTGTGTTAGAGGACATATCAGCAGAAAAGGAAGTGCAAAATTGCATTTCTGAGTTTTTCTGCCTTCAAATTGCTGTGAACCAGTGGCAGACGCAAACTGGCAGTTTCAGGGAGACTGGGGTTGACGTGTCACAACCCCAGGGGCGGGCACTAGTGCTACAAGCTCCCGCTCTGCATCTGGCTCAGAGGTGAAAGGCTCGGTGTAGCTGTCAAGGTATAACAAGTATAGCTCACCTGGTAGAGCAGCTTGCACCGTGAGCAAGGACTATATTCCAGTCTGGGAATCGAATCCCAGTGTGCAGTTTTACGCTAAACGCGCTGAATCGGTAATTGTACAATGTCCAGCTGTCAGCGAGGGGGGGCAGCGCGCAGTCTCCGCCCACCCTCCAGAGGTGCATTGCTAATGAGCTGCTGGTGCTGTGCAGAAGGAGAGCCCTGGGAAATGGCTCAGGTTTTGTGATTTTGGCTAAAACGTTCATAATCACAATTGAAAGACCACAGAGAATGTTTTAAAATAACCAAAAAGGGTCGCGGGAGGGGGACTTTAAAAGTGCGTAAGTATACTCCTGACTGTTCGTAGATTTTGTTCTTAGTTAAAGGTGTACAGAAAAGAAAATTGAATTTGAGCCCACTTTGGGTCATAAAATTAATGTGATAACTCATCTTTCAGACGATGTAGGCCAAACTTTGTGCAAAATTCTATTTTTGAGTAAATCCGGGATGAAAGTGTGTATTTTTTTTCCCGCATTGGATAATGCAGGCGCACGGATTATACGTCAGCCTGTACACGATTCACCAGCCACTGATATTGGATCCGTCATCCGTCATTCAAACGTGAGACACGCACACACACACGGAGCTCGGGCTCGCCCCAAGCTTTGAATATCCCGCCCGCTCGATAACGACCAATCAAATTCGTTTTCCTCACTTGGGTAAACTCGTGTTGCAGCTCGTGACAACTCGGCGCGACAAACAGGACAAACGGCCATTTCTGTACACCTTTAAGAACAAATTCTGGATAAGAAAACATTCATGAATGCCACAATCTTCGTAAAAACTTCGTAAGTAGGACTTAAGAACAAATTTGTTCTTAAGAACGGTTCGTGAATGAGGCCCAATGTTCTTCAGGGTTTAAAGCTATAGTGTGTAACTTCTATCACCCCCTAGAGGATTTCTGCGTTATTACAACAATACGGCCGGCACCTCAATATGGCATATGGCCCGGTGTAACCCACCCCTCCCCTCCCATGCGTTCCAGGCAGGCTTTTGAAACCGTAAGTTACAGCTTCAAGTCACGACAGATATCGAACTGGTATGAGTTCACAGGTCGGAAAAACACGAGTTACGGGTTGCCTGCAACGCACCATTATTGACGTCGCCAACATCACAAATACAAAAAGATCAAATACTGAAAAATACAGCGAGGTGTTAGAGGAGCCGAACTGCTTAATCAGCGTTGTATCATCTCCTCTTGCAGTGGCTTGGGTGAAACGGTATACAGACACGTGGAAGTTACGCACTATACAGTAGGGCTTAAACACCGAAGAACATTTGTTGAGAAACTTTAAGAAGGGAGTTCATTTCTCATACAATCTGACAGAGCTTGAGAGGATCTGTCTGGAATAATTGGAAAATCGTATAGGTGCACAACACAGAGACTTAACCAAGACTCAAACTGTAAATGTGGGGGCTTCTTTAAAGTGCACCATTAAGAATGTCAGTAAATGTAAATTAAAACGCCACACAATAAAGATTTAAATAGATAATGTTAATGTTGATGGAAATATTAATGCACATTTTTATCACAGTCTATCCAATAGCTGTTAAAACATTAGTAAAAATCACAACTGGCTGGTGGCACAAAAGGAAATAGGTGTTCACATATCAATCGATCCATTATCACTGCCATCCCCATGGCTGAAAACTGATTTTGACCGCACACTTTTTCCAAATATGCAGTGCCAATTTTACCTGTATGTAATAAAATCAGATTGGGTATAAGTATTTAGAGGGGAATTTATGCCACCATACCAAAAAATCAATACTTATGTAGTGATATGTCAGCATTTCCAAATCAAATTATTATAATTCATTTTGCATTATCGCCAATACAAGTCTCCACAAATAAACAGACATCAGAACAGGTCAATATTGATACACATTAAACACACATTAAGCAGACAGTGCACACACACACATGTACGCACATACAGTAACCTATGTATAATACATGCAGAGGTAATACACTGCAAATGCATGTAATGAGATCTACATTGATTTGCTAGAGTATCTGTTGAGTGCTAAACTACCATAAATGCCTGCGCTTAAAAGGTTCAACACAGCACACAGTTTGTGAATGGAGGCTCCAGCATATATATAAAGATAACTGTTGACTTACTGGAAATGGTAATAGATAAAATTATATATATATATATATTTTTTCTCTAATCATTTTTCATCTATGTTTTGTGTTGTGATCATGAGAAAGTATTTCTGAGAATATTTAGAGACTCATACATTATTGCCTAACCGTGGCATGCAACATCTACTATATTCTGCCACTAGTACTCATACAGTGATATTATAAAAGGCCATGGGCGGATAAATCAGCCATGTTGATATCTAATCTGCCCTCTTTTTTTTCTTTTACTTTTTAAGTGATTAAGTGAAATGCAATAGTTCTATTTCTGACGACAGAAAACTGCAATGGTAAGGCAGCCCTTTCATGTAAAGTTCCACTAAAGTAACTGGCACATTATAAAGACTGAACTTAGCATTATTTAATTCTCAGATCAACAATGTCTGATGACTTTGCATGACCGGATACATACATGCATGCACTGTATAAAAGATGGTCAGTGCTGGCATAGTTAGGGGCTAATTTTTGCCAAGGGGCCCCCTAGTGGGTTATTCCAGCCATGGTCATGGTCATTTGGGCAGCATACAAACATTGCCAAAGATTTTGATGCCCAGTAAAATATGATCATTTGGCCCTGACCCCAAGTGGCATGGCTCATTGTTGTGGTTATTAAGCAGCAATGCAGGTTTGGTACAGCGTTATAGCTTCTGATAGCAGTTGAGAAGGTCAAAATACGAGACTACACTGTCTGCAACAAAGTGAGTATAAAACTGTCTGGAAGGGTCTTCAAAAGATTTTTGGTGGAATTGGTAAACTTGTCGACGACCAAAGTTTGTTCTTCACACAGATGGACCTAATTATTTAAATTTATGTGCAGAGGACCTTTGAGGCCTTGTGTTGTGAAGAAGCCAGAAGTAGCTATTTTCTAACAAAACCTGTAACCTGTTCAATTAAAGGAAAGTTTCTGAGGCATAAGGATCTGTAGTGTTACTGCTGACTTTGCTCATTCAGTTCATTTTCAAAATATGTCATCATCTGTATTACAGAGAATTGAACGTACACAATGACAAAGGCCCATGTTTTCCAAAAATATTGTAGTAGATGATGCACCCAACAAAGGTCTGGATCAAACACTTCGACCAAGGTCAATATTGTGTGGTTCAATCATTTTGTCTTCATTGAGCATCTCTAGCAGGAAAATTTACTGTTTCCAATGCATTCATTTTCTCTTTTACAGATAGCCTACCAACTCACAAAAGTTTACTCTAAGTCTAAGTTGTAGGGCAGATTGTGAAATTTAAAATATATAAAGTCAAAATGCCAGGAAATGTAAGAAAGCATTCAAGTTGATCAAGCAGGTAGCACAAGGCACTGTCTTATGCCACATTCATCTATTTATTGTTTTAACTTTAGAGGAAGGAAACACTGAAAGCACTGAAACTGACTGGCGAAGGTGACTGAAAAAGATGTGAATATATGGTTATGGAGTAGTCGGCTCATCAAACACATGGTTGCCATTGAGAGTTACAAAAATGACATTAAAAAAAACAGGCAATTGCTCTTCAATAAGAAATGTGTAGGGGCGGTGTTTAGCTCAATTGGTAGAGCACCCGCCCCATGTGTTGAGGCTATAGTCCTCACTGCAGGCGACCCGTGTCATTCCCCCCCATCTCTGCCTCCCATTTCCTGTCTCTCTCGACTGTCCTGTGCATTAAAGGCAAAAAAGCCCCCAAAAAATACTTTAAAAAGAAAGAAATGTGTAAAACTGTGGGATGAAGTATTCACTTTGAACTGCGTCATGTGAGAAAACTTGAGAGTTGATACTTGAGCAGCACATTTAACTGCTTGATATGCACTCCACAAAAACAGAAGATAACAAGGCTGTTGAGTGTTTAAGTGCAAGAACAGAACAGGAGGGTAGTTTTTTAATTGAAAAGTCAATGAATGGGGCTT
This sequence comes from Trachurus trachurus, assembly GCF_905171665.1. Classification (NCBI taxonomy): domain Eukaryota; kingdom Metazoa; phylum Chordata; class Actinopteri; order Carangiformes; family Carangidae; genus Trachurus; species Trachurus trachurus. Next base: position 18,630,631 of record NC_139913.1, on the reverse strand, counting down.
GTCATGTAACCCAACTGAGAGTTTTCATTACAACAGGCCACATAAACTACATCTGTGATGGGACCTTTGTGCATGAGGCCACCATTTTGCCTACATGGGGAAGCAAACCGAGCAGGAAAAGGTGACAAGAATGGGTTTGTAATCAGGTGAAGAGGGACTAGATTAAAAGTTTAACCAGGTTTTCCCTGAGAAACATACTGATATAGTTTTTGATGTTTGATGAGTCCAACTCTGCTGCTGCACTTGACAAGCAAGGTTTACACACACAGTTTTAATTTGCTGTTTTTAAAGCAACGACTGCCAAAATAATTTAAAATGTGAGTACTTCAATTTTAAGTAACTGTTGAACATAATCCAACTTTAGGAATTGTAGAAAAGCTGACACAAGTTTTCCTGCTCAGACTAATTTGATTGATAAATGTATCTTTTTTTTTCTTGGCCATGTATAGCAAACATTGTATTTTTGCATTGTAGTTGCAATTGCACAGCTTTATTATTATTATTTTATTTGCATCCCCTCATCCTCACCCGCTGCCACCACCAGCACCACCATCACTTCGCAGGCAAACAAGCCTTTTCTGCCCGACATTATCTTCATCCAGACTCCGCTGGATAGGAGGCTGAAATGACGGATGCAACCATGGGAGAGAGACCCGGGGACGGTTTATTTACATCCGAAGAGGTTGTGTAAGTTTAGAGGGAAGCCGCTGCGTGTGTCTCCCCCTTTACTTTCACCGACCCCCTCCTCCTCCGCTGGCAGAAATTTATAAAGAACAAAAAATCCGACGAGGGAGGGAGGGGGGTTGATATACGCCGAGGCTGAAATCGAGAGGCGAACCCAGGGAAAGAGGAGTAATTCGTACACGGGACTTTCCCCCTCTTAGTCCCCCAAAAGGAGGGGGAAAAGTCGCAATTTTGGAAAAGAAAACGGAATGAGCTTGTAAGGGCGTGAAAACGTCTGCAATTGTGGATATTTTATATATTTTTATTTCGAAAAAATATGGCCGAGAACGTTCTGGACTCTGGCCCGCCTTCAGCCAAGAGGCCTAAACTCTCTTCTCCGGCACTTTCCGCCTCCGCCAGCGATGGAAACGGTGAGTATTGTTTTAATAATATCATTTGTAACGGTGTTATTTGTGAAGTTTGTTATTTTTCGACGTGTCCGGTTCACTCGATAGAGGGAGAATACGCGGGATTACTCTTCTGTTTTTGTCGTAGCTTGCTAACGTTAGCGTGCTAGTAGTGAGTGTGTGTCGGACGTGAGCAGCGCTCCCCCAGCTAGCTCGCATGCTAACAGCCATTTTAGCCGGAGGTAGCCCTGTTAGCCCCGCAGCTAACGCTAGCCCAGCTAAGCCCAATGCGGGTCCTCAACTGACGGTCCCGAGCCTAATGGCTACTGTAGCCGGGCTGGTGATAAGCTGTGTGCCGAGCCAACTTGGGACAAAGTTTTCAGCGTCTTACAGTTGTGCCAAATTGACAATTGTCAGCTCCAGCTACACCCATGCTGTTACTCCGTGAGTTTCATGGATTGTAGCGTCTAAAACAATCTGTTGTGCCCCATCATAACTCGGACCCATTCCCACCAACGTTAGCTGCCTTTAATAGTGTTAGCGAAAGCAGAGGTTACCGACGCTGCTAGCGTCGCTGGGGAGCTAAATTTAGGCCCACGGGTGTAGTGATTGTTAAGCTCAAATTGCCATTGTTGGTGTGTGTGTGTCTTTTTTTTTTTTTTTTGGTGATGGCGTGTGCCAGCAGCTGGAGTAGTGGCCTGTGAAGAAAACTGTGGAGCATGGACAGCGCCATGTCCAGCCACTGCGATGTTAAAGCAGCGAGTAAAGTTAGCAAGCAAATGCTGCTCCCGAGCACGAAATAGTCACTCAGATTTCATCACTAGACCATTTATCTCAATCATTTTACACCGAACAGAGGCATTTTATGCTATAAACACGGGATTAAATCGTCAGTGGCACTCAATCAGCATCAGTGTGAAGGGACTTTTTTTTTTTTTACGATCAAATCGCCCAGACGCTGCACACATTTACGTTATGTTGCATGATGTATTTTGAGGACCAGTGCAGCACTGTCAGTGAAAGGCTCTGTACATGAGGATGCAGCAAATTACAGTCAAATTTAGTGCTGAGATTATTTGTAATACCACCATGCAGAGTGTTTATAGCTCATTTGAGAATTGAAAGTATACGAGGTTAACTGGTACAAGTCCTTTGGACACTATTATCTTTTGTTTTTCTGCTGACTTCAGTATGTTAATTTTAAGATTTTGTTCATTAAATCCCTGCACTTGTAAGCAGCAATCAGTAGATCATTTTTAATGTTGTCAATCTCTTAACATTGGCACAATTCACTGGAATATAATATGAATGCCCTAGGACCATCACCAGTGACCCGAGCTTCCACATCTTCATTGCTCACTAATAATGATCAAAAAATCTAAATTACTCAGTTTGTTTCATGGAAACGGGACACACACTTTATTAGTTTCAAGTTTGTGTTTATTATATTACATTATGAGTAAATGTCAGATCACCCGGAAAATAATTTGAACAGTCTTAAAAATGTGTACAAGTGATTGCCCAGTGAGTTATACAGCATCTGTTAAACAGATGTGAGACAAATGAATGGAAAAAAAACAACAGAAGGTGTTTTAGTAAGGTGTTATTAAGCCTCCAAAATTGCGCTATTGCTTCCTAATTTCTCAAAGTGTCTGAACGCCACTGGAGTAATGAACACTCTCATTTGGCGATTTGTTAATGGCATGCCATTCCAAAATCTCCCTCAGGTGTCCATCGCGGTTTAGACCTGGACACCTTGAAGGCGACTGTACACATTGTCTCCAAAAGGCCCAATCAGTGAACCTCTGTTCTCTGCGTGAAGGCATCTCAACTATAATTCCACTCATTTATTCAAAGTTTTCCTCATAATCTGTCACCCATTTGCACCTCACTGTGCTCCAAAAACTAACGATTTATGTAAGAACAGAAATCAGGCCTAAATTAGGCACTTTAATTTGGGTGTGGGTGATTTTTGGTCTTGATGTTTATCTTAAAATATGAATTTTCCTGCTTAAGAAGGGTGCCGCTGAAGTGAATAAAGACTGGCATATTTTAATGTGTATTTCTACCAACTTGTCTCCATTTTGTGGTGTTTGGTGATTTTGAATGGTCCATTCGTCACCTTGTCTGTACAAACCTGCAACGTGTTGAATCAGTAAATTGTCAGCAGTGTGGTTGAGAAGGCCAGGTTCACATGTATATTTGCATATTGGTTTGTGGATGCAGGTTCATGTGCATGTTCTTTTATGTTTTGTTAATTTCTGTTTGGAGAAAATTAGTCATACACATCTAAACAGCTTTTATCAGTTTTTAATGTCAAGCATGCAATTGCATTTTCACTCAGTCATGCTGAAAAATGAAGGATTATACCAGCTTAACGTGGCTGTGGCCCTTATTGTCCTCCTCACCCTCCCTCTTTTTTGTATCCTATCTCGTTGTCTGTCACCTTCTAAACTTTGCGTTTCTTCTCCATTTCAGATTTTGGCTCACTGTTTGATTTGGAGCACGATCTCCCAGACGAGCTCATCAGCTCCAGTGACCCGGGCCTGGTTAACGGTGGGGACCTCAGCCAGTTGCACACCACTCTGGGAGGAGGACCTACCGGGCTTGGTCCTGGAGGAGGCAGCGGAGGGGCAGGAGGAATGGGTCTCGGACTTGGTCCTGGGGGTGTGGGTGCGGGCCAGGATGCGGTGGCCAAGCACAAGCAGCTGTCGGAGCTTTTGCGTTCAGGGGCGCCCACCTCCGCCCAGCAAGGGCACCAAGGAGCCATGGGCAGCCCAGGAGGCCCCACTACCATGGGGCAACACTTGGCAAACATGAAAGCATCCCCCGGCCAGGGACCTCAGCAAATTATGGGCCAGGGGCAGCAGCAGCACCTCTCCCCTCAGCAGCAGGCCAACATGATGCAGCAACAGAACGCCGCAGCTGGAATGATAGGTGGCATGAACAGGGCCATGATGGGGGCACAGCAGAAAGGCAATAACGGACAACAGCAGCCAGGGATGATTGGAAACCAGGTGATGAATGGCTCTCCCAGGATGGGCTTTGGGAATCAGGGGATGGGTGGCAACAGCAACCTGTTGGCTGAGACCCTACAACAGCAAGGACCCGGGGGCCAGGCCGGGATGAGAGGCCAGCAGCCTGGTGCTATGAATAAGGTAAGGTTATAGAAGCGTTGTTCTTCTCGTATTGACTTTGTTTAAAATTTCATATCATCCATTTCATGTTGCTCTCCCCAAATTGTCCAGCTAATGCTTAAAAATCTTTATTACCATCCAATCCTAACTTCTGAAACATCAGCATGGACTAATTTAGGCAAGTGTTGGTATAATTAGTATTTATGATCACACAGTTCATGGCAGCTAATTTTTTGCATGATTGATTCCAGATCAAGATCATATGACCAAGTGTTTGTGCAAATCCAATTCCCAAATTATATTATATTTTACTGTTTGGCTTAGCCTATTTTACAATAGGCTACACTTTGGTACAATAAAGCAGCGCTCTATAACCATGTATGTGCATGTTAACGCCAGGGAGCGAGCATGCACAAGCATGCTAGTGCTTGTAGCTGAAGTGGCAAAACTGCTCTGCTTGTCTGTTTGACAGTCCCACGGGAGTGACAATAAAAAATGTTGCAGTGGCAGGCTGGTGCTGCTGTCCACTGAATATGGTCGAGACACCGATGTTTGATCTAGACGTGGAAATCAAACGCATTGTATGTGTGTCCAGCTCAGGCACAGCGAGCTGTAAAAGAATGCAGGGGCGCTTGTTGAAGTGACTAGTAAGGAGAAGAGGAAAGAGACAGGGCTACCGATGAAGAGTTAATCAGTGGTTTGAAAAAGTTCAAAAACCCCTTGAGTGGGCAGGAAGAAAAGGGGAACTGTTCCTGTCATATTGCTGTCAAACGCTGCTACTGCTGTGGATGTTTACTCTTGATTTGCATACGTTTCAGATAATTTCTAATGATTTAATTACGTGACTTGATGCTGTAGCCTGGTTAATTGATTTACAAGTACATTATCTCAGACTTAACTGCTCTGAGATTTAAGCTCATGAGGTCATAGGGAGACATTGTATACACACCAAATTATGTTATGTACAGTACAAATGCTGTCAATGAAATGTAGTTGTGACCATGTCTTTAATTGTCTCCTTTTGATTTAGTCTTTATTTACCCTCCATATCTCTTTGTCCCTCAGACCTTTTTCATCATTTTCAAATTTTGCTCCTAGATGGCGATGATGGGGAATCCAGGGGGCCCCTTCGGAGGTCCGTATACGGGGCAGGGGAATCAAGGTCTGGGAGGTGCAGGGCTGGGCCCTCAGCTCCAGAACAAAGGCCCCATGAGTAATAGCCTGGCGCAGTTCAATGTGGACAAGAAGAACCAGCCCATGCAAGGAATGGCTGCTATGGTAGGGTGCAAATTCAATCTGCCTGCAAAAATGTTTGTGTTTACTTACCACTTATCTCTTCTCCCTCAAACTTCAACTCCCCCTCTTGCTTTGTTTCTTTTTACTTGACCAAATCTTCTGGTTCCTTTTTACGCTGCCATGCTTCTTACTTACCTTTCCATATTAACTGTGTGTTTACTTCTTGGTTCATCGATCTCACATAGCCTCATTTCCTCCCACTTCCCTTCCCAGGGCTCCCAGCCGTCGCAGACAGGTGTGGGTGGTCCCTCCGGTGCACCTGTGGGAGGGGCCCCGGGGATGGTGCCCAACGCTCAGGCAGGACTAGTGGGTCCCGGTACGCAGGGTCCCGCAGCATCTGCTGCGGCCGGTGCACCACCCACTGCTGACCCCGAGAAGCGCAAGCTAATCCAGCAGCAACTGGTACTCCTGCTCCACGCACACAAGTGCCAGCGGAGGGAACAGGCCAATGGTGAAGTTCGGCAGTGCAACTTGCCTCACTGCCGCACTATGAAGAACGTTCTCAATCACATGACTCACTGCCAGGCTGGTAAATCCTGTCAAGGTGAGCAGGAGGGAGCCTATACGCTCCTGCACTCAGTTTATAATTATGACCTGTCTCTGCATGTCTATAACAGATTATAGGGCAGGATATAGGATAACAGTTGCTGTTGGTTTATTATATATTCTAATCATCGAACCTATTGATAACACAATCATCCTGTTTTCATACTGTTAACAAATATGTACTGATCCACTTTGATATTGCTTGTGCACCATCGCTATAGAGTTTGGGTTGTATACAGGGATATGCCTGCGTGGACATGCCCTGTAAAGTTTGTCCTGAAACAACAACGCCGTGCATTTTAACTTTGTGTAGAGTGAGCTCTGTGTTGGACAGATGTCACTGTGCATGATCATCACTTGACTACACAGACAGTACTTGTCAATAGACTTTTACAGTTTGGGTTTGGTGTGCGCTAATAAAAACCCATGAAACTACACCGATCATACAGTCAACTTCCTAACAGCTTCTAGGCCAGCATCTTAAATATCATTAAATCATTTTCCTTCTTCACTTTATTTTGCTTGTTATTCTTTTGCCCTTCCCATCGTATACATCAGTGTATCAACCCTTCTGCCTTTTTGTCTTCTTCCCCCTCAGTTGCTCACTGTGCATCATCAAGGCAGATCATCTCTCATTGGAAGAACTGCACACGACACGATTGTCCCGTCTGCCTGCCACTGAAGAATGCTGGGGACAAGAGGAACCCGCAGTGTGAGTGTCTGTATCTGACCAAACAATGTTATACTTGTATATATTCATGTTGTTCACGCCACGCTGTACATCTCAATATGTAGCAATATCATATTGATTTGTACTATCAGCCAGTTGACTTATTTTATGTAGTTTTATATAGTATTATTTAGTGCTGCAATCCACAACATTGGTAAAATTAGAAAGATAAACATAATCAGTAGTGTACTAAATTATAGTATGATTTTTGGCTGAGTTTTGCATAAATATACAGTGAGATCAAGTCTATTTTCTTTTCTGTTAAAAAGATCAGATGTATTATTAACCCTTCTTTCTCTGCTTGTTGTGTTTTCACAGCTCTACTAGGTGCGGCCGCTGCAGGTCTGGGCAGTTCTCTAGGGACTGTACCTGGTGGCCAACCAAGCGCTCCTAACCTCAACCCGCCGAGCCAGATTGACCCCAGCTCCATCGAGAGAGCCTATGCAGCCCTGGGCCTCACTTACCAGGGCAACCAGATCCAAGCGCAGACTGCCCAACCCAACATGCCCAGCCAAGGCCTGCCAGGTCAGGCTGGCATGAGGCCCCTGAATCCAATGAGTGAGTCAGCTTTGCTTTTTGACATGCGTCCCTCCCCAGGTATTTTCAGGAGAAAAAAAACACTGTTCAGCGTCCCTGATAGTATTGAGAGCTCAGCATTTTCTCAGAATCCAGAAGAGCTTAATGGACTTTCTTCAGCTTTCAAAATCAGAGAATTATTTGGAGAATAAGATGCATCAAGTGGCCATTCAGTAGTTGCTTATTGTCAACTATGAAATGTGCTGACATTTCAAAGCAAATGCAGAAAAAAACTCAAGGATCCTCATTGACTCAGTCTGCCTGATATCTCAAGAATATGCTTTCAATTCTACACAGTGTGACAACATAGACACTTGTCTGAGAGCAACGCGAATAACTACATTATTATTGGAAGAGGAACACTTATGATGTTGTGTCCTTTCTATGCTTCTAGGTGCAAATCCAATGGGAGTCAACGGAGGTGTTGGATCTTCACCTCAGAGCCAACAAGCCAGTCTCCTACAGGACACCATGATGCACCTGAATGTGAACAGCCAAGGGTGAGGAGGAGCACAAGCAGCATAACACACCCTTCAGTGGATGGCCTCACACATTGCATTCTTCGTTATGTGACGGCACACATCTATGTTTAAAGTTTTATTATTGAAATCGTACTCATCCTTCCTCTTCCAGTCTGATGAATGATGCCGGTGGGGTCGGCTCCTTGCCCACGGCAGGCCCTCCCTCTGCCACAGGCATGAGGAAAAGCTGGCATGAGGACATCACACAGGACCTACGGAACCACTTGGTACACAAACTGTAAGTGCTAAAGAAGAGCTTCACGCAAAATGTTTGTCATTGTGCACACAATCCCATTGTTATTGTTCTTTTAATCTAATTGAAATAGTCCTACTTGATTTTTTTTTAAATGAATGATGCACATACTGTTTTGTTTTTTAAACCCACCCTTTTTGGCTCCTGCACTTAGCTGCTTGTAATGTTAGCAAGCCTGTTACATGTCATAGGCCAGCAATAGATTTATTCCTTTTCTGTGGCAGTAAACGCAGCACCTAGCCCTGTTACACCAGCACCATGTTCAGAGCTTGACCAGATATCAAGCGCTTAACAGTGGTATTGCCATAAACACTGGTGCTAGGACTATGTACTTGCACTTTCCAAAGATGCACACACTATTATGTCTATTATGGTCCAGTTACAACAATGTTACAACAGTTACAAACAGTCCTAAGAGATGTTTATCATGGTTTATATGCTTTATCAACAGAAGCGAGATGTTCTGTTACAGCAATTCTATGACTTGGACGTGAGTTAACAGTGCCATCATTTTTCATCTCCTTCCCCGTTCTCTGCTCCTTTTTTCCCTTTCTCTTCTGTTTTTTCTCCCATCCAGAGTTCAGGCCATTTTTCCGACTCCAGATCCCGCTGCTCTCAAGGACCGTCGAATGGAGAACCTGGTGGCCTATGCCAGAAAAGTAGAGGGAGACATGTATGAGTCAGCCAACAGTAGAGTAAGTTGCTCTTTTTCAGCTCAGTGTGTTGCTCCAAAAGGGGGAAACGATTGGACGCTTGTCATTTGGCAGCTGTAGTGTCACTCTATCGGTCATAACTTGACAAAAGTTGAATATTTCACAGTTTTTATGTAATTGTGGGATATGGCTGTAAAACTAGAGCCCATTGACCTGATTTGAATTTGTCCTGTTTCATTAGTTCATCATTGGTGTAGTATTTGCAGTAGGTTGCAGGACTAACTTCAGTGCACTTGATTTCTATTGTTCCTTGATTTTCTTTTTTCTTTTTTTACCCACTTTGGGATGTTTAACCCCTTTCTCCATATTTTTCGACAGGCCGAGTACTATCACCTCCTCGCAGAGAAGATCTATAAGATCCAGAAGGAGCTGGAGGAGAAGAGGCGGACACGGCTCCAGAAGCAGGGCCTGGGCCTTGGGCCTGTCGGCATGGGTCAGCCCCCTACTGGTCTGCCTCCAAGTGAGTCATTATGCAGCATATGTAGACTTGGATGAGCTAGTGTTGTGCTGGGCAGCACACATTCATGTGGATGACCATTTATTGCTTTTGTAGTTAAATTCAAACTTAGAATTTAATGCTGTGATTTAACGCTCATTTTCACTGCAGTATCATTCGTATTTGTCGATTTTCCACTGCAATTGTCAATCTTGCACGTAGCTTGTTAACTGGGCATCTTTTGATTTTTTTTAAGTGTAAGGGGGAGTTGAAGTGAATCTCACACCAATTTACCTTTTTATTTTCTGTTGCTCTTGACATGCACTATACCATGTCCAGTTTTTTTAGGTAACTTTGTCATGTTTTGTCCTAATGTAGTAGTTTCTGTCAGTTACCTCGCACTCATGGGATACTGTTTGTTTCTTTAATTGATTCAGATTATTCACACATTGTTGAACTGTTCCACAGATATTTTAAGAAGATCACGGTGCATTTCCATTCCTCCGTGCATGTCTCTGCTCAGTCATTTCTGTTCCACAAGTCCAAATAGCAATGATCTTTCTTAGGAACAAGCAGGAAATAATATCAAACGTTCCAGATTTTGTACAAACCTCTCCACACGTGTGGTTAGGATAGTTCTACGTATCCCTCTGTAATGTGCAGTTTTATAACCTGATTTTCTTCATCTCCTGGCTTTGTTCTTCCAGACGGCCCCCTCCCTGACCCATCAATGGTGCGACCAGCTGGTCCAAATCAGATGGTTAATAGGATGCAAGGCCCAGGTAAAGACTGCAGGGACTGGGACACTCACTGTTAATTTATTAGTTTAAGCAGAACCAAGAATTTGAAGAATAGCATTTTGTATCAGCTTAAATGTTAATTTGGAAATCGAGAAAGAAGACTTAAGTCAGAGGGACAGAAAATTGTTTCATAAGAATAGTTTTCTGATTGTTGTGATATTTGTATTTGTGTTACAGTTTCTGTGTCATATGTTCTGTATTGTATCATAACAGTCTCATGTTTTGTCAGGCATGAATCAGTTCAATCAGATGGGGATGCAGTCTGCAGGCCAGAGATCCACACCTCCTCTACCCATAGGGCCATCTGGCAACCAGGTTAGTGCAGAACACCTTTTTTTTTTTTTTTTTACATGTCAAACTGTGATTTAAAATTAGTAGTAAATTAATTGAGATGTTACAAATAGACTTAAAAACACCGTCATTCAAACAGTCCAACTGTTTTCATTAACTCTGCCACTGCTCTTGTACACCTGTAGATGGGAATGGTCGGATCCAGGATAGGACAGCCCAACGTCAACCAGATACAGAACCAGTATCTGCCCCAGGTACAGTATCCTGGTTCAGGACCAGGTGTTGGTACAGCACAGCATGGGATGACCCAGCCGGGAGCCCAGACAGGCATGCCCCAGGTAAGGTGGCCTGGAGTTGTGATATCTGTACATGTGTTGCACATATAGGGCTCGAGACTAACTTTTTTTTTACTAGGAGCACAGTGGCCCCTAACTTTTTAGGTGTGCAACCAGAAAATGTAGGGGGCACACACCATGAATTGACTTGCAAAGCAAACATTTACATTTTCATTTCATTCATGATCCTCACACACATTGGCCTGTCACCTGTGATGACAGAGTCCAGATTCTTTGAGTCGTCCCTTTCACCAGTTTCAGAACAAACCCCCAGCAAATTTACTGGTTGCACATGTGCAAGTAGATGAAAAATGTATATGCACTGTCTCAAATTTTAGGGGGGAAATGCCCCCATTTAGGAGCAGCCTGGAGCCCTGACATAGGTGTTTACTAAACACAGAAGTTGATTTTGAAGCAGAAATTGTATATCGGTATTTTTGTCTTGATCATTTTGAATGAGAAAACAATTGTAGTGATACCGGTACACTTTTTTGGTGTATTTATAATGCTTTTTAAACAAAAAGTGTAGTAAGTGAACTATTAACATTACAAGGCTGTGACTACTGTTATTTGTTTATTTTTTTGACTCTTTCTGTCCCCTGTATGTCCACAGACGCAGATGGGCACTCCTCCCTCTCTTCCAGTAGCTAGTCCTCTAGCGCAGCCAGGTTCAGCTGGTGGCCCCAGTGGAGTCTCGGGAGTGGGGCCAATGGGCCCCCAGAGCGTGGGCAGCGTAGGTCCCAACTCGGCTGTCGGACCCCCCTCTTCCTCAATGACTCCGTCAAACACGAGCCAGCAACCAAACTCCATCCCCCACTTGGGACCCATGCGCGGCAGCTCGCCCTCCCCAGCTCACAGCCGATCCCCCACCCCTCATCAGACGCCTCCCAGACTAGCCGGGTCTCAGACCCCGCAGCCGCACACCCCCAACGCACCGCCGCTAGCTCCACCGGCTTCCCAACAAAACCAGCTTGGCCAGGGCCCGGGCTCCAACAAGTCCCTCCAGCAGCAGCACATAGGGCCGTCTGGTTCCACCACTCCGTCTCATCCTGGAATGGGCTCCAGCTCGACGCCACATGGTGCTCAGCTGCCTCGCACTCCGGTCAGTGTGGTCTGATGTCATGAAGTTAAACATAAAGACCTGTGGCTTTTCCCTGAGCTTATATTGATACTATAGTAATAATTATTGTGCCATGCTTTACCTGTTGAGGCACTGGTTGATCTCTCTGTGTATCCTGTCATTCAAATGATGTTGTTTTGTTTATTAACTTCATGCCTCACCACGTCACCGTTTCCATGCCTCTGAGTTTGTTCTTGTCTCCCTCTCCAGTTGTCCCAAAAGGGATCATTCCCAGGAGACAGTCAGGCCCTGACTCCAGCTTCTGTGAGCAGCCTGGACACGTCCTCCCAGCAGCCACAGTCGGACGCCTCGGCCACCAACCTCGACTCCAAGATGGAGGTCAAGCAACAGGACGATGAGGATGAGAGCGACACCGGTAGCTGCTCCAAAGGAGGGAAGCTCAGCAACCTCAAGACGGAAGAAAAGCCTGTGAAATCAGAGCTGAAAAAGGAGGAGTGTTCTGGAGAGGGAGGCAAAGGCGTTCCCATGGACACGTCAACAACAGTAGCAACGTCTGGCATAAAAACGGAAGATAGGAAACCGGAGGTGAAGAAGGAGATAAAGAAGGAGGTGAAAGAAGAAGAGGAGTCATCGGAGACAGCTACCACACAGGCCCCGGCGAAAAAGAAAAGTAAGGATGTTTTCATTAGAAATGTGTTAGTCCATGTTTTTCCTATTTGGGTTGATTTTCCAATAACATTTTTTGATTTTTGAAAATAACAGCTTTTTGATTTGTTTTGTATCTCAACGTACTTTGATATTCCTTTCCTTCCAGTCTTCAAGCCAGAGGAGCTTCGACAGGCTCTGATGCCAACGCTTGAGTCTCTCTACAGACAAGATCCAGAGTCTCTGCCCTTCAGAATGCCTGTTGACCCACAACTGCTGTGCATACCTGTACGTATCACCTCCGAGGCCTTTGTTCCCCTGCACTGGTCTGTTTGACAGTGTGTTTAGGATTGTTTGTATTGTTATGAAGAACCTGAAGAGGTGAAATCCACCATCTTCACTGTGCTCACATCTCTTGTGTATGTAATTAACTCAAAAACACTACTTTTATGTGCTCAGTCTTGACACATACATGTTGTTATCTTGCAGGACTACTTTGACATTGTCAAGACCCCCATGGACTTATCAACTATCAAGCGAAAGCTGGACACTGGTGAGTACTTTTTGGTCATTCCAAGGCAATGCTGGACCACAATAAACTTTCATGTGTTTTTTCTAATATGAATCGAATTATGGATGGATTTCGTGGACACATTGTGTTTGAAATGATGTGCTGATTGATTTAAATTTTTTTTTTTAGCTTTTTAGATAGTTTGAAATGGTACATTTGAGCTGATCCTGTTTCCCTGCCCACTTAAAGGAGATTCTTCAGTTGGACAGCTATCATTAGTTTGGAGAGAATTCTTACTCATCCCGTGCTTTGTGTTTTTGTAGGTCAATACCAGGATCCCTGGCAGTATGTGGACGACATTTGGCTGATGTTCAACAACGCATGGCTGTACAATCGCAAAACATCCCGAGTGTACAAGTATTGCTCCAAGCTGGCTGAGGTTTTCGAGCAGGAGATCGACCCCGTCATGCAGAGCCTCGGCTACTGTTGTGGCAGGAAGGTGAGACAGAGTGCTGCATAGTTGCCTACATGGGTGAAAATGGAAATGCATGCTGGTGTAGGATGGTGTTATTGTAAACATCAGTGTGAAATAGTAGTTTATAACGGACAACTTTTTTTCCCCTTATTATTAGTATTAGTAGTTATTTAGTATTAATATAGTAGTATTTGTCATAGGCTGGCTTTACACAGTATTACACTTGGCTGCAATAACAAGAGACAAGAACCAAGCAACTTTTGTTTCGCTGGTTTACATTTTTTTTAAAAGTTGTAGTTGCTGGTAGTGCCAGAGCTGTCACCCTTATCAACAGGTGAGCAGATGCTTCACACAGAATACAGTGTGGAATTACACAAAACGTAATTTTACGTTCAAAATATACAGCTAGACTTAAAATATGTCCGGATAAGGTGGTGTGTATGAATGTTTAAGATATCATGCAGATATCAACTCCCCTCATTCGCATCTGAAAATGGAAGCAGTGAAGTGGGTTCATAGCTAAGTGGGTTCGTAGCTAAATTTGGCCCCGGGCATACCACCGCCATATCGCATTTCAGCTCTCATTAGACTCTGCTATTTTTGGTTTTGCTGACAAATAACAAAACTGATTGGCCCTTATTATGAGAGGCTGGCTGAAAGGTTGACTTCTGACAATGAGACAAAACAAAGTAACGCTCGACAGGAGCTGTAATTAGTTTTTACAAGAATTAAGGCAAACAGAAATTGGCTCAGTTCGGCTCCACTGGGGTAAGTATTTTCAGCTGCGGTGTGGATGTAGGTTTATCTCAACACCAAAGGACCTGTGGTATTAGATTCAAAATATGATTAAACAGAAAGTACACAGTACCCACGCTCACTTTAAGTTTGCTCGGATTCCATCAAGCGCACGATCAGTTGCTGCAAACCAAGAGAGTCCAGTAACATCCTTTCCTTGTTCAGTGTGTGCTTACTCTGGATGAGTCGAGTTGAGTGTTTGTGAAGTAGCCATCGTTGATGGAGAGACAATAATCATGTTATTATCCCTGTTTCTGTCCTTCAGTTGGAGTTCTCTCCTCAGACACTGTGCTGCTATGGAAAGCAGCTATGCACTATTCCTCGAGACGCTGCTTACTTCAGCTACCAGAACAGGTATGAAGGGAGGGAAACGCCCATCTATTAAAGGGTGAAGGGACAAGTAGATGGATGGGTCAGTGAAAGAGGAAAGGACTATATTAGATCTTGATTGGAAATGATTTAAACGGATTAAAACTGATGACATTTATTTCCCTAAACGCTCCCGTTCACTTCATGTTCCCTGTTTTTATACCTTCATGTGGTTCCCAGCACACTGGCATTTTAACAGTCTGTCCTCTCCTCACATTCTTTAAGCTGTTTATTGTTTCATGAAATATGTGTGCAACACGTTTTTAAAAAACCATTTGTCAGTCAATAGAGAGAAAACTGCGAACAAAGCAAATAATTTGCCCTGTTTCTTTGGTGTCATTTGAGGTATTCATCAATGAACATTGCATTAACACAAAGTAAATAGGCATTTTTAATCAGAGAAAATCAGCAATATAATAATAATAATATAAAAACCTTGCTGGAATGTGAAAGGACAAACTTTAAAATGAGCTGCTTGAATGGACAGCTGAGCAGCTGTCTGTGCTTATTTGTCCATATTTGTTCAGTGTCCACATTATGTCCTGTGCTACAACTTCCTGCTCCAGTTCCCTTCTCCCTTGTAGCTCCTGCTGGTTCTGCTCCTGCTCTGTTAGCTGTGATGGTGGTTGTTGTTGCTCATCCTGTCATGTCCAAATTGCTAATCTGTGCTTTGCCCTGGCTCTCTGCTGTGTGTTGTCTTGGATGTTCGTCCTGTCTTGTTCCTGGTCCATTTGCCTTGTCTGTCCTCCCTTCCAATGGCTGTGATGTCAACATTGGCTTGCTTTTGCCTTGACCAACCATGCACCTCCAAACCCATCCCCTACCCCTACCCCCACCCCCCCACCCCTCAAAATCATGGCTGGCTGTTGACGACCCCCTGCTGTTCTGCGCTCCCACTTCCTGCTTGCTCCGCTTGTGGCACCCTGCCTTGCCCATGTCCTGTACCGTTTGATGACTGCCCTCCCGTGCGCTGTCTGTGATTGGCTGTGCTGTGGGGAACGGTGTAGTTCACCAAAATTTGGGCTTATTGCTAACAGGTACCACTTCTGCGAGAAGTGTTTCAACGAGATCCAGGGAGAGACCGTTTCCCTGGGCGACGACCCCACTCAACCACAGACGTAAGTTGTTCTGCCAACACCACGTAAAATTAAACGTAAAAGTGTCAGTACTGACATTTAAAAAAATAAAAATTCCTTTTTATAACTTGATTAGCTCCACGATGATATTAGTTACGAATCAGTTTAAGTTTTTCTACCTTTCTTTTGATATTTGAAAGTTTCAACTCTGACCACTGTCATTCATAGCCTAAGGAAGTGATTCTTTATGTTAAGGTATCACTGTGGCATTTATCTTAATTCGTGTTCCCCATACAGATGATATACTTTATTTAATGAGTGGCAAACAGAAATCTCATCCTGTACATATATAGGAAGTTATTATATTGGATGATGATCTCTGTTTCTGTTTCAGTTTTTAATTGTACAGAAAAATCACAACCTGACGATGTGCTGTGTTATGACAGAACCCACTTAGGATTGTAAAAATTAGGTTAAAGCCTGATGAGTTTGAACATTCTGTGTCTTCTTGTCCCTTTTATTGACATCCCCCACTTTTTGTTCCAGATCAATAAATAAGGAGCAGTTTGAGAAGAAGAAGAACGACACACTGGACCCTGAACTGTAAGTTAATGTCCTGCTAAGGCCCTGTGTTAGCATTATGGAAGAAGAATAAATAACATGTAAAGACTTAAGCATGTCTTTGATATTTGAATCTGTCCTTTTTCCAGGCTTGTTGAATGTATGGACTGTGGGCGCAGGATGCACCAGATTTGTGTCCTACACCATGACACAATCTGGCCATCGGGGTAAGTAGCTTTTGTTTTCTAAATCCAACATTTAGGGTTCAGTATCTCTTTTTATGTAATTCAGTCATTCACTTAACCACTTTTCTATTTGCTGTGCCTCAGGTTCGTGTGTGATGGCTGCTTAAAGAAGACAAATAAGACGAGGAAAGAGAACAAATATTGTGCCAAAAGTAAGTGGTGATACTTTTGTCTCAGTTCATCACATTGTCTTGTCCTTTCTGGTTTTGTAAGGGTCGCTGGCTTGCATAAAGTGTGTTCAACCCACATAAAGTTCATGTTGTAACCATTTAGAGACTCTAGTCTGCAGCTCTCAAACTATACTTCCATACGTATATGTGGTTAACCAAAGCAATTATACTGAACAATTATAGTTCTGCTCAGTTTCCCTCAGACATACCAGCTTAGTTACTTCCTGGCTTTGTACATATACAGTTATGGAAAAAAAGTATTTTAAGTCATATGCAACCTGCTGTTACACTTTGTAATATACTAACTGAATTAAAAAAACGTTTTGCCTGGCTCTCTCTCACAGGGTTACCTCAGACCAAGCTGGGCTTTTACCTGGAGGGGAGGGTGAATGACTTCTTGAAGCGTCAGAGCCACCCAGAGGCTGGAGAAGTCTTCATACGTGTCGTCCATGTTTCTGATAAAGTGGTCGAGGTTAAACCAGGCATGAAGTCCAGGTACAGAGATCAGGAAGCAGTCAGACTTACACACAAACACTTTTTTTCCCAGTACAGAAACTACCAGAACAGTTTGGCTTGTATACATTTTCTTCTGTGAAAATTTGACTTCTCATAAATTCTCTGTAAATTAACAAACTATTGTCTATCCTCAGATTTGTGGACAGCGGAGAGATGTCGGAGTCTTTCCCATACAGGACAAAAGCCCTTTTTGCCTTTGAGGACATTGATGGAGCGGATGTCTGCTTTTTTGGTATGCATGTCCAAGAGTATGGATCTGACTGCCCTCAGCCTAACCAGAGGTAAGAACATCACTGTATTTGAGGCATTATTTTCTCATTATCCTTTTTCGTTGTCTCGGTTTTGATGTATTAATATTTCCTCTTTGACCCTCAGGCGAGTATACATCTCCTACCTGGACAGTGTACACTTCTTCAAGCCTCGAACTCTACGAACAGCAGTTTACCATGAAATCCTCATCGGGTACTTAGAATATGTCAAGAGGTTGGGGTGAGTGCTCCTGCTCAAGGATAACTTCTCTTTTGGCCTTGAGTTACTCATTCAGGTTGTCACAGATGAGTAGCTGAATGCTCCCGTTATTCCATCTAGTCACTATGTTTACTTTTGCTAGTCTGTGAATTTATCATGCTCACTAGTAACGGTTGGTCGTGCGTCCTCCTCAGCTACACCACTGGCCACATCTGGGCCTGCCCACCCAGTGAAGGGGACGACTACATCTTCCACTGTCACCCTATGGATCAGAAGATCCCAAAGCCCAAACGCCTTCAGGAATGGTACAAGAAGATGTTAGACAAGGCTGTGGCAGAGCGGATAGTGCACGACTACAAGGTAAAGAGGCAGCATTCAACTTCACTCTTTTGTGTTGCCGTTATCCATGCATGCTTTTTCAGTAAAGACTGCAAAATTCAATTCACCAACAAAGCTATAGCAGCTGGGTAACAGGTGAAACATTAACTCTGTTTTCATTGTGGCCCTGAAGGACATCTTCAAGCAGGCAACAGAGGATCGATTGACCAGTGCCAAAGAGTTGCCTTATTTTGAGGGTGACTTCTGGCCGAATGTGCTGGAGGAGAGCATCAAAGAGCTGGAGCAGGAGGAGGAGGAGAGGAAAAGGGAGGAGAACAGCACGTCCAACGAGAGTGTTGATGTAAGAATGCTGATCTATCAACATTGCCTCAACGAGCCTGTATGTATTTCCCACACACACACAGGTTTGTCAACTAGATGATCACTGAATGTCCCCCCTTCCTCTTTTGTGCAGGACACAAAAGGTGACAGTAAAAATGCAAAGAAGAAGAACAACAAGAAGACGAGTAAGAACAAGAGCAGCCTGAGCCGAGCCAATAAGAAGAAGCCAGGGATGCCTAATGTCTCCAATGACCTTTCACAGAAACTCTATGCTACTATGGAAAAACACAAAGAGGTATGGGAATACTAACATGCCTGTATCTTATCAAGCAACTTACAGAAAAAATATCTTTTGGAAAACTAGATGGCTCTGCTTTATTTTACAGGTTTGGCTCTGCTTGAATTTGTAAAAAAAAAAAAAAAAAGATATTTCACCTGTTGCTCATCTTTTCCCTGTCCTTTTCCAGGTCTTCTTTGTGATCCGGCTGATTGCAGGCCACATGGCGAATGCCTTGCCCCCAATTTCAGACCCGGATCCCCTGATGGCATGCGATCTCATGGATGGACGCGATGCTTTCCTGACCTTGGCCCGAGACAAGCACTTGGAGTTCAGCTCGCTGAGGAGGTCTTTGTGGAGCTCCACGTGCATGCTGGTGGAGCTGCATAACCAAAGCCAGGACCGCTTTGTCTACACCTGTAACGAGTGCAAGCACCACGTGGAGACTCGTTTCCACTGCACCGTGTGTGAGGTGAGTTGGAGAAGCATTGTTTTGGTGTGTCTCATTTGTGGTAATGACCCATAAAGTATGCAGGTTACAGAATATAAAAAAACGTACAGGACTGCACTCCAATTTAAAGTTTTTATTGCCACATGAATGTTCTGGGAAAAAACATTCTTCAGGCAAACCACTTCATACATTATTGTATTTATCAGTAATCACTAATCAGGCTGGCACAGCAACCACGGTGACAAGAGTAAAGAAAAAAGAAAAGACACTCATATTTTTCTATGTAAACATAAACATTCTTTGACACAGTCATTATGAAGGGGTTAACAGTTATTCCACATTTAATCATTTAATCTACTTAAATATATGAAGAAACAGACTTCTTGAAAACAGCATTATTCCAGGAACTCCTCATTAAGCCCCTTTGGCTCTAAAGTGTCAAGGAAAGTGCTGCAGAACCTGCCACATTTCTAACCTTTACCCATCCCATCCCTTACAGGATTACGACCTCTGCATCACGTGTTACAACATCAAGGGCCACGAGCACAAGATGGAGAAGTTAGGCCTCGGTTTGGACGACGAGAGCAGCAACCAGGCTGCCGCCACCACTCAGAGCCCCGGAGACTCCCGTCGCCTCAGCATCCAGCGCTGCATCCAGTCCCTCGTCCACGCCTGCCAGTGTCGAAATGCAAACTGCTCTCTGCCGTCCTGCCAGAAGATGAAACGAGTTGTCCAGCACACGAAAGGCTGCAAAAGAAAAACCAACGGCGGCTGCCCCATCTGCAAGCAGCTCATCGCGCTCTGCTGCTACCACGCCAAGCATTGTCAGGAGAACAAGTGCCCGGTGCCGTTCTGCCTAAACATCAAGCACAAGCTCCGCCAGCAGCAGCTGCAGCACCGGCTCCAGCAGGCTCAGATGCTGCGGAGGAGGATGGCCAGCATGCAGAGAGTCGGGCAGCCCGCGCCCGGAGGAGCCCCCGGGGGCAACGGTCTGCCCTCTCCAGGAGCCAACAATGGAGCAACCGGTCCCGGTACCCCCACGTCTGTCGGCACACAGCCTCCCACCCCACAGACACCCACCCAAGGAAACATGCAGAACACACTTCCACAGCAGCAGACGGTCGGCATGGGGGGAATGGGAACGCCAGGCCAGCAACAGCAGGTTCAGCAGCAGGGTGGTCCGATGCCGCCCCAACACCATCTCCATCAGTTTCAGCCGGTGGGAGGAGGAGGAGGGGGGATGATGAACTCCCCTCAGCAGATGGTGCCTCAGCTCCAGCAGCAGCCCCCCAACGTCCAGCAGCTCCAGCAGCAGCAGCACCCCGGTGGTCTGCCTCCGTACAACCCGAGACCACCCGGAGCATCGCCGCTCCACCAGTCCATGGGCAAACCCGGGCTGGGTCCAGCCACCCCGCCCCAGCCGCAGCAACAACCCACCCAGGGCCAGGGGTCCATGCCCGTGCAAGGTCAGCAGCAAGGCCCCCCTCTGGCTGCCGTAGAGACGGCCCTAAAGATCCAGCGTCTAGCGGAGACCCAGAGACAGATGGCCCAGGCCCAAGTCCAAATCCGTGGCTTGGGACAGGGGGGCATGATACCCCAACATCCCCATCACCAGAACCCCCAGGCCCAGATGGGCATGCCCCACATTGGGGCCCAGGGCATGCCCCCCCAGACTCAGGGAGTTGTTGGCAGGACTATGTTAGACCCACAGCAACAGGGAATGCTCGGGATGCAGCAGGGCGGCCCGCAGTCCCAGCTGCCCCCTCAAGTTCAGCAACAGCTCCAGCAGGTCCAGCAGGCCGGGGGTGGGCAACTTCAGCCAGCAAACCAGCAATGGGGCGGTGGGGGACCACCCATGAACCCCCAAAGGCCTGGCATGATGGGTCACATGGCACCACAGCAGCAGCCTGGGGCCCCTCAGCAACAGCAGCAGCCAATGAATCAGCAGCAACCTCAGCCAGGAAGTCGGATGATGCAGGTAATGAGCGTACCAGGAGGGGCGGCGGGGGCAGCTGCTCAGATACCAGGGGCAGCTGGAACAGGAAACCTGCCCCAGGCGGCACTACAGGACCTCCTGCGAACCCTGCGTTCCCCGAGCTCGCCGCTTCAGCAGCAGCAAGTCCTCAACATCCTCCGGTCCAACCCGACCCTCATGGCTGCTTTCATCAGGCAAAGAGCGGCCCGGTATCAGGGGGGTCCTGGAGGACCAGGAGGACCAGGGGGGCCACCGCAGGGGGTCCCCGGAGGTGTGAGGTTCCAAGGGGCTGCTGGAGGACTGCCCGGTGTAGGAGGGCCGGGGCCTAACCAGATCGCTAACATGGATGGACAACAACAGGTTAATGTGAACCCGGCAGGCCAGCCAGGGATGAACATGGTTCAGGGCCCAGCAGGGGGGGGCAACATGCCCACCATGGCTCAGCTTCAGCAGCTCCAGCAGCAGCAGCAGCAGCAACAACAACAGCAGCAGCAGCAGCAGCAGCAGCGTCCAATGTTGCCTGGGAATCTACAGCAACAGCAAATGGCTGCGTTGCAGCAGCAGCAGCAGCAGCAGCAGCAACAGGGGGCAATGCAAGCGGGGCAACAAGGCAACATGACTTCACAGTTCAGAGAGATGCTGATGAGGCGACACCTGCAGCAGCAGCAGCAGCAGCAGCAACAACAGCAGCAGCAGCAGCAGCAGCAGCAGCAGATGGGAAACCACGGGCAGTTCCAGCAGCCTCAGGGACTCCAGCAGCAGCAAGGCCAGCAGAGCTTCATGCAGCCTGGCCAGGGACCCCCTTCATCGCAACCCCAGACAGTGGGTGGGGGTTCAGGCGGCCCCCAGCAGCAGCAGGGAGGACCTCAGAGTGGGCCGGGACAGCCGGGCCAGCAGCAGGGTTACCCCAGCACCATGTCCCAAGTAGCTGCGGCGCTGCAGCAACGGCTCCAGATGCAGATGCAGCAGAATTCAATAGGTGGGCTTCAAGGACAAGACGGAGGGCCCGGCGGAGGGGCCGGAGGACCAGGAGGACCTCCGCTCCAGGCCGGACAAGTCGGACCAGGGCAGGGACAACAGCAGCAAGGTGTCGGCGGAGGGGGCGGAGGGCCCCCGCTGCCACAGACGTCCCAGGGCATGCTCTCCCAGAACATCCACCAGAGGCTCCTGCAGCAGCAGCACCTTGGCGGGGGGTCTCCGGCCCAGCACAGCAGCCCCATGAGCCCCCAGCAGCAGATGGCCCAGTCCCCTCACCACCTAGGGGGACAAGGAGGACTCGGGCCAGCGGGGTCGCTTAGCAGTCAGGTCAGGTCGCCTCAGCCGTCGCCACGGCCGCAGTCGCAGCCCCCACACTCTAGCCCGTCCCCACGCATGCAGCCCTCGTCCCAACCTCAACCCCAACCCTCGCCCCATCGCATCTCCCCGCAGACCCAGACCGGCTCCCCCCACCCGGGCCACTTAGGCCAACACCACCCCAGCATGGCGCCGCCCCAGCCCCCACAGCCCCAGCAGCAGGTGTTATCTCAGCAGCAGCCGGGCGGCTCGGTAGACCCCGGTCAGTTCAGCTCAGACCAGAACTCCATCATGTCCCAGTTAAGTGGGATGGCAGGAATGCATAGCGGACAGGGGGGACAGTCGGACATGTTGGGTGGGAATAATAACAACAGCGGCAACAACAACCAGGAGCTGGGGACGAACATTAACCACAGTTTAGACCTTATGTAGCCTCGGCTCCATATCGTCTCTCTGTCCCCATGCTCTGATGAGTTGCCCCCAAACGACAAACTGCCATGAAAGGAGAGCGAGGCGGGACTACGGCTTTGGGGTTTTAGAAGTTTTTATTTTCTATTTAAATATTTTTGTGATGTATAAATAAGAACTCAAGCTTCCTTCCTATGGGAGATGCAACATAAATCTTAGAAGTCAATAAATGAATAAATTATAACAATGGTAAGTTATTGCTGTTAATATATATCTATATATTTTTGCCAATTGTGTACAAAAAGGTGGAAGGGCAGTGTTTCAGGTTGAAGATATTTCTTCCTTAAGTCTATGACACAATATTTTTGGGGACTGAGAATTTTGCCTTTTTATGAATATTTTTAAGATTTTAAATGTGGCTAAAAATTAAAGTGAGTTGACACGATGTACCTTTTTTTATCGTTTTGTTTTCCTCCTCAAATACCCAGTCATGATTGTTTCTATTTTGCAGAGAGTAAGTATATTTTATTTCTGAAGTTTTTTTTTTCTTCCCCCCCTCAGCGGATCATAAATGAGCATCGACATATCTTCCGTTACAGTCTTTTCTCACAGCGATGTACATTTTACAATGACTGCAACAATCCACATACCAGGAAATCATTTTATTTGAAGGGTGGGTGGAAGGGTGTGTTAAATGCAGTTTGATTTCCTCTTTTTTTTTGTCAGGGTCTGTAGGTTTGAATTGAACCTCAACAGTGTTTTGGAGAGTGGGTGACGCTGACGGTTGGTTTGGTCATATTTTTTCTGCAAAGAGTGGCCAGATCTGCAGAGCAGATAGATATCCTTTTACCCATGGGCCACCTCTCCACCCTCCATCCTCTGTTCTCCTTTGAATGTGCACTCTTTCCTTACCCTGACCCCCCACCCTGAAAAAAATGGAGCGATAAACTGTTGATGCCTGATTGTCTAGCTGGAGGTGAACTGTACCTCTTTTTGTAGCTGGCCAATGTTAAAAAGGTTCTGCGTGTACATAAATTAAAAGCTTGTTTATGAACTGTGACATGGAGAAGAAGTCGATTAAGTTGTTTTTTTTTATGGAGGGGGGGGGGGGGGGGGCTGCAGATGTTTGAGAAAATCCTGCCTGTATTCTCAACCCAGACAATTTCCCTTACAGTGGCTTCTGTCTTTTCCCTTTTGTTCCTTATCCTCATGACTGCCTCTCAGCCACAAGGTTTAATTCAATGTTAGTACTGTACAAAGTAAGAAATGGTGGACTTAGATACTGTTTTTGTAATGAAAGTGAAAGGTGTAAAAAACAAAAAAAAGAAAAATAAAGAAAAAAAGAAACAAATGTACATACTTTAAAACCTTATGAGCAGAGAAGCTATTTTCTGCTGCTTTGTTCCCCCACTTGTTTGATTGGATATTTGCTGTATCTGTAAAAAAGAAGAAAAACGAAACAAAAAAAAAACCCAACAAAAAATCTACATAAGTACTCCTGAGCTACTGTACAGTATTGAGATTTTTTCTAAAAGGTACAGTGTGGGGTGTAGTAGGTCACAAGCACCAATGCGCCTTTTTCTGTGTATTTTTGACAAGGTTTTAGGGAGGGGGAGGAGGGGGGGGGGGTGTATATCGCAACAAGTCACACACCTGAGCAATCTCGAAACTTTAAAGACGTAAACCTGCACGGAGAAGAGCCAGAGGAGTTAGGGGAGGGGTTGATTAGAGGTGTGATCTGAATGAGTTAAAATTTGGTCAATTAGCTTTTTATGGAGAGGACTGAAGACAATATAAACATGCTCACTATTTTTCTCTAAAGTTTGGGCTTGCTGGGTATGGGGAGGGAACGTATCAGAACCAGGTGGCAATATATCTTGAGACTTATTTTATAAGAAAAAACAAGGAAAAACTGTCTTTTATATATAGATATATTATTTAATTTTATTTTTTGGAAATAAAACTTGAAGCTACAGGAATTATTAGATAAAAACATGTTTTGTTTTGTATTAAAGATGTTATGGTGATGCAAAAAGACACTGCAGACAGTCATTCAGTTTGCTCTGGGGAGGCCATGGAGTATAACTAAACCATCCTTTTGAAGAAATGTTTCATGTACATGAATATAGTTGTAAACATACTGAATCACTGTACAAACTGATGGCAACTGAACAAATAGTTTTGTTTTTATCATTTCTTCTCCTTAAAAGAGACTGGAAATAAGACTATTTAAATATTTGTTTAGTATTCAAATGGAATCTTTGACCACTTTTTCGTTCCTCTTGTTAACAATTTTGGTGCTTGCTGAGAGAAAGCAAAAATAACTGTTGCTCCATTTTCATTAGTTTCTTTCTTTTTTTTAAGTTATTTTGGTGGTCTGATTGTTTTGTTTTTTTTGCCAATAAATTAATTGTACAATAAAGTATGTTTGTACCATTGGAAATATACTCGATTGTTGCCTCTTTATTCTTCTCCAGGTGAATGGACGACCCTTCAACTCACATTTGAATGGAAGTCAGTGGAAGTTCTTGAAAAGTCTTCTTGTTTAACATTTTTGAAAACATGAAGCGTGTTTGAATCAGATTAGTCAGCTGATGCATCTAAACCAGTATCGGTGTATGTACTGGTCAGTACATAGTAAGGAAGTACAGTTACAGAAACCATCTCCTTTGATTGTCTAAATCAAAGCCTCTTTGGCCTGGTCACCTTTTAATCAGTCAGTCACTGTGTTCGCAAAATCATGAACAGTTTCCACCTGGTTTAACACAAAGTTGTGTCTGATTTCACCTTTTTGCAAAACTCGTTCTTATACCAAGATGAACAAATCAGCTCTTCTGTCTTATCAGAATCTGTCCACTAGAGAGCACTGATGTGTATTTTGGTAAAAAACCTTTTAAAAAGTAGATTGTTTATCATTTTATATTATCTTACATTCTCAGTCTAAACATCCAGTAGCATTATAGACTATAGTATAACATGTCTACAGAGAGGGCTGTACAAAAGAAACCAGTGAGGGAGGCAGTTTAAGCCTGTTTTTTTTTTTTCAAACAATGAGGCCCTCCTTAAAATGATGGGTTAGGGTTAGGTAACCCTAACCCCTAACCCACTTTCTTAAAACCAATCTACAACTCATTGCACCAAAATACAAAAAGCGTAAATAATTCAAAATCTAGAGTAAACCATATTAATTTATCAATGGAAAAATAATTTTGACATTCCACAGCGAACAACACAAAGTTGTTGTATACGTATTTTAGAACAAAGAGATATTAAATAAATGGATAAACTGAAAATTTTAGATCGATTTTGCCAAGAAAAGGATTATTTAAATTTGGGGGAATGAAAAAGTACAAGACCACTTCCTTGCACTACCAACTGAATTTTTTTTTTTTTTAACTGAGCTTAAAAAGTTCCCTCATATCATTAAACTTCACCTCATAGATGTGTGATAATCAGTAATAATCAGTCGTGTGAGTAAGCGGGACGAGATAGGTCAAGGTGATATTAAACATGAGCAACATTTATTTCAGTATAACCATATAAATATTCTATACACAATGACACTTTGTAGACTGGAGTAGAGTAATGTGCAGGTTTACATCACGATAAAGTGCAAAGTTTTTTCGCTCGGTGGTGGATGAAGCAGCACAAGCGACCACATCAGCCGACGTCAAATCCACGGTGCTTGTTTTTGTCATGTCAGTACATTTAGATATGGCATCAGCTCAGTGGTTATCACAAACTGTATAAAAAACTAGTCGGTCACCTGCGTGACAAATACACAGGTATCTTTAAAGAATAAATATACATTCAGGTCAATGTAGAAAAATAACGACTAAAAAATACGTTTCTCCCCACAGCCCCGCTCTGGCCTCCTCCTTTTAATGTCTCTGTGTGTTTCAAGTCTTAATAAGATCAGTAGAGGATCGTGCATCCACATGTAGAGAAACCAAAGTGTGTGTGTGTGTGTGTGTAAAGGAGAGAGAGAGAGAGACATTAGCCCTAAAAGCTCCATAGACAAAACAACAACAAAATTATGCAACATCAGGCACTTCCATTCCCTGCAGCTTCATTATCCCACAGAGACAGTTTTGGGATCACAAGACGCTGACCCATCATCCTCGGTGTGGGATAAACAACTTATGGACCAATGGGACGCCACCGTGGTGGATTCCACAGGCATGACACATCACATCAGCTCCTGTGTCCAATGGGCAAGAAACCAGCAGGGTTACACCAATACGCTGACCTCAGAGCTGCTGGGCTTTCATTTCTTTTTTCACTTTGTGACATGAGTCTCTTCAGTGTTTATCACAGTTACCTCAGCTACAAGAAATCTGAGAAGCTCTCTTCTCTTTCCCTTTGGGATTTGCTGACATTTTACTCAAATATGTATTTTAACGATTATTTAATGACTCATTAACCATTTGATGGTTAGAGGGGGCTGTGTCACACTGCATTTATGACCATCCTGATCAATTTCTCACCTTTAAGCCCATTAACTACTAATGCACATACTCAATATGCATGATCAGAAACATAGTGCAGGTTTTTAGACTCTTTTCCTTCTTTGCTGTGACAGGATTGAGTTGATTATCTGTTAATTATTGTATCATAAATCACTGACATATACATCTATTTGGATTTCTGTCATTTTGATTAGTTACTATTACCCCACCAGTATTTATCTTGTTAGTAGTAGACCTTGAGGCAAGAGTGTTTGCTCAAGAAGGTTCAAGTGTCTGAAGTCTGAAAATTAAAGTAAGAATAAATTGAGATTTTCGCATCAACAACATCTATGACAACTAAACAAACTAAACCTGCTGATGAAGATCACATGGTGTGAGTAACAGCTCCAGAAACAGCTACCTAATGGACCTTGGGTTGAGATCACAAAGAACCCTAGACTTGATTTTCATGCTACAATGACTTGGGATATGGATCAATTACCAGACAATGGTCACCTATTGTTTCCTTTTTAGCTCATAATCACACAACACAAAGCAAAGAGGGTCCGTTTGGAAAACTCTCCTGGACGGTGGAAGGTCAAAACTGAAATGCACAAGAAAGAAACTAAGATTAGAGAGGAGTTTAAAAGATGATTTGAATTTTGGGGTTTTCTTATTTCCTGTCTGGTTAGCATGTGGCTACTAGAGGTTTTGGTTGGGAACCTTGACTGAATCAGTTTCTTTTCCTGAATGCTCTAACTCCACAACAAAACATTTTCTGAATGCCTTTTAGCTGCCAAGTGGAGTTTTCCAAACAGTACACACCTGCAACTGAATAAACAGAGAAGATTACAACCATGTACTTGATAAACAATGGCAGCAAAATAGTTAGCTGGGATGATGGGTTATGTATAAATGCAAGATTTATGTCATGGTCTTCAGAACTTTCCCAAAAAATAACTGTTGTAGTCGTTGTCTGTCATGTAAACTAAGTGTAACTGTTTTTAAGTGCTGAATTGAAGTGTAACTGGTACTTGGATGGCTACACAGCTACAGAACTAAATCTATTAGTCTGGTGTTAGTAGTAGTACTAGTAGAGCTTGTTTTTTATATATAAATTAATCTTATCCACCTTCAGAACAATTAAATTTAGGGGTAAACACAGAATCAGATCTCATTGATCTTGCGTTTGTCACAAACGATCAGGTATGATATTCACCTCTAACCCTGCAGATCAACCTCCACAAAGAGGCCTTTATGTGAAATCAGCGCAATTCCATGAGGCGATCTCTTCTCAATCTAGTTTTTCTACTTTTGGTACGAGCCTCAGTCATCACGTGTGACTTGTGTGGTGTGTGGTGTGTTTTCATATGAAGTGGGAATTACACTGTCTGACTTTGCATCCACAGAACTGTACCGGAGAGAAGAGGCATGCGGGCGGATCAAATCGTCTCGGAGGATTTTTTGAAACGCGCACAAGACCGAGCCACGTGCCGTACAGTCCTAACAGTCAGTGTTTGTTTACGGGTTACAGGTACAGCACTGCGTGTTAGTATGGGACTGACAGCTATGCCCGCCTCACTGTAGTTTAGAGTATGTACAATATGTTGGAGTCCGGAGCTGAATGGTTAGCTCGGTGTGGAAGAAAAGACAGAAACAGCGGCCATGTTTACATGCACAGAAGACTCTTCCTCTTCTTTCGCTTTGTCCTCTCACATGATTTATAAACTTCCCTAGTTTTACTTTTATTTAATGAAAATGTTGTAACCATGTCTCTACTCTGTCCCACTATCAGAGCTGCAAACTACAGCAGCTCATACGAAGAACTTAAAGCGATAGTTCAACATTTTGGCAAATTGGCCCATTGCCATAATCCCTAAAGTTTTAGGAGTAGGTTTGTTACCTTTAATTGTTGGTGCAAACTATTTTTAGAATGGCGGAGCAGAGCCGTGAGCTGCTCAGAGTTACACTACAGAGGCAGATGGGATTTCTTGGTTTCCCTCGTCAAACTCATCAAAGAGACAATCCAACAACTCCAAACCCTCTGGTGGACAAGTTGTGACCTGCACATTCATCACGCTATGAGATAATAACAGAACATTACGAGACGTAGGTGTTTACGAGGCAAATGCAGAGACTGCTTGCCGAAAAACTGCCCCAGACGGGAAAGCGCATCAGCGGTTTTGCATGAATTTACATTGAAAACAACTCTGTCTCGTAACGTTCTGTTATTACCTTTTTTGTAAGGTGACCTTGGGTGACTTGAAAGGCGCCTCCAAATAAAATGTATTATTATTATTATTATTATTATTATTATTATCTCATAACGTGGTGAATGTGCAGGTCACAACTTGTCCACGGGAGCATTTTGGAGTTGTTGGATTGTGTATTTGATGAGTTTGATGAGGGAAACCAAGAAATCCCATTAGCCTCCGTAGCGTATCTCTGAGCAGCTTGCGGCTCTGCTCCGCCGTTCTAAAAATAGCTTGCACCGACAGTTAAAGGTAACAAACCTACTCCTAAAACTATAGGGATTATGGCAATGGGCCAGTTTGTCAAAATGTTGAACTATCCCTTTAAGCGCAGCAGCATGGGAGTTGCACTTTTTCATTTCCAATTTTGTGCTACTTCAGCTGTTTTCATACTTTGAACCCACCATCTGATGACTGTAGTTAATATCTACTTCATCAAAGCAAACTCATCCTGTGGACTGAATCTCTTGGCTATGAGGGGAGAACATAAGGCTCCTGCTGCTAGCTGCTTTGAAGGCACCCTGTGGAGTTTCTGACCACCAGCGTTGCCCTGGAGAACGTTTTAATGAGCGGGCATACAGGTGTGTGTTATACACACTCCCGCTGATGAAGTCAAACCATTCCACACATCTACGAGACGAAGTAGCAAACGCACAGGGAAGACTGCAGACCCCGAACATGGACGTAAACATCACAGGGGTTCAGTTAAAAACCTCAAAGCAACAAATATTTGCTTTTCCTGCTTTTCGGTGAGTAATGATGAATGTAGCTGTAACTCTGTGGGCTCTCTCTACAACCCATGACAAAAAAAAAACAGATCATTATACACTTGTGCAGGTGTGAGATCTGGTTTCAACAACCATTTTGAGAGGAAGTCGCTGCACCATCTCGTCTACCTACGCCCGTTTTCAACTGTTCAACAACTGAACCTGAGTATGCACTTCCAAAATCTCCCTAGATGTGGCGGCCGTATTTAGATTTATGTCCCTCAGCTTGCTCACATTCGGTCCTCCAGTGTCGGTGACTGCACCTCAGCCACAATCAGCCCTGCACATTTTATTCTACTGACACCTAATAGCCAAAACAGTGTCGCCCCTTCACCAGACGTTTGTGTTTGGTCTCTGCTCTAATCATCTGACAGAGAAAATGGGCCAGTTAGTGACCCAAGTCAGAGGTCACCAACACACACCACTGACAGGTTTCTGAGGCCCGACCTGCATGGAACACTAACTTGACGTGAAGCTGATATCCAGGTGACTCTGTGCATGTAAACATACCACTGACCGCACTGGAAGTAGCTTTCGAAAGAGGGGAAGAGCGGGCGGGGTGCGAGGTTGCAGAGAGGATATGAGAAACACCACTCTTGGTCCTCAACCACCATTCACACACTGTGATTAAGCCGGGCTGAGGGTGGTGGTGGTGGTGGGGGGGCGGCTCCAGCTCCCTCCTGCCAGACTACTCCCACTTCATGGCGTTGGAGACCTCCAGCCCCCATTCTCTGAAAAAGCCCTTGGCCACTCTCGACTCTCGGAAAGTCACTGTGAGGGCGTTGAGGGTGATGTCCGTGACCGTCACCTCTCCCGGGAGGATGACGGGCCTCCAGACGTCGTCCGACTTGTCCGACGCCGTGACCTCGTCCGTCCCGACGGCGGAGCTCCACACGTCCGTCTTCTCTTGTCCTGGATGAGGCAGCGGCATGGGGGAAGGGAAGGGAGAGACAGGGTAGAGTTGCAGTCAGACGGTTGATTCCATCAAGCCTATCACATGCGTACTGTTATTGAGTTAACCTCCCTGCTGTGACCTGGGTAGATTATCTCTGCTTTGATTGATGTCAAAAATTGACAAAGGCAGATAGGATGCATTTAGCTGCAGGAGAAGACGGCTCTAAGTGCTTCAGAGGTGATAGGGAGGACAGAAATTCTTGATTCCCTGTCAGTGGGTGAGCTCTGCAGCACAAAGATACACTGATTATTCTCCAAGCAGAGACTCTACGGAAACCGTCTCCAATCTCAGAGAAACTTCAGAGTCTGTCTTTTGATCCATGCGTGATTTGCTCTTTAATCAGCTCTGGATAAGAGGACGTTTTTTTCTTTCTTTTTTTGGGTTGGAGGCCCAGGGAAAAGAAAAGCCTGTGTATGGCCGTGTCTACCAGGAGGTCCTCAAACGGCCAGGTAAACTGGGTCGTCATGGTGATTAGAGCACACTGGCTGACCAACTGACACACTTACCGTTAAGAATATCTTCTGTCTTTTCTGTTGGCTCCTTCTGAGCTACCTCCACCTCCTTATCCTCCTCATCTTCCTCCACATTGTCCTCCTCCTCCTCTTCTTCCTCGTCCTCCTCATCCTCCTCGTCCTCTTCCTCATCTTCGTCTTCCTCTCCCAGGCCATCCCAGTCCTCTTGCGTTGGACTCGGAGGGTCTGAGTCAAGGCCGCCTTTGTGATGCGCCGCCCGTGGCCTGCAGGCCCTGTACGGCTCCTCCTCGTCCTCGTCCTCGTCCTCGGGGGCCAGCGAGCGCGTCAGGGAGAGACGCAGGCGGGGTGGGGGCTTCTCTGGCGTCTTGTGAGCACTGCGGAGATCCATGGTGTACAGGGTGTTCTGAATCGAGATCAGACAGAAGAAAATGCACGAGAGTCAACACTGAAATAGCTGTGTAGCAAGAAAGTGAAGTAGAACAGTTTCCAATGTGGGAGAGAGAACTGTGAACTTAAGTACGCACCACTGTGAAGTTGTGTCTCTTTAGTGTGTAGTAGTAGTAGTGTTTCTTTTCACTTTTATTTCATTGATCTCTAAACTTTACCTGCAGAAGCTGGCGTTTAGCTTTTGATCCTTTCTTCCTGTGACCCAGAGCTCTGTCTCTGCTCTGCTCTCTGGAGAAACCAAGAACATGAACATAAACATCAAAAAGACTCTGACTATTTTAGATACAAATTGACTAATTGTACAAATATTTGTTTCTGCAGTTGTCTTCAGCCCCACCAGCATTTTAGTCTCTTTCAGCTCTTTGTTTTGTTTTGGTTGTGCAGTCCACAGCTTTACTCTCTGCTCTTACAGTTTCTTTTTTAGTGGCAACAATGAGATGTTTTCATACAATCCACTGCACAGAAAAAGTCAGAACCTGGCTGGTGAACTAAGTGGAGGATAAAAATTTGAGGTGCATTCAGCAAAAAAACAGAAACATGACTGTGTATAAATATATAGGCTATGATATGTTAAGGGGATAGTTCAACATTTTGGAAAATTGCCCCATTGCCATAATCCCTATAGTCTTAGGAGTAGGTTCGTTACCTTTAATTGTCGGTGCAAGCTATTTTTAGAATGGCAGAGCAGAGCCGTGAGCTGCTCAGAGCTACGCTACGGAGGCTAATGGGATTTCTTGGTTTCCCTCATCAAACTCATCAAATACACAATCCAACAACTCCAAAATGCTCTCATGGACAAGTTGTGACCTGCACATTCACCACGCTATGAGATAATCACGGAACGTTACAAGACAGAGTTGTTTTCAAGGTAAATTCATGCAAAACCGCTGATGTGTGTTCCTATCGAGGTCTCTGCATTTGCCTTGAAAACAACTCTGTCTTGTAACGTTCCGTTCTTATTTCATATCTCGTGTTTGTTCCTGCTGCTCCCAAAACAGTGAAGCTATTGCAGGTTTAAAATCTCTATATTTCTAAATTCAGACTACTTCACTTGTCATTAGTCCATCAGAATAATAAGAACATTTACCCTATTTTTTTTTTTTTCAAATAAGCTCCCACAAAGATATTTAATGTTTATATATTTCTGTTGTGAGACACATATGTTCTGCACTTGACCGCTCTCCCCTCTACTGTTTCTTATAAATGTAGCCAAATGTGTATCTGATCACATTTGGAGATGATCGGGAAGATCCTCCTTGCACAATTTGTGCATTTGGATGTGGATTTTATGTGTTTTTCTACATCCAATTACAATCCACGTTAGCTCCAGCTGCAGAGAGATCTTGGATCTGGATCTCGGTCCGCTGAGTCATGATCGCTTTATGATCGATATAATGTAAAAAGAAAGCTGATTTACTCCTGCTTCACTGTGTGTCAGACCTTCTTGCCCCTTCTGAGCTCAGGCACATTTAACATGTTGAGTGGAAGCTTACTTCTCTTCGTAGGCCTGCACCAAGCGCTGGTCCAGGATGTGTTCCTCAGGTTCCCATGTGCTGTATCTGCAAGACATAGCAATATTATAAACAAGCCTTACTTTTTTCCACTCATTTCCACCATCCATTCATTTATTTCATCAGGTATTTAATAGGTCTGTGTTGTCGTTGGACCTTTGCCATAGAAAATGATTCTTGATTGTTTGGCTGAAAAAAGGCCTTACACAATAGATCCATTGTTTTCCCACTCAAACAGTAACTATGTGCTGAGAAAGGATGGTTTCATCTACAATCACTCTTTTTTAATTACAAATAGTTTTTTTAAGAACATATTGTGAAATCAGAAAACCTAATGTTCTTGGTGTTAAGAAATGTCTGTCTTAACTGTTTTATTTAAACTTTTTTCTTTTTTTTTAACTCTCTCATTTACAGGGACAAAGAGTTTACAAACAGCAACAACAGAGCATAAATACAATTGCAGGGTGATTTACAAAAGTCAGACACCATACATTTAACATCAGCAAAGAGAAGGGATATTCTCCAGCCCCAAGGCATGTTAGGTAATATTCCAAGAGTTTGGGGCGTCAAATGAAAAGGCTAATTTACCAAGCTCAGAATGTGCAAGAGGGACCTTAAGAAACTTCAAATCACTGGATCAAGTTGAGTAAGATCCAGAGCGCTATGAAATGTATGGGGGCTGCTTACCAATAAGGGCCTTGAAAACAAACATATGTACCAGTGCTTCATGCGTCTGTCAGAGAGAGAAGACCAACCAACTTTTTTATATAGAATACGATGATGGATGTCATATATAGTATATCCCCGGAAATAAATCTAAGAGCAGAGTGATACATGGAATCCAAAGGTTTGAGGGTTGTAGTTGCTGCATGTCTGTAAATAATATCACCATAGTCCAAAACTGATAAAAAGACTGACTCAACAATTTTCTTCCTGCTGATTCATGGGAAGTTTGATCTGTTTCGGTACAGGAATAACTGTTACTCTACAATGTACAACAACTATATGCAATGATGTGTTATCTTATGAATGAGCAGATGTCTACGTAGGATGTATTTATTAATGTAGCCATGGTACATTTTTGTGAATACGAATAATACTCCGCATACCAGTGCAAATATCATGTGCCTTTACAAGTTTAACATAACCAACCAATTTATATCAGCACTTAACTTCACACACTTACTTTGGAGGCCATCCTTTCCACTTCAGCAGATACTCCACATTCCCCTGTGGAGAAGTAAAGTCTTAGAGCAGCATCAGCCAAGAAGACATTATTTCAATTAAATCATAGGGTATACCATGACTCATCCCACGCACATTAAAATGAAACCATTTAAATCTATTGAGTGTGGCATGTCCCCTCTGAGATGTTATATTTCTGTTATGATAAGGCTTGAAGCAACAGGTCTGATTTGACTGTGTACCATAATGAGAGGTTTATACCAATATAGTCACACACAGTCAGACTGATGTACAGTTATCTATATGATAGTACGGTTAAATGACAAATTAGAAACATGGGCGACATTTACCAGAAACTTTCTTTTTACTTTAACATCTTTATTCCACTATGCTCTCAATGTATATAGAAAGATGATCTTGTACTGCCAGACTATATCTATAATTAACGGATATGTTTTGTATGTTTCCCAGACACCAGGCAGGCCTCTCTGAATTAGTCATCCTCTGTGACATCATTCCATAATAACTTCCACGCTTTCAAAGATATTCTTAGTGGGTGAGCTCACCACTTTCCCGACTTCATGTTACTCACCCGGTTCCCCATATACAGTAAAAGCATGCAATGTATACTGGGTGAGACCTGCAGCTGAAATTGACAGCGCCTTTAACTGTAACTGCTATATAAATAAGTCTAAATGTCCGTTTAATAAGATGGAACACAACAAACACTGATATAGTTTCTGAACCTTTATACATTAAATTATTTTTATAGCATCACTGTAAAAATCAGTCATTCATCATGCCTTTGTCTATAAGAAGACATGTTTGAGTTGTGCCCTGGCAATTCTAAGTGATTTTGACATCAACATATGCACGGTGTATTGTGTATCTACTTGAACTATGACTTTATTCTAACTTAAATTTCACATCAAACCTTTTCACAATAGGTTAATATTAAGTAGGCATTCTTGGCAAACACTAATAAATTATTAACTGACATTTAGTTGCTCAGTCATCTCCTTTTACTGTATATGTATTGCAAATCACAGTACAGTAGTGTTGTGTAGTATTTAAATGATTCAGATGAATCAATTCCCATATACTTAGTGATAACAAGCTGGAGTTTTGCACGTGCTTTGAAGTTGCAGTTATTTTGGACTCTCTAGGCCACCGTAGCGGGATGGGAGGTGGGGGGGTGTTAGTAGTAAACAGGGGCGCTATAATTTCCAACTACGCACCTGCTTCTGTCAACACCATGGTCAACATTAATACTCGGACTCGGACCTAATTAGCGAGCAAACAGGCCCAAGCGAAGGTGTTGTGTTGACAACGTGCTCTCCTCCTGCTGCTGCTGCTGCTGCTGCCAAACACCTGACATGTTAAGCTGTAGTGCAATGACAACACTCTCACGTTACATTAAAGGGACATCATCCCCTAACCCGCCCCCTTTATACAGCCTGCAATTAGATAACCAGATTAGTCGCGCAGTTCTGCTCATTTAATCTCTCAATCTCCCCCCGGCATCTAAAGTAGCATCCTCTCCTCCTCATCCCACCTAAATAAAATAAAATTACTAAAACGTGTTTCCCTCAAACGCTGCCAACACGTGAATCCAGTGATGTATCTGTTGACCCGTTACGTTACCTTTCTAACTCTTTTCTTGACGATGGACTCCACAGCAAACACTTGCTCTCCAATCGCTGACAGCTCCATCTCCGTGCACGCCGCCGTCCGCTGGGCTTTAACTGTCAAACTAACGTCCTTCTTGCCCACAAACGGAGCTAACGTTTCCCCGGTTATAACGGCGCTGCCGGCGGCGTAGACTCCTCTGTCCGTGCCGTCGCTCCCTCGGCTGTCCGCTCTTCCACAACTGTTTTCACGGGCCCGTTCCCATTTTTTATCCGGAGCGACTTCCCTGCGCTGGATCTTTCTGTGCGTCCAGTGACTTTACAAAAATCTGCGACACATCTGCACACCGCTTCGCGCGCGCCCCAGCACCGAGAGCGCGCTCCCGTGACGATGAGTCGGCGCGCGCCACTAGCTGCCTCATCCCCCTCATCATTCATTCAGCGTAGTGTGTGTTCAATGGATAACACACGTATCAGAAACAGTGTCTGCACTCGCATCCATTAAAAACAGATCTCTGTGTATGTTGTGTATACATGTGTACTAGCTGTTTCTTCTGTATTTTGTATTTTATTTATATTTGGTTGTTGTATTTTTTGTACTTTCTCTAACTTAACTATCCCCCTTTCTTGACATTTGCACCATATACCATGTCAAATTCATTAAAGGTGTAATAACTTCTTGGTAATAAAGCTTTTTTGACATAAAACATAATGTTAATTTTTATGTAAAATCTCCATAAATGCAGTTGAGTTAAAGAGTTAAAGGTGTCATGTCTCCCTGTGAAAAAAATGTGGTGGTGAAATAAAAGATTGAAAGTATCTCAAAACTGAATTCAAGTGCAGTAGTTAGCTACTTCCCACCACAAACACCCCCACCCAAACTGAGAACAAGGACATTCTGCTTCATAACTCAACAATGACTCTTTCAGGGCAAATAATGACCCATTTAATACACCCACACAGTTGCTTATACATAAAGTGCCATTAAGCATTTTATTTCTATGCAAAAAAAACTAAAACAAAACAAAACAAACGAAAAACAAAACAGTGACAATCAAGACTCCTTAAATAGGAAGGGCTGAATAGATTGTCATGGCTAAAATAGAAAAGACTGAATGCAGTTGTGAGACAATTATGATGTGATTGGGTTCAAAATTCTCAGCATATTAGTGACAACCTCTCTGACGTTTTCCCTGGAGGCTCACGTGAATATAATATGACATAGAAGGCCGACATACTGAGCCAGAATCGAAGAGTTTCACTCCAAAATAACACATGCACCTTTGAAAATCATTGATATTATCTTTATAAAATCAAACTACTTCCAACAATTGTAAATAACATAAAATCCTTGGCTGCAAAAGTGAAAACATCCTTACAGATTAGTTAGTCTGTATACCGGTGGAGCATCGGCTGTTCCTCCTCTAAATTTATGATAAAGTGGTGCTTTGGAATAAATCTCCTGACATGGCATCAGACTGCACAGCCCCTCTAAATCTTTCAGCAACATATATATATTTTTCTATGTAAACAAGTTAAGGCCAATATTGTCACTAACAGACAATACTTGTGTAGTATAAACATGTTCTCTTAAACTGATATCTGAAAGCTACAACAGACAGCAGACTCTTTTTTTATAAGGCCTATTTCACAACAATCAACGGTAACACACATCTGGCTGGACATGGGCTCACTAGCTGAGCTCACCCATCAACTTTCACTTTTCTTCCAACTTTTCCTTTCTCTTTTTTTTATAGATTTACAGCCCAGGCACACTGCAACCCATCCGCCGTTTCTCAAACTGACAACTTCCCTTCACACGAACAACTGCCACAACCACTCCTCACACTGAAACGTTACACAATATACATCACTGCTGACTATATAAGACTTTGACTGTGTTTGGCAGGTTTGACATGAGATGTTTAAAAAGAGGAGGAGGAGGGGGAGGAGGAAGAGGAGCCCTGTATCAGCTGAGCTCCTGTGCTACAGAGGGCTTCTGTGGTGGAGACCCTTTGGACCACTGTGGAGCCAAAAGAAGAGTAAAAAAAAAAAGAAGAAAAGAATCAAGTTTCAACCTTTGTGATGTGATCGGTCTGTCTAATGACATGTTACCACTGTGCAAGAAATTACTGTGGCTTTAATTAAGTAAGAGTAGGTGATATGGATTCACTAAATAATATTTGATTACACTGATATGAAATTTATGTGGCAACAATTGATTGTCTTGGAGCTTTTTAACTATATCATAAAGTCCTCATCAGCAGATCTGGGTAACTCAGTTACCATAGAGCTGAGCGCTGTGGTGAGGAAAGGCTGCATATAATGCCCATTTAGAAACCAGCAAATATTCAAAAGTAGAAAGCTGGAGCCAGAGAATTAACATTTTCTTAATGATTTAAAGGTTTGTTTGTTTTTTTAAGCGGCAGAGAAATGTAGTGTGCGTCAACTAATGTATTAATAGACTTCATCATACAGACATCGTTTTAGCACTAGTGGAAAATTTGAACATCTACATTTCCATGACAACTGAGTCAACTCAATATGCCGATGAGCACAGTGAAATTTGATCAAAAGCTCCAGAACAAAACAGTAAGATGTGTTGAGTTTGTTTTGTCAGTCAATTTTTGCAAAGTAAAAAACTGTTCTGCGATTCTGTAAAATTGATGCTGGCCAATTTCCGTCTTTATATTTAAAGATTTTGATTGCTTTTTTTTTTCCTCTTTCTTTTCTAACTTGATGATTGTTGTATTGTGATACACTCCTATTCTCCTACAGGATGACAGTTTTTAGTGCTGCATTATTTTATTGTAACAATCAAACCAAAAAAAAAAAAAGAAAAAGGGAAGGAATGGAAGGAAACTGAGGCAAAACATCCACTAGAGGGGGTGCTTGGCCTGGGTGTTGCATTGCTTTGTTGCTATATAAAACTGTTGTGTCAGCACAGCCTCTGTACAGTGTAGGCTCAGTCTGTACCAGAAGTGTTTGAAAAGTGGATAAAATACATAGTTGGCAATGTGATAAATCACTGATTTTGACTTGTGATATGTAAAAAAAGGGGGGGGGTCACACTGAGGCAAGGAAAGGACACGCTTTGGTGAAAAAGTGAAGGACGGAGGATAGAGACGGAGAGAGATTCACGACACGGAGGGAGAGACAGGGGGACGAAGACACATCAGTGAACACCATGGCTAAAGCTGCAGGAGACAGGCAGATAAACAGCATCTTTCATCAAGCCTGAACTCTCATGACTTTGGAAACTTGAACAGTAAAAAGAGCAACAAAAAAACTGACATTGGAAAAGAGTCCATATATAAAAACACAGGAATAGCAGAAACAAAATAATAACTTTCCATAAGTCTTAACTGTGTTGTGAGTAAAGGACTGTGATTCTTTATTCTCCCTGTAAAGTATTTGCTTCCTTCATTGCTTTGCGTCTCTTCCGACAGGAGTCCAGCAATGGCCGTGTAAACAAAACCCAAAAAAGGGGGAAAAAATACATCTGTAAGTGTGCATCCATGTGTTTGGCTGTGCACCTCTCTACTTCCGCTCCCGCTCGTTCTGTGATTCATGCCTATTGGCCCAGTTGGAGCTGTGATTGGCCGGTCAAACCTTTAGCATTCAGACCTCCACGTTTGGCGTGCCTCCACTTCCTCTGAGACAACCAACAGGAGCTCGCAGTTCTTCCCTCGCAGCTGCTGGCGGAGAAACTTCCTAGGTTGCGGTCAGATGAAGAGCAAAGAGGAAACAACACCGTTATGATCCTGGAAGAATTATACGTGAATTAAAAAGCTTAACGACGCCATTTAAAAGGTCACAATATAAAATGGGTAGACCTGCTTCAAAGGCGCTTTAAGTGTTTCTTTTTGTGGGTCACAGTAGAACAAGCTGTAAAAATGATTATGAAAATGCTGGCAAACAATACCACAATCAAATATACAGCAGATACATAGTAACTTTGTATGCCTTCTGTTGACCAGGTAGTTTACACACTTTACACATAGTCATTTGATCTATTGTTGATATAAAATATTCATTAGTACAGCCACAAATCCTTAAAGGGATAGTTCAACATTTTGGCAAAATCGCCTATCGCCATAATCCCTATAGTCATAGGAGTAGGTTTATTACCTTTAATTATCGGTGCATGTTGTTTTGAGATCTGCGGGGCAGAGACGCGAGCTGCTCAGTGAACATAATGGAGGTGAACGGTACAGGTCCCCTTGTTCCTCATCAAACTCATCAAATACACAATCCAACAACTCCAAAACGCTCTTGTGGACAAGTT
The DNA here is from genome assembly GCF_905171665.1 of Trachurus trachurus. NCBI lineage: Eukaryota > Metazoa > Chordata > Actinopteri > Carangiformes > Carangidae > Trachurus > Trachurus trachurus. The sequence continues at coordinate 18,589,997 of NC_139913.1, read as the reverse complement.
GTGACCTGCACATTCACCACACTACTATGACTATAGGGATTATGGCAAGAGGCGAATTTGCCAAAATGTTGAACTATCCCTTGAAAGGGAAACAAACATACCCAACTAAATTTTCTTAAAAAAAAATATTTAAAAACATGCAATATGTCAGTGATTGGAGGGTTTATGTTGTCGCTGCTTCCCCTGATTGTCTATTCATTTGCTATAGTAAAACATAGACAACCAGGGCAAAAGCAGGAGTTTCAAAATGGATAGCTGATTAGCAACAGGAAGACTTAAAAGGAAAGAAAGTCAAGAGACAGATGGTGAGTCAGCAAGTTGTCTCTCCTCCCTCAAACAGAAAGAAATGCTGAGCTCCCTCTGCTTTCAGTTCAGTCCTGAATGTTCCACAGTTATGAAATAAAAAAAGAAAAGAGAACAAAGTGTTTGACCTCCGAATTGATACGGGGTCAGATGTGGGGCCGCAAACATTTTTCTGATTTTCAAGTGTTAAGTGAGTTGGAAAAGGTTGGAAAAGGTTGGAAAAGGTTGGAAACCATTGTCTTAAATCTGACAAACTGAAGCCACAATAACATCTGAACTGTTTTCTTCCATGTCAGCAGAGCTTTGACAGTTTGTACTTCCATATTATCAAACACTTCAATTCAGTGCTTTTACTTTGAAACACACCATGTAACCATCCTTAGTTACCAACGAGCCACAAACCCAATATATTTGTTTCTATGGCTTAATTATTCTAAGCTTTATGCTGACAAATCACCAAATCAATTATCATTATAACTGTTATTTTGAGCACACACCTCCTAAAATAAACATTCCCGTCCCATCACTCTCACCTGAGCTCATCCGGACTGCCGATGGGTTGAGGGCTCCGCAGTTTGGAGTCCAGGTTGTAGTAGACTCCTCCCACCTCTCTGACTCCTATCCAGTGCTGGCGTTTGAGCGGCAGCCGCAGCGGCCCCCAGCGCAGGTTGGACGGCACATTCAGAATGAAACCGGTCACGTTGGACAGCTCGATGCTGCCGACATCCCTGGAGGAAGATGGACAACATTTAGTTTTTCTAACTTTCTTTTTGTCTTGCTAGGAAGCCGATAGAGAATAAACTTATTGAGACATCATATAACTATTTCTTATTGTAGTGAATTAGTATGAAATTAGATCATCTGTACATTGCAAATGAACATTTTCTCTTGCACTTTCATGAGGTCCACTACAGATAACCTTTCACTTCTGTAGGACATGAAAATAAACTGAGACTCACAGGATCACATCACATTACATTGTTGCAATAACAATCACATTTGAGGCAGTTTAAATTCACAATATACTCAAAGAAATGAATAACATTAATGTTCTAGTAACTAGAAATAAAAACAGACCAAAGAGGCACATTTATGCTGTGGTGTGAATATGGCCAGTCTCTTTAGAAGACTGTGGTGAAACTATTCTGTGTCGACCTTGTTTTTTTATTTGATGGATTAGATGGAAAGTTTGTGCAGCGACATGTACAAACTTTCCATCCCTCAAAAGTCAAACAGCCACAAAGTGACAAACGGCTGAACTCTCAGTTATTTACGTTTCAGTATCTAAACATCTGCTGTGACACAGTCACACCTAAGCTACTAACAGTATCAGACAAATCTGCTCCCAGTGCTGGGATCACACAACAGAACAGAGAACACCGGACTATGATAATGCTGCTCTATCAATTATTTGTTCCTTCCTTAATTGTGTGATATTTCAGCTGTGGTAATGTTACATCAAGCACAGTCTTTCTTTTCAGTGTGTTCGAGGAAGCCTTTCTAATCTGTAAAGAAAAAAAACTGCTGCTGGAAATTGAAACTCCAAAACAGGATCACATTAATTTTTTAGTTTGTTACATTATCAAGGTTGCTGTTCGGAAGCTGATTGTAAAATCTTGGCCGTCAGAGTTTCCTGCCCTTTAAATGGACCGACCAGGAGAGTTATAAAAAACTCTCAGGTTGCAGCTACATTGCAAACACAACTCTGACAAAAAAAAAAGACGTAATTTTTACTCCTCACACATTAACAGTGGTGGTACATCAGTTGTACTGTAGTCTGAAGACACATCAGTCCCTGGTCTTGCAACACAACACCACTGAACTCTGACAACAGCAAACATGTAAAAAGGTTTTAATTACAAACTGTAGCTTGAATTACCGCTATTGAGTTACAGCCTTGTTGTTTATTTCCCAGAATTAAGAGTTGCTTTGATTTTTGTTCCTGTTGTGGTCAAGAAACAGGAATTTGGCTTTAATGATAACACAACAGTGGACTGATAATACAAGTCTGCGGCTGCTGTTGTTGTCAACAGAAAAGTAAGACAGATAAAGGGGGAAACAGGAACGCTGATAAAAGCGTCTCTCCAGACTTCGTCAACTGACGGCACTGCTGACTAATCAGAGAGCTCGCTCCAGTCCCTTCTGATGAGGTTGCCGAGGACACAAGGAGCATGTAAGGCAACAGCCCATAGATACAGAAGCTACATCAGAACTAATCACTGAGAAAACCCCATTGTAACACTTAACGTAAAGGGATAGTTCAACATTTTGGCAAATTGGCCCATTGCCATAATCCCTATAGTCTTAGCAGTAGGTTCGTTACCTTTAATTGTCGGTGCAAGCTATTTTTAGAACGGCGGAGCAGAGCCGCAAGCTGCTCAGACCTATGCTACGGAGGCTAGTGGGATTTCATGGTTTCCCTCATCAAACTCATCAAATACACAATCCAACAACTCCACAACGCTCTGGTGGACAAGTTGTGACCTGCACATTCACCACGCTATGAGATAATAACAGAACGTTACGAGACTGAGATGTTGTGTGTAAATGTAAATGTAAATTCACGCAAAACACTGATGCGTGTTCCCGTGGGGACAGTTTTCCAGCAAGCAGTCTCTGCATTTACCTCGAAAACAACTCTGTCTCGAACTTTCCGTTATTATCTCATAGCGTGGTGAATGTGCAGGTCACAACTTGTCCACCAGAGCATTTTGGAGTTGTTGGATTGTGTATTTGATTAGTTTGATGAGCGAAACCAAGAAATCCCATTAGCCTCCGTAGCGTAGCTCTGAGCAGCTCACGACTCTGCTCCGCCATTCTAAAAATAGCTTGCACTGACAATTAAAGGTAACAAACCTACTGCTATGACTATGGGGATTATGGCAACGGGCCAATTTGCCAAAATGTTGAACTATCCCTTGAAGACGTACATACCTTCTTTTATCCCACCAAACTGCCTCAAACCCTCGAGTCTGCAGGGCAGCCATAATGACATTTACATCATAGTTCCCATTTCCCAGCATGCTCTTCTTATGAGGTGTGACCAGTGTGCTGGGAGAAAGCCTGCAACAAGACCACAACAGAGATTGTTCACAACGTCTTATGAGCACACTGGATGTTAAACGCTGGTCTAAGTCAGTAGAGCGACTCACCTCTGGTATATCTCCTGCAGGGTGTCCCGACTGAAGGCCGTCCTGTCCTGGAAGACGTTGTTGAGCGCGTGCAGGGCGCACAGCTCCCGCCGCTGCTTCTCGTGATAGATGGCCGGAGGTGTCACGGAGGATTGGGGAGGCGCTGGAGGGGCGAGGGAGGAGCAGGAAGATGAGAGATCCTGCTGTTGCTGAGAGTCCCTGGGATCCCTGCACCTCCTCTCCTCCACTCCAACCACCACCTCTCCTCCTCCTCCTGTTCCTCCTCCTCCTCCTCCTTTCTGCTTGCTGACCTTCCAGGGCATGCAGCCCAGCTCCTGCAGGCCACCTCGCCCCTTCCCCTTCCACTCCCCGGCTGTGTACGGAGCACTTCCCATCTCTGGACGTTCACCACCACCACCACCACCACCACCTCCACCGCCGCCGCCTCCTCCTCCGGTTCCACCACAACCTCCACAACTACTACCTTCAGGACGCTACATCGGCATCATGACAACCGTTGCCATAGCAACCTCTCAGCCGCTTTGGGAAGAGAGGAGCTTGTGTGTCTCCGTGTACGGTCGAGAGGGAGGGGTGGGGGTTGCAAGGTAAATGAGACCTGTCTGTTGAACACGGCAACACCTGCTCTTCTGTAACGGACGGACGTGAAGAAAGGTATCCTGGGGGGTGGGGGGGGGGGGTCGGGGGCAAAAACTGAAACTCAAGATTGCCAGCAAAAAAAAAAAAAGCATACAAAAGGTACTCCAGCTGCTCCCAAATGAAAATTACTCCTCCAACAACGCCACGGTGGTGTCGTCTATCAAACAGCCATTAGTCGGTCTCTGTGTGTTTCCACTTCCTCCATCCTCACTGTGTGTGTGTGTTTGTTGTGTGTGTGTGTTGATGGCTCTTTCCATCCAGTCACTGAGCCTATAGCTTTGCAGTTCTTTCCATCACCAAGCTGCTGACCATGAGGCGTCACTCCACTTCCACTGGAACAGATGCAACAGGAGTTAGATCCCGAACAAAGAGAAACACCTGGAAAAGAGCAGTACATATATATATTTATATTATTATTATTTTTTACTATTATTTACTTACATTTTTGATTAACCCTGCTCTAATATAAAAAAGACAGTAGGGTGACACCTTCAAACAGAGCAGCAGCCAAACAAACACCTTCCACACCAACACTTGTTGTTTGTGTCTGGATGGTGACAGACAGACAGACAGCTGAGGTCACATTAAAAGCTGCCACAGTCCCTGTTGGTCAGCAGCAGAGCCCCACAACGAGAGAGAGAAGGTAAACCTCCAGCAGCAGCAGCAGCAGCCCAGACCTGGGTAGAGGAAGCAGGCTGCTCAGCGAGCTAGCAACAACATGACAACAGCCACACAAACAGGACACACACACACACACACCAGGCAGCTCGCAGCCCGTGAAGGAGCCGTCGCTGCTGTTAAGACTCTTAAAGCAGACACGTAGAGATGCGTTTAATCCCTGGTAGTAACAGATATCTGGCGTTAGTCTTGTGGGCTGCTGCTCTACGTGACTCCCCGTGTCTCTCACCACCAAACAAACACACACAGACACAGACACACACACCGCGGCTCCTTTCTCGCCTCGTAACTTGGTTTTCTCTCTCGGACACTCACCGAGCCGAGTCGTGGCCGTGCTCGCGCCGCTCCGCTCTCACTAACCCGCTCCAAAAGCTGGACTAACTCTCTCTCCTCCTCTCCCCGAGCTTCTTCACTCCTTTGTCTTTACCACTTTTTTCCTGGTGGAGCCCTCTCTCTCTCTCTCTCTGTTTCTGTCTCTCTCTCTCTCTCCGTGCAGACGCGGACATGCGCAGTCGCGTGCTCCTGCTCCATGTTGCTGTCACCGCCTGCGTCAGTCGGAGCAGTGGAGCAGTTCCTCCCCCGAGACTGCGAAAGCCTACATTTTCCACTTTATTCTCACCTGTGATGGAGTGCATTTAAAAATGAAGTTAAATATATAAATAAATAAATGCATTAGTTAATTTAAATAAATAAATAAATAAGGAACACAGCTGTAATTTACAAGTTGTAAAAAAAAGTTTAATGGCATTTAGCCTACATGGTAACTTGACCTCAGTTTGCTTTTGTGAGTGTTGGCGAATGTGTAAAGCTTTGATCTGTATTTTTTTTATTGTGACAACAGACCAGATGACAGCTTTTATACACAATTTATCTGTAGTTCTCATCAGTTCTCTGGGCTGTTTTATTGTCTTTCAGCTCCTTGTTTTGGTTTTTACACCCTCGACTTAACTGTTTTGTTCATTCTCACAGCTCGATGCTTTTGGATGTAGCAACCAGCTGTTTTCAACCACATTGAAATGAAAATGTAAAAAATAATAATAAAGTAAAATAACCTCAAAATCCAAGGAGAAAGTAAACAACAGTAAAGGGTAAAAAGTTAGCAGCACAAATAATCAGATTTCCCTCAGCAGCTGGATGCTGACATTGCTTTGTGTGTCCAGGATTTGTAATTAGGAAACTATTGGTTAACATATTTGCCACACCACTTTATAATGTTAAAATATGACATCATTGTATAAAGGAAAAGAAGTTAAGGGATTAAACCAAGGCAGTCAGCTTCCAAACATCACAGCTCTTTACACAGGCCACAATGTGGCCAGCATCCTTCTGACATTAAGGGCAGACAACAATCATAGGTCAAGCTCCAGATTCCCCGATGTGTTCATCTGTGAATATTTACCAATATATCTGAATCACACCACTAACGTTAATCCTCAGCCTCATTTTTGTATTTATAGCATATATAGTAGCCTATGGGCAATGCTTTAGTTGTGTCTTCGTAGTTTTCACTGTGGTTGGTGGAATTTACATTCCCTGTGCATAATTCAAATTGCATGTGATGCCCAAGGAATTCACAGGAAACAATGGATTCACATGTTGGGTGTGAGTTCATAACATGGAGTACTTGACACGGTGATGACATTATTGTTGGTATTCTTTAGACCCCATTATCAAAACTATGAGGCATGAGGCATCTCATGCCCAGGCCGCTCATTTTGATAGTAGCTCAAAATGTTAAAACCCACTTGTAATTACCAGCCACAGATGTTGTCAAATCAACCACGACCATAAGTTAGAACAGCAGTTTTTTTTTTTTTTTTTTTTACTTAGGGACACAATAAAAGCAGTCCAGAGGTTCACAAGTTGTTATGACCAAAATGTTAGCTCCCCATCCTCCTCCAGCAGACACAAAGACACAGCATCAGCCCTTTGATGTGGTGTTTCGGGCCATTTGACCAATATTGTTCACATTCTTTTTAAATCTACTTTGGTCTACAGACTCCTGAGAAAACTGTGGGAAGAAAATCTTCAACAAAGACAATGTGGTTTGATGTTGCTATAAAAAAAATTGCAATGCAGGTTTAACAGACTTTGAAATGGCACTTTCCAGACCCACCCCACAATCTGACAGTAAGAAGTCAACCAACAGTGGCATTGTAAAATCTTGGAGCAAATTAGGTAAATGCTGATGTTTGACCATTTTTTGTTGTTCATTCACCCTTTGAAAACTAAAACAACAGATGAAAACTCACAGTGTGTAAATCACCCATCTACATTTCCTTCTGTTTTATGGTCAGACTCAGATTTATGGTGAAAAGAAGGGCATAGAGGGCAAATGACATTTTCTTCATCCACTTCTCACTGTATTTTCTGCCTGCATTTCTATTTTAGGGTGAACATTTTCTCTCTTTTTTTAGGTTAGAGGTCAGACCTGGCAACAGAACAGCAGACCGGTGGGGGTTATGTTTTTCTTTGTCATTGCTTAAGTTTATGCATCATCATCACTGACTGGTGCTGTGTGTAAAAGTCCCTCTCTAACCGCGGATTCTCTTTCCTTGTGTCATTTGTGTTTCCAGTCATGAAGACCTGACCACCTGCAAAATCCGTCATGTCTTCAAATATTTAAACTTCACTCACCGACAGTGTGTCTGTGAAAGTAAAGTAATTAAAACACAGTGTAAGTGTTGAAGGTTTTCTCTGGCCACACACCTATAACAGCTGTAATTAAATTTGAACTCATTCATATTTAACTAATTGCTGTATTTTGGGTCTAAAAGCCATTTCAGAGGCTTCAGGATGAAGCACCGAGTGCATTTAGCAGAACGGTTGAACTCTCGTCGCAATGTGACATTGGTTTATTTTTCTCTGATCATCTTTAAAGTTTGATACCTCTAGTAAATTATGGAAGAAAGAGGAGGGCTAAGCACCGGAGCAGAGTATGGAAACATGCAGGCACAGCCCCAGTCCAGACAAAAGAATATACAGGCGTTGGGGAATTACAGCACATCGACGGAGGAAAATTAAGTTTGTGTGACCATGATATCAACCCAAAAGCATCTGCAGCATGTTGGAAACCTAAAGACCAGCAGCAGTAGTAAATTCATTTGGACAGTGGTAAACCAGCCAGACTGACAAAAATACCTCTGGCAGAAAGTCACCCTCGCACTTAAAGTCAAAATTGCACGTTTAACACATGAATGAATCCCTCCTCCTTATTTTCTCACTGCCCCAGCAACCCTTTCACGCAGAAACACACACCAACAAAACCAACTCTCTCTCTCTCTCCTCCTCTTATTTACATGTGGCCCAGTTTTCTAGCCAGTGCAGATGCCATGTCGGTTAGCACCTCCTCCCTCATGCGGTCATCCCTCCTCTGCAGCTCGTGGACTAAATGCCCCCTCAGCTCCTTCACCTCCATCACCCGCCCCGCCAGCTGCCTGCGCACCACGCTTCGTGCCTGCGGGGAGGAGTCCGGCCTGTTGTCCACCAGCTCAGGCCTCTGGCCGCACAGAGACACAGCTTTTCTCAGATCCCCCCTAGTGTCCGCATCCAGCAGCTGATCCACAGTCTGCCTTCGACCCAAGCGGTCTGCGTGGGTGAACACTGGGACGATGTGCCCCAAGATCTCGTCTCCAAACAGCTCCACCACGGCTTTGATTGCCTGGGTGGCGTCCTGGTCGACCCCCATGTTGGAGCCTGGAGCCCGGATCACCATGAGAACGGCGTGTGGTCCAGGACTGACCAGCTGAAGGCTCCTCAAAGCCTCCCTGGCTCTTTTGTCGCTCCCCAGTGAGAACCCTAGAAGATCTGGGGTGTCGACCACTGTGACCTCTCCACCATCCACCACTGCTCTTCGCTGGGTGCTTTCCACCAGAGGACCGGCAGCTGCCCTCGTCTCAGAGCTGCCCAGCAAAGTGTCCGCCAGGGACGTCCGTCCTCCACCAGCAGGCCCAAGGAGGATCAGCCTCAGGCCTGGCTTGCTGGGACTGCTGCTGTCAGACAGGTGCAGTGTACTGGTTTCCTCTGCTCCATCCTTGAAAAGCCCTACAGAGAAGATGAAGGTTCTTTTTTCAGATAAACAATAAGACAGATTGTGATTATTAACTAGATCCATCTGGGCCTGACTCAGCATGAACGGCTAAGACAAGATTGACTTTAATTCCTCATCATTGTCTTGTCATTCAGTGAGACTTGGTAAAATAATTGTTACATTGTGAATCTATATTCATAGAGTAACCTGAGATATATGAGGCATGACAAAGTCTGCTGCTCAAATCTACAGTTACTCAAGCCAAGCCGAGCTAACAGAGGAGCTGAAGCCTCCAACATGTTCAACAGATGCTTGTTAATCCGAGGCCATGTTATTTTATTTATTTATTCAAATTATTGTTTAATAAGTGGTTTCATCTTGGATCAGATTGAGATCGTCGTATTGTTATTATTGGCCAGACTCCTTGGCTGCAGTCAGCTTCTCTGAGGTCAGAGCAGATGGATTCTCTGGTTACACTGTCTTCACTTTGACAGGAAACACAGACAAGAGAGAGACAAGAAGAAGAAGAAGAAAAAGAAATGAAGTTGTTAAGTAGCTGCCGAAAATATAGCAAAAGAAAAAGTGAAGTGAACTGACCTGTGAAGGCTTTGAACTTGGAAAGACAGGCTGATGAAGATGAGCAGATTAGAAGTCAGACGGTTTAACGTCTAATTATAGACCTGTAATTATTATGCAGATCTGTCTCTAATTTAGCCCTGGTCCCCTCTGTATAGATGCCTAAACTGCTCTCTGTTTGATTCTGTTGAGTCATTTCCCCTGACCACCCAAACTGTAAACTTCTCCTGATCTGTTTAAAAGTCAGTTTGCAGCACACAGTGAAGAGTAAACAACATGAAGGCGACACTCACCTTCGATAAACCGCCACACTCGAGACAGCCATTTAAACAGGCTCTGGAGTCCTGAGACATAAACAGAGAGGTCAGCGCACACAGTAAATCTTCCCCAGACACACAGGTGAATGTTTTAGGTGGTGATGTTTGGTGTGTTTTATACCACGGAGAGTTCCCACCAGGCGGCCCACCCAGCTCCAGAGAGCTGTCAGACCTGTGGCAGAAGCAACAGCACATGTCATATCATACACAAACATTACAATCACACTTATTGTTCTTATTTCAATTATCTCACTGGTGTCAGTGACATAGTAAACCTCACCAGTTATAGAGCAGAAGAAACGGATCGGCCATCGGATCAGAGCCGGGAGCGCTGAGGAGAAAACAGAGTGTCATATTGTAATAATCATTAAATGATACAGATGATAAGAGTTTGCTGCGAACTGTCCTGATGGGACAGACAGATTCTTAATAATTCAATAAACCACCAGCAAATCATAATTCAACCTCTCAAAACAACCTTACAAATAAGAAATAATGTGAAATTCACATGACCATTATTTACATACAGTAGGAAACCTCTTCTCTGTGAATCACAGGCTGTATTTAGGACACCAGGGTACTATTTAAATACATTTTGTGGTTCTTCTGTGCATCCATGAATAATTCATACAATAATTTCACAACTGTTTTGGTGAAGGATTTTTCTTCTGCTGAGAAAAACAAAACTGGATATCAAACAGACAACTTCTATTCATTTGAAAGGTGATGCTGCTGTAATTCTGAGCTTTTTATGTTCATGTTCAACAACAATTTCTGTCTATCCCATTATTTCTCTGGCACTCAACCCTATTTGTCCATTTGTTCCCACTGAATATTTAATTCTTCAGTTGAGGCAAATGCTTCACAAACACAACAAAATTGCATTTGCTGTTCTAGCCGCTGATTATTACATGCAAACTTCCTCTGATCATCAACCCAGCGGTTATTTTTTACACTTAGAGAGGCCACACCATGCTTCATTGTTGGTTCTGTCTTTTGATGGAATTCGCTGACTATGTGAAAAATATGAGATGTAACATGATAAACATTTGTGATACAAAAAAAAATGGGTGTGTTTCTGTTTTGTAAATGAATGTGGAAATATCTGTAGAGGCCATGAAAGGGTTGGTTTGTCACTTGGTCAACCTCTATCAATAAAATCTATAACTGGGGAGGTTCCTCGGTCCTCACAAACACAATTGCAACAGATAAACAAAGTTTCCACAGTCATTATCTCTGTGGGGGACAGGTCAATCAAAAAAGAGAACCAATAGTTTCTACTTCTATTTTCTACTTTAATTCATGTGAGTGTGTCTGTTGCTGAGTGACTGACTCTGTGAGAATCTGAAGAGGAGATACCCCACCACGGAGAACGCTCCCATCTGGAAGGGGTTGCTGCCCAGCCACCAGCCTGAACAGAGAGGGGAGGAAAGCATGACATTAGTATTTCAGTGTTGTTCGCAGCTTATCGTGGGGTTTACCTTTCACCCAAATGTGAAATGCAGAATCAAATACTTTAAATCCCAGGACGGCCCTATTGTTGAATGCACGGCTTTGTGTCTGCGAGCTGGAGCCATGACACTTTGAGTTCAACATGGAAATGTAAAGGTCGACATCTAAATGCATCATAAAACGTTTTTGAATATCATTACAAATGCTGCATTTTTGTTAATTTCCTCACTCTTTCAGAACGTAGAGCTAACAAACCTATTTGCTTGTTTTTATTTTGAAAAACTAAGCAGGAAGTAATACATGTTGCTGTACAACTGATGAACCGGACAATGTAAACATTAAGAAACATAGACACAATATTACAATCTGAATTAAAACTAATATATTAGATCTAACTTTAAAATACAGGCACAGAACAGAAGTTAAAGGAACATCTGACATTGTTAAAGGTACTCTTGATGACTTTTTAAAACTCCACCTCACCTGAAGCATTGTCATAGTCGTCCTTTTCACACTGACACTCCATTTAATACGCAGTTGCCGGACTCACAGCCAGATTCAAGGTGGCCAGAAGAGGCAACAGTACTTCTGCTCAGAACTTTCACAATAAAAGCCTAAAGTTCAAAGTAACAACAGGGTTAACATGTTTTGCAACATTTATACCACTGTACAAAGTACACAGAAACCAAGGAATAAAAAAATCATGATAAAATGCTATTACAGCAAACAATAAGTTGCACGATACTTTTGTGCCACAGCCAGTAAAGCTCAATGAAATCTGCCAATTTTATGTTTTCACAACACAGCAAAGTTTTAAGAAACTGAAAGTAAAAACAAGAGAAAAGTTTTATAGTTCTACATTATAACAGAACAATGTTGTTAAAAGGTTTATTTGAAGCTGTATTACCTGGTGTGTCTCGATAAACCTTCCCCAGGATTTACACCTACGTTCAGTCTGCCAGAACCTGACGTAGCTCACGTGTCAACACAGTGTGATCCCTTCTTCCTGATATGGTGCAGCAGTGTGCCTGCGCAGGCCTGCCCTCAGCTGCAACACTGCTTCTGTTTTTATCGTGCCGTGTGATGACACAACGCAGTGAAAAGGTCCAGGTATGCTGATTACGCTGTGGTCTTATTTTGAAAGGACACACCTTTTTCCATACTTCAAGAAAAACTGGAAATGTCGCTTCAGATACACAAGACACCAAGTCATGAAGTTATTGAAATGAGACAAACCTGATGAACAGGGATACAAAAGTTTTTTGTTTTATTAACACAAATGCAAGTGTCATCACGACTCCTTTATGATCATGGAAATATTACAGTGTATTCTGATGCACATAAAACAGTTTTTAATGGTGCAACTCACATCATCGATCAGACTGAAATCTGATTCTGAATTCTGAATCTTCTTTCAACATTCAAACGTTAGTTATGAGACATTAATACAGGCATGAAATCATATTACCTTTCAAAATGTGATGAAGCAGCAGCTTTAAAAGGAAACTTCTTTGTTACACAGCGGTAAGTTTGTCAAAATCCACTGGTCAAATGTAAAACCCACTACCTGCCTTTAAAGTAGATGACACATTTTTCAAGAACCTGGTTTGTGTGCTCAGGGCATTTCTTCATCTGTAATCAAACTGCAGCGTACGCACTGATCTGGGACCGGTTTGCCTGCTCGTGAAGGTGAACTGATAACTGAAAACCGATATGTAGTTCATCTTCAGCCCAACTGGGCAACTAGAGCATCGATCAGCTCCTGCTTCTTGGTCCCAGTGACCCGGATCCCAAAGTGCTTACAGGCCTCCTTCAGGACCGGCACGGTGAGTTTAGCCAAGGTGCCGTTCTTCACGTGGGCCTTGAGCTCGTCTTCTGGCACCTCCACTTTGGGCTTCTTCTCAGCTCCGCCCCCTGCGTCTGCTATAATAAACAAATAGATGGAAAATTGCAGGATTGTAGCAAAAGACTGAAATATGATTTGATTTGATTTCAGTGAGGACCTTTCGCTCTGACCTGTTTTGCGTTTGGGAGCTGGTTTGCTGTTTGGGTTGTAGTCAGCAGGGTAGACCAGATCCTTAAAGTCTTGGATCAAAGGGCCCAAACGTTGGTCAATCTGTTCGACCTTTGGCACTGAGGCCGAGCAGGAGGGAGACAAAACAGAGAAAGAGTGAGATTAAGAAAATAAGCAGTGGTTATATGAGCCACAAGAAGAACAGCATCTTACTGATGAGGTCCTCGGTCTCCTCTGGAGCCATCATGTCCAGCGCCAAGGCCTCCAGGTTCCTGTAGTGCTGCTGGATGACCGGGTTCTCAAAAGCATCATTCCTGCATGACATTACAAAGAACCAAGAGAGGCAGAAGTCAATTTAACTGCCTTATTATGAACAAGGATAACACTTATTATCACAGGGATGTTATAATTAGCCTACTTTTGTCTTTAAAGGGGACCTATTATGCTTTTCCAGCTTTTCAGACTTATAAATAGGTTGAAAGTGTTGGATACTTGCTTTAGAGGATGCAGAAGTGCCATATCATGGGGTGGGCACTGAGCGTTTGAGAGTGAAGCCAGAAAGGGCCAGAATGGAGGAGTACACAGACGGCTTGAATGCAATAAGAGTTTTTTATTGATCAAAACTTTTAATAGTGCCACACTGGGGTCCAATATCGCGCTAAAAGCCCCTGAAATGAGCATAATAGGTCCTCTCTTTTGGGATCAAATGGTGAATATATGCAGCTACCTGTATTTGAAGCGCAGTTTAGTGGCTAACTGCTTCATCATGTCCACCTGTGTTTGTGAGGCAACTGGACACTGAGGAGCGTCCAGAGTCCGTATGTCGTCAGCGTACGGCAGGAACATGACGTTGAAGCCTGACACAGGAGAGAGATGACGAGTTGTCATTGCAGAATGAGCTGCTGTGCTGCAATGACAACTCGGGAACCTGGGAATCTCTGGCTTATTTAAATCGTGTCACCTGGTGGCGTGATCTGTATTTTCCCCTCGTCGACCTCCTCTTTCTGAGGCACCAGGGCAACAAAGCGCGGCGGGTAGTTTCGGCGGGAGATGCAGCGGCACAGAGCGAACACGTTCCTCTCACTACACTTGGTCATCAACGCAGAGAACAGACACGCGCTGCCTGAGGAGGAAACAAAACACAAAACACATCACAAATCAAACACTGGGCCAACACTGTGGAGCAAATCTGATCACTCAGACCAGTACAATGCATTAATCAAGATATCACTACTTTATCAACCTCTAGAAAACATGAGCAGATACAAGGATTGATCAAGAGCCTGTTCTGAAGTCAGTGACACAGTATCAACGTACACACACTCTGATACAAACACAGCTCCATCTGTGTTGTTTATTGTCTATAGATGCCCCACTGATAACGAAATGAAGCGCAGGAAATAAGACAGACAGAACACATTGGTTTCTTAGCCTGCTTGCTTCTCAGGGTTGAGAATAAAACTTTCAACTCTAATTACATTTTCCCCAGGGGAGTTGGAGAAAACAGGACACACGGAGAACGAGCGAGCAGGCGTTCTCCAAAAACAGCTGGCTCTCTATGCCTCCTCTGCTCCGACAGAGATCTGTTTCCTCTACTTATGGCAGTCCTCCAAGGTGTAAGCACACCTGGCTTTCTAAAGGGAATGGGAGGGAGATGATGGCATTCATAACATGCCATAAAACAGTCAAAGTACATACTGTAAAAGTGCCACCATCTTGAACAATTTGCAGCCATTTCCCTCCGCCATTTAACTTGTAAAGTGGATAAAATAGTGGAGGTTCATGTAGGAAATAGTACAGATTTTTAAGTAAATCATTCATTTCAGGCAGTTATACCCGGGGTTATCGGGCTCCTCCGCAAAATAACAAAAACCTTCACTGTTAAAACCTCAGCAGCTCTTAAACATCATAAAATGGAAACATCATCACAGAATCTTAACTAGTTGTTTTCTTATTTCTTGCTGTGAATCACATACGGACGGGCACACAGCACCTTTAACTTCGTCCTCCTCAGGATAGAGGAAGACAGACGGCCGGATGTGGTGGTGCAGTTTCAGCTTCTCCATGGGTTTGAATCCGATGAGCACCAGTCCAGGATCATCAAACTTCTTGACAGCATCCACCTCATCCTTCTCCATCACTATCTTCTTTTTACCATAAATCTGCAGCCGACACACACAGGTAAAGAGATAATAGAGCACACACAAAAAAAAAATTACTGAAATGTACAGTAAAGTGATGACCAACTAAATCAGCAGTATATTTTGTCTGGTCTGACCTGGGCTTTCTTTATCCCACTGGGCAGCAGCAGACTGCCGGTCTGGGTGTGGAAGGTGCGGGTTTTGCTGCGGACTGGCTCGTTGGTTTCCCTGTAGAGTCTGATAGATCCAGGTTTTCGGGCCATCACAGCAGTTGCATAAATTCCCACAGCTACGTTCATGCCCTCACCCAAACACAGGTTCAACCTAAAGATCACAGGACAGGAGGTTGTGAGGAAGAGGATGGAGGAGGACTCCATGTTAAAGCAGAAAGGAGGAAGGAAACAGATACAGAAACAGGAAAGGTAAGCGAGTCGGTTCTCTCTACCTGGCCATGGCTCTCTTCTTCTGCTCCTTGGCCCGCACCCTCTTCTGGAGATCCTCCAGTTTGTCGCAAGGCTCCAGTTGCAAACCCAGATCGCTCTCATCCTCGGGTGGACTTACAACGTCACGAAAGAAGAGAGAGACATCGAAGCCGCCAGGTTTCATCAGATGCATCAAATCGATGACAACGCCTAAGAGACGGGGGATGAGACGGCTGAAGTCAAACATGAGCTGAACATGGCGTTACGTTTATAGTGTTATGTTTTTTAAAGGAATACTTCACCCAAAATCGATAATTCACCAATTTTCCACTCACCGTCATGCCAAGGAAGGGTTTAGAGAACCTTTGGAGTTATCAAAACGCTTTTGGAGTTCCAGGGGGGGTACAGCTGGCAACGGATTTTCATATAATGGCACAACTTGGCTCAGTACGGACACTTGGGTCCGTACTGACTGAGTGTCATTCATGTCGCGGCTTCAGGACACTTGGGTCAGTACGGAGTATGGAGGTATTTGGATGTTTCATAGTGTGTGTTCTGGACGATTCAAAAGTGAGCACAATTCGCCGACATTATATGAAAATCTGTCGCCAGCCGGACCCCCCCTGGAACTCCAAAAGCATTTTGATAACTCTGAAAGTTCTCCAAAACCTTCCTTGGCATGACGGTGAGTAGAAAATTGGTGAATTATCAATTTTGGGTGAAGTATCCCTTTAAGTGTGAGTCAGACCCACCTGTCTCTTTGAGGTCACCAGCCTTGGTGCGAGCCTGCCGGTCCTTGGCGCTGTTGCTGTCATGTGGCACGTCCCTGCAGGTGAAGATCATGAGCCTCTTGTGCGAGAGGCGGAGCTTGATGTCGCTGTAGAGGTTGGCGCAGCACCACAGAGCATCACCCAGCGACGTCTCTCCACTGCCCATGGTCTGTGCTGCAAGCTGAGCGCCCTTTTCGCCCCGCAAAGCGTCGATGTCCTGCACTCGCTTCGCCCCTGTGGAAAATAAAGAACAGACAAGATGTAAACTGGAAGTGGAGCAGTTCATGAGAAAGAAATCAGTCCTGTTTGGTTCTCTCGTCTCGGTTTGAGGCATGTGTGCATTTTTCAGTTCACGGCAAACAGAAAACAACCTCATGGTAGTAACCTAGAGAAGTTTTTTTCCATTTAGCCACTGTAGGGTTATTGTAATAAAAACCAAAACTTTATCAAAAACCTTTGAAACCTGCAGAAACATGAACATGTGGAATGGGATATTTTTTACAATGTATTAAATGCATCACACACTGACCTGAAAACTGTCTGACAGCTCAACAGTTGGTGTTGTTTTAATTGGACAAACTAAAGACACTGCTCTTTGCTTTAGATATTTTTTGGTTATGTACATTAATCTTATCCCCCTTTGTTTTCTTTTCAATTTTACAAATCAACCAAATAATTGATAATATGAATAATAGTAACTTTATTTGTTAAGGCAAAGCAAAACCAGGGCAGAAATAATGTTAATGGGATAGTACAACATTTTGGCAAATTGGCCTATTGCAATAATCCCTATAGTTTTAGGAGTAGGTTCGTTACCTTTAATTGTCGGTGCAAGCTATTTTTAGAACGGTGGAGCAGAGCCGTGAGTTGCTCAGAGCTACGCTACGGAGGCTAATGGACTGGTTTCCCTCAACAAACTCATCAAATACACAATCCAACACCAAAACACACTTGTGGACAAGTTGTGACCTGCACATTCACCACGCTATGAGATAATAACAGAACGTTACGAGAAAACGGGTTGTTTTCAAGGTAAATTCATGCAAAACCGCTGATGATGATGCACGTTCCTGTCGAGGGCAGTTTTTTTGGCAAGCAATCTCTGCATTTACCTCAAGAACAACTCCGCGGCCCTGCTCCGCTGCTTGCACCGACAATTAAAGGTAACAAACCTAATCCTAAAACTATAGGGATTATGGCAATGGGCCAATTTGCCAAAAATGTTGAACTATCCCTTTAAGTTAAAGAGCTAAGACATACAAAATACTTCAGTGTAAGGATAACTATATGACCACAGGATCTAAGGCTGTGAGCTCCCACACCGTGGTAAATTATGTGGTTCGTCATCTTTTTTTTCTGGTCAGTAGTAAATACTATGGTGTGATAAAATATAAATTGACAGATGTAGTTTCTTACCGGGTTCGTCGAGGTCGTGGTACACGTAGACATGCTTGAATGAGTCCCTGGGGTTTTTGCTCTTCTCTGTGCCGTAGAAAACAAGAGCCACCAGGTCCCTGTGACTACTGATGATCTTGCTGGCGTACACAGTGCGCACAACCTTTGTGGACAGAACACACAGAATTATTATTCTGAGATAAATGAGAGAGCATATTTGAGAGCAAAAAGTAGTGGTACTCATATTATACATTTATTATTGGGGTGATTTGAGCTAAAAGGAATGAAACCTTTCACCAAATCCACTGTCTCGATACATACATAATGCCCGAATTCATTTCAGCAAACTTCTTGCGCTTTCTGAACATGTTGGAATTTGGATAATGACCTAACTCAGTGTCCAAACATTTCCACATGTTTGGACATTTCCAAACATTTCCACTTGTTTGGAAAGTGAGTCACTGCACGGGGATTACTGGTGCACAAAAAAAGTGATGACAGACAAACAAAGACAAACCAAAAGAGACAGATAAATTAGCCGTCTCACCTGCATGGTCATGTCAAAGTTGGACGGCTGTCCATCTTCTCCTTTGATGAACATTTCCTTGGAGGCGTCAACCAAGAACACCAAACTGTCTCGTCCTGTGATTTTGTAATCTCCTAAAAGAAGACAGAGAGCCTGGTGTGTTTTGGAATAACTTAACCTCTCATCCATTAGATTACAAGATAATAAGTGAAATGTAAAGCACTTATGTAAATTATAAAGTGTGATCAAGTCACAATTTTCACATATAGTGACATGCAGAGTGAAATAATATGATACAGAGGAATAATGGCCAAATCAGAGAGATGGAGACAGCTGAGCTGATCCTGCATCATTTGCACTTCAGATTAGGTAATAAAGTGGTTTTGATCAAACCTCCAGATTGCTCTCCTTCCTCCTGCTCTTCCTCATCATCCTCATTTCGGTAGAAGGCGTTCCACTCTGCCATTAGGGCTGCCGCAACAGGAAACATAAAATTAGCTTGAATACAGTTGAGTTTTATATGTTAACTGTTTAGCACAGCATTTAGACTGGACACAAACAATATCATTTGACATATGGGATTTATTCAACCATATACTCTATGTGCCTTAGTACATTTCCCTGTATGTGCCTTAGTACATATATAGTATAGTATAGTATATATACACACACACGGAAATGTACTAAGGCACATACAGGGAAATGTACTAAGGCACCTTGTGTACAAAGTACAGTATGAACAAAGACACAGTTAAATCATCAAAATATAAAACTAACAAGACAGAGAGGGTCAAAATATACTAAACCACGACTAAATAAATATGCTACAAATGGATCTACACCTGATGCAGGACCATAACACTTTCCCAGGTTTATTTGATAAGAACAGATAAATTAAATTGAAAATATCTATCCAATGCAAACATCATAGGATCTTCAGCAATGCTAATTTGCCTAACCCGTCCCTAGGAGGGTTTTTGTGGTAATGCAGCGAGGCTTAATGAAATACAGTACACATGTAGTAGTAACAAAGCTACATCAGAAATGAGCCTGGGTTTGTTGCTGCTCAACCAGGATTTGGTGGCTCTCCTAAAAGTGATTTGCAACAACTTTCAAGCCAGAGATGTTTTGCATCCAGCAGCTCTGGTGGATCTGCAGCAGCTCTGCAGTCTCTGCATGGCTTTGCATAAAGGCTGGAGTTCCGGTTCATTCAAATATAAAAACACACTGTGTCAGGATGCAGCACTTTGCCATGCAACATCAGGTTTTTATTTGCAGTATTATACACCAGTAAGTTGCTGAGTTAAAACAAGTGCAATATTTTGTATATCACCAGTGGTGCACAGACTGTGGTAGTGATTCATGTGCACCATCAAAACTTCAAAACAGAAGTTACCAAATATAAGTGGAGCTCATGTATTGAAATAACAATAACTATTAAAGACAAAGCCAATCGAAAACATTACCTTTGATCAGTTATTATTGATTATTATTATTTAATTAAACTGTGGTTTCAACTTTAACCAGTCAAACGGGACGTTAGCTAGCATATTAGCTAGTAGTTAGCCACTGCAAGTTTCATTGGATTTGAGGTCCCGTGGTAAACACCTGTATCTTTCTAATGGTCCATGTTAACTATTTGGCCCTCACACGTTTTATAAAAACCATAAACAGACCCACCGCAGCGGCCAACAATAACTTACCGTGCTCTGCTTTAGCTGCACACAAGTCCGGACTACCGGTAGTTTAGTTTCAATGACTGGCGCGTAATGCAGGGTGAACGAGCACGTCGACGTCACGTACAGCGGGATCTCGTCGTCCATTGGGCGCTCAGCTGTCAATCAAAGACCCTGACCAATCCTAGCGCAGGATCCTAGCGAAGGAGGCGGGATGTTACCGGGTAAAGAGGCTCGTCCCCGGGATGAAGGGTCCGCTCCACGCGACGATTAGATCCGTCAGATAATGTTATTGTTTACAGTCGGACAGTGACACAGCATCGCTGTCACAGGTCGGACACCCCGAGACACTGCTGGGAGATTTACTTTTTAAATTATTTTATGTATTATAATTATTTATTTAACTTTAAATCGTCCGTGGCTTATATTTGTGTTCGTTTCAGTGCAGCGATAGACTTTTTAAACTAAAGTTTTGTATGCTAGCTACCGGTAAGCTAGCTAGCCAGCCAGTTGTAGATTGATGTGACTCAGCTAAACTTCAGTCAGTTCAAGTTGTCACTTTGAGGAAATCCCTCAGTCATGGAGCAGACTGGTTCTTTCCCGGTGAAGCTGTACGTTTACGACCTGTCCAGAGGCATGGCCCGCCAGCTCAGCCATGTCATGTTAGGTGAGTTTCTGACGGGATAGATACCTGTTGGTTTGCTGCTGCCTGAAAGCCGCGGTGAGTGCACCTTGGCCCGCGATACAAGCCAGGAGAGAGCGAGGCTGAGGCTCAGGCCTGTTCAGTCTGTTTGGTGTCAACTTCACAAGATGCTGTTATACATTAGTATGGATTCTCACTTGAATGTGTTTATCTTCTCTTCCCAGGGAAACATCTTGATGGGATATGGTGAGTGCATATCATGGCCATGTTGTTTACAACTATTCTCACTGTAGGTTTTGTCAACTGTGGTTTGTTTCCTTTGCTTGGTTTTAAAGGAAAAACATGTGTTTGTGTTACAGGCACACTGCTATTGTGGTTCATGGGAGGGAGTACTTCTTTGGTGGAGAAGGCATCAGCAGTTGTCCACCTGTAAGGCACTCAGCACCGTCTTTTCTCATATAAACTACATTAATTAAGCCTCTACCGTTGGTGACTTTTGTTGCTGTACATGAAAAGAGAATTGAGAAAGGTTGAGGAACTTTTTTTGTTTGTGCGTGTTGTGTTTTAGTGTGGCACCGCCTTGGGCCAGCCTGACTCCATTGTGGACCTGGGCTTCACTGAGGTTCCTGCAGAGATCTACTCGGACTATCTGGCTTCCCTGGCAGAGTCCTCATACAGGTAAGTCTCAGGCTAACCTGACGCCTGTAACGCAAATTTGAGGGCCATCCTGGAAATCAGACATCAAGTCTTCAAATTACAAAATGCCAAAATCTACTTTGCTACAGATTATTTTCATGCAGGAATGGAAGTAAAATGACAAAAAAAGAAAAAACTAAATGCATTGTGAGCCTCACGTTCCTTGGTTCTCCCCACTATCTTTCTGTCAGAGAGTGCCTATCTTGTCTTTACCAGCTACTCACCCGCCCTTCTTCACCTTATATGGCCTCCCTGTATTTTCTGTGTTCACATCTCTGTCTCTCCTCTTCCTTCTCTTGGTGCACAGCGGTGACAAGTACAACCTGTTTGAGTACAACTGCAACTGCTTCAGCAACGAGGTGGCTCAGTTCCTAACAGGCAAAAAGATCCCGTCGTACATTACAGACCTTCCATCAGAAATACTAAACACGTGAGTCCGCTCAAATGCCATAAAGCTGTTACATCACTTGCTTACATCACCAGAGCTTTTCTCATGGTTCGCTCTTCATATGCTCATGCTACATACTTCTTATCTTGAATTTCTAGTTTATGATTGAGGTCTTATTATTGCTTAATCCATTTATTTTTTCTCCTTTTTCAATTTCATACCTCACATATCGTAACCTAGCATTAGCTTTTAAAGTTCAGTGTAACTATATGCTGTGCTGTTTTTCCTCTTCAGGCCATTTGGCCAGGCTCTCCGTCCTATTCTGGAATCCATGGTGGTAAATCCTGGAGGCAACAACATAACTGGACAGCGGTAGACAGGGCTGTGTATGTTAAAGAAGATATTGGTTGGGGGTGGGACGTTCACCACCAGCCACCAGTCAGACCTCATCTGTGTCCGTGACTGACAGCTCGATCTCTGCTGACAGCCACATTTCCATCTAACCAGCTATCCCTTTGATGCTCCTTTCTTGTTTCTATACGTTCTACATATCTGAAGTGTGATGGGGACCAGGGGACCACAAAGAATAGACTTCTGCTGTTGGTGCGTTAAATCAGATGTAGCCATCATTTTAGGTGTTCTTAACTTAAAACCACTTCCCCTTGTTTGACCTAATTATTATATATTATGCAACATATTTAAAAAAAATTGTTATTTAAGCTGAATTCATTCATTGCTGCGCTGATACTCTTTCTAAACACATACATACAGTACACCCCCAACTTCACTAAGGTGCTTCATCATGGCAGTCTTTCAGGAAGTGCGTTACAATTGGTTAACCAGTTGGTGAATTGATATATAGATATGACGGAACATGTTAACATGTTAGGAAGGACTGCCTGAGTTGTTAAAACGTCGTATCCTGGATATAAACTGAACTCCTATAGATTATAACCAGCTCTTACCTCACTACCACTATACCAGTAAAGCCTGACTAATGCTATCATACCTTAGCCTTACCAAGCATCGGCCTTGTCCTTCATCCTCTCTGTCGCCATGACAGCTGATGAAGTGTAGTTTAATGCCTCTACACGATGCTACATTTTCCCATCATACAACCTCATTGTGGTCAGTCACTATAGCTATTTAATTTTGTGTCCACTGTCCATGTGTTTCTGTTTATTGCAGTTTCACAATTCTCCTGATGTTTGGGCAACATTATGCTCCAGTCTGTATTTTAATGGGTGTTAATGGGTCTTACCACATCTCCAAGGGTTTGTAAACTTTTAAGTTTGTTACTTTAATACCTCAAACTGAGACCATAATGGTAAACAATGTGCCAGGAAGGGGTAAATTCAGTAGTTCAAGATTAATTAGCAAAAATATTCCACAGTGCTGCAATGTTATATGAGATATGTCTCCTGAATCTTCACCTTTGGTATCAGATTAGTACCAAAAACTTGTCTCTTTATTTGTTATGGCCAAATTGTCTTGCATAGAGACATACAAGACCAAAAGTACAACCACCTCTGCAGAGTTAATGCAGAAGCAATGAGCTAAGAGTCACTTGAATGTAACTTTAATGTGTTAATACTTGTTATTTCCTGTTTGGATTTTTTTCTTTTTTCCTGTGGGTATTATTATAATGGGACTGCACGTCAAAGGACAAAGCCGCAGCAACTTAAAAGGAAGGAAACTTTCTCTTAATAAAATGTCTTTTTCAGCTGCTTTACCTTGGAGGATTTAGGTTTATAAAGGTGAACTATTGCATATCCAACAGTTACGTCTGATTATATTATATACAGCAGTTTCTTATCTCCATTATGCATTGGCCAGTTATCTCTCCATACGGAAGACCATGTGTTTGATGCCATCCAGTTTTGATCTTCATTTCAGGACAAAACCTTTTGTGAGTTACACTCCTGAGTTTCCTTGGAATTATTTATTCTTATTTTAATATCCAGTGCCTAATGATATTATACTTACCATACTTGATCATGTTTAAAGGGGGTCTACAGGTGCAAGTATTATATGTAATTTTGCAAATACATGCACAAAGCCTCTATAGTGACTATTAATAATCATTGTACAAGGTTTAAATTTATTTTTTAGCACTTAAGTGAACCTGGTGGTAAAATAACCACTACAGAACCAAACCTGTCGTATAAACCTGCAGAGAGAAATGAATTTAGAATGTAACACAATATTTACAAACATTGTCTTTTTGTTATTAAAAAGTAAAAGTACTTATGGAGACCTTGCACTGGTCAAATGTGTGACATTTGAAACTTGTCTCAACTTGTGACATTAAAATATCTTTATTCTGTTTCCTGTCTAACAGTTCAGTATATGAAATGACTGCAGTGATGTTTTATGTTAAATTACATGAGGAGTTTTCGTTGGATTAGGAGTGGTCTGCCTTAACAGTGGGTAAAAAGAGATGTCAGGATATCAAACATAAGTTCTTTGACTTAATGTAGTTTCAAAAACAGCCACAAGGCGGCACTAGAGGTTCATTACAGCAGTTGCATATAGTTCACATGGATATCACAGAGCATCAAGGCATCTCATTAATCTTTAATTTCTAGTGAGTTAGTGGTTACTGGGACATGCTAAATTGTAAGTGATTCAAATCCCAGCTGGGAAAATAATACAGTTATACAGTAGCTGAGAGCTGAGGCATTTACTATACCTGTCTGAGAAATTAACATTTGTGCCCCAATGGATTTCCTCCCTGTGAATTATTGTTGTTGTTTTTTTTTTAGCTTCATTTCTATCAAACTTCATTTGATTTATTACAAACGCAGAGTTGGCAAAAGTTCTCCCAAAATGATAATCTGTGAGCCATATTGACTAATTATAATTTCTTGGTGGGAGTGATTTGATCTAACAAATAACAGCTGACTGCTGTCAAGTTGTCATTTACATTGTCGCTACAGGGAGTTTTGTCGAGTATCCAGCCAACCCAGTCTGGTGCCAGCTGCTTGTTGGAGTGAGTCGCCCAAAAACAATCCACATATCCTGTTTGATGCAAACATGAGTCAAAACAAAACCTTGTGTTCATTTTACAATCTTTAATATTTCATCTTCAAAAGTGGCATCAGTTACTAAACAATCCTCTGTAAAGAACATCTTGAGAACATGTTGGGTATAAAGTAGTTGTAGTAATAATAAGTACACGTACATACAGTATATACACATTTTTGCTACATACTGTATATCACACCAAAACACTTTTTGGCTATCATTATTTGTATTTTGTACATCATCATAGTTCCATCCTTTAAATTGTCTGCTGCTTCTTCACATACTGCAAAATACTCTTAGACAACATCCTTCATCTGGCCAAAGAAACATGAACTCCCTCCTTTCACTTGGTGCAAAGAAATCATTTAAATGCAGTTTAAACAGTGACAGGCCAAAATCCCTCCCCAGCATGTAACACCACAATCTCCTCTAACGATTCACTGGAAACCAAACGCACACTTGCGCAACGCCCCATTTACTACTCCTGTGTAATCTCACTATAGAAACATTATCAGTGGTTTTGACAACCTGTCTGCTCTACGTTTGCTTTGTCCTACGCTACAGTTAATGTGTGTCACTGTACTTTTCCACAAATGAGAGAACTCACTGCAAAGATGTGACATCCAGTACAGCAGGTCTACTTTCACCTCCTCTATTGCACGTTAGAAAATTGCACAAACTCAGCTAATATAGATCTCTCTAAGTGTTGTGTTTCCATGTTACTGAAAATCAACATGAAATAAAATCCTCTGTTTAAAATCTGACATCAACTGCAGTTATAATAAATACTCTTAAAATGACTTGGTTCATACAGCCCTTATTTAAAACAAAAATATATAGTTAAGTCCATTAAATAAGCATATTTACACAATATTCATACATAAAGCAGAACATATGATTTTCAGATGATGTTTGCACTGCATAAAACTTAAAAATCACATGTTCCCGAATGGATAGAATCAAAATGTACACAAGACGTCAAACATTTATCATTAGTAGATGAAAAAAGTGGCTTATTTCTGCTACAAAGAACTGAGGGACCGATTCTTCAAGTGGAGAGAAGACGTGATTTCATACCAAGAAAAACATTGGAAGCACTTGTTCATGGCAAAATAACTAAACCTCTATTGCTTATAAAAAAACAAAGTCTGTGACCATAAACCAGCAGATCGTAACGTTTTTAACTCACAACACGTCAAGCGTTAAGACCCGGCCCAGGATCCTTTGCTGCATCGGTAATGAGAATAAGTGAGTGAACTTTTGCATCAAATTATGATTAGGGAATGAAAGATGGAGAAGAAAATGTGTTTTGCTGATGGAGAGACAGACAGTGTTTGGCGGCATCACAGTGTCATTTATTAACACACTGTCTACCAGAACTGATCCTAACATGCCTTATAGATAATTAAAGCATGTTTGTTTGTGTGTGTTAGGGAATGAGGATAAGGGCCTCCGCCTGCAGCAAGAGTCCCATGAGACGTCAACCATCAAGATCTTATGTTTACCACACAGTTTGTGGTGTACGATGTGTGACTTGGAAGAGACCAAATATGTCACAGTTGTGTATCTGGATGATGAGCTTATCTCTGTGGATGGTGCGTCTCGGGGTGTGATCACGCCTTCACCATTGCTTGGTTTGGACCCGTGATGATTTAGATTTTGTTGCATTGTTTTTCATATTTTATTTGTCTGTGTTCAAGCTGCTTGATTACAGTAGGAATACAGCTAATGAATACCGCATCAGTTGACACATTGCTTATGTTTCTATTATTGTCTTATTGTCAAATCTCAGAATTTCCAAACTGTGCATCATGACAACTCTCAAACAGAATGGACTACTATATGTACTAGTCAAAGATGTTTTTACCCACTGAGGTATTGCATCCTTATGCAACTGACCATACCGTACTGTACTCTTCAGTTTGGGTGCATTTCCAGTTTTCCCACAGCCAAAGCAGTTTAGCAGGTATCAGGCTAGGAAGGGTTTTAAGTCTTTATGTGTTGCAGCTGTAAAGATCTTATGTCCTTTATCAAGCTTAACTTCTTAGATACCGACCACTTTAGTGATTGAGGATTTAAATCATTGTATTAATCTTACTTGAATGTCTTAAATTTAAAATATAAATCCATTATGGAGACTTTGTCAAAGCCTAAACTGTCTTCAGTGATTTCACCAGGGTGGAATTAGATCATTTAAAATATCATAAGCTTTAAATAACTTTTTTAACCCTTCAATTATCAACAATTCAATGACATAAACTGATCAAATGAAAAGTTAAGAGACTTTTTTTTGGTTTTGCAGCAATCATATCTACTGTTTTGATCTAGTCTCACAGTTTTCAACCTCATAGTTTGCACTTGCCCAGGACCAGAGGGCCAACAGGTTAAGTTAGTGACCAGATAGTGAACTCAGTGGAGCCAGGTGGATATTTCCCTCAGGAGTTAAAAGAGACCAAACCACAGCTGTGGTGCTTGGACTATTATTCATCACCTGACCAGAAACATGACTCCAAATGAATATAACAGTGTGTGCTCTGCAGTTGCACATGTGCATAGGAATACTGCAATCCATAAAGCAAACATTGAAATTGTTATTGAGTTGTTTTGTTGGGCAGTGGGCACTTAAAAAGTGGCCCTGTGCACAGGAACACATCGCTCTGCCAGTCTGCCGGCGTTCCCAATTGGTTCTCCTAACTGAGAGTGCACGGCTCAGCATCTAGTGCATGTAATGTACTGAATGTATGACCTACCACACACAACATCAAACTGCAGCTCAAATGGTAGTTCACTAAATGTTGAATCCAACTTTTCCTCTGATAAATCATCACGTTTTGATCTTTGAAAAGCATTTTTGATGTGTTACTAGGTTTGATTCAGTAAAACAAAGTCTTTTTATGTTTTTTTATGTGTCGTAGTAAAAAAGAGACATGTCATTTTGCTGACGCCTCACTGTGTTTGATGCTGGTTATATTAGAGGTGGTCTTGGAGTACAGATGCTCTATTATATGTTTCTTTATCACTGTGTTTCACCTTAGTGTTTTCTCTTGAATCTTAACTTATTATCTGCTACAAAACAACTTCACAATCTGACCAAATGAAAAATACCATCATAAAATCCTCTCAAATGTTTCAGCACAAACATTATTACACAACTTTATGGAAGCATTTCTGGACCCGTGCAAATCACTGTCACCAGTCCGCTGCATTGTGCAGTTCCTGAGGGTATGTCGGACCTAGACCATCACCAACCAAGTACAGTGTGGAAGCGTTGCATTAACTGTTGCTGGTTCATACAGTAGCAGCAGCCACGGCTCTACACAGTGTTCTTTACTGTCCAGTATTCAGAGACAAAAACGAGAAGTGTTTAATGCTCCAGGTCTGAAAATGCCTCGGCCGATTCCCCTGCAATGCTGCCTGGGGGTAGAAAGTTACACACCGGCAACCACACACGTCCACACACTCTGAGTTATGACCCAGACGGTTCAGCAGTGAGAGACCCAGATCCACAGTGACTTCTACCCTTTCCATCCCCCCGAGGAAGTAAATCACGCGTCCCTGTACGTTTGTTTTTTCTATTTTTCCTCTTCACTTTCGTCCCTTTCTCTTCCTTTCTAAAGAGTTGCAGCCTCTGGCTCTTCTGCCTTCCCCTCTCCCCCTCTCTCCTCCCCTTCCTCTCCATCTCTCTGGTCGGGATGGAGGCTGATGGGAGCTGACGTGATGGTGGCATTGTCCTCACTGTTGAGTTAATGTAACCGCGGGGTTGCTGTCCCTGTATGCTTGGCCTCATGGCATAGAATGCAAAGCGCTTCATCGTGGAAATGAGGGTGAGAGAGGTCGAGAGGGGACAGAAAGGGAACGAGGAGCAAGCAGCTGTACATTACATGGAGGTAGACTGAGAGATGCAGCTGAGCAGAGGTGTTTTTACAAGAAGAACAGGTGGAAACGTATAAAAGAACATCTGGAGATGACCTGTTACCTTTGGATGATTTATGACTATTACTAAATGGCGATACAGATTACATGGAGCTCATAACTTTATTGTTATAGGCTATCTTCAAAATAAAATGTATACTGTCATGTGCCATCACCTTTGAAATTAACAATCTTCTTAAATCATTGATGAAATACATTTTTGGCTTCCAAATTGGATTTTATGCCGTTTGGCAGAAAATGACACCACCTACTGGAGATGTGAAGGACTTCCAAACTTCTCAACCACCACTGTAGAGAATTTATGTGCAAAATAAAAAACTCTCAAGCAAACTAAAATAGCTGCATCCAGGCTTCTCCAAAGATATACACAACCTTTCTGGGTTTTTTTTCTCCATAGAAATTCTCCAATAAGCTTGCTAACGTCTTTTGTCAGTGTAGTTCTCGGGAACAGTTTGGGTAAATATTCTTTGTCATTTTCTTAAAATGGCCAATTAATGAGAATCTTGTGCATGTGTGCTAAATGTGTGCTCAGCTGCAAATGCAGCTAAACAGCTAGCCTAGCTTTGTCTAAAAGTAGTAAAATCCACCCAACAGCACCTTTAAATCTCATTAGTTTTGCTAAATAAATAAATCTACAACATGGTAAGGTGATTGGCTGCTAACGGACACTTCATATTTAACATAGGCTACAGATGTAGGTGGTATTTGACTCCTGGTCTAAATCTTTGTGAGAAAGCCTACAAGTGTGATTCCCAAAAACTCCTGTGAGTGAGTGTGGATGGACGTTTTTCGTCGATGTTTTATCGATGAGTTCAGTAGCTATAAAGGTAAAATAACAGTTTAAAAAAAGTGTCAGTGTACCTTCAAATCTGAGTGAATAGTTCCTGAGGTCTAACTCTTCAGCCTGTAGGTGAACCATGGAAATACAACTTCAATGTAATGAACCACGTTTACATTAAATGCAGTGAATGACAACAGCTGCACGTTTATACACCAAATATCTCTTTGATTTGACATGGTCAAGAAATTGAATGTTTGTTTGTTTTTTTTGGTACCAAACCAGAGCATGAGTGACCGGTTTGTTCACGCGGCATGTATACCAGTGACCTACTGTAACTAAACCTAGCCAGAGTTTCTTGGCTAACACAAACTCACTGATTATGCCTGAAATCAGAAAAAACAGTTAAAACCTAGCCTTGTTGTTCTGTTCTGTTTGATCCATGTTTATTTAAGGCCGGTACAACCAAAACTGTGGTGGCTGAGAATCTGTGAAGGCTGTGTGACCTGTAGGAGCCTGAGAGTAGTTTTAAAACAACCTAGATAGATTTCCTTTCTGCCAGAATCTGTATACTTTGGATGATCAATGTACAAGACTCTCGCAGGGCCAATATTATTACTACCTGAGTCCATTAGACTGTAAGAGTGGTGGGTCTGCTACACTATGCTCTGTTCTCCTTCATTTCACTGTTTCCACTTATTAAAACACCTCTTGTCATCTCTTCATCTGCATGAGTCTCCCTGTTTTAGTTTTCCTCACGTGTTGGGCCGACTGTCCCAAACTCTGGCAGTTAACTACACCAAAGCTTTCTGTTAGTATGAGTAACATGGCAGCAGGCCGCTCGCTGAGGCTCTAGCGCTCAGACAGTCACCTCGGTTGTACTGTGGGTGGAGTAGCTCTTCTGCCTGGTGTGGTGGTAGTAAGTGGGTTGAGGTTGAGGTTGGTGTTGGTGTTGGTGTTGGTGTTGGTGTTGGTGTTGGTGTTGGTGTTGGTGTTGCCCTTGAACGTACTGCTGCCCATGCCCTGGCCCCCCTACAGCTCCTCCATACATGGCCCCGTAGGGTTGGCTGAACAGATCCGGCATGTTCTCTATGCTCTGCTGCCTCCGGGTGGAGTAGCCATGTCTCCGGTTGGAGCTGTGCACGGAGGAGGAGCTGTGCCCCGGGGCGGAGGCCTGCCTGTGGACATGGCGCCCCGTCGGCTCCCAGGCTTTGAAGGCAGAGCTGGAGAGGAGCGGGTGCGTGGTGGTCTTGGGGAGACGCTGGTGCTCCAGATGGCTGGAGGGGATGGAGATGGACAGGGGGGCATGGAGGTCGTGGTGCGCCGGCAGGGGCTGGTGGATGTAGGACTTCTCCTTGGGCTGCACTGGTACAGACTGGAAGGCAGGAGGTGCCACGGGTTGGTATTGAGCGAAGTCCATGAGCGGGAAGCTTTTGTAGTAGCTACGAGACGCGCTGTCCGCTGTAACGAGGAAAAGAGTTTGTGAGAGAGGGTGACATCACTTTATTTGGCATATAGGTTTAAACAACTTCTCTCTTTTCAAAGTGAGAAATGTTATCTTTAATTGTCAATATCTCTTAAAGGGGACATATTATGGAAATGTCACTTTTTGAAGGCTCTTTGTATATTTCGGCATTTGTCTTGCCTTCTGGTCCCCAAAATGTGAGAATTGACAAAAAAAAATCTGTAATTCATGATGTTATTAGTTTTCGAATTTGCACCCCTGTGAGTACAGGTAGAAGGGGCGGGGCAAGCAGTGGCTCATTTGCATTTAAAGGGACAGGCACTGAAACCAGCCGTTCTGAACAGGGCTGTTTTGAGCGGATGAAAAAAGTGCTGCGATGTTTGATTCTTGGGGTATTTTGACGGAAACATGTCACAGACATGTCTTTAAGACACCTGGGAACTATTTTAATTTGTGAAAAAGGGGCATAACATGTCTGTCTCCTTTAATATGGCAGCACTGCCGCAGGTTCGATCCCCAGTTCCTGTAGCCCACATGATGATGATGAACCCCTGATGGTTGATGATTCCCAGTACTGTATGGGTGTGGTACATGTATATATGCAAGTGAATGGGTGAGTGTGTTAAGTATTGTAAAGTGATCAATATGACTACAATAGTGTATAAGTGCAGTCCATTTGCTGTTACACCCTTATTGACCAGATTACATTTACTGATGGCTCTGACCATACTAACCCCCTCATAGTTGACTATAACAAAGTCTCCATGTTTGCAAGTTTAATGTGATCCAGTGATTACAGTATCATTGTACCTGAGAGGGCGATGACTGTGTGAAAATAAAATCTATGTTGGACTGAACTTGAACTTTTCTTTGATTTAGGTTTGCTCTGATTGTATTCTTTAACACTTAGGCAAACACACGCTACACTCGGTCTCTTTAAACTTGTTTATACTTTAGAGTCATTTTCAATTAGTCACAGTCTGGTACAGCTCTGAGTCACATGCAGAAACAGCCTAAAATGAACTGTCAATGTGCAAACACAGAGTCTGTCATTGTAGGAACACTGACGACTGAATCACACTTAATCCATGATGCATTTATGTTGGGACCTCCAGGCTCCAACCTGTCAGCCGTGTCAGCTTCATTTGCTTCTCGAAGTATTTTAATAAAAACTTTTAAAGGGAGGGCACCAAAGTTTCAAAAGAGGAAATCACACATTCTTCTTCTCACAAATGAAAAAAACTAGAAGTCATTAGAGCCCAAACTCACCCTTGGTCAATTTAATACACTAATGGGTTTTGCTGCTTCATCCTAATTTGATCTGGTATGACCAGTGGCTTACAGTGTTAGCTAATGTAATTTAGATATTACAGTGGAACTGATATTACTGAGCCACTTCACTGACTTTATGACCTTTTTCTTCTTACACTATAATTATACTTTTGCTTCCGAGTTACATAATGTCACTTTTAATACTGAATGATAAGAGACCATCTTGGAGAGGGATCACATCAGCAATGACACACATCAACATGCTGATATTCCACTCCATAGTTACTCAGTATGTATGTACTGTATCTGTACACTTCATACACTTTGTTATGATCACAACAACAAACCTGTGACTCTATTTTAAGTTGTAAGACTATTGTTGTGAAACAGGAGACTAAATATCAGTGTCCTATTTAGAATAGCAGTGAAAATCTGAAAGAAGCCCCCTCGGACAGGTGATAGGACCTTAACACCATGATAGTATGGGTAACTGTGTAAAATCAGTGCCTTTGGGATGGGTCAATTTAAAAGATATTTGATTTTTTGTCATTACAAATAAATGTGGGATTTGTAGATAAATAAGATTAAATGAGTGTACAGATAAGTGGACAGAAGACGGAATAAGAAGGTCAGGATGTGAGGGAGGGTTTGAAGAAGATCAAAGAGGAAAGCTGGTGATCTAAGTATTTACAATTGGCGTATGCCCTCAAGGTGGACGGCTGTGGCATTGTTCCTGTTTTACTGGGAGAGGGCAGAAGGCAGGGAGCGCAGTCGGGAGGATGTAACGGGACTGCAATGGAGATGATGGAGGTAACTGTATGTGTGTCAGGATGTAGAGACAGAGAAATGAAGGTTTATAAATACTCTCTGCTCCCCCTGAGTCCACTGTGTGTGTGTGTGTGTGTGTGTGTATGTGTATGAATGTCACAGAGGATTATTTAAATAAACTAAACACTGAGGTCATTGCTGCTGGCTTCGTGGCCACATGAATTGTAACCTTGTTTCTGTGTGCTTTCATCATTTTTCTCCGAAAGTCTGAGTCCATAAAATGGCAGCGGTTTGTTTTCCTCTCTATTGTTTTCCCTTAAGTTTTAGCAGACTCTAATACAAGTCAAAACTTTGAGAAATAATTTGTACTATGTCAGGATATCATGTTTACAGAGGATTTGATTCAAGGGCTGATGGAAGATGCTCATATTTTACAATTTATGACATGTCTTTTTAAATCTGCCTTCCCAAAATGAAAACCATAAGAATAAAAGTGAGAGTTCATCCCCAGATGTCAAAATTAATCTGGCCCACAGTTGTGCCCAGGATATGTTTGGATGTAGTGCCTGAATCTGGCCCATGTACAGTATGATAGTCCTCCACATCTGGAACAACTGTGGCACATTAAACAGTAGATCTTCCAGCTGTCACTCAACAACAGAGGATAACAGCCAGACTCTGGCCACATGCAGAAGTCCATGAGCCAGACTCAGGCTCAGGACCCAGGCTTATGTCAGACCAGGAGTTTCATCTTGCCATCTGCTTTGACTTAGCTTTGCGGTCTGGACAAGCAAACTACTGGAAATATACGAGTCAGACAACATCAGACTGGCTCTCCTGTTCTTTATTCGTTTTTGTGATAAAGTTTCAACTACTGCAGCCAAACTTAGCATATAAAACGGGAACAACAAAGTATTTCATCTAATTTCTGAGTTGTTTGTCTGACTTTGATTTTCTGTGTGAAGCATCTATACATGGTTTGAGCTTAAATACTTCCTTAGAAAATGTAAATACACAACAATTCCTATCTCTGCTGCATAGATTGTTAACTGGTGAGCATACTGACATTTTGTGTTGTATTTGCCTAAAGGGGACATATTATGGAAATGTGACTTTTTGAAAGCTCTTTATTTGGGTGTTTGTCTTGCCTTCCGGCCCCCAAAATGTGAGAACTGACAAAAGAAATCTGTAATTTGCAGGCTCTCAAGGTTAAAATCCATGTGGTTTTACGAGCTGTTCCCTCAGTTGTCTGACAATGATGCAATTAGTTTTTGAATTTGCATAATACCACCCCTACCTGACAAAAATAAAATGCATTATACTGTAGTTATTATTACTATTTACACTGGAGATGGTGTTTTCAATTAACTCATGAAGCTAACGTCAATGAGCTAGCAGTCTACAGCTGATAATAATATCTGATAATATTATTATAAACAGAATGTTCCATGTGAAATTAGATGAACAGGCGTCACAACAGTTATTGAACTGTGGGGTCTATAGACCTAATGGTCAGTATTTGTTCAACCTGTAGAGGCCTTTGAGCAGATCCAAAGTGCAAAGTCTGTAAACAGAGTTGCTACTAGAAAAGAGCTCTTATGCTCCATCATCTTTCCATGGATAATAAAGGTTTAAAAAATCCATCTTGACAAGCAGTGATCTGCCTCCGGCACACAGGTAAAGGATTACTTTGTTCTAATGGGAACCCAGGGGTTGGATGCAGTTCTGTGCACGATTACACCTGCTACTATTCAAGGACAACCACGTGTGTGTGTGACCGTGTGAGTGTGACCTCTCCTGGCACGGACCTGTACAATCCACTGGTAAAAACCCTACGGCCTCTTCTTCAGGCTGTTGTTATTACATCTCACATCTCTTACAAAGCTACAGCTAGAGGCAACTAGTGACCAACACAGTGAAGGTGAGAATTATTACATTCAAGAAAATTGATAATAGATGAGAAATGGATTTGTGTCTATGCGGGATACTGAAAATTATGGAGCTAGAACAGTCTCATAATGAATAAATTCAGACAGAAATTAATAAATGCACAAAAGAAGATTTATATACGTGACTCAAAACACAGATATATTTTCAATGCACACACAAATATGTTTCATTCCATGTATAAGTAAAAAGAATATTCACAAAAAATAAGATTCATAAACATATTTCTGATGCACACAAATAGAAAAAAAAATCACAAATATATGCATGTAAAAGTATTTGCAATCTTCATCAAATACATATTTGGAGCTTGTTACATTCTATATGAACTGTTGGACCTGCATTTACAAAGTGCTTTTAATTTGTAAACCTCACTGCATTTGTGTGTGAGACTTTGAGACTCCCCTGACGTGACTCTGATCCACAAATGCAGCGAAGTTTACAAATTAAAAGCATAACAGTTATATGAATGCAATGAGCTCCAAATATGTATTAGATGCATTTGTGTGTGCATCGTAAATATGTTTATGAATCTTATTTTTGTATATGTGAATATTTTTTTTTAACTTATATATGGAATTAAACATATTTGTGTCACCATTGGAAATGTATTTGTATTTTGAGTCACATATAAATCCCCAATTACATTAGTAAATCGTCTTTTGTGCACTTAGTCATTTCTGTGTGCATTATTCATTATAAGACTGTTCTAGCTCCATACAAAACTGTTTGTTTGACTTTCTGCCATTACTCAAGCTCTGCAATGTGACATTTTTTGTAGCAAAAATGATGTAAGAGTGGTGTAAGAATGATGACTCCAGTTTTCATTGAAAGCAAATATTTTACACGTAAAACATACATAGTAAACATAAAATAGTCTAAAATAAACTAAAGTTAATACAGAGTTTTTCCTCAGTGGATGTGAGGGTCTAGGGGCAGAGGATGTTGTTATGATGCCATGTAAAGCCCTTTGAGACAAA
The DNA here is from genome assembly GCF_905171665.1 of Trachurus trachurus. Lineage (NCBI taxonomy): Eukaryota > Metazoa > Chordata > Actinopteri > Carangiformes > Carangidae > Trachurus > Trachurus trachurus. The sequence continues at coordinate 18,554,012 of NC_139913.1, read as the reverse complement.
CTGTTTGTAAAAACGGGCTATACAAATAAAATTGCCTTGCCTTGCCTTAATAATACAGTGTACATACTATCGGTGGCATATGGTTAGTTTGCAAGTCAGATTCTTTAGTCAGGCTTCGTTTTCATGTTAGAAACAATGACGGAACTATACAAACAAAATCAAGGTTGGTTTAAAAAAAAAGTGAAAAAGTTTTTAGTTTGGTGTAATTAAACTCAAAATGAGGACATGGTACATTTAGCTCTCATAATGTTTGCCCCAGTAGTTCCTTCCTGCCTCTGAGCTCCCACAGGCTGTTCCATGAAATACATGTATTACAGAGCTGTGTCCTTGGCAGTGACCTGTGCTGTCGGGCTAGACTGTGAAAATTATTGCTGTACAGTGATGTTGGCTCTAATAAAACTGCGGTCCGGTTTATAATTAAAACAACAAAGGTTTGACTAATTACTTTGCTGAGAAACAGGCTCATCTAGTGGTGTTGAGAGCTGCCGTGTCAGACAGCAGCAGCGTGGGCTCCTCTTTAAGATCAGCTTTCCAGTTTGCCAAGAGGCACAGAGACCATCATCAGTTGACAGCTCCTGTACTGCCAGCCTACTGTACTTTAAAGGTTACTGTGTCAGTTGGAGTCAGTGTCATTTTATATGTGTGAGTGTGTGTGTGTCCGACTTACCCACAGCTTTGAGGGAGGTATATTTGTTCAGTCCCACTGTGCTGTGGTTGCTGTGCGGGTGTGGAAGCCCTTGTCCAAACGGCCCGTAAGAGTTATTCAGATGATACTGTTCTGGTGGGAGACAGAGGCACAGTCTGTTAGTGACAGATACAACATCTTTAAAATAAATAAGTGATATATTTAACCTTTACAGGGTGTGATACAACATTTATGTTCTTTTAAGGCAAAAACGATCCAGTCCAGAGCGCACATCCTGTTTGTCTTTCTCAAACACAACCTCCCTTGGTGTTTTAGAAATGACGTAACTGTACTGTAGTAAATTTTAAATACACTGGCAGTGAACCATGGCCACATTAACCTCTTAGCATGTCCTGGGGCAGAAATGAGCTGCGGCATTTCCTCTCGCCCTGTGCAGTCTATAAACAACCTGACACCTTCAAGTACCCACGGTGTACAGTGTGCACAGTAGAGTGCATGTGGCAGGCAGCTTCATCACAATTTGTTTGCAGCACCAGATCTGGCTGATACTGGTGAGTGTGTGTTGGATTACTATGTACTCAGAGTTAGTTGTGTGTCATTTGATTTGTCAGTATATATGTAATTATATACAGTGTATTTAGTAGTAGTATTGGTCAGAACAGAAAGGGATGCAGTCATAATTAGTCACATTTCCAATAACAAATATGTTACAAATAATAATAAGTGCTCAGTACACTTTTTGAAATTGAAAACTAAAAAAGAGCAACGTAAATACAAACTTACAAATATATACACATACTGTATAAACACCTTTTTCTGCTTTTAAGTCACATGCCATTCCAAAACAGAGCAGATTATTATGCACCATATTCCCTCGTCAGTTGATGCAGTCATCCCATCAATTAGCTATTGATGCAATACAAATACAAGTATTAGCAGATGCTGGAGATCCATCACCATATTTAACTGGGATGATATTGTGAGGGCACAAAACCCAGATTTAAACATATGCATATCATCACTCTGTAGAAACACAGATCATTCCCAACTTTGTCTATTTTGTCCAAAACTAGAGGCAAGCTGTGATAATTCATACAAATAGGGATAGTGATGTACAATCTTTCCACAAAGACAATGATGGTGTAAAAATGTTGCCTCACCATATTAAGCTAATTGCTAATTGAATTTAAATAGTTGATTTGATAATCAATTTTAGAAAGTCCTCCTTGTCTCTGGGAGTCAGATTCACTCATGTTTTCTTAACTTTTGCTTCTGACTTTTGACTTTCATAAGCAAAAGACCATGCAGTGCCAGTACAGAACTAAACTTCATGGAGCTGGTTTCACCTCAACAGATAGAAACCTCACTCAGCAGAGGTTGCACTCAAGAGTCTCTCAGGTGGGACTGTGTGGCGTTCAAGTGTCACATAAATGCTGGCTTACAGCGTCTCCCCTCCGCCCTGAGGATTGGTGACCGACACTGACGGCCAGCCAGTCTCATGCTAAATGAAATGAGGTTAATGAACAATGGAACAAACTAGCAGAGAGAGTGGAGCCCTGGCTATTAGCCTTAATGAAGTCCAGTGATGCAGCCAGCGCACTTGATGTCAGCCCCAGGGATGCATGGACACACATGCAGCGCTCACGAATGTTCACACACCCAAACAACAACACGCTTTGTAAGGTCACTTGGGAGGAGAGAGACAACATCAGTGGTGTTTGACATTGTAGCATTGTTTTGTAGCACATGGATTGTATTTTTTGTGTGTGTCAGGGTTGGTTTGTGTGTTAAACTGACATCCTTTAACTGAATGAAAGAGTAAAGTGTATTGATACGGTCGGCAATCTGATTTGCAATGGACCAGATGAGTCCATTTGTGCATGTGTATACAGTATGTGTGTGTCTGTGTGTGTGTGTGTGTGTGGCACAGCGTCACTCGGAGAGAAGTACAGCATGAAAGACATGCGAGGATTTCATCACATCGATGACGAAGACAGAGGTGTACGCAGCGCAACTTCTGAATGCTAATCACTACGCACACACGCACACAGTGAGTGGTGTGTGGTTTAGATGATGAACACAGAGAGAGGGAGTAAGAGCTGGTGGCTGCTGAAAGAAAGAGAGCGAGAGAGAGGGAGAGGTAGAGAGAGAGAGATGGAGGATGGCAGGATGGTCTGGTGGAATAAATTAGAAAATGATGCTGAAGCCAGAGGGGCGGAGAAATGTCAGGAGTTAGTCTCAACAGTAACAACATTTACACTCACAACCCTGAGCCTCTACCTTAATCACTGCACACTAACACACACACACACAATGTACAGTATATTACAACATGTGAACATCTCACCGCCTAATCAGCTTAAACTACAACACACAGCACATTGATAATTACGTATATGTTATATAGGCTATGTGTGTGTGCGTGCACAAGGAACCCATCCAGTGTAATCCAGTGGTGTTGACCCCTCAGCATGTGCCAGATTAGCAGATTATGAAGAAGACGTCCTTTTCATACTGTCACTGTCATCATCGTCTACTACTGTACCTTCTTCTCATCACCATCTTCTCTTTCCCCCCATGATGCTTTTTAAAGACGCAGTAAATGACCAACAGATCATGATGCACTGATGCTGTGTATCCGTTTTTTTTTCTTCTATTAAGTCTTCTGTGTGCGTTCATCTAAAGGATGAGCTGTGGATAGGAAATTAAATTTTTACAGTGTTTCATGAACCTGTAACATGAGCATACTGATGAACTGCAGAAAATGTTCTTATGATTATCCTTCATTGATGGATCTGCCATACAATGTCACATTTTCCTGGGGGCAAACATAAGCGTATTGCATTCACTTGAATAAAAAAAAAATCTGGTTTTTCTTCCTGTTTTTCTGGCTATTTTTTTGAGTAAATTTTTCAGTTTTTCGTCTATTCCTCATTTAAGTCTGGTCTACTCCTTCCCTGCTACATTGAGCGACAGGCTTAAAATAGAAGGATAAAGTCTAAAACATAACAAGAGTATCATACCCTGTGTGTAACTAATCACATGCCTTAATTGACCTGGTACGGTATAGAAAGTTGAAGACGGGGCATATGTGCAGAGCAGGAGTCACCATAGATGGGAGTCTTGCAGGTTGGATGTTCTCGCGAAATTTCAAAGTATTTCAGAGAAAAAAATTTGCACGAAAAACAGAAAAAAATACTCAAAAAAACAGGAAAAAAAAATTACTCTGAAAAACAGAAAAAATTACCTCGAAAAACAGACCAAAAAATAAATTACTCAGAAAAAACTATTTTTTTTTTTTTTAATTCAAGTGAATGCAATAGGCTTCCGTACAAACATGTAAGTTTGTCAGGAAGATTTTGGAAGCTCATCTACACTTTACTTCTTTATTGAGATTTTAATGTGCACCAGCTAGAGTACAAATCTGTATGGAGAGCATTGGTTCATGTTGTTTGTTAAACTGTGGCTGCTGACACAGTGTAAGTGACTGTGCTGAAGCAAAATCTCATGTGTATCAAGATGGATGGCGTTAGAAGAGACATCAGAGACTCATCCACATGGATGCACAGGAGCCTGTTGAGACCAGATTCAGAGACCAGCAGATGCATCAGAACGGTTAGCACAGTTAACTCCTTTTATATGTTAATGATGTTTGTTAGTTTGGAGCTGACACTGGCTCACTGCAGCTGCAAGATGGAATCACGCAGTTATGGCACTGACGGCTTATTTCGCTCATCATGTGTCTTGTATCATATAATGAACACGTTAAGAGTAAATACATGATTTTCATTGGGTGAGCAGGTGCATTAAACTTTGGGGAAAATAAGAAATTGAGTTCTGCACAAAACAGACTAAGTTCCATTAATTATCTTCGGAAAAATCTACTTATTTTTAGTGTTTTGCTCCACACACCTTATGAATGAACTTTACCTGGGAAATATTCCACCTGAACATTAAAGTCCCTGAAGCCCAAGTGATTGCATAATGGGCTATGCGAGTATGTGAGCGTGTGTGTGTGAGAGAGAGACAATGGATAAAACATTAACTGAGGGAATTAGCAGAGGTTCTGGTTGGGGGTCTTGGATTTTTGAAGCTCCAGCTTGGCTGCACATATTAATTTCTACATTAGGCACCACCATGTGAACGTCTGGCACCAAGAGTAGAGCGAGAGGGCAGGACTGCTCCTTAATGAGTTACGTAAAACTGTATCTTCTCTCTGTGTGGGGATCGCTGGCTTCCTCTGCTGCATCTGTCTAAACAATGCAGGAAGGTAGAAACAAGCTGCTTACATCGGTGAGACGAAGAGAGCGACTGGCTCCATAGCTGAGGAGGTCACAGGTGTGTGTGTGTGCAGGCCCAAAATGGCTTTTTATCATTTTGAATGTGTATATTGTAATTGATCCTTTTCAAAAGTTAGATGATGAAAAAAAGTGTGTGTGTGTAGAAAATAACAGTTCACATTCGTACAGTTTGGTGACCACACGTGATTACCAACTCAGCTCTGCCTGGCCTCCACCTGAGGTCTGTGTCAACAGAGTAACAGACACCTGGGTGGTGTTTTGTAACAGTTGGGTTACAGACACACAGATCTTGACAAGCTGCAGCCTTTTTTGACTTGTCTTCAGCCATTATATCAAATTACTAACTGTGAGCAACGTTGCAGAGCTCAGCGAAGTCATTAGGTCTATGCAAGACAAGCTATGATGCAACCTGACAAACTGACCATTAATATGACAGCTTTAACATGTTTCAGTGACACAGGTCAGTGAAATTTACCATGAGCTGCTGTATAAGCACAAAAAAGGACCACACTGGACCTGCACACTGGTGGAGTTAGTTTCTGTTATGAAATAAATTCAGTCTGGACACTGACATGACTTGAATTTCCTTAAAAGGAATAAAAACAGCAGTGGTTTATTAAATTAAATTATGAGATTTGAGTTCCAGTTCATATTTTAATCTGTTAAAAAAATAATGAAAAACCAGTTTTGGTCCTGATTACCCCACTAAAACATTTAAAACATTTTAGTGAGTTGTTTCCAGGTTAGAAACCACCTGAGGAAAATGATGCATTCATTAGGAGGCCAAAATAAGTGATGCTGAAAATCGGCCCCACTCCAAACTACTGGCTTAAAAAAAAAGCTCAGATGGTGTGTGTGTGTGGTCTGCCATTAAGAAATACGGCATTAATTAATAAATAAAGCGATGCAGACATTAAAACATCCCTGATTAGCAGATTCTGAGATGAAAAGGAGCAGGATACATTCTTCTCTCATCGTGTGAAATTCTAGGTTAGCAATTAAACAACACGCGCAGGCTCACAGTGAGCCAGATATTTAGACTTCCCAGTTTGACTAGAAGCAGTTGAGTTTCAGCAGAGGCACTAATGATGCAGAGGAACGAGGCAAGACATTTAGACTGAGATTCATTTTCAGGTCAGCAACTTAAGAGGAGTTTTTAGGAGGAATTAAAGGAGTTTTTGATGTAATGGGACCCCCCCTCCCCACCCTCCCTCTATGTTTCTCTCACACACTCTCCTATACCATCTCACCAGTCTGCTATTGTGATTGCTCATGACCCTGAAACACCGAGGGGGAGGCAGGGGGGGAGGCCGGCACGTGTTTCTATATATGGTTTGTGTTTTGTGCATCAAAATGCACCTCTGAGAGTGTGTTTGTGTGTGAAATGATGGATAAAAGGAGCCTTAAGTGCCACAGGGAAAATGATAAAGGGCGAGAGCGCATTGCATGGCGTCTGTCTGTCATCACCAAGATGAAAAGTGAAGGTCCCCGTGTGTCTGTGTGTGATAGAGTGATGATAGGAGACGCAGACAAGTCAAACTTACTCCTGCGTTTTAACCACATCACTCAGAATATCTTCAGATAGAAATGCAAGTGAACCAATTTTGTTGAAGTAGAATATTTTTCATGAAATTCCCAAGGTCACCGCACAAAAGAAAGATAGAAAACAAAGCAAAAATAATAATTGTATTACAGTGAAATGATACAAACACACCATAGACCATGTGCACCATAGACACAATTGTTGGAATCATTCTGATAAAGATGAACATTTTCACATACTAATTTAAAAAACAATATATTTGCCTAATTGCCATGTAAGAAATGTAAGAAAGTCTCTGGCAGTTCGGATGGATAGTGAAAAGAAAAGAAAAAACGCTACACATGACATCTTAAAAGCCTCAGGCCGACCTGTGTATGACTAGACGTCACACACTAAACAAAGTAGGACTCCATGGGTCATGTGAAACGAGGACATCGCTATTAAGAGAAGGACACAAAATGGCAGCTCAAATGTTTGGAGCGTATGAACAGGTGAAACTCTTCAGGAATGAAGCGCATCAGTTTTGCGTATAGGTGATGAAATAAAGCCCATCAGGGAAGCGACAGGCAACTAACAGTAAAACACGGTGGAGGTTCTGTAATGTTGTGTACTTTGCTCCGTCTGGCACTGGAGGCGCTGAACGTATCAAAGGAATGATGAAATCAGAAGATTAACAAGACATTTTATAACGAAATGTAATACCCAGTGCCAAAAAACAAGGATCCAGACGAAGGTCTTCGGTGTTTCACCAAGACATAGCCTAAACGACAGAAAGTTCACATCCAGATGCACAAAACATTGGTTGATAAGGAGACCATGGACTCTTTTAAACTTTCCGGCAATGAGTCCTGACCTAAATCTGACTGACAACATTTGGAGAGAGTCTGCCCTAGTGAAAAGGAGACTCATAACAATAGAAGAGAAACTACAGTAAAAGCTTCTATCTGGCCATAAGGAACATCAGTGTTGCCAATGGTTCTGCAACCATGTTAATGAAGGATGCCAATAATTGTGTCTGAGATACATTTTGTGTTTTTGTTATCTATTATGCAAGTTTTGTTTATTGGACCTTGGATATTTTATTCAAATATTCTATTTATATAAAAATTGGTTCATTTGCATTTCTTTCTTAAGATATTCTGCATCATGTGGTTGAAGTTCAGGGCTGCCAATGATTTTTAAACAGAGCTGTAAGAGCAGGGAATGAAGCGAGAGGGTAGAGCACGCACCGTACCGCATCAGTCAACGCTGAGATCATACGTGAGTTTTTGTGCATCATCAGAATAACACAATTTACACTCCCACGTACCTCACAGTCCTCACACTGTGACATCTGCTGAATTGGTCATACACATGCCTTTTTGTCAGAGTAATCAACCTGACACTAGCAGGGCAGCACCGTTTCATACCTAGATCATTAATTCACAAGAACAAGATGTTTGCGACTCATGGCCGCGGGGAAGAGCTGAGAGTACAGGAGACAAAGCGTTCGACTCCTGGGTGAAAGAAATAGAGAGAATAAAAGGTACAATTACTGTTAAGAAGAGTGACTTGTTAGTGGGCCGCCGTTTCTTCTGCAGTCGATTTTGATAAATAGGTCATACTATCTGCTTCAAGCTCTCGCTCCGCAATGAGTCATGTTTGTTGGAGACGTGTAGACCAAATATTTGCCTCCTGTCCTCAGCTAACATCAGCTGCTGATGGCTCATGGAAATCTCAAAAACGTTCTTTGACATAAAGGGATAGTTCACCCAAAATTCAAATTTCACTCATTATCTACACACCCTCATGTCGACTAAGGGCTGGGAGAAGTTGCGAATGGGCCTCACTTTTCTTCATCCAAAAAGACACACCAAAAAACATCCAAATACCTCCATAGTGCTCGTTTGTAATGTCCCATCTTGTATTGAAGCCCCAACATGAGAAATTGTTCTGAAAAAAATTAAATAAGTCTGTATTTCAAGTTTGTTTTTTGTAGCACCCAGTTCACGGCTCCGCAAATCGTGTGAGATTCCGGCAGAGCAACACTGGGAGCTTCCGCTACAAACAAGCTTAAAACCTATACTTATTTAATTTTTTTCGGAACAATTTCTCATGTTGGGGCTTAAATACAAGAGGGACATTACAGACGAGCACTATGGAGGTATTTGGATGTTTTTTTGGTGTGTCTTTTTGGACAAAGAAAAGTGAGGCCCATTCGCAACCGTCATATGGACATGCAGTGCTGCACGGAGCCCCGCTGTAACTCAGAGAAGGCACGGAGGACTCTGAAACTTCTCCCAGCCCTTAGTCGACAAGAGGGTGAGTAGATAATGAGTGAAATTTGAATTTTGGGTGAACTATCCCTTTAAAGGAGCTGTGACTTTTTGACATTTGTAGCATTTAACATCACAGTGAAACAGAAGTTGGGGCATCTCGACTGTCATGAAATGGGATATTTGAACATACTGGACATTTTAAACTGTGGTATATTGCACTGCTATCGTCTCACTACCCGACTGTCCACATGGGTTTTACATGATGGGCAGGGTAGTCATCACAAATCATGTTTGCTTGGATGAATGGATGTTGCATCTGTAAAGTTCAAGATGAGCCATCAAATATATATTTTTAACTTTAACAGGAAAAACTAGGATTTTGATTTGAATAATTAGATACATTTAGCATCATTATGAATGATTCAATGGTCAACACATGAACACAGGATTAGACGATGGAAAATCTATCATTCATTTCACTGTGTGTTCAAGAAAAGCCACGTAACTTCATTCTTTTGTCACAACTATAATGATAACGTGATAGAATTGCAAATCTTGCAAACCTTAGCTAACCCTAGTTAACATTAGCTAAACATTGGATCAAGCTAGGCGGAGAATTTAGTCATTTCTTGTGTTGAAAGTTACATGATCTCTCTTTAATCTCTCAGAGGAAACAGCAGCAGCCTTTTGTCATTTGCCTCCAATCAGTTCAAATGTGTTCAGTTACTTTTTTTCCAGAGGCCGCTGTCTGCCATCTTGTCTCCAATGGAAAAACCAATACTGTTCATCTGTTTTCTGCCAAGGCAATCTATTTAGTGTTCCACTTTGTCCTGTGGCCCAGTTAGGGAACATTTTGCATTTCATTTTGTATTTGATTACACGTAGTAGGCTATACAGTGTAGCCAATGCACCATCTTAAGTTCACAGACCTGGTGGCCTAGAAAATACAAATAAAGCACAAAGATTCTTGCAGCTCCTCCGGAGATCGGAGCAGGGTTGAACAGAGGATGATGAAGATCTGGGACAGAGCGAGGTGAATCATGATTTGAAGCGCCGATGTGCCGACCCTCAAATGTCAACCTCTGAGTTTGCTGAAAACCATGTTAGAACCAAAGAGTGGACAGTTTTAAGGTGACGTGTTCCCAGAAAGACTTGAGGCAAAGTCCTCATTTGTAACTTTACTTTTCCCCTCTCAAACAACACCTGTCATCATTTATTGACATGATATGATGCGGATATTTGCTTGGCTTTGTTGGCACAAAGCTGCCTGCTGGACAATATTTATTTTTATTCATTCATTTATTTATTTATTTTTTACTGTCTGTGTTTATTGCCGACAAACAGCCAGTGGACATTTTCCAACTCTTGGAGGAAACGGCTGTAATGTGCATAAATATGAAATTAGCATCAATAGGTATCATCATCAACTCTGCAAAGTCCCCTTTCACTGCTGTCACTTCACATTAAGAAATTGACTCTTTTTTGAGGGTGCACACAGGAGCAGCAACCTCCTGAGCTGCAAACTGATCTGAAAAATGATGACAATGATTTAGAGTCTGGCTCCAAAACTGAGCCCATCTTAAAACGTCCAACATCAATAAAAACGTAAATAAACATGCTTTCAGCCTGGTTTTGTATGGCGGCCCTGAGAGCTCAATGCATGGCATCTCGATACAAATTCAGATCTCCTTCAATTCGACAACACATGTGCTGCAAACACACCTGCAAGTACACAAACAAACACACTGCGAACACTCAAGATACAGCTGAGGGGACACAAAAAAGTGATGTGGGTCACACTATTGTAAACGCTTTTTGACTTCAGAAGTTGTTGTAATTAAACATGTTGTGTGTACTTACAGTAAGGTCAGGTTATACTCTGGGCTAAAGTACAAAAAGTAAATTAATGACTATAATAACACTTCTGTTTATTAAGTTGCAATCATTCAATAACATGACTGATACAGTCAGAAGCCTGTCTGAATCTTCCTTATCAAATGTACAGACATATTTAACAGTAGTAGCTACTTGGTACAGCCTTAGTATATGGTGTATGAACATTTTATTGTGAAAAGTAGCCATTCTAAGACATAACATAAGACACGATGAAGATTTTCCCCACCAGGAATAACAAGCAGCTGATTTAACTCAGTTACAATCTGCCAGTGGAGATCATGTTAGCCACTGGGATCAACTGATACGTGTCCATTAATATTTATGCTGTTACATCTGCAGGGCAACGAAGTTCTGATGTATCAGAAGATTACCCACCAACTTGGGTAACTCCTCTTTTATTCCCTCCATCATGCTGGACTTTCTCTCTCTCTCTGTACCTCAGGCTCTCCGGCCACAAGCTAAATTCACTCTGACTAAATAAAGCGGCTGCTGTCAGTGTTGCAGATTTGCTCAACAAACATCAGTTTTATGTTAGATCCCTCTGATAAACGCGTTGCCCTTGCCAAGTGTATATGATCAATGGAGCTCTCTGGACTGGAGCGTCCATCACATACATCATACAGTACGTCCCATCAATCCATTAGCCCAGTGTGAAATTCTACATAGAAAGATATGAGACACATGCGCTGCAGGCGGCCTCTCATTTCAAACACTCCACCCATCTCCCTCCCTCTGACAGGTCCACCAGGGACACAGGCCCACACCGACCCATACTAATCCATACACACACATGCATGCACAATCACTTCGCGGTTGTGCACGGGCCAAATTGAAGAGTTCAAACACAAAAAAATCTACTCACATACTGTGTACAACTGTGTCATCCACACTGTTATAGCTGGATGTATAGAAAATGTATGGGCACACATGCCGCCTGTTGGGTTGCAGCCTGCCTACATTAACATACTAATTAAACAGTGTGTGTGTGTGGAGTGTGCCAGTGTTGCACGTGCAACAAGCATGTGTTCTACTTACAGATGAAGATCCCACATTGTTCACTCCCCTTTCTTGTTCACTCCCTCTCACTCTGTCCTCTCCACCACCTAAAAATGTCTCAGTCGGTGCCAATTACGCGTAACAGATCTAAAATTTAAAATGCCTGCGTTAACGTTGTCTGACTCTTTTCTCTACATTTCTCACCAAGTGATTTTCAGTGGGCGTCTTCCTGATTTTAATCTCACTGCAGAGACTTCACAAAATGTCGTCCGATTTCACCAGATTAGTAACACTAAATAAGAATTTGTCTCCGTGGAAGCAGATAAAAACCTCTGACTCGACACTTTGCGTCTTCCTCTCTCTCTCTCTCTGTCTGGCTGTCATGTGATCATTTCATTTTATTTAAAAATAACATCCTGCAGTGCGAGCGTTTGGTTTGTATATTAATCACCAAGGCAAAAGACAACTTGCACCAAACAGTCAGATGTGACTGGTGGTGGCTCACCTCTCTGAATCTCCAGCTGAAACATCTGAGCAGATGAATGAAACGTGACTCTCTGCTCTGCCTGAACTAAGTGAAGGCTGCATGAGAGGAACTTCAAATGAGAGATCATGTGTGAGATGAAGTTTAAGTATGTATGTGTGTGGGTTAGAGGTGAAGCAGGAGGACTGACTGACAGACTGGAGCTCTGCCTGTTTCTTGTTAAGGAGAGGAAAGAAAAGGATGTTTTGTCTCTGCTGCTCTTTTACACTGTATGAGATTTTTGTACAAGTGTGGAGCACCTGACTGACTTGTTTGTGCCTGTTGGGCTTCTTGTTGGGTAAAACTCTGGTGATTGCAGTGATTAATACCCAGCGATCTGTTTGTCACCTTCTTCTCAATGTTGTTCTACATTTATATCTATTTGAGATTTTTAACTGGAGGTTTCATCTTTTCAAGTATTTCCCCCCCTTTTATTAAAAAGTCTCACACTGACCAGTTTACTTAAACCATTCAGGTTTTGTCATGCCTCCACACTGCCAACAGCCAAGGCTGGAATCAGTGTGTTTCCTTGCATCTGTAGATTTATCTCTTATCTTAACACTTCAAATTTGGTAAAACATTTATTTGGACTCAAGAATGACCTGATAAGATTTAAGTGGTCAACAATTAAAGTCATCGCGACTACAAAAAATACAATCGTGCCTGCACAGTGCCTGTTCACTGGGACTCAAAAACCAAAGAGGAGAATAGGGATAAAACCATTTAGGAAACAAAACTGTGTTTCTTAAATGTCTCCTGTTTTTAATCTTTGCAATTTATTCCTTTAATGTTTAAACATTTTTAAGCCTGCAGCAGGAAAACAGGTTCATACCATAAGTGTTGATGTGCAACTCCTCTGTTATGAAAATATGAACACACACAATTTTACTTTTTTTTCTCTCTTACATCAGCACATAAAGACTTTCTGCAGCAGGTAGCACTGGCAGTATAGCACATATTGTTTTGAACTAACCCAAACTATGCAGTGTGTGTGTGTGTGTGTGTGTGTGTGCATGTCTCAGCACATCTCTCAGTACTCACCACTCCTGCTGCGCTTGATCCTGGCTGAGATGCCGTTGGCTCTCCCTCTGCTGGGTGAACTGGCCGTGGTGTTCTCCGCCGTGCTCACCTCGCCTCCCTGCTGCTTCAGCAGGTCCGTCAGCGTCCTGGAGACAAACACACACCGGCTCTGAATCACTGCTCCACTTTATCATTTGATCTTCAGAGATAAACCAGGTTAACTTGTTTAAGTATGATCCGCTTAAAAAGAGTGGAAGAGGACAGCAACACTGTTAACAACAGGTGTGAACAGACAGATTCATGAAAAACAAAGTCGACACACACATAATATAAACCTTCTCACAACCGAAAATGAATAAAAAGTGATGAGATAAACTGTTCATATTAAAGTAGCTGCACAGTGTGACTGTAAACTGTAAAATCAGTCAGTCCCTGAGTGAAACAAACACCATCTGTTGTCCTCACAGATGTGGTTTGCTGCTCCCCTGAGAGGGCTTTCCCCAACAGCTGGAAGCCCTGCTCGCAACGCACACACACACACACACACACACACACACACACACACACACACACACACACACACACACACACACACACACACACACACACACACACACACACACACACACACACACACACACACACACGCAACAACTTAATTTACAATACGTCCTCCTGTCCCAGGGGAGGGAGTGTTCACCAAGTGGAAGTTGCCTGTTTGTGAATGTGTGTGCAAATTATTTTTCATCACTCCTGCTTGTCTTTCAGTGTGTGAATGTTCATGTGTGTGTGTGCATTTGTTTCACTTTCTACATCTGGACATTTGTTGGACAATATTGTGCAGATGTAATGATACTGCAGCCAGTATTGAATTTCTTCTTTATCTGTTTGCAACTGAAGTGAATGAGATTAGCATGTGTTAAATATCTATTTATTTGATTTGGTTTGTTTGAAGTTGGTATGTTTTAATATTTTGTCTTCTAAGACAGTGTGAGAAACAACACTAACATCTTGACGTTAGTTATAAGATCGCTACTCAGAACTCACCTTCATTTTCATCTCACCTGCACACCCGTAAAGTTTTGTGACTGTATCTTGCACAAGCAGCAAGTGGCTGTAAAATGAGCCAATGTAGAATAACAAAAAAACCTGCAGCCTGTAGAGGGTCACGACTGTCAGAAGATAAGTATCAACCACAGTGGTGCAAGTAATCTGTCGACAGAGAAGGCTCCTTCAATGAGGCTGAGAACTGATGGAGCCTTTGTGGCCCAACCTAAGATTCACTAATGATCTAAACTCTTCAATGTAACAATGCCAGTTTGTTTGTACAGCTGGTCCAGCTGTTAAAGGGATAGTTCAAATGCAGAGACTGCTTGTCAAAAAACTGCCCCTGACAGGAAGGGAGGAGGGTTTTGCATGAATTTACCTCTAAAACAACTCTGTCTCGTGATGTTCCGTTATTATCTCATAGCGTGGTGAATGTGCAGGTCACAACTTATCCACCAGAGCGTTTTGGAGTTGTTGGATTGTGTATTTGATGAGTTTGATGAGGGAAACCAAGAAATCCCATTAGCCTCCGTAGAGCAGCTCGTGGCTCTGCTCCGCCATTCTAAAAATAGCTTGCACCAACTACTGCTAAAACATAGGGATTATGGCAATGGGCCAATTTGCCAAAATGTCGAACTATCCCTTTAAAAACCCAAAGGCCTTGAATCCTCAAAGTTGCCTAATGTCATGGTTGCATGTGAGGTATTTTGAGGTGCAGGTGTAAGGGCAGGCACAGCTGGAATATGAATATTACTTTATTAATCTCCAAAGGGAAATTCATTTGTCTGTCAGCTCATCTAAGAATCAAAAAAGTCAGAAGGCTAAAGGTACAGTAAGGGATTCTCGATATTTCTCCATCCTGAAGCAAAGAGAGAGGAAAGTGTAAAATATAGAAGTATAAAATCAGCCTTGGAGTGTGTGGCAGCTTCGAGGACGTGCTGCGTCCTCTGAATCAGGACACAGCTTGTGTTTTGTTCACTGTGTCCTTTAAGATGAGTTCCAGCAGCTGTATGTGGCTGCAGGCCTGTCGGCTGTATGGTTTACAGTACGCTACATACAGTGTGACAGATTTCCTGCAATATGGTCACGTTTGGACTCGGGGCTTGTTGTGTGTGTGTGTGTATATGTGTGTGTGGATTCCGGGAATGCAAGAGAACGTCAGCGTGCTACACACACATACGTATACACACACATTGCTATAGCTCCTTCGACTTTACTACTAACTCCCACAGCTGATGGCACCCCCCTCCCTGCCACACACACACACACACACACACACACACACACACACACACACACACACACACACACACACACACACACACACACACACACACACACACACACACACACACACACACACACACACACACACACACACACACACACACACACACACACACACACACACGCACGCACACAAATGCAGGCATACTCATCACTTTGAATAAACACTTTTCCCTCTCCCTGTGCGTTTGCTGAATTTACAGTGTCGATGGTATTCACTCCCTTGATCAATAATTCAAACACTGGTGCCTCTGTTCCGCTAACGAAGCTCATGTGTTTAGCCTCCGTTGCCTCACACGCACACATCACATACACACACATATATGTATTTGTATATGTATATGCACAGGTGTACAAAACACACACAAGGATATGACCGACCTGACAGCAACAGCCGGGGGCATCTTGTTCGCACTCAACCTGTCAAATAGAACCGTGAGTCCCTTTGGCTTCTCCTCTGATCATCTATAAACTGTGTAGGTGTGATAATGTGTGTGAATAACAGGGTCACAGATGCCAGGAAGTGGCCCTGCAGGCCCGTGTGGATGGTCTGATGCCACATATGATTCACCTGTTTGTTTTATCAGCCACAGGTATCTCATGTAGACAGACATGCGCACGTTCTTACACACATGATGTTTGTATTCGGCTCTTAGATGTATTGCCTGAAAAGAGTACAGTAGTTCTCCATTCAACGTTCTGTCATACATGGCGCATTCCTGATCCTATTTTGGAGATGAAATGAAATGCATTCTGGGTGTTGTAGAAAACAACTAACTTACATATAAGTAAATGAGACATGTCAAAGGAAGGTCAGCACCAAAAAAGATCAATTAAAACCAATATCAGAGCCTAGAAAAGTAACTCATTAACGAGCTCCTGCCTCCTGCCGTGCTGGATTTCTCCTCTAAACCTTGAGACTGCCTGAATTATGTGTCTGAGTTACGCTCTATTTATAGGATCAGATTTTATAACAAAATTATATTCATTCATTCAAATCAATTCAGATCTTAATCATCTTATTGAGAATCCCTTTATATACACTGCGCATGGTGTGTGTCTTTGTGAAATTGCGTATTAGATTATGACGTGAAATTTTTCCCCCTTCTAAACATTTGCATCGCACAACAAAAAGACTTTGAACGCGTCCTGATCTTTCTTCCTCTTCTTCTTCTTCCTCTGCTTCTTCTGTAAAGACTTAAATCACTTTTTCTCTTCGTCTTCCCTCAGTTGTCAATTCTTCTTCTGTTCAGTCTTCTCATTCTTCCTCTCTCTGCCCCCTCCTCACCTAAACGCAGCCCTAAATCTGTCTCTTTCTCTTCGCCCTCCTCTTTAAACCATACCGTTTGTCTTCCTCTCCTCCAGTCTCTCTCTCTCTCTCTCTCTTTCTTTCTCTCCGTTCCTCATCCCTTCTCTGACTCATTGCCGTGCAGCGCCTCGGGCCTCCACGCGCTCTTCTCTTGGCTCGCCGCTCAAACAACTTGCTGATTTGGACTTTTAATCTGCAACAAAAACTGCACCTGTCTCGGGGCTATGTAGTGTTTATGGAGCATTGGCTGAGCTCCGTGAGAGTTTCTGCGGATGCCTTTGAAAGAGTGAAGATGGCCGCGCAGCTGGTTAAAAGATTAAGACTCACAGGGTGGGGTGGATTGACAGAAATAGTCTGTGGTGGGTGGAGATAATTAAATCCAAATCAGTGGTATTAGGAATGAACAGGTGCAGATTTATTCATGAAGCGCTGCCTGAATCTGTGCTGAATCTTTGTCTTGTTCTTGTTTTGTCATCACACCTTTAGTTCCACATATCGCCAAGTTGTTGTTGTTGTTGTTGTTCACAGTGTCAGCACCGGTTTTCCTAGTGATGTGAAGCTGGCATCAGGTGTAAACCTCAGACTACATGGCCCAGTCCCAATGTCCAGCATCACACTCACAGACTGAGGCTCTTTCCTGGTAAATCTGTGAGAGACTTAGTGCTGTCCCACTGTCAACCCACTGAGAGCATCATGGCTCAGTTTGAGTCCTTCATGCACACTTTCCATAAGTCCTCATTTCTTACCCAATTATTGGTAACACTTTACAATAAGGGTCCCTTAATTAACGTTAGTTAGTACATTATTAAGCATTAATATATAAACTAATGTGTTAATTAATGCTGAGTAATGCATACACAATGATAACTAATTACATTATTCAACTTTTAACTTATTAACTAACTTTGAGTAGTAAACATTAATTAACTGTTTACTAATAGGCTACATGAATTAATGTGTTTCCTAACCCTAAGTAATACATAATAATGATTGTTAACGTTAATTAAGGGACCCTTATTAGTGTTACCCAATTATTAATTAATTAATTACCCAAAGTTAATTCTGAGAATTGTGACTTAAAACATGGGGTAAGTGCCGTCACCTAGATATGTCCATAAACTAAATGGCCAAAAAAAGTGAAGAAATAATAAGATAAAAGACAACCCCCAACAGACTGGGCTGCTCCCCCATCACCAACCCCACTCCCTGTGAATAGATCTACCTATGTAATGTTGTTTAAGTCTTCCTGCCCACTCAAGATGCTGTGCTATATTTACCACATGCATCACAGCCATACACACACTCATACACTGATGAGTCACCTATCAGGGGTAGCGTGGGGTTCATTATCTTAGCAAAAGCCTGACAATCTGATCTACCTCCTGAGCTACAGCCAGTTGTCATGAAGGGGAATAATTAACTAAAATTGTTTCATGCATGACATCATGTTTATTCTGCTGTAAAATTGGACATGAGAGTCAATGGAGACCGACTCAATTCAGAATTTTCAGCCTAGGAGCTCACTGCTTGGTTTAAATCAATATTTGCTTATATGAATAGAACTAAAAAGTAGTAAAATTAACTAATTACAATGTAATTAGACTTTATCAATACACGTGCCTCCCGAATTGCACTCTATAATTGCAATGTAGGTTAAAATCCTCTCCTACATGTGGTTCACCATACTCGCCCTGTTCTCTACCTACATCATCAACTTGATCCCCAGGCTGCAAAATGCTGCAAAAAGGTTTTGGCATGTCTCCCCATATACAAGACAAAGAAGACAGTTATAGCGCATCAGAGGAATAAGCTTGTTCCTGACGTCACATCTTTCAAACCTCCCCCCAAAAAAGACGCATTATCCCATCAATGTGCAACTATCCAAATTTAGATTGAGATTTGCATGGAGGTGTCTGGTCTTTACATCACTGTGTCAGACTGGAAGGAAATACTCATAAAAATAACCACAGTGCCTTCCATGTATATCTCTATCCAATCCAACCCAGGTCAGTAGACCCACTCTGACTTACTTTGGGCATCGTTGTCCTGAATGTATAGCTAATATGAGATAATATTTTCTGCTGAGGTGCAATTTGGAAATATTTTTAAATGTTTGGAAATTTGCAACAGGAACAGGAAATTATTCCTGTGTTTATTTGACAGACAGAAATAAATAGTTCCATTGCTCTCTGTTTGTAAAACCCTACAGGATGTAAATATATAGTTACCTTCAGGTTGCTGCTCTTACGGCTCTTCATTATCCTGTGGCATGTTATGTAACGGTGATGTGTCTGAGATCATCAGTACCTCCATGCTCTCCCATCACATTACAGCCACAGTGAGATGAGACTTTGCTAATGTCCTGTAACAATCAATTCCCCACCCAGATCAGAGCGCGCGCGCACACACACACACACACACACATAGTGATTAACTTCAACCAAGTCAATGTACAGACTGATCGTTCCTCTGCCTCTCTAATGTAAAATGTCCTGAATCCAGTGAGGTCTGTTTTTACATTCAGGACGTAGAGTATCCTCATGCTCTGTTGATACATTAATGCAACACTATTGATCCTGTAACTGCACACGTGGACGCACTAGCAAACATGCTGTCATTTTTATATCATCAATCAGATATTATTTTCCCGGTAGTTTAGTTTATATAGCTTTCGAAATCTGCACCATTGTTGCTCTGTTGTTGTGTCCATTTTGTGCCGAAGAAGCTTGTGGAGGCTTGAATAATAAACACACACTAACAGATAAGAGTCAGTACAGCAGCCAGATGAGATGCTGATGAGCTGAGTTGAAAGTGTGTTTCATGTGTGACCTTTTCCTGAGGATGGTTAACCTCTATCTGTCACACACACATACACACAAATGCACTCATAAACACACACTATCACCATCTGTCTTCGCACTAAAACCACTCTACAGTCTCTAAACATCACTCCTCGTGCGATTCATCTCTGAAAAGAAAAACTTTTGGATAATCCGCTGAAAAGAAAAGCATCTGTGGCTGATATCTCCTCTGTTGTCACTCATCGCTCCCTCTTTTTCTTCAAAGTTACAGTTAAAACCAGCTTTGCTGCCTCTGACAATGACTGATAAGGGAGAGTGAGAAGATGGCGAAGCACGTAAACAAACCACACACATACAACACAAATACACAAGAATGTGAAACTTTCAACAAGATTTGTTTGTTTCTTTTCGGAGGTTCATTCCTCTGTGTTGCTATGTTGAAATTTGATATTGTATATTTTTATTATCAGTATTTAAGGCATTTGAATATACTTGGAAAATCTTCTTTTCAGCTACATCCATTGCACTAAAACAAATTAACCTTGATGTGAGTTAATTGTGTCAAACATGAGGTTTCTAGTAGACTAGTAAACGCATCACATCAAATGAGGTAAAACCTGCTTATGTGCCCTTTATGTAATAAAAAAAAAAACATGGAGGTGGGGTTTTCACACCCACATTTACATCTGACTGCTCATTTCCTGGTACAGAGCTGTGATGATAATGTGCGTGACAAAAAGGATTAATGGTGACGCATGTGGTGATTTTTCTTTTCTTTTTCAGTTTTCATGTAGCTATATGTGGGATAACGTTCAGCTGGTAACAGTGAGTATTTGTGGCAATATGCTAAACAAGCAAACGTGTAGCCGTGCCCTCCAGCACAGAGGTTGCCGCGTGTGTATGTTTGTGTGTTTTTCTTTTCCTTTTCACATTTAGAATAAACGTAGTGTGCATCGAGAAGCCGACTCACTGTGGCTTTCTGGGATATCCTTCAGCTAACAGGTGCATTTGAGAGGTTTTGTTTTTTGTGCTAATAAGTTAACGTGTCTTTCCCTCGTTGCAAAGGAGTTCTTACAACTCTTTTCTTTATGCGGCCTCTTTGAAAATGGAAGAAATGCGGTTTTCTCTCAGATGATTGTAACTGGTGTTGTTGCCTGTGTGAAGCTGCAGACAGATGGCCCATTAGACGTTTGGGAAAAGGATGAAAAGGAGCCACAGGGGCCAACTCACTGAGAGTCTGCTGGTCTTATGAACTCCACTTTTGACTGATATGACTGACAAAACATTCATGTTGGAACGAACTATTTTCAACAGCCCCTAAACCTGAAATGCCACCGTCAATGTGTAGGCCTATGGTGAATGTACAATGCTGTCAGTCTTTCAACTTCTCAGACTTCAAACACTTCGGCTTTATGACCAAGACAAACACAAAAACAACACACGGCCAAACCCCTTGAGTCAGACGGCACTGACCCATAGTTAAGTGTGTGTGTGTGTGTGTGGGCCCAGTGACGCCGTCATGGCAGGACCGAGGTAGAGCGAGTGGATGAGGGGAGAGGAAGGTATGGCAGCTGCAGGGGGAGAATTGTCACATCTGATCCAGCCGAGAAGCTGTGGACATATACGTCCTAACCCTCTGAGAATACTGCAGTGACACACATACAGTACAGTACGCATGTACACTTTAACACGTTGGCTCGTGAGCATACATGCATGCAGCCATGCTCATGCACACATCAGAGGCAGGTGAGAGGTGACAGACAGTGACAGCTGAACCCTGGAGGTGATCAGAGATGGAAGAGAGCTGAGGGTGTGGAAACTTTGAGGAAACTCTGGAAAGTGAATTCTTCCTCTTGGTGGGGATGTATAGTAGTTTCTCACAGGGGAAGGTATTTAGAGCTCACGCTGGTTGTGACTCGCTTCACGCCTGCTGTGTCTTTCTTCTTCTCTCTGAAGACCAGAGAAAGTCACAGTGAGACTAGTGACAACAGGGAGGAGAAGCTCACCAGAGGGGGGGGAAAAATCAGGATAATGCATCACAGTGGTTGTGGCATTATCAGTGCATTGTGATGTGCTGCAGCTTGTGTGAGTGTATAGGAGGCATAATGAGTTAAAAGTAGATAAAATATCTGTGCAATTAAGACAGAGTGAGGAATAATCCTGTGGAAAATCACCGGTTGTGGTTTTCACTTCACTACAGAAAGTTTGAATGTTGATTTGTGTTGAGTGGAAGCACATAGAGCATGTGTGAAGTTGTAACTGGTGAGTTTTGTATATAGTTAATATGTTTTATCAAGTTCTTCATAAGGCAGTAAAAGTTAGCAGCAATATTAGCATCCTAACTAACATCATCTCAGCATAATTATCTTTGTCATTAATCTGTAGTGAGTCATAATCTACCTCCAATTACTGCACACTGCAGAAATCAATTCATTAACAACTTATTAACACCGACCTCGGAGGTCAAGAGTTTTAATTGTTACTGTTGACTGCTGTAATGGAGGGACTGTTTATTAGCATATTGCTAACCTGATAGGCCATTAAAAACTGAGATAGATTAAAAACTAATAAGTTATAATATGCAACCATTCTACATTCAAATGTTCTAACTGTTCATTTAATTTGCCCTATAATGGCGCCCCATCCTCTTTGTGCATGAGTCAGTATATATATATAAGTCAATCAGAAGTCGTGAAAAGTGACTTTTAATGCAGTTTTTATGACCCATGATTTACATTGTCTTCATAAACTTAAACTGGTTGTGGGATTTCATTGCTTTGATCTGGATCTTAAATTATCAGCAAAAGAAGCTGAGCAAATATTCAGCTCCCAGCCTGTCCAACACCTCATGTGTCTGCTGAACAACGTCGTAGAAAACTAATCTTTAATGTGAAGCTGCTTTATTCAGTGTTTTTCTTTTTAATTTATTTTTTTTACTAGATTTAATTACCGGAGAAGAGAGGAGAGAGGAGATGTCTGTGCATAATTTGTCTGCCGGTAAGAACTTCCTGAACAATCGGAAGAAAAGTCAAAGCAGGTTAAACTAGATGAAAGAGTAGAGAAGCTAAAGGGATTTCTCACAGCTTGTCTACAAAAAGTTGTTTGTATTTGATTTATAAAGCCTTTAAGGAAGTATTTCCATTAATAAAACTTTATAAATTATGACAAATTTAAAGTGATGCCTGCGAATACAAAACTATAACCACCTTTAAATGTTGCTCTGAGTAAGTGATTTGATATCCAGGGTAAAATAATGAGTTCACAGCTCAATAAAAAGACACCGGTTGCTGATAAAGGTCCAAACTGTCTGTGCAAATCACATCATCTCCTAAAAACACGAAGACACCACAACCAGGTGTCATCAGTTGGATGATGGTGTGTGTGAAATGGAAACGTGATACCATGTGTTGCGTGCAGCGATGGTCCATATGTCTGCCCACACTGTACTGAGTATTGCTTATCTGTCCACCTTAAATCAGGGCAGAGCAGTCAAAGCCTTTAAATGACAGTGTCCTTCATTACATAACAGCTCGGCTAAAAAGCCCACCACAACACACACACACACACACACACACACACACACTGGAGAGAGGCAATGTACAAACAGTCGAACATATAGAACCATCAGCGTGTTAGTGCTGATGCCACGTGAAAACCTTGTATCTCCAGAAAGTCAAGAGAGCCATTCTCGTCCTCTTAACGAAGAACGACTGATTATAATAATCAAAGGTGTCTGAACAGATTTCACGACGATATCAGGTCGGTCAATTTGATCTTGATGTCTTATTGTAGTTGTCTAGTAATTGGAGATACAAGGTTTCCCCTATTGACGGCAGCTGGGCCACACACACACAGATGCTCACACATGAGTGCACTCACTTACACTGGCCCACATGTGCACACAAACACACACTCTCTCAGTGTGAACCATGTGACCTCTGCTGCCACCATGTTGGTCCTTGGCCTCTCACACTGGACGCTGCTCGGCGCTGCCTCTCTCCTCGTGGCTATCCTGACTGAAGCCTAAATGCCACCACTATCATTCTTGTTGTTAATTGAACTATAAATCACAAAGAGTATGTGCATGCGTGGATATGATTGTGTGTGTGTGTGTGTGTGTGTGTGTGCATAAAATCGTGAAGGTCATCAGTGTTTGTTTACTCTCTCGGTGTAAAGCCAGCCGCTCTCCACTTGAAGCCTTTCATTAGACGTGACACATATGACCTAAGGCGGCGTTCTCTGTTCCCTTTTGTTGGGCGAGGATTAGCGCTGCCTGCAAACACATCCAACCTGACGTGGTTGGAAAGGAGTGTGGCTGTCTTAGAAGGTGTGTATGTATGTGTGTGTGTGGGAGGAAGGTAATCTGAAATGAGGATCACCTTAGATTTTAGGTTTCAAAGCTGATTTTGGAGAACTGGTGGGATTAATCACCCTCTGCTTGCATGATGTTGAGATGGAAAAGAAGACGTCGTGGAGGAAAGAGAAAAAAAAGAGCAGGTGCATGCAAGGAGTTTGATACAACGGCATGAGAGGGGAGTGCAAAAGTTGCCTCTTTTAAGATGCTGCTCCAAAGTGGGAGGGTGTATGTATGTATTTCACCTCATGAAGTGTGTGCAGTACATGAGGTCTTAGTTGCACGTACACATTTGGACCAGGGATTTATGTCAGCAGGCTAATAACTAAAGGAGCGTGCAGGCAGAGCAGACCAGAAACGGTAAAGCTGTAATCTTGGTGAAATTTCTTTAATCTGAAGGAGGAGTGGTAATCTTGTCGAGATGGGCTCACAGAGGAGGAGGGGGGGAGAAAGGGAGGGGGGTTTATGCAGTAGGAGTGTTTCTATTTCAGTGAGGTGCTACCCTGCAGGAAATATTAATCCTGGCTGTGTGCGTTATCCGCCGAATGAGTTTCGCAGCTCAGGTTAATGGGGAGACGCGCGAGCAGAGCTTCTGGTTGATGGAGAGCACTGCCGCCTGCGTGTGTCCACTATCCTAAATAAAATGCAAAAGGAAACCACGAGAACGAATGAATGGATGAATAAATAAGTGAAGGCAAAGAGAGGAGAGAACAAGATGAGTCAGGTGTGACACTGACAGAGAGGATGAGGTGGCAGGAGAGAGAGGATTAAATAAAGAAGTCAGGGGTTGAAATTTGGCCCCGTCTTTTTCCAAAAGGGAAAGAAAAGAAAGTGGCGGCGGTGTGACAGCTGGACAAAGAGGGACAAAGGAGAAGAAGGAGGAGGAGGAAGACTTTAAGGGCGTATCAAAAGTATGAGGAACGAATGGCACAAGATGAAACAGAGATTTGTGCAAGGAAACAAGATGAAAAACAAGAGATAAGAACAGAGAGGGAGAGCGGGGAAGATTCAGCCAGCGGAGGTTGGGTGGTTTGGGATGAAGGCGTGGAGACGTGAGCTCACGCTGTGCGCTGTTTGCTGTAATGGTTTCCTGAGGCGAACAGATTGAACCCTGGACCACGTATTTGACCTCACTGCAGCAGCTGTGTGTGTTTACGTGTGTGTGTGCTCATGTTTGCATGTGTGTGTCTGCAGAGTCATGGTGCCAAACTGAAAAAGCTTCATCTCCTTAATAAGGTTTCTCAGCTTAATGAAGTGAAAAATTTGACGACGTCCCATGCAGCCCAGTGTTTATCAGTGGTTCAGCCCGAAGGTGTGAGAAGTGATTTGACTCGTGCTCAGTGTGAAACCTCGCACACGTGAGGGGGAAAAAAAAAAACATGAAAGAGGGAATATTCTCACACAGAAGCACAAAGACTTCCCTTTCTTCAAAAGTTCTTTGAACACCTACTCCACGCTTAACACCTACTGCAGCAAAAGAACAATCTTTTTTTTTTTTCAATTTTTTTTTTGTTTATTTCAAATATAAGTCATGCTTACAAGCAAAGCACATGGTACACAAGGGGTGGAATACAAAATGAATGTGAAGAAGAAAATAAAATGGAAAATGAAGCAGAAACAAAGAAACAAGCACAAAGAAAAAAAAGTCAAAATTAGAAACAATAAAAAAAAATATGAGAAAAAACAAAATATGAACATGAATTTTGAGTGTATAGTTGTGTACAGACATGAGTATTTGCTTGTGTTGTGATTTGGCAAATGTGATGAAGTGATCAGCTTCTTTCCTTAAAAACACACCTGAACAGGTTGGAATCAGCTGGTCACATGTGTTGTTGGAGCAGGATTAGAGACTTACTGTAGACGTGCAAGCAAACACACACACTCACACACACGCACACAAACACAAACACACACTCATGCATACAAGTGTTAGTAGGCCCACAACTACACAATCAGTGTTGGAAGTTGTAAATCCCAAGCTGGCAGGTTGTGTGTTAAAACGCAGATGAAACACAAAATCTTTCTCTGAATGACTTTTTAGCAAACCTCTACAAAGTCAGAATTTCCAACTTTCCAACGACACTGCAACGCACCAGAAACCACGTGCATGCAAATACACACACATACGTGCATTCACAAACACACGCACACACACATCCTTGTAATGCTATCTTTGTGAGGACACTCGTTGATGTAATATATTCCCTCGCCCCTTACCCCAACCTTAACCATCCAAAACAAATGCCTAACCTTAACCATTACTCTTAACTCCTAACTTAAACCTAATTATAACCTAAAGTCTTAACCCAAGTCTTAACAGCCCTTGGAAAAAGTGAGGACCGGCCAAAATGTCCTCACTTCCCAAAAATGTCCTCACTCTGCTGGTTAATGACGTCGCCGGTCCTCACAATGTAGTAAGTACAAGAACCCACACACACACACACACACATCCTTGTAATGCTATCTTTGTGAGGACACTCATTGACATAATGTATTCCCTGGCCCCTTACCCTAACCTTAACCATCCAAAACTAACCTTAACCATTACTATTAACCTAACTTAAACCTAATTATAATAACCTAGTTATTATAAAGTCTTAACCCTCAAACAGCCCTTGGAAGGGGTCTGAGAAAGTGAGGACCGGCCAAAATGTCCTCACTTGCCCAACAGGTCCTCACTCTGATTTAAAGTGTTAAAACTCAAACTGGTCCTCACATGTATAGCTATACAAGTACACACAAACTTCCTTTTGCTTGTGTCTGCGAACACACAGAACGGTCACCAACATACAGTCCACCTCGTCACACACACACACGCACACACGCGTGCCCACATGCTCCTCACCTTGAGTTGAGGTCAGAGTGCGTTGGCCCTGCTCCTCCTCCTCCTCCCCCTCCCCCTCCTCCTCCTCCTCCTCCGCTCCCTCCGCGGCTCTTCTCCAGGCCCAGTTTGGTGAAGATGCCGACCAGCACCATGATGGCCACCACGCCGCAGATGATGTAGACGATGAGGTGCGTGCGGTCCCGCTCCTGGTCCTCCTGGCCCTCGGTGATGGCGGCCACTGGCTTGCCGGTGTTGGCCCAGATGGGCGTGTCGTAGTTGGAGCAGATGTTCTGGTCCAGCCGCTGCTGGCGGAACTGGCAGCAGAAGCGGTAGAAGCAGGTGCCGCAGCAGTACAGGAAGATGCCGGCGTTGCAGTTGAACGGCGGGTCCCACTGACCCATCACGTCATAGTAACCCTGGCAACGCGTCCCACCCGCTGGAGGGACATCCTCGTCGTCTGCGTCCCCACCGCTAATGGGGGTGGACAACCCCGTCTCCAGGGGGGTGTTTTGGGTCGTCTCCACGTAGTTGGCGGTGGTCTGGTTGGCCAGCGTGGTGGGGACCATGAGGGCGTCGCCTTTGGTTACCGTCATGGTGGTGACGGACGGGTCCTGGGTGAGGGCAGGCCGAGCGATGAGGAAGGAGGAGCAGAAGAAGAGGAGAAGGTGGTAGGAGGAAGGGTTGGTGACTGCCATGCTGCTGGGAAAAGCCCTTTTATCCAACGTCCCACCTGCAGGCTTTGAACAGGAGGGGGGAGGGGGACGAGTTTGGAGACAGAGTGTCAGAGACAGAGCATCCTTCTATACACAACACAAACACAACCTGTCCTCTGCTCTCAGTGTTCATAAAGTTACATTTTGCAGGGACAGCATCTCCAGAGCAGACCAACTCATTTACAGCAGGTTCATATAGAGTGTTAAACAAATGATGCATCTATTGATCTGACGTACTTATAGAATCAATGATGGAAAGAGGACAGAGGACTTTTTAAACAGGTCAGTCAGAATCACTATCTGAGGTTGCGATCACACAGACGGACGTCATCACTGTCTCTTCTATGTTAGACGAGCAGCTTAAGGCAAATGAATCGTTGAGGATCACAGACGGAGTAACGACCAGCGGTTGACTGTATGTGTAAACCCAAAAGGCACATATGCGTTTTTAGACCATGAAGCAGAATACAACAGAAAGTCATTGGGAATTTTAATGTAGAAAATCCCTGAACTCACCTTCTCTGTCTCTGCAGTCTGCACACAGTCGACCCTCCGCTCTGATTTTTCCCCCCCAAAGTTCAAGGGCTAAAAATTCCCTCTGGAAAAATATCCACAAACTTTACTCAGCAGCATCTTTTTCCCCCTGAGTGTCCCCGCGGCTGTGTCTCTTCCTCATGTGTTCTCCATCATCAGCTCGTGCTGGGCTCGATCCAGGAGATTCAACAAGACACAAAACGACACGCTCCACTTCAGCTCTTCACCCTCTTTTCCCTCCTCCACTCGTTATCACCTCTTCTTCTCCTTCTCCTTCTCCTTCTCCTTCTCCTCTTCTTCTTGAAGCACTGCCCTGTCAGTGCTGGCAGGTGTGAGTGAAGACCGGTCCAGGACTGCTAGGATCTCCCCCCCCCTGCCAATACTCCTGTGCGCTGTGGCGCGAGTGTGTGTGTGTCTGTGTGTGAGTGTGAGTGTGAGTGAGGGAGATGAAGTGAGAGAGCGTGTGTGGCTGCACCGAGCGCTGCAACAGTTCAGGAACCAAATGAGATCTCCTCCTTTGTTTACCTCTGCTCAGTGCCAGATAGACAGAGAGAGGGAGAGAGAGAGAGAGAGAGAGAGAGAGAGAGAGAGAGAGAGAGAGAGAGAGAGAGAGAGAGAGAGAGAGAGTGGTGACGGGGGGGTTGAGTGGGGAGTGTGTGTGTGTGTGTGTGTGTGTGTGTGTGGGGGGGGGGGGGGGGGGGGGGGGGGGGTTAGTCAGTTGCATCTCCCATCATCCCCAGAGGAAAAAAGCCTGGAAGGAGGGTTAAAATATAAAGAGGAGAGTAAAAATGAAATAGAACGGATTGAAATCACTTTTCTCTGTTTTTCTGTGTTCACCTCTGTGTGTGTGTGTGTGTGTGTGTGTGTGTGTGTGTGTGTGTGTGTGTGTGTGTGTCAAATATGTTTGCCTGGCTGACGGAGGACAGTCAACATCTGCTGCGGTCACTCCTGCTCATCATCCACTTATCGCTCCCCCTCATCCCCGTCTGTCTGTCTGTCCCCAGCTTTTTCTGCATTTCCCCTCAACACACACACACGCATGGACACACATGCACGAGTCCCCCCCCCCTCCACACACACACAACCCCCTCACCCCTCACCCCCCACCTCCCCCATTCGCCATTCCTTTCTTCTCCCGTCTCTTAGCATCTCTTCCCCGCCCTCCCCTTGCGCCTTGGGCATAGATAACACACTTGTTTGCAAATTTCTGTGTCGTGTATGTGTATGTACGAGTGTGTGTGTGTGTTTGTGTTTGTTGGCATGTGTTTGTCTGTTGTGAGCGTCTGCTTGCATCAGAAAGATTCAGGAGTCAGCGGGGTCCAACTCCAGCTTCGCCTCTTCATTTGTTTAAATCCCAACCTGCGCTGGAGATGCCAAAACCAGGAGCTGAGCCGGGCACACACTGCTAAAGACTACAGCTCATACACACACATACACACACACACACATGCATGGACACAAAGTCACACATACACGTGGAAAAACAAAACGTAGAAAAGTGAAGATAAACACACACAGATGCCACCGCTGAGGCCAATTATAGGAGCTTTTCTCAAAGTAAACGACCACATGTACAATTTTTAATGGAATTATAAGCCAGATTGACAAGGGACTTTTTGTTTTGCTCTCCGCTAATCGCCTCTCCCAAAATCCCCTCCTTTATGTCGTGTCATTCCGGAGCAAACTCAACACTTCCTCCACTTCCCTCTGATTTTCACTCTATTGCATGCTGGATATCAAAGAGAGAGAGAGACAGAGAGAGAGGGAGAGAGAGGGGGAGAGAGAGGGGGAGAAAGTGTAATAGAGAGAGTGAAAAGAACAGAGTGAATGTAGGGCAGTGGGGAGGAGGCCGACAGAAAAGAAAGGAAGAAGGAGAGAAAGGAAGGAGGTGGGGGGAGGGAGAGGTGGAAGGGTGGAGGAGAAATGATTGGCTCAGGACCAAAGATGAGAGGGGGAGAGAGAGAGATGGGTTTAGAGGAAAGAGGTAGGAGGGAGAGAGAGAGAGAGAGAGAGTTTTGGGGAAGAGGAAGGGGGGAACAGAGAGAGGCGACAGGTACGGGATGGAGGAATGAAGATCATACGAGAGGGAGAGAGAGAGAGATGGGTGATATGTGGGTGGGAGCGATGGATTCAGACTCTTTACACTGATAAGAGCCTGTATGATGTGTGTGTGTGTGTGTGTGTGTGTGTGTGTGTGTGTGTGTGAACAGCAGAACTGCACAGATGTTTGTTATGTAAGAATGAGTATTGATTGGAACGTGATGTGCACGGGGTCACCAAGCCAACGGCAGAACGACATGAAGACAGGATGAGTGGAGCGTGATTTTCTGGCGTGGAAACAGTTTTTTTTATTTTTTATTAATTGTTAATGATTGGTGCAGCTGAGGGAGGACGTGATCCAGGCCCTCTGTGCATTAGAGAGTTCCCACCATCTATAGAATAAATAATAAGCATGTGAACGGAGCGATCATGCAGCGTGAGCGACTTCAGCTGTGTGAACGATCAGGAGAAGATTCAATAAGTGAACGTCTTTCAATCTGATGTCATCCAGCACTGGCCGCTGAGCTGGAAGTCACAGTGTTTATATGTGAAGTGTGAAAGACGGGAAATGATCTCTGCTCCTGTTGATCAATGTGTCCTGCCCTGTGTGCTGTGGGCGTGTCCAACGCACTTGTGTATGTCTGTGACCAGCGGTTGACCCACTGCGAGCGGCCGACCACACCACAACTCACTCACACTTTGGTGGGGGGCAACCGCCATTCCGACATCCCACCAGTCCGACATATAGGCCTCTAATTGTCTAAATGACAACATTTATATTAGCTAATTTTCTATCAAACGTCCCATCATTCCGACAATTCTTGCCTCCTATGGTCGGAATGAAGGTATTTTTTTTCTTCTTTTAAACATCCTGCCTTTCCGACAATTCCTTTAATAGCGTATTTTTTCCCCAAAATATGAGGATGGCATGTGGGAATAGCGGTATGTCGGAATGGGGATGTCGGAATGACAGCATGTAACCACTCTTGGCACCAAGATGTTTGTCACCACCTTCACTCATGGACTTGTCTCAGTCATGTTTCTCCAATGTTAGGTTAAAGAGGAACTAAGCAGGATTTTTCCTGTGGCCATGCTACATTTTTACCTTAATTAAAAAGCTAACATGAAAAAAAACATTAAAACCATTAAAAAAACACATGACTTGTGACTTGTTATGAGCGAGAATGGAGGCTCGTCTCATCGCTGAATGCCAACCTTGCAACATCAGTGTAGTACTTGGCCGCCGCCCCGGTGTGGTACAGTGACACAAACGCGCTCCGTAACCGTTTACGAAGGTTAAGACTACACGAATATACACATTGTAACATCATATATGTTTTATAACGTTATCCACCACTCCATGTATTGATTTTTCGCCAGCTTCATTGTAAACAAATGCACATGGCCAGATGGAGGGTTAGCAAAACAGAGTAAAAGCGACCAGACTTGCATAGTTCCTCTTTAATGTGATGCTGTAGTGGCTGGACCTTAGTCCAGACTGAAATATCAGAAATGATTAAAGGGGAACTATGCAAGATTTTTACCTTAATTAAACAGCTTCAGAGTAATTGTGATGGTTAAATTACTTGTTATAGGGAAAATGGAGCCTCTCTGTCTTCCACCTAGCATCTCTTGGCCGAAAACCAACCTTGCAAGATCAGCGCCTCTGACCTGGTGTTCCAGCTCTCGTCTTGTGAGAAACATGGACTGCTTTACGGCACCACAGCACAAACACGCCTGGTAATCTGTAATCTCTTGTTTACGTTACCCAGCTCGGTAGATATCGCCCCACAGGTTGCCTTTTAGCGGACTTAGCTAAAAACATATGCACATGGAGAGTTTGAAGCTTTGAGTTTGAGTTTGAAGTTTTTTGCAAACTGTGCCCACCAAGTAAGAAAATCTTAACTGGACTCGTTTTTGTTTTTTGTTTTTCATTTCAGCAGGATATGACAAATTGTTGAAGTGGTAAAATATATTCTCAATCTTACAGTAGTACTGTTTTTTTGTTTGTTTTTGATGTAACTCATCTTTGTGATTCTTCAGTGGTACAATGACTCATTTATTTTGGTAGTGGCAGTGGAGCTGGTGATGGAGGTGGAAGGAGGGGGTTCTAGCAGTCTATATTTACTGTAGAAAAAACACATGCAAACTAGTTCATATTCATCTGTATGAACCAAACCTTGTTTTTTTATTTTTTTATTTTTCAAGTATATTTTTGGGGCTTTTTATTGCCTTTAATCGATGGCATAGTAGAGAAAGAGACAGGAAATGGGGAGGCAGAGCAGGGGAATGACATGCAACATCACTCCACTGATGTTACTCATTGGCTGCATACAGGCAAAGTTACTTCAAATTCAAATTAAGGAGGGTTAGGTTTGATATGACATAGATTCTGATCAGAAACAACATATTTTGATCATTGTTTTAAAAGTAAAAGTTTTTAATC
The DNA here is from genome assembly GCF_905171665.1 of Trachurus trachurus. Taxonomy (NCBI): domain Eukaryota; kingdom Metazoa; phylum Chordata; class Actinopteri; order Carangiformes; family Carangidae; genus Trachurus; species Trachurus trachurus. Next base: position 18,521,474 of record NC_139913.1, on the reverse strand, counting down.
TAATGCTTTGTGTTTTTCTTGATTGTTGCACCTTAAGAATTGTGAGTGTGTTTACTGTGTTCTGTCACGTCAGGTGTGCGGATTGATAATAGATGACGTCTCCTCCCCTACTGAGATTATTCATTTTGTGTGTGTGTGTGTTTGGCATTTCACTTGCTGTGGCGAAGGCCTGAGTGACCAAAAATAAACCAGGTACCTGATGAGTGTGCAGATGCTTTGACCTCTTTTTCTTTTTTATATCCTTTCCACAGAGCACCCTCTTGATTTGTGACGTGTGCACAATGGCTCTGGAAATTTTCATAGTTTATGTGCACAAATTGCCTTCTCACCCTGAACAACAAGAGTGAAAGAAATCGAGAAAAAGCACTGCATGCTTCCAATGAAAATGTCACTTCTGCATTTGTGCTTTTTGCTGGCTCGACACCTTCAGGAAAATAGAGGTCAAGGTGTGTAAATAAAGTGAGAATTTAATGGAAATAGGAAAATGAGGAGGATGTGTGTGTTTGTGTTTGTGTCTGTGTGTGGGTACGGTTTAAACGCACACGGGCTGTTGTCACCACATGAATTCTAAATAATCCTGCTGAATTAATGCTCGTCTTGAACTAGATTCACAAAGTGCCTGCAGGTCTCTGATTTACTCAAGCTATGTTGCCCCGTTCATTAGGAGACACTTTGAATATCCCAAATGCGTTGAATATTTCATCTTGATGACTTCACAGCATCTATGAATATTCATATTTTGGCTTTGTGCGCTTCCACTGATAAAGCGTTAATGGAAAAATCTTAATCCAAAAACACATGTTCACATCGGCTTCTGGAGGCGGTCTTTGCAGATTGGGGTCCATTCTGGTCAACCGCTCTAATTCCTGAACAAACAAAGACGCTGGTAGCACCAAGTGTTGATATTTCCAACAGACACAAAGAAGTTTGACAGCAGAGAAACTTTCAATGATGTGAAACATCAACGGTAAATGTCAGGTTTTGGCGTCAGTGTCTGAAAATCAAAGGGTTTCTCTCGAGAGCTGCCATCTTATTCTAGTCAAACAGAGAGCGAACTGCTGCTGATGAAGACCAATTTATTCACCTGCAGAGGCAGAAAACAGACCAGGATGCAATGCAGCCAAACAACATGTTACAGCGAGTGACGAATCAGTATCGACTTCAGCATCTTCTTGCTCATGGAAAAGCTTCTGCTCCCGCTTTCATCATGTTTATCGCGATCACTTATCTCTTGTATTAGTACTGATCTCACTACTATCAAGAGTGTCGGTTGCCGGGGGCGTTATGAGAGCTGCAGCAAAACACTAAGTGAAGCAGGATGAGAGGAGGCCTGGCAGAAAGAAAGCATAATTAACAAAGAAGGGAAACACTGTAGTTTGGACCCAGAAATAAAATAAGAAGGAACTTACAGTAGTTGTGGGGCTCTCAACTACAGTCCTCCTTTATGGATGTGTGTAGTCAGTTGTCTTGGACTTGTTACGACACAAAGCTGCAGAAAAAAACCAAGTCGGTCCATCCATCCATCCATCCATTAATGAAGTAAATAAGATTATCTCTTTTGGGCCTTAAACTTATTTAGCATCACTCTAATATAATAACTTTGAAGACTCCAATAAAACGCTGGAAAGGGATGGATCCGAAGCAGAGTTGTCTTTTATTCACTCTCAGACAAAGTAGACACAAGTTAACACCTCGAGTCACTCTACAAGATACAAAGTATATGAAAAAGAAAAAGTGTCGACAGGAGGGTAGAAGTGACTGATTTTCACATCATCCGAGTGTGGCTTTTATGCTGGTGTGTGTGTGTGACTTTGGTTACTTTCCCATCCCATGGCCTTATCTTCTGCCAAATCCATGATTTTAGCTAACATGCTATCCCAATGAAGCCATTCTGCCAATGTATTCCAAGAGGCTGCCCATAGACTTAAAGTACATGGGATTCTGTGATCCCGTTTTCAGCCCTAGCATGTTAGCATTTTCATGGATTTGCACTAGCATAACAACTTTCAGCAAAACACCAGGGGTCTCATTTATAACCGTTGCGTACGCACAAAACGGGGCTGAAAGTGGCGTACGTGACTTTTCACGCCTATAAAAAACAAACTTGACGGGAGAATGTGCGCAGCTCTAAGCAAACTCTGACCCATGCGTACGCATGGTTTGGAGGAAAAGGGGAATTGGCGACACAGACGGTGTGGTGGTGAACTGAAGTCAGACTCAGGAAATGATGATTGAGAAGAACGATTATGTTTTTATTATCGGCCGTCACACATTTAATTTCAACCCGTATGCGTTAGATCCATGTTGCCACGGTGATTTAATTCAACAGCGCCCTTATTTTGCATCTGACTGGTGTTTCAGAAACATCTTCTTAGAATCTACTGTAACTTAAAATTCAAAATCAAAATTCCTTCTCTATATTTAATCACCACCGTCTCTCCGTCATATTGTTCACTCCCGGAGCGCAGGAGGGGGAGAGGACGCCGCGGCTGCATGGAATAAATACATGGTGTAAATGACTATATGTTCCTATGATACTGTGAACATATGATCGAGAGTCAATTAAATCTCAAACCCTGGGGGAAAAAATCCAGTAATCGTTCCCATAATTGTTACATTCTGTTTTCTTGTTATCAAGAGAAGTGTCATGTTTGATCATTCCTCAGAATGTAACTGATTCCGCTAATTATTCAAAGTTTTATCGATCAGTCTAATTACTGTAAATGTATGAATACAGCTGTGAGCCCCGTGCGTAATTCTGCACCATGGCACCGCTGGAGGAGAAAGGAGGGAGACCATGATGAATTGTTAATAATTCGCTTCAGATTAGAACTGTTGTCATTGTTGTAACTAGTATACAGTACGTGCCGAACCGGGTCCAGCATGTGAGAGGGCAGCGCACCGAAACAACACCACGTGCGCTCTGAGCCGCTGACGCCGTTAACAGCTGCAGCAACACGTCACGTCGCCACTTTCACACCTGCAGTTAATTCACAACACAGACAGAACAAGAGCACGTCAGGCTCATTGACATGCAGATCACATTCATGTGGTGGTTTGCATTGACCATCTACGGTTAAAACAGGGCGTGTACAGGGCGGAACGTGAAGCGGATTCAGCTGCGCACACTTGTAGGAACTCTGTGATCTATAAAGGGAAGTTTGCCTGCAAGTGTGCGTACGCAGGGTTTTATAAGTCTGAATATTTACTGGCGCACGCAAAACCTGGCTTTTGGGCGTACGTACACTTTTACTAACAATCCCACGCACAGTTTTATAAATGAGACCCCAGGTGTTACAAGGGGTCATACATAGTTCACTCTTGTCTCATGACTTTGCACTTTTGCCTTGTACTCCAAACCCTGTTGAAATGTAGCCTACACTTTTATCCAGTAAGTGGTGTTAAAGGGCATGTTGTGATGTTTGTAGGCAAATAATGGCAATCAGTGATGATAAAGCCACGGTGGAGTGAAACAACATAAGAACACAAGAAATAAGTATATTCTAACTATTTAAATAATAACATAAATGGTGATTATTAATGACATAATAACACAGCTCACACTCAGTCTTTAAAGGTGGCATAACTTTCTTTTCATTGGTCTTGTTGTTTTCAGTCTTATATGTCATTTTTCTTAAAAAATGCCACCACACCATCCATCCATCCATCCATCCACAGCCAAAAACTGCAGTTCCTCTAATGCCTACTTGAGTCTCAGCCCAAAAGCCGGTCCATCCCCACAGACTTCGAGGTTAAAATGTCTATCTCTGAGCTATTTGAATTTTAAATGGTTAAACTAATGGCCCATTGGCAACAAACCAGTCTCCACTTTGCATTTTTGGATTAGCCAGGAGTCAGGTCGAGTCACACATACACTGCCAAGATGGCAACAGCGGAGCAACCCACTGAGTGTCAGTAGGTGACATCATGGAGGCCACATCCAGGGACTGTCAAACACCAGCTGGAGTATTTGAGATCTTGATCTTATCATAATGAGATAGTTTGCTTCTTCTATTGTATATTCCTGGTTTGTGTTTGAGTTTGTCTTCATCTGTTCCTCTCAACTCCTTTGATTCAACTTTAAAAACGCCTCCTCAAATACATGTAGACCCACTGGAAATAAGTCTGTTTCAAAACACCTGAAGTCTGTCAGTCATATAAGTCTTTGCAGATAACTCCTTATTAATTTTGCTGTTTTACTTTGGACATGATAGACGAGCAGCAGGTGGTGGAAAGAGAAGATGACACTTTATTTCTCCTAAAAAGCATTTTCAGAAGAGGTGTCTCGCTTTTATATAAAACTTGTCAACTCTAAACTGATGCTATTGAATGTTAGTTTTTTTCCCCCTGCCTGCATGTGTGTGCCTGTGTGTGTGTGTACACATGAAAGAGAGCGAGTACACCACTTGAAGTTGAAGCACCGTGCAGGGCTGTGATCAGAGGGAAGCCCCTTAATGAGTTGATCCAGGCAAAGCTTTGATGCTGATCTGCTCTGGGGATCATGGGAAATAAAAAGCGGGAGGTGGGATTCCAAAATGACCTTTAAACTTTTACAGTCAGTGGATAAACTCCTGCTACAGAGCTACAAACACTCAAGAAAATACCTCCTGCAATATTTTGGGCAATGGCCACATTCTGCTACAAAATGCATCTGAAGAGCTTCCTGAAGAATTATGCAGCTATTCTGTTTTAGTAAAAATATACTTTAATATTTATATGTGTTAATATTTTATATGTTATTTTAATTTGAATCAAGGTTTGGCAGTTTTGTCCAGACTGAAAAAATTCAAATGGATGGATTTGAAATTTGGTAAAGGTATTCATGCCCAAAGATGAATTTTAATAACTTTGATGATGAACTGAAGCCAATGGCATCACCTGTACTTTGTGTTTAGTTAGTCAGCTAATAGCAGATGCTAGTGTGCATAAGACTGATTGTGGGGTGTGCAAAACATCAGCAGGTTAGTGTTTTCATTTTGAACACTAAATACACTAAGATTGGGTAACACTTTATTTTAAGGGGTCCTTGTTCCTGTGTATCTACCTAATTAATTACAGTGTAATTACCTATGTAACCGTATGTAATAACATGTACTTACATTGTAAATACATAGTGTATTTTGGTGTACTTACAGGTCCTTGTTACACTTGTAATAAGAAATGCCAAAGTGGCCTCTCTCTTTGCACAAGCATTCTATTACAAGTGTAACAAGGACCTGTAAGTACACCAAAATACACTATGTATTTACAATGTAAGTACATGTTATTACATACGGTTACATAGGTAATTACACTGTAATTAATTAGGTAGATACACAGGAACAAGGACCCCTTAAAATAAAGTGTTACCAGATTGGGTTACTGATATTTCGTATTTGGGCACTGTGCATAGTTGCAAGATACAGATCAACCCAAAGTCAAAATGTGTGTGAGTGGTCGTGTGTGACCATCTCAGGCAGTCGTTGCTCCTGGCATTTCTTTTTTCACCGCATGAGTGATAATTGTGACATTTTCAGGTGACTAACATGGCCGAGTGTCATTGTGTGAGCAGAGCATAAAGATCAGGGCCCGTATTCCTAAAGAGTCTAAGAATCCTCTCAGAGAGCTCCTAACTCAACCTAAAAATTCTTAGCAAGGAGTCTTAGCTTAGGAGTGATTCCAGAACACTCTCAGAGAACTCTGAGCAAGGAGTGGACAGAGACTCCTATCTTAGTGAGGAGGTGTGGTTGACCCCCGTTGCTAGGTATGAGTCATCATTTCAAACGCTGTGATTGGTTGATCCTAAAGGTTAGATAAAGAGCACCCGCCCCATGTGTTGAGGCTATAGTCCTCACTGCAGGTGGCCCCGGTTCGAATCCCTTGTGGAGCAGTCCTATCCTGCATGTCATTCTGCCTCCCATTTCCTGTCTCTCTCTCAACTGTTCTGTCAATTAAAGGCCAAAATGCCCAAAAAATATACTTTAAAAAAAAGCTAGATAAAAAAATATACTTTTGGTGATAATGGGCAAAGGATGGACCCTCAAATCAATAAATTTAACCATAAAATCCAATCTTATGAAGACTGTGTAATTGTAAAAATTATTTCACATAAAAGAAAATATCTGTTAAATGAATAGTAAGCTATACTTTAAAATTATCCTACAAAATGTGTGAAAACTTGCACAGTATTCACATAGTGAAACTTAGATTTATTTGCTTATGTTAATTACCATGCTGGTAATTTTTGCACTTTACACTTTCCAACTCAATTTGGTATTAACGAGGGTAAAATGGCTCAGCTTTAATCAGTGTCTGTGATTGCTGACCGGCCTATAAGAAGCAGTGTTGGTTGGCTTTGAAATCTACCACAAACCAGTGAACAGCTATGGAGAAGAAAAGAACAAGGAAATCCAACTGGACAGAAGAACAGGAACAATCTGTAGTTTCATTAATTCACTGTCATCCAGTGTTTGGAGAATATCTCTCCTGCCTCTTCTGTCCACCATTTTGTCCTCTGCTTAGGGAACTCCTAAGCCACTTAAAAGTCCTCTTCCCTACTCTTAACAGATCCCACCTTAGGAGCTCTCTTAAGAGCTAGGATTCTTTAGGAATAGCTTTTATCTTTACTAGGATCTACTCTTAACTTTTAGGAGAAATTCTAAGAAAACATCATGATTCTAAGAATTTTCTTAGAATTTGGCCACTAGGAGCAACTCTTTGCACTAAGAATCTTTAGGAATACGGCCCCAGAGGTTGTTCAGAGAGTTAGTCGACACCAAGCGCCATTACCTGACGGGTTAGGGCCGCTAAATTCTCCTTCATGTTCCATGATAGATACAGATACTGGAAAAGACCTATAACTTCAAGTCTTGTAATGGAAACTTTGTACAAAATATGTTCATCTCAACTCCATGAAATTAACAGTTATTGATGCAGATAGGGTTGAAATCTCAACATATAGAAAACACAAACAAACTGAACTGTCAAATGTGGCAAATGAATCCATCAGTAACACAATACTGTGTCCAACATCCTACACACACACAAACATTAACACACAGTTATATTAGTGTCTCCTCACAGACGTGTCTCTGCTCGTCTGACAAAGTGCAGGGGTGTGGGTCAGGCGAATATAAGGTCAGCTCCTCTGGGACAAAGAGACGGACTAAACAGGAAGCTGATTGATCACAAACATCAGCCCATTGATCACTGCTTATAGAGCGTAAAGTCATGCAACCACAACATGAGAGCAGCTCTACAGTCCATACATTACATGCCTGTAAGTGTGTTGGACTAATGCAGCCAGTGGCTCGTTGCAGGGCTTGTGCCACAGTTCAGACCACAGCAGAGATGCATGTATATTATAAACTAAGATGATGTGTTTCTTGCTGGTGTTCATGACGACCACATTTCCCACAAACCCTGCTGGTTGTTGAATCTCCATCCAGTCTTTCGCATTTAGCTCCATCTGCCACCATCTGAAGCTCTGACAGTGTTCAAATGTTAACGGTTGCTCTCACATGGAGCTTAAAAATGAACATTGTACTATTTTGCATTATTTTTTGTCAGTGCTTTGTGTAATAACCAAAAAGAGCTGCAGCCAGATCCACGAGGGCTCAGTAGAGCTACAGTCCTGATGTTAGTATTCTGATGGACTCCTGTTTGATAAAGCTCATGCGAAGGCCTTTTAATGAATACCAATTACATATGTTAATTCAGGCAATGCTTTATCTGCATTTATATGGTCACGAGTGCACACCGGAGTCTGTGTTTTCATAGGGTGCTCTCTCTCTCTCTCTCTCTCTCTCTCTCTCTCTCTCTGTGTGTGTATGTGTGTGGGTGTGTGTGTGTGTGTGTGTGTGTGTGTGTGTTTACGTGTATGTGTGTTGTCTCATTTGCTCAGGTCTCATTGGACCACATTCTAATATTAAGAGTTTATACTCCAGGGAGCTGGAAAGGGTAATTACAAATTAAAACCACCTTTTGGAGGCAGTGAGTTTGTCTCCGTGTGTGTTTGTCTCGTTATTTTTTGTTTGCACAGTGATGTGTGTGTGTGTGTGTGTGTGTGTTTGCCTGCATTTTTGGAACAACACATCTATATATAAATAATCTTACTGAATAATGAATTAGAATGATTTCTACAGTTGTTTTCAATGCTGCATTGTTTTTCCACCTGTGTGTCAGGTGTGTGTGAGATTTATGCTCTTATCTCTGGAATAAATTGATTTTGAACCGTCACCCAGTCCTGAATCCTTCCCGCTCGTACAATCTACAGCGTGCGTGTGTGTGTGTGTAGGTTAAACGTGTGTGTTTTCACCCCGACGGCCCACGCTGTGAGTTCACAGCACAAAGCCTAATGAGTGAGTCTGATGTTTCTGATGCTGCAGGACTGAACCCGTTTGGCGCCACATGCACACAACAACACAGCAGAGGGTCTGTCAGAGTGACACAACGTTTTCAGTCACAGACATTTAGTGCTCCACATGTTTTGACCAGAGTAAATGTTACTGACTGCCCAGCTCTCCTTGGGGTGAAGAGCTTTGATTTGTTGATATGAGACGTGACATTGGAAAATGTTGGCTGCGACTCCATTTTGTATGCCTGGAGAATAATTGAAATTTCTCCCTCTGTCGCTGTCTGTTCCCTCATGCATTAATGCATCAGAGAACATATAAGGTCATACGTCGGCTGCTGCTTTAATAAGTGGACTTGAGGTGACACATATCTGTGTGTTTTAGTTGATGTGCGCTGAAAGACAAAAGGTGGTCATTGTAGAGTCTGTGTTGTGTTTATTAGGCATCCATCATCATTTTAGAGCAGCTGAAATTCTTTTATAGTTTGATATTTAAATGTCACAGTCTTCGGTCATCTTCTCCTCTTTGTCACCATCCTCTCCACAGCATATACAAATCTGAAACATCACGGACCAGTGTGCTATAGGCAAACATGAGCCTCCACTATACAGTCAACCAATGCCATGCAATGGGATTTCTACCTATTGAAATTGGGATTATCTATAAACAGAAGAGATTCCTGTGTTTGAACATTTTATCTACTTGATATCACAATGTCCAGTGCTCAAGTGTAGGTGCGCTGGAGGTTTCAAGTTCTCTAAGTATAAGATTGAGTGATGACTGGCTTCCACACAAGCTGTGATGTCACCAAATTACATTTGTAAACAGAAATGAAAAACTCCTTGACCTCAAGTGCAGCAGTAATTCAGGCGTCACTTATAAAATATTTAGCTTCATCGTCAGCGTAGAATGTTACACGCACAGCTTTACTATACTGTTATTGGACTTTAAACAGTAATTGGTCCTGGATGACCTTTAAGTTGAGGGTTACCCAGCTCCATATTGATCCGTGACTGGCTTCTATGTCTGTCACTTAACCAGCCGACCAACCGTCGAGTTAATACCGAGCAGATGAACAGAATGGCTGCGCCGCATCCATAAAGCAACTGTAATATTGATTGTTTTTGCTGAGTGCATTTACCCTGGTATCGAAATAAAGCTTCATGCATGTAAACTGCATCCTGTTTACGAAGTCTACGGGAAGCTCACAGTGATTTAAAAAAACATGAAAAGGATAGCTAGGAGAAGAGTTTGGCCATCGTACTGGGTTTTGTGACAGTTTAAACTGCAAGTGAGCTTTTCCAACTTGAACAATAGATGGAAGTCAATGCACAACAGTGAATAACAAACCACATTAGAAACACTGAAATGATTTGATTTACATAACAAACTGCTCATTAGCTTCAGGGCAATAACAAAAACAGCAGTCTAAAACAAAGCAGGTGAAATTAGTCAGCTGTAAATCATAATTTCTTGACTAAATGGAAATTAATGGAGAGCAGTGTGATCAGTGGGAATTTTTCACAGCAGACATTTTGGCCTGTGATAGCAGTAAAAAATATCAATATATTTTGCTGTTAATATTTAATAATGGTTCTGTCACAGTTTTACATTACAACACAAACAATACCAGGTCCCTGAAACTGAAGCAGCTAAATGAAAATATAATACTGTAAAGGTAGAATTCAAGTAAACATGTTTAAATGGAAATTAGTTTTTTTGGTGTTATAATTTGCTCAGTCCAATAAGCATAGGCTGTTTAATATTCACAGATACATACACATGATAAATGACTCTCTCCAGGACAAAATACTAAAATACAGTATTATTATATGACATAATTAGCCCATGATAATAAACAAAAAAAAAAAAAAGAAAGAAAGAAAGAGGGTTATTTCTGGGTTAACGATGATGAAATCCATAAAAGGCAGCACAGTCACAGCTAAAAACAGTACTATAATGTCTTCTGAGATTTCTGTTCAGGTTTTGTAAGATGAGCTCACAGAGATCAGATCTTCCAGCATGACAGACTCTGGATCCTCAAGCTCAATATTTCAACTGAAAAAGACGATAGAAGTTTTTCAGTAGAAATTCACTGAGTGGATGAGGCAGAAGATTGTTTAGCAGGTTGTGATGACCACTGGTGGGACAGAGAGAGGCGCTGGATGAGGGACGGGGACAGAGACGGACAGCAGGGTTATTAGAGTTGGTTAGATGAATGATTAGTGATGTTCCTCTGACTGTTTGGTTGCACTCAGATGCCAATTAGAAAAGCAAAGACAAAGAGGGCAGCAGAGCCCAGGGGGGTTGAATCACAGTCCTGACCCCCCCCCCCCCCCCCCCCCCCCACACACACACACACATACACACACACACATCCTTAATTTAGTATATTCATGGGGACCTATCAGGATGAATCCTTGCCTCCAATCTTAAATTTTTAACTCTGCATTTTAACTTATTTCATTCTTGTTGGTCTATGTTGCTAAATTAAGAAAAGAGTTGGATGTTGCTTGTGTTTTGAGGAATATGAAGAGAAGGAAGGAAGACAGAGTGACAGGTGAAGGACTTTTGAAGATATTGTGTTGTCATACTGAGAAGAACTGCCACACAATGGAGCAAAGCATTTAGAAAGGAAAAATAGCCTTAAGCGTAAATAAAGATTACTGTAAATAAGGAATAATTTATATATAAATAACAGGCCATCTACAGACACCGTATTCTATTTGAAAAAAAAAAAAAACTACAAAGGGGACGAAAGAAAGAAATTATGAGCCTCATTTTAGAGGATTTAGACAAAAGGTAAAGAGTGTAAAAGTATCATCTCCAATCAGATTCCCATGTGTGTGTGTGCGTGTGTGTGTCCACAGTCCCCTGGACCTCCCTGTCAGCAGTGACCTTTACCAAATCAAAGGAGATGCAAATATCCAGCTTCATTTGGGCCCATTACAACTCCACACACAGCGACTCATAGAAGTGAATGAGCCCTGTGCAGACGCCCAGTGAGAATAGCTGTCAGTCTTCTCGGCCGGCTTTGATTAGCAATTTGAAGGGCCTCGGCCCTCGGCCCCCAACTCTCCTCAACAGATACAAATCAGCTCTGACGCTGCCTCGTCCATTACAGGCATCATTTCTTGGGAGAATTGTAATGAATCCCATTTCCCCACAGTCTTTGTGTCCTGCCCGCCCCCCCCTCCTCTCTCTTCGCTCACAGCTCTCACACCCTTGTTCTGTATTTTTGTTATGATTTTAAAGGGGGCTACATGTATTTGCATAAATAAAAAAAAATTGCATATCAACACGTAATGTCACTGTGGGTTTGCATAAATGCAGCACATCCTGCGGTGTCCAAGTTAAAAGTGTCTCAGCTTAAAGTGATAGTTGGAGTTGTTTGATGTGGGGTTGTGTGAGGTAGCTATCTGCATCCAGGAGCAGAAGCTGAGCTGAGAGGGAGCCAGACACAAAAATGTTTTTATCAATTTTTTAGCAAAAAAAAGAGGCCAACAGCAGTTTGAATGTACACTTTTGTTTTTTTTATTACAACACTGTATTACTCGACGGATCAGCTGTTTGAGTTCAGACAGGTGCACTGGGAGTTCATCATTCCTCATGTTTTCCCAGTGAGCAATGTTCCTCCGTCTCAGGCTTGCCACCAGCTGTTTGAACAGTAAAAACAGTACAGTACTGCAGATTTGAGATAAACAGATGCATTGTGGGACTTACTGTAAACTGATCAGGGTGGTCAGTTGCAGCTCGATTACAATTTTCTATATTCAATAAGTCACTTTTCCTTTTTTTTCATTCATTTTTCATTTTGATCATTTCAGAAATGTTAAGACTTTAATCTCTCTGGTAACAAAAGTGCATTTTGGAAAAGTAACATTGAAAATTATATTATCTGGTTCCTCCTGGTGACCTGTGGAGCTCAGTGGAGGCAGCCAGCCTCCAAATGCCTTGAGCTGTGTTCAGTAATGTTATTTACATGGTGTTCTGTTTGGTGTGTGTGTGTGTGTGTGTGTGTGTGTGTGTGTGTGTGTGTGTGTGTGTGTGTGTGTGTGTGTGTGTGTGTGTGTGTGTGTGTGTGTGTGTGTGTGGTAGAGGAGCAAAGAGGCAGCGTTATTGGATCAGTGTTTGGCTGTTTGAGGTAAAGTTGATCTCATAGAACAGAGCTGATGGTGATGGCAGATAGACAAATGGATGCATAGAAGAACAGAGCTGTACCACACTATATTATTGATTGATGGATGGATGGATAAATCAGTTAAGTGACTGACTGTCATGTTGTATTTATTTTCCTCTACATTTTCAGCAGGATCCATATTTGGTCACATTTTCATATGAGACAGTTTTATTTTGTGCCCCACATTATTTCTTCTCTATATTTATTACTTTATATAGATATTTCTTGTTTCTTGTTGTTATTTGTGAGTGTGTTCCATATTTCTTTTTCTTTCTTTTTTCCCCACAGTTTCCCCTTGTGGATCAACAAAAGTTTCATCTTGAATGTCAGGGGGGAAAAAAGTTGAACAATTCAACCTTACAACATGAGACATAAAATCCATTGATAAAGTCAAGTCATCGATTTACACTCACCCACAGAGTTTTCTAACCTGTAGCTGTAAAAAGGTCAAGGTGTCAACGCTTTCAGGCTATCACATCAGCGAATCACAGCGCAGCTTTTTGTCAGAGCAAAAAAATACTCAACTCAAACGTGCTGTGATTGTGGAATTGAAAATGGGCTACATTGGTGATTCACCGGGGAAATTGAATGAGAAATTCAAGGGTTAAACTGGTCTCATCCAAACTGCAGTGCTTGAGAGTATATCTTGAATCAAATGTTCATAAGAATGGAAGTTAATGGAAAGCAAATGCACAATACAGACTGAGAGTGACTCCTGAGAGGAAGGTGAAAGAATCAGTGTATGAGAGTAAAATGCAGCAGAAGAATGAGAGACGGCTGACGAAGCTTTGATACCTGTGACAGAGCACGTTGTGATGAGGAGTCGAAAAGTGAAGAAGAAGAAAAAGCGCAAGTCTAAGACTCAGAGTCACAACTTTTGCAGGATTATTTTCATGCAGTGTGTGTGTGTGTGTGTGTGTGTGTGTGTGTGTGTGTGTGTGTGTGTGTGTGTGTGTGTGTGTGTGTGTGTGTGTGTGTGTGTGTGTGTGTGTGTGTGTGTGTGTGTGTGTGTGTGTGTGTGTGTCAGTCAGTCTGACAGCAACTGATTGAGTTTATGATCCCTGGATGATCCTGGATATCTAACCATCATTCACATAGAAAACCTGCAACTTATTACTAATTGATGCTTTTGACCGCCTCACTCAATGCAGAAAAGTTGAATCAAACTTTTGTGAACATCAGAGTAAAGATAAGTATTGTATTGATATCTGATGCCCACCATCTGAAGCTAAGACACTTTGTAGGCATACAGCACCTACATTGTCTTGTAATAACGCTGATCTGCGTTTCCGTCGGGGGCAGTTTTTCGGCAAGCATTTGCCTCGAAAACAGCTCTGTCTTGTAACATTCCATTATTATCTAGTTAGCAGCTCGCAGCTCTGCTCCGCTGTTCTTAAAATAGCTTGCACCGACAATTAAAGGTAACGAACCTACTCCTAAAATGATAAGGGTTATGGCAATGGGCCAATTTGCCAAAATGTTGAACTATCCCTTTAATAACACACAATTGTGGGCACCCATGGGTGTATTGGACTTAAAATGAGTTGTGTTCAGGTCATAGACCATAAATAGAAATGAAAAGACTTCAATGCATGCTGGTTTGAGACAGACATTCATCCACCCAACTGTCACTCAAAGTGGCAGGCCCTCATATTTACAGAAATGTAAGCTTTGATAATCGGTGGAGTATACAGTACAGTCGTCATGAAGGAAGAAATTAGCTCTAGAGACAAAAAACATTTCTTGTGTACCAGATTGTAATTGTTAATTTCTGCTGTTGGTCACTGTAACAGAGCAGAAATTGGAAGAAGTGCAGTGATTGGTACCTCTTTATTCAGGTACATGGTTGGTTTGAGTGGTATTGTGAGGCAGGTGAACGGTGAGTTCAACACCTGGCCTGAAGTCAGAGGTGTGACCGTGTGCTTTTTGGAGCCAAGAGATTCAGATCAAGCACCAAAGTTGCACCGAAGCAGCTTCACAATCAGCGTCTCATTCATCAGCTCTGTGGCTTCCAGCTGCTCACATTCATGCAGGTGTGTTTATTACAACCTGACCTTCCTCACTTTTTTCCTCTCTAGCTTTCATAACCTACTCGACTACTTCAACCTCTTCCTGCTGAAGAATGTGTTGATTAATTTAAGTATTCATTATGGGATGTCTGGCATAAACAAACACACCTGTGTCCAGAAAAGCTGCTGTTCAGTCTGGTGTGAAGCTGGATCACTGTCACTTCTTACTTTTACCTCCTAATGTAACTGTTTCAAGATGAAATCATGGCTAAACCCAATCATTTACCCATCAACCATAAACTCAAACACTGGACTTTAATGTAGAATAATCTGGTTGTTATTGTTGTCGTTAAATATGCTGTTCTGTGTTTTTGTCTAAACAGATCTCTGTTTCCTGCCCAGAGACTACAGATGAAATTTAGCTTGAGCTAACTCTGGCACAACTGAGAGCTGTGCACTGTCTAAATAAACAACAAAAAAATAAGTATAACCAATAACTTTTAAATGATCACTTCTCTGACATGTGAACAGTGATGTTGTTACCTCTAATTTGCACAAATATACCCCCCCACCCCCCCAAAAAAAGCAAAAACAAGAACAATCCAGAGTCACTCAGTGGATCACATGGGAAGCTCTTTTTTTAGAAGTTGTGTCTTCTTAGTCTTTCCATTTTAAGCCATGTGCTCAGTCCTGTTTTCATCAGCTCCTTTGCTTTATTGTCTCTGGATCCGTGTAAGACAGGAGGTCTGACTTTTGTAGTTATATTTACGCTTGTGTTTCTGAACCTGAAGAGCACAGCGATGTTTCAGCTGATTTCTTTGATTTCCTTCTGTAACTTCTACACTCACACTTCCACCGGAGCCTCTGCTCTGGGAGGCCTTCTGTCTTCTGATGTTATAAACCTGACCTGCCGCTTCACCTAAATGCCAATATGGTCTGAACAGCGAGGACCTCTCCTCCCTCATCACACTAACGACTTGAGATGAATCTTTTGACGGCTCAATATTCTAAACATACCGACCTTTGAATCAAAGACTTTGTCTGTTCACCTCAGCGTCTCACTAGAACAAGGACAAACTCCTCCTATAGACGCTGTAACGTATAGCGTCGTGTCATGTACATTTGCATTGCTAAGCAGCAGCCAGGTGAGTGGCAGTCGCAGTAGTTGATTTTAATAGGGAGCAGCTATTTCGGTAAGTCCTCCAGCAGGCTTCTTCCTCTGGAGTTAATCACACTGAACAACACACCACAACGCTGCAGCTCCTCGCTCCTCTCTGGGGTCTCCACTGGCTCTCCCGTTTTCTTCTGGCTCCGCTCTCGTCTTCTCCCTCCCTCGCTCTCACTGCTTGTTTTTATTTATATCCAGGCCTACATCTGTATCGCCTTCCCCTCCACTCGTTTACATCTCTCGCTTCCCTGTTTCTTTTTCAATTTTCCCTCTTAATCACTCCGAGTCCCACAGGGGACGGCCGTGTTGAATGTCATTATATTGGCTGCTTGTGAATAAGTAGCCATTACCCATCAACATCCCCAGTTTCATCCCAGAAACACACACACCAATATGTCCTCCAAACAAATTTGACTCACCTGTGGGTTTGTTTAAAAGCACTTTTATTCCTAGATTTCAAAATAAAAGCGCAAAGAATGTGTTATTGTCCATTGCAAGGGTCACATGCAGGGCCGTTGCTAGGAATTCTGGGCCCCCTGAAAGAATACTAAAGTGGGCCCCTGACTTTTCCACTTTTTTCCCCTAGACTACGTATGTATTATCATTTTTTATTTAGCCTACTTTGTTTTGATGCTAATGCAGATTACTATGAGTATTAGTCAGGGTCTAAGCAGAATAAATCAGTCATACAAAGATTAGACTACTGGGTTTTTTTGTGTGGGCCCTACTGGGCGCGGGGCCCCTAGAATTATCATCACCTTTCTTTGCTATACAACGGCCCTGGTCACATGTGGAGTAAAAACATGCATGAAGCAAAAATAAAATCTTACTTATGTGCAATGTATTACCAGAGTTTGGCTGGACAGGAAATGTCAAAGTGCAAATACATACATGTGTTAGAACACTAATTCCTTCACGGCTTGTTCATCATGATAATTGGTCCAGGCTGGAGGGGTTTTATAAGTTGGAATAAGTTCTGGAGGGGATGTGTGTGTGTCTTGTGTGATCACATCTCACTGTCTGGGTGCAGCCATCTGATAGTGAGTGATTGGTTGGTTGCTCGATGATCCCGGAAAGTTTTAATTTGTCTCGAACGGAGAGAAAGTTGTAGCAGGATGTGATGCAAACACACAGTGGAGCTTTCAGTGCTGTTTTTCATATTTTATCACACAAAACACAAGCGTGTGAAGACAGGAAGAAACACTGAAACACACACATACACACACAAATTCCTTGAATCCATGTTCCACTGCTACTGTACCCACACTGTCCCACTGTTCTAATTAATTTAACTGACTCCCAGTACAATCGGTCTGATCACGTCTCTGTTCTCTCGCTCTCATCAAGCGTCTGAACTGAAGCTTCTCTCCAATTAAACCTAGAGCTCACGGCTGTTTGGGACCGGCCAGTCAATTAATTGATGCTTCCATTGTGATGAACCTACTTTCATATTGTCCTCTCATCATGTCCATGCAGCGCTAAGAGCTATAAACCCGTATCAGATCACTGACAAAGACACAGTGTACCGTTGAACTTGAACATGAGCTGCCAAACCCATTCACTGTAATGATCTGACCGATAGATAAGTGGAAAATGAGCTTTTGCAAAAACATTTTTTTAACCTACATAAGTTATGAAATGTTATAAAGATGATGATGTGCATGTGGAGTATATGTCTGGATCAAGCCTCTGAAGAAAAACCATGTGTCGGTGGACACCAGCGTGCTCCGATCGGCCCACGCTCCACGTCCAACAGTCTGACACCTCTTGTGTACTAATGAAGATCCATTGATCCAGAATAGAACTGACACAGCCGATGATTGTGTCCAACTCGACATTCATGCTCCATCACTCATAGTTACAAGGTGTGTATTTCCTACCGACTTCCTCTGCAGCCTGTTTAATTGACCTGACCTACAATATCTTGTGTTTTTTAGGTCACCCCCTGCCGCCCCGCCCCTCGCCAACATCTGTGGAGTCCAAAACAAAAACCTCTAAACCAGGCCAACATGGCTGCGTTACGTAACTCCCTCGCACTGTTCAGCCGTCCCAAGGTTATGTTAAAAGACTCAGTCCTCGATTACGTAATGACTGGTCACCCGTGAGTGCGGCCGTAGTCGGCCTCCCAAAGGCGACTATGATGACACCCAGTTTGTCAGGTTGAAGCAGTTCTTTTGTGTCAGTGGGTTTAGATTCAAAACACATTAATGAAAAAGTTGTTGTTTTTTATTGTTGTGTCTCTCCTCACAACAGTTCTCTGTCTGCAGGGCAACAAACCAGTACTGCTGCTCTTAATGGGAACAACATGGAGGAAATGTTGGTGCTCTCAACTTTTTTAAGCAGGATGTGGGACAGTGTGGTGAACTCCTTTCTTCTTTTCTGACAACATATTGTTGCAGCGTGACTCACCAGTGAAAGTGTTCACCTTAGAGTCAACAACATTACTAACACAGAGTGAGTGAGTGTCCGCTGCAGTTTGTGTATGCCTGGTTTATAAAACAATAGAGCAGTTGATTTAAATGAATGGAAATGTTTCAGCAAGTTTTAAATGGTCAACACAGGTGTCAGCAGCAGGCCGTAACAATAACACATGATATGTTTATCACAAGTTAAGTTAAAGAGGAACTATGTAAGTCTGGTCACTTTTCTGCTGTTTTGCTAACCCTCCTCCTGGCCATGTGCATTTGTTTACAACGAAGCCATCGAGAATGCAATCAATAGAGCGGTGCATAACATATCATACACAATGTTACGACTGGCATATTTGTGTAGTTTATGTAATAAGCAAGAGATTACGGGTTACGGGGTGCGTTTGTGTCGCGGTGCGCAGAGACGAGGGCTGGGACACCAGGGTGGCGGCCCTGATCTTGCACAGTTGTTTTTCAGCCAAGAGACGCAATCAGAGACATGCACGTGGAAGGCAGAGAGCCTCCATTCTCCCTCGTAACAAGTTAAGCCATTTATTAAACCATCACAATTATTCCAAAGCTATTTAAAGGGATACTTCACCCAAAATCGATAATTCACCAATTTTCTACTCACCGTCATGCCAAGGAAGGGTTCGGAGAACTTTTGGAGTTATCAAAATGCTTTTGGAGTTCCAGGGGGGTCCGGCTGGCAACAGATTTTCATATAATGGCGGTGGATAGAGTTCACTTTTGAATTGTCCAAAACACACTATGAAACATCCAGATACCTCCATACTGCTCGTCCGTACTGACCCAAGTGTCCTGAAGCCGCGACATGAAAAAGTTGTATGGAAAAAAATAATTTGATTTATGTTTTCCATGTTTATATCATACATCCAGTGGTTTACAATGATGAACAAACATCTTGCAGCAAATCTCGTGCATGCGCACAAACATCAACAGAGCCAGTCTGGGAGTGATGAGTGAGTGTGGATCAGAGACCTGCATTTAGCTCAGAGAGCTCAGTGACTCTGTTCTGTCACTGTCTTTTAGTCTTTTTTTGCCCACGTGCTCAGTTTCACTCAAACAAACAGGTGTACAACAAACTCCCACAGTTCTCTCAGTGCCCTCCTCCCTCTTTCCTCCAAGATGCCCCCCCTCCTCCCCTCCATCTTCCCTGCCCGTGCAAATGTCAGCCTTCACATCCTCTGCTATCAAAGGCTCTGCGGCCGCAGCAGGATCCACCCTGACCTGACTGTTCCTCTCACATCATACAACTTCACACAGAAATGCAGACGGAGGCTCCATGACACACAGTTGCTCTTCCAGAAACACACAATTTTCCATTTAACAAACATATAAAGTGATAATCAAATTAGCATACATTTTAATCTTTGTGCAACTTTTCCTCTGGATAGTAGGAAACATAATGCACTAAAAACACAGGATATGATTTTAGTCTTATACAATATTTAAACACACAGATCAGATGTGGTGCTTCCCATAGTCTGGAAGCTATTAAAGTCAGCAAAGGACAATGTGATCACCACGGAGCCCAGACAAAGTGTACCGACTGTAAAGACAAATTAAAATTCACATCACCTCATTCTGACTAATAGCGACGAAAAGAACAGAGCTTGTTTGTGCCGTGATGTCACAGGAGAAAAACAAAAAGATGTTTTATACTGAATCATCGCTGAATTAAAACCTCCACTGCTTTTATCTAAAACTTTACGGGCCACTGCACGGGATCCACTAATCAAAATAAAGTCGCTAGTTCTTAGCGACGCTTTCTTGACCTCTGGGGGTTATGTCATCTTCGCTACCTCAGGCTGGTGCTGAGGACTTTTCATTTATAACAAGAAGTCTGAAACGTGAGCGTTTACCACCAGGAGGGGACAAGATGCTAAAGGAGCAAACACTTTTCTGAGCTTGAGCCACTTAAGACACACCAGTGTTGTTATGTAATCTGTCTCTCATTAGTCCTCAAACTACAGTGATGACCAACAGTGAATCATTAAAGTGAATTAGAATCATTTAACCTGTGTTCAACTTTAAAGCTCCTCTTCCACATGACATAATGTATGACATACAAATCCCAAATATATATACATTCAAAACTTTAACACATGAAAACAGTTTCCTACTGCAAAGTCAAGGCCAGAGAAGTCTATTTCCTCCTATGTCTGCAACTCATGCAAAGGAAATAGATTTAGAGAAAATATAGAGTTACACTAAGGGTGGTTCACATAAGGAAAATAAAAAGCCTGTCCCGGGAAATCTTTGATAACCATGACTCCATTTCACTGCGAAGATGGCGACCATTGTTGTACATTCTCATTCCTCTTTTGTTCGTATTTTTTTGGGGCGATGGAAGGTTTTCTGAACACGTGTGATTAAAAATCATGCGTGACTGCTGGCTGCAGGGTGGCAGCCTCCTGTCAGTGGGATGTGGAGAACAGAGGAGATCTTTAGCCCTCGTGGCGCCGTGGCCCTTTGGAGCTCACTGTAGTTAATTAGTGGCATGGCCTCGGGACTTTTATCTGCTCTGTGTATGGGCGAGAGAGAGAGCGAGAGAGAGAGAAAGAGAGGGGGAAAAAGAGAGTGAGAGAGAGTACTGATGTTGCACTGGGGAGCTGCTGTGACCTGTGTGTGTGTGTGTGTGTGTGTGTGTGTGTGTGTGTGTGTGTGTGTGTGTGTGTGTGTGTGTGTGTGTGTGTGAAGCGAATTTGTAATTGTAAGAGCGTTCTGAGCTGGTTGCATGTTTGCGTGCTTTGCATATTATATCTGTGTGTGTTGGGTTCAGTGTATGTGTGTGTGTGTGTGTGTGTGTGTGTGTGTGTGTTTGAGATCTACTGATGGCTCATCAGGGTCTTTGAGAGATGATAGGGGCTGGCTGAGTGAGGCTTGAAAGACTGGGGGGGCATTAGAGCTCGATTCAGTCAATGTTGCAGAGAAAGGAAAGAGGAGGAGATGGTGAAGAGGTCACTTTATCCCCACTGTTCAAAACAAGAGCTCTCTAATTACCAACACATCTCCCCAGAATTCATGGGCTATTGAAGCTCCTGTGGGTTTTGAAATTAGTCTCTTTTCATTGGGGATCTCTCTCCCTGTAGGACTGAGCTGCAGCAAAATGGCCGATCTGGAAAGATATCCTCGTTGTTTCGTTCCGCCACTGAAACCTTATCTGTAGCAGAACCAGAGGAACTGGGTTTGTTTTCCCCTGTGTATCCTTCTTCCTCATCAAAATCAGGTGCCTACACTACCCATGATGCAACTCAGCCACTGCCAGTTCCATCAGAGATTTGGCTATACAGTACATTACTGTATAATTAGCAGCTAATGTGGTTTAGCAGTTCGCATCAAGTGGAAATGAGTGACTTCATTCCGTTTTTTGTTGGTTCCAGCTGAAGTCAACTGAATGCAATAATAGTAATTAATAATAATGACTTCATCCTAGTTGAAATAAATAATTTATTTGCCCTCCAGATGCGTCTTTAAACCTGAGCTGATTCCTTGTGAATACAGCTTGTCATGTGCAACATAAAGTGTCTGAGCTAAACTGTGAAAGTCTCACCAGGAACCAGTAAACAATGTTCTGCACCTCTGTCACACTGAAGAGCTCAGGTGTAAAACAGTGACAAGTAATGCAACACAAGGGCAGTAAGTGAGGAAACCATAGAGATGCATCACTGTGTGTGTGTGTGTGTGTCAGCCACACAAGTTGTTATTTGTTACTCCTCAAAGATGTTAAACAGTCTGTGAGTGTGTGAAGTGGCAAAGAAGAGGAAGTGTAAGTGGGAGTGAGTTCACCCTTAGTTGTTGTTGTCTTAGAGCTTTGTTCCCTCTCGATAACAGAGCTAAACAAATCATTGAGTCGCTAAATGTGTGTTTCGTCTATTGTTATGTGGGTGATGTTTTAATGTGGGTATGTGCATCTTGAGGATGTTTTGTACGGGTTTGTGAAAACAAGTTTCCTGCAAAGGACAAATAAAGATGAATCTGAAGAGTATAGAAAAACAAATAGACTCTGAAGTACTTTCCAGGCTATTCTAAGATGGAAAAGGTGAAGAATGTGTCAGTGTGTGTTCACACTCATGAGCTTCCTCCATCAGACCGCTGAGAGGAAGGGATGATGTGCTTTCAAAATGAAGTGCATGAGACCATTGTCGTTAAAACATTGAAGTGGTTGCTGTTCCCACACAGTGAGCAGGTTTGTGTTTTGGTCCTGACACATGAAGCGGTTCAGGGTTCAGACTTGATTCGGGACAGATCTGTGTTTAGAAAAACATTTAAGATTAATTGATTTATTAATTAAAGTCTAAATGTTTTATGGAAATTAAAATTTCCTGCACTTGCAACCACTAACAACTCTTCAAAATTTGTTTTGCACACTGCAAACGTAAAAAAAAAAAAAGTCAGACTTGTTGATTCCCAGATGCTTGTAAGAGGTGAACACAGCTGATTTCTTAACAATGGCGCCCTCTTGTGGTCTTTCTTTATCTAACCAGGATTATTCAAACAAGTGTAACAGGTTACCAATGGTTAAACTAATTAATAACAACACTAAAAAGCAGGCTCAGATGTTCTTTTTTATAAAATGAATGTTAATTGCTTTTTTGAGTAGTAAAAACTTAATTGTCTTTTGACACATTTACATGCTATATGATTTATTTTGTATTGTGAATGTAAAAGAAAAACAGACACACCTTCGAGTTTTTTATAGTATTTTTATTTTTTTAAACTTTTTTTCTTTAAAAAAATGACAAGGTCCAAGGATTTTGGAAGCCCCGCCCTCACCGTATGTTCCCCAGCCGGCCAGCTCGACTCTAAAGCAACCAGCAAAGAAAAATAGTCATATGGACAATTGATAATATACACCCCATATACAGCAATACATAGTGGTCTACCATAATGTTACCAATAATACGCAACCTCCAATGAGGCTTCAATTCAAACTGTTGCCACTGATATGGTTCATTTCAATAGCAACTGTCAACCAATGACGGTTGGTTTCTTTTTTTTTGTTTTGTTTGTTTTTGCTTTTTTTTGACTAGTGTGGGCGGGGTTCAGGTTTCCACGGTGAGATGATGAGACCACCGACTGTGCCGTTTTGTTTTCACACCATCAACTGACCAGTACAGCACACTGTAGCGTTCAATCAGCATCACCACGCAGCGCTGACACTTCAGCCGTCCGCCTGAACTCCCCCCCTTTAAACCAATCAGATTCAGCATAAGTGCAAAGTTTAGGAGGCACTGACACACACACTCTGCTTTTTTTTTTTTTCCTCCAGGAGCCAACGACGGCTCCTCGTCAACTCTCGTCTGTCAAACCGTTTTCCAAGGGTTGAAATGACGTTATTACAGTGACCTACAGTTTTTCTGCTGGTTCAATTTAACCTGGTTATACTGGAGAAGATGGGATGTTACAGTCTCCTGTACCAATCCCCATAGAATTAAAATTCAAAGTCCACTTCAGTCCCACCTATTCAAGTCTTCTCTATGAATTTAATATCTATGTTTTGTCCACCTCATCCTGCATATAGTAACAGCCAGTGAAAGACAGGGCAAATTGTGTAAATGTGTGTGCGTGTATTTGCATGTGCCAGTGACCCCTGCAGTGGTAGAGACAGCATAGAGAAGGTTTCTGTATGTGCATGAAATAAAGACAGAGCCTGTACACAGTGTGAGCGAGTGTGTGTCCGTCTGTGCGCGCCGAGCTACAGACACGACTCCCAGTGCAGCTGCAGGTCCGTGCTGTCCAGAAAATCGGCCGAGAAGACGCTCGGCGGAGTGTGCGGCGCCAGCGGGGCCAGACTCGTCCCTCCGTCTCCTTCGCCGGCTCCTCCCACTCCCCCTCTCCCGCCTACGCCGCCGCCGCTTCCTCCGCTGGCGCTCCCCACCATGGAGATGTCCAGCCAGTCCATGCTGTCCAAGGCGGCGTCGCCAAAGTCCAACCCCGCGGAGTGGGGCGAGAAGCCCAGGTCGGACGTGTCCATGGGGGAGGGGGCGTGGTCCAGGATGCTGGGCGTGCTCAGCATCTGGCTGTGCAGGTCGTCGATCAGCGTCAGGCCGCCGTCGGGCTCCACGCCCAGCAGGGGGCCCCCCGTGGTGCTCTCCAGGAAGTCCTCCAGGCGCCCGCTGCCCGCGCAGGGCTCGCCCACGGAGGGCTGAGGGGAGATGAGGGGGGAGGTGGGGGTGGGAGGGGAGAGGTGGAGGGGAGACGGGGGAGAGGACGGGGAGGGCGGGTCGGAGTGGAGGGGGGCGAGGGAAGGGTCCGGGTTGGCCTTGAAGCCGGGGATTTCTGAGGGAGGACAGAGAGAGAAAATCTGGTCAGTGCCGGGGACGACAGACTCGGGACGTCTTGGTGTCCACGGTGACGACGGGTCGTTACCTCCGCTCTTCAGCAGGATGTCAAACAGGTCGTCCATGTGCTGACTGTTCACACCGTTCTCCTGCAAACAGACAGAGAGGGAAACATGAGTCCTCAGGCTCAGCCAACAAGAGCACAAAGCACACAGACACAACGCACCTAGACAAACTCCACGTCTTAAATAGAGATAAACTCTGCATTTTACCTTTATTTATTTCTTATTTCATTACATCCCATTACAACACATTTACAATACAGTGTGCAGCCTGTTTGACTTTATCTAAATCAGCAGTTTCCAAACCTTTTAAACCACAGCACTGCTTCATTATGAGTGATGATGATGATGATGATTTGTCGGTGCACTAACTTCCCACCTCCCCTAAACGTCTCATATAGAAACTTGAAAAATATTCATATTCATTATGTATGTGGTCTCAAGAAGGATGTGGAGGTATTTAAAAAAACATGAGGGGGTATTTACTTCTTTACTTAAAGCAGAAGTAAGTGATCCGGTGGTTTTGGCTAATGCTGCGTTCCAGGTAGGCTTTTGAAACCGTAAATTACAGCTTCAAGTCACAACTTACGACTTTGTAGCGTTTCAGGCAACCCACTCGTGTTTTTCCGACCTGTTTTACCTGTGAAAGTCACTATAACGGCCACTCGTAACTTCCGACCCGTGAACTCGTACCAGATTGAACTGGTATGACTTCACAGGTCGGAAAAACACGAGTTACGAGTTTCCTTGAACGCACCATAACAGTCCTCGTCCCTACGTCACCACATTCACGGCGTCCCTTGGCTGCACACACAGCCCTGCATGCCGTTCTCTCTCCTCATTGGATAAAAATTGTAGGATACGAGAAAAGTTTTCTCCTCGGCTCACAGCAGAGTGACTGACAGACCCGTGTTTCGGTCCAAACACTCTATGTAAGTGATTGCTGTCGGAAGATATAACTATTTAAGACTTATATTAACACAAATATATCACTTACTTCTGCTTTAAATCTTATATTACGTCTTCAAAGTGCTGATATTGCGTGTTTAGGGATTTCCACCTACTTTAGTGTCATGGTTCATGTGCATCTAAAGCTGAAAAGTTCTCATTACAGGCTTTTCTTCTCTCACAGTGAACAGCAGACTGGTTAGTTTCAGTCTGTTGCTATGTGATTCTCACTTTCTCTCGACATGAAACACTTGAATAACCACCAGTTCATTTTGTCTACAGGTGTCTGACATCTGAGCGAAAGTTTGCAACAACTTTCTGTGAAATGTCTAGAGCATTATGGGAAACACAGTCGGTAAGTGAAAGGACACAACAAAACACAGAAAAGAAAACATATCAAGATGAGGTTGTTACTTTAAGTCAGGCACATTTCAAAGATCAGTAAAATGTGCACAATAAGGTTTGAAAATGGAGAGACGGACAAAAAAGAAGGACAATAAAGAAAAGACGGAAAGAAAAGACATGCTAGAAGACATACTTTGGAGCGTTGAGTAGGAAGGGAGGTGTTGGGTTTGGGAGAGGGAGGGGTGAACAGTGTGTGCCGGTCGTAAGGCGGACACACCTCCTCTCCCTGCCAGGATGGAGTGATGAAGTGATGAAATGAAAAAGAAAAGAGGGAGAAACAAGGAGAAAAAGGGTTAATGAAGTTGACAAATGTGGAGCGGCAGACTGAGCAGTAAGGTCGACATGACGACGGGAGCTCCCAGGAGCAGAGGAGGAGGAGGCGGCGGCGGCGGCGTTACCTTCAGAGACGAGATTAAACTGCTTTGGCTTTCGCTGTCCGACATGTCGTCGAAGAAGGGCTGCAGGTTGGGCGGAGCTGTGGCTGGCAGGCTGGGCTGGGGGACGCCGTTGGTGTCCAGGTGCAGCCCCGACTTCTGTCCCTGAGGGGAGACACAGGGACAAGAAGAAGATGAGATGTTAATACTCAGTTATAATTGGCTCGTGAAGCAATACATCTGAATAACAAGCTGCTTTTCTCATGATTCCTCATTATTTTCATTAACTGTGTGAGTGGCGACCCTCTGTGGCAGAGAGATGTTACTGCTGTTGCATTACAGTTGGTTTTATTAATATTTTTTCCGATATGCACACACAGTCGGACATATTTAAGGTTCTACTGTCAGGTTCGACATCCATAGACAAAAGGAGCTGATGAATGCCAATCACATCCTTTAATCATGATATTATATGAGGCATTTAAGGTAAGTTGTTAGGAGTAAAAATAAAATTTTGGACATAATAAAAACTGTCCATAGTTAGGGACAGTTTTTATGTCAGCCTGTTCTTGAATGTTATTGTGTTCATCAGGATATGTCATAATAATATATCATCATACATATGCTTTATATGTGTATATGTTCAAGATACACCTATGATGTGGTTGTGGAAGAAAGAAAGAAATTTGTGGATTTTATTAAAAAAAAAGAAAAGAAAACCAAACCATTAACAATAAATTATGTATATGTATTCACATAGGTGGCTTTTAGATCCTGCTCCTTTCTGACCATCGAAAGAAAGAAATATAGAAAGGAATATAAGCCTACAAATCTAGTTTTATTAAGTGACATAATTTTAGCGTCTGGGGATTTTGAGCAAGATCATTCAAAACTTACACCTAAAAGAAGGTGGCTAATGTGAGACTATTAAATTGTGCACTACTAAATAATAACAAGGTGTATTTGATGGTAACACATGCTGAGTATGGATCGTACCTTTTTGATTGGCTGGCTCACAGGCTCGGCCTCTGGCTGCTCTTTTGATTGGCTGTCATTGCTGGGCAGTTTACTTGGAGTTGACTGCAATCTCTGAAAAACAACAACAATACACATAAATACTCCATCACACATCAACACAGTTCAGTCCTACAAAGAATCAACATTGTACTGTACCTGCAGTGTGATGCGTCCATTGGTTTTGGCCAATGGGGACACTCCGTTCTGACTCTCCGTGGCTTGACTGGTGAGAGCGATCAGGTAGTGGTTGCCGTTGCTGTCGGTGACCAGTGTGGGCGCGCCGTTGGCCTTGAGGAGGTCTAGTGAAATGGCCTGAGTGTGGATCTGGGTGCCGTTCTGCTGGTTGATGAAGACCGGAGTCACCTGGGAATCAAACAGGACGTTTTTCCATTTTACCATTGATGATATTTTAACACCAAGAAACTTCAACATATCAACATTTTAGCTGTGAGGTGGCTAAAATGTCCTCACCTTGACCTAACAATAATTTCAACAAAGTAAAGAAATAATATTAACATACCTTGTGCGAGGTAGAGAAATAAAAAAAAATAAAAAATAGAAAATAAAATAAATGAAGTAAATTAAAAAAAAGATATATATATAAAATAGTAGTAGTAGTAATGATAATAACACTAAATGAATAAATAAATGGGAAAAAGGTTACAGTCTATTGAAACTAAAAATTCTAGTGAGGGTTGATGACTGTGTTAAAATTGGTCGTGGTGATCACCTGTTGCGTGGCGACGGTTGCAGTCTGCTGTTTCTGCTGCTGCCTGTGTTGAGTCTTCTGCTGTTTCCTCTGCTGGGTCAGGGTCGTCGTCGCCGGCTTCTGGCTCGCCGCCGTCTGGTTCTGGATCTGCACCTGGACCTGCTTCAGCTGGACTTGGCTCTTCTGCTGGCTCTGCTGGACCTGGCCCTGGGTCTGTTTGAGCTGGTTCTGCTGCGCGAGCTTCTGCTGCGCCAGTTTCTGCTGCGTGAGTCTCTGTTGGGCCAGTTTCTGCTGGGCCAGTTTCTGCTGCGCTAACTTCTGCTGGGCCTGGAGCTGCTTCTGTTGGGTCTGCTGGATGATGAGCTGCTGGAGGTGCTGCTGCTGCTGGAGCAGGATCTGAGCTTCTTTCTTCTGCTGCTGCTGCTGCTGCTGCTGCTGTTGTTGTTGTTGTTTCTGAGGGTTTGCTTTGGCCTCCGGCGCCCTCTGCAGCTGCACCTGGCCCTGCGGCAGTTTGGGCTGCTGTAGCTGCTGTTTCTGCTGCTCGGCCTGTTGGACCTGCAGCCGGTGAATCTGCTGCAGCCTCAGCAGAGTCTCCTGTGAACACTGCATCGGCTGGGCCAGCTTCTTGCCCAGGGCCTCCTCCGTTATCCCCTCCATTTCTTCCTCGGACTCCACCTCCTTCTTCACCTTCACCACTACGCCGTTAGGGAGAGTCGGGGGTTGAATGGCTGAGGCTTTTATTAGAGTCTGGAGTTTCACCTCTGGGGATGTTTTGCTCTTCTCGCTTCCTTCTTTCTCCGCGACTGTTCCACCCGCCATTTTGCCCTGCTCCAGCTGGGACCTGAGGGTCTCCACTAGTCTCTGCTTCTGCCTCAACATCCTGGTCAGCTCCTCGATCTGTTTGTCCTTCTCCTGGAGCATCTGGTCCTTGTCCAAAGAGGACGTGTCCATGGCCAAGGCCGGCAGGGACTCAGGAGTTTGGCCTGAGGCGGCTGAAGACTTGGCCTGGCTGCATGCGCTCTGGGTCT
Organism: Trachurus trachurus; assembly: GCF_905171665.1. Lineage (NCBI taxonomy): Eukaryota > Metazoa > Chordata > Actinopteri > Carangiformes > Carangidae > Trachurus > Trachurus trachurus. The sequence goes on along the minus strand of NC_139913.1, from coordinate 18,492,525 downwards.
CCTCCTTGACCTTGGAGAGAGGCTGTGAGAGTGGAGAGATGTTCGATGGGTGCTGAGGAGACGGGTGCAGGGTGAGCTGGGTCAGGGGAGAGCTCACCTGAAGGACAACAAAGCAGGAAGAGGATGTTAGAAAACGCTTCAAAGGAACTTAGTCAATGTTGTTTTTTTTGTTTTTTCCTTTTTACTGTGAAATACAAAACAAAAAACATAGTGGACATACATCTGTGTTTATACAAGGTGTGAACAAGGTGTGTGTGTATGTGTGCGCGTGTAATTCAAATATAATATACTATAATATAAATGGTGGTCATGACAGTAATAGCAGTAACAAAGAAAGAAATTAAGGAATAATAATAGTAATATTGGTCAGAATAATAATAACATTATATATTAATAATAACATTAATCATAACATAAATATTAATAATATTAATAATAATAGTTGTGACAGCAATAGCTAGACAGCAATAATTACAGTAATAATAATAGCAATAATTCTAAAAATAAGAAAGAAAAATTAGAATGAAGGATGAAAGAAGGATGTAGGAGGGGAGGATGGGTAAATGAATAAAAAAGTGAATGAAATTATGAGAAAAACATGAAAAATAAATAAATAGTAAAATGGGGCCAGTTTGTAAGGTGTCATATTGACAAGATGCCTTGGATCCATTTGATCAGCAAGGCATCGGCCCATGGTTGCCCATCCCTATATGGAATTTTTTTTTATTATTATTATTTGTTTGTGTATGTTAATGATGTGCATTAAAAACAGGGTAGGAGTTAGTCAACATCTGCACAAGTCAATCGACTTTGTAGTCAATGCTGTTAACAAACATCTGCTTTACATAAAGCTCTCACCATCTCTCCAAACATGTCTCCGTTACAGCTCGTCTCGTCTGGACTCATACCGGCCAGCGACCTCTCAGACGGAGTGGGCGACACGGGAGGGCTGGAGCTGGTGCTGCCGAAACGCATGACCCTCCCAGGGACCGCGTGAGCCAATGAGGACAGAGCCAACTTAAAACCACACTCTCCTGGCTGGGCGTCAGGGGCGGTGGTGGCGGTGGCTGTTGGTGAGGATACGATGCCGCTGGAGGCCGAGCCGACGCCCTGCTGGCTGGGCGGCAACATGCCGTTTTTCAAAACCGTCGTGCCGCCTCCGCCATTTTGCTCCTGGTAGTTGCGGAGCCTCTCGATGAGATCATTCTTGGTGCCTGACACGGTCAAACCACGTAACTTCAGTTCCTGTTTCAGCTCAGCGACCTGATGAGAAACCAAACCACCATTGACTCAAAGTGAAAGAGCAAAACGACTGATAGGTCAGAAAACATGATTTCATAGTCAGAAGTCCCCGGAGTAGACACTTGTGTCATACGTTGGACTTTTAGAAGACAGTTACAGTCTGTGTAATGTCTGCTATCACTATTTATAATTTATTCTACTATTTTAAGTCAGTTCTCTTAATGAAAACAAGTTTCTATTCTTGAGAAGTACATTTCTGAGTCAAGTTGTCTTTAAATTACTTTGAACTCATCCAGGTTGGCTGGCAGAGTGCCGGGTTTGGCTCCCGCTGTCTGGCCCTGACGTGCATTCCCACTCTGATTGGAGGAGGCCATGGTTGTTGTCGTGGGAGCGCTGCGCGAGGGGGAGGGGCCAGAGTTGGTTGTCGGGGGCTGCTCAGTCGGAGGCCTGAAGGGAGACAGAAAACAATCAAGTATGAAAATCCAAGCGACGGAATCGTTTTGGAAACATCCTCCAAAATCTTTTCCTATTACTATAAACACTGTGGGTGACACTCACTTGGGCGGTGCAGGGAGGATGGTGTGGTAGTTGTAGTGCTGCTGCTGCTGGCTGAGGATCTGCAGCTGCAGGAAGAGCTGCTGCTGCTGGAGCAGCTTCGCGTAGGACGAGTCCATCTGCGGTGGACGCTCCTTATCTGCCTTCTGGTCTGGAGGGATGTACTGGTGGTACTTCAGCTTCTTCACCTACACCCAGATGAAGAGGACGGTTAAAAGGACAATGCCACTCTTTAATGCTTTTACACTGTACGATGTCTTTATGTCTTTAAAGGGACTATGAGGACTTTCGGAAAGCAGAAGTGTTTTCACACTACATTTCCCATGAGCCTTCGCGCGCACTGTGAAATTCTTGGATCGGCGCAAGACGGACAAAAGCGAAAACATTTGCCAAGAATGTTTTCATTAATCAAGAATGAAAGTCTGAGGTTCGAGGATGATCAGATACCGTCGTAGTACCGACCATAAACGATGCCAACTAGCGATCCGGCGGCGTTATTCCCATGACCCTGGGGGCAGCGTCCGGGAAACCGAAACTAGGAAATGCTGGGCGAGTCGACCACTAAATAATAATATCAAAATAACTATAAAGACAAAACAATATATTTATCGTAAAAAAAAGACCCATTAACAAGTGTGGGTAACGTAGATTCATCCACATTAATGAGACTCTTTGATAACCAAAAGCATGTCCTCGGGGTCTTTAATGAGGGATGCTTGTTGTGTAGATAACACTGGATATTCCTAGAAAATGCTGAAAGAACCTTTGAAAAACCAGCATGCGTATTCAACAGGTCTTCATGGAAAGAACATAACTAGAACAAAAGAGCAAGTGTTTACTCTGTTGAACTGAGCAGTATCTCTTCCTCTTCTTTGATGGATGTGATTGTTAAATGTGAAAACGTTGTGGGTGTTCAGTTTAGAGTTTATGAAACCTGTCACCACATCTTTTATTAACCTGTTATAGAGGTAGGTGATGGAGTTAGGACCACATGATGAATGAGCCCGAACAGCTGAACTGGTGTCACGAGAAAACAATGCTACTGTTCCTCCATGTCACTTGCCCATCAAAGCCATAAAATCATGTGTCACTGCCTGTCAAAGTGAAAATGAAATGAAACACAGAGCATGCTGACCTTGGGTTTGTTGTCCTTTGGTTTCTTGGGTCTCTGTGGGGGACGATCTGAAGACGACTTAGCTTGAGACTGTTGACAGAGTGTGAGAAATGTGGTTGAGGAGGGGGAAGTGAGGAAAGGAAGACGTGAGGGAGGGGTTAGACACTTATAGCTGCACCACAAATACAGATCAGATCGAGGTTGCATTTATTCACTTGTCATCAAAACTACAAGATGTTTAGTTTTGAAACAACCTAATTCTCAGTGACTCTGTGTGCAGAAAACAACCAGCGTTCACACACCTTGATGTGTCCTGTAAGACGGGAGTTTGCCGAAGTCACCGTCGTTCCATTCGTCAATTTTGGGGGTGGGGAGGCGGGTGACCCATTCACCTGTGGAGGAGGTGGTGGAGGGGGTGGAGGAGGAGGCTGAGCAAACTGAGGAAAACATAACTGGTTAATGGCATGACTGCAAATTTGAATTTTGTTCTGATAACATGAACCTTTAAGTGACTCTCTACCTGTGTGGGAGACAGTTCCCCGTTCTGTGTGACCGCATCGGAGGGGGACAGCTGAGGGACCGCGCTCAGGGGAGAGTCGTGGTTGGTCAGCGTGTCCGGCGACAGAGCGTCACTGCTGTCTTCGTCCAAAGACGAGCCCTCTCCTTTTGGAGAATCTGTGACAGAGCAGAGAAAGTTTTCAGTTTCAGCTCAACTGAGTCACGGTGGCATCTTTGTTGCTTTTTTCTTTTGTGGTCGATAAAAAAAAAAGTGACAATGGCTCATGAATCAAACTTCTCCCAGACCACAGTGTGTGACACTGTCACAGTGATGAAGATTGCAAAAGAGGGATGAGCAATTTTAGAGAAGCTATGTCCAAGTAACCAAGTTTCAAAACAGGACTGTGTCCAAACAATGGTGTTGTGTCATTTCTGTGCGGTTGACTTTTTATTATCACATCTACTGGAATGACGCAACCTGAACTACTAAGCCGTGTGTGTTTGAACACTCACCCTGGAAATATTGTATTACAAGCGTGTGAGGATTCCTAAATGTTGTAATTACTTAGGTTAAGGTGTGTTCGCAATCAACGTAAATCAATGGTACGGTGGCAATGAAATAACAGAGGTGAGCATGTTGCAACATCTCCACTCATCCCCTGACCTGCATGACCCAATGAATCAGCGAGCAGACCGCGTATACGTGAGGCAATACTTGAATGCACTTTTAGGAGCCATAAGGTTGTGTGTAAGTGTTTATAAATCCTGCATTTGTGCTTGTGAGTGTTACAAAACGCTGCGTAAAGGTGTGTATTCCTGCACTGGCTTGTTTTGAACACCATAATGGAGTGTGTGTCGGGTGTGTTTTTCTTGCTTTATCTCAGCCTGTGCTCATGTTCTAATGCCGTTTTACAGCGGTACAGATAACAAGTCGGCCCATATTCTGCAAGGGGTGCGGCCGACTGTGGTGAGGTGTGTGTGTGTGTGTGTATGTGTGTGTGTACTCACCCAGCAGCGGCGAGTGCACAGGGCAGGTGACAGACAGGATGTTTTTGTGAACCAGTTCGATGGGCCCCGGCCTGTGCGAGATCTTGTCGTTGAGGTCGTCGGCCAGTCGCGCTCGCTTCAGCTGCAGCTGCTTGGCCTGCAGGGACGGCTCTGCTAACGTCTCTGTGTAGGAGACAACACGACGACATGCATACACGCAAATTTATTAATCAAACGATCCACTTGGGTGTACAGCATCGGGGAAAACGGCCCACGTGAAGCGCTTAGTACCTGAGGGATATACATCAACACTGTAGATGAAATATAGTACAGATACAGGAAGCTGGTTTTCTGGAGATCACAGATATCGTGTTTTGGGCCTTTTTTTTTTGGCACTTCCTGATTCAGAATAGATCTAAACCAAAAGCTGCTTCTCGCAAGTGAAAATATATCTTCTACTTTGCATTAACTGGTTTTGCAATATAACAAATTCTAGGGCAAAAAGCTGAAGTGGAAAAGGCCTCATATCTGACTCAGAGGTTGATGTCGCTTATAGGAACTTACAGCAACCAAGTAGGAACTATACAGTAACCTCATCACTTGGAATTGTTCCGTTTCATTTGTTATATGCTTCCTTTAAATAAGGTATCTTGCTTTTCATCTCAGGGCTCCAGACCAACTGTTTTTACTCACAGCACAGTGGCACCTAACCTAAAATTGTGCAAGCAGAAAGTTTAGGGGCGCACACTGTAAATCGACTTGAAAAGCAAATATTCACATCTCCTATTCATTCATGATCCTCACACACATTGGCCTGACACCTGTAATGTCCCTTCCATGTTTCACCAGTGTTAAAAAAAAAGAAAAAAAAAGCCCCCCATCTGGAGCCCTGCATCTGACGTCCACCTTTCTTCCTACTCTGCGCTTTTGTTCTCGCCGACAGCGCAGCTCCATTTGCAGGTAAAAACTTACCCTCCAGGATGTGCATCCTGACGAGCTCGGAGCGCTCAGGACGACACCGGATTTTCCTCTTCAGATAGTCCTCGGTCTGGGGGACGAGACAAAGAGACGCACACGTCAGGGCGGGGCAGCGAATGGAATACAAGAGGCAGGAGGAAGAGAAAGAAGAAACGCTCTTACAGTACCATTCGATAAACTGCTACTGATCACACATTTTTGCCATGTCTCAGCATTACACTTCCCAGAAATCAACTAATAAGCAGTGTGATCTGGTGCTTTTTTTTTTTTCTTTGTTTGAATGGATGGTTCTCAACGCTGACACGAAGTACTGCAAAGTATCAATAAGCTATAGAGTGAGACATGCATGTTGTAGGCTGCAGGCGGGAGCAGGTCTGAACCTATTCAACCCTGCCAGTTCATGTGGCTTCATATAACATAGATGTGCTGCTTTAATGCTGTTTGTTTGGTTCCAAGGTTTTGATTTGCTTCCTGTAAGCAAATAAGTGTCTGCGCTAACATTAGAATTCAATTCCTGCTTTGTGTTATGCTCTTTTACACAGTACGAGTGTTTTCAAGCACATTTTACTCCACACAAATCCATCACCGTGCTTAAGACACTCACCCTTGCTCGCTCCAGACTCCTCCGCTGTTCGTGAAAGGCTGCCGGGCTTTTCAGTGCTGCATGGAGAAAGGGATGGAGGGAGGGATGGAGGGAGGGAAACGGAGAGAGAGATGAGCGTGGCACAGAATCGCACAGCCTTGTGTCGTGATGCTCTTTTCAGCAGGGGACTCTGAGAGAACAGAAAAAGCTATAGAGGAAGACAGACTCAAAGCAGAAGAGGCTGCAGATGAGAAGGTCAAGATGGCTATTCTAAACCACACACACACACACACAGAAGCACACACTCTGATCGGCCTCTGCGGCGTGCTGCTGTGTGCGCACACTTTTTCTGCAGTGGAGGCAAATCTGTTATCGCTATGAAAATTCAAAACCAAAGTTGTTTTTCTTGTTACTGTGCTGTTTAGATCCCTGTGGCTTTTTTACATCGAAGCAGCTGAAAAACAGCGGCGCAGGCTTTTTTAGGTGAGTTACGCTTTCATAGGAGCAAACAGTCAGCCATACCTCCACTGTAACCGTGACCAAACCCTATAACTCAGCAGTTTCATCGGCCAAACTGTAACCGAACTCCGCTGTGGGAGCTCAGACGCTCACATTATTCCATACGCTTTTTTCCGACATTCTAAGTATTTTCCAGCAGCACCAACTCCAACAAACACAACCGCATCAATGTAGCAAAATCTTTTCACTTATCAAATACTTGATTCGAGTCTCACATACTCTAACAGTCTGGAAAGAGGGATGCTTTATGATAAGTTATATGGATACTTCTCCTTCTGTGCTGACTTTTGTAAATGTAAATGTCTATGTGCTGTGTGTGTCTGTGAGTAAGAACAGATATTTAGATATTTTTAGCGAGTCAGTTGTGGCCTGTATTTGGCTGCTCTTAAAAACACAACTGAGAACAACAACAAAAAATAAATCGCTTTGAATTGTAGTTGAATCTGTACCATGGCCATGCAAGGAGTTTATTCTCTCTTTTAACATCAGAGGATGTGGACTGGTCACAGTTTCTTTCTAAACTGAATAAAGAATATTAGGTTTTTTTTCTTTTTAATAAAATTCCTAAAAGTTTTCAACATATAACCTTTTCATTTCAAATATAAAGGAGAAGCTTAACAGTCTCAAACAAAGCAGTCTGCTCTATTTGGGGAAGGATACTCGGAGGACAGTGGCAGTTACAATGATGTAACGGAGCGATGGTTTGATTGGTCAAGAGCTGGTGAAATTTGTGCCCAGGGGTGTGTGAGCGTGGACATTCTGGCTACAGCCTGGGGCGTCGACTGTGTGTGTGTGTGTGTGTGTGCCACAGATGACTGGGTGGGGGTGGGAGGCATTCCTATGTCACAACCCCCTCGACGTGGAAAGAAGAAGACCCACATACCGACTGTGATATAACCAAACGGTCCAGATCACAACAAAAAAACTAAGCGGCCAGTCAGCTGATCCCGTCACTATCGTCTGCTGTGACTCGTATTTCTTGCCTCCTATTGGCTGTTTTTGACCATTCACTGATTCTGTTCATGCATTTAACCTTTCTACGGTGTTTTGTGAAACTGATTCTAGGGCAAGTTCCTCCAGGACTTAAGGAGCTGTTAACCATGAAAGGATGAAATTACTGTGAGCTGAGGAAAGTGCACATACATTTGACAACACTTTTCATAACTGGAAACGGAAAAACCGAGCTTTTCTTGAACGGTGACATGTAACTGTCAGCGTCTCAATCTCTTCTACTATTTCCACTTCCACTGCAGCTGCTGCCACCGACTCCCTCTGTTATTGCTTGTTGTTTTGTACGTTATATCGTGTTTTTAGGTATGATTGACATCTTTATTCTGTTTCTGCACAAGTGTAAAACAATAAGCGTCTGAACAGCTGGCCTTCGTGACAGGAACATCACTCTCTGCTCTATCCTTATGAAATTAACAGGAACAGTCCAAACAACACCTGTGTTGTGTATCTGGCTACAGTGAACAAAAGACACAATCACAGGGAAATCAAAACAAAGGGTTACCCCGAAGAACAAGCCGAGTAAAAAGCCGTGTTTCTGCAATGATCTATTGATTCAACAGAGCTCCTTACAAGCTGCTGCAGCTGTTGTACAAGTGAATTCTTTGACAACAAACTAAATAAGAAATGAAAATGAATGACGCAAGGAGAAGAGAAGGATACAGAGTCTTTTCAAATCTGTTTTCAGCAGTGAGATCATGACCTGATACCTGATATTGCCCTTCACAAAAACTACCCTGACACTGACCTATTATGTCACAGATGAATCACATGACCGACCTAAAGACACAGGAGCATTGTTATTGCTTGTCCGCCCATATTTCTATACATTTAAAGGGATAGTTCAACATTTTGGCAAATTGGCCCATTGCCATAATCCCTATAGTTTCAGGAGTAGATTTGTTACCTTTAATTGTTGAACGGCAGAGTCGAGCCACGGAGCTGCTCAGAGGTGCACGACGGAGGCTCATGGGATTTCTTGGTTTCCCTCATCAAACTCATCAAATACACAATCCAACAACTCCAAGCGTAGCTCTGAGCAGCTCACGGCTCTGCTCCGCCATTCTAAAAATAGGTTGCACCGACAATTAAAGGTAACGAACCTACTCCTAAAACTAGGGATTATGGCAATGGGCCAATTTGCCAAAATGTTGAACTATCCCTTTAACCTAATCCTCCACAATTATTCTCTTCTGTATCCTTGTACCCAGAATCAACCTACGTCACATTTACGTGGCAGACATTGACACAGTGCAACAGCAGTGACTTAAGTTCACCACTGCAGCGACGGGAGGTCAAGTGTCTTGACCAAAAATATCTAGACCAGACAGAAAGAGAGAGACAGAGAGAGGGTTGGTGGAAAGTTTCTCATTCACACCACCTACAGCTGCAAAAACCTGAGTGTGAGGATTCGATACCACAGCAGGAACTCACCCTTCATCAGTTCCCAGTAACTGGCTGCGTCCTCTACAGGTTTGCACCATAACGTCACAATTATGGTGACTGTTTACGTTTGTATCGTCATGATACGATTCCACTGAAAGCCGATAAGGATAACGCACCCTCCCTCCTCTCCCGTCAGCAGTTCATATGATCTTTACGGTCCTATAACTCAACATGGGGCCTTGACAGCTGAAGGGCCTTTGCTCTACCTTTGCTCAGTCTCAAGGCAACAGTCAAAACAAGTGCTCTTTGTTGGGGGGCAAACACAGTCTTTGATAACTCTCTTATCACCTCTCATGTCCCTTTATGTTTTTACCCTCTCTCTCAACAGAACTATATCTAGACAATGAAATATCCCACCAGTACATAGTGATCCCAGGGCAGCTAATGGCCTGGCATGAGGCCTGTTGCATAAGGAGGACAGGACATATTCACTGTAACGACTTAATAGTCAAATGTGAGACTCCGTGCTGCCCACTGAAACATGCCCTGTACTGTATCTCAGAGCCCACTCTTTTCTTTTGTGCCTGATGCTTTTATCTAAACCAAGCCTGCCTACTTACTTCATCTATTTAAAGTGGACTTACAGCACTTAATTCAGGGTCAGATGTTACCATTAGCAAACAGCAGACAACAAAGATCGACATGAGGCTCTGAACAGGAAAACAGCAACCCTGCGAGCTGTTCTACTTCCATGTGTCTCTCTCTTGGTCACAGAAGATTAGCCGCCATATGTGCTGTATGGAGCTGGATGCTGCTGGGTACTTTTTGGTTTTTTATAGAAAGAACCTTCTTGAAAAAAGCCTGTTGGGAAAGGAAAGTTTTTAATAACTTTGTCTCCGCCTCTTATGATGTGTGGGACCATGAAACAGGAAGTGGATACAGAAGAAGAGGAAGCTGCTGTGTTTGATAACACAAAGTGGTGCAAAGACGCCACAGAATATAACACATACAGAGAGCACAAAACTCATACTGATATTGCATGTAGATAAGGCCATTGTCTGCCAGTACTTGAATGTCTTAACCTTTATATTATATTCATTTAAGATTTTTTGATATCAAACACTGGCAGACGGATACAATTACAAATTGCTGACATGTCTTGTATTGCTGATGTAGATAACCAGATATGATATGTGTAACAAGGCCCATTCATTGTGTGGATCAATGGCCCATATACAGAGGTCAGTGTTGGTATCATATAACAAACCCAATCAATCTTTGACAGGATCCGACATGCTGTCTGATGCTGGAGCAGGAAGGAGTTAACACACTCCGATCTCGACTCACGGGCACAGATACACTTCCCTAGTTGTCTGCATGGGTGTATATGAAGCGTCGTAACACTAAGATCTTCTATATATTAGCTATCTTCAGGCGAGGCTGTCTCAGTTTGACCTTTTTCTGCCTGTGAATCACCCTGCAAAATGTATATATGTATGTTCGAGTGGAACTAACCGCACTGACGGCGCATTGTGGAAGTTGCACAGCGCTGCGCTGTTTGACTCACCGACACATCTCCCCCCCCCCCCCCGAGCATCACAGAGACTTAAGGGCAAAGGAGACTTACGTGGCATGATCCCTTGGCTGACCAGTTCCTCTCGTGTTCGTCTCTGCTGGAGTTTGAGCTGGAGGACTGCATGGAGACAGAGGAGGTGAGGGGGGGGGGGGGGCACAGAGGAGAAGACAGAGTCAGTCAACGGCCCCGGTGAGAGCGAGACGCTGCAGCGGCGGAGCTCTGAGCCCTTAAAGCTTCCTTATTCTCGCTTGTTGTCCACTGATCTGCCACATTCAGATGGATAACCGACGCGGAGGGAGCCCAGATGCAACCGGTCTGACATGAAGAGGACCTGCGCTCTCTGGCACCCAAGTCATCCTCCCATTTCCCCCTTCTTTGCAGCTTTTTTAGAAGCTACAGAGGAGGCGGGCACAGAGAGGGTGTGAGCAGAGTACTACATACTTCCTGTTTCTGGACTTTTTTTTTTTTAATTCTGTGCAGAGATGTGTATGAAAGAAAAAGTAACCATTCATCACATAACCAGTGAGAGGCACGAAGCAAATGCAGCATATGAAAAAAAAAAAGATAAAAAGAAATCAGCAGAAGAAGCAAAAAGAACAATGAGAATTTAGCAGTCACGATCTGAGTGGAGATGAGGAGAGAGAAAAAAAACAGAGCATATGGGCTGATTGCGGCGTCATTTCAAAACAGGAAGTGCTTGTTACATAACGCAGATGCAAGTTTAAGGAACACAGCACTGGACAAAAGTACATGGACCATGTTTGACCCTCTTGCACACACCAAGTCTCACTTCTTGTGCATCGTGTTGCCCAGTTGTTCTCGTCTTGGTGCCTTTAAAGAAAAACAAAACAACACACCACTTATCCCCCATTTGCAGTCTCTAGCCTCAGAACCTGCATGTTAGACTTCAAAACACTTAGGAATGAATAAAACTGTCAAAACTGGAGAGGTTTACAAAAAGAATTATATAAGCACGGACGGCTGCAGGATCGAGCCAGTGCAACGTATTTCTTCATACATATGTTGCAGTATCAGTTTCTTGCGACACAGTTGAAACTAAGGGAAGTAAAAGCGACGTTCGATCGACCTTCAGTCTGACATCTAACTTCAAAGATCACTATGACAGAAATACACAAAACAGAGAACCGTCTGTGGTTCGGATGCTGTTTCTCAGATCAATAAGTGAACTCCACTTCCACTGTACTTCTTAGCAACAGCCTGTTGCCATTTTTAAACTTGACAGTGCGACACATGTTCTCATTGTCTCGGCCTCGAGTTCACACAGTTTGATAAAATCAAAAAGGAAAGAGTGCGTGCGCTGCTGGTACACCAAATACTATTTTCACCGACAGACAGCTCAGCTCCACTCAGCTGAGACTCTTGTTTTATATGCACCAGCTGTCGCTGCTGAAGCGGTGTGTGTGTGTGTGTGTGTGTGTGTGCATGCATGAAGTGGAACACACCACTGAGGCTTCCCGAGCATTTCTGGCCAGGGTTGTGTCTGCTACTTTGAGGACAAGCAGCACCTGTTCCTCCCCCACTAACAGAATGACATCATTGGTGCTCGCGGGGCTAGCCGGCCTGTTAGCGTCCTGCGTAGCCCAGCCGCCGTTTGTGTTGTTATAGCCCTCTCTGTTTGTTATGACAAAACGGTCCGATTCCTGGGCGGCGACGCTGCGATTCGCGTGAACTAACGTCACAGCCCGTGTGAGTAAACGTCGTTCTCCCCGGCTCTAAATCCTCGGCCTGCGATCCTGCGGCCTTCCCTTCTGTTATAGTTACAAGTGTGTGTGCTCTAAATCTGGAGGGATCAGAGCGGCACGGGAGACTCCCTCTTCTCTGGAAGCAATAACATGTCAGCTCACATTCAGCGGCATAAACACACAGACCTGAACAGAGCCAGAGGACTTCATGTATATGTTGCACCCATGCAGCAGCTCAGAGATTAATATCCCCCCCCCCCCCCCCCCCCCCCCACCCCCCCGGTGCCAAGCACACAAGCAAACACTTAGGAGACTCACGTGTTGCCTGGACCAGTGCACACACAAATGCAAAAACACACACACAGACATGCTGACCGTGCCGTGGCACAGTGCAGGGTAAGATGCCGAGAGGTTTATTCTGGGAAGGAGAATCTTACACTTTCTCTCCATCTCACTGCTCCATCCTTCCACACCAAGGACACTACAGTTCATTTATTTATTCTCTCCTGCCGCACTCCCCCCTTTTCTCATCATTCTTCCTCTTGGTGTGACGCCAAGCGAAATGGAAGCTCGCATAGCGTTTAGTCCGGTGGCCACGTTTGCTTGAAATGGCTTTTATAACCGGCTAAGAGTGATAAAGCGTCGACCATCACTGAAGTCATTTTTACAGAGAGGAAGACAAAAAAGCCAAAGAAGAAGTCTTATGGTGACACCTCTTAGGTGCTTGTGAACCGTGTGTGAGAAAAGTGTGAAAAGCTGCAGTGGTGAGGAAGCTGTGAGATGAAGTGGGGGGGGGGACCTAATCATATGATAGTGAAGAGATAACAACTTCACTTCTGAATAAATGAAACAAAGTTATCCAAACAGTTAAGTATGGAGGAAGAAATGGGTAGTCCAATCACATTAACCGTTACATAAGCTCTGCATTTGCGTCACTATCTGTTACAAACAAAACCATCACTGGAGAAAGGATATTTAATATTTTAGTTAGTAAGAAAAGTTCTATGATGGCAGATTGGAGAGAAAAGTTATAACTACAGAGCATGTAAATATGTTATCTGATCTGAGCTAACATGACCAACAGTAACCTGATTCCACATGTGTTTAAGTTAATATTGCAAATGTAAGAAGCTAATGGATGATTTAAAAAGAACAAAAAAGAACTGAGGTGAAACATAAAACCGTCTTTGTCTTCAGGAGATCAGGACACACTCTGGAGCTTAAATCAGGTTTGAAGGCCATTTTGGTTAATTTAAGAAAAGGATGAGAAGGCAGGGCAGTTTTATTAGGATACTAGGCCACAGCCAAAACCGGCCTCCGCAGTCAAACGAAGTTAGAGCGAAGGAACACGGAGGGGGAGAGAGAGAGGGAGAGGGAGAGGGAGATGAGACGGCTGCTTTAACATGAATCAAAGGAAACGACTATCGCTGTGCTTCCTATTCAAACCTGCAATCTGTTGGTTACTAGGTGTCATCTCGAGTCAACCTGCTGCCAGACTGAGACTGAGTCACAGTGAAAGTCACAACATGTCAAGTTTTCACGCTTTGTTATTTTAAATTTAGACATCTGGATGTTCACTTTTTTTTTCAATTATCTGCCAATATTGAATGTCTTGGGGCGTCATGTGGCTCAGCGGGTATAGCAGGTGGCGCCCCACATACAGAGGCTGCAGCGGCCCCGGTTCGATTCCACCAGTTGCCCCCCTGCTGCATGTCATTCCTCGTTGCTCTGTCTCCCCATTTCCTGTCTCTCTATTGTCCTATCCATTAAAATAAATAAAAACAAAAGAAATATGTGTCATCTTTCTGTCCCTATGTCACACAATGACAAAAATATAGAGAAAATAAAGCAATTATTGATATTTCACCTGATCAATATCCAGATAACTACAACTGATTACATTTTTGATTGAATATCACATTATTTGAGCAATACAAGAATACTTGTCACACGTTTCCAATCTTGTTCTGCAGACTTTACAGTAGTCCACCATGGCACACAGTTTGTGAGCACATTCACTGATACAGAGGTCATGTATTAAGGAGCCATCTTTAACAGTAAACCTGTGTAAAAGTGAAAACAGGTTGGATTTAAGGTTTCAAGTTGCCTCAAGAAAGGGAGAAGAAGAAGATCTCTGACGTAGAGTCAAGTTCTTAGTAGTAGCCAACTGGGCTAATCCTGCTGCGCTCATGTGTCATTAGATCTGATTAAACATGTCTGAGTTTGTCACTGTCCCCAAAGACCCCCGGGCCTGGCACAGCTAAGCCTCACACACACACACACACACCCATTTTAGCAAGACACATGAGGGAATGAATGCTACGAGAAGCCCACACCGGCTGAGGAAGTGGGCACACGAAGACAGAGACATATGTGATTACACTGACCCGCACCCAGCTACTGAACCCACTCACACAAGTCTCTCAGACTCTCCGGGCATTACACTTGGCACCGATGATGGAAATTTTCTTTTTGGAAAGCTTGTTAACGTCCTCCCGCATGAGCTCATCCTCTGCACGGTAGCAGCAGTTTGATTGCATCTGCCGAGCGGAGAGAGACCCGACGCTGCGCTGCCTGCGCCCGACCGCGGCGAATGTTTCACACGTCGGTGAGAATGGAAAAGATGCTAGAGGGCAGGAACAATACAAGGTTAAGGCCTTGGACTGGCTCCCACTGCCTTCACACTGCTGCACTGCTCCGGGAAGGCAGATGACAACAAGGAGGGCTGGAGTGAATACTAATTATCTTCAAGTTCAAGGAACACAAGTTGAATTCTTAAAGCCTGTCGTTGCTTAATGTGTTTCATCGTATAATTTCTGCGGACGTGATGTGTGCTCCTGATGAGCAGGTAGCAAAAAATGTAAATGTGGACCATGCCACATTTCAGTGGTTCTCACAGCACTGTAAAAATACATTTCTATAAATTTGATTACACTTTATTCAATATAACCTTATCTTCTAACGACTATTTTTATTTCACTGTCACACTGACTCTAAACCCTTTTCACACTGGGCAAAAAAAAAACAGCTGACATCCAGCTTTGTACTATCAATGTGAAAGGGGACGTAACGACATCCACTCCTGCGTCAAATGACTCTGCATTTGTCACAAGTATTTCTTGGCGCCGGCTCCGATCGGCGGGGATGCAAATGTGATATGTGGGTGAAGACGCCAATTTTCGCAGCGGCTTCTCTCGGAGCACGTAAACACTGTAAATAAATGTGTCGCACGCCCAGCGTGGTGCCGTTAAAGCAGAAACACTGCAGCTACACCTTCCACGGAGAGAGCGTGCTGCAAGACTGAACACACAATCACTGGCGTCTCACACGGAGGCCCAGACACTGACAGGAGCACCGGGATGCAACAGATCCATTATACTGTACCAGCCTGCACTTTCTGGAGATATTTCTTCCTCAGCGTCCAACTGTGTGTGTGTGTATGTGATAATGTTGCTCCCTGTAATTGTGTGTCTGTGTGTCCTCTCAGTCTGGACACAGCAAACTTGTCTTTTAGCAGGTTTAATAACCTTCTTTCATGTGTTAGTTTTAGTGTAAAAAGGCTGTCAGGCTATATCTCAGAAAATTGATTTCACTGCCGGCTTCTTTGGAGCAAGATGTTTTTGTACATTTTTCACAGCACATCCAAATCCCCAAATCCCTGTGCTAATAAGTGTCACGCCATCACCTTGATAAACAGTATAAAGCCTAGAATACTTTGGATACTACTATTCACCACAACCAGGAAAACTATTGAAAAGCAGCAATTTTCAGTTTGGCAGAAAACTTAATTCTATCTGAATCAAACAGTTGGAAAGTGTCCCTTGCTGAGGCAGAAATGAAAACTGCTCTGTGGAGTTTCTGGCCAACAGCAGCAGCAGCAGCAGCAGCAGCACCATGCTATAAATGTTCCAGTGAGTCAATGTTTTGTTTGTTATCTGGCACGTACACGTGACATGATATCAGCCCTCCCACTGGCTTCACTGATCTACAGGTGGCAGCAATGCCACAAGAGACGCAGAGTATTCTTACCAAGAAAAACAGAGGAAGAAGGCGACTACTAGCTAGCGTGCTAAAGTGGTTGTAAATCGGTTTTATAATCAATAATTCACACATTTGTTCGATTTCAATGACAAAACCAATCTATTCTGTAAACGCAAACATTCATTTTTGCATTTACAGAAAAAAAATAAAATACCACAGAGCACCTTTAATCTTGAAACGATATGACTTTAACGTCAAAGGCTGTTGTTAACTCCTACACTCTTTCACCCTTTCTTAATTTAACACAGAGGTCAAGTTTGGTCTATTGAGGAGGTGTATCAGACACAACATATAACCACTGTGGCTTCCTGCCATCTTATCTGGCACTCTTATCGTTAGCGAAACCCCATAAACTATTTCTATGAAGCCATAAAGTGAGATATAAACCTGGGGAGGCACACAAACACAAATCATATCAGATAACTTTGTTTTGTTTTTTCTGAGCCTGGCTCCAGATTGCCCACCTTCTTTCAAGCTGTGATAGACATGTCTGTCATGCTCCATCTTCAGTCCTGCCTTCTCCATGTCATCTCCCATTGGAGGAGAACCCATGGGGGAGGTTTCGAAGGACAGGCAGTGGTTGGTGTCCAGCATTATCATTCAGAATGAAGCCCAGTTATTTGGTAAACATTGAACTTCTCAGACAAAAGCGGTCCTACTCCAAAGTACCCAAATGTTTAGCAGTCTTTTAGCTGAAGAGCAGAGGGGGGAGAAGAGTCCTTGATGTGTCAAAACTGCACTGGCTGTCCCTTCAGTTAGCTGTCCCCTCTTTCCAAGGGGAGGACGTGAATGAAATGCTTTAGAAGACTCCCATACAAGTCCGAGAAAACCTCCTTTCAAAAGCAAAGCAAGTAGGAAAATCACTGCTACTGCCTCTCCACTCCCAGTGCCTCTCTCCTCTGTATGAGAGTAATCGATTGGTCTGTCTCAGCTTCTCTTCTCTTTCACTTCTTCCTCCTGCTCTCTCCTTCCCTTGCAGTGGCAGCCGGAGAGTCACGACGGCGCTGCTCTGCGAAAAGGTTTCCCGGAGAGATGAGGGAGGGAAGAAATCCACACAGGGACTGGTCGTGGATGAGAAAGAACGAGGGAGCCGAAAGGGGAGGAAACTGAAAAGAGGCCAGTGGAGGAGGAAGCGAGGACAGCAGTGAGCTCAGCAGAGAAGAGTGCCCAGAGAGACTGCTCTGGTTGCTGCTCCTCCTGAATCTAGACACACACACACACACACACACACACACACACACACACACACACACACACACACACACACACACACACACACACACACACACACACACACACACACACACACACACACACACACACACACACACACACACACACACACACACACACACACACACAGAGACGGACACACAAGCAGGGAGTGCTGCTGATAAAGTTCTCCTGCTCAGCTGTTGCCATTCATTCACCGTTACAGGCTGGGGGGGTCGGCCACATGCGAAACCTCCTCCCGTTTCGAACGCCAACACACCAATAACACCATCGATGACACAATTTGTTCCTCCGCACACACAGACTCACTCTCAAAAAACAGTGACTCAGGCCGTCTATGAACACTTTTTATTGAACAGCGGTAACCGCTTACAGCAATGACCTCATCGACCGTAATCGACCTTTGTTCGGAGATGCTTGAGTAAATCTGATCTGGGGATGAATCACGCGTCCTCTGGAGTGATTGATTGATACCCAATCACCGATGCAATTCTGAAATGTGTTTTTTTGGGACAGTCTGTCCTTGAGAACAGGCGGTTTACTCATACAGGGACTCTGAGAATATGTTTTCGAGAGCGGACGAGACTCTTATTAGACTGGTGCAACCTGAGGATGGAATCAAAGCGGATGTATTTTAATCCTTCCGAAAAACTCGATTCTTTTGCAGTCCAGCGCTGCCATCAAACTGTCTCTGACTCCTGCAGAATGCTGATGGTAAACGCCACCACCCCCCCCCCCCTCCTCTCCACTGTTTTAAATAGAAAAGGCCAGCTGGCCATAAGGGGGCTATATTCAGCTTGGTATCACCTGTGCACTTGCAGGGTAAGGTTACTTTGAGGCACACACATCATAGCCTGCAAACACACACAAACTTTAAGTTCCATTTCCTGAGACAGAATCAATATTTTATCAGTCACGACACAAAGGGAGATTCGAGGCTTTCATACATTTCTTTTTCTCCATACATACAGCACAGAGCGAAGTCGACTCATTAATAAAACAAGAGGCATGAGTATAAATATCAGATATGAAACTTGCATGCTGCGTGGCACGGTGTCTGACCAGTGCAGCGCTCTCCTGTGTCACACAGGTGACACACACACGACTACGGTGCACCTGAAAACATAGACGACACCTTAAACAAACGGTGGCCAGCATCTACAATAACTGTCTGTCATGAATGTGTGATTAAAGTCCACCTGCTGGTATGATTCACAGTCTGGGCAGGAAACGCAGAGATGACAACACACACTGGGATTAGGATGTTGCTGTGTGGGTTGAACCAATCTCAGTAACACACACACACACCATTGCTTTGCTATATTCTTGGGCACACGTCTCTGACACACTGCATTCCACAGTCCCTTAACTTAACGTGTGACTCTGACCGAAACAAGCCTTTAAACTCAGAAGGTCCGGCATTTTTGTCCCCACAAAGCTCACAGACGCCACATATAGGCTATACCCAACCCTTGTGAACCCTGTGAATGTAGGACAACAAGTCCACACCCACACCCACACACACATACATACACAAACACATTCAAAAGCAGAAACCCAATTCCTAAGGTAATATAAACCCCATGCGAGGCGGGTAATTTACAGCTTAGCAGTTAAGTATAAATTCAGTGTTGTTTGATAATTGTTATCTGTAGCTTCACTGAGGAGATAAAGATGCAGTTTGCATGGAAGCCTTTATGGTTTTAGGGCTTATTGGACAGTATGTGGGAAGTACCGCTGATGTTTCCCATGGTTGTCTACACTTGAATTAGTAGCTGTGAAACACTTTAAGAACCGGAGGACAATGTGTCTTGGAAATATTTTATGTGGCGTTTACAGGCATGCTGATGGCTTGGAGCTAAATCCCAAAGCTAGCGTGACAACATGGCCTCAATCACAATGATATTATTCCGTATCATTCTATATAGCTTGTACATAGTTTACTACTGTCACTATTTTAACTTAGCTATCATGCTAACAAGGGCGGCAGAACCCTGCATGGACAAGTGGCATAGCCAACGAATGGATGGGTCATGCTAATGTTTGCTAATTAGCACTAAACTCAAAGAACAGCTGAGGAGGATGTGAATCTAGTGAGAATGTGAATATAATTTTGCAAGTATTTAGTTATGAAATACAGCAGAGT
Source organism: Trachurus trachurus (assembly GCF_905171665.1). NCBI lineage: Eukaryota > Metazoa > Chordata > Actinopteri > Carangiformes > Carangidae > Trachurus > Trachurus trachurus. The sequence continues at coordinate 18,472,956 of NC_139913.1, read as the reverse complement.
AGCTGAGAAGTCAGTGAATTACTAAATTACATGACAATCTATCCAGTAGAGGCAAATGTATGACTAGAGCCATGCTGCTAGCTAGACTAAAAACAGCATGATAACATGAGCTACCAAGCATGACATGCCCGATTCCCAGGAGGCCGCCCATGTTTACATGTTGAATATCAGTACTACTACTATAAGATGCTTTTGCATGCTGTTTATATTTAGTATGACAGTCACGGCCATTTGATTGGGTGGTAATTTTAACCTTTAGCAAGAGAAATTAGCTGTCATGGCTCAGGCTTTGGGAACATTCCAGTGAAGCTATTTGGCCTTGGACATCCTTATCTGTGTCTGAAAGAAGTTCTGGGAAATTAAGAAAGAAAAAAAACACTCCTCTTTATGCAAGCACACAGGATACAATTACAATACGGAGGTCTGGCTGAAATAGTGACTCAAAGACTTCCTGTGAATGTGTAAATGAATGGGAAACTCCCCCACGGCTTCCAGTTGGTCATTATAACCTGGACGACTGGGAACATAGTCAGCTAAAAAATTTGTTTTCTTTATTTCTACATTATTGGAATAAAGGCCAATCCTGATTCAAACGGCAACACGCAAATCCAAATCCAATAATCACATCAACTGAACTTTCAATCAACACAGATGAGCGTTAAAATGTCATCCAGCAAATTATCTCAGCACAAGTTCAGGCAAGAAGACAACCATCAACCAGAGCTTTCTCACCATCACACTGGTGCCACTTCTGTCCTATTCGTTGGTTGGCTTTGACCACTGATCAACTTAGCTGAGGAATATAAACCAACAAACTCCATATTATCTCTCTCTGCTGCCACTGCAGTCCATACCTCCATCAACCCAGCGCCACCAGCGACACGGCCGCCTCTAACCCTCCCTCAGGGGGTTTTAGATTGACTGCTATTCATAGGACTCTGTCCCTATACGCCTCCTTTATCAAGAAGGATTAATGCCAAAGACGTTCATAAAAAAGTTCCTGCCTGTTCTTGACTTAACTGGTTGTTAGTGTTAGGTGAAGTTGAAGACTCAGAGAACATGTCAGAACTAAAAGCCCCATCTCTGCCAGCTGAAGACAAGACAGTGTTGTAGCATGCCACAGTGTGGACTGTCAATGACCTGACACCAGATTTATCTGTGTGCTATTCAGTACATTACCACTGTTTGTCTACTACAGCTATACTTGCTGTGGCGTCCCAGACATCAGCCCCCAAATTAAACAAACAGCTGCAAAAATACAACATGACCTCCCAGTGGATCTTTTATTATCCTCAGAAACGACTGCTGTTGTGGATAACCCGTCATCCTACATGTTTTTCTAACCTGGTCGTGGAACACCATGACCGTCTTGGCACGGCGTGCATGTCCTTCAGACACGAGCTGCCCAAAACAATCACCCCTCTGCATTCCATTAACCTCCCCACAACAATTAGCAGCTTCCGCAAACCTACCCCCTCCTCCCCGGTCTTCGCTAACAAACAAGACCGGGCAAGTCTGGTCAAGGTGAACCACGGGAATATCCAAATATTTCATGGAGATTTTCCGTCCACAATTGGCACTAGAACACTTTCCAAAGCTGTCATGAACTCCTGCCTTCAGACCGTGTTGTCTCATGACTTCTATGCAAATGTGTTATTAACTCTTAGAAGTTTACTTACTTACTAACTCCTCCTTAATTCTGATCACGGAAACAAACAAACAAAAAACTAGCTTGGTCGCTATGCCACCATCCACTTCTGTTTATCCATCTTCAAAATCTCTACCCACTGGTTATGCTACGCTGCAGCAGAATGGTGCTGGTACCCACTTATCTCCATGGTCTATGAATTTGTGTGTAATGATGAAAATCTGATCAGTCAGTAAATTTACCTAGTAGTGACTGTTTGATTGCTTGTTTAAGAGTGATTTACCATTGATGATTCCTGGGCACATATTTACACACTTGACAGCTGATAACATTGGCAGAGCATGGAAGCACATTAATGGGATACCAGTATCTCTCTGAGAGTATACATAGGCCTATGATCTATTCCAAGCTCTAATTCTTGCCAAGCATTTTAGGTTGTCTTTGAATTATTGGTTGTAAACTCAGGCATGTTTATTTATCTACTGACCAGATATAAATGAGAAAACTTGATACTCTATTCAATGGGGGCAAAGTTCAGCATTTAACACTGATGCATCCATCAAATGCTCAATTTGATTAATTAAAAACACCACTAAAAACGTCCAGATTCCAAAAATGTCCAGTATCAAACACTTAGATACTGGAACAATACTGTTCTGTTATCTGAGTGGTAGCATATTGGGACTATACACAGGGAAACTGGTCACTTTGTTATTTCCTGGATTTTGAACTGGTGACCCCACACTCACAGGCAAGTTTAACAACAAGGCGTCTGGATAAAGAATGCACCAAACAGATGAACCAAACAAAACCCGACCAGCAGAGAAAAACCAACCGGGCTGAGTCTCAATCTGCCACAGGTCACCCCAGTCATTAACATTCCAGCAGCGAAAACAGAAGGTGTTTTTCCCCTTTACTTCCTGGTTCCCCCACACCCACCCAGCCTGCTATGGAATTTACCAGCACTGTTTGCATTTGGCTGCTGGTCAACACTGACATCAGGCCTGGGATTTCTTAGTGTTGATCCATAGACATTCGTGAACTGTCAAGAGACGCATCCCGAGGAATCGTGTTAATGACATCTGATGAAGGTGTTCAGGCTGAGGAGACTCTTCGCTCTGAGGAGACTGGTGGCTCCGTGGCAGATCCGTGTGCAGTCACCAGTGGGAGGGAGGAGTCCGGCAACAAAACCTAAATGTAAAGGCAGCTACAGCAAGCCTGCACTTAATCACTTACTGTGTTTGTACTCTTCCAGTACAAACAGAGTGAGTGTTTGTACTGGAAGATGTAAACTCACTGCCAGGAGCTCGCAGGCCAACTCTTCATGTGTGTGCAAATGTAGCAATTGTAGAACTCCTTCTGGGATGCATAACCCCGCGCTGACCGACTCACTTCGGCTCGGCTCCCAAAGGAAACTGTGTTTTATTCTCTTTCCAGCTGCCTGGGGTAAAATTACATAACGCCAATTGGCCGATAACATATGCAAACTGTTTCAAAGAGAGTTCTGTTTAGTGATGTACTGATTGCTTTTTATCACTTCAATATCTTCAAAACAGAGGTGTCGCACGTGCAGGGAAAATGTGCAATGAAGGATCTGTGCGACAGCTAACACAACAGTAAGTGGTTAGAGTCCTAAATGAGCCGAAAACTTCCATTCTTCAAGGAGATTTAAATCACTACAAACTATAGATAATTACAACTTTGATCTTATTTTGGTAACTCCAGCTGTTAGCTAAGCAACTTGATTTGGTAACACTTTATTTGGAAATAAAACACAAGGTAAACAATGAAAATGCTGCTCATAATCACAATCATTCTAATGGGAAACTTAAATACAAACTAATGGGAATAAGTAAGGTGCAATTGTGATACATAAAAGTCACCAGGTGACTTGGTTGTACGGCCTTTTTACCAATTAACTTTCTTTTCCAAATATGTTTAGCTAGTAGGTAGATAAGTACTGAGTGTTTGACTCTTTCCTGGAACCCTGTTCTGGGGTTTAAGTGTTGGTGAATAGTATATCCTAAAGAACCAAGACATGAAAATAAATAATAGAGTGACCTTTAAAAGTCAAAGGTTCTTTGTTTACCAGCCCGCAGCAGCACACATCACTGTGTCATATCTCGTCAATAAAAAGTAGTGCAACTGCAGTCTAATTGTGCACTGTTGAAGGACAGAGCAGCATCTATAAGAGCACAAGTGGTGAGTGAAAAACAGAGCCATGGGCCAGCTGGCAGCTGTTAGCATCTGGTAACATGAAGCCCCACTGTAAGACAGATAGGACTGGACGAGGAGGAGGAGGAGGAGGAGGAGGAGGAGGAGGAGGAGGAGGAGTAGAGTCGAGGTTGTGCTCTGCAAAAAAGATTTCCAGAGAGTAACCAGTCTGAAAGAGAGGAAGAGGGAGAGGGAGAGGGGTGCAGAGTACCAGGGCTGGAGAGAGGGGGGGTGTTCCCTGCTCGGCGATGACGGCTTTTTAACATACTGTTACATAACTCCAACATCTGAAAATGATTTTTATTGTAACGAACCGTCTAACCTCCTACCCCACTTATAGAGGAAACACAGCTTTCTGCTTTCAGAGTGGTTTCCATTGCAGCCCTAAAACAACAGACTAGAAACAAAGAAAGTAGGAATAAGGAGTAAGAGGCCGTCGGACCGACCGGCCGTCAGAAAGTCTCTTGGATGTTGTAGTGTGTGCTCAGGTCGATCTTTGGAGTTTTATTGGGCTCTTCTTCCTGCCTCCCTCTCCGCCCCTCTTTCTGTTCTAATAAAAGCCTGGCTGTTAATTTGCTCCAGTGACTAAAATGACAAGGTTTTTATTAGACACCAACTTTTAATGGGGACACAGGTTTCTATTATCGGAGTATTTAAGCAAGGATGCTGACGCTAAATGATATGGGCATGGGACAAAATCTAATGGAACACTTTTACATGAAAATTCAAAATGCAAAACTCTGTTTCTTTTCTATAAATAATCTCTTAAAGGGATAGTTCAACAGAGTTGTTTTAGAGGTAAATTCATGCAAAACCGCTGATACGCGTTCCCGTCGGGGGCTGTTTTTCGGCAAGCAGTCTCTGCATTTACCTGAAAACAACTCTGTCTCCTAACGTTCCGTTATTATCTCATAGCGTGGTGAATGTGCAGGTCACAACTTGTCCACGAGAGCGTTTTGGAGTTGTTGGATTGTGTATTTGATGAGTTTGATGAGGGAAACCAAGAAATCCCATGAGCCTCCGTAGTGTAGCTCTGAGCAGCTCGCGGCTCTGCTCTGTCGTTCTGAAAATAGCTTGCACCGACAACTAAAGGTAACGAACCTACTCCTAAAACTATAGGGATTATGGCAATTGGCCAATTTGCCAAAATGTTGAACTATCCTTTTAATAATCATTTTCACAAATCACATACTGTAAACTGAAACCTCACCTTGCTTTCACAAAACTACCCCTCTTTCTGGTCTACAGGGCTTATGTCCTGGAAAATAACCTCACAATTTGTCAGTAACACAGAACTGGATTTATCCTCCTGAGGTTTCTGGGTTAATTCGGTGATTTTGAATCGGCATGTTACTGGGATCAGACCCAACACTGTGGAAATTTGACACAAGTCCTTTTCTCCTGCACATGGTTCTTCGACTGAGTCAGTCTGACAAAACAACAGGAGTCCCGTCAGCTCTGGGTGACCTCTGCTACATTCATCGGCTAACGTTAAGTGTGCCACACTTGTGAGTCACAGGCTAATAGCTGCTGTATTATTCAGAAACACCAGAGCAAGTTGAGTTGGAGCAGAGACATAAACTAACAGGCTCGAGGACATGAGTCTGTGCGGCTTCGTGTTGGAGAGGACGCAGGCGTGTACCTGTGACACCAGGGGCTTTTAACTTTGTGTGTGTTTGTATGAGCTCATCGCAGTAATGCTCACGTTCATAGTGGATAATGTCAGGTTAGTTTTAACAGCATAGCAGAGCATTTACGCCGCATAATCATCTTTTAATAAGTGTAAACTATTACAGTGCTTTCTCAGAAGCATGCAGCAGCACTGTGGCTCGTTCTACCGCACAATGCAACGCTGTGATTTTTAGACGGCGCACCGATCTCATTAACACTCAGCACACTTTGTCTGCAGCACGATGCTGCATTCATTTTCAGCTTTGCAATTCATGACACTAGTTATAAATGTACACGTGAGAGTGAGATGCAGCTCTGCCCAAAACTACACACCACATCATTGGTGCATTGATCAAGATTAGTACACAGAGGCTTAGAGACCTACAGATGTAGCATGATATCAATGGATGGAAGTGTCATTTAGCTTGGTAGGGAACAAAATGTGCATTTGCAGCTGCTCCGTTCTATATGTTCTAAGACTGCCTCACACCTTCAAGTGCATGTTATAAGATCCAGTAGGTAGGTGTGTGTGCGTGTGTGTCTGAAAAGATCACTGAGCTAACATGAGTGGGCTTGTACCACCGTGTGTGCAGCCAGGCACCATATTCCTGTTGCTACGGGCAGACCTACGGAGCTGATAAAGCTCTTTTCTTTTAGCTTTGGGCTACAGATCTGAGTGGGGCTGTTTGGCAGTGCTCTCACACTTCTCATTATCTAAGAGGAATTTACTGGATCACAAATCAAGATGTGAGTGCGTTAGAGCTTGTTGAAATACTGTGCTGTCAGGACACACTGTGAAAATGGAAAGCTACCAAAGCCTGTAAGTGCATGTCCAGGTCCTGACAGTGACATGAGTTGTGAAGTGTATGTGCATGTGTGTGTGTGTATGTGTCCATGTCCTAGTGAGTCATGCATAGTCTGTGGGTGTGCGTGGTGCGCTCTGCACATTTAAGATTTAAGCCTTTTGCAAAAAACTACCTCACTTGCATAAAAATGTTTCTGCGCGTGTGTTTATTAGATCAAACGCTGTTTACATGCGGCAGAAACGACGACATGTGCAGTTGGTTTGTTTAGATCCAGCCTGTTTTGTAATGTTACTGGAAGGCTGAGATTTGTGCCACAGCCTAATAAGCGCAAACATGTTCAGCTCCAATCCTGTTATATTTGATTTTGATACATTCTTTTAACTTGGACGTTTTTCTCGCTTCTTTTAAGCCTCTTAGGAACACAGAGATTATCTAATGCTGAGATAGCCACATTGGCAGAGCGATGAGGAGACATGCAGCTGGATTGTGTCTGCTGCAGCTGTGTGTTTAGATAAGATCGAAACATAAACCCCTCCTTCCTTCCTTCCGTCCTTTTACCATGTCTTGCTCTACGGTCTTTTTTAAAGGCTTATTTTAACATTCTTCCCTGTTCTCATCTCTCATTTTACATTTCTTCGCTCTCTTCCCTTAACCCCCGAGCTTATTCCTTCTCTTTCCCCTCGATCTATCGGTCTATCTATCTCATTCTTCCCTCTGCTTCCCCCCTCCTACTCTCAGCCAGACTGAGTGCTGTAGGGACTCTGCTGCTGGCAGCTTTCCAATCTGTTACATAACAGTACCATCAGCCTCCCTGAATCACTGCTGGGCTAGGCCGGCCTCAGCCAGGCTGCATATCAAGCTCTCGTGTTTTAAATACTGCTCAACGGCATAAGAGTCTGGCTGTGTGGGCTCACATTACATTAGCGGTTTTAATTTCTGAAAGCAAGCTTATCAATTCTGGCTCTTGTCAACCAAAACCCATCATTTAATGATCCGACATTAGAGTGGGGAGCTATTGTCGTTATGCAAGGGCGGGGACGAAGAGGGATGTGATCTTTATCTGTTTTTGTTTACAAGTCTGGGTGATGTAGTCAACCACAACTTCACTGATAAGACCTCAGTCTGAGTCAGCACCCTATTCTTGACCATTGTCTAAAACTCATTATCCTGAAGTCCAAGTGGCACATAGCACCTCCTATAAAGCTGTGGCAACTTTTCCCAATCTCATGGTTCTCAACAGTCAACACAGTTTCTTATTGTGACTACAAACAAAATCACTGCGGTCCAGTCAGGCCCTAAACTTGCCGTGTTCCCGTATTCAATTCAAAACAAACACCGCAGTACCGGAGCTGCAACAATTAATCGATTAATTGAACAATAATTGATTACGAAATTAATCGTTGACTATTTTGATAATCAAATAATCAGTTTGGGTAGTTTTTTTTTTAAAGAAAAAGAGTCCAAATTATCTGATTTCAGCTACTTAAATGTGAATATGTCTGGTTTCTTTGTTCTTTTATGACAAACTGAGTATCTCTTTGGTTTGTGGACAAAACAAGACATTTGAGGACGTCATCTTGTGGTTTGGGAAACTCTGATTGATATACAACTAATCGATTAATCGTTTAAATAATCGACAGATTAATCGATAACAAAAAAATCGTTAGTTGCGGCCCTACACAGTACCCGTTATTCTGACTGTTGATGTATGAATCAGTGGCATCATGCAGACGCTGTGATTAAACATCAACTGTTGCTTCTGGAAGACGGGGCTGGCACACGGTCTAGTCTAGTTGCATTTATCATCTGAAACCTACCGTAGTAAGACACAGTCTTTGTCATGATGAGGAACAAGCTGTGCTGACTGAAATGAGTGGGTCATTTCCACTTAAATCTGGAGCAGAGTGTGTGATGCCTCTAACCTACTTCCCCCCCTCCGTCAGTGAACCCCGGCTCTGTTCTCGACTCCCTCCTCCCTCAGCCAAACCTCTCATGTCTGGATCCTGGGCCCCCCCCTGGCCTGCAGTCAGTCCTGGGGGCGTGAGTGGTGCCTTGTCTTTCCTCAGTGGGGGTCGGGGGCCTGTCATTTTCTGAGAAGATCTCAATTCATCAACCACACCTTCTAACCTGCTTGACCTATTCATCTGCCAGGCGAACCCAGCCTCGCAGCTCCCAGCCCTGGAGAGCCTGGGAGGTTAACCCCTAAAAAACAACATTTACACACCACTGTACATACTGTCTGGTTTACTTGCCTCTGACTCAGACTTATGAAAGAACTGTATTTACAGCATCCACGCTCTACATCATTATCCAATTTGGTAACATCTGGAGAGTTTGCGGTTTATTTCTTCTTTTAATTGAAGTTTTCCTTTGTAGCTACCATTAAAATCCTCAGCGCAGCCTCATTGAGCTTCAAGTAAAACTGTCATCAAACTTATCACTGCTTCCAACCATAAATACCGACAGGTTTAGTTGACAGCAGCGGCCGGTATGCGTCTTAGGAAAACTTTGAACATTTCAGCAGCTGTGTAGCGGAGCGGCCGTGCTCATACAAAAACAATTAAACCAGCTCCTAAGACTTCAGAGTCAACACTTCTAACATTTACACATGCAAGCAGACACACACACACACACACACCACACCTGTAGCCAAACAAACAACAGCACGCTGAAATGGATATTACCTGACAGGATAGTCATTTCTCTCTGCACCATGCTGAAGGGAAAGCTTCACCCTCCCGGCAAACTTTAGCGACTCATACTCCCGACACACATGCACAGTGAACAGTGTGTGGGGGGAAAAAAAAACAAAAAAAAAACACAACAGCGGTAGAAGGCTGAAGAGAAATCCCGACAAGAGAAAAGCCACAGTAAACACGTTTTCCTCTCACCGGCAGCTGGTAAACTCCACAGGTAGCAGTGCACCTCACATTCCCTCTCTGTGGACTGTCTGTCTCCAAGTGTGTGCACACCCCGTCAGAGAGGGCGTGTGTGTAGGTCTGTGTGCGTGTCCCTTATTGCTCCTTGGATAACAACAAGGTCCACCCATGGGTTCCAGTCTCTCTGTGGCAACACCTTTTTTTCCTCCTCCTGCTCATGTGAACTTTTTTTTTCCTCTTTGAGCTCTTCTTACAAAATAATGCAAACACCGGTAATGATGAACAAAAAAAACTTTTAGTCACTCCTCTGTAGTGTATCAGCCAGTCTGGAAGTGAAAACTAAAAAACCAAGCCTCACCTCCTCCAGCACAAGTAACACACCCCCTTTTTTCTTGCTTTCCATTTTTCCCTCGCTTTCCTTCTGTTCCATCGCGAAGAAGTTATGCAATCCTGCCATTTCAGACATGACCTCCTCCTCCTCCTCCTCCTCCTCCTCTCTTCCCCTTCCTCCTCCTCCTTCTTCTCCTGCCTCTGCAGCCCTCACTCCCACACTCCAACCAGCTTCTCCACCTCAAAACTTTTGAATGATGTGAATCACATCATCAAAACGTGAGTGCTTGCTTTCCTTTGCCGTGGGACAAATTCATTTGAGCGACTGGGAAGACAGGAAGTGTCAAAATGTTTTCATAAGGCCGCTCTCTGGTGGCGGTGGTTATTGTACGTCTTGAATAAAAAGCCGCCTCTTTCACACTCACACACGTGCGCACAATGACCTCCACATCTGTCTCTCATCCTCATCCTGCAAAACAAGTCACCTCTCTATATATACACACGTGTGTTTGACAATAAATCCGCAGAACGCGTCTCTTACCGAGGAAGGAAACTTGTGCAATAAACAAGATTGCATAACCTGGTGAGAGATAAAACTTTGATAAGCTTTACTGTGTGGGCATGTCGTATTCATATTCTACTGCCACACACACACGCACACACTGTATGCATATAGAAAATTCACATGCAATGCAACCCCCTGGGTCTTTAAAAGCATCTGGGTGCAAGTTTAGCTGCAAGAATACCTGCAGCAACACGCCTGCTACTGGCTAGAAGAATGAAGCGTATAGGGAACAGGCCAACAAGAGCTTGGGTTGTTTAAATTTGGGAGTGGTGGCCTGAGGCTGTGTGAAAGAGTGTGTGTGTGTGCGTGTCTTGTGTGTTTCTGTGAGGTAAACACAGTCCTGTGACTACTTGTCACAGGACCATTCTTAAACATTTCTTAAATGATGTAAACATCGCCTGGAATATTTATGACATACACAATCACAGTTTCCTGATTTTATCACTTGTATTAAAGTCTGTAGTTAAAGCGAGCCGCGCAGTGCTTAGACTTTCACTTTAAGATTTTTATTGTATGGGCTATTGTGCATTATTCTCTGTCACTGTTGGACTCCCCTCTGACAATAGTAAATCATTTACTGGTCCGGCCTTGCCTTACCTTCCTCTCCTGGCAAATCAACAACAGGTCAACCAACTGTCTCCACAGAACCGGGTAACCAACGCCCAGCTTGGAACAATGGCCTGGGGTGGCCCAGTCTTCCGATATGGCAAGGTGTGTGTTTGTGGGTGAGTAAGGCGAACACTGTGCCAGGACTGTGCTGATATATTATCTTTCCTGGACATTTTCCCACTGATAATGTTCAGAGAAGTACAATAGAACCAAGTCAGGTGAGAGAGATGCTATGAAATGCCACCTAATCTCAGGAGCACTACGTAACCGCATCAAGTCCACTGAATATGTGTGTATGTTGTGGTTTTACCATCCAGTTGTGGTGCATTATTTTAGGTCCGGTGATGTAATCTGAAGCAACAACAGGAAACGACCTCGGGAACAGACTGTGTGTGTGTGTGTGTACAAGGAGGCGAGTGTTTACATCTGGTGGCCAACAATCACTGGTTTCTTGAGACAAAACATGAACTCAATCAGATCTGATGATTGATTTAATAGTGAAAAATCCCCATCACAATGTTCCAGTGCCTTAAGTGACACATTCAAATACCTTGTTTTGGCCCACAGATTTATCTTTGTTGCACTTTTCTTTTTTTTTTAAAGGTAGAGTCTAAAAAATTTTGCCCAAAAACAAATGCTAGACTTATACAAAAGAAATCCGTCTTAAACATTGCCTATGGGCTTCTAGTCCTGTGTGGTGGTGGCTGTGTCTGCAGCGCCCCCTTCCCTTGCCTTTAGGGTTAGGGTTATTATTTCAACCCTGTATCCATATTCACCCATTCATTAAAAGCAGAGAGAGGATATTGTGTCCTGTATCAGTTGTCAGTTGCAGCTCATGTCAGACATGGTGACAATTGACAAAGCTGTCCAACAAACAAAACAAACTATCTTTAAGTGCTTGTGACTTTTACTTGAGGGATCTCGACTCACGTGACCCTCAACAAAGCAAATATTCTAACTAGGTGAACTCAAGTTCCCCATGACGACTTAGCCCTGAGGAAGGCGATGCACGTTCACTCTGCACAGAGAGCCAAGTGGTTTATGCTAACGCCAGATACAAAAAGGCCTACAGAGTCTTAAGCAGCAAACGTGCAGCACACTCTAATCTACAGTAACAGCAGGTCAGTGCAGAGGAGCAAGCCAATTACCTGCAGCATCTTCTTTACTCCCTACTTTATAGAGACTTCGCCGCAGACAGCCTCCTGTATACACACACACACACCTGAGCACTTAAATCCCTATGACTCTCTCGCCTTTGAACGCCCTCTGTGGTGAGGTAAGCGCTCCTCTGACAAATGAACGCGACGTACAGACACATCTGACATTTAACTTCTGCCTCTCAGATAAGTGGGTTTTCCCACTTTCAACTTGGCCTCAACTTACGTAACACGTTCTGCATGCACACTTTTTTTTTAGTTTGGAGGAATTTATATTGGAAAGAGTCCACCTCTGTGAAGGATGAGGAGCGCTACGCCAAAATATTCACTTGAGATGGGCAGCAAGAAAACAGGCCTGAGTAGGTAGAGTGATGGTGAACAGTGTTCGCTACACACTCGAACGGTAGCTCAGACAAAAAACGGTCTCTTTAGTCTAGGGGGGAAAAAAAGTTCATCCTTGATGTCCGACATCCAAATAAGGTATTGGACAAAGTTGGAGTCTTTGCCTTCTTCAAAACAATGTGTATCTGCCAAATGAGTTTCTGTGTCTGTGGTTTACTTTACCAAAATAAGAGCAAACTTAGGGTGAGAGCCGCCATAGTCAGACGGAAGGGCAAAAGGGCAACAACACAATGTTTCCACATGTCTGCTGGACAGCTGTATATCACCTGATTATAAATCATCATTATCATCTGAATGAGAAGAGATCATACCCACATGCATAGTCTCAATAAAAGCCTGCATAGGACGATCCACAGATTAAAGAGATAGTTCAACATTTTGGCAAATGGGCCCATTGCCATAATCCCTATAGTTTTAGGAGTAAGTTTGTTACCTTTTATTGTCGGTGCAAGCTATTTTTAGAACGGCGGAGCAGAGCCACGTGCTGCTCAGAGCTATGCTATGGAGGCTAATGGGATTTCTTGGTTTCCCTCATCAAACTCATCAAATACACAATCCAACAACTCCAAAACGCTCTCGTGGACAAGTTGTGACTTGTGGCAATGGGCCAATTTGCCAAAATGTTCAACTATCCCTTTAAGTAAAATTTCTACCAGAACAGAGGTTTTGCAAAGTAACCAGGCTGTCTGCCCCAGTCCTGACCAAATGATGGCTGTTATGTAAAAAAAGAAAAACATCAACAAAGAGGGTGAGAAAGTTTGGGAAAATTATGTAAATCCAGTACTGTGGACTTGAAGTTTTCATATGTAAACAGTTTTCATATTCATCTGCCTAAGGCTGCGTTCAAATCGAGAAGAGCTCTGCATCAAAAACTTTCACAGAGGTTATTCTGGGAGCTAAAACACTGTAGTTTCTGCATTGGGGAGCTACAAGTGTCTCCCCGGAGTGGACCCACTGCAAAAACTGAGGCAGGCAGGATGAACATTTTGTGTGAAGGCTTCTCTGACCGATCGATCCAAAAATCAGAACAAAACCAGCTGGTGATTCAAAGGTGAACAAAAGACAAGTGTGTACGTAACGTCCCCCTCACCATTCTTGCGCTCCTGTAATGGCAGCAGGTTGGGCGCAGGTTGAAGGGACAGCTCCTGAAGCTCATTGGTCACTGACTCGCTCTGAGGGCTTGGGGCTGAGCCTGGCGCCCCGGCCACTTCCATGCTGCCAGGACTCGGCTCCTCCCCCGTCTGTGGGTGTAACGTTGCCAGGGTGACAGAGAGACCTGTGGACAAAAACAAGGACAGCAATAGTTTAAAGACCCATTGAAATGTTAGATGTGATATTACCAATGACACCTACAAAGAATTAACTGGAAATACTTATGTAAATAAAATGATTCAGCGCGGACGGCTGTAGTCACAGAGCTGGTGTTGCGTTCACTGACAGGTATCCAGCTTTATAATGTAGCTATGGAGCACATCATAATGTTTGTGTTAGAGCTGAGTGTTTCCAGCCATTTGCCATTTCACAGGAATAAAATGCAAAGATGCACCTATGAAAATGAGCCTTGGCTTGTGCACTTGGCAAAGGTATACATTGTACTTTCCGGTGTAAAGGGCAGTAACATTATATGGGGGATGGTATTAATTTGGTAAATATACCCTTCCATCTAATCTTCAGTCCCTCCCTTTTTTTCCACAAGTGTTTAGTGTTCAGAAATGTCACATTATCTTTATTGACCAACCAGAGTTGAGTATTCTACAAGGCAATGGCATAATAGAGAAAACAGCACCTCAGGCATTTTTACAGGCTACGACAAGTTAAAAAGTTATTCCCAGACATTTGAGCACCTCTCTCTCTCTCTCTTTCTCTGCGTCTCTTACTCACAGAACAAGCAACTGCAAAAACGAGGAAGAATGTGAGGTCGCAGACTGGGGGATTAAATCAGCCATCAGGGAAGAATTTGCATGTTTGAGCTTTTACGACTGTTGCTGTGGCCGCTGCTTTAGAAAGGCTGAACTCTCTTTATGGATTTTTTTTTCTCTCTCTCGCTTCTTAACAACTCAGTGTGATTTCCATATATTAAACTCATTTGACAACTTGCCCTCAGAGTTGGAGCTGCTTCATAGAGGAAGTCATAAAAAAAGCATGTTTGTGTGTTTGTATTCTGGTCTGTATAGTCTGGCTGCAAGAACAATTTGGCCTCCTTGGGAAAAATTTGGGGTAGATTTGATCATTTGAAATGGCACTCAATGTGAAAAGCTTGACTTGAGTGAACTTAACAACACAAACTGGAGTTTAACTGTTCAGTAAAGCTGACCTGGAATAAATGTTATCAGGCTAAAATAAGCCTGGATAGGTCATTTTGGGAAATACACTCCTTTACATTCTTGCTCAGAATTCATTGTGAAAGTACAAATAAAGCTACAACCAACCAGCATATAGTTCACTTAGCTTAGCACAAGTAACAGCTAACCTGGCTCTGTCCAAGGTAATGGACGTACCAGCATTTCTAAAGCCCACTGCTGATCACAATGTACCGTACTCCATACGGCAATTTTGCAAACATATAAATGAGAATTTGCTGCATTACTGATCAAAAAATTAAAAGACACAATATATATTTTCTTTAAAAAAAAAAACAGACCCATGTTTCCATGTCAAAAACTGATTTAGTCAGTTTTACAGTACAGTTTGCGCTGAATAGTCTACTTCACAACAACATATAATTAGGCACTTTATTTATTTACCTTGCTGTTATGGGTTTTTATTTGAGTTTATTTGCATATTTTAGTTTTTTTATTCCCTACTTGCCACATACTTTGCTCCCTTGTTTGATACTATAAATATTTGTCTTGTTAATTTGGTGACTGTAAGAACTGAATTGCCTTTCTGGAACAAATAAAGCATTCTGAATCTGAATCTGAATAATAGGAAAATAACAGGTATCATATATAAACATGAATATAATAATAGTGAGCTAACAGCAGGAGCCACCATACATACTATTATCTATGCTTAAAATGTTGATCAATGACACATTTACAAATATGACACAGATTATTATTGAATTATTGCCCAGGCCTTCCACTAACGGTGTCAACGTTTTGACATGATGTACAATTCACATGTCCAGTACCACAGTTATGAGAGTCAGTTGGGGAGGAACAATAGAAACAACATTGTGTCTCAGACTGACAGGTGCATTTGCTAAACTGGTTAAGCATGAAGTCATGTTAAGCGCACACACAAAGCTGTCTGAGATTAAACTGTCTGAAGGGTTATGTTTCCACTGGAACTTGCATCAAATTTATTTATGGAAGAGATTTTCCTGATTTACTGGAGCGCGCCCGGTGTAACTGGTTATCATCCTTTCATGAAACACTCCTCTGGGCTGAGCAGGCCCAGTAGCTCGGGCGCCCGGTTGCTAATTGTTGTTTACAAAGGCAGGCCTGCCGCTATGCTGCGTGTTGATCTCTCTCTTGCTCTCTCTGCAAATATGTGTTTTCAAGCCGTGGGGTTCTGATGGGGATTCTGTCATTACTGCACAGCGGGGCCGCAAACAATGAGGCAGTGTTGTCTGAGATGTCACTCTTCTCTCTCACAATCAAATGCCGGCGCACACATGTCTGAATAGAGGCACACTAACCACATGACCCACCAAATGTGCTCTTTATGTCATTGGCCTCAGGATGTCGGGATGCAATAGTTATGGTGTCAAATTTATAAACATTAGACACTTTTATAATGCTTGTTAGTGCATGAGACTATATTCTTCACCAGATATATGACAGCACCTGCAGATCTATCATAATGGAGGTAAATGGAAATATCCTCTGTAGGAAGTGTGTATAATTTTGTGTTAAATCAACTGTACATACAAAATATAAAAACATAACCAACATGTCTCACACTTTTGGGGCATGCATGGCTGGTATCAGTTCAACTGAGCACACAGCGCTCATCAGCAGACATCCTGTGTCCGGCCAAGAGCGTCAGAGAAAACACAGATGTCCAACAGAGTGATAAAAACTTATTAAAGGATGGAATGTTTTATTTGTGCCACTGTTGGACACAGTAATGCAAATCATGGAGGAGGTCACAGCCCTTTTGTTTGTGTTGATCCATCCTGATTAACGCTGGTACAACTGACCAATCGGCAGCTTTCAGTGCAGCAAGTCCCGCCCTGAAAGTTCCTGAACCCTCAGAAGTTGCAGCCTCCGAGGCACGGATCTTTCTCGGGCTAGAAATACAGGTAATTTCAAAGGGTTCCTATTCCCCAGGGAAACCTCCTGCTGTGGAAACACGCCTAATGAAGGCATTTCAGCCAGCAGCAAACAACTACTGACATTCAACACCCAGTTGTACTAACATGTACTTTTCTGCCCCAAGTTAGCTTTGTGAGTTTCTTTAAATGGGTTTCAGAGTAGCATTATCCATACAGGACAAATAATATACTCACATACATGGTATATTTAAACTAAAATGGGCATTTGTGTTAAAGACACACTCACAAAATAATATTGCATAACACTTTGACATCTTACGCCACCGTGTTTACATATTATGCCATCTGATATCTTTCAGTCAAATAGTCTGCCATTGTGCTGTCGTGTGATGAAAGCATCAACAGGCAAATCCACTGGTATTTAAGCTAATCCATCTCCACTACAGTCAAAGAAGAGTGCTAAGCAAAAGCACACAAAATTGCGATTTTGAACATCACATCATCGTGTTACAACCGTGAAATCACATGTTAATGACCAAAGAGAGTCTGGCGAAGACACACACAAGCCGCACCACTGAGACTGAGAAAGTCAAACCAGGAAATTGATCCAGGAAGGGAAGCACATAACATGAATATTCAATCAAAAAGCATCTCAGACTGATGCAGTATGACAAATATTTCTGTGGGGAAATTACTCAGTACTTTTGATGAACACTCGATAATGCATTACTAGTATCTAGGACAGAGTGTGCGCTTTATGATGGTGCAAGCTACTGTGATGTCACGGTGCCAGCATGTGATCTCTGACACATGCAAAACACCACTTTGAAAAGCATGTTTCCTGTCAGCAAGATGAAATGACACTAGTATACGTGTCTTTATATTTCCGCAATGTATACAAAGATGACCAAATTTATGGGCTCTGACCTAACACAGCCCATACACACTACAGTGGCCATGATATTCAGGGGGATGCTCACCGCAACATCAATTGCTTCATCTTAACTTTCCCAACAAACTGCTACTGTCCTAACCTGCAGTGTTTACTGTTCTGGTGCAATGCATTACACAGAGATACTAAAGTACTCCAGCATTCCTCACTGCACGCCCACACTAGCCTTTCAGATGTGTATCACTGTTACACTACCACACACACACGCACACACACACAGGCACACAGATACACACCTGCTGACAGTCATGTTTTCTTCACCATCAGACACAGGAAAACCACAACCAAGAATTGCAACACCTCAGATGGCAGCAGCCCAGGTGAAGGATGCAGTTCCTGCACCAACCCTGCTGTAAACTAAGGCCTGGGTGTTGTTTGCTTACCTGTGTTACAAAATCCTGAAGGGGCGTTTTCCCATCTCAGAAGGACAGAGCTTTGAATGGTTCTGTTGAGGAAAAACAAAACAGAAAACATCAGCAATAGGAACTATCTGCTCAAACCAGTTTCACTGCCCGAGTCCTTCCCTGTGCCCTACTCCTCCATCCAGATTGTGTAGTTGTACATGAACAGCTGTAGCCATGTGAAAATGTGGCTCTCTAAGTGGCGAACATAAGAGGCTAGAAATAATCGTGAGAAGTCATTAATAAGATCTAGTCGGATCCACGCAGCAGGAGGCCTCCTCACAGATGTCATGGGGCAGCAGCCTACAGCTGTCACTGTCCAAAACACAGACACACTGCTAAGCTATTGTTAGCCTGTCTGGGGGTGGGAGTTAACCTAAACAGTCTAAACAAAAAAGTGAGACTACAGTGTAAAAATCGCGTACGACACAATAAAACGCGAAATATTACCGACTACAGATTAACGTGCTTATTTCTAGCTCCTGTGATACATCTCTAACCTCACCATTGCAGACAGAGAGACCCCCCAAGTTAGCCCGCTAGCCACCGTTAGCATGCTACAACAGACAGGCATTCCCCGCTAGCGGGATAGCTAGCTGCTCGGCTAGTCCGTCTGGCATAGCGGTGGTTTTGTTGTCAAGCTAACACAAACAAGCTAAATGCTCTGGAGCTACCTACTGGGTGAGTGTATTTTTTCGCTTACTTATCATGGTCGCCACTTTGTGTGCGGTGTCTGTGAGGATAAACGGCTTTGGCATCACACTGCCACTTCCGAATCACAAAGGAAACTTTAACCGGAAAACCCTCCTCTGCGTGGGACGTAAAACCCACTTCCTCCACATCACCTTCTTCCTCCTCCTCACCGGTTCACCGCCGCCGCTCCTCTTCAGCAGGATACAGGAGGAGAGCGGAGCTGTGTTGGCACATGTCAGACATAAAGCTACCCCACTCCGGCACAATAAATGTACACTCTTCAATTTCAGGAGACGAGTAAATAAACGATGGAGGTATGCAGTTAAAAGTATGTAGTAGTCTTTGTCTCCACCTAGTGGTAAACTCTGGGTACTCCGAGAGCTACAGGTTTGTCTAGCACTGGAAACAACCATGGACTGTCACTGATAATGATAAATAATCAGCCAATGTACCAATAAACATTAAAAACAATAATGAAAGACTCACATATTTGTTGGATTATGCCATTATCTCACATCATGTTTTGGTTGAATACTGTACATTCATGTGAAATGCAAAACTTGAATTCACATTCTCAAGTTTCAAAAATACATATATAATGAATAATATAATGCTTTGATTTCTGTAATATATTGTAAATAATGATTTACTACTGCAGCTTTGGCTTAGTGCAGGGCTATTCAATTACAAATTCAGTGGGGCCAGATTTTAAAACCGAGACCTTAAGCTGGGCCGGACATTTTCAGCGGTCAAGAAGGTTATGACAAATGAGGGGCATTTTTTTTTAAACCCAGCATTAGCTATTAAAAACAAATCTACACAGCCAGAAAAAAGAGAATAAGTCAATAAAAGTAGTAGGCTACCTAGTGATAGTAGTAGTAGTAAAGGTGTAGCTGTTAATGCTTTGAATTTGAGTTTTTTTTTTTAGGAACTAAAAGTTTCCTTAGGCCATACTGTCTGAGTTTCTACTGAGGTTTACAGCAGGGGGTTATGTAAATCACTAAATGTAGCCTAGTCTTAAAATTAGGCCTAGAGATGAACAAAGATTTATTTTCTAACATATTTTGATTGGTCAAAAACAAGGAGCAAAAAGCCATTTGGGGCAAATTACTCTGGGAAAGTATTTGATTATGGATTATTTCTTTGAAAGGTAGCTATCCAATCAAGTTACTGTTCTGATTCCATTGCAAGCATTTAGTTGCCAAAAAGAAAGAAAAAAAAAAGGACAGCGGAGCGTGGCGTGCTCATGTGTGACTGAAAGGAGTGGAGAGACTGGTGGAGTATTAACAAAGTCCTTCTAGGCAAGTCAGGCCACTCGGCGGCCATATTGGCGACGCTTCGAAAAGCCCAAGAAGACCAGACCCCTATCTAAATGAATGGAGGGGTGGTCAAATCCACCCTTTAACGTGATAGCAGGGCGGAAAAAACATACAGACGTGCTAGCCAGTGAAATAAGATACAAATAAAAACCAAAAAAACATAAACTTTACCGCAGAATGACGTTTAAATCGCTATTTTTCCACAGGGAGTACTCAACTGCGCATGCGCGCGGATTTACGACACCGCCGTTACTGTACGGCTGTAACGGCTAAATCCGTGATCTAGCAGCAGCCCGAGCATACCTACACCGTGACCGGTCTGCCCCGCTCTACCTGGAGACATATCGGCTTGAGTCTGGAGATTTTTGCCCAAAAATAAACGCTAGACTTACATGAAATCTGTCTTAATCATCACCTATGGGCTCCTAGTTCTGTGTGTGGTGACTGTGTCTGCTCCCCCCTCCCACCCGCTCCCCCGATCCCCACTAACGTTAGCTGTCTCGGATGCTATCGAATGCTAGCATGGATGTATTAGTGCTAGCATGTCGTCTCAGCAGCAGCAGCAGCAGTCAGTTAAAAATAAATAAATACAGTCCGAGTGAACCGCTGGAGCCACGGACTGATTACCGACCATCACTAACAACTAAAGCCTCGACCGGTAACAAGTATGAGGGGCGTTCGTTGTGCTGAGCTAGCTCGATGCTAACTTCGACTAGCGGTAGCGTTAGCATTCGCCGCTAGCTTCGGTTAGCATCCGCCGCTAACAGCCGCTTCTCAGCTCACAACAAGCCTCTCGTACTCGGTACAATAAAACAATAGAGGCTCTCTTTATGGTGACGGTGTCTATCGGTCCACGGCTCCAGTGCTTCACCCGGACTGTGTGTTTTTTTTTTTGGAGTGGACTGCTGCTGCTGCTATCATGGACAGGAGGCTAACGTCCCAGGGGAGGGGGCCCAGTATGTTTAGATTAAAAAATGAAACGAACAAAACTATACATTCAGAAATTAAATTAAAGAAAATGTGGACTGATCGGTTCATTGTAAAACGCTTATTGATGTGAATGTGGTGAATTCTGTATACATAGCCCCGAGGTAGCTCTTTCGTTCATTTCGTTTTCGTTGTTGTTGCCACCAGATAGGTCTGTCGTAAATCTACTTGTGCGCATGCGCTGGTGCAACAACATGATTGGCCTAGTTCAGCTCTGGCAATGCAGGTGATTGGCTGCTGGTGAAAAGGGGCGGGACATGCGCCATCTTTGGCGTCGCAGCTTTCCCCATTCAAAACGGGCAGAGTGGTCTGTCTCCTCATATTATAACGTCTCTGGTATTAACCAGCCACCACGGCTTATTGTTGGCTGAAGGGAGGATCGGTCAGCTGCTCTCCAGAAACACCGTGTCGTGCCACAGCGGCCAGGTGGGGAGTGTGAGGTCCGTCGGTCCCGGACGGACGGGGAGACTTGTCTCTCGCTGACCTGTAGCACCACAGGACCACGGAGGGCAGCCTCAGCCTCGGCCTCGGCCCTCGGCCGTCCGCCGCGGCGAAGCCTCCCGCTCCGTGACGAGCGGCTGTGGCCCGACACGGCGTTTCTGGAGAGCAGCTGACCGACCGACCCTCGGTTCTACCGGTAACTTTCAAAACAACGCACTGACTGGGTGGGTGGGTTGTGTGTTGCTAGGCTGCGTTGAGTGGTGCATTCACTGTCTGAACTGCAGTAGGGATTTTGAGTTCTCGCAAAACGTGTTTCCCTCTGTGTCTTTTTTTTTGGGGGGGGGGGACCACGAGCCGGGCCACTCGGACATTGGGTCGGGGCCGGATGTGGCCCGCGGGCCGCCAATTGAATAGCCCTGGCTTAGTGTATTTGCAATGATTTAATGTGGATGTGAATAAAATATGTTATTCTTCTTGAATAAAAATATTATTTCATGCAGTGGAAGATGAAGAGAAAGCAAAATAAAGTCCTAAATAAATAAAATAAAGATCAGCTTGTATTAAAACAGACCACTTCACATTACAGAAAAAAACATTTTTTCCACCGTCAATGTGATGATTCTGGAAATTATGAATAATAACCTTGGTACTTTTTAGGTGGGTAAAATTGTTTGAGTTTCTGAGTTGTGTAATTTGGCACATTTCTCCAAAACAACAAACTATTCTAGAGCCCAGTAAATATTTATGTATTGTTAATTATCAAAAAATAAAAATCAGTGTATATTTGTCCAATTGTACTATAATTTTTACACTTTTGTAGGAAGAAGAATTACTGTGCACCAAGACTAAGCTGCACTAGGTTATTCCAGTTTAGAGCATTATTCCCACAGTGATCTACCTGGTTTCAGAACAGTATTTGATGGTATATGGTAAATGACCTAAATGTTAAGGCCATGATGGTGTTATTGTTTGACACCTGACCTCACCTATCTTTAAATGAATTTCTTTGATATTGGCTCAATATATAGATGTAATTGCCTCCATGGCCCAGTTTAGAGACTTAAGGTTTACAATGCCAAGAGTTAATCCTCAGCTAATAGGCCTAGCATTACAAACTTGTAACATAAAATCTGAAAAATGTGGGTGTTTCCCAGGCAGCCAGGGTCATGTGAAATGACGCTTTAGTTAAGGAATAGGAAATGTAGGGTGCAATTTTTTCAGAGCCTCAACAATAGTGACCAAAAGTCTGGATATCAACAAATGTTGCATACTAACTATTCATGTTTTAATTGGTCTTTCTCTGGGTAACCGTAGTTAAATCTATTTAATATACTCTCGTCCTCTTTATATTTCGTATAAAAATATTACATTAAATCATAAAGAATTAAAGCTGGAACTTGGTGGTATTACAGATCTCATGAATATGTTCTTTGAAAGCTAAATGAAGAAGCTACAACTGTAAATCTCCCTTTCTTAATTAAGGGAAAACTTCTGTATTGACCAATTATCTCTTATTTTAAATGCGAAAAATCCTTTGCATTTCAGATCCTGAATTCACATTCACACATCCACACATCTTTAATTTAAGATCCTTTTTATGTTTATGAGGTTGGGGCTCTTCTCTAACAAGGGCAAACCTACAAGAATTGACTCGAGGGACTGGAGAGACAAACAAACCTCACAAAAACACATGACCGTCCGTGACCCCCTATCTTCTATCTGCCACTAACTAGTAATCTTATCTCCCCGTGTTCACTCCTCACACCCCCATGCTGCATTCAGAGTGATTTGCTAGTCACAAGGCTGCGTGAACTTTTTTTTCCCGTGCTCACACACCCATTTACTACTACGCCTCACCGGCTACGGCAAGCGACGAGGGACCGCTCTGTTTAAGGCTTTCCGGTTTCTCAGTGTCAACATTCGGAGTGAGACAGCGCTGCTGCGGAGCAACGACGATGTCGGAGCAGGAGTCTCTGAGGTGCTCCAGTGCCAGAAACCGCGGAGGCGTCCAGAGGGTCGAAGGAAAACTGCGAGCCAGTGTGGAAAAGGGGGATTACTATGAAGCACACCAAATGTACAGGACTTTATTTTTTAGGTAAGGCATCGTTTCGTGTCCGTAACTGCAGTTGTATACAGTCATTTTGGCTTTGGGGCCTGCCTGTTCCAGATCATTCCGCTGTCAACCTTGCTGCCGTATCTGCCCGTCTCTGATTGGTCGAATCTCACCACGGATCCGCCCACTCGTGTCGATCCGCCTGTTTGTTTGGACAGCTGGGGTGTCCATCTGCGGCTACCAACGGGTCGATAGCAGGCTAGGAGTTAGCAACGTAGCCAACAGCTAACGATAGCGGACCTAGTGTTAGCTTGCCTGTGAATGCAAGACAGTCAAACGGGCTTGAGTTTTTGTGTTATATCGGTAAAGATGTCCAAGCGCTAAATATCCGAATATAGGAGATAATCGTTTTGCTAATTGCTTTTATCTAGTAAACGTGTGTCTTGAACCTGTCCAGCTGTGTTAGCATTTAGCCACACTGCACCACCGCAGCCTGGACTAAGGTGGTTAGACGTGTTTCTACTTAGTTCATTTGTTTTGTCGTAACTCTGAAGTGGCAACGCTGTTATGACCATTGGTCACATTTGCAGAAACCAGAATAAGCCACGTCATGGTTGCTCTATTGTCCAGTGTGAGTGTGTGTGTCTCACTAATGAACATTCACACCCTCATCGGTGTGCACATCTACTCCCACGGACTTGGGCGCTGTTGGGGGTAATGCACGGATCCATTGTGCTGCCAATCTGACTGGAAATCTACCTCCCAATAAAGTTCCATTAAAAAAAGGTGGCTTGCTCTAATCCAAATCAAATCAAAGCCAAACCTCCTCAATACCACAGTGTGGTCAACGGCTTGCTTCATGTCATGGCTAAAAGTCACAATTGCCTTATTCACCCCTGAACTCCTGTCACACCTGGTCAAAGTCATTATACTCATTGTAACATCCACACTGATCCCTTGTTGTATATGTGAAGCAAAAGCAGCTTTCATGCATCTGATAGTCTTAAATTGAACTTGATCTGTAATACCAACACTTCTGTTTTCCATCAGGTACATGTCACAGGCAAAACATGCTGAGGCCAGGGAGTTGATGTACAATGGTGCTCTACTCTTCTTCAGCTATAACCAGGTATATGCAACATTTGATTTCTGCTCAAAATTAAGTTAAGAAGTTAAGTTAGAAAGCAACTCTGGGAGGCTGTGTTCATTTTCCCCTATTGTGGTATAATTTGTATAGTACTATTAATGTCTTCAATAAGTGAAACTGAGTATCTGAGATTCATTTTTTTCAACAGTGTGCAGTGGTGATAAGGACAATATGTTAGTAGTTGGGCTTATCAATTACAAGAGCAAGAGCAGGGTTTTTTTTTAGCCTTTATCTACTGAAAGAAACTTGTTCTCTGTGTACCTTTTACAGAAGCTAAGAATTTATGTTTCTAAATGTGTGTCTGTAAATTCTGATACAGATTTTGAAAAAACATACAAACAATTTGTTGTGAATTACAGCAAAACAGTGCAGCAGACCTGTCCATGCTGGTGCTGGAAGTGTTAGAGAAATCTGAGACAAAAGTTGAAGAGGAAATATTAGGTGAGTATCGACCTTTAACTTTGAAAACACAGATTCATCTACAAGACTGTGTGGAAAATGTGTGGGAAATCTGCAACAGGGTGGATAGGCACATTTGCTGTCCTCTGGATTTATGTCATTATTAAAGTCTGAGCTGCAGTGGGAAATTTGTACTTGTTATTTGCACCATCAATAACCCCCCCCCCCCCCAAAAAAAACATAGCTGTCACAGCAAGATAGATAACCTTGGTCGTGTGTATAGTGCATTAGGAAAGTGTTCAGACCCATCTGATTGTTTCACAATTTTGTTTGTTAAAAGGGAAATTTTAAAATATCATATTCAGATCATTCAGAAACATCCAGATCCCTTTTCATGACACCTCAAATTTTGCTCAGGTGCCTTCTGTTTCTCTTGATCATCTCCAAGATTTTTCAACACTTCTGAGAGATAGATAGATAGATAGATAGATAGATAGATAGATAGATAGATAGATAGATAGATACCAGATCGATCGATAGATATATAGAACAATCGATCAGTCCTGACTAGAGAACCTTGTTGAGTCCTTCAGCTGCTTTTGTACAGACTTTCAGTGAGTGGCTTCTGTCTGGCTGCTCTGCCATAAATCCCAGATGGGTGGAGGGCTGCAGTGACAGTTGTCCTTCCGGAAGTTTTCTGCTATCTCCACACAGGATCTCTGGAGGGCATCCATGGTGACCATTGGCTTCTTAGCCATCTCTCTTAACTAAGGCCTTTCTTCCTGAATCACTTAGTTCGGCTGGACGGCCAGATCTTGGAAAAATCTTGGTTGTTTTTACTAAAACGACTGTAATCTAGGGAACCTTCTGTGCAAAAGAAACTTGTTTTGTAGCCGTCCCCAGACCTGTTCCTCAACACCCTCTGGTCTCTGTTGGCAGTTCCTTCCTCCTCATCGCTTCCCTTTCACTCTGATGTGCGTCGACAGCTGTGAGACCTTTTATATATAGACGAGTGCGTCTTTTCAAATCATGTCCATTCAGCTGTATCTATTATAGGTGGAGTGAAGTCAAAGTGTAGAAACATCTCAAAGATGATCAAAAAAATGGGAGACACCTGGGCAAAATTTCAAGTGTGACAGCAAATGAATGAATTAATGTGATGTTTCAGTTTTTCCTTTTTTAATGAATTTGCAAAAAAATTTGTTTAAAATACTGTTTTCACATCATAATAAGGCAATTGAGTGACAATCGATGACAGGGTTTGTTTTATTTTGGCATAAAATGGCTGCAGTAAAGCCAAATGGAGAAACCTGACGGGACCTGAATGCACCGGCCAGTGTATAGCCAATACATTCACACCTCTGATTGGCATTGATCCTGCTCCACTCTGCTGGATCTATTTGTGACACCTCTTCTCTAGATAAATGCTTCAGCCTCAGACTCTCATGACATCCAGGGAAGTCAACCTTCCTTGAGGACAGCGAATCAGAAGGGACGTCCTCTGATGTTGTTGGGGTGATTTGTTTGTTTGTTGAGCAGAAAGCCTGGCTAAGCTGTTCAGCCGGATGGACCAGAACTCCCCGGAGAGAGTAGCGTTTGTTTCCAGAGCCTTGAAATGGTCGACTGGAGGCTCCGGCAAGTTGGGTCACCCAAAACTACACCAACTCCTAGCTGTCACCTTGTGGAAAGGTAATCAGTTAATCATCCATTTTATACTGTATTGACCATAATAACACAAATTATTTGATATATTTATATTGAATATATATTTGAAACAGTTGAGAACCATTAAATCAGTATTAAGGTAGTAATAACAAGCCTACTGTGTGAATCCACACACCAGCCGCATCACGGTGCTTGTCGACACACATCAGCATAGCCCACCGTCCTCTTTCTCAGCATCTGGCTGGTATGTGTTCTTCCTTATACAACAGCAGCTGTCCTCCCGGCTATGAGTTTGATACCGAAACAGTCAAAATATCGAACTTTTGTGTGTTCAGAGCAAAACTACAGTGAGTCTCGCTACCACTTCCTGCATTCGTCTGATGGAGAGGGCTGCGCGCAGATGCTGGTGGAGTATTCGGCGTCACGAGGCTTCCGCAGTGAGGTCGACATGTTTGTGGCGCAGGCCGTCCTACAGTAAGTGTCGCTCCTGTGCTCTTGAAGGTCCAGTGTGTGAAATGAGGAGAAAACAGTGACATCTAGCGTTCAGATTCTATTATTTATCTATTAAATCATTCTACTGTTTATTTATGAACGTGAAACTCTTGAAACGTGCTCTCTGGTTGGCTGGATTTTCCATTCCGTACAAACATGGCGGCGCAAGATGGTGACACTCTCTAAGCAAGACCCTTGCTATACGTATGTATAAGAAGAATTATAAGGCTACGAAAACCAAACAGATTTTATTTTATAGCGATTATACAAATATATTCATTGGTAATATATTCAGATTTTCCCAATAAACCTTGACAAATATTACCAGGGTATCCGCGGGGTCTTGAAAAGTATTAAATGGTGATAAATCAATTTTGGGAAAATTAAGACCCTTAAAAAGTATTAAAAAGTCTTTTCACAACTTTATAAAGTCTTAAATTTTGAAGGTATTTTTTCTGAATTAGCTGTCCAAGAGTTTGAGTCCTAAAAAACATTGTAAAAGTGTGTGAATTTATTCATTTTATTAAAAAACAAAGATGAACCGGTACATAAAAAAGAAAAGAAGATTGTTGTTTTTGTTTTTTGAGAGTGGAGCAGTGTTTTTTTTTTTAATAAACTCTGCCTTTGATTTATTATCCTTGAATTATGTTGTATCATAAGTTAGTGGTCTTTATCACAAACTAAAACTGTTCAGTTAAAAGTGTCACTGATGTAAATGGTTACAGCTTGAAGTGGCGGTGAGATGTTGAAAAATATTGAGAAGGTCTTGAAAAAGTCTTAAAAAGGTATTAGAATTAACTTCAAGATTCCTGTATATACCCTGATTACACACTGGACCTTTAAAGCGCAATGTTTTTCAATCATTACACTGCAGAAATTGAAAATCAACATCTCAAATGTCAAACCTCCTACCTGTAAATGAGTGCAGCAGTTGTTCTGTAATGTCCAGTCACCGATACATCCTCTTTCAGCATGCCAGCCTGCAGTCGTATCCATTTCCTGTTTGTCAGCAGTTTGATTGAAGTGTCTTTTTTCCCACTGTCCCTCTCTCTGCCTTCTTTATTTCTTTGTGTTTGTCACATTTTCTGCCATATTTTCTTTCCCATCATCTCATTTTGTTCATGTTGTCTGTACCTTTTTTTCTATTTCTGTACTTTCCTCCTCTCACCTCCCAACCCCTGCAGGTTCCTCTGCTTAAAGAACAAAAATAGTGCTTCTGTGGTGTTCAGCACGTACACAGAGAAACACCCGTCCATAGAGAAGGGCCCTCCCTTCGTCCAGCCTCTACTAAACTTTATCTGGTTTCTGCTGCTGGCAGTGGATGGGTGAGGAAAAAATATTTTATTTAATTTTATTTTATTTAATGCTGCACACTTAACTTATTTTAAAATGTTGTTGAACTTGTAATTCCAATACTTTACACAAACAGATCAGTATAAATCAGTTAATGATTTGTATTTGATAAATAGATTGAAGATCATATTGTGCAGTCTTTAAAACTTTTCTTAACTTTTTTTCTCCAGGGGTAAATTAACAGTTTTCACAGTGTTATGTGAACAATATCAACCTTCCCTGAAGAGGGACCCCATGTATAATGAGGTAAGTGTAAAGGTCTTCTGTCTTCACCATTTCATTTATTAATCATGTATTAAATGAGCTAGTGTGATGTTACTATAACCAGAATACACCATGTCTACAATTATGTGCACTACGCCTGCACACATTATTTAACCTAAGGTAATCAAGAACATGACAGTAGGTGGGTTTCCATGCAAATATAGAACCACATTTTGAGAAATCCTGGAAAAGAAAATCCTAATTAATGCACTTCTGTCCTTCCCTGTGAAAATTTCAATAAGGAGAGATCAAAGGGAAGTGAAGAGCAACTCACAAAAGTCTCCATCCATGTGAAGCCTTGTTATAAATGTATGCCCATATGTATAGATAGGAGATGGGATGTGATGCCTTGGAGTGTAGGCACTGGTGGTGGTGGTGGTGGTATAGAGTCTGAGGGTGTTTGATGCAGGGAACGTGTCCTTGGACTTAAATGGAGGTTGCTGTGGTGATGGGAAGGGCTGAGATGGGCAATAGTAAAGCTGAAAGACAGACTAATGCAATGACATTAAGAAAGTGGCATCTAGTAATTTATTGGCCAGGCAGAAAGGTCATTGGCCAGATACAGTGAGGTTGGGACTGAATGGAGGGATTTGAAAGAGAGAGAGAGATCAGAAGTATAAAGCCAACATAAACCCATAGTGGGACAAGATAGAAGGGAGAGATTTTCTTTGTCTTTTCCACCAAAGCTTCATCAGTTGTTGGTTCATTAAGTGGCCTCTTGATTAACCAAGGTCCCACTAAAACCACTGCAGAAGAAAAGGCCAGAGTACATCATGATTTATATTAGTGTTAAATTCATTATCAGTTAGTTGTACATTTGCCTTTGTTAATACTTAAAACTGTGTCAGCCAACCAAGCAGAACAACATTTTTGAGATTCATTTTTGCCATAGGGAAATTACCACAGTATAAAATCAGATGGAAACCCACAAGCGTCTTGTTGAAATATTGTTGTAATAGTTATATTTTAACATATAATATAAACCCAGTCCACATCTTTGACTGTAACTTTGTAACTTTGTAACCATGTCTCTCTGTGCTCCTCCTCCTGCTTCCTCAGTATCTCGACAGAATAGGACAGGTTTTCTTTGGCGTTCCACCCAAACAGTCTCCATCATATGGTGGGCTGCTAGGTGAGTGCAACAAGGCTTTGATCATCTCAGCGCATGTTATGGATCATTTGTACACAAATTATTGATCAGCCCCTTTTCAACTGTGCAGTTGGACAGATCATGTGTGATGCATGGGATTTGTCTTATTGAATACTTCTCATGTTTTGTACATGATAATAGTGTGTTATATGCTTACTGCTTTCTTCTTGGCAGTCATACTGTATGTAAGATTGACACCATTCTCACATCTGTACAGTAAAAGAGGAACTATATATTTGCCGGAGACAGCAACTTCTTGTAGTTGTATCATCAGGTAGGCGACCAGAGGAGAGATGAGTTTGTAGTGTAGGTGTAGTGAGCTTTACATCATGTCCACACACACAAGTCGTAGCACGAGCTGAACATTAGCAGCGAAGCTTAGAGTCAGAGTCAAAATAACACTCAAACCTTCCAGCACTACAAGGTTTTCAAACCCAGCACTGAGTCATAACAAGCCTTTGGAAGCATTCATTGTTACGTGATATAAAACTATGCTTTAGGTTGTTTACAAGCATTTAGAGAGTAAAGCTGCATTCACATGGAATCAGGCAGACGGGAGATGACAAACAGAACAGCCACGGGACGGAACGCAAAAAACAAACAAGCTGTCCAACAGAAAAGGAAATGATACACACGTGATGATAATATGTTGCCATGCTGATGACGTGTTGTTGAAGAACAAATTCTTGTGTATTATTTAATGTTATTACCATAGCTATATGTATATGGCCATAAAATCCTGATAGCTCTTGATATTGCATTGCAAACTGAAAAATTCCGTCCAAATCGTAACATCCGGTTGTGAATTCAGTGGCGGTGGACGGTAAAAGGTTAAAGCAAGTCTGGCCGCTTTACCGCTGTTTTGCAAACCCTCCTCCTGGCCGTGTGCATTTGTTTTCAACCACCTGGCAAGAAAGCAATCCATGGAGCGGTGGATAGCATTATTTATCATATGCGATGTTACGATGCGTATATTTGTGTAGTCTTATCTCTCATAAACAAGAGATTTCGGGGCGCGTTTGTGTCGCGGTGCCACCAAGACGAGATCTGGGTCAGCGGGTCGGCGGCGCTGATCTTGCAAGGTTGGTTTTCGGCCAAGAGACACTTTGTTGAAGGCAGAGAGCTTCCATTCTCCCTCGTAACAAGTTACAAGTCATTGATTTAAACCAGCACTATTAACTCTGAAGCTGTTTAATTAAGCTAAAAATGTAGCATAGCTAAATATCCCGCAGAGTTCCTCTTTAAAATATTTTAACTTTGGATGGCGTTGCCGTCTCTGCCAGCCTCGCCCAGGTTTACCGTCCTTCTCTCATCCACTAAAATGACATCCGGTTTGCCGTCTGCCGGATTCCATGTGAATGCAGCATGAAAGTGTAGAGAGGCATCAGAACTGCAGGTTGGCACATTTGTTGTCACTGGACAGAGACAGAAGAACTGTCCTCCCTGTCTCCAGCCCTATGCTAAGCTAACCCAGCTGCTCATCTTCTGTACAGACATGAGAGTGGTAGCAGTCTTCTCATCTAACACCTTTATGACTGGTCCGGAAGCACTTGATTAGAACTCATGAAGGTCATTGTGTTGCGTCACACAGGAAACCTGCTGAACAGCCTGATGGGAGCAGGCGAGGAGGACGACGGCGCCGAAGAAGCCCAGGAGGACAGCAGCCCCATAGAGCTGGACTGAGCCCGCAGCCCAGGACGTGCAGAACAAACGAACACACACACATACACACACACAAAAAAAGAGGAAGACCACCCCGCCTCCCTTCGTCACCTCGACAACAGGGATGGGGTGCGAGGCTCTGGTCGATGTTTTCAGAGGCGTGCTGTTTCCAGACACCCCATCCCACCTATAAAGTCCTAAAATCAGAATAAGAATCAGGCCACCAAAACATCCCTGTCAGCACGGCCTGGACTGACTGCGCCCAACTGCAAACTCTTCCTGTGTTGAATTATTATTATTATTATTATTAATATTATTATTATTATTATTGTTATTAATAAGACTATACTATTTTATTTTAGACATTTGGGTAGTTTGGGACTCCTGCTCTGTGGTGAGGGTTGGTCAGTTTTAAACAACCGATAAACAACTGCCCTCTCTCTGTGAATACCTGCTCTGAAGACATGGGAGTCTCCCAGTGGAGAGAATACAATCCCAAGTGCAAGCCCAAGTTAACGTCATCATTATTAAAGAGTTTAGGCAACTCACAAATATTCAACTGTTATCTTTCATTCAATCGGAGCCATGGCTGTCGAAGTTGTTGGCATTTATCAACAGCTTTTTTTCCGTTACAAGTCTCTTCTGTAAGTAGTGAATTAACTTGTAGTCAGGGCCACGTTTCACTTTCTTACTCTCGTTTGTCCATCGACATGGACAAACCAGACATCAGACATCAAACCAGACATCAGAGACAAGTTATTATCATAGGTCATCTTGCACCTTGAATTTCAACCAAACAAACCTTTCCTGCTCAGTGTCTCCTCTATGGATCATAGTGGTGGCTGCTTTTTTTCTTTTTTTTTTTTTTTTTTTAATTCAAGTGAATTACTACCAACATAGAGCTGTCTGTATACAAATAGCTCCGGTGTAGATGTGTCACTTTTTTTTTTTTAACGTGCACTTGCTGAACTGCTGCTGAGCTTGTTTGCGCCATCTCCAAGAGAAACTGCGTAAAGGAAGATCCAACATTGGCCTTGTTACAGTTGCCAGAAGCCCTGCAGATTCTGGTAATGAGGTGTTTGAAGCACTGAGGGTCTTTAAAGTGATCCGCTGACGAGTGGAGCGAAATGAGACACTGTGAAAACCCCGTCTGTTGGAGTGAACCTTGCTTTGCATGTTATCAAGATGCTAATATTTAAGCTTGCTGCTTATCTGACTATTTCTGACTTTGTCTTTTGTCTTTGATTCTGTTTTTGTTTCTGTTAAACAGTTTCCTCTTGGAGGTGGAGCAGTCATTAGTTCAGCCGGTGCACATTACAATAGCTGCTGTCCATCAGTGTTAACTTCTTTGGCCCTCAGAGAACACACTCGGCTTGTTTCCCCCTCGACAGCTCGTTTTTCTTTGCTCACATCATTCAGTCTTCAGCTTCATTCTGTCCTTGTAGTGACATTCGATCAGTCCGGGTCTTGTCAATTTGCTGTTTTAGGATTTTTTTTTTTTAAAGAAAAAAAACCTAACTGTGCTCCAGATAATCTAGAGGGGCCAAATCCCCCTTGTGAAGTCAAAATTTTTATCAAATACTAGGAAACTAGGAATGTCCACAGGTCTTCCAATGTAGAATAGTGTTTATTTACTTCTATGTAATTATCTGTGTGGGACTGTGGAAATCCAAAATGGCCAATATTCAATAAAAACGGCATTAAATAAATGTTAAATATCACTGAAGAGACGGTAAAATAATTCAGTACATTATTCAAAACACATTTTTTTTGGAAGTGTTATTTCAGCGTTTTTATTTTCAAGAATATGTATTGAATCAAATCTTGAAGATGAATAAAAATGGCTGAAATACCATTTTACAGTATTTTTAATGCATTGGATTACACCACAGGTCATCAGTTAGATCAGATATTTAGACTTTTATTTCATATAGATTTAATTTTGGTCATTTTGGTCTTCCATAGAGGACTGGCTGGCTCAATGTCATAGTGCTACAGAGGGACGATAGAATAGTGTTGAGTTGTCAGTGTACATGCTCTGTCGTGATTGCATCTATCTAATGTGGTTGAGGATCATCATAGAGACCAGTGATGTGGCGGTCAAAGAGTGAGTCAAAAAGCAGCGGTCATCAGAGACTGAAAAACAGAGAAATCTACAATTACTCTGCCACAAAATCCTCCAAATGATTATTTAAATGGCTTGACAAGATTGTATTAATGTGTTTTAAGTCATTGGAAATTGAGGATGAGGATTCTCTCTGGTGGCCAGCTCCTCCTGCAGGCCTCTTTGTTTTACCACCATCGATCATCCAAAAAGGGAAATCCAGACAAAACTGACTGAGGTTCCTCAACAACAGTCACATTTTCTACAGAGATCAACTAAATGTCATAAAACAACTTTCAGACGAAGACGGAACAAAACTTACGATTTTTTTTCTCTCCCCCATTTCCATCACTAACCTCAGAGTCAGTTTTGTCTGGATTCTCTCTTATCTGGCAGTAAAAAAGGTGTGTGACCAAAGGCCTACTGTGTGTGTGTGTCTCAGTGAACATCGTCACAGCTTTTGTATATGTTTTTTTTTTTCCTTTGAGGACTTACGGGGAGTGTTTGCCTTTTCAATGATTCACTAATTGAATAAATAAAATACAACTGAGAAGAGTTTGAGAATGTCTTCAAACAAGCGCTGTCCTGTCCGTTTTATTACCGCATCATGCTCCGTATTAAAATAAAACGCTGAAGCTGAAGCTAACCAAAACTCTAAATACTGTAATGAAAAAGATACATAATAAGTATTTAAATACAAAGCAGAATGTTTATTTCTACAAACACATGAAGAGGACATCATGTTAAAACAATGTCATTAAATCAACATTATTACATTATATATATTGTATGCATGTGATACAGAGAACAGTTGTGCAAATTCACATGTACATGTTTTTCTTCTGGGTGTGTGTTAAAGAAATGCAGCAAAACATAGACCAGCATTGATGAAAAGCTATCACTGCATGAAAAAGGTTAAGTGCAGCAGTAGCAGTATTTCAACATTATAAGTATTTTTACTTTGACAAAATAACTAGGCCAGAAGCACATCTGTGATGAGACTTGAAAGCCAGAAAACCTGAACCTTGGATTCTTTGATCTTGAAATAATTAGGTTCCAATGTCGGCAATAATTGTCTATGATAATTGATAGTTTTGGGACAACTTCCATCTACAATCATTAACATTTCTAATATTGATCCAATGAGTTGAAGTCATTTTTCTACTTCCATAACCCCTCAGATGTCCATATAGTGTCATCACACACAAAAATACATGAAGGCACGTTCTCCTCTGTGCTTCCTGTCATCTTTTATTTACACAACCCCTCGCTGTGTGGTGACAAGTTTAGATGAGGCGTGAAGAGGCTGGTGCTCAGGTGCGGGACTGCAGCGTGAGCCTCTGGACTGTATCTGACAGGTAAGCCATGTTGGGCTGCTGAGACTGGTGTTTGATGAACTCCAGAGTCCGAACCTGGAGCGGAGAGGGAGAGAGAGCGACCAGAGAGATCAGCGAGGAGGAAGATAAGAAACTGATAATAACTACGAGCGGAGCTGTTTGAGAGATGCTGAACTACGTCCCCGAGGTGTGGATGTGAACTCACCGAGAGCCGTGTCTCGCAGTATCCGTGTTTGTGGCTGAGGTTCCACAGGTTGACGGCCAGCTGGCTCAGCTTGTTGTTCCTCAGGTCGCCGTGAGCCAACAGGACACCGAACAGGGAGAAGGCCACGGCGCCCTGACGCCGTGTGCTCTGCTGTGAAGGGCAAGAAGCAGGTCAGTGCAGGACACACAAACAGCCTCATTAGGCCCAATCCCAGTGTCCTCTGTAACACCGGAGCCATTAATCCTCACAGACTTAAAGGGATAGTTCAACATTTTGGCAAATTGGCCATAATCCCTATAGTTTTAGCAGTAGGTTCGTCCTTTAATGATTGGTGCAAGCTATTTTTAGAACGGCGGAGCAGAGCAAGCTGCTCAGAGCTATGCTACGGAGGCTCATGTGATTTCTTGGTTTCCCTCATCAAACTCATCAAATACACAATCCAACAACTCCAAAACGCTCTCGTGGACAAATTGTGACCTGCACATTCACCATGCTATGAGATAATAACAGAACGTTACGAGACAGAGTTGTTTTCAAGGTAAATTCATGCAAAACCGTTTTTTCTGCAAGCAGTCTCTGCATTTGCCTCTAAAGCAACTCTGTCTCGTAACGTTCCGTTATTATCTCATAGCATGGTAAATGTGCAGGTCACAACTTGTCCACAAGAGCGTTTTGGAGTTGCTGGATTGTGTATTTGATGAGTTTTATGAGGGAAACCAAGAAATCCCTTTAGCCTCCGTAGCTTAGCTCTGAGCAGCTTGTGGCTCTGCTCCGTCGTTCTAAAAATA
Source organism: Trachurus trachurus (assembly GCF_905171665.1). NCBI lineage: Eukaryota > Metazoa > Chordata > Actinopteri > Carangiformes > Carangidae > Trachurus > Trachurus trachurus. The sequence continues at coordinate 18,437,041 of NC_139913.1, read as the reverse complement.
GCTTGCACCGACAAGTAAGGGTAACGAACCTACTCCTAAAACTATAGGGATTATGGCAATGGGCAAATTTGCCAAAATGTTGAACTATCCCTTTAACTGATTTTACCTGCTCGGTGACTGAATGTGAGAAACTGCAGATGGTATCAGAGGAGTGGGGCAGCACTTTGGCACTTTTGATTTTTACATGCTTTCTATTCTCTTCCTCTGCTCCCTGTTTGTAAACAACATAATGATGTTGGATCTAATCTAATCTAATCTAATCAAATCAGATATAGAATTCATCTTCACCTCATCTGGGGACAGATAACTTCACACAGCCCAGGCTCTGAACCACCAGTGAACTTATTTCTTTACTTTTATGGCTGTTGTTTTTTGTTTTACTTCTGGACAATACTTACAGTAATCCTGTATTTAATATTGTGAGTTTTACCTCAGACAACAGCTGTGTCCAAAATCACTCACTGATTTGCTTTCTCTATAGTACTATGTAGTGATTTCATTGGTATGATGAAAGCACATTTTCAGACTATTTTCTCTCCACTGATTTTCTGTCTTTCAGCACAAGCAAAATGCATAATGATATATACAGTATTGCTTGGTTAGTGATCATCAGATGTACACTACTTTTCATGATGCATTGCGGGATGTTATGAGTCCACTATACAGGGTATAATCATTTCTCAAACACGTGAACAGCAACACAAGATGGTAAAGAAAGAGAAGATGGTACGTAAATGCAGCATAATAACACTGGATAGACCCCAGGTCTTCTCAACTGGAGAGCTGAGTGTATGGTGACAGAATTAAGAAGCACAAAGGAGCAAAAACATTTTTTCTGTCGTCACCTCGTCTCGACCGAGCGTCTTCAGATGATCCAGGACTTGACCGATCAGGGTCTCGCACAGCTTGTTGATTTCAGACAGAAACTTGGGGTCTCCTCCGTAAAGTGTCTCATTGGAATCCACTGAGCCCAGGAAAGAGAGGAAGAAGATAAATGTAGAAATGTGCTTTTAATGAAGCGGTTCATAAAGTAGGCACTCACATAAAATCCCTCTATAAACTACTACAGCTTACAGACGGATAAAAAGCAGAGCCTCTCGTCACGAAGTGGAGCAGCAGAAGTGTTACAACACTAACAACTTGGTTATCTACATTTATACAGGAATTAACCCTGCAGTAATCCATAAAGTAGGATTAGGGAGTTCTGAAATTTCTGAAAATCCTGGATGGTGTGTTCCAAAAATAAGAACTACAAGAAAAGTAAGATTCATTTTTGCATCTGTATTTGTCTGATGATCTTGGTGATCTTCTAGGCCAGGGTTGTCAAACTCATTCTAGTTCAGGGGCCACATACATCTCTGAATCTCTGAATTTGAGTAATAACCTATAAATAATGAGAACTATAAACCTTTCCCTTTGTTTTAGTGCAAACAAGTACAATATTTAAAAAAAAATATGTGCAATTTCAACAACATTATGCCTCTTCTGTCTTCTATGAAACTTTAACACTTATTAATTCATCCCGTGGGCTAGTTTTGGCATGTTTGACACCCCTGTTTTAGGCAAAAAGATATTTTACAGAATGTGTGTGCATGTACCTTTGGGGACAGAGTACAGGTAGGTTTCCTGACCCATGGCGGCCAGCAGGGGCAGAGCACTGATGTAGACCCGCACCTTGGCGTCACTGTTGTCCTCCCAGGTGTAATCTTGGACCATGTTGAGCAGACCACGGACCAGGTAGAGCACACCGTGCTCTGGATGATCCTGCAGAAACACACACATACTCATCAATGTAGGGATTTTGTGAGGGATTGTGGATCTGGTTCATCTCCTCTAAACACACATCTAAACTCATAACTGAGACGGCTAGAGGAGTGAGGAAGAACCACATGACTTTCCTTATCTTTTTATAGTGGAAAGCTTGGAAAGAGTTGAGTACGTTACCGGGACAACCAGCAGCGTGGCCAGGAAGTTGTTGATGAAGTCCATCAGGAAGCTCTCGGACGAGCGAAGTTTCCCCTCCACGCTGATGGAGCGAGGAACCTCCGGGAGAAGACTGACCGCTGCCTTCAGGAAGGCATCCGCTGCAGGAGAGGAAGGATGGAGAGAGGATGAGAGGGAATAAAAGTGAAGACAGGGAGCAAACATGACACACACAAAATGAGAGAAAGGGTTTGATGCAGAAAGAAAGGCAAAAGAAAGATAACAAAGGTGAGATAAGGAAAGAAAAGGGTTGGAAGGAAAAGATATGATTTGTTAAACTGATAAAAGAAATAAACTGGTCCCAGTTTGAAATGTGAAACCGGGCAGCCTGCTCACCCTGGGAGAGACACTGGTTTGCCAGTGCGACCTGACCAGAGAGCAGGTAGAGGCTGAGACGACTGAAGATGCTGCTGAGAGACGGGATGGTGATGAAGCTGTACGCAGCACACGCCTGGAGGACAGACACACAGAAACATGGTTATGGACTCATCCATCCATCGTACATAACACCGTGCAGTTATGTACGGTGGCTTGCAGGGATCAGACTCGTGTTGCTGCTGCGTGCATCGACTCACCCTGACGAACGCTGCCGTTTTCCTGGAGTGACTCCCTCTCATCACCCTCCTGGTCTCCATCGCCAGCTGGTTCACCGTCTGCAAACCACAAGACCAGCTCAGCATGAAGATGACGTGTGTGTATTGTATTTGTGTGTGAGAGAGAGAGAATCCCTTTCAACTAATTTGAGTGGATTTGTACTGACATGAATGAGCTGCACCAGAACTGGCTCCAGGTTACAGAAGGTGGCTCTGGCCTCCACACAGAAACTCAACTGCTGCTCAAAGTCTCGACCAAAGGAAACCTGAACAACAGGATAAATGCAGAAACAACAGGGAGTGAAAACAGAGAAATGATGGGAGAATGAGCTCTGCTGTTGCTCCGGTTTATTCTCAATTCCAAATCTGGGAACTGTAGTTTATTTGGACTCATATACACCGCCCTGCTGCCTCAGATATTCACAAGATCACTGAGGCTGGAATACACCAAGGTTGAACTCATAAACCAGATTAACTTGGTTTAAATTGAAATTCTGTTGCACTAAACACGTTTAGAATTAAATTCTTTTTTTAAATTAACCATCTATTTAAACTCAGTTAGGTTTTTCCCAGAGGAAATTTAACTCTGTTGCGCCAAAACCTTCAACTCTAATTGAATCTGTGATGAACACCAGCTGAGGAGGTTCACTTCACCTTTAATAATATACGTGTAATTTATGACATAGATAAAACAAAAAAAGTGAATAAAATAACATGACAAATCATTTAAAAACATTTAAAAAGACTAAAAGAAAAAAACTTTATTTAAAGCCAGAGTTAGAACAGACAACTACCAGACTGATAGACAGTCTGACTAGTACATACTGTATGAGACGAATGTGATGGTGAAAAACCATGAAGTGCTTTAGAACAAAATTTTAAAATCAACACAGAAACTGAATCAATGTAAGTATGACATGTTCTGAGTTAGCTGCAATAGCTTATAATATTTTTGGAAAGAGCAGATATGAGATCATTATAATATTCAAGCCGCTGCATATACAGTACAAGCATGCAGCAGTTTACCGAGTCATTCAGACAGAGGAATGGTGGCACTTTCAAAGTGCCCAGCTGCTTTAGGAAATGACTTTTTAAGAGAGGTCAGAAATGACTGAGAGGCAGATTCTCGAGACGTCGTTCTCACCATACGGATGAAGCCGATGATCAGCAGAGCCAAAGATCGTTTCTCATCCTCCAGAGTGAGAGCGCTGCAGGGCACAGAGCAGAGGGGTTAGTGACTGAAGACAAACAGACTGCACATTCAATATCTGTCCTTATCAACAATATCAGAAACCCCAAGAAGAAAATTAAGTTAGACGTAATTTCCCCAAATCCATAAAAGACAACACCCTACTTGACAGAGTCGTGCATGGTCTTGCAGATGTGCAGCATGGCGTTGAGGATGACTGGATCTCTGGTGAGCTCCACCTGGTGTCTGCAATTATATTTTACAAACACATGTATGAGAAGGTGTCACTTTCTGTCACAAAGCATATAAATATCATTATTTAAACCAAACACTTGGGGGGTTCTCTTACTTGATGAAGACCTCCATGATGGATCTGCAGACCTCCACCCTCACACTGTCCTTCTGGAACATGTCGAGGAACGGCAGGAAACGCTCCTGAGAAACAAAAAGCAGTTAGACTGAAGAGCTGTGGCAGCATTTTCTTTTCTCATTAAAGGGGACATATGGAAATATCACTTTTTGAAGGTTTGTCTTGCCTTCCCGCCCCCAAAATGTGGGAATTGACAAAATAATCTGTAATGTGCAGGCTCCCTAGATTGAAATCCACGTGGTTTTATGAGCTGTTCCCTCAGTTGTTTTCCAGTGACGTAACTAGGATTCAAATTTGCATAATCCCACCCCTACCTGGGACCGGTAGAATGGGTGGGGCGGGGAAAGCAGTGGCTAATTTGCATTTAAAGGGACAGGCACTGAAACCAGCCGTTCTGAACAGGGCTGTTTTGAGAGGATGAAAAGAGCTGTGATGTTTGATCCTTGGGGTATTTTGACCACAGCATGTCACAGACATGTCTTTAAAACACCTGGGAACTACTTTAATTTGTGGAAAGGGGGCATAATATGTCTCCTTTAACACAGCTCACCATGGAGAAGAGGATGGAGAAGTCCTGGAGGTAGGTGAGGATCTTCCTGATCACTGACTGCAGCTACACACCGGACAAAAACAAACAAGAGTTGCTGAAAAAGAGATGGCAGAGACAGTGGGGTCACTCTGTTTGCAAGCTAGTTGCTAACCTGAGGATATGCGTCCTCGAACGCTCTGTCAGGGGTCATGTGTTTGATGATGTCAGCGAGGATGGTGTTGACCTCACGTTTCTGTGAATGAGAGATGGAGATACGATAAGATTGTATCAAAATCCAAGCGATAGAAAATGAAACAACTCATCCTCCCTCTGTGTTGTACTCACTGTAAAGTGTCGGCAGGTGAACTCCACCCAGATCTCAGCACAGTTGATGTAATCCTGGAAAAAAATTCAGCAATAATCACACATGTGGTCATGATCTGGAAACATATAAGCAGCTATGTGGAAACAGCTTCAGTCTGACACGTACCCGAGGACTGCGCACTTTGGTGATGACCTTCCAGGCTTCGTTCAGGATCGTCAGCCTCTCGGGTTCTGGAGGGTCGGCACAAGCCAGGCTGCGACCCAGAGATCCAAACAGCAGGTGCTGGAGAGGAGGAAACAAGAGGGTTTTTAGGAAGGCAAAAGGATAACCCTCTGTTATTTCCAGATGAATGACAAGAAGCAAACAGTCAATGAAAAATAGGAATTATGTAATGGATGATTATATTACAACAAGTATCTTCCTCTGACCTTTGGGAAACCAGCTTCATCACAGTCTTTGATCATCCCGATGAAGTCCGAGGCTCTGGCTGCAACAAACTCCGGCCTGAATGCCCTCATGACTGAATTCAACAGCAAAGCACTGTGGGAAACAGGAACACCATCATATTTCGCGTTTTTACCACCAGCAGAAACCAATAAAACCCTCTGTAACACCACTGTTGAGAAGCTTTTTAGATTGTGACACTGTCTGGTTATAAACCCCTTGCTTCACGCCGGCTGTGACCGGTGCCAGAGAGTTTTTACTTCTTCTCAAAGTGAAAAGATGGAGACTTTTCTTCAGTAAGTCACTAATGAAAAAAATGTGCTACATAATATGAACTGAAGAAATGTAATATAATAAAGACCAGTATAGAACTTAATTAACTTAATTAAACTGAGTCAGACTTCATTTTTCTCTCCTCAGGAAAATGAGGATTTTCAGCTCTTATCAAAATAAATTAAAGTTCTCTCATTATCGTTAAGCTGTTAAAACACTCACTTGTGTCCTAGTTTCTTGCATCTCTCCATCATCTCTGTCAGCAGTTGCTGCAATGAAAACACAAACAGCATAACTTCACTGATAACTATTGACAACGGTAGTTTTTTGGGGGCAAATGTTCAATATCTTTCATTGAATAAAAAATTCCAGCTTCCTAAGTTAAATGGATGTGACTGCAAACCTCTGGAGCTCTGTAGGCGATGCACTGCAGGATCCAGCTGATGGCAGGTGAGTAGAGCGTCAGGTACTCAGGAGCCTCCACCCTCTGCAGCACCAGCTGGTTCCGGACGCTCTCCCCGCTGATCTGGCGGAAGGTCCCGAGCAGGTCGAAGAAGTTGCAGTTGAGGCTGTCCTTCAGGTGGGGGGCCACCTCCATGCCCACCTGGAGGAAGAGGGGAACATGGTCTCTTAAGTATATTTTTACTCTTTACTTCATGTACTTTCTTTTACTCTTTTTTTCTTGCTTTTAATTGTATGTTTAATCTTTCCAATTTTTACTATTTTGGGTTTTATTAAAATTTTTCTCAGTTTTTTTCCGTTTCCAGTTCTTACTTTTGTTTTTATGTAAAGCACATTGAGTTGCCCCTTGGTATGAAATGCGTTATATAAATAAAGCTGCCTTGCCAGCCTAAGTAAACTGCTAACCTACCTACATATCAATGACAGATGACAAGAACATACCGAGCACATGGAAAAAGTGGAAAAAGTCCAGCCTCACCCTGCAAAGATAAGCTCTGGCATATGCAGCCACCAATGGGTCACCAATCCCTCTGATCATGGCCGTCAACCGAGGCAATGTCTCCTGGATCCCACTACAGAGAGAGAGAATGATGAGGCATAAAAAGGCTCTGATATTTATTTAAAAATCGCTTTTGGCTGAGTGGAATATTTTAAATCTTTCATTTTCTATGGAAACTAAATATCCAATTATGAGTTGAAGGGGAATGTGAATGATATGATACAGAACTAATATGTCTTCCCTAAGGCTGGTAGGAGGTTTATGAAGCAGGAAAGGTAAAAGTTAATTTGTATGGAGATGTAAGACGAAAATCAGAAGATCAGGTTTCAAAGGCTGAATAAGAAAAAAAAAGTAAACATACGATTTGTTGAGGAAGCGGTTGCACTTGAGAATGGCGGCCTCCACGTATCTGTTCATGGAGGTTAAAGACTCAAATTTATACATGAGGTAAAGGCTGTGTTAATGAGTTTGAATCCTGATGGTATGAAACCTAAATTAAGTTCTTTTTAAAAACAAAATCTTTTTTGATACCAATTTTATCAAATCCATTTTAGCATAAACAAAAGTAGAATACATTAAACATCTACTCCTTAGGTACTGGAATCTGTTATCGACTGATGAGACTTTTTTCAGTCTTAGATAGTATCAAACCAATTCAGCTGACTCATTAAAGTATCAGAGTTTGATACCCAGCTCTACTGACCTGCAGGCGCTCTGGAATCTGGTCTAATTGAATTTAACAAGCAAAATGTAATAAGTGAAAATAGAGCCGGCATCAATCCAGATGAGCTGAGGACAGATTTGAGCTGTGCTGCTAACGTCAGTGGAGGATACAGTCTGGGCAGGAGCTCTCTGATGGAGGCGATCTTGAAGAACCAGTTGAGGCACGTCTCCTTGGCCGTGTCGTTCACGTCCTCTACTGTGAACGAGTCTGAGGAGAGAGGACAGGACACACAAAACCAATCAATGCACGGTCTCCTTGGAGGTTACAGAAAAACACTCTTATCATGTATGCGTTCCACACCTGGCAGGGGTCGCGGGTCTGAACACATGGTCCAGATTCTGTCGAACACCAGGCGACCTACGGACGAAAGCAAAACCATATTCAAAAGACTTGTAAATTATCTGTTTTTCAACTGAGGTAAACAAGACTTCTCTACGTACCAAAGGTGTCGAGGATATCTGTGATGAGAACAAACTTGCTGGGGTAGAACTGGATCACCGAGGTGTCGGACAGAAGCTTCGAGCACTGGAACACATATTGATGCAACGTTATTCAAGAGAAAACCAGGTAATAAAGACATAACGCTGATTAACTACGGTATATCTCAGTTGTTGCAGTTCTTTTGTGGATCTTTTCAAACTGCTGAGTCACCTGGATGACGATCTTCAGGGCTTTGACCTTCTGGTCAGAGGCCCACGCCTCCTTGAGGGACTGGTTCAGCTCCTCGATGCGGTTTGCATAATCCTGCTGGGAGAGGTTCAGCAGCTCTCTCTGGGAACCCTGAACACACACATACACACAGTCAAGCCCAAAATACATCCTTACTATACTACAGTTTCACTCTGCTTTGCCCAAAATGATATTTACTTCAATGAAAATGGTATGGTGTTGATGAAGATCGCAAGTTATTTCAGCGATAATTCATAACAGAGAAAGAAGCAGTGCTGTATTTGTATATTTATGTATATGGAAATTTAATTCAGTTTCAGCCTTACAGTACCAGGAGAGCAGAACAAATCTGAACCCTCAAACAGATATTCCACACTCGCTGTACAGATATAAACCTACCTCCTCCAGATCATCCAGTTCCTCCAGACGAGTGCGAACTTTCTCTGAAACAGCTGAGGATCCGGGGCTCGGAGCTTTTCCTGCACAGACAACACATTTGTCACTGTCTCTGTCTTGTTGTTTTTTTATTGCTACTTAAAGCAACCCTGATTCATTACTTTTGTTTATAGGGTACGGATGCTAGCCATTTAGCAAACCATTTCCTGTTTACACATCAAGCATGTGAGATCAAATCAAAAACAGTTTCAGTAGGTCTTACCTCTGTCGGAACCCATGAAAAGATTCTATGGAGAAAAAGAAATTATGATCAATTTCCATCCAGTTAAAGGTGGAAATACAACCTTCTATAATTTTGGTTAATTTGGTAGACATATATTCTTGGTATTGACAGGGAGAAGAACTCACATTTAGGGCTGTCACAATAATGAAATTTTAGTTGATGAGTAATTGCCCATACAAATAATTGCGATTAACAAATTAATTGTTTTTTTTCTGATCATGTTATAGAAGATCTTTGTACCTAGAGCCATCAGGCTTTTTATTTCTTCTGCAAATGGTGGATGAGCTGACAGACCAATGAATTTCCTTTGGGGATAAATAAAGTATTTTGTATCCGGATTCATATTCATATTCATATATTATAGTATAAGCCTAAACATAGTTTAGTAACACACATACACCTTATGAAGTAGATATATAAATAATAGATAATATAAAATAAAAAATGCACTTCTGGTTGCCTTTAGGCTTTGCTAAATCCATGATGCTAATGTCAATAGATGCTCATCGAAATGCAGTCCATGAATGTTTGATGTTGAAATGAAGCGCCTTGAGATGGACAGTTTGTGGTGCTCCTCTCATGCGCCACTGAATCATAGAAGAAGAAAGGGGTGCAACGTGATGATGTCATTAAAAGAGGACCAGTCAAACCTCAAACGGTACGAGGACATAGTGATGGAAATGCAACATTTCTGATGATTGATTATGCAAAATAATTGCGATCAGCTGAAATATTTGCGATCAGGCAATTATGCAATAATTGTGACAGGCGTACTCACAATTGAGAGTTTTTCAGTGGTGGTGAACCTGGCCAGGATTTCTCCTCTCTTGGACGACCAGGGCTCAAAGTCTGGTCCCACGGCTTCTTCCTCCTTCTCCTTCCTCTTCTTCCCCAGGTCCTAGAAGCACAGCATCTCAGCATTCAAATAGAATAGGGGAAATGTCTTCTGAAAATGTTTGATGTGTTTGTGTGAACATCAATCAGCGTGTCTGCAGAATGAACTGACCCCTGTGGAGGCGCTGTGGGACATGGCTGGAGTCTCAATGGCTGAGGCTGCTGCAAACATGGACAGGGGGTCGGTCCCATCCAGCATGGAGCTCAGGGGGTCCGGGGGCACAGAGGAAGAGGAGGAGGAAGAGGAGGAGGTGCTGCCTTTACGAGCCCCACGTCGAGTCTTTGTATCCGTCACCTATGTAAAGGGGAGATGGTCAAGTCAGAGCTGCTGCCGGGACACTGAGGGATTGTACCAACTCATTAAATACAAATTATCATCACCACTAATTATTCCACATCACAAGTTCACACATTGCTTTCCGATCTTATAAACAACAGATAATAGCTTGTTTTAGTTTATTCTGTCTGCTTTAAAAATGAACACAGAACAGTGCTGATACCATTATGGGTTTGAGTGGATGGTAGTCTCCAAACTCCACCGGAGCCACTTCAGGACGGCACCTCTGCAGCTCGGCCTCATAGTTGCGCCCGCGGGATCGCCTGGTCGCCCAACAGACAGACAGGAGAGACAGAACAGGTTGAGCTGTTTCTACTGGCACTTTCTGAACACTCACTGTGATTCAGCAGCTGAGGTGAGAATACTGTCTATTTACTTTACCTGATGGTTACCTTTATAACTTGATACATACATATATTTACAAAATTAAACAACATAACATTCAGTTAATAAATAAACAAAACAATAACACACATTAGTCCTTGAAGCATAACATGCACAGGGATTAATTTACTAATACAATGGTTGATGATGAATTTTCATTCAATCTGCTCATCTGCTGCTATGGTTTGTACGACAAAACAACATCTGTAACCTTTGCATGTGCTTGAACAGAGCTGTCATGATATAGGACTGGAGGATATAGAGGTAGCCTATTTCTTTGTAATATAACAAACATAGCATTTTCTTTTCTTTTCCAATATCGATTACCTGCGAATATATTTGATTCAGGATGTTTACAGCACATCCTCACAGTCTCTGAGAGAGCGCAGCTAAACTAAAGGCAAGGAGGACGTGTGAGTTGAAACCAAAGCCATGATAACACTTAGTAATGTTGAATTTGACTGTAAAGCTTATGATGAAAACATGCTAATAAAGTTGGCACTTTATTTCAGGCGTTATATTAAACAGAAGCTCAGATACAAGCTTTTGCATTGCACATACGTTCCCACATTTCATATTATATGAACAAATGCATGACTTAAATGCCTTTTATTGACAATAAGCTGTTTATTTTAAATAAGAAAACATCAACTTACCACTGCACCGCGGCCATTTTTCTACAATCATATGACCTCCTAGCACTTCCTGGTTACGCCAAATTTAGGGAAAGTGATATTTTTCTTTTCAAATGCTCGTTTTTAAAAAAGCATGAATCACTTCATGCAAAGTTTTATCGCCGTAAATATACAATTACTGGCTGTTGTAGCGTTTTATTGCTGTAAGCGTGAGTTCAGAGACGTTTTAATGAAACGTTAGAGCAAAATAAGACTCAATTTCCCAGGATGCCTTGCGCGCTCTCAAGCGAGCCGGTACCAAAGACACGAAGTAGAGACGAGGTGTCACTTGGGTATACATTTTCGGGAAAAGTAAGAACAGTGAGCAACTTTCCATAGTCTGTAGTACTCGTTGTGGAGTTACAATGGACCGACACAGCTTATTAAAAAACAAACAAAAAAACCCTCAAATGTTCAGCAGTCAGGTTAGCAGGTCAAAGAGCGTGTTAGCTTTTTCTACTCTTGAGTGAACCATCTGTACGATAAACAATCTTGGTGTGAACCGCCGAGCTGTGCGGAGTGTTTGCTGCAGTCAGTCAGTGGAGACCTAAGCTAACACAGTGTCGACCGACCATGACCTGACCGGTGCCGTAGGCTCGTCCGCCCCTTTCACCTGACCAGGTACAGTACTAATGTCACCTTTAGCCTGACGCGGTCTAATGCCTGTGTGAAGACGGTTCATTAAGGCGGGCTGGTTGGCGGTGGCTGGAGGCAGAAAGGTGTTGGCTAGCTAACGTTAAAGCGTGACAGATTGTCTGGACATAATAGATGGGAAGCGTTTATGAATTAATTGACTGAACAAGATGGGATGTTTCTGTTGGATGGTGGTGTCATTCAGTGTGTCCGGCTGAGCGTTTATCACACAGTTTGACCTCACTCTGACATATCAATCAGCCGTCATATAGACAAAGGTGCTAGACTGTGTGTGCTCTTTACAGCCTCATGACAAATCACAAGCACTGAGACATAATAAATTAACTTAGTTTCACCACTTTGGTTTCACTCAGTGGTTATATGAACCAGTGTGTTAGATGTTGTGTTTGACTGCTCATGCTGTCACTCTGTATCTAATCCACACTATAGAGTCTAAAGGGGGAAAATCACTGCTGTCAAAATGGTGAGCAAATGCAAGAAATGTGTAGGCTACCTGACTTGCATTATGGCTTCTCAGAGTGGGAAAATACATTATATCATAATAGATATGCATTAATAAGGACAATTCGTATTAATAGATTAATTATTTTATCTTTACATGGTCACAAATGGTGAACAATTCCTGAACCGGATGTCTTCTGTTCATCAAATGACTGAAAAGATTATTGATTATCAGAATATAGCTGATACATTTTCTACCAACTGACCAATTCATTAGTAATGTAATACTGAATAATGACTCCATTCCTACAGAGCATAATAAATGTATTATGCCCTGTGGTTGGTTATAGTTATTTATAACTATAACCACAGGCAAACATAAAGATGAAGGCAGCAACAGCCCTAAGATGTGATAACAGCCCTCATCCTTTCAGCCTGCCTCATATGCAGCAGGTAGACGAGTGCAGTAAGTCTGAACTTGCATCCGGGGGCGGTACTTCACTGTTACCTGTCTCAAAGGACTAATCAGAGAGAAAGCTATAACAAAGCAGACCAGAGGCTGTCGTTTCATGTCAAAGTGGTGAGTCAGTGTTAAGTTATAGATGCACAAGCCACGACAGAGCTGCAGCTTATTACACTGCTGCTGCAGCAGCAGGGAGGCGCAGAGACGAGGAGAGCATGAAGTATAAAAAGCATTTTATTAACACGATCCAGCAGCTGGAAAATCTCTCGTATGGGTCAGAGGATAAATGTGAAACAGATCAAAACAAAAAGCCTTAAGACAGCCCTGGTTGCTGATGTTTATTTGAAGTTGTCTAATAATATATTTATAGAGATGATTAATGCTGGATGAAATACCAATCATACAAAACCACTCTTGTTTTCCACAGGCTGCTCTCTGACAATCTGAGCAGGAGCCAGAAATCCAAAGTATTTATCTGGGATTATAAAGTAAATCATCTCAACATCTGGGAGCAGCAGCCAGCACATGTTTTTCTTAATAGATTACCCCATAAATGTCATTAATATGCTCTCTTTGGACTGACTTACTAATGGACATATGTTTTTGCATGATTTGTGTTTGTACCATTTCTCCACAACAAGATAAATGATCACACTGAAGAGAATAAAAGGCCTGAAAGTCAAAAACTGTCAGAGACGTCCTGCTCCTCTGTGTCTGAGCCAGTTCAGAAGTAGAGGACGGAGTAAAGCTTATTACAGTCAGACACACAGGGAGTGATCGTCCTTTCTTCTAAGACCAGATTTAGGCCAGCGGGTTGCCATAGAGACTGTGGTGCCCTGCTGCGTGCCACTCTCTCGTGTTCTCTGTCTCTCTCAGGTGCAATACATGGAGATTAGGCCTAATACTGTGTTTTAACCACTGTGTGTAGTAGCCAGTAGCCAGCAGCCTGTGTGTGTGTGTGTGTTGTTGTTGTTGTGTGTTCTTCACATCTCTCCGTCTCTCACATCGTCGTATTGATATTCAGCCATTACGTCTGCTGGTCCTGAATGTTTCATGTAACCTTCAGTATCATCCACACATGCTGTAACAGCTCTCTGAATGATTTCTGTGGTGAAATATCTTGGTTTTCTTTCTAATCACGATCTGGTGGAGAGATGTAGTTCGTCCTGAAGCCACTTTCTGCCCAAAAAAGAGCAAAAAATGAAAGAAAGGCCGGGGGTGTTCTTCTCAGACCAGTGGTGTTTATTACAGGGGAAAAAAACAGCTTCTGGTTTGAATCATGAGAATGTGATCTCACCTCGATCTGACCCCTGTGCAAGGACTACTGAGTTAAAAGGCTCTCACAGCCAAGTGTGCTTTGCATTCTGGGATACTACAACAGCAAGTCCAGTGTTTTTCAACCTTGGGGTCGGGACCCCTTGTGGGGTCGCCTGGAATTCAAATGGGGTCGCCTGAAATGTCCAGTAATTGATAAAAAAAATTACTGATAAAATATTTTTTAAACTAATTATTAGGCTATTCTTTAAAAAAATATATGATTACACACAATCCTAAACAACTGTATTCTATACTTCCACTTTCTCTAATTTAAATTGAGTTCAAATGAAATGCAGCATATAAAAATATAGTACCAAAACTTAAAGTCATATAATTTACATAATAAAAGATAAATACTTTGCATCAGTTTATCAATACAATATTGCCACACAAAATATTTGGATACGATGCAGCATTGATCAAATCTTTTTGATAGAACAAACGATAAAAGATAAAAGATAATCTGAGTCTTAATTGAAAGTAAAAAATAATTAGTTGCAGCTCAAACTTTTGACCCATCTACCATGAATAACTAAATGAAGCAACATTTAGTTTAATAGTAATTTGTCTATGGGAATGAAGTTAATTAGCAGCACTTTGAATAATTAACTGCCTAATTAAATTTGATAAATAATTTCAACTGCCAACTATTTTCTGGCTTCTTCTTCTTCTTTTCTGGGCGCTGGGGAGCCTGATGAGTATTTTTCATGATTATCTGACATTTTACAGATAAAACAAAGAAACAATTATTCTAAAGAATCATCAGAAAATGAATAGATTTAGTAAATAACAGTTTTCTGCAGTCAAAACTATCATATGTTCAGTCTCATGTCATTTTTTTTCTTCCATCTTTCATCCTGGTGAAATTTGGCTTCCATACATTTATGTAGAGTAATTCAACTAATGCTTTTGAATGAATGTGGTCATGATTTATTCATGTTAATTTATATTAATGATGTATTCAAGTTGAGTGTGGCACCTCTTGAACCTATCGGTGTCATCATGTTTAACCTTGACAGATGGCACATGTGCCTTTGTGTTTCTGTTTTCTGACATTTCAGAAACTGTCCAACAAAGTGCTGAATAAAACCATGTGGTCCAGTGGTCACCATGAGAGATCAAGCACCTGATGGTAGGAGGAGGGGGAAAAAAGAGATAGGTGCACATTGTTGCTCAGCTTTACTGTTAGGTCCCTGATTAACATCTCTCATTATTCATGCCATCCTATTTTGGAGAACCTGAACAAGCCTTATCTGTGTAACCAATACTCACTTTCATGAAATGATGCCCTGGGATCAGGTAGCCACTTTATTTCCTTCTTAAGACATTCATCCCTCGGCGTTTCCCCTCTTATAGGGTTACCACTCTGCATCTCCGCCCGCAGGTTTCTAGGAGGTCTTTGGCCTGGAGATCTGGATTTGCTGTAAATAATTAACAGGAGAAGTTTATTTCTCGTGCTGGCCGATGGCTGCAGCTCATTACCTGAAAGCTCCTGTCCTGGTTGGCTTTGATGGACAAGTGTAGCATGGAGGACGCTGTCTCCAAACTTCAAGTATTTTAATGCTTTCTAGGAAACAGAGGGACTTTCTATAGGAGCGTTCATTATTCCACAGATGCACCAGGAGCTCTGACAGCCTCTCTCCCCCTCCCATGGAGACCCCGGTGGTCGCCAGGCTGCGCTACGAAGAGCTGCTGTTCTTCGCCGCCTGTGTGTGTAACTGCTGGGGCGTGTGTCTGTGTGTGTGCGTGTGTCTGGAGGGCAGAGTGTTTAGGCGAGGAGGTGGCGGCGGTGGCATGCGTATGGGCAGCAGCTGGAGGTGGCAGCTCTCCCGGGTCATGAGGCTCGCGCTGCGCTGGTGCCGGCTGTGCCGCCCGCACAGAGGAGGAGGAGGAGGAGGCGGCGGGGGCAAGCCCTGGGTCAGCGGGAGGCTGATGGAGCTGTGGAGCTACAGCAGGCTGCTGCTCAGGTCGCTCTACTACAACAGCCTCAACAACGCAGACACTCTGCTGGACTGTGTGTTCGAACCCGTCTACTGGATTGTAGACAACGTGACCCGCTGGTTTGGAGTGGTGAGTTTTCCTCTCCTTTGCTTTCCATTTCTTTCCTCTCCTCTCCTCACCTTTCCCTTCCTTTCCTTTCCGTTCCTTTGATATCTTCTCCTTTCTTCTCCTCTCCTCACCTCACCCTTCCCTTCCTTTCCCCTCCCTCTCCCTCTCCCTTCATTTCCTTTTCTCTCCTCTCCTCTCCTCTCCTCTCCTCTCCTCTCCTTTCCTTCCCTCTCCTTTGATCTTTTCTCCTTTCTTCTCCTTTGCTCTCCTCTCCTTTCCTTTCCTCTCCCTTGCCCTCTCCTCACCTTACCTCACCTCACCCTTCCCTCCCTTTCCTTTCCCCTCCTCTTCTCTCATTTCCTTTTCTTTCCTCTCCTTTCCTTCCCTCTCCTTTGATCTTTTCTCCTTTCTTCTCCTTTGCTCTCCTCTCCTTTCCTTTCCTCTCCCTTGCCCTCTCCTCTCCTCACCTTACCTCACCTCACCTCACCCTTCCCTCCCTTTCCTTTCCCCTCCTCTTCTCTCATTTCCTTTTCTTTCCTCTCCTCACCTCTCCTTTCCTTCCCTCTCCTTTGATCTTTTCTCCTTTCTTCTCCTTTGCTCTCCTCTCCTTTCCTTTCCTCTCCCTTGCCCTCTCCTCTCCTCACCTTACCTCACCTCACCCTTCCCTTCCTTTCCTTTCCCCTCCTCTCCTTTCGTCTCTTCTTCTCGCCTTTCCTCTCTTTTCCTCTCCTCACCTCTGACTGGGGGAGAGGAAAGGAGAGTCCTTTCCTTTCCTCTTCCCTGTCCTCTACCTTGTCCTTTCCTCTCACTCTGTCTTTTCTGTCTCCCTCTCAGGTGTTTGTGTGTCTTGTCGTCCTTCTGACGACCTCGGTCGTGGTCATCGTCTACATGTTCATCCTGCCCACGATCATCAACACCTACCCCCTGCACTGGGTGCTGTGGCACCTCTGCTGTGGCCACTGGCTGCTGGTCATGGTGGTCTTCCACTACTACAAGGCCACCACCACCTCTCCAGGACACCCTCCAAAGGTACCACACTCCTCACGGCTCTCAGGGAAAAATAAAATGTTTATGTTTATATTACTTTTGTGTAAGTATATTTTTGGCTTTTTTATGCCTTTAATGGATAGTACAGTTGAGAGAGACAGGAAATGGGGAGGCAGAGAGAGGGGGGATGACATGCAGTTAAGGGCTGCCCGATGTTGGATACTTCTCTATTTTGACGCAGCATGTTAACAAGTGACAATCTGAAGAGTTTCATGACTTTATCTTGCATGTCTGTGACACATCGCAGTGACAAAACAACATATAAACAAATGCCAAAGTTATCCTCAAAGAAAATTGCAATTAAAGCAGAAAAACTCTTGCACAATCAATAACAACATGATAAAATGCTTAAAGAATATATCATCTTTACCTTATTGTTTTGTTTTTTCTACTTTAGGACAACATTCATGTTCCCTCAGTGTCCATCTGTAAGAAGTGCATCACTCCAAAACCTGCCAGGACGCACCACTGCAGCATCTGCAACATGTGAGATCATTTGTCGACGCTGTTCATCAGAGTTATTTGATCGGTTCGGTTTTAATTGTTCTCTGTCATATTGCAGGTGTGTTTTGAAGATGGACCATCACTGTCGTATCCTTTTTTAAAAGCAGCACATAAAAGCATAAAAGCATGAGAACACCCTGTGCAGCATCCTGTGCTTCAGTGTTTTGTAATTTCCCACTCTCTGCACATTGACCTGAACGCGTTTTCCCAGCCTGGCTGAACAACTGCGTGGGCCACTTCAACCATCGCTACTTCTACTCCTTCTGCCTCTACATGACTCTGGGCTGCCTCTACTGCAGCATCAGCAGCAGGGACTTGTTTCTGGAGGCGTACAACGCTATAGAGGTGACTGTTCCGCTCAGGTTTGCCCATAACTGGATGTTATTTCCTATTTTCCCCCGAGGTTTTGTCTGTGATGAATAATTTCGTAGCGGCTGCCAGGCGGCAATTAGGAAACATGTGTCGATCTCAAATGGCAAAAGACGAGTGAAACGGGACACTCGAAAACAATCTAGGATTCCTGATCTCAAAGTTAGGTCTCGTCCAAGACGGTCGTGTCTCATGGGTGTTTGTTCAACAGATGGTAAACAAACACTGTAAATAGTTTGCGGGATGTTAGACGTCGGCACTGAAATAAAACACTGACGGACTGAGTCTGAAAGTGAAATGACACCATATTTGATACCTGACTATGTGTGTGTGTGTTTCCCCCCCACCCTCTCCCCTTTAGTCTTATTATCAGACGCCCCCTCCAGACTACAGCTTCAGAGAAACCACTGCTCACAAGAGTGTCATCTTCCTCTGGGTGCTGACCAGGTGAGCAACACACCACTGTTTGTATCTATATGTTTGAAAAAAATAAATAATAAAGTCTGTAATCCATGATCCTCCCTCCCCCTCTGTCCCTCCAGCTCAGTGGCAGTAGCTCTGGGGGGGCTCACCCTGTGGCACACCATCCTCATCAGCAGAGGAGAGACCAGCGTGGAGCGCCACATCAACCGCAAAGAGACTAAAAGACTCAGGGAGAGGGGCAAGGTGCGGACTGTGATGAATGAAGTCAGAGGTTTTGGCTACAGCACGGATGCTGTGTAACTGGATGGCTGCTTTAACTGGGAAACTTAAAGGGATACTTCACCCAAAATCAATAATTCACCAATTTTCTACCCACCGTCATGGCAAGGAAGGGTTTGGAGAAATTTCAGAGTTATCAAACCATGTTGGAGTTCCAGGGGGGGTCCGGATTTTCATATAATGGCGGCGGATAGAGCTCACTTTTGAATCGTTCAAAACATACACTATGAAACATCCAAATACCTCCATACTGCTCGTCTGTACTGACCAAAGGGAAAATTAATTTGATCTCTGTTTTTAGCCTTGTTGTAGCAGTAGCTCCCAGTGGCTGCGCGAGATGCGGGAGGTTTGCTACGAGATGTTCTTCCATGTTTACATCATACATCCAATGGTTTACGCACAAACATCAACAGAGCCACTGGGAGCTACTGCTACAACATGGCTAAAAACAGAGATCAAATAATTTGTTTTCATGTCGTGGCTTCAGGACACTTGGGTCAGTACAGACGAGCAGTATGGAGGTATTTGGATGTTTCATAGGGTGTGTTTTGGACAACTCAAAAGTGAGCTCTATCCGCCGCTGTTTTATGAAAATCTGTTGCCAGCCGGACCCCCCCGGAACTCCAAAAGCGCTTTGACGACTGAGTAGAAAATTGGTGAATTATTGATTTTGGGTGAAGTATCCCTTTAACTTCTGCTCTACTATGGTTAAAATCAACTTTTGAAAATGGCTGTTAAATATTTCTTGTGTTCCGATGCAGGCGTTCAGAAACCCCTATCACCGTGGCGGAGTGAACAACTGGAAGTTACTGTTTGGTGTAGAGAAAAGGAGGTGAGTTCAATTACACATTTTACCCAGCCGTACAAGTAATGATATCTCACTCTGGTATTCAGCTTAGACATGCAGCAAAGCTCTTGCACTCACATTCTTCTAGCCATTATTGTTATAATTATTTTTAAGGATTTTCTTTTGCCCCAAACAACTGTAGTGATTCTTTAACTTTATAAGGAGTAAGAGCACAGTCAGACTGGATTAAGTTCAACATAAACAACACTTGTTTAATATAAAAATACTCCCAGATTTTGGACTTTTATGAGTTTGGTAGATGCTCCTTTGTCCAGGCGACTGAGATGTTGCCTGACAGCTGGCAGATAAAATGATGCAGTGTTCTGTTCAGGCAATTACAACAAATAATCCATCCATTGTCTATATCGCTTATCCGTGAAGGCGTGGGGTGGGGGGGCTGCAGCCGATCCCAACTGACACAGGGCGAGGGTGGGGTACAGCCTGGACTGGTAGCCAGTCTATCACAGGGCTGACTTATAGAGATAAAACCCTCACACCCATATTCATACCTAGAGGCAGTTAGTCATCGATTAACCCAATGTGCACGTCTTTAGAGTCTGGGATGAACCCAGAGAACCCAGAGAGAAGCCACACAGGCAGAGGGAGAACATGCAGACTGCACCCAGAAAGGCCTCAGACCCAGAACCTTCTTGCCACTAACCACTGTACCGCTGCGCTGTCCCTAAAACAAAGAAAACAAAGCCATTATTTGCATGCTAGCAAACTGCAACCAGTGTAATGAGAGGGCAATGCAATGTCACCTAAACACTATGCAATATGATGCACCAAACTGATTTCACAAGGCACCTGCATCATTATGAATTAACATTTTGGCAAATTGGCCCATTGCCATAATCCCTATAGTCATAGCAGTAGGTTCGTTACCTTTAATTGTCGGTGCAAGCTATTTTTAGAACGGCAGAGCAGAGCCGTGAGCTGCACAGAGCTACGCTACGGAGGCTAATGGGATTTCTTGGTTTCCCTCATCAAACTCATCAAATACACAATCCAACAACTCCAAAACGCTCTGGTGGACAAGTTGTGACCTGCACATTCA
Organism: Trachurus trachurus; assembly: GCF_905171665.1. Taxonomy (NCBI): domain Eukaryota; kingdom Metazoa; phylum Chordata; class Actinopteri; order Carangiformes; family Carangidae; genus Trachurus; species Trachurus trachurus. The sequence goes on along the minus strand of NC_139913.1, from coordinate 18,416,563 downwards.
CCACGCTATGAGATAATAAAGGACGTTATGAGACGGAGCCGTCTCTGTCTCTTAACGTTCCTTTATTATCTCATAGCGTGGTGAATGTGCAGGTCACAACTTGTCCACCAGAGCGTTTTGGAGTTGTTGGATTGTGTCTTTGATGAGTTTGATGAGGGAAACCAATAAATCCCATGAGCCTCCGTAGCGTAGCTCTGAGCAGCTCGTGGCTCTGCTCCGCTGTTCTAAAAATAGCTTGCACCAAAACCTGCACAAACCTACTCCTAAAACTATAGGGATTATGGCAATGAGCTAATTTGCCAATATGTGTGAACTATCCCTTTAAAGTGAAACCCACACAGCTCCATTCAGGAAGTGTCTGATATGAGCAATACAAGCTGTTGGCTGCCATCCATATTTGTTTTAATACAACAAGCAACAAGTGATAGATATGTGGGTTAAGGTCAGTGTGTCTAGTTTATTTATTCATAAGGTTAAAGACGTAGACATCTGCTGGAAGTTGGTGGAGACAATCTTTGAGTGCTGCATTTAAAATGAGCTCTGAACCTCTCTCAGAAAATGTGAAAAACTATTTTGTCTTCAGTTGGATTTGAATGGACCTGTTCTTCTGTTCCTCAGTCACTGGTTCACACAGGTGCTGTTGCCCTCCAGCCACCTTCCCATCGGTGACGGCATCATGTGGGACTGCACCTTCACCAGGAGAGACCCCATGGCCATCTGACCTTCATACATCGATGAAACTCTCACCTGCACCTTCAACTACAAGCACCGTGGCTGCTGTGTCACACAGTTGTGAAAAACCCTGTTGTGCTCTGCTGCTGCAATCATTCGACGAGGGAATAAGTTGCTTTGTGAATGTGTACGGGGAGAAAAAAAACCCTTCATCCTCTCAGACTGTCCACCAGCCTTGTACAGTGGGTCTGATCACAGACCACCACCTGTGTTGTCGTCTCGTCCGGTTTATAGAAGGTGCTGCTGGCCAGCTGATGAAGCCCAAACACCTTTCTCTTAACCATCTCTAAAGACACAACAAAACAGTTTTGTGCGTTTCCTGCACCAGCACTACAGCCTCTTTCAACAACTGTGAAAGTGTGTACGATGAAGGAATGGATGCGTGGCCTCACTGAGGACTGACTCACACTGTCTTAAAGGTGCTGTTGCATTTTTAAACATCGATACAGCACATTGTGAAGTGATGATGAGGTAACGAGTATGAATTCTGTGACTTGTTGAATGACACAAGTTGACACCTTTAATAACTGATATTATGTTGATCCCTGAAATGTGTAACCAGGGATCTGAGCCTAAACCATGTCTGCTTTATTAAACACATCTTTTTATTGGTATTGTTTTTATTGTTCGTAATAACGTGTGCTCCTCAATGTGAGGGAGGCGAGTCAGGAGATAAAAATACATTATTCGTTTGTGATCGTTTGATAGACGTCCTATAATCATTTCAAAGTAATTGTTGATTTCAAAACGTTTCAAAGTTTGCATGCTTAACACCTGCGATGTTTTGTAGACGTGTTTTGGAGAGATCCACTGGTCTGAACTGATCCGCTGCCAAAGAAGAGTGAAAAACCAAGAGGTTGACTCGTCTCTCAATATTTCTGACTTTTACTCACGACATTTAGATGAAAAGGAAACCGTGTGCAGCCCTCGTGTTATCATGTGTAACATTTTATTCTTAGACTCTGGTGAAGAAACTGTCGTGTGCCTTTTTGGATGTTTGGCCTTTAAATTGAGACACTTTAAATAAGTGATGAAAGGCACTGTGAATTTCACTTTCCTTTGTTCTTTTTTTAATTTGTTGTAAATTTTTCACCCCAACATGACATATCCAAAACTTTATGAGTTAGATCTGTAGTTGCCATAGAAACATGTTTAGGTGTGATTATAATTGTGACCAGTTGGAGCTGTGCTCCGGTTTGATTCGTTGTCTTTTCTAATAAAACAAGTGTTTGATATTCCTTAAGAGTCTGCTGTGTGTCATATAGCTCACTGGGTTGAGCAGGCGCCCCATATACAGGGTTTAGTCCTCGCTGCAGCTGGCCCCTGTTTGAATCCCTCAGTGTGCCCTTTGCTGCATGTCATTCCCCCTCTCTCTACCTCTCCATTTCCTGTCTATCTCTATTGTCCTGAAGGCAAAAAGCACAAAAAAAGACAGATGGCTTTAGTGTAATTACAAAGAAAAGTTTTAATGACATCTTAAGTTAGACGTTTTAAATATTGTCTATTTCCTTGGCTTCCATGATGAGAGGTCCGAAGTCAGCCAACCTTAATGAAATGATTCAACATTAACTGCGATATAGCAACAATACTTGTTGAGCCGATACAAGGCAGATGTTGGACAAACTTCACATAACTTACAATCAATCATTAATGAATTTTAACGTCAACACATATTTAATTCTGTAAAAATTAATCTTAAAATTTCACCCAGTCAGTGGAGGCGTGATACACGTAGAGGTGCTTGATTCTTGTCGCCCTATGAGCAACCGGGGGATGTGGTGGTGGTGGGGGAGGGGTGATTGGCACATCCACATTTTCCCTTGTCGCTACAACTCCACCCGGGCCGGTGCACCACAGTGACAGAAATCAAACACGCCAGCTGTTGCTAAGACACGGCTGCTCAGTAAACACATTCATCCAGATGAGAAGATACAAGGCTGTCAGTGCCTGCTGGGTTCAGTGCTTCATTTGGCTTCAAGTCCACGTCTTTGTATCCAGTGATGTTTTCCTGTGGTCCCAGTTCTCTAAATGGTCATAAAGTTTTATAAAAGAGAAAATGTTTGCCGCCACAGGTCAGGAGATCACTCCACCAGCACCACAGTGACTCTTCCACTGATTATATGTACTGTTTCCTTTTTCTCTTCATACAGGAGTTGAAACATGCAGAGTGTGTTGAAGTCATTTTGAATTTTAGATCCTATGAATTTGATCAGGTTTGATCACTTGTTCATTATTCTCTTTTACTATTTCATAAGCCAGAAACTCAGCTGGTGAAACCAGAGACGTTCTATTTGGTGAAACTGCGGCAACTCATCTTTCATCATTTCATCATGACTACATCCTGTTGTTGTAGCTGTTCATATGACTGATTGACAGTAAGTAAGAACTAGTACACATGACCAAAATGTCTTCACGCAACCCAGTTTCCTGTGATATGTAGAAAAAAAGACAACAATGTACATGTAATGTGGGGTTACACATTAATATTAATAAACTAGTTGTTTTCAATCTTTTAACTTAGACTATGCTCCACAGTCAGTCCATGTTCTTTTACTTGTGCGTTTATAAAGATAGAAGTGCTCAGAACAAAAAGCATTTTCGGTAAAAAGGGAAAGAAGGTGGAAGATGGAGGGATTCTGGTTAAAGAGATGAGAGCAGGAAGGGCAAGAGGGGGTGCTGGGAGATCCATAGAGTGGATAAGGGAAGGATGTGTGTGTGTGTGTGTGTTGGGGGGGGTTAATGAGAGCTGGTGTGTGGACTGCACAGCTCTGATCCTGGAGACTGAGGCTCTCAACTGTGTCGGGGGGTTGAAGGGGTCGAAAGGGACACAGGGGTTGTGTTTGAGGAGTAAAGTCACCTTCCCCCAGGACTTCCTAAAAGGAACCTGTGAGGAAAAGAAGTCAGAGACAAGCTGACACACAGATCCAACCGTAAACACAGTGACAGTATTGTAGCAGTGTAAATATCTTACCACTCTGCTCGTGCCTCAACTGCCACTCTCCTCACCAGCCTCTTCTTGTCGTCCAGAGGTTGAGCCAGAGCTCGCAGCACGCGGGCCCGAAACGGCATGATCTGAAACATACAAGTGATCAGAGACGGTTTTTCTTTTGCAATCACAATTTTGGTTTTATAAAATTTTGTATTGTCACGTGGCATCAGCAGCTCAAACTTATCCGCTTACAGCACTTGCTTTAGGTGAAGATGCTGTATTTTATTCATAGGCTTTGTGTGTGACATGATTTTATAGAGTCAATACCCACTGTTGACATAAAATAACTTGAGACAATAGGTTAGGTTTACTCTGTTTCAAAATTTTATAATAATATTATTCAGAAAATCACAACTCATCAAAAAAAATCTTGACCTAACTATGTACCTCAAACTACCTGAATGAAGAATCCACATCGATTGAATGGAAGTTAATGGAATATATGGGGTGGAGCATTTCACGTGAAATTCTTGAGTAAAGTTCCCTCCGAGATTATTTATACTTGCATACTGGCCAAGAAGAGACTCTCTCATTTGATATTTAACCGCACCACAAGGTTTTTCACACATAAACATGTTTAGAGTTTTACCTCATGTTCAGGGAAGCGGGACAGAGCGTGGATGCAGCGCAGTGAGGCGATCCTGACGCTCTGTGAGGAGCAAGAAACAGACAAAATGCTGTCAAGAGCTGGGACTAATGAACAGGTTCATGCTGTATGATGGACAGATCCGTCTGAATGATAAAGACCCAGTGTTATGCCACAACATATTTCTGTTTGAGAATAAAAATGAGAATAGAGATCAGTCAGAAGTTCAGCGTCTCACTGACCATGACTGGACTGGTGATGAGGGCCAGCAGCCTGCTGACCAGCGCCTCCAGCTGCTGTATGAGAGCTGGTAGTGGGTCGATGAGGACGGGCTCCAGACAGGACAGGGTGGACAGCTGGACGCCCTGATCGGGATACGACAAGGCCTCCAGCAGCAGAGACAGGAGCTGGACAGAGACAAGACCGTTCACATTATTACTGGGCCAGCAGACGGTCGCTGTCTACAGCAGCTTACGTAAGTGCTGTTTATGCATGAACAGCTTCCTGTTTACTCACCGCTGGCAGCTCAGTGATTTGAACCTGCTTTGGCAGTTTATTGACGATGTTGGACAGAGCCTTCAGGTAGTTGGGCTTCTTCTCTGGAGAAAAGACAGAAAATGTGTAACATTAACTGCGTGTAATGAAAGTAGGACAAAAACAAGGTCTGTCAATGTCTCCTGTAAACACTGAACTCTGCAGAGCTGTGGCTCGATACCTTGCGGCGCAGCATTGAAGCCCTGAACCAACTTTGCGGAATTCTCGCTGAAGAAGCGCTGGCGGTACATGATGCGGACGTCGGCATGGCAACCGCGGTTCAGAACGTCAGCGGATTCGCTCATCAGCAGCGAGAAGCTGTCCGCTGCCATCGGACCCAGGTCAGCATCGTCGAGCAGAGAGAAGAGCTTCAAGAGACACACACACATTTTGTCTGTGATGCTATTCAAGCACTCAGATAAGGAGTGTTAAATAAAGGAAATCATTATTCACCTTGTCAGTCAGTGCTGTGAACAGTGGGTGGTATCGGAGAAGCAAAGCTTTGGCCACCTGGAGACAAAGACAAACTCACTGCATTGTCTTTCTCTTATACTCAAATAATTTTGTTATTTTATAAATTAGCTATATTTATTTTTTGACATCTGACAATAAAAAATTATGAAATTGAATTAAACCTTTCCATATTTTCTATGTGAATCATAATCATGCAAAAAATGAGCAGCCAACAGACAGATATGAAACAGAGTAAGTCTTACCCAGACTATGAGGGTGAATGCCTGAGTGTGTGCAGCGGAGGATGTGGACTCCAGCTCTCTACACACTCTTTTCATCGTGCTCTGAATCAGACTGTCGAGAGAATCGCCTGCAGAAAAAACCCAAAGAGAAATCCTAAGTTTCTATTTGACAAGATGAAGCTCTACGTTTCTCCAATAAAACTTGTCCCTGTATCAAACTGACCCTGTGATCTTTTGTTGACCAGCCCAGCGAAGCACTTTGCAGCAGAGGTGTATGACAGCGGGTGGCTGCAGGTGCAGCTCATCTCCTCCAGCTGTGACAGCAGCTGGTCCATCCGGGGCACCTCCACCTTGACCGCACACGGATCACAATACACGTCACAACACAGCTTCAGGAAACACAGCAGTGAGTTTTAAGACTTTCAGTAAAAATGTAAAAAGGCGCTGAAGATGAAACTCACACTGCGAGGTAACGAACACACGCAGCCGATGAGCAGGCAAACCATCTGAGACTGGCTCCATGAGTCCCCCTGCTGCTTCAGGACAAACATTACACAAAATCATTACGCAAATCCTTCAAAAAATAACCTCTAATTAAGGTTTCTGAAATATAAAATATGTAGGTATCCGTATTTAAATTTTGCAATACAGTTGACAACAACAAATTTGTTCTTTTACCAAAATAGAAGGAGACAATCTTTAAAGCAAACATCTTGTATACACACATTTCTACACAAACAGACCTTGAGCAGCTGGATGTGTGAGGGGAAGGAGTTGTCAGGCAAAAAGGAGACGTCTCCGTCCAGGAAGAGAGACACCGCCCTCGACGCCGTCTGTCCCGCCAGCCTGATGACACCAATCGCCCCGGGAGGAAAACCACACAAACCCCATGAAACATGCTTTTTACATCACATCAGTGCAAAAAACATCAAAGTGCATCAAAGACAGAGAAGTGAGACACAGACAGGAAACTGATGCAAAATATTTAAGGTTTCCCAAGTGCAAGGTTGAGAAAAGATCGGAGAACTGATTTAAGAATCATAAACATAAACAATCAAAAGGTTTTCAAAACGGCTTGTTCACAACTGTTTACAGTGTCACAAGTTCTTCAGACAGAATGGCTGCAAGATTAATAGAGAGAGTAGGGTTTTAATTATGAAGCGTATGAATGTGATCTGGGTTTAAAATGCAAAAGACTGTTGTAGCATTTGTCCTTTTCTAAACCTACTCTCTGCAGAACTTCATTAAGGTCTTCATCCTATGGATTATAGATTCGCCATGTACTTTGACGTTGTACCAAAATACAATATCAATCAAATATCATAGGGATAAACTTTTTGCAGCATTGAATTGATTTGAACTGAATTGAATTGAACTGAACTGACTTGAATTGAATTGCATTGAATTGAAAGCCTTTATTGTCATTGCACATTAAAATATGAGATTGAGAGCGCTACTCCACAGTGGTGCATTCAACAAATATAATAAATGTGACATAAAATAGACCAGAGAACAATCAAAGGACAGTCTTAAATAAATGAAGTGCAGGTGCTGTTGTGCATAAGGCAAACAGGTGGACCGATTTTATTTACTGTGTTTGTTAAATGAGATTATGGCATTGGGAGAGAAGCTATTTGTAAATCTAGTGGTTCTGGATTTGATAGACCTATGGCCCCTATGGTAAAAGTTCAAACAGGTGGTAACCGGGGTCTATATTGTCCTTAACGATGCTGTTGGCTCTTGAGAGAGTGTTACTGATGTCTGACAGAGAGGGGAGTTGTTACACAAGTCTTCTTGAAAAAGGAAAAACAAAGACAGAAAGAGCAGCAGAGAGATTGCACTGACTTTGGCTGTAGCCTGGAGCAGGATGTGCTGATGACTGGGACCATCGCAGACAGGACCACCTCCTCTACCAGAGGGCTGCTACGACCAGAGGAACCGTCACCTGCAAAGAAAAACATTCACCAGTGTGGTGACAGTGAGAAACAAAGGCGGTGTGAGGTCACCGTTAAACACAAGCCAGGTACGGTCAGACTCCTCTAGTGATATCTGATGCTGGGATGGAGGATGAGAGATTAGGAAGAGCTGCTCACCCTGCAGAGCTGCTTGGAGCGCCAGTGAGAGCAGGCGTGGGACGATGACATCATGGAAGCACTGTCCCGTCTCCTCTGTGTCCTGAACCTGCTCCGCTATCCTCTGGAGGCTGCGACACGCCAACACCACCTCCTCTACTGAGAAACCCACGCTGCCTGAAAACGACAAGTGTCACTCATTGGCAGTTTCATATATCCTGTCTGATGATACTGTTATTCTGCTCTTATGTTTTTGGTCTTAATAATGTATTATCTGTTAATTCTTCTACATATATTTTCTTCCTTGTGTCGAGGTAATGTTTATTCTGTAGTAATTGGAAGTCAGGCCAGAAGGGGAGGGTAGGAGGAATGGGCTGATCTGGTATTTATGTTCATATTCTTGTACAGTGTTGCATTTTTCAGCTCAAGGGTTTTTATGTTGTTGTTTTTTTTAAATCAATAAAGACAAAAAACAAGTGTTACTCATATGAAGTTTCCTATTGAATTTATACAAGACAGTTCATGTTGGCACACTGAAGATGGGAGATTTGAAGAGTCAGCTAACAGTCACTTATACAGAAAGTGATTGGTTAAACATTTTGGCAAATTGGCCTATTGACATAATCCTTATAGTCTTACAGTAGGAGTAGGTTCGTTACCTTTAATTGTTGGTGCCAGCTATTTTTAGCTAGGAGGAGGTAAATTCATGCAAAACCGCTGATGCGCATTCCCGTCGGTAGCAGTTTTTCGGCAAGCAGTCTCTGCATTTACCTCTAAAACAACTCTGTCTCATAACGTTCTGTTATTATCTCATAGCGTGGTGAATGTGCAGGTCACAACTTGTCCACCAGAGCGTTTTGGAGTTGTTGGATTGTGTATTTGATGAGTTTGATGAGGGAAACCAAGAAATCCCATCTGCGTCTGTAGCGTAGCTCTGAGCAGCTTGCAGCTCTGCTCCGCCGTTCTAAAAATAGCTTGCACCAACAATTAAAGGTAACGAACCTACTACTAAAACTATAGGGATTATTGCAATGGGCCAATGTGCCAAAATGTTGAACTATCCCTTCAACACGTTATATATCATTTGTCAAGTATCATACCTCCTGTCTCACTCCACCATCAATTTTCCAGAAGAGCAATTTATGAATAAACAATACCATTCTTATGTGGTCGTGGATAAACCTCTATAGTACTAAAACTCAACATCTGTGCAGACGGATCACCTGTGTGTGCTGAGCTGAGGACCTCCAGGAGGACCGGCGTGCTCTCCCGTACAACACTGGGTTGGGTGGACACAGCAGCCAGAGCGGACAAACACCGCTGACGCACTGCATGATGGGATTGCTGCTCCGAAGCCACTTTGTTGCTGTCTTGATCCATGGGCTCTGAGCAGAGAGAGAAGAGAAAGAGGTTTATTGGGTATTTCATTATTTTATAAAATCGTTTATGCCAGTCTTGATTCTGTAATTAGAGATTAGATTAGAGATTTATTGTCCTCATATTAACACAGAGTGCATCAACATGACGGTCAGTGCAATAAGAAAAACACAATAATAAAAAAACTATCTAAAAAAACAGTGTAATATTAAATAGTGTAGAACTGTTTCTTAATTTGAAGAGATTTTGACATTGACAAGTTTTAAATAGAAAATCAACTGTGATTAATTGAGGAAAATTCCTTCAAGTACTTCAAACAAAAAACACATGTCAACATATGTAGAGTGCTTCTACATTTTCCATACTGCGTGTCCACATGTCTATTTTTGGTCAAGGCTTTTCACTTACCATCAAACATCTCCTTCTTTAGCCTAGGGATCAGTTTAGTGATGAAGGCTGCTGGGTGAAGCTCTGCTAAGGCTCCGGTGCACTCTACCACAGCCAGGCTGGAGGCACAGACAGGACGTTATAGAGACACAGACAGTGTTTAGTTCAACTGAAATGTCCTGATTTTGTTAAAAATAAAAAGGGAACGGAAGCTTAAAGCTGTTGCTCTGTTTCATTGTTTTGTGTGTGAGAGAGAAACAGGAAAGTAGCAAAAAAAGGAATCAAATGATTAATAGATGAAAGTTGAGCTGACCTGACTCTGTCATCCTCCTCTTTCAGCAACAGACCGATCAGGTGATCAACAGCCCGCTCAATGTCCGAGTCCAACAGCAGACCTGAGAGAGAAAGTGTGAGTAACACCTGAGACGGGTGCTGAATTTCTGACTCTGCTGTGTGTTGTAAATTGAAGTGATTTACTGCCTCTCACCTGTTTGTTGGGCCAGTATGGTGAGCAGAGAGGTGGCTGTGATCTGCAGACTGGAGTTGTTCTCTGTCAGAGCTGAAAACACCATGCTGCACAGAGACTCGCGGAAGGCTAGAAGCACCCTCTCCTCTGATGAGCAGGGAAGAAACACGGAGACACAGAGTTAAAATCTGGAGTTTGTTTCAGACTTTGAGGAAAGTTAACTCTGTCCCTTGTCTCCATTGTCACAGAACATAAATATACAGTGATGAAAACAATACTAATACAATATAAACATGCACAAACTTCAATGTTAAGAGATTAAACTACATGTTGTTATGTTGTTGATATTCCTCCCTCACAAATGGAGGAACTATGATTTGATGGTTAATGATGTTTTCTACATTTTTTATGGTTGTGAAAATAGAACAAGAGCCAGCTGTAAGAGGGGGAGGTCAGACATGACCTGACAGCCTGGAGCAGATCTGACACACTGAGCTGTCTGATGAATGAAGCACTCACCATTCTCCAACGACTGGCTGGTTTTGACTGACTGGATGAATCGCAGCACCACCTCCAGTAATGTCCGTCTATGGGAACACTGTTAGAGAGGACAGAGTCAGCCTTTGTTGTCTATTATAAAGTTGCCCCGACCAGGAAATAAGCATGAAAAACCACAGTGTAGATATTCAGTAGAATTGTTGTCTTTGTTTTCTAATTTTAGATATTTTCTTTCTCTTCCTCTCATTTTTTAAGATTTAATTCTTTTACACTGAGGTGGTCAGTCCTAAATGGGTTTAAGTGCACACCCACCTCCTCAAAAACTACAATGTTTGAAGCATGCAAATAAAGTCAACGCACTCAAAATCAAACTTGTATCAGAAAGTAAAAGTAAAAGCTCAACTCATCCTATCAAACAGCTATAAATTGTTTAAATTAAGCTAATAAACATATATATATCTCAGTTTTATTTATTTACCTGTGAATTGCTGTTGTACTGCTCGATGAGAGAGGGCATAACAGCCGTTGTTATGATGTGACTCGCCCTGTTGGAGGCGCTGCAGGCGGCCTGCAGCAGCTTGGCGCTGGGCCACACGAGCTTCAGGTCCGGCTCAGACAGGTGATGTTTACAGTCTGAAACAACATCATCAATAACAACACTGGGCTTTTATTGTAGATGAGATACTGAGGAGAAAGTTTAGTTCCTTGTTTAGCTGCCGAGTCATGGGTGTGTTATTGAAGTTGTAAAGTGTTCGTAAACTCTTAGTAGAGAGACTTTCTGGGCCAGAAAAGGCAGCTCTCACTAAAAACCTCTGGATCTAGTGTTGATCTTCAGTGTCTCACATTCTGTTTTAAAGGCTTTACTGCCCTGAATAGAACAACTCCCTGAGGACATTTCTGGATTCTGATTGGCTGGAGGGTGTGGATATAATAAAGTAGACATTTTATATACGTTTGTCTGCACCACTAAATTAATATCCACTGAACTGTAGGGAAAGAAAACAAAAACATACGTTAAATGTCATATTGACAGGTTAACAGTCTTGGTGGTACTTGGTGGTTCTCAGCCAACCAGCACAAGACTGTTGACAAGACATTTAACTGTGAATGTGTGAACAGTCATTGTGGTGATAATTTCCTGCCCATCTGTACAAGCAGCGCTACACTGCAGCGAACCCTCCCATTACCACAGCGCTGACACATTCACTTCATCAGCACTGTTATTGCATCAGGACATTTAAGTCAGTTTAAGTCTTTTCTATTTCGGCTGCTTTAGTGTCATCCAAGGTCACTTCATAAAACGAGTGAATTTTGCATTTTATGCGATCAATTAATTCATGTGTTTTTATTTGTTTTTTTTATAACATGTATGCACTTAGGTTAGATTTCTGCATTTCACCTTTGAGAACCAGGTCCAGGAAGGTGCTGAGGGCGTCTTCAGAGTCAGAGTTGAGGACTGAGCGAGACAGACAGGAAGTGAGCGCGGTAAGAGCAGCGAGGCCTGCAGACTCGATCCTCTCGCTGGATGTCTGAAACACCTGCCATCAAACAATGAGAGGAACATTTAACTTCACGCTCTCTAAGCAGCTTGTTTACTCTGGTGTGGATGGTGAAACAACAAAGGAAATGGTTATTCTAATGCACAACTGTAATCAGTTTGTTAAGCTATTTTACATACAACATGAGGGTCTTGTCTAAAGTCTTAGACAAGACATACAGTAAAAGACTCCATCTTGTTTTACTTGAATTTCAAATGCACAACCAACTGCATCTGTTCCTTTCTTCTCATACACTTTGGTCTCGCTTACATGAATCATCACTCACTTCTTTTGTTTAAGGATTTTGACTTGTACAGCACCTTACTGCCATAATCTGGTGCCATCTGGTGACAAACAACAAACTAATCACATCAACACTGTGGAGATTAAAACTGCTGATCCAGAGTTGGTTGACACAGCTGTAAAGTTGTTTGTTGTTGTTAAGTATGTATTGATATTAGTACTCTAACACTCGAACGCTAATCACAAAATCAAACCTTCAATATTTTATGTACTAATAAAGCTTAGACACCACATTTGTACAACAGTCACTACAATAACACTTCTGATATTAATAAAACCCACCTCTCTGCGCACTGACGTCCACAGTCCCTCCAGGAATTCTGCACAGTCCTTATGTTCATACTGTGACACACTGGCAGTCTGCAAAATATGGAGTTCATTAACTTTTCTGAAACTGAATTTTTACTTTTCTAACCCTTTACCAGCACATTACTCGATCAAAATAACTAATCAGACACACATGTATGCATATTTTAGCAGCAGCACGTTGTTTTCTCCAACACCACAGGATGGTGAAGGGAGGATATTTTAGAAATGGGCTCAGGAATCTCACCAGAGTGTGCAGCGAGTCCAGCTTGGCGCTCTGAACGTCCGAGTCCAGCTTCTCAATTATAAGAGGCAACAGGAACTGTGACGGTGCAACAAACAGATCATGAACACCAACTCATACAGCTCACACCGTGTCCATTACACCAAAAAGCAAACATAAATGGACCCACCTCTGCAAATTTAGGCGTCCCGCTGAGGACGGCCCTCAGTGCCTCTATCAGCTCATCTTTGGTGATGCCGTGGGGGTCGTTGGGAGGCTGGGGTGGAAAATTGATGGTTATTAAAACACAGGGAAATCATTTATGAACATACACATTCACAAATGTAATAAATACATCACCAGGGAGAAGCTCAGCAGTGACACATTCTCCATGTTAATAATTAGTGTCTCTTAGCAATGCAAATTCTATGAATGCATCACAATAGCATTACCTGTTCATGCAAACTTAAACTTAGTAGTGAATGGAGCTTGTAAAAACATAATTTTCATCCATGTTTAAACATTAATTTCCTGATCATTCCAATGTGCAATTGATTTAAGTTAATAGGTTTGAAATTCATGTTAAAAAATCTAACACTTCCTCTTTGGTGGATGGTTCATTCTGTGCAGCTTCTCAGTTTGGTTTCAACTGCTATCACACAAGAAATCTTAACTAAACCACAAAATATTCATGTCAAAGACCAAGAAGGCATTGTAAGATTTCGACGTGATAAAAGCATATCACAGTCACCATACTACACAAAACACGGCACGTCATATCGGCAGCACCGTGGTTTGCCTCAGAGTCAACAAACAATCACAGAGATGTGATGCTCAGTGACGTAGAGAGTGCGTGCGTGAGCAGATGAGGAGACGGTGGCTGTATTTTTGTTTTCAAAATTCGTCTGAGGTGGCAGGAAGTCGCTGATGACATTTCTGTCTGCTACGCTCTGTTGCTTTCATCAGCTCTTGGTCCAAAGCAGCTGAGCAAACAGGGACTTACGGGGGAGAAGTCGATGGGGAAATAGCAGGACGTCACTTCAAACAGCTCCTCTGTGAATTTACCTGTGACAGCAAACAGGAAATGAACGGGAGGTCAAATAGATAAATACCCCGTTAGAGTTAGAAGAAGGTGAGTAAAAGGTCAAAGAGACACAGACAGTATGAAGACACCAGTGAGAGAGATGCTGTTTTCTCTCACCTAGGTCGTAGCCTCGGTGGATGATGTTCTTTGCAATCTGGAAAGCTAACTGGAGATTGCGAGGATCCCTCTCACCGTCCATTGACTGGACAAAGCCAAATACAAAGTCGGCCCCCAGACCTTTCAGTTCTGTGGATTCATCAAAAATGGGAGGAGCCAGATTTATTCAGGTTTGTTAAATACATGACAGAAGCTGCAAAATGAAGGGAACAGTTGCCAAGTTGGTGGAGTTGCACCACCAAAATCTTTTTTAGCGCTTCCTCTAAATCTGAGGAAGTTCGGGACTGGTTAGTCAGACAGAGTATGACTAAAACTCAACCGATTCACTGTTTTATATGAGACGGAGAAAAGAACTGGAAAACAGATCTGGAAAACAACTGGACGAAAACCCTGCGTCTTACCGGCCTCCCTGGTTTCCATGAGGTTGATGAGCATGTTGTAGACACATGATCTCTCAGCCAGCATCAGAGACTGAGGAAAAATGAACAAAACCACAATGCTTACATAAGAGCAGTTATGTATGTATCAGGTTTACCCATAAAATATGAATACAAGAGGGGTGGTGGGTTATTTATATGTATTTAAACCAACTTGCTGCAATTTATAAAGGTATTCCTGAGGAACAGCGATTGAGTGTACTTTGTCTAAGAGTTGTGGAGGATGAATATCACTTTGTGTTTCACTGTCCACTTTATCACGGTTTAATAAATGTTTTATTTGAAAAAAATCCAAGAAAAGAATCACGATTTGTTTTGTATCACTGAAAGTTCTGTTGGTTGGTTGTTTAAGGAGGAAGTATTTACTTTATCTACGGTAAGTTCTTGGAGAAGGCATGGCAGTTGTGCAGGAGAACAGGTGAAAATTCACATTTTCAGAATATTAATTGTATTTTATTTTTATGACTATCTTGGATATTATCATATTTGATTTACGTGAGTGTTACTTACTCAATATAAAATCTTATTGTTACACAACATCAAAACTCACCTGTACATGAACATCCTGAAACAAAGACCTCAGCATGGACACAGCTGAGCCCGGAGGCAACACTGTACATTTTGTCTGGAAAAAACACAAACACACACAACGTCCATGTTGCTGTCATGTCATCTGAAAATTCTCAAAAATGACTCTCGTAACTATCCAGCATAAACCAACTTGCAGATGTAACAGTCGGTTAATGTAATGCCGGGTGTTTCAGATGATGTTTTCACTGAGAATCTATCACAGTCAGACACTCACCAGTGCTTTGAGCCCCTGCAGGACAGGTGGAGTGATGACGTAATGGTCCTTCAGACGGTTTTCATAGAAGGCAATCAGTACTTCCACTATGGAGAAGAGGAACAGGGATATATATATGTGTTACTGATAATGACATTGGTAATTGTTTCCCCTTTTTTCCATTCATTGATAGCAAATGGAGCTTTCCATGCAAATACCATGTTTCAAATTCCACCATGATACATTCATTCATGACAGTTTCCAAATACCCTTCAGAAAATATGGTGCCTGTTGGTCAAGACAATCACCAAGAAGTAATGAGAAGTGAAAAATAAAATATAACAAAGTGAAAAAAGATGTGTACCTTCTGCCACTGTAAGATTCCCATAGCACTCATGCAAAACCTCAGACAGCAGCTGGACTCCTCTGGCTCGGGTGTGAGGCTGGGAGCTCGTCAAACTCAGTCTACAGTCGAGAAAAAGATACAGAAGTAAATGAAGAGTATTTGGAGTATTTAAAATGCACCTAAAATTGAGTCTAGCGGTTTCTTTTTTATAGAAGCCTCTGACATATCAAATAAACATTTGAGGAGGTGACGTTCAGCTATTTCAAAAGACATAACTAACTTTGTTAGAACTTCATCATGAAACCATGTTGTGTCTTGATATCTCGATATTTCTAATGTCATGCATCTCTGAAACCTCTTCACTCCCACATCCAAAGACAAAGAAACACGACATTGACTGCAGCATTGTCATGCTTTACAGTGTAATTATTATTATTGTGAGGATGCTGACAACTCACCCCAGCGCCTCCACCAGCTGCAGTATTGTGAATTGTCCATCTTTGACACCTGAAAATAAAAACACATTTAGTGAATTGTTAATAACACTGGTGCAATAACCAATTTTACCCCATACAGAAAACTGACCTGACACGAGTTATCTCTGGTAATCTACAGATTAACTAGGGGCATTTGGCGAGGTTCAAAGGTACAGAGTTCATTGACAGGATGCTTTCAGCCGGACACAAACACTGCAGCTAGCAAGCAGCATGTGGTTAGACCACACCGAGCTAGTGGTCAAATTCACTACACTACTAATGTGACAGTGCAATAAAACACTAGGAATATATTCAGTATGTGTTAGGAAGTAAACAAAGTAAGCAGACTATAAGCGCAACGGGTGTTTTTTTGTGTCATGAGGTCGTAACACCACACAGGATGTTGTGGCGCTAAGTTAGCTAGTTAAGCATCATGCAATGTTGCGCATCGTCGAGGCGGCAACTCTGCAGCCCCCAACGGCGTTTATTCACACCGCACCGACCTGAAGACATGTCAGGGGAAATGAGACGAAGACTTATTTACCTGTCGCTGTATCTTTGGCCTTGCTGTCTTGTAGTCCCGAGACAAATTCCTCCACCAGAGACAGCAGCAAGGCACTATCCGCAGCCATCGTGCCCCTGAATCTCAAATGACACTGCGCATGCGCCAAAAGTTCGGCGTGAGAAGCAAAACTGGCAAATTTTACATAAAGTTTTAAAAACCGAATCGGTAACGGACAATACCATGTCGAATTGAAGGCATTCTGACTTTTTTTGTGAGATTTAGCAGTGTATTAGAGGTTGAAATAAAACTAAAACATTTAGTTAATGGTGCTGCCTTCAGGTACTGTCCGAATTTTTAAACACTACAAAGAGAACATCCTCGCTAACGTGGGATTTTCTGTGCTTTTCCTAATGTGCATGTTCTACCTTCTTACTTACTTGCTTACTTTGTGTTATTATTATCTTTTAATCCTCTTTAAATTAATGAATATCCGCATAAACAAGAAACAATACACACGGAACAGACGCAACGTTGTTGTGTGTATCAGACTTTCGTCGTCCATTCATAGTTGTCCTACACCCTGACGTACGGGAACGCAACACCTGCATGCGTGCTTACGCTCAGGCGTAAAAAAGTTCGGTGGTGCTACTAGCTCTGCCGCTAGTCACCTTTCACCAGCAGGGAGGGAAGTAACGATTTGGGGGGATTTAAACGGCTAAGCTCCGGAGACAGTATCAAGGGATTGAAGTTGTACATTGAGGGCTGCGGGAAAAGTGTAACCACCTTACCACAGCTGGGAGACAATCGTCGTGTAGGGGAAGTGGTCACGAGTGCGCGGAAGTTTGTGTTTACTGATGTTGAGGTAGCTAGCTGGCTGGCCCTGTTAGCCTGTTAGCGAGGAAGGTGCGCTGCTGCTGCTGTGGACACCGACATTCACAACTAACTCAACTTCACAGGCAAGTTAGGAAACATCCATGTTGTCGGTTTTAGCGTAATATTTAAAAACAGATGTAAGGGATAGCTGTCGGTGTGGCAACCTCAAACTCTCCTATAGCGTCGGTGTGGGCCACGAGCTTTGAATCGTCTGGGGTCGTGTCCAAACACAAGTTAGCGCACAGATACAGAGAGAAAACGCACATCGAGCCCGCAGGTACGGCTCAGTCCTGCGGTATCAAACACGACACCGATTCCCCCCGTTTGCGCCGTCACGAATGACATCGGGTTTGCAACTCCGGACCTGCTGCGACCCTTCCTCCTCCTCTTCCTCCTGCCCCATCGGACCGAGTTCATCACCGTCTTTGTCCGTGATGGGCCCCCTGCTCAGCTGGTGAGACGCGTGGATAAACAGTGTGCCATCTGACCATGGGAGGATGTGTGGGCAGATACTGGGAGGGCTGGGAGGACACACAGAGCCGAGGGTCGTCCAGGAACGGTGGACGAGGAGGTAAGAAGTGTGTGAGTGTGTGTGTTTGTTAGTGAACTGGTATTCATGCAGTGTCAGAAATCACATCTTGATTAATTCACCTGCTGTGATCAAAAATGAATCTGACAGCACCTATCCTGCTTATTTGGATTAATTTTAAGTGCAAATAAACTCAAAATACATCACATGACATATCTCTCAAGGTGATAAAGTATCAAATATGTGTCAAAATCTACTAACAAATGCACAAAAAGACTACTAGAGGTTCCTGAAACTCGCACTGTTTAGATGTATTCCACTCCTGCATCTCAAGTGACCAACTTGTTCTTGGGTTTCACCTCCTTGTTCACCTTTGTTTTGATGTGGGGGAAACTCTGGCTGCTGGTAAACATAGTAAATTACACCTAGGTGCAAAACCACGCACCTGAAGAAAACAGGACTCTGTAGTCAAGTAGGGATTTGATTTTACAATGCACCACGTTTCTTCTCACGCAAATAGAAACACATATCAGCAGCATGCATGCTTGGACCAAAGTGTATACAAAGGCCCAGCCTGTGTGTTGATTAGATAGTGATCATATTGTGCAGGTACAAACGTTGGAAGTGTTAGCGCAAATAAAGGGGGAAGGACGTGTACAGGTACCAGTTTTAATTTTGGATATAGGCAGTTTCTAGAAGTTTCTAGCGACACAGTCTGAGTTGAAAATATAAGTGTAGTTACATTTCTCCTGTACTGGACACAGACTTAACAGTGGCTTTGCCTCATCAATACACCAGCTTGTCGCACCTCTCTTGGCCAGTGCTCTGACTGTGGTGTCCCAGACCTGTGCTATTTAAGTTGAGCATCTATGTACGGTGTTTCATCTCAACACCGAGTACAGCCAGACTCACCTACACTGCACCCACATTCTCCTGGCTGACACTGCACCTATATCGAGAGAAGACCTGACAATTTTCTCACCCAGCAATTTCAAGCCTCGCTCTAATCCCACCTGGGTCAACAGCAGCTATCTTAAAAGTGGCACCGTGGTCGCCCTGCATGTGAACGCGCAGTCGGGGATCAAGCAGGATGCCGTGCCTGCTGTAAACCGCCAGCAAAGCAGAGGAGGCCGCATTGATTCCCCCCGAAGTTGCTGATGTGCCGATTATTCACATCAGGGACTTGAGTTCATGTCCATTATTACCTTCCCCGCAAGATAACATTCTTCCAAAGATAAACACTGGCAAACTGCCACATTTTGTTCTTTTTACACTTGTCTTTGATAGTGACGGATGGAATTTGGATTGCTGCTTCAGCACTTAGCGAGAGTAAATGTTATATTTATAACCAGACTAAACTCAGTGACGCAGGCGCCGCACAGCTGAATTGGCAGTCTGAAATTCTGCATAGTTTTGACCCGCAGACAACAACGTCGGTGATATTTAGCACAACCTTTTATGACAGATGGAGCGATATGAGCATTATCAATGTTTTAATGGGTGAAGAAAGGAGTTGTAGATTTGTAAGTTCAGGAATTGATGTAAAAAGACGTTCAGCTACCTGCTGAGGTGTGGCAGTAAAGTCCTTACATCAGTTTGTCAGTTCAGCAGTTAAGAAATATGCGATTTTTACCTGAAGCAAAATAGTGTAGACGGGTGATTCAGAGTCAAGAGTGAAATATATTTGAGTTCCTGCATCTTTGGCACAGCCGTTCCCTTGATAGTTGGCGTCTGTTATTCATTTGGACGCAGGTTGTGTCCCTTTGTTTCCCACTGACGGAAAGTTTTTCAATTAGTCTTTTTCCAGCTGGAATTGTCTCCAGTTTACATCACAAAGACGGGATGTTTTCAACATGTACTCCAGATTTGGATCACAGAATGAAGGAGACTTTTTGACCCCATGTCCCCCTGGAGATAACCCAGAAAACAACCCCCATCAAATATAGATTAATTTCCAGAGCAGAACATGACCCTTTTTTAAATAAGTTTTCCATTTTTGTTTCTTACCAAAGTGGCGGATGTACAGACTATTTAAAGTCAAAGTCATCACAGCTGAGATTGCCGGCGGTTTTGGCGCCGGTTCGTGGTAATTTCCCACCCTGATCGGTATCAACAGACACTCCCCACCAGAGCAGGCTGCGACCGTGAAGAACAAGTCATGTCATGTCCTGCTGCGTCATTGACCGGCTCCTCCAACACGACTCCATCTGCGCTGCTGGACACGCCCTCGTACAGACAGCCATGTGAGAGGCAGCAGGTACAACAGAGGAATAATCTGCCATCTCTTCATCTGTCACAGCATGGGTGGATTCATTTCCGCCCTCAACCAAGAGTTCGTCCTTAGTTTCCTTGAACAAAACAGCTCTGATTTTTGAATTGTACTGAAAGGGCTAGAGATGAAACAAAAAAAGAAGGGAAAAAAAGGCCACATTTGGTTTAGATAATCTGTAGTAGAAGTAGAACAAGTCTGGACAACATGTCCACTGTGTCTGAAAAGTTAAGAGGTATCCTCTCCGGAGTTCGCATGAGAAGATGGATGAGAAGGTTTATGAAGCAGAGCTGCTTGTTTACTTGAGTTCATTTAATTTATTTGTGAGAGGCACTGATGTCACTGAGGTAAGACGCTTTGCATAACATTGTAGCAATTTTCTCATTTCCATCTGCACACAGAATACAGTATGTACAGTCCAAAAAGAGCACACAATATACATCACAATACAAATATACGTCACTGTCACATTTCATATGCTGCTTTGAAAACAGGATTAAAGGGATAGCTCAACATTTTGGCAAATTGGCCCATTGCCATAATCCCTATAGTCTTAGCAGTAGGTTCATTACCTTTAATTGTCGGTGCAAGCTATTTTTAGAACGGCGTAGCAGAGCCGCGAGCTGCTCAGAGCTACGCTACGGAGGCTCATGGGATTTCTTGGTTTCCCTCATCAAACTCATCAAATACACAATCCAACAACTCCACAACGCTCTAGTAGACAAGTTGTGACCTGCACATTCACCACGCTATGAGATAATAACGGAACGTTTTGAGACAGAGTTGTTTTAGAGGCAAATGCAGAGACTGTTTGCTGGAAAAACTGCCCCTGATGGGAACGCATCAGCAGTTTTGTATGAATTTACCTCTAAAATAAGTAGTAATAACGTTCCGTTATTATCTCATAGCGTGGTGAATGTGCAGGTCACAACTTGTCCACCAAGCGTTTTGGAGTTGTTGGATCAATTGTGAGTTTGATGAGGGAAACCAAGAAATCCCATTAGCCTCCGTAGTGTAGCTCTGAGCAGCTGGCCGCTCTGCTCCGCCGTTCTAAAAATAGCTTGCACCAACAATTAAAGGTAATGAACCTACTGCTATGACTATAGGGGTTATGGCACTAGGCCAATTTTCCAAAATGTTGAACTATCCCTTTAAAGTCATTTAATTCCAGAGTGAGTTAAAGCAAAGGGGAGACTTTCTGTCCACTAGAGGTATTTCTTCAGAAATCAATAATGGGAGAAATTTAATTACCTTCCGGTGCAGTGAAGGATGTTTTTAAAAGCCACGCTATAGATCAGGACTGAGTCAAGATACAGAGGCCGACTTTATCTGTAGTCGCAGAAAGACAAATGCGTTGTTGCGGCGATAAGACGTCCAGCTGTGAGGATCAGACTACACGTGGGAACGTATGTTTGTGTATGTTCTTATCTGTCCGGCGGAAATGCAGCCACACGTAGATCCAGTCTTGGTCTGGTTGAAAGAGTTCACTTCCCATCCATCCTGCGTTGCGCTCCAGTTTATGTTCTACATTGAATGCTGTTAAAGAGCAACACAGAAAACACCCTACATTAATTATTTGCCTCATGTCGGGGGAATGCGAGAGGCTGTTAAATATCTTTACGGGGCCAAAGCAACTGTGTGTGTGTTGTGTTGTGTTGTCGTTCTCTTCCCAGAAACAGGTAATCTTTCAACAGTCCTCCGACGACTCCGAGCCTCACATGACTGTTGTGTTTGTATCCTCACGCGCCGCAGCCTGACGCCTCGTATATGAACCTTATACCTTGTTTATGACTTGTTTCATTAACACTCACATATACGACCCAGCACGTGGCACCTGCTCATGTATCTGTCGGACATTGATTCACGGCTCTGTTTTGTTTTGACAACAAAGGGCCGATCAATCAATCGCTCCAATCAATCACATGCTTTTCCATACACGTTGTCCACTGTGACCCTGGTATTTACATAAAACAGGACTTTTTTTGTGCTTCCACCTCTTTACAACAGTTTAAGTATTAAACTTTCCCACACCTCCTTGTGCTGACTGTGCAGCGTGTCCACAGTGTATCCTCTGTAGATGTCAGGGAGTGTGTCAGTGTCAATAACAGTCAGTCAGTCCTCCCTGTAGGAAGGGACAGACGGTAAAACCCTAGAGCTTGAATCACAGGAGTAGCTCACAATACTTCACTGTATTATTAAAATACAAACAAAAGACCATTCAAACCGAAACTGCAATAATATATCATATCTAATCTAAACACAATATGATTTTTTTTGTGTGCATATGATGCAGCCCTATTGAGACTTTTTTTTTGCAGTACTGTAATAGATACTTTAAAAAATTAAAAATTAAAATTAAAAAATATTATAGCAAATTCCCCAGTCTGACTCGTGTATGTTGAATAAACACATATACACAGTAGTAGACAGATATACAGGTGCATCTCAATAAATTAGAGTATCATGGAAAAGTCATTTTCCAGTAGTTCAAGTCAAATAGTATTGAGTTCATATAGTAGATAGACATCTTCCATTTCCAGAAGGCCAACATTTTCATATTAAACATGATTTTTTTTAAATGGTCTTTTGTAATATTCAAATTTTTTGAGACACTGAAATGTAGGTCTTCATTAGATGTAAGCCATAGTCATTATAATTAAAATAAATTAAATAAATAAGGACAATAAATGTTTCATTCTGTATGAAATGGATCCATATAATGTATTAGTTTCACTTTTTGAGTTGAGTTACTGACATAAATAAACTTTTCCATGATATCTAATTCATTGAGATGCACCATAGATTACAAACGGTGCGAGACGAAGCTTCTTGTTTGAAAGGAGGAAGCACATGGGGTTGGTTTATTGTGTGACTGCATAATAACCACCTGGCCTGTGTTGTTGTTTTGCTTGTGACTTGTGTTGTATCTGTGAATACGGACCAAAATGTGACAGACACACTCGGATCCTGTCACAAGCACAGGACGGTGAGGAAAACCCGTTCGTCTCAGTTGGGATCCTTCTCCCGCTCCAAGTGTTAATCCTACACCGCCGCACGTCCAACAAATGACTCCTCCGGCGCTGCCCTGCACTATAAATAATTTGTTTGACAGAAAGGCAACCTCTTGGATGCGTGCTGTCTCTTGTACGCTCTTCTCCGTTTTCCATCAACTCGGCTCCTCTGGTGACTGGCATCGCTGCCTCGGGCGTTTGAACGGGGGGGAAGCTTAAGCCCGTTCAGCCCCCTGACATTAGAGGATACTGACAACAGGAAGTGAAGAGGCTGAATGTCAGCACTCGTGTCGAAACATCTCCAGTAGCAGTGATCTGTCACAGCCAGGAAATGTTATGAATTTAAGATGAGGGTCAGACATGTTGCTCTCCGGATGCTAGCCTGTTGCCTGTTGCTGGTCTACGTACTTGAATAAGCGCTTCCCCCCTGACCCAGCTGTGTTTTGGGTTAATGCTAAGTGGTGGGAAACGCGTGTAACATTACCCACGCGGATATAAGCTACACATGCTTCATGCATATTGCAAACTCTGAATGACCTCCTAATTTTAGATTCAGATGACATAGTGGGGTGAGGCGGGGTGGGGCGTGCGCTGTCTCTGGTGACAGCGAGCTGCATATCTCTCTGAAGGCCAGCTGTGTTTATGACGGCCAGGAGATGAAAGCGGGATGTGAATTTACGGAAACGCCATGGTAATTAGACATTAATCTGTTGTGCGGGCAAACATTGGAGACCTACTTAAATCATTTGTACTGTAATCATCATTCAACCTGTGGAGTTTTTGACCTTTAGTATCAAAAAACAGGGCCTCAATGCATCCGGCATGTTTGTTAACAGATATGAGTGATAGAAATTGCAATATTGTAAAGTGCAAGATATGAATCTTAGAGGAGGCAATTTTTATTATATGAAGGTCAAATGTGTCACAACATTATTGTGCATTGTTTGCACCATAAGTGTTGTGTTACTACAGAGATGCCCTGGCAAACAAATCATATTCTCAAAATCCGAAGGGATGTGTTTGTTCAGAACAAGAAGCAGCAAACATAACATCATCAAATATATATTTTTGAAATGAAACTTGACTAGAATTTCACACAGAAAATGCTTATCACACTTAATATCTGCCCATATCATCACCATTATGTTTTTTTTTTGCAACCATAGCATAAATGTACGCCTGCCTGGTGCTTTCAGGTTCCTCTCGTCACCATTTGACTTTTTTGTTTTTCCTCCTACAGTGTAAAAAATCAGTGCACATCCCCAAGTGCAAATATTTTGGCATCACAGGGCAAACACACAGGACTCCCTCTGTAAATGTCAGATTTTAAAGACTTTTTATACCGTGCACATATCAGTGTTTGTCAGTTTGTGTCACTCACTGTCCCTTATTTGCACGGTCATTGTGGTATTCTAACTGCTGTTCCCAGGCTTTACATGCCATCTTGTATGTTTCTGTTCACCGCTTCCTGTTTTGGTTTCATCCCATGCCATGCAAATCGCTAAAATTGCACTTTGCTAAACAAGCCAGCAGGAATCACAATGAGGTCACCAGATCTCACACATCCCTCTGACAAAATACTGGCAAACGGTAGTTCACAGGCTGCCATGGACCTGAAGGCAAAGGAATAAAATAAAAACAAAAAAAAACTCAAGTTTAAGAATTGAATAAAACAAATCCTGTTCATTGTCTAAAGTGGATGATAATCCTCTATATTTTCTCTACCTGTAACAATCCTCTGTGGTTTTTTCTTTCCATCGCAGGACGTAATGAGCCTCTGAAGAAAGATCGTCCCAAGTGGAAGAGCGACTACCCGATGACGGAGGGGCAGCTACGGAGCAAGCGGGACGAGTTCTGGGACACGGCGCCGGCCTTCGAGGGCCGTAAGGAGATCTGGGACGCCCTGAAGGCCGCCGCTGTGGCGCTGGAGTGCAACGACCACGAGCTGGCCCAGGCCATAGTGGACGGAGCCAACATCACACTGCCACACGGTGAGAACGGAACATGCACAGTGAAAATAGCAGGTTGACCCCCGCCCCCACCCCCGGTCAACCAGAACATAAATTCAGATAAACATCAGCAGAAGATTATTTTTGGATTCGACAGCAGATTTAGAGCTTGAACTGTCCTCCTCCTCCTCCTCCTCCTCCACTCCCCTCTGCAGGTACCCTCACAGAGTGTTACGATGAACTGGGGAATCGCTACCAGCTGCCCGTCTACTGCCTGGCTCCACCCGTCAACCTCATCTCAGAGCGCAGCGACGAGGACCCCAGTGACAGCCCCGAACCCCCGGTAGCACCCAAAAAGGAATTCCAGCTCAAGGTACCTCAACAAGCTCTGAACAGACTTCATATCTCGTTTTTCTAATTGAATCGAGCCTTGAAGAGCGACTGGACCCAACCACTCACACCTCCACTTTTAATGTTGAGAACCACAATTACATATAGAACTTATTTTAACGTTGACTATGTTTACAGCATATTCAGAGTAAGGTCCATATAATGGCTGTGGCAATATTCTGAATAGGGTGTTTACATACTCACGCTACTGGAATATTACTGTTTACATGTAAATCAGCATATTCTGAATAACACTAATAGTGGTAGCCGCATCAGGTGCGTTCTTTGTCCCCATTGCAGTGTCACACATCCCAACACTTCATAATAGTCATTTCAAATATTAAGCCTGGCTGTTGTTTCTCCCTCCCTCCAAAAATGAAATGACATCTTTTCTTTGAAAAAGTCATGTGTCTTTTGTTTTACACAGGGACACATCATGCTATGAAATAATAATGTAACATTATTATTTCATAGTGTGGTGAATGTGCAGGTCACAACAAGCGTTTTGTAGTTGTTGGACAAACCCTACCCCTATGACCATATTGGGATTATGGCAACAGGCAGATTTGCCAAAATGTTGAACTATCCCTTTAACAGCTGTAAACCAGAGCATGTTGTTGACCATGATTGCTGAGCAAATATGGGAATATTTGTAGGAATATTTAGGGTGTTTACATGTCTCAATAATGTGACGAAGCTGGTGATACTTCACGTGTCCAATAACCTTACTCTGACCCGACTGTTGACATTGTCATGACTTATCTGGAATATGAACTTATTCAGGTTAATATCAGTATTTCTGTGCATGTAAACATGCTCAGTGTTAGCAGCTGGTTCCAGTCGGTGTTTCACTTACTCCCTGTCCTGCTCTCAACTTACCTTCCAAAATTTTAAGTAGTTAAAGTGACTTCAAAAGGAAATGTTGTAACACTTGTAAATTACCACTTTGCAGCTATTAATACACATTCTTTTATGCTGTTCTCTACTGATTTGTTTTTCAAACACTCATCCTGTTGATGGCCCACGCACATGGGACAGAAAGTGAAAAACGAGGAGTGCAATCTCATCTCCAGACACAACAGGCTGTTTTGCAGGTTCCTGTTTTGGTTTATAGTTGAAACATGAGTGTTAACCGTGTTCCCCTGCAGGTACGACTGTCCACGGGTAAGGACCTGCGTCTCAGCGCCAGCATGGCCGACTCCATAGGGCAGCTCAAGAAGCAGCTGCAGGCCCAGGAGGACATCGACGCCACCCACCAGCGCTGGTTCTTCTCCGGCAAGCTGCTCACGGACAAGACGCGGCTGCAAGACACTAAGATCCAGAAGGACTTTGTCATCCAAGTCATCGTCAACCCGCAGGCGCTCCGAGCGCCCAAACCATCGCCCGCCTCACCTGAATAGCGAAGAACAAAGAGGGGATGGGGGGTGGGGGGGCAGCTGGAGAGGCGATTTGCAATGGGTGGCGAAACACTTTAGGACCAGAGGTGCCTCCTGATGCTGGACGGAAACTGTGGAGGTACAAAACTACATGAGGGAGTAACTTTAAAGTGCTGCTTTCTTTCATCTACCACGTGTCATTGTATTTTTTTTTTCTTCCCCCTTTTTGTACGTCGGGTTGTTCTCGAGTCACCACACTAACTCTGGAGATTCTCTTCCCCTCGTCTCTTTGAACCCTTTCAAATCAAAGCGGAACTTATGCTAATGAGCAGCCTTTTCTAATGTGCGTTTTGTCATTGTACACACCGCACATGCAAGGACCCGCTGGCCGCTGCCCCTTTTTTCTCCTGCACTAACTATGGTAATGGTAACTAAGTGCCAATGGAAGAAATGCAGAAGTGTTTGTGTTGGTTCTAAAGCACATTTCTCCCAGGACTGCACTGCAATCCTCTACTCCTACACACACACACACATCTACAGGAGGGAAAGGCAGAGAGTGTGATCTCCAACATCTTGTTTCCCTATTTTCTTTTTTTTTCTTTTATCAAGGAAATAATGTAATCTGAGCTTTTTTGCACATTTGAAGATTATTACTATACTTTTGTGGTAGTTTGTGTGCCTTCTACATGAAAACAAAAAAAGGGTCAAATATCCTGAAAGATGCTAGTTTTACCACTAGATTAAGCCTTCTGTATTTTTGTTAGATTCAGGAACTCTTAGATTGACCCAAGCTATAACTGCTGCCTTTTTTAATGATTTCACAAGTCATGCTGACAAAACATATGGTGTGTGGGTGCTGACGTGTGCGTTTGGGCAAAAGGAATTGTGTATTTTACCCACGTGATACATTTAATTTTGACATAGCTCGTAGAGACAAGACTGTTCCCTTGTGTACAAGTCATAGCTTTGTGGTCAATCATATCATTTTTTTTTTGTTTATGGAAATGCAAAAGTCATGGTCTTAGATTGGTCTTATTGACCAGTGAATGACCCCTCCCCCAACCCCACCCCCACCCCCATCCCCCAGACCACTAGGGGGCAACAACACAGCCCTGGTATAATCAGTACAGTTGCTTGGGGCACCTGATGAATGTAAATCCAGTATTGGCTCACCTTCTGTCCTCTGTGGTTCAGTTGTTTCAGATATTTGTCGCATTTTGTTCTTGACTTTCTTCACCAGCA
This sequence comes from Trachurus trachurus, assembly GCF_905171665.1. NCBI lineage: Eukaryota > Metazoa > Chordata > Actinopteri > Carangiformes > Carangidae > Trachurus > Trachurus trachurus. The sequence goes on along the minus strand of NC_139913.1, from coordinate 18,388,469 downwards.
GACGGATGAGTGAGAGTGAGCCGGTTTTGGCACAAAATGGCTACCGACAGGTTTTATATGTGGGAGGGACGGGGGGGGAGAGAGGCGTGAGGAGGCGACCGTGTGGAGCAGTGAACCAAAACAATGAGCTGAAAAGCTGCAGATCTAAGCATCAGTCATGAGTGGATCTGGGAGTACAAACTTTCCAGGACAGGGAGTTCATTTTCTTTGCGTCATTTAAAAGTTGTGCATAATTTAAAGGGCCTATACACTAATTTTAGATGGGAACAAACTAGCGTACTTTGCCTGTAAAAACGTCCTTACAGCTGAGAAAATAACCTCTATGATGTCACTAGGGTTATCCCAGCTTGGGGAAGAATTTCATCACAAAAGCTTGTAATATTTTATCATAGGAGCCAAAACACCACACAAGGGGCTACCATCAGGATGCATAAACCTCCATAGCTTTGATCTTTTGATCTCTTCTTTTTTGACCTCTCTTGCAGTCCTATGACTCCTAGTCCTATAGATTTTATCAGAAAGGGTTAAAAATATATGTAACAGTGTTGTGTCTTTTCCTCAGTTGACTATTCACTGTACTTTCATGTTAACACACCTAGTCTTTGCACAAGCCGCGTTGCCTGACAGTTCAAAGCGTCTCTAACTAAGCAGTGGGCTGGCTGCAGTTTTCCTTTTATATAGTTGTACAGAAAAGCACAACGTCAGTGTGTTTGCACTGTGACCGATCGGGGTGGTCCAGCAAAGATAATTGTTTTGAATGGAAAAAGCTTTGTCCAGGTTTGTCGCCAACCCACGAATGTCTGCCAGGAGACACAGACGCATTGGCTTCAAACAGCGTCACCCAGAAATGATGCTGCTGCTGCTGGCAGCTCCTGGCTAAAGATGCCATTAACGTTGACGCATTAAAACACTGTGGCTACGTCCACACCGCAGCTTTAGATTCAGATTTAGTTTCCCACCATCACATGGCAACAAAATCCACAAGTGTCTTGAAACCTGAGACATTTATCATACATTTGATAATTGATCTTTGATCAGACTTATTGCGTTTGGTCCAGTTGGTTCATTAATAGTAGCTTTTTGACATTTTTAAAAAGCTAGTGAATTGTGAAATCTGATCACTGCTCATTACTTTAGTTTGTGGGTGTAAAATAAAAATAAAAAACACTGAATTTGAATTCATAGAATACTATATTTTAACTTGAAAATGCCAGAATTTAAATGAATAACTTTCACAGTGTGTGTCCAGAGTGACTGAGAGAATTTAACCCAATAGGAGACTTGCAGCTTCTACTTCACTTTTCATCTTGACATCTCAGTGCCTAAACTTCATCTGCAGCTTGAGATTTTGACTTTACGTAAAGTTTTTTAAGACCTGCAGTATCTCTACATCCTGGCCATGTTAGTATTATTGTTCCAGCTCACAACAGTTTCTTATGCAGCTCACGTCGTGCATCAAGACCTGCCTTGTAGTGTGTCGCACCATTCATCCTGATGAGACCTGAGTCTGCAGCCTGATGAGCGCTTGTTTTCCTTCACTGCTCCTGTTGCACAACCATCACTGAGGAAGTGAAAGTGACCTGAGCCACACACCGACACATCAAGACACGTGTTTTATCTTTCGATTCTTTTCTCTATCTCGTCTCTTTTCTACAGTGTCATCATCACAGCTCATCACAATCACACATGATTTTGTTTTTTTGTTTTTTTTTAGTTCTAGGATTTTTTATTTTATTTTTGCTCCACCGATGGTTCTTTTGGGGGATTTCTTGATCATTTTATACAAACTTGAATAAGCGTCATTTTTCTCTGTATGTGCAATACAATAGACATAGACCTCATATCTTCTTTTTGTTTTCTTAGAGCACCAGCTATGAGTATTGTCAAACCACAGGTACAAGCCTGCTACAATCTGATGCCTGTGTCGACTGTTTCAAATGTTTCATGTTTGTTTTGTTATTCGGAAATGTGTTCCCAGTCTGACGCCCTGACCGCTCAGACGGCCTTTTATCTTTTATCACAGACTTAAATATCTTGAACATTAAAAATGCCTACACAACTTTTCTTCCCCGGTGTCCATTTAGCGTTCTGCCCTGCTCGTCTCAGCGGTGCAGGTCAGGGTGTCGCTGAGCCTCAGGTTTGGGGGAGGAAAAGCTCTGCTCGACAACTTTATCGATAGCGTCTCCCGTTACAGCATCCTCCGCGCCGATGGGAGCCGGGTGGGCGGTTGTCACGTCTCTGGCTGTCATCTCTCCCTGTGCGTTCATCCTCCTCCTAAATTCAGTGAAGTTATCAGGTTTAACTTAAAAGGTACAACATCTTATTTTGTTGTAAAAGGGCTTAAGGAACTTTTAAGGTGTCCCTCAGGTTGCAGAGAACTCCTGAAGTCAAAACCGGCCCCTGTCCCACCAGCACCTCAATACAGTGTCTCTGTTCTAAGGGAAGGCCATGCAAAGGCAGATAAGCTGATCCCAGATAAATGTGTTGTGAAATGGATGAGATTTTTTTGATGGTTGCATGTTTGGATACAGGCAATGCCCGCCCCCCCCCCCCCCCCCCCCCACATTTAAACCTACAATGATAAATCAGTACAAGATGTAGCAAAAGTTTAATCTTCAAATGATTATTTGAAGTAAATGTCTGTCTTTTCCATTCTCCAACACTTGTGTTTAGATTAGGTGTTTGACTTGTCATGGTAGGAGAAGCAAAGGTGTCAGTAATAACATTAACATTGGCTCCGATTAGCTCAAGTGAGACATCGCAGCGGCTGAGCCAACAATATCCCAGAACCCTAAAAGACTGACGCAGCTGAATGGAAGTCAGCCATTTGTTCTTTTTCTTATTTAGACCAGTGGTTTAGTTTCACCATGATGAAATGTGAAAAGGGCCATTATTCTGACAGACAGCACAGTGTCAACAGAAGGAGCACAGTGTATTCCCACAGAGGTTAGGGTTAGTGTGTGTGGCCCCTCAGGGTGCAGGGGCCAATCACATGCTCCAGTCACACTCAAACTCTGTATAGAGACAATTATTATGCCCTATATAGTGGACTCTGCATCACGAAGTAGTGCACAAGCAATATAGACCATCATGCATTCACTGAAAGATAGAAAAACAGTGCAGAGAAACTGAACCCAGTGGTGTCCAACAATGTTTTCCATGTATCCAATGAGCTCACTCTCCAGTACTAACAGTTCTCTACGCTGAGCTCCCCGGATGATGAGTAGAGAGAAGCGAGTGTGAGTGAGTGATTTGATTTCAGACACAACCAGAGACTCCCACACAAACTCCCAGGTCACTCAGGTTCCCTCTGCGTATTCTTTACCTGTTTATTGTTGATATTTAAATCCAAATCTGTAGCAGATGACCTGTGAATTACACTTCAGTATCTCCAACCGCTTGACTTCAGTCATCATTTGTTTTTTATGTTAAGGTTTGACCTCGCTGGCACCGACCTGTAAGTCCTGCACCTTTAAGTTTAAGTTTAGTTCTGTTAAAAAGCAAAGAACTGCAAACCTTCAGTCGTAGAGATCAGGCGAGGGACTGAAAGGAGCGCTCAAATCAATCTAAAGCAAATTTCAAATGTTTGGAGATATCATTGTTTAGCAATTTTAACTCAAAGTCCACTTGCTGGCTTTTTCCAGACCCCTTCAACCACATTTTGTGGTCTTCCTCATGGAGTTTGTGAAGTAATTTCCAAACTTCTCTCCTGAGAAAAGCGCTGTTCACAGTCAGTAGCAGTGTTGTTACTGGACACGGATCGTGACACCATCAAGATGCAACAGTTACTGTCCCGCACTCATTTGAATGTATGTACATTTCTACACACTTGATCACATGTATGACCTGACTCTGAAAACAGAGTCCGATGTCTGCATTACGTCATGCACATGTATATTGGTGATATTATACAGATCAATCTGAGTTGCGTATGAAGTTGTTTATTAAGCTGGTTACACACTAAAAGCCATAGTAGGCCAGAAATATTTATTTTAGACTTCTAACAGCAAATAATATAACTATCCTCTCTTTTAAGAACTCCGATTCCCAAAAGACAGTTAGATAAAGCTTTCTCATTGTTTTAACAGATTACACACACAACACAGTAAGTCATGTCTGAACCACTTCAACAAAGATTTTTCTTAAATTGTCTATACCACCTGAGTATGTGTAAAAAGAATCAGTATATTCAAAGAGAAAAATCAAGTCACTATAAAGACAGTTTCCTCATGATGAATGACACCCACTATTTTATTTTACTAGGTGTTCATCATTTATATGCTGATTTCGTTTTAAATCATGTTTTTAAACTGTTGAATAAAATCAAACTATTGCAAAAATACGTCGTTTTTTGCCTTTTCTTGTTCCTTCGACTTGATCAAATCACAGTGGGTTGAGTAAAGGTAATGGCAAATAGCTTTAAAATGGAGAAATCCCAGTCGGCTTGCTGCAGGACGTCCTGATTGATCGTCGCCACATGATGGAGCTCTGCCCCTCTGTAAAAACCCCAGCGAACTTTGGCTTGCTGGAGACTAGGGAATGAACATGACTAGGGTGAACACACACAGCCTTGTTTGTTTCAGCCTCTAACATATTCATGGATCGGATGATTTACAGTGTGTTCCTTGAAAGCAGCAAAGTTAAAAAAAAAAAAGAAAAAAAAAGAGCACTATGGAAAAGTTCTTTCTCCTAAAAACAAAGTGTTGTCTTCTGCATTTTCTGAAGAGGAGATGAGCTCAGAAAAGTAACCCTTCCCTACTTTGTCTGCTTCATGTCATGACTTCCTACATTTCCCAAAATGCCTTTGGACAATCCTCAAATAAGGGTGTGCGCAGTTGCAATCAAAGGTGGCTTTATGGGCATATAAATGGTTTGGAGGTGTTCAGCTGCAGGCTACTGTACACGTGTGCACGAGTTACTGATGCACAGAACTCGACGATGTTGAACAGCGTTTCCCAGCAGCCACCTGTCAGTCACACAGGACACATTGGCCGGTAATGGGGCGCTTTCTTTCGATCAAGTTTGAGGTTCTGTAGGTGGAGCTCTTTTTTTCTCTCCAGCTGTTGAAGCGTGCTGAGCATCAGTGGTTATGGTATAATCACCAATTTTTCCCTCTGGTTATACCAAACACACCATAACTGTAAAATCTGTCATTTCCTGTCTGAAAGGCAGAAAAAAAGCTGCCAGATCAACTGGGCTGTGGCCGAGTTCATATTTTGTCTAGTAAACGGTCAGTGAGGTCATTTTTCTGTTGCTTTATGTGGAAATATCCATTATTTCTGTCACGCTGCACATCTTGTTGCAGCCTCCTTCGCTCTCCTCGTACATGCGGAGGGAACTTTTTAAGCAGTACAACTCTGACTCGTTTTCTCTCTCAGTCTCTGCAAATTCAGTCAACACGGGGTCTCTGGAGGGTTGTGGTGCATGGGGCCTGGAAAAAGCCCCTATTGACGGTGGAATTTCACAGGGAGCGCTGTTTGTGGTCACTCGCCCAGTCAGCTTTATTCTAAGCTCCGTTCCCCCCACCGACAGTCCCAGGATGACCCTGACGCCACAGCGGAGTTTGGAGGGTTTGGACAGAGGCTCATGTCTAAGGGGTCATAACAATGTCCAAGGCTTATGATTTTAATAGGACTTTGGATCTTATTCAATCTGCTTTATGAAACTCCCACATCGTAATGTGTGTGTCTGATTTTCTTCGCCTCGGCCTCTTTCCAGTGTGCAGCAGCAGAACCACTGAGTGGACACCGTGAAGTTTAACATTAATCCTCCCCAATGAACTACAAAATCATGACTGAGATTTTATATGAAATCCTCAACATAACCTGGTTTATACAGTAGTAGAGTTCAAAAGTACCAAGTGATACACTAAAGACAAAGCTTATCAATGGAAAGCATATTATTTAAATCATCTATTTTCATTCATACTGCTTGAATAAGTTATAACTCTGGTTTTGGGACTGACTGGCCACTGGTTAGTTTAAACCAGCACGACTACCTACTTCTGTACAACCACACTGTACGTTTATCTCCACAGAGCTCCATGTTTCATTGTTGGAACTTTCCAGCTTTACCATAAGTGTTTTGAATTCCACTCTCACAAATGATCAAACTTACCCACCCCAACAATCAGAAGAACTAATGCTCAGTAGGAGTGTTTCCTAAGTAGCGCACCAGTTTGGGTCCAGCTAGACTTTGTGTCCAGAGACTTAAGGGTCTTGTAGCCAGCGAAGAGGTTTCCTTAGAAATTCAACATAATGAAGTTTGTGCATACAGTAGCCTAGGGCAATAACTTTGTCTCAGGTCTTTTTAAAGAGAATTTTGTAAATTTCCTGTGCTGCCAAAAACAGGTTCTGTCCATTAGCTTGAGAATTGTTGCGTTTACTTTGGTGTTAAGGACCAAAGTAAACGTAGTAAATCCTTCGAGCAGTGTTTCTTAGATTTCTTGTGTTTTGTCTATTTGCATGTGCTTATTTCAATTCAAGTGTGTTGATCTCTCTGGGCCACTGTCAAATAGGCACAGACTGTAAATTTAGAAGGATGTACAGTAGTCTCTGTAATGTCACCCATAGCTTCTGAGGAGAGATTTTGAAGCTCGCAGTGAGCTTCTGCACCATTGCCATCTTGGCAGTACCTGGTCAATTATAGAAGTGTAGTTTTTGGGAATATGTTGGCCTCATTTTTCAACTTTGGGTGTTGGTGCTTGGTTTATAGGGACACATTATCACTAAAATCCAGATAACAATTTCCCTCCGGTATGCCGAAGTCATCTCTTTTCCATTATTTGTAGCAGTTAGTTTGCCAGGTTTAACAGGTATTTATTTAGCAAATTTCGCTGAACATTAGCACTTAGCTTTAGTATTTCTTGCACAAACCCACTACAAAAAGGGCTATTTAGCTAGCTAAGAGAGAAAGTAGCCTGGGTGGAAATGAAGCATCTGAGTTATGGAGACCCTCCTCGATCTGGTTTCACTGGCTATCTCCACAGATGTGCGGTCTGCAGCTGGACCTTCATGGACACTTTGCCACAAAAGTGTGTTTTAATAGACTGTAAAAAAAAAAAAAAAAAAAAAAAAAAAAGGTGGTTGTGCTATGTAGTGTAACATTTATAGCAATGGGAATTTATAGCGCCGGCAACAGATAGCTGTGGCCTCGGAAAAAATACAGACCTGAAAAATCTTGACGGTCTCCAACTTGGAAGGCTTGCTTAAATTTTTCCTAGTAGTAGTAGTGGAATTTCCGATTATCACAGCATCCCAGAAAGGCACCAAATGAAAAATAAAACTAGTTCACTGAAGGCAATGCATGATTTCTGAGTGATGAAATGGTCATGGTGCTAATTCTGCAGCCGTATTTGAGTTCTACACTCACAGCTCTAATTACTGCTTGTTCTCTGTATTCACTCACTGTTTTCCATCAACAAAGATTTTCCTCCTTTGAGAATAAAATTAGCATCTCTGACATTTGGTAAAACCTTGATGACATTTTTGTTTTCCTTAATCTCCTGGCTTGATTATCCCATGAGTGGTGATGATGATATTTTCCGTGGAACTTCAATTAACTAATACTGTTTTGTCTCATAGCAGCAGTAAACAACTCCAAACTGGTAAGTTTTCCAGTATATCTTGATTGTGTTTCCACTGGGAATAGAAATATGTTGTCCCATTTATCGTCTGGTCTGCAGCTCCTGAAGCAGCTCTTTAAAAGAAACCCACCATTATTTCTGATACTGCTCCCTTTCAGTGCAGCGCGTCCTTGATGTTAGTGAACCTACAGTAATCTGCTGAGCTAACTTACAGGAACTGGAGGTCGTTCATGAGTCATCAGGATGTTTATGAGAGGAGTGTGTGTTTGTGTGTGTGTGTGTGTGTGTGCTCTCTGTGGGATAAATACAGAGGATTGTTATGCACAGCAGACTTTTGTCCAGAATAACAACCAGAATAGATGAACAAGTAAAATCCTATCAGGACATAGCCTGTGTGTGTATGTGTGTCTGTGTGCGTGCGTGTGTGTTTGTCTGCACGCATACGTGTGCTCGTGGGGCTAGTTATGGTGGCTTTAAGGCTAATCCCTCAACTCCTGCTCTCACCGGACTCTCATCCACTTACCTAACGCTCACCTGGCGCGCACCTAAACCTGGTCTAATACTATGGTGTGTATGTGAGTCACCTAATACCTCCCACTGTAAGTTGTAACAGTGAACTTGGTCACCCCATGGCCTGACAGACCACGTCACAAGTGCCCAGTAGGAGCAGAGCCAATGGAAGGTGTTACGAGACAGGCAAGGTCTACAGAGCTTAGCATGGCGGCAAGGTGTTTGTGTCCAACAGGTCAAAGGTCTGAGCCAACCTGTTACGCTCACAATGTGGAGCAAAAAACAAACTGATTTTCCACCAGAGTGTCCGATTTATTCAACATTAGGTGAATACAAAGTAAGAAATGCAAGTCATGTTGGCCTGTTTGCTACGGATCAATCCGAAATGTTTCTGTAAATGTTGTGCCACAGTAAAGGATTATAACACGTTAAACCCTGAGGTCAAGTTTATTATGACATCAGTTCTTATTTTTTTTTTTTTTCCTCATAAAACTGAACAGTTTTATTAGCAGCTTGAGGAGGGAAAATCATAGGAAAAGAATGCATGTCTGTTTTATTGGGCTGTGAATCAACAAGAGTCGGATCCACCTCTCAGTCACAAGATTTGTAATTTATAAGTCATGTCCAGCCCCAGAAAGCAGCAGCAGCAGCAGCAGGTATTTCTATCAATTTGTTTTGCGTTCCTTCTATTCAAGTATGAGTATGAAATACAACTTGGCTGGCTTGGATACTTTCTGTTTCAATTGGTACAACAAGGCCAGTCTCAAGTCTAAATGCTGCATTTTGCAAACATTTGCAGGTCTAGTCCACAATTCTTCAGCTGTTGGTTGCACTACCTCTTCCAAACATGGCCTATAATATACTGTAGGTGTCTTATGGACATTTACAATTCACTAAAAATAAAACTGTGGACCACACAAACTACTTGTTACTTAGGAGAACCTAACACTTTGTGGTTGAGGTGTAACTTGTGTAACCAACAAAAACAACACCAGCCACTATGGCCTCATTAGAGTTAATGAGGTGATAATGAATATGGAGTATCTGGCATTGGATTGCAATAGTTTTAAATAAAGATATAACCAGGGAGGGAAGGTGACTTTTAACTTAACAAAAATAAAATGCGGCTACATTTAATAAAAAAAAATAAAAAAAAATAAAAAAGGAAAAAGATGGTTGTTTATTGGTTGAGCAACAACAGCACTCTTAACTGCCTGAATGAAAACTAATGCCTATTTACAAAGGTTTGGCATATTAATATAGACTTCTATGTTCTTTTATATTAAACATAGGATTTATCTTTTGACCCCTCAAACAGTTTCTAGTGGTTTTTATGTTCTGTTACATCTTGTGGTTTTACAGTTTATCACCAATTACTTTAGTCTTAAGAAACTTATACTAGTGCAAACATTTTGTAAAATATGAGTTTGATGCCAGAACAACGGATTTAATATGAAGATATTCTCCACAGAAAACTGCAGTGACACACATCAGGTGTCCCACATGAGAGAAGGACAGATGGAGGAAGTTCTGGATGTACACCTCTCACACACGTTGGCTGGCGTGTCCGTAACTCTCAGACAGAAACCCAATTAATCACACTCCCTGTCCAGGATCAACACAGCCTCTTTCAGCTCCATGTCCGACACTTGTTGGCCCTTAACCCCCCACAAAGCTGGCCAAGTGAGCCAGCCAAGCGCACACATACTGTACACACCCTCCCTCCTCCAGTGCAGGTGCCTAGTACAAGACACACCGATTCAATCCCCCAGAGTCAAGGTAACCATCTCCTCATTTCCCTGCGGCCAATCAGGAGGCTCCCTGGCAGGCCTGTTCTAATCGGCAGACTACCCCGGGGCTTTTATTGTACCAGACTGTAGCTTAGGAGAATCTCTCACTGGCCTACAGGGTATTAGACGCTGATATGAGCTCTATCAAAGGAAGATTTTCCCATAGTGGAGGGGAAAAGTGAGGCAGCGGTCGCCTGTAGGTCAGGGACACGGAGCTCCGACTGGATCCACATGTTTGAATCAGACATGCACATGAAACCTTGGTAACCCTGGAAACCCCCTAAATCAAGAGTGATTCCGCCATGTCACAAATATTATAAGACCCATAGTAAAATTTGCATGTATTAAAACCTGCCTATGAAATGAAATTTTATATGGTACATTGTGACCATATATACATTATATTCACAAAAAGTTAGGTATATTGGGCTTTTGGATAAAAATGCACTATAACTTTTACAGGTAAACTTAATTTGAACTTCTGTAAACCTTTGAAAGCACATGTCCAACTGCATAAACCGCAAAAAAAAAGTGTCTGATCCATGAATCGACAACTAAATGTTCTGGTTCAATGATAATTTGTATTCAAACAGTCTTCTTCATCATGCTGTTCACATTTTGACGTCATGAGACCAAGACGACCCCTAACTGTCCATCAACACCATGTCGAGGCTTCAGACGGGATGTTGTCAGAGGGAAGTGAGTGTCACAGAGTGTCATCAGCAGGTTTAACAGAGACACAGAGAGACTGGAAAAGTCACAGAAAGGGAAGTGGACGTCCTTTGGCCATACAACTTATTGTCAATACATTGTTTGAGGTGTAGAAATTCCAGACTTCTGCCCTACTTTCATAATATATTCTAATATCACTGTAGCACAAACGTTTTATATTTTCCATAAATTTCACCCAGAGGCCGAATATCCCTAATATTTTTGTGAGTAGTGTATATTTAATTTGTATGTGCAAGATTCCTAAAGCAACATGACTATGAAAAAAACCCTATACTTAGTCCTTGTACGCTATTTTGCATGAATGATTATCAACAGCAAATGTTATGTCTTTAACAGGCTTTGGAATTATATTTATAATGTCTACATAATACATACATAATGCCATATCTACTGTACATTATGTTTACATATACAAATTGGTGTAATGTGGTGTGATGTGTAAGATAAAGACAAGTGGAGAGTTGAGCGTTTTCTTTTTTCATTCTGTTTTTCACATCTTTCTGTATCGATAGACAAAGTTCACAAAGATCTAAGTGAAATAAATGAAGCCAATGAATAAAATCACCAAAGGCAGAGTTAAAATTCTCCAGTACAGATACATAAACAGCCTATCAGCAAGTCAACAATAAATGTTTAATTTATTCGAGCACTGTGTACTTTTTCCTTTGTATTTGTGTGTTTTATGTTGCGCTGTGCTCTCTTATTATCATTTTGACGCAATAAGTAATTGAACTTCGTTAGAATTTCGTGTAAATAAAGTTGTGTAATGCCATACACACAGTGTTACTCCCTGTCAGTGAACCAGATGACTGCGGTTATTTTCTCCTCAGCACCTCGTGTAAATCCATTGGTTGTGACAGAAGAGAGGCAGCATTTACATTCTTGATTGTCACACACCCACTTGCACACACACACACGCACACACACACTCTTAATATAGCATAAATACAGTCGACTTACATGCAGTAATGCTGCATCCAAACCGCATGACACGGCAGTATAGTGGAAAAATGGCAATTTATGCCACTCAAATTTGTCCTATCAGATTGCACTGTGTGTTTGTTTCTTGCTGTGGTTGTGATGGCGTTTGAGGCGGCGAGGGAGAATCCACGCACATGAAGTTTGATCTCTGTGATTCAGTTTTGTGACTGTTGCAATCGAGGTCTTACTCATAACTTATGTAAAACTTTATTTTGGTTTGACTAAAGCTTGGGTCATTCCCTGAGTTTTTGTTGCAGTTGGCCTGCTCGCTTGAAATTTAAGAAATACAGTAAGGATACACACCGAGCCCAGACAGTCTGCTGTGTTTGCTCGAGGAATTTCTTCTTTTTTTTTTTTTCCTCAGGGAACTTGTTTTTGAGGAATTGTTTTTCTACACAGATTCAGCTCTGGTTTCCATTCTGACATGATGCAGACACAGTGAACTGATTTACAAACAAGAGGAACACGGCTCAACACCCGTTGTAAACAGACTGATTTCTGTGTCACCTTTAAAGGAAAAGTCTGACATTTTAGGAAGTAGGCTAGTCTTGCTTGCTTTCCTATTCGGCTAGCTCAGCTTAGCTTAGCTTAGGCCAAATGGTGTTTTACAAACATGTCTAGCCTTGACACAACAGGACCCGACACTTTCATGTGCTGACAGTGAAGCTGCAGCATGTTTACAGTTCAGTCTGAAACCTGATGTGTCTCTTATGAATAGCAGATTCATACTCTATGAATGATAAGCTATTGTTCTTGTGATTTTAGATTAGGCCTACGCAACATGGGTTTTAGTGTATTTTCTGTGCAGTCACACCACACCTACACTTTTTTTTCCTTCAGTCTCTGGTTGTTTTCCTCAAACTCTTATGTCACTCAAACCCAATACTCCCTCTCTCTCTGTGTGTCTCTAGTATCACTGAAAGCAGTCGAGGCGCTGCATGTTTTCCACTAAGCATTACTTTGGACATGTCGGTAACAAGCTGTTTGACTTAAAACTTTCCTGGAGGCTGATGTCAGTGTCAGAATGTGAACAGCTCTGGTTTGTGCAGCCTCTAAATTATAACATTTATTCTTCTCTACACAATAGATGGTTACAACCAAAAACACAGTTGTTTAAACAAGGTCGAAACAGTCATTTAACATCAAGCTCCTTCATTACATCCCCACTGGAGAGCAGCAGTCGGATGAAATTTCATGACTCAGATGTTTCTCCCCCATTTACTTTCTATGAGATGTTTAAAAGCATGATGAGATATGGGGGCTGATGGAAACTAGGTCTGTGTTATACAGAACCTAGACAATTTGGAGAGGTGAGTTTGCACATGTGTGGGACGGGAGCCAATCCCATTCAAAAGAGCAGACTGTGGGTGTCCTGGCCGCTCGGTTGGTTAATGTGCCCACCGTGTAACTGAGAGACTCGTATCCGGTCCTTGACTCTGGTCACGTCATGCCCTCTCTGTCTCCTCTGTCTTTATAATTTGAGGCGTCTACAGTTCCATCCAAAAGTCCAAAAAGCAGGAGAATGATGGTGTGAGAGCTGCAACTGGAGAAGTCTGACAGCTCTTTAGGGATTGTGCAAAAATGACTAAGGATGGAGCAGGAGTCAGTAAAGCAGCAGAGTTCTGTATGTACAGTATGTACGTTTTGTATGTATGGGAGGGTGGTCAAGTTTTTTTGAACAAACTTGGGAGGATCAAGTCAAATTAACATAATGTTCTATATTATTATAGACAAAAAACTAAATTAAGATTAAGACTATACTTGGAAATCCATGCCCCTCAACAATGTTGGCATTGGTGTTTCCCTTCGAGTGTGAAATTGCAGATTTGTAAAAAAGAATTTGCACATTTGAATATTAAAGGAGACATATTATGCCCCCTTTCCACAAATTAAAATAGTTCCCAGGTGTCTTAAAGACATGTCTGTGATGTGCTTTGGTCAAAATACCCCAAGGATCAAACATCACAGCTTTTCTGCCTGTCCCTTTAAATGCAAATGTACCACTGCTTGCCCCACCCCACCCCTTCTACCGGTCCCAGGTAGGGGTGGTGTCATGCAAATTCGAATCCTAGTTACATCACTGAAAGACAACTGAGGGAACAGCTCATAAAACCACGTGGATTTCAACCTATGGGAGCCTGCACATTGCAGATTTTTTTTGTCAATTCTCACATGTTGTGGGCTGGAAGAAGACAAACACCCAAATATATGTTAAAGAGCCTTCAAAAAGTGATATTTCCATAATATGTCCCCTTTAAGGTTTGGATATGATTATATTATTATGAATTCACCTATGTGTAGTTTGTAAGTTCTCCCTGTGCCTGTGTGGGTTCTTCTGTCCAGGATCTGCTGCGTTCTGCAGGTTGATCGATGTCTCTTCAGTGCCTGTTGGTGTGAATATAAATGTGTGAGGGGGTTTGTCTCTATATGTTGGCTCTGTGACAGACTGTCGACCTGCCCAAGGTGTAGCCCACCCTCGCCCTATGTCAGCTGCAGGGATTGGCTCCAGCCCCCCCACCCCACTCCAATAACTCTCGTACAATCCCTTAGTTACTGCAGTTATTTGCAGGAAACCAATTAGAAGCTGATTTTCTCCACTTGTTTATAGTTAAGCTGATGTTGAAATGCAACAACCAATGGGAAAAGTGAAAATCCAAATCTAGGTTTTCCCCCATGGTGAAAATCTTTTGCCAGAACAATGTGAAGATGTTTTTCTTAGCCTTAGCTTTATATACTCATGTGTTTCCACGATAACCCATTAAATCTCTCTTTAAACCAGGCCACCCTTATTTTTCTTAATCCTCTCGAACAAGGTCCATATGTGTGTGTGAGCGTGTGAGTGTGGGGGAGTCTTGGAACAAGCTTTGTTTACCTTTCTTGTTCTTCCCACTTCCTGGTCAGGGGGTAGCGAGGTAATAAAAGTGTAAAGGTACAGTCATCTGCTCTGGAGACAGTCTGACAGTCTGGGTTCAGCTCATCTTGGAAAACATCCAGCGTTTCTCCACTAAATACTCTTGTTACCGATCATGTGACATATTATATCCCGAACACAGACGATACAGAGCAGCGATGATGCTTTCTCAGCGTGGTGCCATGTTAGAAAGTTTCTGTTGTGGTGTTTAAAGGTCATGACATGGGGGGGGGCGGAGGGGAAGGGGGGGGGCTCACATGTCGCCGTACAGTCAGGAAGGAGCCAGATCCATATGAAGAGCCTCACTGAGAGGATGTGAGGGGAGGGGGAGATGAAGGAGCAGAGGTGGGGAGGTGCTGTGCCACACAAGTTGCCCCTGGGCCCCGAGTGGTCGTGTTGGCTTGGCAGGAAGAGGGAGGAAGCATGGAGGAGGGGTATGTGTGTGTGTGTTTATGTGCATGTGGAGAGAGAGAGAGAGAGAGAGAGAGAGAGAGAGAGAGAAAGAGAGGGGGTGGGTGGGGGGGCGGTGGTCTGTTGAGGGCAGCTCCTGGTGCCACGTTTGCATCACAGAACTGTAATCCTTTCAGAGCTGAGCAGAGCCGAGCTGGCACCGAGGCCGCCTCGCTTTTTCTTCTTTTTTATTTTAACCCTTTTTTTGGAGCAGCAGCTGCTCCGTCACTGGAAAAAAAAAAAAAAAAACTGGATTTTAATCGATTTTATTTTCTTCATCTACAGCAGTTATGTCCTGCACACCTCTGACACATGACACACAGACCAGTTCAGACTATTGGAAACATGTTGCATGAATTTGTTTGTGTAATAATATGTTAAGAATTACCTAATTTTCCAGTCAATAAATTGACAGTCACGCTAACCACACACTAGCAGGCACGCATGCACTAACACACATGTTCAAAACAAACCAACCGCGCTAGTGTTGTGTACATCTCCGCCTGTTAATGACAACGTATGTGCAAGCAAAGATTCACGAGATGAAGAAATTTCACCACTTCGAGTTTAATAGGACCCATGCAGACGAAACTGAACAACATGTTTGTAACTGTCACATCTCATTTGTTGCATCTAAAAAGAGTCCTTGCATGTAAAAAGAGTGTGAAGCGAATGGGAATGCAAATTAGGACTCGTTTTGAACAAGGAAATCATTTTAATCAAATGAAATACATATCATTCTTTTTCTTCTAGGTTTGGCTTTCTGCCTGTTTCAGCTGTGTGGCATTAGCAGGGCTTGTTCAAACAAACAATAAATCATCAGTCTGGCGATGCAACAGCCAGACGCTCCACAGATCCATTCACAAATTGTAACCAAACTCTACATTTATTAAAATAAGAAGTAAACCAAAACCAAAAGTGAAATAAAATTTAAAAATGAAACACACTAAAAACTGATGGCAACTGTAAAATTGTAATAACCCTGATATAAACCAACCACTGACACACACGCACGGCGCTGACAGCGATGTGAGTCAGCAGGAGTCAGGAGCTCTGGGGTTTTCCAAAGTCCACAACATGATCAGTGTTGGAAAATCACTGAAGAGCAGCAACTGTTTTGGTTCAGAGCAGAGAGCCAGGTGGAATGAGTTCAGCCTATCTGCAGAGAGAGCTTTTTCAATACGTGATGTTGCAACCTGCACTCCACCACCAACAGAAATATTGTGACAGGGAGATATTTTCTGAATGTCAACATGATGATACAGTATCCTTAAAAAATGATCTGTTACTGACAATAACTCAGCTTGTCCATGACCTTTCTTGATACAAAAATAAGACAACAGCTCAATATGAACCATTATGTAATGTTTTGCCATTTTTTTTTGGTTTTTGTCTTGCTTCAGAAAGAAAAAAACAAGTGAAGAACAGTGATTTTCAGAAAATAATGTGCACAGTTGCAAGTAAATTGATAAAGAGGTCACATTTTTAACTTGACCTGTTTTTCTTTGTCTGTTTGCCTGATGAATGGCCCACAATGCAACATTAACAATAATGATAAGAAATTAGGGAGAGGGAGGGCTGAGTCATTCATCACATATGCTGAAAATTTGTCTGGAGAATGAAAATGCTCTAATGCTTTAAACATATAGGTGTAGTCGTTTGCCAAAGTCAATGTCAAAAGGAAGACAAAAAACACCCTTTTTGCATAGTTAACTGTTCACCTGTTGTTATTGGATGGGTAACACGACCCTTCAGGATCAGATGGGTGTGCACAGACAATAAAGTATTACTTGGTTTCTCCATGTAGCTTTATATAGGGGATCAGCGACAGTGGATATGGTTTTAAAAGTCAGCTTTAACAGTGGAGAAAAAACCACCACTGTGCTTACAGGACAGCTTTCCATCTTTCCAGCCGACTGTTTGCACTCACACCAGTTGCCCTGGAGACCAGGGGCATCAAAATACAGGCACAATGACAAATACCAGCATCTGTGTGTGTGTGTGTGTGTGTGTGTGTGTGTGTGTGTGTGTGTGTGTGTGTGTGTGTGTGTGTGTGTGTGTGTGTGTGTGTGTGTGTGTGTGTGTGTGTGTTGGGTCAGTGAGGTTCAGTCTGGGCGGTAATGTGAGACCAAGATGAAACACTCAGCCATCAGCACATTCCTATGGGCCTCAGTTTTCTTCAGCTGGGGGAAGAGAATGACATGAAAGAAAGAAAAGAAAAAATACAGAAAGAAAGAAAGAAAGAAAGAAAGAAAGAAAGAAAGATTGATCACAGACAGCAGCAGTAAACATGTCATCTACTATAAATGATGCCGTTACCTTGTGGGCCACAGTCATCATCATGCAGCAGTGACTCCCCCAGCTCTCACCAGAACAGTATAGCTCTGTATATTGTCGTCTTTATATAATGATACGTTTTAAGGAGGCTTTGCAGAAATGCGCCTGCAGCCTCGCCTGCTCCATCACTGTGGCTGACGGAGGAATTCACTTCCCACAAATATTGTCTGAATATCTGTGAACCCGACTCGAAACAGAGCGCTAGGATAAAACGCCTGTTGTGATGTGGCTGCAGAAACCTTCAGTGACCGTTAACAATCCAGTGTACCAAGACGTTTGTTTGTCCAAATAAATTAGCATTTAGACGACTTTAAAAATTTACAGCCTGCCATTCAAACTGCTGGTCCGTTTCAATGGAAATAACACATGTAATACTTTAAGTTTTTTTTTTTTTTTTAAGGTTTTATTCTTTTTTCATCCAGGCCACAAAATTCAACTTGTAAAATGCCTCTCAGGACAGTAAAAACGTTAAAACATCCTCAGGTCTCGTCATTTAACAGTAGAATAATGACAGGCTGTGGTTGACCCGGTATTTAAGTCGCAGCTTTAAGCCAACCTTGTTAGGCTACATGATTATAGTCAGGGTGAACTGTCTGTCTCTCTGTTTTATTAGCAGATGCAGGTCACAGAGACACACTAAGTCTTTCCCACCAGAAAACAACCTGACCTTTAGTATTAGCTTTCTTCCATTAGCTTTCATTCACATTAGCATTGTTTGCAGCTGTTAGCACAAAGTAGTGCACATGCCATTACATTAGCTTACATAGTAGCTTCAAATGGATCCAATGGTGTTTACGTTCTGCAAACAATCCCAGAATGCATTGCTGCACATTTTATAGGCAAACATGAAAAAATGAAGTTGTGGTAGGCTACACAGCAGCTGCAAAACGCTGATTGTAAATTCACTGCTCACAAGTGTCATACAAACAGTTTAGAGCAGGTGTGGAGCAGTGAGCGATGGTCATCGTCATGCTGATGGAGCCTTTTTCTGTGGATTGTACAACCGTGGGATATCATATTGTGTGGTTTTTAAACCTTTTTCAAATATTGGTTTGACAAAAAAATAAGACCAAGAAAACTGCAGTTCACTTATTTGGGTCCACATCTACTGGTAACCACTGGCAACCATGCAAATATACTATGCCTTCCATCTCTTCTTCAGCATCATTTCAGGTCATTATGGTGTAACGGTCAAAGCCACATCAGAGAGAGCAGCTCCAACAAACAGGATGTGTATTTTTAACTGAATACAGTGTTAGGGATATGCTGGGCAAGTTATCATCAGTGTGTGTACATTTACACACAAACATTATGAAAAGATAACCAATCAAAAAGCCAACACTTATGTAGAGGTGAAGCAGGATGTCAGTGAAGAAGGTTGGTGGAGGTGATGGGGCTGAGAGAGAGAGACAGCTGCTGGTATTTTTTTTTCTTTTTCTTTTTAGCTTTGTTCAGCTCTCCTCTTCTTGGTTCGCTGTATCTGTTTGAAGGGCTGACTGAACGACTGCCTCATTTTCTCCATTCTTTTCTCCATTTTTCTGATTCAGCCCACCCGTTTCAACACACCACATCCTTCTCTCCTCTGCATGCGGAGGGGAAAAAACGCAGACTCCACCGTAATTATCCAGCTGGAACTGCTCACGGGGCCATTCTGGCTGTATTAAATTCATTACCAGCCAGAGAAACAGATTTGGAGCACTCCCTCAGCACCGAATGTGTTTTCACTCACATTAGGTTATAAATGACTGTTTGATTGTCAGTGATAGAGCCACATCCCAGGAGCTGGAGGAGATGCCCTGATACACTTGATTTCAGATCCAACAGTGACATTGTTTCCAATCTCCTTTCTGTTTCTCGAAGGTTTAAAAAGTAGAGGTTCAAAAGGTTAGTGACCGGAAGGTAGCCGGTGGCGCATCCAGCACATTCACGGAAAAAAGCTTTTGGGGAAATTCAATGGAAATCACTCTTTCCTCCATCAGTATAAAAGGAAACCTCTGGAGGTTTGAAGGATGAGGAAACTCCTCCACAGTGAGCCCACTTTTCTGGTTCGCTCTCCCATCACAGGCTAGCTGGGTAGACTAAATACTTAGTAAACAGACCGTATCATGGCTTACGTAACATGCTGAAGTATTCTGTTAAGCAGCTTAGCTTGTTTTGAGTCACTGTAATTAAATGTACATTAAAAACTCAAGAAACAGAAAGGTCAAGAAATCAAAACAAAGAGCTGAAAGACATCAAAGGGCTCAGTGAAGTTGAGGGAGACTGCACTGTTGTGTGGTGTGTCGGCAGCTTTTTAAATTTTTTTTTTTTTTTTTTTACAGCAATTACAAAGAAATTTAATTTTGTGTTGATTTTGGCGACCCCTGTGGACAAGAGCGGTAGATTTTTCTTTGCAGATCCTGTCCCAGTATCAGCCATGACAAAAATATAGCGATAAAATTGAGCTTGGTTTTTACTGGCTAGCGTAGCAACAACTCAATGCTTATTCATGGATTTGTCAGATGTGCTGTTTCCTCTGGTCTGAGTGCCGTAAATCGTTTCGTCCGGTGGACCGACCCGACCACTGCCTCCCGAAGGTACAGACTAAAGAGTTACACTATTTAGAAATAGCTTATCTTCCCACCGATGGCTTCATTTGTTGTTGTAGGTCATACAGTACAGAGACATAAGCAGAAACGAGAGACTTTTGCATATCCAGTTAAAATTTCTCTGTAGTTGCTTTAACTATATTTAGTTTGCCTATGACCTTGATAGGGTTGGAGAGGGTTGTGCGCTATAATGAGTGTAAACGGCAACTGTGAAAGTTTTTTTCCCCCTGTTTTTGGCAATCAGGAAGCAGATTAAGCTAAATACAATCTGGATTGGACTGTTGCACAATGTTTGCCAATGTGTGTGTGTGGAAGTGAACACAGCTAATTTTGAAGTTATTATCAACTGTCCAAACTTCAATGGGTGGAGCTGCAAAAGGGTAAAATCTGTGAAAGACACAAGTCCAAGCAGTAATCACACGGTGAGACTCTCTGATAGAAGCTTGGAAGTCAACCTTTATTGATACTGTTAAAAAAAATCATGTCAACCAACAAAGAAAATCATATACAGTTGGGTCCAAAACTCTGACATCACTTTCCCATTCCTGGGTGAGTGGAAAAGTGGTGTCAGAGTCTTGGATCCCACTGTACGTCTTTCATATTTGCTTCGGTACTGCTGTTTATACATGTAAAAAAAACAAAAACAAAAAAAAACACTGGTTAACATAATGCATCTCAACTCATCTCAGGATGATGGATCTGACAGTGATTAAAAACTGCAGAAGTTCCCTTTAAAGCACTGATTTTGCATCTATACGGCATTTATACTGTAATTCTGTCTCAGGTGTTGATGCTTGTGTTATTATTGGAGCTAATTAGGAAAGATGCACTGCTGAAACCACGGTAACGTACCTGCACCTCCATCCAAACTTTGAAGTTGAATTGAAATACATGTGTCATAAACAAAGCTCAGCTGAGGAGGTGAGAGATCACTCAGCAACATGAGAGGAAAAAATACAAAGGAACACATTATGTTTCTGTGTTTGGAATCTTTAATTAATCAATTAATTTTTTTCTTTACTTTTTTTTAGGGCTCAATAATCTTCCTATATTCGCCCTTGGTTCTGCAACCAATCAGTAGAAATCAAATATTCCCAATTAACTTGTCAATTCCTACATGTAACACCTTGTTATTGAAACTCCTGCAGGCTAATTTAAAATTCTTAAGCGAGATTAAAAGGCTTCTTTAGTGAAAATGTTGATGTGGATTATATGTGTTTGTGAAGCAATTTACATACGGACCTTTCCTTCAGCTCAGCAGTGGGACCGCTTCTAATTTGCGGCGACTGATTACGATTGCATGTAGTAACACAACGGTACAGGACATAACTGAATGACGTACATTAAAATAAAAGTATAGAAAACAAAAAAGAAAATTAAAGAGGACATTTCCAGAAGGCACTGGATATAAAATGAATACCAACATTTTTCAACTGCTTTTCTACATCCTGAAGTCTGATGAGGGTCTTGTGACTGAAACGTCAGTTATCTAATAAACTGTGGTGCGAAGCAAGAAGCAGTGTGCGGGAATCTCCTTTTTTAAGATTGAATTGACACTCATCTACACACCTGCAATATAAGACAGATGGACGTGCAAATATTCTTTGGTAAAAATTGACTACATCCTGAAGTCAAAATCTCGTTATCTCGTTTTTTGGTTCTTCCTTTCGGTTCCCCAATTTTCCAAAATTAGCATTACTAGCAAGCGGTGTCGTTTCACCTGCTAGAAATGAGCAGTGAAGGCATCACACACATTCATACAATGTTTGGTGATTTTTCCCCCCCCAATTTACACAACATAAAATGTGACTGGATCTCTTCCAGTTTCACCAGATGTCTTTCAATGTAGCTGAGGGGTTGAGAAATGCTGGTAAGACTCTGAACTGGCTAGCTGTTGTGTTTCTAAACTCTGCGCACAGTGTCCGTCTCGGTGGTTGGACACCTTGTCGATATTCAAGTACTCTCCTCTATTTCTCTCGGGGAGTAAAATAAATTAGATGCTCTTTGAACTGCCCTGCAGTTGCAATGTGACCTGCAATGTGACCGGTGATGATAAAACTGAAGACATAAAACACACATAATGGTATCAAAGTACAGTATCAGGATTGCGTATAAAAAAAAAATGTGAGGAGAGACGTTAACCTGATTTCTGGTTTACTCGATTTCAATGTCCCAATGATAACTAAAACAAATACATACTGTAGTTGCCCAGCAGTCTATGTGCGCAGATACAAAAAAAACAAAAAATATATATCGCTGTTATCTAAATTCAACTACATGAAAAGATGGTTAAGGACAATATCCAAAGCCTCGAAGACATCAACCAACATAGCATTCGAAAAACGCATCTTAAAGTAAAGACATACCTTCCATAGAACATGTACACTTCCCTGGACTGGACCACAATGTCATGTGACTGTATCAAAGAGTTGGAGTTTGTTGGGTTCGCGTGTTGTCGGATGAAAGAAACATCACAAAAAAGTTGAAGAAGAAAATTTCACCTCAGCTGTGAGAACTCCTCCAACAAGATCAATATGGAGTATCTACATATCTGGAACCAATTTTAACAAATCATTTGTTTTTTTCTTTTTCTCTTACTCAACATCATTAACAACATGACTGACTGAAATTGCTTTAAAACCCAATCCCCACCCCCCCAAATAAAAAACTCACAGCAATGGAGAAATAAGCCGATCCATTCTGCTCTGAGTTTAACCTGGTTACTCAGATTTCCACGTACAACCTACTTTTCACCTTGTTTCTCAATAACAATGGCATAACTCAGTAGTTGATAAAAACAACAAAGAAATTTCATCCATTGCAGTATTCTTCTGTGGACTTCCTGTCCCAACATGCTTTGCTGTCCAGCAACAATCCTCCCTGATCTCACAAATGCCAACACACAGTAAAAAATATTTCTAAGAATCACCCCATTCACTCAGTATGGGACAGAGCGTTAAGTCAAACTGCTTGTTTCAAATCATTGTTTCTGCTCATTAGCCAAAACTAACACCCTGGAGAAAATGACCATTCCCAATCATTTGTTGTCTACTCTTCACTTTGAACACGATGGGCATCAAGGTTGGTAAAAATTTCAGTTTTCATAACAATTTTCTACCACCAGAATTTATCAAAAGAGGCGGTAGCACGCAAGTAACGATTCATTTACCAGCTTAAAGTTCAACTTGACACTCTTTCCCATACAAGAAGAGGAACCCAGAGTGACTGGGATTCAACATCTTTGGCTGATAGCAGAAGTATCTTTGGCAGCGAGGACCACGGCCTTCGGACTGAAGGAACTGGTCGACAGAGCGGTTAAGTCTGTGTTTCAAAGCGGGTGCATTTGGGTGTGGGGGTGTCGTTTGTGGAGATGGGGCTTGTCTATGTGACTCAGGGGCGGAGGCTCGGCGGGGGACGCGACGGCGGTGGACAGGGAAGCCCCGGGGGCGTGCGGGACGGCGGAGGACCCGGGAGCACCTGGCCCGTCGGCGGTGACCTGGCCGGGGGGCTGGCGGGGGGGCTGCTGCTGGTGGGGGACGAGGAGGCGGTGCGGGCGACGGGGCGGTAGTCCGGAGGCGGGGGCGAGGGCGTGTACATCGGGGTGCGAGGTTGGGCCTTGGCCGCCGCCGCTGACTCGTCCTTCACTCTTGTGAAATTGATGCAACGACCCTGAAAGAACAGAAAGAGACAAATAGAGACATTTTTAGACATTTCCCCTAGGGGATTAAATAAAGTAATCTATCTATCATCTACATAAGATTAAACAAAACTTGATCAAAACCTTGTATGTTCTTGGATGTCTTGGACGAAGTTACACTATACGTTTTATTGTTTGGTTGTTACTGGATTGTGGAAATACACTTAAATTAGCATCTCCTTTTCTGTTTCCTGGGGATAATTGAATTTCATTGAAAGTTTGTGCTATATTTGGATGGAAACCTAACCAGTGAGAGACTTAAATGATTATAACAAATATGCCCTGTATATGTTTGACATGAAAATACACCAAAATGTTGAAATGAATGTGAATAGCCTATGTATAAGCATTTAGAGAGAAGTGAACAAGTACAATACGCATGATCTGGACTGTGTGCGCACAACATAACAGCTGGATTATATTTATGGAATCAGGTTAGAGTATGAAACAGAACACACACCCACACAAACACACACACACTTTCAGGTAAACACAAACACACACACACACACACACACACACACACACACACACACACACACACACACACACACACACACACACACACACACACACACACACACACACACACACAGGTGTCTAATCTGCAGTACATCTGGGATGAAGAGGCATTGACATGGGTCGAACACAGGGTCATGGTACAGTCACTACTCTTTGTGCGTTTGTGTCTCTTTGTGTGTGTGTGTGTGGCCAGCTGGTGTTCCAGATTACTCTTAAATCCCCGCTTTGACGCCCCCTCTCCAAATTATCCCGGTTAGTCCAATGTTCTGTCCCGACCCAACCAGGACTCCATTACCAAAGCTCCCGTACTTGTGGTGAGACCATATGGAGGAGAAACATGGGGGAGGATTAAGGTTGGAAGCCGGGACTGGTGTGTGTGTGTGTTTTTTTGGGGGTGGCGGGCGGGTGAGTGTGTGTGTGTAAAAGATCAGAGTTTATCTGTAACTTTCTACCAGTATAAGTTTGACTATGTTGTAAAACTAATGAATTTGCTCCAGCAGAAATCACATTTCACTCTTTTACCCTCTCGTAAAAATATCACGCCGACCGCAAACTTCACCCGGGTTCGTCGAGGTTGCGGTTGCCATGGCTACCCTCCCTGCCTACTCCGTAGCTGCATATGGTTGGCAGCCAGAGCGGAGTGAAGTAATCTGTTAATGAGCAGTATCAGTGATCGGAGCGCCAGGACCACGCTTTTAGAGAGTGGAAAATGAGAGAATAGGAATTGATGTCACTCGCTCGGCCGTGTGGGATCAGGACAGATCATTCCATCTTAAAAAATAAAAAAAAGCTTTACACATAATTTGTTTGTTTTTTTCATATTACTCAAATGGTTTTGATCTAAATGCCTCTCCTGTATGCAATGTTGATTTAGTGAAACATCAGAGCCAGAGCAAAAATAACACAAAAAAACAAAAGCAGACAGAGGGATATAATAATACTGAAAACAGCTGAAACAAGGCCATTCTTCAGTCTTCAGTCTCCCACACTAAACTTTTACCCTCGTCCCCAGCAAACCATCCCTGTCCTCTTTTATTTAGCTGAACATCTCTACATCTACCGCAGGCTCCAACCCAGCGCTGATGCTGAACTCTCCTCTCAACAGAGAGATTGAAAATATCAACGCACCGGAAACTTAAATACATACGGTGCAGCCATGACACTGATGATGTGCAGAGTGATGTCTCTGTCTCTGACATATGTATCCTGTCACAGTGAGGCAACATTTTTGGCAGGAGATCAACGACAACAGTCCTGGAGGACACATTCCAGTCATCCAGTTAGCTGCCGAGTGCAGACGCAGAGAGTTGGATAAACAGAGGGGGAAAAGGACAAGAATTTAGCAGCGACCTCCAGTTTCTGGTCTGTTGCCACTTATCCAGTCTGGTATTCTGAGACATAGATGAAAAAAAAAAGCCTGCGTGAAGAGGATTCTCTCAAAAAATGTTTTCTAGACAGAGAGTAGACAAGACAAGGATTTGCTGAGAGATACATAAAAGCTAGATTGAGTAAAACTAGTTGAATCAGAACAATGTGTTTGTAACACTGATTCCGTTCCACAGAAAAGCCTCAAGTCCAAACAACGAGAAGTTGCGGTGAAACTTCCTCTGAATATCAAGACGCTCGGCTCAGCTCGGAGTGTTTGTATGTTGACAAACCTGCTGAGTGATTCACACAGCGAGGAAAGTGAATAATGGCAAGAAAATAAAATAAATGAGTGAAACATTGTTTATGTAACATGTTTTAATCATTTGTGGTAAAAATGTTTCACTTTACTGGTATCCAATTAAAAATAAAAACACTAAGGAGGAAAAAGAGAGAGAAAAAAATATGGGCAAATATGCTTCTTTACTTCTTTGCTGAGAGTTGGAGTGATTGATTTGTTTTATTGTCATTTTTATGTGTCACATAAAAACGCAATGAAGTTTCACACATCCACTGCTCAGTGATTCAGTGCTTAAGAGCAGAGGAATGTCTCATGTCTGTACCATGAATATGACGTTATTCAGAGGTCACACAATACATCTACACAACTAAATACATTTGACTCTAATGACAGATACTAAGTGAGCTTTAGAGGTGCTGCTAGTCAGGCTAGCTCTTTCCCCTTGTTTCTAGTCTTTGTGCTAAGCTACGGTAGCTATCCGCCGGTGGTAACATTTTGTGTGTCTACTTAAAATAAGTGCAAAATGTTGAACTTTTAACTCACGTTAGCTTGCTTAAGTTTATGAAAACAGTGTTGTGCTTTGTTTAAAACCATCTACAGTAGACACCACTGAACTGTGTGCATGTTTTTGTGTGTGTGCACTGTGTATCTTTTTGTTTTGAACCGCGCTTCGCTCCATGTACATTGTTCTGCTCGTGCCCTGCTGTGGTTTGAAGCTCTGAACATTTTCCTGAATTAAAAAAAGCCACACTCTTTGGTGATCTCCTCCACTGTCTGCAGTCTTACCAAGGTCATAAAATTGTCTAGGCCTGGGCAAATGTGTGTGTGTGTGCATATGTGTGTGTGTGTGTGTGTGTGTGTGTGTGTGTGTGTGTGTGTGTGTGTGTGTGTGTGTGTGAGACATGGTCAGTTGGTCCATGGAGACAGCCTTGGCAGTCGTCTGCCTTAGGTATTACCTCATGCGCTTTAGCCAGCTAAATGCTTCCCTGGGGAGGATTGTGTGTATATGAATCAGAGAGAGAGAGAGAGAGAGACTGTGTGGACTCACTAGCTCTACCTCATACTGTACACTCTGACGTCAGTGTAATGATTGTGGTTTGGTAACACACACTCATAATGGCAAACTCCTGTCTTGAATTTAGATAACTTCATCTTGTGGTGAATTATGTGGCTATATATATATATATACTGTATATATATATATATATTGTATAGTACACACACACACCAAGAGCAAACAACACACACACACACACACACACACACACACACACACACACACACACACACACACACACACACACACTGTTCTTCATCAGAGCCTATGCTAAGCAAACAAGAAGAGGGGTTACTGAGTTCATTGCCGAGGAAAGTGTGTGTGAGTGTGTGTGAGTGTGTGTGGTCAGTGCTGTGAATCAACAGTAGAGGAGAGGAGATCCGTCTTGTGTTAGAACAGTTGGATTAGTTTGCAAGAACTAACATTACTGAGTCTAAGTTCAAATAAAGTTGTCAGTTTGTATTTTGTTAATTCCAGAAAAGGTCAGATTAATGATTAATGAGTCACTCGTGTGACTCATGTCCATTAAAATAATGTCAGCAGTAAACATGTTGACTCCCATGACAAACAAGCCACTAGTGTAAAACGCTTCATTTCCTGTGTGGCACTGGCAGCAGATTATTGCACACGCGGAGCTAAACCCACAGGGACTGTTGCAGACAGGAAATGGAAAAGGTTTAATGACCTGGATATGGATGATGAATTGGTGGCACATTAGCTGTCATTTATTAGACAAAGTTACAAGGTCTTATTATGATGAAATAGCCTCGGGTGCGGGGTAAATAAATACACTTCCACTCTGCACTTGCGGCTCAGGACTGCAGGTGACGTCGTTGTGGCCACTGGCACAGTGGTGACAACTGGACCTTGGCAAACAACGGTCCGGGGCGAACGCAGCCAACACGACCTCCGTGTAGGAAGTGGGTGTTTGTCTTAATAATTTGAAAGTCTGGAGGCTTTGGAGAGAGACTTTGCTCTAGAGGTCTGATCAGGGCGGGGACACGTGACAGCTCAGGTGACTCTTACAGCGAGGAGAGAGGTGCCCACTCTTTCCTCTGTGAAATACAGACACGGACTGACCTGCTGGCCTGGGAGATGCTTCTTTCATAACCAACCACAAATGAGTGGAGGAGGCGACATCGTTTCAGTGGAAAGAGACACACGATTTCTTCTAGAAAATAAGCATTGCGTCATGCAGAGCTTACGTGTGCAGCAAATTGCTAAAAGCTTCTTTTTGGGAAGAGAAATTTGTTGAGGAAGGAACTCAGATCCAAAGTCTTTTTTTTTCAATCTGACTGCCAGTTTGCTGTGGTAAAGATCTAAAAAGGGTAATGGTGACTTCTTCTTTTTTTATTTTTTTTATTTTTTTTTATCTCATTTGTCCCAGGCAACGCAGAGAGCTTATCTGGCGGTAAATCCTGCCTCTATACCTGCTCACGGAGCCAAGAAAACACTCTTAAATGTGGAATTCCCGTTAAAGAAGATCATCGGAAAATTTTCTGCTAATAAGGCATGGTTTTAACTAGCGCAGAGGACGGGACCTGATCAGCAGGAGAGACGGCTGTGCAGGAGGAGGAACAACACAGAATGTGTGGGGAAAATGTACTAAATCATATAGTATTGTCTTTATATATTTCATTTACAGTTTTGTTGCATATTAATTGGATTCAAAACAGCAAAAAGCCTACAGCTGTCCCACACTTTATCTATTACCTTGTACTGCTAGATTTCAAAGTAAGACTACAGTAATGAAGGTGGAAACGTTAATAAAGAATCACGAGAACACATTTTAACTTTAAAACTGATTTTGTTAAATGAATCGATGAGATCAAAAGCCCTGCGGAGCTTTTAAACTCAGTGAACTTCCATCTTCATTCCACATTCAACCCAAAGTCTTATCTGGGTCTTTTTGTTACAAAGGCTCTGGGAATTAAAACTGAAACATGTGGTTGATCTGGGAAGAGATAATTTTTACCATCTTACACTCACGAACACATCAGAAAACATAAGGATGTGTCTGAGTGCGAGCCTCGGTTCTGCTTTCTATCCGATTTACGGCGTCTAATGTGAAGCAGGTGTGAGAATGAGGCTGGCTCGATGAGATGGAGCCGCGCCAGCTGAGGTGCGAGCCAACACAGGAACACCAGGGGTGAGGGAAACAGCAGGGAGGGGGCGGGGGGGGGGGCAGGATGAGTAAGCTGTACAGATGACTGTTACATTCTCAGGCTGTAGGTACAAGCATCACTTTGGAGCAAAATGGTGTTTGTGTTGTCAATCGGAGGGAGGAGGGACTGATCTCAACTGAAACTGTCAACAGAGCTTTGTCTTTCTCTACATGTTAAAGTGTGGCTGTGGTAAGAGCGATACAATGAAAGATATTTTTAAGCGTTTAAGTGTTTGTTTACTATGTTTTCAGTTTAAAACGGTATTAAACCCAGACATAAACCCAGGCATTCACTGCACAACAGCTGCTAATGAAAAGACAACGTCAGTAATGATGTTGTATTTATTTACCACTGGTCGTCAAGGATGATAAGACCCCAACAAAGAGCAACAGTGGGAGCGTCTATGTCACTGTTTCCAAAGGACTCTGTTTCTATCTAGCAGTGTTTCCAAAAGTCTGTTTTACATATTCAAAAACTAGAAGTAAGGAGGTCAAGGTGTACACTACCAGCCAACAGTTTGGACACACCTTCTCATTCAAAGGTTTTTCTTTATTTTAATCACTTTCTACATTGTAGATTCAAACTGGAGACATCAAAACTATGAAGGAACACATATGGAGTGTTAATAATTTAAAACCAATGTGTTATCTGTCACCTGACCTAAAAACAGCCAACGAGTGCTCAGCACCTCTGGGAACTTAACATAACTGCATGTGTTCCTTCATAGTCTTGATGTCTTCAGTTTGAATCTACAATGTAGAAAGTAATGAAAATAAAGAAAAAACAAACTTTTGACTGGTAATGTAAATGTACAGTGAGTAAACCCACCTTACCTCTAAAGCAGTGATTTTCAACCTTGGGGTCGGGACCCCATGTGGGGTCACCTGGAATTCAAACAGGGTCGCCTGAAATGTCTAGTAATTGATTAAAAAAATTACTGATATTTTATTTTTTTTACTAATTATTATTCTTTTAAAAATTATGATTAAAAACACCACACACAATCTTAAACAACTCACTTTCTCAAATATAAATCGAATTCTAATAAAAT
Organism: Trachurus trachurus; assembly: GCF_905171665.1. Classification (NCBI taxonomy): domain Eukaryota; kingdom Metazoa; phylum Chordata; class Actinopteri; order Carangiformes; family Carangidae; genus Trachurus; species Trachurus trachurus. Next base: position 18,358,427 of record NC_139913.1, on the reverse strand, counting down.
GCAGAATATAAAAATATCTGAGCTGGAGCATCTTGATTGACAGGAGTCACGTGGCGACGTGATCGCGGGGTTGCCAGAAATTTGTGGTGCCAAAAAAGGTTGGGAACCACTGCACTAAAGCTTGGCAGTATTTTATACTACATAATTGTTCGAGGTATTCCCTGTGTATAGGCAGGTCCTAGACGCTACTAATGTTAGCATCTCTGCCCTGCCCTTTACTGGACCTGAAAAGTGAAACGAAACGAAACACTTGAAATTATGAGCACTGACGCATGAGTGGAGCCTCTGGAGAAAAGGAAGGGTGAAAGAGAGGAAGGAGAGGGTGGAGCTGCTGTGGGTCAGTGCAGGTGTAAAACACTGCAGGAGGGAGGGACTGAAGGCAGAACAAATGTGAAACAGGGGAAGTGAGTGAGAGCTGTCGGCGAGAGCATCTGATAAAATGAAATATTTCCCACAGTGCACCGCTGAGGTACTCACATGATCCCCGGGCTGGGGTCTCATCAGAGAGACCTGGTCGTACCCGCGGCGAAACAGAGCCCAGATAGCATCCAGTTTACCCTGAGAGGGACAGAAGAGAGGGAGAGGTTCAACAGCTGGTCACATCTGGACACCAAACTCTCCCATACCGCAATCCATAACTTCACACAGTCCTGTTAATGCTGATTATACTGTATCAGCGAACATTTGGTCTGTGGTTCCCAGTGAAGGCCGACAGTCTGCAGGTTTCAGCCCCAAACAAACATAACAGCGGCTGATTTGACTGATTAGTTCCTTCCTCTCAGGCTGAAAGGTTTTCATTATGATTAGTTGCTATAGTTACATCAGGATATTTTGGTGCATTTCTAATTAACCTAATAAACAAACGTATTAGCCTTTCATCCCCTGTAAATGAGCGTCTGTGTTTCCGCAAATAAAAGTTTTCCTTTTTCACAAATCTGATGATTTGCCAGGGATAAAAAACAAATGAAAGATTTAGCAGCTGAGAGGGGGCTTACGTCTAACACACAGGAAATAAACGATGATCCCAGCAGCAGTGATAGAAAAATCAAGGGTACTGTGGAACTGTTTGAGGTTATCACTTAAAGGGATAGTTCAACATTTTGGCAAATTTGCCCATTGCCATATGAGGCTAATGGGATTTCTTGGTTTCCCTCATCCAACTCATCAAATACACAATCCAACAACTCCAAAACACTCTTGTGGACAAGTTGTGACCTGCACATTCACCACGCTATGAGATAATAACAGAACAAGTTGTTTTCGAGGTAAATTCATGCAAAACTGATGCGCGTTCCCGTCGGGGCCATTTTTTCGGCAAGCAGTCTCTGCATTTGCCACAAAAACAACTCTGTCTCGTAACGTTCCGTTATTATCTCACAACGAACAAACTCCTAAGATTATAGGGACTGCCAAAATGTTGAACTACCCTTTAATATTAAACATTTTGACTCAGCTGCAGAACTAAAATCTATTGAACTAATTGGAGAAGGAGGAGATTCCTCCTTCATTACATGATGTGTAAGTTAAACCATAAATCTGACGACTCTTGGGGCCTCAGGGAGACATGAAGAGGAAGGAGTCAATATCTTAAACTAATTTAAAATCATTCTTCAGGTGTAGAAATACAGAGCCGCACAAAGACCCAACACATAGAAACTAGTCACCGTAGGAATCCATCTTTTTTTTTTCTGGGAGTGTAAAATTTCACCATGAATCAGAGCAGTGCTGTCTATAGGGCTGTTGAATCAAGTTGTGAGGTGGTAGTTGAGTACAGATAACAGTGCTGCTACTGTATAAAAGGCCAGTGTTGCTACACAGGGCTGTATTGTAGTGAGTGATTGAAGCACAAACAGCACTGACGCCAGCTCTAATAATGCCAGGCTGTCTGCAGTAAATGCTGTAGTAACAGTTATGTGTGTACACTGATAGTTAGTGGATTTTGTGCTTATGCAGCAAATGATACATCAACACGGTTTCTTTTCCCCCTCGCTGTCCTGAGAAAACTAGCTCAGGGATTTCATTCTCTGTGCTGAGAACATTTAGCCACCCTCAGTTATTTGAAACTTGGTGGATGAGAGTTAAAAAAAAAAAAAAAAAAAGCACAGTGGTCAAATTGTAAACAAGCTGATTTTTGAGTGTCTGAAAGGCTGGTACTGAGGATAGAGTTATGTGCATGTTTTTCCTCTGGATCGTCTGCCTATGTAGGTCAATTAATGCCATTATGTTATGTATCTATTATTGTCTGCTGGTGCTGAGGCAAACCAAGGCTGTATTTACCCGGATGGGTGTGTACCACTTCCGGCTCTGAGGCGGCTTCTTGCTCTGAGGTTTCTTAGGTTTGGGCTCGAAGGGTTCGTACTCCTGCTCTGGCATTTTCACCACAGCATTCTTCGGCTTCTCCAGCTTAGCCCCCTCCTCGGTCGAACCCTTTCCTCCCCAGCGAACCTACAGATGGGCGGACGATGCGTGAATATACAACAAAACAGAAGTGATGGATGTTGTCTGTTTTCAATCAGCTTTATGGCTGATAGATTTACTAATTACCTCCATCCTCTTGATCCCTCCAATTCCTCTTCCTCCGTAATATGAAGCATCCACGGTGGGCCACTTCTTCTTAGGCAGGCCATCTTCATCATCTGACTCCTACAACATAAATAAGGACATAATAACTTTTATTTCCCCTTTGTGATACTATCAAACAGATAAAATATAAAAAATATGTATTCAGGGCCTTTCATACCTATTTTTCTTGCAAACTGTATTGTATTTTTGAGAAAACAAACTGCAGTTATCTGCTCTATTTGCATCAAATTGTGTTGAGGTGTATTTGTTAATGCTACAGTGCAATATGTGTGTATATAAATGTGTAGTTGGACTCACAGGCTCAGGAGGAGGTGGCGGAGGTGGCTCTTTGATCACCTGTAGAAAAATAAAGACCCACAACATTCACTGTTATCAGAGCTGGAAACAACAGGTCTTGTTTAGCTTGTCACAAACACATTAATCATATGAGCAGCTCTCAAAGGAACTTGTCACAATTTTTTTTTTATGTTTAATGTTTTTTGTGAGGAGACCCTGTGACTGTAGCTGTTGTTTCTTACCACAGTGCAGCAGAGAGGCCAGAACCACCACATGAAGAGCATGGCCAGCAGCAGGAACAAGACCAGCAGGGTGATGAGGAGAATGGTGCCGTCGAACTGGTGAAGAGAAACACATGGCGGCTGTTCTTTACAACCGAGGCTGACGTACGTAGCTGCACGGAGAGTTAAACTACAAATATGGAAAATCTATAAAAACATCTACATAAAAATAATAATAAAAAAGTCTTTGATACTTTCCCATCGACAGAAAAGAAAAGCCACGATGAAGAGTATATCTAGTCATTTTGCAGCCCTACTTTACTTAAGAATTTTCGAGTACTAGGACTTATTACAATTTCAAGCTACTTTAGACTTTTACTTCACTTCAGAGGCAAATGTTGTACTTTTTGTGGAACAATTTTTAATAATTAAAATCAATATCAAATAATAAATTAATACTAACAATAGTAATAATAAAATTCATTAGTACAGTATAAATGATTCTGACAGCGTGCTGCAAGTAGCAGAGATGACAGTGGAAGTGTTCACAGCTGGCATCAATGTGTCACAGGTTTATTCTAAGGCGACTGCTACAGTACCTGCAGTGTGTTTCTGTATTTGCTTGTGTTCTGAGTATCTGAAGCTATCTAAAGGTGACAATAATTCTGCTGTAAAGTAACTTATGTAGAGCAGTAGTTGTAGTCACAGCAGAGGTAAGAGTGACAGCAGCAGTGCAGTACTTGCAGCAGGAATGATACCAGTATAATCATAATGGGATGATGGGGGGGAGCCTGCAGATTGAATTTCTTTCTGTCAGTGTTCATATTTTTGTTTTTCATGTTGACAGTAGTTTGTGTAAGTTGTGTGATCCCTGAATAAATCCATTAGTCGACATTGCTCGCTTTATGCACGCTGGCGCCTGAGAGCCAAACATGGTTCCCATTACAAACCACAGATGAGGATCACATGCAGAGAGACTTTCCCCTATCTATCTTGTGGCGAGGACGTGGGGGATTTATCTGAACCGTGGGGGTCGGACGCGGACGGCACATCACTGGAACCAAATTACTATTTCTCAGAAATCTCCCAATCAGCGAATTTAATCTTGTGGGGTACTGGTTTAGAGAGAAGAATGCAGAAAATGTCAGCAGTGGTCACATCTGCATTTTGCTGCTTATGCACATATGAAGAGTGTGTTTCACTGTGCACTATGGACATATTTTGTGGGCAAGCTACAAAGGCTGAAACCCATCAATATGACACTATGACGGAGTGTGGGGAAGGGTTTGCAGGAGTTTATTGGGTGTATGAAGTTTATTTTCTTTCTCCAGAGACTTTAGCCTGCGTCCTGTTTATTGGCCAGGCGTACCCATCTGCGCTTAGCAACTTGTCGTGCCGCCTTAAAGCCTGATGTGACTTCAGCCTATATGGTTTAGTTTAGTGGCAAGGAGCAGCTAATTGGGATGGTATGTCTAATAGAGCTCTGTATATCACGAACCACAACACAGTCGTTTGAATGCACTGTGACATGATGTCACATGGACTGAGGGAAAACAGCTTCAAAGAGCACATTTCTTGCTGGGACCCGGCCCATTTGTTCCAACGCGCGTTTTTATTTGGTTAAATCGCTTTAAATTGTCTTAAATTGCATCTTGTTTAATCTTGGGTTTTTTTTAAGCGGCGAAGCTCCACCCTGCTTCGTGCTGACACAGCTCTCTACAGTCACACACCTGGGACTTTTATCAGAGCGCACCGCTGAGCAGCTGCAGCTGAACACAAAATGGTTTGCACAAGGACACTTGAGTGGCGGCTGTTACCGGATGCTCCTCTTTTCGCATTTATGGCCAAAAACGTTGAGATCTGAGCTCGGCGGCCTCGTGGTCATGAACTTGCTTCTCTAACCTCTTGTGTGCTGTCACCCTGGGGGGGTTCAGATGGTCTTTTTTTGCGGGGGTGGGTGACTGCTTACAAACCCCTGTGGTTTGGCTCCCGAAAGAAATGGGAGAAAATAACAAAACTGAGAAAGGGAAGATGAAAGCGATAGAGGAGGTAAGGAAACTCACTGCAGAGAGCAAAAACAGCTGGATTCTAGGAACAGTTGTTAAAGGGATAGTTCAACATTTTAGCAAATTGGCCCATTGCCATAATCCCTATAGTTTCAGGAGTAGGTTTGTTACCTTTAATTGTCGGTGCAAGCTATTTTTAGAATCGCTATTGTGGACAAGTTGTGACCTGCACATTCACCACGCTTTGAGATAATAACAGAACGTTAGGAGACCAAGTTGTTTTTGAGACAAATGCAGAGTAACACGCATCAGCAGTTTTACATGAATTCACCTCGAAAACAACTCTGTCTCATAACGTTCCGTTATTATCTCATAGCGTGGTGAATGTGCAGGTCACAACTTGTCCACGAGAGCATTTTGGAGTTGTTGGATTGTGTATTTGATGAGTTTGATGAGGGAAACCAAGAAATCCCATGAGCCACCGTAGTGTTAGATCTGAGCAGCTCACGGCTCTGCTCCACCATTCTAAAAATAGCTTGCACTGACAATTAAAGGTAATGAACCTACTCCTAAGACTATAGGGATTATGGCAATGGGCCAATTTGCCAAAATACTGAACTATCCCTTTAAGAGGTAGAGGTTGTGGAGGAGAGAGACAGAAAATGTACACATGCAGAGATGATGAGATTACAAAAGATTTTTAAAAAAATCTGTGGAGTAAATCTATAATTCAAGCTGTTGATTTTGTACTAGAGCTGCATCTTCCTCTACTCTGCTCAGTTTAAAAAAACGTTAAAACACAATCATGTAATTCTACTAAACTACACAGCGAAGGACTTAAATGCATGAATTGAGGACAACATAAGAAGCTGCCACTTACACACTCTGTGGTGGTGATGTGCACGTTGCTGCTGATGAAGGACAGACCATCATTCATGCTCACTTGGAGATAAATCACCCTGAAACAAAACAACAGACACACACAGGACAAGTGAGTCTCAGAGTTGACATGGGAGCATCTTCACTGTTACAGATGTGACATTATTAGCCTGGTTTGGATCTGTTTATTTAGCCTGAGGCATTTCCTCCATAAACTGAGTTTGTTAGATCAGAGTGATGTCATTTGAACTCAAGTTAAGGTCAAATAACGTCAGTGAGCCGCCTCTAAACTGCGAGCTGTTCCTTTAAAATTACAGAGCACTACCAGACTCTCCGGTCTGGGAGGAGGGACATGTGACCAGAACTCCTACAAATGAGCTGCTCGGTCATTCATGTGACTTTTGTTTACAAGCAAACTGGACCCGAAAGAGCCAAATACATTTTTTGTCTTTGTGGTTAAAACCAGAGGGGAAAACAAATGGCAGGTGTGATCTTGTGATGGAGTGATGCACGCAGCAGGCATGAGGGATGGAAACAACACGAAAAGAAAAACACAATCTGCTTGTTCCGATTGTGTTTGCGGTCAGGTTGTGTATTTTTCCAAGTCATGACACCGTATTCCTTAGAGTGCAACTTTTAGGAATGCCAAAAATCTCTCACTACTCATAAAGCTCATTTAAAAACAGCAAACAGCAAACAGCTGTCCAGAGGGCTGTACGACATCAAGAAAAACACAATCGGGAATCCAGGGAATCCAAACATCCAACGCGGCCAACGCAACGGTACGACAAAAACAAGCAAGCAGACCAAATGAGGGAGACAGGTTATCCTGGCTTGAACGCCAATGGGAATAACAAATATTTTGACCTGAGTTGATGAAAACAGTTTATTGAGCTGCAAAATTAAATCCTTCAGTGACACCGTGATTTACTCTGTGCTTACTCCGTACCCCCGGAGGTTTTTTGGAAGTCTGCAACAATCTGTCTTGATGGTCTGAATCCCATCCTCCTCCTCCTCCTCTTCCGAGAGGTGAAAAACAATTCTGAGAATTTCGTGTGACGTGCTGTTTTTGTTCAGTTCCTAAAAAACATGTGGATCAAAGGCAGGCCCTGTAAACCCCTCCACCCCTCCACACACACACTCCCTCAGGTGGATGTGAATGAGGCCTGGCAGATGGAAAGCAGACCATTTGACCGATAAACCTGTCTTTGCTCAGGACCACAGAGCTGTCTGAGTTAAAAAAAGAAAGAAAGAAAGAAGTAGATTGGAGACAGAGAGGAGTCGGTTAGTGGGTGAAGTTCATGATCGATAGCGTACGAAGCCGTCTGACAACAAACACCTGGGTATCTTGGATCTGGGAGCTAAGTGGTAGCTTGTGTGTATGATTTAGATACACACGCTGTATCTATGTGGGTTGAAATGCAGCTGAAAACAACAACATGTAACCACTTAGTTTGATTTAGATTTTCGGTGGTGATTAAAAGAAGAGAGCGAGGGAAGAAGAAAACTGACCAGCGTTGATGTGAGGACACGGAGGAGGGGGGACGTTTGCTGTGTCAGACAAGCTCTTAAGCAAGGAAATGAAACAGACAGGACAGACAGCTCAAGCATGGACACACACATATGCACACTTGAAAGAGAGAGGCCAGACACAGACATTCATCTGCCACTCATTAGGTGGTGTGGGTCACCCTGAGACCTACCGGTACATTAAAGCTCTTAAACAAGTACCTCGACATAGCCTGCATTCCTTCTTGCTTGCCCTCATCTCGCCTATAACTGGTCAAACACAGACGACATTATGTCATGTTCTGATATTTCCTGCTGGATATATTTAGGCCGTAAAACATCAATAGCAGATGCCAGGTTTTGGCATCGGACCCTTGTAATAAAAGCGTCTTCTTTCTAGAGCTTTGCCCCAACGTTCAATTATATGTGAAAAAAAATAAAAAATCACTGGTTGAAGAGACAGGAACACAGAAAATAGAGCAAAATGTGATGTAGCAACAAGATATGTTGGGTTTTCAGTAAAAAAGATGATGTAGTTTTCAAATCTGCTACCAATAATAAATCACTGGTTTGTGATGTGAGCGACTGCTAATCTGTCACAAACCAAAAGTTCATTAGTCTGGGTTTCAGTGGAGAGGCTTAGACGCTCTCTCAAAGGTTTTTTTCCACCCTGCCGTGAATCAGGCTGCATACAAACACACTCGGGCCACACACTTGAAAAGACCAGACGAGCTGCTACGTTGCTTTGATCAGCACGAGAAAAAAAACTGGACGAGGAGACAGTTGAAAGAGAGTGGAAGACTGACAGGGGATGAAAGAGGGAGTTTCGGCGTGACAAAGATAAATAAATGTCAGATACGGAGAAGAAAAATGAACAGGCGGGCAGAGAGGGAAGGTGGGTGGGTGGGGGTCTGGAAAACAAGCAGCACGGCGGTGAAAAGAGCCACGGTGGCACCACAAAGTAAAGGCAGTGGTGGAGAGAAAGAGTGGGGGAGGGGAGGGGGAGATAAGTTTGGGGACTGGAGCGTCTGGAGGTTAAGTGTTCAGCCGGTAAAAGATTAGAAAGTTTAAGAGCACTACGACAGCGTTTTACCACCTTACCGTCGAGGTATCGATTCAAGCGCGGGTCCAGGTTGTATAAATCTTTCACCACATCTCTTCCCACACCACCGCTAGTGTAAATATTAACTGTTAACATGATTTATAACTTCTGTGGGAGAATAAAATTAAGGAATTCGTACCGCAATTACTGATACCCTTAAAAGGTCAAGACAGTGTGCAAAAGAAAAGACTGGGGACCCTCACCCCTCCCCTCTTTGTCTCTCAGTGTGTTTAAAGTCTTTTACCACCGTCCACTGAACCATATATTCTGCGGCCTGGTGTACTTTTCCTCCCATAAAGACTAAGGTTGGAGAGGTTTGTGGATTGTTGATGTTGGAGCGTGGCGGGGCTCTAAAAGGAGGGTACGGTCAGCTGATGAAGAGCAGTTCTGGCCGCTGGTAGGGTTACACCAGTAAACCGTGTGACCGTCGTGTGGTGAACGTTCGAGTAAACTCGACCTCAGTCGTCTTAAGTTTTCACAAGCCACCTTCCTCCTTTTCTCTGGTGAGCCAGAAAACACTGGAGTGTTTACAACAAACAGCACTTCCATGACCAATAAATAATTAATACATCTAAATAATTAGAAAGGATTAGATTATAAAGGGGGTTTCTGTACTGTACAAGTAGCTGACACAACACAAGGACATGTCTGAGTGCCACTGTAAATGTGTTTCTTACAAAAGCCACTGGGTGTGTTTACTTGTATTTTTTATTTATTTACACAGTTTACTTGAACATGGCACGTTTTTGTCACTGTGTCATATTTAGCAGTAGTTTTAAAAGGCTTTAAAGCTGCATTGTTAGACTGTAACAACCTTAAAACACAACACTGACGTATTATCACCTTATAAAGTTTCTTATGGGCAACATGTTAGCAAACAAGTTGCTTGTTTATGCATCCAACGAATTATTATTCAGTCAGAGTCACATTTCTAAATGTAAGCCCAATATTGAATCACTTTTTTTTTTTTTTTTCGCTCTGTTTTGGTTTCCTGTTTGGAGCTGTGTAGGTAGCACACAGTGTTTTTACCTACTGTGGCTGGAAGTGACTAATGTGAGCAGTGAGACTGGATCAAGACGGGACAAGTCGCTGCCAAAACCAGAACAGTGAAGTCAAAGATGCTGTAGAGCCAAGGAGAGCAGCGTTGCTGGGTGATAACTGGGTGTGGTGGGTTTATCACTATAAACACTGCTTTTCACATTACACATCCGTTTTCAATATAATAATTTAAAGAGTGGTGCTTTAGGAACAAATTTATTACAGATACATGCTCAACAGCTGCCTGACTTTAAGACAAAGGAGCCAATTAAAAAAAACACACTTATTTCATCATGTCTTGGCAAAATCGTCAGCTGAGTCACGTTGGATTGGAGGTTTCTACAGAGAAGCTTCTGCTGTTGTTTTCACTGCTTAGTTCTAAGCAGGGCAAATGCATGGAGGGTTTGCCACTACATGTGCTGGCGTGGCTACAGAGCTGCTTATATTTTGCTAAGCTGTACTGGGATCTAGAAAAGAGGAATGCGGCTATGGATAGGGATCGTAAAAAAAAAAAAAAAAAAAAAGCTAATGTATGGCAGGCTTCTTATGGTCTGTGCACATAGACACGTGTGTGCATACATGTGGTTTGCTGTATTTCAGGCAAAGAACGTGATCTAAGATGCACGTGGATGTCACTGAGAGGGAAGTATGAGTGCTTTCCACTGAGATGGAGTTGAAAGACCTCTGAGAGCAAATGGAATCGTAAAGAAGTCTTCAAAAAGAGGCACTTACTTCCCAATCTCATCGATGACAGGAGCTGGACACAGTAAAAACGTGTCTTCCACCCCAGCCGGCTTTTCATCTAGGAGGCAAAGACGATGTTTTATGCTTTGAATGTAACGTTTTTTTCTGATATACAGTAAGCTATAGACAAAGACACATATTTGAAATCTTGATTTTTCAACAAACAATAGGTCATAAAGAAACTCTGACCCTCTGAGGCTGTATAATAATCCTCCACCTGACTGATTCCAACATCTAAGTGCATTTCAGCTCAAATCTGCTTATGTGTAACAGGCTACGTGTGTGTGCTGTGTGCGCCTGTGTTGACAATGCACTTTAAAATAATAATGAAACACTGAGCCACTGAGCAGAAGAGCTGTTTTTGCTGGTCATTTGTGCAACTGTGTCAGGATAGGACTGCAACAAAAAGAACAATTACACCCATGGGTTCACAGATATACACAACCTTAAACAACATGGGCACCGTGTTAGATAGGACCCATTGTGTTTTCAGAAGTCTGTCGTATCTCCAGGGGTTATTTTGTACTTACACACATTTTCCTGAGAGGAATACACAAGTTCACACCAAGAAAAGACAGGACTACAGTGAACTCTGCTACGGAGGAACTGTGTTTATATTAAAAGGAAGCGACAGGTAGAAGTGTGGCTCTACTCACTGATTGTCATGGTGTCGTTGATTTTGAAGCTGCAGAGCACCTGGTTGATGTTTCTGGCATGGAGGAACCCATTTCCTCTCACCACCACTTGGAAAGACTCTGGTTACACAAAATTATTTGACATTCAGGTTAGTACATTTCGAACACTTTGCAGACATTTAATACTGTATGTACTGTATTATACATTAAGTTCATTTTTATGTTCAAGACCACACAGTTATACTTCACAACCAGCATGGAAAGAAGAGCTGCATTTGAACCCAAAATGCTTTTTTTTATGTTATTTCAATGAGGAGTGTGATTAATGGTTCATTAGGAGGTAGAATAGAAAGCATTGGAAATTACACTAAAATGCAACCCTGCAGGTGAAGAAGAAAACTAATCTAATAAAACAAATAATACAAGCTATGGACCCACAGCTCTTTCATGACTACAATTTTGTATGTTTATTTTATATAATGGGGACATATTACGGAAATATCACATTTTGAAGGCTCTTTAACATATTTGGGTTTTTGTTTTGCCTTCCGGCCCCCAAAATGTGAGAATTTACAAAAAAAACTGTAATGTGCAGGCTCCCTAGGTTGAAATCCATGTGGGTTTTACGAGCTGTTCCCTCAGTTGTCTTCCAGTGATGTAACTAGGTTTCGAATTTGCATAAACCCACCCCTACCTGGGACCGGTAGATGCACGTGGATGTCACTGAGGGCAAGCAGTGGTTCATTTGCATTTAAAGGGACAGGCACTGAAACCAGCTGTTCTGAACAGGGCTGTTTAGAGCGGAAGAAAAGAGCTGTGATGTTTGATCCTTGGGGTATTTTGACCAAAGCATATCACAGACATGTCTTTAAGACACCTGGGAACTATTTTAATTTGTGGAAAGGGGACATAATATGTCTCCTTTAATACCAGTATGCAGAAATGTACCTATATATATGTAGCTGTATGCTATGTTTTTTAAATTTCTTTCCACTTCTAACAGATGTTTTTGTTGTCAAAGTATTTGTCACTGTTCAGAATGGGAACAAAGGAAGGAAACTAATTTGGCAACTTGTCCACTGAACAAACTAGTTAGTCATGTGACTTTAATTTATGAGGTCTAATTTGCTCGTAACTGTGTGGAGAGAATCTGAATAGAAAAAAAACACAACAAAGTCAGCTTTCCCACACCACAACTGAGCCACTTGTAACTACTACTGGACATTCACTTAAAATAGCTGCAATGTTGTCTGTAGCGCAGGGAAAGTAGTCCGATGTCAGCTATAAATGTATAAAGATGGGACTGAACCTGCAGAGTTCAGTGCTCACTGTCACAGCAGGCCAGTGAACGCCACTCACTGTGTCAAGTGACTTGCTTTCTCCTTTAAAAGTAATTCACTGCTTATTATTAGAGGGTAAAAGCAGATGTGAAAAACAATAAAAGTCTTTTTGCTTTTGCCAGAAATGTTTAATCAACCCCTGCTTTTATCTTAATTTGTGCTCTTTAATGTCCATTTAATGTTGCTTTAGCTGTCATAATCTTTTTCTTGGCAGGACACTAAAGGTTGTTGTCTACTTTATATTTCAGCTGCAGCCAATCTCGTCACTGCTACCCTCTTGCAGTTAATCCCTTTAATGAGACCCTGTGATATTATTCCCACTGTGGTACCGTGTCCCAATAGATTTCCTGTAAATGACCTGGATGCCTATATGTGATCATTTTTCAGTCTGGGATTGTCATTACTCAGAGAGGGAGAAATGAGGAACCCAGTAATGAAATTAACACACATACTTTGAGGAATGATGGCAGGCTGGTAATGGTGTCAATGACTCAGGCAGGACCTAGCTCCGTTTGTGTATGAGTGTGAGTGTGTGTGTGTGTGTGTTTCTAGTTTCTCACCTCCTGCACACACACTGGAGGGCTCAGCTGCCAAAATTTCAATGCAGGATTTCTTGATGATCTTAAGGGGAAACAGAGAAAATACAGTGATTATTTTTCTACACTTAAAGTCTCATTGATAACAATCTGCTCTTCTGGGCAGCTTTTTCAAACGTTACTGGAATAAAGACAGGGTGAGAAGAATTAGGATCATATTGAAAATACCCTGGGGCAAACTTAAAATTAAATTATTTCCCTAGAAAAAAAAAACCAGTGTGTTTCTCTGCTCTAAGATCCTGTCAGTCTGACTAACTGACTAACCAGAGTGAGAATTTAGGTAGCTCCATTAGCCTGAAGGGTCAAAGGTTAAAAAGCATGTGCAGCGTTTATTCCAATATGTGGAGGCTGGTCTTGGTTGATTTGGAGAAGTTTACACTCCAGCAGATGTTCACCAAACACGCTGGTTAGTCCCAGACTTCCCTTCTTGCAGTGTTACTATTTAAAGCGCATTGCTGTAAAAACGTAAAGCATCAGCACTTTAGGAGCCAGTGCAGTGACTGGACTGACCGGCTGATGACTAGCTATGACATTTTGTATATTTCTGTCACAGTGATTGGGTGACTCAACAGTGTGTCTTCATTCTTCTTAAATACCCAAATAGGAAGTAAGACGTAGAGCGCATGAATGTGGACGTCTGCATGGCTGCACTTGTTTGTCAACTTTAGCTACAGGGCCACTTCCCTGCACAGAGAACTGTTTATTTACCGAATCAATGACTCCCCGGAGGGCGTGGAAGCCGCCCAGGACGGGAAACACGTGCTCGATGGTGTCTGCAATGGTGGCCAGCTACAGGAAGAGAGGAGAGACAAAAGGTGTAGACGGAGGAAAGGAAAAGAGAATTATTAAGTAATCAATTCATAGAAACCCTAACAAGAAAATGATTAAAATTGTTCAGCATTGTTAGAACTGCTGTAATTAAATAACCTCCCCAACATCCTGCAATTTGATATTATCACAACAAGCCTAAATTGGCCTTAAATGTCATTATAATACAATTTCAGGCACTGTGAAGAGAAAGAACTGCAGTTAAATGGGACTTGAACTGCACACAGACAGTGGGTTGAAGCCCACTGTGGCTGGTTTATGCTCCCTCAGCTCTCAAATATCCATCAGGTTAAATACCGGACCCTGAATCATCCTCCTCATCATGTTGAAGCTAATTGTTCAGGATTATTCAGGTTACACACAAATCTCCAGTCCGGCCTGGCGTGTTGGAATCTGCAGCAGCGCTAGGATTGGTTTTCAGGAAATTTTAAATTATGGGTTAGACAAATTGCACTGGGGGCCACTCAATACACACTGGAGCATGCAACATGGAGGTTACAGTATTTTGGATGTTTCCACTGCTCCTGCGGTACAGTGCATGTATGGTAAACTGTAACTGGCTTGTAGATTTTGAAGATAATTACAGCAGAGTTTGTGAAATGATGTCTATTTCATACCAGATCTATAACATGCATTGATAACTGGCCAAATAAAGCATAGATATATTACATTGGAATGTGTATTACCTGTGTCTCATTGAAGTCTTTGACACCAACACAGTACACAATGGCGCCCAGAGACCTGGCTCTCTCTGCCTGTTGGAAAGAGGGAATAAATGTATCGTTTTCAGAGATCTCTGCTCCCACAGCCGTCCTGTCACTTGAGCTTCAACTGCAGTGGTTTGGGGATTCGGCCTCAGTATTAAGTTATCATACCTCTTGCTGTGCAGTGATGAGCTGATGCTCCTGCAGCTCTCCATCTGTCAGTGCAATAATCACGCTGGCTGTGCCTGGAAAAAACATAAGGTAATGTTATAGCTTCGACATTATGCCATTTAGTCTCAAGTGTTCACAAGGATGAGACATTTGTTGCTTACCAAAGTTTTCTTGGTGTATCTGCTCATTTGCCTTCAAATGAGAAAACATTTTCAAGGTCACATGAAAAGCCAGTGAACACTGGAACAAGTCACTCTGTTAACTCTGATTTAGCTTATTTAGTTTTAGCTAGCTGACACGAGGCTTACCCTCTGCAGGCCAAGGTGCATGAACGTGTCTCCACCTGGAATCTCCCTTTTCAGAGCGTTGAGCCCCTTTCTGATGTCCACTCTGCAGAGAGGAAACACAGCACATGGGTTTCTGACTGAAGATACATTTAATCTGCAGTTTAGTCAAATCTGTCACCTGTTTGTCAGATTAAAAAGTCAAGTACTGTGCTTAAATACAGGACCGAGGTGAGTGTTGCCATTTAATGTTGAAATCACTACGAAGAGGCAAATACTTTTCAAAGCAAAACATTTATCTGACAGATAAACTGATTAAGATTTTATTTTAAAAACATGTTACTGGTTGGGGCCTCCTGGTTTAATTTCAGAGGTATAAAAGTATCTAATATTTCACAAAAAGCAGAGATTAAAGAAAAGCTGAGAAATGATTTTAAAACAGCATGATTGTTGCTAATAGTGTGTTTTCCTCTCATACAAAGCTAAAAATACAACTTTTTGTATTAACAGTTACATAATTATGTAGACCCACATGGAAACTACATCTCAGGACGTCGAGGGAGTTGTCTGTTGTTCTTGGGAAAAGTTAACGCCAAATTTCCCCTTATGTATAATCAATGTGTGTGTTGTATGGTAGGAAAAAAGAGCTGTATAACTGGATGAATGTGGCCTCAAATGTAAATCCCTTTGAGTTTACCTTAGGCTTTAGGACACAGCTGCCATTGATTATTGACTTTACAGGAAATGGCTGTGTGAATTTATTACATTAATTAACAATAATCCATAACAACCATAACTTTATTCACCTGTTTTCCGTCAGTTTCATGATGGTGGATGCTCTGGAGGAGAATGTAATGAAGGACATCCTCAGCATCGGGCTGGAACAGAAGAAAGGGGGAAAAAGAAAATGTTATCACATTCAGTGTTGAGCAGTCATGGATGATTTTTAGTTTCTCTTTGAGAGCAGATGTTGGAATAAACTCCCACTGATTAAGTAGTTCCTCTTCATATGTGCCAGTGACTTATGGTAACTATAAAAGACACATTTCCACAGCATTTGGCTGCTGGTCTGGTGTTTTCCCACCTTGCACAACATGTAGGTTAATCATTTTGATTCCGTCAATTCTTCGTCTCAGCATTACTTTGAAACCAATGTGTTGTTTTCCTGAGAATCATACAATTCCCCGAAAACGTGCGTCACTTGCAAGAACTTAAATCCACAAATAATGTATCCTCATATTTACACATTGAGGACAAATTACCTAATTTCCTTTGTCTGTGCATGAAATATTTTTTGTTGTTCTGAACGCAGCTCAACACTAAGACACAAAGTGACACCACGCATGGCTTTGTGCCAGCGTCAGGCTTTGGCCCCTTGTGCGTGACGGCAACGTAGCTGTGGACATTCAGCTGCCAAAATGTTTATTATTGTTGTTTATCCGCATTACCAGAAAAGAATTGCATGCATGTAAACACACACACACACACAAATGCCTGAAAAGTGTGCTGGTTGTTAAAGGAGATAAGTTCATGCAGATTTGTGCTGTTTATAACTTTCTCATGTTTGTTTCAGACTGAATCTTTGAGGAGGCATTTTTTTGTTTGCTTTGGTTAAACCGCGGAGCTCCGGGTGTTGCTGTGGCAATATGGATGCAAAACAAAGCCACACATGAGCTGAAGTACAGATGCGGCCATTTGTCGAATTAATGCATTTTATTCCACACTTCTGGGGCTGCATTGCATTACAGTGTAGATTTCATTTTAAGGGCTATTAATTGCTCAAATTTGTTACAACAGTAAGATTTAACTATCACTTGACAGAATAAATTGACTGGGTCATGTTTAGCTACAGTGTTGTGTGTAGTTTTTTGTTTGTCCATTTAAAGCATCCACCACACCACCACTGAGATGTAAAGCCATGACTGGTCATATATAAAAACCTTCCAGCCTGTAGTCGCTGCTGGTAACCCCACAGAGAGAAACATCAGCCTGGATACTGAGTGACTTAGCAGTTGTTGCTGCAGGGACAGATTTTATTTTACTTTACCGGGGTGACTTGTGTAAAGTGTGGGTTTCTCTTCAGTAATCCACATCAGTTGGGATTCAGGAAGTCAGGCACAGAGGCCATAAGACTTTGGGGGTCTAGAGACTCACATCCATTTGTGAAACTTTTCACGGCCTGTGTAGTTCCACTTTTTCCCTGCATATTTGAGAGGGTAATTATATTACCATCTACAGCGTGTTTACATACATGTTTATGCTCTTACCTTTTGAATTTCTCAGCTAGGTTCTCCACAAAGTAGTAGATTTCATCCCAGTGATTTTTCACGCTGCCAGACCTACGACAAGGAAAAATGGGAAACCGTTAAAACAGTACAAGTTGTTCTCAAGAAATTAATCTTAATTTAACATCTCAATGTCCCAGAAGCAAATCAAATCATGAGTTGTGCAGCAATGATGAATGTGCACATCATAAGCTAATCTCACCGCTGAACAATAGCGAAGTTGGAAGATAATAGATGATTGTGAATATATTTTCTTTGTGTTTCAAATGATTTGTTCAGTGAGAACTCAAACAGAAAAACAGGGCTTAAGCTATTTTTCAGACACACACAAACCTCCATATGGCCGAGCAGTCAAACAAGAAAAATACAGCTTTGTTTGCCAAAGACAACAGGGGGTAAAACCATTAGCTCCATAACATGAAGCACAAGCTTAACATGTACTGAGAGGAACACCACTGTTTAACTTGTTACTCCATCTTTACTATCTCACAAGTATCTGTAACAAAAAGAATATAAGAATAGAAAAAATAGGAATATTACTTTTATTCTACAGTTAGGCCTACTATCAAGAGTGGGAATGCTATGGTGGCTTTCCAACTAGCAACAGATAGCTAGCTAGTACATCCTTTATCTGAACATGAACCTTCCTGTTTATGCATCTCAAACACCACTGGAGGCAAACTCTTAAAACATTTAGCCTGTGCTGTACATTTGGGGCCAGTAAAGCGCTGGTTGAGATAAAAGACCCTGGTGGTGGCGTGGTCTGGTGTGTAATTTAGCACCCCTCTGGTTCCTGAACAGGCCCCTGAAGGCTGAGGAAACAAGCCCTGGTCTCCCTAGGGGGCCCTCCATAAAACTGGACTATTATTAAAAAAACTCCCCTTGGAGCTACCTTAATTTCCTCTGGGTAGATAGTGTGTGTGTATTCATGTTTGTGTGTATTTCCAGCACTTTCATTAAGCGTGTGCGTTAAGGGAGACGGCTTCCGACGCGATGTGACGAGTCAGCAGGTCATCCGTTAGCTAACGAATGAGCCTGAGAGATGACACATGGGAAATGAGCTAATTGACTGTGGTTAAACTAGAGGCCTGTTTAGAGGATGAAGCTTACTTAGAATAAAGAGTACGGCTGACTGAATGTTATTCTAGGTGCCGGGTGCCTGATGTAACGGCATTAGACTCAGTGGAACTGGCCGGCTATGATGTGTTGTTGTTTCTCTGTAAGGGACAGAAGGTCAACACCAATTTTTATCCACAGAGATTAGCTGGATTTATCGAAGACCTTCCATTTCGTAGAATACACTCCACCAAGAAGTCTTGTCTCAAAAACCCAAACTTAAGACTACTTTAATTTTAACTCATTGGAAATGTGTGATGACTTTACTGAAAATAACTTTAAAAACTTACATTTTGCACTCTGAAATGACTTTTTCTCAAGACATAGGATGTGAATACTTATGTTAAATGACTGCCTAATTCCGTTGTGACTTTATTATTATATTTCAGGGGGGAAAAGATCAGAGAACCAGACTAAACAGTGACTGTGTTATCCTAGTTTACCTTTTAGTAGCACCAGTTCCCAGCAAACTAAAGGCCCAAAAATCTGTTTGAGAGTCACATCTAGACACAATAAACAGAGTGAACCATCTCTCATTTCTCTTCTTGGAGCTTTTAGCATGCTTTGATGGCTTACAAGAAAACATTTGTTCAGCTAATGAGGTTAACCCCAATTTTCTGTAAAATATATTTTGATTATCTGGGTATATACAGATACAGGAACTAATCAAGACTTATTCTCCAAAGTTGTTTTAGAAAACATAATCGGCTACATGGGACAGAACTTGAAATGGAAATGATTTGTGACTGATGTTATTTGTTTGCAATTGAGTGTCACAGAGGTTATATCCTGTGGTGTTTTTGTGTTATTCTTCAGCCTGTAGAGGTGTAATTATTTGGCTACACTCTAGGGTGGGAAAATGTGGGACTTTCCCATCATGCCTCCATCTTTCAAGGCTTTTTATCTACAGTAACCAAACCAGACTCTGGATCAGTTTTGGGAAGCTGAATGTTTTGTATTGTTGTAGATACTGACCTGTTTTTTCTGTTTTAAATGAGGCAGATCTTCACTGCCCCATCCAAGAGTTTTTAGTTGGTTATCTACTCAGATAAGCTTTTACTTTTGCAGATGCCGAAATATCTAACACTCAAAACTCATAACAAACAAAACCTCTGCGGCTCCAACAATTTCAGGGAAAACCAGTATGAGCAACTGCGGCTGTCAAGAGTTGAAAAGAAGGCCAGTTTATACTCAAACATCAGTAACAGAGAATCCAAAGAAAACAAACAGACAGACTGCTCATGAGAAGATGAGCTGGTCCAAAGGCAGTCAGATTTTTGCAGGGATTAGTCGACCATTGCGCGAACACAGTTGATGCATCAGGACCAGATTTGGGTTCCCGTGGGCCACCCATGCTGGGGATATCGACTTTAAAAACACACACACCTTATGTAAGAATCCTTGTTTATCCTAAATCTCGCCTGCGCGGATACAAATGCCGGTCAGCTAAACATCCTACGCAAGCGTTTTCTCAGTTGTTGCTCTGATGGCATGACTTGTTCCCTCCACATCAAGGCTTTACATTCCCCCGAGGCTGACGGAGCAGAGAAAGAGGACAAGACCTTACAAGCTAAACAAAAAAATCCTCCCAAAATAAAAATAAAAAAAATACTTGAGGTAGCAGGGGAGGGAGGTGTTTAACTTGGATGTCCAACAAAATGTGCAGCGTAAACAGAAATAGTCACACAAGAATTGCACAGGCGCGCACACGCACAGAGAGAGAGAGAGAGAGAGAGAGACGGCCTCTAACCTGAAGGAACGGCAGGAGCCAGTTTCCTGTGCAGATTGTTCCATTACAGCAACAGTGGAGTGGAAAAAAAAGGAATATAAAGTCTGGTAAAAACTTTCCTGCAGCTAATAGTCATGCAGAGGTGTGGGGATCATTTTTGAGTATTTATTTAACATCAGGGTGAATCTGAGGACTCCCACCTTTTGGTTTTCAGCTGCTTATCTTTATTCCTCAACCACAATGTGTCTTGTTTGCCTTGGACTGGTTCAATTGTCTGAGGTGGCTGCAGTCGTGGGACCGAGGCCTAGCTTGCAGTTTCACTCACCTGTTCAAACACCGCTGGGAAAGGAAGTGGGCCATTTCATTCTATGATTCTTGATGAAACCATTTTATGCAGTGCCCTATTTCCCCCCTCAATCCTTTGATCTAATTTTAATGGTCTGAGCTGAGCCCTGAAGTTTGGCGGTTAGGGGTTTGGACATGGAAAATAAAGGTTTTGAGGGGTGAGGGTGGTTACAATTTGCCGACAAAGTGATTGTGCTCGACAGCAGTTTGAAGTTATGTCATAGGCAGCGAATCGGCAAAAGCTGGGTGACAGTGTTTTCTCCATCGGATAGATTATCCGAAAAAGATAAAAAAAAAAAAAAAAGCATGTGTCTGGCTCTGTGCCATTTGAAAGGAGGGGGGGGGAGGAAAAGAAACAAAAAGAAAAGGAGGAAGGAGCAAAGACAAAGACAAAGAGGCTAATTGTTGAGATTACAGAGATTACAGTAAATTTAGCTGAGTAGGAGTGAGATAATGCGAAAAATCTGTTGGCTCCATCGCCGACTTGTCTGCCAGAGGAAACATGGCGATGATTCGATGAAAGCTTCGACTTAAAGGCCAAGTTTCTCTCTGACCTGCTGCAGCCAACGCATCTGGCAAACATGTCAAAACAGTCTCACGAAGCAACACCAGCGGACAACCAAAACAAGGAGCAAACTACTGATTAAATGGCTCTGTGGTTACATAGATTTGTTTGGATTAAAACCTATTTTACTGGGTTAACAGCACTGATCAGCATTTCTGTTAATGTGTCAGCGGTGCCAAATGTGTCGCTAGTTCCCAGCTGTTTGCCAGATTTGGAGCGAGCCATTTAAAACACCATTAGAAACCATTTGGAATCAAAGCAACGAATCAGGCAGACAAAACATGAACCCGATCAAACAAAGGACCGAAAAGAAATTCTGACGAAGGCTAGCATAGAGGGTAAAATAGTGCAGAGCAGGCCGTGAGAATAATGGTGCTAATAAAAGAAAGGTAATTGATACACAACAGAGTATAATGTGACGTTAAAAAGGACGAGGGTAGTGCAACAACCTGACAAACGTAGAAAAATCAAAATGACAAATAAAGCGTGCATTTCTACAATAACAATATCCTTCCTCGGGAGGTTATCTGGTAAACATATCCATTTATTTTTCTGCGTTATGACATTTGGAGTGGGGGGAGATCGTATCATGATGACAGAATCATTTTTCCTCTCCATGTGTCAGGATTGTGTTGCAATAATGCCTCTAGATTTGTTGTCTGTGATCATGAGAGCTTGTTTATAGCTGGTAAAATAAAACAAAGGATTAATACACAAGAAATAAACAGTTGTTGAAATCACTATGGCAACTGCACAGTGTCCTCTGTAACCTGCACTCGGAGCTGAGGCTTCGGTCCAGGAAAATTCTGCAAAACTAAACGCCGTCGTCACCAACACCTCTAATTTAGCTGAGCGTTACCTTGTCTCGGATTATACATAGTTGTGATCTGCAGTCATTTCCTCTGCTGCTGTATCTGTACATCATTGGCTGGCTGCAGTGATCTAATGTTTCCAAATAGCTGTGGGCATCAAGGGAAGTATTTCCCATCATCATTACTGTTCAGCGACGCTACACAGACCGTGTAAAGAGGAGAGAGGAGAATTTTCTCCATTTCCCCCGTGAGTCTGAGAGCACGTAAAGAGTAAAAACATCTTCAATCATTTGTAGTGATGCGTTTTTCTGCTGACTCGGTGAGATTGCAGAAACTGAGTCACCCCGTGAATGTGTTCTCAAGTGAAAGACTGTGTGTTTACAGTATGTGTGTGTGTTGAGGGCAGCCCAACTTTCAGCTGAAGGAGGGGGAAGAGTTAGACAGGCAGAAACCCAGTGAGCCAGAACGGGAAAAATAAAAGTAACAATGTGAAGAAGAAGAGGAAAAGAAGCAGAAACAATACACAGACATGCTGCTGTGGATCATACCAATGTGCTTCCATGTTCTAGGTCACACACAATGACTGTGAAGTTTTGCAGCTGTGTGATGTTTATCTGTCTTTATCTTGTCTAGCTCTCTAGTTGTTCACAAAGTGTGAATGAATGTTTGCCAGCATTACAAAACTGCTGGATAAAGGCAGATTGACTTAAAAAGAGTCATTGCATAACTTCATTTAGGATGTGCGTCTTTATAATTCATCATGCCTCACAACAGAAATGATGCAATTCATGCAGAACAAGACTAAGAGTTTGTGGTTCTGTCAGGCTGTACTTGAGTGTTTTGAACAACAATGCCAGGATGTACAGTACATGACAATGACAATGATGAGATTCTGAAATCTAGCAAAAGTTGGCAAAGTTGCCTTGATCACATGTTTTGCCAAATGTTGCCAATGAGTAAGATTAGTCAATCCGCTGTGAGCGATTTTGGGCATGTATTGCAGATGACACGGCCAACAACTTATCGATTTGTTTCAGTGTCCTGTCTTGTGTCGGTGTGAGAGTTGGGACAAAGCTATGCAGAACCCAGTGCTTCTCTCAGCTGCAGACATCAAGGGGATAGTTCAACATTTTGGCAAATTGGCCCATTGCCATAATAGTGTTAGGAGTAGGTTCGTTACCTTTAATTGTCGGTGCAAGCTATTTTTAGAACGGCGGAGCAGAGCCACAAGCTGCTCAGAGCTACGCTACAGAGGCTAATGAGATTTCCTGGTTTCCCTCATCAAACTCATCAAATACACAATACAACAACTCCAAAACGCTCTGGTGGACAAGTTGTGACCTGCACATTCACCACGCTATGAGATAATAACAGAACGTTACGAGATGGAGTTTTAAGTTTTAAGGTGATCTGTAAGTGGAAGCATTCATTCAAACCTCCCAATCCCGCATTTCTGATCAAAATCAGCCGATAATGATTGGTTGGCAATCAATTGGGGATGATCTCCAATTAATTATACAGACATTTTATAATGCCTCTTCTCGGCATCTTTTATACACAGTGGATGAAATCACTATGTGAAATGAGAAAAGAAAATTACATCAGTTCCCCTGAGCTCTACAAAGTGTGGCAGCATTTTCCAGCCCAGAGTCTTGGTTCAGTCCCACTGTTTACATCAGTCTCGACTGCAGCTGTAAGGTCATAATATTCCAGTGTTGTGTTTGCAGCTTGTTAGCTGTATTGCTTTAAGGTTCTTTTATTTACCCTAAAATATGTCAAGGACTTGTTGAGTATGGCTGCAATTCTGTAACTCTAGAAAAGGACATTACAGCTGAAGCAAGTTTGTAGCCCTTTCAAGGAGTATCTGTTTTTCATCTTTAATTTCTTAACCAAGTCCACTCTCAACTACCCAACAGCCACTTCTGTCCCAGAGGGCAATGGGATGACGGCATGTGGGAAAAAGCTCCATGGGTCTCAAGGCTTAGCAGCTCTTAGCTTCGTTCTCACGGTTCAAAGTGTTGAAGAAGGAAAAAAAAAAAAAAAATCCCAACTCCGCTAAGGAGGCTGTCTGCCATCCCAGCTGGTCCTACCCACACCACCCCAGCCTGTATCCAATGATGGTCCTCCAATTTAACTGACTGGGCACAAGGATTTGTTTGTTTAAAACCACTAACCTACTTTTACAGCCATTGCAGAAGTCAAAGTCTTTACTGCGTGATTTCTGAGCTAATGCTTCGCGTCTATTCCAAAACCGAGAGGAAT
Source organism: Trachurus trachurus (assembly GCF_905171665.1). Taxonomy (NCBI): domain Eukaryota; kingdom Metazoa; phylum Chordata; class Actinopteri; order Carangiformes; family Carangidae; genus Trachurus; species Trachurus trachurus. The sequence continues at coordinate 18,334,397 of NC_139913.1, read as the reverse complement.
TGTTTGGAAAAAACGACTGGATAACTCCTCGGTGGAGAGGCATTTGATATGTGTGTCAAAAGATACTGATTTTTTTCTTTTTCACTCGTTATCTGACCATCTAAAAATGTACTTCGTAATGCACTTTTTCTGTTAACCGAGGCAGAGTCATGTATAAAATATTACCAGGAGGTTTGGATTAGACTTTGACTGGCATTCATCCAATTTAAAACCTCTCGGCTTCTTCTTTGTCCCTCAGCGCCTGGAGGACTGATACCATTTAACAAAACATTTCTTCCTGCTGAAAACAGCAACGCAACATGATGTGAGAGGCCGAATGACACAGAGCGGGTGTCATTCCACAGCTCCGACGTATTCCCACCGCCAGACATATTGCAAGTATTTATGGACTACAGCTGCAGTTTGGGTTTTCCGCTGACCTGCCTGGATTCAGGCAGCGCGGCCCAGTGCCCAACTGCTGCACCAACTCGTGACTGCATCAACAACAATAAAAAACACTTTGAAACCATGATAAGTGTTGTTGATAATGACAGCAGGACAGAAGTGGCTGTGATGTGACTGTGGTTTATCAGAGAAAGATTAAAGACAGCTGAAAGAGTAGTTTATCTCCACATCGAAAAAACGATGACAGTGCTTTGGATATGAGTAGGAGCTATGAAGTGTGCATTGTGAAGAGGTAATAGGAGTATACTGGAATTCCAATGAATGGAAAGAGTCTGTGTAAGAAAATGACAGGAAATATGAGCGACATTGGCAAAAAGGAATGAATGCTACATGGCTGTGATCATTCAGTCATGTCAGTGGGGGATTACTGTATTAATCCCCCACTGACATGACTGAATGAAACACTACTACATCTTCGCTTTCGTAGCAATTTCATAATCTTCTCATTGGTATTGGTAAAAAAAAGAGGGGAAAAAAGCATGGTTTAATTCAGACTTTCTAAGGAGTTAAACATTAGCATATGATCTGTAGGTGGATTCTTCTTTTATCTGCCATATGACCACACTCAAAATTCCTCTGGCACTGAGTTTTACATAAAACAGCAAGCTGCAGCAGGTTCGCTCTGAATCAGCATATGTACATCCTACAGTAATATGCACACATGCAGCAATGTAGGCCTTACAGCAGTATACACCTATTTCCTTAAAGATCTCGTTTTCATCATTTGATAGCTAAATGAGCCAACAACAAACTATCATCATCCACCATGACCTCCATCATATCTAGACCACTGGTTGGTATAGATTTTGGTTTTACAGTCCATCAGTTGTACTTTATGTTTAGCGCTAGTTAACAAAGATTAGCAAGCTAACACACTAAAATGAAGACTATGTCCTGAAGTTCATATGCTACCAGACAAACATCAACATCTCAGCCACCTCACAGAGGCACTAGCATGCCTGTTGACTCTTCTGTGTATCTCCAGGCCATGCACCACATCGACAGGAGGTCACATTGTTAACTGCAGGGCAGTATGTGCCCATATGTTCCCATATTTTATTTAACACGTAGCATGCATGAGTATTGTGTCCCGGTCTATTCGTTATTAAATTACATTTTGAATGAGAACAGAAAGTATCAAAGTTTGAAACCTGCTGGAAATCGAAGGGCTATCTACATTTATGTTTATGTGGCGACATCTTACAGTAATAGAGATGTTTCTGCCATATCATTTCCAAAGTGACGACAACACTTAATACGTATAATGTGTCTTAAAGCCAAGGTTTTACAAAATTAGTATAATGTGTCTCATTAAAGCCGAAGTTTTCCAAACACAGTCCATCGAGATCTCCCAGATCCAAACTGGCAACCTTGCGGTCATTACCCACTGACTGCAGCCGCCTATATGTCTCAGGGAGCACTGTCCAACATGTTAAAACCGTGACATGACATCATCTGTAATAAATGTCTTTGGAGTCGACTTTATGAGCCAGCGCAGCAGTTATCGTTCCTCATTACTGTAAAACTCATGATCCTCTCCTCTCGCTTCAAACACAGCGCCCATGGTATGTTACTCATTCAAAATCAAATGGACCCATGTATGACGACATGATGTTGATACTAAACAATTCTGCAAAGCCCCAAATTATTATCCATTATGAGGTTTTTTTAATGTGCAGATTTTAGTATTGCACAGCAGCATGGCTGTAGTTATGGCAGTGACGGTCCTGCTTTACGCCTTCCATATGGATCAACCAGGGCACGGAGTTCAGACGGTGTCTCATAAAAACAGCTCCGGCCTGAGGGTTGTGGGGTTGAGGGACAGTTGTTCGAGGGCTGAGAATGGTCTCTAATGAGCTTCCTCCTGTTTGAAGTCCATAACTGATATCTAAACCAAGTTAGTGACCCCAAAGCCCATGGGAGAGCTAACAATAGCATCTGACACTAGAAAAAAAGAGAAGCAGTTTCCTTATTTGTCGCATGTGTCAGTGTTTACCACACAGCACAAGCCAATAGCAGCCCCTCACATCTGGGATGCAGTCCCACTCTGTTTATGTTCTTGTCTACTTGGGACCCTACTTGAGGGGAGGAAAAAGGATCTGTGAGGTTCAGGGGGCAGAGCAAACTACTTACACGGTCACTATACAGAGAGAGCAGTTAAAAATCTGTGTAAAAAAGAAAAGATGAGTCCTTAGAATGAAGCCATCCAAACCAGTGACATGAATCATCACATAGTCATTGATGATGCTAATCTGTATGAGACTTCTCATCGAACCCCCAAAATAGAGCTTTCAAGGTGTTGCATGCAACATTTTTTTCTCAAAATTAAAACCACATTCTCTATAAATGTTGATGCTTCCTGTCCTTTCCTGTTTCTCCTCCCCATTCCTGGCATTGCTCCATCAGCACAGGGGGAAGGAGAAGAGCTGATACAACAACATGCTTAAAGGAGACCATCTCAACATGTTTGTGCAGTGGCTATCTTTGGTTAGACTTCAACAATATTCCTAAGTTTTTAATGGAAACTGAGCCTCAGAATAGCACAAAGGATGATTCCTGAGTTGAATCATGCCAGAAAACATAGATGATTGCATTTCAGCATTTATAAACCGAAAAAGTGAATAGACAGAGAAAATATCAGGCGGTCCAGAAGTTTCCCTGACATTTTATTTTCTCTCTGGCAGTCTGAGTCCAGCTGCTGAAGTCCAGTGCTAAGATGTCACATAACCACAACATTTTTCCTATGTGGGCGTACAGAGTGGAAATGAAAGAGTGAATGGTGAGCGGTCACTGACTAAAAGAGAAGAAAAAGTCCCTGAGTATTTCCCTCCAGAATAAAAGTCCCATTCCTTTGTACTCTCTTTTTTTAATAACTTCAAACGGGGCCGTGGGTTTAAACCTGGGAAGAGTGAGAGATTATTATTTTTTCAGCAACCATCAAGACCGTCATCGGCCTTTTTGCTTATTCAGCAAACTGCAGCCTACTCTCTGCAAGTCAGCCTCCTTTCCAGCGTCATCGCGAGCGCGCGCGCACGCACACGCTCTCGCACAGCTGCTAAGCGGTGCTAATCAGCCCAAACTCAACAAGACAGCACGACTGCTTTTTTCCAAACATTCACCTAAAAAGCTGAAACTTTTGCAGACCATCATTTAACTACTTTGTCCCAAGTCACACCATAAGCCAACTACGAAGATGCAATAAAAGTTTGTAAATGTTAACTTGCTTTTTTGTGTGTTTTGCTAACTTCTTCCTCCGCTACCATACAGGCTACCTGCACGCATTAGCCTGTCTTTATGAAAAAGCAAACAAATGGTGCCAAAAAAACAAAACAAAAACTTATTGCACTTACTTATCAAGCACAAAATAGAGGTCAAAAGCGCCCTGACAGGAGCTCTCCTCCTCCTCCTCTTCCTGCAGCTCCGGCTCGGCTCTTGCGGATGGAGAACAGAGCAAAAATAATCCCAACAAAACCAGAACAAAACGCATGGTCAACAAAAATGTCGCCATAATTTCTCCTCGTGAACAAAAAAGGTTAATTCCTTTGAAGATATCACGAGCGGGAGAAAAAACAACCCAGAATACTTGAGTGACTTCTTACATCCCAGAGACAATAGGATGCAGGCGATGCTCCCACGTCTCTTTTGCTGTGTGCTCAGTTTACAATCACGACCACCCGCATCCCGGCGCGACTGTCTGTCAGTGGAGAGATGCTGTCTCTCAGTGGGGCTGATTTCAAAGTAAAAGTTTAGGATAGTTCACAATCCGCGTGCAGTTCACAGGGGAAAAAAAGTTTCAAAAACTTTGCAAAAACAAATCCAAAATGAGAAAAGGGATAAAATGATGGCGTGGGTGGTGCGTAAAAAAAGATTAAAAGTGTCCTGTCAAAATGTCAAAACTTGTTTAAGGCTGAAAAAGCCAAAAGAAACTGGGTAATGCAGAGCAGTGTTGGCGCTGGAGGAACTGGGAGCCCAGGGGACAGACTTGGCTGAAATGGGCCAGGTTTCATATTTCATCCTGAGGAGGAGAGAGAAAGAGGAAAAATGGGTCAAGATCCCATTTTGCGCCTCCCTCACGTGGCACACTGGCGCATTTTGCGGGGAATCTGCGCAGGGAAGGAGGGGATGATGTTATTGTCACCGTATGGTCTTCTCAATTCAGCTTTAACAAATATGTTTACAGTGTTTTAGCTCTTTGTGTGCTCTCTCTGTGTTTGTGTGTGGCCACCAGTAGCTACAGCCTCAGCTGTACACTTTAATGAAGTGGAACTTTTAGGCTACTCCACAGAAACAAGTTTTTCTTTATTTGTCTGATTCGTCTTCTTTGTTTCCAGAAACCCCATAGGCACTGCTGATTGCTGAGACTCCGAATGTAAAAGTCCCACTTAAGTATGGAAGACCAGGGATGTCACAGGAAAAGTAGCATTTCCTTAATCTTTTAATAGTATAAAAACAGGAATTATTTAAAAAAAAAAATAATTTTCAACTATTTATTAGTACTACTATTTTATTACTTATAATTATACTCTACTTAAATGGATTTACAAGACAGAAAACTCTCATTGATTAAAGATTAATTCACAAATGAATAACATCATTTAAAAAACTATTTGAAAAATAGGAATAAATTGATTATTTTCTCTTCAAGTTCCCTTTTCCAGCTGGATTTCCTTTTCACCTTTTAGCCTCTCCATTCAGCCTTTCCAAAACAATCTGAACCTTCCTTCAGCACTGGTAAAAACCGACTGGTAAGCTTTCCAACCAGTCAGAGAGCTTGTTTCATGCCATGGCTAATTGGGATTGTTTATCCTGGTTTTACCAGCACTGACAGCACAGGGTGCCAGGAAAAGGCTTAATGGAGAGGTATGCCCCATGAAATCAAACTTCACTTTCGATCATTCTTATGGAATTTTCTACATTGTAGCTATTTAAGGAACTTACATTCTGTACCTTTCTTTATAGTGTCCTCAAATTCTCTCATAAAAATTATGCTTGACCTTTTCTAGGATTATTTAAATGCAAATTCAGACCTTTCCAACCAACTGCAATGGCTTTAAAATGTGTTGTTTTCAGTGAGACAGAGTGGCTTTAATTGTAAACCAGTCAAAGTAAATACTGATTTGAAACTGAGGTTAGCGCTGACAGCAATCACTGAACACATCTCAGATGTGGTGATTTTCAGTATTTTTGACTGAGAATCGTAACAGGACATGCCTCATTTGAACTTAAAATGTGGTTAATGCTACATTTCAGAGCACAAGTTGTTTGTAGTAGGCTATTTATTTTCTACTTTTTCAGTAATGATAGCCAGAAGAGCTCTTGGTCCAAGACATATTTGTCCAATTGAACTTATCTGACTCCTACTCAAAAACCAGGGAGACAAAAAGATTCCTAAATTGAGAAACAGACTTTTGCAGACAATCAGACTTGTTGTGGAGTTTTAAGCCCAAGCCCCCCCCCCCCCACACACACACACCCTTACAATACCCCTTAACCCTCTGGCCCCTGTTCAAGGTCTCAACACTTGTTGATGTGTGCTGACTTATCCCCCACTGAACTGATCCCTTCTAAGCCTCACTGTTTACAAATGAAAGTCCAGTGCTTCCCAGAGATCCACTCCTTTGCCTCACATCCACTCATCCATTTTACACCCACATACTCACATACAACACACCCAGTAACACTCAAACCAGTGTTGCCTATATGATTATATTATATTATACTATACATAATGATAAATGAAAACAGCCCAAGCCTGTATTTATCATTCCACAAGTGTATCCTTAAATAGATTCCCACAGACAGTTTCTGTTGATTGTTCTGGTCTTTGGTTTGTAAGATTCAGCTGATTATATATAACTTTTTTATTGTGTTAAAAATCTTGAATTATTTATTGGTAACTTTGAATTGTTTAACAGAAAACACACAAATATAAATTAAATATATAATATAAATTACAGATAAATGGAGGTAGAAGGGTATGTTCTTCTTCCTTTTTAAAATCTTTAATAATTTCTATAAAACACTCCCTATGGAGTCACAGAATTTCATAAACTCTTTGGCAGACTATTCAATATGCATAACAATAAAATGGGTTTTGTATGTGTTATTTATTTTATCCTACAACCACATGACAAGTCCTTGATATATGTGAATAAAATTACATGGTGCCATAATTCAGAGAAGCTGTCCCTAACCAAAGACTTGCCTGGTCTTGCTCTACTTCAGATAATTGTCTTAAAACACAGTGTAATCTCTAACTTGCACTGTCACTGGCAAAAAAGCAAAGTTTAAAAAGCTGCGTGACACCACCAAAAGGAGACTGTGATTGTGGTACAGTACTTTACTTTCAATCTTGATTACATTTTCTGTGGCTTTTCAATTGGATGATTCTCTTAATACCACAACTTTGTCTATTTGGAGTTGCTGTGTCCTCTCTTTGTGTTGGTTAATGATGTTGAAACTGACAGTGCTCTATTTGATGGTAATTTGTAAAGGAAAAAATGTCTGATGCATCCTTCTGTGAAACATGACCCCCACACACTTTATTTTGGATCAGTTCTCTTTTTTATTGTGTCTCACCACTGGAATTGATACAACCCAAGTAGGTCCACATGGCATGACGTTCACTGCATAATGGACATACAGTATATTTCATATACGCAATGAGGACATCACATGATTGTCTGACCAGAGCAACGAGAGGACTACTTTACAGAGGTCCAAATTACTGTAACAGCCAACATACTGTAACAAACGTGTTTATGTATCTTTTGTACATGACTTCTCAAAAATGTAACTTTTGAAAATGACCTTACTGTTGCAACTCATCTTTGACACAAATTTAAACATACCCACCTCACAAAAGAATAGCGTCAGCTTTTCAACATTCATTCATTCTGATAACCTTCAACAGCAGAGTAACATTTGGCAGAAATAAAAACTCTAAGTAATGTAAATGTAAATTGTTCTACATAACAAACAAGCTAAAAAGGCTCATGTATTGAGAAATAACAGATTACACTTTGTACTTTACCTACATTTGTTACTTCTCAAACATGTCTAGACTCTAAATCTCAAAACAACTGTTTAACTTCAATTCAGGCTATGGTTTACTTCTGGCCTGCAAAGTGCTTGTTGAAGATGGCCTTTGCAGTCCCGAGGGCAGCATCACCTGAGACAGGTATATGAGGTGCGATGCCAGCTCCCTCCCATGCTGGACCGGCGGCAGTGTCAGAGTGGACAGTGGGGATGCTGAGGAAGATGTCAGTCTCACCAACACGGAAGGTCTTGGGTGGATGGGAGGTCCCGGCGGTTGTCTCTCCAACAATCATAGCGCGACCAAGCTTCTTCATGATGTAAACAAACTCCTCAGCAGCACCAGCAGTTGCTCCACTGGTCAGGATGATCAGGCTCTTCTTGGAGCCATATCTTGTGCCTAAGGAAGAATATAAGATAAAGGGAGAAGGTTAAAAATACAAGGAAGAGGCAACAAACTGACTTTAGAAAAGGGTTGAGCTTCAATAGGAGGAAGAAAGAAAGTGGCAAGACTCTTTGGTTGCTACTTCCTTCACTTTGTTGGGGGCAGAAATCTCAATTAGTATCATACAATGATGAGATTTTTTTCCCTCAAATATTACCAGTGAGGTCAGGTATGGTTTTGAGCTCTGTGGTGGCACCGGATGTTCTGTCATATAGCTTGTCCAGCACAATCTGCTTATCAGCATCAAAGAAGTAAGAGCAGAAGCCTGCGATGGCTGTTGTTGGTCCACCAAGGTTGTTCCTGCAAATACAACAATCAAGATAAAATTCAATGATCCTTTGTGAACTCTTTTTATGCAGTCAATTATAGAACGAATCTTTGCTAGTATGCTGGTTGCTTTAAAATAAGGAGTCACATTGAAATTAGCTTAGTTAAGCAACTGTCTTCCATCTTCTAGATCTACTGGTGGTTCATGTTTGGAATGATGCCAAGAATATTAATAGAAAAAATACCTTTAAATTTAGTCTCGGACTGATGACATTTATTACTGTAGCTTTAGCGGATTATTTGTATTCCAAAATGGACACACAAAGTTTTTAATAGAAGCTTGCACTTGCTACGTGGGCAGGATTACAAACCTGAGGTCAATGATCATGGCGTCAGTGTTGACAACTTTGCTCCAGACATGCTCAACAATAATCTGGGCGATGGCCTTGACCTCCTCAAAGTCTCCGAACATGTCAAAACGTAGGTAGCCGATGTTGTTCTCGAATATGTCGGTGTGGAATGAGACTTTGATTAGCTCAATGTACATCTCTGGAGAGTAATCCTGGTTGAAAAAAACAAAACAAGCAGAAACCAGGGTTAAGATTTCCTTTTCTTTGACCTAGAGTAAATACTAAAACCACATAATAATACAACGCAAATCTGCTAAAACTACATTTTCTTCAAACACTTTCAACCACTGATCTGCAAAATAATTTGTGTTTGTTACAAATAATACGGTATTATACGTCACTAGAAAACTGACACTAAGATTTTGTAACATTGACAAACTGAAAAGTTTGCAACTAATTTTCCAAACAAAGACCAAGAATCTAACAGAGGTCTCACCATGGGTGGAAGGGCTGGGGTATTGCTGGTGGTTTTTAGACTCTTGTCCCCAGAAAGGGTCTTCAGGTCTGCAGACATCTTCACCTCCAGATTGTCCTTGGAGACAACCATGCTGTACTCGCCACTTGCCAGGCGCCCTCTCAACTTCTCGGCAACATCAGCACCGATATTCTCAAAGGCATAGTTGTCAGCAATCAGGGCCGCTGATCCCTCAATGATGGCTGGAACTTGAGCACGGAGGTTGACAATCTTGATGGCAGTGGCAAGGGCATCTTCAGCATTAACCTCCACATCAGGTGTCACCCCAACAATCTCCCAGGTGGAGGCAGTATTGGGATTGATTGACTTTGCAGTTGGTACAGTAACATAGAAGTCTGTGTCGCCGACTTTGAGTTTGTCAAGCTTCACCGAGCCGCCGGCAGTCTTCTCGCCCACAATGGTGGCCCTCTTCAGTTTCTGAAGGCAGAAAGCAACATCCTCGGCAATGCCCTTGGTATTTTTGCTGGTGAGGATAATGAGGGGGTTGTTAATGCCGTATCTGCCTCCCAGCAGTGTGGACATAGAAAACAGCTTAGTGGTGGTGTTTGAGGGACGATCATATACAGTGTCAATGTGGATTTGAGGCTCAGCTTCGGTGAAGTAAGAAACGATATAGGGGATTCCCGAGATGTCTCCGCTGCTGGTGTAGCGCAGATCAAAGATCAGAGCTGAAGTTGGCAGGATTTTATTCCACACCAGCTCAAGGAGCAAATTACCAACCTTCTCAGCAACCTCTTCCCCAAGAATGTGGTCGATCCTCAGGTAGCCAATGTTGCCTTCCAAGATGTCGAGCTTGATGGAGGTCTGCAAGACTGCGACCAGCTGCTCAGGGGGCAAGGGAGGCATCTGTGGGGCAACCACAGGCACGTAGTCTGGCTCATAGGAGACAGTCAGTCGTGGGTCACTGACAGTGGTCTGGACTCCGGAGCTGAGAATATTAGCCAAGGATTCAGCGTCTGGGATGTTGAGAACCTCTGTGTTGCTGCTGGCTGCTTCAATTGCCTCCTGCATCCCTATCAGCTTCTCTGGTGAGCAGTAATTGTCCATGACGATTTTTGCAATATCGACAATGAGGCTAGGGGAAAAAGTGGCTTGGATAAACAATACATTTCCCAATACTAGCAGAGATGCCACCAGAATGGTAGCCTTAGCCATTTTCGTTAGTGTAGTCTGGTAAAGTTTGATTGAAGAAATGGCAAGTAGCTGCCGAAGAGCTGAACCTCCTTCTCCCAAGAGGCTCTTTGTCAAATGGCACTGTTTTGGCTGCACGGCTTCTGTTAACACACACGTTAAGAGGATTTACCCCACATTAAACCTCTAATCGTATTATCGCGAGTGCTTCTGTAATACACAAACAACTTAGCCAAGTAGGTGTAGTAACAAGAAAGTGTTGCCAAAGATATGGGTCTTAAATTTACACAAGGTATTTTGAAAGTTATTTAAAGCCACATATGTCAAACAAGGTAAGCTCAGTAGATGAAAAAAATCTAGAAAAGGATTATGTGTGGTGAAAATATTCACCCTGCTATGCTAAGTCTATTCATTTACTAAGCCTCTTGGTAGAAGACAAGCAGTCACAAATATGGGGACTTTTTTTTCACCATTTTGCAAGAAATCACAAGCCTGATCATAATTTTTTTTTCAATATCTGGAAAGCAAATCAAACATAACTCAGCATCATATAGTTATTTATTTTTGTCATAAACTCTATACATTTGCTTATCAAAACGCATACAGCAGTAATCAGAAGTTAAGCAGTTTTAATGGTGGTGATTATATTTTCCTAGGTGGTTTGGAAGCTAACAGCTGCTACAGTTTATTTGGTGCTTGCTCCCTCTGCTGGTTAAATTTTGTAGTTAGGGAACAGGAAAGCTGAAATAAACTGAAGACCAGCACAAATCAAAGAACAGTGACCCAAAGATGGATTTCACATTACAATCATAAAGAATGAAGAAATTATCCACATCAACATACAATTACATAATGATCAAAATCATTCTTCATGCGTAACAAACAGAAGATTTACCAATACAAGGCATTTGAATGTAATGAAAGGGAATCACTTCGAAAATGTTAAAACAACAGAGAAAGAGGCAACTTTACCTAACATTAATAAAATACACAGGTGCAGTTCAAGAGGTTGTCATATTGTAAATACAAAGTGAACTGCAGTTCACTTAAAGAAACATCAATATTTTGTGATTTGTTATTAAATTGGAAATTACAACACTCACATTTTCAGACTATTATGATTTCAGCAGTTATCCTCTTTACTGTTTTTAATGCCATAGAACATAAGTAGATTTACTGTAAGGACTGATCCTGATACCCACAGTTCCACCAGTAATGAGATGTACACCAAGTCCATTCTCATTCACTGCAAGTCTTAATGAGGGCATCAGCTAAACACTTTGAATATGAAATTTTATATTAAAGCAATCAATGGTTGTACAAACCATGCAATTATTATTTTCTCCCTTTATATCTTGTTAAAAGCCATCTGAAATGGTGCATGTGAAACTGATTATACCCTGTGTCTGTACATTTCTTTATATTTTGTGACTACTCTGACTCTGAGTTTACATGAATGAATAATTGGCAAGAACATTATAAAATACCATAACAGATCATGATTTTACATGCTGCCGCTGTGGTCAGTAGATAATATGCTTTAAAACACAAGACTCTTAAAATATAGACTTTTTTGGGTCAGTGTGGTGGCTAAACACAAGAACAAGAAAACATTTTGAAAGAAAATGTGGATTTACTATGGAGCTATTCTCCTTGCTCTCTCTTTAAAAACTTTGCTGCTACAAGTCTCTGTGCTACGTGAAGGGCGTCACTTGCCTGGGCAATAACATGAGGCTCAACCCCTGAAACACTCCACACTTTCCCAGTGATTGCACTCAAAACAACTTGGTTAGGTATGGAAGCATACAGAACACTGTCTCTGATCTGATAGGTTCCACTTGACAAAGAACCCCCAATTGTTGGCTCTCCAATGATTGTGGCCCTATTTAGGTCCTTCATAGTGCGGGTGAACACTTCAGCTGCTGACCCAGTCATGTGACTGGTAAGAATGTAGACATCCTTGGAGGACCCATACCTTTGTCCCCTGACTTGAGGCAATGTCATGACCTCCGTCATGGTAGTTGTGGTGCGGTCAAAGACAGTGTAAAGATGTCGCAAAGGTTCAATATCAAAGAGATATGTGCATAGTAGGGGAATTGCTGTAGAATAACCACCGGTGTTGTATCTCATGTCAATTATAAGGGCATCTGTGTCTGCTATCTTACTCCACACTAATTTAATTAACTGTGGACCAATGGCTTTTAACACCTTCATGTCTGCCATCATGTCAAATCTTAGATAGCCAACATTACCTGGCAGAAGCTCAACTTTGAACAAGGCATCAATTATATATCCCACTTCTTCTGCTGTAGGGATCTTTGCACTGTCATGGTGTGTCTCCGGTTCAATTTCGCAAGGGAAGACATGGAGGCGGTGATCACCTGAAGCCTCTTGAATGTCTGTTGTCAACTGAGATGCCAAAGATTCATAGTCAACCACTGACCGATACAGTCCCTCGGCCCATTTGCTCAACAGCACCTCCTTAACCTTCAGAGCGACTTCATGGATTGCGTAGTATTTTTCTAACAATTCCCCAGTTCCTTCCACGAGGGACCTGAGTCCTTGATGGAAACCAGAAATATCATGAACGTGGTCCACAGCTTCCTCAGCGAGCACGATGGCATCAGGGACTACACCACCTCCCAGCCAGCACTCCCCATTATTGTCTATGAAGTTTATGAACGGGACAGTCATGGCGAGGTCTGTCCCCTCTATCTGGTACAACTTTGAGTGCATTAGGGTACCAGATGTAATTTCCCCAATGACTGTGCCACGATGTAGTGACTGTATCAGATAAGCAAACTCTTCACCAACACTTGCTGTGTAGTAGCTGGTCAACACGTAAACCCCACGGTCGGAGCCATAGGTTGGGCCTGTAATATGGGGAAGGGAGTAATACTCTGTAGTTGTGTTCTGAATTCGATCATACATTGTGAAGAAGTGATGCTTACTGGAAGTGTCCTGTAGATAAGAAAGTATGAAGGCTAGAGAGGTAGAGCATCCACCAGTATTGTAACGTAAATCAATAATCAGGTAGTTAGTGTCTTTTAGGGGCTCCCACACCTTTTGGGCTATGTCCTCTTCTAGTTTGGTCAATACAGACAACTCAACAAACGTGTCAATTCGGAGATACCCGGTATTGCCGGGGAGAATTTCCACTTTAAATATTCTATCAACCAGTGCTCTTAATAATTCTGGATCATCAGGAACTTTGTAAAGCTCAGAGTCCTCCTCTACAATGTCGGTATTATCTTGCATGTATTTAATGACCAGTCGTGGATCCTCAGAAATAGTTTGGAGGTCTCGGTTGAGTCTGACTGACAAATCCTCCTCAGATATAACAGAAAAAATGTCAGTAGTTTGAAGCTGTTGTTGAAGAGCTGGAACTCTATCAGTGAAAGCGTACACCCTTCCAATTATGTCAGAGATACTCTTCACAACATTTGGAATGGCACTCCTTACAGCCAGAAGAACCTTGGCCTTTGTGACAGCTTCCTTTGTGATGACGCTTACTGTTGGAGAAACACCGCTTACTTCCCAGCTCTGGCCTGTGACTGGACTCACAGATCTTGCCACAGGAACTGTTATGTAGAACTCTGATCCTCCAATTCTGATCTTTCTGACCTTTACTGAACCACCAGCAGATCGCTCTCCAACTATGATGGCCCTCTTTAGGTTTTTTAGTGTGTATGCCACTGCCTCAGCAGCCCCCATGGTGCGCTTACTAGTCAAAATAATCACATCTTTCTTACTTCCATACCTTTCTGCCTTAATTGATGGCATGGTCCACAGCTCCATTGTTGTATTCGCGGGCCTGTCATACACAGTGCCGATATGAATGAGGGGCTCAGGGTCTGAGAAATAGGAAATAATGAAGGGAACTCCAGACAGTTGTCCAGCTGTGCTGTACCTCAGGTCAAAAATTAGTGAGGAAGTGTCAGCAACTTTGTCCCAGATATTATCCCTCAGCAGGGTGCCCAGCTTGACTGCCGTCTCCTCCCCAATGATCCGATCTATCCGCAGATAGCCGATGTTGTTTTCCAGGATTTCCAACTTCACAGAGTTCCTCACCAGCCGGATCAGTTGTTCTATGGGGAGAGAGGGAAGAACTGGTGGCGTAACTGGGACAAAATTGGGCTCATACGAGACAGTCAACCGTGGATCATTCAGTGCCCCTTGTACTCCGACTGTGATGACAGCTGCTAGGGTCTTCTTATCTGAAATCTGCAGGATTTCTCCACTGTTGATTGCTTGTTGGATGGCCTCCTGCATCCCGACCAGGTTCTCAGGGTAGCAGTAGTTTTCCAGCAGAATCTTGGCCATTTCTAACACCAAGGCGGGCTGGAACGATGAGTTAGCAGAAAGGGTAGATAAGAGAAGCATCAACAGCAGCGGTCGTGTGTGTTGCTCCATCACCATGATCCTCATTTTTACTCACAAAAAGAGAGCTACTCTGTCTTCCCTTTCACTGAGATATTTCAGTTGCCTGTATCAAGGGGTGGTGGTTTTTCATAAGAGGGAACATTATCATTCTGTAAGGTTTTTTTGGACAACAACCCCATCAACATAAGAGGCTTTTGTTCCCAATAAACCTTTAATCGCATTATATCTGGTGCATCAGCCAGCAGACATGAGCAGACAGAATATAAAGCAGTGTAGTACATATTCCAATTCTGACTTTAATTTATTGCAGTGGCTCCGTCCTTACTCAAATTTCTTTTCACAATTCACTGACAATTTACAGTTTTGAAATTTACAAAACGTAGTTATGTTGTCTAATTACATCATAGTTTTGCTTCGGCTTGAATTACAGTCTTTTGCCAAATTTTGCCTCTGTTTTCCACCTCACCATCGTTTGCTACCTCAAGGTCCTTTTGAGAAACATTATTTGGGCAAGGAAATAGTAAGGAATATGCTGAGGGTGGGCAGGTGGGTGCAAAAAAGATTTTCCCATCATTCTCACTCTCTCCCTTATCTGGTTTGAAAGCTTAGGCTAGTGTATTTTGGGGCTATTGGTAGCTTTACGGGTCATGTCTGGGTCGCTCAACTGGTGACATGATTACACAGTTTGTGGACACGTGGCAAAGCCCTCTTAAAACACATGCAGGATCAGAATAGGGGAAAACACACCCACACTCTGGATATGAACAAAAGATTGATTGTAAAGTTTTGATCTGGACTCAATACAGTACTTAATGACATACTCAGGTCCCACTTTCTACTGCCTTGTTTCCCAGTATTTACTTCCCTGAGGTACTTTTATAATTAAAAAAGAATATATTTTCATTTAGTAGATATAGCAAAAACTATCACCCTGAATAACATTTTATTATCAAAGTTGTAACCCTTAAATTTGCAGACTTGAATCTGCATGTTGGGTTTGATCCTGACAAATAATGACTTAGGTACAGGACCTCATAAGACCCTGATCCAAACATTTTTGCTGCTCAGAATTATGCAGCCGGATGCCATGTCTATCCAAACTAAGCTAAACTGTGCTCAGCTAATCTTAACGTCTTAAGTATTAATGCCACCTCATGCATTACATAACACAATCCACTCTCTGCCAACCAGCAAGCTTATCAAGACCTTTAACACACTGAATTTTGTCACACCATTATTCTCATATGTCAAATAAGAACAGCTAGGCATTGATTAAAATACACTAATATTATTATATCATGTGTTTTTTGTTCCCTCAGGCATTGTGACTGAATCAGCTATTTGTGTTTATTTCTTTTCAAATGCCTCAGCAAATTGTCTCTGGACCTTCTACATATGACCCAGAAAGATCTTCATCCCAAATTCCCCAACAGCATTCACCTATGCTTCGAATGTAATAGGCAGATACTGGTGGGCATCTTGAGCGAGAGCTTCAGGATGTCTTTGGGACACTCTCTGTGTCGCTGCACTCTCCATTGTCTGGTTCACCAAGTGGTTGAGATGGCAGTCTGTTCATATCTTGTGTGTCAAACAAATGCAGATTGGCCTCACTTTCTCCCAGAGAGCCAGAACCAGTGACTACAGTTTTTGTTTTGAAAACTTACTTTCTTATATTTTGTGTTTCTTTCCTCTTATGTTCTGAAGTTCAATAAATGCTGCACTAAAGATGTAACAAGAAACTCAGGTTAACTTTTCCTTGCGGTAAACTCCCAGCAAAACAGCACTGTCTCCATCTAGTGGGAGTATACAGCTAATGCAGACCAAGCCTCCACATCAGATACTGATTGGCTGAGATAGGGGAAAAGTATGTGACCATTTTCAAAAATCCACCTGTCAGGAAACATTTTGGTATGATGATGAATTGTTGTAAGTCAGCAATAGTAATTTCAGACTTTTGTGATCTTCCTGTCATACTGGATCCAAGGAGAATGGTATCTGACAGCTACATTTCCACCTTTCAAAAAGAGTTGCCCAATGTTCTGATTAAGAATTTGGAAATGAAAGGCTCAACAAAGGCATCTGAGACCCAAGGATTACCACAGCTAAGGTCCTAATGCACTGTGGTACATGTATTATATAAGCTAAATCTGTATGGGGTTGTTTATGTTGGAAAACATTTAGCAAAAATGAAAAAACAGAAGTTCATTCAGTCTCCCCATACTACACAATGCTGTGTCTCTGCGGAGGAGCTATAAATGCATTTTTTTCTAAAAAACAAACAAACATATAGAGACACTGATAAAAAGATGTGCGATGGTATCTTTGCACAATTTCTTTTTATTTGGACAGTGGATACATTCATGAATTACAGACCATTAAAAGTAGCGATACAGCTGTTAAGGCCAACAAACAGCTGATCCAGCTCTGCCGCTATAACACATTTGCTTGATTGAAGACAATGAAGATGGAAATATATTTGTGTGTGTGTCAAATGAGGCCAGAAAACCTGTTGTAATTGCTGAATTACTGTGTGATGGTTTTTATGCGCTTTGGTATACAGTACTATTGTCACCACCGGAAGCTAAAGGGGCAGGGATTTGGCTGAAAAAGACATTAAGCCATGCCAAAATATTATGCAACACAGTCAATGCAGGACAAGCTGGATCAGAACCTCAAAATGCAAATGCAGACATACAACACAGTCAAAACTTTACACTATAGGCTGAATGGATTGAGTTACATTAGGGTCAGCAACTTTAACACACACAGGAAATCAGATTTCATTATTGACTGGGCAAATTCAAACTGCACTGTAAAACTGCTATACTATCCAATTTGTATCTATTTCTTTAAAAGAATATAAGGTAACAGCAGCAATGTAGCATGCATCCATGCAGGAAGACCATTGTATAGGTTGAACTGTACAAGTGTGTGTAGCAGTAATTTGCAGACTACCACAATATATGTGTATTGATATAAACATCTTAAATAGTAATATACAGATTTAAATTATGTCTGGCACAGAATAAACAGACCTGCAGCTGGTCTTTGAATTTTTTTTTTATAAACATTGTATGAATAATGGATCTGCTTAATAGCTTGTATATATTTTTTAACACTTTGTTCTACAGTATTTTACATTATTTCCTACAAAAATGACTTTTTATTAGTTTTATAGTTGAAACATATCAAGCCGACATATTGTAAGGGCAAGCTTTTTATCTACAGACAACAATTTTTAAATATACAATGTTAAAATGCCTTGTAATTTTACTGTTAGGTAGTGTTAGCCTACGTCGTAAAAATTCCATAAAAATTACATCATGTTAGCAAAGGTCAAAGGGTCTAACTAGGATTCATTTCAGCACAGGTCTATACATTGGAAAACAAGGTATAATTGACATGTTAGTGATTCTTCTGTTATACTGCATTCAAGGCTATCCAATACTTTGAGTTCAATAAACTTAAAGGAGCAGCATAAACTGTAAATATTGTAAAATGGAAAAATGTACACATATCTAATTTCAGCACAACTAAATCGTTTTTTTGGTAGGGAGGCTTTGGATATGAAAATGTTGGTCGATCAATTAGCTGGTGCACCACTTTGGCCCACAGTGAAATATCTCAGCAACTACAGGATAGACGCTTATAAGTCTTTGTACTGACATTCATGATCCCCAGAACGTTGGTGTTTGTTGGACTTTTAGTAAGCCTGTTTTTTCAATTTTGGTATGCACATTCATGGTGGTTGTTATTTGTCTAATCACCTGTGAAGATCAGGCAGACTTGAATGAAATGTAACATTAGAACCACTGTCATCACCGACCCTCTTCAACTACCTGCAGCCACACTCTGCCACCTTCATCTCCTCATACAGGTATCTTATAGTGAGACGTCCATTCTCCCGATACATGACTGTGATGGGGTCCAGTTTGATGGGGACACAACACGCCATGTTGGCCTTCTTGGGGTCCCTGATGTTGATCAGTGTCTGGATGAGGGCATGTTTGGACGGGGTCATTTCATCTGTCAGTGGGTGGTGACACAGGCCTCGACATTCAAATGCGTCATATTCCGGAGGCGCCACGATCCAGCTGTCCCAGCCAATGTCTCTAAAGTTCACCTTGAGTGAGGTCCGACGGCAGTACTCCGCCTCTGCCTTTCTTTTGTTCCTCCGTGGATGCTGAGCTTCCGGGATATGATTGGGAAGTTGCTCTCCTCTGTTCCAGTCAGCGCCTGAGTGTAAGATGGTTTCTTCTTCATGGAGGATCATTTCTGTTAGTTCCTTCCTTGTCTCCTGCCTCCTGCTGCCCAAATCATCTGAGAACACAATTAAAGCTGCTGAAGTGTTATCTCCAACAGACACACTCATATTTAAGCAGCCATCTCTTTCCTCTCCAGTACCAGAAGGTCTACACTCCTTCCTATCCACCACTACATCAAAAACAGTTGCTATGTTGCTTGACTTGATCCAGCTCTGAATAGCCGTGGTCACATCAAACGTTGCCCACATACTCTGTGAGCCTGTCATCTCTTTGCCAAGCAGCAGCTGGGTTGTTGATGTCAAATTGTTGTGATCCACTTCATAAACTTTGACGGTGGCTTTGAAAGTGTGGGAGGTGATCTGTTCCTTGGAATCTGGGAAAAAGAGGAGCTGCAGTTTACCCATGGAGATCTTTTCATGGCTGGGGATGGTGACATTGAACTGCAGCCTGTGTTTGGACTTAGTGCCATTTGTTACCAGGAGAGTTATATCTGTTGGAGAGACCAAAGAGATCACAGGGTTAATTTCAAACAGCTGTGATTTCCGCAGTACGACTTGGGGCTCACATTAAAATACAATTGAACATATTCATCAGTAGGCCTATGCTATCCTTGGAGTTTGTTTTGCTTGTTTGACCATCCATTTATATTTGGTCAGCAAGTGTGGTACCAAGATTTTTAAGATTTTTTCATTGACAGTCTCTGTATAATTAGCACCGAAAAGAATTAACAAAGTTCCACTTAATTACAAAAAATGTTCGTTTTTAACAATAATATCGAACAGGAATCAGTTAGCAACCTAAGCTAATTAGCTTTCACTCTCAACATTGAAGCTAATTAGCTTTATTAGCCTGCTAACTTCCACTTTTGGGGTGGAATGTCCACAACAGAAAGATGGTGGGTCCTCCCAAATGTTACCTTGTTGAAAAGTGGATTGGACATAATTTTCACAGTATACAAAAACTATTTTATACTCAGATAGTAAGGAGGAGACTTCAAATTTCAGCTCAGAATTTATATAGTGGGTTTGAAAGCATTTCATCAATTAGGAACAGTAATTAGGTAGTGCTGGATACTTCAAAGCTGGTTCTCAGACTAAAGGTTGTGACCTCTACAAGGAGTCAAAAGATCAGTCTGAAGATCTCCAAGGTGATTAGGAGAAGAAGAAGACTGCTACACAAAATTATATACATACCATAACCTATAATATAATATTAATTGTTATGTTTATGATATATCCTTTATGCCAAATATCACTTTTGATCATAATGAATAGGGTTGTAAAGGGGAGGCAGGCCAAAGCCACTCCAGAGCCTAAATAATAGCTGAATTCCCCAGAAGTGCCTCCCTCCTATCAACTTGACAGAAAATTATCCCACTTTGAGAAGATGCTGCTTACCTTGGACGGTGAAACTTCGAATGACATCAGACTGAGGGATTGCAGAGCTGTCCGAGGCGTACTTGTTGTAGAGCTCCATCATGAACTGTGGAGGGCAGATCTTGCTCTGCTCCTGAGGAACATCTGACAAGTTGAGTTTCCTCAAAAATCCCTCCTTCATGGTACCCAGGAAGGTCTCCATCCTCAAGTCCGTATCTTCCTCCTCCAGAAGGTCCACCTCTGACAGCTGAGAGTAGAATCCCTCAATGTCCTCACTTTGGATGTCATTATTGAGAGGTTTACAGGTACAGGATCCAGTAGACACCACCAGACTCAAACAGACCTCCAACAGAAATGCTCTGGAGCTCAGCATTTTGAAATGATATCCTCTCAAGTGACGTAGCTGAAGCTAACTTTACCTTCTTCCCGGCTTGAAAACGAGCTTTGCGGTGGCAAGATTTGAAAATGGAGATCCCCCATGCAAGGACAACAGTCCTGATGTCCGGTCCCATGCTCCCAGAGTAAACAGGGGGACTTGTGTTAACCAAAATAGTAGCTCGGCCATGCTTATCACTATCATTGATGCCTTCTTTTGAGCTTTGTTATCAGTAGAGGGCTGGCTGCTAATGAAGACACTGTAAACACTTGACGGCGATAATGAGGGAGGCGATGGAAACTGTGAGGTTACTGACAAACAGACATGTTCATAAAACTCCTTTTCCCAGCTTAAGGGTGAAAACTGATTGGGAAGTGAAAACAAAAGTGTTAATAAAAGAAACAAAACAGAGTATTGCATTGCATTCTCTATCACCATTATTACAACATGCCTCTTCCATTAAAAAAGAATCCCACATCCAACAGAGGAGTAGACCACGCACTTAAAATAGTACTGATAAGGAAGACATTTTCTTTGAATCATAGGAATGTGCAACTTTCAAGAGAGATAATCCCATAAACCTCCCACAATGAGTTGCAAAGGGAGTCACTGACGCAACACATAACACGTTCACTTCAGGACTGCATCAAATTCCACTAAATGACCCCATGGCTGTAGATGTTTCTCCTAACATCATCACTTGTGACATCATTGACATACATTGACTATGTCACTTTATGTCAACAAGAGCACATGTTAATTCATTCATTAAAGAGCTTCTGTGTGTGCCTCCTGTGTTAATGATTGCTTTCCACAATTCACAATGAGCAAAGTGGGGTTTCTCTGAAAGTTTAAATTTGTTCAACTTTGACCCAAGCTCTGCTGGACCTTTGTGGACCAATACTTCAATACTTGAACTGAACAATGAAGATGACATATTTCTCCAGAACTATTGGTTCTGTAAGACTAGAAACCATTTTTTGGTGAAAAATCAGCCTCTACTGTAGCTACCAAAACTGAGTCTTCAAAAATCTACGATTACAACATTAGCATTGTTAATTTTTGGTGAATATTGTTAGGGGAAAACATAAAACCTAGAATTGTTTTTTCACTGTAATGTATACATATGGGATCAACTCAAGTCGAACCTTTTCTCTGTATTACACTTCAGACCATGTTAGTCAAACACTGATGGTGGTCACACCCATGATTCTCCTTTTCTATACAATCACAGAATATGCCACTTCCTGAGCCCATCGGGATGCTTAAAAGTAAGGAATAACCAGATACAATATGTTTAGAACAACATGTTGAAAAGTGTTAATGAAATGATAAAGATTTATAATGGGAATCTATAAGATCTGACAGGCACAAGAGCATTAATTACTTATACAGTATATAAAAACATGAAGGTGGTGGCCTAGATAGCTTGCGTCCCCACTCCAGGTTCCTGTGGGGGGGGTTGAGCATAAGCCACAAGCCAATGTGTCCGTGGACGTTGACCTAGCATGGAATTTCTGTCTCGCAGTCAGTCAGTTTTTAGTTCATGCCGCATTTCACGAAAATGCTTTCATTGGCCGTGCTTTCATGGAGCCAATCAGTGATGAAAGGCAACAACAAAATCTACTGGCGTGGATTCGGCAAATAATGCCGGCATGCAGGATGAAAACAAACACAGCAGATCAAAACCTCTGTTGTGAAACTGGTCATCTCACTGCACAGTTGAGAAATATGTGGTGGAACTGTTTGGCTTATAACCCATGGTGGTGTAACTGATGCTACTGATACTTGTTGAGGGCAGCAGTGGCCCCAGGGCAAGGGTTTTGTCCTTATATTCAACATTTTTCTGTTTCTGAGCACCAGAAAAATGTCCGTATCCTGCTGCAAAACGCCCTGAAACAGTCATTAGACCATCACGGAGCAATAGAAAAAAGGCTATTCATTTGCTTATTTACACATCTGGGATACACAGAGAAACACTGGTGGTCCTCCGTCAACCTGATAAATATGAGTTCAGTATTCACTCTCTTTTAGATCTCTCCACCAATTCTGCCATCTTCACTATAAGTCTTGCTTTTTGATGCTGCAAAAGTTATGTTAAGTGAAATTGTCAATTGGTGAAAGCAACTGTCTGTTGCAGATTTCAGAAACAGTAAGAACAGAATGGCCCAATTACCTGAATGTTTTTGCAATAATAATATAACAGATTTTAGGTAAACACTGAGAACGGTGGGCTGAGTGAGTACTTTGTTGTGACATCACAAAGTTACAGACATCCGGACAGCACCTTTGAAGACTCAGGCTGTGTGCATTTCTCTGTGGACTGAGCACTTTGATACTTTCACATGTTAATACAGAAGGTGGACCTGAAAAATAAAAAAGACATGAAAGTAACAGTCTGGGCAATATGGGATTTTTTTTCCCACTTTTCTCTACAGACGAGAAACCTACCTATATTTAAAGTACTTAAATTGCAGTTTTTCTCAGAGAAAAAACATAATCGTTGCATTTGATACATCAATACCTAATATTTAAGTTAAAGGGACAACGAGGAGTTTTGGAAAAGCGAAGCGTTTTCACACTACATTTATGAGCCTCCGCGCACACCGTAAAATTCTTTTGACCGGCGCAAGACGGACTCATGTTTTCATTCATCAATAATTAAAGTCAGAGGTTCAAAGAGGTTCACATACCGTCGGAGTTCCGACCATAAACGGCGATTCAGCTGCGTTATTCTCATGACTCGTTGCGAAACCGAAAGTAAAAAACGCTGGTCGGCTCGACCAGCATCTCCGCCACCACTAATAATAACAAAATAACGATAGAGACAGAACGATATATTTATCGAAAATGGGCCCATTAACAAGTGTGGGTAGCGGAGATTCATCCACATTAACGTGAGACTTTTTTTATAACCGAATAGAAACTCCTCGTTGTCCCTTTAAGTAATAAAAGGTTATCACAATACAACATCAATAATGATAATAAAAATCTAATGTGAAGATGTCTGATGTGTATAATGGTTGATATCATAATATTACAATATTGATATACAGATACATGTTATGGTAAAGTACAGTATATGTCAATCTAAGTCTACGCCTCAATATAAAACCAAATGAAGCCAAAAAGTATTTTTTGGATGTATGTACATTTTAGTTTATTTCCATACCAAGGATACATTTTGTCTGTGGTCTGTTAAAGCACACATCAAACTATTCAAATACACTTCAGCCATATAGTTTAGCAGGGTTGGATACATTTATCTATTTCTTTTAATTACTGTATATATTACAAACTGTACAAGTGGATAAACAGGATGTATTAATGGGAAATACGGAAAAACCACAGAAAATACTTGAACTTTTTCTATTGAAATTATGTCCCGTTCACTTTCCCAAAATGCACAACAGGTGGCAGCAACGCACCTTTTTTTTTTTCCTCTGGCAGAAACATGCAACACAGTGGCTCTGTTACTGAAACTCTCAGCAACAAAATAAAGTCATATATATATATACACAGTATAAATCAATAACTACTGAATAATATTTCAAAGAAGATAGTACCTCTCATGCATGAATAACATTTCGTGCTGATAAATGGGAGGTGTTCGTTGGGTGCCCATCACCGTTTAGTTTGCGTTAGTAGCTGCAGTATTTACACGACAAGGTTTGGTTAAATTGGTGGAATGTAAATAAGCTGCCATTCAACCTCTTGTGTCCAAAACCCTACTGAGTCTTTGAGTCAGTGTGCAATGAGTTCATGAGTTTGTCCAAACGTCTGTCTCCGTTTGAATGATGGAGACTGAAGTCAGATGATTTCAGAAAGCAGATCAAAACAGGTAAAATTCACTCTACAAATCTTTACAAATGTAAAAGGAGCACAAAAATGGACAGAAAACACTTATTAAGAATCAATATAAATGTAAATACAGGTCAGGAGCTCTGTAAAAACCCAACCTCCAGCTAATCATTACGGAGAATTATAAATACAGGTTTATTTGACAAGGATTTCCTTTAACTATTTTTGAAGGAAACAAATGTGACAACAAAGTGAAGGTGGACCATATGAAGGAAGAATGAAAAAGTTAAGGCAACGTCAAACCATGGTTCACACCTAAAAAGTCCAAACACTCGGGTAAAAAGTTATTTGGACCGGAGACTCGGGAACAACGGCCCTGACAGTCGTATCACTTTAGTTTCGGTCTCCATCAGCTGTCCTCAGTGTCTGACCACAACTGGCCTTGAGAAATGTCCTCCTGCTGTTAACAGGCATGTCATCTTCATCAGCGTGCAGTTCCGACGGCTCCCCATCGCTCCAGCCCCTACCGACAGGAACACGTATCCACAGACATGCCGGGGTAAACCTTGAGAACAATATTCCTGTTTGGGTCGAGGAAGAGCACGCTGAGAGGACTCATCTTCTCCGGAACGCAGCACGGTTCAGGGACTCCGGGGACGATTCCCACGGCTCTGACGATGCTCTGGATGGTGGCGTGGTTGGACGGCCGCACCACCTGAGGCAAAAAGTGACAGCAAAAGACATTTTAATAATTTAAGTAAATCCACACAAACTGTGAAATCAGTGAAAACTGATATAATGTGGCCATACAGTTTAAAACATTTTAACTACGGCACAAAAAAATGTTCATTTTAGGTGCAAAAGAAAAAACATAAAACCTCGTCTATAATACTTTCTGTTGTGTACTAAACTTGGACTTTTCTTGATTTAGCCTTTTTTGATAAATCAACTAACTTTTTTGACTTTTAGTTTAAATGTGTAGGTACTCTGTGTTGGTGGGTTAAATCCCAGCTTCCTTCATTGCTACCACTGCTGTACTAGTGTGTATAAGAATGGATGTATTGCAGTCCCTTTCCCATCCATTTAAATCTGGATCTTTCTATCAAACTTTTTCTTTGTTTCAGTCCACAACTCACAGTCTAAACAAAATGTAGCGATAGCTTTACAGCAATGTTCAACTCGGGCCAGCAAATATTTCCCGATGTGGATAAACACTGTAATACATCCATCTTCAGACGTTACAGTTTGTTTAAGTCTTGATGAGAGATATACGTAGTGTATGAACACATGCGAGCTTTATGTTATTCTATCTACATTCCGATGCAATCTTTATCTTGCTCACTTTAGGGATGGGAAACCCGCAGGTCCCGGCGCAGTAGTAGGCATCAAACGACTTTGGCGCCAGAACCCACTCGCTCCAGCCAATGTCAGCAAAGTCTACCCTGAGGTACCTCCTGGAGCAGACCCTTGGCTCGCTCCACTGTCGCCTCCTGGCCTTCTTCATTGTCCTCTCGTCGAAGCTCAGCACCTGCGGCTTACTCAGACCCTCGCCGCTCTCCTCGCCCAGCTTCCTTCCTGGTTTCACTGCCGCTTTGGCTCCCGCTTTGGCTGGGAAATACGTGTTCTGCCACAGTTCGTGATTCTTCAAGGTGTTGAACTGGACTTCCGGGATGTCGTTCGTTTGGATCTGGAGATGAAGCTCCCTCCTGATCCTCGCGGCTGAGGCTGAGGCTGAGGCTGAGGAGGACGCATCATCTCCAACCGGGAAGGGCCCGTACCGCTGGAGCGACATAGCCACGCTGTTTGGCTCATCTATAGCTTGATCGTCAGCGTACACCAGGATATACGGCAGGTTGGCTGGCGAGAGGCGCTCTTGTGCGTGAGGGCTCCTCTGCTGCGTCCGAGCACCCCCGAACTCTATATCAAACTCCACCGTTACCACAAGAGCTTTGACATCTCTGGCATGTTTCACCACCGCCGTTACATCCCTCGACTGCCAAGAACTTTTCTTGAGAGGAGCCAGGGTTATGTTTCCCAGAGGTGTTGCAAAAGCTGAATTTGGGGATGATCCATGGAAGAAGAGCTGCGGGGAGGAAGGATGGGGATGGTGGAGGCCGGCGGACGGGTGGCGGGGCCTCCGTAAACGCCACGGTCGCTGGTGGTGGCGGGGCCGCTTGTAGAGGAAGTGAAACGATGCAAAGAGGACGTGCTCCGAGTTGGGGATGGAGGACAGGTTGAACTGGAACACTTCTTTGCCATGTGTGACTCCTGGGGAAATTTTGCAAAGAAATCAGAAGCAGAGTGAAAAGGGACGACAAGAAAAACAAGTTGTTCAAGTTGCAAAACGTCTAAGAAAAGCCCTTTGTCTTCCAAGCTTTCGCTAATCTCTAACGGCTTTAAAAAAGGATTCATCATACAGATGTTTGGTCAAACAGATGCTTGAAGCCCTGGAGGAGCATCGCTCTCTGAAATGAACAGAAAAAGACGACTGAGGCGATCAAGTTGCTGCCTTGAACCTTTTCCCCTCTCTTCACAACTCTGCTTTATCATCTCATTCTGGCACGTTTGACTGACATGAATAACAGAAGCCAATATATCTTCCACAAAATGTTTCTCAACACATCTGACTGACATAAGCCGCAGCATGGAAAATATTAAGTGCGGCACAGTAAAGTGGCTGCCTCACGCATGACCAAAAACCTCATCCTTCCATCGCTATACTCTTGAAGTTGAACCTTGTCTCCCACACTTCCACCACAGCCTGAAAGACAAACATTGGATCAGTCCAGTAGGTCTGTAGTGGGCATATGGAAATGCTTATAGGAGAAGGAGCTCCTCTGAGGCTTTTCGCCGTGCAGCCGCTGTCTGGGTGTGATAATAGGCTCTTGTCTAACACCTAGGCTCTTTCAGCTACTGGAGAAACTAACGTTGCTTGAGACTTAAAGTCCCCATGTTCAGTAAATCACCGCACTGACGGAGCATGGAGGTAAAGATGCTTAGCCTAAAGCGGATGGAGAACTGCTGTGTGATTGACAAAACACCTGCGTTTAGGACGTCCCACTGCTGAAATAATTAAGATCAGATATTTTTACAAGGAGGTATTTCATGCATAAAATTGGGCCTCTCAAGTTTAATGTGTATTTCCTGCCTTTAAATGTTGGTGTGTAATGAACTGTGCAAAATATATAAATTAAGTTTGCTTTACAGTGACAGAACATGTGATTTAGATCACACACTCATCTCACTTTACATGACATAAATCTAGGGTTTCATTTCAGGGTAAGTGCCAAATGATTTTTTAAATATACATTAAACAGTAAAGTTATTATTGCATAATATATTATAATATGTAATATTTCAGGACAAAAAAAAAGACGTTTAACTATTGCTTGTTATGTATTAAAATTACCACAATGTGGATATCAGTTGAATCATTGTGACTTAAGTAACATAAAATCATGCTTGAAAAAGTAATAAATATGACAATAAAATATATTTTGTGATAATAAAGCTGAGAAATGTTACTCATTTGTTGTTTTTTAATTTGTTTAGATGTTATAACAATGTCCAACCAATAAAAAAAAGTAGCCTGATGATCATATAGGGATTTTCTTACTTGCAAAAATAATAGACTACATAGCCTGTGCATATTCTCATTTGTCCAGGTCATAGTATCTCAAAGGCGAAAGCAACTGGACTTGGTTATTTGTCTAGGAAGAGTAGACTACATACATTATTACAATATTTAGAAGTCCCTGCATGTAGAGCATCAGCAGTAAATATTGCAGCACTGTGAATGGGTCAGTGAGGTTTGTTCAGCCTGATAACACGGCCCATACGGGCTCGTGGGGTCACTCACTCGGGACAGCTTTAAAACTTCTCACGGTGTTTCCGTCCCTCTGGCTCTGCGGCTCCTTGCTGTACTTCTCGTACACTTTGAACATGTTGATAGAGAGCATGTCCCGGTTTGCGCTCTCGTGCGCAAAGACGCGCTGCTCCACCGCCGGTGAGACCTCAGCACCTTGACGCTCGGCTTCACCGAGGTCCGAGTCAGACACGAGTTTACCCGAGCTGAACTCCACGATCAGAAATAAACGCAGCAAGTGGAAAAGCCGCATGGCCATGGCTGATGTTTAAGAAGATAGTCCCATTCAAAAGAAACTTTGTGAAACTTTCATGTGGGGTTTCTTTCTTTCTTTCTTTCTTTCTTTCTTTTTCTGTTTTTTTTTTTAAGAATCAGAAAAACGCTCCCTCAGACCCCACAGACTCCACGCCGGTATCCAGGTACAGTAATCCGTGTCAGAGGCGCACTCCGCGGTTCACGTTGCCCAGCTGTTTCAACAATGGGAGGAGATCGGGCGAAGGACGCACGCATGAGGCGCTCCTGCTGGATGACAGAGGATGACGCCTCGGAGCGCACAGCCAACGAGAGCCATGCAGCCGCTCTGACCAACTGCTTACGAGTATTGATTAGAGGCAAAGTCTGCAAGAGAGGAACTCACCACGAGAGAAATGACCTTTACTGTAAATATATTTCCTAGAAGTATCTGGAACATCACAGATTAGACGCTTACATTTTACAGTAAGAAGTTTAAAATCTTAAAATAACTTCAAAGTAAACGCAATAGACCCATGATTTTCTCTGTGGCATTTGGTTTTTACACATTTACAACCTTCATCAAAGACAATGATTTCAATCATTCCCCGTTTGTTTATTCAGCCACTGTGAAAGTGAATGGTACCACACACAATCTTCCTTTCTCTCAAACTAACTTTGCATTGTCAACATTACACGTTTGCATGTTAAAGTTCACCAAGTTCCATGCAAGAAAAAGTTGTACTAATACTTTACCTCACCTTTGTAATGTGAGTGAACCAGGCAGCCTGTTAAATACCAACACTATCCCAGTGTTTCTGTGTGAATGCTGGCTGGAATGGACTGTTTTTAGATTTTAAAAGCTGCCTTAGATTCATATCAGCTTTGAGTGATCCCCCCTGAAAAAAAAAGAAAAAAGTCAACACTAACAGGGCTGTAGATTTTGCAGACCTAAGTGAAGATGGTTATCTCAGCCTGGGGGAAGCCGACGGCTGATCCAGATGAGTGACAAGTGTTAGGGCATGAGCTTCACTGCCTGATGGGCGGGTGGGCGTGCAGGGAGACCAACCTCAAGGTGAGACACCGTCATCCCGTCGCTGTACAGCTTCATTTAGACAGAAGTCGGCAGCCAACGGCAGAAAAAAGAGCCGTCTGACATTTTGTTAGGGTCTCCTCTGCTCTCTGAGTTTCTAATGCAGCATAATAGTTTCCCTGTGTGAGCGATGGCAGCAAGCTCCAGCCACCATGGGTCAGACAGCTATTAAAATACCTCCTACCGATCCTCAGGGGGATCACAAGGGGCTCTTTGACACCACTGAGTCCTACATCAGAGATAAAGGACTCTGCTGGGACTGGGATCCCCTTCAGTAAAACACTGGTGTGTTTAAAGGTCGTGCAGCCTCGACGAAAAAGCCAGATAGCATCTGTCTCCTCCCGGGGAGAAATCAAACGCTGTTATCACCCAGCGTGGGGTTGGCCTAATTGGTTTTCATGGAGTTAGAAAAAACGAATACTGCCCTTGTGTGTTTTCTTTTGATGGTGTAATGTTTGTAGTGCAGTTTTAAAATAAGTCACAAAGTAACCATCCTCACCAGAAGAACAACAGCATCTTTCATTTGAGCAAACATGTAAAACCACTGTTGCTTATGTTTTCCTGAGGAGCAGTGTCTTGTGGTCACGCAAATAATGACTCTTGTCTCTTAGAAGCTAGGCTTGATTTCCAACGTGCCCCTTGGGATCTGGGGGCCTGGAAGTAGGTTGACGTTGTTATAGTGCCACAAAACCTCTTAAGAATGAAGTCAGAGAAGACGGCTGGGTGTGTGTAAGGCATGGCTGACACTGGAGACAACAGTTCACATCTAATCTGCTCCCAGAGCCACATTTTGGTTTCTTTTAGAACACGGCTCTCTTGAATACTCGATTCTGATTGGTCAATCACCAATATTCTGCGGTGTTTATTTCTCGATAGACCACCGCTGAGCGGACCGTTGCTAGGGACTCCATAGCAACGGCCGACTCTGCATGTCCGGTCACGGCCGCTGTTTTGCTGAGCCTCCTCCCGTTCGTGCATTTGAAGCCTTTGATAATCAATCAGTGGATCGATGGATTACCATACACGTTACGATGTATTTTGTGTAGTCGTATCTGTCATAAACAAGAGATTACGGGGCGCGGGGTGCGTTTGTGTGTGTGTCGCAGAGGAGAGGAGAGGAGAGGAGCTGTGACACGGGTCAGAGGCTTTGATGCAAGTTTGCTTTTCAGCCACGATGTGGAAATAAGGAGCCTCCGGCCTCCACTCTCCCTGTAACAGGTTACAAGTCGTTTATCAACATCACAATTAGTCCGAAGCTGTTTAATGACGGTAAAAATGAAACATAAGGTAAATATCCTGCATAGTTTCTCTTTTCTGTGCTGCGCTGATCAGAGCGGCGTCCCTAGCAACGGCATAATTTTACACGAATAAAATATATTTTAATCATTATTTTGTGTTACATTATTGAATGATTTAGTTGTAGGCCGTGTTCTAAGCGGGATAATGTATAGTTGGTCGGTTGTTATGGAGAAATAAACCCCTTCATGTTGTATGAAACCCCTCCGCTTCGCGTCGGGGTTCCATACAACCTGTCGGGGTTTATTTCTCCATAACAACCTCCGAACTATACATTATCCCTTACTTAATCAATGACAAACTACGTATTTTGCTGTTTGAGGACTTCAAGGAGCCTCAATTACCACTCAGAGAAAGTCCTGCTGTAGAAAACAAGCACGTAAGTCATTTGTGTAGCATGTTATTACAACCTAGAGTTACATTTTGTTGTTAGGTGACATCTAGTGGCGGTAGCTAATTATGACTGGAGCACCCCCCTACACAAATGGTGTTATATCTATGTGTGAAAGCACAAGTTTATATTGTTTCTATTATTCATAACCATTCAAGGTTGTTGAAACCATAACAACATCTATGCTGTTGAGAAAGTAGTTATTTTGACCCAGGTCATGATCTTTTCCTAAAACTTAACTGAGTAGCTCCTTAAACCTGACTAAGCCATGACTTATTCATATGCCACTGTCAGAAGGTACATATTCATTAGCTTTATTAATAGTAGTGTTTAGCAATATTACTGATTTCAGTTCAACGGTGCAATATGCTATATTTAGCCCCGCTGATAAAATAGAAAGATGTTAAAAAATATTATTTTCTTTTTCTTTTCAAAGGTAGACTATAAATAGCCTATTAGCCTATTTAAAAATGTAAGAAATTAAACTGAAAGTAGGCCTAACATGAATTCAATTTAGCGATTATTAAGATATGTGAGTTATAAAAATAATATTTTTTGTGTTACAAAGTTAAATGTATGGAAGCCCATTTCCGCCACATGAGAAAAAAAATTATGAGCTACTAAGTCATAATTATGAGATACTAAGTCGAAATTATGAGATAGCTAAGTCGAAATTATGAGATACTAAGTCATAATTATGAGATACTAAGTCGAAATTATGAGATACTAAGTCATAATTATGAGATACTAAGTCGAAATTATGAGATACTAAGTCAAAATTATGAGATAGCTAAGTCATAATTATGAGATACTAAGTCGAAATTATGAGATACTAAGTCAAAATTATGAGATAGCTAAGTCATAATTATGAGATACTAAATCGAAATTATGAGATACTAAGTCAAAATTATGAGATAGCTAAGTCATAATTATGAGATACTAAGTCGAAATTATGAGATACTAAGTCGAAATTATGAGATAGCTAAGTCATAATTATGAGATACTAAGTCATAATTATGAGATACTAAGTCGAAATTATGAGATCGCTAAGTCATAATTATGAGATAAGTAAGTCGAAATTATGAGATACTAAGTCAAAATTATGAGATAGCTAAGTCATAATTATGAGATACTAAGTCATAATTATGAGATACTAAGTCGAAATTATGAGATAGCTAAGTCATAATTATGAGATACTAAGTCGAAATTATGAGATAGCTATGTCGAAATTATGAGATAGCTATGTCGAAATTATGAGATAGCTAAGTCATAATTATGAGATAAGTCACGGAGCACAGCTGTCCTCGGTGTTAAAGTCTGTTACTTCATCACAAGAAGCGTAGGCCTACACTATTCTTACTGTTTAACCCTGCTGGGTTACAAACTTTATTAAGCGTGTAACGCCCGGTTACATTCAGCCAGAGCCAGTCTATTGACAATATTGACAATATAGTCTATTTCAATATTAGAAATTCTCTGATTCAGCTCGGTCCGGTCAGGTGGTGTCACTTCAAAACATGTCCGTGTGTCACACTGAACTAAACAAAGGTTCCTAACAATAATTATGTTACACTCGGTAGCAGGATGGCTATGGAGTTTTCATCAGTTTCAAATTACGATTCAGTGTAATTTACTTGTTAAAACATAGAGGACAGATACCACGGACTGTAACTGGAGTTAGAGACCTATTTATCTGAACGGATTAAAAAACATTAATGCTTAAGGAACAGTGCTGTCTTAGCCATGCTAGGCAGGACTAGCCGCATAGCTCCACAGCTGGATGAAGAACTTTCACAGTGAGGAAATACAGTGAAGAGGTGGGTAAAACTCCGTGGTGCTTTTGGGCCGGCAGTGGGAGGCTGTTATGATGCGACAGCGAGGCCACACAGTGTGTGAGAGGAGCACCGGAGGATCGCCACCGTTAACCGGCGGCTCTCTCTTTTTAATCAAGATGCTCGGAGCGAACTTTTGGACCACGCTGTCGGTTCGTCTGCGGTGCATTCACAGCCCGTCCGAGAGCGTTTTATTCATGTTCATCCAGCTTCTGGGACACTGGACTGGACACTGTTATTCCTTAGTGACCCTAGGACGTACAGGACGTGTGATGCGGATCCATAGGTGGCTGCAGCGCACTGTTCAATATGTTTACATGTGTGACACTAGTCACTCAAACCATAATGCAGCAGGTAACATCAGGCGGTCCTCCGGTGTTCCTCTCACACACTGTGTGACCACACAGTCAAGTCCAGTGTCACAGTCCAGTGTCCCAGAAGCTGGGTGATCTAATAAAACGCTCTCGGGCAGGCTGTGAATGCACCGCAGACAAACTGACAGCATAGTCCAAAAGTTCGCTCCGAGCATCACTGATTAAAACGAGAGAGCCGTCTGACGTGCCGGTTAACGGTGGCGGTCCTCCAGTTCTCCGTGTGGCCTCGCTAGCAGCCTCCCACAGCCGACCCACCACCACGGAGTTTTATCCACCTCTTCATTGTATTTCCTCACTGTGAAAGTTATTCATCCAGCTGTGGAGCTATGCTGCTAGTCCTGCCTGGCTAGATGACAGCACTGTTCCCGTGTCCTCCTTGAGCATTAATATGTTTTAATCCGTTCAGATATAGGTCTCCAACTCCAGTTACAGTCCGTGTGGTATCTGTCCTCACTGTTTTAATTATACGTGAACCGGAATTTGAAAATCCATAGCCATCCTGCTACGATGAGCTCCTCTGTGCCCCTTGTTTTGATTTAGGCTATCTCATAATTTTGACTTAGTATCTCATAATTATGACTTAGCTATCTCATAATTATGACTTAGTATCTCATAATTATGACTTAGCTATCTCATAATTTTGACTTAGTATCTCATAATTATGACTTAGCTATCTCATAATTATGACTTAGTATCTCATAATTTCGACTTAGTATCTCATAATTATGACTTAGTATCTCATAATTATGACTTATCTATCTCATAATTTTGACTTAGTATCTCATAATTTCGACTTAGTATCTCATAATTTTGACTTAGTATCTCATAATTATGACTTAGCTATCTCATAATTATGACTTAGTATCTCATAATTTCGATTTAGTATCTCATAATTTCGACTTAGTATCTCATAATTTTGACTTAGTATCTCATAATTATGACTTAGGATCTCATAATTTCGAGTTAGTATCTCATAATTTTGACTTAGTATCTCATAATTATGACTTAGCTATCTCATAATTTCGACTTAGTATCTCATAATTTTGACTTAGTATCTCATAATTATGACTTAGCTATCTCATAATTATGACTTAGTAGCTCATAATTTTTTTTCTCAAGTGGCGGAAATGGGCTTCCATATAAATGTTATGAAAATACCAATAAACATTTCATGTTGTTTTGCTCTGTTTGGGTAAACAGTCAGTTAGTGTCCCCTGCGGTGATTGGCTGAAACACTGGACGGAGGAGAGAAACCGGAAGGAGAAAGTGGCGCGCGTCGTTAGCTCAATGTTGTGGAAAAAAGTCACCGTAACTCCACAAAAAGGCACGTTTATTGGGACGAGTGTTGCGCGTGTGTGTTTGAGAAAGTGAAAAGTTAATGTGAGCAGTGAACACACACACCTGTTGACGACAGTCACAGCTAGCTTAGCTGCTACTGCCTGTTGCTGTTCACGGTGCACGAGGAAGGAGTCGACACAGCTGAACGTCTTCAATCCCTAATACATCCATGCTTCAATCCCACCTGTCCTTTAACGGAGAGGAGGACTGTTAGGCTGCAACGCACCCAGCATCACACAGCACAGGCCTGTATCATTGTCTCAGCTGGTAAGTGTGTGCAAGAGCGAGTTGTTCATATAGCATATAGATAGACATTTATGGAATAGTTAGCCTACTGTTTTAGTTTTGAGTAGAAGTGCAATAAATTATCTTATTTCTTTACTAATAATGGGATTATAAATCGTAGCCTATGGAAAGGTAAAAATGTTGTGTATTCAAGTTATTTGTGTTATTTGGGACTGTTTTTATGTTGATTCTAAATTTGAGAAACATTCCTGTGACTTGAAAAAACATCTTATGGTCGTTGAGATTGGAGATGTTGATTCATTCTGCTCTGAGAATTAATTTCTTCAACTAAATCTAATTTAATTACTTTGTTGTACGTACTCTTCAGCCATATACAGGCATCATGTGTAAAGATAGTATGTAAGATCCACATCTTTTTGCAGCTTGAGCAAACGGAGCATCCATTCAGGCACACCAGTGAAGCTGAGCTGGATTCAGCTGACTGGTAACAGCTGTTTTATTCATGCTTCACAACCACCGGCTCAGTGGACAGCTGTGTGGGTATCAACTGACTCATCCAGTCAAGTGTTTTCCATCAAATCTAGAACTATTTACTATAACGGACCAGTTCCTTGATTACAGTCTTGCAAACCATAATTTATATTTTTGTCACTTGTGTTTTTTTCAAAAACTACGACAAGTATAATAATCCAAACAGACAAAGCTATGTTCAACATCCAGCAGTTCTGATGAATGAATGAATTCCCTCACCTGTGAGTAATAATGAAGTACATCAAGGGAAATAGTCTCTGGCACTAATTCACCAATCAGAGTTTATTAAACCACTGCAGAAGAAGAGTGTGCAACAAGATGATGACATTAAAAGTCAAACACTATTTGAGTGCAGCCAGTGACAGTTTTATCACTGGCTGCACTCAGATTAAATTTTTACATCTGTCACTAATTTCAGTCTCTCCAGTGCTTCTATTGAACTTTGTTACATTTTGCTTTAGTCATAATACTATCTATCCCACCTTAGCCAAGAGTAAAAACTGCCAAGCATTATACGTTTCTGTGGAATATGTAAGATGTATGTGTTCTTCGATTGGGCAGGCTTATGATTGTGTTCTTTTTTCTAGTCACTGTTGAACGCTGGTGCAAAGAGCTGGAGCTGGATGGAGACGGGAAACTCTGATGTGCCATCCTGCCTTGTGGATCCCCCCAAAAGGTTTTTCTGCTCCATATCGACTCCTCTGGTTCACCAGCTGTAGCCACTTCAAAGGTAATTGAAACTCTTAGGCGAATGTGTCACACCCACGGCAACCTTCATGAGAACCCTCACTTAGCAGCTCGCCTGCCATATGAGAAGTTGAGGAAATGTCCGACCGGAGCTTAAGAAAGACATGGCTCATAATTTGTTGAATTGAAAACTGTTATGTCCAATGAGCGTAAATTCTCCGTGATCCTAACGTCACCTCATTATGGTGGGTTTGCTGCCAGTGATCAAAGGACTGTGACCAGGCCCTGTGTCCCACACACGTCAGCCCGGTTACCAATATAGCTCCCAAACAAAGTGAAAGGTGTAGAGAAAGACTGAGTTACTGTCGCAAAACAGTCATTACTACGTACTCAAGTACAAATTTTAATACAAGTCGAGGCTTTATGCTCTGTGAGCAGATTTTTTACAGCTTCTATGAATAAACCAGAGGTTTAAAGACGCTTTAACATTTTTTCTTCTTTGTACTTGCTCTGGAAATATCCCAGCTCATCATATCCTCTGCATTTAGTCAGTGAAAGGGGCTA
Source organism: Trachurus trachurus (assembly GCF_905171665.1). NCBI lineage: Eukaryota > Metazoa > Chordata > Actinopteri > Carangiformes > Carangidae > Trachurus > Trachurus trachurus. Next base: position 18,297,541 of record NC_139913.1, on the reverse strand, counting down.
TTTTTTAAATTTTCCTCTGCTGCCAAATGTGATTTCATGCCAGGAGTGAGTGATAGTGATTGATGCCTGGCGAGAGCTTTAGCCACTGTGGCATTTTTAAGACAAGAGGTTATAATATGGGCAGATGGGCTGAGCAGCGCTTTGTCTCCAGTGACTCTCTATCGGAAAGTGTTCAGTCAGGCCGGCGCTAGCTGGTTAGCATGCTAACCTTAGTAGAAGAGGTAACATTGTATGGCAGGCTACTTTCCACCTCTGAGAAACGAAGATTGATGCTGAACTCGGCAGACATTTGAGAGGACGATCGACACATGCGCATAGCGTGTGTGTTGCCCCTTTGCCACTACACATTTGCAGCTCTACTCGGCTTGACTCAACTCGGTTTAGGTCCTTTTCCATTCATTACATAGGTGGACTTCATAGTTCTTCCTCAGTGTGGGCGGGGTTGTATGTCCGCAAACTCACTCGTCTGCACTGCGATTACGGACCACAGCAGTCAATTAACTCATGTGTCAGAATAACAACAGTGGCAGTACAGATAAGTGGGTGCTGTTGCCAGTATGCTTTTAAAAATAACGGGTTTGATTCTCGTGTTGGACTTCGTGCTTGCGACTCTTCCAGTGACGACGCTCAAACATCGGCAAGAAAAAAACATCTTGTTTATTTAGTGCTTGGTTGAAAGTAAACAGTGACAATGTCAATTAAGTAATGTGTAAGTTGGCAGTTTGAAGGGGAACTATGCAAGTCTGGTCACTTTTCCGCTGTTTTGCTAACCCTCCTCCTGGCAATGTGCATTTGTTTTCAACAAAGCTGGCGAGAAATCAATCCATGGAGTGGTGGATAGTGTTATATATCATACACGCGCGTTACAATGTGTATATTTTGTAGTCTTATCGGTCATAAATGAGAGATAAGGGGTTACGGGGCACGTTTGTGTTGCGGTGCCGCCGAGACGAGAGCTGGGACACCGGGTTGGAGGCTCTGATCCTGCAAGGTTGGTTTTCGGCCAAGAGACGCTACTGTAGGTAGAAGGCAAAGAGCCTCCATTCTCCCTTGTAACAAGTTACAAGTCATTTATTTAACACTCACAATTACTCTGAAGCTGTTTAATTAAGGTAAAAATTTAGCATACGGTAGTTAAGGTAAAAACCATGTGCATAAATAGCAGACTCGACAGTGAAAACTAAAGTGTACTAAAAACAAACAAACAAAACAACTTTATACTACTGTACTGAGTTGTAAATACAGAATACAAACAGCATAAAGGTAAATAGTGTAAAATGTGGTTTGGGTATATCATTATATTTTGATTATTGACAAAGGTGCCATGGGAAAATTGTTTATGTGAGTGAGCTCTTGGCTTGAGAAGGCTGAGAATCAACACTGTTGAACAGCGCTGGAAGTAATAGAAGTACCAGACCCAGACAGAGGCCAAAATTCAGGTCCTCTTCTGCACATTGAGACTCATTTAAAATTTTTCATCTCGTATGACATCATGGATGAATCACCTCTCCGCCACCTCCTCCTCCTTCTTCTCCTCTGCAGAGTGAGATGGAAGTGTAGCCCCCCAAAATATGCTCTCATTCACAGAATATTTGCCTGGGGTGCTCGTCAGGACAGGGAGGAGGACAGACGAGCCCACCATGTTTCTTTTGGCTCCAGACCCCATCCTTCATCCTCCCCCCTCTTCCTCCTCCTCTTCCTCCTTTTGACTTGTTTTCATACTGCTGGCTCGAGCTGAATGACCATTCATGCTCGCTGCTGTTGGATATGGATGTTTGTGTTTGTGTGTGTGTGTGTGTGTGAGAGAGAGAGTCTGAAGGGCATGACATCCCCTCATCTGATGTCTGCCAAAGCATGCACGCACACACACAAACACACACATACACACACACCCACACACCCCACTACACTAGTCTGGATTCTGTGCCATACCTCCCTCATAGAGAGCCACAGTCATGCCACTTCAGCTCACATCAGCATCACTCAAGCAAGAATGACAGGTCCACACACACTCACACACACGCACACAAGTACACACACGCACACACACCCCTCCGGCTCTCTCCAGGAGATATCCGGTTGTCTCATGCATTAGTGTTGCACGTAGTCCTAGCTGTGCCAGCTGAGAGAGGAATGTCTGCCGGAGTCAGAGGGGAAACTTATGCATGACAAATTTATGACTGCAAATCACTGCAATTTGCCAATTTAATGGTGAAAAAAATAACAACTGACATATGAGGAGAATGAGACCACATTTACTCATTCATGCAGCACCTGGGCAGCTCACTATAGCCAAAGACTCACCAGCGTGGAGTCACAGGCCGAAAGCATGAACAGTATGTGACTGGTGATGAGTGTTTACCAGTGTTTATATGGCAATTAGTGCAATGTTGTCTGTGTGTATCTGACTGTTGAAATGAATAAACATGCTGTATATCAGAACACACACAAGCGCACATGGAGCCTCACAACCCCACTGTCCAGCTACTGTCATAATGTGTCAGAGGAAACACAAGAAGGACACAAGAGTCAGGGCCAAACACAGACTCACATTGGGTGGCACAGAGGAGACCCAAAAAGGAAACAGAAAGAAGAGTCAGAATTTGCAAGGAAAAGAATTCACCTTGCTTTTAGACAAAAACCTGAAAAGATTTTCTAACTTGACAAACTTCAATCTAAATTTTCCCAATTGTTCAGTTTTCACACCCGGAAAGTTCAGATGGTCACTAAAGTTGCAGAATAAAATGTGCAAATATCCACAGAGGTTGATCTTCACTCCCTCCACTGTGTTCCAAAACCGTAATACTGTATGAAGCTTTTCCCTAACTAACCCTGTCAACCATGTTAACCCGAAACTGTTTTTGCTTTGCTAGCCTAGCTGGCAGGCGTAGTATTTCAACCACCCACATTTAAAATGAACTTGCTAACTTAGCACATAATTACACTTCTGTGTGTCCATAACGAAACGGTGGTGGTTAGCTCATAAAATCCTATGACTAAGCTGGTGATTATTGGCAATTCAGTAAAAATTAAAGACAGGTTGACAAAGATGAAGAGGTTTTCTGCAGTTTCAACATGGACAGCTGCTCACAAAATGTAATAGAAACTATTTAGGAAAGGGGCTACAGGTGAACTACAAATTATACTTAGGTTCTTCATCAAAGGAAATTATTAATATTATCAGACAATTTTTTATGAAGATTTCAAATGATTTAAAGGAAAGCTACTAATAATTTCAGGAGTGGTTGTGTAGGTTATACTGTAATCAAATGACTTTGTTGTAAAACCAGTACACAGATCAGGTTTAACATCCTGGTCATTTTTGCTGGGTTATTTAGCTGATTATTTGTGGATGAAACCCAAAGTGAGCACACCTGTAGTAGGTCAATTTAAACCAGGATGTAGATTTGTATTGTATTTCTATTGTCTGTCTTTGCTTTTTTTCTTCATGAACTGAAACCTGGGGCTTTGTTTACAGCCTCGTCTGACCATGTGCTGCCCTGTTGCGCCTATTTTTAGCGGTAACCCACTAAAAATAATAAAAATAAACCCCAGTCTAAACACAAAATTAATCAGACGTAGACGATTAGTGGCTAAGCAAGGACTGCTCTAGTCAGAAACGCAGCAGAAATTGAGAGCAACTGTTGAGCTCCGTTGAGATGGATGGAAGTTTTTCTGAGAAACAATATTAACTGTTCACGCAACAACTGCTGCCAGAGGAGACCGCCAGTGTAGCCACTGGTGGTTGTGTTTAAATTCCCAGAAAGCTCACAGATGCTCCTAGTGTGGCTGCTCCTCGCTCGGCCTCCCCGCTGCCGGTGCCCCTCGGTGGATGTCAGCTTGACCCGGTGCCACAGGGCTGTCAGAGCCACACATGAGGACCTGCTCATTTATCATCCTGCTGCAGACAGTGGGGCTGATGACTAACCGAGGTAATGAGCAGCTCTCAGACGCGCGAGGGCTTCCCTCCCGAGATCCAACTAGCATGTGCAGAATCCAAAACCACAAGAACCCCAACAAACCCCCACAATGCACCACCCCCATGTGGCTCCACAAAAGACAAGGCCAGCAATCAGCATGATGGATTTCAGCCCTGACACGCTTTTCCTCAAGCGGCCCAATTAGGAAAATACTTTTGTGGGTTGTTTTTTCTTTCAATAACAAAGCTAGGTTCTCATTGTGTCTTAGTGTCTGATCCAGTGGTTGATGTACTGTACTATAGGCATGAAGATAGATTGACTTTAAAAAGGAAATTTAGTTTCATTATGGTCAGGAACAAGGAGTTGGGGAAATCCCTTAGCACAAAAGGAAAGTGAGAAACCAGATCTTAAGATTGAAGCTGTAGGTGGTGAACACAAAAAAGCAAAAGACATACAAGCGCAAAAATCCTTGAAATCTTGCGGACACACCGGTATGCACTTTTGGAAAAAACAAGTCTGCTGTGCCATCCAACAACAGATTCCCACTGAAGGGCGTGAGGAACTCGCTGAGATCCCACTCCCAAGAAAACATGTAGTAGAGAGCCTGCGCAGCTGAGGCCCGAGCGTTACCAACTATCCAAAACAAGTGTCAGTTTGTGACTGTGTGACGGATGAGTCTGAATGTCTCCCATGAGAAGCGCGTTCATTAGCAAATGGTGATCACTCTCCTCAAGTGTTTTCAAGACGGCAATTTTCTCCAAGCGAGTTGTTTTGGCAATTCCTCCTCAAAGGCCCCCGTCTGAGAACAATCATCCATGACGTGTTTGTCAGTTATTTGAAAAATTGACAACGATCTCAAATTGCACCTATTATTCACATCTCAGGCTTCTGGAACAGCTGTATTTTAAAAAAAGGGCCAGCCATGATTGCGTACATCTCTTTGCCAATAGGAGCGGTTCGCAGCACCAGGCACTCATGCCGATTTCACACTCCAGGAGCAGACCTGCGCTCGCACTTGGCTTCACCTTGTTAACTATCTCCAGACCCTGTTGTTGTTTAGTCAGCAGGGGCCGAGGGGAGGCAGAGGCTGCCTCATTGTGTGGCTACTAGTCGTCTAATCTGGACAACTGGCTGTGATATCTATGTACCAGAAGCCAGGGTGACTCAATCATACCTGAATATTATAAATGAGGTATCATTTGAAATGAAAAACATATTTTTTTGCTTGTTAAATCCAAATTATTAATTCGATTTGCGCAGGAACTGAAGTCATGCACGGAGAGTTTTCACTTTCATTCCCATTTTTTCTCACCTTTCAACACATTCTGTCACACTCATAACAAAAAATAAAAGCAGATTATTTCCAGTTAAGTAAAGTTTTAATGTAATCCTTTTGACCCGTGGTTTACAGTTGAATACATCTCGCACACTGATGTAATCTAGTGGGAGGAACTGGGTGTTTGAGTGTTTACTGTCATGTTGCTTTGCAGTTGACTGAAGGTAGGCACTGAATGTACATTAGTGAAGTGAGAAGCAGAAGAAGTACAGCAGCAGCAGCAACAGCTTTAAAGTTACGATGCTTCAACAAAACAAGTCGTACACTTAAGTTTGCTTTGGCTCTGCACCGTTAAAGTGCCCCTTCTTTACAGTTCAGGCCCCCTGTTGTTTATGCCTGTGATGAGCCAGGGAAGGAGGAATCAGCCATCGAGCTTTTCGCTCTGTCCTCGCAACTATACATCAATTCAAGGGCTACCCTACAGGAAGGGCCATTTTCCCATCATCCCTCAGTCAGTGAGGCCGTTACTCTCCACATTAATGGACCAAATGGACCGACGACTGGCACCAAGCGCTCTCCAACCCCCCACCTCCAACTTCAGTTCTCTTTTTTTTTCTTTCTCTCCCTTCTCCACACTCTCCACTCTGTTTCTCTCTCTCTCCGTCTCTTGTCTCTCCACTTCCCTCTCTCCCGTTTTCTCTCAATCCTGTTTTCAGCATTTTGGCCACGCTGTCCATAAATCACTTGTCAAATCACTGTGACGTACTCTGGCCCTGCTGAGGCAGCCTGTGGTGTGATTTAGACTCAAGTTGATTTTCGTGCAGAGTGATACTTTGTATGTCAGTGCCTCTGTCAGTCGCACACAATTCGGACACAGCGAGTTTTCCAGCCAGCCCTGAACTTTTTATTCTCTTTTCATGCGAGAGAATGGAATTAAGTCGGTGCATTACAGACTTCAGTTTTTCTGGCCAGGCATATTGTTTTCCTTGGCCGCCACACTTAAAGTCTGTTGAAACGGGCCTTTTTTTTCATGTCTATAAATGGGCTCTTTTCATGAATCCATGAGGGAATGCTTGCTTGCTTTTTGAAGGGATTTAAGAGGATACTGCACCATACTCAGTCAGGGGCCCTAGATTTGTGCTCCATATTCACACACTCTATCATATTGAAGCTAATATGGTAAGGCTGCGCTCGCTGTATATGAATTGTCATGGTATTTATCAAAATGGCTTGCCAAAGTGCTGGAGACGGGAACAACTGGAGTGGTGATGAGAGGGGTTAGTGAATTGCTTCCTGTTTCTCAGAGCTGATGAGTGAAGGAAAAAAGGAGGCGGCAGCAGGCGCTCAGAGCACAGATAGCAGGGAAATGAGGGAAACCACCAGAGTGATGAGAGAGTACACTAAATAAAACTTAACCAATTCACATGTTTAATCACTTGAATCGTCTCTTCCAAAAATGGAAGAGTTGAAACATCATCTTGTGGTTTTACAGGTTACACGCAGCTAACCTGGCTAAGAGAGCCACGCCAGCTGTTTTGGCTGGGCTATATGCTACCGAAACCAGTAAAGACTCCAGTAGGACACAGGGCATCATTTTTACACTTATGTCTTTGTATGGTTTTTTTTATTTAATAACTGTGTTGGTGGCAGATTTTGCTTAGTTTTTGTGCTAACCTTTTCTTTTCTAGCTAGCTGTGGGCATTAGCTTCATAGTGAGTGGCATTAGTCTTCCTATGTAATTTTTGGACACTAAAGCAAATACCGTAAATTCTCAAATAAAAGCCACATCTCAAATAGACGCCGGTCTCCTATTGGGCTGGGTCTGGCTACAGGTTTGAGCAAATAAAAGCCGGTCTCAATTAGGAGCCGGGTCTACTTCTATTTTCTGCACGTTCTTGTGAATGTACAAAACCTCTCAAAGCCCACGATCGCCATTTTGAGCAGTTTCTAAGCTGCTTAATTTGTGCTAGAACTCTGAACGGGCCTGACAACTAAGACCCTACCTGTTCTTACCTGTGGGTGTTGAAGCTTGGACCCAACTCACGAGCATGATGCATGCTCCGGATTCGGGTCTTTCCTTCTATACTTACCCTTTTAAACAGTAAGAACAGAATGATTTGGTTGTATTTTTCATCTTCGAATTTGTTCAAAATTAAATGAAAGCCGGTCCCATATAGATGCCTTTCTCAAATGTATATGCACGCAGAGCTGAGATAATGCAGAACTAATTAAACTGGTGATTTACGTAAAATTAAGTCTCTGTTAAGTTGTGAAGGAGGAAATTTGTCGTAGAGATAAAACCTGTTTTGCACCAGGCAGTAATATCAATGTAATGTAAATGTTTTTATTCCTGTTGTCTAAGGATTGACTCACTTTTGCAGCCAACCTCAAGTGGTCATTAGAGGAAGTGCAGTTTTACCAGACCTGGATGTTGCCACCAGTTATATTAAATTTGTCTTATTCAATTTGAGGAAAGTTGTGTATTAGTTTTGCTTTAGTTCCTCCACTGAAGGCTGACTCCAGGCTCAGTCTTCCACTGCTGGCTGCAGACTTTCCCCTGGGAAAAACTAACTCAATACTTCAAATGGTCTGATTCCTGCTGGGACTGCTCAAACTGAAAACATCCGTTCTCATGGAATTAAAGCCCTCCGTACAAACATTAACTAAATTGATATTATATTAAGGTCATTTAATGGTAAGTTGACCAGCTTTCTGAGTTTGGGCGGTTTTTGAGGTTTTGGGGGTTTCTCCCTCTCCAAGAGGGAAAAACCTGGGGTGATATTGTGTTACCCAGCCTGTCTGTCTTCCCACAGGCATTTAACTCAAGTAGTCAGATTACAATGTTTGCAAAATTATAATTTCTTCCTGCTATTATTTTTGGATTTATATGATATTTTTTGTTGTAATTATTTTGGAAGTTGATGCTGAACCTTAATGTTCAATAATTGCACGGCATTCTTCTGCTGTAATTTGGTCTCAATGTCTTCATCAGGATCATATAGGATTGATTAGCTATTGTTGCTATTGTTCTGCGCACATTTCAATCAAATGGTCATTATTAATAATCAACACATTTTACGAAAGATTATTGTTTAAAGGTTTTTTTATATATAAAATTGGGAATTGTATCAATTAAGTTTTAATTAAACATGTAAATTCTATGATTAGAACCTGTTCAAGCTTTCATAATGTGTAATCTGAAAGAGGACACTTAAAAAGTTAAACTATAAACTTTAACTGAAAACAAAGTCTGATAAGACTTAGTAGCCTAAAATACTTTTTTTTGTAAGTATCTACTACACATGCTTCAAAATTCTATTCATAAAATAACCTTAATAATAATTCTCCCCATCACTGAGGTGTTTCTACTCATTTTTACTGCACAAAAGTCATCTTGACAGACGCAGCCAGAGCGTGCCTCTCAGATATCACTGTTATTGTAATGACAGCGTGTGCAATATCGTTTGATTGTAAAGTTGCGATTGCGTCGGCTCGACTTTCACTGACATTAATTAACCCATATTCCCGTTGTTTCAGCGTAAATGGCATGTGAAGGTTAACTGAGCAGGAACGCACACATAATCTTGTCAGTAAAGCAGCACTGATATGAGCTGAGCTGATTCCTGGTTCCGACTGAATTATTTTAGTAATCACCGTCCTCCACCGTACACCACGCCGCAACACACTCTCATGTTGCCATTAACGATCGTATGACCCGGTCCTGAACCTTTGACATCAAATACCCCAAATCTAGATGATGTGATTGTAAAAAGTTGACTGCTGCATTTATCAAACCACAGTGAATTCCCCCTGTTTCTGTTTCCTCTCCTTCCCCCCACCTTCATAAAGTGACACAAAGGAAGTCCCAGCTCACACCCCACTTTCTTTTCTTTCACTCTTCCTGTCAGTCAGTGTTTTTTTCTGTGCGACAGATGTGTGTATAGAAGTGAAGTCAGTCTGCTGCTTTCTGCCAAACACCTCTCAGTACGACATTTGATACAGCTACTTCATAATTCTGCAGCAGCGGCAAGAGCGGCTTAATGTGTCATTTCACAATTAACCTTAACGTCTGTCGTGTCACATGTGGAAACTGCGTCAAAAGAATCATTAAGACTGAAATGTAAAACTGGTATGGATTAGAGTAAAATATTCAAATACAATGATAAATAAAAACATAAAAAGTTTTGACACAAATGACACATTTTCCACAGCGGCATAGGAGGCCAGTTTTTAACAGATGTTCCCCATAGTTTTCCACAACATTTCATTATTGTGAAAATATATAAATATTATTATATAAAAAACAGTATTTCCAACATGTTTAACATTAGAATTTGAATATTAAATGAAATACAATCAAATAAAGGCAGATTCTTTGCTGGCTACTAGATGAAAATGCTGCATTCATATAGTTAATGATTTGTAAATGCTTTATAGATCAGCAATAAAACCTTGATTAATGGAATTACTTCCAGAAACTTCTAAGCTAACAGAAGTAGCCTCATGTTGATGTTTTAATTCATGATATTAATGATTTATAACCAATCTATAAATCATTTTTGAATCATTCATTAACCATTAGTTTGAGGTCCTTATAAAGACCCATTTTATATTGAAATTCCATCAGCTTTTTCCACACAACTGTGAGTGATCCAAAACAGCACAGTTACTGTAGGTAACTGTCCTCACTCTGTTCATTGCTGTCTTTCATATGGTCATTAACATTTCCACATTCTGAGTGTAAAATATTGTTTACAGCTTCTATATAAACCTAATATTTTTCTGGCTCTTTGTATACAACGGCACAACAGTGATATGTCATGATCTAATAAAGTTACTGTGCTCATATTTACCTTTGTAAAGGCTCCACTATATCCACCAGCTTACTAGCTGGTAGCTAGAAGACAATAAAGGTGAAGGCCATTGCAGATTTAGAAATACTGACGCATGCAGCCTTAAAGGGACTTATGATTGGTGTGTTTGATTGACAGATCAGACTGGTGCTTAATTCAGGTCCTGACTCAAGGTTTATTTGAGAGAGTCTTATGAATGGTTATACTTTGCTTTGGCCATCTCGTTCTGAGAAAGCATTATTTTTGGATCCAGTGAACAGGGGTTCAGTTCTCCCGTCATAAAATGTGAAACTGAGTCATAAAACTAAGGATGTGTGAGATAAATTTGGTGTCAGTCACACATGCAGCCGTCAGTGTCTGCTGCTGCCCTGTTAAATCCACAGCTTATCCGTATTTATGAGGACAGGTAGAAGGGGCTTAGGAAAACATCAGAGATGACAGAATATGAATATCAGATATCGAAGTTAAAATGCTTCTCCGCAGGCAAAACCAACATCCGTGTGGAAATGACCCAGACACACTTCTTCATCAGGCGTCCAGAATGAATCCTAAAATCCGACATCTGAGGGAACCTGAACCTGTGTGTGTGAGTGAGTGATAGGGGGAAGATGAGAAAGAAAATGATACAGATAGCGGAAGAGTGTGTCTGATTTGTCTGCAAGATTGATTTTCAAGGCCGACATGCAAATAAAAAGGTTTAGCAAATGAAGTGAGGAAGAGACAGAGAAAGGAGAAAAGACAAGCAACGACAGTTATATGAAGAAACGAGATAAGTAGATAGGTGAAGAGAGGAGACAGTTGGGAGAAAAGAAGAAGAGATTGATGGGAAAAAGACAGTGAGAGACAAAAAAGAGGCACACGGACAAAGGCTGAAAAAGAAAAAGAAAGACGGGCAGTTGGACTTAATCTCATCACTCATACAGGTCCATGAGTGATAGCAGCCAAAGGCCCAGTGAGCGGCCCGTCCCCGCCCGCCGTCCGCCCTCTGCTTTATTTCATCATGAAAGTTTTATGCGTGGAAAAATAACAAGACGCGGAGCCAAGAGGCTCGATGGTCGAGAGAAAAGAACGAGAAAAAAAACCCCGAGCCCTTCGAGACAAAAGGCTTCTGTTGTTCCTAAATCAATGTTAATTTGCGAGTTGGCGGACCCCCGGCTGGAGGAAGCTTGCGGTAAAGAAAAGAAAATTAGTCGGGCTATTTTGTTCACATTTGCCATTTGAGGGCCAGAGTTGTTTTTTATGCAAACCCTGTGGTTTAGCCTTAAAGTTTAGATTTCACCTCTGCCCCCACTAACACCCACACCCCTCCCAACCAAAATGACTTTCTGACCAAATGGGAATCAGCGGAGTGATGGCAACGAATCAGAGCAAAAGCTTCATCGTGGGATTTGTCCACATCAGAGCGGTAGCCCTCGTACAAGCCTTTGTCCTGCGTTTGTCCTCCGGATCATTTGTTCTTCAATGCCAGAACACGGATTAAAGTCAGTGCCTTTTAACTTCAGACTCTCATGTCTCTCACCATTGACCAGTTCATGTCACTGATCAAAGGGGTCACAGGAGCAGAGGGGCAAATGTACAGTTAAAGGCAGGATTTATACAGCCACAGTACATTAAACTTTATGGATCCCTCTGTGTTTCACAGTAACAAACTCAGGTTGTGGGAGCTAAGTTATGAAAACATCTTTCCTTTGTGTTTGGTTTGAGAGGAAGACCAAGTTAAATTGTTCACAAGAGTGCAAACTAGAGATGTTCTTAGTAGCAGGGCCAATCTCTCAATCAATCATCAGTCCTTTCTCTGCTTTACTAGTTTTGTCCTTTTCACCCATCTGTGACCAAAGTGTTTATGTAGTTCCAACAAACCCAACACATAACAGTGATCTGTCTTCTCTCTAGAAACAGGCTCTAAGTGATGATTTACTTTACTTCACCTCATCGCTGTAACAAAATTAGTTTTACTATCTTGCAGCTTATTTTACTTTTCTACATATAAAGTATAAATCATGTTAGAGTAAAAACAACTCAAATGATTAAATGAGGATTAACCATGTGACCAGGGCAAATATCCTAAATCAAACATATGGGCCATGTTGTGTGATCAACAGGTGCATGTTGGGGTTGGCTACATGTAGATGCTAAATGCTACAAGATGTAGCAGCTATTTGTTCGTTGTGACTTGATATTACATGAAGTCTATGAACATCCCCTGTAGTGTCCTGGTGTCCCCTTTCCTAGCAATGAAAGTAGCCTGGATAACAATAACACCTCTTTGTACAGTGCAGTTCAGCTCAACAGGATCACACACGTCTTCCTCAAGAATGATCTTCCAGTTAAATCAACTCTCCACCAATTTTAATAAAACCGATTTAGGTGAACACACACATTTATCTATAAGTATGTCTCATAGCCTAAAGGTCCATGTTCCATTCTTTACCCCTCCCCTTCCCCGTTCAATATATATAGAAAAAGGTCCACTCACTTGACAGCCATGTCTCTTAGATGTCTCTTAGGTCAAACACAGCTTTAGGGTCTTGTGCCAAACCATAACAGAAACAACCTAGATGCTGGTGAAAAGCCAAGTTGGATACCAATCCAATGAACAGCTGATATACTGTATGTATTGGGTTGACCCAGCTAAGCGAATCCAGACAGTGAAATAAGTGGCTCCTCATTTACCATCACCGGCCTCTTACCTCAAAGATATCAGTTGTTCCTGTTTTTATCTGCACCAAAAAATGAATTTACTTAACGATAAGTGTCAAAGTATGCCTGGGTATGAAACACAAACATTTACAGATCCACGCGAACTTGCAAACCAAACACAGCCTATATGAATCAAGCAGCCAAAGATAGAAAAGAGGTCGAGAGAAAGTGAGAGAAAATAGCGAGGAAGAAAGAAAACATTTTGCCCCATGTCCTGCTCCACGTTCAGTCGGAGGAAAAGCATTCCTGCTTATTCTCTCAGGTTCAAGACGTGAAATGAGAGAAATTCCATCCATCACCAACGATAAAGACAATGTTATTGCAAGACTCACAGTGTTGGGTTACATGATGTTTGTCTCCTTGGAAACAAGCCCATTGGAGAGGCGGCAGGGTTAGTAGCTGAGGCGAGATCAGAAACAGGTGAAGGCTCTCTCTCAGTCGGATTGTCTCTGCGCTGTAAACTGCACGAGAGATGGAAGGAGGCCCGACGCCAACAGAAATTATGTTCATTGTGGTCAAATATGACAATTTTCCTGTCAAAAGTAGAAGTGCTCAGTGTGTGTTCTGGATGGAAAGGCATTTGCAACTGTATTCAGCTCATCATGGGACACTAAACCCAGATAAAGTCAATTCTCTGAGTCTAAGCAGCTCATAAGTCTACATGGCAGCGACAGAGCACGGACTTTGTGTGACTAAGCTCAGCAACTTTGAGCTTCACCTGAGTGCCATCGATCTCCATTTTCAGGAACTGTGCACGCCGCATGAAAGCCAGGTCTGGACTTGATTGGGAGGCGAGCGGAGAGGCGGCCAATTTGTCATCATTTGGGTGACAACTTGTCTGACTGACGTGCTCCTTCGCTGACCTCTCTTTGTGCTTTGAACCGATAACGAAACTGTATGTGTGCGACTGTGCGTGAAGGGGCGGGGGAAGAAAAATGAAAACGATGAGGGCGCAGGCGACATTAAAGAGAAACGCAGGGCTTCTGGGTTAAATGGTACAATTCATAACTTTTCCAGACTCTCACGTCTTGATTTCATCTGAAGGTTTTGATGTGCATGGAGATTTCAGTTGAAACACAGGCTGCAATCAGATCCTAGACTTTGCTAGAAACCAGACTCACAGTGTGTATATCTTTCAAGATCAACTATATTCATCTATACATGCCTTAACTCTTCATGCAACAGCCAGATTTAGAAGGAATTTCAAGTATAATAGACCATAAAAACAACCACATTTCCTGTGGTTCGACAAAGAAAAGTGATGAGCTGGTGAACATGGATGAGAACCTACAAGCTAAATGAATGCTCAGCCATAGCTTAGTTGAACCAGCTTAAGTTGCCAGGCGTTTGCCTCAGGATGTGGCGAAGACTGAAACAAACATGCAGCCAAGTTGCCGGAAATATGGTCACAGTCTTCCCTCCGGAGGTAGAGCATTGATTACTGGCCAGATTTTACAGAACATAATGATGTCACAGTGAACTTGACCTTTTTAACTATGTGCATGTAAAATGTTATCACCTAATTTTGTCCTAATGGACATTTGAGTGAAATTGTGTCATAAATAGTGAAGAGAACAGCCAGAAATATCTCAATGAAATTCCCTCTTGGTGTTTGTGATATATTCCATACACAATACACGAGATTAACGTGATGTTACATTTACATCTTTGTCCACCAGAGTCTCAAATATGTTTGGGTCCATGGGGATATTTGTGTTAGATCTAAACAAATTACATCACAGAATATCAAACCAAATATATAGTGAGGTCACTGTGACCTTGGTCTGTGATAATCAAGATCTCATCATCAGTTCATCTTTCTTAAAAAGTTGCTAAATGTTGCCTGATGTGGTGCACTAATGTGTTTTATTGTGCTGAGTGTCAGAAGGTGGCAGCTCTTTACATCTGGTACAGCTGTGTTCACTTTTACTGTGTTTTTGTGCAATCGAATTCCCAATAACACTCTCTCCTTATTTACGTGTTTTGAAATAGTGAAACGTGGCCCATTAAGTCAATGTGTTAACCAGCAGCCACTTCCAAGCCATTTCCAAGCTGCTGTGGCGAAAGTGCTGACTTTCTTTCTAAGCACATCACCGTTCTGTGATTTTGCTTAAAGTTAGATAAAAACAATCATTCAGAGACGAAGTTAGAAAAAGCAGAATACAGTAGAATAAGGGATCTGAAAGGTCAGTGTTCCTTCTACAGCTTGCAGCTCCAACCAGAATGGTTAAAAAAACCCCAAACTAACAAAAACTAATTAAAAAACAAAACATTAAGTTAACTCAGGTTAAATTTCAGTGGCAGAACTTTACGGGAATCTGTTTCAAATGAAGTCAAACTTGACGAACTGTAGCGCAATCCTGTTTCTTGTCCAACAATTATTAAAGTTTGTCTACTGGAAGCTCCGTTATTATTCTAGTGCAGCAGTGTTTTGCTTTGACGTGTAAGCTGTCCACTCTGCTCAGCACCACAGTCTCAGATCTGTTTCATAAGTTCACAGTGTTTCTGTGACACACTTGTGTGGATGCAGTAATGAAATAGCTGGCTGGTGTTGCTCTGGCCTCTGCAGAGATGGAGCAAAGCATCACTCCAAATAAAAGCCAGTCTGAGTGTGTGCGTCTGTGTGCGCTTGTAAATTCACCTGGACACACACTTTGTACACATTGGTAATTACACTCTACAGTATATACACACAAGCATCTGAGCATCTGTATTTGAAGGGAAAGGTTTTGCGTGTTTACTCTTAACATCATGTCATATTAATAGTCACCATGATTTCAAGAGTGCTGCCATACTTTATTGCCTGTGATTAAAAAGACACATTAATGTGTCCCCAGACTCTTACTCACACTGTAGTATGTCAGATAGTCCGCGCCATCAGCATCTAAATCAGAAGAAAATGAAATGGCCTGGTTTTCATAACGCTAAGAAAAGCTGTAGTTGATGAATAAACCAAATCTGAACTTGATTACGAGAAGTAATGAGTTGTTCTGTTTCAGAGGCAGCCTTTTTATTTTTTTATTTTTACAAGCAATTGGTAGCTGAGCAAATAACCCTGCGCGGGGAAGCAGCCAGGTACGCAGGCAGGCAAGGCTGCAGGCATTGTGAAAGGTGAATAATTACATCGCCTAAAATGTTTTTTTGGCTTAAAGCATGGAATGGAAGATTAGCTCCCCAGAGAGAGAATTTAACAGATCCAACCTCTCTAACCCCGCTGGCTCGTGCACGACTGCTGAGGCAAACAAGATGTAAGAAAAAGCCAGATTTCGTTTTTTTTTTTTATGTGGATGAATAAATTAAAGAGAAAAGGTAAACAAGCCGCAGGTAAGTGTATGCCAACAGTTTTAAGAGTTTCCCACCTCTTTAAGTTGTTCATGGGTCTTTTGGGGCTCTCGCCGGCCAGAAAAAACGAGTCAAGGACAGAAGGAGGAGATACTTTGGAGCAAATTTCAGAGAACAATTCAGGAAACAGCTGGTGGCTGCAAACATTTGTAAAACAGACAAGTGGAGCAGACAGCAAAGGTCTTCACGGTTCCACTGGGTTCCTGCCAACCAAGACCACACCTGGAACCAGAGCTGGGACAGGAGTTGTTTTTTTATTCACTGTGAGGTAGGCTGCTGCCTGCAGGTCTCAGATCTGTGTGTCAGACCCCAGGTCGTCATCAAGTTTGAGAGTTTGTGGTTTCGATCCCTGGCTCCTCTAGTGCATGTGGTGAAGTGTCCTTGGGTAGGATACTGAACAAAACATTTGCCCTGATGTATCATCAGTGCATGAGTGTAAGGGAGATTTGTTTGTGAGTAAAGGGGTTACAGTAAGTGGTGTGTATGCGCTTTGATTGGTTGATAAGACTGGAAAAGAACTATATAGTCATACATTGTTCATTATCTTCTGTTGTCCAAGTCATACAATAGAAAAAGAGCGGATTTCATGTAAATACTAAGCAGAAGTCAAATCCTGCAGTGGGTGGATGGTGGTCCAGGTGGGCGGGGCTTAGGGCATGGCTGAGGGTGGTGTCTGTTGTGATGTCATAAAGTTACAGAAGTCCAGATGTCCAGTCCTGTCTCAGTTTGTAAAACACGCTGCATGAATTTCTGACCATGTTAATATGCTTTCAAAGTATTCATATAGAACCTAGGCAAATTGGATAACCAAGATGTGCACATCTTTCTTTGTACAACGTGGGACCTTTAAACTGATTTGTCAAATCTTCTGTTACTGCTGCACACATCCTGCAACACACATCCAGTCTTAACATAAAGACTATTGTAAGTGAGTCTGAGACCATATTCAGCATTTTACAGTACAGCCTCCAAGCTGCAATCTGAAACTCTCAAACCGCAGCTAAGGTGGAATATAATAGAAAAGCCACACAAAAGCTAAAATTACTCTCATTATATTCAGCTGCTTTATATCAGTGTAGTTGAAGTAGCTATTATTTCCTCTATCTCCTTGGATTTGAAGTAAACCCAGAGCTTGGTAATTTGAAATGCATTTACACAAGACAGAAAAATTGTTATGGGACTCAGTAGTCATGTCCCAGTTTCATATTTTACACACGTGCCCTTAAAATTCATTCTGAACTTTTCCCTGGTTCCTCTAATTATACAACACCAAGAGGATGAGACACTCTCTTACACAGAGGCCTTGTTTTCATTTTTTGGGAGTATTACCTGTAACAAGCAACATCTGTCTTTAATAAAATGTTGAGAGCCACAGAACAAATATTAAATAAGGCAGACTTGCACAGGACTAAAATCACACACGACAACTGCAATTACAAAACAATAGTTGCAGGGTTTTGTATGATTATATATGGTATATGCCTTTTTTAAAAATATTTTTTCACAAAACAAAGTAAAACTGCCTCCAAAGTATGATGCCCTGAAAACTGCAAACCTGTTTTTTGTCGAAAGCACATGTCCACTGTCCATCCCATACTTCACCCTTTGGAAAATGACAGTGGTGTTATCAGTAGATTGTTCAGCAGGTTTAAGAGAAAGAGACTGCTGCTCTAGGTGGGCTGCATCGGGAGACAACCCCATTGGTCGTTTATTTAGGCTGGAAGACCTGTTGAGTATTTTATGTAAATGCATGATTGCGTTTGTGTTACAGTTTCGAAAGAGCATGTGATGTTATAGGATAAATGCATGGCTCCCGCAGGACGTAGAGACAACAGCTTTGCCACACAGTTCGGTATGCTAACATGTCAAACAGTGGCTCTTTGTTAGCAGACAGAAAACACTCTCCCTGTGCGACCTCAGCAGGATGCAGGCCTCCGAGAAAATACACACGCACACACATAGGCGCGTGCACACATACAAGCTAAAGGAACTTACACATCACAGTAGTCGGCCTCCTATGAATGCTTAATAAGCGAGGACAGGGGCCAGTCAAAATTCACACACACACACACACACACACACACAAACTTAATGAGGGGTGTCTCACACGTAGTGCTTCAACTGACGCCAAGAATGGTGGGAGCGGGGAGGTGTGTGTGAGTGTGTACATGTGTGCGTGTATAGTAGGCCTGCCTATGTATGTGTAAAATGTGGGGGTGCTCAAAGGTGCGAATCAAACACTTAACTAAGTTGCTCCACTCATGATTCCCAGGGCTTCAACAAACACATCATGCTGCCTATCACATTACTGTAGTATAGAGAGTATACAGTATGTCATGGTAACTATACATAACAGACCCAAAATACATTTTTGTAAAAAATAAATAAATAAATAAATACTCAACCTACATTGAACTGTTTTGTCTCCAGATTGTTAAAGTGTTTAAACTCTAAATTTAAATTCCTGTTTCAATGTAGCTGCAATTTACAAAAGACTTTCAGAATAACTTCACGCCAGGAACCTGTTTACACAGATACAAGTTTTCCATCACCTTGTGTTGACGATGGATTTCCAGCAGCCCCGGGGCATGATAATTGCAGGCGCCATGACTTGAGTGTAAAACAAGTGTTTCCATTTCAATTTTGCGAAACGTTGCATTGTTCAGTTCTGTAAAAAAAAACACCTCATGAGAGCATATTTAACATTCTTTTGTGACATTACAGTTTTTTCTTTTTAGTTAATTTGTTTCCATCTCTTGTTTTAAGTGTGCAAATTAAAATTAGGTTAATAACAGCAATTAATTAAATGTAATGTATGACTATATGGCCTTATATCAAGAAAGATGTTGGCATGTAAGGCGATACAGTATTATCACATACATTCTCTGGATACATGATATGAAAGGCATATCATAAACCTGTGCACATGGAAAATATAAACTTTGAGTTTTATATGGCATTATATTTTGCAATACATGTTCACACTGTTTAATTTATATGTGCACATTTATTAAAACAACATAAATCATAAATTGTCATTGACATTTTTCCTCATCAATTATAAACATACATTTTAGTGTGCTTTGATACAGATAAAATATTGTGTAAATGAGTTCACTTTTTTTTGGTCCCAATTAGGGGAATATACAGTAGACAGTTATGTTCTCATCCAAATGGTTTCTACTGGTTTCAAAAAACGTGCAAAAATGTGAACTTGAAGCTTTACAGTAAAATGACCGTTCACACACCAAGCCATCATTCCTCTTCTAGACAATCAAATGTAAAAAGAAACATGCGGAGGTGGAGATTTTGTTTGTTTGCAGCCTTTTAACACCCTCATTGGTCTTGATTGGTGTTTGCCTGTACGGTACACACTGCGGTCTCTGGTGACGTTATTATTTCAAAGGTCGAACATCGGCACGTAGTTAAAACAATCATTGGCATCTAAATATTGTAGATTGAAGTCTGTCAGCATCCAGCATCTTCTGCTCTGCAATTTACATTGTGGTCGCACCCTGAGGGAATTCAGTTCCATAAAAAAACAGGAGGCGGATCAGAGTCTTTCAGACCAAACAGAGCTTTCAAAGCTCCTTCCAGCATGTTTATCGATTAATTTTTCAGTGACATGCGTTTGTAAACTGCAGCTCTAAATTTTATGTGAGAAGTAATTTCACGATAAAGGAAAATTCCCTCATCAGTCACAGGGCTACAGGCCGTATAAGATGTCCAACAATGAAGACTTTCTTAGAATGTGCTTTACCCCTTGTAAAAAATGTATCATCTGCATTACAATTATAATTTGCATTGGCCTCTTGATCTTCTATGTTTATTCTCACTGTCTCTGCCACTATGACTATCACTATCCACACAGTAGCGGCTCTGCAGGGCTCAGTGGCCGGCTCTCCACGGCTCTCCACGCCTCGTTGTTCTGCAGACTCGAGATCAGCTTCATCTATCCCTGAGCGTCCGCACACGTCCTCTCCTGTCGCAGCTATTTGATGAGCGTTTGCTTCCCCCTCAGGCCTGAGCTGTCTCTGCAGCACTCAGCATGTGTTTGTTGTTTCTTGCTGCTGCACAGCCAATTAAGCTTAATGTGACAGACATGACTTGAGCACATGAGAGCGTTTGAGGTTCTCCGAGCAAAATACTTCAGCAGAGAGGTACTCGAAATAAGTGTGTGTGTGTGTGAGAGAGAGTGAGAGAGAGATATTGGACGTACAGGACCTGAAGTGAGCCCGGAGGTTGTAAACAGCCTCCCTTTGAAATCACGAGATTCAGTATTTGTGGAATGCACAGTCGGATATAGAGATGTGTTTATTCATTTTCATCTTTTTAACTCTCAACTTGATGCTCGCTCATTCTTTTAAAATAAGAAAAAAAAGGAGCTATTCTTGTTCCTGCTTTTGAAAACAGCAGATTGTTGTTGAGCTTCGTTGATGCAATTTTTGTTTGTGGGGTATCAAAGAAAACAATTATGGGATAAGGGTAAAAACAAGATGTAACCTTGTCATGGGATGAGTCGACTCAGAAATGTCAATTTCACAGAAACTTTATCAATGTTAGAAAAATGTAGACCCAACAAGCTGCTTGCGTCAAAACCCTGACTCGAGTAAGCGGACAAGAATGTGCTTTATTTTGTTTGTGCAAAAATGACTTAATTACTTGGGGGCCGTAAACGCAACTTGAACGTATTATCACCTTATAAATTTTAATGTGTTAACGTGTTTGTGAATGTGTCAGGAAGCAGAGGAACATTAACAACAGTTGTTTCTTGCCACCCAGCTAGTGTCTCTTTGAGCTCTGTTTTGGTCTCCACCAGCTGCTGTGGGAAAGTCCTGGCTCTGCACTAAGCTGCTAAATCTTTCTCTATACTCACCAGCTAATCAAACTCTGACCCTCCTGTGTAGCTTTTTGGGTCAACACGCTGCCCGTGTTCCAACTTCCCAGTGTGATCTCAGTCTGGAGGATTCTTTAAAAGCAGATGCAGACAGACCCACACAATCGGTGGTCCGGTGCATGACGATCCGCAGCGCCCTGTGGGAAAGTGAATCCTAAAGTGTGCAAAGGAGACTCAGCACTAATCCAAGTTCTCACCTATTAAAACGAAACAGATCACCACCTCAAAGAAAGGGCAAAATCCCCACTAATAGCGGTAAAGGCCTGTGGCGTACCCACACACTCACACACACTGAAGAGACAGACAGTGATGAATTGGAGTGGGAAAATCCCTGCTGTACGGATCCTTCAAAGGCAGAAACCTGCAAAGCTCTTCAAGGCAGATCCTCAGCGCGCTCTGAGAGAGCTCGCTTTCCTCCAGTAAAGAGAATAAACCCGAATGAGAGCACTGGAAAGTCATTCAGGCACTTTATTAAGATCTCAAGTCATAAAGCCACTGGAAAGC
Organism: Trachurus trachurus; assembly: GCF_905171665.1. NCBI lineage: Eukaryota > Metazoa > Chordata > Actinopteri > Carangiformes > Carangidae > Trachurus > Trachurus trachurus. The sequence goes on along the minus strand of NC_139913.1, from coordinate 18,276,049 downwards.
CATCGGATCCACGGCCATTTGGCGCCGTGTCCTATAGACAGCAATCAAAAAGCTTGATGCATAGCGTACATCTGGGATAGTGCTTTGGTGCCGAGTCTCCTATACTGCGGACCAGTTGAGAAAACACTCACGGAGGTGAGTTGCACCCAGCGTTCTCTGTGTGCCAGTGCCTTTCAGTCCCGGAGGTTTTTCGTCCACTGAAACGCCGCAGCTGCTGAGACCTGCAAACTTTTTCCACAGCACTTAACTGAAAACAAGGGAACATTGGACTCATTAGGATTAAAGTCAGAATCACGCCAAAGAACCACGGGCTGCTCACAAAGTCATTAGAAGACACCAGATGAAGTGTTAACGTACTGCATCGCATGCTGGTTCAGACACATCAGAACAGCAAAGTACTGGATATAGTAATTTCTAAATATGATATAATCAATATTTTATGTAGCTATGAAGTGGATGTGGTGGATCTCTGGATGTTCAGCCATTTTGGTCCAAAAATATTTTAGCATCTTGAAGCTCTTTTTTTTTTGTTAAAGTCTTTTCATCAACTGTTTTGTCTCAATTTGTCCTCTCTCTGCACACACACATTAAAGGGATAGTTCACCCAAAATTGAAATTTCACTCATTATCTACTCACCCTCATGTCGACTAAGGGCTGGGAGAAGTTAGAGTACTCCGTGCCTTCTCGGAGTTACAGGGGGGCTCGGCGCAGCACTGCATGTCCATATGACGGTTGCGAACGGGGCTCGATTTTCTTCGTCCAAAAAGACACACCAAAAACCATCCAAATACCTCCACACAGCACAGCACGGAGGACTCTGAAACTTCTCCCAGCCCTTAGTCGACATGAGGTTGAGTAGATAATGAGTGAAATTTGAATTTTGGGTGAACTATCCCTTTAACATCTAAATGGTGATCATATGGAGTCTTTGCACCGGGAACACACTGCCTGCATTAGGATGCATGGAAGCTGATGTTGCTAAACTGCTGTAGAGAAACGTTATTTTCAACAGTATAGAGTGTAGTGAAAGCTTGATTTTATATCATGCAGCTGGTATGGTGCACATTTTGTAACAGTAACTGTACCAGTGCAGCAGATGTAGCGAAGCTGGATTTAAAAAGCCTGTACTGCATTAACACAAATACAGTGACATGTCAGTGTTGCCTTTTATTGTGTGAGCAAATGAAAATGTGCAACACTGTGGTAAACTCTGGAACCAGCAGTAAAATTGAAAATTGCTCAATAAAGTACAGAAATGTTGGTGAAAAAAAAAAAGAAAATCAAAAGATGATGGCTGTCTTGAACAGACTCACAGTGTTTGTGTTCTCAGTACACGAGAAATGCTTATTCATAATTACAGTAATTAACACTCCTGAAATGACTGACTCTCCTCCCTGACGATGACAAACATCTTTATGGTTTCAATTATGTGCGCTATGCAAATAGGCATCCTGTAAATTTGTGGTATTTTGAGGTTGTGTACCGATTGCAGGCGGCAACGCCGCCGGCCTCCACGCGAGCACATTTCACACACTGAGACAGACGCACACAGCCTTTTTTTTTTTTACAGCTCTTCAACTCTACAGTCGCAAAGCAGCGGTGATGTTTTTACGAGCTTCACGCAGAGGGAGAAACGCTTTGGCTCGGGTTGTTTTGCGTGAACTGAGCGATGATGACAAATAAAGCAGTGGAGGCAAAGTGTGATTCAGGAATATCATTAAGGAGTTGGACCTGTTTTTGTGCAATCTCATTAATAACCAGTTACACGGTGATTGTAATAAAGTGTTACCACCTGTCTGTCGTACGTTAGAAAACCTCTGCGTATGAAAAACATGAAATTATGACTTTAGTTGCATGTGCAGCAGCAATCTTGAAATTGATCATTCTGATTAGTAAACATTTTAGAAAGCTACTCTTCCTTTCCAAAAATGAAGGACGTGTCGATGCCTCAGTAGCATCCTTTAACCCTTCCTGCTGCTCTCTTAGGTTACACAGCTGTCCCATAAAGTCATCCTCTTCCTACCTCTGTATAACGTGCCCCCTTTTTCACAGCCTGGCCTCGTCTGTGTGTCGGAGGCTTGTAAAGATTTACTCTTACCAGATGCTCTCCGCCTTGTTAACTTCAGCTCATTTGTCCCATTGTGGCTCCGCTTGTTTAATAAGATTTGCATGGCCGATCGTGAAGTCAACAATTCAGGAAGCGAGCCGCAGCTACGTTCACAAGTCCGGTCCACTGAAGGCTTTTCTACGCGGGCTGGAGTATGTCATGAAAAAGACTTAACCGCATGTTGGAATTAAGCCTGGGCGCTGAGGACACCTATATGTGCTGCACACGGTGATCTATGTGTGACCTGATCTGCACTCCTGAATTACACCAAATCTGTCAGCTTTTACAGTATACAATACAGCATGACTTTTACTAAAATGTATAGAGGACACAGGACAGATCTATAGATATTGAATGAATATAAATCTTGCTTAGACACATTAACAGTAAATATTGAAAAAACAAGTGAACTAATTTTAACCTACAGTAAGCAAACTATAATCCATAAAGCCAGTTGTGTGCTGTAGGTGTTGGGTGCAGGAAGGGTTTGGAGAACTTTTGGAGTTCACTTTTGAATCGTCCAAAACACACACTATGAAACATCCAAATACCTCCATTCTGCTTGTCCATACTGACTCAAGTGTCCTGAAGCCACAACATGAAAAAGATGTTCAGAAAAAAATAATTTGATCTCTGTTTTTAGCCTGGCTGCACGAGATGTGCAAGATTTGCTGCAAAGATGTTCTTCTGTGTTTACATTATACATCCAATGGATTACAATGACAAACAAACATCTCGCAGCAAATCTCGCGCATGCGCACAAACATCAACAGAGCCACTGGGAGCTACTGTTACAACAAGGCTAAAATCAAATTAAAATCATTTTTTTTCCAAACAACTTTTTCATGTGGCGGCTTCAGGACACTTGGGTCAGTACAGACGAGCAGTATGGAGGTATTTGGATGTTTCATAGTGTGTGTTTTGGACAATTCAAAAGTGAGCTCTATCCGTCGCCATTATATGAAAATCCGTTGCCAGCCGGACCCCCCCTGGAACTCCTAAAGCGTTTTGATAACTCTGAAAGTTCTCCAAACCCTTCATTAGCATGAAGGTGAGTAGAAAATTGGTGAATTATCGTTTTGGGGTGAAGTATCCCTTTAACTAAATACACTGACTGTATAACCAAGCAGAATCAAGTTGTTTGGCTGAAAGACACCAGAAAGAGAGAGGCCATCCCAAAAACCTCTCAGTTTAAATAGTCTAGGTGTGTCATTCATGTAATCTGGAATACCTGAGAATAACAAAAAACAAATAGGCCAGACCAAATAAGGTAATACACTTACAGTTTGGCTGTGGTGATGTATAGTGTGTGTGTGTGTATGTGAATCTTTGGTTCAAACTGACAGTGTTTGATCATTTCAATGGGAACTATAGGGCCACACAGGCAGTGAATCAGTCAGGCCAACAATATCCAAAGCTGTCTGTGATATGAGCATCAGCATACAGGGAACTTATAAAACTACCTCTTGTGTAGTTTAGCCACGTCTGAGCATTTCACCATATGTGGACCTATGGACGTCAGATAGCTACAGCTAGCTGGACCTCCCATACTTTAATGTGATGCAAACAAAACACTGGTGTGCTGTGTCTTGGAAATGACTCAGCAGGTGTTGAGCTAACGTGAATGAAAGGTTACATCTAATGCAGGAGGTTCCAACTCATTGGTCCAGTTGGTTGAAAAATCTCAAAAATGCTGGTGGCCCACATTCAACCCCGTAACAGGAAGCTCAATTATTTATATTTACTTTATTATAGCTTTTTTTTCCTCCAAAGTTATACTGTTCTGTAAATGGTTTGTTGTCCCACTTGTAATGCTGTCGTGGCTCGCTGGTGGGCCTTGACCCTCGGGTTAGAAACCACTGATTCTAGTGATAATCAGTGCTAAAGTTAGCAAGCTGGTGAACTTGTACTTAATGACTGACAGACTGTGGCATAACTTCTATTCTGCTGAATATTACAGTACCTTCTCTTCTCTAAGTAAGAGTAAATTGCGAGGCAGACTTGACATCAGCCAGACATTGACCAGACTGTTTTCTGACTCCACCTCAGACTGTGTTGAGATGGAGCCGCTACATAACGGTAAAGGCATTCTGTCTGAATCATCTGATAGATAAGATGTGTCCCTCAAGGATATGAAAGGTTTTTAGTGAGACAGTGGAGGCTCCACACTGTAATAACTGTCTGTGTCTGACTGAACCCTTATTGGTGATCTGTTTGTCCATTTGTAAGTTTCTCATGTCTCATCCTTTGCCAAAGAGAGGAAGACGAATTAGAGATTAACAAGACAATGAAATATGATGTTGAAGTGTTGCACATGTGCGAACAATCACATTACATTTTATATAACTGAAATGACTTTTCCCCCTCATCTTTCAGCTCTTCACGGGTATTTGAAGATGAATCATACTTGTAAATGGAGTCGTTTCACTGCTTTAGATGTTGGCTGTCAGTGGCCAGGAGTGTGAGCTTGGCATGGGGACTGGAGGGAGGTGGTTAGCCATTAGAGATTTGACTTCAATTTCAGATGGAAAAAAAACAAAACAGGCTCAGCTGTAAAATTGAAGTGACCTGAAGTGGCCTAATGTTCATCAATGATCTGTTACTGCATGTAAGGAAAAGCCTTCATATGAATACAGCCTAATTTATTATATTATAATTAATAACGTGCCCAAAACAACATTTACTTGCTCTGATAAATGGATATTTAGGGTGAAATGAGTTGCGGTTGTATAATAATAATATAATATAAATAATAAAATGATATAATATACTGACTATGGAATTGAACCATAGTCAGTATATAACCTGCTGTAGATTCAGGACAGTGATCTGCCAGTTTGGAGAAGCAGCAGGAGCCCCAGCACAGAAGCTGAGTTAGAACAAAAAGGGTAGGGTAGTAAAACACTGTAATATGTCCACTAAACAAACCTCTGGCATTATTTTCTCAACTTCCATATCCATATGCATCAGCAGCACAGTATATTACAGCTGTTTCACTCATAAACAGCTGTTCAATAGCAGGGTTAAGTGGTGAAAATATTCAATATGCTATCAGCTTTTTAGTGGGACATTTCTTCTCTTGTATCACATCTCTAAGCTTCTGTCCTCCTGACTGACTGTCACTTCAATACTTAAAATAACAATTGCCACCTTAAATACAATGATTTCCAAAATGGATGTAAAACTGCTCAGTCTGTCAATGTTGAGTTGTATGAAAGCAGCGAGTAATTACTTTGCCTCTTGAATAATTATCAAAGTAACATAATTGATTTTAGTAAGGGTAATATTCAGAAACATTGCCCAACACTTGGCTTTAGTAGTAGTAGCGGTTACTACTACTACTACTTCACTGTGCAAAAAGCAAGCATCTCACTGATTGTTGTGCACACGTGCGCATTGATGCAAATCAGAAAATATCCAGCACTCAGAATTTTTGGGTCACCAACTTTTTGTCACCAGTTCTGTAGAAATAAATTAGAGATTTATGGCTGTGTTGACATTTCTGGAAGTAAATCATCTACTGAATGAGCTTATAAATTAAGTTAGTTGATTTTTACTTGAAATAACCTCAAATACTTTGGCTGCTGTAACTTTTCTGTCCCATTCCATCCACATAGCAACGTGGCCAGCAAAAGAGCAAATCTTGGTTCCAGATTAACAATTGCCAGACAGATATGGATATTAAGACTTAATCACAGTTATACTTCCAAAGATTAGACTTATTATTTTGTAATTTTTTTTTCTTTGCACCCGTTAACATTCCTGGTTCCTTAATGGCCTCTGAAGCTGTTGTCTTTCCTGACTCCTGGGGCCGCCTGGCTGGTGTGAAGTGAGACTGTGGGGGGTGGGGTTGCTCTCGTTAGCATTGGGGCCATTTAAAGCTGATTATATGGAGCTGGCTGTGCCATAAAGCGTTCCTTCATGAGAGATCACCCGGACAAACCGCACGTCCGACTGTCAATATGACGGCTGTTGCCAGGTCGGCCAAACACAGTTTTCTGGAATGCGTGTGTTTAATCAGAAGACAAATGCCATATTTTGAGCAGTTTGTTTTTACGGCGCAGCGGGGAGGTGTGAGTGTATGCATACATAAATGAGTGTGTATGCTTCTTTGAATGTGTGCGGTTTTATATAAACACACAAGCAATTATATCTCTCTTGTTTTTGTGCATTTGCTTTACATGAACATGCATAGATGTGTATGTGTCGCACATTCAGAGAGATGTGTGATGTTGCAGAAGTGAGAGAAAGTTAATTGCATATTTGTGTATGTCAGACTACAGTGTGTGTGTATGCACATGCAAGACAGCATTTATACAGTAAAGGCAAAAAGCTTTTGTGTAGTGTAAGAGCATGTGTGTGTGTGAGAGAGATTAAACTCTACATTGGCACTCTAGCATTTATGAGTAACTGAGTATGAATGTCTGAATGCTGTGCCAAGGGCCCAATGTGGCCACCCATGATGATCGCGGGGCCTCAAAGTAACACAGCTTGAATCAACAGCGAGACAAAACACATTTGAACCCCACTGAGTTTTCCTGTGAGGAGCCAGTTAATGGTCCCGTCCTGAGAGCACTAACAGCACACAAACCCACAGCTCAACACACAGTAGCAACCTTTGTGTGAGTCTGCCTTCACGCATCTATCCTACTTTGACACTTGTGTCTTCAATTCAGAAGAATGTATCGAATAATGCGAACTTGTCCGTGAAGGAGGACCTTCGAGTAAATCTTCTCTGTGGGAAACTGACCTCGATTCGACTAACTTCTGTTCTGGAGTCAGATCAGCTGACCCTCCCACACAACTGGATCTTTAGCCCATGCCAAATGTTGGTGTTGGTGTTTTAGGACACTCACAGTTACTGTCTCACTACCTATACTGAGAAAATCTTCACTATAGTATACCATGTTTTAAAGGGACAATGAGGAGTTTTGGAAAGCGAAGTGTTTTCACACTACATTTCCCATGAGCCTCCGTGCGCACGGTGAAGTTCGTGGACCGGCGCAAGACGGACGAAAGCGAAAACATTTGCCAAGAATGTTTTTCAGTCAATGGTTTCAATTTCATTGATCAAGAATGAAAGTCAGAAGTTCGTGATGATCAGGTCGTAGTTCTGACCATAATCGGCGATTCGGTGGTGTTATTCCCATGACCCGCTGGGCAGCGTCCGCGAAACCAAAAGTAGGAAATGCTGGGCGAGCCGACCACTAAATAATAATAACAAAATAACAATAAAGACAAAACAATATATTAATCGAAAATGGACCCATTAACTAGTGTGGGTAATGAGATTCATCCACATTAATATGAGACTTTTTTATAACCAAATACAAACTCCTCATTGTCCCTTTAAACTAGCCAGCCAGAACTAACACCTTAATGATGAGATGTTCAACCTCATTCATTTTCTGTACGGAAAATAAGTGAATCACTTTTCAAAGCATTGTGGGATTCCAGTAGTTGAAGTGGAAGTGACTAGAAATGCAGAAAGAGGAGTTAAAAAAAGCAAAGAAAAATGTCTTCATGCAAATGACTTGAGGGTTATGTAACTTTCCATATTTCACATATTTTACACATAATCTGTTTTTTATTTGACAAGTTGATCCATAAGAAGATATATTTGTGGTTTAAAGAACCAAAAGCCATTTAACTGTAGTTTTACATCTCCTTCCTCAAGCTTCTCTCAAGCTTAGGTAAAACACTCGGAGAGAAATCAAATGCCACAAGGTTGAATGGTGGGTTTGACTTGTGACATAGCTGAGAGTGGCTTTGTTGTGACATCACAAAGTTACAGAAGTCCTGATGGCTCAATGTCTGAATATAGGCTGTGTAAATTTCTCAGTGGACTGACCATGTTGATACTTGATTTATGATACAGTATTGTTATAAAAACAAGAGCTGCTTTATAATAAAAAATACATGGAAGTCTCACTTTGTAAAACATGGCACCTTTAAACTAGTGTAACATTGTGACCACAACTTTCTGATATTCTGACCCTGCTGCATATGCAGTGTCATAAAATCTGTCTTTCCTCACACTTATATCAGTACTACCACTACAACCTGGCATAGTGATGTACCAAACTGTCCAATGTGGATATTATTCATAAAGAAGCTAGTAACATCAGGGAATGTAATCCAACACCCCACAAAGCCCACAGGCTCAGAACTGCAATCTGTAACTATCAAACTGCAGCTAAGGTGGAATATAATAGAAAATCCTTACAAAAGCTAAAATTACTCTTATTATATTCAATTTCTTTACATCAGTGTAGTTGGAATAGCTATTATTTCCCCCATCTTCATGGATTTGAAGTAAACCCTGAGCTTGGCAATTTGTGAAATGCATTTACACAAGACAGAAAAATTGTAATGGGACACGTCAGTAGTCACGTCCCAGTTTCATATTTTACGTGCCCTTAAAATTCATTCAACACAACAACACAAAGAAACCCACACAATAAATCATGTTTTCAATTTCTGCGGGTATTACCTGTAACAAGCGACATCTGTCTTTAACAAAGTGTGGAGAGCCACAGAACAAATAATAAATAAGGCAGATTTGCACAGGATTAAAATCATACATGGCCGCTGCAATTACAAAATAATAGCAGGGCTTTTGGCAGGGAGATTTACAGGAGAGTGTATTTTTTGTTCCACTGCTTATGTACGATGCAGGGTAAATAAATGCATGATGGTTTTCATGGCAGTTTTTCCTTAAACACATTTAAAAGTCTGGAGAGTTTCGGTGCCAGGTATCCTGGGCTGGCTTCTGTAGATTAGAGGGGAGCTGGTTATGTCTTCCATATTGTCCTTTTCAAACTGTATGGATTCATTTTGTCCTGTAATTGATTGTTGATGCATTTGATTTGAGACAGGTTTGGAATGACGACCTGCAGAAATAAATAAACTTGAATTTCAACAAGCTACTACCGTTGCAGCCAGGGACCTGGAGAAAATATGCATTTAAATCAGTTCCACGCTGAACATATAAACACTATTTAGCATGATTAGATACACCAACCCCAAGGAATGGATGTGGATAACACTCGGCTACAACCACAGAGAATTTGTCCTGTTTTGTCCAAACCATGAACCGCTCAGTGGATGTTTTTCTTCACCCTGATAAGGCCTGATCCTCTCAGAGAACTGACTTTTACTTGAACATCTAGGTTGGAAATGATCCGGGTCAGTCAGTCAGTCAGTCTTTCTCTGGGAACCCGGCCCAGCGCTCGATCTGAATAACCACCAGTCTGTTTCTGAAGCGGAGAAATAAATAAGCGCCTATCGGAAATTCATGTCTTCCCAGTCGATAAGTTCAAACCTTTTACAGGAAAGCTCTATTTCGCTTCCCACTTGACATCAGTAACCTCTGATTGTGTGTGTTGTGAATGTGTGCGTGTGAGAGGTTGTGTATATTTATTAGACGTGTCCAAACCCCATGGCCCAAGGTTGCTGTTGCTCCAAGACATGAGAAGCATGAACCGAAAACCACAAGAGTTCAGTCACATACACAACAATGCTGACCAAACCAAGAGGAGGACACACCCTGAAAACACATGGAATGCCCCGTGTTTGTGGATGTAGCTTTTTGTAATCCTGATATTGTTCCCGTAATTTTACAGTAATTTGTGTGAATGGTTTGTTTTCCTTCATCAGGAGAAACCTTTAATTTCTGTCCTTCCTGAAAAACAACATAAAGGGGGGATAACCCTTAAAGGGATAGTTTAACATTTTTGCAAATTGGCCCCTTGCCATAATCCCTATTAGTCATAGCAGTACAATAGGTTTGTTACCTTTATTTGTCGGTGCAAGCTATTTTTAGAATGGCAGAGCAGAGCCGCAAGCTTCTCAGAGCCACGCTACGGAGGCTCATGGGATTTCTTGGTTTTCTTCATCAAACTCATCTAATACACAATCCAACAACTCCAAAACGCTTTTGTGGACAAGTTCGTAATGTTCTCGTAATGTTCCATTATTATCTCATAGTGTGGTGAATGTGCAGGTCACAAGTTGTCCACAAGAGTGTTTTGGAGTTGTTGGATTGTGTATTTGAGGAGTTTGATGAGGGAAACCAAGAAATCCCATTAACCTCCGTAGCGTAGCTCTGAGCAGCCCACGGCTCTGCTCCGCTGTTCTAAATATAATTTACACCGACAATTGAAGGTAACAAACCTACTGCTATGACTATAGGGACTATGGCAATGTGGCAATTTGTTGAACTATCCCTTTAAAAAAATAACCAGATATAGCTCACTTCACTGTGTGATGTTTTCATATCAATGCTGCATAACGTTACAATCTGCTTCCACCAATCACCTGATGCCCATTGGAGAAAAACAGAAGCAGGAAATAAACCCTCAGAAATGTGCAACTGTGAGAACTTCAGTGCCTCAAGGATCCAAAAGTGGGTTTTTCTCCAGTTATTAAAATAACACTGCATGTGTTGGTCTTGGGTCCCGGTCTAATGAGTCTCAGTCCAAATGTTTTAGGGATCAAAAAGTGGGAGGTTCTTCATGGTGACTGGACAAAAAGACTAAAGCTGGTTTTATACTTGATACAAAGGGTTAATGTTCATTCCAGTCCATAGCACTATAGGATCCTTGCTCTCACTCTTTAATTATATTCCCCACTTTTCTGTGCTTGCTCCATAGTCGTATCCCTGTCTGCCACAGTTGTTCTTCATCGTATCTGATGAAGCTCTGCACAGCACAGTTGTCAGCAGGCCCATGTGTTTACTACTAGTTTACACAGGAGTAAACTCATTTTTGTTGGAAAAGCATGAACCAGCACTGCATGTAGCCCATTGTTCTGCCTGAGCTAACAACTACCGTACTCGAGTCAACATTTATGCCTACAAACAGTTTAGTTAAACCAATCTTTCAAATTCAAAAAGATTCATACAAGCTTAATTGTGATTTGAGGAAACATTCTTTATACACAGCATTTGTTTGGGAAGCCTCTCCTGTAACCCTGCATCAACTTCAAATGCCAACAGGAATCAATGTGATTATACAGTATGTAGGCCTACAGTGAAAATGGGCTTTAGGGTGTAGTTAAGCTACGTTCAACTACTTCAGCTTTGTTTGTCTCTCTGTGGCAGTGCAGTTGTGACACTGAAAAGAAAAGCTTCACAAAGCAAGTTCAGTTGGAGTTTACAGGATGAACGTCATCACTCATCCAAATTCTATCTTGTCCCTTCACAGACACTGTTTACCATGACTTTGCATCTCTGTGGTCGACTGATGGAGCATTTTTGAGGCCAGCCTTGTAAGTTCAGCAACCATGTGCATAAGCATGAGTCCTTAACTTACAATTATACATACAGACATCGTATGATGAATACAGTCATTCTAGCTGCTATTGGCTGTATTAGCATATGTAGCAGTGCTTGGCCTTAATGCTAACATCGGCCTCCTAAAATGCATTACAATCGTAACATACCAGTTTTCAGCAGGTTGTTTGTGAGCAAAGACAACAATGTGGAATACCGTCTCAAAATAACTGCCTTAAAACATGTGGAGCCCAGAGATCTAGTATTTCATAATGTTTTTTTTTTTGTTTTTTTTTGTCAAGGAAGTGTTCTACAGTGTCCTGAGTCTGTAAAGAGAGAATAATGGAGTGTGTTATTGTTCTGTATGGCACTAGAACTGAGGGCTGATGGGAATATTGCCAGTTTCAACCCTTGTGGTTCTTGTCACACATTGACCACTGACTAAGCCCTTATCTTATTATTGTCAGTTTTTTTGTGTTTTTATTTTCTTTTTTATTGCATCTCCCCAGCCAGGGCAGAAATGAAGTCCAAGGTCTGTAAAGTTTATATTTCAAAAAATATATAAAAAAAGAAAGGTGCATGGACAAAGGACTGTGTGTATAATGAGTGAAACATAGAAAAGCAGAGGTTGAGTAAATGGGCTGTAACCTTCACTGACACTGATATCCGTCAGCAATGTAAAATAAATGGCTCCGGTAATGTCTATTCAACGTTTCTCTTCCTCTCCCCGCTGCATTTTTACCCAGCCAGGAAAACCACATGCGCAGCCTATATGATCTAGCCCATATCTAAAAACAATAAAGGCCAGCCTTTTCGGACCGGAGCGCCAATAGAGCTTTTGAATGGCGGTCAAAAGAGATCATGTTTTGTGTCCCATTTAGCGGTTTGGGAGAGGAAAGACGCTGGCGGAAATCAAAGACGTGTCTTTGTGGAAACAAAGATCATCTGTCTCTCGTCTATTCTCCTCTGACAGGAAAAAGAATGTCTGAGGCTTGTGATTAATGAAATTATGGCGAGGATACAGTAAGTTAGGAAACATGCTTCCACGCACACACACATTGGAGACACACAAACAGAGCCTGGGCACCTGGAAAGGAGGCATGAATATAATATCCATCACGGTGAGAAAAGATGACACATTTTCGGAGGTGAAATGTTACCTCTCACCAGCCAAGCTCAGCTGTGTATCCTGGGGCATTTATCTTTGGCAGGGAAACACACACACACACACACACACACATGCATACACACACTCACAGGAGCTGGAGGAGCCTCAACTGTCATCAAAGTTGTGGATGGAATCTTAGTTAGTGAGAATAATGGTGTTGTTATTACAGTGAGGTAATGGCAGATGGAACCGATGTCATACTACACACACACACACACACATCCACGGACAGACAAACACACACTTTAAGCTTCTATACACCTGTTCACATAGAGAGTTCACTCTCACACTCAAACCAAGCAGCGATACACACATAACTTCACGGCTGTCTACACACACAGAGGTTGCAATGGAAATATATAACTTTTTACTGCCACTCACTGTTTTGTGGAACTTCTCTTGAGAACTGAGCACCTCTACACATCCACCACCTCCCCTCCCCCCCATCCCTCCAGACCCACTGCCGGTTCTCACTGCTCCGTTCCCCTGCAGGAAACTGAGCCCAGTGTAAATGCGACATTTGCTGAGCTCCACTCACCGCCGCTGTCAGTGCTCTAGACTTATTTGTGTTGATGTTGGAAGAATTTACGGCTTCAAAACTGCCGCGGAGCCACAGATATTGACACGCGTTGGGCTAAACCTCAGTGGGTGAAGCCAGGGAACCGCAGGGCTCGCTCAGCGGAGGCCGGGGCGCAGAAGACGAGGCGATGGAGATGATGTTGAATCAGAAACCATCAGACGGTCAGATGGGTTGATTTACCCTACAGGTATTGCGACAGATGCCTCAATAAATCTATTTGTGGAGGATGACGTGTGAGGCTGTGTGTTTAGATCGTGTGTGGGTTTCTGTACGTCTTTTCAAGTCCGTTTAGACCCGAGTGCTGACAGGAGTTTGAATCCACCATCCATCTCGCCTCGAAACGCTGAGCCGCAAATTGAGTCGTTGGGACACGTGAAGCCTCGCGAAGGAAACGTGCAATCTCCCCCTAGAACCGAGTAAAATGATGATACTGATATGCATGTCATAACTTTTAATGCTGAGTTGTATAACTTTGTAAGGTAGCTTTCAACAGTGTGTGTGTATTTACTCGGGGAACAGATGGCGACTTGGCCTCGGGCGCTGAACCAGAAAAACAGATGCAACTCTGGTTCACTCTGGATACACCATTACAGCAGGCCGCTAATAATGGAGTTCTAATAACGTCTGTGTGTGTCGGGCCACATATGCACTTGCACATTACACATGCACATACATATATTCATGAATACACACACACACATATGCACGCTAATAGGACAAAAATTTAGCAATCTGATGGTCTGGTAACAGTCAAGCAGGCAAAGACGGAGTTAGATGGACAGTTGCATTTATCTTTAATGGTGACCACACACGCCCACATGCACGCACACACAGAATTCACAAAGTGATCTATGTATATGCACTTTTCCTCAGGTCAAGTGTAGTTAGTACAAATAAAAGGTACATTTCTATCAGCCTGAGATCCTGAAGGCAGCATATAGCGTATCTCATGACTTCTCGTTGGCTCCGGCCCCGGGCTGAGAGCTGCTGATTTACTCAGTGGAAGCAAACCTGTGGGACATGTAGCAGTGTGTGACAGGCTGTAATATTGACACCAGTTGAAGCTCTGCACTGCCATCTTCTGGATTTGCACATGTTGTGATAAGAAACTAATGTAACAGGTCGGTACAAACTATCACAACTCTACATCAAAGCACAACCAGAGCTAAATCATGAGAGGTCATATAAACTTCATACACTTGAATGAATTTCCTGAATCTCTATTCAGAGTCCTTACTGCACAGACTCATACTGGTGCTTATGCATCACTGCAGCCTATGGGAAAATATGTAAATGTCCCCAATGCATAAAAAAAAAAAAAACATGACTGAAAGAGATGTTGAGAGAGGCTGCAGTCTGATCTTATCCATCACATTAACTGTACAAACATTAAAAGTGTTATTCAAAGGCGTGCTCAAGTCAGCAAGCTGATCACTCACTGCAGCCCTGTGTGTTCACATACCACTGAAGACGACTGAGAGAAACATACTTGGCAACTTAATTACATATAATGACAAAAAAACAAATGAGGAAACGAAAGCATCTGCATATCTGTGAAAACATAGCCATAAATGGTCACTCGTGGTTTTAGTTGCTTGTGCAGCACAATAGCAGCCAGAGTGTAAAGTGTTTTGTTGTTCATATATCTTGTTAAATACTGATAAAGCCATTCAAAGCATGAATTTAATCAATTTGGGCACTTGGGCGCTATGGGAAAAAAAACAAAAACAACATGCATCACTAGCATGAAAGCCTTGCAGAGTGCAGACAGTCGCTAATTTAAACCTCCAGTAGTTATGAAGTGACATTATTCATAAAGTTGTGTTTTAGGCCAGTATCCAAATGTTAAATACTCATTCCATTACGTTCAATCACCAGCATGTTGCGTAATGTGTCTTTTTAAACGGTTTAGTCTGGTCCAGAGCAGCTCATCTAACATGGGTTTAGACCTCATTTGAATGAAAACTGCTGTCTGCCGTGACAAAAAACAACAACATGAAGGGATAGGAAAACCAAAATAAAAAAAAAACTCTGCACTCAGACACTTGTCATGGTTCGTCTCTGGTTTCCTGTTTGTGTCCTGTCTTATTGTGAAATTCCCGTGTTTTTCCAGCCTCCTTTGTTGGCTTGTCCCTAGTCTGCCTGTGTGTTCATGTGTCTGTGTTCTTGGACAGGCTGCCAATCAATCAGAGATATACAGTACATACTGTACAGACAACCATTCAACTTTGATATTAATTTGTTGTCTCGCTCTCGTAACTGTTTTTCATTTAGTGTACGTAAGAAACTGGCCACTCAATACTCCCAATCATCGATTACTGTAGCTAATGTTATATATCAAAATGCTCTTAAATCTGACTTGCTGACTTAACATAGCCTCCAATAGACTCTGTAGATTTGTCCTTGGATGCCCTTTTCTCACCCATTACTGCACGATGTATACCAATCATTGAATATGAGAAGATGCATGCACTGGTTACAGCTGATATACAAATGCATTTACTTTATTACCCATCCTATCTACAGCAGTATCTTACAGTACACCATATACATCAAGTTATCATATCAGACATTCTTCTCAGCTCTATCTTTCTGTTCCTAATGTCAATTATGTCAATTCTCTGCTCCACTTTGTGCCGTCTCTACTGTTGTGGAGCATGCGCACATTCATTGTCCAGCTTCAGTCCGACTAAGGCCTATACATGACGGAGAAAATCGAATTCCAATCGCATTATCTGGGTGTCTTAATCGGAGTTGGACTTTAGTCGGACTAAGGCGTTTACATGCACTTCAGTTGTCCAGTTATAGTTGGATTAAGGCAATAATTCGTTTTTTTCAAATGTCATTTAAACGTACTGACTGTCAGTGACTTATCCTGGGGTCATCGGGCATTCTGGGTCTTTCAACATCAGACCATTGTTCATGTGACCCAGTCGGTGTTGCTATAGGGGTCTGTGATTATGAAGCTCATGTGGCTCTCTGCTTGATCCACAGCCATCTTGACGCCCTCTCAGGGGCATCAGTGATCTTCCTGATGGATCTCCTCCTGCACGATCCTCTAATTCCCAGCAGCTTGAGTAGCTTGGAGAATGACAAGCTTGCAAATCCAATCCTCTGCACCCAGCCTCAGTGGGGTTGCTCTGGGGTTGGGACAGTATTCACATAACATCCCCTCATACTTGATCTTCTTCCTCTCAGATGCCTCCTGCATCATTTCTTCCCAGGGTACAGTCAACTCCAGAAGAACCACTTAACCTTGTCGACCAGTCTGACCGTGGCCAATGCAAAGGACTCTGGGAATCTGGGAAGGGAATCTGAACCCTCTGAGGAGAGCTGATGGTTCAGGTAGGTTTGAAGTGACTCCTTTCACATTTTCATGTTGTTGTTACATAATATAGTATAAAACTACAGGCCCTTTATGCTTAGTTACACTAAAGTCCATGTCTACATTAGCCAAAGTGCTTTTGTTGCCTGAACCCAACCACATGCAAGACTCATGGGATATGAAGCCCACTGTCCATTGCCAACGTTTCTTTGAAAACATACTGAATACCCTGTATATAAGTCTAATTATTGCAGATAGATCCACATTTATATACCACTTTTAGCAGGACTTCACCGTCTTTCATCCAAGTTCCTCTCCTGGGTTGTATTTATAGAGACTGAGGTCAAGTCTCATAAATGATTCACAACATGCTGAAAAGATTCCTTGTAGCCTTAAATTTGCCAAAAGGAAAAGCAACAGGAACGGCCATAGACACAAAATAACAGGTGGAGACAATTTGAGTCCGTCGGGTCAAAAACGCATTATGCACACAGAATTCTATACTTGCATGCGTGCATCCATCCTTGATTCGAGCTCCAGTCCACCTTGTAACAATCTGTGCATGCTGTGCATCAAATCGTCCATTCCAAGTGGTGATTGAAACAAGATGGACATCGCACCGGGAGGATGATTTGTAAAATACATGGCAACAAATTATTTACAGGGATCCGTGCCACCCAAAAACACGTTTACTGGGGAGAGAAGCTCGAGGTTTTACTGGCATGAATAAGACTTTTATGAGATGTGATGGACAGATACAGAGCTGAGATTTATGGCTCTGGCATGGCCGGCTTGTCTACAGGGATACATTAAGGAAAAAGATGGGAAGAAGAGATAAATGAGGATGAAGAGTAAAGGGTTGAAGGGGAGGAAGAGAGGAAGGAGAGTGCAAAACTAGGGCAGGAGAGACAAAAGAGAAAAGAGGGCTGTGGGGATACTTGGATTCCTTTCATTCACTGCTATTATCTTAATGTCAAATGAAAGAGCAGAGAGGGCAGCGAGGAGCGGTCACGGTACATTCCTCTGCAGAGTAGAAACACTGTCAACATCTTCCATTTGTCCTTGATCAGTTGACACTGATGCTGCTGTTGGACCTCGCACCGAAACACATCCCACATATTACATTTCCACATTCTGCACTCGGATATTATTGGACCCTTGTTCTTTACTCTCTATTACACATCTCGGGCCGCGATCACAAGGAATGTGGACATCCATCCGCTTTAAGGGGAAGTGGGAAGCACATTGAATTTTTTTTATTTTTTATAGCTTCAAGTAAACATGTCTGGAGCAGAGCTGCTGTAAAAGGAGAAATGATCTAATTGGCTTTGTTAGACCTCAGTGGGTGAAGACAGACAGATAAAAAAGAATCAGGTCAGCCAGAAATTTCACAACAAATGGAAAAATGAAAGTAAATTATCTGATAATCTTCTGACTAATCTAATGATTATCATCCCTCTTCCATCAATTAATTAAAAAAATAACTACTACCATATTGAGAACAGTGATAGCACATCATTTTTCAACATAAAGATCAGCTTATACCGTGTCTGAAGAGCAACAGGATTAACTGTAAACTTCTGCCATTAAATCAATAATGGAGGGAGGATACAACTTGACACTTGACTAGGTCTTCTTTAATATAAGCATTGATTAGTGCAGATTAGAGTACAATACTGTATTACATGAAGATATGACATTTGGGTCCTTTTTGAAGTATCCAAGTTTATTATTTACTTATATTTTTTGCAGGGACAGAGCATATTAAAGGAAGAAAAAAAAAACATTTTTGCAAATACAGTATGCTAGATTTAGCCAAAAAGTTTCCATCTGTTGTCCCTGGCCAGGTCTTATAAAGGCTCCCTAAAATGAAACAACATCTTTATTCAAATAATTTATGTTCGTTAATTGATCTGAATCTCTATTACTACTGTACAACAAAAACTCTTTGCTGTGGTTTTTGTTTGTTTGCCACTAATGCAGTGGTTGCTTCTTGGATCTCTGTATGATTTGTGATACTTGTGCACAAGATGGAGGCTCTGCAAAAGAAGGAAAAAGAATATGCCAACTCTGTAAAACACTTCCTGGCACCTTCAGGATGTGGTTGGTCACCATGAGACCAGAGCTCCTTCTTTGTTGGTTAGGATTTCACGCTTCAAAATGTTGCTGATCTGTGGTTCCTGCACAGTGAGGTGGTTTCTGCCTCTGGAGCGGCTCGGGGTCTTGGACAACATTTTCTTAAAGCAAAAATCTCAAGCTGTGAGCGTTAATGGGGCCTTGGGGGGGGAGAGGTCTGCGATGGGGAACAGGGCCTTTGAGAGAGAGTGGGGGGGAGGGCGGGCTGAAGGAGGGTAGGACAGAGAACGCAGGGCTTGTAAAACTTGTCTGAGGTTGATGCGGTCTTGCTGCGTTTCACAGAGGCTGATGTTAACGGCTGCAGCGAGGTGGAGGGTCCAAGCTGAGTGTGTTTATCCTGGACGGGGGAGGCAGCAGTGTGCACGAGGAGAGGGAGATGCCTCTGGATGATCCGGGCTCTGGGTGCAGATGGGTGGGCTTTACAGTACGTGTGAGAGTTATACTGAATGGGTTTGACCGCATATGTTCGTGAGGCAGATGCTCAAACTGCCCAACTGACAGAAAGATTATTTCCTTCACATCCATAAGGGACGTTCACATAGGAAGTAACTCAACTCCTGCACAATAAAATCCATCATTTACTGCGTCCTCTGTGTTGTACATGAACACGTTTTCTTCATTCATCTCAGCTGGATACAAACCCGAAGCAACTGCTACAGCCTGAACTTGTTGAGGGATGCCGGTAAAAGAGCAGACATCTTTGTTCTAAGGCTTCAGGATAGCACACAGTATGTATGTTGGTTCTCCTACTGTAAAACAACAATCCTCACTTTGATTTATTTCCCTGTCACTTTCTCATGCATATCTGGGTGGCGCATTACATCAGGACTCGAACCATAAAGTTTCAATGGAGCGTGCTTCATTCGACAGCAGCATTTGGTCCATTAACAGAGCCCAGGCCAGTGTCCCTTCACGGGACGGGCCTGTGTGGAGATTCCTGATTTCCTATGGAGAATCAACTTTCTAATCCCGCACTTGACTGAAATGTTTTACCAAGGGCCACGTTAGCCAGCAGAGGCTTGAGTGGTCTGTCATTACGTGTGTGTTTTATTATCGTAATTGCACAGGGTGAGTTGGCTTTTGCTCTTACAGCAAGCCCAGTGCTTTTCTGCATACCAGATCAGCTCTAGTTGGTGACTGACCAGCTTCAGTGACAGAGGTGGGCAAAAGGTCATTTCGTCCCAGTAAACATCGAGTTTGTTGGTTGACAAATGTAGCAGCTAGCAGCTTGCTATTTTATTACCCTTTCTCAGCCTCTTGAAAGCACCTTACAATACAAAGGTTAGATTTTAAAGGGGAACTATGCAAGTCCGGGTGCTTTTCCACTGTTTTTCTAACCCTCCTCCCAGCCATGTGCATTTGTTGTCAACGAAACTGGCGAGAAATCAATCCATGGAGCGGTGGATAACGTTATATATCATATACACGTTATAATGCATATTTGTGTAGTCTTATTGGTCATAAACAAGAGATTGCGGATTACGGGCTACGGGGCAAGTCTGTGTTGCAGGTGCTCTACCAACTGAGCTAAACACCGCCCCAAATGTAACATAGTTAAGGTAAATATCTTGCATAGTTCCTTTTTAAACGCATTGTTCATATTGTGAAACAGTATGTTTCACTTTTAAAGTTTCAAAACACCTTATATGATGAGGGCAAATGATGACTTTAGATGGGAGCAGTACAGAGCTGGACTACAGTCTTATAGAGACTACCAGTATTCAAGACCAGCCCCACAGTGGAGGTAAACGTCTTTTCAACCTGTAACCCCACTTTCATGTTCTGGCCTACTACTGTTAACAGATATGCTAACATTTGGGGGGGGTTACATTAAAGGAGAAAAACACGATATTTCATAATTTCCTTTTAAGTTTTGCTCTTGTATTCAGGGGTTTGGACAGAAAGAAAAAAAACAAAACACTCTTTGCAGTGTCATGCAAAGCACTTTCACTTTCAGCTTAATGGTTATGACTGAATCACTCAGCAGACGGAAACAGGAAAGAAAGTGACTGAAAAAGAATAATGAAAAATCAAAAGACATTAATACTTATAATTCCTAGATTTGTGTTTCTTACACTGTCCATGTTCCTGTGTGATTTTAGTTTTTGGCAACACTGAACTCCATCTCTTCATGTAAGTCTCATTAAGGCTTTTGGAAAAATGACTTTATTTGTCGCACAATACCTCATCCTTCTGGTCTTATCATCACTGTAAAGGGATCCGGGGAAATTAAAGTCCCATCACTCCTCTGGTAATGTCTGTTACAACTAAAACGCCTCCCTTATTGTAAGTCCATAACCAGGATTTTTGGCCTTGAACCATAGAGAACATCGGTCCCGGGCCTAACCTCCGCTGTGGGGAGACTGAAACTTTTTCCTTTTGGCTGTTTGATCCTCAGCACAGATGGTTTTCTTCAGGAAAAGGTGCTGAGTGAGAGATGAAAAACCAGATTTATGATATCAAAAGAATACGGACCGTTCGTGTTGTCCTGCCAGGAACGGCTTGAGCTAACAGAGGAATGAGCAAACCAAAGGATTCGACCTAGAGGTGGGGATAATTGTTTTTGTAGAGAGACCTGAGCCATAATCACATATGAAATGTCTTTTATGCAATTGCACAGACTTAAAATTTTCCAAATGCTGAAATAATATAGTCCAAAATATGTAGTTTATTTGTAGCATATGGTAATGATAATGATATATCATAACTATACTTTATATACAATTCTAAAACAAAATCTTTATCTTTCATGGATGTTTCATGGTTTTGGATGGTCAACAGGCCAAACTAATCAGCTTATGCACCATAACGATGACTGGGTTATGTCTCGGAGAGTCAGCCCAGTCTTGAGGGTCCAAACCAAACAGCGCTAGTGATGGATCTTGGATTGGACCTGGACTTTTTTCCCTATTCACTTGATTTATTATGATATAATTTCTTCACATGGCATTCTGCTCATATCCTGACACTCAACTCAATTATTTATTTCCTTTTTCTTAAACTTGCATCTGGACTCCATGTCTGGCAGTGATGGGCCGTCTGACAGCTCAACACTTAGAGATCAAACCAGTCAAGAAGTCCTTCTCATGCCACCATTTCAAGACCGAGTCTGATGTCATTGTGCCACTTTCCAAAATTTCTTCAACAATATTGGTTTGATTATAGATTATTGTGTGATACTCTCTGATCAGATCTTTTAACCAATCCTACTCAGGATGAAGTCCAGATGCTGATGCTCGGGTCATCTTTACATCAAATTAGTCCACAGCACTATGGGTGGACTTGCTATGCAGGCAATTACTGTGTAAGGCCCATGCAAAAATGTGTCTTTTTGTGGAAAGTTCGCTACTTTGTAACTATTAGCTAGTTTTCAAACAAGCAACAATACCTAAGCCAACTAGCTAGCAATGTCACTGCAGTAACATAGCCCAGAAGTTTTAGACAGTTATATCATAATAGATTCAAATGACACTAATACTGTTTTTGTGTTTGTGAAAAGTCTTTCAAATTCTATTTAACAGAATCACAAAATGTCAAATAACATTGGAACAACCTGCTAATGTTCGTTCTATTAGTTGGTTCAGTTAGCTACACGAGAGATAGGCTACAATGACAAACCTCCACACCACTACAGTTGTGTACTGCAAACTATTTTAGGGCTGGAAGTTTTCTCTCTCTTTTTTCTTTTTTTTTTGGACAGACACACCTGTGGCCTATTATTATCTACAGTAAAAATAATCATTTAGCAAGTCAGTTAGTTAGTTTGTTACTTAAGGAACATCAACAACAATAGAGGTCAAAGGAATTAATCAAATTACTATTGTAGATAATGAAAGGCTGTGAATGACATTGAGCCTAACAATTTTTTGTATTTGTTTTGTATTGCCAACTAAGATCATAATTTTTGAGTGTGATAAGCTCGTGTGGTGCCAGAGTGTCCCAGGACATGGAAACACATTGTGATTGCGACGGTCTCGCAACCGCAGCAATCAAGAGCTTTGAGCTTTATTTGGAGATTCTCAGCTGTCAGCAGACTTTTGATGCGGTGTGTAACTCCCAGATGTAAGTGGGTGTAACCACGTGTTAAGTAGGGTGTTACTGAGAAAGAGCAAATGCCATTAGACACGTTCCTATCACCTTTTTCTTGTTACATGTAGGTGGATCCAGTCGGTAGATCTCGAAGTTCCTGTGGGTGGATCGGGGTATTTATTTCACAGAGAGCAGAAAAGCTGTAAATCTCATCTAAGGAAGTATCACAAAACAGAAACTTTATCACGACATGGTGATTTGGTGCCACAAGGAGGCGAGCATACCGAAACTCACAATTTAGTGTTTAAATATTATATCTCTTTCACCTTTCTGACAAATTAGGGATACGATTCCTGTCATCGAAATGAGTAAATCTTTCACAGTCTATTCCACCCCATGGACTGAGACAACCACAGCTCTGGCTCCAGTTCAGGGCTCCATGCTCCTTGTTGTTTTGCTTTCCTAAAGCGGTGGAGATGTTTGATGAGGATTTCCGTTGAAAGAGCTGTTGAATTTCTCCCCTGTGAGTTGGGCGGCGTCCCCCTGGGGCGACCTCCCACACTGAACGTTGTTGACACATTATGAAATATTCCCCCTGATCCCTTCACTTTCCCTTCAACTGCAGTCTGTGTTTATGCGAATATGCACCCACTTGCTCCTTCACCCTCCATCCGTCTATTCGACATGAACTTTTATTCTCTTTTGACCATTTCCTTTTCATTGACGTCCCCTCAATTACCTTTTCAATCTCCGCTGCCTTTTCAACTCCCTCAGAAACCTGGAATTCTTTGGCTCGGTGCTCCCTTAAAATGAGCAATTACCATTGTTTTCATTTTTAAATATCGACTCATTTTGGTCAGGATACAATTATAATTAGGATATCCTTTGGCACTTGCCAGTAATAAGTCAGATGTGATGATTTCCCCTTCACGTTTCAAACAGGGCTGGGAGGCTTTTTCTGAGCCCAGAGTTTGTGTCAGTGTGGATGTTTGGCATCGCAGCCATGGTGAT
The DNA here is from genome assembly GCF_905171665.1 of Trachurus trachurus. Classification (NCBI taxonomy): domain Eukaryota; kingdom Metazoa; phylum Chordata; class Actinopteri; order Carangiformes; family Carangidae; genus Trachurus; species Trachurus trachurus. The sequence goes on along the minus strand of NC_139913.1, from coordinate 18,252,418 downwards.
GGATTTGAGGCCCTTCTCAAAAACAACATGGCTTACCTCTAATCGTGGCAGTCCACTTTACACATTAGCACAATCAATTTAATTGGGGAAATAGCTGGACGAGAGGTGACATCAAAGACGCAGGCAAGCGGCCCGACGCATGCAATCACCCAGCATCCATCGCTGCTTCTGGACAGGGATGTGCGTCACGGTGGCTGCAGTGGAAAATGTGAATCGTTCACAATGCCTTGTAATGTAGAGCGAGGCCTTTGAGGCCTGCCAAGCTGCATCACCGTGCCCATTTGTCTTGGTGGTGTTTTTCATGTTACTTTGGGGGTCATGGAGCTCCGGCATGTGGCTCCACATCAGGAGCAGAGATGTTTATCCACATCCATGTGTTTTGGACGCGGTATGAAACAATATGCAGCTCTTACGGTTTTAAGAGCCAGATTCTCTTGTGTCACATTTTCCCTGCTTACATCCAGGTTAGGACGAGGTCAGACCGGACCCCGGCTTTGACTTTCCAATTATTGTATAACGCTGTCCTTTGTAAATCTATACAATACACACACTGCCATGTAACACTAGTCCACGAGCGGGAAATTGTTGCGCCTTGTGTGTGCCCCCTGCCTGTAACCCTTTGTGAGGAATGTAAGTGCAGGATGAAGCTTTTTTAAAATGTTTTTCAGAAAGCAGAGTTGATCCAGAGTAAGAAATGATTTGTTAGCTAAACCAAGAAATATTCGTTGATTTTTATGGCCATTTAGAAAGCGGGCAGCAGAACGAGCTGTTGTGCAGTTGCTATGGCTACTTTCAGTACTTCCTCTCCCTGTCCCCATTTTGCTCTCCACCAACATTCAGAGGAAAAATATCTGTTTTTTTAAGCTGCTAATTCAACATTAATCATCATTAGCTACTCTTTAATGTTGTATGTGTCGGTGCTAGGCTGGTAGCAGTTGATTTAGCTAAAACCAGCTGTTTATTGTCAAAAATAAGTTGATAGAGTGGGAAGAGTGAAGCAAAACAATGACAAATTGTCAAATCAAAACAATGAGCTAAAAGATGTTAAAACGCTCATGTGTAGCCAAGGAAAACTGCTGTTTCATTACAACAAGTGAGTCCTGCCACACTACAATAAACCATTTGACAAACTGTACAAAATATTACGTAATGCAGCTTTAATAAGTGGCAGAATTAATGCTACGAAATGAACTCAGTGGGTAAATAAAGATAGTGACATAGTGTCTGAAGCAGGTAACTAAGCGAAACCAGGCTCCTGTCCCAGAAAACACGGATAAAAAAGACTTCTTTTGATTGGCTGGGAACCTCTAATAATATCACTAATATAAAAAACTAAAGCAAACCACAAAATGGGTTGAGGTCTCCTCTCTTTGTTAAAATCATGCTTTTTTGTTGCGCCCTGTTATTGACTCACACAACACTTGGCAGCAACGCTAACAATGGCTCGAGTCCAGAATATTCATCTGTGAAGGAGCAGTTGGTGCTTGATGAAATGTTCCCCGGTGTGTGCAGGCACGCACCTACGAGGTTGTAAGCACAATGCAACTGCAAACAATCACATTTGCATGTTTTGTATGCTAAGTCCGTGGTCAACAGGGTCACCCACACCCCTCCATCCTGACCATTTACATATATTAAACGTGATGCAGGTGTCTTGACTGAATTTTTGGCCTTAAAATATGTAAATTGCATGAATCCAAATGCGAGGAAGGTCTTCTCTGTGGATGTGTGCGAGTAGTTTCTCTCAGATGTGATACTCTGACTCTTGATTTACCACATGTAAAAGTATGATTTAAATTCTTTAATTTTTTTTTTTTGCATATTCCACAACTCATTGTACACCCCTCCCCCTCCCCTTGGAAATCACTGCAGGACAACGGGGAGACAGTGATGTCAGCAGAAAATCCGTCCCCACCCTGTCTTTCACTCATCAGTCTTCACCACGTGCGGTGACCTAAGCAGAGGCTGCAGAGGTCACGACCACGCTGTCCATCTCTGTTACTACGTTCATGAATAAACACAGGCCGGCGTATGGGTGTGCGTGTCCGTCAGGAGCGATTGCACGCACGCGAAAAACGCACACACGCGCACACACACAGCCTCGTGCCGACTCCTCTGGCATAATTAGAAACATTTGGGATCATTTGCAAAAGGAACACGAGCTCTGATGGGATCCAGATGCACTACTGGGTTTCACCGAAATACAGGAACCTTTATTTATGAGGGGCCATTACTGGCTCCTCACCCACGGAGGTGTGTGTGTGTGTGTGTGTGACTGTATGTGTACATACTTCTTAGTTTGTCCAGATACTAAATGAATGTTTGGATGTGTGGATCATCCAGGTTCAGGTCAGTTGTTCTTTTTTACACAGGAAATGAGCAGAAAAAGAAGTTACATTTAGAAAATAGAATCCTTTAATAGTATAAAAATGGCACTGGTATTTTTTAATATGTCATGTAATTCTGCATAAGTGAAGCACTTTTACGGTAAAAGTACATTCATGACTGTCTTGGTGTGATTCAGCATTACTGTTTTTAACGTCCATGCAAAAATGATTCATTTACAATTGATCCCTGTCCACTTCGTCTTCCTCTTCTTCTTTTTCTTCTTCTTTATCTTCCTTTCTTGACATCGACATGTCTTTTGTTCACATTGTCCTGTGGCAAAAAACAAAACAAAAACAAAGCAGATGCTGTTAATTGAGATGCTGTTAATTGCTTTTAATTGGGAATGAAGACCAGGCATTCTTACCGATTGCATAGCAAAAGGGATCAGTGTTGTTACATGTAGTGCTATACTGCCACCTTGTGGCTACAATATGAATAGTCAATAAAAGTCTGAAGCTTGATGAAGGTTAGATTACATTTAGAGAATGGTTCAGGTCAGATGCGGTTGGGGTGGTAAACCTCCAGTGTGATTTAGATTAGTGTAAAAATGTGAACTTCTGGATTTCTGAATTTCTAAATGAGGAAGAATACCATGCTTGAGTTGATCCTGTTTAAGTTTAACTGAACACAATAAAATGCATTGTCATACTGCATATTTTCAAATTTACATCCAAAAAATGACAGAACTCATTTGTAAATCAGGTGCTGTTAGTATTGTGCTGTTTGCAAATATCTATCTGACGACTCCACGAGCTGGAATAGACAGATGACAGGACTCTTTTGTTCTTCAGTCTGTCGGACTGTTAAACTATAAGTTTGGTCTGTGGACGGGACAGGAGTCAGGTTACACTGGGCTCTGGTGCAATGCAGCCAGCTGATGAGTCTTCTTCTTTAAAGACCAGTGGAGGCTATGCAGGAAGCACTGAACATGATGGGGAGTGATAAAACTGAGAGCGCTGCTGCTACTTAGTCTTAATGTCTGATGTAATATATATACAGTATATCTAAAGTGTTCTTTCTATCTGACTAAATGTTGGGTCTGTTCTAGCCACTCACCTTTTTATCCAGTTATCCTTCACAAACCTGAAGGGTTTCACAGAGTACTGTAACCCAACTTTCACCTCAGTGCTTCCTGGTCCATGTGTCTTCACATTGCCTGCACATTAAAAACAAAACCTTTATTCTTATTATCACCTACATTCTGCAAAACTGACACATGCATCTCTCTGTACATTATGAGGTCTGAGGCACTAAAATGGGACAGAATCTGATTTCTGTTCTTGAAAATGTTATACATTCTCTTTTAATCTAATATTGAATATTCATATTAAGTTACATAATGCATCATGTTGTGTCACCCTGTGTCAGATTAACTAAACCTCCCAGCGCTCACACACACACACGCACGCACGCACGCACGCGCGTGCGCGCGCGCGCGCGCACACACACACACACACACACACACACACACACACACACACACACACACACACACACACACACACACACACACACACACACACACACACATTATAAACCTGTCACAACACGGCCTGTCAAATCGCATCACATGACGTCACATTGTGAACCATCACTGACCTTTCTGTAGTGTTGGTATTGATTGATAATATCAGCGTCACTCTCCTGTGCACTGAACAGGACGGCCTTATCAGCCACGACTCCATCGGTCCAACATCTCTCATGTGCCAGTGAGCTGATCGATGGAAGGAAGGACCCCTACAGGAAACACATTAAACAGGTGAGTGGAGCACTGCAGGTGGATGCAGGGATGGGTGCATCTGTCGCAGTGTGTGTGTGTGTGTGTGTGTGTGTGTGTGTGTGTGTGTGTACCAGGGGCAGGCCGATAGAGAGTCAGTTGAACCTCAGCTGGTGAAGTCTTGAACAGCCTCAGCACTTTCTACAGACATGAGAATGAACTGTTAACAGTGACAACGAAGCTGCACTGGTATATATGTTTACAAATACATGATTTTCAAGAAAATTGCAAAAAAAAAAACAAAAAAAAACCATATACAATTTACATAATGACATGAGTAAAAAACAAAAGCAGAATTGGTATATAGTGTGTTTATATGCACATGTATGTGAAATATGGTCAGAATATTGAACTGGTTCAGGATAAACACTCTTCACAGAGAACCAGTGCATTGGTTTCATCTATATAAATTAATATTATTGTCATACGCCTAAAGGTGCCCAGTCCAGACAGTCTTTCAGTTTATCTTTAGAGGCCAGAGAAAACAAAATAAAAGCAATACCAACAGTACCAACACATGGTACTGTACTGTTTATATGACATCACATACAGCGCTTTCATATGTTGTAAAAGACATTTAAACAAAACTGAGTTATGTCAAATGTTGTAAATGTAAACATGCAAGTAATCTACATGTATCTGTCTTGTTGACCAGATATCCAGACTGCAGTGTAACTCTAAACCAGATTTAGGAAAATAACTCTGCACGTTCATTAGAGCAGCAGAGTCTGACAGGATACTTGTCCCAGCTCCAAAAGTCAGATAATCTTCTGAGGTAAAACCTAACCTGAGGTTAACGGTTTGTAATCGACACATACCGGATAGGACAGCTCCTTCAGGGATTGGCCATTCACAGCCAGCAGGACGTCTCCCTCCTGGATCCTGCCGCTCTGCTGAGCCGGCTGGCCTGGGAAAAGCTCCTTTATCCGGACGAGGCTGCCAAAGTCCCGAGTGGGCGGATCCAGTTCGCACATGAGGAAGCTGAAGCCCAGGCCATTGGCATTCTTAGTCAGCGTCACCTCCTGGGTGTTTTCTGAAGGTTTCATAGTGATGAGGAGAAGATGTTGAGGTGGTCAGGAGAGAAAGGAATATGGGAAAAGACAGCAGATGTATAAGGATGAGAGAAAAAGAACAAACGGATTTCTGAGCTTTAAAATAAAATGACTACAATTCAAAAATAGATGAAAAAACAGCAGAAATGTTACTGTTCCATTATCCGTCTTGGGAATCTTCTTACGAAACAAGAAATGCAGAATTGGTATTTGTTGTACTGTAGCCTTGGACTTTCTCACTCCCCACAAGGATGGAAGGCGAATGACCATGAATGGGAAAATTAAACTCTTCCCTGTCCTAGCACAGTTGTCTTCCAGTAAAACACATAAAACTGACATCTCCTGGTGTGTATGTAGTGTACCAAACAAAGCAAATAAATTATACAGGGGTGCTGGTAGCCAGATGCTGCATTGCAGTAAAATATCCCCATGTTTTGCCCTGCATAAGAGCCAGCCTTACACTGATGATCCATAAGGTGCAATCGGGGGTTCAGTAGTTTGTCCACAGGAAATCAAGATTTGTCAAATCAAAATTAAAAAATCTTGACTTATCTTGAATCAGCACTGTAATGATAGCATCAATACATGTATGTGGTATAGGTATAGGTATACTGGTATAGTTCTGATGCTAAAAGAAACATTTTCACCTATGTTAACGGTTGTAAAGACGTTAACCTCAGATCAGGAAGAACTCGACTCTGTATCACATTATAACACGTGGCCCACTGTGCGATTTTCAGTGGAAGAGAGAGTAGAGAGATGTGGGATGACATATATAGAAGAACAGGCCTGAGGATAAGGAGGGCCAGAGGGATAAAGAAGAGGAAGGTCAGGGTCAGGAAGGAAGATCAGGACGAAGAGGAGAAGTGTGTGAAAGTTCACCTTGAAGCTGACTAGCAGACTAGCCTGGACGTTGCCTATTATGGACCAAACAGCTTAGAGCTGACAGGTTCTCTCACGAACGTTCCTCCTCAGCAGTGTGACGTCTTGTCACATGAGTTTCTGTCTCTTAGGGAACCGCACCAGCATTTTATTCATTGTAGGAAGGTTGCACGAATGCTCAGTTCCCAGAGAGAGATATCCTGGGCTTTCTTTTCTAGTTTTTGTACACTGAAGTTAAAATTACACTTGACTAGCTGAGAGGTCCTACCGTCAGTGACAAAGCCGTACTCCTTGGGCCGCTCACTGATGGTGTTTGGAGGGGTGGTGGTGGTGGAGCAGCTGTTTTGACTCGGCCGGCTGGAGGGTGGACTGAAGCTCTGATTGAACACACTGCTGCTGTTGTCTGTGCTGACAGAAACCCTGGGCATCTTCACCAGCTCCCTCTCCAAAACAAAGGTTACCACCTGAAGGAGAGACAAGGATTTGGTTCGAGCAGGAAATTGCAGTTAATTAAACAACATTATCATTACATGAATTAAGTAATTATGGCGGGGCTCTAAAAGCCATTCATTGTACCTCTCCAGTTTTACTCAGACACTCCACAGCCTGCTGGTAGGTGATGCCCTGGAAGCTAAAACCATCCACCTCCAACACTCTGTCACCTGAAACATAAGCAGATGGGGACAAAAACATGAATTGCAACTTTAACTCTTCTTGTCCAGTTCCATTGTGTTGCCTTCCATTTCTGCTCTGAAAGCATCAGGTCAAATTCCTCATTATTAGTAAGTGTTTAAAACAGTGGTTCCCAACCTTTTTTTGCTTGTGACTCCATTTTGACATCACAAATGTCTGGTGACCGGTCAATCAACATGCGCCAGCTCAGATATTTTTATATGCTGTATTTTATTTGAACTCGAATTTATATTAGAAAAAGTGAAAGTATAGAATACAGTTGTTTAAGATTGTGTGTGGTGTTTTTAATCATAATTTTAAAAAGAATAATTATTAGTTAAAAATTTATTTTTATCACAAATATTTTGTATCAATTACTAGAAATTTTAGGCGACCCCATTTGAATTTCAGGCGACCCAACATGGGGTCCCGACCCCAAGGTTGAAAAACACTGGTTGAAAGGTGTTTGCAAATCAAACATCCCATTACCAAACCAGATTCTTCTTCAAAACGACACATGCAGGCACTCATATTGTTGGATTGGACATCAGAGCTGTAATACCTGTGTGTACACGTCCGTCTCTCTCAGCAGCCCCACCGGGAACGAGGCTCTTAATGTAGATTCCTCCATTAGGAAGGCTGGTGTTGACGCCGCCCTTGAACAATCAATGACAGAGGCTCTTACTTCGACTTTCACAGCTTTCATAAGTGATACACTCATGGCAAGGAGGAAAAACATGGCTGTAATGAAAGTAGCTTGGGGGGGGGGGATCATGTTTAATGCAGTGGTTGTTGCATTCACTGGACAGTTGATTTACTGAAGTAGTTTTGAGGTACTTTATTTGAGTATTGACCAGTCCAGCAGGTTGTACTCTTGTGTTGTACTCCTCACACAGTTGCATTAAAAGACATTGGTTATCTTTTGAATCAGATAAAATTTTACACACAAAATCAGATGCACTGTCAAACATGTATAAAGTTGTTGAAGTTAGCTATTTCTGAATGAAGCACACATGATAAAGGGGGTGTAAGTTACAATAATGAGTAAGGAATCATAGAGGAATCATAAGTCATCGATAGGTAGCTTTTGTCCAATCAGGTCAATTAAATCGATCCTACTGGTTAAATACTTTTATTGCAGAACATTTTAATACTCTAATTGTTGAGTCTTCTTACTGTTGCATTGCAAATTTAGCTGGGGAAGCAGAATATAAGAACAACTTTTCTATCACTGGCTGCAGTACAGCCTGTAACGTAGTGGCGATCAGTTTGAGTGAAGTTAAATATACTCTCTCTCTCTCTCTGTTGTGCTCGCTCCCTCTCTCTCTAATCTTGTCAGACCACAGATGTTAATCAGATTGAGAGGGCAGACATTTTGACCCACTGCCGAAGATGAGAAGCTCCACTAATTGTCCTTCTTGACTGTTCGTTCCTGATGTTTTCAAGCACGTTCTCTCTAAACAAATTAATTAGCTGGATATAGGATTTTGCAGGCTGACGTCAAAACCACTACTTTTAGATGCAAACCAATTATTTGATAACAGAAAACGTAAACCTCAAGGGAGATAACAGTAAATCTCATTCAACTCAATGAAGCTCTCAACATGTATCTTAAGTTAAAACAATGAAATTTGATTTTGCTTTCCCAAATGCTGTTAAATGAGGTGATATCAGTAGGGGAAACAATGGAAGATTTTGATTAGATTTCATTTAGGGTACAAGCTGAAACGGTCGTCAGTCCAGTAAAGTGATGCTGAACAGAGACAAACGACGAAGTGCATGCACATTCACTCACAAACACAGTATTTTGGGAACTCACAGTGACGCTGATGCCCAGACTTCCCGCTATCTTCCTGAGCTCCACAGTTTTCTCCTCCGGCCTCACGCAGTTTAGAGAGGGAGCCAGAGAGCAGTTGTCCTAAAAGCAGCACAGACAGAAACATGATTTCAGAGGCCGTCATCAGTAATAAACATCACTAGGTATCATTTAATAAAAACACCTGAACCATCGCCATGATTCTACCTGTGCACCAAGGCCTTGTACTTCAACGGGGACGTGCAGCGTGTTGCCGGTCTTCGGTGTCATCATGACTGAAACGAGCTCATCCAGGTTGTCCTCTCCTGGTTGGCCATAGGTCATCAGTGGAGCTTGGGATTCGTGATTTCTCACCTCAGAGGAGCGCACACTGTTGGGACTGTTGGTGACTGCAGACAAAATTTACAAAGTTAAGTAACTTCCTGCAGATTTTTTTTTTCTTTTTGCAAATTTTCCAAAAATAACAAGCTGTTCCTGTTTTGTCGTCTAAATGTGAATGAACTGTTGGGTGTATTAGTAAATCTGTACTTACACTGCGGAGCTAGTTAGCATAAAGTCATTTGGAGATTGTGGTATTGTTACCTTTGGGCAAAACTAGGCTAGCTGTTTCCCGTGGTTTCAGTCTTTATGCTAAGCTCAGCTAAAGCTATTGTGTCTCCTTAAGCAATTCATTTCCCAAAATATATTTCCTGTATAGATCTAAACTCATTTTTAAAGGACAGTTTTGTATGTGTGTTTTTACTGCAGAGATAGCCTACCAAATATTAGCCTACTGAGGCACAGATTTTGGCATCAGTCATGTGACCCCAGATCAGACTGATTATTGCAAACCGTTACCACTGGAGTCATGCACTGCTAATGTCAAGCTAGCTTTTCTTCGTTTCCAGTATTAATCACTGTATGTTAAGATAAGATCAGATCAGATAAGTTACTCCCTCTAGCTTGGTATTTACTGTACAGACGTGTTATGTCAATAGATGGGTGTTAACATTGTGTGCTTTATGTTAGGATTTGATATAATAATGCATACAACAGTGGACAGCTAAACAATACAACTAGGGACAAAGAAGGCACTGTACAAAACCAAAGGAATTAATGCAGATATAATTTTCTTCATTCTATCAATTCAGAGCAGGTGCTAAAGGGTTATGACTAAATCACCCATAATTCACTGCAAACAAAGGAGGGTAAAGGTCATAGCCACGCGGCGGTCACATGCATACAGTAAGCACATGCACACAGAGCACCTTTTGGCTGTGAGATAATGAGCTGCACCTCCTCGGGGCTGCTCTGCATGACCTCTGCTGCCTCGCTAAAAGTGACGCCCTCCAGGCTGATGTGGTTCAGAGAGATCAGACGACCACCTGAGGGCAAAGGTCATAGTCAAATGATGCTGGTGTCCAGTAACAGTGGAGATGTGAAGACCCCCACCACCACCACCGCTTCTGAACCCACGTGTCACCCCAAAGTCCTACGACTGAGTCCCATGGATACATTCCCCTGTACAATCTCTGTCCTCATCTGCACTTTTCCAGCATAGATTTTCTTAAAACAGATAACCCACAATACATACGTAAGAGTTTTGGTTTGGAAGTATTACTGTAATCAAAATAATAATAATAAATGCTTATTTTAGAAAGAAAATAAAAGTAAACCAGTGGCAACATTTACAGGATTAATGTTTGATGAGGATGAAGCTTGTTTCTTTTGTTTTGTGATCAAGTTTTTATTATTTCACACCCCCCCTTTTACAATATGCCCACATTAAATCATATTCACAGCTACAGTACAAATTGACATACATATACCACTGTACATCTTACATACATAAAATGTATCATAATTATGTGAGCTATTGTCCCACCCTTATCCCACCCATACCACCCTTATCCCACCCATACCACCCTTACCCCTCTGGCTTGTTCCCCTCCCCTCCCCTTGCTGGATTCAGTCAATATCTGAACATAAAGGGGGAAGTACATAGCATACAGTAATAAAGCTTGTTTCTTGTTTGGGAACCTACCTGGTCTGATGCGTCCATCTTTGTCAGCTGGTCCACCCGGCACAATGGAAGCAACAAAGATGCCCAAGTCGTAACGTCCCACAGTGTCCTCTCCCACTATCACAATACCTGCAGGGCACAAACCACGGGTGTGTCAAAAAAAAAAAAAAAACACAAGAAGAAAGACCCTTCTTTCAGTCACCGCATGGAACTTGCGAAACATGATTTACAGCTGTTCACAGCAAAAGGACATTTTGTTCATTGTCTGATAAAGCGCGATGAACTTACCAAGGCCAAGCTTCGGGTCTTTCTTTAAGGAAACACAAATAACTTCTCTCTCTGATGGGGAACCAGTCTTAGTTGGAGTTTCTGTGAGATGCACAGTGAAAGGAAAGAGAAACATGAAGTTGTACAGTGGAGATGTTGCAAACAATGTATAATAGGAAGGTGTGTGTGCTCCAGGTGAGGCTCGAACTCACAACCTCGGCATTGCTGCTGAACACTGTCTTATAAGTACCGCGCGCTAACCGATTGCGCCACTGGAGCCCTGGATGACCTTGCTACAATGCTTGTTGTGTAGCGAATAGACGCTGTTCTCAGCTGGCACATGTACTGCTACGTTCAGCGAGGCTCATCTTGTATCAATATTACAGCTTGAGGTAAAGACATTTCTGCAGACAGCTCTGTTTGTCTGGGACAGAAAGCTTAGAGCTGCAGTTTAGTCTCTGGCTCTTAAATTGCTAGAACTGTCAGCAGCCTTTGATACAGTGAACCACTGCATAAAGCAAGCCAAGCACTCAAATATGATCATTAGGCAAAATCAATTCTTGTTTTGTTTTTTTTGTGTCTCCCTACAGGGCCGCCTCAAGGCTGTGATAAGAGCACAAAGGATAAAGAAATGTCACCTCCGAATACAGCTCTCTCAGTCAGAGCTCAATCAATGATCCGTGTTTCCATCGCTACATCATTATCATCATCGTACCTGCCCCCTTATCTCTCAAGGTTGCAAGAAAATAAGGTGTCATGATTGACAACCAAATCCTCCTTGAGCAGTAACATCTGACTACCTCTACACAATCCCCTGAAAGGAATTCAAAGCAGTTTTCTACTCTTATATACTAATGGTGAATTTTCGGGTTTCAACATCAGAGTGGAGCAAGAAGGAATTGATCTACCAACCCTTTGATTAGTGGTCTACCATCCCTACCTGCTGAGCCAACAAGCCTCAACAGGACAGCCAGTGCAGGGTGTTCCTTTCTTATCTTAAAGGGATAGTTCACCCAAAATTCAAATTTCACTCATTATCTACTCACCCTCATGTCGACTAAGGGCTGGGAGAATTTTCAGAGTCCTCCGTGCCTTCTCCGAGTTACTGTATTTGTCCATATAATGGTTGTGAATCGTGCTCACTTTTCTTCGTTCAAAAAAACATACCAAAAAACATCCAAATACCTCCATGCTGCTCGTCTGTAATGTCTCTCTTGTATTGAAGCCCCGACATGAGAAATTGTTCCGCCGGTAGGCACAGGAAGAGCAGTGAACTGAGACACTGGGAGCTTCCGCTACAAACAAGCTTAAAATATAGACTTATTAAATTTTTTTCGGAACAATTTCTCATGTCGGGGCTTCAATACAAGAGAGACATTACAGACGAGCAGTATGGAGGTATTTGGCTGTTTTTTGGTGTGTCTCTTTGGACGAAGAAAAGTGAGCACCATTCACAACCATATGGACAAATACTGCTGCGTGGACCCCCCGTAACTCCGAGAAGGCACGGAGGACTCTGAAAATTCTCCCAGCCCTGAGTCGACATGAGGGTGAGTACATAATGAGTGAAATTTGAATTTTGGGTGAACTATCCCTTTAAAGAATCTCATCCTCTCTGAGTGCACCTCCCCTCCCAACTCCTCAAATGCTGACATCTCACACTTACTGTCCTTCTTTACCTGGTTTCCTAGCACTTTGTCTTGAACAGAATAGATGTAGTAGTGCCTGCTCTGATGTCTTCTAGTCCCTGTTCAGACTTGTCAATATCTGCTCCAGGTGATATGATCACCAGTGGACAGCTCTAAGTGTAGGTGCGGACCACACCCAAGAGGATGCGTTTGAAATCCGATCACTCTGACCACATCAGGAGGTGATCTGGTCCTCAGGTGACTTCTAAACTGATTAGTCACAGGTTCTTCATAATCCAAAAATATTTTACTATTTCAAAAATCGAATTTCACAGTAGTGCTATGTGCAGTGATTTGCCCTACTGCACTGAAGCTTGAGAGTTGTCCTACCCTTGCTTTGGTGATAGCATCTGCCAAACGAATAAATGCTATGTAATGTCATGCGTGCTAGCGAGAGAACTTGTGGTACGCCATCTGTCATGGGTAGGTCGTCATTTTAGGAATGTGAGGAGCATGCTCGGTTATACTATACCTCTAGCTGCTGGAGAACCAGATGGGGCTTCAGATCCACTCCTCTGAGAGAATGCTGGGGAACGCATACCAGTGCTACTGCGCTGACTGCTGGAGCAGGTACTGCAGAGGAAGACAGAAAGACAGAAAATGATCTTCCAGAAAGTCTAGAGCAAATTTCTATAGAGTTCCTTGATGAATAAATGAATAAATAGATTTTTTTTTTAAGGTATTGACTATGTACCTCTGCTCATTAAGGCTCTGACGCTGCTGTTTAACACGAGCCTCAATCCTGGCTGCGACGTCGTCACACAGCTTGTTCAGGGACTCATCCTGAGGCGTGTTCAGACCACTTTCATCCTGTGGTGTTTCTGAACATGAGAAGGACTTGCGGCGGCCGCTCTGAGCACGACACACGGCTGCGTACTGCACAATGTTCGCCTCTGGAAAAACAAAAGGAGAGAAACGTAAAGCTTCCAAAAACTGACAGTTATCAGTCATATTTATCTTTTTACATCTTCTCTTTGTTAAATGAAGCAACTGACCTGAGACCTGGTTCTGGCTGAGCTGGCGAGAGTTCATCTCATTGTTGAACTTGTGCTGTGCTGAACACAGGTTACACAGGTATTTGGCTACCTTCGACCTCTCTGTGATGAAGGTGTACTTCTTCTTGCTGCCTCGGCACTCTACTACAAATTTTCGCCTCTGCAGGAACAGGAAGGAAATATGCTTAGAATATAAAACCAAAAATTCCACATTTGGATTTTGGGACATTTTTTCATTTTGGAACTGTTGGAGTTTCCACTCACATTGGAGGAGATGGCTGCTGTGTCCCTCCAGTAGAAAGTCTGACTGGTGGATCTGCAGCCGTCCTTAATCTCACAGACGATCACTCCTTTGGCACAAACCCCGAGGATAATCTCTCCTTCTAAAAGCTTTTTCTCACGCATCACACGGTGAAACAACACACCGTATTCAGGCAACTGCTGACACACCTAAATGGTAATATAAGTACAGCATGGTCACCATGATCAGATGTTAATCTTTACTTTCAAATGTGACTATTATGTTACCTTGAGGAACTCCAGCTCTGATTCGTCAGTGAGCATCTGAGCATTGGTGGTGTGGAGTCGAAGCAGCTCCTCCTGAATGTAAGGCAAGGCACGTTTCTCCATAATACTTTTGGAGATATACTGGTCAGGGCGGTAGTAGTTCCTACCGTACACCTAAACACAACAGATCAACAATATTGTTTATAGAATCCAATACTAATAGAGATTAACATGATATATTTTTTTTAAGTTGTAGTAACATGGAGAATCATAATACTGTTTTAGGCGCTCTCCCCCTGGATTCACAGGGTTGTAACGGAGAGAAAGCTATTGAATAGGGGACAGAAAATATGGTTTCTTTACTCCAAAAGCAGTAGGACTTATGGGAAATGTAGTCTTAAAGACACAGTGGCATCAAAAGTTTATACCACCCATCCTTTGTTCCCAGTAATTATTCAAAGCTATGTCAACGTATGTGACAGTTTAATCCAACAACCTTTGATTTGTTGTTGCTCTTAAAGGTGAAATCCAACAATTTTATTTATTTATTTTATTAAACCTTTATTTAACCAGGTAAAGCTTGCTGAGATATAGCATCTCTTTTTCAAAAGCGACCTGGCCAAGAGGCAGCAAAATTACAAGTACAAGCAGTAATACAGATAAATAACAATAGTTCAATAAATAAAAATTAAATTATCAGGGATAGATTGAAGGAAGTGCAACATCTGATTTTACACCTGATAACCAGTTTACTAGTCAGAAGGAGACTATTCCTTCAAAACTACAGGTTTTGTTGAATTCTTTAGGTGCACAACCTCAGGCATACAATCTCCATACTCCGCCTGCAGGGCCAGGGCCCCAAGGTACAAAGCAGTCTCCCCATGGCAGGACAGCCTGTCCTCCAACAGGTCTCTCCTGAGCTGCAGGTAATACTGGTGGCGGGTCTGTTTCTGCCTGTTGGAGAAGACAGCACACATTCAAACAATTCTAGATGTTTTACACGACATGTTTCATAACTGATGAAATGTGTCTGGTAATGAATAAAAGAAAGGGACTCACAGAAGAAGTGAAATGTCACTGACGAAGAATTTGACCCTGAAGTAAAGAACAAAGGTGCATGTAGGCACTTTCTTCCAGCTGTCTGGAGCAACTTTGGAAATCTTGGTGTCGTTGTCCACAAAGAAAAACTCATTATCTGATGACAGAAGAGAAACATTGTGTGGAATAACTCTTACACCATGTTGGGGTTTTTCAGCCAAGCAAACAGTCAGATGCTTTCAGTCACTCACTGACACATCATAGGCTACTTATATTTGTCTGTACTGTATCTTTACCATCGATATAAGCAAGGCCAAAGTAGAAATGTTCCATCAGGTTGGAGTGAGCCACAATCATGTCAAAGACGTCTCCTCCTCTGGATTTCACCTCACACTTGACCAGGATGGTCTGACCGTTTGGCATCACCACACTCAGCTCTCTCTGGGTGGTCGCCGATTTCCCTTTCTTTGACTGCCAAGAAAGTAACACACTTTTAAAAGAAACAATTTTAGATAAAGAAGGTGAAGAAAATTACCTTTTAAGCCCTTGGTGGTAAGGTTTGCAATTTCAGGTTTCGTTAAGGTTTCATATTCTAGTCATTTTGTATCATCAAGTATATTGTACAACATCACAGACACTCTCATTGACTGAAACATCGAGATGAATGCCCATATCGAATTGGCTGTTATCAAAGTTAATTTGTTTCCATATTTATTTCAGGGAAGAAATGTATAATGTAGTTGCAGAATCATGCCTAAACTGTTTGTGTCTATATTTACAAAGCTTAATTGAAATGGCAAATGGGATATTCAAACGTTTATTATCTAAAACACATCTCATATCTCTCTGGTCAGTCCCACTGAGAACAGTCTCCACACACACTCTGAGTAGGTGTGTCAGTTTATGTTAATGTAACCCTCAAAATTCACATTGACAGTTTTTTTTTTCCCTCCGTGAACTCACCACGATGGATCCAGGCAGCTCTAAGACGACCAGCGGCTCATCTACCATTCTGATGAACTCAGGGCCCATGTCCTGTGACAGGGAGGAAAGAGGAGAGAGGGAATACTGTAACCATGCTGTCAACCAATCTTGGTGACATTATCAATCAGTAACATTGATAGGACTTGGCCTCTGGTGTTTGAAATGCTGGAAAGCAAAGGGATGCCATAGGAGCTACAGAAAGAAATTCAGGACAGGCTTTTACTGTATTGATTTCATAAGATAGATAGATACTGTAGATAGATAGATAGATAGATAGATAGATAGATAGATAGATAGATAGATAGATAGATAGATAGATAGATAGATAGATAGATAGATAGATAGATAGATAGATAGATAGATAGATAGATAGATAGATAGATAGATAGATAGATAGATAGATAGATAGATAGATAGATAAGTGTCAGAGTGCTGTGTGCTGTGTTAATCTATGCAGCCCGGTATTGTAAATTACATTAGCCTACACAATATAATAATTAGGCTCACCTTCATTTTCTTGTCATTCAGACTCATTGTGGACTCGAACTGTGCGAGGGATCTTAAGTTGGCGTTACGATTACCATCCATGTATGGACTACAAGGGCTGCGGCTCATCTGCTGCCAGCTGGTGTAACTGTCTCTGTGCCGACCTCCTGAGGGAATCCTGGGAAAAATGAGTTTTCCGTCGTCAGTCCGATGGGAGTGGAGATCTGTCACTCATGAAAAGATGTCTAGCAACCAGACAATATATTTTAATTGCATTGTCAAAGAGTCCTTTGGGGGGTGGGTTGTCTCCCCGACATAGTTTCTGTTTCTTTTCCCACAGTGATTTTAGTATTTAATAGCACACTCTGTGAACTGTGAAATGAACAACATCTGATTCCACAGCGTTTTATTTGTTGCTACTTTGATTCAAATGTGCAAATGGGTTCATGACAGCGTATTAAGCGCTAGAATTATGAAGTGTGTAAAATATGATTGGACACAGACTTCATACCCTGTGGGCTCGGAGGGATAACATGCTCCGGAGAATGTTCTAGAAATCTTCTTCTTCAACGCCCATGGTGAGTGACTAAAAGAGCCCCCTGGAAAACAAATCGGCATGTCACAACTACGTCCACATGCTAATGTTACACTTTCCTGCTGAGAGTTAGACGAAGACAACTATACTCATGTCTGTACACAGTAAACAAACAGTGATATATTCATTTTATTTCAGTTTTAAATATTGTAAACATCTAAATGTGTAAATTTAGCTTATCTTTACAGGTGCTGAGAGGTGGATTTGGGATTTGGATGGTGTTAATAGCTGCTCAACCTTTATTCCAGGCTTAATGTTAAGCTAAGTGGCTGCTGGCAGTTGCTTTACATTAACCACACAGAAACGCAAGTATCATGTGAAGCTACAGCTACAGGAGCCAGTTAGCTTAGCTTGGCACAAGACGCTTGGCCTGTTGAAGTGGTGAAAATCTGTCTGCCAGCACCTTTAAAGCTGACACTCATTAATCCACACAAGATATCGATTTGATATTGAAAAACTAAAAGTATAATATTGAAATGTTAATGGGGGATTAGTGTTCTTCTTGGCTTGGAGCAGCATTATTTTGTGTATGGACTCAAAACTATTATGCAGTATAGCTAACATAGTGAGTGAACTGGTGTCTGTCTTCTTAACTAACTCTCAGCAAGAAAGAGACTACCAGTAAGTGCTTCTAAAAATGTGAAACTACTGCCTCAAATCTAACGAATGGGATCAGTATCTTACTGTGCAATCTGTCCCTGACCATTTGACTGCGGTCTGTTAGCTGGGATCCATTTTCAGCCATGGACACATGATCAACCTGCAAAGATATCATTGTCCAGCTCAAGGAGGAAGCAGAGAATAGCTACTAACTCAAAAGATACTAATCTAAGATGATAATTTAAACTACTCAAAACCAACTATGACCTCACATAACCAGCTTAAACCAAAATAAAACAACTGGAGCAAACTCACTGAGTTTCTGTAGACATCATCGACCAGATGTCTTACGAGGCGCTCTGGAGGAGGCAGCATCGCGGCCTTCTGGTGAAGTTCACAGGCTTCCAGCACTGTCAGGAGGTCGGTCCTCCTCAGCACCATGTCCTCACACATACTAAGCAGCAAACCCTCCAACTCTGCACTTAGATGGACCGGCTGCAAGGACACAAAGTGACAAGAAAACAGATGATGCACACATACTAGGAATACGAGAGTAAGAGTTTCAGAAAGAGATCGATAAAAGGAGGAGGAGAGTACCTGATTATGAGGTAGATGATAATCGACGCACCAGTAAAAGGTCATCCCCAGTGAGTACACAACCGTCTGATGGAAAGTAGAGAGAGAAACACCATGAAAAGTCCTTTTTTTAAGATTATAGTGTCACTATGTGTGCAGTTTGTGATTTAATGGTAAAGGTCAGACACAGTGTTTAGAATTATTAGAGCACCTAAGCAATGAAAGCTCAATCTAAAAATCATTATTTTGAAATAATGTGTTTTATGGACTGATTTCTTCTTATTTCATGATTTCTACATTGGTACTTAGCAATTTATCTTCCTCTTCAAATAATTGATTTTGAATGTAAATCTTTACTACAGGTACAATACATTATCCATCAATGTGTTTCACTTATTTATTTCTCTAGAGGCCTAAAGGAATAAAACTCCACAGTTTTTCTCAACAAAATATGCAATGACATGTAGAAAATATGAAAAATAAATACATTCTGAGATGTCCTCAAAACAAGTACACAGCCAGAGTTTTCTGACCTTTTCAACTGGAGTCCTGGTGGAGTTAGCGTGAGAGTGCTGAACCTCAGGAGCCGTGAAGGAGGCCACGTCTTCATATCGCACACAGCTCTTGAAGGCCAGACTGCCATTGGCCGACAGCAGCACTGAGCCTGGACTGAGCACGCTGCACATGTTGCCTGAACCTGAGCGAAGAGCAGAGCAGAAATCAATTCCCTTAGCAACTGAAAGGATTTTGAACACATTTGAGCTCAAAATCCTGTAAAAAACATGCGTGGTAGGAAAATAAGCTTGGTAAAAGATAGTATGATATAGGTATTAAAGGAGAACAAAGAAAGGGTGGGTGTGGGGGTTAAAAAGCAAATACAACATAGTCATAAGAATGAAAACATTAGTGGTAGCACATTTGAAACCTATTCTGTTCAGATGCTCTTGAACGCACCTTTGCACCAAGCCTTGTAGCCAGGTAACAAGTGGGTCTGGGAGGAAATACAAGTTGGGGTGTAGTTTTTTGGTTACCTTTTTTGGAGATGTCCAGTAGGGCCTCAGTGCAGGCCAGCAGCAGACACCAGACCTCATCCTCATCCAGCGGTGAACCCCGGGCCTCCAGCACCTCCGCCAGGGTCACAAACGTACCCATTTCTGCCAGGACACACAAATATACGTACATTTACTGAGCACTGCACATCCATAGATGTAGCTACTGTCATGAAATGCATTGGAAAAAGGCTGTATTGTTTTTTGTATCATAAATCATTTGAAAAATGTCCTTGATTTTTGATTTTCAGGTGACACATCCCAATGCACCGGACAGGACATAGTGTTTCAGCATTATTTGCTATAACAAAACACCAGAAGTTAAAAGTCCAGGAGGGCGTGTTAGCAAGAATGCCCCCCATTGACAAGAATCCCACTCAGATGTACGTCAGATGCTGGGGGTCAGAGGTCAGAGTTTCAGACAGACGAGCTTAGGGTTTAGAGGAATTAGATCTAATTGGGAACAAATCCAACACTCCAACATTTGTGCATTGTGTTTGTAAAATAGTAGATGTATCTATATGAGATTTTATGTAGGTCACTATATTAATAACTACACTCTTTTCAGTTGAGCCTGGTGAAGAGTTTTAAAGCTCTCATATGTTGAAGGATCTCTGACTTGATGAATTACCCTGAGAAGATTTCAGTAATTGAAAACATCCACTTCACGGATGACTACACATCATTAGTCCTGTGAAACCAATTACTTCAACAAGTAATGAATGCAGAACTCCTCATTTGCATACAGAGTTATTTGGATATTTTTAATATATTTAATATGTTTTTATCAGCTGGGTATATTCATTTCTTTTTATACTTTTTTCTATTTGTCTTTCTTTTTTCTTAATTGTCAGTAAACATCAATTAATGCCAATAAAATTTTTAATTGGATTTTTTTTTTTAATTTATTTGCATTTGTGTCCATTTAAGTAAAATAATACACTTATTGATTGATTGACTATGGGAAAGGAAAAAATAATTATATATGGCTTTAACAAATGTATTGTTGAATATACAGACTTTCAGAACTGATTTGTGCTGGGAGAGTCCTGTTAATGTTACGTAGTATAGTATTCAAAGGAGATGGAGTCTAATGGAATAGTAATCGATAGCAGTATTGGAAATAAGCAATAGGGCACGTGCTTCAAGCATAGCCTATAGCCTGGGTTTTAAATTGTTATCAGAGTACTATGACATGGTATGTTCGACTCTTACCCCTGACCCATTTGAACAGGAATGTACAGGCTGTGGCAGTAAACAGAAGGAAGACCACACTGAGATAACTGAGATGGTGGATGAACAGTAGACAAGTAGTGACAAAAAGAAAACTTGAGACTGTTGAAGTCTGTGGTATTAATGTGCTGCGACTAATGCCACTGGTGATATTAGATAAAGATCTAAATCTGATAAATGACCAAATTATCTAACACAACACAGTGAGATATTAACATGACTAATGACTAATGCCTATACACTGGGTTTCTGTCTGTTTGAAAATCAGATTAATGTCTGGATGTTGGTGTGAAAGCCTCTGGGTATTGTCTAATATGTTTTAATTCAATTGAATGTACTATACTTTTGCTGTGTAGAAACTGCTGGGCATTCATATTCACACACGAGCAGCATAACATCACTGTCAGAAACCACACTTGCCACTGTAATTTGATACATTGCCAAATAGCCCAGCTCAGTTAATCAGGTTAGGTGTACTCTGATTTAATTCGACCAACTTGGCCTCAGGCAAGGTGTCTATAGCTGCAATTAAGTGTAATATTAATGTGTTTATGAACACATAGCCTATAGAAATAGAAGTATATTACATTTGTTCATTTGGCAGATAAATGATCAATTATCAATGAAAACTAAACATAAAACAAATAAAGACTAATTATAAAAACTAAGAAAGTTTATTTTCACCTATTACTGACCAGATAATTGTGTCAGAATTGCAAATTCCACTGTTGCCCTTTAACACTGAGCATGTCACAGTGACAATGATTTTAAATGTGAAATACATTATTAACTCAGCTGTGGAGAATTTGAGCAAAATTAAAGTTTTTTTTTTGAAGTTATTGAATTTATCCAGGGAGATCTGATCAAGCCCACAGGTTCCTTTTTAAACCAACATCCTGCTTCTCACTCATGTTGTGTGAGTTTAAAGCATTGCTCAGTTTCACTCCGAGACCCTGCAAACACACTTCTACAGCTTTGATTCTAGTGGGAAATTATACATGTATGTTGTAACATCAGCTGATATAAAGAAAAGAGAACAGAACACATGCTGAGAGTTGGTTACATGTACCGGCTGCAAACAACGGGGTCAGCACTGAGAGTCTACAAACACACACTCATAGAGCTACAGGTGGTTTGATGGTTGATGAGACTAAAAAGCATATAATATGTTTTTTTTTTTTTTTTTTTTTACACATTATGTGGCCTACCTTATTTCATCCAGTATGCGAAGAGCTTCTTGTTAAGTTCCTTCAGACATCCGCCACTCTAATCCTTCCTCTTATGCATCCCCAGCTGCCATTCCACCCACCTCTTCCTGGTCCGAGTGCTTTTGTCTGTCATGGCTTGTCACACATGACAGATCAATTGTCTCACATCTCTCACAGAAAGGACACATCAGCTCCATAACATAATTTCCTCTGTGCTAGCGCCTAGTGACGTGTTGTTTCTGCGTTTTCCGTCATTTTCTCCTATATTTAGACTGGGGAACCTAAGACCATAATTGGATTTGCAGGGCAAGCTAACGGCAGATGGGGCAGCAAAGGACCAATCCATTGTAGGCGGCACTGTGGTAATCTGATGTTTCAACCACAAGTGACACAATAATTGTCCCACTTTCTTTTAGCGCCTTGCATAGCTTAACACACAGCTGACTGGGTAATACATATGGCTCTCTAAATAACCAGATTTCAAAGAAGATATTACATACACTTTTCTGCTAGCACCAGTGATTGGAAAGACATGTAAAACTTTCCTCAATTTAAGTAAGAATGACCATATTGAGTGTATTTAAAAATCTGATGAGGGTAAAAGTATGATTTTAAATGTTACATGATGTCATAATTTAGCAATAGTAAAAGTACTTTAAAAATATATCTTGGTGATAATAATATATCTAATATGTAATGTTTCAGGTCATATGGACAGATACAGCTAGACCTTATGTCTGTTGTGCAGTAGGTATGAACTAAATGCATCATCTTTATGTGCCTTCTTGTATTTGTAAAAAATTAAAAAAATAAATAAAATAAATATTAATCTTAAAAGTTACAGTCAGATTTAAAGCCTATAAGTTAGACACACAAATTATAGCTGTAAAACTATATAGCCTATATAGGCTATATTTGCAAATCAAACTCCAACTCTACCACCAGAAGGTTAACACAAAGGGAATTGCTTAAATGCCCTTTCTGAAACAGTTCCAACATAAACAAATGTCAAAACTGCAACATTTACAGCAAATTAATGTAGGCCTATAAGTCTCACTTCCTTGTTGTTGCTGGCCTATTTAATATTGTAATGACTAATATTTTTCAGTGGACTTTTTCTAAATAAGTTCCAAATTTACAACAATCTGAAGTGTTATGTCAGGTATTACATTATCTAACTCGTTGAAAAATATGTTTTATGTAAAAAAATATATATGTATGTTACATACTTGAAAGCATTATTCAAAATATACCTATGAATATAAACGATACACTGCTGTTTTCTTTATATGCAGCGTCATTTCATGTATTTGAAAACGTTGCAAAACGCTCGCTTCCGCTTTCACCGGAGCTGCGGCCGGGAACGCGCAGGCGGTCTTGAACGCGCCCCTGGTGCTGCTCATTGTGCAGCCGAGGAAACATCGCAAGCTTCCGACGACGTCGGTATGAAATGGCAGAAACTGCTTGTGTCACGGAAGCACAAAGATTAGGTTACGTAGAAGCTACACATGTATTCTGCGGCGACCCCGACCTACTAGTGTAAGAGGGGAAACGGAACTGTATCCGGACGAAAGAAAAGGGATTAAAGTGCTGTTTTCTCCCCCCTCTACGAACAACCACAAAAAAGAGCGGCCGGGTTGTGTCTCCAGCAGGCAGCGAACAGGCGGCGACTGCGGGGCGACACTGTAGGAATCAACCGGAGAGGGTGAGCTCGACGTATGGATGTTTTTTTCCTCTCTCTCCGTGTTTGACGTGTTATTATTGTCAACTGTTGGGGGGATGGTGGGGAAGGGGAAGCCAAATGTGGGTCACACACACGTTACAGTGGGTAGGTGTTACTACAACATACATGGTGAGCAGCAGCACACACAGCAGGCAGGACAGGTCTGGCCTAACTGGTGGAAGGCAAACCCGACTGAGACTGAGGGGGGCTACACCACTGTAACCTGTGATATCAGTGCTGCTGCTGCTGCTGCTGCTCGGTGTGGGTGGTGTGTGGTGCCAGCTCCACAACTATAGTGGAAGATACAACGAAAAACGCCTTTACTCCTCAGTCTGTGGCCACTTAGTCAGTAACGTTATCGTCCTGCATGTAAACACAAACCCACTTTGGACGCATCATGTTTGTAGCTAGCATCCGTCTGCGGACATTCAAAGCTCTCATACATATTCATACTGTGAAATTAAGTCAATTCCTTCACTGTTAACCAGGGCATAGGCGGGTTTACACGGGCTATTATGCTGTAACATCATTACTGTTCATTCAATAACAACAGAAACTGATCAATATTTGGCTGCACACGAGGCTGCAGTCTTTCTCTTTATGTGGCTCCTGTGTGATTTACACAAATGCTAATCTCTCACTGATCTGTACATTTAAACATGAGTGTGAAATCCTCTAATGGCAGTTGTGTAATACTGCAGCTTGGTTTCTTTTTTTTTTTTTAATGCAATCTAACTGGCACGTCTCATTATAATAATGAAAGATATCTTATCAGGACAGTGGATCTAGTGTGTAAATTTTTGTAATCTCATCAAATGATCAGCGATAGAAACAACTTGGTCCCCGGTCAAAGGTGCGCCGGGCTGACAATGTCACTAGTTGAAGGTTGTGTGTGTCCCTGTTATACTATTGAACAGGTATAAATAGGTGATGCAGCTCTCAGACTGCACTGCACATTGATAAAGCCAGGTTTGCTCGCTGTACGACCTGCCAAGATGAGAGCAGTGGTCAGCCAAAAGCACCGGGAAATCTGACTCCTGCAGCAAACGTGAAAGGTGTCCTGCAGAGACGTGGATTAAAACCCCCCGACTCACTTTATCATCATGAACCCACATTTGTATCTAAAAGCCCTGTCGGTTGATGGTAACAGATTCAGGGGCTTGTGAATGTGAATGTTGGATATTTCCATTTTCTGAAACATCGTGTGCCATTGTCGATTGATTCCTCGGTCACCTCATGATGATGAATTGTAATGTGTAAACGGGCTGTGTTGCTATTTGTATCCAAACTTCTTATTGTACCCACAGGTGCCTTGGGAGGTAGAGTTATTGGTTGATATAAAAAACAGCCCATTGTGCTGGTTGACCTACTCTAACCTGGCAGCCGAGATCAGCCCTGACACACAAGAAAAACAAACAAAGCGCCATGCCACAGTTGAAACAGTCACGGATGATGAGGGCTGAAAGCAGTTTCCCTGAGAAATAATCATCCCTGTTTTTCCACACCTTTGGATCAAGTTCAGATTCTCCGCGTTGTTTTTAAGTTGTTGTTTTTTCTTTCTTTGTGCAAGTATGTGTTATGATTACACCTAACGAAGATGTTAAAATAATATTTGTCTCGTTTCTGATCAGCCTTTTGTCCATAGCAGCGTACTACATTGAAGGATGTGATTGAAAAGCTTTCGTTTTCCCCTCCGAGTACTCATCTTTCACGCCTTAACCATTTTGATACCACAATGGTATCCAACCCTGGTATGACTGCATACCAGATGTTAGGTTGATAAGAATATTTCCTTATTATTGTGCCTCATCAGGATTTGCATGGTAGCTAGGATTATTGGTAGAGCAAAGCAGAAACACCCCCAAATGTGCTTTATGGCCTTTATTGGCACCGATATTTGGCCCACGATGTGGCCTTATGGTCTCTTATCAGCGGCAGTTACTTGGGCTGAATGTCTGAGTGGTTGACTGATTAAATCCAACTGATCTAAAAAGCCAGTGGACTCAATCATGGTTGCCCAGATAAAAACAAATCTGTTTGATAGTTGCAAGAATCCGCATGGTAGAGTAAGTGGAGTGAAAGAGGAGCAGACCTGTAATAGCCGGCGAGAGACGGATCAGCTCCCAGCAGAGACAGCATGATGGACAGCTGAGGGGGGGAGAGGGGTCGTGTAAATCTGGACAGGACTGCCAGGGCCTGCAAAAGCCACATTTGACACTTTTTTGGTACAGTTATCTGTCTTTTCTTTCCTGTCCAGTTGTCAGAGGCATTAGTTATCAGCTGACATTTTTTTCAATGGAAGACATCAGCCAGTGATGCAGCTACAACTGTGATGCCTCAGTATTAGGGAAGCACCGATTGTGAAATTCCGTTTTTTTCTATTAAAGGCGAGCATGAAATCTTAATTTCTCACAAAAAAAACCCACATTTTCGATCACTTACCTTTTAAAGGGATAGTTCAACATTTTGGCAAATTTGCCCATTGTCATAATCCCTATAGTCTTAGGTAGGTTCGTTACCTTTAATTGTCGGTGCAAGCTATTTTGAGATCGGCCGGGCAGAGATGCAAGCTGTTCAGCTAACGCCACGGAGGCTCATGGGATTTTTCGGGCTTTCCCTCAAAACTCATCAAATGCACAATCCAACAACTCCAAAACACTCTTGTGGACAAGTTGTGACCTGCACATTCACCACGCTATGAATAACGGAACTCACAAGACAGAATTGTTTTTCAAGGCAAATGCAAAGCCAGTATTGTGCTGAAAAGAGACTTGCCGGAAAATAACTGCCCCAACAAGAACGCACCCATGCATTTTCCTCGAAAAACAACTCTGTTTCGTAACGTTCCATTATTATTTCATAACATGGTGAATGTGCAGGTCACAGCTTGTCCATAATAGTGTAGGGAAAGCCCAGAAATACCATTAGCCTCCGTGGCGTTAGCTGAGCAAAATTTGCCAAAATGTTGAAATATCCCTTTAACAAATTGAACGTGCACGCACCCTCAGGCGTCTCGACAGAGTCACATCCCCCCAAAAAGGACAAAACAAAAAAGACTTCAACATTGGCCACTGTCATCAACATTTACCGATGGCTGATGTCAGTCAATGAAGCAAATATCGGCCGATGCGTTGGTGCATCCCTACTCAATATGTACATATGTGTTAGAGCCACAGCCTTTCTGAGGGATTGCCAGTAGAACTGAAGCCCTGCCAGCCGTCATGTATTAATCAGATGAATAAAATATTGCTATAGTCAATGTAGGACCGCGCAGAATACACTTGTTTACAGAGCCAGCAGCTTTCACACATCCACTCATTTATCTGTGTACAGTCCTGGCGGCGCGGCGCAGCACGGCGCTATGCGATGCAGGGCCACACTTACACAATTTTCTGCATCCTATATCAGCTGAATCAGGTTGACAGCCTGACACACTCTGTCATACTAACCGCTCAGCCTCGTTCTCACATGCAGCCACAGCCCCCCCACCCCCCCTGCTCCCACAGTAACCCTGATATGTACGACGACTGTCTTCACATGGGAGAGAATATCATGTCACACCATATGCTGAAGCCTAACATCACTTTAGACGTATTCTGCAGGTTATAGATAGACCCGCATGTACTTGCTACAGCACGAGTACACCCCCCCCCACCCCCTCATCCCCGAATGTGTCCTATATTTGATTTACCAAATGACATTTTGTGAAAAGCATGGAAGTAGCGCTCCGATGTTATTCCTGATCTCTCTGCAGCCATACACCATCGGCAAATGAAGCTGACATTCTTTTGCTGCAGGGTGAATCAGCCTCAGGAATATAAAGGAATGTATTAAGTTATTTTCTGCAAGGCGTTGGTGCTTATGAATCAGCGAAGATTTAATAGAATTTGATAACATGATGCGACATGAGATTGAATAGTACGAAGATATCGGAGCATGGAAAATGTTGTGTCAAGTTTTTATTGCAGTCATAATCTTGCATGTTTGATAGAGCCAAGTGATCACATGACAAGATTTCCACATGTTACCTCCTAATGAAACTGCCTCACCTTCCCTCTGGTCACCTGCATTAACAATACACTGAGTCAGTTTACTTCAGTGGCGTGGCTGGGTTAAGGAGGTGTCCCTGCCTGTTCTCCATTTGATTGTGCTGGTGTTTTTTTTTAGACAGGGTAAAACAGTGAAATGCGGAGAGCAGGCGATGTACGAGGTGGTCGGCGTGAGCTTTAATCTCTGTGACGCGATGGTGAAACAGCAGCAGGTGTTGGAGATACTTTGAACTTTAATTTAATTTTTTTTTCTTTCCAGCTTGTCAGTTTTAAGCAAAGCTATTACGGAAATGTCTTAGTGTTGAGTCAGCCATGATAACCTGTGTGAAATGTGTGTATAATAGTGGTGAGTGTAAGACTTGTGATTCTTACCAACAACGATTTTCAGTCAATGAATAAAAGGCAAACATTGTTCCTTATAATAACATTAGTATTAAGATAAAAGAGAAGCTCAGCCCTGGTGATGTGCTGGGAACTGCTAGAATAATGAAGTAGTTCATTTTCAAGATAATTGGAAAATAATTTGGATGATTTCTGTATTTAATGACCTAATAATTAGTCTTTGTGTGACAAAGTGGAAGTATTTGTAAATATGTTGTAGGGCTAATTATATTTTCATCGTCATCGTGACATGCGCGATAAAGGTTGCCTAAAAGGAGAGGGTTAAATTAACGTTCAGTTTAATTGATTGATTATTCATGTGCTGTTTGTATGCTCAATATATATTTTTCTATTATTCTATTGTACACTTAATTATTTGCTTATTTATCACAAGTCATATCCTTATCACAATATTGTGTCATTGCACATTTTGCTCATATCATACAGGCCTAATGTGTTGTATCCCATCACCTACAGACTGAAGTCAGTGCAGCGGAGCACCCACACTAACCGACACAGAGCCAACACACTGACCAACACACACTGCAGCGTTTTGCAAATCTACAGAACACCCAGCTGCAGTGGGGCGAGGAAATGCACTCATTCCTTAGTCTGTTTTATTTCAAAGCTGCACAGGCACATGGATAAAAATGACTCCCCGAGCCCCCCCCCTCCCTCATGTCAGAGCAGAGAGTGCTTATTCTTCACTGCTGGAGACGTAATGTTAATAACAACACAGCAGAGCACTCCGCCTTTTTTGTTTTTTTCTTCTTTTTCACCCATTAACAGGAGAACACACACAAAACAACTTGTGCCAACATTTCACCAGTGATGCTCGGCATCATTTTATTATTTTCATACAGACAGAAAACTCTCAGTTCAACTGAACAACCACTTTGCTCCACTGTATGAACTGCTCACCTACTTTATCTTATTAATTTATCATCATGTAATGATTCCATCTCATTTTACAACACAAAGCACTTTTACCATAAAGCGCTGTATCTACATGTCTTGTATGAAAGGAGCTGCACAAATAAAGATTATTAGCCTATTATTAAATAAATAACTTAAACAATGACGCTGCATCCTCTCACACACCTTTCTCGGCCGTCAGACAATGACCGTCATCAGGAGCAGAGTTTCATTTGCAGCTCAGTGGGTACAGGGCAGGAGTCGGTGGCGAAGCACACACGGCGCCGGGGTGAGAGCCAAAAAGACGGCTCGCCTCCTTTTTTTTTTTTTCGCCTCCGAGCCGAGGAATCGATCCAGAGCTGAAACCGTGACACAGAGAATTGGAACGGAATCAAAATCATGAGATTGCAAAGACTGCCACTCCTAGACTGTATTATTTATTATGCTGTTATAGTATGTGTGGTATTTTGTTTGTGTTGCTTGCAAAGAGCTGCTGGTTCATGTCGGCATTATAGCAGCAAAATGTGTGTGCGTGTTTGCCAGATACAAATGGAGTGAAAATCGCGCCCCGCTGGCGCAAACCGGCCTCGTGTCCAACCGAGTCTGTTCGTCCTTCAGACCAGAGTTTCCTGTCGGTCAGAGCTGTGTGGTTGGAATTAAGCCTCGGGTATGATTTGGTGATAAGTGGTGGGGTTAGTGATAGGTGTGGGCTCAGGACTAAGTTGGAGTGCAGATTAGATGAGTGCATTTGTCTGAATTTGTTCAGGGAGCTTTTGATTCCAGAGAAGCATCGTAAATGTGTGTCTTTGTGCTTCTTGTGCGAGTCTTCGCCGGCGCGTATATCTTTTCTCCAAACATTTGGCAGCGCGTCTCTTTCTGTCAGACAAGATAACAGAGTTCAGCCTCTTTTGCTGAACCTTTTTATTTGCTCGGTACCTCTCTGCAGCCGCAGACTGTCGACAAGGTCCTCCAGCAGGAGGGAGAGAGAGAGGAGATGACGTTATGATCAGAGTCAAACAGAAGAAGGCAGGGGCAAGGAGAGAAGACATGGATGAGGAGGAGCAGGAAGGATGAAAAGAAAAGGCGAGGCGAGGAGAGGAGGAGGCACGGGGGAGGACGGAGGGGAGGCGAGCAGGCGGCATGGCTGCAGTATTTAAGTCCAACATTAAAAATCACTTCCTGGTGTCTTGAGCTTGTCATGATTTCAGCCATCCTTGAAATTTGATTTTTCCTTTCCTGGGCAGAGCAAATCTGTGTGGAAACCGGAGCAATCGATGTGTTTCGTGATCTTTGAATAGGATTTTAAAATATTCTCCCAGTTGGACCTGGTCTCTAAGTCGTATCGCACTCAACTGTGTTTGGTCGCGAGGTGGAGAGAAGGCAAAACAGAAGAAAAGGAAGGAGCGAAGGTTTTTGAAGGGCAGCGCGATACCAAGAATAGACCCGGAGAGTTTAGCGGAGAGGAGGAGAGTGAAGGGAAGGGATGCCTAACCGATCCTGAAAGGCTGGGGGTGGGCTGGCAGTAGTCGGGGACATCCAGAGGTCGGGTTCGCGGTCCGCCGAACGCACAGCTATCATCACAAAGCCGACCTCCTCACCGCAATGTTCCAAATTCCACTAATGATTTCATCGTCTTCGCGGCATTTAACCCAGCTCCCTGCTTCCTCTCCCGCCTGGATCATCGCTCCATCACTCTGACCTTTGGGCCTGATATACTGTATGCACAGCTCCTCTGGGCTATGTGATGCATCACAGAAGCTTAGTAGTCATTATAATTGATTAACCTCACTTTTAGAGGCCCGGCTGGTTTGCATTTCAGATTAATGAATTCTTTTTTGGTGGTGAATCAAGACGGTAACCGGTTTAGGCGGCAAAATTATATCGATTTAGGAAATGAATAAAGTATTGTTTGCTTTTTAGGAAATGTATATAGTGGTGTTAAAGGGATAGTTCAACATTTTGACAAATTGGCCCATTGACATAAGTCATAGCAGTAGGTTCGTTACCTTTAATTGTTGGTGCAAGCTATTTTTAGAACGGTGGAGCAGAGCCGTGAGCTGCTAAGGAGGCTAATGGGATTTCTTGGTTTCCCTCATCATTCTCATCAAATACACAATCCAAAAACTCCAAAACGCTCTGGTGGACAAGTTGTGACCTGCACATTCACCACGCTATGAGATAATAACAGAACGTTATGAGACTGAGTTGTTTTCGAGGTAAATTCATGCAAAACTAATCCCATGAGGAACCCCGATAATACCAACGTGCAAAGTATTGAATTTCAATTAACTGATTGCAGTGACGAGGTGACACACTGTGCCAGGGAGGCTGCGGTGTGATGGACAGGTCTACTACCTGAGCAGTTCAACAGCAGTTTGACACTTTCACTGGCTGTGGTCCCAAACACTTGCTTTGATGGGGGTACCTTATAGACAGGGCCCGCTCACTTCACACACCCTGTTAAATAATGAAATGTATCTTACACTTCCAAGAATAATGGCGTCATAAATCATAAAGGACTCATAAATCCTTCGACTGGATTGACTCAGTCATTTGTAGATGGGAGCTATGGCTATGTGCTAAATGCATCAAGTACTTTTTGAAACTTTTATGTCCTAGAGCTGAACAATGAATGGAAATGTTATTGCAAACGAAATATAATGTGATACCTAAATCAAATTTTTTTGACCAAGTTAAATCTGTTACATGATACCTTCACTGAAAGTTTTTGGTGTTGGAGTCAACTGCTAATTATGTTCTCCACAACAAGCTTTTTTCAGTGAAAATTAAATTGAAAAAATACTGCAACTGAAACTGTGAGTAATGTCTGCCAAAGTATTCACAGTGTGACTTTTATCGTAGTCCAGTCAGTGTGTTTGTGGTTGTTTTGGCTGCTGTGTGGAAACTATTCTGTATAAACCAAAGACAAAAAAAAATGAAAAATGACAAAGCTTGTCTTTCTCTTCATGCTCTGCAGGTCTTGAGAGGAGAGCTCCACTTGGATGCCCAGGCACAGTGTTCATCGCAAGGCTTCACCATGAACCGGAACAAGCGTGAAAAGGAGTACTACAGTATAGATGTGGGCGATTCAACTTTTATGGTTTTAAAGCGCTATCAGAACCTCAGACCCATCGGATCTGGAGCACAGGGAATAGTCTGGTGAGTCAGAGACAAACAAAACAAAACACTATATTCTGAAATATTCATGTGTAAAAATACAATCTTGACCATGGAAGTAGCATGATTTTATTTTTTAAGGGAAAAAAAACTATCCTAACCAATAACCAATACCTGGCTGCCCTATGTGAAAAGTAATTGTCCCCCCTTGTTAAATCATGAACTAACAGTGATAATTCAGGGGTGTTGTGTAGTATCAGTAGTAGTAGTAGTATAAGTGAAGTATCTCAAAAAGCAACACACCATAATGTGATCTAAAGAAATTCAACAACAGGTGAAAAAACAAAATCATTTTCATCTGTCAGTCTGGAAAGTGTAACAAAACCATTTCTAAAGCTTTGGGACTCGGTGAGTGGGAACCAGTGAGAGTTGTTATGAATTCTAGGGCCAGGTAGGTTTGGATACCTTTTTTACATTTATCAATGGAATCATCATTTTAAAACTGCATGGGTTATCTTTGTCTAATATTAAATTTTGTTTAATCATCTTAAACATTTAAGTGTGACAAATATGCAAAAAAAAAGTCAGAAATCAGGAAAGGGGCAGATACTTTTCCATGGCACTGGACCTACCTAGCCAGGTGCATCACTTTTTAGTGTCCCACTAGAAACACTTCAGTTGTGTTGTGTGAATTTGTACCCCGTGTGTTGTTGAATGTTTTCTGAATTTGCAAAGCATTTGTTTTATTTGCTTGTGTTTTCTTCAGTTGCAGTTAATTCAGCTCTCAGACGCACCGTAAAATTGTCTCCTGCAGTAACCTTTACCTCTGACCTATAGTAACCTTTGCCTCCTTGTTATTGATTGTCAAACTTCAGAATGCAACTTTCCACGCAGAGGCTATCACATGGGAAAAACACTTGACGGAAGCTGCTGATGCAGAGCCGCGGCCCTTTGCCAGCTGTTGGCTCTGCAAGTTTATGACATCAGACCTTAGATGAGCGCTCGCCTACAACATAGAAATCAATGCATAATGTAGTGTTTGTTGACAGTGCGGCGTGGTATTGTGTTCCCCGAGGATTTCTGTAGACGTGAGAGGATTAGGAGAAGGGAGAGTGTTGAAACATTTGAATCTGAATCCAAGGATGAGGATTGGCTCCTTTTGATTATGTCCTATCAGCTGTAGTGCTGTCATTGCGTTGTTTGCATGTCCATCATTCCAGTGGAGGATTGATAGGAGCTTCAGATATTTAATTAATGTCTCAAGAGTGGTAATGCAGACGCACCTCTTGTAATATAAGCTAAGCGAGATGAAGTCATCACGGTTGTGCCCTGTCATTAACCTTCTCTGGTCCCCATACCGAACAGGATCACCGAGAAACACGTGTGTTACGTGAGGAATCACTGGCCTTTAAATATCAGCATCTGCTGTGTTTGTTTTGTTTTTTCCAAATTTGCCTTTGAGCAGAATCCTCATTTAAGATTTTTCTTAGAAATCAGTTTTTAAATTTCACCTGTCACACTTTAATCACAGAAGAGAGCCAAGTGCTCCGCTATCTTTTTCCGATTCAAGCAACAGCCTACGCTATATTCACAATTTGAAGGCATTGCGTCATAAGGTGTTTCTAATGGATTTGTTTCGCAAAGGACTGAACGTTTTGGATAACATTTCTTCACTGTGTGTATATGATGTATGGAAACTCAGGTTGGAGATAAAATCGCTAGACTGGAATGTCTGCTTTTGGTTTCCTCAGTGCACTGAGGCTGAAGATGTAGGGTTCACAAAGTAGCTCTGCTCACTGACCTGCCCACACACCTGATAACTGAACCAGAGAGAGACAGACTGTAGGTGACGTGTCGTAACATCGTATATGATATATAACGTTATTTACGGCTCTATTTATTGATTTCTCTACGGCTTTGTTGTAAACAAATGCACACGACCAGGACGAGGGTTAGCAAAACAGCCAAAAAGCGACCAGACTTGCATAGTTCCCCTTTAATGATCACCTGACTGACGGCTGTTTCTCTCACCTGAGTCTGATCTTTTAAGCACCTTAATCTCATTGTTTTTGTTTTGTCCTCTTTGTTTCTATTTCCTGCTGTTGCCAGACTCAGAGTTCACAACCTGCCCTCCACCACCAACAGATGTACAAAGAACATGTTGTTTTATTCCTTCCGATAATAAAAAAAATGTGTTTTCAGCTGGACTTTAATAGTGCCCTCTAATTTTCAACACGTTTAAAACCCTATGTTTAAAAAACCCTGCAAACAACCAGGGAGGTCCAAATGCTTCAAGTGAAAAGTGCTCAAACATTATGTGTGAAAAATGTTCCTGTGGTTGCCAGAATTGTTTTCGTTTTGGTTGTATTTCAGTTTGGTTTGACTTATGTAATTGTGGACTGAGTCTCTGCTGCTTTCCTTCTCACCCCCTCCCACCCCTCGCCCCTCACAGTTCGGCGTACGACCACAACTTGGAGAGGAACGTTGCCATCAAGAAGCTGAGCCGGCCCTTTCAGAATCAAACTCACGCAAAACGGGCCTACAGAGAGCTGGTGCTTATGAAATGTGTCAACCACAAGAACGTAAGAGCTCCACCGTCCTGTGCTGTTTCTTTTTCATTTTTTCTTCTGTATTTCGGCTCTGCAGTTAGGGATTGTATGTTTTCAGATGTGACACCTAAACTGGTTCCATCAGGCTCTGAGTTTAAATTTCATAATCTGTGTCATTTTCGCAGACGTACATTCCTGTCTTGCACCTGCCGAGTCATTAGCATTTTAAAAAGCTGCCCGCCATGGCTGATTGACAATTGATCTAGAAAACAAACAGGTTTCCGGAGGATTACGGCTGTGCCATATTTCTTATTCTTTTGAATCACAGAACGTGTTGTTTTTATTCATTATTGATGCTCAGCCTGCTGCTGTCTGAGCCTCTCACATGAACAGTTGGTCCTGCTGGGTTGGGGATGCAGAGGTGGTGATATTGTCATTCAATACAACCTGCTTGTCTCTCCTCCTGTTAGACTGAGTGATAACTGTGCTTTTATATATTTTTTAATTTCAGATAATCGGCCTATTAAACGTATTCACACCGCAGAAGACACTGGAAGAATTCCAAGATGTGTAAGTACAACTGAGCCAAATAACAGCAGCTCACTGAGTGTTTGTAAAATCAATACAGGATACGGCATACTGGGGGCTTCGATGATCTTTTCTAACTTCTAAGGGCTGTGCAGCTTAGCTGAATCTCTGGTTAGTGTGTTACAGTGCTGTAAATAATGCAGGGAGATGTATTTCAAGGAATACGTAATCCCAGGGACTGGATGTTTTTTAGGCTGTTTTTGTAGTTGGAGAAATTAGATTCACACAGTTGATTTTGAGGTAGAAATTCACATCTTGAGAACAATGATGAATGCAGCAATTGAACTGATATCAAGGTCTTAGTACCGTTTGGTATACATCAAATACACTAATGTCTAACTCTAATGGTTCTGGTGGAGTGCAGATCCTTGTCCTTTTCCTTTGTATACTCCGGCATTCATACATTCTCCATTTGTGTGGGCTCTGTCTTTAATAAGAACAACATGGGGGTATATTTAGCAGTGTCCTGGATGTGTTTCGACAAGATTCCCTTGTAAACTGGCTGTACAATCGCAGAGAGGGGAATACGAGACCCAAATGTGGGGGAAGTGATGGTTTAGCGGAGTATGAAGGGAACGAGCATGATTAATGCCATCTTCTAGAAGCAGCGTGTGGGTCTGTGTGTGTGTGTGTGTATGTGAGAGTGAGTGTCTGCAGTGCTGTGTCTGCTTGATTGGAGCTAAAAAGGAAACTGGACAAATCATAGCCAGAGGGTTGCAGGGCAAACACAGTTAGAGGATGAAGGAGAACACTCTGTGTGTTTGTATAGTTGGATGCATACTTGCATTACAGCATGACAGTGCACATACAGATGGAAAAAAATATGGATTTTATGTACAAGTATGTTCTTCAATGTGCACAAAAATCATAATGTGGTGTTTTAACCACCTTCAGTCCATATATATCTCTATAATAATGAGTTTATACAAATATCTGTCTTATTTTTATTGTATAAATTGCACACTCTGATACTGTGAAGGTGTTGCTTTCTGTTAAGGGGAAAATAAACAAAAAAATCTGTCTTGGTTTCTTTAGTCCTTTGTAGGAGGGTTGAAGGGACAGATGATATAACAAGTGCCAGATAACATAACATCATCACTGTTTAGAAAGGAGAAACCTTGCTGTCGCTTTCTAAATGCCAGGGCAAGTGCTGCGTGGGCGAGGGAAAAACAGACCAAAATCTGCTTTAACTTTCATTTTTGCTTGGTTAGTGTTTAATAACACGCTACTTTTTTACACTGTTGACAAAGCCAAAGAAACTAAAGCCTGTTTTCAGTTAAGTGGAATGTAGCCTACCGTAGGGCGGTCTAGAAAATGACGAGTCATCAAATCTTTGATGACTTTGATTATACAGTAATACATGTGTTTTAGTGGTATTACACTGTCACAGAAGTCATGAAACTACCTCTCATTTGAAATAATTGCTTATATGAATGATATACTTGCCAATATGAGATAGATAGATAGATAGATAGATAGATAGATAGATAGATAGATAGATAGATAGATAGATTCTTAGTTTAATCTGAGCCATGCCATTGTGCAATGACAGCAGTCACGTATCCATCCAGCGTTAGAAGTATACAGCTTGTTTTCAAGGCACTGGTATCAGGTGTTGTCTGATACACAAGTTCAGGTATCAGAATCAATATAAGTAAAGAAATTGGATCGAAACATTTCACCTGTATATGTGTGTGTGTTTCCCCTGCAGGTATCTTGTGATGGAGCTGATGGATGCCAACCTCTGCCAGGTGATTCAGATGGAGCTGGACCACGAGAGGCTTTCCTACCTGCTCTACCAGATGCTGTGTGGAATCAAACACCTACACGCAGCAGGCATCATACACAGGGTGAGGCTCTCTAACATACTGTATATATACCCACAGAACAGTGTGCCTGGATCAGCTCCAGTTATTAGGCCACACATATGCAAGATTAAACCAGTATTCATCTGTAAATGAAACATTTATGATTTAGCAGCTCTCGATGTCTTAAGAGTAGTAATATAATATAGTAAAGTCATAAAAGGATGAAATACAGAGCAAATAAGAAGACTGTTAAGTGAGATATTAGTTAAACTCCTAATCTTGGTGGAAGCAGTGATTCAAAATGTGGCAGGTTGAGTTAAAAAGTTGGTATAAGCCAAATGGGCAGTCACAAAGTGATCCTGTATAACATTTTAAAGAATAGGTCAGCATCTTAGGAAAGTTACTTATTTGCTTTTCTGATGAGCGGTGAGTTAGATAAGAAGATTGTCCAGTCATTACTCCCTGCCAAGAAAACCACACGCATTGTGTTGATTATTTTAATTATTGATGATGCTACTAAATTGTGAAAGGCCCGTTATAATTGCTCACAGACCAAGCTCACCATTAAAAAAAACAAAGATATTCAATCTACTGTCTTATGTGACAAAGAAAAATGTAGAATCCTTTGATTGGAGAAGTTAGAATTTGCTATATTTGACATTCTGCGTAATTATATTGCTGCATAGCCAACATTAGCATTAACAAATGTTTACTTATCACTCTTGCCGAGAGGTTCAATAATAATTCATTATACAGGAGGTTAGAAAACAACTCACTGTGCAGCTTTAGGGCGGCCTGGGCACTGCTGTGGCTCGGTATCGGAAACTGATAGGAGAGGCCGACCAGTGATAACAGAGGCAAAATACAAGTTTTCTCGTTTCTTATAGACTGATATGAAAATGTTGCAATAGTAAGAGCAATGGAAAAAACCCACAAACATGTCCTGACTTAAATGACTAAAATGATTCACCTTCAAACACATGCACGCACTCAGGTGCTCATATTCACCTTGAAACAGTATGACACACACACCCTGAAGCAGCAGCACCAATATACAAGAATCCCTCTTGTACGTATGCGCACACGCGCAGGCACACACACACACCCACGGCACTCTGTCAATCACCCTCGGTGAAAGAAGAAGCAGCAGTAGATTAGCGGAGCTCCTCTTGCTCTGCCAGGCAGAACTAATTCAGCCACAGGCGCAGCTAACCAGCCTCGCTCGCTTTGGCACGGCTCAGCACGCAAAGCTTTCATAAGGTGAACAGATGCAATATGAGTCATGGTTGCCAAAGATTCAGGTCTCTTGTTTTTTGTGGCCATTGTCCCCGCGATGAAAGCTCCGTAGTCCTCTTAAAGATGCTCACAGTCACAAAGCACTCACTAGTAGTAAAAGTTATCCCAACCACTGAGGCAGTCGAGCACAATCAACTGCAGTTTGAGAGAAGTTGAGATGAGTAGTGTATTTTTCCTAGTGTGCACTGCAGCCACCTCGATGTTTTCGGCCACTTGGATGGGAGCCGCTGAAACAGCCGTTGCATAACGCTCCAGTGTAATTGTCGCAGTGTAAGTCACGCTGAATAGTAATTAGCAAAAGCTGTCATTGCTGGCAAATTAATTGTTGCAATAAATCAACTGGCACACAGTCATTTGTAAGATTATAACCACAGACAATGAGTCTCATTTCTGACAGGATGCTTTTTGTGCTTGAGATTTGAAGAGGAAGAAGAGTTGATATCAGGTCACTTTGTCAGCATCAGCTTCAGAAAAAGAAAGGAAAGATGAGCAAAGTTAAGTGAGAGGAGGCGAGCGGTGCCAGCAGGAGTTAATGCTCAATATACAGTATGTCTTGCTCCTTTGGGAGGCTTGAGATTCTTCCTGTATGTGTCAGGTGATTGATGTGAAGCTGTGCAGCGTGTAATAGCTAAATAATATCAAATTAAAAGTTGGACGAAGCAAAACAAAAACCACCCACTATTAAATCAGTTTTCAACCTGGTTATTAAAGGGATGTTTCAACATTTTGGCAAATTGGTCCATTTCCATAATCCCTATAGTTTAGTTTTGATTGTCGGCATAAGACGTTTTAGAACGGCGGAGCAGAGTTGTGAGCTGCTGAAAGCTACGCTACGGAGGCTAATCGGATTCCTTGGTTTCCCTCATCAAAGTCAACTTCAAAACGCTCTCATGGACAAGTTGGGACCTGCACATTCACCACGCTATGAGAAAATAACAGAACGTTACCAGACAGAGTTGTTTTTGAGGCAAATGCAGAGACTGCTTGCCGAAAAACTAAGACCGCAGACAGGAACATGAATCAGCTGTTTTGCATGAATCTCATAGCGCAGTGAATGTGCAGGTCACAACTTGTCCACGAGAGTGTTTTGGAGTTGTTGGATTGTGTATTTGATGAGTTTGATGAGGGAAACCAAGAAATCCCATGAGCCTCCGTAGCGTAGCTCTGAACAGCTCACGGCTCTGCTCCGCCGTTCTAAAAATAGCTTGCACCGACAATTAAAGGTAATGAACCTACTCCTAAAACTGTAGGGATTATGGCAATGGGCCAATTTGCCAAAATGTTGAACTATCCCTTTAACATGAAACGTAAAAAAGCTACAAAAAAGAGACTCTAAATCAGGTTTGTGATTCTCACTGTTTTTCACTGTTCTTCATCCAGGACCTAAAGCCGAGCAACATCGTGGTGAAGTCTGACTGTACTCTAAAGATCCTGGACTTTGGCCTGGCCAGGACAGCTGCCACCGGCCTCCTCATGACGCCCTATGTGGTCACCCGCTACTACCGCGCCCCCGAAGTCATCCTGGGCATGGGCTACCAGGCCAATGGTGAGTGGAGGAAGCGGCTTCTTGACAGTGACCGGCCAATGAGGAGCTGCTGCCTGGCCTACTGCATGGCCCTCCCCCTTTTTTGAGATGTCTCAACAGCACCTCCCAAACACGCGCACACACACACACACACTCTCCCTGTTCCTGTAAAGGTCGCACTCTGGGGAAGCTGGCATGTCGGGCATCAGTGCTTTGTGGGTAACTTCTTGTCAGGGGACTCTGGTATCCAGCTGTGCTTTAGCATGTGTTTGATGTTTTATTAACAGCCTGGCTAAAAAAAAACAAACAAAAAAAAGGCCAGTATGGACACCTTGCCACTTGCACGTTTCAACAGTTTCACTTAGCGCTCCTGCTTGGAACATCTCATATCGCAAAATGGTCTAAAAGGGATAGGTCGGTATTTCTGGAAATATGCATAGTCATTGGTTTTAAGATGGGAAGATTTATGTACCACTCTCACATCTGTTTGGATTTGGTTAGCTTAGCACCAGGACAGGTAACATAGGGCAACAACTAGCCTGGCTCAGTGTCAAATTGCCAGACTGAGCTAAGCTAGCTGTTTCCTGTCCAGTCTTTATGGTGAGGTAAGATCATGTTTCCTGGTTGTAGCTTTGTACTGAGTGTTCAGAAATGAGAGTGATATCTATCCATCTATGTAATCCTTGGCAAGGAAGCTGACATCATATTTTGCAAAAATATTTAATTATTATTTTGATAGAGGCCTAATCAGGGTTTACCTACCTCAATTTTTAGATAAAATTTCCATTTACTCCAGGCATCATGAGGTGTATTTCAAATGCTAATGCTCTCTCATCTTCAGTCCTTTGGACCAAAAACATTGACACTAATTTTTCCTGCTGACTTGTTGCATTTTTTTTGCTTATTCTCTTCTCCCTCCTTTTATGCTGCGCATATTTAGTGGATATTTGGGCTGTGGGCTGCATTATGGCAGAAATGGTTCGCCACAAAATCCTTTTTCCAGGAAGGGATTGTATCCTTGAGCTGCTTGCAGCAGTGTCTGGCAATTCTTGTGAAACGAACGGCACCGAAAAAAAACAACCCTCTCTTCAAACCCATTATTTTTCATCAAACGGATCGCACGGAGATCACATCCTGTGAGCAACTATAGAAATTCTATTTCTTGGATTTTGCCTGACACCTCAACCTGCATCCACCCACCTGCTCCTCCTACAGATATACACACTCACTTGGCTCCCTCCTCACTCACCTTAGCAGCAGCAGCAGCAGCAGCAGCACTGTTGCCTCATGCTCCATGACAGTCACATGAAAAACCCAAAATAGAATTTAATAGTTTGCTCTTCCATAACAGAGAACTGAACGGCAAAAAACACCCTCTTATCTCCTCAAACTGCTTTCCATATGTCTCAATAGATACCATAGCAGCAGTCTTACAAAAGATCAAAAAGGGTATTTTATAATACTGAACAAATTGGTGCCAAACATTTTTTGATGCTCCCAGTCTTCAGTGCAACACATGGGAGTGACAGTAAAGCTCAAAAACAATAATTGCTGGCCTATTAGAATATCATGCTTTCACACATGCAGCCTGCAGAGAGGACACAGAGGGTGTTAAAATGCTTTTCAGAAGACCGTGAAAGTTAGAGTCTCACATTTCTAAACCAATGATTCACAGCACCTGAAGTAGAAGGAATATTGAACATTTCTTCTGGATAGTAGTAATAACGCTGTTGTTACAGAAATATGCAGTATAGCGGTTAATGCTGGCCAAAAAGAATATCAATTTTTTTCCTTAGCCTTGTGGGACGCTGACCCAGGTTTGAGAGTGCACTTAGCTGCATGCAATTCATTTTGTCACCAAATATACACATCACCTGGCATGTACTACATCATGTTTTGTTTTTTCCTGTTACCCCTTCGGTCTTTTGATTTGTGTATGTTTTTTTTTTTTTTTTTTTTTCAGTCCTGCATGCTAATTTGGTGGTTGTCATTTCATTTTTCAGTTGATGTCTGGTCTGTTGGCTGCATCATGGCTGAAATGGTCCGGGGTAGTGTGTTGTTTCCAGGCACTGATCGTATCCTTGAGTTGAACTTCCATCCAACCCCCCCCCCCCCCAAAAAAAAAATCCTGTCTCATCCTTTTGTCTGACATCTTCTTCACATCTTTTTACACAATGGGATGCCAGGAGTCATTTGCAGCTAAAATGAAATATTACAACTATTACTAGCATTATTCAGGTTGCCACTGCTGTTCCTGTTGTTATAGTTATTAGAGAGAAATGGCCGTAATCGTCTTCAGTGTTGGCAGTCATTTCTGTCAGTAACTGAGTAGGAGAGGAGTCAACTTTTTCACGCAGACTTTTTGACCCTGTATATCAGGTAAAGCACAGGTGTAATGACATCAAGGATCCTGTTTCGTGAAAGTAGCAAAGCAGTGAGTTAACCAAATACATGACTAAGGACCTTAAAGCAGAAGTGAGTGATCCGGTCGTTTTCGCTAATGCTGCGTTCCAGGCAGGCTTTTGAAATCGTAAATTACAGCTTCAAGTCACAACTTACGACTTTGTAGCGTTCCAGGCAACCCACTCGTGTTTTTCCGACCTGTTTTACCGGTGAAAGTCACTATAACGGCCACTCGTAACTTCCGACCGGTGAACTCGTACCAGATCGAACTGGTACCACTTCACGGTCGGAAAAATACGAGTTTCCTTGAACGCACCATAACAGTCCTCGTCGCTACGTCACCACATTCACGGCGTTCCTTGGCTGCACACACAGCCCTGCATGCCGTTCTCTCTCCTCATTGGATAAAAACTGTAGGATACGATAAATGTTTTCTCTTCGGCTCAGAGCAGAGCAGAGGGACTGAGAGACCCGTGTTTCAGTCCAAACACTCTATGTAAGTGATTGCTGTCGGAAGATATAA
Source organism: Trachurus trachurus (assembly GCF_905171665.1). Lineage (NCBI taxonomy): Eukaryota > Metazoa > Chordata > Actinopteri > Carangiformes > Carangidae > Trachurus > Trachurus trachurus. The sequence goes on along the minus strand of NC_139913.1, from coordinate 18,209,726 downwards.
CTATTTAAGACTTATATTAACACAAATATATCACTCACTTCTGCTTTAACCTGGTCAGAATAAACAGAAGGCAGACATCATCAATAATAGGTTACACCTGTGTTTTTCTGATAATGAAAATGTCTACCAGGAAAAATAGTCTATTCTGCATTTTAACCTTGTTTCATTTCTCCTTTTCTGCGCGAGTTGTTCTTTATTAATATCCTAAATAGTTACAGTGAGCTTGATGGTTTTAATTAACAAGTTTCTTAGCCGATCATGGAGAGTATTAGGGGATTATTTGGTTTTTTGAATAGTATCTGGTGTAACTGTTAGTCTGTTAGCACAAGCCTTGTGGTGTATCAATATCCATTTGTGCCCTTTTTGTGATTACCCGGTGTAGCACCTTGTTTTCTGTGTTAAGTTCTTTAGAAAGAGAGCTTATATTGACAGAACAAACAAAACAATAAGAAAGGGATGAGTTTACTTCCTGGAAAACCACCAACCTGGTTTGTGTGACTAAGGCTAATTCAACACAGGCTAGCCTGAATTGGTGAACCTTAAGGTGAGGATTGCTTTAGCTAACATTGAACAAGCGCTAATTAACTCGCTTGCACTGTATCTCTTTGCCAACACTGTGGTTTGGAAGACATGAGTACAGTCTAACTTTGTATTTGACTAAAGTGAAAATATTCCATCTTATTTCAGCATAAATTGGCTTTAATCAATTAGTCAGGCTACTGGTAGCTTAACTGCCATTTAGTGTTTTACCTCATTATTCAGTCTGATGTTGTTTTTTTGGTCAGCTGTTTTCTGTTATAGACAGAAACAGTTAGTGGTGAATGACTAAGCTGTTATGCAGATGTGATTTTCAGTTGAAATAGAAACTGAGGTAGTGATGCTAAGAGCAGTTATCCCAATGTTTTTCAGAACGATGAAAGAAATATGCAAATTCAAGAGTTGTTATTTCTGTAAGTCGACTAAGAACAATGTGAACAGCTCCTGCCTTTTGTGGCAATTAGTCTGCTCTGGTTCTGGCCGAAAAGATAATCCCACCTGCAAAATATTTTTAACTGGCTTTGATATTTTTTCAGCCAGACTGGTCTTCTCCTTGTTGTTCATTCATTGTTAAGGATGAACAAAGATGTGAACAAGAACTTTTGTGTGTCCTACAGGTAAATCTTTTCATGTTACATTTATGTATTGTCTCCCAGAAAAAAAAGTTGCACGTGTATTTCCAACATCTGGATTATTGAAGGTGAGCGTCACCTGCCTCACCTCATGTGCTGTTTGTTACAGTACAGATGTTTGAAATAATTTTCTGCAACACAGTTCATAGCCTATGTATCCCACAGTCTATCATGGCTGACTCTTCACAGGTTTGAATGAGATTTTAATGTGCTATGTCCGTTTCCTCATCAGTAAAACTGCCAGTAGTAAACACATCACTCTGAAGACAGCCTTTCGTGGCTGTTTGTGTTGAGAAACCTCCCTACACAGTGTATAATCCTAACCCATCACGTTGCAGCAGAGGCTTCCATCTGCTGTGCCTTTTCTACAGCCTGTGCCCAGTAACAGATTTGACATTTTCTTTTCAGCACACGCACAGTTACACAAGTGTTTTAGGAAGAAGTCAGAACAATGTGGTACAAAACAAACCACCACCAGAAAGCTCTCTTTCTATTATTCAACAGTTCAAAATATTCCTCAAAAATGACCCAGACCAGCTCTGGAAAGGGCGCTCCTTTTGTCCAAATCCAGTCTAGGGCTTTTCTTAATACTTATACCACAAGATATCGACCAGTGGAACAAGGTGATCGAGCAGCTGGGCACGCCATCTCAGGAGTTCCTGATGAAGCTCAACCAGTCGGTGAGGACTTACGTGGAGAACCGGCCACGGTATGCCGGCTACAGCTTCGAGAAGCTCTTCCCCGACGTCCTGTTTCCTGCAGACTCTGAACACAACAAACTGAAAGGTAAAGACCGGGTGGTTTCTCTTAAAGGGATAGTTGTGATCTGAACATTCACCACGCTATGAGACAATAACGGAACGTTACGAGATGGAGTTGTTTTCGAGATAAATTCTTGCAAAACCGCTGATGCGTATTCCCGTCAGGGGCAGTTTTTCGGCAGTCTCTGCATTTGCCTCGATAACAACTCTGTCCCGTAACGTTCTGCTATTATCTCATAGCGTGGTGAATGTGCAGGTCACAGCTTGTCCACGAGAGCATTTTGGAGTTGTTGGATTGTGTATTTGTGTATTTGTCAAAAATTTCTTGAAACCAAGAAATTCCATTAGCCTCCGTAGTGTAGCTCGCGTCTCTGCTCCGACGTTCTAAAAATAGCTTGCACCGACAATTCAAGGTAACAAACCTATTCCTAAGGCTATAGGGATTATGGCAATGGGTCACTTTGCCAAAATGTTGCACTATCCCTTTAACGTCTCTTAACGTTATGTAAATTGTCCTGTGAAGGCTTGCCTAAGTGCATGACAATTGGTTTTTATGGATGTAAATACATTTCCTGCCAAGAGTTCCAACCACTTCAGTGGATAGCTGCTCTACCACAGGTGCATCACAGCCACATACCAGAAGGTGATAGGAATAATGAGGCAATCAGTGTTTGTAGCCTCGATTTTGGAGCCCAACATCTGAATAAAAGACCATTTTAAAGCTGGCTCTCTCAACCTCCTTCTCCGTATAGCATCGGTTTATGTTACGCCACGTGTTTACGATGTCCCAAACATCTGCCGGAGGCAAAAGCCCGAGTGACACATGCATTTTCGGCGGGCTGCCTTGGATTAAGCACTTATTACGGATGCTGACAGCTCAGGAGCAAGTTGTTTACTGTGAAGAGGAATTTACCTCGAGCGTGTCTTCATGTGTAAACGGAGAGAAGATGACAGCAACACTCGGAGCGAATGCACGCCGAGCTATTGCAAGGATGTTGCAAGGAAAAAAGCAGCTCATCCTCTCCTGCCCTCGTTAATTTACACAGGAATGGGTGACAACAGTGTATTCCCCCAAAGAAGCAGTGTTAAACTGAATGTGGTGGAGCTTTGATAGGCCACGGTGGCAAAGCTTTCACATGTAAGGTGATAATCAAGGGGGATGTTCTTGACGACCCAAATACAGACCAGAAACAGCTCAGTTCATATTATTGATCTGATTATTCTGGTGAAAGTTCAAGAAGTTTTAACCACTAGCAGTTCAACAATTTATGTATCTCTTTTATTTCTGTCATGCGGGTTCATACAAAGCATCTCAGTGGTATATACCGACTCTGATAACTCTGTGTAATCCTAAGACGATGCACAGAAGCCAGAAGCCATTATACCCTGCCCCGACATCCTGTTTCAAGAGGAAATGTGTCACATTAGTGAAGCCAGACACTCCCAACTGGAACAAATGGCAGAATGGAAATCATCTCAATTGGAAGTTAAACAGTCTCATTTTAAGCGTGTTCTCTGCCACATTTTCTTTTCAGCGAGCCAAGCGCGAGACCTCCTATCCAAGATGCTGGTGATCGATGCATCAAAGCGGATCTCAGTGGACGAGGCTCTCCAGCACCCCTATATCAACGTGTGGTACGACCCAACCGAAGTGGAGGCGGTAAGTACTGGTGTTAATTACTGTTTGGGTGTAGTTACAGTAGAGTGGCAAAGCTGTGTTGCTCAAATAAACAACAGAAAATTAACGAGTGACTATTTTGACAATGAATAGATTATTTAGTCCTTAAAAAAAAAAAAGAATTCCAAAATGATTTGCTTCTGGCTTCTTGCGTGCATGTTTGTTGCTTTTCTTAGACTTTTCTTATAGTCAACTGAATATCTTTGGGCTTTGGATTGTTGGTTTGACAAAACAATACATTTGAAGACATCACCTGAGATTTAGAGAATTCATGATCCAACAAAAAAAATGATTTAAAGGTAGAGTCTGGAGTTTTGTTCGTTGCAAACCATTCAAACTAGGCCCCTCCTCTTGGGCTCAACAGTGTAGCCTCCTGCCCCAGACAGCAACAGTTGTCAGGACCACAAAGGAAAGGAAATACAGCCCGAATGAAGCGCTGGAGCTGGGGCTGATACCCACCATCGCCAACATCAGGAGCCTCTGGTGTTGTGTTGTTATGCCGTTGTGGTGAGCTGGGAAGACGGTGTTAGCGGTGGATGCTAACCGCTACCGCTAGCCAAAGTTAGCATCGAGCTAGCTCGCTACAATGGCCCCGTACTTGTTACCACTTGAGGCTTTAGTTGTCAGTGATGGCTGGGTATCGCTCTGCGGCTCCAGCGCTTCACTCAGACTGTATGTCTCTTTCTTTGCTGTCCTGACTGCTGCTGCTGAGAGAGAGAGAGACGAGCTAGCCCTCGGTAGCATCAGGGACAGCTAGTGCGGCTAGCAGCCCTGAGCCTCCTAGAAAACACCCACTCTCTCGCTCTCCACCCAGAAACGTCCCCGTGCACAACAAAACAAAGCAAAAGACCAAAATACAGACAGGGGGAGGGGGCGCTGCAGACACAGCCACCACCACACAGGACTAGAAGCCCATAGGTGATGATTAAGACAGATTTCATTTGTATAAGTCTAGTGTTAATTTTTGGGCACAAAACTCCAGACTCAACCTTTAACAAGTGAAGAAAAAAATACACAGTTTAAGAAATATTGAAAATCAATTTATAGCTGTAGTTTGAATTCTTTTCAACCTAAAAACGTAGCATAATAACTCTGATGGCCCATCACTGAGACCATTGTCCATCAGCACACAACTATCGTCGTGCCCGGGCACAGCAGACAGGGGAAAGAAACACAAATATAAAAAGGCATCAGAAAGACTAACATTGTGTTCCACATTAAGGAAATTGTGTTTATTCATATTAAAACTGCGTGTATAAAGACTGAGTTATTGTTATTATGTTCCTTGTCTCCCGCTGACTTTTTCCTATCCTGGCTCCGTCATGTGATGAAGAGTGAAATTGACTCCCATCCCACAGGAATCCCATGACCCACAGGATTCATGAAAGTTGTCAGCCCCTAGTGTGCAGGAGAAGTGGGTTTGTGCCAGGATGTCCACGGCTCTCAGAAACCCTGAAAAAAAAAAGTTTCCAAAGTTGAGACTTCATGTCTGGTGACAATCCCTTGATGCTCTCCTTGGAAACACAATGACTCAGCCAGTGAAAATTGATTTTGCCTGTGATCAGGCGGTCCGGGAGACCGAGTGAATTGTTGCTTTCTTTCCTCCCCTCTCCTCTGTGGCATGAAAGGATTCCTCACAACTGACAGCTCAGCCTTGAAAAGTGCAGATTTGTATAGAGTTTGCTCCGACACTGCACGAATACATCAAATCTCAGTTTGACTGTGGGGAGGACAGATAACTTTATCTCATGGCTGGCTTTGGCGTAGTTCATCCAAACCCTGTTGGGGCTATAAATTTGGATTTAGGAGTTTGTGGTGTTTTTCTGGAGAGGTTTGTGCACACCAAAGCAGAAAAAATCTGCATTAAACCGGTTTAATGCGAGGAAGATTTAATGCAGCGGTTTTCTATCTTGTGCCGTCATTAGCTGAGTCTGGAGGTTTTTCAGTTTGAGCTGCAGCAGCCGAGCTCTTCGTCTGTACTTCAGGTTCTGCTCATCAGTATTCGGCTGCTGTGACGTTTAGTTGGAGAGTCGATTGAAAAGCTCAGGTTTGGTAACGGCACAAACTGATAGTTGTCTTTGTGGTGGCTGACTTGAATCACAAGAGTCTGATCCCAAACAAGAGCCACTTGTAAAAAAAGATTAGTTGAATAATCGGAGAGACAGAAAATGTATGAAACAATTTGCTAATTGATTTTGACAGTTTATTGTTTCAGTCATTATCAAATAAAAAATGGAAACATTTGCTGATTCCAACTTTGTAAACGGAATCTTTGTCGTACATGATGTTAAACTAAATAATTTACTAATTTGACTATTTCTGATGTTTTTTAGACAAAACAAATGATTAATAAATAATTGTCAGATTATATTATAATAAATACAGTCTCTTCAATAAATACAATATGCAAGTAACTCAACTGAATGCAATGAGGCAAGAAGGCATGTGAGAAAGCATAGTTTATTGTTTTACACACAAGTGCAGTGATGTTCTCAGGAGGTCAATGAAATATCAATATGTTGTCTTGAAATATTTAAATATATCTGCATTCTCCTGGTGCTCTGTCTTTGTCTGAGTCCTGAAGGCCTTTAAACTCACTCAGATGTCTTTGTGTTTAGAACAGAAATACAGTATATAACATGTGACCTGTCTGTGTGTGTTTGCAGCCACCACCAGTGATCACAGACAAGCAGCTGGACGAGAGAGAGCACACAGTGGAGGAGTGGAAAGGTAAAAGAAGATCCACTGTTCCTCTCCTCTCCTCTCCTCTCCTCTCCTCTCCTCTCCTCTCCTCTCCTCTCCTCTCCTCTCCTCTCCTCTCCTCTCCTCTCCTCTCCTCTCCTCTCCTCTCCTCTCCTCTCCTCTCCTCTCCTCTCCTCTCTCCACTCTCCTCTCCATAGACTGTCATAAGTGCTTAGCTTTTTGCAGTGTGTTGCATAAGGTTGGTTTGGCATCATGCTTTGCAGCCTGTGGGACATTTAATCTACACTCTCGAACTGAGGTGAATGTTCCTCTGCATAATCTGTGTGAATTCATAGATGTACTAAGAAGTTCCTGCTTTCAACTCCTCAAACAAATACATTTGATTACAGATAATCTTCTGGATCCAAATCTGTAATCATGTAAAATTATATAATTCACTGAAACATATGAGCTGCCTACCTGTGATGTAATAGCAGATAGAAGCATGACTATATAAAGAAGTGGAAGAAACATACACAGGTCAGCCAAACCATTAAACACAAGTGACTGGCCTCCTCTGTCCAGATGCTCTTTTCAAACTGACAGAGTGATAATGGCAGCAGGGGATTCACACCCAGGGTGTGACAGGTTTGTGTTTCTTGGTTCACACACACTGCTGGAGGACATATCATCCAATGTGTCTCTTCTTAGAATCAGTTTATCCAGTAACAGTGGGTGTGTGTGTGTTTACTTTGTCAGGTTAGAGTGAAACTGGTTAACATTAATATTCAAATATCACACTTATGTAATCTAAAACCCTTTAAGGTGACGGCAGTGAACTGGAGACAGGCTGCTCACTTCAACCTGCCTCTTCACAGACACAAGACAGAGGAGAAACCTCTCATATTCACCTTTAATAGGTTGAGGCTGATTAAAAAAAAAAGCAGATTTTTAAAGATTTTACTGCACTCACTCCCCCCCATCTCCATATCTAACCAAATGTCTGTGTTTTGTTGCAGAATTGATATATAAAGAAGTACTGGACTGGGAAGAGAGGACAAAGAACGGCGTCATCAGGGGACAGCCAGCGTCCATAGGTTAGTGCAGTTCTTGTATGTTTGTTCACGTGAGATTTTACTTTGGATCTCTTTGGTTTGTGGACAAAACAAGACTTCTGAGGACGTCACCTTGTGGTTTGGGAAACACTGATTGACATTTTACATTTTACAACATTTTATTGACCAAACAACTAATTGATTAATCGTTTAAATAATCTACAGATTAATCGATTCGATAATGAAAATAATCCCTACTGCGCAGAGAGACTCACACATTACTAAACAAAAACACCATGTGATGATCAGCAGTAACACTCAGTTAGACGGTGGCATTCAGACTGAATTCATGGTTACCACCAGACTCTGCTGCCTGAGCAGAAACCCAGATTCAGACCAGGCTACATTTTTACAATTCTTGTGAATCTGTATCGACTGCAGCCTCTCGAACCTGATATTGTTGTCAACTGTTGTAGCCCATGGACCTGGAGCTTCAGGATGTTGTGCGTGCTGAGATCTCAGAGCTTCCTCTCACCAGCATCGCCCAGAAAACTCCATCAGCTCAACTGTAAAACGTGTGATGGCTGACCACAGCTTTTCTCCTGCTCCTCACAGCACAGGTGCAGCAGTGAGCAGTGGCCCCGACCAGCACCACCAGCACCGCCCCTTCACGTCCTCCTCCGCCTCCCCCATGTCCACCGACCCCACCCTGACCGACAGCAGCCTGGAGACGGCCAGCGCCGCCACTGTCGCCACCGCTGCTGCTGCTACGACCGCCGCCGCCCCCCCGGGCTGCTGCAGATGACTATCATCTACTCCTTTTCCTGGGCCGGGCCGGGCCGGGCCATGCTCCCTGGTCACCTTTGAGACCGCCAGCCCGACACTGGCTCTCGGCCCCCCCGCCCCCCTGCATCTGCCTCCTCCCACCTCCTCTATGTGCTTGTCTTCAGTAGTGTAGCGATTAGCCAGCTAGCTGTTTGAGAAATATTTCCTGAAAGGACAGATCTCTTTTTTTTTCTTTTTTATGACAGTTATAGTCTTTTTTTTTCTTTTTTTTTTTCTAAATTAGAATTTCTTTTCATTTGAGTCCTAGCTGTAATTTATTGTGGCATTTCTTAATTTTTCAGAAACCTAAGATGATGATAAGAGAATTTTTATTGATTTCACTATGTTCCGGTTTGTATTAACCGACAGTGAGAATTTAAAGAAATATCTGTAAAATGTTTAATGTGATCTATTTTTCTGTTGAAAGTCATTTGTTTTCACTCGCTTTTACAACTTGCCATATAAATATAGTTTGTACAGATTTTATGGTAAATGTAGTTTTATCTTCGACATGAGTTTGCAGTGAGCCATTGAAACATAATTTAATTGACAAATGTATGGTCTTAGTACTTCCCTCACTGTTTTATCTCTCACAATATGGATATTGATAAAAGTGCATATCCATTAATTTCAACCCAGGTCATTTAGATTGGTTTGTAAAAAGTTTTTTTTTCTTGTGAGTCACTACTACAGCCTACATTGTAAATTTCACCTCAATGAAAGCTTTATAATTTCCTTCGCTTCCTGTTCAGTCAAAACTTGGAGATTCACATTCACCATACGATTTACTTTATGATCTACAAATTAAGCTATGGGATTGATAATGGCACAGTGATGTTCCGCAAGATTACTCAAAGCATTTTGACCACTGTCTTCTGTATTTTTTAAGTGCTTTAAAGTACCTCTTCTCTTGTCTGCAACAGGCAGCGTGACATGATGGAAGTGGAGGGACGGTGTTGGTTTTGGAGGGCTGAATGCAGAGAGCTGCCTCACGTTCTCCTCTGGCGTTGACTCGGAGGTTATTTGTGAACAGTTCGGGACTTTAGAATGTTTTTCGTCGTGCTTAGGGAGGTTCGTCAGAGACGTAGAGTTGTGTGAGGTTGTGAAATCGGTGACGGTGTAAGTAGAATGTGCTTCAGTCAAGTAGGGAATTGTGGTATCGAGAACGCTTGTGAACGTGTTGATATTCGGTGTCTTGGAGGATGGATGATGAGTCTGAAACTTGATGGAACAGTGTGAGAAAATGTCTGCTTCCTTCTACCAGATCCTCTTATTAGTAATGTACTGTACTGAATTTAAAAATATGAAAGTGATTTTTTTTTTCTTTCTCTTAAAAATTGGCCAAACACTTTGCGTACCAGACTTGCCTACAATTATGAATAAAAGAACCTAACACTTAGCATGTTAAACAGCAGCAGAAACAAACTGAGTAATGTTAAACAAATTATTCTTACTGTATGCAATAATAGTGCCCTTTTATTTAAAAATGATTTTTGATTTATTTTGAAAGGAAAAGTGCCTGTTGTTTGTCATTCATTCCTGAGTACGTGGGAGGAAGTGTATTCACTATGTGTAGGTTTTCATGGCGTCTGGGTAACAGCAGTAGTGTCCACATCAAACCTATAATGTATGATGGGGGTTGTAGTTCTCACAAATGTATTGTATATTTTTCTACTTGTTTTGATTTTGACCCTTTGGCAGGAGACCGTGGTGTCTTGCAGGGTAGGAAGGTGACGATGTATGCAGCGAGACGTTTAGGCATATGTTTGAGTCATTTCAGAAGAAGAGGCAGTTTTATCAAGGTCTTTCATCAAAGTAAAAAGAAGTATTTCTTTGCAGTGACAGCAACCGAAATATAGGTTTAATAACAGTTTTTTGGCTTTTTTTGAGTACTAATTCAATGTGATGATTGTAAGTAAGGAAAACAAATTGAGAAAGTTCAAGTAAGCAAGTTGAACTACAGGAGAAAACTTAACGAGTGAACTCTTCATCATTGACAGTATTTTGTGAATGGTTTTGGAAAAGTTTACAGCTGAAAGACAGGCTAAATGCACAGACACGATTTTGAGAGGCAGAGCTAAACAACCACAGGGTTTCTGACAGAATTAATGTCAACTAGCTTGAATCGATCAAGGCAGAACTGTTAGATGACTGCTGAAGATCATGAACATCGCGGTCATAAGAAAATAAAACAAAGGGAGTTGATGGTGTTTTCTAGTTTAGCTATTTGCACCATCTACAGAGCAGCAGTTCTGCCTGCTGGAAGTGTCAGTATGAGTCTGGATGTGTTGTTGTACTCTGTCATGGATCATGAACAGGTGTTGTGGACAGTGCATACAGCACAATGCAAGGATTGTCCAAACATGTAACAGACAGCGCATCTGTCGAGAACATGTCATAGTGTTTGACATGGACATTCACCTAGTAAGCTCGAAACAAAGAGGTCGTCTGTAGACTGTAGCGTACTCTGTACCTCTGCTGTGCAACTTGTTATTGTCTGCCAACTATGTATGGTTAAACACAGATATAGCCATTCATTCAACACTTAATGTGTGTGTCCGTCTTAAGTTCTTAGCAACAACATTTCGTTTCAAACTAGTAATTTACTAAACAGGGTTGCACCATGAAAACATCTTTGCTAGTAAAAACCTGAGTGATGATCCGTAGCACTGTCACAATGAGATCTAAACTGGAATTGTAGCATTATAGGCTGTAACATAATAAGGTTATAACTTTGCTTTATTTATGTGTGTACGCCAAGTATGCATATTTCAGAATTAGCATTAGTTCATATTTAGTGGGAAATATCTCTTTAACATAATTGGTTTTCTTTGGCCGCCTCGTCTAACAATGTTTTGTAATTTGAGGTGTATAGTTGTATTTTTATGAAATTTATTTGAAATTTAAAAAAGCCAGTTTCCTTTAATATTTAACAGGAGTGTTGACCATAATGCATTGCTCTGTATGCTTCTACTATTCATCATATACGGGTAATAATGAAAAGATCAAATGTCAGCTTCGTCACTGAGCTACTCAACAGTTATTCTAATACAGCTAATGTTAGCTTTGTTAGTTACGGTTGCTACAAACGGTTGACGTTTAATATGTTATCAAGCTAATGTTAGCTTTGTTAGTCATTGTAGCTACAAATTAGATAATGTTAAAAAAAAGTAAATGTTATCAAGCTAGTGTTGGCTTAACCTGGCAGTCGGATGTAAATATGAGGTCACAACTCTTCATGAAAAGCTAGTTGATGTGGTGCAACCCATTTTAATTTGTGACGCGTATACCTAACACAATATACAGTATGTCATAACTAGACAACAGCTTCTGCTCTCTTTCAGTCATCAGATGGATAATAAGCATCAGTTTGCTAGCAAGGTGCAGTGTTAGCAGCGGCAGAGCTTTATTAGTCCAGTGTAACACTTGATTAACTCTGCCGTTAGTTATCGTAGATCACAACAGCAACAAATGAAACTGTCCAGACTCCAGACATGGAGAAAAAAAAAGGACTTAAACAGTAAAAAGGCAGCAATAGCAGGGAGAAAAAAGTGACATGTGTCCCTTTGTCATATTAGTCCGTTTGTCCAATTAGCTAAAAAGAACCGATAAGAAAAAAAACCCGTTGTTGTCAAAAGTGCTCTTAATTTTCTCGCCCAACATCAGGGGCTTAAATTTGAGTTGTTTGTTTTTTCTTCTTTTTCTTCTTAGGTTGTTGTTGCTATTTTTTTTTTATTATTATTACTGCATCTCTCCAAACAATGTCATTCTGATTTAAGTCGACTTTGATGAACTACCTCACGCTGAATTTCTGCCAGTTCTTGCATATATTTAGTCGCCTGCAGAATTAGCTATTGAAGACGTGTGAATAACAGATTCCATTATTTATTTATTTGAAAGTGTACTATTTGTCGGTTTCAACAGACTTCTAGTTTTGTACATTATGTATACTTCACCTAGAAGTAAGAGAATTGTTATATGTATTTTTTTTTGGTTCTTTTTTTTTGTTTTGTTTTTTTTGTTTTTTTAAACTAAATGTGCAATACCTTCAGCAAACTGTGCTAGTAGTATGTGATGGGCCTAGCCTTTGTTAGCTGTCTCCTGAAGGTAAAGAAAATGTTTGGTACTGTCAATCCATGTTTTCCTTTTTTATGAATAAGATCAATTTTTATTTCTGTGACTTGTTTATAGTCATAATGTTACGTAATCAGTCTTACCCACCAAGCAGACCTGTCAGCCACGGTTGGATTTAGAGACGGGAAGTTCTCAAAAGTCGCAACATGGTCGACAGACTTTGATTTGGGACGTGGTGAAGACAATAATGTTAATAAACACAAAAAAGATCATTATAAATCATTATATGTATGGTGCTGGTTTGTAATGTTTGCTAGTGAATCCAGCCATGCAAGTAGTTTTAAGAATTCCTGGATCTACGCGTCCCAAAAACCGCAACCAACAAAGAAGTGCACTACTAGAATACACGCACTGGGATCTGATGATGCCACCTCTTAAAAAAAAAAAACTCAAAAATAAAAAAACATGTACTGCAAATAAAAGAAATACACTTTGATTTGTGGCTGTATGTCATCTTTCTCCAGTAACATCATGCTGCCAAAGAATTTCTTGCTGGTGGCAGCCACTACTTCAGTGGTGTAAGGACAGTTAACCTTTAGTTTCTGTGTTTCTGTGGTAATTATATTGACTGTTGTGTGCACAATCCATTTGCAGTCATGGTAAGATGCACAGTATCTAACCTGGTTATTCCCTCCCAGGTCTTGACTTGCAGCCTCCTTCAGCTCTTCCCTGTGATGAGGTCTCTGTCTTTAGTCTGATCTTGTGAACTGCAGCTCAATAAGACTGAGCTCAGATGATGAAGATGTTCCTCTTCTTTCCCATGACAACCTGAAATGTGAGTTTTGGCTAAATCTGACCTCACAGAATGCTACACTGTTCACCATTTTCTATTTGTGCACTTGCTTTTAAGAATGTATCCAAGCTGGCTTCCTTTTTATGGGCACATTTGCATTGTCACATCTTTACTCCACATATTTATGAATTCTACTTCAATCACTTGGGAACTCTCACTTTATTATACTCATGTGTATTGTATTTATAATTTCTTTGAGCAAATAAGTGATGGGACACTTGGTAACACTTTATAATAAGTACACACTATTAAACATTAGTTAAGCATTAATAAATTCCGAATTCTTCATTTATAACACATGAATACTCATTATAAATACAGTTAGTGCTTATCAATGATGAGTAAAACATTTTTAACTGTTTATAAACTACATAGTAATGAGTATTCATGTGTTATAAATGATGAATTCCGTATTTAATGCTATAATGCTTAATAGTGTGTACAGTTTTCAATATATTTTTCAACATTTACATCAAAAGAAAGAGTGAACACAGTTTATTCAATAAGATGAAATACTCCAAATTCACTGATGTTACAGATGAGCTTTGTCACCTTTATTCCCGTACATGTCCATTCATTACAATAGTGGAAATTCATAATAAATAAGCACCATAGATGATCAGCAGAGACAGAAGAAACACTCAGTCTTGATCAGGAGACATAAATAAGTGGAAAATCAATGTCTCTTTTGAAATCAAAGAACCTGCTATAGATGGAGACCATCATTCTGTGGACTGTGGTGGTTGTTTATAGGCATAAAACTGTAAAAGAGAATTACCTTGTAAACCTGTGCAATTAAAATGGGTAATGTAAATCCACTGATTTTATGTTTCTTTATAAAATATAAAAAAAAGAACAGTACAGTCACATTATTCAACCAAAAGCACACTTTCACTTAAACTGTTTGTAGGGCCCTTACCGAGACAAATGCCACTTCATTCTTCTGATTGGTATTAAGATGCTAAAAAAACATTTTCAGCAATGTAACCACATGCAATTCTCACAAAACAGATATCTGCAACTCCTCAGTTTGGAAACATAAGATTCATAATCCAATGGACCAGATCTAGAAAACACACCACAGTTACCTGATGTGGTGTTTCCCACAGCATCACATGTTCAGTATCAGCCAGATAACTGCAATCAGAAATGCAGTCTTTGTCTTTTTTTCCCCTTGTTAATCGTTTCCATTTTTTTTCATCAGGCTGGTTTCATCAACAACACATTACATTCACAACAAGTATACATTCTTAATTCAAAACTTCCATTCAATTCACTTTCAAAAAAATTGGCACCTTCTTTAGGGAGATCATGTTATTCATCTTCAGCAGTTTGTTGCCACATTAAAAAAGAAAAGAAAATAAGAAACAACCAACACCAATGCAGCCACTGTGTGTACTATGGGCGAATATATGCACTACATCTCTGGACAAGCAAGCAACACTACAGTTTTCCTATGTAACAACACTTCCCTGAAGGCACGACCAGGAAATTCCATTGTTTTGTTTTTTTATTTTTTTTTGTTTTTTTGAGGGCAGTGTTCAGCTTCGTGTGCCAAAATCAACATGGCTTCCAGGCAGGCCATTCAGATTTTTGAGTGAGTGAACAGCTGAGGCGGTCCAGCTTTGGTATTTACTGTGTACCCTAAATGGTCTTCACCTACTGAGCCTCATCGCCCTGTGAAATGAGGCAGCATGCGCCAAGTCAAAAATGCTTGAATAGTTGTTTTCGTAGTCCCTGTTGTATCATCTGTACATTAAAGGTATAATGACATCTATTATGTGCGGTGTGAACCGCGGACTGAGACTTTGTCGTCAAATGGACATGGAAACCATGTAGATGGTGACGAGAGGCACTGGAAGGGCCTGAGGACAAAGAGGCAGCGACAGGAAAGGTCCCTCAGTTTCACTCCGTTACCAAGAGCAATTGGAAAGTTAGTTTCCTGAAAATGCTTCAGTGTTTACACTGTGGTAAAACACAAAGACATGTCTGCAATACAAATACAGGAGGGGAGGATAAAGTGGAGGAACCTCTGCTAAAGCTACCACTGTTGTGTAAGAGTCAGTTCACCCAAATTACAAAAACAGCATATTTTCTAAAGTCCTAATTAATACTGTCTAGCCATGGTAATGGCTTTGGTGTAATTTGTCTGGATTTTGAGATATCCATCTGAGATTCTGGCTGAAGAATTGATGATTTGAGTTTAATTTGTGTTGTTCACAAGATTTAAAAAAGAAAAAGGAAAAAAAAAGTCACATTTAAATGCACCTCAAATCCAGCCAAAGGAAAAGCAGTTTAGGCTGCTTAGCCAGCTCTGCTACAGGCAGGTGAAAGGTTTTTTTTTTTTTTTTTTTTTGCTGTAATCTGGATAAACCCACAGCACAGTTGAAGAAATCTTGTGAGGAAAACATTTTTGGTAGTCAATATTATTCACTGTCTTGCTGAGAGTTAGATGAGAGGATTGATACCACACTCGTATGCTAATATACTGTAAAGCTAATACCAGCTAGCTTAGTTTAGCATAAAGGCCTGAACTTTTTAACCACAGTCAGTGTTAATATTGGGTGTTGACAGGCAGATTGAGTGTTTACAACTGCTTGACAAAGTCACCAAACACACAATATGCAATTTTGTTAAACTGACTCACAACAGCTGCCCACTGTTTGAGAGTTTATTCAAGAATTTTCTAGATTTTTGCAAGGTGTATTAAAAAAAAGGAAAAAAAAGGTGCTGAAAGGTTCTGAAAAGTCACTAAATCAAGTAGTGACCAAGTCAGTAGGTTGGCAACACTGCTGTGGCATCATATGATGCACGCCGCAGTTTGCACCCACAGGAAACGTCACACTGCAGCATACCTACTGGACCATTGATCAGACTCTGCTTACATGTACTGTACACCATAGAAAGCAAGAACCTGAGCTTCTATGGGAGCCTGGAAGTACAAAACAGCCTTCTCTGGAAAGAAATACTTAGTTTTTTTTTTTTTTTTTGGGCTGGAACTAAGACAGTGGTGTTCAGCAGCGTGTGTTAGCAGCAGCAGCAGCAACAGCAGCAGCAGGTAACTCTCTGCAAAAAAGCCAATTAGTATATTTTCCCAATATGTTTAAGTGTTCCTTCAAGATAAATATCAGTCAGCTGTCTGTATTCAACGTCAGTGTCTCTAGCAGGTCGTCCAGTTTCAGCGTGAATCCACCTCGCTGAGTGTCCTTGTAGAGTAGTGGTCAGTGCTCTCCAGTGCAGAGAGGGTCAGAGAAGTTACATAAAGTTCCATCAGTCACATTCAGGCATCTGCACCGTTACAGCCCCGCCTTCAAGACAAACCCTGAACCGGTCACGAGGAGTGTGATCGTAGGAGGACTGCCTTCGTTACCAATTCGCGCATACCGTACTTAAGAGAGTCGATACCTGGTGCATGACGAGATGATGGACCACGCTGTCAGACCCGAAGTCCTTCAGAATGACCTCCATCATCTCCACATTTCAGTTTGTCCTGAATATACACAAATATGGCCGATTCCTTTATTTTTTTGTTTTCAAGGAATACCCTGATGCACTGAAAAGGATGTTCGAAGACACTCAACCCCCCCTACGATATTAACCCTGATGACAGCCACAGTTTTGGGCCGCACACGTTATCAAATGTCGCTAGTCCTCGCACCCAGGGCCAGATCTCCCAGTGTGGAGAAGAAATCCTCCATCTCCTTCTCCAGGAGCCGGTTGCGGTTCTCTGCGTCCTCTCTCGCCCGCTCAGAGTTTCGTAGTTTGATCTCCAGCATGCGTTGCTTCTTCTTCTCCTGCTCCATCTCTTGTTCCAAACGCTCCATCTGTGCACACAGGGCGGCGCTGGACTCCTCCAGTCTGAGGAGATCAGAACAAGAAAGACAGTGAAGATCTTTGACATTCACTTTTGTTACATTACAAGGTGACTTGCTGCACTGGGCACGTTTTTGCTCTTACTGGTACTGTATCTAGTCATTCTCAGTAACTCTCAAACCACTTTTGGTATCGTGTTTTGGAGATGTTCCCAGCATGTGGGGAACAAATTAAAGCAGGTGTTCTAAGAAGCACTCACCTCATACAGGAAAAGCACAACATAATTATGAAAATATAAGTCATTATGTCACAGTGCCTGAGAGTTTGGCAGCTTATTACTTGTTAGTTTATCGCCTCTATATTTTGCATCTCTAAAATAATCCTGTGAGGAGTGGAAAACTGACATCATTGTGTCCTATTTGCTGCAATGTCATCTGACAAATCACCACACACATAAATGAAAGACAAATGCTGTGCTGTGATTTTGGCAGTGTGTTCTTCAGGTTATTCACAGACAAGGTTAGATGTGACAGAATATCATTATTTATAACTGTATCTTAT
Source organism: Trachurus trachurus (assembly GCF_905171665.1). Taxonomy (NCBI): domain Eukaryota; kingdom Metazoa; phylum Chordata; class Actinopteri; order Carangiformes; family Carangidae; genus Trachurus; species Trachurus trachurus. The sequence goes on along the minus strand of NC_139913.1, from coordinate 18,192,255 downwards.
TTTGACACGGCTCAGCGTCTGTGTCTGGGAAAACAAACTCTGCCTCTAACAAGACACCAGAGACTGATTTGTTGTTAAATAGTCAAAAGGTTTATCCAACATTTTTCAGGGTGCTTTTTTCAAACATTCCCCACTGATAGAAACTGTTGGGACCAAATGTTGCAGTGGGTCGACCATTGATGGAGCTTCAGTTACAGGCATTCACTACTAATACTCAACTGTTTCAGTCCAGATGAAACAGACTAACAGTCAGTGATTCCCGGCCAGGAGGAGTAAAGACTGATACGTAAAGAGAGTGTTTGCTGTGGGTCTGAAGCAGGTCTGAGAAAATGATGATGATGACATTATCTCAGCTTTGCCCGAGAGACTCTGTTTACACAAAGCCTACTTTATAACCTGGATGTGTGGAGCATTATGGGCCTCCACCAGGCAGAGAGGATCTAATAATAGATACAAGTGAGTTACATTAGGAGAAGTGTAGGATCCTGTGTTTAGATGTAGAAACTAAAGGTCAGGATTCTCAGAGTGTGTTTTTTAAAATCATACTGCAGTATTTCTTATATTTCTTAGTTCCCCAAGCGTTTCTCTTTAAGGATCCACCATACAGTATCTGCTATTGTGTGTCTTGTATGTGTATTACAACCGGTTTACCTGTACAACAAAGATGTTGGTGTAAAGTGTTGTGGATCCTACTACACACTTACTTTTGTATCCTTGTTTCATAGGTCGTCTTCTGTTTCCTCAGCTCGTCCTTCAGTTCTTCCACCAGAGTGCTGAGTGTTAGGTTCACTCCATCTCCATCCTCAGACATGATAATGGACGGCACGCCAGGCGCCATGGCCGTGTTCCCGTTCTCGCTGCAGGCGGCGCTGCTGCTGCACAGCTCCATGGCCTCACAGCTGTCCTGCTCTGAGCTGGGCTCTGTCGTCATCCCTCCATCCCTTCCTCTGTCCGCCTCCCTCTGGCTCTCCATCCACTCCACCTTCTCCCCACTTTCGCTCCCCGCTACGCAGTTCTGGTTTCCCGAGGGCTCGCTCCCTGAGTCGGGGACGGAGATCTCGCAGGAGGAGGTGGACCACGGCGTGCTGGACACGCTGGGGACGCTCCCCATGCTGGAGGAGGAGGTGACGTTGTCGTAGGTGGACAGTCTCTGCGAGGAGCCCGTGGAGTCGCGGTCGCGGTTGGACCTCTCGCCTGAAGACGTGCGCCTGTGTCCCCTCAAAGAGGACAAACCGTTCATGAGCCAGTTGCCCCCACCACCACCTCCACCTCCACCCCCACTCCCTCCACCACCAGAAGACACACTGGTTGTATCTGCCGTGGAGCTGCCACCACCACCTTGCTTGGCCTGTGGCTGAGAACGAGGTGCTGAGGAACTTTTGAAGGAGTATTTCCAGGAGGGCAAGGCCTTGGCTTGTTTACTGGGGCTGACCACTGTGTCCCCCTTTCCTGATTTTGGTACGGGGTTTGGGTTCGGGGACTGGGTGGGTGTGACGGCTGCACACAGCTTGGCATCCAGAGAAGAGGCGCTGCTGTGCAGCTCTTGGTCGGGGTTGGAGACCGGGCAGGTCTGGAGGTCCTCCTCAGAGATCCAAGCCCCCAGGCTGCGGTGTTGGAGCTGATGCCCCTGGATGGGGAGCTCCGTCTGGGGTATGGCTGGTCCCTCCTGGTCCCTCCCTGAGTACAAACGGTCGTGTTCCCTAATGAGCACTGTCATCAGGTGCTGGACCAGAGAGGTGCCTGGACAGGAAGGACCACATTCACACACAACATATTATCTCACAGAGTTTCTAGCTTTACATTCAATGTGTTTAACCTCTGTCTGCATTTTTTTTTACTTTACCATGAAGTCACTAAAATAGAATAGAAACTTTATTGCCATTGTATCAGATACAACGAAATTGGAGATGTTCCCCCTAGTGGTGCATAAACACAATGCATATACATAAATAGAATTAATTAATAAAAAAAGAAGAAAAATGGTCCTCCATACCTTCCATGATAGTTAATGGGTCCTCCATCTTGGGTCGAAGGATATTTGGTCCAAATACTGTGGCGAGGTTCTGGACGCTCATCTTGTTTTCAATACAGTGGGACTGGACCTCATCAAGGAATCTAATGTAAGATACACAGTTCAATATGTAAGTTGTATTTAATCAATTAATTTAATGTGTTTTTTTTAATCAAAAATGAAACTACCAGGCAGGAAAATAAATGACAGCACATATAGTATGTGGATATGTCAGTGGCGCCATACTGTGTAAATCAAATATTATACATTTAATTGACATGAAAATATCAAAAAACAGATAGTACTTACTTGCATATGTACTTAAGGAGATTGAAATTGGGTAGAGGTAGAGTGTTAACTTGCTTTCCAAGCTCCTGGACCCCCTGATAAAACACAGATTGCAACAGTTTTAGACACATTAACACACAGACACACAAATATAGTACACACACAAATGTATACAAGGGAGTTTATACTGCACAAACCTCCTCCTCATCTTTGGCCAAAAGCTGTGCGCAGGTTAGAAAGTCTTCATATTTGGAGAAGGGAACGACGGGTTCAGGCAGCTCTCGCAGGTACAACTTCAGTAAGGACGCCACCGTGTGGACCTCTGTGTTACTGCAAGGGAGGACAGACAGACACAGTCTACTGGTTGCTCTTTCATTAACTCACAAAAGCTGATATAGTAACGCTCTTGTATCCACCTGTCAAACAGAGGCTTGTCGCCGCAGTCGAAGGCCTCCTGCAGCTCTTTGACAAGATTGGCCTGTCCTGGCATCCTGAAGAGGCCCTCCTCGTCCAGACCCCTCTCCCTGATGAAGTCCACACACTGCTCCACCAGCAGGGGGGCCAGCCTGGGGCCAAACTTCTTCTCATACTGCACAGTGTCCTCCAGACGCTGGCCAAAGATCCCTGGGGAGAGATGGAGGGAACTTGAAATATGAAGTGAGTAAATCACCTCATTCACTCTACTTTTGTCTATCATGATGTACTTTTGGACTCCAGGATATGTTACAATTAAGACAGACTATGAGGACAGTTGTAACATTTCACTCCTTGTGTTGTGTGAGATTAAATCACATTTTTTGTGTGTGTGTGTGTGTGTGTGTTGTTAACACTACCAAAATACTGGCTTAAAGCTGATGCAAGATACGGGCTAAAATCTTAGATCGTAGACTTTACTTGTACAATGAAATTGGTCACATAATCGAATAAATACAACAAGAAAATAATAGATTAAAAACTCTGAAAAACACATATTGCACATTGGTTTTAATGAGCATTCAGGGCAACAAGCAAAATGTCAGAAATGTTCCAGCCATCCCTGGTCTACCTATTTTCTGTTTACTGGCAACAACATAATTTTAATGATGCGCTGACACAAAAATATTCCATCTCTCACTTCTTAATGAATCTTGAGTCTGAATGTCTCATGGTCAAACTAGTCACACAGCAGTCTTGTGACACTTCAGACAACTGAATGATTTTATATAATCTCAAAGTGTTATTTCTCATTGAGGATCCTGAAGGTCAGACAATTCTGCAATGTCCATAAACAAAGGCTGAAACATCAATGACACATTTCTACATAATGAAGTCATTCTAAACACACTGGACAAGAAAAGGTTAAACCTTGTCGACCTGTCAATAAATTACTGTTGTTTGTTACCTGTTGACTGGCTGCAGCAGTCGCAGCTGGCAGACAGCTCACAATAATCATAGTAATTCACCGAGCAGGAGCTGCACAGCAGCAGAGAGCGTTTCTCATAAATCCCAAATCCACATTTCACCAGGGTCATCCATTCTGGCTCAGGCATTGGACTCCTCTGGTAGTTTAACGCTGCATTTACAAAGTCCCGGACCAAAGAACCCAGCTACAGTTGAGTTAGGGGGACGGCGCGGTGGAAGCTGCCTGCAGCTGACGGAGTAGAGAAATGCGACCGGCAGACGGGGGTCAGTGTGCTGTGACCACCGTGCTGCTGTTAACGACAGGTCTATATGTTGGCGACAGATCTATTCTGGACCGAGAGCCGAGAGACAGACACCCCCTGGCCTGTCAATCTGAGAGGGCAGACAGAAATATGGGCGAGCCAGCGTGCACCAACCAATAACATATGATCACCACACTTTATAGATTGGTGTTATGTGTGATCATGATTCTTCTTTCCTCAGTTTTTTAAAGTGCATTTAACACTGGTCTATGTGTCCTATGCTTTGCCCCCCTCCCTCCTGTATCATCTGTGCCACAGCAGAGCCAGAATTGGCTCACTCAGCATAATTGATTTGTAGTTTCCTGCATTTTAAAGTTGCAGTGATTCATTTGTTCCATCATTGGCAGTGGAAACAGGCAGAACACCACACTGACATGAGATGATTTAACTGCTGACTGTTTGTATTTTTATAGTGTAAATCCAATATGTACCTTCCTTTTAATCTGAACCTAGGGAAATATGCATAATGACATAATTCATCTTCACCTTCTAACCATTACTATTCACTAGACAGAATATATTTTCACCAAAATCATCAAATAGCAGTTTACCTCTTTACTTATGACCTCTAAATCTACTTCCATTTGTTCTCAAATGTGTAAATTTGATGCTTTTTTCTATTCTATATACTGTATTTGTCAGACATGTATGAAACATGAGAAAGTACCAATCAGCATTAGTTGTAGCTCTAGTAGTTGCTTGTCTCTGCTCTGCCAGCAGAGCTTAAACTTGGCAAAGTTTAAAATGAGACCAGTGACATCATATACTATATCATCGGTGTGTTATTCTACATTTATGCCCCTATTAATATACTGCTCCTTTGTAACCCAACACCACCCTGTTCAGCTGCTCCTTGTGTCCCAAATTCACACCCAGACGGACCTGCTTATATTTCTGGCCCCCTGTCAAATACACTAGTTAGACATCCAGACTGGAGCAGACAGGGTGAGAACTAACCACAGGCTCAGAGCTCCTCAGAGAGGGACTGTGTAGGAACAGAAAGAAAAACATCCCATAATGCACAGACTGCATTCAGTACATGCAGTTTCTAATGTGCTGACCCTTTGTCAGTCATCAGGCTCACCTCAACAGGTGCCAGAAACATAAAAGAAGCACTCGATCTTCTATTTTTGAATCTAAACACTATACTATACTGGAATAGACTGTAAACTCTGATCAGATACGGTGCAGGAGTTTGACACCAGGAATAGAGTCATCAGGGTGAGAATGAACTGCCAGCTAAAGGAATGATACACATCAGGAGGGTAGATGATACTCTGCATGACTGGGCTCATGTTGGTCACTTATATAATGAAGATATAGCGGGGCGATCTTTTCCTATATCAGCAGCAATATCTTGTTGCAGGAACTGCTGCATAGAAATGTAAATAGTTATTGGCTGAGGCGTGGAAAGAACTGGCTCAGTTTTTCCCAAGCTCTCATCTTTTTCAACCTCACTGAGGAAAATTATATCTTCAAATTCTCTGAATAAGCAAAAACTCCGGCATTTCTCTTGCTGGTTTTGCTCTGCCTTTTACTATATTTGCCTGTTTCCCTTTGTTGTTAATCTATGCATTGTGTGTTACTTCCTGTAACCCTGACATTCCTTTAGAAAAAGCCTACAGTTTTTAATTGTTGTTCATTTTAACGAGGTCAAACGTGTCCAGTAATATGAATCTGCGATCATATCTCTCATGTTTCAGGTCAAAGGTTTGGCTTTACCTCCTCCAAACGGCGCCCAGATGACCCGCCGTATGGCCTTGACCCAGTCATCCATGTCTGTCTGGGAGTTTGCCATGAGCAGGAAGGATTCATGGCTGATTGGTGCCCGGTCCTTCTCTCCTGTTCCTCCTATAGTGACAAACAAAGAAAAGGAGGTAAGATTCAGGATTAAAGATTCAATGAGTTTAGTGTTATGTATGGACAGTAAAACACAGCAGTTTAGACCAAACAATTAAACCCTTTCTTCACTGGTCACCCTTTACACAGAAACAACAATGAAGAATTATTGAAGTAGAAGTTAGTGGTAATAAACACAAGCTGCAAACATTCACTTCTGTGCTTGGGAACACTGGAATTTATCCTAGAATTAATTTGTGGACATATTATAGATTTCCATATATCACGTCACATCCAAATAGCCATATCATTAAAACAGGAAATGTTGTGGCTGACTGATTTATACCTGTGTGGCCTGTTTTAAGAGTTCATTCTTTGCTTGAAGTGTAAAGTGCTTTGAATGGTCGATAAGACAGATATGTGAGTGCAGTCCATTTACCATCAAACTGTGCACCCACTGGTTAATTCACATATCGATACCTGGAATTCATCCAACAATGAAATTAAATGAAATGGAGAAATACGTGACCATTAAATGTTAAAAGGTAGAAAGAGAGAAAAAAAAACATAAACAAATCTAAAGCTGAGCCAGCTGCTTTTATCTGGGGTTGACACACTAATGTACTATAAAGGCTTCAGACCACTAGATGGCACAATTGCTGAACTTTGAATGCTCTGGAGTTGTGGTGTAACCCTCCTGTCCTGCAGTGAAGGTGCCGGTAAATGCCATTCACATTTTCATGAAAGGCATTTAGAAGACGCTGCAGATGTTTGAGCTTTATTTCTCATAATTTCTTGAATTTATAAACGTACGGTAAGCAAAGTTCACAGCTGACCAGAAACACATCCAACCAAAATAGTTCACAGTGACGTTAGACCAAGACAAGAACATTGGACGTCTTTGCTTTTTCTTCTACAGCAGCACAAAGGTGAAACACGTGATCAGCTCCGACGCAGAAAAACACACAGACACAGCAGACAGTTAATACAGTCCATAATTCACTACCGCTATGTATATTCTCTACTCTGCTGGTCCATCCATTAGTGTTGCATGGCGTTGTTGCCACAGTCACAGACCATTGTTGTCACAGCCATTTAGCTGTGAGGAGGGAATCCAAATATAAACAGTGGTGTCATAAAGTTAAGTGCCATTGTCACCCAGCTTTGCAAACTCACACTGTCATGAGGAACAACACACCGCAGCCTGTCTTCACATGTGCTCCACTGTCTTGAAATCTTCAACAGAGGAGTTATAAGGGTTCCTACGCAAGTATGGAAAGTATGGAATTTGATTCCATACATTTCAGGTCTGGAAAAGTATGGAAAATGGAAACTGTATGGAAATGTATTTATAATACTTATCTGGGTTTAGTCTTATCTGAAGTTATTTGGGAAAATTATTTTGTATTCCTTATTGTACCTAGCTATAATCTCCTGGAAATTATTTGGTGACATTATGGCATACACATTCCGAATAATGAAAACAAACGATTGATTGCATTTATTTACATGATACACATCTAATTACTCAAATGTCACAAATTATTTGAATTTTTTTACAGAGAAGTCTGGAAATTAGGGTCTGGAAAAGTCTGGAATTTTGAAATAGGAACCCCGAGTTATAATTATTTGATATTTTACCACGTGTGCAGTGTGTGCATGGATGCGTAGAATAGAAATTGAATGACTTTTGTCATTTGTCCTCAGGAAAACAGGCAAATCAGACATGTGTAAAAACTCAGACGTGAAGGAGCCTGAGCTCATCCAATACTTCCTCCTCAGTGAATCATGACCTGATAAGACACACACACACACACGCACAAAGCCACTTAAAATCAATCTTGACATAGCTGACAGAAACCAAAATCATTGGAAACATCCGAGCCTGGATGGATGAGCATTACAAAGGTCCCTTTTTTTGGAGCCAATTAAGATAACAGTGACTGCAGGGTTCACAGAGGCACACATCAAACTGGGCTGTCCTCTCAAAGTCCCAGTGATGAATTTGATTTTAGCTCTTCCTCACGCCGATCCTACGGAGGTTGACATTTGAGTCTGTGAGGAGGCGGAAGTGTTTACAGCAGGGGATGCTGCGTGTTGAGTGTCTGTTTATTGAAGATATATTTTTGATAATTATAGCTGCAGTTCTTAAATGTCAGACGGCTCTTAGTCACTGTTGAATGGGAGATTAAGAACGGAAAGGAGGGAGGATGAGGCACAGGTGGTTTTAACAGTGCAGAGGAGGAGCCGTTATTTTTGCTAATGCCACTGCTTGAACTTATTAAATTGTCAGTATGGGACTGGGTGGTGGTGGTGGTCAGCACCAGAGAGCAGGCATGTGTGGTAATAATGTATTTGTTTCTGAATATATCAGAGTGGGTAATTTTCACTTCAAACTTTTATTATCTCCACTGAGCTAATTAGAGTGTGAATTAAATTAAAATTTTGAGTTATTAACTTTCTTATTTTTTAACAAGGATGAAATTCTTAGTTTGCATTCAGAAGCCCTGAGGTGTTTCTATGCTAATGAACAGTATTGGGCCAGATAAATGTCATTAATTAGTGTGGATGCTTGAGGCATTCCCATATTGTTTTTCTAATTACAAATAATCACATTATGAATGAGTAATCACATAGCTTTAGTCCACATTGAAATAAACTTGTTACATTTTTTGGGGGTGGCAACAGCTCTGATGTTAGAGTCTGTTACTAACCATCAACTGCTAGACAAAGGTTAGCCCTGTTCTACTTGTCCAGAAAGTTTGTATCCCTCCAACTCAACGAAACCAGATGTCTCCTGTATGTAGATGCACCAATTAGCAAACGTTGCATTGACCAGGAGGCTAATTTCTCATTACCTCAATCTGTTGCGCCATGGCAACACTTCTTGACCATCAACCACCCACAGAAACAGAATATCAAGACATCAGACCAACGATCAAAGCAACAGAGTAACAGTATCAAACTGAGACCATGTGACCTGAATAAGCAGCTGCTGTAACTCAACTCCAGATAATAAAAAATAGTGTATTCAAGCATCACACACCTATACCAAACAGTTTTGCAGTTATTCTACACTATTGCAGGAGCCTATATGTCTTGTCCCTGAGGCCATGTCCTCTATTAATAATGGGACTGATGATTGGGCTCTTTGAATTGGTTGGGGATTAGCTATACGACCTCTGTGCTGCTTGTTATTAGTATGAGAGAATGAGAGCCAGACAGATACAGACTGATAGAGAGACACAAAAGCGTTAGTGAATATGGAGAGAGACAGACAGAGAGAGAGGGGGGGGGGGGGGGGGGGGGGACAACTGAGGACCAGTCGGAGCAGCCAGTAGCACTGATTGTACTTAATATGCAGTCAGTTATAACTACATGATGATAAAAATGTTCAGCCTCATACCATCACCTTTTCTTTTTGAGTCTGAGACAATTCACATGTTGATGCGACTACACCACAACTTTCCACTCATGACATGACAAGCTGTTGTTGCAGCCTTGTCCAGATGAGACTCATTTTATAGGACACTGATAGTGATGTGGTTATTGGCTCAAAAGTGCAAAGAAGATATTAAAATATTACTTGAAAAATACGCATTGGCCAGACTAAGGATCCTCATAGTTCATTCATACAACCACAGACACCCATCATGCACTGCTGTGGACAAAACAAGCTGTCACCACAGTATTTCTACTGTAGGTGTGACACACAGTACAGTATACACCGAACCAAAGTCATATTGCACCAGTGGTGTGTAAATCAATCAAATGCAAATAACTGACAAGTAAATGTACAATTTAAATAAGCTGCTGTGACCAAATTACTTTCATTTGACTTTAGACCAGAACAGCAGGAGTAAAGAGGGAGAGAAATATCTATGCTGCCATGTATTTAAAAAAAAGAGTAAAGCAAAATGTAATAAATCTGCTAAAAAGGAATTTACACCTACATTCAAATGCTTTACAGAGATAGACAGTTTACTGATTAAACTAATATTGCAGCAAAACTTCACTCTGAGTATTTTTGCTCATCCATAGGACATTATAAAAGTACATTTTAATCCAGTGTTTAACTATACAATGTATCTTCTTGCATATAAATAGGAGTCAGTACCTTAATGCTATGCAAAACAGCCACAAATAAGAGTTTGTTCTAAGCTGTAGATCCCATCAGTCTCAAAGCCACTCAGGCGCTCCAGTCCAGTCTCTACTACTCTTGTAAAAAAAAATCTCCAGCATCTGTTTCCCGTTACCTTGGAGATGTTGTTTCTTCAGTCTGTCCGGCTTGCAGCAGACCGGCCCCATGTCTGAGCGAGCGGTGCAGGCTGGGGCTGGGACTGGCTCCGGCCTAAAGCTGCAGCATGAAGAGGCGGCTTCTCTGCCGGCACCAAGCCCGTTTGGAAGCAGATCAGTACGCAGGTAGCACTGACGGCCAGAACCTGCCAGTGAGGCATGCTCGATGCCAGCCCAGACAAAACCCGTCAAACGAGTCCCACTCCTTGCTCCTCACTCGTCTATTCTGTCCATTCATTCACTCTTTTCTTCCTGTCCCTCTCTCATTCAGCAGTGTGGGCAGCAGGTCCGTTCCCTCAGCTCCCCTGGGGAGAAGCAAATCCCTGAGGAGGAGTGTAACAAGGCTTTCTCTCTCCCCTGTCTGTCCCTCTCTCCCTCTCCCCCTCTCTCTCTCTCTCTCTGAGTGTGTGTGTGTGTGCAGTAACTTGGAGATGGGCTGTCCTCCAATCTTTGCCAAACAAACTTGTACACACACAGACACATAAACACACACACAATGCCAATCAATCTCAGTGAGATACAGGCAGTACAGACTTTGGATTCTTCCCTCAGTCAGATAGGATTCAGGATCATAGACTATTTTCTGTGACTTTTTGTATCTAAAACTCAAATGTTCTGCTTTCTGTCACAGAATGGCGCAATGTCAAGGCTTCAACCTGTAACCAGTGAGTGAGAAGTGTGGGACCAGGAATATTTCAACGTCTTTTGATTATAACGACACCGCCAAAGACGGTATTCTCCAAACCAAATAGCTTTATCTACAGTAAGTTGATTAAGAAGCATTCTCACTCTTCTAAATATTTACCAATCAGAAGCAGAAGCTGTCTGAGGTGGTCACTGGTGTCTTTGAATGGCTCCACCAAGCTGAAGACACAATATCCAATAACCACCACAGATAACCATATAGGCTCATAGACCTGTATGACTTTGGTTAACATCCAAAGCAAAGCAAATCCAATGCACATTGTACAGTTAAGTCGGTAAATGACGTTCATGAGATTACACTCTGTCTGTTCTGAAGTCTGAGTTTAATTCAGCACAGAGACTGGAAGCAACAGCTGGACAGGTGCTGTCCAAAGTCAGCAGAAAACACAGCTTCTAACTTCTAACTCATTACCATGTAACATGTGTTTATTTAATACGAGCACAAACCAACATGTAAGTTGCTTCTAGTTGTTTTCTTCTGCCTCGAAAACAACTCTGTCTCGTAACGTTCCGTTATTATCTCATAGCGTGGTGAATGTGCAGGTCACAACTTGTCCACAAGAGTGTTTTGGAGTTGTTGGATTGTGTATTTGATGAGTTTGATGAGGGAAACCAAGAAGTCCCATTAGCCTCCGTAGCATAGCGTAGCTCCGAGCAGCTCGCAGCTCTGCTCCGCCGTTCTAAAAATAGCTTGCACCTACAATTAAAGGTAACAAACCTACTGCTATGACTACAGGGATTATGGCACTGGACCAATTTGCCAAAATGTTGAACTATCCCTTTAAACGAATATTACAGAAGAATTAAAATCACTTATTCTTTTGGTGCATCTGAAATCTCATTGTGAAATGTTCCTTTAGGCCTCTTTTGTGTACCCTGCAGTGTTGTTAGGATTAAACTGACGGCCAACACGTACAGTTGTGTTAATGTCACAAAGGTCAAAGACTAAAGGTTTTATGTTTCAGGTGATAAAACAGGACTCTGAACCCTGATGTGGGTTTGTTGGTGTGTCTTTGACAAATGGTATTTCTGGGACATGCATGGATGAATGTGAGTGTGTGGGCCAGCCCACAATAATGAATTAGCAATAGCTGTCACGTTTGCATAGGCGCAAGTGTGTTTTGTGTGTGTGTGTGTGCTGTTTCCCAGATGGCTTAATTGCTTCACACTACCACAACAGAGAGCTTATAGCCTTGAGTCAACCATTAAAGACAAAGAATATCTTAAAATAACTAATTATTTGCCCATTTCCTTAATTCCTCCAGGCTTTAAGACGAGCTCAGACTTCTGACTCAACCACATGACATGGCTTTGTTTGGGTGCCCTGCTCCCTCTGTCTGCATTGGGCTGCATACTGATAAAAAAAAACAATTTTTAATTGCTTGCACACTGAACAGCTGCTGATGTTTCACCCAAAAGCCGAGAGGAAATGATAAATATTATAAAGTTGAGCTTTGTTATCCATCCGCTTCCACTGCACAGTGTTCAGCGAAGATACTGCAGGATAAATGTGCACGTGGAGATTTCATAGTGGCTATGACCTTGAGATTGTTTGCCCACAAGACATGTACCGAGTGATAATTTCTTTTTTTTTATTTTCCAACTTCAATTTATGAGAAAGTGTCCCCGGTTAATAGCTTTTTACCCACAGTCAAGAAAAGAAGAAAAAAAAAAGAAAATACATTGTGCACTGGAGACATTTGACATACGCGTTAGTGTGTGTATGTGTGTGTGTCAGTGGCTCAGCATCTTGTAACAACTATCCATCTTGTATCTACCTTGTGCAACAGGGCTGGGTACCCAATATCTCCACAATAAACATGATTTTGCCTGTGGCTGCACACACGCACACACACACACACGCACAGAAAGCAAGTCAGAGAAAAGCAAAGTCCATCATTCAATGACGTGACCCAGATGAAGGGATGTCAAGGTCCCCGGGCTCCTCTGAAGGACAAAGCTTCTGTTACAGTGGACAAAGCAGAGCTGAAAGTGAGAGAAAGTCAGCAGCTGATTTATCAGCTCTGATAGAAAACGAAACGACTTCATTTCTGGGCTGGCTTGACCTGTAATTGAGGGTTTATCCGTCTGGGAGTGCTAATAGATGTTTTCAGATGTGTGGTTTTGTGCTGTTTGTACGGTATTGACTGCTCAGGCCTGTACAGTACACTGCACACAAAACGGTGCATTTTTAAACTTTTCCATTACCTATCCCAATAAAAACCAACTTGCCAGAAGAATACCAAAAGATGAGCAATGTCTTAGACTTGTTCGTGGGTAATTATGTTCAACTTAACCTTAATAAATATGAGACAGAATTACGGCTGCAGTTAATGATCATTTTTATTATTTTCTTGATCAATTGATTACTAATTTGGTCCCTAAAAATTATTTTTTAGCAATAAACTGGTCATTATTTATTTTCTGATAATAGACTACTGATAATAAATTTGCATTGCATCTTGATTTTACAATACAGTGCAATACAATACATATTTATTTATATAGCACATTTAAAAATACAACCCAAGTTGTCCAAAGTGCTGTACAATAATGTATGTAATAATGTAATGGATGTAAACCTGTATCCCATTTAGCTTTATTGTTACAAGTTTTACTTGTGTGTTAAAGTAAAACTAGTAACAATAAAGCTAAATGGGATACAGGTTTACACCCAAACAAGATCCATAGTTTATTTGATAAAGCCTGAAGAGTTTGGAGTTAATAGTAGAGTAAAAGAGTGGAAACAGGAGTGCTCACTGAGCTGGGAGCTGAACACAGAGATTTCTTTTCTACCTTAGTCACCACGTCAGGTGATTTTCACCAATAAGCCTCTCAGTTTGAAGCCCTATTGTTCATGACTGGACACCATAATGACTGTTTTTAAAGAGGCACTATCCTCCTTGAAGCCTTACTATGAAGTCTGAAATCTCAAAGTCCATTCATTTCATACAACAGGAGTGAATAAAGCCTTCATCAGTCTAAGCCGATTACAGGCTCCAGGAAGAGGAGAGCAACTCATGTGTTTCTCCCCCTGGAGCCGACAAATCTAATACGCTGTAAACATCAGATGTAGTCAGCATCGAGTTGTTACAGGAGGAAGAATGTATCTCAGGCCGTTCGGAAACACAATCTGACTCTTGCTGCTGACCTGAACTGAGGAGCATCCACACTGTAAAGAACAACTAATCAACATTTCAACCATAAAGTCTTGCCCAGACCCATCATGTTAAAAAAACATTAAAATAAAAAAAAACTGTCTCCTCTGACCAGTCTGTCTCTTTCTCTACACCTCTCTTCTCTGGCTCTCTGCATTTTTATCTACCTTTTCGCTCTCTCTCATTTTTTCTCCCAGAGTGCAGAGCCTGTCTGCAAGAAGCTATAAGTTAGAAGCTCATTGGGGTTCACACCCCCCTGCTATGTTGACAGGCCATAAAGAAAACACACAGAGACTTACAAGCCTGGCAGCCATTCTAAACACAAAGAGAGACCTCTGAGCAAACAGTCACAGGATGACAGAGTGATAGAGAGGAACAGTAGGATGGACTATGGTTACACTGTAAGGTCCATATTAACACCGTAGCCTACCGTACACTTCTGAACACTATATTCTTTTTTACTATGTGCAGTTAATGGTTAAATGCGCACAACAACAAATACACAGCTCAAGACACGTACAAAATAAGTGTTGTATTGATTGAGTAGAGCCATGAAAGGTCACAGGAGGTCAGTCTAACTGCTGCGCTGCTCAGCCACAGGCAAAGCTTGTGAGTGTGTAGGGTACGGCATGTGGAGCATGACGGCTCACTAACAGTCCTGAGATGTACAGTCACATGGTGGCTCAGAATGATGGAGGTGCCATTTCGTTTTCTATTTATTTTATCTTGTTTGTTGCCAGAATTGACTTTCACGCTCCAGGAGCTGCAAATGCGACGCTGCTACCAGGACGTGTCACCACCAGGTTTGCTGCAGATCATCCTTGGCTAACAGTGCCCCCTGCTGTCTGAAAGCTGAATAGCAACAAGAGGGTAGTGCTGATCTTACTCCAGGTTTTTCCTTTTCAGGGTAAGAACATAGACCACTGGTTTTTAAATGTATTTCTTGTTAATAGAACATGTGTTTTCCTCTAAGTTACACAAAACTGCATCTTGACAGTGAACGCATTAACTTCACTGGCACATACTAAACAATAGCAATACCTAAAATCACTTTTGCCTCTGTAATCAGTCTAGTAACTAGAAAGGCTACGGAGAAACACAGTTTTAATCAATCATCATCAACACAGGACTTCATTGTTGTAACCATGGTGACAAAGGTCCTTTAACCTTAAGGAAGTACTTATTTTAACCCAAATCATCTTTTCCTAACCTAACCAAGTGTAGCACCTTAACACAGCAGAGTCATTTCTGGCCTAAACCTTAACACTTTATTATTGTTACCATAACAATGAATCTCCCTGTATACCTACCACTAGGGTGTATTGTTGTTGTCATGACAACAAAGGTTGGGCACACCAGCTGCTAGTTTGCTTCACTCGTTTGTATCCAAAGCGACGGAGAATAAAATAAAAGGAACATTAACACCAGAAAGTAAAAAAATGTAGCCTACCCCAAGATAGATTATAAATACATTTAGTAAGTGTTAATGTGTCAGGGAAATGGAGAGTGAATGAGTAATCCAGCAACTGTAAGATCTTAAAAGTAAGTTTAGAGGCCAAATATGAGTC
Source organism: Trachurus trachurus (assembly GCF_905171665.1). NCBI lineage: Eukaryota > Metazoa > Chordata > Actinopteri > Carangiformes > Carangidae > Trachurus > Trachurus trachurus. Next base: position 18,176,687 of record NC_139913.1, on the reverse strand, counting down.
CACAGTGATCTGATCTCACAAAGCATGTTTTAGTGTTGTGTTTACAACAGAGTGAATTTACTGACTGCAATTCAAACCAGCCATCCTTAACAGGGCTCCAGACTTACTTTTGTTTTTTGTTTGAGTGCACGCAGAAAAATGTAGGGGTTCACATTGTAAATCGACTTGCAAAGCAAATATTCACATTTCCTTTTCATTCATGATCCTCACATGCATTGGCCTGACACCTGTGATACCAGATTCATTGAGTCACATCTTCCGCCCATTTAGGGGCAGTCTGGAGCTGTGCTTATATGTCAGCCATAACTGATCTGCAACCATGTCCCTGCATGTATTTCCACTGCGGCTTGAACAGTGGACTAGGAGATAACAAGTGAGATGTGTGTTTGTTTGATTGCAGGGCATGTTGAAAGAGTTGAGTGGGAGGAAGAGATGGTGAAGGATGGAGGAAGAGGAAGAGCAAGTGGATCTTACCCGGTACGATCTCAAACAGATGTCTCCCTGGTTCGTCTGGGTTTGCTGTGAGTTCATTCACCTGGCATCCCTGCAGAGGTATGCAGCCCTGAAAAAGAGGCAAAGACTTAATTTTGTCGCTTCCTTCATTCCTTCTTTCCTTCCCTTACCCCTCTAAAACTGAGCAGGCCCAAACAGGGACTCACACAGATTATCAGAATACATTATCTAGATCAATACCTATTTAGCCGAGAGAACTGAGGCCAAGTGAGCTGTGAAGAGATGCCAGCGTCTGTAGGTCGGCCCCTTTAATCTGCGCACTGGCATCCTCCATCAAATGGGGAGAGGAGTCTGCCAAACCGCCTCAGCTGGAGGGCCGGGCTGTCGCCAGCATTAGTCGCCATGGCAACAAATGGAAGGGGCGGGAGGTGGGGACGGATGGAGCACAGGGGCAGGGCAGGATCCGGGGGGGAGGGAGAGCTCCCAAGGGTGCTATGTGCTAGGAATCACGCGAGTAGCTGGCCGGGGATGAATGGGTAGGAAAAGGCAACACGTAACCCGAGAACACAAATCACAGGGACACGCTGTGAAGGATGAAAATGTACGTAGGACAGTTTGTCCTTTTATGTCTTACCATAGTGACATAGTGACTCTAAAAGGTAGAGCTTGTGTTTTGTTCCAATCATTATAAAACTAAGCCTTCACAAATGACATCATCGTCCTGGACCAGAAAACCAAGACCAGTTCCTACTTTCATCTCGCTTTGGTAATGTCCACCAGTGCCAAAGCAGCCACTTTACACATCGTTATTGATTTTCATCGGTACCATGTGTATAGGCCCTAAATGAAGGTCCATACACACCTCAGCCCCCCATTGTTAAACATGTGCCTCAAAGCTCTGATCACCTCCTTCTACAGCTGTCTCCTCACACAAACAGTCAATCTGTGCCGATACTGGCTCCCAGTCAAAGCAGCAGCATTAGCATCATCATCAGACTCGTGCTCAAAAGCATTGACCTGACTTAAAGGGATAGTTCAACATTTTGCAAATTGGCCCATTGCCATAATCCCTACAGTTTTAGGAGTAGGTTTGTTACCTTTAATTGTTGGTGCAAGCTGTTTATAGAATGGCAGAGCAGAACCGCGAGATGTTCAGAGCTACGCTACGGAACATTATGAGACGGAGTTGTTTTCGAGGCAAATTCAGAGACTGATTGTTGAAAAACTGCCCCCGATGGGAACGCGCATCAGCGGTTTTGCATGAATTTACCTCAAAAAGAACTCTGTCTCGTAACATTCCATTATTATCTCATAGTGTGGTGAATGTGCAGGTCACAACTTGTCCACGAGAGCGTTTTGGAGTTGTTGGATTGTGTATTTGATGAGTTTGATGAGGGAAACCAGCAAATCCCATTAGCCTCCATGGCGTAGCTCTGAGCAGCCATTCTAAAAATAGCTTACACCGACAATAAAAGGTAACGAACCTACTCCTAAACTATAGGGATTAATTTGCCAAAATGTTGAACGGGACTGTAACACTTTCTAAACAACCTCCTCAGTGAGTGCTTCCTTACATTGCCATGGACACCAGATGCATGAGCTTCATTTTTGTACGAACAGGGTTTGAATAGTTTGCTGCTATTACCATGAAAATAACAGCTTAAGCTTTTCACTAATTTCCATAGTGAAAAAAATCAACTGGAAATAAGAGTTACATGTCACTAAGAAATAGAAACTGAGAGTTCTGGGAGTGGTGGTTTGAGAGAAGAAATCAGATGGAGATTCAAGCTGCGGGAGACACAATGAAGACAAGCTCAGTTTGTCCCAGGGGGTCTGTTTCTCCAAATCTGCAACATGCAAGCTGTTTCCTCTCTCAGTGATATTGACACATCTCACAAAGCAGGTTACTTGTGGCCATGACCCATATGTGAGCCTTGTAAGAGACAGATTTATGAGCAATTTGCAACAGAACGTACATCTCCATCCATCTGCCCCCAGCATAAACATGCATTATATATATTCCAGCTCAGTAGGTATAGAGTGTCATCCTCTAATTAGAGGGTCGGGGGTCTGACTCCTGACTCCACTAGTCATGTAATGTGTGTGTAAGGTAGAAATGCAACATACGAGCAATAATATGTACGCTGTATGAATGTGTGAGTAAATGGGTGAATATGACTCCCATTGTTAAGCATTTTGAGTGGCTATTAAGACTAGAGAACCTATACAAGTGCAGTCTGGTTATCAGAGCCACAGCTGTTAGACATATGTGTCATCATACTATCAGCTGTTGGATGTGCTTCGTTTTTGTCCAGTAGACAATAGGAAAACTGGAATTCATAATGGTGAGCCAAAACCACCAAACTACATCAATGGATATATCAAAGACAGCGACATCATCATCCACTCTGCGAGAGTCCACTTATCCCTTTTTTTATATATATAATTTACTACAAATGGGTTTTTGTGTCATGAACTGCAGCTGAAGACTCATTTTCTATTCAGAAAACTAACGACCCCCTCCTCCACCATCACCACCACCCATGTTGTTGTCTTGTAGCGAGAGAACCTAATATGTGATAAATGAAGACCATTTGTTTGCTTGTGGGTTTATCTCCATGTGATGAAAGGGGAAAAGAAAACCTGTATAGATCCTGCATCAGTTTTGTCTCTCCTTCCACCAATTATCGCATCCTTTCATCTCAGCTGGGGGGGAGGAAGAGAAGGGAAGGAGAGAGGGAGGGAGGGATGGGTGTCTGGTTGTATTGCAGTGATTTGCCTACACCCCCTCCCTCCCCCTCCAACCCCGCCACCACTCCCAGCCTCGAATTTCCGATCGATTAGAAGATGAGAGGGAGAAAAAAGGCCGGAATGACACTTTCTCACACATCCTGCTCTCGGAGGGGGAGGATGCGTGTGTGCACATAAGTGTGCGTTCCTCTGAGTGTGTATGCGCGAGTGCATTCAGCCCTGTGTTTTACTTTAATCCACTGGGAGTTGCAAATCAATGTGTCCTGGATGAGTATTGACAGCCTCTGATTAAAGACAGTCTGTCAATGGAGACGGCGAGGTGGAGAAACACGTCATTCTGTGTGGGTGTAGCATGTGTGTAGTTGTGTGTGTGTGTGTGTGTGATGACAGGGCCTAAAAGACAGTGATGGCAGACGGATGCTGTCTGCATTAAATGAACGGCCGTCATGCTGAAGAAATCAATGCAAGTGTCAGCATTTCAACGCAAAATGTAAAGAGATGATTATTGTGTTGCGTTGTTTTATGTATGTGTGTATGTGTTTATGTGTGTATGTGTGTGTGTGACAGCCTTGGCCCTGCTGTCTTTTGTTGGATTACATCACTTCTTCTTATGACTATACAAGACTGTCTGTATTGACAAACCATCCCAATATTCTTTATGTTTTGTGTGTGTTTCTGTGTGTGTGTTTGAGGTGAGTCCAGGCCAGCTACCGCACTGCTTGTGAACACTTTGGTTACAATTATAATGGGAAAATCATGAGTCAGCACCTGGCCACAAACAATGAGCACGTCTCATCAGACAGGCGATGGGATCGATTAGAGATTTACAGTACAGTGTAAATATTTTTACGATGGTGTACTAATGGAGGAGGAAACCAAGCGTTGCATGCTGCTATTTGAACTGATGCACTAAAATGTCCTGAGAGTGTGGTGAGTCATCATTAGTGCTGACAGGAATGAATGAAGGGCCTGTTTGAGTCTGCAGATGGAGGATATTAAATCTGGGCTCTGGCAGTGACTGACAGGTCGGTGTGGTGCTGCTGCTCCAGCTGTCAACATCATCTTTTTTACATTTCAGAGGTCACAAGTGTGACTTCTCTAAACTTGGCAACATTTCTGTGTGACTTCAGGCAATCCTCGGTCTATTAGATTATCTGGGCAAAATTGCATAATTGTGTTATTGTAACTTTATTACTGTTAAATCGTGCTGCCTGTGGCCACTACCCAGGTAGCTCTATCACTGAGATATATGACATGTATTTGATTATATTCATATATAAAAGTTGTTTGTGTTGTATCATAGATGCAATACTCTGCAAAAGCCATCACAACATCAGGGAGGCATCAAGGATTGCTCTTAAAGGGATAGTTCAACATTTTTGGCAAATTGTCCCATTGCCATAATCCCTATAGTTTTAGGAGTAGGAGTAGGAGTAGGAGCTCTGCCATTCTAAAAATAGCTTGCACCGACAATTAAAGGAAACAAACCTACTCCTAAGACTATAGGGATTATTGCAATGGACCAATTTGCCAAAATGGTGAACTATCCCTTTAAGTTCTGGCTGCGGCAAACCCAAACACACATTACACCCATAATGAACTATTTTCATAGGCAAGTACAAAGAGTCCTGCAGCAGATGGTCTGGCCTCCACAGAGCTATGATCTTAATGTCATGGAGTCAGTCTGGGATCTTTGGAACAACCGACCCGCCTCGTGTCCTGGATAACTGTGTGCAAATGTACCCATGAGCACTCGTGCAGTCGCTGCTGTTATTAAATTATGCTGAATGAAATCTTAATCAATCCCGAGGGGAATTTAAAAAGCCATGGTTTTAAGATAATCTATCCATTGATATTTCAATGACATTGTGCTATGGGGCAAGAAAGCAGATTACTAAATACAAGAGGCACCATCCCACTTCAAATCCAGTTTACCGACCTCTAAAACAGACAGAAAGGTGACTTCTCTTCTGAAACACCTGCTTTGGACAGTTTGAACTTCAGGTCTCCTTGGTATCTGCCTTTGCTGCCATTTTTTTTTAAAAATTCAACAGCAGATTTTTATTTCTTACTGCTCGTTGCACACATACACTTTCACTAAATAATCCTTTGTAGGGCTTTTTTATGACTATGCAGCAGTTTGCTGATTGTCTATTAGTGTTGTATGTGTTTGTATGGTTACAATACAGGCTCCAAACCAATTTCCCTGTGAGTACAATAAAGAAACCATTGAACCTTTGAAGCCTCTGGGGACCATGAAGGTCTGACTTGAGTGATGGACTGAATGGCAATGAATGAAAGGCAGAATTCACATTCTCTGCTACTGGGATTTTGATAGAAACCAGTTGACATTTTAGAACTGCAAACACAGATTCCTCCAACAAGAAGGTATTGGAAGAGTGAAAAAGGGCTCAGGATCAGGCCTGTGGTTAATGGTCAGCCTGCTCTACCACCTCAACCATCACAAAATGTTTTCTCTCTCCTCTGACCCGTTCTTATGCTTCAGCCAACGTGAAAGACACCAACATTAAGCAACTGCACATTTTACACCTGCTTCTTATGGACTCAATGACTCATCAGATGAAATAGAAGTCTCAGTCTAAAGATAAAACACTTTCATATCATTGTGTAAATGTGATCACACAAGTCAGAATTTTACCAATCCTGTTAGTTTATGTCTGTGGTGAGTTGTTACCTGTGGTTTGGTTTCTTCTTCGTCTTTGTAGAAGAAGAGCTGATCCGAGCGCAGCACAAACCAACGCAGCTGCCAGTTCTTCATGATGCTGCGTTGCTTCTTCAGCCAGCCTGCCTTCAGGGCCCCCTCCTGGAGGCTGGGGGAGGCCGGCCGGCATGGGCCCCGTGACACCTCGCCCATCACCATGCTCTTGGACCGGGCTGTAAACACACGAACACACACATACACACACATAAAGCATTTTTTTATTCAGCGTACACATGCAGGCAGTCAGAAAGCGAAAAAGGTTGGGCGGGTCAAAGAGGATTGAATTGGTTGTTCTGCTTGTATCTTCAATTTGTCTGGCTCGTGTGTTTTCATTTTCTCCCTAATAGAAGCCCGTGTTAGCCCTCATTCTGTATGCTGTATGCGCACACATGCTCTGCCAGGATCCTCAGTCACGAACACACACACACAGCCTCCTGCCCCTGGGCTGCTCCGCCTCAGATAAAGGGGGAGAGGGACCACAGGCCTAAATAATACCAGAAAGCAGATAAAATAGAGGCTGTGAAAGGAGGGGTGGTGGGGCAATGCACACACACACTCATATACGCACACACATAGAGAACACATAGCCTCAGGTGACAGGGATCCCCCCCCCCACTCGCGTTCAGAGGACCTTGGAAGAGACATATTGTGCGCTGCCAACAGAATAGCAGAGGCTTTTGAGCAGAGATAATAAGACCACATGGGACTGACTGATCGGCTGATTGACTGGCTCCCTGACTGAATCACTCTGCACAAATGTGTGTGTAACATGAACTCAGTCTGGAGCGGCTTTAAAAAAGGGGAAAGGATGGCGATGTAACAGGTCTGAGCCTCTCAGGTCGTCCTTGTATGACATCACCTTTGGAAAAAAATCGATTATTTTTTGACATTTGTTAGAATAGCTGACTTAAACATGACTCCTGCGAACCCACAAGACCGTCACGCATGTGTGTGTGTGTTTTCTAAAAGGTTAGGAGGATAAATTTAACTGGCTTAAGGTTTTAGGCTCTCGCCATGTGGATATAAATTCTGATCAGGCCAACAAGGCAATGTCATTTGATGATCATGTATAATTTATAGAAATCAATTGTGCAGACATCCTCCCTGCTGGCTCGCATTTTGCGCCACACATACTGCGTGCACGCGCGCGCACACACACACACACACACATGATCAATGTTCAGATGGTGCAGACGGAAGAAGGGGGTGGATGAATGGAGAGGGGGAAGAAAAATCAATGTTTATACCATTTTATTGTCTCATCCCTCTCTCCCCCTACGACCTACATGTAGCTTAAAGGACACGCCTCATGTTATTTTTATTTCATTTCTCTGCCTGCTCTGACAGTCTGCAAAGCCTGTTGATAACATGTTAAATGAAGAAAATGCACAGATTTTTTGTTTCCTGTTTTCAAAGTGTCCATCTGACTGGCACTGTCCAACAAGTTTGACAGCGAACTGATTTGCTCAAATATATCACCTTATATAATAAAAAAAAAGATCTGGTTCCTAACCAGCTAAATGCTCCACTGAGCTCTCTTGTTGCTGTCCTGTCAACTGGTGCTGTGCAGGTATGGTACAGTGGATTTATGAGAGCTTTTTGCTGAAAACCACTGCCTGCTCCAGTGATGAGGGCTTGGGAAATGCCCTTTAGAGAGTTCTTCACAGGCTCCATTTTTCTTTTTCCATTTCATGTTCAAGTTGAATTTAAATGTCTTGTTTCTGTGTCTTGCTTGTGCCCTGGCATTATTCTTGTTCCATGCTTTTCCAGTAAGACACAGTAATATGGGCAGATTACCCAGATAGGTGGTTTAATTCAGGTTTTCTTAGCAATTGAGGATATAAATCAAACAACACTGGAGAATCCATGACAACCAAATTGGAAATTAACTCATTGAGTGCCATTGACGTCTATGGACGTCAATCAAAATCCAACGCTTGAGTGCCATTGACGTTCATAGACGTCAAATGCACTTTTCTGCGGCTGGTAAATGGGGACGCTCTCTCGCACACTCTGAGTAATTTTGGGGCTTCTGGGATGTGTAGAACGAATGAGACTGTAGATCAGAGCAAGAAGTGAAGAAGGAGGAGAAGACGAGCGCGATCGGTATGGAGATAACAAAGTCGGAAAAAGTTTCTATTTCTAGAGAAAACGACGGGCAGAGCCTGGAACAAGTGTAACGTGGAGCTGGAGGAAAGCTTAGCTACGGATGCTATTAGCATAGCTCCAGCATGAAGTGATCGGAGGAGGCAGGAAAGCTAAACTGATCTAGATGATCAGCACCAAAATGCCGAAGCGAAAGCGGAGGCGGATCGCGGAGTCAGTGACCGACGTGACGACGAACCGAGAGATCAGCGCGGTGCGTCGCTGCCGCGGCCGCGTCCAGCACAGAGGCTGAAGACGCCATGACGTCTCCCTCACTACTTCAGAGACGAGGGGATGCAGCAGGAGGAGGAGGAGAGGAGAGGAGAGGGGAGGGGGGAGGAGAGGGGGGCGTAGGAGAGGCTGAGGGGGCAGCAACCGCTCGTACTCGTTGTATTTTAGTTGTTGTTGTTGTTGTTGTTGTTTTTTTTTTGTTTTTTGTTTTTTTGGGGGGGGGGGGTCAATGAAAAAACATGTGAAATTAAATTTTCAGATGTCTTACATATTTTTGAAGCCAAAATTAAAACGGATAAATCACTATTTTTCTTGAGAGACTCTCTTTCACAAAAATGCATTTTTCTCAGCTTTCTAGAAAAAAAGTGGTCTTTTTGGTGCAACCAGGCTCTATTCAACTTAAGATATATCAAGAATGGAACAAGGTACAAACAAATGGTTTTTTCCCTAGTTAAATAGAGAGTCTCCTCTTTCCTTTGAGCTGTTTGGTGTTTTCAGAGTCATAGTACAAAATATTCTCTGGGTCTTGACATATTACTCAAAATGCCCCAGAACGCTGGCACATGGCACTGACCATTTTATAAAAGGTCTGGCACTCAATGAGTTAATGATGTCTGACATTTGGTTTAGGGCGACAGAAAAACAACAGAAAAAACATACATGGAAAAACATGATTTTAAAAAGGAAATAATCTGCTTTCTGTTTTCTCCCCACTCCTGCTCTCTCTCTCTCTCTCTCTCTCTCTCTCTCTCTCTCTCTCTCTCTCTCTCTCTCTCTCTCTCTCTCTCTCTGTCTCCACTCCCCTTTCTCCTCATCTACCCATCTTGTGTTAATTCTAGTCTTTTCCAGCTCTGTATTTCACTCCACAGCCCCGTCTCCCTCCGTTTCTCTTACTTTGACTCGCTCTAATTCTCCTCTCCCTCCTGACGTTCAGCACTGCTGGTCCCATTGAATCAAACCTCTGTCATTACTGAGAGCACACAGGGCACATGCACACATGCAAAAACACACAACACACACAAAAGAAGATCATTGTTCTCACCACTGGCACCTAATTAAAGCATTTTTTGTCTTATAAATGAGTTTTTGGATTAGAGGCACATTTTCATCGGCTATTTCACAAAATATTTAATTATTTCTTTTGTTTATGAGAGCAAGATTAATTCTAGGTATTGTAATACAGCTATTTAAAACAGTCTTAGAGGATGGTATGGTGGCTGCTCATCTGTTAGTGATGTATCATACTACAGTTCACTTGTCATTGGTTTTACTCAAGAAATCCAAACCAAATACTGCTTAATAGAGCGAGACAGAATTTTAAGAGTCACAGACTCACATGTGTACAGCAATGATAACTGCAAAAAAATCTTCTGCAAATAATTAATTATATTCTCTTTGACTCAAACGTGACTTTTGAAGGTGTCAATTAACAGAAAGGAGCACACAGTAACTGGTATTACACTAAATTATCTGGGCTGTGCAAGTCCTTTGCACCTTTGCATTTCCTTGCTTCATACAATAACAGTAACCAAATATACTATCTAATGTATGATTTGGCATGTGTATTCCTGTATAAAAACTACAAACACCAATCATACATATTAAAACCAAAAGTATTGAAACATGTAACTGTATACATCTCTTAGTCACTCGACAAGTCTTTTTCTGTAGCTGACTTTTGAAACAATTCACCATTTGAAAATACTGTTGACTGTGATGGCAAAAAAGGGTAGGCTGTCTGCCTCAGTTTTTCCCCATCACGAGGAAACTAATCAAGTAGTACTTTTAGAAATGTAAACATCATGAATGTGAAGCGTAACATCCCACCCTCCTCTGATCTGATACTCTTCCCATCCCAGTCCCAGTGAGACATGACATTGTGTCAGTATGACTACTCTATCCTTCACATTGCTGGTGAAAGTGTCGTCCACCACTCTGTTTTTCCTCACTCCATCATGTCCCTTGTGTCTTCCAGTCCCTTCTGGCCACAGTGTTAGCAGAAAAGCGCACCACTGTTCAGCACATCAGCTGCCTGGATCACAGACTGAGTGGAACATACACTGGCCGATGATTCACGCCTGAGTCACGACAACTGATTTTTGAGTGTGTGAATGTGTGTGTGCCAAGCTCGACTACCCACTGCGCCAATTTGGACCTTCTGCTCGGAGTGATTCAGTCCTTCCTTGGCTTGGGTGGAGCTGCTCTGTGGTCACTTCTACAACTATCAACCACAATGCTGAGAAGAGACTGTTTTACTGTAAATGTGCATAATCACTGCAATCCACCACTATAGAAAGCATAATTGTGGCTCATTCATTTACAGTAGCTAGCAGTTTAAGAAGCGCTCTGTCCAATAATAGGGCTCAGCATCATGCCCGACTGTGTGCACAGATGTACAGCATGCCCCACATTTGTTTATCATGGCGTACCCCAGTGACAATCTATGCAAACTGGCCCATGTGTCATGTTAGCATCATAGATGAATAATTCTGAGCATGGAGCTGAATATCCAGGAATACCAGATGGACTGGCTGCTCATTCAGTCATGAGCTCATACATGATATCATGAAGGAGAGAGGGTGTTTGTGAGGAGGGGGGCGCACTACGGAGACCTTATATTGTAAGAGCACTTCATAAAACTTTAAGTTTACGATATAGGAAAAGTCAAAATTTAAATTGAACCAGAGGTGAATGGCTGATATTTTAGCCAAATTCAAAACAGCTAAAATATCAGTGAATCATTAAGATCTGTGGTTTAGCTCACAAGGAAGGAGATCTGTGTGGATTTTTCATATTGAGCTCAGCTTTGGCGGAATATAATGACAGAATATCTATCTGCCGCTGGAGTATAAACTGGTCCATAAGAGATGTTGCTGTCAGACAGTCATAATGAGGGAGTCTGTAGTGTGAATAAGTCCATTTACTTGATAAAAGCAAAAAATCAATGTAATCAAAACTCTTGCACAGACTGGTTTGTAAAGACGTAGATGAATGTCACTGTGGAAACATTAAGCAGTAACAGCCAATTGCAGCTTTACATCTATATCTACTGATGTGAATTTGACTAAATTAGCTCATTTAAGTTTTCAGTTGCCTAAATTAAAATGTTGTTTTCGAGGAAAATGTAGAGACTGCTTGCCGGAAAACTGCCCCCGACGGGAACGCACATCAGCCGGTTTTCATGAATTTACCTCGAAAACAACTCTGTCTCGTAACGTTCCGTTATTATCTCATAGTGTGGTGAATGTGCAGGTCACAACTTGTCCACGAGAGCGTTTTGGAGTTTTTGGATTGTGTATTTGATGAGTTTGATGAGGGATCCCATTAGTCGCCGTAGTGTAGCTCTGAGCAGCTTGCGGCTCTGCTCTGCCATTCTAAAAACAGCTTGCACCGACAGCTAAAGACTATAGGGATTATGGCAATGGGCCAGTTTGCCAAAATGTTGAACTATCCCTTTAAAGATCTACCTTTTCAGTGGTATTCACTTCCATTGTATTTGGTAGAGTGAAATCTCTAAGAAAATTATTTGAAAACTGGTGAAGAGAAAAATCATGGCTTGATATCAACAGGAGAATCTGTTAAACTAATGCTCCCCTGCATATGTTGGAATTTGAGTTTTCACCAAACATACTTTCAGAAACACTGTCTAAGCTTGGTCACAAGAGTTGACAAATCACATGAGAATAGGCTATATATAGGCTATATAAAAAAAAACTGGCAGGGACAGTGTGCTACAGGGCAAAGAGGAGACCTCTGCCCAGAAAAAGATGGATTCACCATTGTGATGTCTAAGTATGCAAGTAATGTAACAATGTGAACAAATGGTTGTCTGCAGATCCAAATCAAAACACAAGTGGTATGGCACATGAAGGGGGCACATGAAGGGGACACTTGATGCTCCAGTTGCACACACACATGCCAAAACACACACACACTCTGGGCCCCTATGATGTCACTTAATGTAGTTTGGAGCCGTATTTATCATCAGCAGGAAATGGATTTATGGCTCTTATGCACATCACGGAGCAGCCCATCCATTAGCATGGTGAGGCGGGTACTCCACAATAACTAGACAGTGCTACAGTACACTGATGGCTGTATCTCACACACACACATACGCACACACACACACACACACACACACACACACACACACACACACACACACACACACACACACACACACACACACACACACACACACACACACATGTTGGAGGAATTCAATTCCATTAATTTGGTTGTAGTGTAGTGATTTATGGTTCGTGGAAAATAGCAGAGAGTTACAGGTGCATCAGGGCGTAACTTCCAGTTAGCCTATCACTGTTGATTAATGTGTTAACCGTTATGTGGGTGTGTCTGTGTGTGTATGTGCATGTGTATGTGTGCGTGTGTGTCTGTGGCAGCCTTCCTTGACAGTCTGGGGGTGTGGCCAATAACATACAGCCTGTATGTATGTGTGCAGTGGGGTGGAACTGATCTGCAGCAGCGGGTGTGTGCGTGCATATCTGTACATTTCTGTGCATGTTATCAAGTGCACATGCACATTATCCAAGTGTGTCAGCGTGTGCCTTTTTTTTTTTATCCATGCAGCTGCTATCTAGTCGAGGCAAGGGTGTTCATTCATATACCTCAAAAAGGCAGAATGTCAGGGTGTTGCTACATTGTAGGACTTTGATCATAAAACCATGGTAACGCGGATCAAAAAGACACAGCAAGAGAATGAAGCAGCAGCCATGTGGGCAATTAAAGCTGCTACTAGATTTCTGATGCCAGCCACAGAGAAATGCGGCCAGGGCCCTGCTACAGCTTTAACATGTTGATGTTCGTCACAGTTCCTGAAGGACAGCAGTCACAGTTTTCTTTTCTGTGAGAGATTCTGGCAATGAATTGATTTTCTGTCCTAACAGAGTGATAGAAGACAGACTAACCTTCCAAATTTCATACAAATCAACTTATAGTGTCTGTAAGTTAGTTAGCTTGTTCGCGACCTTTCAAATTAAAACAAATCAGGGAATCTTTACAGTGCCGCTAAGATGGTTAGCATGTCACCTGTCAGCAGCCACCAAGGATCAATAGAAAAGTCAATGGCGCTGATATTATTAATTTATACTTTAACTGTATTCTCTGACATTCCAGTTAAATTGTCAGACGCAGTCCTATTCTGCCACAATGCATGCTGGTTAGTGTTATGTCCCTTTTATGACCTGCTCTGACCCTGACTGGGTACGTACTTCACGACCACATCTGTCACATACCCGTTTATTCATGGACTTCATGCAACAAATGTGATGCTGTCAGCAGCGGAGCACCAATTTGCAGAAGGTATGCAGAGAATGCTTCTCACGCAGGATCATAGAGCTGCTTTAATCTCTTTAATTTCCACTTTCTTAAAAGAAATGCAGCATGAGTGGGTTTTCCCACCTCCTTAATTATAAGAGGACAGCTGCATTTAGTTTTTATGTGCAGGGCTCCTATATAGTAGACCCACATGAGACCTTCTTTCTCACTTAATGAGCTCAAAAATACACCGTGCTGCTAAAGTTAACCCGTCATTTCAATGCTGCCTAATTGTGATCAATTAAGTGCAATGCACAAAATGTACACAGTCAGTGAGTCTCACTTATTGGGCCATTTGGATCTGTTCTGCTATTTTAATAAATGCAAATGCAGATATAATCCACTTTCCTACCAATTTCAATCTGCTCCAGCTGAGGATTTACACATCACTCTCCCATTCTTGGGAACTATTAATTTCATTTTAATCAGATTCAGCTACAGTGTATAATTGCTGTCATGGAGATTAGTGCCGAGGAAGGAGCGATGGATACACACACTTGCGCACATGGACATATTAATACGTCCATCCACACATGCTCATACATAACATAAATGAGTGTAAACGCACAGGTTGCACACGCACACGCACAGCAGCAGCAGCAGCAGCAGCTGACGGCAGCCTGTTAGTGCTGAGCGTTGCAGTGATGAAACTAGAGATGCTGCTCGCTCCTCTTAATAGAATTCACACTGGCAGCGTCGGCCAGCTGTAGTAGAATGCTAATGTGCGCGGGAGGATCTTTGCGTGGGCAGATCAACCGCTTCATTCAGAAATACAGTACCAAGCTGCAGTAGGAAATCAGATAGAGTGGAGAAAAAGTGCTTCTATAGATATGCTTGAGAAAAATCCTATTACAGTGGGGGGAAAGCACTTTTAAAGAAATACTATATATTTGTAAAAGTGCAGATCAGTGTCCAAAAAGAGTCACTGCATCACTGACATATCCTCTAATCTGATACTCTTCCCATCCCAGTCCCAGTGAGACATGACATTATGTGTGAGTACAGAGTTAAGGATGAATAGGCAGCTAATGCAGCTGGCAGGTACAGTAGACGTGAAGGTAGAGCAAAGCAAACCATGTCCTACCTCTCCTGGTCTGTCTGATCTTTGGGCTCAGCATTGCTGTCATCGCTCGTCCACGCGCTCTCCTGTCGGCATGTTCATGTACATCCAAGCACCCCACCCCTGTCTCTCCCTCTGCCTGTGTGTCTTTGCCTCTCTCCTCTTCCTCTTCTCTCTCTGACCTTCTGCAGTGCGGCCGGCAGCTAGGGGGTTGGGTGAACAGGGGAGGAGGAGGAGAATGGAAAAAGAAGGGGGTGGTGAAGGAAAAAGGAGGAGGAGGAACTACCCCTTTTTTTTCTCTCTGTGTGCACACACGCTCAGTGGCCTCCACCCCTCCCTGTTACATTATTCATAGTGGTACATGTGCCCGGGGTTGATGGAGGAGGAGGTTTTTGGTGAAAGTCTCCCACCACCAGCAGAATGCACATCTGACCAGCTAACAGATGCTTGATTATAAGTGTTCTTATTGTTTTTTACAAGGACTGCCTTTTCATTACGATTTGCATGTGTGTGAAGGAGGGAGAGAGAGAGAAAGAGAGAGAGAAGGAGAGGGGGTGTTCATCTGGCAGGTGTCTCCTCCTTCTGCACCTAATTAAGCTGTAGAGGTCCTCAGCTTGTCTCCACCTCCTTCCTTTAATCACTCATTTCCCCCACCCTTCTCCCTTCCTTCTCATTTTCTTCCCACCTTTATCTATCTCTATCTCTATTGCTATAGCAAGCTTTGATCTTTTCTCTCCCACATCTCTTGCATCACTTCCAAATTCACTTTGAACACTTCCCTGAACCATTTTAGTGTCTCTTTATCCCTTTTGGATTTCTAAGAGTACTAGCTGTATTTATTTCAAAGTCAGACGTGGGAAATTCCCAACCCATACAGTAGGTCAGAATTACATCCTCCAGGCATTCCAGTGGCACAACACAGACAAACCAGGGGAGTAAAACATACAGTTCCCGCTCTAGAAAACATGTCCTGTCGCCTTGATCTACAATGACCTGCAGCAGACTCAAGAAGTGTGAAGAAGCAGCTCTGTAAGCAAGATACATTTATAGCAGAAAAATGCCACCAGTGCATTTTGTGTCAGTTGCTGTCATTTGACAGAAATGTACCTTTAATTTAAGTCACAGCATTGAAAAAGAAAAGAAAATATATATCTAGCTATTATTATTAATGGATTAAGTATTAATAATGATGAACTATGGTGAATAAACTATAGGACAAAATGTTTCACAGCCTAAAATCTGTGCTCACCTCTGCTAATAGAAACAAAAAACCTAAGAAACACTAACATTATGTCCAGCATGTTAGCCTATATCCTTTGTTTTATTTATCAATCTTTTTTTTTCAATTAAGTCCACGTTGCTTGTATTTTTGTATTTTTTACATTCACTGCTAACATTAGCTTAAGTTAGCTAACAGTAACATTAGTGGCAGAGACAAAAGGCTATACTGTGAATGTGATGCTATATTTTCAAGAAATTGAGGTTATTACTTGTTTATCCATCTGTGTGTCACTTTATCATTTAGTTTTTATTCTTCATCATAGTTTTTTTGCTATTTGCTATTTTTAACTTAAAGTTCTCCTACTATGCTACTTAATCAACAAGCATCAACAGCTGTTTTACTTACCAGTCTAATAGAAACATTGTGAGTTCAACATCAAACTTAATTCCCTTTCTGAAAGAGCTGTCTTCAGAGTTAGGTGGTCAGCTCTCTACCGCTGACATTAGCATGCTAACCTCACTCATCAGTTTCCATGTAGCGCTGCTCTCTGTGTCTATCATAACTTCTTGTCTGTGCAGTGACTCCAGCTCGTTATGAGTCAATCGCCACCACCTGCTGCCAGGAAGAACAGAGAGAACTGACAAACAGCCCGTTTCATTTGAAGCTTGTTTTGATAAAAGGTTTTGGTTCATGAAATTAAAACAGAATGTCGCCATATTTATGGTGGAAAAATAATAAAACATTTAAAACAATTAAATTTTTATGGATAAAAAGTGGGCAAACCAGAAACTGGTTAACCAAACACTGTCAGCTTTTACAACATAACATTTTTTCCAACTGAGAAAAGTACCCAATAACATACATGATATTCTGCTCCCTTCTAAAGTCTGAATTTCTGACTTTCAGCCCTCTCTTGAAGGCGGCATCGGACCTGTCGTTGCTGTAGCAGCTGTGCTGTGTTTCCCTCCTCCTCCAGTGTACAGAGGATAATAGCCTTAAGTCCTGCACTGCAATTGAATCAGAGCTGGCCTCACGTCAACCACAGCTGCTCTTATTACAGAGCAAGAGGGAAAGAGACTCGAAGGGGGTGGAGGGCTGTGTGTGTGTGTGTGTGTGTGAGAGAGAGAGAGCCCTCACCTAACACACAATACACACAGAAGGCAACAAGCAGCTAAAATGAAGCAGCAAATGCGCAGATAATGCGCACACATGGAGCCGTTCAAAATGGAGCCAAAATGAGTCTGACAGAAACAGAGATTGAGGTCAAATGAGCTGAAAGGGTGAAAGAGGAGGGCCATACCGACAACTAACCAAGATGAAGCAGAGCGAGGGAGGAATGACACAAACACAAAAACACAAACACACCAAAAAGCCAAAATGAGACAGCAATAAAAAGCATTCAGTGCTAGTGTTTGGTTTAAGCCTGAGTCTGGGTGAAAGTGGTGTGGCCACACAGAGCTGGGTGTGGCTCTGGGTGTTGTTTCACTCATCATTATGTACCGTCATGACAAAGCGGGATGTTGAACTTAAGAAAAAGAGACAGGGAGGTGAGAAGAGGAGGGAACATGGGCTCAGAGGGTGGACACTGAAGCCACACACCAAGACGCATGGCAGAGTCGCAAACCACCAGGGCAGCACTCAGCCATTGCTTTCCTGTTTTTGTTTAGCCATAAACATTGGGTTGCTCTCTGTATACATTTCACTGACACCATAACGTCTGTATATACAAGCTTCCACGTCTATTTCAGAGCCCACTCAGTCGTTGGGCTGTTCTCTCCAGCCTGATGTGAAGGAGACAGCTCAGTATCAGACTTAGCCCCTGTCAGGGTGGAGTGCTGTGTCTGAGGTTTGTAATTTCCATGCTTGTCAAATCTGCTTTTGGTCTTCTACATCCAGCCAAGTGGTTGATTTCTACATATCTCAGAATGATAGCCTTTGTCAGGACTCAGGAGGATACCGTAGTCATATACCGTAGTCAAGAAACTCCTCCATAAAGATTTGAACTCACTATTCTTATTGTCTTGTTTTACACAATTTGCCATTTCATATGCAGAAGTCTTTATCCAGTGTGCCCAAAGTCTTGTTTCGACATGTTAGCTTGCACAAGATATTGATCTTGTTGGCACAGGTTATTATCCAAGTCACACAAGTTGTTTTCTTGTCTGCACACGCCAATACCAATCTTGTTTGCATGAGCTATCTTGTGCACACAAGATAATGTGGTGTGTGAGCCTGATAAAAACAAACATGATTAAATCTAGACTTGTAAAAGAGTGTACGGTGGAGTGGCTTCTTCACCAACAAAGACCTCATTTATCTGGACTTTGGCAGCAGCATTTGGCACTAAGAGTAAAACCTGCAGACTAGAGCTTGGTTTGGATGATGTGGATTAACTTTGAGTAACCGGGCAGTATAAGTTAACACATGTAGCATACATTAGAGCTGCATTCGTACACACATGTTACAAGTTAATAGGATATGCTGTAGTGGATCTGGTTGCCTGGGTCTGATATATACCAAGGACACACACATGTTCGATGTACTGAATCTATCAACATTTACCATGTATAGTTTATTATTATGTATTATTCATCACTCATTAATAAATTAGTTTCACAACATTGTGAGTTCACCAACAGTGGTTAACACTGTTGCCTCACAGCAAGATAGTCTGGGATCAGATGCTAGGATGTTCATCTTGAGCATGTGTGCGTCCAAAGACATGAGCATGACTCGTAAGTGCTCATAGGTGTGACTGTGAGTGTTTTATATGTGTCTGCCCTTGTCCAATTTTTGCTGGGATTGGCTCAAGCCCCACCCCCCACGACCCTACAGGCATAAGCAGTATAGGCGATGGATGGATAGATATGTTTGTTAACCATCTTTCTCATATTTCCAGCGAGTCACACAAAATACTAAAGTCTTTGCACGTCCTGTGTTTGCATTTTATATAGATTTTATTATAAATAATGCATGCAGTCTTACTGGAGAGGATATGCTTCTCATGTAAAATGAAGTCACCTGCAGCTTCCAAGTATGACTTATTGCACCACTTTCTGCAAAATTACCATGAATGTGGAGGAAGGTTAAATGTCCCCATCTTAAATATCACTCATGCCATGGACATACATTTTAGATCAACTACAACAAAAACTACACTATAGATAGTAAGATATGAGAAAAAAACATAGATCTTTGATTAGAAACCATTAACAAGTAAGTGTGACTAAAAACTCCTGATGTTTTTTCTGGTTGTATCATCACTCAGACACATTTATCCATCTAATTTAATCTTTAGATGAGTAACTCTATGATCATACAACCATCATGATGATCTAATGCTCACAAGTTGTTAAAATCACTCCCATGTCTTCCATTCATTCCTTATGACATTAATGTGATATTATACTTCTGCTTTTCCTGCTGTGAAGAGACAAACCGCCTGCTGTGATAATGCTCTCTGTGATGCACCATCCTATTCCGCTGGAATATAAATCGCTTCATTAAAGTGGTCGGATTTACGAACACTCGCAAATCAGGAATCGGTGGCACAGATATGTCTATTGTCGACTTAGCAACCAAGCTAACCGTGCTTGCTGACACACGAAAATGCCAGCTGGTTTTGAGCAGTCCTCCAGCAGGTCCTGGGAGTATCACTGCATCACAGAGCTTCATGCACCACCTGTTTCACAAGGTCAGACGTGAACTGTACAATCCCACTCCATGCAACCAGGGTTAAAGTCTGCTGACTCCATTTCTGCTGTCATCATGTAGTGTAGTATGTGTAGAGTAAATTTATGCAGCACCTATGTTGAAAATGAAATCAATGTTGCTCTTCTCATTACTGTTTGTGTTTCTGCCTCCTCCATCACCTCTGCTGAGGTCAAATGTCGCTGTGGATGAACCACGCTCTGAATACTAACAAGTCCTCAGAATCCACAATGTTTAAAAAAACACTCTAAAATATTGATAATGACTATGATTAAAATTTCATATTGGTAGGGATGGGCTACACTAAAACGGACCCGTGGGTGGCTGCTGAAGGTGTGACTGTTGACTTAGCATTATTTATTGATCGCCAGCGACAGACTGTGGTGGGGCACATCAGTCAAGCAACTGGGCTGCATTGACTTGACCCTCTAAAGAATTTTATTTTCATGGTTAATTTTACATAATAACTTAATCAACCAATATAAAGATATGGGAAACTGATTTATTTTGAGATCAGTAGACAGACATATATAGAGGGTTTTATTCAATACATTCAGTAATACTTTTGCATAATGTCACACTATGGAATCTTTAAACTACACTTGATGATGTCCTGAAGATAAACTTCTAAATGATTCCATGTTAATTACACATTGCCAAGCCTCTGCAAGTCATGATTTTCTTTTCTTTTCTTTTTTATTGTGCTTTTATATTACACACACATTGATTACAGAACACACAGAACAGATGCATGATATAATGGGACCAATCAAAAATAAATAAAGAATAAAATAAATTAACAGAAATTGGACATAACATCATGAATAGGTTGCCCTCCTGCACCCTTCCCATCCCCCAGTCCCCCATTACTCTTAACCCACCCTTTCAAGTCATGATTTTCTAAACCTAAACTAAATCAGACTTTAATATTTATATACAGTGTGTTAAAGTTTAAACAGCCCATTGAGGCATTCATTAATCAGAGTCCTTGTGACTTTTGTCCAGTTAAATATTTAATTTAGGCAAACTGTCCCACCTGCAGTGACAAAACAACATTGTGTGAGCAGATGAAGACTGAAACGACAAATCTTTTATGCAATTACATTGTAATGATAATTGCATTTAGCCAACAAGCTAAAGCACAGTTTTGCTCATTAAAACCCCATCTCTCTAATAAGTAACAGTCCAGTGACTGAAGCTCTCGCCCTTTAATTGGGAGAAAGAATTAAATTGGAGCCGGGTAGGACCGTGTTGTGACTGACTGAAGAGACATCAGCAGACAGGTGTTTTCCCTTGAGTTCTGTCTGTCCGTCTGCCTCTGGCTCTCTCCCTCTGCCCCCATTACCCTCCCTCACTACTCTGTCACTGACAATTAGCACGGGGGCCATGATGTCATCCGCTAATGGTTATGTGAGGAGCAGACAGGACTGCGGAATAGCATATGCAATATGGATGGCAGTCTTCTGCCTGTCTGACTGTGTTTCTGTCTCTTTGTCTGGATCTTCTTACTCAGTCTTTTTGTCAGATCACAGTCGCTGCACAGAGGCGTTTTTTTTTTACTCGGCCTAATACAATTAGTTGCCTTTAATGCCATTGTCAGGAAGCTAACGGCATGTCTACAGAGAAAGCATTTCAGTTCAGATGTCTGTCTCACGCATCTAACAGGGCTGATACGCTTCACTTTTAATCAGTTCAGCTGTCCACACACATTTCCCTGATGCTGTTGAAAAGGCTAGACAAAGTATAAGAACCACAACCCGGTTCCCTGCGTAAAATATTGATCTGACCTTCATCAATAAGTCACAAGTACAGGCAAACACAATGTGCTTATCACAAACAAACACTTATAATATATTGTGCATATACGCTGAGAGTGCTGGTGTATAAAGTAACCTTAGATAGATTAGAAGCATTTCTACTGGGTTCATCGCGGTCCTGCAACATCTTTGAACAACCACCCTGACACTGACATTGTAAGATAGATACCTTGATAGATTTTGTTGAGCCCCCAAATCATGATGCTACCTCCACCTAACCTTTGGGAGGGTGTCTTCATGTTGGCATGGTTTTCATTTTCCTCCCAAACAATTCAGCCTTGGTTTTATTATTTATTATTTATAGGTTTGTGTCCAACTAGCACCTATGAATCCGTTAAACCTGTAGCTGTTACTGTCTCTTCTGTTTCTGTGAGCCATGGTTCACATCAGTAGATGTTTCTTGTTAAAAATGAAGAGGTTTTTGTCCGTATCTCCATAAGTCAAAGTACCTTGAAGCTTCATTTTCAATTTTTGTTAAATCAATCAGCCAAGGGATTCACTGTGATTTCAAGGGACAACGAGGAGTTTTGGAAAAGCGAAGCGTTTTCACACTACATTTATGAGCCTCCGCGCGCACCGTAAAATTCTTTGACCGGCGCAAGACGGACTCATGTTTTCATTCATCAATAATTAAAGTCAGAGGTTCAAAGAGGTTCACATACCATCGTAGTTCCGACCATAAACGGCGATTCGGGTGCGTTATTCTCATGACTCGCCACGAAGGAAACGCTGTTCGGCTCGACCAGCATTTCTGCCACCACTAATAATGACAAAATAACTATAGAGACAGAACGATATATTTATCGAAAATGGGCCCATTAACAAGTGTGGTTGGCGGAGATTCATCCACATTAACGTGAGACTTTTTTTTATAACCGAATAGAAACTCCTCATTGTCCCTTTAAAGAATAATTTGAAATAAGACCAATACAAGTTACTAGAAGCAATATGATAAGTGTTGCTGTAATATTAAAGTAATTGACCCTTCTGTCCATGTCAGCTCATTGTTTAGGTTTACTGACTCACAACCGCACAATATACCCATCCCAAATTGTATATAGACAGAAAAAAACAATCAATGCAAGACATTTAACATTATTATAAGTTAACTTGATTTTGAATGGCAATTGTAAAAAAAAAAATGTTAAAGAGCCTTGACTTGATTGAAAGCCACACAATAACTTTTTGAATTCCCTGTTTCATTTCTTTTAATGTAACAATGTCCATATGCCCTCTATCTCAGTCAATTACAGAGTCAGAGCCGGGGAATCAAAATGAATTACCTTTCTATTTGTGGCTGCATTGCTTTGCCTTCGCAGCACTTCTGTTTCATTCATTCTGCCTTCCTATGTGTGTTTGGGTGATTGATGTCCACGGAGAGACCGAGGGGGGTGGAGAGACTGAAGGAATGGCTGAGGAAAAAAAAAAAACGTAGGGTGAAACAGAAAGACAGCATGTGTGTGAATTGATTTTCAATAGGTTTGGGAGTGTCCGTGTGTACGGGAGCGTTGGCCAAAGAGCATTAGACTGCTCATCTGTGACCAACCTCCAGCTCGATGCAGGAGCTATTTAAATAAAGATCACATAATAAACCAAGCGGTGGTTAACAACAGAAAAGCACCATTAAAGAGGAATAAATACCAAGGTATGGGTGTACACCATGGTAGATATCATTATCATATATCATACTAAACCTGAAACAAAAACAATATTCACAGAGCTGACTTTATGTGGTGTAAACATAAGTAACCCCACAGACAAACCAGAAAATGCCATAGATTGATGTGCTACATCTATAAATACAAAAGTGGTTACAGCAAGTACTGTAACATCTTATTTCCAGCAGTATGGTTGACTTGTCACATCCATCATAATCTCAATTCATATGTTTGTCTTAAGAAAAAAAGAAGAAAGAAAGAAAAAAAGGAGTATACCACCGCTCTTCATGTTTTATCTCTGCTCAGTCTCACAATATGGATGAGTCAATACCAGGCAGCTCAGGCAGCCCGCCTCTTAATGAATCTATCTGCCGAGATCTTAATCCAGTCCACTCAGCACTCTTCAGCTCAGTGAAGTGGTAAAAAACGAATGACGTGGACCTCTGAGGTTATGCTGTTTTCACATGGTATTGACTGTTTGTGTGGAAGTAGGAAGGCAGATGACAGTGGACTGAAGAGGAATTGATCTTGAAATAGTATTAAATTTAAGAGGAATAAACAGATGGCAGATGATGTAGCCCTCAACCTGGCATCTCTGCTGTTGTCTGATCAGGTGCCCCTCCCCTATGGCCAGAGTGACAATGGCTGAAAGTGCACTGTCTAAATGAGGGGATACGTGAAGTAGGCTACATTGTAGAGCTCTTCAGTTTGCCACTTGTGATTATTCATCTAGATCCTCAAGAAACCCCTTTCCATCTTTTCTTGCATACTTATTTTTATTTTGGAGCATTCTTTAGGCCTGTCTTTGCTACTGCTGTTATTAACCACCACTACTTAACCAAATCAATGACATTTTAGGATCATTTATTCAATGTATTTTACTTTGAAAAGAACACAACAATAATGTATCATATTAGTGATACATATTATTCAAAAGATTAAAGCTGTAGTGCGTAACCTTTGTTGACCCCTAGAGGAATTAGAGAAACACTACCAGCACTGGTATGTGGCAGTATAGGCTGCGGTCACACAGACACAAATAACATTATAGTTGTGATATTCCTATTCACTTCCATGCAAGCAAGGGGCGAATAAAACATCTGCTCCCTGTAGCAAAGCAAATCTGCGCTTATACTTAGTTTATACAGTAACAGAATGTTTCTGTGATCAAAGTGTCCCACCATTAAGCTGATTTATTTCAACATAAAACTTTATTTTGAATAACACAAGAGGCCAGTGTGGCTTTTTTGTTTTGTTTTTTTCCTGCAAGAATCCATGCTCTTTCCAGTCGTCCCCCGTCGTTGTTTATCTATACTGCCAGTGTTAAAGCAGCAGATGGTGCTGTAGTGTAAGTTAACACCACTCAGTTTGTGAGTAAAGTTCAATATGAAATCAACCAAGTGCTTGAGTTTACAGTGAGGTCAGATAAAGGGAGGTAGGAAGGAAATCATTAGAAATTTGAAGAGTGAGTCGTTGATTGAACTACAGATCTGCCAATTATACACATTTATACAGTTTACTATCCTGTATATACTTACTGTACATTTATCCTATTCACACCCCTCCATTTGTATAGCTGTAACAAGTTTTCACCGCAAAGTCTTTCTTATCTTATTCTTAACTCAATTCACTTTTCACCACATCTTCTATCTTCCTCCTCTCATCTTGACACTTATTGAAGCAGTCCTCACACAGGGAGCTCTTTGTGACCACGTAAAACTGTTCTGCTGCCATTTTTGGCCCTCGGCCGTGCTTCTGCTCAGGGATGATGGGGTTCCTGTCCAGGTTGACCTTTTCCAGTTTCTTTAACCGTGACAGACAGACGGGGACCTGGGTTAATCGATTGTCGGAGAGGCCGAGGTGGCGGAGTTCTTCCAGGGCTCCGATGGAGGAGGGAATAAACTCCAGCTGGTTGAGACCCAGATTCAGCGTGTGGAGTTTCCTCAGAAGGCCCAGCTCACTGGGGACACTGCTCAGACGATTGTTACACAGGTTCAACACCTCCAGGCTCTGGAGACGGCCGATGGTCACGGGGAGCTCCTCCAGCTGAAACACACAGGGACACATTCTGTAGTAGACAATACAACCATGACCAGGATTTTTTTTTCTTCCTGCTCTTTTGTCTCAAAGTTTTGTCTTTATCAGAGACCATGGCGTCCAGCCAGACTCCCAGGGGCCCAGAGACCGTGTGCTCATTGTGTGGTCTTTGTCGTAATTTGAAACATTGGAGATTAGTGTGTTAATACTGTGCACCATAGTATAAACAGTCTGAGGCCTTCATGTCTTCATTTATTCAACCTGTTATTATTTGAGATTATCTTCTGCTCATGAAGCACATCATCCTTAATACAGTAATCCAACATCCCCAACTGATAATAACTAATAATAATAATGATAGTTATAACTAAAAGGGGGCGGCATGTCATTACATGAAGGCCACACATTCCAGCCCTGTAATACTGTGTAAAGTTAGTAAAAAAGAACATAAAACAAAGGCCCCAAGTCAGAAAAACAATGACACATTTAAGATATTTTGTCTACAGTAAAAAGTGACATCAGCATTACTAAATAATGATGTGATATTAAATTGAGTATGACTCTGAAGTGGGGGTCAGCCGTTTCCAAAATGCAATTTACCAGCCTATTTGCATTGCATACTCATGTCTTCCAGATTCAAAGTCTCAGTGGGAACTGGAGACTTTTGTTTCACTGTAAAACTTCTAGACTTCCAAACCCTAGTTAAGATGGCCTTCATGGTTATTTTAGACTTGACAAAGCTCCTTCAGAACCGGAGAAAACTGAGCTTTGTATAAAATGATCACATTATCCCTTTAAATAAAGCCCTGGTCCAGTTTTGACAGTATCTGAGTCAAGTACTCTTCAACAACAAAGCGATAGAACCAAAGAAGTTGAAGCTCTCCTCCTCATCTTCCTGTCATACTTACATAGTTACTGTGCAGATCCAAAACAGTGATCTTGATGAATTTATCCATGAAATCTGGGATTGTTTTGATCAGGTTCCTGCTCAGGTCAAGTTCCTCGATGTCACACAGCTTCTGGATGCACTTTGGCACCGTGACAATCTCTTTGAAATTGAGGTCCAGGCGTCGTTTACAATCATGCGTCACCACCACGCAGTTCTGAGCCGTTTTCAAGGAGATTGTCGGCCCTTTAGACTGTTTGCTTTTCTTCCCTTTGGCCATGCTGCTGCTGAAGCTGCTGCTGCTGCTGGGAGACACAGTGGACAGTGACAGCGTCTGTAGTTAACAGCGTTCGGCAACGTGCTGTGACAGAGGAGTTGACAGTTGAACTGGTCTGCAAGATTAAGTTTCCCAACACGGTCCAGCAGCTGTAAGAGTAGACATAGTTTTACCTTTCTCTTTGGATAAAATATGCGTAACATTATCGCTCACTGTTCCATGACAATGCAAATTCATTAACACTTTGCAGGGGACAGTTGTACTGTTAAACAACAATGCTGTGATCAGATCAAAGGTCAGAAAATAAGTCAGAAGTGTCCTTGTGTTAGTGAATAGTATTATATTTTAAATATAAATATAATATACAAATAAAGAATGAAAAAATGACATATCCTCACCAAAGAAATCTGCAAAACCAGTGCATATCGAGAGAAAAGGCAAAAAGAATCAAAACTTCATTTTCTCTACATTAAAATTTGCTCAAAGAGAGTTGGACTTAGAAATGTAATGGTCTAAGATAAGGAAAGAGCTAACATGTTGTGCAGTAGCTGTCTGGAATCCTGCTGTTTTCTTGGAATGGCATTTGTTTCTCTTTGTTTCCAGGCAACTGTTGTTTGGCCTGAAAGTGCAGCGACCATGCAGCTACAGCAGGAGTGTCTTCCTCTGGTGGAGGTACTTGGAAGTCATTTTAAAAAACACAATAACTTTCCAGGATCATTCTCTCTTAAATGAAGTTGACAGAAGAGGGTGTCAGTGTTGCTCACTCACAGCGAATGGCAGTGGAGGGTATGATTTTCCTCAACAGCGTTTAGGTTGCCAGGTCTCTAAATAAAGCAGCATTACCCTGTCATCCCATATAGCCTCAGTCAGTGGAAAGTTTCAGAGGAAAAATTACAGATGCTCAGAAAAACTGATAAAAAAGTGTAACTAAACATAATCTTTCTGCACTGAAATGGCAAAATTAAATATATTTTATTATCAAATTTGATTAATTTATCATCAAAACTATTAATAAAGAGCACTTTTTTCACTCAGTTTCAGCACAGCATTTTTCCACCCCTGATTACTTCACTACTGCAGTCTACATAACAAACTGAGGGGTCACCTGTCAATGTCACAGTTAACTTTGCGTACAATGCATACTAGAGAGGTGAAAATGTCTCTGGAGCAAAAAGGACAAAGATAATCACAAAATTTGCCCAAAAGAGGATGCATTTAAAACATGCTGGATCCCTTTGTTTTTATTCATTTAATCCAATTTCATAATCCATTTCTGGATACTTTTTAACGGCAATTTGTTTGCATGCAAGTGAAGTGCATCATCCAAAATATGTGAAAACACATAATGAATAAAAATGTAATTAAAGTTGCAGCACACTGCCCTTGACACACAGACAGATAACCTCTGCTCTTTACTTCCAGCCTGTGTGTTTGTAGTTTCCAGTCTGACTCATTTCCCAAGCTTTGATATGATACAGCAGTCACACGGCTGCAATGATATCTTGTGCACACGCACGCACGCACGCACGCACGCACGCACGCACGCACGCACGCACGCACACACACACACACACACACACACACACACACACACACACACACACACACACACACTTCTGTCAGCAGTAAGTGTAATGTATCACATACTGTAGTCTCTCACCTTAGAAATTACTCAGCTGTGACCGGACTAAATTTAGCCACACTGTCTCCTGCCAGTAGGTGGTGCTGTTTCTGTGCTAATCACAGTTGTCATTCTAAATCCAGTTCCCAGTTAGACGTCACTAAAAGAGAGTTGTTCAGAGGAATTATAAACCACTGTGTTTGGTTCTAGATAACCAGATGATTTGCTGAACCATTAACACAAGGCAAATGAGAATTTCTAGGATTTTGTGCATTTTGTTTTACCAACGAGAGTGCGAGGACAGTGAGAGTGGTGGATAAACGTTTTTACGATGTGTGTATTTGTGTAGTCTTACCTGTCATAAACAAGATATTATTGTTTGTGTAGCCTACTGGTGCCGCCGAGACGAGAGCTGGGACACCAGATCAGAGACACTGATCTTGCAAGGAGAGCCTCCATTCTCCCCATAACAAGTCATTTACCCATCACAATTAATCTGAAAGCTGTTTAATTAAGGTAAAAATATTGCATAATTCCTCTTTAAAGGACTACAGCTGGTCATTAACCACAGGTTTTTAAAAAAAACAACAACAAGAAACTGACAAATTATTCAAAGTCAGGTAGAAGAGAATATTGTGTCCCTGTAACTTGAATCATGGCACTAACTATACTAGAGCGAGGAGAAAATCTGCTTACACACGCTGTGGCTGTCAGAGTAAAAGCAGCCATGGTAATGTGGAGTGCGGAAAAACTGGCCACAGAATCCATTTTATTTGTAATGTTAAACGACAGACAAACCCAAACCCCTTTTTACTTCCTCCCTTATATTACCCATGTCTCCCTGCCCCTTCTTGGTCATTTATTTCTCCTGAAACAGCAGGCGACAGCATAATATGGTCTGTTAGCTTGAGTCATTTCCCTCAGCAGTGTGATATACAGGTCGGGAGAAATGCAGGTCACACTGGAGGAAATGGTGCTGACCTAATTGAGTGAGGTACTGCACACAGCAGTTCAGATTACGTCTAATGATAAGAAATGTGAGTAGTGTGTGTGTCTATGTGTGTGCAAGCATTGCTTGACAGAGGCAGGGTGGGATAGAGAAGCAAAGAAAATGGGGGGAAAAAAGGAGGAAAATGAAGTTTGTTTTAAAATGTGTGAGAAAATATTATTTCTACAGCCCTGTTCTTTTCTTAACCTGGTGTTTTAAAACCAAATAAACCAGGGATAGGAGTAAATTGCAGTAGCTACCAAGCTATTCTATTAGAAATTCATAAACTTGAACTCACTGAACCCTATATAATAGATGCTTAATAGCTGACATGGCATATCAAGAATTTAGCAGTTTATGAACATTTAACTGGTTTATTAGAAACTGTAATGTAGCTGATACATGATATATATGTTTTATTATTGTATTTGTCATTAGCTATAACTGCTTCTCTGCTCCACTCCACTGCTCCTCTGTGGAGGCTGGATGAATGACAGTATAAATGCTAAAGTGTTACTAAATAGGAACAACCAGCAACCAGTAATGCACCAGCAGATATAGCCAAAAATATATAGAAATAATAATCACAGCCCCAGCACTGATATCATGTGTTGTCATCCTTATGTTTCAATTCTACAAACTTGCCAGTGAGGATTTCCTTTCTTTCATCGCTCATTTCCTTCCTTCCTGTCGTCTTTGTCAGCCGCTTTTCAAAACAGCTGCCTGCCGGTAACCAGTATGGATTTGTACACAGACATCATCCATATTTCTTGTAATAGTTAAGACTTCAAATAATATACTCCTAATGAATGTCTCTTGTGTTTCTTGCTCAAACTGGTGAAATTACTTGGTGACGATTGGCTGACCAAGGTTGGAGATAATGTTTATCCTTGGTATGAAATGGACTGAAACAAATAAAAACAAAAAAAACAGACAAAAAACCCCACCAAATTAGACATAATATCAGATTACTGATATAAAAGTGAGTAAGAATTGTTTTGCTTTTATTAAAAAGTGCCCTTGAGCAAGACCCTAGATTTGAAATTTGGCAATTAAAGACATTTGATAAACCACAATTCACACTAGAATGATGACAACATTTATTTCTTACCGCTACGAATACCATCATATTGTTTTTGCGGTTGTCTGTTTTTTTTTTACCATGTTTTGTTTTGAAAGCATGACTGGTTTAGTGTGCGTGTATGCAAATAGATGTGAATCAGGACAGGGAAGTGGTTGCAGGACTATGTCAGATCCTGCTGCTGATTGGCTCCTTTTGGGACGATTGGTCTTGTACAAACAGATGGTGTGGCTGCACTGAAAGATTTGCATATTGGATTATACCATGCTTATACTCTCTTTGTACTGTTGTAGAGATTTGGTTTGACTTAAATTTGGATAGGTTGCCCAAAATGTGTGATTTTCTGTGACTTCTCAGTTTTGCTCTAAGGTTATCACTTCCCCTTAAAGCAGCTTTGTAAGGGCAGATTGTGATTGACACAGACAACCACTTCCACAAAAGTCTAAGGGGAATTAGAAAATACTCTGGAGCAGCTGCACAATGGGCTGACATAAAAGACTGTGTAGCTGCCAGGTGTTTAATTAAGCAATATTACCCGAGAGGGTGTGCTTTAACGTCATTTGAGCACGACGGTGATGCGGTCAGGACCGAGGCGCTTGCGCCGAGGTCCGCAAGCATCACCGAAGTGCTCAAATTACGTTTAAGCACACCCTCGAGGGTAATATTGCGATTATACAACAATTACCAACAAAATAAAGCGTATGATTAAATAAATATTCATGTTTATGGACGTTTTGCTCTCAAAATTTAAAGTTTTTTGCGAGTGTGCTTCCCGTTTCCATGGAAATAATTGGGGTCTGACTAATAACTGAAACACAATCAGTCACGTCAGTAGACTCCTATGTGTAATGGAACCTAGTTCACCTCTACAGCAAATAGTCCGAACCTTAGTAACGACCTAGCAACAGAAATGATTTTCTAGTCCCAGATGAGTGAACTCTGAGCTGACGTTCATGTTTTAACGCGGTCTCGGACTTTCCCGAACTAAATCAACACTGCACAAACTCGCCCAAGTTATAACAAAGATGCCGTTTTTTTCCTTTCACAGATGTAGCTTCTACAACCACAAACTCTGCATGTAAATGAAGCTATATAGCTATATAGCGCCGTGTCGCCGACACAGCTGATAGAGAAAGCCAAACTACAGATTATTTAAAAGCCCAAAAGGCGCAAGCAAGAGAGAGGGAGAGAGAGAAACATACAGGTAATCACCTCCGTTTTATCCAATGAAATATTCAGCTCCAGGCCATATTTTAAAAAACATATTCACCGCGATCACAACTCGTGTCTCTCCGACTTTGTAACGTTAAACACATGGGAGGGAGTCTCGAGTCGGCTGTAACGGGGAAGTTTACAATATATTAACAAAAAATAAAAAATAATAATTGTTCTATAAATGTGACTTTGGCAGCTGACAGGAACAACCTACAGGAGGTCAATGTAGTTTGTGATTTATTTTCACGAGTAATAAATGACGTTTCTGAAAATAAAAGGGGGAAAAAATCCATGTTGCCATGGAGATGTATAAACAACATGACATGGCGAAGTAATATTTTCAGTGATGAGTCAGCCGTGCTGTAATGCTGATTTGAGCACGTTCTAAATGTCTTATTGACCAATCAGATTGCTTGGTCGGAACTACTTGTTGTATAATATATTCTATTTAACTGTCTGGAATGTGTGGATTGAATGGATCATCTATTTCACGCCCAGTCAACCTTTACCGGATACAGACAGTTTTTAAAGAAACATAAAATCAGACAGAAGGAAGCATCTTTCTTTATCCCTCTCAGGAACATACACAAGTCCAGGCTCCAGGATTTGTCATGGGGACTTTGCGATTCTTCCTTTCCAACATGCTTCTGCATACTTTGTCTTCTTTATGTACCACTGTTTGTGTGTACAGGGCTGAAGCTGCTTTTGTGTAGGGATGAGTGATAGCTTGTTGGATATGTTTAGGAAAGCTGGCACCGAGGGGGCAGAGGCATTCATGTGTTTGTCTAAGCGTTGAGTGGATGTGGCTTTCCTCTCCTCTGACTGGGAGACTGTTGTGTTGTCTTTGCTGCAGGGCTGGAAGTTCAAAGAGCTCCTTTTCCTTTTGTCCATGTTTCATTCAGGAAACATGGACTTGACAAAATATTCACTTTGCCTTTGAGAAAGTGTTTTTGAGTAAGTCAGTCGTGTGGTATTTGTCTGCACACGATGAATGTACTGACTGGGTCAGGATTAGTATGTCAGGATTAATGCTGTTTACATGGGAATGGCTGCTTTAGAGTCAGATTTATAAGACATAAAGTAATCAGTCATTACTTATGAGACATCCTAATCATTTCCACTGGCTTTCCTGGGGGAAATGCCTCAAGCAGGCACATTTCTGTCCATTTACAGATGCACACATACTTAGTACATTGTACATAGTTAATATGTTGTGAACCAGCGCCGAAATCTTGTGCAAAAGTGTCTTGATATGCAGCTTGACAATTTTATTGTGAGTATATTCTATTGGTTCAGAATCCAAACCAATCAAATTATCGAGGGACGTACACAAACTTCTGGCACTGTTTTTAGATTCCTGACAGTTCCTGGTTGCCGAAATCTTAAGTATTTTTTTTTAATTTTATTTCAATGCAATTCTCTGATATTCTCCTCTCCATCACTAACTAGCTTGTCAACAAGAAGCAGAGTGTACTTTTCAACCAATAAGAAGTGTTAAGGGGTGGGGGGGGGGGGGGGGGAATGTCGTCCAGATAGAGACAGAGCGAGCAGGTTTTTCAAGGTTGGGCGTCATCGCTGGACAGAGTGATGTCGCCCGCGGCATGTCAGGACAAGCTGATTTAAAAGTATGCATTCTAATCACTTTTTCTCGCTTGCGTCGCTGTGGCATCGCTGTATGTCAGGATGGTGTGTTTATGACCTCTCCACATTAAGTTTTTTTAAAATCTGCATCTTTAATCCCCCATCCAGTTGTGTTAAAAAGTGTCTCGGCACTCTCGCAAAGGAAAATATCCCTCTGGATCAGTCACAATTTATTGTTTTATTGTTATCTGTTGACCATCATCAGAGTTATTTTTATAACAATGATCTTAAATAGGTAATGTGCAAACCCACCAGTCTGATTAAAGATTAGGGTTAGGGTCAACATGAAGAGGAGGTGTAGTTTGTAGTCTAGTCTCATTTGTTAGAGACTGGCCTTTTTAAACAGACATTGGAGCTTAGAGAGATCACAACTGGGATATTTACTGATGTTTTGTTATTGTGTAGAATCTGCAGATGAACCACAGCACTTATCTCAGTCATCCAACCAAATCACACCTTGCTGAAAAACAAAACAGGACCTGCTACAATGCTAACTAATTTCTGGGTTTGAGGCCTTGCTCCTGCTGTGCTCTGTAATTATGGGGAAACGTCATTCTGACTTTGCTGGCATCACCATTGACAAAATGTGCAACCCCATCACTCTATACACCAACTGCTAACAATCTCAACAGTCATTGTAGTATGATGTCACCATTTTGGGGAGCCCAGAGGGGTGACAGCCAGCCGGTGAGTCCGAAACTGGTCCTCATTAGTTCTGCTTGGCCTAGAGCTCCGCACTGCAGCGGAGTGAATCATGGCACTGAGACACGACAGTCATGCTTGCTGCAGACTAATAAATCCTGTAATGAAGTGCCTCATCAGTTACTGCTTGTCTGTCAAACACAACCAAGTGCGAAACAACAGATGAAAAAGCTGTGGATTCAAAATGAGAGCAAGGCTGGTGGAATTTCCAATGAGCTGTGACGAGCTGCTTTGTTTTTCTTTTCTTTAGAAGTCTTTATTCATTTCACTTCTGCCAGTTTGTCTTTTTTAAACATCAGTAACACCAAATGGCATAATTAACGCCATTTTTCTTGATGCAAATGCCAGTGTTGGAACAGGCACATATTAAGCTTTAACAGCCCTGCAGAGGAGAAAACCATCTTCTCTTCCCATTCTCACAATTAGTTTGTCCATTAGCCCGCAGTAACACAGTGAGCTGAAAAACACCCCCTGTTTTTCTCGATGTTTTCTTTCCTCGTCATCCTCTAGGAACTTGGAAAACAAACAGTCTCCTTTCAAATTTATGACTGGACTAACACGGCATGTATTTTTAAGCTCAGTGGACAGAGTGGACAATGAGAAAATTGGGTTAACCAAAGTAAATAGTTGCACAGACCAGTCGGTTGCTTCTTTTCAGGCAGTTTCTCAATAGGAGACTGTGTTATGGGGAGCAAACCGATGGAAGTCCATTGGGTTTTGAAGGCCAGTAAGCAGTATTCCAATGGACCCATGACCTTATTGTGCTGTATACTTACAGAAGGGAACATAGAGGACAATGTCAGTCTTCAAACATGAACTGACCGCTCAACATTGGACACTTGATACAAAGACATCTATGGAGGCTTTCTCTAATCCCTGCTTCTTGTGATTTCCGCTTGCCGAAGTCTTTCATTATGTTCCTTTCTGCCCCGAGGGCAGTCTAGCTATGCTTTACTGTAACCACACAGGATATGTTGGTTGTAGACTGTGTTTACTATGCATTGTATGTCTATGGACTGACCTGATGGCATGCATGGGACAGAACAAGCAGACACACTCAATGGTTTCTACTATAACAATAGGTTTTGTTCAACTGTTTTACTGATGACATCAGATGTTTCTTTGGTAACACTTTATTTGTCAGCGAGATACTAACAATAACGTATCATAATACCTGACCTTATAAGTCATGATAAAATGCTTTATAGTGTGTAGTTATGATTAATGTAATAAAGCATCATGATCATTTATGAGTATTTATAACTATAGTTATACAGTGCTATAACTGCATTATAACTTATAAGTATGGTTATAATGTGTTATAGAGATAGGCGTCAAATAAAGTGTTACCGTTTATTTGTATGGGAGCGTCTGAAAATCTGACTGGTTTGTGTTCACACAGGCACCCAACACCAATTTATCACACCCCTTAGTGACGAGGGGTTCCCTCCAAACTAAGTCATGACTGTTTCAAAATGTTACAAAGAAATTAAGTGCTTGAAGTCAAATTAAAGTGTCTACTCATCTCCACATCAGTACAAACTTGTCTTTTTTTGTTTTGTTTTCCCCTTTGTTTTCCCCTTCACAAAGCTAGAATTTCTCCTTTTTAATCCACGTTTTTCCTCCCTTCACCTCCTGCAATTCCCTTTCCAGCAATCCCACCCACTTAAACAATTTGAATTTTATTTACCTTACATATTGTGTTTTATTTCAGTTGGACCATTTCCCTCCAAACTAAGTCATGACCTGTTTCTTTTTATCAGCTTCATGTGTTTTCCTTCTGGGTGAGACCGTTTCTTAAAGCCTCTGGGGTTCATCTTGTCTTGCACTGCACAGCTTCCTCTCTCTTTTCCTTTCGAAAATAATTTGGAGTTTCCAAGTAAACTAAACCTAACATTTAAATCTCCCCCTCTCTCATTACAGCGCCTCCACTGCCACAAGAGTAGCTGACACCCATCCAGGCTCCTGGATGCACCCCTCTCACATTATGTGAAGGTGAAAACTAACTGGACCTGAAAGAGGTGAGTTAAATCACAGTGTAGATACTGTTTTTCCTGATGATTCATGCATATCAATAACAGTTGAGGGTCACAGGTTTGTATGATCTCTTGCTGTTTGGTTTAGAGCCTTTGGTCCAATCAAATCCACCAGATCTAGGACCATACAGCTGTCATGAATTTAATAAAGCACAGCACAGCAGGAGACCAGCATTATAACTACATTATATATTACCATTGCTCTGGTCCAAGGGTGAAATATTGTCGTCCAAGCAACCACACATCTTGCATGACTAAAAACAACTCTCTTGCAGCATTAATCCTACATCCACTTTTATATTTATTTCACTTATTAATACAAATTGCACAGCTAAAATATACAACATGAACAACAGAAATAAATGCTGACATGTGGACGGATGCAGAGGTCAGTGGTGGGCAGAGAGAAAGAGGGGAGCGGAGAGAGAGCAGAGAGGCACCATTCACACACATGGTTCTAGTTAGCAGACTTCCATTAAGGACAGTGTGGTCTGGAAGAAACTTTACATTTCACAGTTTAAGGGCATTTTTAAGACACTTCTACCCACCACTGAAAGGTCACCTTCAGTCATTTTATAGGGGTAATACACACTGTGCAGCTGACACAAGCAGAACAACAACAGAAAATTGGAATGCTAACATCAGCAGTGGTTTACATTGTAATGGAATATATAGTGAGGGGAACAAAAAAAAAAGTACATAACTATAAGCTTGCTGTAGGATTTGGTTATAAATTTGCAGTGATAGCCTGAAACCTTTTTTCCCCTGCTTTTTTCAAGTGAAAGGCAGCCATATTGTAAGTCAGCTTTTGTGCTACAGCTACAGATCAAGACTCAAATCATACAACTTCACTTTCTCAACATATTAAATGGATAAACTTGACAGATCTAATATGCTGGTATAGCTATATTTTCTCAAAGGGTGGTTACGTAAGTCCAAGGTAAATACCACATTTCACTTTCAATCTTCATTGTCCTTCAAAGAAGTTCAATCATCCTATTCAAATGATTGAATGATCTCAATGTTAGCTAGTTTAAGTAACATTTGATGGCCGAAAACACTGCAAAAAACCACTTGAAGTCAGAGTTCAGAGGTATTCAAACTAGAAAGTCTCCTTCTTCTGCAGTTAGGCTCCATCTGCACGGATAACTCCACATAAGATAGTGGAGGTCTTGGGGGAAGGGAGGGATCCGGTGCCTTTGTGTCTGGGTTTCAAGTTCACTGTTTGAAAAACTCTCCTTTGCTTTTTTTCCATGCCTCAATCCAGAGGATCGTTAAATGGAAAAAGACTCCTAAGCACTTTCACGCTCAGATTCATGGAAAGTGAGAAAGCAAGGAGATTGTAGTGAGGGTACAGCATGGGGGGATCACAGCTGTTATGGACCCTGGCTCATATCTCATCTCAAAAACTGAAATTGCCTTGTGATTTTAAGTACAATGGAATTTAATGTGAAATAATCCAAACACAGGTCTGAGGTCGCCCCTGTTTGGAGATCAGGTGTCACAGTTGTTTGCAGGTTTTTGGATTTACAGTATGTGCCTTTTTATGCGAGGATGTTTACCTTACATGTAACTCCACTCTTGCATGTGCCGTGTGCATATATATGTGTCACTAACAGCCTGTGAAGTTGATGTTGGCACCAGATGAAAGCACATGCCTGTGAGGGTGGGGGGCTAATCGCTACTTTAATATCAACTCTGTGGAGTTGTGGTCATTATAAACTGCAGCCTGACACACAAAACCAGACTGAACACAGATGTTGTGAGGCAGATAATGCTGGGAACACACTAGAAGTAAATCACAATTGAAAATGCATTGGTTCACATTCAAAACAACGGATGTCTCTAATTTATTTAGTCTCTTGTTCATAAATTTGCTGACTCTAGCATGGGGTTTCCCACAACTCACTGTGTTAGTGAGAGTCACCAAAATATGAAAGGGGCTCCCACTGGAAGGGTAGGTAAGTAAGCTCAACAAACAAAATTATATTTTGTTGCAAAGAAAAAACCTTTATGTATTTGAATTCATATAAATGCCAGTGTTCAGAATTATTTGCATATATATAGGACAAGTTTGATATTTTGGGTAAAAGCTTAGATGAGAAGACAATTAGACAACCGTAACTCTCTTATCACTTTAGCTAAAGGAAGCAGTTATCTTGGCTTGGGAAAGTCCCAGAGACTGTATGCGAGGGAAAACAGCTAGCTTTGTTTTCTCCAAAGTTCAAAACACCTCTAAACATACAAACATGCAAAAACAACAATTTGTGGTTTTGGAAGGAGTTATGTGCAGTTTGTCAACAAAACAGACATGTAACCTCCTGTTGCCATGTTGCATGCTATAGCCAGCAACAGACTAGCTGTTTTCCTCTGCTTAACCTACACACTCATTATACTAGGCTAATTGCAACCTTACTCTATGCTGTGACATGAGAATTATCAGCATCCTTAACCATTATCCACCAATAAGCTATCCAGTTTCCCCTGTGATTGTGATGACAGACACCATAGTCTTCTATTGTGTTCCCAGTACACAGGATTCAAACATGTGCAAAAAGAAAATTACCACCAGTATACAAAATGTTTCCCTTAAGCATGTTGGTCTCAGCCTATATCATATGAATATGTACAATTTTGAGGCATTACACATTTTGCCCTTCACAAACCATTTGAATACAAAACAAAATACAGATCATAAATAGACAATACTTTTTACATAAGGCACAGTTAGTGGCATGTGTGTGTGTGTCTGTGTGTGTTTGCCTCATAGCTGCTGCTCCCCAAACAGTATCTGAGCATACACGGTACCGCTACGTGAAGCCTTGGGCTCTGGGATGGGCTTCACCAGATCCAACTCCGCGTACGTCAAATTCTCCTCCACTATCTTCGGCTAGAGATGGAGAGATGGAGGACAGGGGGGTGGTGGTAAAATAATGATGGAGGAAAAGGGGACGAGGGAAGTGGCAAGAGAGGGGAAGTGGTATTAGTGGGGATAAAAGGACAAAGAGGGCTGGGAATGATTTTTTTGCAGAACTACATTAAGCTAATTACAAGGCTGAAGTTGCTGTAAATTTACCCTGTTTGCTCCAATGAATTGCACTGTCAGACATGAATACTAACAAGACGTCATCTGAACTAAGCTCCCCTTGTTTTTATTCGGCAGACTAAGTTGCCACATCATTCCAGCAATGATTATAAAATTAAACCTGGGTTTTGTGGTTCACTTTTTATTTTTTGGTATTCCTGTCACATGTTTAAAATGCTCTCCATTACATTTGTAGCAATGGATATGGACCTCTAAACTAGGTCCAAGGGACACAAGAAAAATTATAACCAGATTGATTGCTGGTCACTGACAAGTGACAATACAAGTATGATGATGAAAGGAAGCATCTCATGAAAAGGTCTGGGTACTTACCAACACTACTTTCCTTGGCTGTGGTTTTAAAAGTTTGGGTTTCCTTTTGTCTCCAATGGGAGCTGCAGGGACAAAACAAAAGTGGTTTTTGCAGAGACTGAATATGATGTATATGTCTACAATAAGAACCAGACCTCTCCAACACAACCACAAACGTAACAGAGACCACTCTTCACATGGCATTTACAGAGACAGTTGTGAGTGTAGTGAGACATTTTTCGAGTCCCTGACTGCTTCCAGTATTCCCAATTTGATCTTAAAAATCCCTACTCTTTAGCTTCAAGCTACACTAGCCAGTGTTTCATATTATCCATGGATCAAGTGACTGTAATATTATAGGAGTGGCTGTGTATAGAGATGAAAACACAAAGAATCATTCAACCCTGTAGTTCCTATCATATTTTATACCACTTTAGTATCTTTTAGGACATTATTTTGGTTTTATGGCAACTTAAAGGAGAAGTCGGACATCGGAAAAAAAAAGTAGGCTAAAATGTTTTACTACAACCTGCCAATTGGAAACAGTTAGCCTAGCTCTTCAAGAACATCCATATATTTTATCCTGTTTCTTACATCCATTAAAAAAAGCGTAGGCTATTTACATGGGTGTCAAAGTGAAAGTCCTGGGTGACAAAGAGTGACGATACATCTTCTTCCACATGCTAATTAAGACTTGGTGTGGCAGAGCTGTCATGTCTTATGGGTAAGAAAGTTTTCTCAGTCAACTTTGGGAAA
Organism: Trachurus trachurus; assembly: GCF_905171665.1. Taxonomy (NCBI): domain Eukaryota; kingdom Metazoa; phylum Chordata; class Actinopteri; order Carangiformes; family Carangidae; genus Trachurus; species Trachurus trachurus. Next base: position 18,136,940 of record NC_139913.1, on the reverse strand, counting down.
CAGTCACATGCATAACTCAGCAGGTTATATATGGAAGGGCTGGATGCAGGCCTAAAATTAGCATGGATTGATATTTGGAAAGCAAAGCGGGAAAAAAAAAGAAAAATGATAGTGTAAACCTCACATGGAGCTGATGGTCACATTAATATATTTTTTTAGTGTTCCCTGGTATAAGTACAGGGATTATAATCTCATTTCCTTTAAGTATGTCTGCATTAGAGTGAAAGGCTCTCAGATCACAGGAAGCTTTACCTTTGGCCGGTATCTCTGGTGGAACCTCCTCTTGGTAGTCTCTGCTTCTCTTCTTCCTGTACCTCCTCTCCTTCTGAGGCAGAGCAGGAGACATACTGACCACACTGGTAACTGTCTCCCCCGAGCTGCAGTGAAAACAGATTACAAGCGGTTCAGTACAGTTAAAAACATATTATTCTGATACATCTTCCTTAAATCTTTATTTAAATGTAAAGCGCACCTGTTCTGTGGGCTTTTGACCAGGTGGTAATTATCTGCAAGGGTAGAACACATACAGAATCATCACATCTGGTGAAGAGACATTGATATTTATTTGGTTTTTGTACTTTCAATGTGCTGCTGACCTTTTAACCTCTTCTTCCTCTGTACATACTGGCAGGTTACTGTCACCGTGAACATGCACATGCACAGCAGGCCCACTGAGCAGATCAGCACCGCACACAGGTACACATCTGAAACACACAAAAATGTACACAAACACATACACATTGGTCCACCAGTGCAGCAACCTCATGCCACTGCTTCACTGCACACAAAAATCTGAAGGGAAAAAAAAGGAGCTAGTACATGGTTTACTGAGCTATTTAAAGCACTGTAGTATATCCTTTGGGTTGGGTTATTTCTGTCTGCCAAGGACGATACAGTGCCAGTCCACCACAAAAACAAAACACACACACTGAAACATTCAGACACACTGAAAATATGACAACTTACCTTCAAACAAGCTCCACAGGCTGTCTTTGGCCTTGGTGGCTGGTAGGACATGCACTACAGAGAGAAAGAAGGAGAGAAGAGAAACATGTAAAGTCCATAGTCATCGCTGTGGCTTCCCTGCCGCCTGATTACACACCGGCTAAAGTTTAAATAAGGCTAATTGTAGGAAGACAACGAGCCGGGGTGGGCCTCCTCCCTGCCCGCTCCTGTCTCTGATTCACTGTTCAGAGGGCTCAACCTTATAACCTTTACTCAATACAAGGATAAATAACTCATGAACACTGCAATGAATGCAAACAGTTGGTTTGCTGCTCTGCTTCTCTTCCAGGGAACATGTCCTCACTGAATGTCAATGTACTGCCTCATGTTTTTTCCTTCTGTGACATGAATATTAAAATGTCTCCAGGAACATTCAGATCATTGTCTCTATGATTTACAGACATTCAATAACTTGAATTCAAGCTGTGTTTCCCTTTTTTGGGAAACCATTTGCCATTATTGAAGCTTAGCCAAGTAGCAAGAGCATTCAAAACCACAACATACAGTAAACATACATGCAACACATCATTATAATAGCACAGGGACAATATAACTCCACACAGCAAGGCCCTAGGCCATGCTAAACTGCACCATTTTGCCACCAATCATTACTGTATACACTGTAAATGCCATCGTCATTATTAGCGTCATTATTACTTTAGAATAGAGAAATATAGAGATACAGGAGTAAGTAAGAGATGACATGCAACAAGAAGGATGTTAATCAGACTATGAATCTATGTATTATTCTATCAGCTGACTAATGCTAGCTCCATGAGTTAGTAAGACTTTCATCTCGGGACTTTTTAAGATCTCAGCTGCTTCAGATGAAATGATAACCTTGCAACGAATCTAAAATGTGCAATACATGGTGTTTAAGTTATGGCTTGTTGTACCCCAAAAATCTAATATGAGAACCAATGAGGGATTAAAGATCTTTTAATGCAGCATATATCTATAATGGAAATCTCAGCTATGCACCACTTATGTCCAAATGACTGAGAGTATGCTTCCCATACTAAATGTGAAATCTTCTTGCCCCCACACACTCGCTCATTTCTCCATCCCATCTGACCGCTGTCGCCTTAACAGCACCATACTCTTGCTGAGCTGCTGGTAGGAAGCTTGTGAACTGACACCCACTGCGACATCTTGAAATACACCAAACCACCAGCAGCTGACGACAAACAGGCTTGCCACCACCACACCGACTGGAGACGTTCCCACAGGCAGACAGGGAAAGACGGCATGGAGACGGACTGACTGGCAGACCAGCATGCAATGTCTCCGATAATCCATAAACTCACTTTATCCAGATGTACATAAAAAATACATCTAAATGATATAGGCCTATAAGAAACTGAATACTTAGGATGAACTCTGGCACAACTTTCACCAAGAAAAAAAAGGTTAGATTTAAAGCTGAGACCATTAAACTGTGTGAAACAGTATAGGTATGAATTAAAATCTGTCAAACCTCACATAAAGCAGTGGGATGTTTATAGCAAAGTCTGCAGTTCTACGATAAAATCCTAGAAAAGAGTTTCTGCAAAATGCTGCAATGCTTATAGCTCTACAGTCAGTCCATTTATTTTGTTAGAGGATAACATTTATTAAACTAATCTTCACTGTGGAAGGACAGAAATGATAGGGCATCCCTAAAAAAATATGAATCAGTGTTTGCATTTTCCCACTCCGCATTCTGCTGCTTTCAATCTCACATTCATGTTACTGTATCTCCCACAGATAGATAGAGTTTTGAAATAAGCTGTTCAGTTTGTGGGCTTTTTTTTAGATAATGAAAATAAGTTGATTAACATGTTTCTGTAGGTTTAAAGGTGTTTATGAAGAAGCAGTAGCAAGATATCTTTGGACTTGGTCCCATATGTGAAACCACTAACCCTAGGCTGATTATATGTGACCTACATTCTGCAGTTTGGAAACAAACATTTTTAAAGGGAAGATAGGCTTGCAGGTTAAACGGTGTCAGACTGTGCTAGGCAGCCCATTTATCAGCATGAATCATAATGGGAAAAAGTCAGATCCACTTGACTTATCCAACTCAATGGTATAGGGCAAAAAAAATTTAACACCAGAAGTTACTAATTGAAGGTTACATGAACTATTTTTTTAACCAGCTTGTAAAAGGCAAAACAACTTTAATATCTTTCATGTGTTAGCAGGTGTCTTCAATGAACTCATAACTGTTGTATTATTTTGCAAAACATGTGTGAACAGCTTCTTTTGTCTATATAAAATTGGTCTTGTAACTTTCGTGGTCATGAAAATGCTAAAACAATCGCTGACAATACAACATATCATACGACATATCTGTGGTTAGACTGTGGCAAATTAATCCAAACACTGTAGTCTCAGCCTATTATCTAAAACAGACTTTCTCCAGTTGTCTCTGATGGCAGATGATTTGATTTAAAGCTCTACCCTTCCCTCACAGTGAATTATTCACAGCGTAAATCTCGATAACATCTATGACGTTCATGTGGAGTTTTTCTGTGCGGCTCTGTCAGTGCTGCAGCTGTACATGTTGGAATAATCAGCAATCGGACACTTTTGTGCTATAAAACTGCCTTTTTATCCTCATCTAACAGAATGTCTTCTTTTCACAGCAGCTTTTGAATGGCAGAAGGCTCCGTCGCACAGGAAGTGGAAACATGCAACAAAACTACTTTTTGTTCACCAGAACCGCTGCGTTGCATTCAGTTGCTGACCCAACAAACCCAACGCTGTAAACATCAATATACAGACGTGGACTGGGGTGAATAATGATCCTCTCTGTCTTCACTGTCCTCTGAGTCAGTCAATGCTGTAATTTACTGTATTATAAGTGACTGGAGATGAATGTAAGTACACAGCAGTGTTGTGCCTCTTCACAAAGCTTCAAATAATCCGCCCTTTAACTTCTTGTATCCTTTCTTCTAGGAATTAGCATTTTTCCATTCAGTTATTCACTGTGTCTCTGTTGAGGACTTCACGATAAGATGATGTTGTTGGTTTTTCACTGTTATGGCCGCTTGTTCTAACACAGTTTTGTACAGAAAAACCATATGAAATGTGTGTGACCTCTGAATGGTGATATTTTTGAGTTAAGAGGTCCACATTCTCACTATACTTAAACCCACGCCACATCCGTGTGCTGTGTACGTCTTGTTAACTTGTAGTCGCCCACATGTGCTATAGAAATACAAAAGTTTGGTGTGTTTATGCCAAGAGGAGGCTCTATCCACACTATTCTTCTACCAAACCCTCTGACCTCTCTGCCTGTGTTTATTATAGCAGTAGTAAGTAGAGTAATGGCAGTTTTGTGTGTGAGACGGATTGTGGAAACACCTGGTCACCTAATGTTATCCGACAGGAATTCCATCAGTTTGACGTCACACACACACACAAACACACGCATGTGGACATGCGGCCTCAGTCATCTGCTGTCTCTCATCTGAAGTGGGGACCAGGAGTAATGGTCCCACAGGGGTTTTAACCCCTCAGAAGTGAAGCTGATGTTTATCATGGCTGTCAACCGTTGGTGTGGAAAAAGCACCAACTACCTGCTGGTCCACTGGGCAGAAATAGAACAGTTTTCCTCTGTTGTTAGAACTTTGGCCCTGAACCGTGCACTCTCCCAACCCAGATCCTGAACAGTGTTTATATTACTAATGAGAGCTAGTCATTACTCTGAATTGAAGTGGTGACCAATTTAAAACAGTGACTGTTTTGGTTACAGTTTTGGTTAACCTACATTAAAGCAGAAGTGAGTGGTCCGGTCGTTTTCGCTAATGCTGCGTTCCAGGCAGGCTTTTGAAATCGTAAATTACAGCTTCAAGTCACAACTTACGACTTTGTAGCGTTCCAGGCAACCCACTCGTGTTTTTCCGACCTGTTTTACCGGTGAAAGTCACTATAACGGCCACTCGTAACTTCCGACCGGTGAACTCGTACCAGATCGAACTGGTACCACTTCACGGTCGGAAAAATACGAGTTTCCTTGAACGCACCATAACAGTCCTCGTCGCTACGTCACCACATTCACGGCGTCCCTTGGCTGCACACACAGCCCTGCATGCCGTTCTCTCTCCTCATTGGATAAAAACTGTAGGATACGATAAATGTTTTCTCCTCGGCTCAGAGCAGAGCAGAGGGACTGAGAGACCCGTGTTTCAGTCCAAACACTCTATGTAAGTGATTGCTGTCGGAAGATATAACTATTTAAGACTTATATTAACACAAATATATCACTCACTTCTGCTTTAAGGGATACATCCCTCCGCACACACAGTTTACAACAGCCCGCTTGAAAATTTGGGAATTTAAAAGATGGCTTTTGGCCAGCAGGAGAGGTCTGACGAAAGATGCTACTGAGTTTGCATCTCTGAATTTTCTTACCTTTCACATTCAATTCTGACATTTTCTTATAATTTCGTTGAGTTTGTGTTTTTTTGTTGTTGTTTTTTTTCCCAAAAAGCTCCCATGAAATTTCAATAAAAGGCTGGATCACGGTTGGATCAAGCCTTTCTGATGAGTCTAATTTAGATTTGGAGTTCATTTTATTTGGAGGAAAAAATACCCATCCAACCTTAAATCATTTGTACAGAACAGTAAAGTGGGGCTGCGTCATACATCCTCATCTACTGTACATAGAACATGTGTTATCCACATTGCAAGATGCTCCCAAACTGTGGTGCAGGTGGTGTCTCAACAGGCTTTGGAACAGGGAGGTATTCTGGTCCTCTGGTGAATCTCTGGTTAAGCTTCTTGTCATCTCGAATGAAAAATAAACAATGTCTGTATTTTCTACATCTATTGCCATTCAGGTCATAATTGCTGTATTCATTCAAAAATGTCGCAGTAGGCCTTTTTATTATTATCACTTAAAACCATAATGGGCCGGTACTTCCTGGGATGAAAATAGCTCTCCACATCCTTGACCACTAAACGTTTAGAGCCAGACACGAGCCGGCTGCCCACTCAACTGTCACTGCAGACAAACATTCAGACTTTACCTTCCTCAGCACAACTATCTCTTGTTGCAGTTATGCTGAGTCTCTCTGGACTCCCTGTCTGTTCTACTTCTGGGAGGGAAACTCCTGGTCGTGGCCAATGTCAACAGCTCTCGGAGGGGACTGTGTGTCTGCCCGAGCTTAGACTTGGCCGTAGACACCCCAAAAGTCATAGCCCGTAGAAACACTTCCATGGAAAATGCGGTGAGCAATGTCTACTGTTGTTCAAAGTGGGGAGGAACACCAATGGTAATATGGTAATAAATTTAATGACAAATTGTCTTCACGTTCTGATTCATTGCTGCAGAGAAAAAGCTGCACATTTTCAGACACAGGGAATAGCAATATATTGTTCACTAAGCCCCTCAACCCAAATAGCCATTTCTTCTCATTACCTCCACAGTAATGGGGCTACACAGCAGATCTGCCAAGCTTTGGATTTCGCAGTGGATTGAGATCTACTAAAAATTATACCAAGAATTCTAAGAATTTAATCGCTGGTATTATTTTTCTAGATTCTCCTAAACTAAAAACCCACCTGTTCATTCCATTCCTCCGAAGCACCTGTTTAATCCATTTCTATCTAAGATACAAATGTAGGCTTTATATGCCTAAATAACTCGCTTAACCCAATAGTGACCAAACATTCTGTGGTAGTGAGCATCACTTGCCAAGAGCGGGGCTGGCCTAACTAAGCGTCTTCCTGTTGATGCTAAAGGTGGCTATGAACAATAGCAAAATTTACAGATAGTGCCTTTAACTATCATCAGTTTGGGTTATAGATTGCATTACAAAAAATCTTGTTCACATCTTACATAATTTAGCATTTAATCCTTTCTTTGGAAGCTGATCCTGTATGCTAACAGCTAACATTATCAGCTATGTGCAAATTTTTAGGCCATTTCTGCAAATTGACCCCCTGACAGTGAAAGTTTCTAAACAAGAATAGGTTATGTTGTCAGGGAGAACAGTCTTACATTTTTCTTTATCATTATGCATAATACAATGACAATTCAACTCTACACTGCAATAAAAGAAAAATAACACTTCTTTGTTTTTCAAATTTTGTTTTCTATATGAATGGGGTAACAAAGTCATCCAGTTTATGAAGCTAATGTTAATGTTAATGGTAAACAGCTGAATACCTGTAGCTAATAAAATCTGCTAAGTACAGTTGTGTTTTTTTTAAATCCAGCAATTAGTCATCTGCAACAAATGTATCTCTACCTCTGTCTGAAACCAGGGACACATTGTTTCACACATTTCTCAGAAATTCAAATGATAGGTCTGCTACTGTTATCACCAGTGTGTACTGTGTTACGTAAGGCCTGGCTTGACAGGTGTACAGAGGGGGGGATGGGCTGTGATAGTTGCTTTAAAATCTGCTGTAGAAATCTGACCTGTGATTGAGTAGATGGGAAAAAATGACAAATCTTTTAAAGTTTGCTTCTGGTTTTATAAAAGTGACAGGATCTCTGCTCAGGATCTGGTACCAGTGGATGTGTCATCCGTTCCGTTGAGTGAACGTCTCATGTGCCGGCGGTGGCGCTGAAACCTCACACTCTCTCTGCTCTTTCTCCAAGATCATCCTCTCAGTCTAAGCCACAACTTATTGCAATGGAGGATCCTTTTATCTTCAGGCTTGTTCCTAACCATTGACATTTTCCCTTCAAAATCAAAAGCAGGACAGTGCTTCTGCTCAGTGAACCCACTTCACCAGCTCTTCAGGCAGATGGATTACATCATCCAGTTGTGGTCAGAGAAACTGCTACTACTGGAGACACTGAACGGCTCCCCTTTTTCTAATAGCAGTGAACCTTTTGCACATGTTAAACTTAAACTGTGTGGGGTAATTAACATCACTGCTAACAAATATGTGTTTGTTAAGCCTTAAGCCTTGCATTCACTTTATGAGATCATACTAAGTGACAGAGATCTAACAGGGCATCTATGATTTTTTTTTCTAACGTGCCAAAACCTCAAAACAGTTTGATGTGTTCTCAGCTGAGAGCTGCTCAGTAACACCCACAGTTATCTGTTGCCAGGCTGGCTTAAGCTGTCTCTCTGAAAGCCAACCTGGCATTTGCTTTAAACTATCTGTGGTCTTACTATTATCAAAACTGCATTTATCACTGCTTCTGTTGTGGTTACAGAAATAGTTGTTTCGTCTCCGCCCTACACTATTAAAAAGCGGTGATGTCATTCCGTGAGAAACTACAGCTACTGGTGTCTTCTACCAAGAATTAATGGTAGCAGCCTAATGCAGGCTCTCCCAACCGTTTTAACCCCAAGACCTCAGTTTTACTTCTGACAGTTTGTTACACTAGCTATTTAAAATAAAGACATTTTGGAAACTTGTATAAGTTTCAATCAAGAATGAAGAGTATTTTCCTAGACTCCTTTAACTCAGGAGTCTGGCATAATGTTTGTTGAACTAACCGTTGAGTGTGTACCCTCGGTTATCATCACATATTTACAGCAATTGCTTTCATGAGCAGATATGAATGCTTTGCAAATGTTTTACCCTGAGTGTTGCCTCTTAGGCTGAATACAAGCTGCCTATCAGAGTCCTCTCTGATAGGTCCTTAAATGGTTTTTAACTCCAAATACCAGCAAACTGGCCTTCTGTGTGTGGGTCCTTATTTTGTTAATCAAGCATGCATGCACTTGGTTAACATGATACATATTCGTATTTGCTGGCACAACTTCATCGACTTACAGGGTGTGTGGTGAAAGAAAAAAAAATCTAAAGAGGTCAAAGGTCCTTTAAGGAGAACCTTAGGCCTTTGAGTTGCCCTCTGTTTCTATGGAGGATTTGATATTTTGGTATACAATAGAAACACTATCGGACTCTAAGGAATTATTGCTGACCGACCATCTGTTTTTCAATTGAATGTGGGTGTTAGATAAAGACTTTGCATGTAGCTACAGTCTTTTTCCCCTGGCTTCAGTGTGGATAAAATAATAGTAGCTTTATTCTCATTATATTGAGGGCCATACAACTACAGTGAAATCTGAGGACATTTAAAACAATTAAAACAACTAAAGTATCAGAACAAAAAAGCCACTGATGAGGGCAGTAAAGTGCAATATGCAATATAAAATGTGCATCTTAACAATGTGAAGCCAGATGATGCTCACAGAGTCAGTGACAGGCAAAGCAGAATGATAAATCCAGCCCTCACCTCTGAGCTCAGTAGCAGCGGTGCAGTTGGATGAGGCCTTCCAGCGGTCCTGGTGCTTTTTAAACTCCTGCACCCGGCACATGTACAGCCCCCGGTCCCCCTCCCCCACGTTCAAGATGTGCAGGTCAAAGATCTTCCCCTGCTTCACCACCGTCAGCTTCAGTTTGGGCCACGGGAAGCTCTTGGTGTAGTTGCCATAGAAACGGGCCTTCCTCATGTTGACGCGTGCGATTAGGAGTTCGTCCTCCAGCCGGTCTGTGCCCGCTGGTAGGAAGGTCCATTTCACTACTGGTAAAGCGGCATTTCGACGTCGCTGGGACACGACACAGGACAGAGTGATGTTCTGACCCTCCTGGGCCACGGTGAAGGGGGATGGAGTGATGGTGACGTTGATGGCAAAACACAAATCTGCAGGAGCAAGTTTTAGACAAGTTATTTTAGATGTGCCACACAGCAGCAACATATGAAAACGATATCACAACTCTTTACAAAAATTATATTTCTTTGAAGCGTTGTTTTGGTCACTTTCTTTGACTGCATGTAGTTAGTTGTGGCATCTCTCTTAACCAATTAAGTTTTTTTCCAGTCTTACAATTATTTGGTAGGGGAGACTGGGGACAGTTGCAACAAGGGACGGTTGCAACAAGCCTTATTTCTCCAATCAGAAACATGCTAGAGTAATGACACTCACACTGCACATTCACAGTTAGACCCCCTACCCACCAATAATAGAAAATACATATTCAGCATCTGCTCCTGCTTGTACTGAGACAAAGTTGTTTTAAGGGTATGAAAGTAGCTTTTTTCATGAACTGTATTTTTGTCATACTGTCCTGACCTTTTGTATGAATTAATCCAAACCTACCTAGTTTGAATCACTGTTTTGTTGACTATCAAATGACGTGGTTAGCATGTGTCAGTGTCATTGTGTCTAGCTAGTACATGATGTTTTGTCATGGCTGACAGGGTGGGGACGGTTGCAACAACTGCCATTTGAATATAGAAGCACTATGCAAATGCAAAAGTATAAAATGAAACATTTTTAGCTTAAAATAGGCACAATATATCTATTTTTTTTCCTCATGATGAACAGAACAGCCAGTTATATTAAACCATGAGAGACTAAGATTTCAAAAATAATTCTCCAGATAACTTCCTATAATGAAATATGCAATTTGTAGTTGTATCTTATTCTATGGGACAGACGTAGCCACATATATTTTCCTTTGAAAATTAGAGAAAAGTAAATTTATTTGATGTCATACAGTGAATAAATCATCCAAAAGTAGAGTACATGTTTATAAAAGTTTCTTGTATTGCAAATAGTTTCATTCTTCTTGTCTCACACTGAGCTATTGAGTTTTATTACCACTGTTAACCTCTGCACATTGACTCAAGGCCTATGTTCTACGCAAAACCAAACTCCAACTGTCCTCTGATAAATATTACTAAATAACTAAATAATACTATAGTATTATTGTAAGACAACACATATTTTAGGAATACTATGCTTATTGAGACAAAAATCAAAAGTTAATTAGTGAAATTTAATGTATGTTTAATATGTTGCAACCGTCCCTGATCCGTGTTGCAACTGTCCCCACGTTTGGGGTCAGTTGCAACGTCTGGATTCTTCCATTCAAATGAATATTGTGATTGATGTGTCATATGTAACCATCTTTGAATGGTATGACTAATTAGCTGACAAATGTATGTTTAATCTATAAAAGTTTGGTGAGCCGAGTCCAAATAGTCTCTGAGTAACTGAGAAAAATGTAAAAAGTGTTGCAACTGTCCCCAGTCTCCCCTATATAAGAACTTTAGATACACTGTAAAAAATTAGCACGCAAAATTACAGGAATTAGGGAAAATATTTGATATACATTCACTTTTTGATTGCTGTTTAGTTGCTCGAAAGTTTAGGCTGAGGCCTTCTGAGTCCCTGTCCTTCAACAGAGAGGAGTTACACAGTCAGTTCTCAATATGACACATGAGTGTCATCACGTCGTAAATATGGATGTTACATCAGTAGCAACTAAAAGGGAGTGCAGTGCTATGGCCAGGATGAACTAATGTGATGTTTGTCAACCAAAACAGTGGGAAGAACCAGTTTTCACCCCTATTTCATTATAAAAACAATGGTTTTCATGGAGGTACAATTCATGCATCAAGTTTTTTGATCTATTCTAACCCTAATCTAACCCATAGCTTGATCTGGCTCAACTTGAACTCCTGATGAGGGTTGAGCTGAATGGAAGTTGATTCAACTCAAACTAACCTGATTGAAACTAATGTGGAGTTAAATAGCCTACTAAATTGTTAGTTAGGTGATTTCATTAAATTTACGTGAATTGTTACAGCGTGAGCAGCTGTGGTCCAAATATGTCTAGGTGGAAGGAGCAAATGACAAAACAATCTCCACTCAAGCTCTACTTATTCACTCACTCTGGAGCTTTTCACTGTATCAAATAACGTTATTATTTTCCACAATTCTCAGTTTTTTCAACCACTTTTTTCCAAATTCAAGAATCCACTGTCCAACATGGCTGCACATCTTTTAAATTCATCTGCGTAAAAATAAGAAGGTTGCTTCGTCATGGGATTCTGTTTCAAATTTCAAATCACACATTCATCCAGTTCAGATTTATTTTCAAAAGTCTCTCTATCTGTGTGAACTCTATGGGGGAAAAAAACACAAATGCAAGGAAAAGTGCAATCTAAAAGTAGATGTGTATTCACACAGGGGATGGAAGTCCTTTTCATTCCACTTCCAATCACCTCCTGAAAATCACAGTGCAGCAGCCTAATGGTTTAAAGATGGCATGCATTACCAAGAGAAGAAGCTAATGCCTCACTGATCGACTTCCACATGTCTCTTGATCGCCAAAACAGTGTTAAAGATCAATAATCTGAATAACAAATGCACCGAGGCTTTGTTCCACAAGTGGAGGCTGTAGGTCATATATCTGAAAACGCATACAGTCACTGTGAGAGCTGTTGCCCAACAGTTTTCTTCCCACTCACACCGACAGCGGTATTGTTTTTGGCACATGACGACATACGTGGGATGAATATTGAGGAACAAACTTTATTGCTGAATGAGTTGCATGACAATATATCACACGTTTTTCCGTCATTGGGCAATTTCATATTCATATAACACTTTCCACGACACGCAGGCATTTTACTGTCACACAGATGCTTTGAACGCAACACGTAATTAAAACTCACTGCCTTTTATGGAGCATTTATCTCTCATTTGGTTTCAGAAAATAGCAGTGAGAGGTTAAAAAAAGTATTGTTTTAGTGTTAAAAGGTGACTTTAAACTCTAAACTATTACATTTAGTAATGTGTTGACAGCAGATCACTGAAATCAGCCCTGTTTTACTTTCAAATACTCAAAGGAACACCAACAATTTTCACTTTAGAATTCCCTTTCATCTCTGCAAACATATGCAACTTTGAAAAAAGTGGTGATTTTCTTGCCAGCACACCCTACAATCTGTTGGAGTGTATTTATTTTAGCAACGACGGGAAAGAACACGCACTGTTCACGTTTTAGAGCAGTTAAAGGAGCATCTTATCAATTGAAAATGTTTTTTCTCCATCTCCTCTCTGATCACCATCTCTGATTCTCAGATGTTTTGTGCAAAGCTTCTCTGACAAACAGTGGAGAACATTTCTCCTGCACCACATCATCTCTGGTATGAAGAAAAATAAACTTTTCCTACCTCCAAACAGTGCTCGGGTGAGGAGAGCGAAGACCACAGAGGAGATCTTCATTTTCCACGGCTGCAGCCTCCATAAACTTTCAGTTAAATGCCTCTGAAGAAAAGAAGCCCCAGGTTTCCTCCTCCTCCTCCTCCTCCTCACCCACCACACCAACCCTTCCCCGCCTCAGCCGTGGAGTGTAATATGAAACATTGGCCACTCTGTTTCTCCTCAGAACCTCCCTTCGGCACCTCCCCCCTCCTGTCACACACAGTGAAAACACATTTGGCAGTCTCACGTGCTCACACACACACACACACACATATTATACATGCATGCAGAGCAGAAAGAAGCAGACAGGTGAGTATACGCGAGGGTGCACGTGCACACACTCACACACCTCTGGTTGTGGCGAGTGAGTGGGAAATGTAATTTCCTGTGCAGGATGGAGGGGAGGGACGAGTGTGTTGTTGAGATTGACGCCGAGCAAATCACACTTCCAGCTGTGGAGGACACCAGGCGCAGACCTCAGTCAGGGCTTTTATTTTGGAACACACATGCTGACACAGGGGGGGAGGAGTGGGTTTCCACTCCATGTTTTTGTGTGGGCATGTGTGGTCAATGAAATGATGGAGAAAACTTTATGTATATTCATTTTGTACTTAAGTTTAGTGCTTTTAATTAAACCAGAGTTTCCCCAAGCGTTTTTTTCCTCATATTGTTTTCAAAGCTGCCTCTTGAAATCTGTGGTTAATGTTGTGTCTGTGTATCTCAGTGTGTGTCTGCATCTATTTCCCATCATCTCTTGTCTCATGTAACAGGATCTCACAGTGAATCTTTGTGCAGCAGTCTGTCATCTCGGGGTTTCTGGGACACTTTTCTGGCTTTTATCAAACCTCAGAGCGCAGAGCTTTGGAGATCCAGGACACTTTTGATTTACAGATAATAGCGCAGACGGATTGCAGGGCCTCGTAAGTGGCCCTAGTCTGGCGACAGTCTGACAAACAAAGCCGATCCCTTCACAAAGACGTCCCCACTTTACTACAGTAAAGCTCCATAACCTACTGCATTTGGTGAAAAATGTTGCGTGGGATTTACCAAATTAGGGCTCTAAACACAGTGCAGAAGTCCTTGCTCATGCATTTTTCCTGCTTATTATCAGCTCTGCAGACAATTCCCTCTTTAATGTTGTACACCAGAGAAAAATACAGTTTTTCGGCATAAGTTGTTATGGCTAACACGTTAGCAAATGGCCACAGCCAGCAGACACCAGAGCAGCGTTCATGTGAGTTCAGTTTTTAATTGAAGTCCCCTCCTTTAGCTCTGTTCTCCACAAACTCAAATGAAAAATAACCAGCTCCAAGATTAGCTTTCTTTGACATTTTGTTGCTAGCTCTGTCTCTTTGACTTTGGCTCCCAACAAGGACACAATCACTGAGGAGAGCTGTTGGGTTGAAAACTGTTTATTAAAGCAGAGTTTGTGGTCTAAATGTAAAACAATGCAGGAGGCTTGATGAAGCTGAGGAGGACTGGCAATAAATTACTGTGCCGTTTGTTAGCAATGTGTTGCTTTTGCAAACTAGATACAGATGGAACATTTAGCTAAATACCCCTCTATATTCACCAGCTAGTGTCTAGTTTTTCGTCTCCTGCTTTGTGTTTATCAGAACAGTTAAACTGATGGAAGCTGGTAAAACCAAAAAGAAAATGAGCCAAAAGATGCTAAATGCACAATAGAGCTGAAACTACAAGGTTTGGTAATAATCATCTGTTGATCAAACACTGGAAGAAACTCCTTTCACATTACAGTATGCATTCTCATTTGATCCTTTGTTAATTCTGACTGCTGAGAGATGTTTATGCTGCCAGACAGCAAGAGACAGACAGAAAGACTCTCTTAAGGAGCAGATAGTTAACATGTAAACAATCCAGATCTTTGCTGTGAAATGTCTTATCATTGTACTAAAAGATGTTTCTAAAGTTTTCATCTGGAATGAGTCAAAAGTGCAGCACGAGTTCAGTAACTGCGCAATTAACAGTAAGACTCCAACAATGAGAACATCTGCTAGATATTATTCTATGTTTGCATATAGAATTACCAGTACATTAGAGACGGATTTTATTGATTCTTCTTCATCTGGTGTGGAGGACGAGGTCTTAGAAACTTGGCAGAAGGCTGAGACTCCTAATTAGGATGATATAGATCATATGGTATGGAGGTGGATCAGTGCCAAAACTGTGTATCCTGAGTCTGAGAACTAAACCTGCATGCAGTAAGTGCACCAGTGCAATAGATTTACATTTTGATATCTCAACACAACACAAGCCAACTAATAAGAAAGCAGACATTGAAAAAACATGTTTATGGATGTTTAGATTAATCTAAAATTGATGCATAGGCCTATTTCTATCTTACATTTGAATTACTTTTGAGTTTTGTTTCCTGAACTGTTTTTCCCATAGTTTCGCTTGAGTCTTGTGATGAGATTAAAGCTATGATTGAACATCGTCAAAGTGGACTTTGGTGAGTATGTTTTATTCAATTTGTTAGTTATTTTCAAAATGCATTTCATATCCAAAACTCCAAAGAGCCTATTGGGTCAGTGAAATGCTCAGTAAAAGGAAACACCTCAGCACACTGTTAGGCTCCTACCGCAGCGTGTTCATAATGTAAGAGGGAAAGTGTCACCAAAAGATGAACCAAGTGAGTTTATTTGTCAGTCAGTATGTGTTCTGATGTAAATACAAGTGATCACATTTTCAAGATTAATTTTCAGGGCTCTGCTGGTGTCTCTTGCTTTGAGGTAAATGTCTCCCCCTTGTGGAATATGTATGAAATGCTTATTCGTTCTGAAGCTTTCTGCTGAGTGGTGCTAAATGATCCCTGAGCATTATATGTGTCAGTAGAGCAGTTGGATTCTCCAAAGAAAGATTTGTCAAAGATCGACATATTTAGGCTCCCAAATGACTGGAGCTTGTTTTTATTAAGGTTAAAAACACACACAACCAAGTAAATATAAATGTATATATAAATTATAAAGATCCTATTGAATACATGTCATTAATGGACAAGTAAGAGGTAAAACAGATCTGTATTGATGTTTGTGTGACAGAAAGAGTGGAGACAACAGGCCACCTGGTTGGCTGTTCACCCAGATACCACTTTTACTGGGTTCACATGGCTCTGCAGATCACTCAGTCTGACCTTTAACACTGCATGTCAGTTGACTCCGCCACCACGGGATTCTCTGATTGGCTGAGATGGCTTACAGTGAGTATGTGAGGCTGTGGTTGACAGTAAAGAGTTAAAATTATTTTTGATACAAACATTCATTCAATTATAATAAGTCAGAGATTTGAAAATAAATATCATTATTAATTTTAGAGTTTAATAACTATATGCCTTATCACCAACATAGTATTTTATACTAATAGTTAGAAAGGTACAAAAGTAATTCATCAGTTTGTTTGTATCATAATCATCATGTTGCTATAATCAACATTGTGAAAGCTGACATCTTACCTCTGTGGGTCCCTTCATAACACCATCTGTGTAAAGAAGAAACCATGACAGACCATGATGTTAACGCTGCATGAAAAGCAGACACAAGAGGTAGGAGATGAACTTGTTGTATTGTTGAGTTGACAAATGACAATAGTAAATAGCTGTATTATGACCCCCTTGGTCCATCACCTCACCTCTGCTGTTGTCATGAACATGTTTCCTGACGATGCAGACCTTGATGAGAAAGAATCCAGCAGCTAAGAACAGGCCAATCCCTACTCCAATCAAAGCGTATTTAATTTCTGTTGAAAAAAAAAAAAGAACAGACATGAACTGACCAGTAACAAACAAACAAGAGGCAAAACAACACCTGCAACAGAGCGGAACGTCGGTTTGGGTAATGCCAGCTCATGTTCAGCCAGCCCAATACTCCGAAGAGCACGTGTGTGTTTGTTTATACAGGGGTGGGGGGTGGGAGGTTAGAAGAGAAGATGTTTGATTTCACAACTTGTTTACATACAGCATAAAGGCCTCAGTCATGGTCTGATGCTCCTTTACGCATATTAGATTGCATCACTTGTGTTTGCAATTTGAATCCTGAACATCTACAAATCATTGTGGGGTGGGGTGGGGTGGGGGGGTGAGTGAGTGGGTGGGTACGACTGTTCAATGGGCCGACACTCTCATGAGAGTTCGACCTCTTCTCATAAACACATATCATCGTCTGGTATCGTGCTTGCGAAGCATGTCATTTCATTTCACAACCCCGACTGATTGGCAATCACTCAGTTTGAAGGCAGTGGATAATAAGCCACTCTCATCCAGTTGAGTCATCACATAAATGTCACAGTATGACACCATGCATGATACTTTTTTACACTACATATCAACTCTAATATAAACTGAAACAATTAAGGCTTAGACTAGTCCGACAACATGAACAGGGACACAGTACAAATGTATTGGGTCTCCAATTTTCAGTCCTGTGTCCTATGGTGACAACTCCTACTAACTTTGGATTCATCAAATTACGTAGATCCAAATATCTAATAAAATAACTAATATCTATCTAATAAAATAATCTGGCATAAACCTGAGACAGCCTCACCTGTGAAGCAGTTATTTCTTCCAGCTGCTCATCCCTGGATGACTATTTCTACTACATAATTTTGTTTTGTCATTCATTGTCTTATTTGATCATTCATAAGTTCACAAGAAAGTAAAACGATCCAGTTATGAACCAAAAAAGAGAACATATTAGAGGGGAGAAAATAGCATAATATTTAGTGTAATGTTTTTCTTCTTACGTTTCTAATCTCATGAAATCATGTAGTGGTCTTGCACTAAAAGTTGTGAATCACTAATCTCCTATATGCTCATATTCCTGTCAGAATATGGCCAATAGATACATAAAACCCCTGGCACATAATCCAGTCCCATCTGGATAATACTCAGGTTAAGCAATTCAATCTTTTTGTAATAAAGCCATTTAATGTTTTGCTGTAAAATGTTAAACCTTTTGCACAGATTTTACTGTGGCATTGCAGAAGTATTGTTGCAGAGCTGGAAACCACAACTTAGGTATGTTATGAAATGATGTCTAATCTACCTTAGAATCAGCTTTATGTTCAGCACATTAGGTTTTCTCTGTTTACCCACCTAGTTTTTCTTCAGAATCTGCTCCATCTCCTCTCACACCCATCAAAAGCCACCCTGAAACACACATTTTATGATATGATTCAGGTCACAAAAACAGGTTATTCAAACAAACAGGAAGAAGGCAACACCACCATGATGTTGCTTACATCAGATAACACTGAACTCATTGAATGGAATCTGCACAACTCAGTGCAAAAGTCTTGCACAATTAACCCATTATACAGCTGCAATATTCTTCTGTGGGGTTGCAGAAAAGTGCAAGTCTTGCTCAAGGGCACTTCTGCAGATGATCCCAACTCAATATTGGAGATTAATGACTATTTAGGAAGGTTAACCTCTGATCCCTGGCTTCAACCTCAGATGACATACAGTAAATGCCACGTGTGCTGAGGTTTTACACTGGTAAACATACATGCTCAGTGTGAAGAAAAAATGTACAGCAATACAGTGAGTCATAAACCACAACACTTAGAGGATGTATAAAACACACACACAAGACACATGCTGCTAATTCTAATGACAGTTTGCCAGAACCACATTTTTTAACAATGATTTTCTGGTAAAGTGCATTTCTAGTGAGGTGACTCAGTCCATGTATGTCTTACAGTAAAAGGATAAGACAAAGAATGAGCCTTCGATTTCAGATCATCTCCGAGGTGGCTTTCTACATGAGTGTAGACAATTTACAGAAAAAAACACAGCAAAACAAACAGTCAAAAAAACAAAAAAACATCCACACTTACTATATTTGCAGCAACAGTAGGAGTTTAAGTTTAAGACCAAGGAAGGTAACGTATCAGGAGAAAACATATACAATTTTATGAATTATTGCCAAGAGACACTTCAGCCATGCATTCAGCTGCTCCAGTCCAGAGGTCAAACCACAGTGGAGTGGTACTGTGGGAGGTGAAGTATGACTGTAACTGAGAATGGAGCAGGCCAGGGTGTTGCTGAGACAGAGCATACACGCCCAGCAAGTGGCTATCTTACATTTTGAAACCACCAGTGGCATTCCTCTGGCAGCCCTTGGGACTTGCCCTGTTGTTGCTGGCTGTGCTCTCCTAAATAGGAAATGTAGTAAATGCATCTTTAAGAGAAATCAGCCAATAACCTGTGACCTTTTGAGCAGTCATTTGTCAGTCAGCATGTGGCAGAATCTAGTGCAAGAACAGGCTAAGTGCCATGCTGAAGGACGCATGTTGAAGTTTGACCACCACAGTGTTGGCCGCTGCAGGTGCTGAACCTGTGACAGATCATGGGATGATTTGTGTATCAGTCTATGGTAATTTAAGCTTAACACGTCCTGAGTGTCTGGAGATAATGTTTCCAGTGACCAGAGGGTGACCTCTTACATAATGTGTTGTGTCCAGCAAGCACAGCATGGACAGTCTACCAGCTCACTCTAAGTAAGATTATAGGTCCATGAGAAATAACATTTGCAATCATGCACTGCACCGATATTGTTGTGATATTGTACAATGCCTGAAAATGAAAATGCAACAAAGATTTCATCACAATGCAAGCTGCATAAGGATACAAATGTTATGATTTCGTAGTATGTTTTTTCAGACCGATTATTCTAACAAAACAACGATTGTACAGAGTCAACATGAATATGCAGGCACTGCACTGTGCCTTCAATTCAAATTAAAGTAAAAAAAGTCAATAAGCAACATTGAGGTTTCCTTCTCCATTTAACTTAAGTTTATGATTTTTTAAGTCAATAATGCAGTTAAAGCTATTCTTGTTTACTGTCTGTCTGTTCTACTACTATCAATATAACATTATTAATGTTGACATCACCATATTAAATTTGACATAGACTATCTGTTACTATGATTTCCACCCAGATCCAGTAAGCTACTGTAGTTAGCTTTAACAGGATTTAGCAACTTTTCTTTCCTGGTGTCTTAGTCAGTACAAGTTACGTATAGTATGTGCTATAAATGACTGAACTACCTAAGATGTTAGGTCATTAAAATAACTATATCTGAGATAACAGATGGAGGAAACTCATATGGTTTTAGTTTGAACTTTTAGCTAAAGTTAGCTGTGGCTGTACCACTAGCTCACTTGTTACTGTCTCGTCAGTTGTAGCTTTGAGGCAATGGCCGCTTCTTGGAGACCACAGATCAAACTTTTGGTTTTTATCGTCATGTTGTAGTTAGCCGCACTTCACCACCATTTACACACTGAGCAATGCAATGACAATTTTAACACATATGAGACATAAGACTACAGCGGAAATAATTCTGTGAATCTCATATATTGAAGTCTTGAAAGCAGAGATAAAGATGAATCAAAAAGGTCAATTTAAAATTAAAGAATGCTAAAACATTCTCTGGTATTAAAAAACAGATAAAAATAAAGACAAAGACAAACACTGTCATATTTTTAGTATGGCAAAACAAGGTTTTTATGTAACCACGTTTTGCCCTAGTCCAAATCATTTCTAAAACAACAACATACTTGTCCATAGTACTCACCAGTGATGAGGACAGCCCTGGAGACAGCTGACAAACACCCACATATCTGAAATGCTCTCATGTCTCTTGGTGTATCTAGGGCAGTTTGCTGACTTCTTGAGCTGCCTTGAGTCTTTTGTCTCATGTATCACGACGAGCCATTTCCTGAACTTGAGGGTTTCCGAGCTTTGCTGATAAAAAGATAAATGTATCTGACTGTTATTAAATATCAAATAAGTATCTTGGCCTGTGTTTTTGGCCCTTAAATATACAATCATATTAATATTAAGGTGGAAAGCAGGGCAAATGGAGCCAGTTTTAATAATCACTGTGGATCTAAATAAGGTTTCTGCTGAATTTAAAGTTGGGTTTTTCCGCCACCAGTACTGGCTCTACTTCCTTAAGACCTCTTAGTACTAATAACCCCACCCCTGCCATTTTTAAAGTGTGTGTAAGCAGTTCCGAGATAATGTCAGATTAACTAGTATAGCCTCATGCTGTAAATTTCCAAAGCAAAAACATATGTGAGGCTTTTCAGACTTGCCTGTAAATAGAATCACAAAGCCATGGACATACAAAATCACTTTAGATTGCGCAAAAAAAACTGTTCTGTGAACTTAAATCACTCTGCACTCCCCTAATTGCTTTAATATGATTGACGAGGAAGAAAAAAAACCCCAAAGAAAAAAGAAAGTTTAAGATGTTGCAATAGGTTATATTGCTATTTGTATCAATAGCCTCTCTTTTATTTTACACACTGTTTACAGCAGCATTAAATGGTTGGCAGTGATTTGTTGAAACAGAATGTTGGATGGGTAACTGATGGAAAGATTTGTGGACCAGATGTTGCCACAACAGACAGGATACCTTAGATTTATGACTGTCAATAAAATATCTTAGGTCAAGGTCAGCATACAAACCAGACTGGATCCAACGCAGTGGGTTTGGGCTTGAGTTACCATGAAGCTGATAGTGTGATAGAGCTGATTTTCATCCATGACTAAGATCTTGACTACTTCATGATGATGATGACGCAGCTGCTCTGATTGGTCAGCTATGTCCCGTCTCAGCCGTTGAGCGTTATCAGTTATTGCAGTCATCACTTTCCTAACGTAAGATAAATAATGGTTAGTCATGTCATGCTGGAGTTCATGTTTTCATTGTGAGCAGGTTCTAGTTTTTATATCGTAGTACATGAAGTATATTTATTCTTGTTAGATGAAAAGCGATTTAGTACTGTGATTTAAAATGAAACACCTCACATCATGTTTGAAACCATGTCACACTTTCATTTTTGCTCACTCAAAGAGTTTCTTTTCACCAGACACAGGAAGTGGTAATTACATGTGCTGTGTTGTTCGAGTTTTAGCTGTCTTGCGAAAAAACAATAGACATACTCTGTACAATAACAACTTGTTGCTCTTGACTTAGGTGTTGTGTCTTAAAGTGATATTCTAAATCTTCATATCTTTGACTATATACGTTCAGCCCCCATCAGTTTCCATACCTGAGTTTATAGCCTGTCAGTCTTTGAGGCCAGTTACCGACCCCTGTTCCTGCCTGTCTCAGTTCTCAGTGGGCATGAAGGGGCATGAGCCAGGCTGCTTGCGAGCTCCTCACGGGTCCAAAGCCAACCAAAACACATGTGGGTGTCAGTCATAATGGTCCAAACAAAAGTTGGATCCTGTGTCTGGCCTTCTGGCCTTCATTCTTGGGTGTCTGTTGTGCGAATCAACAACCAGCCTGTCTGCTCTCTGCCTTTACAACTGATTTGAAGTATTAACAGGCTAAAAGAATTAGAATTGAGAATAAACTTTTTTTGTTAACATAATAGACATTTAGACTATTAAAATTAGCAAGCAAATGTGGGATTACATTAGTTTATTATCAGAAGATAAACTAAAATGCACTGCTTCTGTGTATATTCCAGTATCCAGCTGCTAACAGATTGCAACTTCATTCTTGTCCTAAAGATTATGTGCATTTGAAACACACTTGAGTTGAGTGGAGACTGCAACGTTCCCTGAATTCATAGATGACATAAATATAAATGTCACATTTCCATAATTCCATCATGTTCTTTATGTTACACAGAGCCACAAACTAGTATCCCAACATGCTCAACCTCTAATTGCTATGTTACACCATAATTTGCTTTTGCTCATCTGAAATTCATATGGTAAAAGATAGATTTTTAAAAAATTAAAAGTTGCTTGAGTTTTTTTTTTTTTTTTTTAAGTGTATAAATGGGGCAGGTTAAGGAGTTCAGTAAGGGCCTGGCTAGCTGGTTAGCATGCTAACTACAGTACAAGAAAAGACATGATGACATGAACATTGTTTTCAACTATGGGATACACCTCTTGAAGATGTATCAAATGAAGTTTGATACTGAACTCACAACATGTTTGACTGGTCAGCTGTGCCTCCGCCAGTTATGCAGCAATAGCAAAACTTGCTATAGCTCCTTTAAGCTATAGCCATCAAACAGTTCCAGTGTTTTTGTATGTCATATTTACATACTTTTAATTAAAAATCAAACTTTCAAGTTCATGGTTATAGAGCCCACAGTGTTGCATTTTGGATTTCACATTATTATAGCATGCTTAATTTTTGGTTTAGCTACAGTAGCAACACGCTGGGTCTAAACTGCTGTTGGGGTTGGTGGCAAACAGAGGAAGGTGAGAAACAGGCTGGAGTTGGAGACTTGGTGTGAGAGGGGAGGGAGGGGGAAGCCCCATGTGAGGTCTTATTCTGGGAAAGACATGACTGCAGACAGTAAAAAAGAAAAAAATCCTCTCATGCACAGTACCTCTGCTCACAACATGATATTCTCCTGCTGCTCAGCCAGTAAGTCTGTCTCCCATGTTGGGACTTTTCCCTGTTAAAATTATACACACCATGTTACAAAATATACACAGTGCAATAATCACATGTTTTGTCATACAAGAAATTAATCACATAATTTGTGGAAATGTTTACATCGGTTATCAAAACAGCTTTCTGTGACCTTTTTGACCTGATTCACGCACTTTGACTGTGCAAGTGTAGGCCTACAGTATCTGTCCATTCAGCAAAAATGTGTTTAATGTGAGGAAATGTTTCTGCAGAAAATAGCACATGTTGCTATCTCACGTTTTCCAACTCACACATGTGCAGTTGACTGATTAGCTGAAGTGTGGAAGGTGCAGTCAGCAAAAAGGCAGACTGTTACCTTATGAAATACAACATGACAGAAATAGACTGCCTTAAATATGGCACCTGGATGGAGTACAGCTCTGTGGATGCTGGGGGCCATGGAGTCACTGAGTTGTTGTGGGACCCAAGGCTTAAGTGCATTTTTCCAGCAGACACCCTGTTGAAGTTTAATAAAAACAAATAACATTTAATGCTAAAAGGGAGAAGGCAATTAACCACTCATAACATATAAGAACAAGCTGAGCCACACATGAATTATCAAACACACCACTTTCTCCATTTATGGAATGCATGGGGGTCATGCTGCACATGTGACCTCATCTGTTTGACTTCCCATGACTCACAAAGGCTACAGAGTCAACACTTCAACTTAATCTCACAGCAACAACAGCTGCATCTGTCCTAAAACTAGATCAGTCGGTAACACATCCCCATGTCCACAACACGGCCTTGTAAACAAAGCTTGAATATCAATAATGAGCCCAACCCTGCCAAAGTCATATGTGACGGCAGACATCTGCCCCCGGACAAGTTGCACTCTAGGGACTATTACACTAATTTGGAGATATGTGATGCAATGGTCTATATCAAAGACTTGTTTCCCATGGTAACAAAGGCAAAGTGAGTCAGCAGCCAAAAGTTAGCCAATGGTTGGTTAGTACACCCCACCCTTGTTTAGCGTCTCCACCAGGATTCAACAGATCAATGCCTCATCGTCACGGATTGTCATCAAAGGTACCTAATACCAAAGCAAGGGTCCATGTGGGAACCTATCAGCCCTCAATGCTTAGATACAAAAATAACCAATGACAGTGTCCATTTCATCCTGCTGGTCTGCCTTGCCCTGCCACTCGACACCCACTGGTTATTCCAATGTGAGCCTGCTAGCTCCGTCCTGTGTTGCTGCTCAGTTTGGCCACACCGATTTGTGCGTCTATTTTGGTATCTTCTGTGCTTGCTATCAGGAGCAGGACCACACCACTGCGTTTGAACATGGATCTGAGGACTTGACTCACTTTGGTGAGTGAATTTTCTTTGTTTCTTCAACTTCAACCGAAAAAAAAAAAGTTAATTTACCGTGAATGACAAATGTTAACTATAATTTATTCCCGGCAGGTGTGTGTGGCACAGCTCTGGAGTCTTGGATTCTACATTGAGGATTTTTTGTTTGATGCCAGAGTCCAGATTACACCCTTACACTCAGCATGAAAGACTCATCACCAAGGTGAGGGAGCAGTGTGATTATATTAAGAACTGAAGGCTACTGAACCTATTATGTAGTTAAAGTTTTATGTGGCGTAAATGTTAATGTCCTACAGTATACACCAGCACAAAGACCACAGGACCCGTCAGCATTATATTGTTACAAAATCATTAGAAATTAGTTCTGTAATAATACATCTGTAAGAAAAATACATAAGTACATTCCAGAGTTTGTGCCTTTATACAGTATAGTTAACTGGGGTACTTCATTCCTTGGGTAAAAATATATACGAGCAGATGCTGGGAAAGTACCGTGGTTGCTAACTGATCTGTGGTTATGATAGCTGGAGGATAGTTGGCGGCCAAAGTCTACTGGAAAGCCATGTCATACTGTAAGTTAGACTCAAGATACAGTAAAGTCACTAGGTTATAGCAGGTTTACAAGCAATGTTGATCTGTAATATTATGATGATAATGTGAAGTTATGACTGAAGTTATACGTTGTTTTTTTTTCAAATCATACATTGACCGTGGACATGAAGGCAGAGGGCAAGATGAGTGCTTGGCTACTGATCAAATTATATTTAAACATTATCATTTAAATGCACTTACACAATCAAATACACCATGGAATGTATATATTTATGTTTATCTCAGTCAATTTCATCTGCTTATAAGGAAAGCCATGGGCTGTATGGAGGGATGAAGAGTTGAGTTATATGCCAGTGGCTGTGCTCCCAGGTCAGGACATATAAATGGGTTAATGAGCTATTCTAAGACTTCACCCAGATACCTAAAGTAAGCTACAGTAGAGCAGCTGCTGAGGCACACTCTGAATGATGTGATGATTTACTTGCATTTCCTGCATTCAGGGGTGTAAATCTTCAGGTATGTTTATGGTTCTACAGTTTTGCAGGGGAGTTGTTATATTAACTCAAAAAGTAATTAAAAGTGGAAAAGCTTTGATTGGATTTGAAAGGGAGAAAAATTGGAAATGTGGGTCTTTGTTTTGAAATGCATAATACATGCACAATGGAAATGTTTGTCTTTTCTAATATTGTTCCTATATATGGAATAGGAGTTGTTCTCATGACGACAAACAGTGCTCACAACTTACAGTGTTAAAAATAACCAAGTGCATGGTATGAAGTGTTTGTCTACTGCCTGCATAGCGACAGCATGGCCGAAGCCGGCACATGTCATGTACATAAAGGTCATTGGTGGAACTACAGAGTTCAAAAACATTTATAGCAATCATATAAATCAAACAAATAGATGTTTTAACTGCTGAGATGCTGATCTAAACACAGATCACAATGTGCAGCTACATGGATTTGTCAAAACTACAACCTCTAGATGCTGATATCAATTTTACTGTCTTCTTTTAGGAGGTTTACAGATCCCAACACTTCGCTGATATCAACTTGAGCTGGGATAAACTCAAGGGACCTACAGAGCTGCAGCAGCTGTAGAGGACGCAAGACGGGTGATGCACAAGACAGAAAGAGGCTTGTTGACATCATGAGCTGTGTTGAAAAGCGACACATGAGCCACCGGATGGGAAGCATGCTCCACCATCGCTTCCCCAATGGCTTCACTGACTTGTTCATGGATGAGACTGATCGGGAGGTCAGCATTCTCACAGATCGAGCTTTCCGGAGTCTCTGCGTCGGAGATGATGCAGTTTACAATGACGAGTTCTTGTATGGATACTCACCTTTCAGCTGCCACAAACCTGTAGCAGGGGAGCCTAATAAAAAGACTCACCATAAGGAATCTAAAAAGCAAGGGCAAAACAAAAGCAAGACTGACAAAACTGATACACAGCCATGGAAACAGCAGCAACAGAAGAATATATCTCACATGTCATCTTTCCTCAAAGCATTGAGTGCCACAGAAGAAAGCTGTGAGGGGATGCTAATAAAAAATGGAGGTACAACAGACTCTAATGGGGAATCTTGGGATAAATCAGCACTTCGCAGCATCCAAAAGGAGCTATCGGAATTCTCCTCGGATTATCATACCAATCTCACTGGTGGACATTACAAGAATCATCATCCACATCACTCTGGTGACAAGTCGTTAAACAAAACAAGCAAAGACGCTGGGAAATCCTCGAGGATAAAAAATGGAAAATCCACTGTAAAACTGAGGAAACTTAACATCAAGAACTTTTTCCTCCACAGTGAGTTTAGCCCTTTCCAAACATGGAGAGACTTTAACCAGTTTCCTTTCGGCCAAGAGGAGACAGTCACGTCTATTCTCCCCACAGATAACATCCCTAAATGGTACGACTTGCCATTTTACAAGGAGCTGACAGAGGCTCACAGAAAAGAGTCTCTGCATACAGAGGAGGCACAGTTGTGCCAGAAGGCCAAAGTAGACCCTCCTCCTCCCACTGCTCCTAAACCCGTCCCTCCCCCTCCTCCACCAAAAGTCCTGCCAAAGCCCTCAGCCACTCCAGCTGAGAAGAGGTGCTCATCAGAAGAAGGGGGTGGGGTTGCTGCCCCCTGGAGGCGCAACAGGTCCAGAGCAAAAAGTGCTATTCCAAGCAATCAGCCTGGGATACCAAGTCAAGACAATATTTCAAAGGCAGTGGAGGAGAGTCTTTTGTTGGTCAAAAAAGAAGCTAGATCTGTGGAGGTGAAAGCAATTGAGGAAGTCAGCTCTTTGGCCTCTACCCCTTTCAGTATTTGCCAGCTGATGACTCCCCTCATTCCCTCCAGACAACCAACAGAAACATCAGAAATCCTCCAAGGAGTACTCTCACCCTCTGCTCTCGACCTTCCACTCAGACCACACTCTGAGGCCAAAGTGACTCCTGAACCTCCCATTAAACGGGACAGTTACAAATCTCTTGCCTCTAGCATCCTCTTCAACCTCAAAGACAATAGGAAAAGGGTTAAAAGCCGTTACAGCCCACCTAAATTCAAAACATTAGAATTGCCTGAGGGTGGTGTCCAGTCTCCACAGTCAGATCATTTGAAACAAGCTGGCTCTGAGGGTAATGCATCTGGGTTCAGCACTCCTGCCATTTTCAAAGATGGACAAACAGTTTGCAGTCCCAACTTGGACTCTGTCAGTACTCAGACAGTCAGTCTTACAAAGCATGACACTGACAGGTCTCTGTCAGATGATTACTTGTTATCAAATCTACTGCAAAACAAAAAGGAGGCTGCAGGAAGCAGTGGTATGGGTGAAGAGAATCTAATCTACACTAAGAAGAATAAGAGTCCTATGGCTAAAAAGCAAAACTATCCCTCGTTGAATTTGTATAAGAAAGCCAACCCTGTTGACAGTGATATGCAATATCTTCAAGTTCCTCAGAGCAATGGTGCATCTGTGCACATAGACCAACCAGCTGAGACAACTAAGCGTTCACCACTAATGCTGAACAAAGACCTTTCCCCCAAAACACTACCAACAAACAGAGGGCTTTCACCAAGTACTCCAAATATCAACAAAGATCGTTCACCCATAATTTCACCAAACGCAACTGAGAATGATAGGTTGTCACATACAATTGTAGGGGAACGATCTTCAAATGTTAAAGATAATGTGAGACAATCAGTGAAACAAGAAGTACAAGACGTAGTACAGCCTGCTTCGAGGCAAAAAGATAGAAGCGGCCAATCTATGAGTACAATAGATGTGATCAGAGCAGCAAGGGAAGCAATTAATGCAGCAAAAAATAAAGCTCTATCTGAGGCTCAGACAGAAAGTGCCAAGAGGCCAATTTCAGACATAGAAGAAATGAAGGACGAAGATATGGATGACAAAATTGGGGATTCAATGGAAAGGCTTAGCAGCAGGGGGAAGAGCTCAGTATCAGAAGATAACAGTGTTTCATCTCCAAGTACTGTCTCAACCGGTGCCACACCTGTTGGCAAAACTAGTATTGCCAAGATGGCTGATGAACAAGTCGAGGAAGATGAGGAAGGTGATATGAAAGTAAACACAAGAACAGAGGTGGATGATGAGATAAAGCCAATAAGAGAAATAAGAGATAGTGAGCATATAATTAATGATTTGCATGCTTTGAAAGAACTGGAGAGAGCAAGGCTTGGTGATCGTATTCTTGAGAATACAAAGAACAAACCAGGAGTTATTAACATTGATGATGAGGCCAGGGCTAAAAATGATTTGATCTCTCGGGAGCTTCGGAATATAAAGAAGGGCATGCTGTCTATGAGAGGGAACACAACAGCAAAGAAAGAGCTATTAGCAAAGAAAGAAAAGGAGCCAATAAAGGAGGAGGAGGTTTTCGCAAAGATAGACAGCAATGTCAGAGTAAACAAAGCACTTATAAATGACAATTATGACAAGGCAAAAATGGCACTTGAAGAGATCATCTCAGATAGGCAGAAGAGAAGGAATACCCTCACAGAGCAAGATGCAAATCTCATATTGGATGAAAACGCTGGTGATGAAAGTTATGTAACAAGGGCACAGCAACGTGAAATAGATATGAAAGATTCAGTGATGGATAGCAAAGAACAACAAAATAGTGGCACTGCCACACTAAAACGGAAAGATCTAAAAGAAAGGTTGGGTGATTTGAGAGACCATAATCACATGAGACAGATTCTCTCACAAACTGAACCTAGACTTGGTGAGACCCACAGAGCAGGTGGTAGGATAGCTCTACCAGGCATGGGCAAGGTTGTAAATGAGCTTGAGACACTCCTTAAAACTAAAGCTAAACATGTTAATGATAAACTAAGTGATAACCCCAGTTATGAATCAGAAGAAGTGAATTTCAAACAAGTAGCAAGACGGGTGTCCGAAGACAGCGGAGAAAGTTTTACTAGTGAAATTGGAAGCAAAATCTTAGATGCTCCTCCGGTTCCTCCAAGGAGCAAAAAAGGAAGCAATAGAAGAGATGGAAGCATTACTAGCGAAATGGATGATTTGAAAGATGCAGCCAATGAGGATTTCACTCACAATAAATATGAAAATGGTGAGGCACGTGTTAATGAGCTGAGTAGCACAGGCTCAGGAAAACAAAAAGTAGACATTGACTTGTTGACAAACAAAGCTATGCCTCATCAAAGTAATACCATGTCTGAAAAAGAGATGTGGAATGTGGTAATTAATACAAATTCAAAACCCTTTAATGGGAATGATGCCGTTTCATGTGAATCCATTGTACCATCAAATTACCCACAGTCTGAAAATAGATACATATCACCAAGGCTCAGGGGTGATGAAAAAGGGGTAAATAACTTGGATACAGATAAAAGCCCCACCAGGGAAGCCACATTTGAAAACAGCGATGCTAAGGTACAGGAAGTCCGCAAGATAAAGCGAAAGGCCCCTTTAAAACCAGACAATTTAATCACAGTAGATAACAATGCAACAAGGAATCTAGTAGCAGATGATGAACCTGACAAACTAAATAGACTTAATGGGGAAATAAATGTGGATGCAGAGACTCTCAGTGAAAAGCCCAGAGATATAATATCACCTGTACTCCTGGTAAATGGTATTAACTACAACCAGAGCCCGCCTGATCAAGCCAGTTTGTCCTCAAAATCTTCCTACTTCTCTGTGGATAGTGCACTGCACAGAAATACAGAGACTGAATCAAATGTTTACCATTCACTGGAGAATCTGACAGGAGAGGTTGAAGGGGTTGATGAGGGAATGCACAGTGTCTCACAAAACATGAAACTGGATTCGGACAGGACTGAAGTGGAATATTATTCTTTAAGTGATCATGAAAGTGAGCCAGAGGGTGTAAAGCAACAACCAACATCTCAGAAAGACCCAGATGAACCACACAATGGCAGCAAAGACAAAGAAAAGACCACTACAGACCAAGGTGAAACTAAGACACCATTGTCACCTGCTAACACTTTTTCGCCAACTTTAGGGATCCCTGCCTTATTCAAAGTCAAAGACAACAGCTTAAGTGTTAAGATGAAGAGGACTGTACAACCTTGGTCACCAAGAGGGAGTCTGAGTGGTTCAGAGAGGGGAGAGGAAGAGTTACATCAAATAAAGGAAGATGTCCCACTGGCTAATGAAC
The DNA here is from genome assembly GCF_905171665.1 of Trachurus trachurus. Taxonomy (NCBI): domain Eukaryota; kingdom Metazoa; phylum Chordata; class Actinopteri; order Carangiformes; family Carangidae; genus Trachurus; species Trachurus trachurus. Next base: position 18,105,968 of record NC_139913.1, on the reverse strand, counting down.
CTACCACCAGTTTTAGCACTGCAATTCCAGCGGAAATCTTCAAACCTAAAGAGATTTTATCCAACCCTTCACCTCCCCTGTTACTCTCACCCTCAAATCTACAAAATGAAAACACAAAGAAACCCCGAGCTGATCAGTTCCTCACAGTCCCACAGGAGGAAGACAGATTTTCTGGGGTTAGTCCATCATCTGAGGGTGTGGAGAGCTTAACAACGAGCACAGCTGACACAGCTGATGAGTTGGGAATGAATGCAGGGCGTGAAGTGTCAAAGGTTCCCAGCGAACACTCGGGATCCAACTGCAGCGGTAATGAAAGCCAAGCGGGGCTACCCAAACCACCAGCTGTCTTACCGAAATCTGAAAAGGCTGTTCTCAAAGCCATTAAGCTGACAAATAGGAGGATAAAGAAGGAAGAGGCTCAAAAGTCCCCCAACAAGTCGTCTCAAAGCAGCAGCAAACACAGGACAGATAGACACAAGGGTGAAAAGTCTGAGCACAAAAGTAGCAGCAGCAGCAGTCGACATAGCAAGAGCAGTGAGAGAAAACACAGAGAAAAAACAGAAGTTGGTCACCATCAGGCTGAAAATCATCATGGTAAAACAGGCAATGATGGAAAAGAGCAACTACTACGTGAAAGAAGAGGCCACAACAGCGAAAACCACAACACTCGTAGACATAGCCATGATTTGCTGGATAACCAGAGCAAAGAGGCACTACCCAGTGTTCCAATGGAAAGGCAAGGTCGCAGCAGTGACAGACATGTCCGAGATAAGTCAGATAAAAGACACTACAGCACTGATAGGGTCATCAGTAACGTACCTGTGTACAAAGCTCAGCTCAACGATAGACCCGTGTCAGACAGGCCGTTTCAGCGATCGCTAAGCACTGACAGGTACTTAGGAGATAAAGGAGAACGCAGGCTTAGTGCCGATGTAACAGTCAATGAGAAGTTTGATCCGAGGACCCAGCGCATTGAGAAATCCATCATGGATGAGCTTCAGCAGAGGGGCCGAGCTAAAGAAAAGGCAAACAGAGACAACCCTTTGAGAAGGAGCCACAGTATTGATGCACACAGTGTTGAAGGGTCTCATCCCTCGACTCTGTCCCGTCAGTCAAGCCACACCAGCCAGCTTTCACGCCAGTCCAGCATTGAGCACACCATTGTAACACAGTCCTTTCCCATGACCCAGCGAAAGCTCCTCCAGGATCCAGACTCAGGGCAGTACTTCTTTGTAGACATGCCTGTTCAAGTCAAAACCAAAACCTTCTTCGATCCAGAAACAGGAAGCTACGTGCAGTTGCCTGTCAAGCCACCAGAGGGTGCTATTCCTCAGGCATCTCCCATGGAGGTCTTGACCCCGCCTCTGGTTGTTTACCATGGTTTTGTCCCAGTGCCTCTGTCTCCTATGGCCCAGAAAAATACCATTCAAGCTCCTCACAAGGAACCGGAAGAGTTTGAGCAGAGACACTTGGAAAGGTCAAAACAAATGCACTGTAGAGATGGACAACCATATTTAGAGCCTGTCTATGGTCAACATGATCATATGTTGGGGGAGTTCATGGGCACTGAGGAGCTGGACTGTCCAAGCTGATGGGCTATGAGGTATGAAAGGAAAAATCCACCCTCCTCACATGCTGTCACCATCAAATTGTGATGTCTGTTGCATTCCAGGAATTATTTTGTGTTGTAAGAATTGTTTTGATATTTCCATCTTGAACCTGCTCCATCTACTATTACTTAAGTACTTCCCATTTTGCCACAAAGATTTTAAGCAAACAGAAATATTTATTTGGTGCATACTTCACTATTACCACTCCAGAAAGAAGAACTCACCTATATATATATATTAATGCTTTTCATCACCTTTGTTTGGTTGTTGGGTTAGGGCTAGAAAATATAGAATCAAAAATACACCAGTAGCATCAAAATGGACCTGAAATGCAAAGTACATTGCCAATAGCTGTGTCTACAGTGTTTAAGGGTGGATTTTTCCTTTAACGTTAAGTGGTGTAAATACAGATATTTGAACCTTGTTTTGCTTTACTTGCCTTAAACTTTATTGACACATACAAGCTGTGCAGGGTTTGTGAAGCTTATGAGGCCTTTATTGTGTTTATGAAGAGGAATGAGTTTGACTTGATTGCGAATTGACGATTTTGTGGATGAATGACAGTTGCTGTTGAATGCTATTGTTTGAATGTGAGTTGAAGAATTTGTGTAAGATAACGTGCAATTTTTTGAGACAGACAAGGTACATGGATAATCCATGTACATAATGTATTTAAGTGTAAACAGAGAGGGTAATCTTGAATGTAAATGTGGGATATTTATTGTAAATGATGAGTTTGTTGTATTCAACTAAAGTGGTATTCAGGTCTCTAATACTGTTCAGGTATTTGTGGCTTTTTGTTTTATTACCTGCAAAGTTGTTGCCTTGAGATTATTTTTTTTTCCACCAGACAGTTTTCAGTCACTAAACTTATCTTTGATGAAATAAAATAATTATATTTGATTCATTAATTAGTGATTTCAGCTGACTGTGTCTACACAGCCAAATTTTTAAAAATAATTTGCATGCTAAAGGTGAAATTGCGGTTATATACCTGTTGAATGTTTGATACAACACAAAGTTCATTTATACTGTCTAAAAGCTTGAATTGGCATTATTGCTGTTAATGTTTTTTGATAAGCAGAGGACATTAAGGAGAATTGGTTTTGCAAGTTTGTTGCATTGGCATTTTTCTAAACTAGATTAAAGCAGGGCTGTATTGTGTCTGTGATCCATTCCAATAAAAATCAACTGTTTTTACAGATTTGTGTTCCACTAGTATTATTGATTTTATTCGTCATGATTGTTTATTGAAATATAATGGTGAAATATTTCTTTGCATGGCACTTTTAGGGAGCAATGAATCTTGACATGTTCACAAATTTACTTTTACTAATGGGTTATTATTCACAATGATGCATTTATTAGTGAAGACTCTTTCTATGAAGTTAAATTCATAGAGTAGGTTTGTGTAGCCTTCAACTAGGCCTCTACATTTCCATCTGCTGGTCAAATAATGTAAAAGCAGGAGTGAATCCACAGGTGTGAAAGTGCCTTTACAACTTTCTAAGTTGTTTTTATTTACTTACCTGCACCACTTTACTATGAATAACAATATAAAGACTCAAGGCAGGCTCTGTTTGGGTGATATAAACAATTAAATCTATATATGAATACAAATATGAAGATCTTCTGTATCTCGCTGTCCTACAACGAAGAGAGATGAGCCGTCCACCACCGTTACTTCTTTGGTCCATCAAGGTGTTATGAAGTGGATGATCTGTGATGCAGGATGGCCTCCACCATCTTCATTGTGTAGTATCTCTCCACCACTTCTCCCAGAGAGTCCATCCTTACTCCGATCACAGAGCCAGCCTTCTTGACAAGCTTATCCATGAAATTGCACAGAGTATCAAGATGGGTAGCGGAAGAAACATCAGATTGATTCAACCACATGTCACAGCCAGACTCAAGATTTTGTTGAGGAGTTTATTGTGGACCAAAGTTGGCAACTGGAAGATAAATCAGAACTGTAAACATATTTATTTGTTGTTTGTAACTGGCAGTGATAGACAATGTCAGTGTGTGTTGATGTAAACTGTATTTTTCTTGGCCTACAAGGATTCAGGTATACTATTTGAATCTGTGTTTGTCAGACAGTTGGTTGTTGGTTTACTGCAGTTCCATGGTTAAAATGTGCAGTGATGGTCTTCACAGCTTATTTTACACATGGTATATCTGGTATTATAAATAAAGGTGAAAAATAAGGTAAAAAATTGGGAATTTGGGCAAACTATGATTAAATTATTTTGTAATCCTTGGACTAAGCCACATGAAGGATAACTGATTAATAGTTGAGGAATAGTGGTTTTATTTCTCAAAATATTACAATATTTAAACATATGCACAAAAATACAGTGTTTTAATCAACCCGAGCAAACCATCCCCTCCCCTCCCCACCTCTCATTGTCCCTGTGTGAGTGCACAGCCGGTCAGTGGCAGCCACAGCTTAATGCCACCATGTCATCATACTGCTTCAAAACCACGTTCTCCTCGTCATCAAAGTATAACAAGCTGATGGACTGGAGTCTGTCAGGCACACAGCAGGGCGCTCCCACCTCGTCACTAGAGAGCTTGAGCGCGTGCATGATGGAGCGCACCGTGGCGTGGTTGGTCGCTCTGAGGCTGCCGCCGAGCGGGAAGGGACAGGAGCCTTTGCAGTGGTAGGCGTTGTATCCACGGGGAGAGATGATCCAGCCCGACCAGCCGATCTCCTCAAAGTCAACGAAGAGGGGAACCCGCTGGCAGGACTGGGACTGGCCGTGGGGTAAGAATCCTGGAGAGGCACGTCTCCTCCTGCTGCTGTGGTCATGATGCTCAGGAGCTGTTGCTGCTGCAGGTTTAGCTTGTCCTATGGAAAGAGAAAGATGATCACACTGGGTTAGAATGATGTCATGAATAAAAGGATTTCAATTTTGGATTTTTTTTGTGGCATCTTAAATATTTACAACATTAAATTGGCGAATTCAAACACAATATCAGCTCTAAAAAAGACACTCCACTCAGAAGGTTTAAGGCTTAAATTGAATGTACTACAAGGGAAACAATACTGGAATGATATTGGTGTGATCAGCAAAGAAAACCACAATTTATGCTCCTGTAATTCAGTAGAAATCAACATAATCTACAGGTTTTAGGAGAATTCCAACACTACAGCATATAGTTGAATACATGGACTATTTTCTATTCTTTTCTTAGATTGTAACATGAAAATTTACAGTATTCATCCTGAGAGCAGAATATGCACATATTTGAATAAGTATTTGAATTAAATTAGTAAAACATGTTTCACATTTAAAACAATATATATGTTTTTGTAATTTAATAAGGACCTGATATTGTGCAAGAGTAAACTTCTCAGTATTCCCTGGTGGACAACCTATGTAACAGTGAGGTACTTCTAACTTCCAAACATACCCTGGTGTTTGTGTATACTGTCATTTTATGCCTTAGTCTAGTATATAAAAGAGTAGTGCAAATATTTGGATTACTCAACTCAAACATGTGAACTACATTATACATATGTATGTTATGGTGATTAATTGCAATATTGTGTAACCAGCTCAGTAATCTGCTGCAGTGTGTGGTTGAATAAAAGCCTGCACACAGGAGCAGTAATGACTTTGCTATTGAAATATAAAGTAAACGCAGAGAAATAACCTGCACACCACAGCTCCTTACCCAGGTATGATTGGTTTGATGCTCCTGTCCTCCCGTCATCAGAGAATATCACCAGGTAAGAGTTGGTGTCTGTCAGCTCTGTGCTTTGTTTAGATGAGGATAACACTGACTCCATCCAGTTACCAGAGGGATGTGTGGTCACCACCAGGATGCCGTTGTTCTCCTGGCTGTTATGGATCCACTTAGACACCTGACATTCAAAGCAGTATTCAGCAAGTTATACTCTTTTTCTCAACAACTTTTTTATTTCAAATTCTTTAAAAAAAGTATTGTGACTGTTACCATTTGTGTTACGTTGAAGACTTCCCAGCCCTGTGTGTAGAGAGGCACCAGTCTGGATGTGATGAGGTTTCCTCTCCATGGCTTCACTCTGCTGTCCAACACCTCATAGAGATCCACCTGGACCAAGAAAGACAAGAAAGACTGTCACTTCACTGAACTGTGTCCATCAAAGGCCATTCACTCACCACAACTCCCAAACCTTAGCCATTTACGAGATTAGAGTTCAAATTGGCACCAAACTACTGCTCAGAATGAACAGATTCATGTTTGGCCAGGTAATGTTTTTTTATGGTTACATTTGAACAAAATATAAGAACATGACACATGAAGGATTTATTTTCATAATGTCACACATTGTGGTTTGTACCTTGTAGAAATGAGGCCCATGTGACTTTCCGAGGTAAAACTTCTGTTTCTTTCTGAACCAACGGAACTCAGCTTTGATCATTTTCTCCTGTTCCCCGAAAGACGATAGGTTGAAGAAGTGAAACCTCTCTCCAGCGTGACCTGCAGGCGGGGAGACACCAAGCACACATTTAGTGACGTGACAGAATCATCCTGTCCTCAATAAACGTTTCAGATTTTATACAATTATCTGGTAAACAGACCAATGGCTGTGCGTTTTTGCGCACTTGGATAACATTTACGCGTTCTAATCCATACATTTCCAGAATACAGTTTACTGCTGTTATATGGTTGGAGTTTGACCAAAGACAAATCAAATATATTTCTCTAGATACATTCTCACAAAACAGTCGGATCTCGCGTGTGCATGCCAGTTTGACGGGCTTCGCTCACCTTTATCCTCGAAGCTCCGCACGATGTTTCCCTCCAGAATGTCCTTCTGGCTCTTGGGGGTCCCGTCCGTGACTGACACCGCGTTAAAGAGATCCAACATGAACTGAGGCGCCTTCTTGTGAGGAGTCACCTCTGGACCTCGGGGTAAATCCCTCAGGTGGAGCGGCGCGTCCGGCTTCTCGCCCACCCTCTTGGTCTCATCCGAGCCGTCGCGCCGCGCCGCCGTGGCAGACCTGTCCCGCGGGATGGCGAGCAGGGTGACGCATCTCAGCTGGAGCGCGAGGAGGAGACACAGGCGCAGAGCTCCTTCTGTCATTTTTAGTGAGAGTGGACTGAGCTCTGCACCTGTGGGACGGTGGGTGATAAGGGCGACCCCGCTGCCTTTGATGACAGCCTGTCCCTGCGTTCAGCTAATACCGGGAGATGATTGGGCCGTGATTGATGATGGGGCAAAGGAAAACACAAAGGAAAGGTGAAAATGACTCCGAGAGTCAGCTATAAAGATAATAAATAAATAAATGACTAATTCCTTTTCACTTGCACATCCATGTTTCCCTAGGTTAGAGGTCATGTCGATTTATCTCGTTCGATACATTTTTTTCAGAAAAAAGAAACATATCCTTGGAGACATATAATATATCATTTAGGTTATTTAGTGAAACAACCACTGACAGGAATTACCTTAGAAACTACTGTAGCTAAATAGTGTTTAAAAATGATTATCAATATCTAAAGGATGATGTCTAAATTATTGAATAAATGAAAAATGTAATGGAAAGTGAATTAAACACATTATGGTCGTCATATATGTTTAGATTTAGTTTTCTAATGTTACATTAAACGATACAGTATGCCCTGTATCTTTTATTATGGATAACATTCATGGTTTCTTATGGTACTTCTGCATGACAGTGGTGTTATAACAGGGGCCAATTAGTCGACCAACCAAACAAAGTTATCCCATAATGAGGTTTTGTCCAGGTCACGTGTTTCTCGGCCCAGTTGTGTGTTATCAGTATGAGGCCAGTTGCGGGAGAGCAAACTAAAACAGCCGAGCTGTGACGCACATGAAGCGCGTTTTCTAAAGCGGCTGTTAACGCGCACATTTCCACAAAATGCAGTCGGTCACCCTGAACCCCCCCTCCAACACACATACACACACTTACGCACAAACTGTTTGGAGAGTGACTCAGAGTTAACACCGAAATCAGCACCGCGTGTTTATTCCCCCGTTAAGATGAATCCTGGATGATCTCCAATCAATCAGGTCGCACAAAAGGGATCAAATTCCCAAGATCATCAAGCTGATCAATGGTCAGGTCTCTGCCCTATTATTAATCAAATTCATGGCGATTACGCAGGAATGATGATCCCCTCATTTAGGGGCCATTACTCACGTTTAAAGCCCCACAGTGAATGGGCCCTTCTCTGATCTCCTGTATCACTCATAGCCATGCTGTCAGATAAGCCACAGGATAGATTATAGCAATAAACACTGTAAACAGCAGGATACCAGGAGATCAAATGATGATTGGATGGAAGGAAACAGAAGCATCTTCCCTAAGGTCAAAGTTAAGTTACCAGGAAACAGTACAGCGTTTTCCTGTCTTGTTGTGGCTCATGATTTAAATTTCTTGCTGATCCTGATGCGGTCCAACATGATTCAGACAAATCCCTAAGGAATAACGTATGTGTTCCTTATATGAGGTTTTTTTTTTGTGACATCTTGGCACGTGAAGGTGTACGACACAGCTGGACAGTGTGGGATGTCCACAAATGTTTACACATCACCATGTGCTGATCACAGATAGACTTACAGGGAAACCCTCTGACGTAGATGTGTGAAGAGCTTCTCAGTGAGCCACATACAGTGAGCACAGAGCTGGAAAATCATAAATTGGAGCTTTCATTGTAAAAACAAATGAGCGTAAAATTAGCCGTCAAAATCTGATAAATACACTGAAGTCACATGCCTAATAGTTGCTCTGATGGGGATATGGCAATTTAGGGGATCAGCAGTATCATGACAATTGACCCCGATTATAAATATCTGCATTTCAAAGCAATTTATTCAGTATTCACAAACAGTGGAACATCAGTTTCACTCATTGGTGTATATATAGAATTTAGTCCTAAAAAGTCAGCCTACACAAATTAAAGCTGTAACAGTATTAGATGCAAAAATATATAATTTTCTGTAGATGTTTACACTATCTAGCCACAGGGTTGATTTCGTCCTTATTTTCCATCCTTGTAGCAAGAGTATGGGCTGGTTTCCATTAATATCTGCATTGCAATTCTGAACTCAACTCTCAATTACTCTCTAATACACTGAACAAAAATATAAACGCAACACTTTTGTTCCCATTGTTCATGACCTGGACTCAAAGATCTAAAACGTTTTCTATGTACACAAAAGATCTGTTTCTCTCAAATATTGTTCACAAATCTGTCTAGATCTGTGTTAGTGAGCATAATGCATCCAGCTCACAGGTGTGGCAAATCAAGATGCTGATTAGACAGCATGATTATTGCAGGTGTGCATTAGGCTGCTCACTCTAAAATGTGCAGTTTTATCACACAGCACAATGCCATAGATGTTGTAAGTTTTGAGGGAGTGTGCAATTGACATGCTGACTGCAGGACTGTCCACCAAAGCTGTTGCCTATGAATTAAGTGCTCATTTCTCTACCATAAGCTGTCTCCAAAGGTGTTTCAGAGACTTTGGCAGTACATCCAACCGGCCTCACAACCGCCGACCACGTGTTACCACACCAGCTCAGGACCTCCAAATCCAGCATGTTCACCTCCAAGATGGTCTGAGACCAGCCACCCAGACCTGCTGCAACAATCGGTTTGCATTACCAAAGAATTTCTGCACAAACTGTCAGAAACCGGAAGCTCATCTCATCTCATCTCATCATGCTGTGTAATTAGCATCTCGATATGCCACAGCTGTGAGGTGGATGGATTATCTCGGCAGTGCTCACTAACACGGGACTGTGAACAATATTTGAGAGAAATATGTCTTTTTTGTACATAGAAAACGTTTTAGATCTTTGAGTTCCGCTCATGAAAAATGGGAGCAAAAACAAAAGTGTTGCATATTTTTGTTCAGTCTATGTGTGAACTTTTCTTTACCATAAATTGCCTACTGAGAAATGAATACAGCAGTTTTGAATTAAATTGACTGCTGTTGCTTATGGTACATCCCATACTAAGTTAAGTTTTACACTTGTTTTTCACCTTGAACAAGCAGTGTTAAGCTACATGGAATCAGCAACCTCGGATGAACTTGACATGTCAAAATGGGCCTTTCTGATTCTGTATTCTATCTGCCTCTTACTACATGCTCATTGCTTATTGTCTTCACATGCCTCTGGATGGATGCAGTGTTCACTGCTGAACAGCAGATGGGGCTCTTGACTTATGCATGGATCCACACTTTTATGACGATGATAAGTATGATTAAAGGTTTCCTCTGTCACATCATCATCATTTCAATCTTCTGGTTTTAAAGTAACCCATCGCTCTATAGGTAATCCTCATCAGAGCTTCTTTTGCTGTCGTGTTTTGATCTCATTTGAATGATGTGCTATTTCCGGACCACATGGAGAATTGAATAAACTAATGAATACATGGCACCTTAGCTCAGATTCTTACCTGACAAAAACCTAAAAACCTTATCCACCTTATGTCTTGGAAACACAATTTAAAAGAAAAACAGCATTTTTTTGAAAAGCCAAGTTACTTGTCAGTTAATTCATGCTTATGGTACACTATAAGCATATTTCAACCTCTGAATCTATGAAAGGTGACTTTTACAGACCGCTTCTCTATATTTTCTGTTTTAGTTGTGGTTCATTTCAACTTTGCGTATTTTTAGGATTGATTTGACACACAGCACGTTGGCCAGGCCTCCTCCAGTTTTCCTCTTCTTGCATGGTAGATGTTGCTTGAGCTTTAGTGTGCTGTTGTCTACTCTTTTGCCCAGGGCCGCCTGGCTCACCTTCTGACAAGTGTGTCCATGTGTTAATGACTTCACCTTGTGTTAAATACTTCTACTGAGGCAATTAGAGACACATGGAAGGCATTTGCTACAAGTGCTGCCCACTGCTGCAGCTCTGTTTGAATGAATAATGAAGAGGAATAAAATCACAGTAAAAGTGGAAACATATGACAGGGGTGTTGGAGTCAGCCGCATTGTAATGCGATTTGGTTTAAAAATGTATCTCCATTGCCTTTGACCGCAAACAAGCAGGATCAGTTGTTCTCTACATGTCTAAAGTGTCCATTTGAACCAACAGAGGCTATGGCTCTCCCTGTTGTTACAGGAGCTCCATTATGACTAATATTGTAATTTACTGATGATTGGTAATGATCTGGAATTACAACAACACACTGGTATCTATCAAACTTGTCAGACTATGGGAAGAAAAAGGTGTTTATTTGTTTCTTTGGCGACAGGTAAATGAGAGGAATGATAGACATAAACATCACTGTCATGTCTGTGTGTTAATTGTGCAGCTAGAGCTAACAAATAATTTGCTTAGCTTCACGAACAGACTCAAAACACATGGAAACAGCAAGAGTCTGTACAAAAAAAAGGAAACCCCAAAATCTTAACGACAAAAGGGAAGTAACTACCTTCTCTGAGATATTGTAGAAAATATGAGACAATACCATGTTGATGTCATGACAAATGTTGAGTGAAGTTACATGAAATTAGACACGTAATGAAGTTTGATCAAATCGAAGAGGTCAAACACTTAAAGGCTTGGTGAGCACAGATACGTACTCTCTGACATCGTCATTTTGGGCTAAAGCACTTTCTTGGTTTGAATCATATTTCCAGAGTGTCATAGCAGGACAACATTCTCACTGTGGTGTCCCAATAGTCAGTACTGAGATCCTTCCCCTTTGGAATACACTGTACCTCCGTGGGTCCAATTATCCACTCACATGGCTTTTCATATCACTGTTATGCAAATGATGACCAAATACGTACATACGATCAACTGTCTACACAGGCCTATGAAGGCATAAAACAACAACAACAACAACAACAACAACAACAACAAAAATTATGATTTCTTTTATTTTAAGTGTCTATATCCTATAAAGATAAATATGCTTATTCCTTTGTAATTTAAACATGGAAACATTTCAAACATAAATGAAGAATGAAACCTAATACAAATATGTGTAGTGTACATTGATCCTTGCTCCAGAATAAGAAAAGGTGTACTTTTTTACAGACATTAGCTGATATAGAAAATAAAATGAAGATAAAAATATAAAAACTAATCCAGGAAACCATGTGTACTCAACAAAGCCAGTTTACTTTGTCTCTTTGGTGATATTAAAAACCAATTTATATCTTTAATCATTTTAGCAACTGCATGGGGAGACAGATGATGTTTACAATATTATCATAAACTATATCCCCCATGGAACAAGACATAATATACTGGGTATATTCTATTTGTTGCCCACACACACCAGTTCACGCCAATCATGCGTATTTTCACCATGTCACCAATGCGAGAAGTCATTGAACATGCCCCTCATCTTTGCAAACTCAGTAAGAGTTTTTTGAGAATGTGAGGCACAATTTGTGATACACTTGTTCAACCTTTCATGTTTCTCAGGGGTTGGAATGATTTGCAGCAACACTGTAGTCACACCCTTATCGTTCTTTTGTGCCAGGTAAGCTATTTGCTTAAAAAACTGCTGCAGGTGTTGTGTTGTCAACAGACTTATTTCTGCCTGTGCTCTCGTTTTTGTCATTAATGAAGAGGATTTCAGCTCTAGCTCCTCTGACACCCGCTTGATTCCCTCTAGGACATGTGTTGATGGCTCAACGATTGACACAAATTCTTTAACCAACTGTGCTACTTTTTCAGTATTTATTCTCTCTGTCTTTCCCTTTCTTACATTACCTGCAATGACAATAGCTACACCTCCACCGAATGCTAGCACGCCTCCACATATCAAAATGTTTCGTGCATTTCCATCAATCGACCCTCGTGCTGACAAAGTTCCAGCAATCCCCACGATTCCGACTCCTCCAAAAACCGCTCCAACGATTCTTTTTGAATTGGTATCTTTCTGCCTCCCTGTTACTTCCTTAGCTATCTGCCCAAGGTCCCTTGTAATGGTTTTCATTCTGCCTTCTTTGTCCTCAAACAGATCGATGAATAATCTCCCATTCTCACTTAGTCTGGCCAGTAGATCAGACAAATAAAGCGGTAGCTGTTTGACCATTTTCAGAATGATTCCAATCAAGTGAATCTGAGTTAATACTGTATATTCTGCTGCAAAGTCTATTACAAACTCAACTCAGTGTCCTTCTGTTGCTGTGGTTTCAGTTCACTGGCTGTTTTGTGTTGTCTTCCAGATCCTCCAGTCTCTTCCTGAAATAGTAAATAGTAATAATAGTTTATAAGGGTTTATTAGTTACACTTCACCAAAGAAATGTTGCTTTCAACACAATGTAAGATAATTCAAGAGCAACTCAAAGCTGAAAAAAAAACATACCATAACTGATAGCAATAAGTTACAACAAGCCAAAACATTGTGTCAACTCACAAATGTAGCGTACCTTGATTTCCTTGAAACAACCGAACTGTATCAGATGGCAGGTGAAGGTGTTGGATGTGCATGAACACGTCTGAAAGGTTTTAGAATAAGTTGGTCAGCACATTCTAGTGATAGCATTATTATTATTATTGTTTTTTTTTTTAAGATATAGTGTCAGTACGATTAAGGCTACTTTATTAAGGTCAGGTTCAAATTAAAAGTACTTACACGGTGTTTCATCTGTTCAGATCTCTGTGCCATTCCCTGTGCTTGAATTTGCATGGCTCTTTATATAGTTGACAGCTTGTTCCACAAAGAGTTTTCCCCAGTCACACCTCCCAATACTCCTGTGCCAACCCCTTTTGGTATGTAGGCTTACATTCCTTTAATAGTGTGGCTCACAGCCACCTAATTGCCTGAAAACACTTTGAATGTAAAACATAAAGTAAAAAGGTAGCATGTCTGATTCACAAGACCAAAAACAGTCAATATGTTCAAATAATGTTAAGACAGAGGGCCCCAAATTATGACTGACCTTAACCCTTTCAGTCCCCGTATAAATAAACTTAATTTGTCTAGTACTAATTTTCTTTCATTTTAACATCATCATTCAAATATTGATACACTGCCCTTTCTGCTGGAGCATACGCAGTAACCTTCCTCTTCTATGGTTTAATGTAACTGATGTAATAAAAGCCTCTATATTTGGACACATTTGGTCTCTGTGATACTTGTGATTATGGATCACTGTGTCTCCCTCTACATTTACATTAGGCACTATGGCTACATGATTCTGACCATGCAAATATTTCTTCTAACACATTTGGAAGGGATGATGAGGAAGAAGATGTTTTGATAATCATCATCATCATCATGTGATGAAAGTCCTCAAACCGGAAAAGCCAGTGCTGTAAATATCACTCATTGTTCTCTCCTCTTACAGTGCAGTGTGTGTGAGGCTGTGGTGTTTTTTAAGGAGTGTTCAGAAACTGAGAGTACACTGATCTGTATAAACTGCAGGTCACACACAGTCTGTAGAAAATTCACACAGCTCCACTCAAATAACTCAAACTTCACACCAACAACCTGGATTCAAGATTTGAGGTTCTTGTGTTAGTCAACAAGCTTTGCAAATGAGTAGAGGGATACATGAAACCTCAGTCATACAAAATAAAATAAAAAAAATGCATGATTTTTCCCCACTGACAGTGTACTATAAAGGCCAATATACTGCTCTGTAAGTCAAGTATCTTTTCTTTGTCTGCTCTTTAATCCTTTCCCCTTTGTCTCAGGTCAGGTTGTCAGGTCAGGCTTCAGGTCAATCCAGACATAATACTTTCTCCTAAATCTCTGCTTCATAAAAAACATCATCATATACATTTTGCAGTAAGATGAGCTGATAATGAGATGGTTTATAGGAAGGCAGGATAAATGAAATAAATGACAGAGATCGATTGGGTATGACAGAACAGTTAGACTGAAGCAGACAGAAAACAGAACAAGACACAGGAAACTGAAGATCTGCACTAAAGCAGCCAGATTTCTATAAGCCTCCATCACCAAGCTCCAGGCAGGAGCATTAGATTAATACTCCCCAGGGCCATTATGATGACTAGAGGATATCCTCCTCAGCTCCAATAGGGCTGATCAGACCAGGAGTCTATGTGCTGGTCAGGTTGAGGAGACTACAGGACTTCCTGCTTCATCTTGCCATGAATGAAGAATTGGCTTGGATTTCAATGCATAATTTTCATGTCAAAAGTAGAAAGAAATTAAACTTTAGATTATTTTCAAAAAACAAAAAGTACAGTGAGCACATCACAGAACCAAGGATCTGAAATGGAACTGTATTGGCAAATACCACTAAGGGTAAGAGTATAGAGTGGGGGAATAATGTGTATTTTCTATGGTTAAATACGTAGATACTTGGACAGGACAGGTTCAGATGCATTGATCCCAGCGTTCAGATCACATTCTGAGGTAGTCATGTGGCGCTGAGGGCTTTGCAGACAGAATGCAGCACTGGCACCAGTGGGTTATGAAACCCATGGTTTCCAATTGCACACACTGTCTCTCTCACATGAGAGTCAAAATCCAATCCAACAACCATCTGGATGGCCAATCGAAGCAAGGCATCCAGTCAGACAAGGGGGTAAGACTAGAGACCTGAGGCTCCTACAACCTCCACCTGCAGCCCCCTTCTTCTTGTAAGCTCTGGAAGGATACGTCTTTGTTGCTAGTGATCTTAACGCATGAGGGGCTTACATGCTTCATACAGTAGTGACATGCCCCAGTAGACATTTGGAGAACTGCCTATGTTTGCCCTGTCCTGTCCTCTGCGACTTGGCCGATCAGGCCTGTCCCCACATCTTGTCTGCAACTTGTTTTGTTCTGCAGGCAGTGGGATTGTTAATGTCTCCTATGCCACAGTGAAGGACCACCTACTGAAATGATGTCCTCTGCCACAGTTTACTTTGTCTTCCATTGTCACAAACAAAAATGATGCGCATGTTTGTTTGCATAAAAAGCGTAGAAGTGGGATCTAAACAACCGAGGTACATGAGGAGGCTCATTCTAAACCCACGTTGATTTGTGCAATGACAGCTGACCACTTGTGATGGATCACTGAAGATACTATAAATGGCAGGTCTGAACAGACCCGAATGAAAGGATCAATACCCCTCTGCTTCCTGTGTGCTAAATATGCAGCTAAGGGCAGGGCTTAGCTTAGCATTAGGAGTGAAGCCAGCAGGAAACAGCTAGCCTGGCTCACTCTAAAGATTTAAAAAGTCTGAAAGCTGAAAGGGATCAACAGCGGTTACTGAAGGCTGTCTTAGACCGTGATGCAGCACACCATTAAATATGTCTCCTCACTGTCTGCTTCCTCATAGAGGAGCATATCTGAGCTGAAGGGGAGTTGTGTTCATTTGGTTAAAATGTAACGCAGCAACACACACATGCTGTGTACTGTACGTAAGAGTATTAGGTCCTCTCATGAAAAAAAAGAGAGGAAGGAGATTTTTTTTCATTTTGCACTTCAAGAATAAATTCTAAATGTCGAGAAAAAAAGTCAAAATATAGAAACAAACATTGAAATGTTGAGAATAAAGTTGAAATACAAACCAAACAGTTACAACAAAGAACATTATTAATGTGGAAAATCTTTCTGTCACTACAGTGTATAAACTTACTCCTTTACATTCATTCAGATTTTCTTTCTCAGCAGGTTTTAGCTTTCAGCTCAGAGTTCCTGCAGGGTTGCATTTGCTTCTCCAGTATCTGAATTCAATCTTTCATCTCATTCAAATCACAGTTTTAATTTTGGAGAAACATAGAGAACATTAAAACTTGGCTCAAACTCCACAGGCCGAGGTATTGTACGTGGCCGTAGACTGGTTTATTTATTTATTTATCTTTACCTACAGTACATTACATTTCCCCTCTGCTCGGCGTGGCGACCTCACCTTTCTGTCATTAAGTCAGCCAGACGCTACTTCATCTGGCAAATGACTGTGGTTTAGATGATATTCCCTGATCGCTGAAACCCTCAACGCTGTGTTCATTTGTCTGATATGTGAAATAGCAAGTGCCTTACAACAAGTACCTGTAGCTCATTACGCTGTTTGTTATTACGATCAACCACCTGCCTTAGGAACACATTCATATTTGATTGCATAATTGAGTCTTCCTCTATGAACTCGCAGCTATGCACTAAATTGTCCTTGGTTTTGTATTGAGTCTACATCTTTGTTTCTGGGCTTGTGTTGATGTGGATTTTTCTTTTTGTTTATTTCCAATGTAGGTGGAACCATGTCCACGCTGGAAATGTAATACTTCCTGTTTGTCAGAAGGCCCTCCCTCCCCGGAGAGAGAAAAAAACAGCAATATACCAGAGTGTTGACAACAGCAAATGTTTCAGTGCCAATGTGTTCAGCCAGCCTGGTGCCACTGATGAAGGAGGGAATGAGGCCAGCAGTGAGTAAATTGGTGGCAGGAGGAGGAAAGCTTTGATAGACTCACTGTATGTTACCTGCCCAGCACCAGATGGCAGAGAGACAAAGTTAGCGAGTAGCTGCTGAGCAGAGCGGAGCATTTAGCAGCTGAAGAGATGTCAGTGGAGCTTAACTTAAACTCTTACATTTGTTATGTTGCCATGAACAAAACTGCAGCATGTCTGCTGAGTGTGTAAACAGGCAATTTGTTGGCGTTCTGTGTGCTAAAAAATTGAAAAAAAGTAGCTTTTAATGCAAAATTCCCTATAAATGAAGATGTTTCATGTTAAGTAGAAGAATAAAGGAATGGGACGTGTTGGGAAATTTCAGCACTTCCCTCTCTAGCTGCTTTTCATTGTGTGCCAACATCCTATGGCTCCTCTAGCTCGAGTGATGCAGATTAAGGTGGACTGGACAAATAGACTGAAGTAGCCCAGTTGTTGTAGCTATGGCTCCAGCGGCTCCGTGGAGCCAGGCACGTGGAGTAGCAAAGGGTAATGTTTGTTTGTTAATGCCATATGCTCTGTACCACTGTGTGTGTTTTGCGTGGTTATTACATGTACGCATGTGTGTGAGAGCATGCGTGTGGGTCAAGTTTCCACATGAAGCGAAGGTTTATGTTATTTAAATTGGCTCATACATCATATTACCAACCCGTAATGACTGAGCTCTGCTATCTGAACCACACATCTCCTGCTTTCTTTTTGTCTTCTGTATTTGCATAAACTGGTCACTGGTTTTAGAAAAACGTTGATCACAAATGGTGCGAGGAAAAACTGGAGCTCTGCCTATCTGCTCCAATTTGATCTTTCCGTTTTCTTTGCTGCGCTGCTGCAAATCTGAGACTTTCAGCTGGAGGAAAAACACTGGAAAAAACTTAGCTCCATTTGTGTCTTTCAGCAGTTTTATTGCTACAGCCCCAAACCCGACCAAAACCCACACTGGATCAAACCTTCAGGCTCGGCTATATACTGCATCACAAACCCTATAGTAAAGATTAAGGCCACAGAAAAGAACAGTTTTCAGACATAATAAATAAATAAAGCCAAACATACATGCAGAATCACTGGACAGGGTGCAGGGTTAAACTACTGGTGCTGCAGAACACATTTGTTTAAAGGTTATTACACAGTATTTGTAAAGCTTCACAGCACTGTTTGTAATGCTGTCTCGGTTTTCTTCGGCTGGATACTTGTCACAACAGCAACATTTCCTTCTTTTGTCACCAAGATCGTGAGACAGTGTTGTGTAATCTGACCTTTGCATATTGTATTATATTGCAGCAGGACATTAAACAGTTACCAGTTCAGGCTATATCAAAGTAGAAATTGAAAGACATTCACTTGGCAAAATGATTCCAGTTTGTTTTTAATTTCTTTCTGCACATTTTCACAGTACTGCGATAACACTGGATGATGATACTGTTTGATGTCTAGTTGCAGCACAAACTGTGTTTTTATTTTTGTCTGAATGATCCTACATTGTGTTATGTTGTCTGCTGCATCATTAGACAGCCTCTATTCAGATGAATAGAAAAAAAGAATGTTCTGCCATGCTGAACTCTGTGTGTGTCTTGATATTCCAGTATAATGCTGCGTTCATAACAACTCGGAGGTCGGGATTCCCAACTCGGAAATTTCCGACTTCCGACATCATTGCGTTCAGGCTGCAGGAACTCGGGAGAAAAAAAAACATGGATACCTGAAGGAAGTTTGGCATCTTGTGGCTCATCGCTTAATACGAAAAATAAATGCAGCAGTATATTATCATTATTTTGGAGGAGAGGAGACGCCGCAGATGAGTGCACATATAATGTTACAGCTTTGATAACAGTTAAACGTTATTTCCGTCACATACGAGGACCGCAATTTCACACCATACAACAATCACAGCTTAATATAAACATATTTCATATAGGCTACTGCAATATTACAGAAAAAATATGCATTAAAACCTCGACAAATAACTTAAAATGTCTAAATTCTAACCGTTTAAGATGAGGGCTGCCATGTTTTGATGTTGTCGTGACGTCAAGTCGGAAAGTCGGAGCTCTGTTATGATACCCGAGTTCCCGACCTGTAATTTCCGAGTTCGACGCCGTTCAATTCATTTTTTACAACTCGGAGCTCGTTTTTTTCCGACTTCCGAGTTGTCTTGAACGCAGCATAAAGCTGCATGATATGAGGAAAATATGCAAAGGGCGATGAAGCTGTTCAATATTGCAATTGTGATGTGTGAAGAAAAAAAATTGAAGTGAATACAACATTCTAGAATCAGAATCTTCACTATGAAACAACACATTCTCAGATTCTGGACAAGGTCTCACACAGATGACACTGAAGACAGGAGCTACTGTAGTTACCCACACACTTTTGACTTTTGAGACAACCAGCATCAGCCATGGAACAAACGGACATTACTCTTGAATCTATGGAGGACACACCAAAGACAGTGATCCAAGAGCACGAAGAGGACTCAGCCCAAACAAGAAGTGAATGTGCTCTGCCTTCAGCCTCCACCGGCTCTGAGGCACAAAGCTGCTGTGAGGACCAGCTGCAACTGTTCGTCACTCTACTGACAATGAAGTTACTACTTGAGGGCCATGTTTTTGAGGTCTGGAACCTGGAGGACCAGGTCACCCACACCAAGAGACTTGTGAACCAGGTGATGGAGGGTCTCACCAATGCAGATGGTGTCTCCCCTGACACAAAACACCTCAAGAAGATCTTCAAGGCTGTAGTGAAGGAACTAAGGAAGAAGTTCTGCGGTAAGGAGGTGCTGAAGATTGTAATTGTACTTCAGGATCCGGTCTTCGATGCAGTCATGGTGCAGTCCTTACAGACTCACATCAAAGACCTCCTGGCTCAACTTGCAACAAAGAAGAACTCATCTCGCCGTGCATGGAAGGACATGATGCAGGTTGTGGGCTTCACGACTGGCCTCCTCCTCTCTATTGTCTTTATAGCTGTGATCCCATGAAGCTGGAGATCATCTTCTCGTCTCTTCGCTTCTCTTAGTAAAGTGCCTTAAGATGTATGTCATGATTGTGCTGTACAAATAAATGTGAACTGAAATGTAATTTACTGTATCTTTCATTTATCTACCTATTTATTTATTTTAATTGATTTGTTTCCTGTGACTTCGGGTCAACTGTTTGTAGATGGTCCACAGACTGCTGAGGCTTTACATGATAAAAAGAAATGGTATCAACAGAGAAAACCAGGCAGCATCTGTCATTCCCTCATTTTCATCCAAAATTGACTTTTTGATTTTCAGAGGCTTTCATGACTCTACGTTATCTATTAACCTTGTAGTGATGGTGGGATCTGGGAGCAGACAAAGAACATAATTGAAGCTTATCTGGACGGAAAAATGTTGATTCTCCCTATCTCATATAACTATTGTATTTATCTCTTAACTCCAAAAATGTGTTTCTTTGATACTCAAGAAAGTGCAACACGTGTCGTGCACTGGTGTAACATGTGCTCCTGGCTTTAAGACTGTTAAATCTGAACCACACAGAAACTATCAATAAATGACACAGCCAAAAGCCTTACAGGGTGTTTGATACAACATCAACATAGCCTCCATGGATGTGGAGCAAGAAACACGATCTTACACATGACTCTTTTAATAAAGTAAACAATTCAAAGTACTAATGCAAATATTCAAAGTAAGAAAATAATAAATAATAGTTTAAAAGAATGCAATATATCTCCAAGCAGTTGGGCTGAGCGCCTGTATATTCTACTGTTTTAGTGGGTTTCGTCTCTTTGAAAAGAGAACTAAATATTAGTTCAGGTGAATTAAATACAAGTGAACTGATCATGTGTTTGTATGTGAAAACTGGGATCTGATGCTCATGACCTTGGGGTGTCGGAGATTATTTGCGAACAGTGTCGAATTGTCCTTGACAAAAACCTTTGTGCACTACATCATTCTGTGCATGTCATCTTCAATTAAACTACAAAGACTACACAAAAATGGAGTACATAAAGGTCTGATGGCTGTGGATAAAGAAACCCTAGATGCTGATTTGTGGTCAGTTTTCTGCTTTCTCACTGATGGTCTAGGATTGGGATTTGGGATAGGGAACCTGATCCAGGTCTGTTGCTCCCGTCTGAGAGAAAGGCAGCATATGGAATTCATCCACCACATACATCCATTTTTCATCATCACCCTCCTCTCCTTTCCCCATTGTTGTGCTGAGTTTCTAATGGGACTCTGGTTGACCAGTGGGCCGTTCATATGCCAAATGCTCTGCAGTCTTTCATCCTCTTCACTCCCTACCATCAACGAGGCCTATGGTTCCTGTCTTTTAAAGAGTCTTTAAACTACACCAGGTCTGAACTTAAAGTGGAAGTGTCTTGAAAAATCAAGCTTTACTCAATTTAAAGTTACCATCCCAGGTGGCACATTTTTGGCAAAATTATAAAAATCTGAGTATATCTGGTAAGTATTAGACAGTAATCAATGACATAACTGATTTGACATATTAATGCCGAAATCTGGTAATCTGTGTAAGGAGCAAGGGCCAAAATCTGGCCTACCAATCAAATTAGTCTCAGACAACTTTGGTTGGATGGCCCGTCTGTCAGTCAAACTACCAAATCATGCAACCGCCATCTACGTTTACGGGACATGTTTGTATCGCGGACTCGCGGTGCCACAGAGACGAGAGCTGTGACACCAGGTCCCAAGCTCTGATCACAGGTTTGGTTTTTAGCAGCAGTGTTTAAGCCTCCACTCTCCGTTTACAGTTTAATGACGGTAAAAATTAAACATAAGATAAATACCCTGCATAGTTCTTCATCTCTGTGCTACTCCAATCAGAGCGGCGTCCCTAGCAATGGTCTGTTTTACTTAGCAACGGTCTATGTAATGGTTTTGGTGACTCCTGATCTTTTCCGCATTGTAACTGTCAAAGACTGTGAAAAATGCTCCAGAATAGGATCTCCAACCCTACCTTTAAACCTTGATGTCTGGGTGAGTCAAAATTGTTTTTGTGAGAATGTTTTTTTTTTTTTTGTTTCACTTTCCAATTGTTCCTTTAAAATATTCTTTAATGTTTTATTTACCCTTTGCCTCATCCTTTTTTTTTTTGACCTACTTCCATTTGTGGGGCCATATGCCCGTCCTATGGGAACCATTTGTCTTACGCAGTTATGTCCAGAGTGGGAATTGGAGCCTGTCTGACCGTGGTCACTAAAACAGACCACTGGTGGTAGATACAACTATGGCACTAAACTTTAAGACAGTGGTCTGGGTCAGTCATTCAGTGGTCCGTTGCATGGCCCTAATCCACCACACACCTGACCACTGACTACTAACAGTGAACCACACTTCTACTGTCCCTTAGCACCACATCTCAGCTACATTTCATACATGTGGTTCATTTTTATTTCAGACAATAATCACTTCACCACCTGTTTTACAGACTACAGATTCCGTACAATTATGTATGGCTGCTCAGTTGTCAGTCTTGCTAAGTACCAAAAATCTAAGACAGACTCTTGTAATGATTTGGTGATAAGTGTACTCTCCATTAATCTATTTGTTGGACTTCAGCTGACAGACTGCTGTTAGTAGTTTTACAAGGCTGCCACAGCTGAACTGAATCAGGGATAAGCAATGAGGTGGGACTGTGAATCTGACATCTCAGATGAAGAAAACCAACACTATCACTAAATTGTCACAAACAGCTTACTGTCCCACCACACAGCATTGACCGACTGGGAAGCTGTTTCCCACTCATAGAAGCTCAATGACGTAATAGGAGGGAGAGGCATGGCAACTCAGGCTCATCTGACCAAGTTACAATGACTACTACAGAGTGAACAAAAATGCGATAAACAAAAGTAACAAACTAACAAATTATCACTTACTCTTGCATTATTGATTCTGCATTCATAGCATTACCTTAGTGTGAGAATTAACAGAAAACACAGTCATAAAATGTTGTCTAATACCTGGAGGTGGTTATGCAGATCATTAAGTTATTGACATTGTCAGCCTATGTGGAGATATATGAAGATGAACTGGTTTATTTCCCCAAAGAATATACTGTTGAGGAGTGATGTATAATAAAAAAAGGACATATGAAACTAAATATTCCTTTTATGTAAGTTCCCCCTCTTCTGACAAAGGCTGAAAAAAAAGAAAAAGAAAAGACAAATCATGGCCAAGGCTCTTTACCTCTCTGGCTTTTCGCTTTGGGCAGATTGTGGTTTTGTTGCACAGCCTCCATGAATAATCTGAGACAGGCCTCATTTATAAATAAGTGCCTCAATTGCTTGGAGCTTGAAGATACAGTATGTGTGTGTGTAGACACTCGTTGTTGGAAGGATTTATAAAGTGTTTATATAAAGTGTGAGTAGGGCAGATGAAGCCAAATGTAGAAAAGGATCTTGAGTTTCAACCAAAATGCTTGTTTGAGGAGAAGCTGATAACAGTTCGGTTTTACTGCAATTACATTTAATTAATGACCAAAAAATCTACCGCCACTGCCAACCACCATTTTTTATAGTAACACACTCATGCACATGCATAGACACACACACACAAGAGTGGGGCTGAGGTGTGAGGCCTGGCTTTGGAGCAGCTACTGCTATTTGACTTCTTCGTTAATGGATCATTTCGTCGTAGGAATGTTTATCACTGCTCTGCTTGCCGAGCAGCTCAAATCAAGTTCCCCCTCTGTCAAAACTCCAATGATTGTCCATCACTGAGCTTATTTAAATATTTACACAGTGTTCAAACTCACAACAAGGTCTGCATGATACAGTGTCTTAATCTAAATGCAACTGCTTTACTGACAAACAACGGCTGAAAAATGACCCTGGGTGCTCAGATTTATGTTTTCCGTCTTTTTCCAAATTACATCACAGTCAAATGGGAGTTAACAGAAGCAAGTGGAGGAAACTCAAACACCGACATTAACTGAGAATATCTCAGTAAGTGAGGTTGCATATCATTTGCTCATACGAAAATGTGATTACTACAGCGACAATGTTTGCTGTCAAAACATGCATGTATATAGGCCCTGTGTATTGTGAGTATAGAGTAAAAATCAGCAGGAATACTGGTGGTTTTTGGCCAATGGTCATTTCCCCACCAAACACACACACCAGTTGTATCAGTCACCTTCATTTACACCGTACTGGAGGAAGTTATGAATTATGGACAATCTGTTCTGTAATGCACCTTTCAACAGAATGCAATCATCTAAAACCCAGGAACTTGACTGTTGTTAAGAGCTGCTGCTGGAAGCCCGTGTGAACAAGCAAAGCAAAGGAAAAATGGATTGGAAGCAACACAAAAGGTAAAACTTATGCCATTAATATGTTTTCAAACAATATGTTTTGACTTGATATGAGAAATAACCATTTGGTTTTAGAAAGTAATGTCTGGTTAAGTGCCCTGTTAAAGAGCACTGTATTAGGGGTTGAGGGATTCCATGGTAATATTGTTTTTAAAAACAAGATTTGCAAAAGACCAGGCACAATGACATCAGAAAAGATCAAAACTCCTGAGTGTACTAAATTGAATAAGGCCTGCATTTTGTTGCATATGAGTTCAACTTTTAATTTCCAAATGAAGATTACATTACATCTTTTCTGAAGAGTTACATAGTGTGGTTAGGACTTACAGTAAGGGAGTGGTAACATTGATGGATAACAGTGGAGAGAACACTTGGCTGAACTCACTGTCTTCTTATTATCATCTTAGGCCTCTGTATCAAACTAGATAGTTTTTATCCAATGTTAAGCTACCTATCTGCCAATATGAGCATAATCAGCTGATTATGACAGGCACTGATAAATATAAAGAGAGACTCCGTTGGCCTTCATCCCATTCACATCGCTGCTTTCATTTTCACAAAGCCTCGGCTCGGGCCTGTTCCTGCCAAATCAGTGGCAGTCAGGGAACGCAAATCAGGAGCCTGCAGTCAACACTGTCAGCCAGTGTAACACTAAGGTCACCTAGTGGTTGGCTGGTCCGATGCATTTAAGTGATGCTGAACATGAAAATAAAAGCACACAGTAAAATTCTCACTAGCGCTGAAGTGCAATAGATGAGATTGCCTCGTTTTTTCCCAGTTTGGTATCGCAGATGTTGGACTACCGCGAGCCATATCATATACTTTAAGCTAAAAAATAAAAATATTGAACCAAGAGGAGTCTTTCTACCAAAGTTCATTAGAATAATTTCCATAATTAAAAAGAAAAAAGAGGATGGTGCTCAAAGTGGGGCAGTGAAATATACCAAAGCGGCACCTCGCTGCAGACTATTGGCAAGTGGACAGTTTACAGATGTTCCCTAAACACCTCACATGCAGACTATCATTAGACATTGCAATTTAAAGATGTTCTCTAAATGCCTCACATGCCAGGAATGGGTAGGTTATCTACAGACTTATTAAAGTTTTGTATAATTTTCCTACGGGATGATTAAGGTGTTCATAGTGGTCATTGCAAAATATTAAATCAAAAATATGAGGGGCCCATTTAGCTGTGGGGGACTGAACTTCAGAGCAGGATAAGGACAAAGCTCCTCTGATGATTGAAGGGACAGAGTGAGGGACCCAGCCAAGAGCAGGGGCATAGTGAAACAGACAGATGTGTAAAAAGTGTGAGTCCTGTCTGTTTGATGAATGTCTGAAGAATTTCCTTCCCTGACAATCCTGACTATGTGTAATTGAGGCCAAAAGAGAAAAGTGAGCTTGACTGATAGACAACTGAAATACAGGTAAAGAGATGGTGTCAAGCAGAGAAGGAGAAGAAGCGTTACATCACTGCTTTATGGAGTTAACAGATCTCCCTGAAGGTGATGGCCTGACACCTGTTGGACTGTCTGGAAAATATGTGGATGGATTTTTGATGGGAAAAAGGGACAGTTGCAAAGTGAGTGGAGGTTTTCCATTCAGGTTTGTGTTTTAAAACTTTCAGTTCAAGTCAAAGTCATATGTCTGTAGCTTCCTACAAGGTACAAACTGTAATGCATTTTGTCAAATTAAAGGTCAGAGCAGTGTGAATATAGACTGAGGAAAATGTTTTTGTTCAATGAATAAACATTTTTGTCCTCTACGGTGGCCCTGAGAGCTCAACATGCTGCAACCACAGACACAAACAAGCTCAAACACATGCACACTGATAAAACAGAAGCAAAATCAGGAAACATCTCCGTGAATTGGACAAAATCAGCTGCAAATACTTCAAACTAAGTACACGGGCAACTATATGTTATAATTATTGTAATAATGTTGTTCAATGCTGACTACAGCTTACATGAGTTGAGCAGCTCAGAAGCCAAGTCAATCAGCTCAGACTGACGATTTAGTGTCAAACATTTCTTCATGCATGTTTAAATACAGAATCAAACATGGAAGCGTTGTAGCTCTCTCCATATAGCTCATGTCACACAGTAATAAGCATTTAAATAACACCTGCTCTACGCATAATGAATAATAGAGCATCATGATAAAAACATAATTTTACCAGACAAATGAATCCAGCATTGCTACATAGACTGTCTGAGATTATGCAAGATGATGCCTGCTGGTGAAACTTTAAGTCCTCAGTGACACTGGAGGTGTTGAAATCAGTTGGACTAGAGCATAGCAGAAAAGTGGAAGGGGATGTGTGGGTATGAAAAGTGCGTGACAAATGGTTGTAAGGAGAGGGGGAAGAGAGTAAAGGGGGAAATATTTCAGAGCTAACACACTGGAGATGCATCCATCCAAATGGAAACAGCGTTGTATTGGTGTATTTTCAGAGACTTTTCTCTGTTTCACTCTTCTCCACACCTTTCCTCTGTTTTTTGTTGTTGTTGAGATTAATATATTTGCACATGATTCCTGATATAAATAAACTTTAGTATTCACCTAAAAAAGAGTTGACTGGGGTCATCGGTGTGTTGCTGAAGCCTGTCCAAGACAAACAGAGGAGCCGGGGGCCCTACAGCGTGGACGTCCCACGGCAGGACAGCATTCTTGTTATTTTAACGTCTACTTCGCTTGTGTTTATGACTGTACTTGCGTATTTATGGTATGGAGCTGTGCTTATGTTGGTTCC
The DNA here is from genome assembly GCF_905171665.1 of Trachurus trachurus. NCBI lineage: Eukaryota > Metazoa > Chordata > Actinopteri > Carangiformes > Carangidae > Trachurus > Trachurus trachurus. Next base: position 18,078,950 of record NC_139913.1, on the reverse strand, counting down.
TCAGAGTGCCGGTCGGTCCACGGTTCCCGATCGGTCCACGGTTGCAGCCTCTGTGATTTGTTCCTTAAATGCAGCCTGAAGCCAGTTTTCATCACTAGTTCTGTGTGTTCTTGCAAATAGCCTGCTCTTGCCAAATCAGTGGGTTTTCTGGGATCCTGAGTCCAAATAACTCTGCATCCAGCCGCACCAGTCAGCAAACTATATTGCCTCAGTTTGAAACACTTGATTTAAGACACACAAACATTTACACAGGACCACATCTATACACTGGAGCTGCATTAATCAATATTCTAATACTGACGATAGACCAAATGGATTGTAGTGATGAGCCCACAGACAATTATCACCCAATATGCAACTCCCATCAGCTCCACTTAGCTCCTCAGCCTTTTCGCTCATTGTTATTTTATGGCTTAAAAACTCTGAGGATGGTAGAGGGGAAAACAGCTACATGTGAATAAATGCTTGACTTTCATTCTTCAGGTGGCCACAAACATGTATTTACTCTTGGCTCTTATTTTATGCCTTTTCACATAAAGGGCACCCTAACTCTTGCAATGGTAGGCTACTGAGTGTTTGCATGGTGTATAAATCATGAGTTTCAGTACCGGGGGATACTGAGCTGCATGAATGCACCATTTTCCCTGAAGAGCAGTAGCATCTTTTAAATTCAACAACAAGACAGTCATGTTTCCAAAGGTTGCAGAAAACCAGCTGCTTTCTGACAGCTGGGTACCAACCTAAACGCCTTTGAGAATACGTTTTTTGAAAGCACAATCTGTCGTCCACATGTGAAGTGAAATCCAAATTGTTCATCAATTAATATCAGTGCTAATGTGTATATTTAATGTACAGTACCAAAAACAACACATTTTCCACAACCCCCTCAAACTTGTCAAGATCTCTTGATAGTTATAAATGATGAAGAACAAAGAGAGGAAGGAATATGAAAAAAATCTGTCAAATATAATCAGCTGATTTGATCTTTCTCTGTATAATTTGGCAAAGAGAGGAACAGCTTGTGTGTGTGTGTGTGTGTGTGTGTGTGTGTGTGTGTGTGTGTGTGTGTGTGTGTGTGTGTGTGTGTGTGTGTGTGTGTGTGTGTGTGTGTGTGTGTGCAAAGCCTGGGGAGGATTCATTCCCCTTAAAATAACCAACATTTGATTTTCCAAAGGTTCAAAATGCCAGGATTTATCCAAATGATATCCTATTACGCTGTTGGCTTTAACATCCAAGCCTGGCTGGAAGTACAGAGTGCCTGCCCACTGCTTATTCTTGGTTTTGTAAAAAAAAAAAAAGAAGAAAAAAAAAGCCAAGAACAATATAAACAAACTGTACAAGTTTCTTGAATTCATTTTTAAAATCATGTATTTAAAGGACAGCTTCAGAGCATGTGTGTTCTTTCTCTCCTCACAAAACTTTAAAATGTAATATCAGTCATATGTGTATCTACTTTATACCAGTATCATTTTACTCCGCTGTTTATGAAGTATCATGTAATAAATAAATATGTGAAATTGATTTATTATCCCTCTTGAGGTCCAAGGAATAACACAGATCACTATCTGAGAAGCTTTGTAGTTTTCAGAAACAATTAATTCCATTCTTTTCACAAAAATCTGCAAAACATTTTTGTCATCTTTTTGTTGATAGCTCCAAGCACAACATGAAGGAATAATTTAACTGCTTTATTAAAGGCGCTATTTGTAAGTTTTGCAATTGCTACATAGCCGGCATTAGCATTAACAGCTGTTTACTTAGCGGTGTGGAAGAAATGTTGCAAGTTCAGCATCAAACTTCAAGAGATGACTCGGACAGGAAATCATTGGAAATGTTACAGTAACTCTTGTCTTTATCTACTGAAGTTAGCATGCTATTACACCTAGCTGTGGCCTGTCTCCTCACTTTCTGACAGTGACTGATTGTAGCTCACTGTAGGGAGAATATATATGTAGAAAAAAGAAATAACTCAGTAAAGTTATCTGATAAATAACATGTTTGAATTTAAAAAGCAAAGGTGGCTAAAGTTTGCTAGAGTTAGCGCATTTTGGAAAGAGGTTGCGGTAACCAACATGACTCAGTATATCTGCTAATTATATAATTCCTCTGGTTGCTGGCATTTTATGGATGAACATTCCCCCATTTCTTTCTTTCTTTTTTTGGTAAAGACACAAACTCAATGGAGGCAAATTTCCTTCTGCCTGGTTGCAGTGCCATCTCATTCACTTACTAACATTTTATCCTTGTTACTGGCAGGGGCTCATATTACATGGATAATATTTAAAAAATAAAGTATTTTCTGACTAAATTAAGCTATAATGGGGCCACTAAGTTAATGATGTCAAGTACCTCACACAGTACTTGACATCATTAACTTAGCTAGTGGCCCCATTAAGTGTCTCCACAATGGCTGCTGGATACTGCAGGTCCTACTGAATGATAACAGCTTGTCTTATGCAAGACAATGTCACGCTGAACTCCGCTGAGTTTCTACCATATCATTCTCTCTCTCTGCCTTGCTCTGTTTCTAATTTCTGGCATCTCTCGTCGTCTGTCAGTGTGAAATTCCCTGAAGGTTTGGCAGAATTCGTGAAATTTCTCCCATCAGACATCTGCTCCAGGGTTCCTCTGCAGTTTTGTCTGGCAGGAGATTTGAGCACTGCTGCTGCTTTGTTCCAACTACTGGGAGAGAAAACTCAGGCAGTTCGGTTTTCTGATTGCTCTTATCCACAACGATTTACAATGAGTGTAATGGCACAAAACGCTCCAGTTTATTTTTTGAACATGGTTCGTGGTGAAACTTCACTACAAAGCTGATGTTTGGAGGGAGCAGCAGAACTTTCGTGTTTTATTCCCTGATTTATCAAATCCAGTTAATGCTCATTCCCTTTGGACAGAAAATGTGAGATATTAAAGAGATTAGATATACAATTAATGATCCAATTACAGTGCCACATAATGTTTACATTGGAGTGAGTCATTGGGAGGTCAGACCAGAGGTGGATTTGAACCAGCGAGTAAAATCAGCTCTTTGATATGTGTTGCAAAATGTCACTTAGAATATTTTCTCCATGAATGCCAGTGGAAAAGTCATGAATAACTCAAGCTTATGGAGTAATGCCACATCATGAGTGACAAATAAGAAAACATATCTAATGTTGGTTTTTGCCTTGATTTTATTGAGTGAACTCGTGACCGCTGTGTTTTTTAAGATGAGTTTTCCACTCAACTTTCTGTGTTGCTCAGGATGTGATACATGTTTTCAGTTTGGAGTAAACAGAGGTAGAAATGAGTGTGAGCTGCTGCAGCCTTTCAAAGAAGCAACAGAAGTCCCTTTTACATCTCTGAGGATATTCTGGGCGCGTTATAAACTAGTCAGCAGGCAGTGAATCACTGTGAAATGAATGAACTGGGTTTTGGGCACCGATTAGTTCACTGACTCAGTGGGCACTGGTACACCGGTGAGTAAGTCATGTTTCCAAAGGGGTAAATGATACTGATGCATAGGCCAACATCAAAGAGCATTCACAACTGTGTGACTAATTATATTCAATCATATTCATCATGTGTCTAATTATATAACCATTGGCTGCTGTTAATGTAGTTCCTTCATGTACCTGGCTCTGAATGATGATGCAAAAAGCAGTGACAAGTGAAGAATAAAATGTTCACACTGAACTCTGATGAAGGTTATGGACAATCCTCTACTGATTGATAAACCACCCCATCATTCCTTTAAGAAAGGGGCCGATTTTACTTAAATTGGCACCCACAGCACCGAATCCATAACAGGCTGATTAGGCATTGAATATGAGTTCAATCAACCCATGCATAAACACAGATATTTCACTCTACAATCCTACCAAAGATGGACTGTAACAAAAAAAACGGGCTTGGCATTTTGGCCCACCACAGCTGATCACACACCACCCAACTTCATGTTCTCCTGAATCTAATAACGATCATTTGAACAGAAAACAGCAGGCCTGGAGGCAATACTGGAAAATGTTTTCATGAATTTAAGTTGTACTAATGGTCTGGTAGCATACAGTTCATGGTTTGTGTTAAGAGAGAGTAAACTTACTTTTAAATGTCATAGACAAGGCAAGACATATCTGAACTATTATTATTGTCCAATAATACTGCCTCAAATACAAGACTGAGGGCTTCAACAAAAAGACAGGGTGGTGCACTTTGTATTTTGCAAACTGAAGTAAAAGACACATTATTTGATTGCAATGAATTCAACGTAACTGTAAATATCAGCTACAGCAACAGGTTTATCAAGGTGGAGCTTAATGAGTTCCTGGACTCCAGAGTAACCTAATGCCAATCATCATCATCATTATCATCAGCTCTCATTTCATATGGGCAACCAGCCCAGTGTTAATAAGTTCCACTCACTCTCTTCACTCTCACCCTCATCTCTTCATCCTCCTAACAGTGCCCACCACCATCCCCATCATCATCAGCCATGGATGCTGAATAAAATCCTGCAGAAAACAAATCAGTATGTTTTGCACATCTGGCAGCATCTGCCTGATGGGCTTGTCTGTTTTTGTCCTGCATTTTTTACACACCACCTCACATTTAATGTGGTGTTGTCATTAAAAAAAAAGAGAAAAAAAGAGAAAATAGATAATTTCTTGAAGAACGTAACTTTTACTGTTGTCCGTATTTTTGTTAAATCACTGCTGCGACTGTTGCCGATGTTACACGATCATTTCATTCTCAGATTCTTTGGATCTAATCCATCCCAGTGCAGATTAAATTTAGTATTTGTTTTCTTTTTCTCCTGGTCTCATAATATTGTCAGAAATATGCACTGATTTAAAAAACATGGCCAGGTACTTTACTCTGTGGTGGTGTGTTCAAGTGTTGATGAAAAGCACTGACAACCAAGTCGTGTTGGCTTACGAGCCGCCACAGTTCCACGTAATTCAAGAGGCTATCACATTCCTACAGTCCACTTTATGAAGTCTGGGTTTACTTATTCTCTAGATTTCACTCTCTGATGATAAAGTCTTGCTTTTCAAGTGATACTGGTCAGAAAAACAAAAGGAAAAGACATTTAAAGGTTGGTAGATTTCTGATTCATTCAAACTCTTTTGATTCCCTTTTTTTCAGTTGCGTCTGTGTCAGGTGTGTGTGTCTGGCACTGAATCAGCCTGTGCTGATACGTATAATGAGTGTTAAGGGCCTTCAGGACCTAAAGTCTGTAATCTGTTAAAGTGTCCAGCTGCGTCTTATAGCCAGCAGCACAGGGGAGGGGAGAAGGTAATGCTTTTTCCATCACAACACTCTGCACGGTTGTGGTCAAATACTTTCTCTCCTGAAGTCTTGGAACATTCTGACTGTCATGAATTTGTCAACAGTCAAACAGGTGGAAAGTCACTGTAAAAAAAATACAAAGAGCCCAATTTGCACTGAGATTAATGATAAAAAGACTAAATTGCAGTTGACTGACAGCTTGTATATTTGTTCATGGAATACAGTAGTGACTACTACTGGTACAAGTGCGGCCACTGTTAAAACATTTTTTAATTCTGTTCCATGCATTGATATCTATATCAATCTAATAAAACAACTGTAGTGGTTCAGTGTCACCTGACTGAAGCTGATATTAATATTCAGGAGTTTAAAAAGAACTCAGACAACAATATATGAAGTATTATGTCTTCATTATATCTATAGTAAGTTCATATTTGAATGACAAAACAGAATGAATTCTTTGTAAATATATTCATTATTGATACACTAGTCTGTTTAGAGTATTGTTTTCTTAAAAGAGACTTTTCACTGCTTTAGTTTACATTTTTCATCATTATCATCATTATTCAATTCTATTCTATATTTTAGGTTATATCAAATTTAACTGTTATAGTTAGATAATGGCGATCATTGCTTTAAACTGCATAAGACATTGACAAAACTAATGTGAACTGTTACTAAATTTAACACATACCTGTAACTGGACTGGATAAGAGAGACACACTAGAACAAAACCACAAACAGATACAACAGCTTTGGTTGTGACAGTGTTTTCACACTACTTCTGATATACTGTATATGTTTGGTGATCATTTAACCTATGTTTACCATTTAAAAGTCACATCCACAATGTCAAATGTCAAAAAAAGTAAAGTTGCATTTCCCAATTTGACCTGATGGAGGCAGTAAAGGACCATGCAAAAAGTTAGTTCTCAGCAATAAAGGGATGTGTTCCTCAGCACGTCCGATCTAGGACAGACATAATTACAGGCAATAAATAAAGAAAAGTATTGACACCATATGCACTGTATTTCTCTGCTTTACATCTTCTGTAGGATGCCATGTCCTCAGAAATGTGCAGCAGGTAGTGGGGTTCAATTCCTGCAGGAATACATGGCCGTATGTGACTCCCACAGTGGTCACATAAGGCCTCTAAACGTTGCACAGCTGAGTGGGATGAGTTTTAAATTCTCCTGTGATCCACATTATCAGTTCATCATTCAACTTATTTAGCCCAGAGGAACAGACAAACACTGGAAAGTGAGATAATGTGCATGTATATCTGCCAATAGCTCCTAGATAAGATCCCACTCACCATATAAACACACATGTGCCATCTAAGTTTATTGTTTCATACTGAACAGGAAACTCTGGCGGAGCTGCCATATGTTCAAGCCCTACATAGATAGTTAAAAAAAAACAACACATTCAACTTTATACAAGTAAGAACTTTATAAAGATGTGTGAACTTGTCTCTATGTGGAAAACAGATGTGAATAACTAAACAAGTCTAACTTTAGTGTCATGATATTCTATGAGCTTTTCTGTAGACAATGAGATATGATAGCAGCATATTCACTGACATCACAGCTGCGTTTTAAGTGCCTTGAGATAATTTACTGTTTTGCTTGTAAGGAAAGATCCTTTTAGTCTGTCTAAGAAACGGCATCCTGACAGTGACATAATAATGACAACTACGTGGATACTGCCCTATCGTTTTCCACCGTTTCTGTGCAGTTGCGTTGACTATAATGCTGCTTGGACATGATGTGTCATTCTTTCAGGCCGCGCTCGAGCTTTCCATTCAGTCTTGCCAGTAAAGTCATAGTCCAGTGCATCTTCGGCTGGCGAGTCTGTCAGGTCTAAGCTCAGATGCATAAAAGTGAAAACTGAGAAAAGCGGCACAGTTTGTTATTAGCACTTTTCTTCACATCTGTCAGGGACAAGTTTTAGCCACCACAGCTGCTTCAGTGTGGATCAGCTGGTTGGTCCTCCGCTGCAGTCCAGTCTGAATTATTTCAACAGCTATTGAAGAGATTGCAATGGAGTTTTCTACAGACATTCATGGTGCCCAGAGGATTAATTATAATGACGTCGGTGATTTGTGTTTTGCATGAATTGGCTCAACAATGACTGGATGCATTGCTTTGGAATTTGGATCAGACGTTCATATTCCCTCCCTGATGAGCAGTACTAATGTTGGCGAATTGTCCAATACTTTGATTTATGACCAAATACAACTCTGTGAATATTAGCTACACTTTTTTTGAGTGCTAATGAGCAAATGTCAGCATTGCAACACATTTAGCTAAGGTGAACACAATGAATATGATAAGCAGTGTCTACAGAGGACGTGCAGTGTCTCCAGCAGGCAAGGCAAGGCAAGGCAAGGCAAGGCAAGGCAAGGCAATTTTATTTGTATAGCCTGTTTTTACAAACAGTTTGTCTCCTGGCATCATAACAACATCCTCTGCCCTTAGACCCTCACATCGACTGAGGAAAAACTGCATAGAAAACCCTTTTAACAGGGAAAAATCGGGGCATTGGCAGCAACTCTGCTGCTACACCAGAGGTGGTCAGGTGTTCACTACTTACGTGGGTCAAGTATGTTTTGAAAGGAGTCTGACTGGGCTGTATGTTGCTACATTTAAGAATATCAGTGCTGGATAGTGGCATGAAGTCACCAAAAAGCCTCCTACCATCGTTCAGGATATCTTTGATTGTTCAGTGTCAACCATTTCTTTGGCCAAAGGTAATTCTAATGAAAACTTTTCAAAGTGAAATGCTGGGTGAATCAATCTCTATTTTCTTGTTCTGTCAGAGCTAAACTGAAATTAATTTGAAGTAACTAACCCTTTAGCCTCTCTCTCTGTTGTATTGTTGCCTATGTCTCCCTCTCTCCATCTCTTTCCTCCTCTCTCCCACTCACGCCCAACGTCAGTCCCTGCCCTCGTCAGTTACAGTACATGATCTCAGGGATTATCAGCCAGCAACACTTGGCGCTTGTTAATGATGTCATCATTAGCTCCCCATGGGGACGTTGAGGTCAGCCGAGGAATGATAAAGGGCTTTTAGTTAAACACCAGAATCGTGTTGTTAACCCCCAAATTGGTAGTACAAACAAGATTACTGTGTTTTTGGAGGAAGTCGGTCTTTGGAGACTTGGCTGTGGTACCGAGCGCCGTTCCAAGAATCTGGGTTTCTGTGGGTGGGAATAGGAAGATGGGCACATTGTGGGAGGTTCAAACAAAATACTGTCTGAGAAGAAATGAGACAGTGAGATTGCGTATTGTGTTACAAACACAGTGTTTTGTCAGTCAAACTGTGGAGCTGTGGTTTTCTTCCTTAAAATTTCTGTTTAAATCTTTGCTAGTTTCAACTGTCACTGGACTGCAGTACAAATACTCTTCGTTCAAGTTCTGTACAAAAATATGCAGCATGGACTGGTGTATGACCTAATATTGGTATCCAAGCAGAAACTTTGTGTGTTTCTTTGAACAGAATAATTAAAGATAAAGAAGCAATTGTAGTTTATAGCTTTCTCACTTGCATTATTTGGAATCCAGACTGTTATTTACATGATTTAAGTGACAGTAATAACTAGCAGACAGAAGTTGCAGAACACTTTGACAGAACTAGGTTATAGCTTCAAGATGTTATAGACAATTCCTTTATTTCTTTTTTCTTCTTCATTGTAAATCAATAGAGTTAGACTTGGGATAAGCAACTAGCTGAGTAGACAAATAACCGAGCATAAAGATTGTTTAGCTAGCACGAAACATTAATGCTAAGATGATATGTTCTATGTACACAAACATTAAGTGTCCCTTCAATTAATGGTTTAACAATGTATTTTGAGTATGGAGATACCCTTACTAGTGAACCTTACTCTATTTTACATATTTTCTTATTTTGGACCGAGTCAGAATAGCTTGTCCTTGTTATTTACAGTTATGCTTGACTTATCACTTCCTGGTTCCAGTGTTCTTATTAACACACATAATTTAGGGTCACCAAGAGTCTTCATCTGACTCTTGGCGAATAGATTTTCCAAAATGTGAAATAACTAAATTGACACTCAGTGCATTTGGGAGTTTTCTTAGAAACTGCTACTAGAGACTTAATGTTTTACATTGCCATGGTCCCAGGTTATTGTAACCTTTGACTGCTTTTCAAAAACACTTTTTAAAAGTGAAATGCACTTTCACTGTAATGTCATGGTAAAGCATGTCAGTCTTTCATCTAAATACAGTGCGCAGGTGCATTGCTGTTCCCGTACCTATGTGCCCAATGAGTGGGGAAGCCCCGGGCTGAGCTAATGACTGCTGTTGATCAGCTGTTTGCCTGAGTCAGCACGTAATCTCCCTCAGCCAGGGCAGATGATTGACACTCCAGCACCTTCCCTCCAACCCCCATACCTCACACCCACTACTCCAGCCCCTGCAGGTGTGCACCGTAGCTTTAATTTACCTTGTGTGTGTGTGTGCGTATGGACATAGATGACCCTGGCAGCTGCAGTGTCACTGACATCAGCACTGTAGCTTTTGGAAGACCCCTCTAATTAGACCTGGGTGCCCTGTCATCACATGCTGCTGTTATCCCCCAAGCAGCTGGCTCACACACACACAGGTGCTCCCACCCACACAGGTGTCCAGAGACAAATATCATAGCAACCTTTTGAACAGGGCAAAACACAAGACAACAAACGTTGCAACTAAGTTTGTTTAACCACATGAGATCCAGAAGTAGATGAGACTCAAAGGTCTGTCGTAAAAAGAGAGAGTGTTTTATGTTTATAAGTGAGGCTGAAACACACATCAGCATAAAGAACCAATGGTATACTATACAATATATTTGTAGTTAAAAGGTTATTATTAATGTAATATGTAATAATACAGTATAAGTGGTGCTGTTGGCAGCAGAGACGGCACTTCTGAATGCTGTGGTTGACGTAATGAAATCGTTTTTGTACAGTAAAATCACTTTCACTTGTAAATTAGATGAAATAAATCTTAGGAAGCGTTAGCAAACTGCTGCAACACTTGTGGTTTCATGTTAAAGGCCAACCTCTGCCTTCATTTACAGTGTGAAAATGTATTTATTGTGACGCACATGGAGAAGGGAGAACCAACATCTGTTCACACATCAGCTCAGTGCATCATTAATGATAGAGAATGAAAAACACACAACACTAGGAGGCTTATGGAGGATGGGACTGTTTTTCATAAAAAATGTTGCTGAATGTTTAGACCGGCTCTCTACAGTATCTTGAGGTTTGTGCCATACCCCCAATAGGCTATACATTGGGATGAATGATTGCCTATCTAGTTAAAATCTTTCACTCATTAACAACATATTTATACAAAACCATGTAAAAGTGTGTAAATATGAGTCCATATTTCTGCATGAAGTACAATAACGACAAAGCCAGAGAATTATTACCTAACTTCAGTTCACATCAGCTAAATGAAACATTTGTCTTTGTCTCAGTGTTGCAGTTTTGTGGAGCAGTAATAAAACTCAGCTTAACCCACTGTACAAAACATGCCCAGTGCCAAACAACAGGCAAGTTCAACCTTCTAAGCCACAGAGAATAGAAGCAGTAACTTTTTGTTTAGTTTTTAAGCCCAGTAGTGGAGCATGTTGTTTAAAGGCCCCACATCTTACACCTTTACATTATCAATTTTATATTTGGATTCATTTGTGGTTTTAAGCACGGAAACCATCTCTCTCTGATCCTCTCTTTTAAGGTAAACCAGATCCAGCAGGGTTGGATGGTTGCAGGCCTTGAGGCATGGCTGAAAGTGTTGAGTGCCTTGTTATGACATCACAAAAGTGATCTCAACAGGCTGTGTACATTTCTCTGGGGCTTCAATACTTTTATAGTATCAATATAAAACCTTGACCTGCTTTATACTCAAAAACATTGAAACACCCCTTTATACAACATTGGACCTTTAAAGGTGACGAGTGATGCTGTGTATTAGTATTTTCCTATCATTTCTGCATCTAAAGCACATGCAGCGGTAGCCTGGGTAACAGCCAGCTGCTAGCACATGAGTGGGTGACTAACCTGGCAGGATGCTGACCGTGGCAGCTGGTAGTGATTCTGCAACACCGAGCATTTAAAAAACGGTTTGAGCTTTTTCGAAACCACATGGACCGAATGTGTTAACTGTGTTCTGGGCAATGGCCTCTCCTAAAGCCAAATGGCTTCAAGATTACAAACGTCACAGCACAAATCTTCAGCGGTCTTCAAAGGAGAGAAACTGGCAGTTCTCTTCAAGAGCCCAACAAAAGCTTTATCACCAAACAATGTTTTATATAGTCACACAAGGTAATTTTTGGGGAAAATGGCAAATTTTATTTTATCTTTGGAGCTGGATCAGATCTTGGATGGATTCTATAATATTAACTCTAATACAGCATACTTATTTCTGCTATAATGGATGGGGATTTAGATGTTTTAGGATTATTATGAAGAACATTCAACATCTTGGCCGTTCCTCCCTTGTAACTTGCACACGTCTTGTAAGAAAGGTCCGAGTCAACCCGCCCACACTGTCAAACCTGGGCTGTATATAGACACAAATTACTGCCTATTGCTAATTTCCCTTGTAATTACAGGTTCGGCTCCGCTCTAGAATTCACTGATTATCCCGAGAAACACAAACCAGAGCTGTCAGAGTGTCAAAAGAGGGAATTTCCCAGGTTGAATTCCATTGAAAAAGTTTCAACTTGCGAGTTAGACACGGAGAGACAGACGTAGAGAAAAAATTGCTAAATATGGATTTCGTCTGTTCATATGCACCCTTGGATGTAACATGACTCTTCAACCAGTGTGAGCTGACAATGACATGAAAAAGATGTCATCTCCATGTTTTTGTACCTGCACTTTCTCCGGCTGAACCATTAAATTTCTGTATTTCTAATGAGACCCAGATTGGAATCAAACTTAAAAAAAAAAGAAAAAGAAAAAAATACTACACAGCTTTACATTGTTGGAAGTGATAAGAAATACATGAAGGGAGAAACCGGTGATGTTTCATGCTGCCGTGTAAAAACGCAGCCAAAGGCAGACAGAGGAAAACAATGAGAAACGAGGGAGTTTCCTCTGACATTGTTGCCCTTCCTCTCGCTGCTGTGTTGACTTATCTTAGAGGTGAGTTGTGAAATTGAGAGGTGTCCTTTGACATCCATCTGGAGCTGCTTGCCCCGACATGCAGCCACCTGTGACCTGCGTGAACCTGCAGTAGCCTGAGCTGGAGACAGAGGGCCGACTCACACAGGGGCCACTGAGGAAGCCTGACTTAATCCAATACCTAAATGCTCTCATGTGTACATATGTCGATCTTGCTCACAATTTATTCATGATTATTCATTTCTTAATTCATTATTTAATTAGGATTAAATGGCCCTTCTGGGAAGCAGGTAAGGGAACTATTTTAGAGTAGTGGATGCATCATGCTCTTCCAGTCAACATGCTTATGTGTAACTTATCTGATATATTCAAGTGCACCTCTGGATATGGTATTGCAAAAACTCCCAAGACATGACTGGAAATAAAAACGAATGCAATGCATGCACATAAATCACACGATTATCTCACGATAAACAACAGAAATGAGTATTGCCATGGGAGACATCATAGACATAATAAACGTGATATAAATGCAGCACTGAGTATGTAGATAGTTTTTGCACTTCATAAAGTCCTCACCAGGGTACCTCAATTTCTAACTTTTTTCTCTCTTGCTCTGAATAATCTGACCTGTCTTGTGTCACAGCTATGGTGTCAGACTCAACGTACTGTGCATCTGTTAGCTGTGGAATTGTTCAGTGTGAGTGTGCTCTGTGTGATGAATACATTCAGTAGCTATTTACATTGAGATAGATATCCTTTTTACAGATGTAACCTACAGTTATTCTTAACTTTGTTGCATTGAGGTGAACCTATTATTTCATGTTTTTACCCTCTACCTACTCCAATACACAGTTCTCTATGATTTTGTCTGGTATAATTTGATGAATCCAGTGATGTGGCATAAATGTCCGTACACTATTTTACTGGAACTTTTTTTTTTTAATTGAATCCGTGCCCAGAAGCCAAGGTGGAATGACAGTACATTTCAACTCTGACTCCTCCAGTGACTTCATTTTAATGTAGCACAGTGTGTGTGCATGTCTGCCACCGTGGCATATCAACTACTTGTAAATCTGCAATCAGCTCTAAACCCACAAAAGCGATCTAAAATGCAGTCTGTGCCTTTTTCTCTCTTGCTTGTTTATGAAGAAATTAGTCTAATTACGCATAAATAGAAAATGGCTTTGGTGAATTTACCTCATTTTGTTTGTCTAAATGGGCCTTGTTATGGCTTTACGTAAGCAGCACAGACCAGGGCCTGATCCGTAACTCAAATGATGTTATCAGACACATGTGCTGCCCAGGTTTCACTGCGGCTGCATGTGCCTGGATGAAGGAAGAGAGATGAAAACAAAACAGGAAAGCCACAGAGAAAAAAAAGTGAGGGGATAATGTATGAAGGACAGTAGCTGGATCCATAGCACAACGGATTTTAGTGCCACTCAATTTGGCAACCAACCATATTTCTTAATCAAACCTGGCTAGCTGTGCTTCATGGGAATTATCACCAAGGCTTGACCGCACCATTGTCCAATCAGATTGCTTAGCTGAAACTACCCACTGTATAATTACATTTACATTCTGACCAGTCGCAGGTCAGTCATTGCCCAGCCGGGGCCGCATATTCCACCTCCACGCCTTCCTTCTTCATGCTCTGTGGGCAGACATGTAGATAGGCCCAGATAGAAGGATATGACATTTATACAGTCCTGGGTCTGAAGCCATTATAAATAAAATTATGTCACGGTCAACTGTGCGCTATCTGATTCTGAGTAATGGTAAAAAATCCCCTCCTACGTATGCTAATGCTGTTTTTGCAGCCCCTGTTGGGAGAGACACAGCAGACATGCCAAGAAGTTCAGAGCTTGAGAAAGGCGAGTGGGCGAGGCGAGTGGTTGATGTTTTTCCAGTAAAATATTAGAGAATTAGCTGAGAAGGCACTTAAAATGCATGCAGACAACATATTTTAATGTTTCCATTCGCTTGAATTTGGTATTCTACTGTATATTCATTCAGCGGGAATGTCCTCTGAACCCTTGGGCCAGGTGCCAACACCAAGAAGTGGACAGACTGAAGACAAACTCCACCATAACATTTTAGCGCTGTGCAGTGGAGGCGGCTGTGGCTCCGGACATTTGTTGATTGCAGGGTTGGTGGTGGTTCTTCCTGTCCACATGTCCAAATGTTATTGAGCAAAGCAGTGCAACCCAAACTGGCCTATTCTGGTTGAAAAGCTCTTTATAAATGCAGCACATAAATGCTACATTTACCAATTTAGGGCTAATTTCACAGGAGGCAGAAAGGCAAGGTTTCACTGCTCCTGTGAGGATGGGTGGGGTCAGAAAGGTGCTTTGTTGCACCTGAAACCACACCCATAAACTGTGATGTAACAGGGTCCTGGAGTAAACAAGATTTGGGGCAATTTAAATTAAGCCTTGTTTTTTTTTTTGGTGCTATTTCACACAAGGTGAATTCTCCAGCAAATAGATAAAGTCATTCTATGTTGAGTTGTTCTCATAGCCTATAGTGTTGTGTGCTAGCATGCTTCACCAAACCTGAAACCCGCTACTACTGAGTTGTTTGGCTACTTTGGAGCACTGTAGCATCACATTATTTTATTATTTTGACAGGATGAACCTATTCAAAAATAACCGTTGTATTTTTGTTTTTTTTTATAAATCCAGCAGTTACAGGGCAACATTAGCATTCAAGTCAAATCAACCTTTAGCCAAGGCGCTTTACAATTACATTCACTGGAATCTGCATTTGTGGTTTTCACTCTCTAAAGTAGCTATTTGCCACAGCAGACACGGAGATAAAAAAGGTGGTGGACCAAACTGAAAAATCTTAACAACCACAAATAGTTGACCATTATTCTAGGTGTTTATGGTCTGAGGTCTGTGTTTCATTCAAGAACTATTGTAGAAGAATCTTAAGTATTTTGTAGACCTCCATCCAAATGTTTGCAAAGAGACATTCTGCAAATTGCAGGGATCAAAACAAAGTAAACTGAAAGTGGGACTCAAGTAAGCAAACTTTCATATGAAGACAAAAGCTAGACAGAAAGCTTAAGTTGATGATGCAACGGCATCTTTGTTTTTATACCTTCAAGTCAGACAGTTGGCCTTGGCCACTCTCCGTTAACATTTGCAAGGTGCCACAAGAGATTCAGACATTCTCTGACCAAGTCTGAGCAAATAGACCTGCAAGACGACAATATTTGTCTTCCAGCTGCAGATATCAATAAAATAACAGAGTCAACATACCTCTGGCCTCAGCGATGGCCAGAGATGGCTCATTCTGCTACACTTGCATACACACAGGTGAACCAAACTGCCAAGAGACTGGACAACAGGAGATGTGACTTGTCTTTTCTAAACAGACACGGAGACAGATGTTCCAGGGTTATGCGTCGCTGCCGGGAGGTTGAAGCCAGTTAAAAGGAACTATAAATCCAGAATATTTCTCATCTTCTATTTTAGGCCAGCAAACTGAGCAGTCCAACCGCCAGGGATGAAAATATTTCTTTTAGCATGGCACAGATCCTGAGACGGAGGGCAGTGAGGCGTCAGGACATGCCAGATTCAAGACATCACTTTAACTTTTGGATAATAACATTTGCCTTCCAGTGAAATCCCCTTTACAAACCTGTTTGTTGAATTAATTAAGTGTTGAGAGATGTGTGAGAATTATCCGATTTTGACATGAGTAAACAATCCCACATCTGTCATCACGTTGTGTAAAAGTCTGATTGGATAAAGATGATGAAATACATGACATCATCTTTATCCAACTGAGTCCCACCCGCTACCCACCCAAAATGAAAAATCACAAATATAAGAATCTGTCATGAACATATGCACATTTGCACAGAAACTGTGATTTGGTTATACTGACAGCTGGTGATATGATTGAGATTTCCACTTGTTGAGATACTGGTTTCAAATTGATATATTGAGATTAGTGTTTTGTGTGCCTGCTATTTTGACCAATAGGAAAGAACTTTGATGCATCATAGAAACCCTTAAGATGTCAATGTCTCAATATCATATAATACAAATACAGCCTTATACAAGATTACTGTACAATATGGGGATATTGTGCTATTCAGTGTTTATTAAATGACAAGGCCCATCCTGGGATGAAGCTAATGCACATGCAATTCAATGTAGCAGGGAATTTAAATCATTTGCCCAATTCTTGATATTTGAAAAAGGCTACTGGCGAGTTTCCTCTATACTGCCGAATGTGGTTTTATGCTGGAAGTAATGTTGATTACAACATCCTACACAATTGACAAAATCTTCATCTGTCATTGTGTTTGAAAGACAAGAGGTTGTCTGCACAGAACTGAGCAGCTCTGCTCAGACATAGTGCTGATTCAGGCTAAATAGGAGGCTACAATGAGTTGTTATGGAGAGTGACCAGGCCAGGGCTAGCTGGCGGAGACAGTTTGGTTGAAGTTTGATGCTGAACTCACGATGTTTCTAATGAACTGGTAAGTAAACAGCTTTTAATGCTAACACTGGCTATGTCGCAATACCAAACCTTACAAACTGCTCTTTAACAGTGGACTGGACATCTGTTTATCTTCACTGGTTGCAGGTCAAAATGGGTGATTACTCCTTTTATAAATGTCACTTCTTTTATATGTTAACTGCTGCTTTGTAGCATGGAGTACGGTCATGCACTAATCTTTCCCACACAAATCAAGCCAACAGGACAGTGAAGCCAGCACCAAGAAAACATGGTGCCTGTTCTATGTTTTACACATTGACACATTAGTAATTGCATGTGAGTTTTGGTGAAAAACTGAATCATTAGTGGCCGAAAGCCATGAACACACACAGTCAGTGGGGGGACCTGTGTTACTTCAAAAGGTCACAATTACCATGATTCCATATTATAAAAAAACAAGATTTATTAAATGATGAACTGTGTTTAATCATTGACAAAGTAGCACACAAGGAATCGTCCACATTGTATCTGTTTTTATTCAGTATCAGGTTAAGCGGTATTTCTGGGATGTATCATTTCTGTTATTTTTTAATCCATTATCATATTCTTTTGGAGGGTCTAAGGTCTCTTGAGCCTGAACCTCATCGGTCACTGATCACTTGCTCTTGTGAAAGTGAATTTGTAATTTGTTTCCTCTGTTTCTTTCTCATCCAATAGTGTCGTCATCCAAGTTGGCCACATACTGTGGTGGGTGATGTACTCGCTCAGGGACCAGGAGAGTCCTGTTGTTCCAGCTCACACTCATGCAAATTGGATGCCCATGAAATCTGAGGAAACTTGTAATTTTTTAACATTTCTCTATAAAATATTTATTCATTTTTGGTTGCTTTTTGCCACAGTTGAATCATATATCAACCAAATAATCGGGGCATTAGGACATTTTCTCATGCCATCTTAAACTGAACCATGAGATCTCGTGTCACTGGGTCACTTCTGACTGGTGATGGAGCTGACCTCAGGCTTGGCACTGGTATCTCATTATTTCTGAATGGCGGAGCCAATAGTAGGCCCGAGCCACAGCAGAGAAACAATTCAAGGTCTGCAAAAGCACAGAAGTAGAGTTGAAAATTTACTCTGGGTAAGACTTTGCTGCTGTGCAATGCAAGAAGCTCGGTTGTAACTGTAATTTTTGACCAATAGATAATTGTCTGTGCTTTGGTATTTCCTTTTATTATTTTTCCTGGTTTTGATGAGATGATGAGAAGATGAGAAAACGTGAACTAAAGCAGACATAATCTTAATAAAATGACATCATGGAATTAATGTCTCACTGATGACAGTAACTGTATCATTCCATTCAGATGAAACTAACAATTTAAAACAGCAAAGTTTTAAAAGACTAGAGAGCATAGGAGCAGGAAATATTTTGTAATGACTTTAGAGAGACTTTAAAAGGACACTTTGGGGGGTTGGTGATTATACTGCTAATAATAATGTCTAATAATGACATTAGCAACAAGATCACATGAAACTATAATTGTGTGATAAGACTTACAACAAGGACACAGAAAATGAAGTTGTACATAGGTGATGTTGTGCAACTTTAGTCCTGCTTCCAGTCAGTGGGTGTGAGATAAGTAGCTAATAGTGAACAACAGTCTACACCCTGAAATTAGAGTAATTGATGTACCTGGGAGAAAACAGGAAACAAACTGTGTTGGGGTGTTGACTCACCATGGTCCTACAACATCAAACTATCAACAACCATAATCACAGTGTCCACATTGATAAAGAAATTATAAAATTATTTCTTATTGTGGTGTTATTTGCTGAAGTGACTAATGCTGTTTTCTTAAGAGGACAGTCTCCTTGATAGTTTAAGAATATTTCAGGCTAGGGCTATCAGTTTGAATTATATTTGAATTATATGTTTTCTTCTCTGTTGTCTCCTTTATTCAAGGCACTGGCTGACAGTGATACTGAATGAGGGACCTTTCCAATAGAAGCCTGTTTGTTTGAAAGATTGACAGCTAGTGGGAAGTTCGAGGTTCAGTTCTTGAGCAACAAACAATTGGAATGAAATGCCGTGAATTCAGCTCATTTTTTAAAATTTGGTAAGAATAAAAGTGGAGCAAAGATGCTGTGGAAAAGGAAACTTTTTACAAAAAGGATTGGCTCTCTCTGTTTATGTGCCCTCTGACTCTGAAATTCAAGATCTCCAGAGAGTCACACAGACTGAATCTGTAAATCCCCCATGAGCATTCACGGTGGTGTAAATTAGAGTTCAAAGTGAAAAAAAGGAACAAACCACTCCTCCCCTGGAGCACTGTGGCTGTGTGGCTCTCATTAAATCCACACACACACACTCAAGTACACATGCAGTCCCAGAATTTACATTTCCCTAAAGCAGAATCAGAGTTTTGGCTCCTCACATGTTTGTCACCAACTGAGAGACAAACGGTGATGCCAGAGGATCTGCTTGTCCTTAAGGGAGGTGTGTATGTGTGTATGAGTGTGTGTGTGTGTGTGTGTCCTGCTGAGTGACCTGCTTAATAAAGATCTAGTGTTGGAGAGGAACCACAACGGGACCCTCAGCGTAGTGCAAGTCCCAGCAGAACAGACTTGGCTGGGATTAAACACACCAGAGGCCTGATGGCTGAGCAAGCAGAACACTGAGTCTGTGTTGTGGTGCATGAGGAAGATTTATTCTGCCATACAAACAGATAATTGTCTTATTGTGAAAAATATTAAAGCTGCAGAAAATGTTCCTTTTAAATCAAATCTGCATGCAAAAGAAATGCAGAAATCAGTATTATCATATATTAACCATGGGTCAGAATGACTGTGTCTGATGCATTTGCCTTTAGCTCTACAGAACAACTGCCAGTGTGGGATTGTGACTTCTTTGAACAAAAGATTGTGTCCCCTTGTCTCAGGTTGTGAATACATGTGCTGGTGCTTGTTCCATAATGTAAATGTTTGAATTGATTTCTGGATGTCTGACTATGCACCAGCTCTCAAGTAAAATGCAAAGTTGAGGGGGAAAAAAAGTTAGAAAAGTAGCTTGCAGCTGTTTTCAGTGAAAACAAAGCATAACAACTTTATGAGGTGATAATACTGTATGCCGATGTTGTGTTTACATCTTGAAACCGCAACGCTGACGTATATTGCAGCTTTAACGTGAACAATGTGCCAGCACAAGTCTTAATTAAGATGCTAATTAGCAACTATTTTTGGAATTAATTCATGCAGCATCTCATACAGTACAGCTCATGTTTGTTTCATCTACAGTATCTTATAGAAAACACAGAAGTTAGTTTATTGGTCTGGAATGGTATTAGAAACAAATATTACATTATATAACAAGAGGTCAGTTATAGCTAGATTGATAACTCATGCTGCATTTGAATGATTTAAACAAGTGCAGTTGTGTGAAGGGAATGCTGACGGTGGATTTTCTTTTTAACAGATGGGATATGGCATTTGTGGGAGGGGTGAAGGATTTCTAGAATGGCAACGGTAAAATCACCTCTGCAGCATTTTCCACGTTGCTGTTGCATGTAAGAACATCGAAGACAAAATCTCGGATTTATCAGAAAAAAGGAAGCTGAAGAAAAAAATGAGCTGTGCCTGACATCTTGATGATCCTTGCCTAAAGCTTTCTAATATGGAGAGGCTGTGGTCGCTATAAGCAGTGCATATACGCTCAGTCAGTCTGGCTCCGAGGCCTCGAGAGAATACTTATCTTTTTATAAGAACATGTTTAAGTGCTTTGGTCTGGTCGAGTATGAGCTCATCCTGCAGATCTGAGTGCCTGGGAAGAGATGGCCTGGACACACAGTCGGTGTGCTTAGACTGGCTAAATGAGAAGCTGTGACAGCACTGATGTATGTGTGTGGCCCTGCTTTCATACTGCAGGAGACACATCGGCAGAGGACGGTTCATTTCCTACAGAAGCTAAGCATCAAGGAAACTTGCCAAAACGCACGCTGGACTGAAAGTTGGTCCTTTGAGAATGACTCAATCCACTCCTATGTTGTATTCTTTATGTTCCACATGATCATCCCATAAATAAAAGGTTAAAAGGAGAAGCACTGCATGAAAGTGGTGTTTTTATATGATGTAGCGTGTTGTGAAACATACAGATTATGTAGTTCACAATTATAAATTCTAAACAATATATTAAATAATAGCTGAGGTTCATGGACAAACTTAAATTAATCCATGATCACTTAATATTAAGGAAGGTCAAAGACTAAATGAACCAAACTGTTGTCTCAAGACATTGTATACCTTATGCAAGACACATAACGAGAAATTGCTGTTGTGGTTCATGCAGATATCAAATCAGGACAATGTTATCAAACTAACACAACACTTATGTGCCTGTTAGGAACAACACAACTGTATCCCATACCAAACAGTCGGCCAGAATATGATGACACATTTGCAAAGCCATTTGCTGTATAGTAAAGAGAAAGGTGGAGAGTCTGCACCCTGAGCTCAGACTACAGTAATTGATGTACCTGGTAGAAAACAGGAAACAAACTGTGGTCTGTGGTGTTGACTCTATTTTCAGTTTGTAGTTTTGTTGCTACATGCAGAGCAATAGCATTACAGGCTGTTTACTTACCAGACTAGAAGAGATGATGTGAGTTCAGCTTCATTGTTTTACTTACCAAGAGACGTCAGTACGGGTGGCAGGAGTGTGTTACATCATGGCAGAAGACTGGAACACAGCCATGCTCTCTGCAAAAGAAAAAAAAGAAAAATGAATATGAATATACACAATACCAAAATGCCATCAGGCTTAAAAAACATTGTCCATAGGGGTTTTGCAGGAGTGTCCACTATCAACACTGTTGCCCGGTGATAGGTTTGTTATCCCTATAAGTAATTAAAAGTAATTTTCTGAAACATACGAGTCACAAAATGCATGAGATCACAACTGCTATTTATGCTACCACACACTCATGTTTCATCTCCTGTATGTAGCAATAATCCAGGATGGATTCATGAGTAATGCATGAACTGTGGCTGTTACAATGACCACCACTGTATATAGTGTGTGTGTGTGTGTGTGTGTGCAGCGTAGATGTGGTTTGAGACAGATATATATCCCTGGCAAGCTCAGTGCTTCCTCCTAATGCCAAGACCTTACAAGCACATAAAACAAAAGCTTCCATGCTTGGCCTCAGAGCAGTGGGTCAGCAGGGGAATATCAGAGAGAGCAACGGGGCTTTTTAATTATTTCCTTGGGAAAAGAGAGGAGGCGAGATGGAAAGAGGATCAGGGAGGAAGTGTAGTTATTTAGTGAGGAATGTATATGCTCTCCATGTTTGTATGTGAAACTGAGCTCAGTGAAACACATTAGTATGGACACAGCGGGAGCACTCCACAGCAAGTCGGAAGCCATGTTGGACAGAGGGGGCCTTTTGTGTGTTTTTCTACAAATCTTAAACATGTTAATGTTGCGCCTTTTGTCATTGTTAACAATTTATACTCACCAATTTTATTTATTAAAACATCCATACTTAAAATTATATGTTTTTACGAGTATTACAGATTCTCAAGCAATTATGGGCCAATATAAAACACACTTCAATACCATTACATGCCTCAGCATCAAATTAAAATCATATTTAAAGTTAAAATAATTGTCTTTCTTTCTTAACTTTAAATATCTATTCATTGATATTACCATCTGAGCACAGTAAAACAAGATAAGATAACACTGACATATCATCTCCTTATAATGTTAACTGGTTAACAAGGAAACTGGCTATTTATCAATCAATCAATCAATCAATTTGTTTATTTCGGGCATGTCAAAATCATCATCATCACACTTCATCTTAATTCGAGTAATACAATACACATGGCCGAAAGGGAAAGCGGGAGAAGCAAAAGCTTATCTAGTCCCGCCCCCATTACCCACAGAATAAAATCTTTTTCATAATCAGATCATATAATAATCTTTTTCTTTTGTTTTTGCTTTTTACATTTTGATATAACATTCTTTTACTTATGACATTTGACATAACATGTTACAGCAATAGGTAGTGTGCAGATCATATCATAATATTTTCGTTTGTTTTTTCTTTTTTTACATTTTGATATAGAATAAAGTTATTCTTTTACTTATGACATTTTGACATAACATGTTACAGCAGTAGGTAGCACATAGAGCTGCAGTCTAGCTCTAGACAGTACATATAGATTACGTGTGTGTTTGCACATGTGTCCATATTTCCAATCATGAGTGAACAACAGTCTCTTCCTGTAGCCTGACATGTCACAAATTTACACATTACGAACACATGAAGCTATAATCATTAATTTGCAATAATGTGTCTGATCACACAGTACTGTAAATACGTTTTTAAAAAAAAGCCATGTATCAAGCAGAAAGTACAGGCCACAGGCCGGACTCAAGCCTGGGCCCCCACAGCAAGGACATGAGACACCAGGCGGCACATCCTAACCCAGACTATTTCTCATGTTGACTCACACACATCTCACAGCCTTCATATGGGATCTACAGTAGTTTAACTTTTATTTACTTCCAACTCTGAAACATAACACACTTTTATTAGAGGCAGGTCTTTATGTCCAACTCTCTCAGTTTGATATGTAGATCCTTGGGCCAGATACTGAACCCTAAATTGCCCTAATGTATCATCACTGGGTGAGCATGTGTGGATGAACGTGGCCTCCACTTTAAAACACTTTGAGGTGCATAAGACTAGAAAAGAGCGATGTACTGTAAGTGCAGCACATCCATGCAACAATTAGATCCCTGCTAGAGAAAGAGTTTCCTGCAGAGACTGGTGGAGCTGCCCCGGTGCGAGAGTTCTGGAGAGAGTGAACCAAAGAAGAAAGAGAAAAGGAGAGAGTGAAGTCAGAGAGAAGCACTGACGTCTGCTGCAGTTATTTGCATTAAACAACACAAAGAGAAACAATGAAATACCACTTAGGAGGTATAAAAATATGTATGTATTCAGATGCACGTGTGGCCACTTGTAAATTAACACACTTGCAACAGCACAAAACGCACTCACATGTTTATGTGCCCTCTAACAGATGTACTGTAACACCTGAAGTCCACGTTTTTACAGCATCTACTGTATGCTGAATCAATCTCTTCAGCTCTTTTCTATCTCTCTTGCTGTATAGAAATCATAGTGTGGTCTTTCTTGTCAGAAACTAGTTTTATTGTTTGCTACAGTAATTTAGATCTACTACCCTACATCAGATTGGAGGCAGGGTAAATGCACGTACTTTCTATAAGGGCCACGACATAAACACGCCTAAAGTAATTATTCTTATCCACAATTCCCTTCATAAAAGTTCAAGCAAGCGAAAAAAAGGACATTTTGAATTTACCTTGGGGGTTTAGAGTGAATTGCAGATTCCCAAGTGTGCAGGGTTTATAAGTCCAAAACCACACACAAAGACTGAAACACATTAAAACTTTGAGAGATTAGCCACTCTAACCCCAGCGACAGTCACAGACCAGCAAACCTATTTGGCCTCATTTGTCACTATAGTTGCTCCCTAAAGGCCCCCACATTGTTCTCAAACGTGTTGGGGCCACGTAAAGTTTGAATAAGACCAGGCGCCCGACTAAAGCCACTGGGGTAAAATTAGGCATGAGGGCCAGCTTTCCCTCACTGCCACTTTTAGGGGATTAGATGACGTTTAAAGTTATTGGAAGGACTAATATGCATGATTAAAAAGGCTGATTATTGTGCAAAATGGAGGTGTATTTTAATGGCCTCACCTAAAAGGGAGGGGGTAGTGTTTGGGGGGAAGGGTGGTTGGGAGGGTTGTAGGGTTGCTCAAGAGGCTCACTCAAGGTCCAGGGTGAGATTATAATGCCTTATTTAACTCTCGATTTGTGGATAGCAGGCGGTGAACTGCTAGTGAACCTTTAGGGCTGACATTAGAACAATGTGTGTTAGGGGTTTGCTGGCCATTTGGGTGTTTTTTGTAGTTCCAGTGCTGTGTTTTCTTAGAATAACCTCCAGGGCTTTAAAAGAAGGGGTCTTTTAAAGTAACGCTAGCCAAGGTATCGAATGACACTCATGGGTGCCCAAATTAGATGGGGATACTTCCAGACTGTGAACCAGTCTCTATCAAGGTCAGTGGGGACTCCTTTGTTAAGATAGTAGTAGTGACTGTTTTCCCAAGATGTGTTTCCATTCAAGTGTGATTAAAAACAGTGTCAGAAGCCAGAGCGAGGTGGGAATTGCTCCACGTCCCTGCTAGCCATCAAAAACAACTGCTAAAGAAAAATACAGGAGCAGCGAAGCCAGAAAGTCTTGTTGGTGGCCCTCAATAAAAACAGGCTAGGAAAACACTTCTGTTTACTAATTGGACCAGTAGCCGTGGTAACGGGGTGACATCATGTCATCATTAACAGGTGCCTCATCCGGTTGGCCGTCCATGGGAAAGTTTTAATTACAGGTTCCCGGTCACCCGTCCACACCATTGCATGCCAGCGATTAGTTGCTAGTTAAAGGCTGTTGTCAATGTTTACGAGGTGTCAGAGGGACGGGAGGCAGGCCTGCTGTTACTCCACTGGGTCAAAGTCAGAGGTCAGGGAGAGGGAAAGAGAGAGCGGGGGTCTGACCACAGTACAGGCCAATAAACTGGAGGAAATGATGTTGACCACTGTAATTGCTACCACTGTTTGCCTGTTTGTTACCTCATGTTTTCCGTCTTGTTTGTCTGTTTCTCGTCAGGGTATCTCAAACACTACTTGACAGATTGCAGTGGAGTGTGAAGGAAGGTCAGCCCAGAGGAATTTTGTGGCTGTGTCCATTTTGGAATGGACAGGTGCTATCATGTCATCACCTAAACAATATTTTTGTTGACATCATGTATTTCAAAAGGTTGAAATATCTTCAGAAATCTGACACAAATGGGAGGAGATATTAATTTATTGACAAAAATTTAATGGACTGCCGCAATATTTATTCCAAAAAGACATTCATCTCAGCTCACGTTAACATATTGTAACACTGATTAACTACATAGGTACCCTTTAATTTCTTTTGGCCAGTATAGTGATTGAACCCATGACTTTGGCGTTATTAGCACCACACTCTGACCAGCTGAGCTGACCAGCCCTCTGCCTTTAAGACTTTGGTGCAGAGTGATTATGCCTCAGCTGATCTAATTTAAATGTTCAGTTTTTGTGAAAGAACAGAGTTAAACAGAGGTTTCTTAATATGCAAAAAAACAGGTGTTGATTTAATTGTGTGGGAATGATTTTCAGATGCTTACTGTATGCTCCCTTCAAACACCATTACTGCAAAGAGCAGGACACAACACCCAACCATGAAGGGACTTGAACCCTCAATCTTCTGATCCTAAGTCAAACACCTTGTCCATTAGGCCACATGGCTCCAATGTGATTCCCTTTCAATTGAACCCTGGTTTGGATGATTTTATTTAATTGTTTTATCAGCTTGGTTCTGTAGGGAGTGTAAAAATGACAGAGAGTCTGAGAGGTAGATGCACTCTGAGTGAGTGCATCACTGGACACAGTAATGATGCAGCCAACAACTACACAGAAACGTAAGCTCACCTACATGTGACCTGCCATCATTTTCCAAATTAAAGTGATGTTACTGGCCAGTATGGGGATTGAACCCATGACCTTGGCGTTATTATCAACATGCTCCAACCATCTGAACCAACCGGGCCTCTTCTCAAAACACTGAACAATTTGCTGTAGTGAAACACATACTGAAACGCATAATATGCAAATGCTAAAATCACTGTTCAGCACTTAGGGCGGCAAAGTCTATAGGATTTTATCGATGCCCCAGACTTTACTGCTTACTGTGACTCTTGTTTATTGCTTTAAATCACTGATATACAGCAAAGAACAAGATGCAACTTTCAACCATGAAGGGACTTGAACCCTCAATCTTCTGATCCAAAGTCAGACGCCTTATCCATTAGGCCACATGGTCATGTAAACTACTGTTTCTACCTTTTGATCAAACCATGGTTTGGATGGGCCGGTGCATATTCTCATGGTTTGGATGATTGTCAAAGTTGTATTAGCTTGGTTCTGTAGAGAGTGCAACATTAGAAAGAGCTTGCACAGAATTTGAGAGGTGGCTGCATGGAGTAAAAGCATCACTGAAGACAGTTAAAGTGAAACCACCAACTACACAGGGAGTTGAGAATGGAGTTAATGGCCAGTATGGGGATTGAACCCACGACCTTGCCATAATTAGCACCACGCTCTGACTAGCTGAGCTAACCAGCCCAGTCATCCCTTCTCTACTAAAACACAGCTTTCATAATATTCAAGAGATACCGTAGTAGGTTATTTGAGTGGATTTATTTGGGTAAAGGAGTTTTGCCTGATAACCTTAAGCTAATTATTGCAGCCTTAAATGTGGCTGACTTAAGCAAGATCGTTACTGTTTGATTTCTTCAAAGACAGGGAAGCAACATTCAACCATGAAGGGACTCAAACCCTCAATCTTCTGATCCGAAGTCAAACGCCTTGTCCATTAAGCCACATGGTCACAAGACCTTCTGCATTCAGCCCATATACCTGTGTTGGACCTCCATTAGGTCCATTTTGAATTTAGAGTCTACTGGAAACACATTTGTTTCTCTCACAGGATGGCTATGGCACAGTATCAAAACAAGCAAATACGAAAGCATCTCACATTCATCACTTGGACAGATGTTTGTATCTCCTGTGTGTGGGTATGGAGGTGAGAGGGGACAGCAGGATCAGCCCAGATTCCACAACAACACTGAGCAAGATGGAGCATCATGAAAGAAGGGAACAGTTTTCTCTCTCAGAGGAGGTCCTATCTATCAGGGTCAGAGGGGGAGAGGCAGCATTCATCATGACCAAACCCTGGCTCCCTGCTCTGCTTGCAGGGCAGCTAGAGACCCAACAAACCAATCAGCTGATGAAATATGGAGATGCTGTGACTAATAAAGAACAAGAGATGAATAATCTGTCACCACTTACTCTGTGTATCTGACTAATGCCTGTTGCATCACTGTTATTCGGTCCGTGTTTGTTTGCAGCTTAAAGTTGCAGCTACAGGGGCAGAGTTACTTTAGCAAAGAATAACAACTTTTGTTGAGGCTTCAGGCTCCACTGAGATCTAACCGATATCATTTGTCTCCATAATGTGCTTTGTCCTATTACACATGCCTCAGTCAATTGAATGCTCTCTACGAGTGCTTGCAGTTTACACAAAAACAATGGCCTTAAGTCTTTCGCGACCATTGACGAGTAAACTCGTCAAAACCGTTTTTTTTACAGATTACGATAATAGACACTCTGAGGTACCCTGTGTGTGAATATGGTAGTCCTCTGATATGTAAAAACTGTTTTAAACTAAAATCAAAACATAATGTTTTTTATAAACTGTGTGATCTTGGTTTTGTTTGAGTAATCGTTCTCCTTGAATGCTGCTCTGGGGACAGCGTGCAGCGCTGTGCGGCTGTCGGCTACAGTGTTGCCACTTTCTCGCTGAATCTGGCGACTTTCCAAACCCTCTTTTGACAAAAGCGACCGACGACAAATGTGGCAAGTTTTTCCGGTGCTGTTACATACGTTTCTGCTTTGGAGACTCGGTTTTGAAAGCCCGTTATCACGGCTGTTTTCACGGCGCTGTGCAGCAGAGCGGGCGCTCTGCAGCGGGTGCTGTGACCGGCCGCCCCCGCCCCAGAGCACTCATCGCCGGCCAGTCACACAGCAGTGTCCCGGAGCTGCTGCGCTGCGGCCAGAGACCCACACCGCTGCACCGCTGCTCTCCAGGCTGCCACACCCCCCAGATTTGCCTACAAATATATTTATTTAGCCGTATAAATGATTTGGGAGACATGCCACACTGCAGAGTACCGGTAAAATGAGCAGATTGCCACTTGACACAAAAGTGCGTTTTTCTCTGAAACTAGAGCGGGAGCTCCGTTTTTGGAGAAACCCAGCTCTCTTCTTCTACTTCGTACTCACGAACGAAACGGCGGAAAAACTCGCAGTTTTTTCGACGAGCACGTTGGAAAGTCACTCTTCAATCACGTGAAGACCGTTTGTTCCTAGGTGATGTACAGAGTTCGGTTCAACGTGAGATAAAAGGTAAACAAATAGCCAAAAACATGTGGTCCTGAGCGGATGTGCTGAGGAATTAGTGTGGTCGCGAAAGAGTTAAAGCTTAAATAGAGGTTGAAAAAAATCAGACAATGGGTTTTTCGTTTTTTCTTCATCTGTCCCAGCTGAAACGACTGTCCATCATGGTTGTTGGTGCACCAGCTTCACTCTGGTGGATGTCTTCAATACCCCTGAAGTTAGCAAATGATCATATCATATGTTTGGAAGTAATGCAAGGTTGCTACTGTTGGCATCAATCTAGTTAGTTCTGCATGCTGTCATCAGCAGCTTAAAGGGATAGTTCACCCAAAATTCAAATTTCACTCATTATCTACTCACCCTCATGTCGACTAAATTGTTCCGGGAAAAAAATGAAATAAGTATATATTTTAAGATTGTTTGTAGCGGAAGCTCCTCTTCTTAACTCAGAAAAGGCACGGAGGACTCTGAAACTTCTCCCAGCCCTTAGTCGACATGAGGGTGAGTAGATAATGAGTGAAATTTGAATTTTGGGTGAACTATCCCTTTAACCCCGTACTCATTCACTTGAGTAGTTTTGGCTCTTGTAGGACAATAAAAAGGACAATGACCATTTAACTGGAGAAGTCCAGACCTTATCTAAAATTGCTAAGCTAAGCCAATAATGGACCAATCACTGAGTGGAAAGAATAGCAGTCAATTGACGTTCTGTGAACAATCTCTGCAGTAATTCTTCAGACATATATCCTACATGTGACATCATGAATATTATTAGTGCGCTTTGGCAGTTTAGTATAATTGGCTGTAGTTCATCAATAGAAATATTTTTATACTCAACAACAGTAAACAGTGAGGGGGGACACAGACAGATGAATAGGTGAACAGCCATGCCAGCGTTCAGACAGGCAGGTTATAGTTTAGTGTCTTGCTCAAGGACACTTTGGTAGGCCGTATTACTTTTAGGAGGATGCAACAACTACTTCATTTCTGGGGAGGCAGTCATCATGAAAGGCCCTGTGCCATGCAAAATCAGCAAAGCATAATATGCTGAAAGGTTTTTAAGAGCCTCAGCGAGCAGCACACCAGTTTAAACCATCTATAGAGAATGGAGCATCCACTGGGATCTATTTGGCAAAGGCATCTGGCCACAAAGAGGCTGAGCAGAAAGCATAGTTTCTCTGTGATTTCTCCTCTCTCTGTCTGCCTTTATTTCACTCAGCATCTCGGTTTACCTCTTGCTCTCTTCGCTGCAGTCTAGACAGAGAGGAACAGAGGAGGAAGAGGTGCTGAAGCCAAGTCATGTGCTGTCGAGAGTGTAGGTGACACACGCATACATACATGCAAACACACACAGCTGGTGAGGTCTGGTCAAGCAGTTGAAATAAACAAAGGTGGATTATGACAATTAGTGGCCTGGTCTGAACCCAGAGCTTATTGGATAGGACCAATTAATCAGAGCTCTCTGTGACACACACATGAACACACACACTGCTAATGAACAGAGTAATATTCAGACATGTGGGAACCATTTCTCCGCCTACCTCCTGCTCTCTCTATGATAACACAGAGGAACACAGCAACATTCGGAAAAAGAAAACATGCCACTGAACCCACTGTGATTAGAAAGCAACTCAGTGTTGTAATAGACCAGGTGCAATACTGATAGGAACAATAATGTGCACAACTGTTTGTCTGACAGCTACAAAGCTGGAGACTGGAGCTTGAATTTTATAAATGATGTAAATGATAGATCAGTGTCGTTATGTAAATAAGAAACTTACATTTTTGTGACTTTTTATGCTCAAATTGCTCACTCACAATGGCTGCCACTTATTACAAATCAAATACTCTGTCAACATTTGTTACCATCATGTGGCTTTGGTCAATCAATTGCAGAAAAAATACATTTTTAAATGCAGCAACTTGTGTTTTTCTTACATTAAAGGTTAACCTGTAGAGTTTCTGCAAAGTGATGTGTGCTTTGAAGTATAGATATAACGCAGGGTTCAAACTTGCCAAAACACTGATTCTCTAAATGCTTTATGTGAAGATATATTTAAAAAAAAAACATCTATTTGACCTGGATGATCTTTTTTGCTCTGACTGTCAGGGCCTTAAGTGCTGAGAAACTGCAAAACCCCAAAAACGAGTGACTTACCTCGCTGACCCACCCCATCATTCTTTTTTAATCTAGTATAAAAGCCGCGCCATCGTTGGAATGAACTGTTTTCTTGTTTTTATTCACAAGTAACCCACTGCAACAGCAGCCAG
The DNA here is from genome assembly GCF_905171665.1 of Trachurus trachurus. NCBI lineage: Eukaryota > Metazoa > Chordata > Actinopteri > Carangiformes > Carangidae > Trachurus > Trachurus trachurus. The sequence continues at coordinate 18,047,685 of NC_139913.1, read as the reverse complement.
TAACACAAAGTTCAACTGCCAAAGCCACAAGAGCCTGAGTAAGATTGAGCAACACATAATCACAAGGAATGAAAGAACTGAGGAGAGAGGAAGAAAGAAAATGATGTTTGTTCGTCTTAGTTCATCTGCCTAACCACAAAACTTGAACAGTTTTAATGATGCTGTTTTACAAGCAGCATATGTAGTTAAAAGTCTAACTGTTTAAATTTGCCTTCATTTGTTTTAAATACCCCAAGCAGCAGTGAGCGAGACTAAAACGCAAAGGATCAACTCTGTTTTTAAGCGGTCAAGCCAATTTATTCCCCCAGAACGTGCTCAGTCTGACTTCATGATAGTTCGGCTAATACAATAATCCATAATTCAAAAGCTTGAGGGAATGACTGCTACAGTTGCATATTCAAACACACATAAGGCACACCCACATATGCACGCATACACACATGATTGATTTGTTCATACTGCAGATAAAGCCTGCTGGGGAGGTTTGCGGTCCCTGTGATTGCACATACATGAACATACGAGTGTGTTGCTTATGTAAACACTGGTAGCTGAGGAAACGGAGGGTCAGCTGCTTTTGCTAACCTTTCCCTCTGCAGGCGAGAAAAATGCCCAACCCTGAGTTTTCGAAAGCAAGAAGGCTATTCATATGCACGGCCATGTGTTTGTGGAGTTTGGGATGTGGCATTGGTGGAACACCTCACCCAAAACAACCTCTGTCCTGGTGTGACCTGTGGATGGCATAGTGCAGTGGGAGCCATTCTAGAGAAAGTCAGCAAATTCAACTTCTTAAAAACATTATTTCAAAGAGACAAATAAGTTGTTAAATTTGCACATGATTTAAACTCACATTATCTCTTAGCATTGTTTCTATTTCTTTGTCTTCTTATTAGTAGCACTAGTTCCTGTGATTCCTTCCATCCGATTCACCTCGTACATCTCTCTCTGTGTTGGTGTCTTCCTCTGTTCCTGAGGATATATCATCAATATCACCAATCACTCTCTGAATCTCAGAAGGCATGATCTAGCCTCCTCTCTTGGAGCCCCGTCTTTGTGGATATGAGTTACAGGTGGACAAATATGTGCATAAAGTCAGCAGTATGTCGAAACCGAGCACTGACATGATGTGATGACAGAAACAGGCAGAGGAGTAATAGAGATCGCATGAGGGGGTGAGTGAAAACAGCCTTTGCCCATCCCTCTGTCTCTCTCTGGTTTGTGTCGGGTCTCCACCCCGTTTGGCCCCGGTTCACCGGTCCTGTAGATGCAGGTGGAAGTCAACACTCAGATACAGCCCAGTTTTCCCTCAGTGGTCGAGCCAGTAAAATATTAGAAAAGTAAATCAAACATTCTAGGAAGAAAGTAAAAATGTTAATATTAATAATATAAACTACTAAAAGTAATGTAGGGCAGTGTATATGCCCAAAGAAAGTAATGAAAAAGTGATGACTAATGTAATGGTTTCATATTAACAATAGGTCAAATTACTGTGTGCAGCTCACATTTTCTGTTTGCAATAATGGACTTAAATGCTTTTGCACTTGTACAGTTTCTCTTTTAACTTGCTCCTAAATATCCCTTGGGAGAATTTCCAGTACTTCTAGCAACTTTACATCACTGCACAAACCATCTTTAAAGATCTATCAAACTAGAAATAGTGCACTGGTACAAAAACACAACCAGAAAAATGTACAACTCACACTTTTTTACAGTAAAATTGTGATACACTGCTCAATTTATATTCAGTTTGAAGCTGGTTTAAATGTCATCATCTGCCTTAAAACATTGAGGTTTATCTATAACAAAAGAATAAGAAAGTCCACCATACAAATGACCTGCAGCAGGTTCAGACCAACACAGCAGAGCCAGGTGGACATTATAAACCCAACAAAACAATCCAATAAACATACAGCACTTTGTCTTCCCATCAAAACAGCATTACACTCTCACACTACATTTTCTCTACTGCTGAACTCCAACGATCCTACACACAAACATACTTTATGCGACACAAACAGTTGATCCACAATGCAGACGCATAGGAATACAACAGTTCAGTGGTGTGGGACCACAAGTCAAATTATTTAACTTTATCACAACGCTCTGCATTTTCAGATATTATACAAGCTGATAACTTATGATTCAGATTCAGATTCATGATTTATTGTCCCCAAGGGGAAACTAATGTTCACAGTTCTGTTCCAGACAAAGACACCAACACATGTATGAGATTGAAGTTGTGTACAAAAAGCAGCTGCTGGGGAAAGTGCGTCTGTGCAAACATGATAAACACACAAACACTTATTTCATTAAAGAGAAAACGAGTCCAAGAGGGTGGCTGGCACATAAATATAAGCAAGCACTTAAATATGAACACACAGCCCTGGACACTGTTGGTCTGCACCAAAGCAGCTCTGGGACCAGATCTGCAGCTTGGCCGGAGGTCAGCGTGGATCTGCAGATGTGTTTCCTGCTGGATCTGCAGGTCTGTCCAGTCCACTCTGATGCATCAGGCCAAGCAGCGGCCCACTGATATACAAACCATGTGTGACATAATGTCCCAAACCACAAACATGACATCACCACGCTCTATAAATCTCTAGGCAGCTCCCCACCACCACCACCACCACCACCCTGACCCCCCCCCCCCCACCCCATCCTCCTCCGTCTTCGTCAACCCTGCTGCTGTTGATTTTGTTTATCCCTGTTTTACAGTAACACAATTTCACACCTGGTAACAGGCCAGCACAGCTACATGCGTCAGTACAAACACTAAATTACCTCGAGTTAAGTGAAGAACAAGCGTTACTCATCAATTTTTTTTCTCGTCCAAACTTCCTCGGCTTTTCCAGGAACCGGCAACTTTACGGTAACAAGTTGGCTTTGTTACAACCTCTTTATCTCGAGGCCAGACAGGGAGAGCTCCTAGCATGTCGCTCACTGAGGCCCTCCATCATTACTGCACACTTTGTACTATGTCTTGAAAGCACAGCTGATTCAATTATTGAAATCCACCTTGCATTAATAATAGTTTAATATATAACAAAAATATCTGATACTAGACATGACAAATGAAAAATGACAATGAGAGCAGTTGTTTTTAATCAACCGAGTTCAGTGGTTCAGTAAAGTGCCGTCACTTCTCCAGCTCCAGTCTCTCACTGAAAAACTGACATTAGCATTGACAATATGCTCTCTGGTCACTCTTTCTTGTCAATGTGACACTTATAAGCCACTATATGCATCATTTAAAACCTGCCAATACTGTTGCCTCACAGTGGAAGCATGAGACAACACATTGGAAGACTTCAGTGCATGTGCCAGAGGAATATTTAAGTCATAAGCACATAAGAAATACATTTGTAAGATGTATGTAATGAACGTTTCCAGTGAACATTGACATTTAATGCAAAGGACAAGAGAAAAATATATTTTGGTGAGGGTCCAGAATAAGATTAGTGTTTCTTCACTGAATAGAGAATCTTAACTGTTTTCTCATGAACTATTGGACTTTGTGAGTCAATCCAGCAACACACATCTTTATGATAAAGTGTCTTTCTTCTCAGACTCTATTAATAGTTATCCTGGGAAAACAACTCTATACACCAAAGAGACATAACATCTAAAGATTGGTTTATCTCACGTAGAAGAAGACAGTATGTAGTAAAAACAAAGCTTTTTTATTATTGCTTATGTGCAAATGTATGCGTGTTGCCTCACAGAAGGAGGCTCCCCCACTGATATAAGATCACATTCCAAAAACACTGTTGTACTGAAAAAAGTAATGCACCACTACCAGATCCATTTCCATTTCCATACCATTTCCATCTCCTTTTGCAACATTATTCACAACTTAACCACTGACAGCTACTGTACATCACAGACTAAAGGAATAGTTCACCAAAAAATGAAATTCATTCATTATTGACTCACCCTCATGCTGATGAATACTCCGGAGTGGGTTTTTATTCCTCAAAGTGCATCTGGAGACCCGGGAGGGGGGTTCGTAGTCCAAAAAAATGTGGAGAGTCAATAGCCCCCCGACACATAAACGTCCATAAAACTACACAAAAACCCTCAGTGTCCTGAAGGGATATAGTCCAGAGTTTACTTGAAACAATGTAATTTAGAACATTTTTACAGCTTAAGTCAATAATGACTGAATTTCATTTTTTTGATGAACTATTCCTTTAAGGTGTAGATGGAAACATCACCTACTGTGGCTTTAGCTGCAGCTTCAAGAACAGCAGAGCGGACAAGAGTCAGAAACTATTTTAATTTAACTTCACACTAACTAAACAGCTTCAAGTGCCACGTAAGGTTATTCATCATTTTTCATGTTGCTTCCTCTTCATACAACTTTTATCACACATGTAGTAGTTCTCTCTAGCAACTGTCAACAAACCTGCACTTATATACCGTAAAGAACAATATACTGCAGATCATTCGTCCCTGTCATGTGATACCACCCATAGGAGCAGATCAGTAGCAGGTGTGTTGGTGTTCATTGGTAACAATAAGAAGCAAGGTTTAGAAGAAGATCACAGTTTGGTTTACTCCTCCTACTTCTTGTATTAAAGTGATTTTTTGGATTAACTGATGTGGGGTTGTATGAGTTATGTGTACACAGTAAGTATATTACATGTAGTAAAGGGCAATTTGATGGCAAGATGATGGTGGAAATGTTCTACATAAAGTGTGCACTTCAAATAATACACCTATTTTTAAGTCTGCATTTCCGTCACTTAACCCAAAGTAACACTTTAAGGTTAGAGGACTTGAGTCGCCATGGGTACAGTAATAAACACACAGATTATATGAGATGAGAATGCTGTTGGAAAGCAGCAGGAGTGAAAGCCCTGAGTTTTGTCGGCCCATTCATCCATCTAATTGCTGCGGCCACTAGAGGTCACCTAATAATGAAGTGTAACTATGGGTCATAATAAGCCGCCTGTTTCCTCACAGGACGGTCTCACGGCAGCAGCTGATCCATCAGTCACAGCACTGCATCTGATAGCACTGACGGCACAGCACAGAACGCTGCACAGCATGCTTAATTAATGAGAATAAACTGAGGGTGTCCAGCCCACACTAACAACAGCGTCATGCTTCAGTGTGTGTGTGTGTGTGTGTGTGTGTGTGTAACAGTGGGCAAGCTGCAGCCACTTACTGTGCTGCCTGAGATGCCCCCCAGCTACCAGAGGCGGTGGTGCTCCACATGGAGGCTGACTTAAGGCTTTATTGGAGGCTTTTCAGGACCAGGGGTTGAGCCAGTAAGCTAAACAGATGTTCTCATAAAGCAAATACAATAGTGAGATGTCCAACCTCTGTGTCAGGGAGGAGGTGGGGATAGATTGATGGATTGTAGAAGGAAAGGAAAAGATCGGAGGGGGGCGGGGGGCGGCGTTTGAAGAGTGCCAGAGAAGTCGATCGATGGACAGATAGATGATGGGAATGGGGGATTTTGAAAAAGCTCTGCAGATTATCACAGACAAGGAAAACAACGGGAGAGAAGTCAGTCATAGCAGAAGCAGCAGATAAGTCAGCACAGACATTGTCCAACACACCTACGCTTTTTTAATGTCTTTTTCTCTTGCCTTTTTTTTCAGACTTTTTCTTTGGGATCCTTATTTCCCAGGGCTCCCTGCTGTAACCACACACACATACAGTCTCACACACAAACTCACACTCTCAGAACTATAGGCGCTGTTGAACTTTCCCCCCCAGGTCAAGCGGTGAAGGAGGACAAAGTGGTATCTATGCTCTGCAGTTCATATTTGTGTTGGAGGCGCCCCGTGGCCTGAGCTCCATGTTAGCTTGAGGTAATTACACCTATACACTACCAATATCCCCTCCCATTACTGCACACTAATGGGTCTTACTGCTCACACACACACACACACACACACGCATGGATACAAATACAATCACAGTCACACACACACACTTTGTGCGGGCAGTAGAGGCCAGTGACAACATCAGTTAACTTCGATCTGTCACGTCAACGTTGCTGGTGTTTTTCTTTGGTCAGGCTCAAATCCCCAACACCCACCCCTCCCCCTAGATTTCCTCCAGTGTGTGTGTGTGTGTGACAGGTAAATGAGGGAATTCTGCTTGTCACAGTGTTCAGAAAAGTTAATTATTGCGCTTTGACGTCTTTGTGAAATTATTTTACCTGGAAGGCTGCAGCGAGGAGGGAGGCGACAAAGATCCCAGTAAACCCTCTTATAACATTTCCTCCCTTTACTTTGTGGTTTAAGTTGAAATTTCCATATTAAAATGGCTAAAAACAAGTGGATCTATGTTGTAGAGTGTATACATTTTGGAGTTGTGTGGTTAAATTATCCAAGAAATCTCTGATTTCCACATTGGTATAGTCTGTGTCATTTGGTGGCCTGTCAGTCAATGACATATCTCCTACAGTATGTGCATGAGTAGCTGTTGTAGTGAAAATTTAATCCACATTTTTAAGATATAAATTGGTATAACTTGGTTGCTTTCAGTCATTGGATGTCTGGCAAAATGTCCTGTCAATGTCATCATGTATTGACGAATCACATTTCTTCTTAAATATTTAATGTGAAGCTCCTTCATTCTGTTTCTACCAGTTTTACATCCACAAGGTCAATACAGTAGGTTATAGCACGTACAAACAACAATCCTATGGATATTTCATTTCTATTTAAAAACCTCCTTAACATCTGGCTAATGAGTTACAAGATTATCATAACAGAGATTACGACATCTTCGTTGATGTCCTCTGTCTGCTGTTTAACTTCTGCTGTATTTTGTTGGCAAAATGCGGTCCTTTAATATGAAATTTCTATTCACTCAGAGCATCAGGGGAGACACCAAGTCCCATAATTCCACACCACTTCAACCAGATCACCCAACGCTGCCTTTTGTTATTGTTTTCTTTGAGATGCATTTACAGAAAATGAGGTATTGAGATGTAAAATCAAAGTAATTAAATAATTAAAGGGCAATGCTGTCTGAGGAAACACATTGTTGATGTTGGACTTCTCTCTGAAGCTGTAGCAACAACAGGCTGGTGACCCAATCAGAAGAGAGGACCTGTGGCCAGTGTTGTCATGTAACAAAGTATGAATACATTACTACTGTACTTTTACATCTGTACCTCAATCATCATTTACATCTGTGACTTTAATTTCCTAATTGAAATGTATAATGTGTGAAAAATGCAAAGTCTGGATCCATCCTTTTACTCAACATTTGCTTGGATTTCGGCCTTGGTATCTTCACAGTATTAATATTGACAACTGAAAACAGATCAACACAAAACTGGCAGTTGAATATGGTCAGATTTTCTGTTTTTATGTAATTATTTAAATCAAGTCTCTTTGTACATATTTCAATGTGTATTGATCATAAATCTGTTCATTATCTTTAATAATCAAATAAGTCATTATACAGCTTGTTTATTATCACTGCAATCACAAATTACAATATTGGACTCTATAAACACAATATGACATTTTTTAACCTGACAGTAGTGGAGGTCTACAACAGTGAGTTGAATTTGTATTTTGTCAATTTAACAGATACCTCATATCTCCAAATAAATATTTAAAGGATGAACTACTGGGAATTTCTATGCTATTGGAAATATCTAAATGTTTAAAACTTTGTGTTTTAGAGCTCTTATGGAGCACATGTGTGAACATTATGCAAGTCCAGACATTTATTATTTGGTTTTTAGTTTATTTTGTGAAAATGACTGTGGGAGAACCGGAGCGCCCGGAGAAAACCCTAAATAGGTCCAGATTACTGGCGTCTGGACCTCAGTGTGGAAGCTCTTGAGATGGGTGGAAGGACGGTGTAGGAGCGGTCTGTCTGAGCAGAGGGCGGCCGGCGTGTGCAGGATCTGGCTGTAGATGTTCTGCTGATGGAGGGGATGGGGGGCAGCCTCAGCTCAAACTCAGGTGGGAGGTTCTGGGGGAGGAATAACTCTGGGCGGGGCTTTGGATAGGGCATAGGGTCCCTCAGGTATTTTTCAGGGATGCCGATGTACCTCAGCTCCATTCGGGTCTTCTCTGCGATTTCTAAGAGGCGCAAATATCTTGCTCGTTCTTCTCGAATCCGCTGCTCTTCTTCGTTCCACTCATTGAGCTGTCTTTGGAAGTTTTGACACTGTACTTTCTGTCGCAGTGTCTCCCCCTCCTTCTTCATTTGAAGCTTTCTTGCTGTCAAATCGATAAAGGTGTTGATTTGAACAGTCTCTTTTCCATCAGTCATGGCCATAGAGTGTCTTGGTCGGTTCGGTGGCGTTGGCTTCCGGTTTCCAACAAGGCTTCTCTCCACTGGGGAGATGGGCGGCAGTGTGCAGTACTGTCTCATCTTTGAATTCATGTTGCTGGATGATCTTCTTGTTGTGCTCTTGAAGTCCAGGGAAACACAAAACAAAGTCTTTTGACAGGAACTTTTCTCGTCTCTAACTCACAGACTTGATAACAAAAGTTGAATGATTTGCTCTGAGATAGAGACCAACTTCAAAGGAACCTGATGACATCACCTGCTGACCTCAAGAAGCTGATGACATCACAACATTCTGACAATGGTGACCTCGACATAAAGAACCTGATGACATCATCTATTGTTAAAGCAACATTCTGAGACTCATTGGTGACCTTGACCTTTGAATGTTGTGAACTGAATATGTGGTTGCCAAGACAACCAAAGACAGACAGAAGCTGTTTCCCAATAGAGGGTATGCGTTTACGTCACGTTGCACTCGGCAACGCCCCGTTCGATCGGACTGAGTGGCAAAACAAGCGTCCCTCAACATGCTGGCGGATAGCGGTGGACTCATAAACTGGATAAAATATATTATATCAAAACAAATTGATGTCAAAAGGAATCGACAACAAGCCCCCCAAAAGCGTCTGCTCTGACACTTCCTGTAACAGGCAGTGTGACCGCGGCGCATGCAGAGTGACTGACAGGCTGCTGTTACTGTGCAGAGGGACGAGATTACAGCTGTTACTGTCGTCCTGACAGTGACTCCCGACACTAAAACACGAGCTGCTTTTATTCTGAAAAACTCTGACCAGTCAAACTGTAGGATGTGTTAGAGACTAATTTATCTGTCTAAACATCAGAACTACGACACCTGAAACTGTAAACACAGCTGATCGAAAAAAATGACCGCTCCAGTGAATTTACTTTCCGTCATTAAGAACAGGTTCTTGAATGTAACTCGGTCAAAGTGAGACGTATCCTCCAGGTTTTTAGCAGCTCTGTTAGGTCATGCATGCTTTACATGCTGGCAAAGCTAGACATGTCAGACTTGTGTGGGCTAAGAGAAAATCGCTTCGTTACTTGCTCGTTTTTTAACTTTGGCGGCTCTGCCACTCGTCTTTTTGCCACTCAGTGGACGTTCCACAGCGACTTCCCAGTACCGTGACGTCATGTGCATACCCTCTATTGATAGCTTTCACTGACGTCACTTCCCAGGGACCTGGCGGTCAAAAAGCAACATTCCAAAGTGGCCCCGCAATGGACTTTCTATGGACAAACAGCCGAGTAATGACTTAAATCATCTGTCAGCGGCCGAGAAAGAAAGATATAAAAACAACTTTGAAGTTTTGGGCACTTGTGACCCATATTCAACACCAGCTGCTGTATACGAGCTGTTTAAAATGACCAGTTCCCTGCCGAAGCTCCAGTTGGGCGATGTTTATTACCTGGTGGAGAATCCATCATCCTCCACCGCTTGCAACCAATACCTCCGGTGTTATGGCTCAACTGGTTTCTGATTAAAAGCCCCATTTTGTAGTTTTTTTTTTATCTTAAAATAATGTTTCTGAACTCATTGAAGTGGTAGAAATGTACCTGTAACTTTCCTGTACGGGAACACCGTCCTGGTACCGCAGCTCCGCTGAGCTCCACAGCTGAGCTCCAGCCCACTGAGCCCAGGCTCCCTGCTCCTCTCACCCACAAACCAGAGCCCTTAGCTGGGCTGCACGGTGACCAGCTGCCCCCTCTTTACCCCCCGGAGCTTTGCTACGCACCGCTACCGACGGCAACGATGACGGCGGTCCGATAGCAGCAGGACCGGCGGCGGCGGCGGCGATGGTAACCCGGCGGGACCGCCCGCCACCGGACACCGGCAACAGTACCGCCCGCGGCGGCAGCGACACGGTAACGAGGGTCGGGACCGACCACGGCGCGGCGAGGACGATGACCGGTGTTGTTTAGCGTATTTTCAGAGTGTTTTCCATTAGTTCGTAACTTTAACATGACAGGTTTTGTCATACTGTGCAGTGTTGTGCAGACTAGTGAGAGTAGTGTGGCGCTGACTGTCCGTAGATTGGCGGAACAGGTTCACTCACAGACGCATATTGGCTGCAGTAACATGTGAACTGCGGCTTTATTTGTGAATTTGTGACAAATCTGCGGACGGAAGTGCAGCACAGCTGTTGTTCGGTTCGGTAACCAGTTAAATCAGACACCAGTTTGGCCATAACACCGGTATTTTTGAAGCAGCAGGGAGCAGTGTGTGTTTTTCTGCCTTGTCCTAATCCGCGGACAGCGGGGAAGTGGATTGTTTTGACCGCCAGGGGGGCGTTCCATACGGGCCGTGACGTCACATGAAAGCTATCAATAGACCAGCATCGCCATCTTTGCTTACGTCGTCACTCGGAGAGGGAAGATTCAACGCCGTCACATAACGTTACTGTTAACGTTAGCCGTTGCAGCTAATGCTGGCTAACTTACAGTAATTCAAATCTGTTTAATCAAAATGTCGTTTTACTTTGAAATATGACCCGATGTCCCTTCAGACGTTAACAACCCATGGCTTCCTTAAATCTGTATCAACCGAAGTGATGAAAGGAAAGCAGTTCATCAGACAGAGTTCATTGCCTCATTTTTGATATTCCTACGGCTTGCAGCCAGGGACGCAGCAGTTACGGTTTGTTTACCCACCCCGAGTGAAGATGTAAGGAAAGATGGCGACGCTGTGAATATGGTCAATTCAGTGGCTGCATTGTTTGGAGGCAGCATTTGAAGGCTGAGGAATGTGGCTGACAAATCCGGCCATTCCCTCCCTGTTCTAGGAGGACCTATCCTTTGTGGTCTCCCGTATCCAAAGATTCTTTGCGTGCCGGTTATGATTAGCTTCCTAGCATGCTAATCAGGAAATACTCAGAAGGTTAGACCTTCCCGATAGTTGATGCGGCCGTCAGAAGTAACTCCGAACCCGTTGCCTCTGTAGACTGCGTAGGTTGGGTCCTCCGAAGGATCCAGCCCCTGAATTGGGACACAGCTGGAAAGTGAGATTTGTAGGAAAAAGAATAAACATTATGGTTCTCTGTGAGGAAAATCTGCTGCCCTCACGTCTGCTCAGTTACCTTCAGGTGAGCTTTGAATTGTGAGTTGAGTTCACATCTGAACTGACTTTGCTTATTCTTTAAGCATCAAAGTGAACCGCCGATATGACATTAATACTGGGGCACAGCTCATTTATACTGGGGCTTGTGCCCCAGTGTAAAAGAGGTCTGGTGCTGTCCCTGGATGTTATTCCATAATGCTAACCCACTGTTTGCCCAGCAGTCACATCAGATAAAAAGGCTAAATATTCTGTTAAACCACAATAGGCATGTATAACTTCTGATAATGTAGCTAAATGGACTGTATTAGTTTTAACATTGGAGAGTTGCTGATAATGCATATGTATTTCTTTCAATAAAAGAGAGGAAATAAATCTCTTAAAATTGATTTGTCATCTGGGGAAACACGCTGGAACAAATTGCGTCTCGTTCGTAGATTTGTCCAAGAATCAACTCGTTTGACGGCTTTATGAAAGTTTTGCTCTGTGCTTTACAGTCAGGGAAACTCTGATCAGGTAGTAAATAACTGATGATTTATGCCCTCAGAACCCATGACTGCACCTCTGTGACTCCTCCACAAATGGGGATCAAAGCCAGGTATGTGCCGAGGTCAGCCACTCCTCCGTCCCCAAACACACACAAATATACAGATCTGAATATTTGTGTGTTTCGGTCTCTAGGATCCAGAATGATTTGTCCTGGTTAAATCGTAGCCATATATCATAACTAGATGATACTCCCTCAGCACACACTGTCTGCTCTGATAATATTTGAGATTTTCAAAACACTGTTAAACTCAATTCAGCATATCTGAGTGAGCCAATGGAAGCCAACTCGGTTTTCCAGAAAAGTTCTTTAGAAACGTGAGTGACAGACAAAACTTTAATTTGTCAACTGTGTTGCGCTCTAAATTTGAAATACACACCTTTTCACTCATTTCTTGGACTGACTGGTCCGAAACTCTCACACATATGCAGTGTGAACACACTCCGTCTCACAGATGGAAATGGAGCTGAGAGGCTCTGAGATGTGAAAACAGGTTGGAGACAGTGGAGTCAGATTTTAAATGTTGTCTAATAGCGAATCCAGGTGACTGTGTAACTGATCCACTGCACATAAACAGTAAAACACACTCTAAGCACGCACATTATTAGGCATGCACATGCCTGCGCACCACGGACTGTTGATATGACTGCACAACTCCTAAATGTGATTGACATAAAGGAAACACTAGACAGATAAAATCCTGAAGGACATCATAAGCTTTGAGATTTATCTTCTGTGCAGTGGAAAATGTATTAAACCTGGGGCAGGTATCGCCTAGCACTCCTAATGCATGAGTATGGAGAACACACACACACAGAAATACACTAACAGGCATATGGTGATGGTGTCTCTACCAAATGTTGGGTTGAACATGTGACGGCCTTCAGCTAGCTCTGCACACTAAATATAACAGCGTGGTGGTTCAGCACTGAAAGATCTGAGCCAGGACGTAACTTAGCGCCTCTTTGAGCGAGCACCATAAAGGCCGACAGACACGGTCAGATCCTTAATTGCACTCACATGTAAATAAATCACACACATTAGCAATAAACTGGCGAGGGTTTTGCTCCCCACTGTTTAGTTGTGCACCTCTGCTGCGAGTTCTGGCTAAAGTCAAGTAGGAGATGGTGAGGGACATTCAGATGGTAGTAATAATAATAATAAAGCATGATTGGGGTAAGTGCATAAATACATAACACAGGCACACACTCACAGATCCCAGAGGGCACTGCAGGTCTTTTCAGTTAATGCTATAGCACTGGCTATGTAGCATAACACAAGGCCTTTAAAATTCAGATGGACTGAAACATCACAGAAGAAAACACCACAGTGACTGATATGTTACTAGATATCAATACTAATACATATATTATTTGAAACCTTGTTGTCTATTGTTAAAAAGCACTGTCACACACCAATGAATAAAGACAATGTATCCATGAGGTTATGTCTAACTGTGTTATTGGTCACCATTCGCCAATGTCCAGACGATGCTGGAATCCAGCAAGATCTGGAATAAATGTTTTTTTTAAGACGCCCTCAATTGTTTCTTAAATCAATTACTTTGTTAATTGCAGTGGTTAATTTGAGCCATGGCTCCAACTCGGAGACTAAGTAGTCGTGGTTAACGCTGTTGCCTCTGAGAAACGAGGTCCTGGGTTCCAACCCAATGGCTTCTCTGTGTAGACTGAGTGTTGAGAATGACTGTCAAACGCTGCCAACTGCGTTCGCTGGAACACACGACCAAGCCGGAGGTACTGCTGGGATAAGGTTATGCCACATCCAAAAATAATAATTCTTAATAAGCTAAGGCTTCAGTCAAACAATAAAACCGAGCAGTGTTTTCCCTTTTTCTCTTCTCGGTCTGTTTCATATCCTCAACTGTTCTCTCACTTCCTCCTTATTTTACCTCCATCCTTCTCCTCTTATTAATGCTTTCCTACTAGAGCTCTGGGAGCTCACCCTCTTACCATTACTTATATCTATTGAGTTACTTTTCTCATGTCTGTCTCAACTAGGTCATGTTTTGAAAAGGAGTTAAATGGACTCCCGTGTGAAATTCACAAAATCTTAACTATCTCAAACTTTTAAGTGGAAAACTTTTGCACACCAGTTTTCAGAAAGATGTGTCGGAGGAGGACAACAGCATCAGACTTGGCGAAAACATCAGACTTTAAACCAACACTAAGTAACTTTTCAATCTTCATAAAATATTTTCATAACTTTTGTGGTGATACATCGACTTACAACAAGTTGAATGACACCTCTGTCATGGCCTGAGGGGGTCTGTATCTCTTTCTCTGGCACTAAGCAGCTTTGAGGAGCATGGTAGGAACCCGGCTCTCACTTAAGTTTCACTTTCACTTTTGCGAGTCACAACAAGAAGGGAACAGGCAAAACGGCGCTTTAGCAATGGATTATGTTTGTTTTCACTTTGAAATGATCCACTGGAAACAGAAACTTAGTTTTGATGTCTATTGTTAATTTTAATGCAGGATATTTACAGGGCTTCACGCTAGTGTTCATGGGAAATGGAGTCTTCCTTCAGGCAAAACACTACCGCTTTGGTCCACAGGCGCCGCCAAACTCAACCAAAACTGAAAGTTCTTTAGTACTGCTTTAAACGAGCAGGAGTTTCGCTACAAGTCTGAAACTGTCTCAATCTTAAAAACCGGTTCAAAATCACAGATACTTCCTTCAAGGACACTTTCAGTTGACTATATATATATTTTTTGTCATTGGGTCATCACAAGAACCACGTGAATGTCATGTTTGAGCATTCTTTTGCAAGAGTGATGTAAATTCCATAAAACAAAAATATCCATTAGAAAGAGTAAAAGAAGAGAAACGGTGCGGCTAACTGGTTTATGTTGTTGAAAGAAAAACTGCTATCATTTGTGGAATAGCTTAGGAAATATTTCGGTATAGACAAATTCGGCGAGCAATTTGTGTATGCCGCCATCTTGCTGCGTTGACATGTGTCAGTCATCAATTCATTATGCTGTCATTGTAAACTGGCTTTCCACAATGACAGCATCATGAATACCTGGATTGATGTTGCTAGACAGTGGCCTCCAGTAACTGATGAAGGTATCTTAGATGAATACCGAGGTTCATTTAGAAATGAATCATTTGTTTGAGTGATAAGCAGGAAAGATTAGAGTAATAGGGAGATAAGAGACTGTATCGTTAAACACTGAGTAAACACTTGGTCGTCTAAAAGGCGTTGTCAAATTTGCCCATCACATCATATTGAAGGGATCAGTGAGACATTCGCAGACCATCCACTTTCACCACGATGTGGAACCGTGACAAAGGAGGGTGGCCAGGTACAAGTCAGCTGTGAATGTGTAAACCGTACGGTCTAAAACATGGACAGCCCTCGTGAAGTAAGGGGTTGTGTATTTTGCATATAGCTTTGTTCCAAAGTTGGAGTTTTCTGCTGTTAATAGCCGAGGACGGCACATCGTCCTCACAACTACACAACCTACCTAGACATATTCACAGAATCGCGCACAGAACCCATGGATGCCTGACAGGGAGCTGTCACCGCAGTAATGGCGGCTGCTCCACTTCCGGTTATTTCGCCAAATTCATCTATAGCTGTTTAGGTAATTAAGAAATAAGATACACTAAATACATGAGGTTGTACAAAGACTTATACTGTAATAGTCTGATTTATTATTTTAATTTTTTTGTTGCAATGAACAGAAGCAGTCTTTGATGGTTGTTGAGAGGCTGATGGTGGTGTAGGTTTCAAGTGGAGACTATTAAAGGGAACTCTGTAGCAATATATTTTGTCGCCAAAATAAATTATATAAAAATTTGAAAATTAATTTCTACTTTATAATAGTCTCTTACTGTATGCTGAAAATGCCAGGTGTAAACACTGTCAACATGTTATAATGTCCAGAAATGTTAATTGTGTGCATATGAGATACATGAAGTCATGTCATGTTTCTGGTAGCCTGTCTGAATGTTCACGTTTTACTTTGAAAAGCAACATCGAAAATTATTTATGTTAAAACAGTGAATCTGGAGAGGCATTCCAGTATATTTCTAATACATAATCTCTGGATCAAGATGGTCTACAGAGTGAAGTAGGTTGAAAGGTGGAAATAGCCATCAAAGATACTAGCAATGGACAATGTTTTATCTCTAACTCACATACTTAGCAAGCTCCCACTGGAGTTTACCCTTTAACTTCTACTGTATTTGTTGTACCTGGGAAGTCGCTACTAATTCCTGAAATGTATTGAACCACTTTGAATGATTCCTGTCCTTGTTTTTGTAGCCCAGGCCTCATTTTGCCTCATTATTTTCAATGGCAATAGTGTTCTGTTACAGTGGGTTCCTGCCAAGTGCTAGCAGTTAAAATACTTTAATGTTTAACACACACACAAAAAAAAGCACTTAAAGTAGGTTTTTCAATAGTTGCTTGGCAACAGCAATAGCGACAGGCACCGCCAGCGCTTTAAACGTGTTTCTTTTGAGCCAAAATAACGAAGTGGCCGACGGAGACTGAGGCTAACACTTCCTGTTAGTGAGGGACGTTATATGAGGTGGAAATCCAGGTGCTGAGGAGTTTGGAATGACATGGAAACAGAGCAGAGGGGACACACACATCCATGTAAACATCATGGCACATAATGTCTGTTTAAAGAGAACGTTGTGCAAGATTTTGGATTTTGTTGTTTTTCCTTTGTCTTGCTAAAATGTCCCAATCAGCTCGTGCGTCAAACCATGCATCATATTATTCTAAAACCATGCATCAAACAATGCCTGTTATGCATTAAATCATGGTCTCCACATGACATGGCCATCTCATCCTACCATCATCTCTCACCATGATGCCAGCTTTCCTTTCCCTCTTATTCCTACAGCATGCTGGGCGTTGTGTTTCATGCCGCAGGGGGGCCTGATCTTCATTTTGCTGCAAACGTCAAGACCTCCCCTCAGATTTTTCTTGTGTAATAACTGACTCACAAGGTGACTAAAGCGGGGGGATAAAGTGCGTATGTGTGCTTTGTACTAAGTATAAGTTTGCTCATTGGCGTGAACACGCACACATGGAACATAATCTGGCTGGATAACGCAATGTATTAAAGAGGATCCAGACAACTGACCACCCGTTGTGTAGCCAGAAACCTGAGAGGCTCGTGTAAGCTACAGTGGAATCTACCGTTTCCACTCAGCTCTGTGCGCACTGCGAGTGAAAATGTCTCAGATCTGATTTCTTTTTTCTGTAGCATGTTAATGATGAACCACAAAAATATATATAAATAAAGTCATTTCTGTAAATATATCAATTTATGGGACAATCTGTGATTATTGGAACTTGTAGAACAATTTTGTGATCATCTTTTCTTTATACGTTTTTAAAGTCGTTTTTTTAAGGATTTGTAATTAATTTTAACACATCAAAATGGACAAATAAACAATGGGACTGAAACAGAATGTCTGTGTCAAAGTGTACACATATCTGACCAAAACTAAAGCAAAAGATTGATGGCATAGGTAGATAATTATTCAAGGGTAAACTTGGATAATATTCTGAAATACAACAATCTAGACCTACGGTAAATGCAAGTTGACTATGGAACCTACCAGTCTCCAAACATGGACAAAAAAGCTTCAGAAATTTGCTTTAAACCAACATTCTTTTTTTTTTCTTTCTTTTCTCTTCTTCTCTTTTTCCCTTTGGCCACAAACAATTGTCCACTTGTACATCAACTCACCAACTAGTAACTTTATCTGCTGTTTGATAGTTTATCATGGGCTAAGCTGAAAACAGCTCCTCACTGTGGGTGGGGACGTGGTTGATAAGAGCAGTGAGGGTGAACTAAACAGTAAGGTTGACGTAAGACCAAAACAATCAACTTTAATACTAAAACGCACTGTAAAAACGAGAACTGCATTAATTCCCTGAGGCTTCACTATAGTAGAAGTGAGCCCTTTCCTTCTCCATGTTGTCATTTGACCCTTTGTTAGTATAAAAAATTGATTGGTGCAGCTTTAAGGTGTATAACCGCTGTGGCCTCTATACTGTAGCTGCTGCCTGGGTGAAAAGAAGGCCAATGGACCTGCTTATTTCCTCCATGTCAAATCAAGTTCACTGTAAATACATAGAGCTTTTATAGACTGATTTGTGACACATGGGCATACATACATATACATGTGCACACACACAGCAGTAATGACTCTAGCTCTGACCCGTTGACACAGTAGCCCTTTAAAACACCAACTCCAGCCTCTCTTCAAAATTATGGCCATATCATGTTCACTATCTGCCTCTGCTAGTATAAGTTAATCTCACTTTATGCTCCGAGTCAAACGAGGATGTTTATTTTCATCTGAGTCTTGGTGCACTGGGTAAGAGCAGCCAGCGCTGACAGGCTGTAAACACCCAGACTGGATGGTGGATTGAATGGTGTCACTGAAACTGGACCTCTGCATAATAACAGGTAATCACTGAGTTAACATGGTAGATTACATGATTCACAGACGCCAGTGGAGGATGGCGATGAAACCCAGAGCCAGGCGGAGACGACATGCACACACAAGACACACACCGAATATATACAAATGCATACAAGCCTAAATGCATGCGCAACCAGCCCATACGTCCACCGTAATGGACGGAACAAATGCGTAGGGTTTGTTTGACCTTCAACCTATCCACTGATCCAACTCCATGCTTTGCAGTAATGGGCCTCCTCTTCCAGTAAACTCTCTCCTTTTCCTTCCCGTAATGGCTACTCTGTGTATACATGGTCTTCAAACCACAGAACGGCACGTGATGGAAAATGATGAAAAAAGAAAAAAAATTGAAGATGGAGTGACTAGTCATGTATTAGGTGGAAAGAAAATTGACATATGAAACATTTTGTCCAGGTCTTAAAATACAATAGTTAGACATGGTCAACATGCTGAATCCATTATCACCAACTGTAGTTTCGCTATAAAGGGGAAACCTTGCCATATTTCTGCCTCCACTTTGTATTTATACTGGGAGAGTGAACTGAAACTAGTCGGGATTTGTTTCACCGGCATACCTGAAAACTGTCAAAAAAACAAGCCAGAATCCCACCATTTTCCAATCTAGCGCTGTATAAATGCCGGTGATCAGGCTGTGGTGTGACCTCGGTGGCTGGGTCATTAGTAAGCAGCGTGGCTATTGGCTGCCTGCTGCAGCCGCCGAGGTTTATGGCTCCTGCTAAATCTCCGGGGAGGGCTGTAACAGTGCAGAACAACAATAGGGCCGATGCTGTGTTTAGTCTGCGTCTGCGGGGGCTTACAGCAGATTCTGCACTTTGAAACAAGAGCCCGGCTTTCTACCAAAGACTTTAAGACTCTCTCGCAGCTAGCTTATTACATCTTAGTTGACTTTTCATCTGTTTCCAAGGCACACACAAACACACACATCATCACACCCAGACTCAAACCAGAAGCACAAGTTGATATTCACTGCCTCTCAATCTGCCCTGGCCATCTCCTGATGCTGCTTCGCTCTTTTTCTAAGGCACTGTGTGAAAGTTATTTGAGGATGAGGGGAGGGGGCAACATGATCTTTCCCTTCCCCGAAGCCCTCCCCTCCCTCCGTAACTTTCATACTGTCCCTTGAACTACCTCGAGAAGGTGCTACGTAGCTGCTGAGGTATGTAGGTTAGTTTAGAGCGACTGGGTTTTAATATTTGCCTGTCAGACCAAACACACACGCACACACACACCCATTTAATACTTGTCTCTGTCAGACATCTCCTGGTTTCTGTGGCTTCTCGGCAGTCCAGAAGGAGCCTTGTCTAAATAAATGTCAACTTGTGACCAGGGTTTTAAAAAATCCAAAGCAATATACTGAGGGAGAATCGGACTTGTCAATCACGTCATGCATCCGCCTGGCCTAGGGTTACGAGCGGCGACTCCGGTGGGCTCCCCCCCCTCCCCTCTCTATCCGTCCTCCTGCCATAACAATGGGGAGGGATGTGGAAGTCCAAAACACACACATGATCAGGTGCTGAACATTTACAGCGCTTGTGTCTTACAGCTCAGTCCCGGGGTCTTGCTGGGTGAAAGCCAAACCGCTCCTTTTATGTATTTTTATTTTTCTAAGGCAGTGTTCAGTCCTTGGCAGATTATGTTTAAGGCTGGGGGAGTTAAGGCTTCTGTCTGGCTTGTGGCGGAAAGTTATAATAAAGCTTACCTTTACCCCACTGCTGAACCAGAGCAAGTGGAGATAGTGAGTAATATTCATTGCTTAATGAAGGTCTAACTGTGTATGTGTGAGATGTCAGTTGATTCTGCTTCTCTGCCTGTTATTTGTCTGCTTTGCCAAATTGAGTGATTATTATATGAATTATCTCTGTCAACTTTGAAAACTAACACGGATTAATTAAACCTCTGAATTTGAAGTGCATTAAGATTTGAACTACCAAGTAAAGTCAATAAAGTTCCAGACAGACGGAGCCAATCCAAAATAAAATACACCAATGCATTTACATTCAACCTGTCTAATCTTATTGACCACTTAAAGTGATTTACACTACAAACCACACTCACTCATGCATTCATGTGATTTATTTTTTATGTATACTGCAGAAATGCATAATTTTCTATCATACATACACTCACGGCCTGATGTTAATACATGAGGGGCAATCTGAGGTTCAGCATTTTGCCTACAAACTCAATGAAATTCAGACTAAAGGAGCCAGGGAATCAAACTCCGGCCCTTTTGTTGGTGGATGACCCGCACCACCTCTACCATTCTAGCCACAGTCAGGTCAGACAACAGATAAACAACTTGGTGCAAAACATATACGACTGAACCACTGGCGGACCCATTAGTCTCTCATCTGTGATCAAGAATCTAACCATGGCCTGGTTCCATCTGATTCAAGTTGTGCTGAACTCACAGCTGAATCTAACAGGGTCATATACTGAAGTGTGCTGCAGGCAGCCTCATTCAGTGACTGGGACAAAGTGTGAAACATGTAGAAAACATTTATTAAGGATTTCAAAAATACCAGATCTATAGATAACATTGGGAATGGAAGTACTGTAGTGTTGCACGTTGAAGGTCAAGAAAATCATCTAGGTGTAGTCTTGGTGAAACAAAAAACGAACATGTGTGTGAAGAAAATATTTATTCCACAGGACCATTAATTTAAAATTGCTACATAGTATAACTATTTGGAGCAATTACAGTTTCAAGGACAACTGTGGAAGCACCAAAAAAAGAGAATATTTTTAGCTTACTTATGATTGAGGTGAGTGTAGCACATTATAATTCACAAGGTAATTCACAGGGACATGTTAAAGGTTTTATTCAAGTCAGTCACTTGGAGTTATATGAGATTTGAATCAGGAAGTAGAATAAGGAAGCACAAATCAATATTCCTCTTGTTTGTTTCTCTCATAAAGGTCAGCACATGTGGGGACCAAAGTTTTGTGGAAAACCTGACAAAAATTGAAGGCAGTGAGAAAAGCTTTTATTTTGGTAGCTGTTAACATGAATATGGCCACGTTTTCCATTAAAAACAACACCCTTCCTCCATTTAGAGCAGTCAGCATCCAATCAAAATATGTTTTTAGCTGAGATGTGTGCTGTTTTAGTGTCCTGTAGTGATGTGCATGTCCACCATGCACTTCATAAGAATATACCAGGTCAAAATGTCAACTATCTGTAGCTTCAACTCTAGAAAATACTCCGTCTCTCGCACACAAACACACACAGTACCCAACAACAGCAGCACACACATGCACAAAGACGCCACAGTGGGAAATTACTACCAGACGCACAAACATTTTACTTGTGTCTGGTATGTTACACAACACCAGTCACTTTGGCAGGAAACCAACAGTCATTGGAGGTATTTTATACTAAATATCTATTTAGTTGATAAAAGAGTGACAATGGCACCAGACATTTTGGCCAGCAAAGAAAAGAGACGTTTTTCCTCATTCAATATACACACAGAGACACACACAACTTTAACATACAGTTTAATGCACAGTCTGAAGAGGGCCATGTCCAACTCTAGCTGAACCCTGATTAACAGTGCCACTCTAAATCACAGACTTGATTTCAGCACTAAACCAGACCTGGGGCTGATTGGTGAGGCATGAGGAAAATGACTAAGGGGGGGAGGACTTGAACTAGAATGGGTTAAATGGACAGATCACAGATGTAGTGTTAACAGTGGGTAAAATAGGAAGAAGAGTGGAGGTAAGAGGAAGTGTGATAGAGGGACACAGAAGAGTTAAGGAGAGATCTGCTCCGCTCATGAAGAAATGTTTAAGGTAATAAAGATTTCCTTTAACACGTCACTTTGTTGTGAGTGAAAACCAGTTAAACCGAAACACATTTCTCTGTGATATTTTGCAAGCGTCGAAAGCTTTTATTGTGGAGTAAACTCTTTAGACAATAATCAAACCTGACATTTTCAATTTAATTGGACGGCGTGAGCGTGTAGCAACAGTAGCAGGGAGCGCGGGGTGTGTTTGTCTGTACACATGTTCCTACTTTATTGTGAACTCTGCTGACCGCTCTTTAAAAAACGCACAGCAGTTGGGCCAAAAAACCAGGACGCTAATAAAAGCGGTCCAGACTGAGAGTGGAAGAGAGATAGGCAGACAGAAAGAGAGGCAGACAGAAGTGTGAAAGTAGATTAACAAGACTGTTCATACAAATATTCCTGTGAAGATAGGTTTGATTCTCGCTGCACCCAGCTGTATACAACAGTTTCAGACATTATTTTGAGAATTACCTACTTTCTTTCCAAGAGCTAGATGATGGACTGTCACCACTCTCTTGTCATGTCTCTGTGTCTGTATTGACCTGTAGTTGGGCTGTAATTAACCTAGCATAGCCTAGCACAAAACCTGGTGGTATTGGCATCTGCAAGTAGTGCAGAGGAGTGCCCCAAGGATCAGAACTGGGACCCCTTCTCTTGGCAGTATACACCGCCTCCTTGGGCCCAACTATCCACTTGCATGGCTTCTCATATTGTTACTATGCAGATAACATCCAGCTATACCTGTTGTGCCTGTGATCCCATGACTGCTAACACATGCAAATCAATGAAGTAACACTTCCATCAACTAAACGTCTCCACAACTCTCAGTAATCCAACCATTCAGGCTCTTCACAATATCATTACAAAACCAAGATTGCTGATGTTTGATGACCAGCTATCCCTCACTGACTATGTTCAATCCTCCATCTTCCATCTTTGCACCTTACAGTATAACACAAATTCTGTCTTACCTGATTGCCAAGCTCATGGTCCAGTCCATGGTTATCTCTAGCCTCCACTACTGCAGTGTCCATCTGGATGGCTTCCCTTCATGCATGATGGAATCCTCAGAGAAGGTCCAGAATGCAGCAGTGCCTTTTGTCTTTGATCAACCTGAAGGGACACACCATGTAACTGTTAATCATCAACCTCCACTGTTTATACATGAAGTTCAAGTCATTAATGCTGCTGTGGCAAATTTTCATTCATGCCATCATCACACTATGCTTGAGAGTCTTGACATTTTCCCAGGACTTTTAATTTGCTTCAGATTCAGCCAGGCTAATTTCCAACCCCATTTTTTCCAATCCAGTTCTCAGTTGAGCCCTCTTCATTTCCAGTGCATGCAAAACTGTTGCCTGGGTTTGCAGAGCAGCTTTCTTTGTGGGAACTTAAAGGTAGGCTAAGAAGTCATCATCACTTTTGTGTCTGTACCTACAGCATCTACTCAATCACTCAGCCTAATGCGCTTCATCAGCTACTGCATTCTTCCACAGGCTGTTGTGTACCAATGGCATCTCTACAGACAGTCCAGAATGTTCTTGTCTGTGGTTCCCCAATGGTGGAACAAGCTACTGCATTGCTCCTAAAGAACCACCTCAGTCTTTCTTCAGCTTTCTGTTTCGCAATGTGTCTGAGCTCCCCAGACACACACGTGTGGCAGGTGGACAGCTTATGTTGTGTGCACCCAAGTGTTACAATTGACCCTAAAGAAAACACAGACAGACATTTACCTATATATCTAAAGTCAGATTAAATATCAATATTTTATAAATGCATGTAATCTGATGACAGTGGTGATGGCAGGGAAGCTAGTCATGAAAACAGTAGCACTTCTCCTGCTGTTGCAGCTGTAACCCAGGAGGAGCATAAGAGGACAGGCTGTGATCCAAGTTGGCTGTCAGAGAAGAAATACTCCTACTGGCTAAGAGGGTTGGGTGCAAAAATAAATAAAAATGTATGTAGTTTAGTTTCTAGTTTTCATCTGTATAGAACAACATTGAGATTATAATCTAATACAGTGTTAGCAAGGGGAGCAATAGAGAAACATTCAGTTTCATTGACCTTTCTGACAAATAATATCCAAAGAAGCAACATGAAAATTTAACTGTGGAAGAGTCAAGTGGAGAGAAAAACAGCAGGACTGAGTGAAAAAAGAGAGTGAAAGAAGAAAGACGTGTTAAACAGTGAGGAGGGGAAAGACCAACAACAAACTTAGGAAACCTCCGGTAAATGTCAGGACAGCAAACCTGTGACGTTCGTCTGTAAGGTGACACCTCTGGACCAATGAAAGTTTCCACTACACACACACACACACGCACATAGACACATACTAGTGTTTGGGTTGCTATGTGTTTGTTGGGCAGGTTGAGCCATGTGTGTGTGTGTGTGTTGTGTGAGAGGAGGGGCAGACTTCCAGAAAAGACACGGTGACTATGTTTGTGGCGTTGGGTGGGTATATAGGTGGTGGCATGGGTGTGTTTGGGTGTGTGTGTGTGTATGTGAGGGTGTATGAGGGTGTGTGAGGGTGTGGTATGTTCAAGTGTGTGTTTATGTCCTGGTGGCACGCAGCAGCCGTCTGCACATAAATAGGAGCATGTCGACGGTAGGTAAAGTGACGCTGATGTCATGGCCATTTTTCCAATATGTGTTCTACAGTATGTGTCTCTGTGTGGGTATTTGTGTGTGTGTGTGTGGGTGTGTGTGTCTGTGTGCCGTATGGGGATTTGCAGTGTCACTTGAACACTCTTGTTTTCCCCTGTTTGTGTATGAGCAATAACCCTGCACAATCCCAACCTCATCCCTCTCTGTTTGTCTTGAGAAGAGTTAAATGGAAGGTTGGCATCAGTGTTATTGGCGCATTCACTGGACACAGTGGTCTGATACGTGTTCACCAGGAGGAGAAATGCACCTTACATTTACATGATGCAGCCGCAGAGACAAGCTCTAATGTCCGCTTAAATTCAGAAGGTGTTCTGGATAATGTAACTGATTTCTTGCACTGTTGAGAAACTCAAAGTAATTTAAGTAATTTGCTAAAGTTGAGACTAATAAGAGGCCAACACAGGCAGGGAGTGGAAATATGAACTTGGAAAAAAGATTTGAAAAAGATTGAAAAGGTTTGTGACAATTAATGACAGTTTCCATGTGGTGTGTATGCCTTTATAGCTAGTTAACAGTTGAGTTCAGTGTCAGTTTGTAGCACAAGTGTTCCAGCTGTCAAATGAAATGACCTGTGTTACTGCTTTCATCCAATTCCACATTATATTATTCATTCACAACATCGTATACGTTATGTAACGTTATCCACCGCTCCATATATTGATTTTTCGCCGGCTTCGTTGTAAACAAATGCACATGGGTGAGAGGAGCGTAACCAAAACAGCGGAAAAGCCACCGGACGTTCCCCTTTAAACCATTCAGTCCTCACCTTTCTCATACTCTTACTTGAGCTACATAAAACATAAAAAACACACACTCTTTATGGTCTTGAACTTATATTAATAGGCTTAATATTATATTATATTTTGTGTACATTATATAAGGATTCAGATTGGGCCACGACAACAAACACTCCACTTGTCTTTGATATTTTTCTAATGGTGTTTGCATATGCGCACCAGTCGTCCCAACACCGTTCAACAGTTAATCTTCGGCAGGCAGATGGCACACACTTGCCATCACGAGCCTCAAAACTCTGTTTACATTATTTTAATGACATGCAATTTGCATGTGACATCGTAGCGTCAGGATCATGTGGTCTGGCTGTGCGTTTGGATTTTATTGCACGGCAGATACGCGAGCCATCATGGCTGCCACTGCGGGTGCAGGCCGCCCTTGTCGTGCTGGCATGGCACCTCCAATCAGCTGCCTGTAAAGCTGTCAGTAGGGACCGCAGACCCTGGAGGTACACAGTGCTGAGCCCTGTTAAAAAGCCACAGATCGCCCTGCTGGTTTTGTTCCTGAAAAACACACTGCCTACACGTGGTCGGTCGAGTAAAAGACACGGAGTGGAGGGAGAAGGCGAGGGACCTACATATGTTGCATGTAATGATGCTAATCCCTGTTTCAAAGCCATAGATCACAGCTTGTTTTGTTTCCCAAAATAAGACAAGAGTCCTGTTAGTTGTTTACCGCAAAGAGCTCAGGAGAAATTCCACAATATGAGGTCATTACCTTTGGTTTCAATCATGCACTCTGGCAGGTCATATTTCTCTCAGCGTATAATTGTGTCTGCCTGCAGCTAATTATTTGTGTAAACCTGAGCAGGCTACTGCTACTGGGTTTTATAGGACATATTAGTTATTTTAAATGACGTTGAGCACAGCAGGAAAACAGTAACAGGCAGTTAAAGAAAGACTGACACTTGTGTGTGTGTGTGTGTGTGTGAGAGACGTTGTGATGGTTGGGGGCAGGTCTGAGAGCAATGCCACACAAGTATTGGAACTCATAACAGTAAATTAGGAATTATTGGATGAACAAACCTGCTTACGTGGCTAATAACTGCAATTATTAATTGAGAATAATAAAAAAAAAAAAATGTAACAAAGCTATTTACCTGCAGGCTGCAGAGTAAAGATGGATTTTGGGAAGGTTTGGAAACAAGTTGGGTAATACAAAATTCCAGAGAATACAGTTATATACATTTTTGAACTACTGTACAGTACATCTGTGAGCAGATGTGGTTGATGCAGTTTGGGTGTGTGCTGTCTGTTATTACCTTTGTAAGATTTAGATTAACCCACACTGTTAATTAAAAAAAGGTAAAAAGGTCAAATTAAAGGTTGTTTCATCACTTACATTTTAACACTTCCACTACTTTTATATCAGCTGATACACACTTCAAATGTCTTACAGTACGAGCTCACACACTTGAACAGACGAAAGTGATTCTACGTTCCACTTGAAATTCCATCTACTTCTATTGCTTAAAAAACTGCTCTTTTCTGTTTTCCAACTGCTTTCATCTCTTACTCGTCATCTTTTTTTCAGTCTTCTACAATGACTTTCATCTGATTTCATTTCTGATACGTTACATTTCTTATTTCAGTGCTAACACTGGAGCCTTTCAGGTTTTCCACTTAAATATCTCTCCCATTCTGGCTGACACAACAAATCCTTTCAGTGTGTGGACAAATGACTCATCAGCAGCTTTCAGCACTCTCACTTTAACTACACTAGAGTTAAACTCTTATAACCAGTGATATTCAGTTTATATTACAGCTGCCACCTCAACAACGACTTCATGCATTTCTATATTTCAGCTATTTCAAATGCTTTTGACTATTTTCTTTAGGCACTGTAGCCCACTCCACATTGGAAACCTGCATAACTCTTGGTTAAAAATATAAGATCGTTATGTACATTATTGAGTATACTCTAAATATAGAGGTTTGACATGTTGCGTCCTGTTATAACTTTATAATCTCTTATATTTTTATACCATTAATCATTTTGTCAGTTTCCTTATGGTAAGCATCATGTTGGCTGGAGTCTCTTGTATATGCTGAACATATAAAAACACATACACATGTAAAATCCCATTAGAAGAGGCCTGTGAGAAGCAAGAGGGCTGTTGCTTTTCACATTGTGGTTTTGGTGCAGAACAGAGGTGAAGTCAGATAGACAGTCTGCAGACCAGTGCAGAGCACCACCACAGAGCAGCGGTGCTCTGCCAGCCAGACCCGGCCTGGAGCTCAGTCCTGGCATCAGCCTCGCAGCACAAAGACCCCGAGCGGCCGCCTTTCATGTCGCTTTCACAGGCTTAGCTCCTACTTGTGAGAAAGACATTAGCAGTCATAACCTTCTGCAGCAGTTTTTGCCTTTTATGATTTGATATCTCTCCTCCTTTCAACTTTAACCTGTGTCACTCCACATGTCCTGCAGCTAAAAGGTTTGTCACATGGTGAGACTTCCATTATGAGCAGGTTCTTTGCCAAGTCAAATGCGCCAGGTTTTCACACACTGTAAACACACACATGCACAAGAAACAGGCAGGCACAAGTGTTACTGAAGTTCAGCCTATGTGAGAATTTGCAGGTTAGAACTGATATGAGCACCTTTTCTATCAAGCTGCTAATATTTGCAACATATTCTACTGAAAAAAAGACTTCATGATAAGGCAAACTTGTGTATGCTGTGAATTATTGATTCATTATTTTTTTTGTCTATCATACCCACAAAAGGTGAGATGAACTCAAAATACCCTTTCACTGATGCCTCCCATCATGTTTTCCAAATGTAGGTATGAATGTGGGTGTGAGGTTGTTTGTTCGGCCCTGTGATGGACTGGTGATCTGTCCAGGATGTACCTCGCCCTCGCCCAATGTCAGCTGGTCACAAATCAGGCCCAAAAACAACCAATTAAATTGACTGTTATGATTAAAGTTTTAAACTAGAGTTCTGAGGTGTTTGAGTGACAGGAATCGGTTCAGATGACTCTAAATTAGCACAACATGGACGACATGGCATGTGCACAGTGTTGCAAATCATCGCATACAACACTGTAACATCATTGGAACCTTTTTATGCATAAATCACAGTAGGTTGTTGTTTAAGGTCACATTATTAATGTTACATTTCTGATTATCACACAAAGGCTCACTCCACACTCCTCATGCCAAGTTTTATCTGACCTCAACATGGTCTTGGGCCCGGGCAGGGAATCTAACCTCTAATAAGCAGTTCAGCTAATGGATGGGTTGGATGTTACAAATGTGTTTGTGTGAACTGATTTTCAACAGAATGTTATTTAATTCTATTACATTACAAAGAAATTGTGTTTTCATACAGCTCATCTGACACTGATTTGGTCGGTTTGGTCAAGTTTGTTCTGCTATGAGGACAACGAGCCAGCTGGACATTTAAACCATTTATACGATACGTTTATTTCTACTGTTGATCTGTTACTTTTATCTTACTACTGTTTTGACTGTTTTACCACCTGAGCTGTTAAGACTCTGCTAATATGCTATTTTTTTTATGCATTCAGTCACAGCACATGCTTATATACAACCGCAGCAGTATCCCCTGGTTGGGAATCATGGCTGTTCATGCTGTTGGTTGGTGGGAGCAATCACACCGCAGTAGTTTTCCAGTTTAAACAGGCTCAAATTGCCAGAGATGATGGATAAAACCTAGGCTTGGCTTTGCGTTTCCTGCGGCCTGAAGCCTTTTGGACACAGGAATTATGGCATTTTTTAATCGTGTATGAGAACTGATGCTTCGCTCTGAGAATAAGACGTTTAGGTGTTATCTTAGGACTGGAATAGACACATTTTTCAAAATGGTCAGATTAACATTGATGAGGATACGTGCTATAAACAGATTAATGCACTGGTAATACACTAACCTAACAAATTGCAGTAGATGTGGTGTTTAATGGGAACAATGGGATTTATTTTATTTTATTTCATGTGTTAGTGTTGTTGGTTGATTGCTCAGGTGTTGCTAGGCTGTTGATTGGCTCACTCAGTGTCCATTCAGGCCAATATGAACTTAAAGACAGAAAAGCACAGCTTGTATCCATCCACGTACATGAAGCAAACCATTCCCGGGCGACAAGCCATCCTGGTTGAAAATACAGTGGGAAAGAAGAGAAGATTGATTGAGAGAAGCTTTCAGCCAAGCCTATACCGCCTGCAGGAGAGATAATCAGAGCTCCTGCTCCCTAGTTACCAACTTTCTGATTTTATTGTGTGGCGGCGGAGCCGGGTAGAGCTCCAACACTCATCACAGACAGGATGAAGAGAGCACTTCTGTAAGTAGGAGTCAGATAAGGCAACAGAGAGCAGCACAATTTACGAGTGAGGGAATGTATGTGTGTATAAATGTTCTTAAAAGGAGAACTCAAAGAATCAGCTTTGCTAAGACAGTTTATCAGATGACATTTTTCTGTAATGCACTTGCATTTGCTCAAATGTAGAGAAAGAGTACGCACACACACACACACAGACACACACGTGCACATAGAGTGCAAGCAGAGCCAGAGCAATAACACTGTCAACATCAGCAGTGAGACGGGTAGGATCGCAGCCCTGCCACTGTCTGTCTGCCACCTTGTCATATAAATCTTTACAACACAACTCCCTGGCACACGCTGGGGTGTGGATGGATGTTCCCTCACCGTGTTATGGTGTGTGTGTAACTGTGTGTGTGCGTACATGCAAAAAGATTTGTTCTTAATCGAAACCATATAAACCACCGTCTGTCAAGAAAATGTAATTGGTTATGTGTGCATGTGTGTGCATGTGTGTGTGCATGCGTGTGTGCGTGTTGACACTGACAGTATTATTGGGCTGTTCAGGACAGCTCGGGATGGTGAGTGATGTACAGGCCGGAGGTGCTGAGGGATGATGGGGAGGACTAAGTGAAAGACCTGAGCAGCTCACACAGAGTGCTGTTGGTGTGTGAGGCAGATCAAATCAACATCTGCTCACCTATGGCAACACTGACCTGTCATGCACTGCACTGGTAAAACTGTGTATACAAAGCTGTGTATATTTAACCTGTGTATCCAAAACTCAGTATAGATACAGTATATATAAACCCGGTTCGAATCCCGCATCGAGCGGCCCTTTCCTGCATGTCATCCCCCCCTCTCTGCCTCCCCATTTCCTGTCTCTCTCGACTGTGCTGTCCATTAAAGGCAAAAAAAGCCCAAAATATATACAAAACAAAAACAAAAAAACACTAATATCTGCCAAGATGCAGAAAATATGGTCACAATCACATCTTACCGAGTAAAACTGTTGATTAGTTCAAATGATGTTGCAATGAAGTTGACCTTTGACCATTTGGATAATGTCATTACTTTATCATATACCTATAGACATTTGAGTTAAATTGTGGGATTTAATATGTGAGTTAAGGTCAAACAATGTTTTGTGAGGTCATAGTGACCTTGACCTTTGACCACCTAATTCTAATCATTTCACCCTTGAATCTGAGTGAATAATTGTGCTGGGGCTGCAGCAGCTCTGGTGGGTCCAGGTGTTGGGGATGGGGCTTGGTCTTTTGAGAGGGAAGCTGGAGAGATTCCAGTTTGAGTTGGAGCAGGAGAAGCTGAGGGCTGCAGCAGCGTTGGAGTAAGAAAGGGTTTAAGTGGAACGGCTGAGGTTGAAGCTGATGAATGAGTGTAGAAGTGGAGCTACAGGGCTGCATTATGGTTTTGATGTTTCTAAAGGTTTGCGTTTATTGCCAGAATTTGAATTTGTTGCATTGTTCGAATGGGGGCAGGCATTAGGGGGTGGTCCGATGCCCACCGGACTTGAATACTGCAGTGTCTTCCCAGGTAAGGCCCAGAGAGCTTTCTCTGCCCTCAGTTCCGTTGACAGCATCAATTATGGTAAAGTTAAAGCTGCAGTCCTTAAAGCATATGAACTGGTGCCGAAAGCTTACAGGCAGAGGTTAAGGAACTGGAAGAGAGGAGACCAGCAAACCCATGTTGAGTTTGTACAGGATATTTCAACCCATTTCAGTCGGTGGTGTTCGGCATCCAGTGTAAAGTCGTATGATGATTTGTGTGACCTGATTGTGCTAGAACAGTTCAAAAGTCCATTGCCTGCCCATCTGGCCACTTATATCACTGAAAAGAAAGTTAAAACAGTAGCTGCAGCAGTGGTGTTGGCCGACAAACATGTTTTAACGCATGGCAGCTGGTGGCCAGGAGTATACAGTAGAGTTAAGATTCTGAGGGACTCAGGAGCTCGTCAGAGTCTCATCCTGAGTAGCGTGCTGCCTTTCTCAGCCCATACAGCTGCCGGTGGAAAAGCGCAGGCTTTTGGACAAGAAGGTTGAGCATCTGCTGCAACATGGGTTTGCAGAACCATCATGCTCAGGCTGGGCCTCTCCATGTCTGTTGGTAGATAAGGTCGGACAGGTTTTGCACAGACTTCAGAAAGGTTAAATGTCAGAAATGTCATAATTTATTACACCGTGGGGCTTGTTTTCCCATTCTGTGATGCCGTTTGGTCTCCAGAATGCCCCCGTGACCATTCAGTGTCTCAAGAACAAGGCGTAAGCTGGGTGGGCAGGATGTTCAGCTTATTTGGATGAGGTCGTGGTGTTCAGTGAAACGTGGGAATCTCATGTTCAGCGTTTGTGTGCAGTGCTTGACCCGGTTAGCACAGGCTAATTTAACGGTCAATTAAGCAAAATGTGAGTTTGCTAAGGCGACGGTAACTTATCTGGGTAAGGTGGTTGGCCTGGGTGAGGTTCGACCGGTGCAGGCAAAGGTGGAGGCCATTCTTAACTATCCAGTGCCAGCGTCCAAGAAGGAACTAATGCGGTTCTGGGGGTTGGTGGGGTATTAGTGTTTGATATGCTCTGCTCCTGTCCTCTCAGCTCCAGTCTTCCACGAACCTTTCAAAATCCAGGTGGATGCGAGTGAAGTTGGTGCTGGGGCAGTGTTCCTGCAGGAAGGGGAGGGGGGAGTTGACCATCCTGTGTGCTATTTTTCACGTACTGTAAGTTTAACTGTCATCAGCTTAATTATTCAGTAATTGAAAAGGAGGCTCTAGATTTGATTTGGTCCTTGAAATTTTTTGAAATGCATGTTGGGCCATCTTTGCCTGTGACCATCTTCACAGACCATAATCCTTTGACCTTTTTGAATAGTATGTATATTGTCAATAGTAGCTCATGATGTGGCTGCTGTTTTTGCAGCCTTACACACATAATGATAATGTTCTGGCTGATGCGCTCTCCCGTGCACCATGCTGAACCCCGGGTTCTCCGTGCCTGTTTCCCTCCCACCTCGGTGGGGAGATCAATCCTACGACGGAGTATTAGGGCCACATTGAGAAAACAAAACAAAACACTGACTTTGAGAATAAAGTCATAAATTTATGAGAATAAATTCGTAAATTTACGAGAATAAAGTCGTACATTTCCTACGAGAAAAAAATCACAACATTACGAGAATAGAGTCGTACAATCCCACCTGTGACCTCATATATAAAGTCAAGATGGCTCTCTCTCTCCCTTCTGGATGGACTGGTGCCACCCAGGCACCTCAGAGTAGTTTTGTTTGGTTCTGTTCTCTTGGGTTTTTTGTTTCCTCATGATTGCACACACACACACACACACACACACCTCACACATCCAACACATCCACACCACTGATTACTGACCTGACTGACTGACTGACTTAAATTTATGTTCCTTACAGTTAATTTAACTGGTCGCTGTGTGGTCCTCCCTTCTTGGTTATGCTCCTGAATGAGCTGGGCATAACACACATGTAATGCCGTTCCCCAGTGCAGAGGCACAAAAATGACTGCAGCACTCGATCAGTTAACAAGGACCGGGTGCTCTGTCAAGAATATTGCTATTTACCAATATGTTTGCCTTTTTGTTCACAGCACACAGAAACACTTACAGCATTAACCCGCTGAAAAATGTAACAACACACCAGCAAAAGGCAGGGAAGGAGAAATGTGCTAATTTGAATATGGATGGTTGGAAAGTGCTTGCTTTCAACACATTTATATGTTCTTAAATGTGCACACACTTTGTTCTAGTGAGAAATACTAAATTTAAATCTAAAAAAAATCACCAGGTACCTTTAACTTTTAAATTGGGCTGATAAAGTAGATGCATTGTTACATAAAAGCCTAACTCATGCAGCTTTAAAGTTTGCCTGTAAACCTATTATTCATTAGAGAGCTGATTAAAGCTAAAAGCATCGAACGATATTGAAATCAATCTTGTGTTTAAAAAGGACCGAAAAGCAATAAATGATGTCACTGTCAATTAAAGTAATGACGATCAAAAGGTACATTAAAATGAAATGAAAATGATTATTTTGGATGATTAATTACAGTGACCTTGATGTTAAAGTAGTAAAATATCTGTGTGTGTGTGTGTGTGCTTTCCTTTTATTCCTTGGCGAGCTGCTGCAGCCTTGTGTCCCGCGGAGGCGGAGCTGCTGCTGGGCACCTTGTCTGAATCATATTCATTATCCCTGCCACTGGAGCCCTAATGCGGCTTTATGGGGAGCGTGTGGCGTCCCACAGGACAAATTAGGCCACAGATCGCTGCATTTGAGAAATAAAAGTAGCCATTCAACAAGCAGATTGTTCCAGTTTTGTCATTAGTTTCACTGCAAAGCAAAGAGAGGACCGTCTGCATCGCCTTGTCAAAGATATTTGTTGGGAAGGTTTTATTCCAAAGAGCTATAAAGCTATATTGAGAGAAAAAAAATAAACCCAAAATGTACCCTATAAGTGGTTATTTTGTTTTGATCAGGCACAATGTTCATTTTTTTTATCCTCTAATATTTATCCTGAGGTCTATAAAAACAGAATCAACACATAAAAAAACATAATCAAACCTTCACACACAATCTCTCTAAAAAGACACACTATCTCAAAGATTATATTCAACTCTTGTAAAAATACACAGGAATAAGTGGCGGCAGGCTACCACCAATGAACACTAATTGTGTGTGTCGTTCCTCTTATAAAGAAGCAGTTCACCAATTCATGTGGAGCTGTTATTGCGCAGCTCGCCGCCCTTGTGAAAATGTTATGGTAGCGAGGCTCTGGATTAGGTGTCAGCACGGGGGTCCACAGCTACTGAGAGGTGTTGGGGGGTGGGGGGTGTTGGAGTGAGTGTATGGAGTGATGCCAAGTGTCATCATACACTCTGATTCACCTCTACATTAAACGTGATATATTTTTACACATATTGAGAGCATTGTAACTGCATGTGCTATGTGACTTTTAAATGTATTATGGCAACAATGTTTAGTGGCTGTGTAAGCAAGTTTTTTGTTGCACATTTCCTGCTGCCCACATATAATCTAACAGTTACTACTTCCATGGAGGTTATACTTTTAGACTGTAAATCATGGTGTTGCAATGCACACATTAGTGTTTCTGAAGGGACTTTTGAAAACATTCTGACTGAAATGAGAAAACCTAAAGTTTTTAATGCATAAGAACTTCCTGCTAAATCACATGGTAATAAGAAGTGCATTAACTTACACACTATCATGTGTAAATATGAGTGGACTGTGTGTTTATTAGAGTGTTAAAGAGATTGGCCTTTTCTGTTGCATTGGTTATTATGGCTATACCATTTTGTGATTACAGACACCTTGAACAGTACCCTGGTCAACTTCCAAATTCCAGTAGAAAAATGGCTCCAAATGAACATTTAGAGTTCATTTCTAGTTGTATTTTGATTATTGTGATTGTTCTATTGACAATAAAATACCCGCTCATACCTTTAATAGCATTTCTGTAACTATTACTCTGCAGCCGTAGATGGTTTGGTTTAGTATCACTTCTATTGTTGCCCCTGTTAAACCAAAACCTCTACAACATCTTTACTACCCTCAGCACATTTACTAATATCAGTGCAGCTGTACTTGTCTGGGCTGAACACTGAGCTTCTCTTGGGTTTCTACATTGACCCTACAAGGTTGAAAATTATGGACCAAATCATCTAATTTCTAAAGAAATATCAATATATATTGTGAGTTAGTATCTGTTATTCATAGATTAAATGAGGGCCAATCTTTGAAAATCCATTAAGATGAATATCTTAGAAATCACAGTAATTCATTAAATTGATGTAAAGTTAAAGTTGCCCTTCTAACTGATTTGCAACATGTCCTGCCTTGTGGGAGGTAATTTTAATGTCACCCAACTTCACCCCAGACAGTCCCAGTAAAGAAGCCATAGTGCCAGTGTCAGTGGAGAGCTGTTACTCATTTTAAGTGATGAATGTCTTTATCTCGACCATACACATGTTATTGTGTGTGTGCAGTGATTCTCTGGCCAGTCTCAGTGGCGGCGGTGTCAGCAGTCCACATGGTGGAGATGTGCCGTCAGAAATCTCTCTCTCCTCCCCTCTCTGACTCTGCTCTAAGCCCTGGAGGAAAAGCCTGTGTGCACCGGCCAGACTATCAGACTCCAAGAGCAGGACCCCCCAGCCCTCATCATTTCCCCCCTCCACATGAGTCAAAGAGCCCTTCTTCTCCATGCCAGCTGACTGTAGGAGGAAAGAGAGGAGAGCAAGGGCGAGGGGAGAGAGGTGGCCTCATGTGTGTGTGGGTGTGTGTGTATATATGTGTTAGGTTAAACCATCTAACCTCTGATCACAGTGGTTGTAAATTCTTGAAGTGACCGTTCCCAATCACCTGGATTGAACAGTTATACTTTAGCAACTATAATTAGACATTGCAGGTCTGTCAGACCTTGGAGCTGTCTGTGTGATGAGGGGCTTCTTTAAAGCGTCTGGATAATTGTGTCTTTTTTTTTTTTTTTTTAGACTTTTAGCCTGGTTCTTTCTTAGAGGCTGCACTATGCTCTCTGCTATTTACAGTGTTTATTACTGCAGTATTTCTAAGCCATTGCATTTGGTTCTGGTGCACAATATGAATGACAATACACTCTGGTCTTACAAAACTTACTACAAAACCAAGTGTGTTAATTTATTCTGATTGTGGGCTGCACTGTAGCATTTTGCTATAGCTTATTACAATTTGTGGAGTTGCAGCCTATGATGTTAGGAAGCACCAGCCGCCTCAATTTTAATCTAATGTGATAGGTGTGGTCTCTGGATGAAATTAAAAGTATTTGACGACAGTTTGTTCACTCAGTTGAAGAGTTGTTGTGACCAACACTGGACTGGATTGAGGAGCAGCAGTTTGAAATATCCGAAGGTTTTCTGCATTTATTTTATAGATAGCAGATTTGTAGCATCCCTGACAGAGCGATGTTTTGTCCTCATCCTCATCCTGAACCACAAGTGGTAACGTCTGAGTCTGAAAAATTACATGCAGTCCTTTGAATGACCACTTGAGTCTGGCTCCAAAAGTGAGTAGATCCCCACAGACTCCACAGGTTACAATTCCCAACTTCACAGCAGACACTGCCGTCTGTTTACAGCCTGGTACAGACATAATTTTGGTTTCGACGTCGTGTCTAATTTCCATGACAACTGACAGCAGCATAGAGGCTGAATTTTGATCAACACTTGAAGCTCTGCATACTGGGGAACCTACGGGTTTAGTACTGCTGATGCCATGGAGGCCATCACACACGAAACAGGACATACATGTAGCTTAGTGACCACTGTTTATGGAGGGCAAACCATCAGTGAGTCCTCATGATGAGACTGTTGTTTTGTTTTGCTTTAACATCCTGTTTGCTAAAACAAGCAGTGTTGGGCACGTTACTTTTAAAAAGTAATCAGTTATAGTTACTAGTTACTTTCCCCAAAAAGTAAATGAGTTAGTAACTGAATCACTACATTATAAAAGTATAATTATTACCAGGAAAAGTAGCTATTACTACTTTTTATTAAATAAAATGCTCAAATATGTCAAAGTACTTGGACTTGCCCCCCTAAGACCCTAACCATAACCCTAACCTCCTCTGTATGTGGAACTAACTAACTCACTCAGTATTCGTGGAGCTTGCCTGTGCGGAGGAATGCTGAGTGAGTTGGTTAGTTCCAGATAAACGGCGTTTTACTAGTTGATGGACTGAAATGTGTATAACGTACACTTTAACTGGTGTATTATTTTGTGACCGGACTTCTTGAGTCAACTAACGGCTCATTTTATTGTCAGTAATGGTAATGGTGTTATAAGAGGGGAAACTGTAACTTTTTTGATTACTGAAAAAAGAAGCGCTGTTGGTTACACCATTATTGCCATCACTGAAAACAAGTTAGCAAGCAAAATTTATTATTTCAAAGATGAACTGTGAACTGGTGAAGATGCTGAATATTTGCCTTAGTGCTAAAAGACTAAAGCTAAAGCTGCAACTAAGTATCTATCATATATTCCATTAAACGCAAAAGAGCTACTTGTAAGTTTTGCCATTGCCACATGTCCAGTGTAAGCAATAGAGGGGAACTATGCAAGTCTGCTCGCTTTTCCGCTGTTTGGTTACGCTGCATTTGTTTACAACAAAGCCGGCGAAAAACCAATAAATGGATGGCGCGTGTGTTTGTGTAGTTTTAACCATCATAAACAAGAGATTACGGGTTACGGAGCGCGTTTGTGTTGTGGTGCAGAGATGAGAGCTGGGACACCAGGGCGGTGACCAGGTATTGTACTGATGTTGCAAGGTTGGTTTTCAGCGATGAGACGCCAGGTGAAGGCAGAGAGCCTCCGTTCTCACTCGTAAGAAGTCAGAAGTCATGTAGTTAATGATCACATACTCCTTTTTAGCTTTTTAATTAAGGTAAAAATGTAGCACAGCCACAGGAGAAATCCTGCTTAGTTCCTCTTTAAGAGCTGCTAAACAGTCCAGAAGAGATGTGAGTTCACCATCAAACCTAATTCCTTCACACACCAACAGCTGTCTCCTGAGATTGAAAGTAACATCAGTTCTATTGTATCTTTCACATCAAGTCGACATGCTCACCAGCTGTTTTGTCATTTTCCAAAAGAAACTTACTCTAGATTCAGATCTACCCTGAAGACACACTGTGGCTAAGGACAAATATTATGTAAAGTTTACAGTGAATAATAGCACAAGAGGATGTTGCAAAAAAATACTCAACTTCAGCTGCAGACCTCAGTGCCACACACACACTTGCACAAACACATGGACACACACCGTGCCAATCCTCTATTTCCCTTGTCTCACATCACATAACGCCTGAACCTCACACACAAACAAACACACGTGTCCAAAGTGTTGAAGACGAGACCCACCTGCTTAATGAACACACACATATTAACAGTGCACGCACACAGTTGTGCACCACGAGCACCTTCCACACACCAAGTGAGACAAGGTTTCCTCCACGTTTCCTCCCCCATGGGCTGGAACATGTTCCCGCAGCACAGTGCACCCTCACAGTCCTTTGCTGAACAAGCAGCACTATTTCTAATAAGGCAGAAAAATAAATATGGAAAGTCAAATTATACTCTGAGTCATATTGCATCGCGTGTTAACCTTACACACAATACGAAGTCATTCACGTGTGCTATGAGCGGTTGTGATTAATGAAACAGGAGGAAAACACCCATTCAGTTTGGGGTTTCTTCTCAACTTTCAAACATACAATTAAAAAACGGACACATACTAAATAAGATGAGGAAAGCAGCAAAGAAAAACATTCATTTTTGACCAGGAGGGACATTGTAAGCATTTGGAGGAAGGGGATGTTGGATGTTGGACGTTTGACGAGTGAAACTCCAGAACAGGATGCATCAGGGATGTGTCAAAGCTGAAACTGGTGGAATAGCTGGCACCCTTTGGACATGTAGTAGCACAGGGACACACACACACGCACACATTTACAAACACACACAGAGAGACATATTCTGCAGCGAGACGGGCAGGCATCCATCACCTGCGTCGCTCCTCTCCTGCCTCTCCGGCGCTGGCAAATTAGCAGGAATTTGTCGGGGAGGGGCAATTGTTTTCTCTTTAAACGGGGCCTGTTTTCGCTGGGGAAGTCTCTCTCTTGCATGAAAATTGTGTGAACGGAGGTGAATGGAGGCCTTCATAAGCTGCGAGGTGGCTGTGGTCTCTGCTGCCACGCTGCCAGCCACGCGTCCTCTCCCACAACCCTCATGCCGATTGGCCGGCCTTGAGGAGCGACTCGAGGGCCTCAGCAGGTCTCAGAACGGACGACTGCAGCCACGACTTTACTCAAGTCACTATAGATGACTGGTTTACCAAATATAATTGAATGGAGCCGCTTGTATTTTCTTTCTTGTTGGAAGTTGCATGAAATATTCCACCTAGTCCCACTAAACCCCACACTGGTGCATGATGCTGTACAGACCAAACTGATGAGATATCACTTTCCATTTATGTAGAAGATGCGCGGCCAAAATAAGGATCATGGAAGGGTTTCACCCCTGAGCGAGATTTCACTGGATCTGACCCTTGCGCTGAAACAAAACCATTTCCCTTTTGCTGTGATTCACTCTGCTGGACCATGGTTGTGTTAATAGAGCCAGATATGGCAAGGTGAGTCATCTCTGCTGTCTCTTTGTCCCAACAATTTGTCCTGCCAACTGCAATACTGCAGAAAACCAGGACTTTACCAGTAAATGTTGACTGTAACATCGACATCTTCTCTGACCGAAGGCTATACCCAGACAGTAAATGGTAGTTAGGGAAATAAACAAGTGAATACAGATTCAGATAAAGAAGAGAAACTCAGGGTTAGTTGAAGAAAACCTGCTCCCGACCAGGGTAGGTTCATGGAGTATGTTGCCATGGTAACCGAAAACCTAGAGTTTCCCCTTACTCAGAGTCAACTAGCTCAGAGTTTTCACTAAACCTGCTTTCTGAAACCTTGTTGCATCTCTGCTCCAGTACTGTCTCCACCTTAAACAGTTTCTCTCTTGACTGTATTTAAAGGGGACATATATTATGGAAATGTGACTTTTTGAAGGCTCTTCAACATAGGCCTATATTTGGGTGTTTGTCTTGCCTCCCGGCCCCCAAAATGTGAGAATTGACCAAAAAAAAAAATCTGTAATGTGCAGGCTCACTAGGTTGAAATCCACATGGTTTTATGAGCTTTCATTCAATGGTGTCATTAGTTTTCAAATTTGCATAATACCAGCCCTATACCTGTGAGAACCGGTAGCCTACCTGTAGAGGTGGTGGGATGAGGCAAGCAGTGGCTAATTGGCATTTAAAGGGACAGGCACTGAAACCAGCCATTCTAAACAGGGCTGTTTTGAGCAGAAAAAGAGAGCTGTGATGTTTGATCTTTGGGGTATTAAGACACCTGGGAACTACTTTAATTTGTGGAAAGGGGCACAGTATGTCTCCTTTAATGTCTATAGGGAATACAGGGGTTTCTATACTATCCATATCTTGCTTTTACCTTATTCATTATATTCTTCTGACTTGATGCTGTAATGTAATGCTAAGCGTTCTGAGTAATGACATGTACTTCAAAAATGAAATTCCCTTTCCTGTTGGACCTTTCATAGGCGATGACACTTGTGTTAATGTGCTTTATGAATAAAATTAAGCCTTTTGCCGACCTTTCACTCACTTTGTGTCAAGTGTGAAATTTTTCATGCTTAAGGTGAAGATAAATAAAAATGAATAAAATGAGTAACGGCCACATCTTGAGGCCATTCAGGCCCGTGTCTCAGCCACTGTGTGTTCCTCTCAGTCTCTGTCACCAGGACGAGTGGACCTCCCATTCTCCCTTCAAAAACAATATGCTTCATTTAACTTTGCTTCACACTCGCACAGTTCCACACATTCACACCTGGGAGCTGCCCAGTAACCACAGTCCTCTACTGCTGGACATACACACACAGCAGTAATAGCAGGTTGAGTGCCTTGCTTAAGGGCACACATTAAATATACACATGCATGTGCACATGTGCACTTTGCCAGCCTGGTTTTCGCAGCTGTTCTTGGCCTCTTGGCCTCAGCAAGTCAACTCTGACATTTCTATTAATCATATCCACATCCGAGCTAAATCTCCATCTTTCTGTCCGCTCTAGCTTTCCGGGAAAAGTTGTGTATCCAGTGTCATGCTCTCCGTAGTGATCATCCCACATGACAGCTTTGTTTACATGCAAGGCTTTGAGGCAGCTAATGAGAGAAGCCTCGATGGAACATGACGTTTTGAGAGATTTATGGATATTTTCCTTCTAATGTGACACACACACGCACACACAGGAGACTAGATGGAGTCAGCAGTGTGTGAGGATGAAGTGTGTCAGCTCTGAGTAAAGCAGGTAGATGTTTGTGTGTGCATGTGTGTGACGGGGCGTGGAGGACAGAGACCAGTAAAAGTTTGATAGAACCAGGAAGATTATGAGAAATCCATCTAAAGAAACATACCGTGTGTGTTCACTGTTTATTTGGTGTCATCTCAAGTGTGTCCGCGGGAACCTGTGCCCAACAAATGTGTGTGTGTTTGTGCGAGGGTGCGCTGACCACAGATGAGTGTATCCACACCAGTGTCATCTATCTCCTGTGTCTGAATCACAGCAGTGTCTGGTCCAGTGTCAGACAGCAATAAAACACAGGCCCTGCCCTGGCTTCCAGTAACACATGGCTAAAACAAAACAAACACACTTCCTGTTTCTCAGTCTTCGCACTTACAGAAAAACTACAGCTTAAGATCCACTGGGTCACAACGGTGCAGCTAGACTGGCCTGTTCCACAGGCTCCTTCAAATGCAGCCTTTTTCTCCTGGGCCTGAATGCTCCAATGCATAAATCCTTCAGGACTCAATATCCCAAGATCCATTGCATGCAGGTAATGACATCAAACAACTTGGAGAGAGAGCCTGAGGATTACACTTTTAAATATTACATATCAAATATTGAATCAGCTCATTACAACTCTTAACAACCAAGGGCTTTGAAACATTTTTTGTAACTAAAAGTGAGGTGTTGTTAAAGGGATAGTTCAACATTTTGGCAAATTGGCCCATTGCCATAATCCCTACAGTTTTAGGAGGAGGTTTGTTACCTTTAATTGTCGGTGCAAGCTATTTTTAGAATGGCAGAGCAGAGCCGCGAGCTGCTCAGAGCTACGCTACAGAGACTCATGGGATTTCTTTGTTTCCCTCATCAAACTCATCAAATACACAATCCAACAACTCAAAAACGCTCTGGTGGACAAGTTGTGACCTGCACATTCACCACGTTATGAGATAATAACGGAACATTACGAGATAGTTGTTTTCGAGGCGAATGCAGAGACTGCTTGCCGGAAAACGGGAATGTGCATCAGTGGTTTCGCATAAATTTACCTAGAAAACAACTCCGTCTCGAACGTTCCATTATTATCTCATAGCGTGGTGAATGTGCAGGTCACAACTTGTCCACAAGAGCATTTTGGAGTTGTTGGATTGTGTATTTGATGAGTTTGATGAGGGAAACCAAAAAATCCCATTAGCCTCCGTTGCGTAGCTCTGAGCCGCTCACGGCTCTGCTCCATCGTTCTAGCTTGCACCAACGATTAAAGGTAACAAACCTACTCCTAAAACTATAGGGATTATGGCAATGGGCCAATTTGCCAAAATGTTGAACTATCCCTTTAAGGTTGGTATAAGCAACAGGAGACCATCTAATTTGGGTTCAGCCTTTGTGGATCATGTCTCCCAAAGGATGCAGCCCCTGACTTACAGTAGACACAGCTTATGGGTCCAGCTTCTGCTGTTTCATTGGTCAGATCTACATTACAGCTGACTCTGTCGACGATTGCTGTTTCACTCTAACAGTGTGATCAATAAGGAATAAGACACTAAAGACTCAAAATTACTGCTTTTAAACTCTGTTTAAATCTTAATTTCCTTCTTGTAAACTTCACAAAAAGACATTCACGAGTCCCAAGAACCTCTCTGGCTTCTTCTCTCGCTGTTCTGAGTAAGAGACTTCATCCTTCCTCCAAAAAGTTCACTTAGCAGTTTCACCGAGTGAGAAAATAGAGCAACAGTAACGGCCAAATGGCAACATAAAACTCAATGGGCTCTGAAGCCATTGCCTCGTTATCTCTGCTAAATATTATTGTTAATAACTGGAGATTTTGATCATATCCCACAATCCTCCTCTATTATGTCAGGTGCTACGATGTGACTTAAGTACAAGACCTTAATGCACAGCACAGATGAAAGGGACTTAAATATAGAAACTTAGTTCTGTTCTGTAGATCTGTTTTTAACTATTTTGGAAGTTTTTAAAGCATGCTTGGTAAATAGTTATAGCACTAAATGATTTACTGCTGTCATGAATACAAGATGGATGTATTCATGGTCTGTTGGGGAGGTCGACCTGGGCTGAAGTTCATTTCCCAGCCTGAATTATGAACCCTGTGGGATGTGGAGTTGGGCTCCATCCACTTAAGAAGGCCATGGGATGTAGTTGAAATCATAGATT
Organism: Trachurus trachurus; assembly: GCF_905171665.1. Lineage (NCBI taxonomy): Eukaryota > Metazoa > Chordata > Actinopteri > Carangiformes > Carangidae > Trachurus > Trachurus trachurus. The sequence continues at coordinate 18,003,649 of NC_139913.1, read as the reverse complement.
TACTGTTTATTATTTACCACTCCTATCCTCAAGATCAAGAATGAACCTCCATGCTCACAACCTTGAAGCTATCTTGAATTATATAGTAGATGTGTCATCAAGATTTTATCATGGGACCCTACATAACAACTGCACTAAATCCATATTATGTTCATGTAAGCATGTCATGATTTTATAACAACACACACTGCAAGCTTGTGTGTGATTATTATTTTGCCACATAATGTATGTAAGAAACACATAGGATAGGTACGGTAAGTTCAATTGCATTGCATACAACTATTATTTCACTAACAGTTATTGTCAGTCAGTTTAATGAGAATAAAGCCAGAGGAAAAAAAATATATGTGAGTCCATTATACTCATTATATGCTAATATGGTGAACTGAACTTAACTGAAATGTTGATGTTAAATGTGATGTTTCTTTTCAGAATGACAAACACAATCAAAGGTCACATTTAGCAGCTCAAACATTTGCAATATGATCCTGATCTATTACTTTATCCCCGAGCTGCTCTGATCCCTCACCATTACTGTTTCTGCCTCCAGGTGTTTCACTGTGACCCACTCCGTGTAGCACTCGGTGTGGCAGCTGCTGCAGCTGGGCGACTGCAGGAACCAGCTGTGTGTGTGTGTGTGTGTGTGTCCATCCAGCCAGCTGTGAGGAGAGTGAGAGGTCTTTTCCACCATAGTCAGCAGCACCTGGGCCAGCTCAGGGCAGCACAGGCAGCCAGGCCAGGCCACCCAGCTTATCCTGTGGACTATTAGTCCCAGACTGTCTATTGTTGTTATAAGGAAAAATCCACCTCAGATACTCTTACACTGCTCATCAGTCTGCCATGTTGGTTGCATTCCACCGGCTAATCTGAGATTAGGTGTCATAATTCACTCTTTAGCTGACCGAAATGTATCTGTTACACTGGGCTGCACAATTTTAAAGCTACATCATTTTGGCAGTTTGTTGACTGTTGGCAGTGTAATGACACTATAACAAACTGGAAAAAAGTTTACAATTACATATTATATTATCACCCATTAGCAGTCGGGAGGAAATTATCATTTGGTTGTGTTTCTTTGCTTCTGCTTTAAGGCCATATTGATTGTAATTGTTGTACGTTTTACCTGATGAACAAATGCTCCCCAGCTAGTCTCCATCTTGGTCTTGCTGCTATCTTAAAGAATGTTTTGGGTTTTCTGATGTGGGTTTGTGTGAGGTTCTTTAGATGATACAGTAAATGTAGTTTCTAATCATCGCACAACAGCGGAGTAGATGCTGTACATAGGGCCATGAGAAAAAAAATGTTTCAGATGATATAAAAAAGACGAACCTTACGTCACAGTGATCACTGTGAGAACTCCAATGTTTCCTTTTAAAGGCTGCATTACATTGGTCTCACATTAAAGTTGCAGGATTATTTTTGATATTTTAAATCATAACGTTACCAGTTTAAGACTATATTTTATTTGGATAAAGTTCCTAGAACTTAAATGTGAGAGATTTGAGAACAAAAAAAATCTTTTTATTCTTTCAACAATGTACTTACAAAGGTATTTTTGGTATTGGTATCGGTTGTTAGTAGTGAAGTCGGGGATCTATGATGAATTATGGCATAATCGCAGCTCTTTTATGTCTTATCCAATATCCACAGGATAAACAATGATGAATACATAGTTATTTGGACTCTGTTCTGAAAAATATTATCTCTGGCAAATGAAAGCGTTTTTGAATTCAAATAAGCAAAATGTTCCCCTATGGAGAACGGTGCCAGGAAATGGAAATTTTAATTCTGTTTACCCCTTCAAGTTGATGACATGTTGGCCTAACACCTGAATTCCAACGGTGTCTCTGTCGTTAAATGCATCCGCGTATTTCAATCAAAATGAAATGTTGTACTCGACCCCCACCTGAGTTCAGAGGGGGTGTGTGGGGTGCAGGCCCGTTGCAGTTGAAATAGTTTAATCTCATTTCTTCCCTCTTGGAGGAGAACAGTCGCTCAAAGCTACCAGGCATCACTCGTGCAGAGGTTAAGGCAGCTTTTAGCATGATCAACAAGCCGTGAAAACCCTTGCTCAGGGAAAGAGCAGCTTCATGCAGGATTTGAGCCCTGTCTACCTTTCCCCCCGCCTCCCACTCTCTTTCTCTTCTTTTACCTTGGATAAACAGAACATAGCCCGCTATTCACGTCACATCTTGCCAGTAGCCATCACCTCGATGGGAGCCAGTGCTCCACGAACGGTCTGGTGTTGAGTTCCACCAATAGGGACAGGTTACTGGCTCCTACTGCCAACAATGTCCGTGGAGTGCAAATGTTTATTTAAAAAGTTATGTTCGAGTATTGATTTTATTTCATTTTCCCTCCTCCTAGCCCGCCTGCTCTTGGCTCAGGTAAAGTGCCTGTCCATCATGAGGTTTTCCCGCTGGAGCCAGGCGTGTTGTCTGTCTCATAAAAGCCGCTACTATAGTATAATGTAGCCCCGTGCCCCGAAATGTCCGCCTTTCCTCTCCAAGCACGCGGAGCTTCCACAGAGGATGTGTGTATGTGGTGTGTATGTAGTGTGTGGGCCCTGTCCAAGAAAAATATGTTAGGGGGCCTCACTTCTTATAATAGTCTGGACATAGAATATCTCACCTACTAGTAGGAAAAATATAACAGTTAACATTAATACCTGATATGTCCCTTTGCCCACTTTTCTTATTTTATACCCCGACCCTGTATTTGTATTCAATTAGCTTTAAATAGGTTTATGTTTAATATATGGAGTCACACTAACATTCTCTCTTCCCAAAACACATAAAATAAAATATATTATCTTTCGCGCTTCTGCTGACTTTCCGCAGTGCTCCCGCCGGCTCCCGCAGGTTGTCGGGTTTTTAAAAAAGGACAAGAAGGGCTTTCTCTGTCGCCATGAAAAAGCCACATATGCTGTCACTCTGCAGCACTCTGTAAGCCTGGCTCAGACAAAAGATGACTAACTTTCTAATGGATGAGCAACTGTCTAATTGATTTTAAGATGGAATAGGATGACAGCAGGGAGAGTGGTCGCTGTGATACTTTAATATCCTCTTAAAGGGCATTTTGAAGCTGCAGCCTCTGCTTTGTTAATACTTCCATATGGCATCAAGGAGTGAACATTAGAATAATAATGAGATAAAACCTCACAATTCTCAGTGGAAATAAAAGACAGCCAAAGGATGAAGAGGCAGAGGGAGACTGGGGGATATCAGGTGATGTTTCAGAGCAGCTGCTCCCACTGTTTGGCCTCAGACGTCCTTCACACTTCCAATGTTTTAGTCCAACAATGAAAAAAAGAAGATAATGGAGAAGATAGTTTTCCTCCACAACCTGCAGTCTAACTACAAATAAAGCAAGCTCCATCCACCTCCAGTGTTCCTATCCAAACAGACAGAAAAGAACACGTTCACACTTTATTTGACACTCTCTATAATGTTTTATAACCATACTTATGAGTTATACTGCAGTTGTAGCACTGTATAACTATAGTTATAAACACTCATAAATTATCTTAATGCTTTATAACAATAGTCATAACACGCTATAGAGCATTTCATAATGGCTTATGAGGTCAAGTATTATAGAGTTATAATGCTCTACAGTGTGTTATGCTTATTGTTATAAAGCCTTATGATAATTTACTTGTGTTTATATTGACAGTTATACACGTTTATAAGCAAATTATAACACATAACTATATTTATAATGTATTATCAATGTGGGCATTGTCAGCGAGTTACTAAAAATTATAACCTATTATAATACCTGACCTTATAGGCCTAAGTCATGATAAAATGCTTTATATTGTTATGATTATTGTTATAAAGCATTATGATCATTTATGAGTGTTTATAACTATAGTTATACAGTGCTATAACTGCATTATAACTCATAAGTATAGTTATAATGTGTTATAGAGATAAGCGTCAAATAAAGTGTTGCAAGAAGACATAGTGAAGTGTCTGTCACAGAAGTTGAGACTTCAGCACTATGCATCTCTTTGAGGTTGTTTTGCGACTGTCACACAAGAAGTATTATACATATAGTAGATACATTCATTGTCCAACACTGTGCTTTTTTGAGTCCCTCTGTGGTCATGTTGTGTCCCTTTTGTGATCATTTTGCATAACTTTGTGTTCATTTGCATCTCTTCCTGGTCATTTTTTGTCCCTTTGTGACCATTTATCATAATTTTGTAATTGTTTAAATTTCCAACAGGAAATGTTAGAGGGGCCTGGGTGGTCAGCAGCCCCCGGGCCTGTGCTTGGTAGGCCCATTCATTAATCCATCTATGCCTGACAGCCTGACCAACTCATAACCATGAGCAACTGCTCCTCGGCTCTTGAGACTCCAGGTTCACAGTGTGGCAAATACTTTGTGGTTTATGATTAATTTATTAATACGAAATGGAATAAAAGGAGCTTTATGGCCTTTCTTGCATTTTAAACCAATCTTAATGCTCTGTGTTCCACTTTAACATCACACACTCACTAAGGAGCACATCTTTTTTTAAAGTCTGGCAGTCTGACACTAATGGGATGTTTTCCAAATGTACAGAAATTCTTTACTTTTATGTTATGCAAAATGTGTGTTTTGTAGTGGAGCTGTAGTTAAGACTCATGTTCCCCTGTGATAAACTCAGTAGGAGCTGTACTGCATATGGCAACCGATTAACTGTATTATTTTTGATATCATCTAAAGAATAAGAATACAAACCTAAAATTGTGTTGTTGAACTTTGATTTGCTTTGAAGTGTAGCCAAACTGTCACCACTCACAATCAGTGTCTCAAATGCACAATGCCATTTGTTGGCTATTCACATTTACTTGGCATTTATATATCATATCATTTTAGGTTATGTAAGCTGCCGGACAATTTGAATTTCCCTCCAGGGGATGAATGAAGTATTATTCTTCTTCATCTCAATCAGTTTCCTTTCAAAGCCATTTGTCCGACAGATGGAGACCATGGCTGAATGTTACGACTAACATCCGAACCTCAGCTTGAGATAAACTATAGTAAATCTGCAAATCTCATCACACAGGCTTCTTTTACACCATGTTTCATCTCCCATGTGCATGACCTCTGAGGGCCTCCTAATCATTACACATTGCTCCCTGTTTGCCCACAACAGGGGACGAGATCCAAGATCAACTCGATGCTCACTGCTCAAATGTCACAGTCTGTCGTTTACAGTCATGCCAGGGCCCTGTTTTATTGTGCCAGTGGCTTTAATATGTTTGAAACGCTCTTCCAAGAGTAATTCTGGAAATCCTGAACCCCAGGCTTCTTCCATGATAACACTGTCTCATGAACTCAGTGCAGCGCTGCATGGGGAAGGCGCTGTTCAGCTGGCGCAGGGCCGAGCTCAGATCCAGCTGTGTATCTTTACATGCACACATGTGGAAGTGCAATCGTGCATTCAGGTGTAACTATGGTACCTGCACGCAAACATACACACACACGCCCTACACGGAGATGTACAGACGCTGAATATGGCTGCAGTATAAAAATAAAGGCTAATGAGTCAGTAAACTGTATTCTTTTCTTTGGAAGGGGATTTCACTCGGTGTAAGAGCCTCAACAGATTATTTCAACCATCACAAAATATCACCCGATCTCTTTTTAAATAAATCATTTGCGATGAAAACCATTTCCAATTGTGCTGCCCCTTCAATCTGATTAGTTTACTTGTTTTGGCAAAAATATCCAGCACAATACTTCTCATATCTAAGCATTGGCTCATGAATTGAGCAATTATGGCGGCAAAAAATTGCTGTTTGGTCTGCCGCTGAGGCTTATAAACCTATCAGACGGGGTATTAAACAATCTGAGCGACGCTGCGTTATGCCCTCTTTGCTTCTCATTTTCCCCAACATTTACGGCTAAAAACTGTGAGAATCCATCAGGAATAGCTCAGATGAAACTGTTGCAGAAGTCTTGCATATTTCTGCGTGCTTGTTGAAGTTTAGCTTCTGCAAAAAATTATGTTTCAGAGGTAACCAGGAGGAGTTTGCCTGTAAACTGTCTCGATAAAGTTATCCAACGCTCCGTCAGTGCCAAAAAGCATTAAAAACTCATTTTGCTATCTGGGGCTACTATCAGTAGTAGCAGCATTATCCTATTCTCTCCTTTGAATGCAGTAGACTAGTAGTAATTTTCACAGAAGCAAGAACAGAGCACCAACAATATTAAATGAAGCACTGCAACAGCAGGTGAAATTTGAAAAGTAAAACAGATAAAGTGAGATAAGAAAGAGAATGTAGAGGCTTTTACTCGGCCAGGTTTACATCCCATCATGCCCAGTGATGTGTATAAATACTGAGGGATCAACAGAGGTCAAATGGTGGCATGATTTCCCGACATTTTGGATGGAAAAATCTCTCTGTGACTTTGAAAGAGGGAGTTATTGTGGCGGAGGGAGGCAGGAGCTTCAGTCACAAAGGCTGCTTAATAACCAAGTGTTTGGATAGTGGCAATGATTGAGTAGATGTATGGAAAGGATACCCATAATGCACAGGGAGCTGGTGGTGGTGTGGCAGACCACAGCTTATTTTTGCCCCACGGCCAACTAGCTGGTTAATCCAGCTGTGACGTGATCAGACCAGACTAACAGACACATACAGAGGGATATTATACCAAGTTTGCACGATGTGAACCACTAATTACAAAGATAAACTCATGCTTGAGTTCCGTGGTCAGAAAACATGGTGTTATACTGTAGGGATGTGTTGCAAAGTGATTAGTCAGACGGGTCATCGTTAACCATATTGTCAACACATAAGCCCCTGGACTCCGACAGTGAAGCCCTTTATTATGGTCTCCTAATGATTCCTTTACAGGGAAGGGTTACTTCAAATTAAAGTTATCCTAATAGAGAGTAGTCCCCTTCATTATAAAGCTCCCATCAATAGAAACAGTACAGCAATGCAATGATATTTCAATACAAGCCCTCCATTCAAATGTTTTATAAGTAAACTGATATATACTTTAAATATTAGAAATAAAAATAGTATGAAATTGTTAAATTCATAGTGTTAAACATAGGGTGTATTATTAGGTTTTCATTACTGATGCATTCATGAGGAAACAGCATTAAACAGCTCAAGGTGCAGATATTTTTAACCACATACTGCACTGGAAGTTCAGTCTCTTATTTCCTATTTAAATGAGCCTGTCCAAATACAGTGGATATAGCACTTTTTATTCAAATATAGACTTAATGGACAAAAACATTACATTACAGATATAAGAAGATAATTAAAAACTAATCATAAGATAAAACATTATTATGCTAAAGAACGGGGAAGTGGTCCAAGTGTAGGATAAATGACAAATGAAATACTGAGACAAATTGATTATAGACAATTATGGGCATTATAGACCTGATAAGTGAATTTTGTCAGGGAAAAATATGCATCATGATTGATCATGATTTTTTAGCTAAGTAGCTACAGTAGTTGAATGTTATGTGAGTTGCTTATTAGTTTTTCCTTTCATTTGTCACCCACTGTATAGTAGCCTACTCATTAGTAGAACGAATGCAATTTGTTATTTGGCAGGTTAGCTGCATAATTTCAATGTATTTAGGAGAAATACTGGACTTGGAAATGCAGCGCATGCTTTCACTACGGTGCAAAGAAACAGAAAAGTCATGCTTCTGTTTTAAGAAGAAATAAGGAAAGAAAAGACAGCGGATAACAGAGTGAGACAGAGCCACAGGCGGGGCTTTGCTGAATGGGATGTGGCTCATTACCTGTAAATCAGATATTACCCAGCCACTGACGGGAGAATTAGGGAGCAATTATGTGTGTTACCCCGCTGACAGGCCTCGCTGGCACAAAGAAACACTGGCTGCTCAGAGCTGGCAAACTGGAGGACTTTATAAACACAATATATCTGATCACAGAGACAGAAAGAAATATAGCACACACACACACAACACACACAGCAAAGAAGCTACTTGACCATGTCCTTACTACATGATGAACTGTGAACAGACTCACTGCGCCTGTCCCACTCCAGGATGGATGGAAGCGGCTGAGGGGTTTGGACGTTGAGAGGGAAGAAGGTGGTGCTGTCAGCCCGTCCTCCTGAATTATGGGATTCGGAGTTTGAAAGGGCAACGTTTCACAGGCTGTTGGCTTTCAGAGGTATGCAGCCAGCCTCACACAGCAGAGGGTAATCTGTGGCACATGTTCCTCTTCCCTCCAACAGTGTTACGTTGCATATACAGTATATTTACCACAGTCTGTCTGAGTGGATACTGCCAGCCAGTGACCTTTACCATGAACTTACACACACAAGAAGAGGAAGTGGAGATTTGTTGTTTGCTTTTCCAGGGAAGTTGGATTATATTTAACAATCCTGAATGAACAGAGATTGTACGTCGTCGTTGTTGTCTTGTTTTTTTCCTTTATTCCTTCTTTTTCTCTCTGTTGCTTTGTTGTGTTTTTCCTCATCTATGTCCCTTTTCTGCTTCTTTCCCTCTATTGGTTGATTTGTTTTAGTGATTTTGTATTGGGGGGGGGTGGGAGGGGGGGTATACGCTCCTTGGGCTTCCTTTCCTCTCCTGCACAATTATTTGCCTTTGTATTATGAAATATAATGTATGTTTTATCATTGTGCATATGGATAAAATAAATAAATACATTGTTTTTAATCATAAAATAACTAGAATTACCACCTTAAAATTCTGCCTCTCTAATTATACACATGTTTATTCAGAGTCATGTTGATTTTTAACCAGTTGTGTGAAAGTTTGTCAAGATTATTAAGTCTTGAGTAATGGCTAAAATAAAATTGTTGCGCAAAGTCACTTTGAAGAAATTTCCTCAAGAGATGTTACTTCCTCAAGGTCAAAACCATGATTGGATTGGCGTTCTAGGGTCAGAGGTCATGATCCCAATCAGTTCATCCTTGACTTATGTGAAAGTTTGTGCCATATTTGCAGTGACTGTCTTGACCAGTTGTCTGGAGACCCTAGACTGTGTTTTGTGGTCATTGTGACCTTTGACAACATCATTTTTGACGAACTGAATTTAAATGTCATGTTTAACTTAAACTAAACTGAGGATATCTACAGTAATGTTTCCAGATGGTATTAAAGATGTATTTTTATCAACTGACATTCAGTGGTACAGAGATTTACCTTGTGAAGTGCCTAGAGGTGTTTTACGTCCAAAAGACCATAGAATTCAGGTTTTTCATAAATATGGAAATCTAGCTTTCAGCAGCCGCGGACAGGTCCTTTAATAAAGTGGAAACAGGCTGCATGAATATTATATTTATTTTACATCAACGCAATCTTTTAACTTGATCTCCTTTACATGTAAGTTAATATGCAGACTTGTGTGTCTGTAAGGTCACTTAGGTGTTTCATAGTATTGCTACCAGTCTGCTGCTTTGTGATTTTAATGGGATTTAAATGAAAAACAAAGTATATAATAAATTCCCCTGTAGGCAGGTTATTAAATAGACTCGTAACAAGTGATGATGAAAGCAGTTTGCCAGCACTTCTCTCTGATGACAAGTGATGACAGCTTATTAGTCTTCTCCAGCGCGGCCTGGAAAACAGAATCCTGACACTATGACTGTGCAGCTCTGGACGTGTCGGTACATGAGCTTCTATCTGTGTCTCTAACTATAAATAACGTGTATTTAGCCCAGAAATAGGTTGCAGCAGTCTTCTTGAAAACCGGCACTTCCTTTAAATAAACTCAAAGCAAGCTGAAAAAACTTCAGTCTTGTCCACAGCTGGGCAGCTCAACGTATTAGAGTTGACAAACGTCATTAAAATTCACCGCTCCAAATAACAAATCTTTCAGCAACTACACACACACACACTCTCAGGCCATATAACCCCTCTAACACACACACACACACACGCACACGTCTGCACAAACACACAACAACTTTCAGCAACTCAGCCGAAACAGGGATATGCTAACCTCGGCAGAGGATGTCCGTCGGGACGCCGTGGCCAGACTTGGGTTTCCCCCCCGGGACAGACTCTGGCTAGCACACATGCTAATGCCTGGATGTCTCTCCTGCCTCTCCTTCAGTCTTAGTGAACTAATCTGCTTCATCTGGGCCTCCAACCCGCTTTTCACCACCTATTAGCTCTCAAACCTGCCTCGGTGACAAAAGAAGGGTTTTGACAAAGCACCAAAACAGATTATCACAACGTGCCGGTTTTCAAAAAAACTCCTCGCCCCACCTGATTACTTCCTCCGACTGAAGGAGGGTTGATTAGCGGCCGCTTGAGAAAACTGAACGTCAAGACCGGTTTGCGAATGATTTAATCATTCAAATCAGTAGACAGTCAGTAAAAGAGAATGGAGACAGCTTAGGTTAGGTGTGCTTGAGCGTCTGCAGCTAAAGACAAGCCATCCATGCAGCCGAGTGCAGCTCGACCACAATCTCTCAAAGGGCAACAACACGAGTGCCAGTCTGCTCCAACCAGGGCGGAAATTTGGCACTTTGGGAAGGTGCAAGGTTTCGAGGTAGAAATGAAAGCTTGTAGCAGCTGCTTACCTCTGCTTTCCCTGCAGGAACTTTGTCATCACTGTACACTCAGCAAAATGATTTTGGATTACTCGGTCTAAAACTAACAAATTATGTCAATTTTATTTAAATATAACAAACCTGCCTGGTATCTGTAACCAACATGCTCTGGTGCAAGTGGTGCCAATATTTTAAATGGGTCACACTTCAGTAACCGAAAACATTTCATTTCCATGTGTGCCCAGCAACATTTTGCATGAATAGCAATTATTGTCTGAATAAACACACATTTATGTTGTTGTAGCGGCTCCAAATGTAAAAGTGGGACTGACAGAAGAGTCGTTTATATTTTACAGATCTGACGTAGACGGCAGCTTTCATTAGAATAACAGAATGTCTGACGATTAGGAGATACACTGACTTGATTCTGCTGCACTCAGGTTTTTGAAATTAAGAAAATACAGCGGTGGTCAATTTTTCAAAAATGATTTTTCATGCATACTGATCACAAAAACATTAAAATGACAACATCTTTGCCACAAAATTAAAGCAGAAGTAAGTGGTCCGGTCGTTTTCGCTAATGCTGCGTTCCAGGCAGGCTTTTGAAATCGTAAATTACAGCTTCAAGTCACAATTTACGACTTTGTAGCGTTTCAGGCAACCCACTCGTGTTTTTCCGACCTGTTTTACCGGTGAAAGTCACTATAACGGCCACTCGTAACTTCCGACCGGTGAACTCGTACCAGATCGAACTGGTACCACTTCACGGTCGGAAAAATACGAGTTTCCTTGAACGCACCATAACAGTCCTCGTCCCTACGTCACCACATTCACGGCGTTCCTTGGCTGCACACACAGCCCTGCATGCCGTTCTCTCTCCTCATTGGATAAAAACTGTAGGATACGATAAATGTTTTCTCTTCGGCTCAGAGCAGAGCAGAGGGACTGAGAGACCCGTGTTTCAGTCCAAACACTCTATGTAAGTGATTGCTGTCGGAAGATATAACTATTTAAGACTTATATTAACACAAATATATCACTTACTTCTGCTTTAATTAGTATCACATGTCGGGTAATGGTGATTATTTTTTAGCAAAAAAAAGGTGAATTTTAACATGATTCATGCCAATGTACAAGTTGGTGTCATATAAGTCATTAGCTGTGTATGCTATTTTATTTGACCACCTTGTTGTCATCATGCTTGTTAGTCCTAAACCTTCTTCAAAAAGCTTAAATGTGTTCAATAAAATACACTGTACAATAAAGCAGGAAGAAACATGGGGAACAATAGTGACTCAAAGTAGAAGCATGTTCCCTGCTGACTGGCATATCAGTAAATAGCATGACAATTACAGCTGACGCTGTGAGTAATTAACTTTAAAGCTTGACCATACCATAAAGCTGGACAGCAAACTTATCTATAAAGGACAGTATGAATGAGTGTACCAGTATATTCTATGAAAGAGACTTCTACCTGTTCTTATGGCCTGCATCAAAGACTAAAAACAAGTTTCCAAATGCCTATGAGTGAAACGGTAAGTCAGCAACGCCAACCGTCAGTGAAAATACCACCGTACCCCTGGTGAAACCACAACAACACACAGGCTTTTTTCACAGCTTCTCCTGCACACATTGTAAAGCCTGCTGCAGCGCGTGGCCCTGGAGAGCGCTGCACGGCCTCCAAAACAGACAGCACGGAGACTGACTGACTGCTGACATACATGGCACAGGGAACATGCCGGCTTTTGTCAGACTTCCACATGTGTTTTCAATGGGGGGGATATTAGATTCCGGACTGGTACAAAGTGTCAGCTACAGCTGAGGCACATGTGTGCACGGGGCTTTGTCTGCACATAAACACACCACTTGTGCACGCAAAATATGGCTTGAGATGTAGACGGGTTGTGATAGGAGTGTGGTAGCAGTGGGTCACTGTGAGTGAGTGTGTGTGTGTGTGTGTGTGTACACAGGGCTCGGGTTACTGCGTGGCTGCTGAATGTCTAACGAGAGAGGATGTCAGTCTTGTTTGAGTCGCGGGTGTGACAGCAATGAGATTCAGAGGAAAATGAAACCTCAGCAGAAAAGATTATGTACACAGTAGTAGCCGTTTTAGCGGTTGAGAGTTTGTCCTTCTCTTCGCCTTCATGGCACTGCAGTCAGTCTCTTTTTTTAATGTTACATGCTACATTAGGTACAGTAATCAGTGTGTGGTAATACAAAACTAAAACTAAGTATTCACCTGGCCAGTCCTGGTTAAGTTTGTGTGAGACAAGGGAAAGCTTGTTTGAAACAACACACTGTAGATTGGGATGTAGAAATCCTGTTAGACAGAAATAAAATCAATTTAGAGAGAGGTTGGATACAGGTTATAAGTTAAGGAGAAATAGTCATGCTGTGTTTGAGTATCATAAAATAAGACAAAATGGCACTGTGGCTTTGCTACATACAAACACTAACCAACTCACAATTTAGTTTAAAGGATGCCTTTTATAAGTAAAATAACTACACTACAAGAAATGACTGAAATTGTTGACAAAGTAGAGCTGTGAAAAAATAAAGTAGTTGATGTTGCTGTGAATACCTACTGTATCTGTCAGTTGCATACATGTTAGTACGTTTTGTCTATATATGTGCATAACTAAGGCAGGGGAAGAGAACTAGATTATTTGTTCTTTCCAAATTCAAAAGTGTAGAATTGTATATAATGTGTTTGTTTATTTTGCATATAAACATATCTGAAAACCATTGTTTCATGGTGTTGTAATGCTTTGCTCTACAAATTATCGGTAAAAAATTAAATGAGCTATTTGTATTGATATTGCTTCATAGCAACTCTTAGCTGCATGTCCAACAGAAACTTTGCAAGTTAAGCATCAAACGTCATTCCTTTACTCACAGAGCTTTCCCTAGCAGCGGAAAACAACAGTGAGCCTTATCACCTTCCACTGGCAACTCACTGTAGCCTCCAATCGGCTGTGAAGAAGTAATGATGGCTGAAGACAAGAACAGTTTCCAGTCTCCACAGCAATGACTTTGTTTGGTTATAGTCACCATTATGGATCCACATTAACATGGTAACGACCAATCGATGGTTTATGTACAGTAATGTCTTTGAAAACAAGTCCCTGGATACAGAAGTCCCTGGATACAGAGCCTTAATCAGTGACAGGACAGACGAGGAAAACTCAGGTCAAGGAATATAGACCTGCTTTAACACACACACACACACACACACACAACCTCCACACCCAATCTCCTCAGTGGAAAAAAGCTTACATTCTAATAACACACAGCTAAGTAAAAGTTTATGTTTTCAGCGGCCCGACAAAATAAATGAAACAGAGCAAATGTGAACACGGGACTCGGGCGTTTCGAGTTGTTTTTATCGAAGCAATGTGGACTTGAGGAAGTGGAGAAAGCAGAGGGGTGGTGGAGCACCTGTATATTTGTACAGACCTTAACTCTTATGATGTCATCCCTCAACAGTAAACATTTATCTGTGTTTTATAATGGTGATCCAGGTCCAGGGTCATTAGCGAACACAGAGTCAATGAGGTAGACCACCATCTGAGGCCTGAAACTGGCCCCGGTTACAGAGTCTGGAGGTTCAGTTGCCACATAAAATTTATTGACACGAGGACGGTTTATTCAAGGAACTAGTAATGAGTTGTTCTTGGTATCCTGTGTCAGGGGGTCAGGACGAGGACGAGGACTCGTCTCTGAAATTGGTTATAAAAAGAAATAAATGGAACTATGTTGAGCAGTGTAACATCATCAAGGCGGCAGACGTCAACTCTTGTGTGTCGCGTTTGAGGAAAATTCAGCATGTGAATGGCCAGCCTGTGCAGGAATATTAGTCCCTGTTTACAGTTTAAATTGAGTTTTGGGGGATTTTGACTTCACCAGTGGTATTTTTTATTTTACAATGATTTAAGCCGCTATTTGTATCCAATGATCAGTTGATAATAATAATCACATTAACAATGAACTGAGAAAATGTCATGATTACTGTATCTCCATTCAGGGAAGGCCCCAATGAGTTTGTTGCGATGCAAGATGTAACTATAAAATATGCACCTTTATGTTTTTATCTGCCGATATGAGCCTATAGCATGCTGATTTATTTATGTGTCATATTGTTTTAACATGCTGAATATTTAACCAAAGATAATACAGTACTTGACTCTAACATATATGGTTCTAGGTTTTTCAATGAAAAACTCAAAGTGGCATCCAAAAGGAACACATCATCCTTGTTACAATCTGTTATCAATTGTCTTTTCATGCTACTGTAGAGCCAATTCCTGCATTTTAGAGTCACTAATGAACCCAGTGTGGGAGAATCTACAGAGGCAGAGGGAGAACATGTAACCTCCTCACACAAAGCCCCGGCCTGTGGTTTAAACCCAGTACTTCAGATGCTTTATGTTTCTTCAAAGGTCAGTTGTGTTGCGAAAGAACTGCACAGACTTACTTCATCCCTGCAAGCTCATCCTCTGATTCTAATGAATCTTATAATTGTGTTCCAGGGTAGCGCTGTTACAGATTATTGTGTGGCTGAGCCACAGTTCTTGGAACTCCCACAGTGACTAACACTGCTTGGCTTTGAGCAAAAGGTCTGATTTCACTTTTAGCCTTTTGTGTCAAATCAAACAAGAAGGGCATGAAATGTTTTTCTTAACAAACCAAATGCACAAGCTTGCAAATGTGAGACCCACCTCCTGTCTGATGGTACAAGTTCATAAGGTCAACAGGTGAAAACAAATCTCATCTGAAGCATCTTGGCGATCATTCTGATGTGTAAAATTGGGTGAATCAAACTCCTTTCTTACTTTTTCTCTCAACCCATGCCAGCTGAAAATGCCTGGTCAGTGTTTGTGTTGTGAGTGAGCAGGTTGGCTGCTCAATTTGAGAAACCTCAGACACTTGTAACAGAGGAAAAAACATTAGATTCACTCCAACTAGGCTGCAAAATAACCAGTCATTTAAAAATGGCCAGCATCAACAAAGAGCAACTTAAAGCAGAAGTGAGTGATCCGGTCGTTTCGGCTAATGCTGCGTTCCAGGCAGGCTTTTGAAATCGTAAATTACAGCTTCAAGTCACAACTTACGACTTTGTAGCGTTCCAGGCAACCCACTCGTGTTTTTCCGACCTGTTTTACCGGTGAAAGTCACTATAACGGCCACTCGTAACTTCCGACCGGTGAACTCGTACCAGATCGAACTGGTACGACTTCACGGTCGGAAAAATACGAGTTTCCTTGAACGCACCATAACAGTCCTCGTCGCTACGTCACCACATTCACGGCGTTCCTTGGCTGCACACACAGCCCTGCATGCCGTTCTCTCTCCCCATTGGATAAAAACTGTAGGATACGATAAATGTTTTCTCTTCGGCTCAGAGCAGAGCAGAGGGACTGAGAGACCCGTGTTTCAGTCCAAACACTCTATGTAAGTGATTGCTGTCGGAAGATATAACTATTTAAGACTTATATTAACACAAATATATCACTCACTTCTGCTTTAAAAAGATGTACAAAGCAGAAATTAAGTCAAGGATTAAAAAAGTTTTTTTCACCTTTAGATACAGCAGTGTCTTGGCAAACTGTGACATCTGCATCAGTTCCATCTGTACACACTGAGTGCTGTGGATAAATGTATCTACCCATCGGCAAGCGTAACAGGCTCTTTACGGCTCACACATGAGGAATTCTGGTTAGCCAGTCACCCAGATAATGGTGCGGAACCTGTCCGTGCAGCGGGAGGTGATATTGGTGTTGTCCGCACTGCTGACAGTAGCCCCACCGACCGCCCTCGCCGGGGGTCTGGCCCACACACAGCTTTAGTATAGTCCAAGCATGGAGAAGGTAAACAGTGATGAAGCTCTTGCCTCCCCCACACAGCGTGTCGTCTCACCACAGACAGAAAGAAAAACAATGAAACCCAAGTGATGATCCATGTGAAGGTTTGGACGATACAAGCGTTCCTGTGGGTCATGACAGGTAGAAAGTACAATGCTGCACAAACCCTCGGTGTCTCTTCTGCTCTCGAGAACATCACACTATTTCTCTCATGAGCACTCAGTGGTTTGATGTTAGATAATGTCTGTTTTAAAGCCAGGCAGATAAAGCCATCATCCTCATGCAGCAAAGGCTCTCAGCTGGATTTGAACCCAGGATGTTGTGGGTCATTGTTTCCGCTTGTAAATGATACACAAGCAGAGCTTTATCAAACATCTGGAAATGGTACCCAGGGAAAAACGTCCAACTTCTGTAGAAGAAAACCTTTGTGAATAAGAACAAGTGTACTCTTAATATCTGCTCAGATACTAGTTTCAATTGCATGTGCTTCCTCAATTCAGATTCCTTTGTTACCATCAATACTCGTGTTTTTTTGACAGATTAAGGTGTACGGCCCAAGTCACTTATTAAATCTTAATATCAATCCTAAAATTTACTGGAAGCCAATGAAGAGACACTAAAATGAGAGTGATATACACTCTCTTGGTTTCTGTAAGGAGTCTGCCTGCTGGAGTTTGGACAGAGTGTAATTCATGTTGACTATTGGCTCTGGCCTGTATCAAGAGAATTAAAGGAGTCTGAACAAGCAGAGATAAAAACATGGATGAGAGTGGGAATTCTTACTACATAACATGGGACTGAGTCTCCTGCACTCTGTTCACATGAGTCTCCTGCACTCTGTTCACATGCTGGTTCAGACAGAGGTGATAATCAAAGATATTACTATAAATACCTGTCATATGATGTCCCTACGATATATACATTTTATCTTAATAGTTTTTGTTTGCATAAATCAATGTTTGCTATCCAGTCAAAATAAAGTAAAACTTTGGCAAAATCAATTACAGACCAATGTGCAGTTAAATGAAGAATATATTTAACTTTTAACATGATCGTGCACTTTGCAATGAACCTCTCTGCTGTTTGTTGGTGTACACTAACACTGCAGCCTTTAATGGAGAGAAATAGGTCAAGCAACAAGGTCAACAGGGCAAAACAAGGAAGTCCCCAGGCGCAGAGTGTCACTCATTTATGCCACAGGACTGTTTCTGTTCCTTTGACACCTCCATAATTACAACTCATAAATTACACTGCTGTGCCTGGCAGGCAGGAGGGAGAGAGGGTTTTCTGAGGCCTGCAGTGTGTGTCTAGGAAGACACCAGCTGATAAATGTGGGTTAAGTAAAGCATCAGGACGAGTGTTTAGTGATCACTACATCAAGATCAAAGGATGAGGAGGAGGAGATGGAGAGATGGAGATAAGGACAGAGAGCACAGGAGGAGTTGGCTTCAGATGGCAGGATGATTGAACGTACGGACTTTCAGACGTGTCCGAGTAATTCCCCCTCCTTAAAAACAAGCGAGCTGCATCTTAATGGGAAGAATTTGACGGTGTCTTTGTGTGTGGGAGTTTTCAGCTGTGTAGGGTTTAAGAGAAAATGTGTGTGTATGCGTATGTGTGTGTAGTATGAGCTCATATGTATCTCTGCATGGGTGTTTGTGCATGTGTGTGTCAGAGGTTTCGGTTCAAATGAGAGGCGATCAAGCAAAGTTTGTGTACATAGGCAAGGCATGAAGAATCTGGGTCGAACTCGACTTTGCTTCTCACAATGCTGCCGTAACTGCATCCGTCCAGTTATTTCTGTCTCTCTCACACACACACACACACACACACACACACACACACACACATTCACCCCACAGCGGGAAAGCTATGTCTGTGATCTATGTTCAAAGGTAAAAGGACCTAAATTGTAGCCACCCACATACACACAGATTCCACACTTGTCCCTCTAATCCCGTCCCATCCCACCGACAATCCTGTTTCCTCCCCTCTCGGTGTCCCAGCAGTGATCCTCGGCTCAGACAGAAAAACACGCATTGCTTCCATAAAGCTGAACACACACAGACACAATCACTCGCACACATTTTATTTTTTTTTCATTTTCACTGCACACACACCCCTCTCTTTGGACTTGCTCCTCCTCTTCTCACTCTCCCTCACCTGACCTTTCCTAACTTACAGTATGCTCCTTCTTTCCTTATGTGATCCCTGGAATTCTCCCTCCTATTATACAATGAGTATCCGACCAAGCGATCTGATTGGTCAACAACATTTTTTGAACGTGCTCAAATCAGCATGACAGCATGCCTGATTGATCATATTACTCTGCCATGTCATTGTATCCATCTCCATGGAAACATGGAGTTTTATTTCTATTTTTTAGAAACGTTATTTTGCTCATGAAATAAATCACAAACCACATCAACTTCTTGTAGAGTGTTCCTGTCAGCTGCCAACGTCACATTTATAGAACAATTAAATCAACATTTTTAAGTAAATATGCTGTAAACTGCCCTGTTTAAGCCAAGAGGGTATTCCCTAGTTGTGGCCGCGGTGAAAATGTTTCTTAAAAAAAACTGTAGATGAATATTACTATAATATAAATGTTTTTCTGTCCCTCTTTTTTGAGACTTTTGGGCTTTTAAATAATCAAAATGTTTGACTTTCCCCATCAGCTGTGTCAGTGACATGGTAGGCTATTGATCTTGTTCATGGGAAGTCCGAGACCACAATAAAACATTAACATCACTCATCTTGGACTAGAAAATCCTTTCTGTTGCTAGGTCGTTACTAAGGGTTGGATTATTTGCTGTAGTGGTAAACTACGTTCCATTACACATAGGAGTCTACTGATGTGATTGATTATGTTTCAGTTAGTCGGACTATGTATTTCCATGGAAACTTTAAGCACAATTGCAAAAACCTTTCACATTTGAGAGCAAATTGCCCATCAATATGAATATATATTTTATTATACATTTTATTTTGTTGGTAACAATTGTATAATCGCATGAGGGTGTGCTTTAACATCAAAACAATGTCCTCAAGGGTAATATTGCTTCATTAATTCACTCCCAACCTGTTATTTGACCTTTAACCTCTTGTGTTGTGTTAAAGTTCTTCTTAGGTATTAAAGGAATACCTTCATCTATTGGAGTTAAATGCTGGCTTATGGGTTGACATAAAAGGAAGGAAGGGAATTTGGCACAGTCATAGCATCAATAATCTTCAACTAGTTGGCTGAACTCAGTGATGTGAAACACCTGTCCCAGACCTCAGCCATGTCAGCCAGATGATTGCTGGGGTTTATCCTAAAGAAAGCAACATGTGCCAACAATGTCATTGTCTAAAATGTGAATTCTAAAGATCTGACCTCCTGTGGCATTATTCTTTTTTTAGACAAGCAAGAATTGAGGCCTGAGCTGTAATGATTCTGGTCAGACATGCCTCAGGTTCAAATATTCCAACAAATAGGATGATCTGCTATAAAATAAATAATCCACAGACGGTGAATCATAAAGACTTTGATGATCCCCTGACCTTTGACATTTTTTTAAATCGTTTTTATGATTTTCCTTCTATCGATATCCATGTCCACTGTCCCACTGAATGAATTATAATAACACTGCTAATACAATCACACATTTTGTCTTGTGATTTCCTCAGGTCAGCATTTCAACTTCCTCAATTATCTGTATTTTTGACGCTAATTAGCAAGCAAATGAGGTTAGCATTTAGGTTATCTCCTCCCATAGCACCACATGCATGGCTGCAGGTTTGTAGTGACACCTTACTCTATTCTTCTCTATCCAATTTGCTTCACCATGTGTGTTTTTTGAAAGCAAGCAGACTGGCTAACTAGCTCAATGACAAGTCTGACCATGCCTCCTAATGTAAGATGCGGGTGAGTTGGAGGCATGAGGCAATTACTGTGTGAGCTAGGTGTTACACAGACAAGATGAAGTTCGTTATTGTGGCTTTGTTGGCCAACAGAGCAACACAGTCCACTGTGGAACTGGAACTGTGGACTGTGACAGTGACAGTGACAAACACC
This sequence comes from Trachurus trachurus, assembly GCF_905171665.1. Taxonomy (NCBI): domain Eukaryota; kingdom Metazoa; phylum Chordata; class Actinopteri; order Carangiformes; family Carangidae; genus Trachurus; species Trachurus trachurus. The sequence goes on along the minus strand of NC_139913.1, from coordinate 17,983,210 downwards.
GCTCAAGGAGACAGGTCAATACTGGACCTGGACAGTATCATACAATTAATACAAATAATTACTTATTAGATCTTAATTAATGCCATTGTTATTGTTAATATAGGCTAACAAGTGGTTGCTCCATTCTTAGATGAGATTAAAAAAAATAAAGACAACCCAGTAACCCAGCCACCTGAGGTTATATTTGCCTCTGCAACAGGAAAAAAAAACTCTATGTCTTAAACACTAATCCACAGAAATCATCATGTAATCCACTTTATCTCAGAGAAGAAAGGGAGGACAATGCACTTTACTTTAAGGCAAAATTTGCTGTTTCAAAGAATGAACAAACCATATGTGTTCATTTTCAGTTATTTTGCCAGCATGTCCTACCACTGCCACTCATCTGTTTTTGATGGGCTTGTTTGAGAAAGACCAGCTGAGCCCCTCTGAGAAATGGAGTGGTCTGTAAACACTTAAAGCGGATTAGGTCGGAGAATGCAGGAGGGGAAGGCAGGGGGGAGAGGGTGAGGGGGGAGAGAGGAGAGGAGAGGAGAGGAAGGTGAGATGGTGGCGATACTGAGGGGTTAAAGGTAAATTATAGTGGAGACAGGAAGTTGAAGGTGTTAGTTGAGGATCATTGTTACAGGTCCACTATGGGAGGGGGAGGACATGACCTTGACTTTTCCAGGATGTGTTTCAGCAGAGAAAAGTAAGTTCTTCGAATTGTTTATGGAATATCTCGACTTCGGTGACTCTACAATTTCAGTTCAGGAAAATGAGAGATGGAATTACAATTTAAGAAAGGAGAATGAGTGGAGAAATGGCACAGTAGAGCCACCATGACTGAACAGTCACCAACATGTTTCAGTGAAAGAGCTCTGTTTGAGGGCTTGGTAGAGTCAAAGGCAAAAGACAAAAAAATCAAACTTCTACTGTGATGTGAAAACATGGATGAACTCCAAGGAAGAGCTCATGATTCTTCTTCCAGAATGGACAGACATAGAGTCACTGTGTCTATACAACAGGGCAACAAAGCTGATTTACAGTCAGGATGACATCATCATAGACAGTAAGCAGAAGCAAAATATATGTTCCAAGAGAAGACACTAAACAACTTCCAGGTACCACCAACAGAAAGGATCCAAGCCAGACTACCCCCTCTCTACCATGGGACCTAGGAAGAGACGTACTATACAAACATACATTGTTCACATGTTTAAAAGGACGCAAAGACAGAGGGATGAGGCTGGGATGGTCCAGCACCAGGCAGATGGATTAGGGATGAAACGGTTCCCAAACAAAAAAGAGGTTCCATTTGGTTCACTAGTCTCTGTTTGTGGGATGTGTATATTGATCACTTCAGGTTACTGGTGCAAAGCTATTTTACATTTGCCCTGGAGAAGTTTTTTTCAGGTCAGTATTGAAAATGACAAGAGGAAAAAGTGAGAGGCCTGAGTTAGAGGAGGCTCCAGCAGGTCTGTTGTTTCTGGATTAGGATGACAGTATTTTTTCTATATACACAATACAATTTAATTGAAGTCAACTTGTGTTGTCATAATATTTGAGAACTGATGGGAAATTGTGGTGATGCTTGTTCATGTAACGATACAAGACAAATCTTAAATCAACTGATCTCTATAAGATCAATTCCTGATCAATTCTTTGAGTATGAACAAGTCTTTACAGCAAGCAAAAAAAAAAACTGTCTCAGAGGAAACATTGTATGTCTGGTTTTAAAAATGTGATCTCTAAATATAATCTCTAAATATATAGTATGTACCACGTGAGTATAACGTTAAAGGTACTATAGAGCTCCGGGAGCTGACGTCACGGTGACGTCATGCAGCCCCGAAACTGACAGCGACGCCATTTTGGCAGGAATCAGCAGATTTTCGTAGCGTAGATACAGGGGAGAGCCGGGTGCGGAATGAGAATAACAAAGCGATTTTCTCCGAGCCCATACAAGTTTTACATGTATAACTTTGTCAGCATGTAGTATGACCTAACAGAGCTGCTGAACATATTGAGGATGCGTCTTACTTTGACCGAGTTACGTTCAAGAACCAGCCGTTTTCAGTGACAGAAAAAATTCACTCCGGCGTAATTTTTTCGAACTATCAGCTGTGTTTACCGTTTCAGGTGTCATAGTTATGATGGCTAGACGGATAAATTAGTCCTCAAACACACCCTAAAGCTTGACATGTCAGAGTTTTTCAGTATAGAAGCAACTAGGTTTAAGTGTCGGGAGTCACTGTGGGGAGTGCTGTCCCTCATCCCTCTGCACATTGACAATGAGCCTGCCTGTCACTCCGTCGGTACCGCGATCACACTGTGTGTGTTACAGGATTAATTAAGACACACAACGTAACGTAAACAATGTGACTGTACATGTAGCCTAGATAGTGTGGGAGGAGGGCAGACGTGGATCGGTGGACCAGGAGAACAGCTGCATAACATTTAGGCAGTAAAATGGAAGATTTTAAGCCGTCTGTTCACATGATCTCACTTTAATTCCAACACATTGGACTTAATATATATAAAAACTAAATAGATTAAATATGACCGACCCTTATAATGCTCCCGGGGTGCTTTTCAAAAGTATCTCCGGCCGCCGGCGGACGTCCCAGACCTGCAGTATGCGGACACAGCTAAGTTAGGCTACCTGATCAACTTTGCATCGCGCTGCTGCTTTTGCATACACAAGCCTGGAGGGTTACACATGGACGCAGTCTGGCTTTGTGGTGAACGTCCAGCTGTGTAATCTACCAGCATAACCTGCTACCTCACTAGAAGGGTAAGTGTCGTATCATCCCACTTAATGCAGTGTAGCATGGCTAACGTTAGCTCGTAGCTGTCCGGGGTGCTATGGGTGCCGGCCGGGAGCTCTCCCCGGTGCTGATCAGGCCGCGGCGGGTGCGACGGTGCGCTGCGACCGGCTTTGGGTCAGCTTGGAAAGGCTGGAGGCGAAGGAGACTCACATCTTATGTGTTTGCCTCTTTCTTTTCTTTTTGTCACCGTCTTTCCTGCTTGTGTCATTTTGTGGAGCACAAAGAGCATAAAGCTGGCTTTTGTATGCTTGTAGAGTAGTTGATCAGGTAGCTGTGTCCAGATACTGCAGGTCTAGGACGTCCTGTTAGGCAAAAATATTTTTGAAAAGCACCCGGGGGCATTATAAGGGTCGGTAATATTTAATCCATTTAGTTTTTTTTTATATTAAGTCCAATGTGTTGGAATTAAAGAGAGATCATGTGAACTCAGACGGCTTCGGCGCTTACAGTCAATGCTTCCGCACTGGTCAGTTTCCTGCCAAAATGGCCGCTCGAACGCTGGAGGTCACGTGGGGTCCGGAGCTCTATAGTGGATTTTGACACAGAGCCCCTCTACAACACAGAGCTTCAAGATTGGTTTAAAATGCAAGAAAGGCCATAAAGCTCCTTTTATTCCATTTCATATTAATAAATTAATTATAAACCACAAAGTATATGCCACACTGTGAGCCTGGAGCCTCAAGGGCCGAGGAGCAGTTGCTCATGGTTATGAGTTGGTCAGGCTGTCAGATAGATGGATTAATGAATGGGCCTACCAAGCACAGGTCCAGGGGGCTGCTGACCACCCAGGGCCCTCTGACATTTCCTGATGGAAGTTTAAACAATACCAAAATTATAATAAATGGTCACAAAGGGACAACAAATGGCCAGGAAGAGATGCACATGAACACAAAGTTATGCAAAATGATCCCAAAAGGGACACACAATAAGCACAAATTTGGACTACAACTGTATTTACTTTAATGTATAATGCATGACATGATTTGTGCATCCTTTGTCAACAAAGAGTTGTAACTTGACAAATGATGTAAAATTAAATTCTAAAATGCATTGTAACACAAGTTGAGACTCAATTTTTGTTCTTCTGTGCATAAAACATTGGAAGTGAGAAGGATGTCTAAGTCCAAACAGTGAGAGTAGCTGCTCTAAAATATCACCCGATATCCTGATATGGATGAAGTACCATAGTAAATGACACCCACACGCCTTTATAAGCAGGTCTGTGAAGAACAACCAGCTGTCTCACCTTCCTCCCTCAGCTGTGTCCGGCTCATACCAAGCCTTACCAGGGCCCATTTTGTCTCCATATAATAGTATTTGTGATCTGTGGTTTTCAAGTCATGTTCTGGACCGCTTTAAGCATAAAACTGAACCATAGGTTACAGCCACACTGGGATCAAAACACAACCAAGGGGTTGCTGAATAAGAATAAACATGCAACTAAAGTCTCTATTTTTTGATTCTTAAATCCTTTAATTGGTATAACAAGTCACAAACGAATGGTAATGCGAACCTTTTACAAGCCTGGTGTTCCTTTTACCAGCAGGTAGCTTTCCGCCCTCGTCCATCATCTGCTGGGCCTCCAAAAGCCAATGTTAAAGCTATGCATATAAAAGTCTTGGTTTCCAGAACAGTGCCAGAGTAAACTGGGTGGTATATGGTTTAGAGACATTTCCTTCTTCGAGAGTGAGGGTCCTGGGTCCTTGTTTGTGATGGAACAGTCCTGCTCTTGCCAAGTGCCAACCATTTCTTAGGCCTCTTTGTGGCTTTGAGGAACACTTCAAAAACCGCAAGTTATCATTGGACCAAGGGAGACCTGTGGAGCACACGACCGTCACCATCAGCCTACACCCCATTATATTCTCCTTTCCTGACCCTGCACACCTTACTCAGTGCCCACCTTGCACTTTCCATCTGTTTGTCTGCTGCCAGTTTACACACCCCTCTCCTTCCCCTCTCCTCCACCCATCTGGCAGTGCCAGCCTCCACGCCTTCCGTCTTTCTTTCCTTCCCTCCTCCGCGACCATCCATCCACACTGTCAGCACGCCATCAGTCTTGTCCAGCTGTGCTGTCAGGGTGAATGGCAACGCTGCCCGCCAGGTACATGCTTCTTATAAACATGGCTGATAGCTGAGGTCTGCTGTGTGGCCTCTGCAATGGATAAAATATGTACTTAGGAAGATTTTAATGCACCGTGGCACAAAATAAATGTAATATAGCCGCGGGGAGTTAAAACCACAGACTTAATGAATATCTGATCACATGTGCTCCTCAGCAGTGGGGATGGCTTAAATGAGGGAGTTAGAAAAGCACAATTTTCTGGTAAGAAAAAGAAAAAAATAAGTTCTAGTCGTGGTACAACTTCATTCCATGTGTTTTTGGATTCCTACACTAACTAGCTCTTTATGTCAAGGAGAACTTCTCCTGGAAAATTCAGGTGCATCTCCTTGGTGCCAGTGGATGTTGCTTAATCAGTTGTCATGGTGCTGCATAAGAATTCATAATAAGATTTGATGAAAAATAATTAACAAATACTTTTCCATGTTTAAAAATGTATTTGTTTTTTAGATACAGATGCTGAACAGGAGATATTGACAAATATTGCTCTAATATTACTTTTTATATCACTTTAATGTAATTAATGTATGTGCTTAGACCTGCTCCATCAGATGTCAAATGTATATCTTCAAGCTCCCCCAAAGGATTCCCACTACACACACAGTTTGACTTCCTGCTCCTCATGCACTCGCCTCCATGGAGTCCATACAATATTTTCATGGGAAATGAAGTGAGGTCTAAAGCAAATATTCCTAAAAATCTTCTTTGTCTATTTTCCTTGTGTCAGCCAGTCACGTGCGTGTGCAAGTACAGTGCCTTGAGAAAATATTATGATTTGGTTTTGCAGTTATTTTTAGTTGCCTTTTCCTGGTTTGTTTTTTGACATGTATGGTGCACCTTGTTACACTGAATAACTCTGATTTCTTTTCTGTAAATAATGAAAAAGTCACATGAATTATATGTTATTTCGCTCTGATGAATGTGGCCCTTTTTTTCTCTCTCTTTTTTTTTTTTAAAATGGAACACGCGAGGCATTCAGGATAATATACATGACCGGGAAAGTACACATTCATATTTGGGGAGTATTTAAAAAGCCACCATCAGTAATAAGCTGTAAAGCCGGCTCAAAAAAGCATAAAAATGCAGTAATTTAGGAAAAATATACAAATCTGACACTATATAGATTTTAGCTTCGAGGAGTTATAAACCTCAGGTGTTCTACGCCCACTTAGATCCACTGTGATTCATACGTTACTAACAGGCTTAACGATTCTGTTGGACATTCAGTATATTGTTATTATCATAAAAAGAACTTTCACATGAACTTCTGGGCTTTCACGCCTCATATGAACAAATGGCAACAATTATTGAAATTTAAATTTCCTCATTAATGAAGGTAGATCTCAGAGCATCATGAGTCATGAGGGGATTCCTCTCCTCTGACCAAAACATCCCCTTCAGGGAGCCGCTGGCAGATTAAATAGAAAACCTAAGTGATCCAGAATATGCTTTCCTGATTAGACAGAGGTTGCTTTCACAGCAGGTCCCATGGTGCTACTGTAGACGGGGTAAATATGAGTGAGATCTGTGCAGACGCAGCTCGGCTCCTAGATTTCTACTGACAACTTCGTTCCATTGGCAAGAAAAACTGGTGATTAATACTTCTGCAACAACTCAGTAACTAATTCAGGGATATATAAACATTCAGAAATGCTCCAAGAGCAAATACTCCATATTTATCTAAATAAAATGATTTACAGTTGTAGCTAGGTTTGGAGCTAGAATTAGACACAGAGTCCTGAAGGTGTTGTTTAATGTGGCGATAATAACCAAGAGGCTGTTATTATGCGTACAGCTCTGATGTGGTTGTGACCTGAAACATTGACAAGTACCCATAATCATAGAGATGAATGTCCACAAGGCCATTATGGCATTATGAAATGATACCAAAGCATATACACTGCCAAGCTGAGAAAATTCCTTCCTCCTGATTTTTTAACTAACAGTAGAGGCCATCTTCCAACGGCATCACACCAGCCGCACACTCAGCAAACATTACTATATTATTACATGAGTATGTACTGGTGGGATCTTAAACTGTAACCTCTCAAGTTTTGTGAGTTGTGGTGACTAAGTGTCTCACCGACAAATACAGTGAGAACAGACATATAGTATCAGCAGTTGGAGAGGGAGCTCCAGCCTCCCACACCCCAGTAACTATCCATTGCAAGACTGAGAGTCAGATGATATCTGATGCCTGTTATCCTCTGGGAGTTGTAGTTTTTCATTCCATGTCATTATTGTGGACGGGGCAGCCAACTACAAATGGAAGCTGAAAGTTGTTTTCTACTTATGATATTAATTTTATCAAAAAGAAGTACCAAGGAATACCAATAGCTGAGTGGTTAGGCCAAACACCACATGAGCACTATGGTCTGAGCAGCAAATCCCCAGTTCCATCACTGTCCGCCAAGTTCCTCTCTAATATAACAGTAATACACCAGTAATGTGCAAATATAATAAAATAAAATCAGCCTTCTTTAAGCAGCTAATACTTTGTATTGTAGGCTAGGGCTTTAACTCTGACTAACTTTTATTTATATGATTACTATTGTTTTATTGTCTATCACTTGTCTTATTGCCTTTGATCATTTTGATTAATATTGTTTTTAATTGTTTGATGTTGTTTTATTCAAGCACCTTGAGATGGATTTTTTTGTATGAATTATCATTTATAACAAGCAGTGCAGCAGACCCAGATTATAGATCAAGAGTCAAAATTTAATGGCCAACAAACATAACGGCATAGACACAATCAACACTGGTTTGCATGACTTGCAGGTGATCAGCAGTTTGGTATCAGAGACAGACTTCATCATTCCAGCTGAAAACACTGAGAAACATTCCTCCAATTTTACTTCAGCACGTGTGGAAGAGAGTTGCATGCTGCGTCATGGAATAAACTTGGCAGAAGAAAGTAAGAAATAACCTTGACTGCTGGGCCAGGGCGTTGAGCAACTTGTGCCCTTCTTTTTCTGATACTACTCGTCATCTTTCAGGTCAGGCTGTTATCTGCTATTTGTTGGGTTATCTGTCATTGTGGCAGGACAACTGCTAGACGATTTTTGGATATTGCCATTCTCCAGAATCCTACCACATACTACAGTATTCCAAGACATTTGGCAGCTTGGCTCCATCACCTGAGCACATGGCTGTGTCCCTCCACTGTATGGGCTCAACCAGGAGCCTGGAGGCAGGAAAGCAGCAGCCAGAGTGGTGGTCTGCTATATGGGCTCATTGAGTGAGCCCGCAGAGAGCTCTGTACCTGTTAAAGAGAGTAGCTGAGGCCACTCTGGACAAACCCCAGTCATGTATGAAACCTGAGGTGCGCTGTGGATTAGGCACAAGCGTGACTGCTTTACCGAATGAAAATGTAGGTTTTGGCCCGGACGTTGGAATGATTTTATTATTACGATTTTCTTTTTTTCATCCCCTCTGCCCTCCTCAACCGTTGAAGTCCCAAACGTGCACAGAGCTCGGATGCTGTAAAAAGGCTTTGTGTATTCAATAATTGCTTAATAGTTACATAAAATGTCATTAACTGCTCCTTCTGGTTAGGTTACATCCACTGTAGCTACCAGAGGGACTGAGGCCTCTCACCCTCCATCCTTCACTTCTCTACCCTCCTGCCTCCGTTTCCTTTTGTCATCTTCTAGCAAGGATCTCCTCATATTTCCGAATTTTCTCCTCCTCTGTTCCTCTCCAAATCCCTTCAGCCCTTTTTTTACCCTCCCTCACTTTCACGGGGCCTTTCTTTCTCTCTTCCACTCATCCATCCCTTCTTCCATCCGTCACCGTCCACTGTGTTAGCGATACGCCTCTTGACAGGTGAGACATCTGCTGCTCCCCGGCCTGTCAATCTGCGGTACACGGGTCAGTCGAAGTGCTTGCGCAACTCCAGACCCAAACCCCATCCGTCTGCCTGCCTCGTATCCCGTCACCCATCACTCTCAGACACTGAAAGGGAAGAAGAAAGCCTGGGCTTCCTGTATGAGGTCATAGCTGCGCTGCACTGCTGCGTCCCACCCGCAGGCGATTTATGCCTTCCACTGCTCACCAGCTTCTTGCGCCATTCTTATTTCAGCTCCATTAAAAATAATTGGTATATCGCTCCAGAATAAATGTTGAGGGGGAAACTGTGGCTGGTCACTCTGGCTCAGTTCAACACATAAAGAGGGTGGAGAGTATCGGCAAATGGTGTAAAAGTTCACAATGTATTTATTTTTTCCCTCCTATCACTTATCCAGATTGGCGGTCAATATTTGCTCTGGTGATGAGCACTTCCAGTGGCTCATTTTCTGAAAAGGATATCTCTTTACTTCGGTGTCCGATGCTGCCAGCTCATAGCGGAGAGCACGTTGGAAGCATTATTCTCACCACTGCATAGTTTCCCCCTCTTAATCCACCACACTAATGATGTTAATGAAAAATAATTCTAATCTAATTAACTCTTCTCTCCAATCAGTCTCATTTCCCTCGTAGGGTTGATGAATCTGTGGTATTGGCACAGAGTTATTTGATTCTCTCCAAAAACATCGCAGCCCATTTAGAAGGAGCATTGTCAGGGTGCAAATTAAAGCCTGACAACAGACAGTGGAGTTTGTGGAAAATGGATTTTAATATAAACTGCCTGTATTTTCCACTGTTGTTTATCCATTTTGCCCCCAAAGTCAACGAGCAGTGCTCCAATGTTTGCACCAGAACGTCCCACTTGTCAATGCGCTCAAACCTCTGGAACAGCATTTAGATCATCGTGGACACTCTAAGTCTCCACTGAAAACCATGAAATTGTTTTAGCGATGGTATTTCTGTAAGGCAGCGTGACCAACCACACATATTGGATGGTAGAGAACCTCCAGGATACAATATTGCCTTCTAATGAAGAGTGAATCCACTGAAGATGATGTAATTGGTTGATATAAATTTCTATTTACTTTAGAAAAAGCCAACATTGACCTCATATGGAGGTAATAAGGTCATGGGCTAACCTTGAACTATGCTCCTGTCAAATAATATGTAATTTATTTTTTTATATGCTTGAATGTAATCACTCCTAACCACAATTCTCAACCTATGATCTTCAATCCTGGCTCGTATGGGTCAATATTTTGTGCTTACATTAATGGCTTTTTTCATTGTGGTGAATGGGTGAAGACAAATATTCATTCGGTCCATTTGGTGATTCCTGCATAAATCCAACGGTTAACACTCGTAAGGACTCACTTGGTTTACACCCAAAGTTAGTCTTTATCAAAGAATTTGGGGATGTGTTGCCATAGGTACGAAGCAAACATACAACAGTGTGGGAGTTTGTTCTAAGAGTTTTCAGCTGTGTGCAGAGTCAAAATAAAGACAGACAGGGTGTGGGGCTAGATATTCAGTTGTTTTGCAATGTGTTTTGCAGCTTTTAATTCAAAAAGTATTATGATTTATAATTATATTGTTGCGTTTTGTTGACCAACAAAGAAATAAATGAGTACATTTTTAATAAGAAAAGATAACCAGTCCTTCTCTTGGAATATAAAAGTTAAATAGTTCATAATTAATGGAAGATACTGTTGCTCAGTGTAACAAACCTTTAGTTGTTATGGCCTTACTTTGTTTGGTATCATTGATTGCATATGGTTGCTAATGCTAGCATTGCTGAGTTCACTGATTGTCATTTTAAATTAGATATTATCATACACTCTCCTTTTAGGTGAAACAGGAACAGTGACAAACTGTCCTCGTCTGTAAAGCAATATATTCAGAATTAACATTATGTGTAGGGAAGATGGTACAGTATGATGCTGCAGTGGTTAAGTTAATTGGTGACTCTAAATTGAAATGTAAATATGAGTGTGAGTGTACTTTTTCCCGTTACATCAACATAATTCATGATATAAATATTTCTGAAATATGTTAAGTAGATGTTTGCTTGCCTAATGTTTGTTTCATCAGATGTATTTAGGTAGCAGTGAGGGTCAACATTGTGGTTCAAAGTTGAGGAAATAAATAACGCAAGCAAAGGTCCTCACAAGTTTAGTAATGAAAGAGTGCTAAGTGTATGTATGAGACTGTATGGCACACTTTGTTCTCCACAGAGTGTCCCATCCTCACAGCAGGATGATCTGCCGGGTCTAATTCCCTTCCATTAATCATTGGACTAATTTGTTTTCACAGTGCTGCGCTGACAGCAAGAGGTTCTAGTTACAGCACAGAGGCTCATGGAGACTACCTGTATATGTGTATTGTGTGTGTGTGTGTATGCCTGCGCACGCACACACGCACATGTGAGCATGTGTTTGTTTCGCATGGGGAAAAAAACAGTTATTCTCACCGTCTCTGCCGTGCCTGCTTTGCCATGCATAGTGGATAGATTGAATTTACATACATCACACAGTACGTTTACATGACACTTGAAAAAACCGAATTATTGCCTTAATCCGACTATAACTGGATAACTGAAGTGCATGTAAACACATGTTGAGAACTCTGATTAAGACAACCAGATAATGCGATTGGAATTCGATTTTCTCCGTCATGTAAACACCTTAGTCGGAGTATAACTGGACAATGCATGTGCGCATGCTCCACAACCGTAGAGACGGCACCAAGTGGAGCAGAGAAGCCGCCCGAACCCCGCAAAGTAAAGAAAAAAAAAACAACGTCAGCGCAGATTCAATGCATTTCACACATACACAGCGCAACCAGCCAGAGAGTTTTATTAGAGAGAGAGAGAGAGAGAGAGAGAGAGAGAGAGAGAGAGAGAGAGAGAGAGAGAGAGAGAGAGAGAGAGAGAGAGAGAGATGAAAAAAGGAAGCCCGTATCCTATTCTCAGCGCGCATCAAGCCCAGACTCGGGAACTGCAGTTGAGAATTTATTAATAAGCTTACTAAGTTGTTTATATTCAGTTTTTTACGAGGTGACAGAAAAGTCAACAGGACAGGCGGCGTATTAACCCGCTGAAACAGGTGACGGCGCATGAGGGGGCGGACCCCGTCAGTTATTCGATTTTCTCAGTTGCATGTATATTGAGACAAGGACAGAAGTCCGACTTGACGCCAAAATCGAATTTTGAGCATAGCTCGATTAAGCTCTGCATGTAAACGTACTGACAGACACAAGCCACATGACTTGATTTGACTTTTGTAAAGAAAAAAAAAGAAAAAAAACAACAACTTGGGAAATTGAGTTAAATACCACTGCCAATTAAAACCTTGTACATACTATATCATATTTGAAATATAGGACTAGAACAGACATTGATAACTAGAACAGACATTTAAATGTATTATGTTCCAATAACCTTACAGTTTTGTTTTTGTTTGTTTTTTGTTTTTTTGGGGGGGGACTCGAAGATGAGAGATGAAACAAGGTGTTGGAAACTTGACATAACAGAAGACTGATGCAGTGCATTACTTTATATGAGACTGAGAAAGATACCAACAGTGTCATCCACCAACAGTGTCATCCATATGAGTGTATACATTGAACTTGGGTTCTGCAGAAATGTCAGTATTGCTGTTCTATGTGTGATGCGATGACCAGTCTTGATTATCACAAATCTGTAGAATGTCAGGTCTTTTCTGCATCATATGTTTTCATCACACAACAGCAGCAATTATATGTTTAAAGGCAAAAGTGAAAACCAAAGTACTGTATTTTTCTTTTCAGAATTCTTCTTTTCTGTCATGTAAGAAATATTATTACACTGTGTTTTCTATGTTACCACTGGCACTTGTATTTGCAGTTGTGGCTTTTATCCATATAATCAGTAACACCACAAAATGATCCACCCTTTGTGCTGTGAGCATAAAACATGTCCCTGACAAAATTACTCAAACAAACCACAAATGTTGTATTTATCCTCAGAAAAGATTCCTGCTCAGGTCTAGCTTGCAAACCTCTTTTTCTTGCAGCTCAACCTGGACACACCTGTTACCTGAAGCTATCTCTTAATACATTTAAATATATAATATTTCATTAAAATATTGCAATATGAATTGTAAATATAAAATTTGTGCACCATAGTCTTCTTTAAACCTGATTGTTTACACAACTTTAACAAGCCTTGCTGCATCAAAATACAATAACTTCCCATTAATCTACCAATGATGACATGAAGTATAAAACCTCAGGTTGTGAATGTTCAATGGGCTACTTTTAGACAGTGCCTTTTAATCTTATTTACCACTCAAAGGCCTACACTAAGCCACAATGACTAATTTATACGGTGCATTTTGATGCATAGAGCTCTTTTCTATCACACTAACAGACACACACTAGGGAAATCAAGGGTTTTGTATCTTGCCGAAGGACATTTTGACAAGCTACTGACTAGGGAAGTCAAGAATCAAACCACCGACCTTCCAATTAGTGGACAGCCCACTGTACCTCACCACAGCGGCTGAAAATGTTCACAGACATTAACTTCTGCTGACAGACCTGAATCCCATCTCTCCATCATCCACCCATTGCAGAGGATAAGAGGAACTAATGTGATTGGTCATTACTGGAAGTTGCATTTCTGGTTCTTGGTTTGCTGTTCCAGGGCCTGTGGTCACCAGCATTGCAAAAACAGTTGCTTGTCATGCTCAGAGAACTAGAACCTTTAGCTCAGGGAGGAGACGCAGCCTCTCAGACTCATGCACAACATCCGATTCTCCTCAGCTCCAAAACATGGACAACGCCAATAACATATGTTCTGCATGTTTCTGAATCAAAGTGGTGGTTTAAATATATCACAAAGACATACAATTTTGCATTCAAATTAGGAGCAGGGAAGTAAATCAACTGCCTTTTACCTGCAAATCACACTAAACCGGTTGTGTCCATTGTAAAAGAACTACGTGAGTATCTTTTACGCTTACTGCATTTTAAGTCATCTCTATAAAGCCCCAGAAGCAGAGGAGACAACAAGCTTTCCCAGGAAACCTCATGCCGGACCACCCAGACGGCCTCGGCATTGGGCAAACAGCATCAGCGCTCTCCTTGAGGAGCTACAAACCACTAAGCCGATGCATTTCTGTGTCCAGTGGTGACAGTGTGTACTTACAGTGTGATAAAAATGGTTATTTTGTCATGCTCTGTAAAAACAGTACAAAAGAAATGAGTGAGGTTGTTATTTCCTGAGCTAACTATACTGACGTTAATTGGTACTGTGGTGCTTCTGGAGGAGAAAATGCACAGCAGTGACAACGGACTCTGGTCAGACAGTCGGCCTGGATGTGCAGGCTGATTCAGCCTCAGGCATACCTTTCCACCACATTCCTTGTTGTGTCAGCATTATGAATTTACTAAAACACAAATGCTCAGCAGGAGCCTCTTCCATCTGATGCACTGCCCCCTTGCCGGTGTTAGTGCTCCCATGATAGTGTTGTCAGGGTGGACGATGCATTGGTGATACCCAAAAGGTATTGCTCACAAATCTGGCTACATTCCAAATTTCTATACTGTACATGTTGACTTATTTAGCTTTCCCCATTTCAGTGAATACAGTACTGTGCAACACCTTTAGGCACTGAAACTATAGATGGATTTTAAAAAATGCCATGAATGTTTTACTTTGCAAGTCGTTGGAAAGGATGGTTACACCAAATGTTGATTTGAGTTGTTTTTGAGGTAAATTCATGCAAAACCGCTGATCCGCGTTCCCGTCAGGGGCAGATTTTCAGCAAGCAGTCTCTGCATTTGCCTCGAAGACAACTCTGTCTCATAACATCCGTTATTATCTCATAGCGTAGTGAATGTGCAGGTCACAACTTGTCCACAAGAGCATTTTGGAGTTGCTGGATTGTGTGGGAAAACCAAGAAATCCCATTAGCCTCCTTAGCGTAGCTCTGAACAGCTCACGGCTCTGCTCCGCCGTTCTAAAAATAGCTTGCACCGACAACTAAAGGTAACAAACCTACTCCTAAAACTATAGGGATTATGGCAATGGGCCAATTTTCCAAAATGTTGAACTATCCCTTTAAAGAGCCATCAAAAAGTGTTATCTCCATAATATGTCCCCTTTAAAACTTTACTAGTTCTCCTCTGTATGCTATACTGTAGGTAGGTTGCTTCATGTGTCACTGGTGGAACTTTTCACAGCTCCTGTGTAGAATCGGACTGCCTCTGGTTGTGTCTTAAGTCTCTTTCAGATTGCCTCCATGATGTTGAGATCAATGCTCTGTGGAGGCTAGACCATCTGCTGCAGGACTCCTTGTTCTTCTCGTCTCTGAAAATAGTTTTTCATGACTCTGTGTTTGGGCTTGTTGATTACAGCGGCCATCCTTGACGCCTACTTGATGGTACTGTGTGATGAATACGAATCCAAGTATCGAAAGTGCCTAAAACTTTTGCACAATATGTTTTGTTTAGAATATAAAACCACAGAGTCATCATGGAGTATTCTCCACTGATTTTCACCAACCCCTAACCTGGGGCTGTGGACATTTTAGAATACATAATGGGTCACAAGACGATGCCCAAAATTGGTAATAAGAATAAATATTTCTTCTCAACAAACTATATTTAAATAAACAACATTTCTGTGCTGAAGTAATGGATATCTTCACCAACTAAGGTCTTTAAAAACAACTGAATTAAAGTACCAGTACAAAGTAAGACTTTCATGTCGTCTTGATAATAAAGCAGGTCTAGGTTTCTCTTTGAGATGCACTAAAAACGGGAAATTAGTTTAGCTTAGCTAGTTTATCTATGTAGTTTGTTAGTGTTGTTGTTTCTTCTTACTGCCACCTGGGGACACTAAAGTGCAAAATTCCTTAATGTAGCGTCCGATCTCCCGTGTGTGTATTTCCATTGTGCAGCATGTGCACTGAGCAGGGTCATGCAGGCGTCTTTTCCTCCAGGTTCGTTTGATTATGTCTTTGTCCGTCATCAGGGGGCTTTTAAGTGCAGGAGCAGAACCCTGATCCCATGGTGACATAATGTTAAGATCCAAACTCTGCAGGTAATGTATGAGGCTGTGCGGCTTTTAAATAAGCAAGACTTAGATGGGAGCAGAACCAAAGAAAACATCATATATCTATAGGCCAGCACTATAAATTTGTTAATGTGGTGGTGCAGAAAGAGAGAATGGGACTGTGGACAAAGTATTAATTTATAGATCACTAACAAAAAATATAAAAAAGAAAAAAAAAAAAAAAACCTGTATCGCTGCATTGAAATTAAAGTCATTCTGTGTACTAATTTTCAAGGTACCCTTCTCCCTAATAATTACAACTCCTCCCCAGTGCTGATTATTATATGATTCAGCTGGTGTTACACTAAAGTCTTTACCAACCTGTTTGTTATTTCTGCCTGTGACGCCATTAGCAATTAATTCCAATCAATAAGAACTCTTAAGCCTTTGCTCATTTGTTTTGTTGATTTTCTTTCCTCTCTCAGAGGGAGCACAGGGCTTATCCAAAGTACACAAACAGGCCACAGCACACAGAGGCATACAACCTGAATCTGCGTCCTACTGACGTTTTTAATATCCTGCAATGAAAGCTGCCTTACTCAGATCATTTGCAAACTTCAGACCGCCTGTGTATGTGTGTGATAACATTAATAACAAGTTACTTTGTCTGACCAGTGCCAGCCACCACCCTAGCAACACAACTAGCTGCAGGGTATAGAGCTGATGTGCAGTTTCAGAGCTCATCCTCAGGATCAATAGCCTAGTTTATATTCATTTATAGTAATGAGCCACTAAGGAAATATACAGCAGAACTCTGTATATTTCAGCTGGCCGTTTGGTTTTATAGCCCACGGCTTTCTTTTTCGGTTCACTCTCACAGCTCCAACCAACCTCATAACATACGGCAAAGCGGTTATGTTTTCAGCTACTTGATTGCTGGTTTGCAGAGATGCAGGATTACACAGAAAGCACTGAAGCTGTTTGTGCCATGCTGGGTGGAGGGATGTCTTGTTCATGTTGGTAGGGAAGAAGATGTTAACCCTATGAATGTACGCACAATAGTGAAATGTGACTTGCACTACAGAGCACTGATAGAATATTCACAATATCAGGTAGCAATTAAAAGATGTTTACATTTTGATGATTGATAATAAGATTGTAACTTTATTCTGCAGGGAAAATGATCAATACCAGTGATTATAATTGAAACAAGCACCAAGTCTCAATCAGTGACTGTATTTGTCTTACAAAGCCTCGCCTACATGATCTGTTTTCAGCTTGAATACGATTGAGTTAAGCTTGTGTCAGCTAGTTATCATGGTCCAACCATGGATCCATACTGTATGTTCAGCCAACTCACCTACAAAGTCTTGTCTACAGTACACGTCATGAACCTGGCACCCTTCATTAGTGGATGAAATATCAAAACCTAGATGCTATAATAAGGTGTGTGACCACATGCTTGACAACTGTGATCAACACACAATTGAGGCAGAGGTATGAGTAGGAGGAAATATAACGTCCATCTTTTCATAAAAATTACTGGTTTTATGTACGTAGTTCGACAATCAGTCAAGATTGGAGTTACAACCATGAGTTAGACCAGAAAAAACAGAAAAAGTTATTGATCCATACAGCAGTGTAGTTCATGTGACTTTGTGAATCTGTTCTCCTACTACACAGGATTGCACACTGGACCTGCTCCACAAGGTGGAAGCCCTCTTTGGTTACAAACCAAAACCACCCAGCCCACAAATGCCACAATATTTAAACCAGTGAAGCAGTGGCCATTAAAGTCAATAAGAATCACCTGGAAATTGTGCACCAGGTAATAGAGGAAATTGCAATGCTCAAGTGGCTGTGGCGTCTGGATCCAGACACCCAGGCACGTGCACACATAGGGCCCAAAGGGTGCTTGAGCCCCTGCCCTTTTTGCCTCGTATTAAAAAGTGCCCTTTTTTATGTTTTTTTTTTTTTTTTTTTCAATAAATGCATTCCTGTTGTGCATGAGGATGTAAACAACCGCGCTGTAAAAATGCCACGGTTATCTACCGTACGCTTTTCCTTGTGATACACACGGTATTGTGTATACGTTGGTGTGTGTGTTGTCCGCTGCTGCTCCGCTCTGTCCCTCACCGAGGGGCGGGGGGGGGGGGGCTGCCCCGCGGTGCGCACTCCCTCACATGCACGTCCAGCACGTCCAGAGAGAGAGAGAGAGAGAGAAGCTGCTGCCTCATCGATAACCCGCACATATATGAGACGTGACAGTGGAGCGACTTGTGTCGAATCTCGTGAGTTATAAATCCACCAACATAACTTCCTTGTCGGTTCTGACAAGTCGCCGTCCACTTATTCAATGAGCTTAATAAGAGTCATATTTAAGAAAAGCGCTCATTTGTGTTTGTTTAGCTGACTGCTTGTTAAGAGTTAAGCCCCACCCCGTCCTGTCTAACATCACCTGAATGTAGTGAACAGCAGCAGCAACAGGAGGAATCACTCACTCAGCTTGATTTCACTGACTATTTGAATTTGTTTCCAGATATTGAGTTACTGGTAATTGTGACTTTGCTGTGGTAAATATTGCTGCTGTTGGTAAATATGCACAGTAGCAGTCACAGTAGTCATTTCTTGGTTTTGTGTGTGTAGCCTGTAGGCTTAGCCTACTTTTTTTTTTCTTTTCTGCAAGCCATGTTAATGTGCACCCAATACCATATTAGCCTTAGCCACCATTTCAGAAGTCATGACTCTGTTTCGGGAAGTTGGGAAATTGGTCCAGCATGTTGACTGCAGTCCTGAAGGCGTGCTGGCTTTCTCTACCGACTAAATAGTAACTGTAATTTATTTTTATTTATTTATTTTGATATTAAGGCCTGAAAAAATTGTACACTGCCCTTTTCTGATGTTGAGCCCCTGCCCCTCTATAGTCATGTGCACGTCCCTGCAGACACCTGTAATATAGTGAGGTGAAATGGCTTTTTCTTGGACCAATATCTACCTCAACTTGGAGCTCTTGGACAAAAGCCTTATGTGGAGTACAGAACACCCATGGTCTTCCCATCACAGACCTGAGGCTGATTACATATCAGCTGGTCACAGCCCTGCCCCACCTGAGGTCAGCAGATGCAGATCTCAAATCCTGTAAATGTTCAGGATGTGGACTGTGAGCCGCAGCCATTCAAAGTCAAAGGCGTTCACTTTGTCCTGACATCCACAGTTGTCACCTGTGTGTGCAGATCACCTGGTACAGGGCACCAGAGGTGAT
Organism: Trachurus trachurus; assembly: GCF_905171665.1. Classification (NCBI taxonomy): domain Eukaryota; kingdom Metazoa; phylum Chordata; class Actinopteri; order Carangiformes; family Carangidae; genus Trachurus; species Trachurus trachurus. The sequence goes on along the minus strand of NC_139913.1, from coordinate 17,964,131 downwards.
GCTGAATATCCTCTTAATACAACACTTATATTGTGTTTTGGTCTGGTAACTGCTGGGCTAGAACCCACTCTACCCTGGGCAAATTAACTAGTTTAACTGAACCTCCAACCACCTATTGGACAAAAGGATGGGTACCGACTATCATTTCAGGAGATAAAGCAACATCTGACAGAAGCCTATGCCGTGCATGAACACCTGGTGCACTAAACTAAGATACATCAAGCCTAAGTGTCTTGATGACCTGAATGAAATGAGATCTTACTAGCTGCATTTTCTTTGATAAGTCTGCTTACACCTCTGTGCTCTGTGTATGGTGAGAAAACCTCAAAGGAGGTTAAATCGAAAGCAACTGGACTTGGTTATTTGTCTGGGAAGACGTTTCACCTCTCATCCAAGAGGCTTCATCAGTTAAATACCTAGGTCTCCACACCAGATAGTTGGACCAGTCCCAGCCTGGTCAGATGCTACATGAACTGATGAAGCCTCTTGGATGAGAGGTGAAATGTCTTCCCAGACAAATAACCAAGTCCAGTTGCTTTCGATTTAACCTCCTTTGAGATACTATGACCTGGACAAATGAGAATGTGCACGGGCTTATGGAGAGAAAAAAAAAACTAGGCATCTGAAAACCATAAAATAAATAAAACAAACATGATTCTGTGCTTCACCACAGAACATGAACATTTTGAAATATAAAGCTCATTAATCCTTCTCAATTTTGTCAGTGGTATTAGCTCTGGTTACTCTCTTGATTAGCTACAAATATTGTTCCACACACATCGGCTTTTAATGATATGTTACCCAGGACATCTGGCTTATGTATTACATTGCATTTATCAGTGTTAGTATCACACGTTTTTTGTTTGCCTTTGGCTTCATGAAATTGATTTAAATATTGCCTTTTGAGAATTGAAAACTTGAATTTTCCATTCATGCTCAAATTGAATTAGTCAGATTTAGACTCTAAAATTGAAATTTAATTTTAAAAAATTAGGATTTGAATTTGTTGAATTCCAAATGAAAAGATCAAACTTAAAAGTCCTGTTCACTCAATTAAGCCATCATCTTCAATCTATCTTTTTTTTTCTTTATTCTAGTAAAACAAAGTCTTACAGCAACATCTAATCTGACAAAGTATTCTTAGCAGCCTGCTTGTTCAAGTTCATCTTTACCAAATCATTGTTACTGCTAGTAGAAGAGGAAGATCATTAAGAAAACGAATGAGACAGAGTTATTGATTATTGATGCTTAAGCATAAAATATGTTAATATTTCACTGTGATACTGCTCTCAGCTTTAAAAATTATAACGGGCATCTACCACTGCTCCATCTTGTTTGACTATGTTTAGGTCTGATGGATGTTTCTACACTAAAGACAAATGTAAACATACAGGTCGTACCTAGGAGACTCATATCTCGAGTCCAGAGGTAATACTTGAAAAATGTACATGAAATAGTCTTAATCCTATATTGGCTGGAGCAATAACCTCCATAAAAAGGGGTGGGGTGGAGAGGGTGAGAAGAAAACTTCTGGCCGTTAGATTTATAGACAGAAAACAGGCCCTGTGTGACAAGAACCTGAGGCTAAGACCAAGCAAATTCACAATCCTTAATCACCAAATTGGGAGTTATAAATTCACTGGGTTTTTAATAGGCTGTCGCCACAGTAGAGTTTACCAGTGCAGTACATGTATATAATGCCATCTCATGTGGAGCCTCACATTTGTGTATGTGAGAGAGTGTTTATGTCTGCGTCTGCATGTGTCTTTTTTATGCATGTGTGCCTTACATCCCACCCTGTACTCTTCATGCCTCCATGTGTGTCTTTATATCTCTATATATGTTGCTGTTTGGGTCTTTTTTCATGTGTCCATGTGAGCGGGTGCATGCGCTCATGCGTGTGTGGCCCTGCAGTCAATGGCCCGTTGCATTTTCCCCCCGATAGCTGTGAAGGAGGGAAATGACCTTTAATATGCCCAGCCTTCTCCCCCAGTCCATATTAATGTTAATCTATCAGACTTGGAGTCTCCCTCGCCATACAACGCTGCCAATGTTCCCAGGGCCTTGGGGTGCAATCAGTGGTTTTGAACCAAGCAATGCTCACTGTAAGGGTGGGAATAAAAAAAAAAAAAAAAAAAAACATAGGTACAATCACTTGCTGAGTTTTTCAGGCCAACAAGCCGATACAAACACCAAAGCGGCCGCAGAAGTGAAGGACAACAAAAAGGACCCGTCATGAGCAGCGGGAGGTTGCAGGTTGACATTTGACTGAACTTTCATGGGAAAGGTCAATCCCAAAAAGACTACATAGTATAGTAGTGAGATTGGGACAGCAAGAAAATGTGTGGAATAACTGGACAACACCTCATTCTCCCTAAACAACTTCAAAAACACAGCACCTTTCGTCATAGCTGCCCTAGTAGCTACACAATGGGTGCTTGACTTCAAACATCAGCCGTCTGAAATGAACACTGTTGCTAGCAGACTGTATCTATTGAGCTAATAGGCAAACATTAACTCTGTGGTTACTCTAATATACTTTCATTTTTAAACAGTATGTTTTCAGCATAAATAGCTGATTTGTTTGACAAATGTAACACTTTTATGGGTACTGAGAGACTGGAGTGTAAGCTTCCACAATTCCAACTGCTAACACTGCCCTGTCATTGGTTGGATGTGCCAGTCATAAACTGTTATTCAATGACAGGTTGATGCAGTTGCCCAGGATTACTCCTCTTTTTACACATTTAATTTTGGATCTTTCGTGTTGTAAAAAGAAAAAAATGCCCAAAGAGCAGTGCATCATTCCTACTGGACCTATGATAGTGCCAGTTGCTAAGCTATGACTGTTGAATTTCTGTCTAATGCAGGGTTTTAGTGTTCCAATGAAGCTGTGGTAGTGCACTGAGGTTACATTGGTCAGATTCCATGGAAAATGTGTTTACCTATGCGAATATTTATCCCAGCATTGGTTCGTTGAAGAAAATATATCTAATTAGAAACATGCAGGAATCTCCAAAAGCTTCCGGCCAAAATACACATGTAAATAAACATGAATTCATCATTGATGAAGAGCGAACAAGTACAGCTCGTTCCATTTTGAAGGTCTGAGGCTTGTGGTCTCCAGTGACCATTTAATTTGATTTGAGTAATCAGTTTAGAAATGTGTGCAATCTAACTTCTCCATCTCTAACTGGACTCATTCACTATGGATTTCTGCCCCACTGTTCACCGCTAGGCACAAACAGGATTTATGAGATAGAGTTGATGCAATTTAGAGGTTTGAGGTAATATTTAAGGTTGTCTTTGCACTTGTAAATGAAGCAAATGCTAAGAGAAGTGGTGATGAGTTAAAAGAGTTACAAAACTATTACTGGCAAAGAAAGAAAAATAAAATATTCCCACATATGTACAGTATGTTTGAACACATTGCCATTTGTCCAAATGTATCTTAAATTCTAGCAGAGAAGAAAAATAAAAGGGAGAAAAAAGCATTGAGAGGAATCTGAAAACGAAAGGAACAACTTATGGAGACCAAAAAATAAACTCTCAGGCCATTACAATTTGGATGAGATATGAATGAAGGGAAGAAAGGGAAGAAAAACATCACTTGGGAGGTCATTAGGTGCCATTCAGTCAGTGCTGCAAGTCCAGAGGTGGATTAACACTGGAGAGGTGGTCGAAGAGATGAAGAGAAAGGCTTCGGTCATTTGGGTAATCTCTGTGCAGATCTGGCCACTTACTTGGAAAGTCTATGCTAAGTGCAAGCAGGGAGTAGCAGTTTCGAGGGAGGTTTGTGGAAACAAACTGCTAATGTGCTTTTTATTTGTGGCAGTGAGATCTTATCAGGATGCATGGCATAAACAGTTTGGACTGTTTAGAAATCTCACTACATTTCACCCCACGCCTGCAATACGGTCACCCCTCCCCAGTAGTCATGATTCTTGTAACCTTCGTTTAAAATTCAAAGACTTATCTACAACCACTAATTTGTTTCTGTGTTTCCATTTTGCAGTCATATTCTTCTCTCCAACTATAAGAGTTGTTGGACAACTCAAGGTGGATGTATGATGGCAGAGTTGGTCAAAAACACAGCATGTTGATAATACAGCATTATAGCCACTGAATTACGGGTGACATAAGGCATGTATATAGCTGTTAGACACTGTATTATTAAGTTGGTATGAATGAACCCAATCTCATACAGGTACACATTTTATATCAGATAAGTTTAAATGATAAAATGAAGTAAACTCTAACCCTAAATATGAGGGTAGACTAGATGCATTTTGCTTTGCATTTCTTTATATGAGAACTTCACAGAAACCACTGTTAATTTGTGATCTACAAAGATGCTATGTGGTCATTTTCAAACTTGGTTCCAGGTTTGCTTGTAATATAATTTTCTTCCCTGTCCCCTCAAAAGCAGCTACCTCATCTCAGTGACAGCTTAAACACATTAATCCATCACATTTTCAACAGCCTTGTCAATCTCTAGGCCCATGTAACAATTCCTCTCAATACAGCTGATGTATTTGACTTGACTCAGCCTTGAGACTATTAATACTGCACACACCTCTCCGTGCAGCCCATCATAACACTTTCCCCCCATCTTTTGTCTTTTTTTATTACATTCCTGCTCTGTTCAATATTTGCCTTCCATGTTATTTTTCAGACCCAAACAGACGTTCCCCCTTTCCGTTTTCACCGCTCCGATTCCATCTCGCACACGTCAAACCGTCTGACCAGGTGTTTCAATACATCAGCTCCCATCTGCTGTCACTCCGCACCTCACCGCATCTAATGTTGCTGTCTGGTTGCCATGAAAACCGGTACGGCAGGTCCCGTTTGGCCCCCGCTCGCTGCGGCGGGGGCCCTATGCAGTGTGTTCCTGCCATGGCCAGGAGCCGGCGGTTTGTTATGGCGTGTCGCCACCCTCGGCGAACCACATAGCCTCCTATTTGTTTGAACAAGGCCCCCGATGCCCGGCTGTTCTCTCGCTGTGGCAAAGAAAAATGAAATGTAAAAAGCTGTCGAGGCTCAGCTGTCACTGAGAGCAAATGGTAGGAGAGAAAAGGTACAGGGGGAAAAAAGCTAAGAGCCGATGAGAAAGTACAGGAGGCTGGGAAGGTAGAGAGGGGGAAAAGGAAAACAATATTAAAACTGAAAAAAAAAAAAAAAAACAGACGGATGACAGAGGGTGACAGGAGTAAACAGGGATGGAAGAGAACATGTAGCTGTAGCGCAGAGTAGTATTGTGAATGTATGTCAGGAGGACAAGTGAGGTCTGTCACTACTGCAGCAGGGTGGGCCACTCCTGTTTCCATGACTAATTGAAATCTTCCACTCGGCTGTTGAGGCCTTGCTTCTTTCCGACGCCACCCGTCTCTCTCTTTTTCTGCTTCTCTGTTATTTTCTCCCTCCCACCCTCCCTCCCCTCAATCACAACTTGTCTCCTTAAACATGTCTGTATAGCGTACAAGATGGAAATATGTGCATTTTTAGGTCTTTCCAGTAATTTAGGGAGTGTGTATGCTGTGTCCAAATTATATGACATTTCATAGCCGATATATATTTTCAGCATTGTGATGAACTTTGCGCACCTCTTAATTTTCTATTCGATTTAAATATAATGTAACATTATGTGAAATCACAATCAATCATTTCAGGAGAATGAGTTTACATGAACCTGCTTGATGATTGTATGTGATCTCTGCCACAAAGTAGAGACAGAGAAGGCCCATACAATTCTGCAAACATTCACGTTTATATACTGTATCATGGTGGCCTTAAATGGACTTAAGATGATAGCATTGTAGTGTCATGGAGAATTGCATATGTGAGAGTCATATCAGATGGATCAATAATGCACCATGGAAACAAGGGTGGTCCGGGGGGTGACGTCTTGGATGCTGATGAATGATTTTCTTCCCCAACCAGGACCCAGTCTCCAAAACATCATCAGTCATATTGTCAGAAAAAATCACCCACAAATCCCTCCTAACTCAGAAGAATGGGCAGTTTGGCAATATCCAGAACAGAACCGTATAGATCTGTCAGAGACGTCTCAAAGTTATCTGTACTGAGGAAGTGAGTGTTTAAATAACCACAATTATAAGGCCAGTGAGGAAAATGTTACAATACATCAAATTACACTGTTGGATTTAGATTTTTATAGTATTTGATGCACTGGATTAGTCAAAAAGCACAATTCTTGTGTGTTTACGTTAGCTTTAAGTGGTTTTCCGTTAAAATTCCATTCATCATAATGTCAAAACACACATAAATATGCACATACATCGTAAACAAATTGAGTTGCAGTGGGATCCTAAATGGGGAAGTGATGGGAAAACGCTCTCAGACTTTGGATTTTTTTTCTTACATCATCCATCTCTGTTAAATGTCTGAGCAGCTTCGCTTCGTGGGAATCAAATATGTCTCCTCTGAGTAGCCATGTAAAGGAAACTACTAGCCTCTCTTTAACATTCAGTTCAGTACTTGCCCTGCTCAGCTTCAAAGAGATAGTTTGTGGAAATTCCTTTAGATTTATTTATTAGACTTATTAGATTTATGTCACTCTCATGTATGATAAATTTGAAGGTCAGGAGTCCGAGTCAGCAGCAGATTAGCTTAGTTTATCTGGAAGCGTAACTGAAGAAAATATTTTCTTTTCCTCACCCATGCTTTCCAGATTCCCTCAAAAGCGATATCATGAACATTTTCATTATATTCATAGTATTTTTAAAAAATATGAAAAATTGAATAAATGATTTCTACTGTGGAAGGTATAGACCTGGCAGAGGCAGGGGGCTCCCAATCAGCGGCAAGCCAAATAAATGCTGATATCTCTTTCCATCTAAAATTAAACCATAAACTTTAACAAGATGTTCAGTGTCAGCAAGGGGCCACTCATACGTGTGTTTGCAAACTGTAGAATGTGTGCGTCTGTGTGCGCGTGTCAACCCCACAGCACCCTGGTGCTACATGCTAGCAGGCGGTGGGGCAGGGGTCCAGTAACGGGTCAGTAGCCTATACAGAGACCGAGGGCTCTATGTAACACACACCCAGCAGAACATAAGTCCACAGGGGCACAGCTTGATCCTCAGACTGCCTGCTTGACTGACTAAGCCACATATTTATCGCTCACGCCGGTGTGACCATAGCTGTTGCACACAACATGTCAACCCTTGATTCATATCAACTGTGGATGTTTTGTCCAGAAATCAGTGATTAATCACACTTTAATCAGGCTATTAAAAGCCCCGTCAAAGCTACAGGAGCAGTCCCCCCCTTTACTAAATTGAACGTGTGTGTATTAAAGACCACTAACTGGATCGGGTCGAGTTTCTCCCCACTTTTCTCGCGTTCGGTGAAGTGCTCCGAGGTTGAAACCCAAACACTGATGATTTGAGAGAAGGCACAAGAGCATGAAACACGATTAGGTTTCGACGGGCTACGAGCAAAAGCTACTATTTTATTACATTGCCTGATCAAATTTATAAATTGAATTAGGTGTCTTTTATCAATCCAGACAGCTATTGATTTCATCTCAGAGGGGGAAAGTGTGGTGGTTTATGTATGTGGGTGTGAGATGATGGAAAAATATGAAAAATAGTTAGGTTTATGGGATTTTCTGCTGTAATAGTTTACAGTGCTTCCATGTGGATTTTACAGTTGTTTTTGCTGTGCGGGTGTGATGGAGCAGATATTCTTTACAGGCTGTGTCAGATTCAGGCAACCACAACTTCTATCAAATCAGAACATCCCACACTTTTTCTGAGATCCTGTCACAGGATCATGGAAATTTACATTGTTTCCCCTCATTAAATCACACCAACTCTTTTTCCTTTTTTTTTTCTACAGTGTTTCGAGAAAAGAAAGTGACGGGACAAAGATTTGTCACAATGTGCCATGAGTTCAGCATGTTCTAATAATAGGCAGGTTGTAGCTTCATCCCACCTTAGTCATTTATTTATCTGCATGTAGTTGAGACCACACACTGATTTATGTCATGTGTCAGTTCAGCCCATGACATCATGGTACCAGCAGGTTTTCAATGATGTCATGGATTAGTTAAGTGCAGTAGCTTCTGCAATTGTTGCATTATGTTTTGTGTGTATACACTGCATCTGTGTTAAATTAGTGTAGATGCTATTTTTATGTTGAACCTTTTTAAGGCCTAAAAACTTTTTTGTTTGTGATTGTTTCTGTAAGAATATAATTTTGGGTTCATAGCTAAATCAAATCAATCTTTATTTATAAAGCCCTTTTCAAAAAGCACTATTACAGTGCTTTACATTGTTAAAAAGCAATGCACACGCACACATACATAGAAGAACCATCTGCCTACACACACACACACACATCCAGACTCAAACAGTTGGGCAAATGGTTGTTATGATGATTAATGAATAATATTCCATGTGTAGCCTGCTTTATACTCGATTTACAACTCTTTCACGTGAGTAGACTTGTGCTGCAAATACAGAGAAGTGTCGGAAAGAACTGACAGACGACAGCTGCACACAAAATAGTGAGGATTTGCTTGTTGTACTAATTCAGTTCTTTTAACTTCAAAACTCAAAGCATTGAACGAGCACATCCCAGCTGGTTTGTGTTTGTGTTTTCCTATGTTGCAGTGCGTTCAGGTCTCAGGGCCACACATAATTTTGCTTGGAATAGTTACTCGACCAATTCCTGATTATGAAATTGTTGCTCATTAGTTTTCTGTCGTTTGACTAATTGATCTGTTAATCCTTTCAGCGACAGTTGTTGTTGTGCTTTGGATTAAAATCAGTTCTGAATTGCTATAAAGTGACAGAAGACCATCTTGCACACGGAAAAAGGCGATGAAGAAGAAGATGCCACTATCACGTCCTCTTTACTAACCAACACTGCAAAGTATTCACACATTGCAGAGATACATTTCTACACACCAACACACACACACACACACACACACACACACACACACACACACACACACACACACAGGTACGTCCCCCTTCCCTGTGTGGCACCCAGGGGCCTCTCTCCTGGTGCACTCTGATTGGTCAGAAACACGTGTGTGTGCGTGAGATAGAGTGCTGCTTTAGCGTGTGGCAGTGTGTGAGTTGTCATGACGTGGTTTGCACAGCTCACTGCTCACATACTAAACTGTACCTGCCACATTATAAATCTTTAGGGAGAACGCCAGAGAAGGTAAATACGAGCGGTAAAATACGGCAGACTGGAGATGGAGTGCGGGTGTACGTGTGTTATTATGTGTTGCATTGGTTTTATGCGGAGGTGTATCATATTCTTGAATTATCTTGCAACAAGCAGGTGGAAGCCGTTTGAGCGAGGCGGTTTGTGTCGGTACCTGACCCGACCAGACATCAGACCATGAATTCCAGAAGGAGGGACTGTCAAGGCATGTTGTTATTTTTTTTTTTCTGTTCTATTTTCCTAAGTTGCTCGCTGGAAAGAATTCCAGCGTCTACCTGCCTCGCCTGCAGTGTAATGAGGTGAAATTATTCTCCGACCTGACTGACGACGGCATCATTTAGTCCGTCAGCGTTGGGGATCTGGCATAATGCCTGGGAGACGCTCAGCCTTTGCTAGTCCCATGGCTGTGCCTGTGTTTTCACTCAAAATATTAAAAAAAAAAAGGAGAAATGGGGCTCTCCAATTAATTGCCATTTACATATTCCTGGCTACGGTTTCCAGATGGGGTGTAGGGGTGGAGTTTGGCGAGGAAATGAGACGCCTTTTCAGTCGCCACGTTGATTATTTGTTTAGGTCGTTAATAATGCCTGAGGTGCTGTGCTTTAATTTTGAAATTAGCCAAATGATTGGAGCACTAGGGAGTGGAAGAGGGCGGAGGTGTGTGTGTGTGTGTGTGTCATCATGGCTGTGACACGCACATGCACATTTACGTTTCTGCTGTGGTGACATTTACTGGTAAACAGTCCCAAGATTAGTTGCAGTTTGTTTGCTTTCAGGTGACTAATGCTGTCATTTGGACTCTGGTGCTTTGGAGAACCTGCTTTACACTGTGTCACCTGCTCCACAGAGCAGGGAGGAGGGTGGTGGTGGTGGTGTTTGGGGAAAGTGAGACATATTAGAGAGGAGAGGGAGAGAGAAAGAGAGGGAGAGAAGGGGGGCATGGGAGGGATAACAGGGTCAAGTGAGAGAAGGATGTACTGAGAGTCATTTCCTGCTAACCTGGTTTTGGAGCATCTATTTTGTCAGTTGTATTATTGCTGCGTTACATAAACAGCTGTTTACCCACCAGTCCACAAGAAACATTGTGAGTGTAACATCAAACTCACCAACAGCTGTCTTCAGTGATGGAGAGCAACGCCAATGCCTTGTTGTTTCTTGTTTCTTGTCTTGATTAGGTCCTCCCTCACTTTCCAATAGCAACTCACTGTGGATTCCAACTCGCTCTGAAAATATAAAAGACAAAGACCAAACCTCTTGTCAGACAATTACAACCAGGAGACATTCAGCTGCACAGAAAGCTTGTACACATGTATAGGTCAGATGATGCATGGATTTCTCCAAGATCAGCTCAACTGTCTCACTCAACGTTTGTCATTATTTATGCTGAATTAATAGGAGCATGTGTTTTCAATTAACAACATGTTGGACAAGCAGTACTCTGGGGATCGTTGTGTAGTAACCTATTGCTCCATTAAAGAGGGGGAGGTTGGAGCAGCTGGTTTTCAAGCTGTTTTGCTGTCAGGCTGTTCTATCTGTAGCTTATTTATTTACAGCAACAGGATTTGATTCGGTCCTCAGGGCATCAGCAGTGCATGTAAATAACTTCATCCATATAAGACCCCGACTGGAGTGTGGCCAAAAAGCTGGGCTTCTCTGTGCACGTAAGGCAGAGACACAAACAGAGAGAGTGACGTTGTCATAACACAAGAAGTCAATGAGAACCAGAATGAGGTGGAGGAGGAGGGAGGTGGAGGATGAGGAGGTGAGCAAAACATGAAGTCATGGCCCTCACAGTAAGATCCCAGTTCTCCGCTCCAGGTTTGATTCCTGTGGGAGCAGAAGACAGCGACTCTCCGGCTCCACGGCTGACTACCGTACGGTGACTGTGATGTTCCACATGTGGCGGCAGACCTTGTCTACCAGCCGCCTGCTGCCACTGCCGGTCAGCGACAGCCGCACTTACGAGGTAGACGTACAGGGACGCAGTCACAGCCAAGAGAAGCAACCGTGAAGGTGATGACAAGCAAAATGATAGTTTCCATTTTGGCCCCTACCATTGTGAGGTGAGATTGCATTTTATTGGCAGGGTTAGTGTTTAGGAATAAGGGTAGAGTAAGTATTTCCAAACACTTTGATGTCTTCAACCCACAGAACCTCTTTCACTATGATTCCCTACTTGACAGGAGTTTGTCCTAAGTAGCCCTGATGTAATACAGTTACATAAGCACCTTGCTGCCGGTAGAATGGCAGGACACTGACAACTATTCATTTCTAATCAATATCACCTTCATGCTCAATTTTGTACGGGTTTACAGAGAGAGAACAGAAAAAAAGGTGCCAAAGATCTGCGTCCACAACAAACAAGTTTGTAGAACCAGTTACCATTAGATATGATATGTGATCCCTTTAGGAATAATGTTCCGGACAGTGGAAAAAAATAGCTTTCCATGTCTGTTTGGATTATAAAGCACATCTAGATTAATACGCCAAAATATGACAGCACTCTAGGAGTTCAGTTACGTTGTGATGTCCCAACAAAGTGTCCATTAGTCTCAGCCATGTCCCATGATTCCCTGTCCAACCCAACCCATCATCCAACCTTGGGGGATTTAGTTTTGAGTGTTTATCAGAAGAAAGGCTCAGAGTAATTGGGAGTGTAAACATCAAGTAGCATATAATTCAAATGCACAAGTGAAGTATCTCAAAATTGCTCAGTCCACCTCTTGCAGTACAAAGTTACCTAACTCTATTTACAGTTACCTGCAGTCTCTGATGCGAGTGCAGCAAGCAGATGAGACAATTTTTGGTTAAATGGAATCATCCACTGCCTGAAGTCGTCCTGCAATATTTTTAATATGGGTGGTATTTTAAGGTTTACAATCATAACTGTTTCAACCCCACAGGCTGTTGTTTTGACCACTTTTGCGGCAAACCCTCCTGTCATTCAAACCCTGATAGCACATAAGGTTTACAATGGGGTGCAGGGGCCTGTGCCAACAAACAGTGTTGGTATGAGCAGAGCACAGCATGACTGACAAGTGGTGGCAATGGCTGAGGCAGCTGATAGCCACACAGCTGGAGAATGAGCTGTTGATGGTGCAGCCTGACAGCTAACACATGCCACTCTGAGCCTGCTGTTGTTTATGTGGGTCCATGCCTTCAAGTGTCAGGAATTATCTTGTCTTATTTTGCATCGTCATGCCATTGCTCCAGAATAAAGGCAGTTTCATCAGCCATTATAACGTACTTCTGTCTGTTCCACATTGCATTAGTCAAGTCACATAATGACGGCTCACTGCAGAGAATGCTGGGAAATGTAAGGAAATTGAGTTGCGCGTCCCATAATTATCACTTGTGGGCGCAGTGAGTGCTGTTCAGCAAAAGTTACACTGGCTCGCTTTAAATAAAATGAAAAATATATAAATAGTAAAGGGAAAATGGCTGCGGTGCAGAAAATCATGGTCTGTGCTATGAAAAGTGTGTTTGTTTTCAAGGCAGAAAAGAAGAAACAAGAGTCAGACTGATGCCAGTGTGTTTGTTTGTGGCTCAATTTGGCCTTTTATTGACAGTGTAATGTGTCATATGTCTATTTTTATGTGGCAGTTATATTTCTGCAGGGATTTTGGCACATTGTATTCATCATTTGAAGACTCAACAATATTTACCGGCGTCAGCCTTAAAAACTACTGTCAGTCACTCCCTGTTGGAAGTGGTAGTAGCAGTAGTTGTGACTTGCCACTACAAAAGCACTCAGAAACGAAGTGCCTGCTCGAGTGCAGCTCTGACCGAATTGAGGTTCGAGTGTGTTTAGAGCAAAATGAATGTAGTCAGCGCACAGAAACACACACACGCACTGAGTCATCTGCTTCCCCGTGGGGCCGTGCCATTGCTCTTGGCCGACCACCAGGGAAGCTGGCGAGGCTGGAGCGGCAAGACCCTAACAACACTCCAGTGAACCCTGAAAACACGGCACTGCTCTCCCTGCTTTCCTGCACTCAGGCATGAGAGCGTGAGACTCGGCCTCTCCATCGCCCCATTTAGGTGACTGATAGCCGGGCAGATTTTCTTAAAACAGCCACCAATTATCAGATGCAATTAAGGCCGCCTGCACAATTACAACACCCTTCAGATACCGTGTGTGTGACGGAGTGTGTTCCACTGCGCCCCCCAGCTAAATGACTTATAGCACTGGGGTGGGGTGGGTGGGGGGAAGAAGGATGATTGTGAACCTTGGTGCTGACTATATTCACAATGAAGTACCATAGGATGGGCTCAGCTTTAGGATTAGGGCTTGAAACAGTTCTGCAACTTTGAGTTTAATGTTTAATGTTAAATTTAAGATATTTTTGGCCGGTTTAAGGATCCAAGCAAAGCAAAGTAAAAAATCATGCCACGATTTGACTTGAGGGAAGTTTACTTTACCCTGGCCTTACATTCATTCTGAAACAGGCTTGGTTGATGGTTCTCTCAGCAATTATGGATGAATTTCACTCAGATTTCATCCATGCAGCTGCTTTATTGAAATGAAAAATTCATGTTACCATTGTTTTTCCTTTAAAAAAAAAAAAAAGTCAAACAAGGTCTTTTGTAGAGGCTTACATAATTTGTACTATTGTATGCTGCTCTAATCAATGTGGCCACATGGAGTTTTTGTTATGTATTTGTGATTTTAAAAGCCAATGAATCAATGTAGTTTTACATCAAACCTCTCAGGCTTCACCATGGAGCAAGTGATAACAGGTTGGGGAGCCAATCAGATGACAGGAGGCTCTCTTCTGATTGGCTGAGCTTTTGAGTAATCATTCAGAGTCTGGGTGGGCTGGGCTTAAGCCAGGGCTGAGAGCAATGACTGCTTTACTGTGACATCACAAAGTTACAAAAGTCCAGATGGTTTGTTCTAAGTGCAAAACTGAAAGGCTGAGGCCAGTTGAAAACACCCATTTTGAATTTATCAGAAAGAATTAATGTTCAAGATTGTTGGAAATGAAATTGAACTTCAAAGGATTTTTAATGTGGTCAACAAGTATGGCCACTACGTCCTCATTATTGGTCAGTGCTGTAGATTCTCCACCAAGTCAAAGCACTAAACCCTAAGACATGTGTCTGTGGGTAGACCCTGTCTGCAGTAGCCTCTGATGGGAATTCTGACTAAGGCAGCAACATGTGATACACTTTACTTTTGTGCTTTGCCAAGTTTTTTTTCCCAGAAGCATCAGAATTTCCAACCCATGTTGATTTTTGAAGATGCAAGATTAAACAGACTTTTTCTATTATTTGCATTCTCTCTTTCAGTTTATCAAGACCCAAAGTCCTGTCTTCCTCTCCGATTCATCCGATTGTCCCTTTCTTGTCCCTGTTCACCTCTTCTCCACATTTTATCCCTGCTCCTTGTTCTTTTTAACTCACTGCTCTCCTTGCTGTGAATGAGAGGACAAGCAGAGGACAGGTCGTTAACCAAAGTGATGCCTTACAGTCACTCTGAATGTGTCACTATTGATTCACAGTGTTTGATGAACTTTCACTTATCTCTGTCTGTACTGTATTCCTGCCATTACACATTATGCTACAGGATTCAAACTCTAGACTATGGACTGAACTCCACACTCTCTTGGACAGACTCCAACATGTTGAATGTAACAGTTTAACTAAGCTCCACAAGAGGGGGCAAAACCCCCATGGGGAGTCAGCAGCTTTAATTACACAGGTTTTATGAACCTATCCATTGCTATTGATCGAATCACAAAATCACTGCAGAAGGCATCACACACAGATGATGCTTTTGCACTCTGTAGTGAGATGTATTTATCATTAAATGTATTTATTTCTCTTTCTGCCTTTCATTCTCCACTCGTTTCCACATACCCCCATACCCATACCCATACACACACACACCAGCCCCACCCCCTCTCCTCGCCTGCACTGGCTGGTGTGTGTTTCATCTAATTCTCTTTAATGAGGCTCATTTCACTGTCAGGAGTCTAATGATGCTAATTAATTAATCTGCCCACCCGTGGTAAAGAAAAGTCTGTCAACCAGATCCTGCCTTTAAGATAACATATACAGTATCTGTTATGGTTGAGAAAATAAATGGTATTGTTTAAGAGGAATGTTTTCATATACATTCAGCCTGTGTTTTACATGTGGCCGTGGACTTTGTGTTGCACGTTTACATCTACAGCCTCAACTGAAGGTAAAAACAGGGATTAGAAGTGTGGACTGAATAAATAAGTGCAGAGCTTGAGCTGATGGTCCACTGTAAATCATGTACATATAATTAGCAAACGATAAATGAATCCATAATCAGGACCTATTTGGATCCAACTACAACAAATTGGCATAAATAAAATATGAAATACAGCACTTCAAACCAAAGAGGGAGCGAGAAGTTAACACATTTCTCATGTTGTGGATTTACGTCTAAACTCTGATTAGTTTACTGCACTATTCTTCCGTTAGTCCTTTTGTGATCAATGTGGGGTATGTGAGGGATCTTTTTAATATGAAATTATAGACAGAACAAATAGCAGCCAATAATGATTGGTTGGATTTCTGTCAATTTTAGTTGTAATGACTGTGAAAATTGAAAATCATTAAAGGTCTAGTGTGTAAAATGGGGGTAAAACCGTGATATCTAGCGTTTAGACTCTAGATTGCAGCATTCACTCGCTTGCGCTCACCCCTCCTGTTGGCAAAGTGACGGTGGCCTCAGAGGACAAAAGAACTTGTTTACCACGACTGGGAGTATTTCAGGAGCATGGAGCGATGAGGTGAAGATCTAAACCATTTTACGTATGTCTGCCATTTCCTACTCCTCCTTTCCTTCCGCCTTCTTCTTTGTTGGTTTATTAATGAACATGAAAATCACGAAACGTGCTCTCTGGCTGGCTGGACTTTCCGTTCGGGCTGCCGCACGAACATGGCAGTGCAAGATGGCGACACTCTCTAAAGCAAGACCCTTGCTATATGTATATAAAAAAGAAGAATTATAAGGCTGCAAAAACCAAACTAATTTTATTTCATAGCGATTTACACTTATACAAATATATTCATGGGTATTCAGATTTTGCCAATAAACCCTGCCAATTATTACACACTGGACCTTTAATGTTTAACATAGACTGATTTGATACGAGACACTGCTGGCAGTATCAAGCCAAGTGATGCTTCAGGCTTTTTGTCTTTCAGATACACAGTGGGTATCTTTTACCAACTGGCAGTATATTTTTTGGTAAGAGCTTTGTGCATATCACTGCAGTATTTTCACATAGTTTGTAACCCTTTAAAGCTGCAAGAGCAAAACACCTGGTTAAAAAATGTTTTAAAGAGAAGTTAAGATGCAGGAAATCATAATAATCTAAATGTACTGGGGATTCCACAGGTTTACCTGGCTATCACTTATCGTTCGCGTATTCATCTGTTACAGTACATTAACACATTTGCGGAGTATATTTGACCTTGTATCTCTTTTACGCCAAATATGGATCCAGAGTTCAAATGCTGTGTAATGCAGAGGAAAATCCCTGACATTCTCACTTACATCCGCAGACCTCAGAACATCAAACGCCAGTCAATATATGATGCAATGATGAATGAGTCAGACTTTTACTCGCCCACTGTTTATTTTTGGTAATCAGGGTAGACCAGCACTTCTCTGCAGGTTTCAATGTGACACATCTAAATAAAGCTTGATGAAATGCTTTGCTCCGTGACTGGTCACAAGGTTTATACGTGATTTGGAAATGTCAAAATGATATGTAATGTTCCAGGTTTAGCGTTAATAAAAACCTTGTACATGATGTTGGCTGGTTTACTTTTTATGGAATAAATAAAGGTAACTCAAGAAGAGGAGGGAGGGACTGTGTGTGTGTGTCAGAGAGAGAGAGAGAGAAAGAGGGAGAGAGGCTGACCAAATCCTGCCACACATTGTTCTTGTTTGCACAGACCTTAGCAATTTGTTTGACTCTACTACTATTGAGGCGAGACATGCTCGCAATCTCTGCATCTGCGTGTGTGTATATGCACGTATGCATGCACGCACGCACGCACGCACGAGTGTGTGTGTACGCATGTCGCCGCAAGTGTGTGTTTGGGTGGAGAGCGCTCATGTCAAACATCTCCTGCTGTAAGCGCTGGGACAATTTTATGTAGTTTGATTTGTGAGGGCCAGAGAAAGCCGGCTGCCCGAGCCCTGTGTTATTCCTCCGTTCTGATTTCCTCTGCCTTCAGACCTTATTTAGATTCATTTCTTTTCATTGCCTCTCATTTGTTCTCAGGCAAGAATGGGAGGGAAGCATGCTTAACAAAAAAAATCTACAAACCTCTTGTCAGAGTATTGATTTATTGACTAGAACAGCAATGAAAAATCTGTCCTTTTTTTGGGTGGGGGTGGGGGGGGTCTTTTTTTTTTTTTTTTTTTTTTTATTCCCTTGGGGTTCTTTGCCAAATGTCTGAGACCTGTCACTTGCCTGCAAGAGCAAGACATTTATTTCTTGTCTTTATTTCTCCCTTCTCTTTCTTGTTTTTCTTTTTTGCCGTGTTCCTGCCAAGCAGTGACAGCTGCAGAGAAAGGGCAGGGTGGCAAGGACTTGGTGGTTTCAGTGGCACACAACTTGCATTTGATTGGCGCCTGGCTCATGGACGGCAGCCCCGGCGTGAGTCAGCGACAACCGGGGAGAAAGCACGCACACACACGCACGCGTCCACCGGACAGTAACATCGCCATGGCAACAGAGGCTAAACCAACGCTCGTGTGTATTTGTTTCCTGAACATTTGTTCCAGCTTTCTTACTCGTACCGAGGTCGAGAGTTTTGGAAATGTACACATTAACTCTTGATGATGAGGAGATGGAAGGAAAAGTGGCACTAATGTGGCTCAAATTATCACTAAAATGTCATTCTGCTCACCTGAACTTTATGTTGTGAAAGCGCTCTCATGGAAAATGTAAAGCAGAAAGGGTTTTGTGCAGCATTAGAGCAACACGGTGCGCATTAGGAATGAGCTTTGTAAACAAATGACGCCACCTTGGCAGATAATCCTCGACGCTATCCAAGCAAATATAAGAGGTGCTGCTTACATCATGAATCTGTCAATCACTCCGAAAATTACTATATTAGCAGAGGCTGACACTGAAAAAAGGTAAGAGGTGTGACATCACTCCCGACTGAGTTTGTCTCCACTGGCCTTTCACGGAAAAACGACTCAGATCCTCTGGCTTTGCTTTCGAGAGTCCGTCGAACATGTTCGCCGAGCCTGAAGACGACACAGAGGAAAATAAGTGGAGCGGAGGCACGTAGACCTGTTTTTCCTGTGCGTCAGTCGCCGTGCCCTGTCAGCAAAAAACACAAACATGACGGAATGCAGGTTGTTGCGTAAATAGCAAAAATGGCGCCACAGGGAGTTTCATCCCAACATAAACACAGACGAGTTAATAGGGTACACTCTCTTACACACACACACACACATACACACAAGCAAATAAGTAAATAAACCACTGGCATCACTGCCACTGTGAGTCTGTGTTTCCAGGATCCTGCTGAATCATTATGTCAAAATCTGACAGTGCAAATCTCCCCAGAAAGAAACCTCTGTTGACAGGTACGATCAATAACTTCTGTCTGACGCAAAGTGAATCGTTAAGCCGCCTCTCAGTGTCACCTTCGTTTATGAACACTGATCACTCATTAAACACAAGGTCTAGCCTGATGCAGATGACTGTTATGTCACACACAGTCACTTTGTGATCCTTAACTCACTGTCGCATTTCTTTTGTTACCACTTTTCCTCATTGTTACAGTGACTTTTATACGATTTACTGTGATGCAGCTGATCTCCATCAACTTCTCCCTTTACAAGGATGCTGGCTGAATAACAGATGCTTGGGGCTGCAGCGGGGTGAGGGTTGAGAGTTGAGTGAGCTGGCGTTTGGCTGGTGTGAACAGCTGCACTGATTAAGATGGAGGTGCTTGTGATCCATCAGAGGGATGGTGAGAGAGAAGACTAAAAAACACAGCTAACACAACCTGCGTAGACAGGCTGTTAGGTGCAATCAGTGGAGTAATTAAGTCCAATTATCTTCATCTAACCTACATGTACTGTTATGAACACATTGCTTTGTTTATTTGTATTTTGCTTTTATTATAGTTTCACTGTATAGCCTACTTCTATTCTTGCTGCAGAAATATTTGTTTAATTCTATACCTACATACAAAACAAATACCTGCTGATATGTTATGAATAGTTATACCACATCTAGATTATTTTAGTGACTACATAATATGCTGCTATACAGTAAGTGTAACAAAAACACAAATAAGTATTAAGGATGGAGTTTTGTTGGCAACACGTTCATTTTTTTTCTTCTTTTTACACCTTTATTTTACCAGGCAGATTGTTTGAGATAAAAAATCTCTTTTCCAAGCAACCCCTGGGCAAGAAGGCAGCAAACAATATACACACAAAGAAGAAGGGACAGACATGAGAGAAAGAAAAAAATAAATGACATCCAGAGCCTTATGTCCTACGGTCCGGCTGTTTTTGACTGCATGAATTTTACTCATGAGTATACAGTAAGTGAAGTATGCGAGGATGGCACTGCCACTAACTCAATATTTCTACCTCTGAGCTCAACACAATCTGATCCTGGAGGCGAATTAGATACTATCGATGGAGCCGACTGAACATTTTAAGCTATTCTATCGCCTGCATGTATGGCCACTTGTGGACAAGCAGTGAGAGAATTACTCAAAGTGACTTTTAATGAGTGCACTTTTTTCCTCAATGTAAAACTAACAGGGACCTGAAGTGTGGTCGTGTCTTTGTCTGCCCCCTGAGCTTCACTCAGACTCAGAGTCCTCACCCTGGCAGTGTGGTGTGATGGCAGAGCCCTCACTCGATGCTGATGTCTGACATCAATCTCACTCCATCCTGCAATCCAGCCCTGGATGAGAGTCTGCAGCTTCCTGTAAGTGCTGTTGTTTCACCACTCTAGTAATCACTGCTGTCAAACGTAAGTCACTGAATACCCTCCATTAATGTCTCTATTATAGTTTCTTCCATTTTGTCCATCTCACTTTTTCCCACATTCACAGGAGTTGTAATTTCATAGCGGCACTAAATCATTCTTGTATTGGGGGATCTGTATTGTTTGGAAAGGGTCATAAATCTGGAACTGATGATGGAAAGTGTGTATAGGAATTTAATTGGGTTAGTCAGCTACAGTACTTCAGTACAGGAAAAGTTCACATGTTTAAAATCTCTGTTACTTTCATTGGACATAATTACTGGATGACACATTCATCCAGAAACGCAGTTTTATAAATATTCATATATTTGTAGGCAATTTCCAGCTGTTTTAACGTGACAAGGAAAACCTGGGATTACAATGTGGTGGATAAGTTGGGCCCATTTCTACCAGTGTAAGTCATTGGGTGCACGTGCAGGACTATTTACCCACATGTGTGAGTGTGCACACCTCTGGGCGCTCTGATCTGCAAATGGAAGCGTTTACATTTTATCGCCTGCTTACTTTGACAGCATGGTAATTTCAGTGGCCTAAGAAAATAACTGACCAATTGCCGATAATTGTTAGAGATGGCAGCCATGTTGGGTGAGGGGTTAAAGGTGGCTGGCGACGGGCTGCTAACCAGCTGTGGATGGGTCAAGAGGGATTAAGTTTGAGGGACGGTCAGCGGCAGTAATACGAGTTGGGGAGGGAGTTATTTAAACAGGTATGATAAGAGTTTGTGTGAGCATATGGTTGGGGGTCCACATATGTCAGCAAGGTGAATTGCAGTGTTTGTGCCTCGGATGAGGAAGAGAGTACTTCAGTTGCAATCATCTTCACTCAGGAATAAAGGTTTGGCACGCTCTTGATCAGTTTACTGTTTGTCACCCATTTGTTTCTTGTTCTCTGGGTGGGGCGACGGTCTGAAGCAAACAACAGTCTAACAAAAGCAAAGCTGAAAGCTAGACTATGGGCCATTCCCATTGTCCCATCATTGAAAACTCACTCTGACTGGCAAGTCCAAAAGGGCTGAGGAATGTCTCATAATAAAATCTTACATTGTGTGAGGGCTCTAATAGACATTCAGGGTCCTTATACTCACTTGTGTGAACTTTTACCAAGGGAATTATTCACAAGAAAGAACATACAGTAAGTATGAGGAAGAATAAACACTAAGCCACAAATTCTAAAGTAAAATAATAGAAAACAAAGTCTGAGCTATAAATACAAAAGACGCAGTCCACATGACATTTATAACCAGAACTGTGTGTAGTCATTTGTCCTATGATGGTATGGTAATGAGTTCCAAATATTCTTTTAAAATCCAAAGTTCAAAAACCCACAAATGTAAACAACATGTTTTGGCATTTTCAAAGTAATGTGATGTGTCACAAAGTGCTGTCCCAATTCTCTTTAGACCATTTTGAGGCCTCACAGCCTCTGGCACTCAAGTCATCTCATACATCACAGCAATACAAACCAGCAGACACGGTGTCCACCCTAGTCAAATCAGCATAAAGCTAATCTGACTACCATGAACAAAATCATCTGAACCCATGACACAGTGTGCCCCAGCTTCGGGAGCAGTGACTGAGTAACAACTGGA
Organism: Trachurus trachurus; assembly: GCF_905171665.1. Classification (NCBI taxonomy): domain Eukaryota; kingdom Metazoa; phylum Chordata; class Actinopteri; order Carangiformes; family Carangidae; genus Trachurus; species Trachurus trachurus. Next base: position 17,942,315 of record NC_139913.1, on the reverse strand, counting down.
AAGGATCTTCCCTCAGCACAGGACACAGCACAGCAACAAGCAGTCACACAGTTATCCTGATCCAAGTGTGTCCACTGTCCTCCTAAGTTACAATGCAAGGAAAAGACAATGTGATGGCTGCTAGCACGAGAGCCACCTGAAACTGAGATCAGTTTGTTATAAGATACATCTATGCTCAGTATTGATGAGATAATGAGCTAGTAGATGACAACCCTGATCAATAACGTATAAGGTAGTTTCAAAGTTACCACTGAGATGTTCCACGTGTTAAAATGGGAGTGCTACAAACATTAGATATTTCTAACATTTGTTATCTAACGTTTGTAGCACTCCCAACACAGGCTATTGTGTGTATTGAATTGCGGTGAGAAAGACCAATGTCAGCAAAATGTAATTCCCACACCAACTCCCATTTCAACACAGTAACCAATGCAGTGTTAGACATTACGTTACTGGTTGAGTAAAGCAGAGCAGCCATCTCTGAGTCAGCTAAAAAACCCAGCTGTCGCTTTGCTTCGTTCCACCCTGTTATTGTTGGCCTTGGGGCTATTCTTGTATTGCTCCACTGTTTGTCACTTTCTTTTTTGGCCTGCCGACCCCTCTGTCTGTCTTACTCTTTCCTCTGACATGTAACACTTCATGCTCCGGCTGCTGGTGACTCGTCCATTTCCCCAAACATGACTCCTGTGGTCATCTTCCTTTTTGTTCTTTATACGTTTAATGAAAGCGAGCAAACTATAAAGTGACTCACAACCACAGACCATGTCTGTGCTTTAACATCAGCTCCTTTATTGCTCACATCTTGTTGCTTGGGGATACACGATAGTGTTTTTTTGTTAAGTTAAACTGATCATTGGTAGAAAGTGGCACACGCAAAAGGATGGAGACAGACAAACCTTATATCAGTATCATTGATAGGGGAGGATTATCAACCACGTAAAGCAACTGCCACAGGACCCCAGAACTCCAAGACCTCAAAAGCTTTAGTATTTCTTCACCTATTTCATCATGATTAAAATCGATGGGAATAAGAACCATGAATGGCTCAATAATGTTACAACAAGGCATTCTATGTCTGGAAAGATTTTAGAATTAAAATCTCAAAAGCAAAATAGGATTTCAGTCTGCCAGTGCTGCAAATGATAAGAACTTCAGTGTTTTAGTCCAACTATAACAAACTGAAATTGACAGCTTTCTAAGCCCCACAATATGTGCCCATTCTGGAGAACACACTTAACAATTCCTGCTTGTTAGATGATTACTTGTTTATATACTACAGTTTTCACAGAGAGTTAGAGCAGCTACATCAACAGTAACATGAAAAGCTCAGAACATGAAGTAGAAAAAAAAAGTTACAGCAAAACCAAACTGGAAAAGAAAACGGCTGCTTCTCTCTCTGTTACTGAACATCACGTGATGTCTGACCAGCCTGTGGTTGTAGGACTAATTCCACATTGAGAAACACTGTAATCAGTGTTTCCATCAATGCAGCGGCAGAGATGAGTGTGAAGAGGATTTTAGTATCTCTCAGGGTTTTGCATGGCTGACAATCTATCTGGAAGAAGCGTATAAACAACACAACGGGACGGTTGCGTCAACATGTCATGGGTTTCCCACAATGAAATGGAATCCGTGATTATCAGTCATGGAGGGCTGCTTTACATAAGAAAGCAGAAACTGTAAATTCTCTCCATTGCCATCTGAGTGTCAGTCATCTCTGACCACTGAGTCTGTGAGGCCGGGCCCACAGCGAGCTGCGGAGTGTAATCAGCGCTTTGATTTTCCCCTGGCTGCAGAGCATAATCACAGACTGCGGCACCGCAGTGTGGTCGCTTCTCCATCTCTTGCTGACGGCCCTGTGACAGCTAAATACCCAGGTCCATGCACTCCCATTAGGCTCTTTCTGATTGGCTGGCTTGGTGTGGTTAAGCTGCTTAATTCTACATCATGTCTGGGTGGCTGGCCTGGCTCTCGCAGCTCCCTGTTATGTGGTTTGCAGTGTAGGCATTAGAAACAACAAACAAATACACCGACATGAGCTTAAAGTAAGTGTTGTGCTTTGAAGGAAAAGTGCCCAATTTCCTGTAAAATGTTCAGCAAGTTTCAACGTAAAAAAACATTCTTACACCGCAAATTCTAACTAATCTGTAACATTAAGGGTCCCCATATTGTAGAAAGCAGGATTTCCTTGTCTTTTCATGATCATAAAGCAAAACTATTTTCTATATACTAGTGTGAAAGTACTGAAGTGCTCAGTTCTCCGAGAAATGCACACACCATGTGTCCAGGGGCCTCATTAATAAACGTAGCGTACGCACAAAACGGGGCCTGAAAGTGGCATACCGGTACGTCACTTTCCACGCAAAGGTCGTGATCTACAAAAAATAAACTTGATGGGAGAATGTGCACAGCCCTAAGCAAACTTTGACCCATGCGTACACATAGTCTGGAGGAAAAGGGGAATTGGCGACACAGACGTGTGGTGGTAAACTGAAGTCAGATTGACGAAATAGAGTGAGAAGAACGATTATGTTTTTACAGTATTATCGCCCGTCACACATTTAATTTCAACCTGTATCATGCGTTAGATCCAAGTTATCACAATTTAATTCAATGGCGTTTTTTTTGCATTGGACTGAGTTGTTTCGGAAACATCTTCTTAGAATCTAACTGAAAATTCTAAATCAAAATTCCCTCAATATTTAATCACCACTGTCTCTCCGTCATACTGTCCACTCTGGAGCGCAGGAGGAGAGGATGGCGCGGCTGCATGGAATAAAGCATCCTGTCCTAACATGCTGTGAATAACTAGATATTTTCCTATGATACTGTGAACAAATGATTGAGAGTCAATTACATCTCAAAGCCTGGAAAAAAAGCCAGTAATCGTTCACACAATCGTTACATTCTGTTTTCTTGTTATCGATCCTACAGTACTTAATGCTGTTCATCACAAAAACTGGCATTTCTATCCTTCAAATGAGCAGTCAGGACTCCTGCGTTTTTGTGAAGTCACAAGAAGGCAGTCACCATTCACTCCTGCACAATTTGGTTTCTCTCTGTGTTAACCTGAAATCTGTTCTACTCGGCCAATTAGGAGAGACGCTGTTGTTACTAGAGCTTCAAAAGAGAAACCTGAGAACGACTTTGACTTTTTTTTAGCCCTTAAAAAACCATATTTTTATATGGATAACATTTCAAATAAAACACAAGAAAAGGGTGAATTGATCACATTTTCTTTTAAGTTGCATTTCACTTTGTTGTAGTCCCTTTACTCTCAACTGATCTTGTGTGATCTTTATGTTCTCAGAATACCTTTTCATCACCCTCAGAAATGAGTGATTCACATCAAGGCCACACACAAAACACAGTGACATGACTCATAGGAGCATGAAACAGTCTGGTGTATGTGGCTAGCCCCAAGGATACCTGTTTGAAAGTATCCTCTTTGAATTGTGCCCCATGCAGATTGTTACTCATGGCTACGATTCTACACTTTCATCGTAGTCACACTGAAGCAAAAGTTGAGCTGTTGTCTCATCATGAAAAGAGGACGAAGGCTCATCAGCCGACTCCTCAGTTTGACTGACGACAGGCGGCTGTTAACACCATGAGAAGCTTTTTCCAAATTTATACATGCGGTTTTGTCAAATTTGAAGCCAGTGGATCAATATCAACAATGTTTTTTGATGATTTTGGCAGCAACAGTGAGTACATCACATCTGTCTACACATGGCAACATTTAGGCCACAATTTACATGAAATTACAGTATAGGCTCCTGCTGTCCATGTTTATCCCCATCCGCCCTTCATCTCGGAGCTTGCGAGTTCAAGCCCCAGGGAGACACCAGGCCCAGACGAGGCCGCCTCTTGGCACATAGGTCTCAGTCTGGGTGCCTTGAGGACTGGGTAGCTCCCAGACATTCGGCCCCTGTGGCTCCAAGTCTTCCAGGTTCGTGTCAGGATCCAGCATAGGAACTAAACTACCCCACCCTCCTCCCAGTCAGGAGAGTGTCTTATGTTTCTGGTAGAGCAGAGAATGGAGAGGAATAGATAGAATTACTCCTGTGCTACACATCATGCCTGTTGGCCCTCGTGCCATAGATGTAGACTTCGATAGTGGTTTAGTCTCGCTGGTTAGTCACGGCCTGACTCACCTTGCTGACAGGGAAATCATGAAGCAGCTTGACCACTGCGGTTGTCAGGTTGGCTGACTGCACTGCTGCCCATGGAGGTTTGCAAAGTCATGGCTTCTGACATGTAATCCTAAATCTAAATTGGTCTCCATGCTCAACTATGAGACTACAAGTCTGGGAAAACATTAATTCAACGTATCTCCTCCATTATGCCATGACAAGTCATTAGCGATTAGCCCTCTGGATGGGTTATGAGTCATATCTCCTATTGACTAGCCAAAGGTATGACAGTATCCATGGCTTTGTTATGAAAATGCTTGTTACTTAGCCTAACATTTACCAGAGTCAGCTTTTAATGTTGTAATATCTGGAGACACTGGAAAGAACAATAATCTTTGAGGTAGCAGTCCAATGACATGTTGTTGTTAGCAGTGCCAGCATGGCTTCAAGTGCATGGCAAAAGCTTTGGAGGAAAGATTCTCATGTTTTACTGATCCACTTTCCCCACAGTGGTGCACCTCTATTACTCACCACTCCTCAAAATCCATTTCCCCCTGTAAGGAAAATTGGATGTGTCCAATTACCAACTCTCCAATCAGTGTACCCTGTTTGGCAGGTCAACAGTCTGATTCGCTCCCAGTGCTGCGCTTCTTCTCTGTTCTCCAGCCACATTCATTCCATTATTTTATCCTCTCCATGTTGCGTGTCATTAAGAAATACTATCTGTGACCACATTTTCATTTCTAATTTTAAGCGTCAAGTGGCCATGCTCTCCGATACATTTTTGTTTACACTTAAGCACATGAAACCTTCTCTGTTTGCCAGATTGCAAGTCTGAAATCATTTTTTTTTCCCCCATGCCGAATGTGGACCCTACTCCATTCCAGGGGATGGGAGCTTGAAGTTGTGCGTTAACTGCCAGAAACAACCAAACAAGAGTAATGTGTCCAGGAGTTCAGACACTGACTCACCAGCTTACCAGCGAGACAAAACCTCCCAGGGTGGTTTGTCCATCAATTCAGACACTTCAGTCAATATTAACACTTTTTGAATTCTACCCCCAATTTGTTCAATGCAGTTATTCTTGTTCTGGGATTTACCTCATCCAGAACATTACAACCTTTTGGGCAACTATACTGATTTTGCTACCTGTTTTAGACTGGTTCATTAAAACTAAGACGCTTTGGTTCAGTTGTCCATTATTCCTTTTCCTAGCTCTTTTCCAGTCTTGTTGAGTCATAAAAGACATGGTATATTCTTACATTGGTAGTCAAGCTAGTCAAGGCCTGTTGCTTCTAATATTAGTGTTGATGGAGTTTTGGCTTATTCTCCTGCTCTGAGTTATTCTGAGGAGAGCAGCTAGATGTCAGAAAGGCTCAACATAGTTTAAGCAGATGAGATTTTTCTTCAAGGCCCACATTCAGACCAAACAGTGGGTTTTAGTACACTAACTGATGATTTTCTATTGAAGAACAACTTTTTATATTTTTCTTTTTTCCCTCTCTTGAGGTAAGACTTACTGGTAGTTATGTTTTTGCAGCTTTGTTTGGTTAAGCTTAGTATTTCCCCTATTATCCCAGACGCTTTTATATTCATTGTTCTTTTCAAAAAGGACAACCTTGACCCTCCATCCATTCTTGGCTTCTTGTAATGTGGGAGTATACATTTGTAAAATCAATATGTGTCTTAATCATTGGTGGGTACAGCAGTATTTCCACAGTAACACTAACATGCTTATAGTTTCCATTTTTTGAATTCTATTTTACTTTTTGTCCTCATCAGTTCAAATGCTTTTCGATAGTGTTATGTAAAGGCTTGGCGTTTTTGTTTTAACTTGAAGATTATGAATATGAAGATGCACACTGGGCTGCTGCCAACTGTGATTGTAAAGTGCATTTGGAGTGTGTCTTATTGCCATCTAAAGATTCACAAACAGAGGATATGGACCCTCCACAACATGCCAAGATAAATATTGGGAGCTTGTGGTAATAGATAACCCCACTGAGGTTAGCAACAGGTAGCACCATTGTTTCAGACAGGACAATACAACATCGGACGTCAAGTTCTAGAAACAAGATAACCAAGTGTGTAGGCACAAATATGAGAGAGGATTGTAAAACAGTTCAGTATTTCCAATATTACTCAAGCTGAAACATCTAAAAAAAAAAAAAAAAGGACATCAGAAATTACTAATTAACCACAGAGTTTGCAATAGTCCTGATTTGAGACTTTGCACTTATTTCAATTCATCCTCAAACATACACCAATGACTCAACTATTGAACACAGTCAATGCATTTGTCTACAACATGCCATGTTGTAGTGAAGAACTGGTAAAAGATTGCAGCACTTGCCCTTTTCCTAGTTTTCAAAGCAAAACAAACTCTTTACTTTTTACTTATATGGTTTTGAACATATTTTCTACAACTTTGCTGGTTGGCAGAGACGCACAACTGCAAGGTGGCCTTGTGTCTGAATATTTCAAAAAGAAAAAAGATTCTCTGATCACACACACAGTTGTTGTTGTGTGTTACAAGGACAAAGCTGAAATGGTTGGGAACCAGTGGTTTAAATTAAAATGCACATATACGTAGTATATTCCAGGGAAAACTTAAATCTAAACTTAGATTTAAAGAGTTATACACAGGTATTGGTATTAATCAACCCATGCCAGTCAAGTTGAATGGCACATATTGCACCTGCTTCAAAAGAGACAGGACTGGGCTGACTCAGCAGGTGTGCATTATGGAGACTAGACAAATTGCCAAGGAATATCACAGCTCCCTTCTTCACGGCACAAGAAAAATACCCATAGTTCCTCACATGAGTCACAATGAGTACATCATCCCTTGCTCTCATAATGTGACAAGTGGTCCTCCGTTAACACTTTCCTTTAATAAGCCTCACGGTCAACATTAACAGCAGTCTTGGATGACAAAGTGAGTGCTGGAGACAGATGTTGGAAAATTAGGAGAGGAGTGAAAAAAAAAAGTAAAAATCAACTTCTCAAAGTGACCCCAAAGGGCCAATGTGTTCCTGATCTACGGCACACTGCTTTGATATGTTTTACCCATGATGAGAGAGAGCGAGAGAGAGAGAGAGAGCGAGAGAGAAAGCCAGAGACAGCCAGAGAGAGAGAAAGAGAGACCCCACAATTGGAGGGAAAATGTGTTTCCCAGAAGTGAGACATGCAGAGTGCTCCATGGGAACAGCTGCTGGAAGCATCAGGAGTTGTGGATGCTTGTAGGGCTACTTTGCGATGTGATCCCTCAGGTGCTCTCAAATACACCCCCCAGTACGCTGCCCTGCATTAGTTTACATGCAATCCAACATGTCTGCTTCACCCCCCCTCCTCTCCTAATCTTTTTTTTTCTCTCACTCTATAACTATCCATCTTCTTCCTCATCTTTTGCCTGTTTTCTTCTACAGCTCCTTTCCAGCGTCTGCCCCCTCCTTCGGTGAACTTTGCCCTCCTTCGTTCTCTCAACCTTTTACTCCCATTCATCCTCATCTCCCTATCCACCATCTCATACCTCCTCCTGTTTACTCTCCCCTTCTCCCTCCTACTCCCTCCCCGCAGGGGTGGAGGAGGAGGCTTAATGCATCTACCATGACAGGAGCTGGATCAGGATGTCTGGCTGTTAGCTATGACTTTTTGATGGCTGGTGTTTACTGTAGTCTGGGGACAACAGGACACATTTAGCTACAAGTTCCATTTGTCACACTGACAAATGGAACTGGGGAAGGGGATGGAGAGGGGGGGTGTGGGAGAAAGAGATGGACTAAGATGGAGAGTTGCTGCAGACACTCAGCAAGCACTGCTGCAACGTCAATTTTAACAAGTCGACGTTCAAGGTTCTCATCATAAAGTAATGAAATTAACTGCATTTTTTTTAAATTTAAATTGAAACTAAGTTTATCAGAGTCCAAAGTCTAATAATTACCTGTGACATAATTGTTTTTCCTAAGTCAGATACAAACATAAGGACATCAAATTACAGTCCAAAGCTTACCACAACAGAATTGCTGTGTTCTGTATACATGCAACAACGCCCCTTAAATAGAAGAGATAACTAACGAAGAGATGACATTTTGTGAAGGATGATGATTTGGTTATATTCTCCATTCTATTTTGCTTGAACAACAAGTTTCATGGTGGGTTGGACTATTTCTTGGCAGGGTCTTCCGGAGACATTTGTGGCTTTTGAAGAACATGGTCATGGGAATAAAAGGAAGGCTCTGCATTTGTCCAGGAAATACATCAGCACATATCTCCACATAAAAATGTATTTTGTCTGTAAAGCGGTGTTAGAGCCAGGCTAAGTCTTTATGCTATGCTAAGATAATGGCGTCTTGGGTCTAGTTATTTAGCACAAGGCATTATTATTATTATTATTACATAAATTATCTAAAGTCACAAATTGTGTTAAACCATTAAAAGTCCTTTCCTCATTGTATTTTTTTAATGTGTTCTGACTTATCGTTTACCACTGTCTAGCTTTAAGTGCATATTGAAAGATCATATCCTTTATTACAACAACTAAAATTTATGGCCTAAAACACTCTTCTGTCCCAAATGTCCTTGTAAAGTTATAAAGGTTCTCTTACTCATACTTTCCAACTGCAATGGCAAGTGAATTTGCAGTGTATAATATGATGGTTGGGGACTGAAAGATATTTTGGCTGCAAAATACAACAGAAATGCTCTCATGGGACTCTGACAAATCGCTCAGCCAAACTCACGGATCTATGAGTTCATTTCTGCAACATCAGAGAGCTTTAAAAATCCTTGATTGAAATAGTCAAGTCCAGGCTTCTTCAATAACAATATTTATATTATCCCCTCACTTTAAAGAGATACTTTCGAATCAGCCTTCACGGCCCATTGATGGGACCGTTCTGTCCCTGTCAGTCTGTCTTTTGGAGAAGATTTGTGGGATTCTCTTTCCTGGAGATGACATTTACCTCAGAGAGGCAGATTTGGGTCAAAGACAGAGAAAATCGTTGCTTCCCCTCTCCTTGCTTTATTTCTTTCCCTAGAATCTGCTGTATACACACAACAAAACTGATGTATGTTTTTCTATGGCAAAATGTCAGCAAATAGATTGGCTTTATCCTCTAAAACCTTCCGAATGTTCAATTTGACATCAAATAATTTCACCAACAGCAGCAGCAGGTGAATGCTGTAGAATCCTTCATGCCATCACTTCACATAGCACCGTTAGGTTGTGGTAGAAGTATGCCTAGCTGTCGGAATGCAGACTGTAGTACTTTAATTTTGTAATAATACTCTACATTGTTCATGTTTCTTGATACTTGTGTGTTAATTAGATTCTGCTATTATACTTAATGTATTATACTACATTCCATTTTTTTCTCCCAGGAAACTTCCAATGGAAAAGTAACTTGGTTTTCCAAATAAGAAATGATGATCTCTTTTTCCCAAGGTATCGTATAAAGTTAGGAGATCGTTTGAAAACCCAAATTTCAATCATGCAGCAAGCTTTGCATGTCCAAAACTAGTCATTTAAAGAAGAAAAAAAAATTCAGAGAGGCCAAATGAAAAGCTATAAAATCTCAAAACTAAAAACAAATTTAGTCATGTTAGAATGTCTTCAAGTTGACAGCATCACTTTAGATTCTTCAAATTCAATTAATACCCTTTTTTATTTGACGTTTGACATCAGGGTTAATGTTGATGTAATCTCTCAGTTTGAAGTTTTTGGCGTGAGACGTTGTGACAGGAGGCTGAAGGCATCAGGTTAGAAGGAGGTTGGTCTGTTCTTGGCTTTTATGGGATCTCAATGAATCAAACAGGGCTGTGACACAAACTACATCAGCTCCCAAGACAGTTTGGATATAGAATTACATCACGCCTAATAAACCTGCCAGTCAGTTACCACCCAAAGAACTCTCATCCACTACCTTCACCCAATAATATGCAGCCTGTTTGCCAAAAGCCTTTCTGGAACTGTGTATTTCTGATATCAAATGATCAGATTACACTATTGTGTGGAAGCCCTGAGGATATTGTGAAGCACCGTTTGTCAAAACAAACTCCTTTTATGGATTTCTTTGAGTTATATTGTCAAAGGAAGCCAAAATAATTCAAAGCACAGAGGAAATTTGATATGTACTGTATACACCCAGTGTTAAAGTCTTTCGGTCAAACCTATGAAGATGTCACTGCAGGTATAAGCTGACATAAAAGCTGTTCTACTGTCTTGGGTATGCCACAGGTCTGTTTTAGGAGGGTGATATCACTTTTGTGCTCAGTTGGGACCCTGGAGGAGTATGATATGACACATATTACAATGAAATTCATGTACACAAACATATTTGGATAGGTGTGCGTCTGTTGGGTTTTGTATGTTTAATAGGCTATAAAAACAGCTGACCTCTACAATGAAATTAGTTGAGGTATAAATGGATAGATGCTAATGCATGAAAGCATGCTAAAGTGTGCCAACTTTTATCTGAACTCCAACCACTGAACTAGGTTTGCGTAGCTTAAAGCTCTGAAAGTAACTGGAGTGTAGTTGAGAGCTACGGGAGTTGATAGGTCAGTTGCAAAAAAGAGTAAAAAAAAAAAAAAAAGACACATTACGTAGGAGCAATTGTGCTTATTTTCTTGCAAGATTTACTAGATATGCATCAAATATCGTCTAGCAAAGCAGTCAACATGAAACAGCAGTGAATTCAGTCTAAAGCGAGGAAATAAGTAAAAATTTAATAAAAATGAGTTGAGGTCTAAGTTGGTATTAAACACTGAAACATGTAAATAAACTCATACTGTACATTCTGAGCTACTGCTGTGTCTTATCTTGCAAATAAGATATTATATTTAACTTTTAATCAGAATGATGTGGTAAAGAGGTGGAAACAATAATAATCTTCAGACTTGAATTCAGAGTGTAAACTACACACATCATTGACTGTTAGCATTTAAACAAATAAACACCAAAATGTTCCTCTCAGCATTACTACAATACTGTCTGTTGAACATGCTCACAGAACATCAATATGACAGTTTTATCAAACTGAAGATGGACATTATAGACAAAAGACAAAGATAGAAGATTTCCACTACGACTCATGAGCCCGTCTACCAGCCTTGTTACATAGCTCTGGAGGCTAATCCTTTTCTTTCCATCTACTCGAGCATGTTTCAGTAACGTCTTGTCTAGGCCTTGGGCATGTGCACCAAAAATGATCTGAGCTGCACAAGTCTGTAAGTGCCAAATCAGCATACACAAGAAGACATGAATACAACATTTTTACTGGCATACAAGCAACTGAAATGTAATAGTGTGACTGACTCCATAAGTCTGTCGGTGTGCACGAAGAACTGTGCAAATATACTGACGTGCCAAGACCCCAGTATAGCAGTGAAGGCATGTGTAGTCTTTGGACAATCCTTGATAACAATCTGAAACGTATCCCTCCTTCCATGTGCAAAATAACGTACCCACAGCAGACTCAGCTTACTGGTGCATTTTATGAGCAAGGGCGAGCTTTTATTTCAAGTCGCGTGAAATGAAATCTATGGGAATACGAGCACATCTGTCTCTGAATTATTGAGCAAATATTTTGAACTAAAACAGCTCTTTTGCGCTGTCAAACATGGTACGTCAAATGAGGCTCTGGTTCTGAGATGGGTGTTAAAAGTGTGAAACTGAATGGGAGAGCGAGCAGTGAGGCCGACAGTGCTGAGCAGGCACCAGTCATTCAATCGGTCTGAGTTAAGCAGATTGCATGCTGTTTGAATTGGCCTCAGCGTTGATCTGCCTCACAGGAAGCTGTGTCATGCTAAATTGTAACATTGCTTTTATGATGCTGAACAATCTTATACAATAAAATCCAATGTGTGTATGTTAACAGCTCCCTCCTGCATGTATATATGTGGGATTAAATGTGTGTCTGTCCTTTCCTTAGAGATTAAAAGTAGATCCAGTAGATAGTGACCTCATAAACCTGTTGCTGGGCCAAGTTTTGTTCTGCTTCCTCCTCTCCACGAAAAAACTCAGAATAAATCTATAGGCCCAGTGAGAAAAAGGTAGCGTTACTGGGCTCAGATGTAAATCTATAGACTTCCACTGTCACAGTAGTTTTAGAAGGAGTTGATAATGCAACTGAGGAACCATCTGTAAAAGTATAGAAATTTTGTCACAAATCATTGATGGGGAAAAAATATAAATCAGCTTTAATTAAAGTATGGCAAGGTTTAGACTTGATTAGGAAATTTATATTTATGGGTTAAAACTTGTACTTCATTAAGATTTGGAGGTTATTCAGTTACATGGTTACAATAATAATTGTTTGATTTAACAAGTGTGCCAACGTTAAAAAGGAACTTGTACTAACCCCAATGTTGGAAACTGAAAGGTAAAGGTGGTCTGCTGAGTTTGTTGACCCAGTTTTTCACCATGACCCCCCTCCCTCCTCTGTGGCTTATACTGTAAGTAATGTTACCCATTCTATGCCAAGCTTGCCAATGCTACACAGCAAAACAAGGGGCCCTGTCACTTGCTACAGTTAGTGTTGGGATAGTAAGCAGCGTTTCAAGTTTGTAAATCAAATATTACACATTTTATGACTAAAACCAAACAGTTCATATGCCAAATGGAGATTGTGCATGATACAAGATCAGCTTGCCAACTCCTATTAGATGAATCTTCAAGCAGCATGTTTTTCTTTAAGATAGGAAAAGCTTTATAGATGAGGGCTAACTGGTTTGGTATATATTTTAAAATAATCCCACCTATATACAGTGGGAAATATCTGGGACCGTCTGGACTGGCGTCCAGGGTTAGACAAAGGTTAGGGCTAAGTAAGGATTGTCATAAAGGAAGTTCCTCACAAGAAATATAATACACGCCACTGTAAGTGTGTTCAACATGTCCTTCTGCATTCATTAATGTATATTAGCACAAGGGAGGCGAGTCTCAAGAGAATCTTTGCACCAACATTCCCCCAAATTTTAATGTTCATATCCATCTTCAGATATGGTAGCATTATTAGGATGACACATCTCCCTTATGAGAGGCCACAAGACTTCCTGCTGAGAAAGATAATACTTGGGTTTCACATTTACATTTAAAGGCATTTGGCCTTTCTTTGTTTTTTTTAGAGCGACTTAAAATGAAGGAAATCATTCTAAAATCAATGAAAAAAAGAGCAACAGTGAGGTCTATTTTTGTTACTGATGAGCAGTAAACCGTATAAAACGTTTTAGTCCATCCCAGGATACTCAGTTGAAGATCACACAATTAGCAAAACTGATGTTCCACAAATACAGGTACAATTTAATGCAATAATTCAATCTTTCTTTACTAAACACATTCTGGCCCTGTATGTAAACTAATTTGTGCATATGTTGGTTACATTCTGACCTTTTACCTTTTTCATACAACAAACAAAAGACACTTTCAGAAAGGAGGGGGGGGGGGCCGCGTTCATTCCAAACTCCTCACATTTCCAGCAGCATTTTCACCCCTGTTTGTAATAGATACGTTACCAACACGCGCTCACCACAAGTTCTCAAGAAGGTCAAATTGGCCATGCAACCAACACATTTAAGTTGTTCCGTGGACACTGAGCACACGTCTGCTGGAGATTCGAGTAAACACCTTCCACCACAAGTGTTTATGTGGCACCAGGACTCAGTGAAGGACACCTACACAGGTCTGCTGTTCTCCCTAATGATTAAACACTGGAGAAAATGTTTACTTGGACACACCAAATATTTGTTCATTGGGCTTTACCTACCACTAAGCTCTTAAAATATGCAGTAATTGATACTATAGCACAGGAGGTCTTAAAACCATTTTTGATATAAAGGAGCCTCAAATAGATGTGCATTAAATCACGATTGTTAGCTGTCTGGTTTGGTACAGATTTAATCATGACTGCATACAATAAATCAGGTGAGAAAGATATTACATCTGACACGTTTGGTTCTAAGTGTGTGAGGGTCAAGAGGTTCATTATAGCTGTAGTATGCCTGAAGTACAGCCTCTCAAGTTTTAAACGTACTTTGCATGGGAGGTCTCTGCGGGTATAACTGAAGATTAAGTGAAAACCAGACATCTGTTGCAAAAACAGCACCAAAGGCTGTTTCTTTGCTAAAGTAAATGCAAGAGTGTACCTTTTGCTGAATAGCAGCCGCAGAGGCCAAAAGTAACAATTATGTGACACCAGTTTGTGCTTAAACATAGTGTACCTGTGGTACAAGAGCAGAAAGGTTATCAAGTCTGGTGAAATGACTCAGTGATGTCCATTACACAGCAAAGTCTTTAAAAAAGTTTGTTCTTTGTGGGTGTTCCTGCTTATGTGACAAAAAAAGAAAGAAAAAAACAGTGACTCCAAACTGAGTTGTGCATCTGATTGCTTCAAGTCGTGACATTTGATTAACTGGAGGTTGGGTCTGAAGTCTCCCATAAATAGATAAAACAAATAATCTGCAAAGTGGAGTTGGAAAAACATACTAGACTCATCTCTGCCTGTGGCTAGAGATAATTCCAGGCTGCTACAGTAGCTGCAGAATTGTCCATAGTTCAGCTGCATTGTGGGTAATGCAGGGTCCTATTCAGAGGACTATATACACTGTAGTGAGCTAGAAAAATACTTTATAGAACACTTTTGAATATTTTCTCTGTAGGTTTGCTTTCTTTCAGCACAAGAGCAAGGCATGATGGTATTTATCACTTGGTCAGTGGCCATTGGCTCAACACTACAGGATGCATTGTGGGATACTATTGCTATTGGGTGTAATAATTCTCACTATCCATTCAGACAACAAAAGAATTGAAAAGCTGACTTTAGTGAACTATGACGAGTGGTGAGTGATTTCAGACAGTCAATATTTTTGGTTCTGCTAGATTGATCTACAGATTTTTTTTTTTAATATAGAGTTAATATGAAAGTATGTCATGAAATCACTATTTTCGCAAATGTTTCATTTGTATGGTATTTTATAACCAATGAATTGAACTTCTCATCTGTAAGAGTAAGAGCGGGTTTCTTCCTTCATCCAATGCACATCATCCCACTTTTAAATGCAATTAATTTCATGACAAAGCTCATCGAATTTCATCCAACAGTGCAAGGCTAGAGTCAAAGAGTTAAGTAGTTAAAGTTAAATATATTTCTTGCCCACTTTAAGATCTTCTGTCCAGCATTTCATGATTAGTTCCTAACCTTTGTACCAAGTAATCTTCCACATGAAAGTTTTGTTGAAATTAATCAGACTAATTAATATCCCTTTAGAATACAACCACAATGTATCCTGTGTTTTACAGGCTTGGCTAATCATGCGGATGGAGCGTTCAGCTCTAATCAAGGGGCTAAAATGTTTAATGTTTGGCTGTTGTGCAAAGAAAAGAGCTTAGCAGAGAAGGTACAATGAGAAAGCTGGATTGTGAAAATTAAGATTCCCATGACTGTTGAAAGGAAATATTCCGGCTCTTCTTGTTCATGACGCGTGCAGCGCCGCGGTCTGGGAACCATGACGCAAACTTATACAGTCCGCAACTTAAACCTTGACAACTCTCTGCACCATCGCAAAGCATTTTCCTCCACTTCATCTCTGAAAATTAGATGGAATTATTTGGAACGCGCTGCGAGTGCTGATGAGTTTACATGAAAGCGGGCATGTTTACTTCAACATAATTTCCCTCGTTGTCTAAATCCTTGTGTTGTTGGCAAACTTCTCAGACAAATTACCTTTGACGGATCTAGGAACTCTGCCTTCCTGCTTTACTGTGCGTTTCTTCCAAACAGAGACAGTGTGTGTGAAAGAGAGAGACAGAGAGAACGAAAAGAGAGAGGGAGAGGACCAACACTGAGAGGTACTGAGACTACTGGGTAGGAACCCAGACTGTCCATCATGGTTGGACTGAATATAGAAGTGGTCACTCCTGACAGCTCTACAATCTTAGATTTTCCAGTCTATTTGAGATGAAGAGGGATCACAGGGGGTGTAAGCCTGCGTGGTAGCCAATGGTGGCAAAAACCAGAGTTATCGGCACCAAAAGACTCATCCATCTTCTCGCCGCTGCAGTGACGAAAAGCAAACACACGGAACAAGACGACCATACAGCATCCAGCTCTCACACTGCTGGCAAAACACACCGAACAGAGATAACAAGATGCTTAAGAGGCTGGGGAGGGCTGGGACTTAGCCACAGGACTGAAGAGTAAATAAATCCTGCTTGTTGAATTAAAATAGTTAAAAGCAGAGCTTTTTGGAGCCATGTTTGTTAAAATTGGGTGTCATTTTTTTAAAGTAACAAAGGTATGGTAAGAAATTTCTAGTCAGTGATTTTCCAAAACAATGTTTTTAACCCGTTTTAACTGCCAAAACTATTCAGTAAAAGATATAAATGTAAAGCTTTCAAATCAACTCTTAGGTCATTTATGATGTAAACATTTGCTAGTTGAAGATCTCCACAACATTGAAAATAATCAGATACATAGACAGAATAAACACTTCATTGGGACTATTCTGCTAGTTTTGCTAATTCTTCTGTCCTTGCAAGACTTATTCATAACCCCCCCCCACCAATTGATGTATTGTAACTTTAATTTTAGTAAAAGGTCTCACTGCTCCCTCGATCAGAGTCGGTTTCCATCAGCTCTTATATTAACTAGACTGTTTTGTTGGAATATTTTTTAAATTTAATGTTGCTGTAAACGCATTAGGTTATAAAGCATGATTGCCAGCCCCTGCCCCCCCGAGGCATCAATCATTATTAATATGAAGTGATAATATTTATTTTTCCTTCTCAGCCTATTATGCTGCACTGCTAGTTTAAAAACAAGTTAAAATCCATTTTCTTCTGTTCAATAAATCATTTCACAGCCCCAGGGGTGAATGATGGCCTCAGAAGAAAAAGGAGGCCATTCAAATAGCTGCAGTTCTCTGCCTGAGGTTACATAGTACCACCGTGCCTTCCAGCCACAGACAGATCCTCTCATTGAGGAGCGTGCCATTTTCTCCACGGTGGAGAAATCAGGACCTGCAGCAACGAATCCGATTGACAGGGATAATTTAATCACCGGCTTTCAGCTGAGCGGACTGCTGGGGAGGCGCACTGATGTCCACACCGACATGCAGGGGTTTGAGCAACAAACTTTAAGAGCTATAAATATGATATACTCCACTTGGGATTGTTGTAATGGTACGACCCCGCCACCCCCGTCCCCAGGAACGATTGAAGGGTTAAACCCTTGTGTTGTGCCAAGCCATAGTTAGCGCTTTTGGCACTAGGCCTGATAAAGCAAAACATCTTTCATATTATTCGGAGACAGTTTCAAATTTGGTTAAAGAATGAGTCAGGCACAGAAAAAAAAATAAACTGTTTCAACTGTGACAAAACAACTCAAGCCATCATTTGCATTATTTTTAAAAACACATTATTTTCCTGTAAATAAATGAGCCTCTCCTTTTTGTCATGAACAAACCTCAGTTCAGAAGATCATTCTACACTTGCAGATCTAAACTGATGCAAATTACACTTGAAGGGAAGAAACAACAGCTCCAGCAAACAACCCTCCTCAGTGTTCAGCCTCTTCGCAATCAATGGCAAATTAAATTTGTCTAAGCTTTATTCATACGCTGTAAACCGATATCATCTGAGGTCAGGTTTTTTGAACCAGGCATTTCCCGGTGCCATTGTTGTTGTTGCTATATTTAGCAGCACGGCGAGAGAGGACACACGTGCCACTCATGGAGGGGCATACAGGGGCTCTGTTATACTGGCCCACAGTCACAACAGCCCAGTGTGCTGCTGCTGCACAGAGGCCTCTGTGTCCCACTGACACCATTACCATACAGGACAGCAGGTCACCGACAAGTACGGTGGAACCACCAGGGAAGTCCTGCGTGTAACTGCTGCCAAAGATTGTGTATCCAACGTAGTTATGCTACAACTGCATAAAATCACCCTAACAGAGCTGCATTTGGTTGAAACTAGGGGTGTAACGGTATATGTATTCGTCCCGTGCCGTCACGGTACGGGGGTCACGGTTCGGTGCACACAGTCACACAACGAATACGTCTGAATGAATATAAAAAAAATGTAAAAAAAAGTCACACTCCAATTTAGGTGGCGGTAATGAGCCTCGAAGCTGCCACAACCGTCATAACAGACGAAGAAGAGAAGTGATGAGAGTGTGAAGTTAGAGGAGCTGCTGCTTCATTCATGTCACCTTGTGGCTTCTCATGAAACACAACGGCGGCGGCGACGACTTGCGACCATAGACTGTAAAGCAGCTCGCGACTGGTCGACTGGTCAAAGTCCGTCTGCGATGTTTCACGGATGCGCGCTGCGTCGCTAGAAACGCATCAAACACGTTAGCACATGTTCACCCGCCTCCCCTCCCTCCTTCATGTCAATCACTGGTGCGAGGGAAAAGACAACTTGTGCGCAACAACTTATCCTGCTGCTTTTAAGCCTCTTGACATGAACACAGACAAAATCGGAAACATCACCAAAGCAACTAGCCTGCATTAACTGTGTAAACCAACATTGATGTTAGTTTCTTGTTTTGTTTGTAATAGGCCTAGTTGTCAGTTGTCAAGTGCAAGTTTTTTTCCCTCTAGAATTAATGAATGGCATGATAACACTCCTAATGCACTTGTTTAATTTTCTATTCTATTTTTTTTTTTTTTTACTTTTATAACACAAGACAGATTTTAGTTTTACATTCAATAGTGTCTGTTGTACCGAAACCGTACCGAACCGTGACCCCTGAACCGAGGTACGTACCGAACCGTGACTTTTGTGCACCGTTACACCCCTAGTTGAAACTATAGGATTGTTCATGAGGACCAGCCAATTTTAGCCACATAATGAGACTTGTGGCATTTAATACTTTCTGAACCCATTGTTGTGCCAGTGCCAATGCCAAGGTGGTTAACTGCTCTGGGCCCAAAAGGCTTAAGGTTGTCTGTCTATTGTCTAGATTTTTAGTGAGGTGACAATTTGAGTCTGGAGTAATAGAACAAATGAGACTAAAGACTAAATAGGATATTATATTTAATACTGTATGGGCCTCTGTCTGGATACAGAAAATCATTCTAATAGCCACATTATTAATAAGGTATATTTTCTGTATGGGGAGTGTTTCCATGAAAAGCCACGAGGCCTTAAAATGTTACAACCCAGTTTTTAGTAGCTTACACCATTTTTCCAGCCGTATCTGCAGTCTAAAAACGGTCCTCTGACTCTCATACACACCTTGAAAACAGTGATTGTGCCATAAAAATGTCCCCTTATCTTTCCTGTGTGTGTAAATCCTGGCTTGTCTGATCCAAGCGCTGTAACCCAAACAGCGAACGGCTGCGGTGAGACAGGAAGGATGGGAAGTATGGAGAAAATTGAGAGCAGGAAAATAAGAGTGAGGTAAAACCTCATCGTAAAGAAGAAAATTAAGGAAAACCAAAAAGAAAAAAGAAAAAAAAAGTCTTTATAGTCTACTTTATAGAAATATCAAGAACCATGTGCAGGAACCTGTTGCCACTCTGCAGAAAAAGGGCTGTTTCTGTTCTGATTTGCAGATGGCCAGTGGAGCAATATACTGTAAGTTAAAAATAACCTGAAGCGAAATAACACTTAAAAGATGCAATACTGTGTAGGTGTGGGACATGGAAAGTTGATAAAATCAAAACAGTGGTTGTTGATACAGGTAAGAAGAGGCAGGCTCTAAATCACTCATCCAAAGTGGGTAAAAATGGATGGGTGAAAGATTTTTGGACTTTACCTTTCGCAGGTGATGACGATGTTGGTGTTGATGATGGTGACGGCGGCGGACGGCTGCTCTGACGCTGACGTCTCGCTCCCATGGGTGCCCTTCAGATGCCCGGACAGGAAAAGGTGGACTGACTTCTCACCAGCTGGTGTAACCCCTGCCCATGACATCAGGAGTGAGAACATTCATTTTTACTCATCGCCTCAGATACATTTTCTCCGACCACTAACTCCCCCTTCGCTGTCCACACTTTATTGTTGCCATTGCACATTTTCCACTTGCTTTGCTCCATGCTCAGTTATACATTTGTACAGCAGACAATGCTCTTTTGACTCATGCACGGCTGATGACGAAGAGAGGGGAAACAAGGCCTTCGAATTAAAACAGTCCACCTCCAGAAACAGCTTATCTGTTGGCCTTTTGCTATGTCGGTCTATACAGTACCTTAGCCACCTTTGATGGGAACATGACATCTCCAGATTCGTGCAAGGCCCCAGAAATATGTTTTTGCAGTAATTCAGAGTGGCCTATTGCAATATCAGGGAACTAATCTCAAAATTTAGAATTTTCATTGTTGGAAAATGTAGACAAATGGTTTCTTCCTTTACAAAACTGTGAGGAAAAGTATTAGGTATGTAAAGCATCAGGACAGTTGAAGTTACAGGTTGCCAAAGAGAGTTGAATCTCTGTTAACTGTCTGTTCATCCAGAACATCCACTGGCCAGAGTCACGTATTAAATGTCTGTGACTATACAATTGTGAACATTTTCTAAAAATGTCAGTGGCTGTTATCTTCACAATTATAGAGGCAAACAGCGATTCTGCTGCACAGTTCCATTTCCATTACCCAACACCTAGTAAGTGTTGGTGTCCCCAAGCCTGTGGCAACACACACACACTGTCTCAGTCTTAATGCAGTGCCATACTGGGGACATGAAGCAGAGCCTTTTGTGTGAGTGACTGGGGGGGACTGCAGTGATGACAGGATCCTGCTTGTGACCCTCACAGTGAAAAGGCAGACACCCAGTTTCCACTGCGGGCTGGAAGGTTGTAAGAGTTATAAATCCAAAGTATTCCACAAAGTAACAAGGGAGGCAGAGTATGATATATTAAAATTTATATGCCACAAATTCACCTACATGAAGGTCTTGACTGTGTTTTGGCTGACGCCTACTCTGCTGTCAGTTGCACTCGAGGGGCCACAGTAATTGTGTCAGCCATCGTGAGCTTTAGAGATGGGATTTAAATGCAGTCCTAGTGGAAATATTTACTCATTTCGTCCAAATAAAGCCAACATCTATTTGAACAGCAGCTGGGTGCACCTCAGTTTACGCAGTGTTGCGGCCATGCCTAATTAGCTGGATCCACCATAGATAATAGCTCAGCTCTAATAGTCTACTTATACCTTGCGCCCATGTTCTTTGTCTTTCCAAAAAACACTGTTTCCAGTTACTTCCCTTTGTCTCTAAATGTTTCCTTTACTTTGACTGTTTTTCCATCCGTTAATACCCTTGTTGCATATTTTCCAAAGCCAAGTGGAGGGCAGGGAAGCCCTTGGCAGTGAATTCTGCATGTGGACGGTAATAGTCTTTGACAGGCCACATGATAGCAATCGTTTCTCAAGAGAGAGATGAGAGTGTTTTCATGATGGCTGAAATGTTTCACTCATCACTTCACCTTCTACTGTATGTTACTGCTGGAGATTTTCTTAGGCTACATTTGTGTACATCACCCACCCCTGGTCTGTACTCAAGCATTTTAATAATGCGATTGCTTCCTCTAAAGGACAGGAGATTAATATTATTAGGGAGATTAATATACAAACTTGCATTGTTTATCTGGCTAGCTGGTATTAAAGCCAACTCCAAAGTTGCTAAATATAACAGACTGCTGCCACCTATGTTTTTCCTTGACCTGAAAAGTGTCCTTAAACCGAGTGCTTACCCCCTACTCCTTTGTGTTACTGTCACAGCTCTGTCTCTTCCTTTGCCACTGTTTTTCATTGAATATGTCAGTTGTGTGGCCCATTTCCATCAGCTTCGGTTTGGTTAGCCCGTTTACTGAAATCTAGCTTACAACCACAACTGTTCTCTGTAATTTATGTGTGAGCAACCTTGTTGTGGTTATAATAAAAAGCATTGGAATGTGGAGCTTCTAATAATACTGGCTACACATATTGTGACATTTTATTTTCCCCAAATCTTTTTGGAAAAATCATATTTGCCATTGCACATTTTAGCATTTGCTATAAGATAGGAACTTTGATGGTAGCTTTGCAACTTCTCAGGCCCATGTAGAGTCTGCAGGATTTGCGTAAAAAACTAAATATAGGCTAGTATTCTTATACAAAAGAAATCTTGGTTGATCATCACCTATGGGCTTCCAGTTATGTGTGGTGGTGTTTTCAGTTTTAAATGATCTGTCATCAGCCGCTAGCACCCGCTTCCCTGCTCACCGCAACGGCCCTCCTACTCGTCAAAACATAGCCCTCGAGTCTCCCGTTGCTGGCAGCAGGCGGGTATCGGCCCGCTGCTCCAGCGCTTCACTTGGACTGTATTACCTTTTCTTTGCAGTCCTGACAACTGCTGCTGCTGCTGCTACCAGGGGCAGAGGGCTGCACAGTTGAGCCCAAGAGGAGGGGCCCAGGTTGAATGTTGTGTTTACAAAACTGCAACTAACAAACTCAGAGACTCAACCTTTAAGCACATGATTCTTCAAAAGGCCGAACTTTTGGAAACGTAGATGCAATTAATTTGTCTTAAAATAGCATGTTCTGTGATTTTTTAAAAACGTAAATCAGAACAGCTTTATAGAGAATTTGAGCTAGCACAGAGAGAAGGAGAGAAGCACGCAGGCCTCAGTCCACACACTCATGACCAGATTGTATTTTAACATATGGACCCAAATGACGTTAATGACCCTTATTGTTAACCTAAGAGGAAGTAACTATGTAGCCAACACAGTGACAAGTGTAGCAAAACAACAGAGACGGCAGTCACAGGAAGCCATAGGTAGGCTGGAGCTGAAACTTACCCTGCAGAGCCACTGACGAAGGACACCAAACAGCCCAGGGAAAAGACAGACAGAAGCCAGGAACACTGAAGCAGTAGTACTTCTCTTCGGGGACAGAAGGCTGATGTGCGGGGCAGTGAGGAGGCAGGTAAGTCGAAGAACAACCTGGCAGAAACCGAGTGAGCAGGAGAGGCTTCAGTTCCTGATTGAAGATGAGAAGCAGCTGTTCAGCACAGGTGTACAGAGTTAACTAATGAGGTGGGCATGGCCAGCAGGCTGAGTGAAGCAGAGGTCAGTGGAAAGGGGTACTGAACTTTACAAGCAGCCTCTCTATTGAAACTAGCTTGCAACTCTACACTTAAAACTGAGTTGCACTTAAAAAGTGGAGGTGGTTTATTTGGAGCAAAAATTAATCCAAAGCAGCCTACATTTTTTCAATATGCTGTTCCGCCCACGGAACGGGCCTGAAGTGGGGAGGTAGCACCAATTTCTTCCGAATGTTTTAAACACCAACCCTTAAACATATTCATGTCATATAGCCTATAAGAAAGCTTAGATCGCTCCGATTAATTCAAGACCACGCACAAAATTTTTGGTTGCTCACATCCATATCAGCAGTTAGGCTAAAATAAGCTAAGCTAAGCTAAGCTAACGTATGATGCATACATACCTTTTAAGTCTTCCCTTTATCCACAATGACCGTCTTATGACACAAGGCCTTTTGTACAGCTCGCATCCATGCTTGTGAAATGTGAAATCCGTTTCCTTTTAAGCGAAGTACTTTCCTCGATATGTCCATGCATTTAGTCCAACACAGAAACAGCCTTTACCGCATTTTACGACTTGCACGTCAAGCTTGTGACTGATTGTTTACATCCGTGAAACGACACCACTCAGGAGCCAATCGGTGCCGAGGATGGGCCGGTACATGTCTCGAAAGCCAATGAGGACACATGACAATGACAACGTGGCTTTGATTGACAGCTGTTTGAGCCAATGGACATTTTGTTGTTACCATTTTAGCCAATAGTCTGAGGTTTTCAACGTATGACTTTTATTTATATTTATTTTATTCTTTTTACAGTCTATGACACTAACCTACTCCATCACATTGTTGATAAACAAACCCCATGTGTATCGGGCGCGCTTCACTGCATATAATGTAGATATATGCTCCACTGTCTTTGGGCATGCACCTACAGTTTAGCGGTTGTTTTGTTTTTTTGTTTTGTTTCTTTTGGTCTTTTGACTTGAAATTTGGACTGCATGAAGCCAAGACCTGTGGCTGTGGCCTAATTAGGTCCCTGAATGTCTGTAGCCTACTCATGTCATTCTATAGGTAAACCAATGGGCGGGGAAACAACCTCATCATTCTAACCTTTGCCACTTTTTGTCAGTAGATCACACAGACACTTTAAAGGTGTAGCCTACAGAAAAGAAAATTGAATTTGAGCCCACTCTGGATCATAAAATTAATGTAATAACTCATCTTTCAGACGATGTAGGCCAAACTTTGTGCAAAATTCTATTTTTGAGTAAAGCCGGGATGAAAGTGTGTGTTTTTTTTTTCGCATTGGATAATGCAGGCGCACGGATTATACGTCAGCCTGTAGCTACACGATTCATCAGCCACTGATATTGGATCCGTCATTCAAACGTCTGAGACACGCACACACACACGGAGCTCGGTCTCGCCCCAAGCTTTGAATATTCCGCCCGCTCGATAACGACCAATCAAATTCGTTTTCCTTACTCGGGTAAACTCGTGTTGCAGCTCGTGACAACTCGGCGCGACAAACAGGACAAACTGCCATTTCTGTACACCTTTAGCAATAATCCCGAGAGTGTTACCTTTCCAATCAGGCACATCTCTGAATCTCAAACTATGTGGGATCTGTGCTGCTCACAACTTGGGCATGTCGTTTGGGCAAAAAAAACATAAAAATAGGGGAATGTTTTTAAGCATTTTTAATTTGTAAGCCAGTTAGCAAGCTACTTTAATCAATTGCTTGGAATTTTTCCGTTGATTAAAATCTGGATCACTATTTTTGTGAATACTCGCATCTCTTATTAATAAAACCAGCTGTTCAGGAGCTGAAAAAAAAATCATACAAACCTGTTCAGTTGCAGGTTTTCCGCAGTCAGTTCTGGACTGAAGTCAATTGCAAACTGCTGATGAGTGACAGCTGACAGAGTACTGTAAGTCACCTGGCACCTGGGATACACTGCAGCACTGGCTGTGTTATAAAACTGGGAGTATTTCACACTGTCTGCATGCATTATTTTTCATAGCCAGCTTCAAGTTGCAGTAAAAGTAAAACAACATAAAAACAAGATAATGATGCACCAACACATTTATTGTCCAAAGGCAACCTCTGCACTCAGGTTTGAGTGCTAACAAGGCGAGGCAGGCTAAGCTTCATTTTCATCAACTCCCTATTTTCTCTTTGAGTCATCAGGTTTTGACATTATTCTTGGAGCTCTGCTATGATGCAAGTATCTCATTTGCTCCAGATAAAACAAAGACTTTGGCCCGTTCCCTCTCCTTCTTCCCTGCTCTCCCTGCCTGCAACTGGACTCCCTCCGTTCAGGACTGTATTGTGTTCAACCCTCTCCTTTCTTTGGTTTCTTGGCATATACTTCACCACATGAGGTCCTGGCCTGTGAGGCCTCAGGTTGTTGTAATGACACTGTTTGCACTAAACTGCCCTCTCAATGCAGACACAGCCTATATCAGGTTTCATACCATGGTCCATTAGGCTGGTGACTCATCAGAGCTACCCTGACTGTTAAGTTTTTCCCTCTGTTCATTGCTACAACATCTGGTGAACCTGTGGCCAAAGGACTAGTACACTGAATCCTACCCCTTGAGTGTGCATGGTGCTAAACTGAGTTTATGATTAGAGAAGATCACCACCAGAGACCCACCACCAGAAATCTTGGCTAATCTATTCATCAGTTGTTTTGGTTGCTCTTGATTAAGTCCTCATACTCTCATCCTGGTTGCAGATGTCTTACCGTCTCTACCAAATGGTTTAAATATGTGGCTTAGCAAGAGGAAAGATCACATCCTTAAAGGCTGATGAACACCAGATGGATTTATTTTGAATTCATTCCTCTCACCTACAGTATCTACACGTTTGCCTGCATCAGAGCGAACACTGACTGAGACCCACTTTTCAAATGGTTTCAATCTGCACCGGGGTTTGAATGACAGATTTCTTACCAGTCCAAACTGTGCCAATGGACTTTAGTTCATTTCAACAAAAAGCTCCACATTTACTGTAAGACAAAGAGAAGGGGGATATATGGGACATGGAAATAAAAGACCAACATTGTTTTGTGTAGTGCAAAATAGAGCTACAGTAGTTAACTCCCATATAAATGGTTTCAAATTGGATTTACTTGTCCAGTCTGATCAGATTACTCATCTTGAACAAATGTGACCTTTAACCCCCAATATACTAATATTTATATATATAAATGCACATAATTTGTGGAAAATAATTTTATTTTGGTTTTGGGAAGACACTTTCAAACTCTTTGAGTAGGGCTTATTAAAGCCCCTTATACAACATTTCAGCAGGTGGCGAAAGGTTGACGTGCCTGCTGTTCGAAGTTATGGTTGCTACAATAAAATTAGACAGTGAGTTTATTAAATGAATTAACCATTTGATAATTACAGCACTAACTGATACAACTCTGTATCAAAACAAAATGACTCCCTCTATGCCCTTTTTGTCACCCTAATTGTGGCTGCACGCCACAAATAAAAGTAAGTGGCCATTAATTCTTTTTATCTGAAAAATCAGTGTAATCCTATTCAGCAATCTCCAAGAGACAACATAAAAATATCTTCACATTATCTCACCCTCACATCTCTGCTCAGTGTGTCAGAAGGCAAGGTCGACACAAAGCTCTCAGCAATAAATTGTGATCAAAAGACAACGGGAGGCAGTGGGAGCATAACTCACGCTCGGTGGGATCCCACATGTAGTGATCTTCTATAACTCAAGTAGGGCTGCTGCTGTATGTTGCCAGCAACTGTCACAGTGGCTTAAACTTTTTGGCTGAGTGGTCCAACAAGCAGCTCCGAGCAGGAACATCCTGGAGAGAACAAAGAGTTTCAACATGAGCTGTGGCCTAATGGGCAGAGAGTCAAGACTGTGGCTGGAGAGTTGCTAGTTTGAATCCATGCTGGGAAAATGTGTGTGTAGAAAGTCAGTGTGACGTACTCTGACCTCGGTCATCACCTCACCGGATAAATGAAAGTTGACAATATGGACAAAAGGAACATCTGTAATTTATCACCACAGGCTGTTTTCTACTGAAAGACAAAATCAAATCTTAGGGATTGAGTGACCTATGTTATATTCTTGAGGCTGTTTTCACATGTTAGCGATGCTAATGATTACATAGCTTCTCCTGTCAGTCATTACATGGTTGTCAATTCATGCATCTTTGAACTGAGATGTAAGTGCATTGAACTGTATTTTATGTTCATGCAGTGGCTAAATGGCACAGTTTCATCAGATGTACAACATTTCATGCTTCCACGCCAGCAAAAGTCACGGCCAAAGAAGTTATATTTTTCTATTATTTGTAAAGGTCAAGGAGTAAATAAACAGAATAATGAAGTAATCAAACACTCAACTAACATAAGAAACAAGCGGTTACATGAGACTAATAAAAGAAAATAGTGACAAATAAATGTTCTTTTGTTTCTGCTGCTAGACATGAATCATGTCACATGATATATCTGTGACCAGATGGGAGCAGTTTCACTGTGCAGGGAGTGACTGTGGTCAGCAGATAACTCATCAGATAAATGGAAGTATTAAAACAGACTCAATAAAACAAAATTAAATATTTTCACAAGGTGTTGACAGTAAGTTCATGGTGAAAGCCAGAAACTGCAACAGTATTTGGGTCAAATGTTAGATTGTTTGTCTCTACGAAGTCTGTGGACAGATTTTTCATATTTCAGAGTAGACATCATCTGAATTGGAATGAACCTGCTAACTAATTTACAACAAAGCTGTTCTTGGAGGAAGAATTGTTCTTGGAAAAAAAATGTTGTCATGTTGGTGTTATTCCGACAAATGGATGGACACATCCATTTTTTGGAATAACACCAAACAACTGACAAATGGATGCGTCCATCCATTTGTCCCCACTGATTCCTAACAAGTCTTAAATATATAGTATGTACAGTACTATTATTTCAGAAAGAACCCTTACAAACATTTAATCCACCAGCATTATGAGCTAAATTTTATTGGCAGCTGTATTCTTCCTTGGATTAATACACATGTGGTGCTAAAATGAATATTTACAGTAGTCAGACAGTGACTGTGGGATTTACTCAAAACATGTGGCTGAGTGATGCAAAGAAAATGAGATCAGTTCTTGTGTGGAGGACCACTTCTTTGTGTTTTTGTTCTTATCATGAAACTTGTCGACAACAAGAAAAATATTAAATACCGCAAGAAATATCCTCTAACCATTGAACTTGTCCCCAGAGTAGTTCTGGCTCTGAGAGATGTTTGTATAAATTCATCTTTCAATCTGCAACTTTATTCCCCCAAATAATTCTTCTTGAGTGCTGAGCCAAAGTACAGTGGTGGCCCAGTTAGCATGGAATAAAAAGTGATGGTTACCGCTAAATTGTATGTCTCTCAAGGCCTACTGTGCACCTATCCAAACAGTATCAGTGGATCCAGTTCAAGTTCACAGGATGACCTCAGCTATTCCCCTCCCAAATCAAGCTTATTGATATCAGAGCCAGAACCAAATCAAAGAGGATGGAGGAGTCGGATGATGATCGCAGCAGGGGTGAAGATTCAGCCCTAATGTTTCCACGATCCCAGAAAGTGACACAAAAAATATAATTTCAGCACTAAAAGAAGAGAGTTGTGCTGATATATTAGGATGATATCAGCTTTTTATTAAAACATAAGTCAACGGGTCAGTCAGCGTTGTCCACCCTAGCCACACAATGACATATAGAAGAGTTAAATCTTGCAATTTTATTTTCTTTGGTGCTTTTTTTATTCTTTGTAATTTATTTGCTCATAGCTTACCATGGTAATGGGTTTCGATCCTGCTGTGGCCACCGGTGCTAATCTAAACTCTGAAAGATGACTTGGATAAAAACTCCCCAAACAGCATGCAATGTGATTTTCTGACTTCATACCTTACACTAGCAACTCCTAAATCAGGATACGGTACGTTGAAGCATTCTCTAGAGAAAAGAAATGAAGCAACAGCCTAATAAAGAAGGTAACAATGGCTCACTTCCAGCCAGCAGCAGATATTGTGCATGTGTACATCGAGGCTATAGCATTCTGTCCTTTCCACAATATATGGGCCTGAGCTGTGGAAGAAGTCAACGCTCACAGAATGAATAGAGCTCATCATCATCAACTTGCCCCTCCGATTCAGGCCATGTTTCCTGGGCCAGCGTGCCAAATCGGCAGCCGATAAAAAAAAAAAGACGAGAGGAAAGGAGGACTTCTCATTAAAGTGTGTTTAACCTTGGAGACAATATCAATCAAACGACGGTCCAGCGTTCTCGTGCAAAACTTCAGTGTGTGTGTGTTCTTGTTTTTCAGCTGCAGACAGCAAGATATATATATGATGCATAGCAGTTTTATATGTTGGATTGTTTTATTTATTTGGAGGGGTACTGGCGATTCAGTCTGCAGACCTCTGCATCGGGAAGAGGACAGGTCGTAAAAAGTCTCAGTCACTTCATTTCAGATTTCCTCTGTTTCTGTTTATTGCCAGCACCGTATCCCAGAATGCACAGGAACTGCCGATATATCTTAGCTATACTTGCGGTTAACAGGGGCATGAACCAGACATTCTGCCGATGAAACCCGTCTCTCTCACTCTCTCTTTCTCTCTTTCTCTCTGCTGGTTTGTGTCTGGTATTCACTAACACACACACACACACACTTACATACACACACAAACACGGCTGAAACAGATATAGTCGGAGAATATGTAACTATGGCAATTAGTCTTTGGCAGTGTAATATGTGAGTTTAAAGGAGGAAAAGGAGCCAGTAGAACAACGCACGGAAGAACGTTATGACCCTGTGTAATAAAACTAAGTGGGGGAGCTGCTGCGGTCGGCACACGTGCACCTCCAGACACCCCAGAGAGGTGTTACGGTGAAAAATGTTTCTCAGCATTTCTCCTTCACCCATCAGGATCAAGTTAGTTTAACTCTGCAGAGTGCAGAATTTACCAGTGATTGTCTAACACTTATCTTTTCTTATCTGTGTTTATGTGTCATTTGTCCTTTACTTTATTATGAATGTTTTCCATTAAATCATATGATATCAAAATTTTCACAAAGTCACTAAAGTCCCAATAAAAAAAGGCCCACATGAAAAGCACCACATTACTGTAGACAACTGAGACACTTTCCTAATGGTTAGTCACCAGAGTGACCTTATAAACCATCTGTTGGCACCCTGGCACAATTTTTGAAATAGGAGTTTTTTTCTGTTTTACGATGTTTTGAAAGCAATAAGTGGACCTATGGGATGTCTGACGTGAGTGATTTGGGGGTAGTGTCGGCCTAGAGGACTGACGGTGAGGAGCTACTGACAGTTATCATGGCAACATGTAAACAAGCAGAATTAATGGATAATAGGCATGCAGTTCATGTCACTGTTTATGTGGCAGTTTAAAGGTCCAATGTTGTATAAAGTAAGATTTTGATTCATATTTTTGATTGTAAATCATATACTTTAACAATATTAATATTGTTAAAGTATAAAATAGCTCAATCCAGAGAAATGCACTCAGTCGGTGTTCAGAAACAGAGACTTGAAATGACCTGTCATGGCCTCTGTGACATTGTGATGTCATAACAAAGCACTACTATGTCCAGCCCACCCAGACCCACCCTCCATCTCAAATTGTTTTTGTGTTTTTATTTTATTTTGATTGGATTGTTTGGCCAATCATTTTTGGTACTTACAACAAAAGATGTGCTATCGTTGATGTTCCATAATATTCTTATGAATATCAACACTTTACTTCAAATAAAACACAGAACAAGTATGAAATATGAATGAAAAAGTTGTAGCTATAACCATTAAGGCTTTGTATCAGTGTAAATCAAGTGATATGTCCATATGGAAGATCCATCCTATAACATGTTGGTAGTTCAAGCAAATAAAGTATTTTATTTTGTGTTGCACATTGTTTACTATGACCGATAGAAACAGCTGGTTTCAAAATAGCTCTGACCTAAAGGTGCCTCTTTTAAAACCCAACCACTGCCCCTCAGGATGTCTTCACTAAACCTCACAAGGTGGAAAAATCTGTGCATCTGCCAGACATAGTAAGAAAATAAATAAAAGCAGGCAATAAAACTAAATCCAGCGTCTCTAAAACATTTGTGTGGGCTGACAGAGAGGGGCACAAACCGGAAAGCGAACACATGTCTGCATTTCCACGTGCATCTGTTGTTTGGACACCACCACCCACGCTACACAGCTCTCTGTTTTCACCAGTCTTGTCCTGCCTCACATGGAAAAATATCTTCCTCTTGTAGAAATACATGGTGATGGTTTCATTTGAGGTTCTTAAGACATCACTATTTTAGATAATAAAAAGTTTCCTAGTCCTCCATACTGTTCTTGTCTGGTCCAGTCCAAACCCACTTTACAGAAACTTCAACAGTGTTATATATTTTATCTCTCAACTTTGTTCTGAATCACGAGTTAACAGCTTTCACTTCACCTATGCACAGTGTAAGCAACAAGTGGTGCTCATTCTGATTTGCCAACTGTGACACTCACAAGTCACAAGCAAATCACAGGGCACAGTCAAACTTCGAGCAGCAAAATCAAAAATGCATCACAAGGAGATGATGCAATGCTAAGAAAGAACCCAAACCGTGATCTTTTGGAAAAAAAAGTTTTTTTCATGTAAATGTAGGCCTAATGCTGCGTCCAGCAGATGGCAAACCGGTTGTCATGTTAGTGGACAAGACAATGACAGTAAAACTTGGGAGAGGCCGGCAAAATGCCGTTTTCCCGTCTGATTCGGACCGTTTGTTTTTGCCGTTCCGTCCAGCGGCATTTGCTTGTTGCCGTCTGCCGGACTCAATGTGAATGCAGCATAACTGGTGCTGGACAGAACACTGCACATGTTTATTGTTGCAACCAAGGTCTGGTACACCTGTCACCGTAGGGGCACTCTCTTACAGGAGAGTTTGTATTGCGTGATGAAGCTCTTCATCGTTCAACAGTACAGCGGTAACCTCAGCAAGTAATTCCCCAATCTGCAGTTTGCATAGTCATTCCATTCAAATGATCTATTCCACATTTGATTACATGACACACAACATTACAACGTGTTAACACTCCCATCAGGTGGCATTTATGTTCCAAAGAACAAAATCTACCTGTTCAACTTTTTTTCCCCTTCATACCAGACTTTGTCTTGATCTCTATTAAAATGCAAAAGAACATTTAAAGTTGTGTACATACACAGATCTTTCACCTCTGGGAAGAACTTCAAAAAACTGAGTTTTGATTAAACCATAAATTCCACATTCTGGCTCATTCCAAATCTCATGAGTCTCGTTTTTTTTATTTTGTTCAATTCACTCTTAAAACAATACAGGCATAGCCGCATGTACATGAAGAGAGTTATTGGTCACTGTGTAGTAATCAGGGATTTATTGTGAGGGACATTGCGACTTTCACTTGTGCAACTCTGGGTACAATACAGCCTCATCTTAACTTCAGTTGAACTGTATGCACTCTTGCAGATTAACTCTCAAACTATTAAAAATCCTTCTCTTTCGCTGCCAAACGTTTCACCAGAGAATGCATTTGGATCACAGTTCTCCACGTGGGGACAGCTCAGTATTTTTTGGCCATTAAATTGTACATGTAGCAACAATCTCAGTCTAATATGAGTCGTTGTCTGCGCACTGTTATTCTACATGAGCTCCATGTTGGGATCTGGAGCGGTGTGAGTCGGGCCTTCCCTCGGCTTCATCAATCACGCCGCGACAGTGAATGGCAGGATAATATTGTTACTGGTGGTTGATTGGGAAGTCTCCCCTGTGACTGTGTGTGTATGTGAGACAGCAGTGTGTGTGTGTGTATGCGTGTGTGCATGTAAATGCGCGTGTACCAGCTGCGTGACTGTGCAGGAGTGAGTGTCAGTGATTTTTTTTTTTCCTTTTTTGAGTCACGTCCATATCATGAAAACAAAAAGAAGGGGTCCGCAACACCATATGGTTCCAGTGCAAAAAAATTGTATTAAATCATGACGTTTCGAGCTGCAAGCTCTTCTTCAGATGTTAAAGGGATAGTTCACCCAAAATTCAAATTTCTCATTATCTACTCACCCTCATGTCGAATAAGGGCTGGGAGAAGTTTCAGAGTCCTCCGTGCCTTCTCTGAGTTACAGCGGGGCTCCGTGCAGCACTGCATGTCCATATGACGGTTGCGAACGGAGCCCACTTTTCTTCGTCCAAAAAGACACACCAAAAAACATCCAAATACCTCCATAGTGCTCGTCTGTAATGTCCCTCTTGTATTGAAGCCCCAACATGAGAAATTGTTCCGAAAAAATCCGTCCAAATCTCGCACGAGTTGCACTGACGCCATGAGGGTGAGTAGATAATGAGTGAAATTAGAATTTTGGGTGAACTATCCCTTTAAGAGTACTATAGAGACAGACGCCATATTTAAAAATCACGTCATACGCACACACCTGCTATGCATCAGTAAACAATCATCCATTAACACTGATTGTGCAGCAGTTACTCGTACACATATTAAAAATAGTACACAGAATGATATATCCTACAAAAATATCATTAATACAAATATATATACATCTAATATGAGTTTATGTAGGAGTTCAGGCTGTGTAGGCCGTCATAGCACATAGAACAACAAATTAGAGGCGCTTGTCTTTAAATATGGAAATGTAAAAAGGGAATAATTCTATATCTTCAAGTGGAGGGAACAGAATTGATACACATAACATGATCATCAGCAATGGAACAAAAAACACCAATATGCTGAGGTCACGAGACACATCTCAATAAACACATCAAAAGAGAACCGGTCCGAGGAGAACATAGCAACCAAGCAGCCACTCAGTAGACATCCCCGAAAACATCTCATACTCATTTCAAAAAATCATCTCCATCAGGTATTAGCACATATGTGCAGCTGATCTAACATGCGTGTCACACACTGTACGCACACACACACACACACACACACACACACACACACACACAGACATTCACACACAGTAGGTGTACTTTAACTCCTTGGCGCCTGGGTCTTCCTGTACTGCTGGAGGTGGGCTGTGCACTGCTGGACAGGCTCTTCCCGTTAAGGGTCCTGTGGTTACAGAGGGACCATGTGCCCATTCACCACTGTTTGTTTTCTATGTCATTATGAGTCCAGCACTCCTTCACTGACCGGCCCCATCGAAATAGTCTTCTTTGTTAGACACACTCTCTCCCCTGTCATGGAACCATATAAAAACATTTGGCTAGATACACTTAGGTGTGCTTAGAGGTGTATGTCCAAATCACACATACACACTTTCTCGACTCCGTCTCCTCTAATCCACATGCATGCACATCCACACACACACACACACACAGCTTTCCATTCAGGCCTCCTCTCATAATGTTTCTTTACTTAACATTTAAAGTTCCTGAAATAGGAATGTTCCTGAATCAAAATTGTTTCTCCAAGGGAGCGCTCGCTGAAACGCCGATACCATTCTGGTCCTGCAGTGCATTCTGGGTTATTTTGTTTGGGCAGCCACGCGCCGTCTCCTGCGCACAGCGAGTCAGGAGTAGAAAAGTAGAAAAATGATTTGATTTGATTATGATGCGGTGGCACGCGGGACGCACAGGACAGGAGATATTTTGTCTATATTGCGCCCTGGCAGCATCATCCCGCCACTTCTTTTTTTTCCCCCGGAGTGAAACCGGAGTGCTGTTTTTGAGCGAAAACCATTTCAAAGCCAGTAGGTTAAATTTGGGCAAATGTTGTGCTCAGGATATGAGATGGAGAGTGAGGGATAGACACTGGTAATTACACAGATCCTGACAAATAGCAGGTAGGCGGAGGAACACTTGGGTTTGGTTTTGCAGGTGGAAACAGGCCATAATATCCTCTAAATTTGCAAGTGGAAAAAGAATATACCCCGCGTAACCTGTCCTCTGTGGTCTAGACAGACCAACACATGCATACTCCAGGGTGAAACTGAAGAGCGCAAACAAAGAGCAGTCGAGCAGAGCGTGTAAGAAAGCATTTTATAGAGCGTTTAGAGACTCAGCAGTGGGTAGAATATTTAAAGAAATAACAGGGGTGCTAAAATTCTTTCTGTTTCATATTTTTGTGAGATTTCGTGAAATGTTGTTCTTTCATTCCCTAATGCTTTGGTAAATTCGCATACCATTCTGACCATTCATGTTACCATTCTGCTTTTATGAAAAACACTTTCTTACTCTCAAATTTGAATTATTATAGTTTATTTAATACGCAGAAGTGTTCTTGGTCATCAAATGTTTTCTGTAAAAATAAATTCTACTTACCTAAGTCTCTATTATATGTATGAACTCTTAAGAATATGGTGAAATGTAGGGGATTCAGTCCAAAGCTGCTGGATTACTTGATGGAACAAGACTTTAAACAACCACTGTATCTGTAACTGTGCACTTGTTATAAAATCAAATGAGAGAGAATAGAATATAAGAGAAAAATAAGCAACCTTTATCCTCAGATGTGTTATGTGTTATGTGGTAGCCTACTTGACATGTTTTGTACAGATAGCTGAGGGATTGACGTGGCAGGTCCAATTCATTTCCTAATGGCTGCTGTTGAGTTTCTCATACAGTAGGTGATATGTAGTTGCTAGGGTATTCCAGGTGTTGGTTGGTACAGTAGGTGGTCACTTTGCAGTCTCTGCTTAATACAGGGGCAACAAATAACAGGTATTTGCAAATGCATTTGACGTGGCTGTTGTATTTCTAAGTTAGGGGGCAAAACTGGGACATTACAACCAGATGTGACTAAGTTCATGAAACAACTTAAGTATTTAAGCCAAATTGTTTTTGTATTTTTTTTTTTTGATACTCTTGACATATTTAAAAACTGCATATCCCATAGGTCAAGTGACAAAGATATGGTAAGATAAGACAATTTGCAGAAGAATTAAAAAAGCCTGATGGCTGAAGGTACAAAGGATCTTCTGGAGCCTTCACCTTTGCACAAGAACAGCAACCCTAACCACTCCGTTTTCAATGAAAGAAGCTATGAACAAACTCATCTCCCCACAGTATCCAATAGTGAAGAAAATACAACAAAAACATAACAAAAATGAAGCAAAGGGTGAGTACAAACTCAGAACTATACCAGACTTTGCTGCTACCAGTTGAGGCGCATGTTTGAGAAAAAATTCAGACTCCGTTGCCTAAACGCAAAGAGCTGAGTGTATGTGACCCAATAAAAGCAATTTGTTCATCATTTATTCTGGGGCTTTTGACTCATATTTTAAAGACATACTGTATGAAGACAAGAAGGAAAGAGTCATCTGGAAGAAAATAGACAGAACTGAAGCTTCTGGTAAGTGTTGTCTGAACCGTCGCATGAACACAGCACAGGTACACGTCACACATGCATCTGCCCGTTGTGCTGATGGTGCAGTGGGCTGCATGGAGAAACTTGAAATAATATAGGATGTTAAAACTGAATATATTATAGAATTCTACCCATTTCAAGATCAATATGAAAATAGGGCAAACGTGTTGCCAAATGTACAGACACACGTTTTTGGGAGTAGCCTTTTCCAGCAACAACCACAGGCGCCCTGACCTGTCTGCCTTGTCACCGTTTGATGATGTCATCCGGAAGGTTCCAGCTCAGTAGCCGCCACACAGCAGCAGCAGCAGCAGCAGCAGCAGCAAGACTGGGCGGAGAGGGCAGGTGCTCCACATCACAGTCACTCCATAAACACACACGCACACACACACACACACACACACACAAACACACACTTGAATAAACATAAACACGCATTACACTTGCAAGCAGACAGCCGGGCAGCGACGGCGCTGTGGTCGGCACGCACACTGTGGACGTACAGATTGCAGAAATATGAATAAACATGCTTGTACTACTGTATACAACACACACACACACACACATTGGTTCAACCACAAGTGTGCCCATGTATCAAACCCCACCCGGGACGGCCTCATTGTCCCTGGCAGCTTTCACTGTTTCAAAGTAAAGTTTTCCCCCCAAAAAAACATCAACTCGATATCCACCAATTACAAAAGCCACATAATTGTAATAATCACAGACTCGGGGGATAAATCAAGAGATCTGCAAATTAAAACCCCAAAAGACTCCGTCTCAATGACAAGAATGAACCGCACTTCTATGAGAAATCAATTAAAACTCAATCAGCAGCGAAGACACACTAAGGAGTTGCTGGCTTTTATACGTCACAACAAGCCATAAACTCACCACAGCCTTAGGGACTCCAGCTTGTGGTTCCTGTAGTGTATATTGGTCGGCATGAGTGTGTGTCACTAGTGTCACTTTGATTTGCCTCCCTCCAATAATCTCTTCATGTTTTCCATAAAGATCAGCACATCAACTTGACATAAACAGTAAATATACAAGACAGTGGGAGGTTTACTCTCACTTAGTTTTCAAGAGAATGCTGCACTTGGGTTTTTTTTTAGGATGATGTTGTTTTGGAAATTGATTATTTTTGTTTCATGCTCAGAAGGAAGTTGTTTGGAAATATGGTGTTATTTTTGTGCCGCATTCCTTGGCATGTGCAGGGCTCATAAAGTACCACTGCATGCTCAAGAATGAGGCACAAAAATAATGTCATATGAAAAGATAATGTTATGTTCTATCTTTTGACTGCATATTTAAGTAACATTTAGAGTAATTTGATCTTCTTTGGAAACTAAAATAAAGGTAAAGTAATTATATATACTGTAAGAAACATTTTGGGCAATACATTTGTTCACTTTCTCGCCAACGTTTTTCGTGAGAAAATCAATACCACAGGTATAAGGTATAACCTTAAAGTCTCTATGTAATGTATAAAGTGATTTTATCATAATAAAGCAAGTCTGGGTTTTATATTAATATTGTGAAAGTTTGAAAGCTTCAGTCCACATTGACATACTTCCAGCCTGTATCAAAAACTGAGCCTCAAAATGAGCTCTCAGGAATTCTGTAACTTTGTGATGTCACAACAAAGAAAGAAGTCACTGCTCCTAGCTAAAACCGAAACCAACCACTTGGATCTGCTGTTCAGCCTTATCAGACGCCTACTTGATATGTTTATTATCACTCAGAATAGAGTCAGCCAATTAGAACAAAGGGTCAGAATCTCCTCTCTGCAGTAATTGGCTCACTGACCTGTTGCTATAGCAGCTCCAGAGATGCATGGCTACACTGAGATGCTTTTGTTTCCAGTGTTAACCCAGTGAAGTCATAATAACAGCAAAACTTCCTCTGGCCAGCAGTCTGGCACAAACCCCTCTGTAAAACCAGTGATTCTAATTTTACTTGTCAAGTTTGGGTTAAAAACACAGCCGGCATCTCCAAAGTACACCAATCAGCACATTGCATTGTATCCAATTTCTACAATTCCTGTGAAAACTCAAGTATAAAAGTATTTTTTGAGTCCATGGGGAGTTAAATGAGTGGCCAAGTCACTATGAGGTTGGCATCCGACCAGTGGACGGTAGCTGTTTCCTCTTAGGCTAGTGACCACTTGGTTAACAAAACATTGACCTCTATATTCCCCAAACTAAGGTATTCCTCAAAATATGGAAGCAGATCATGGACTTTGTGTAACTTTATCAAGAATATATACATTTTCAGTGCATCAAGGAGACTTCAATGGATCCCTTTGATGTGCAGTGAGTGTGTGATGGATTCAGAGGCAAGATATCCATACTCCACAGTTTAGCTAGCTGACTAAAGATATAGTTTTTACACACTGTAAAAATAAATAATGGAAAAGGGAGTGTTGGGAAATGATTACAATAGGATATTTCACATGATCATTATTTTATCAACTTTCCGGAAGAATAAAATCCACTTAAAAAAAATAAAAACAGGTGAAGCCCCTGATCTGCCATTGTAGTTCTCCTGTCAATCAGCCTGGGTAAACACATTTGGTGGTCCTGTTAATTGATGTGGGCACAAGTGACGCTGCTCTTGACCCAGCTCTTGACACAATAGTGTGGCACAGAGGCAGCTGCTCCAACACACACACGCACACGCCCCTCTGGATGCAATTATATGTGTTGAGGGAGAAAATAAAAAACAAATTATGAACACTCGATGTGGCTAATTTCTTCACCGGAGAAATATTTTCTCAAAAAATCATGCGGCCTCTTCTTGTTTGGTTTGCTGTGGTGGTATTTACTCAAAAGAGGTTGGTAATAATTTCATTATTCCATGAAGGTATGCAAAATATAATTACTGTCATATTGTATTTCCACGTCATGTGACACAACAGTATGGATGTTGTGGTTTTCAGATACTTAAGCCCTTGCACACGCTGGGACTTTCTCATCAGCTTGGAAACACATTCCACAGTTCAATACGCTTTTAATGAGGAAACAATCCACATGATCTGTGCTTTATTGCTCTCTGCTGTTACTTATTCCAAATCAAAATGAAGAACACAACAGCTTTGAATGTTAATTTATGCTTTTGTTATGTAATTGGAGTTAAAGATTTTTACAGCTTTGCCCGCTGATATGTCAAGTCTTTACTGCTCTATATCTCGGCACTGCACCGCAGACTCGCAATTTATTACCAGCTTACCAAGCTGTAATTGGCCAGTTGCAGTTCCTTATGTGGGCAACGCCTAAGGTGCTCAAATAGATTTTAATGCCTCTAATAACTGTTTGAGCCCTAATGTCCAAATAGTTTTCCCTCATAGCTCACGAGCTGAGAATAAAATAAGTTTGACAACGTTATATCTGCAGAATGCTTACATCTGCCCATTTCAGTGGTCCGACTGCCTACTGCATTCTATCAGTTACTTCCTCAGACTTTATGCTCCCCGTTGGTAGTTTTTCATTCATCATACAAATGGATGCATGTACATCCATTTGTGCACTTTGCTATAGTTTGCACTAAGTGATAAGATCATAAACCGTAGTTTGTAATGCAGGTACTATGAGTAACAACAGTTAAATTTAACCCAATCTTATATTCAAGTATTTCTTTCTTTTTATTTTCTTTTTTTTTTTACAAATTTAAATTACACGAGCTCTGCATTAGTCTGTCTCAATATGTTGCTCTCTGTACATATATCTTTGAAAATGGGTTACAAATATAAACATTAATTTGGAATAAAGGAAAAGTCTACACAATGTCTTGATGGTCCTTGTACTTTTCAGATGAGGTTACTCAAACAGTGGTAAATGAGAACCAGTACGTTTGGGGACTATTTTCAACTACATTGGATTTTATACCACCTGCAGTGCCCATGTTTGTTGTAACTACCACGTGAGCCAGTAAAACAGTACGGCTCATTGATCTGATTTAATGCTTTTAGAGTTCAGTGGCAAAGGGGCATATGATATATTGAGCTTTGGTACTTGCAGAGATCAATTCATTGTTGGTTTGGTCTCTTCTTGAGATTTAATGGCAAATAAAAAAAAATACAATATCCCCAGAATTATGTTTTAGTGATTGGTTTGCCATATTGCTCCTGGTTTTTATTAAAACATGCTAATCAATCTAAAATCAAGACTGTTTTTCACAGTTTCACACTGGACCTGACAATAATATGACTGCACATACGGTAGAAAAGTGTATTTTTCTCTTTCAGTCCAGCTCAGCAGTAGGTATCAGTGCCTCAGCACTTTCGTAACTAATCCTCCCACCGACCCCAGAGTGCACACCACAGTCTTCACTAATCATTCCAACATTTCCATCTTATTAAGTAAGACAATACATTAATTGCAATGGCATGCCGAGGCCTCCTGCTATGCAACGTTACCCCTCTTGGGTCTGCCACCGAAACCCCGCAAGCACACAGCTGAAGCTGACACAGAGAGTTCACGGCTTCCCCTCTGCGTGCCGTGCAACTTTTCAGCAGCCACGGGTGCAGATTAGAGACGTCCGCTGTGCGCTCCTCGCCTAATGATTAAATATCAGCTCGTTTATTGTGAGTGTCACTGATTGCGGCCCCGAGATGTGGCTCTTGGCAGGCTGCGAAGGCTGCGAACAGGACGCCACTTTGGAGTTCTTTTCTCTCCCCTGCTAATTGAGAGATACTTTCAGAGAGTGATTGAGTGAGTGTAGCAGAACAGATTGGATGTTAAAGCACATTCTTGATTCCAATGCAAGGACTGGATGGTTTCATTTCTCCACAGATCTGGTGAATTCACCTTGTGTGTGTGAAAACCAATCAAATGAAGGCCTTACTTCAAAATTTCTCATCATGGCATGTTTAACATTTACTTTCTTCAAAGTATGGCCATCATGATGAATAGATAGATATATAGTCATATAGATATGCAGCCCTAAGCACTATTTTAGATTTAACTGCCAGTTTGACGGCTGTTTTCACTGTTTTACCATGCAGGATTTTAAATCACAGATTGTTACCTCCCACAGTTTGTTAAGTCTTTCCACTTGACTGACATAAGGTACAGTATCCTTTAAAACAAATTTCTGTAAAATATATATTTACGCTAAAAACCTTTTTTTTTCTGCTTGTTTCTGTATTGGCGGCAGTGCCAGACATATTTTGATTAAATGGTCCCCTCTGGCTCATAGTTTAGCCAGAGGTATTGGGTTTCACCTAAAATTAGCCATCAGACTCAATTTATTACCACAATTGAGAGGCTCGAAAAGTGCCCGTAACAGCGCCCCAGCTAACACGGACTAACCTTGGCCAAGCCATATAATGTTGCATTTTAATTCAGCTTCAGGAATTGCCAGCAAGGCCGAGCCCATTATAAGTTACACCTTTTTTTTTTTTTTTTTTTTCTCTCCCTCCAACCCAGAGTGGTGGAGCGTGCTGGAATATTAACTGGTACAAGAGTGTTAGGCAAACACTAAAATCCAAGATAATTTTATTGAGGTAAGAAAACAGCTTTTCCCTGTCAGCTAGATGACTTTTTAAATCGGTTTTACGGGGAGGGTGGTGTTGTGAAAGTGGGGACATAAGACACATACGTACCAATGCATTAAAATCTTTACAACCTCAAACACACACATATACACAAACAAAAATACACACCTACACTACAACTGCAAATGTCAAACTACCCAGTGTTAGATTTTTTTTTTAGGCTTGCACGCATTGATTTTTATACAGATTGAATTGTTTGTTGTTAACCAGTACAGACGCCTGTTGAATGTTAGCAGCTCTTGGATGATATTGGCCACAGCAGCCTGAAAGAGAGCTACAAATCTGTTGCAACTATGTGTCTGCAGAAATGTCAGGACTTTATCAAAGCTACTAAGTTATGACAGCACGCACACAGTCGATCTGTAAGCTCACAATCTCTTAATAGCTGGTAAGAGATGCTGCTTTTTTGTTTCTTCTCTGCATCTGTTCATCATTTCAATTTTATGCCATGCCATTGATGAGGATGTAGGCTACTTTGTGTTCAGTGCTAATTAGCAATCTTTTGCATGCTAACATGTACATGGTAACGGTGACGATTAACAGGTACAATGTTTACAATGCTACAGTCCTGTTATAGCATCATTAGCATGCTATTATTTGAGGGTTAGGGTTAACATAACTCAGAGAGCAGCTGGGGCTGATAGGATTGTTGTTAGTTTTGTAGGTAGGACTATTTGGTGCTGGATTAAAAGCCAGAAAATCACCACAAATGTCACCATGGTAATGCCCTGTCTTTGGTTTGAGGACCCAGCACCCATTTATATTGTTGGAGGGTGAGCAAGTTTATGCCCTGATTTACAAATTACTAATTTCGGATATCTTTTGTAGAAAATAAAATTGCAACATTATGTGCGGAATGTGATTGTGTGCACTTACGGAGGTGCAAATACATTGATACTGATTATATCAGTGAACTGTTACACGTACTGTAGGCCTACTATATTTTCTAGGGCTGACCCATTCATCTTATTTTCATCGTCATCGCAACATCTACATGCACGACAAACACATTGCAAAAGGTTGTCTGAAATGCGATGAGTAAGTTTTATTTACAGGTGTCATGCTTTCACACTCATACATCTCATACCTGTAACTTGAGCTACATCGCTAGACGTAACATAGCGTAACAACAACAATGGCGGCACGACTTCTTGTGTTTAGTCGATAATGTTTAGAGTTTGTTTAAAGCACAAAGCTTTCCACTCTTTCTCTCCGTTTTTGGTGTATTTGTGCACCACTACAGGCCTTAGCATATTGAGTCATTTTCAGAAAGACACAGGAACTGTATGGTTAATATGAATATTTGCTTATTCATCGCAAGTCACATCGTCATCGCAAAACATTTAGCTGATATAGTGCAGGCCTAATATTTCCCATTTTTTAACCAGTGGAGACAGTATTATTAAATCATTATGTGGTTATCCTGCTCTCCAAAGTGACAGTCATGTGCTTTGTAGGGATGCTGTCCACCCCAACCTCCTGGCTCCACTGTTGTTCAAAACGTAGTGTTTAATTAAAATGAAAAGAAGAAGAAGAAGTTGCCTCTAATTTTAATCCAGTCAGTGTTTACGTTACCACCACAATGTACTTGGCAAAACACTGTATATAAACATCATTTCAGTGAGACAGAGTTGCTCGTGGCGACTTGGAGGATGACAGGAGTCCTGAGGATTCATGCTCTGCGGACCATGCATGTCTGCACAATGCTTTCAGTCTGGACCAGCAGACCAACGTTGCTTTCCCTAGAGCTCTGCAGCTTTTGAGCTTGTTGGATTTCTGTCAGAAGCTACAAGAAATGGTCTGTGTGTGCTGTGGCACAGTGCAAATGTTATTACAGATAACAAGAGGGTAAGAACAGTGAAGACAGACTTCAGTGTGCACCTGTATCTCTGCTCTATCTCAGTAACAAGACTTAAGAAAACACTTTAAAATTGAATATCCAGTGACACTGTCCACAATGACAGACTGTACTATTATTGTTGAGTCCAACTTTTTGACACATGTACACATTTTCTACATGGGCTACATAAACACTTTTTGAGGAAAAATGTTTAAAATAAATATATTTAGGTAAGCTTTTTATTTTTTTTTGCCTATTGCATACCAGTGTTTGGTGTCTAGCAGGTTTTTCCCCATGTTAAACATGTTAATAGTGTCTGTGAAGTGATGCTGTTTCAGCAACTTCAGCTGCATTTTAGGTTAATTTGATCCATGTTTGCCTCAGCACCTGCACAGCATGAATCCAGGACTGATGGATGATGGTGAATTGTGTTGATGGCCTTCATTGTAGTCTCCTCATGTGTTTGACCATATGGGTGATGGACCATTACACATTTGGATTTTAGGGAAATTTCACCTTGGTGAAAAACGATTTTTTTCCCCCAGTACAAGTAATGAGGCAGCCGTAAGTTATGTTTACTGAAGGTGTTGATTTTA
Organism: Trachurus trachurus; assembly: GCF_905171665.1. NCBI lineage: Eukaryota > Metazoa > Chordata > Actinopteri > Carangiformes > Carangidae > Trachurus > Trachurus trachurus. The sequence continues at coordinate 17,897,770 of NC_139913.1, read as the reverse complement.
TAACCCTCTCACATGGCTTTCCTGTTTTCTCCTCTCCTCCTCCCTCCCTCGCTTTTTTTCTCTTTTCTTTCCTTCTCTCCTTGTTACTACTACTTCTCCTATCTGCACTGGAATCATCCACAGGCACTTTGCTCTCTCCGGCCTATTCTTAGCTTAAGCTGCGGCCGCTCCAGTAATATTTTTAAAGATTATTATAGTATTCACTAACCCTATTTTCCCCTTAGGCGCCCTTCCAGAGTTTCTTTTCCTCCCTCCTTCCCCCTCCTCCCTCTCAACTCTCTCTTTCTCTTTCCTCTCCTTCTACCTTTCTCTCAACAGCGATCTTTGGTTGTAAAATAATAGAGCATCAGCCAGCAATAATTTGCAGTCCAAACAGAGCCGACGCTGGCTGACGTTTATTGAAACCTCATCCCCCCGCGAGCTGGTTTCCCTTTCCCTCCCAACTCCGTCGCTGCATGTTTGTACAGACAGGGCCTGAGTCCTGGCCATTGCTTTTAATAATGAGGCCTACGGCCGGCCTTGGCTTTGGCTTCAACTGGGTAGGGGGAGAACAGGAGGGAAAGGTGGGGGGGTGGAGACTGCTTTCATTGGCCCTCATTAATCCTGAATAGCAGTCGGCGGTGGTGGAGACGCTGTCAGACAGTCAGATGGACTGTACCTACAGGCAGACAGACAGGTACAGGTAATGAGGCTCCAAGCTGGATCAGACTGGAAGAGGGGGGACGTCGAGTATAGTTGGACTAATTGTGCACTGGACAGTCCTGTTAACTGATATGGGCACACAAACACACACACACAGTTAAGGAGAACTTATGAAAGACAAAAATATTACACTATCAAGTTATGGCTTTGACAGGCAAATGCACTCACTCGGAAATATGAGTTGCATTTAAAAAAAATTTAAAAAGCTGGCATTTCCCGTATTTTATCTGTTTTTTCTTAGTTTTGGTTAGCAAGTCTAGGTTTGGTCATTATTATCAGTGGACAAATGTTTCAGGAGCTTCAATTTTTTAGGCTTCTCTTCTATTAGTGAAATAGACTGATCACATCCTGCAGGAATTGTGAGGAATTGAGCAGTTTTTGTTGAAAGACAACAAAAACATGTTCTAATGTATCTTCTTCATTGACATCTACAGTGCATTCAGGTTATACTGTAACAGTCACTAGATGAACTTGGTTGGTTCGTACTTTTTAGTGTTAATGCCTGTTTACAAACCAACGCCCTATTCAATCAAGCCCTCGTCACCTGAGATCCTTCATCTGCTTGCTTAAAGAATTTACAAACCAACATATCAAATAAAAGTATAATTTAAATTTGATAAATTAAACAGAAAAGTTTTATTTTCATTAAAAATATGTATTCAGAAGTGAAATTAAACTCTCCTCGTGCAGGTGGCTCCAAAGTTTAGGGGACCTGATGGCAATGAACCTCTCTTCATAGATTTTCAATATGGACGATGGAATGGTCACCAATGTGCCACCGGAGGATCTCAGAATGTCTCCCAGCTCATAGGAGGATAAAATCTCTGAAAAATAGGGGAGACCCCAAGCCCAGCCTCAAAAGTAGTAAGAATGTTAAAAATCAATCCTAAAATGAAGAGGCAGCCAGGCAGTCGGTACAATGACCTCATTTTGTATTAATTTGAAGACGTTGCCTCACATCCAGTATTTTATTTCCACAAGGCACTTGCAGAGGGTTGATATGTTGGACTGATCATCGGGCCTGATTGAGAGGTAGGGCAGTGTGTCATCAGCATAGCAGTGAACATTATATTTGCAGATGATGTCACTGAGAGAGAGAGTATAGATGGAAAACCAAACAGGACCCAGATATGAACCCTGTGGGATGCCATACAGTAAGTTTTGTGGGGATGAAACTGAGCCAACCACTGACAGAAAAACATCTATTAGATGAACCTGAACCAGTTTAAGGCTACATTCTCTTGAGAGCAAAAGCAAATACGTATTTGCAACAGAAAATCAGGCAGCAAAAGCACAATAATATTTTAATGGGAAAGCAACATGATGAGTGACTGAAATCACTGCTGCTGAAATTTCATTCACACCTGCTATTAACATTCAAGGGGAAACACATGTTAATGCTAGGTGTAAATGAATACAGACCACTAAGTTGGACTACTATTCACACTGATGGGTCGCACACAGTATGGCATTAGGTATGATGACTTCTCCTGACCTAGGACACCCATTTTTGGGTTCTGAAGGTCCACAAAATGTAAGACATGAAAGAGGGTACATCTCAACAGTGCAAGAGTTGCTTGTTGGATTCAAGTCCCTGCAGAATCCCAGACTGAGAGAGACAGGTAGAGAGAAAAAAAGAGTATATTTAGGCAGATAGACAGGTGGTTACACAGTGAAATTAAACACTAATCTTCTCCTCAGTGTCTAAAGCCCCACTTACTGGAACTCCTGTGGATTCCTCTGGTCAGCGGTCAGCTAAGACAAACTAATCATCACTTTCTATGGACTGAGGTCTGACCACAGTGCTGCCCAGGACAAGGCCTAGCAGACTGAAAAACGTCGAGTCCAGGTTCATTTTCCACTGTCGTCACCATTGCTAACAGTAGCAGCGCCAAAACCTTGTTAAAACATTAAATACTGTATCAATAATTAGTTACTTTTCCTCGTCACAATCTGGGTATACAAAATAGCTGAAATTGCGCCCAATAAAGTGAAGTTTTAATTAAATAATATTTGGCATGCTGCATAAGTTCCACCGCAGACAGGAAAAAAAAAATCCATACATTTCAGCAGACACAAACTAGTATAGAGGTGGGCTTGTGTTTCCTCGTACAGGGCTTCTGTGGCCAAAAACAATCTTGAGGAGCACAGCTGAATGTTTTCATTGTGTTTCTTCTGCTGAGTTGGGCACAAGAGTGGGTTTCTGCTACTCAGCGCAGGCTGAAGCTGGTTCTCCAACTCACACCCTGACCCACACACTTGATATATAAAAAGATGATACACACTACCAGGCCCCCCCGACCTCCACCTGCCAAGCATTTCATGCCAGAAAAAAATGTTTTTACTTGATAAATCAATAAGGGTCACCTGCCATACTACCTAATTTGTATGTTTTGTTTATGTTACAGCCATTTCACCTGCTCTCCCATATTGGCCCTGCTACTCTAATTACTAAGTCATTTCTGAAAATAGTGAGATTAAAACACAATGGAATTTTGAGTAACATGTATAATTTAGACACCACAGGCAGAAATAGCACTGGTTAGATTTATGAATAAACTTTATATTGGAATAAATTATAAATCTAGTATGAACTTCTCTACTGTGCATTGTACTGTAAGAAAATGTTTGGTGATCTTTTTTATCAACACTTCAAAAGGCAGCTATTCTTACAATGGCTGAAAGACCCACCCAGACACCTTATAACATCATGCATAAAACACATGCCCTGCAAAGACATGCACAAGGAGTCAAGTAAATAAAGAAACACTACAAGTTCAGCATGCAATAACAGTTTCTAGAGGATGTTTAAAGGCCTTTTTTAGCATAAAGGACTAAATGTTTTTTAGTTTTTCGATATTCTAATCGATATTATTGGAGGTACTGTTTTCAAAATTTCCCATTAGCTTAAAATGTATTTTGACTGTGCATAAATGCATACTCTATTTTGTCATTGCATACATTTTAAATGTTGCTGTAATAATACCATTAATAATGGCTCCATTCAATTGAAGTCTCCATGTAAGTGATGATAGATAGATTTTCTTACTGTGACATGTCTGAATGTGAAAAAGGCACATTAAAGCCACTTCAGTAACAGTGGGAGTGGATACTCAGAAAATGAAGAGATGCAGGAGCTTTCCACTCAGCACCACAATCAAACCTTAGCACAAGCTGAAATAAGTAATAACAAAGATCTCATGGATTTGACTTTATTCCAAGAGCTCTCAGGGAATCTCCCATTCAAGTCCATTTTTTGTATTTGACAGCACTATAGCACTTGAGCTATATACTTTACTGCTCCTTGCAGTTCTTATATGGCAATTCTGAACAAATACCCCCACATGCGACTGTAAATGGGAAGTCCCTGTCCCCTCTCCTAAATGTCTATCAGCCAACATTGAGCTGCTTCTGGTGATTTTTCCCTCTGACCGTTCTCTGTCCTTCCTCCAACTCCTGATCATCAGAGGAATGAGGAAATTACACGGGACACTTCATTAATGTGCAGAGATTAAAAGCTTGGGTGAATGTCAGACTGGTGTGATTGCAAAGCACCAAGAAATCATTTCTGGGAGACTCTTGACGTTGAGTCTGTGTGTGTGAGTTCGATTCATATAGGGGAGTGTGAGCAATCTCCAGGGGCATCATGGGGCCACACGTCTCATGTCACATTACGCAGATCTGGTAATCCCCCCCCTCCTGTCCCTGGAATAGGAGAGGATGACTGGAGAGAGGAATGGAAGAAATGCTGGATTGTATGACAGAGCAGGAAAACACAGCAGGTAGGGGTGAGTGAGTGGGAAGAGTGGGTTAAAACCCAGAGGTACAAGCTTCTATGCAAAAACATATGCAGAAATTAAAGCTACTATATGCAATTTATGGGGAAAAAGCTTCCCCCATCTTGAAATACTCTGCTCCTCCCACTCCTAACTCTCTCTACTGTGCTCTGCTGGACCCAGTGCTTCACCCACATCTTTATTCTGTAGATATCGAACACATTGCAACATTTTTCAGCAGTTAATCCATGCTTGAAGCCTCAGTGCAAGAGGTGCAGAACACAAAAGCCTTTGCATCTTTAACGTTATTAAAAGTTGCATACAACTCCCATGGTGCAATTTGATGAAACACAACCAAATCACTGATGCGTGTTGAATTTGCTACGGTTCTAATTCACACCTCAAACTTGGTTCTGCTCCATAGCAACAATGGCCAAGGCTCATTGCATGCTCATGAGTGCAGGTATTCAGCGCCATCCATCAGAGCATGAAACTGATGTGTTGCATGGTGAATTTATAGCTATTGCTAATTAACTCTTGTGCATAGTTGGGCTTTGTTGTAGAGAGTAAAACAATACATTATCTATCTATTATAAATCACCAAACACCACATATTTACAAGTAAATGAAATGCATTGATTATGTTGGACATTACACCATTATTTCTAAAGTTGCATCAGTTAATATCAATGGTTGTAAAATTACGCTGAAAAATTGGGTAACACTTTATTTGATGCCTATCTCTATAACACATTATAACCATACTTATAATGAGTTATAATGCATTTATAGCACTGTAAAACTATAGTTATAAGCACTCATAAATGATCATAATGCTTTATAATAATAACCATTATACACTTTAAAGCATTTTATCATGCCTTATAAGGTCAGGTATTATAATACGTTATAATTGTTAGTAACTCGCTGACAATGCCCACATGGATAATGCATTAAAATATAGTTATAATGTGTTATAATTGGCTTATATTTATAAACACAAGGCTTTATAATACTAAGTATAACACATAATAGTACTAACAATTATAACATATCATAATACCTGACCTTATGATAAAATGCTTTATAGTGTGTAATGATTTTTGTTATAAAGCATTATGATCATTTATGAGAATTTATAACTATAGTTATACAAATAAAGTGTTACCAAAAATTGTTACAGTAGCAAGTGGGGGCCCCCTGTTTCTATGTTAAGGAACATTATGAGTGTTAGTAAAAGTAAACTTTGTAAAAAAAAAAATAAATAAAAAAAAAAGATCTGCAGCAGCAGTCCCTCCCACTTGTTAACTGTAATTATGGGTGTCTCATTTGCTTGATTGACAGGTGTCTCAGGTTGTCTCACATTTAAAGCTACAGTGTTCAGTTCAGGCTCCACCCCGTTGGGTGATTCAAGATTTTCTGTTAAGTGTGGTGACAAAGACGGCAGCAAGAAACAAAGCTTCAAAGCATCCCTGCACAAACATGAGCTATGCTGCACCAATGTGTTAACCACAGGAAGCAAATAGCGGAACAAATCTATCAAAACGAGCAGCCAGGTCAGTTTCATTTAATTATCTAATTCCAAATCACAAAAATTCAGGAGCAGAACAAATGATGAATGTAGAGAGAGTCTAATGTGTGGAAGAAGAATGAATTGCCACACAGAACAAGAGTATTTAGATACAAACACAGAAGGGAGAGGTACAACTAATTGTGGGAGTGAGAGCTGCAGAGAGAGGAAGAAGTAGTGCGAGCATTGGGGGGGAGCGGAGGGGGAGAGAGATGGATGAACCCAATTATCCCCCTATTTTCCTTCACGGCGCTGAACCTCAGTCAAAGCAGAGGGCCGAAAAAGAGAAAGAAAATAATAAAAAAATGTGTCGAATGATGGAGGGAGATAATTAAAAAGGTCTGCATTTCTACACCCGCCGATTGTGGTGTAATTAACCCATTACAGTTCCCCCCCTAATTTTTTCTCCCTGTAATGATTACAATAAGTGTGAGGGTGAAGGCTTTGGCAGGGGAGCGTTTACATGCACACTCCATTTGGTTCACTCAGACATGTCGCAGCGATCATTAATCATGGGCTGTTTTTTAACTTCCAAATGGTCCGCCGTGCAGGCCAAGGTTTTGGCTTGTTAGCAAGAAGGTAATAAAAAATTACCTGCCATTTCATGGTAATTTCAAAGTAGGAGGAATACCACGGTAAGGTATATGAGTGTAAAGTTAGCAGCAGCAGGGGGACAGAGACACTACGGATCACTGAAAGTCTGAGTGGTGATTTATTACCGCGTTTGCTGTTGTGCACAAATACAAGCAGTACAAATGTACTAATGAAGTTTTTCTTTTTCTCCTGTAGCAGTCTATTAAAGGGCTGAAATAATTCTCTGACCTAAACACATGAAGTGATTGTGTTATTCTTTGAGGTGCACGAAGCACTGAAAAATGACATTATATAAACAGCAAGCAGACAATCTGATGAATCAACATTTTATATTGGTCTGCTTGATTGTTGGTTTTGTGTTTTGTTATTGTCTGTTGATGAATTTGGTTGTCTGTGTTGGTATTGTGCATCAATCTTAAAGATGTTTTATGAAGAAATCTCATTTGATTGTGAAATGTTCACATTTAAGGTAAGAACAGTTACAATACAATTCGTGTTTTCACTAGAATATTTAATGTATTTAATGTTTTCACTAGTCCAGCAGTCAGGAGACCCCCAAGGCTCCTTGCGGGGGTTCCTTAGGATTCCCAGCCAAAGGGGGGGACTCATGAATTATACCCTTGCATTTCATCCACAAGTGACAGAGTGGATATATAGACTATTTTGGTCCTGGGTTCTAAACACTTTCTTTACTAAATCATCTAATCCCAAAAATCCTATCTATCATGTGGGGAACCACAGTCTAATATGTGTGGGGATCCTTAGTGTAAAACTGTTTAAGAAGTATTGTACTCGCTGGAACAATGAAAAACACAATGAGCACCTGGACTAGGGATATTTCCATTACTCTTAAAACTTTCTCAATAATAATTCCACTGCCTGAGTTACTTTAAGCCTGATATATTTTTATGCATGTATAAATAAACTTTTGCAAACTTTTAAAGCAGAAACCTTTATCCTTATTTCTCTTATGTGTCCCTGTTACCACAAAAAGAATAAAAAGCCTCACACTGAGGGGATATGAGTCGATCTTAAAAAGAACTGGGATGGAGTTTGAAGCAAAATAGCTTGAAGGGTCTGTAACTATAAATGAAACACAGACTATATAAAAGATGGAAACCATTCTACTAGGGTCTAAGTCATCTTGTCATCGCCAACTGCCTTTGTTTTGTGAACATTTGTCACTGCCATTTGTCAAAGCCTACCGCACAGTTTGAGCTTCTTATTTTTGTATGATAACATTATTTTTCTTCATTAAATGAGCTGCAGCGTTGTACCTGCAACCCAACACCGCCTTTTCACCCTCAATCACCCCTCAGTCACTAACAGTCGGGACGAACGCGAACGCTTTTTCTTCAAGCTTTATATAAAGAGACTAGAATTTAAACAGCCGGCTGACACGAACAAGCACGGCATGATTTATTTCTGCCATTATAACCCTTCGCTGATCTTCTCCCCACCTCCACGTCTGCAAAGTGTGTTATCTTTCCACCATCAATTTATTTTCTTTCATTTTCCCTCCTTCTGCTTTTGTCACGGCGGCCAATTGTTCTTGGATTGAGGGATTCAAACTACTCAAGGGTAGAGACGGAAAGGAGTCAGGAGACTAGGAATATTATTTGACCAAATCCCTTCTCTCTGAAAACGGCATGGACAACAATCACCGACAGGGTGAAGAAGAGAGCAGGATATCTACGGGGTAAGGACTGGAAGATGGGGGTAACACCTCACAGCTGAGATGTTAGGCGGGGAGATTTTGGACTTTGGGTTAGGATTAGTCAAAAGGAAGAGAGAGGAGGGAGACGAGGAGAAGAGAAGAGAGAGAAGAAGGACAGAGGAGTGAATGGGACTCTGGGGAGATACCAGAGGAAGGTTGCAGACACCATGCAGACACGGTGTTGCAGCCAACAGAAGGAGAAGATGTCACAGGGAAAGTGAATCCTGTGCTGAGGTGCAGAGGAGAGAATACTAAAAACAGATCCGATCCTAACCTGTTTCACAGAGCTCAGAGAGCGTCATGACAAAAGTGAGCAACAGAGGGGGAATCCATAGCCAAACACACAACATCATGGTTTGTGACTTCAATACTATATTTTATCAGCTCAGATGAGATTATCTCAGCAGAGACAGATCAATTGTTTTCTCTCATGTTGAGATGTGATGAGATGTCATTACTGAGGATGATGTAATTATTGGTTCTGTAGCAATGATTCAAATAGAATGGATCACAAACAATGAATCAAATACTGCAGTTCCCAGATTTAGGCAGCTGTTTCCAGTAAAACATTATAACATAAAATTAATAAATAAATACACAACTACACTAAGTGCCCAAATGGATCAGATGGAGTGGAGCACCTGAGACTTTTGGAAACAGTGAGGTAGACACCCACAGTAGCATTGTTGACCATGTTGCCTTTACTTACAGCTGCTCAACTAGAAAAAAATATTTTGAGATTTTGTGAGTGGATGGAGACTCTCAGTTGTCAAAGTGCAGAAAAATTTACAGTAGTGGATTCAATTGCATGGCTGTATTCAAGGTCAAGGTAAAATGTCCTTCTTAAGTCTTACAACAAATTGGAATTATCCTTAAAATTTAATGGACACACATCGAGGTGTTTTCCTCAATAAAAGTGTGAGTGAAAGTATGTGTGTATGTGTGTGTGAGAGAGAGAGACAGCTCATCCTACAGAGCCCATTTAGCGGTCGTTATTGAGGGAGACAACTTCCCCGGGACAACAGTCACATGTGATTCTGCTGATCAAACCTGGCCTCAAGTGCTGCTGTCACCATTAACCGGACAGCTGTGATTAATGCCTGTGAACCTGCGACCTCAACCCCTGAGGTGTTTGCTTTGTGACCTGTTCCCAGTCTCTTTCACTCATTCCCGGACCTGAATCCTATATTGAACTTATTTTGTTACATGTTTTTCCAATTGAGGATCCATTAATACATTTTAACAAAAATGAGCAAACTAAAGCTTCCTGCCTAAACTGGACTGGGAAATTGCCATCAGGGACTTGGAGGCCATTTGTAGCTTAAGCAGCCATCCTTTACAAGAATTGGAGACCGTTTATTACATTTTGAAACATACAGTTATTTCCAAGAGTTGGATGAGAGGACTGATGCTACTTTTATGTCTCTGGGTTAAGTGTAGAATAACAATCTGGGAACATCTATCTGGTTTGTCAAGTAAACTCTAGTTAGTCAGTTTCCTTAATATTTCTAAGAGAATTACACTTAATAGAAAAAAATGTTGAAACCTTGATGGCTAATTGTCTCTCCATAACATTAATTTTTAGAGTGAATTTAAGATAATAGCCGTTAGGACCATATTGAATGCAGAGACATGCAAGTGGTATCAATGTTCTAATTATTTAGAAATCAAATTAGGTTTTTTTCTCCCTTAAACTGTTTCTTTGGATATATTTCTAACAACAACTTTTATGTTCAGTTTTATGTTTCTACAGGAGGACACTGGAGAAACTTCTCTCCATCCTGGACAACACCCACCATACCACCCCAACACAACACATTCACCAGGCAGAGGAGTGTGTTCCTGAAAGGTTTCTGCTGCGCAGACAGACTTAAAGACTCTTTTATCCCCCTGGCCATAAGACTGCACAACACTGCCTATGACAATGCCCAATGACAAACAACTCTTTGCACAGCTACATTTTTTTCCTCTATTTATTCTATTTTAGTATTTTATTCACAACATATAGTTTCGTATGGATGTACATAGTGTATTTTTTGTTCTTACTTTTCGGTGTTATATTGCTCTTTTCTGCCCTTATATTATATGTTGTTTGCACTACTGGATACTTACATTTCCTTTGGGATCAATAAAGTATCTCTAAGTCTAAGTGTAAACCTACTGGATTGTTAGGAGTTTAGATTTATAGGTTACATATAATCATTGTTTCAGCACAGCTCCATGATTCCATTGAGATCTGTATTTACTTTTTTTTTTGCTATTTCAATTTATCTGTTTTTTTAAAAGAAAACTTTTCTTTACCTCCTTTCCTTCCCTTCTCAGTAAAGAAAAATGACCATTTTCCTTGACTGAGGTGGGATTCTTTCGATGCCGTGTGTACCCCTAAACCGAACTGTTTATTTTGCCCTGACTCAGCCCGCTTGGGAAAATATTTTTCCCCCAATCTCCAAAATGGTATCTGCGTTGCCATGGACTGGAGGCAGGGTCCTGACAGAGTAAACATCAACAACCCGAGCTGTAGGGCCCGGGCTGTTTGGCTAAGCGAGCCATTCTGGGAGATGAGAGTGAAGGGGGAACCTGCAGGAGCCGTGCAGAGTGACGGGCAAACACTGGTAAACACTGACCCCCTTCCTCACAGCTGACCCTGGGGACTCAGTCAAGTGTCCGTTAAGCTAAGTGAAGGTGAAGCACGTCACCGTCAGTTCCGCTCAAACACCGCCTTGTTTAGGGAGTTGCTCAAGCTCCATGGTTCACAAGTTCATTAGCCTGCTAGCAGGTTTGAGCTGGGCTAGGCTTTAGTCTCAAATACTTGGACTTGGTCTTGGCCTTGGACACTGAAGATTAGATCAACTTTCTTCCGACTGTCTTTCAAATGTAAAATGAGTCACGCTATCAAGTTTGTTATGTTAGAACCACCATGGCATAGCAATTCCAAATACTAGAAATATATATAAACTTTTCAGACAGCAGGACCATGTACTGTAGCCATGGATTAAATGAGTTAACAGTGATCTCAGTTGAGCTCTGTTTTGTCATCCTGTGTTTATTTACATTTCAGAAAATGACAGGATTAGCTCTAAGTCCTGATTGTCATTTGCCATTGGATGTCCTGACGACTATAACTATGAAGCTGTTGTATAGCCGGACTACAACAGCAGTCATACAATCATGAATGTCCCTGACTAACTGGCTGACTGACTGATGGTACTTCACTTCAAAAGTCTTCAATACTGTGGCCGTGGCTGCTGTGTTGTAGTAGCTCCCAGTTTATTATCATTGATGTCTGTGTCCACTTTTATGTCATATATGTGTGGTAAATGTATGTTGAAATTTTTAATTGCACATTTGGAGTTTGGGGAAACGGAATTTCGATCCCCTGTGTAATTGACAGTTACATAGTGTGATTGACAATAAAGCTTACTAAACTAAACTAAACTAGTAGTAGCTGCCAGTGGCTCTGTTGATGTTTGTGCACATGCACAAGATTTGCTGCGAGATGTTTGTTCGTCGTTGTAAACCATTAATGACATGGAACATTGTATGACATGGAAGAACATCTCGCAGCAAATCTCGCGCATCTCGCGGAGCCACTGGGAGCTACTACTACAACAAAGCTAAAAACAGAGATCAAATTATTTTTTTCCGAACAACTTTTTCATGTTGCAGCTTCAGGACACTTGGTCAGTACGGACGAGCAGTATGGAGGTATTTGGATGTTTCATAGTGTGTGTTTTGGACAATTCAAAAGTGAACTCTGTCCGCTGCCATTATATGAAAATCTGTTGCCAGCAGGACCCCCACTGGAACTCCAAAAGTGTTTTGATTGCTCCAAAAGTTCTCCAAACCCTTCCTTGGCATGACGGTGAGTAGAAAATTGGCAAATTATCGATTTTGGGTGAGACAGATGCTGTTTGACAGACGATAATTATACTCTATCTTTAATCATGTACCAGTGTAGCTCACCTGTCATAACTCATGCTTTGGTTTGAATCAGGTCTGCGCCCCTTTGCTGTGTCTTATCTGCTCTGTCAAATTTTTCCATCTCACTTTGTCAGTGAGACGGGCACATTTTAAAAAGTAACCAGGAAAAATTCACTGCAGTATAATTAATTCAGAGTGATGTTCAACCTCTCCCGTTTCCTTCATTCTCCGCCATCCCAAGGGCACACAAACAGACTCACACACTCTGGCGCACACACGCACAATTTGGCATCCCAAGGGCACAGACAGACTGGCACGGTGCCCAGTAAGACCCTCAAAAGTCCCTTTATAGAACTGTTTGGCATCTTACACCAAGATCAACAGTCCTGCTTTTCACCATGTAGAGCACAGCGCACGCACATACGTACACACAAACACACGCCGAGTGCCATCGAGGAGTCAGCTGGGAGCTGAGTTGAATAGGCTGCTTTTCTGAGGGGTAAGGTAATATCAAAATGTTTGCGTGCAATAAAAGTTTTGCTAGTTTGTTTAATTTCCAGGCATATTATTGTTTTTCTGTGGATGTTGATGCTATCCAACTTAAGGCAGTGAGGGACTGGAATAACATGCACTGATGTGTTTCACACCTTTGGCACCATATGTGTATATATATACCTATGAAAATGCTTAGCAACTACACAGAACCATTAATATTCTGTTATAGTATTTCATATATGGAACATCTATAAGGAACTAGAAGATGACCTTTACGGAATGATGCTTTATTTGTTCTAAATGAATATAAATTGTTTGGTAAGAAAAAAAGAAAAATCAAATGCCCTTTAATCATTTTCAGTGACCTCATTGCTTCCCCTTTATCCGCCTCCACTCGCTCACGCTTCAATACAGCCTGTTTTTTATCAATGGGCTCTCCTGGACTCTCTATGAATAGGAGTTGCTGTGCAGCTCACTTGGCACTCACGCTCACCAAGCTTTTTACATCCATTTTGGAAAAATATTGCTACCTGAAACACATCAGCAGATATTCAGGTAACAGGTAAGTGGTTATACTTTGAAACTTAAAACTATGCAGTGAGACAATTAATTATTGTGGGCTGCAACATGCATCTCATCACATTGACAGATGGCTGGACATGGGTTAGACAAACACTCGACATGAAAGAGCGTGTTATAAGGCCTTGTTTCTGTACAAACATGATCTCAGTGAGAAATGTAATGCAGTCTGAACATTTAGCACAAAGTTGTGTGCTTGCAATAGGGGAATGTGGTAACACTTTATAATAAGTACACAATATTAAGCATTAGTTAAGCATTAATAAATACATATTTTTCATTTATTATGAAAAATTATTCATTTATAAAGCATGAATGCTCATTAGTATGTAGTTTATAAATACAGTGAGTACTTAACCCTAATCCTAACCCTATGAATAAAATATTTTTAAAGGGACAACGAGGAGTTTGTATTTGGTTATAAAAAAAGTCTCATATTAATGTGGATGAATCTACGTTACCCACACTTGTTAATGAGGCCATTTTCGATAAATATATCGTTTTGTCTTTATTGTTATTTTGTTTTGTTGTTTTTGGTGGTGGAAATGCTGGGCGAGCCGGTTTCATGCTCTGCTGTAAGCCGAGGAGAAAACTTCTTATACTTCCTTGTATCCTACAACCTTTATCCAATGAGGAGAGAGAACGGCATGAAGGGCTGTGTGTGCAGCCAAGGGATGCGCGTGAATGTGGTGACGGAGGGACGAGGACCAATAGATCCATGACGAGGGCGGGGACTGCTAACTCCATCGGCTGACAAGAAGTTAGCCAAAACGACCTGATCGCTTACTTCTGCTTTAACAAGATCTAACATTGCATCGTTCTCCAACTCTGGAGACAGCTCTTGGTGGATAAAGGAACGAAATTTGATGCTGAACTCAAAACGTTTCTTCATGAGAACAATAAATATCTGTTCATTTTAATGCTGGCCATGTTGCAATAACAATACTTTAGAGTATTTTCTTTAAACAATGTCAAAATGCTTCAAATTAAAGGAACAATAGTGATAAGTAGTTTATTTGCACAGTGTATCGTAAGCGCTCTTCTGCTTCTCTGCTGTTCCCGAGACTGTGGCTTGGCGCTTGGCTGAGAACTGGTGGACATACCATCACTCAGTCAGTCCGTCATTGAGCTAGTCAGGGAAATTCACAGTTATACTGTAGTGCCGGTCCTGCTGGTGCGGTCCAGCCAAAAATATTGATAAAAATCGCATAAAAATACATAATTTCATATGGTATCAGGAGGAGCATATAAGTGCAGAGAAAAAAAGTCTGCAATCTGCAAGGCGGTGGGGTGTGTGTGTGTGTGTGTGTGTGTGTGGGGGGGGGGGGTTACGATTTAATAGCTCACCAAGATGGAAAAAACAAAAAAAACAAGTTTGTCCTTTTATTTGTGATAAATAAGAAAAAACAAAACAGAAAATGAAAGAATGTGTTTGGTGGCTGATCCAATAATTGTTGTGCAGCACTCATAGTAATAAATGTTGTATCATCATTCATTTACCTTTTTTTTTAACACTGCTGAAGAGTTTTCTGCCCGTGCATTTGAGCAGAGCTAACACTTGATAAAGGATGTCTTTAACTGCAGCGCTGCTGTCTGCTGCAGCTGGACGATCCATGATTGCAGACAGAGAGCTCTCTGAGTTCCTGTGTGATGGCCTGCCAACATCAACTCCATTACATCTCCCTCACCAGTGGCTCAGGGTTCACAAGGAGGGCTCCAGCAAGCAGGGGAACACCACCGCACTGCTCAACATGTGTATGTGTATGTCTCCGTGTGTGTGCGTCGCTGGAAGAATAGTGTTGTTTTCCCAGAGTGAAATATTTGACAGCTGAAACAAGTGATAATTGCTCCAACAAAGTGATTGCAGATATAGTCATTAGAGTTTCGGTGTAGTTCCTTGTACAGTTAATTTACAGTTTATTTGAATATAATGCAGCCAGCACTGTGGTACAAGCAGCGCTCTACTAATTTTGTTTTAGGAGGGCGGCGCATGTTTACACTGGAACAATTACAAAATGACCATAGCTAAAAATGCACTCCCATCTCAATGTAGTGCAGAAAAAACAAATATAAAGACATATTTCTAGTAAACTAAAAGCTATATATAAGATCTAATTATCTGTTTTCAAATGCCAAAAAGGTAAATTCTCAGTATAATCTTGACCCAATTAGTCAGAGCTGATATTTGATCCTCCAGGCTTGTTGGAAACAGCCTCCTTCAACTTAAGAAATCCGGTATGATATCATAGAGCCGAAGCTTGTTTGGCGGCACTGTGCTGTAGCCCTGTTTGGTCTGTTGACATGGCGACGAGGAGACAGGAAGGAGGGATGCAGGAACTAGGGTGAGGTGAGCTACTGCAGGTGAGCCTGCATGTCTCTCCCTGTATCCATGCTCCCATGTCCCAGTAATGCATGAGCGCTACCGTGAACAGACATTGGCAGCCACTGTGTGTGTGTGTGTTTTCTTTAAATTGAGTCATAAGAGGTTGACATTTTATATTGACACATACTAATGTAGCGCTTGTTTCTACTTTCATGACACAGATGTTGTGTTGCATTTCGGTCTGTCTGGCTTGTATCTAAAATCTAGAAAAGCCATGCTGATTATACAGTTCACTGGTGATGGTAGAGGAGAACCCAAAAAGTACAGCAAGGAGGCAGGTAAGTTGCAAAGGAAGTTCATCAGCTTTATCCAAAAGTGAGGCAGAGTCAAAAACAAGGAGGGAATTAACTGATTGTATGGCATGGGAGAGAGGCGGGATCTGAGACATGCAACAAATCCAAATGTAGTTAAAGGGACTACGAGGAGTTTCGGAAAGCAAATTGTGTTAACACTACATTTCCCATGAGCCTCTGCATGCAAGACGGACGAAAGCGAAAACATTTGCCAAGAATGTTTTCATTAATCAAGAATGAAAGTGGGAGGTTCGAAGACGATCAGATACCATCGTAGTTCCGACCATAAACGGCGATCCGGCGGCGTTATTCCCATGACCCGCTGTCCAGGAAACCGAAACTAGGAAATGCTGGGCGAGTTGACCACTAAATAATAATATCTAAATAACAAAACAATATATTTATCGAAGATTGACCCATTAACAAGTGATTCAAGTGAATGTAGATTCATCCACACTAATATGAGACCGTTTTATAACCAAAAGCAAACTCCTCAGGGTCTCTTTAAACTGTTACACTGAATGCTAGACAAACACACTGCAAGATCACACTTGTCCATTTCACAATTTTAACAGCTTGTTATGTATCATAATAAAATGGGCTGTAAATATAGAAAAGTTCACTACTGTTGTGTGTTCAACTGATTACACACAGCAATTCAAGTCTTTGGTGTTTTTTTTTTGTTTTTTTTACATTTTCAGACGCTTCAGCTCCGTGTGTCCCTCTGTCTAAACTGATCTTTGTGATGTTAATAACATATATAATTATATAACATATATATAACATATATATATACTTTATTGTTGAATGTAATATATATATATATATATATATATATATATATATATTACATTCAACAATAAAGTCATGTATCTTGGTCACTGCTTCCATTGTGTGCACTCTGCTCTGCTGTCACCATGGACAGTTCTCTAAACTCACATCAACAGTAAAAGTTTTCTGGAGGCAACATAAACTTATGCCTTGACGTTTTAAATGAAATGAACTATTACTGAATAGTTAGTTAAATGAGTTCATTATGAGTCAATTCAACTGAACTTAAGTGCACCAAACTGAAAGTTCAACTGTTGACATTGGAGAAAAAGGGGAAGTCAATTGGTGTGCTTATTATTGTAACCATGGCAATCACTAAGGAAGTATGCTTCTTATTTTCAGGCCTCTGTAAATATCTAAATGAAACCGCAAAAACTGTCCCTGCGTCTGAGTTTGTGTGTGTGTGTGTGTGTGTGTGTGTAATGCAGGTATAAGGCAGAGGCAGTATGACAAGCAGAACTCCAACAAATCATTCTCACCTGCTGCCCTCCACTCTTCAGCTCCTCACAATATCTTGTCATCCCCCCAAATTGCTCTGGCTTGTCTCAAATTCCCCTTTCCACTGATCCTTCCAATTACAGAGTGTGTCTGCGCACGGTGCAACGACCACACCGTACATCTCCTCACTCTAACTATGTTTTTACAGGGACCAGGAGCAGACGTTGAGGTATTTGGGTTATTCTTTCGGTCAGATCTGCACCGCGACTGAAAATCCCACAAAATCGAACGCTAATCGAGCATCGGATTTAGACGGAGGGGTGAAGAGGGGGTCTAGACTGAAGTCCACGACCCTTCCCTCTAAACGTCAATGTACCGTGAAGTCATACTTGACACACTTGACACGGGAGAGGGCGGGAGAAACATGAGTCTTTCTACCCATCTATTGGTTCACATTAAAATAAAAAGTCAGAATTGATTAGGAAACATGAAGAGGAGAAAAATAAATCCAAAAATGATTTTTTTTTAATGTGGTGTAGTGGGACCATTTAACTACTCTGGGTCTTGATAGCCTATAGCAGAGCTCTGATTTCCCACAACATGCTTTCATTATACTAACTGCGTCTTCTATACCCACAGTCTCATTTTCCTTGCATTTTTCAAAGGTGTTTATGGAAAGCCTTCAGCCATTTTGACATGAAAAAAGAAGAGATGGAGTAAAAGAGAAAAATTCAAAAAGTCCTAATCAGATGCGAGCAGCCAGAACGCTTAAACTGAACTGTTATTCTTAGTGGTTTTGAGGGCAGCGGGCTTGTCGTTGTTGCCGTGTTTATATTTCAGATTTTAAGCAATACATATATAACAAATTATGCACATCACCTTCTCATGTTAGACAGAGTCTGGACGCTGGCATGTAGCTGGAGTGGGTAGAGGTCTGCCAAGGCCAAAAACCACTGGAAAAAGTGTGTGGGCTGAGCCATGGATTCAGTCAGGTCTTTGTAACATGTGCAGGAGATTTTTCTAGAACATGCCTCAAAGAATGCAGCCGCATAAAGTAGATTTGCCAAAGGAGTAGCTTGTACCTGTCCAAGGAGTATTAATAAGGCTTGGAAAGAAATTAAATCAACAATAATAACTCATCACATTAAATTCTGCACCGTGGCAGGGTTTTCCCTCTTAAAATATTAAAGTGTGACCTAAAAGGTAAGCAGAAGCACTGAGTGTACGGGCGAGTGTGTGGGTCCATGCAGGGACGCCCCGGCCGCAGATTATTGAGAAATGACTAAAGTTTAGCTTTTCATGTGTTTCAAATTTCCCATCCTGATTGAAGTGCAATGGAGCGTTTCTCCACATTTCCCCAAAAGTTTACCAAGTTGTGGTCGGAATCTCTGCTATTATCTAAACAAGGGTAAGCTTTACTGCTGAGATTAAAAGGAAAAGACACCGGGAGCCAGATTCAACTGAGGGATTAGTGTTAATATCCAGTGACTCTCAGATAGTCACAGTTTTTACTTCAAACAGCAGAGACTGATAATGGACAGAATCCCATTCCGCGCTTACATAGATAGTTGTCACATTTTTAATCAATTACTGTACTAATACATGTAAATGCAACTTACAGGAACATGTTAATGGAATTTGTTGGAACAAACTACTGCAATGTGGAGTATGGAGCAAGAAAGAAGCATTTTCCGAATTCATAAACAGTTGTGCAATTTCCTCTGGCATGACGACCATTGGAGCTACTTAGTTACCAAACTACACCCTTGACAAATAGCAACACAAAAATTGTCACTAAAATGCAGTTCAGCTAAACATGTCAGCGGGGTAATTCACAACTAATTAGTTTAGACAAAACCCAGTGAAACAAGACATAACATGGGCAGTTTGAATAAAGCTAATCCCATCATCTTTATGTAAAAACAATTAAGTAATATTTTCAGTAGAGAAAAAAAAAAACTAAAGAAGAAATGATACTGAATGTTGACTTTTAAGTACTTTATTGCTTCCATGGGTCAGATGAGTTTTTGTAGACTGTGTGTAATCCCAGTGATGGAAATATATGAAGATCACAGGCAGCTCTGGTCTGACACATAGGTCAACTGACTACACAGTGTCATCATCCCTGATGCTGTCCAATGAGTGACCTACTTCATATGTCCCGAAATGTCCCCAAAACATCACTTTGACCGGAGCGGATGTGTGAAGTAATAGTGACACAGTTACAGAGTACAGTGGCAGCTTTTGTACGAGCGCTTGCCCAATTTTCCCTCCTGGGATTTCAAAGTATCTTCACTCTTATTTAACGCATGAGGAGGACTTGTA
Organism: Trachurus trachurus; assembly: GCF_905171665.1. Classification (NCBI taxonomy): domain Eukaryota; kingdom Metazoa; phylum Chordata; class Actinopteri; order Carangiformes; family Carangidae; genus Trachurus; species Trachurus trachurus. Next base: position 17,878,146 of record NC_139913.1, on the reverse strand, counting down.
ATGAGTGGAACTGTAGAGTAAAGACGTTTTTTTCTTTCATTTTTTTTCCAATTGGCAACACATACAGTAAGGAGGTCAAAGGTCAGTGCTTTACCCCTTGACTTGTGCCCTTTTAAAATGAAGACCTGAGCTCAGATGTGTCCTTACTTCTTCCTAATACTGGCCAAATTAACTCAAATTCTGTTTAACAAATTAACCTATACATGTACAATGTGCCCTACATTGAAATATTGAATGTGTGCAGTTACTAATAAATGGACGCTAAAAAGACAGGAAGTTATCTATTTTCCTTTTGTACCAACTATGCTAATAACTATACTTGAATGAAAAAAAAAGGAATACAGATTGACTGTTTTCCCGGTGGTTAACTCTGTGGCAAAGTGTGACTTTCTATTAAATGGACTTGACAGTCTGAATAAGATTTAAATTGCAATACTGAAAAACACCAACCAACATTTTCCTGTCTGACCTTCATGCACTATTTGCATGCTTTGCAATTTCCTGCAATAATAGTGTTCATTTCATCCCCGACCCTTTTCCTGTTTTAAAGGTTTACTTCATTTTGTTTATAAGTATGCGAGGAAACACAGTGTGAAACTATGGAAGCCGTTACATTTTTATTCCTGTATTGATTTTGTCGACAAATTCGAGCCTAAATAGATCAGTGATTAACACAATTGCCAGTTTTCCCTTGAAGTTTCCTACCCATGGTCATGAAAGGTGTCAAAGTCGGTTTAAAAAGGCAACGTAAACATAGATATTGATGGCAAAAGTGCTTTCATTTATGTATTTTAGTCTTATTATGGCAGGCTATTCAGCTGGGGTGGGAAAGCTGGAAAATTCTGCTCAATAACACATGGACATCCAGTAGAAAAAAAAAAAAAAAAAAAAGCAACCAAATGCAGAGAAAAACCACAACTAGTCCTGGGTTTGTATGGACCATTTGCTGGGTAATTTCATAAAACAAGTTGTGCTTCTGGAGCCCAGTCTGTCTGCAGAGAGTCTACTGGTGGAAATGTTAAATGAGCAATGTCAACGTCAATGGAGAACACGAAGGAAATAAATATTATACTAACTGTGTGATAGGAATGCATGAAAAATTAGTGTGATGTCTTAAATTCTGTTTCACTTTTCCCTACTTTGACCTGCAATCGTATGGCAGAGGGAGCGAGAGCCGACACACGTCCAGGCCTACATTTCTCAAAGACCAGTTCTACGTCAGTGGCACAGCTCCCAACCATAATTCCCATGAGGATGCATTTATTCCACTGTGAAGTATTGATCTGCATTTTAGAAACATTTACCGCCTGGCAACTGTGTTTAGTGTGTAAACTACAGGGCAAACAAACCCAACCACATAACATGATGCTCTTTAATGAGGCCTAGGTTGTGCTGAGGAGTAACAACCTATCCTATAATCTATGTTAACTGTCTGTCAAGCAGCATCCCCATCAAAATTAGCTGCAGAGCTCACTATATAATCATCATTTGCACTAACAGACAGTTTGGCTTTTTTAGAAATTGCACTATTTCAAATGTTTGAAACTTTAAACCTACTGTGGTACTTTAACTGTGATTGTTATTTGATTTAAGTGCTGCATTATTATTTTACTTTTTTGTATTTTATGTTTTGTGCCACTTAAAGAAATTGGTTCTGAGAGGGACAAATGTTTTTCATTATTTATTGTTATCATTATTGCAAACGTGGTTTATACTTATTGATACAGTATTTAGCTGAATCAATGAACACCTGAGCCATGGATTATCCTGCATGTGGCATGAGTAAATGTTTCATGAGTTTCATGTGTTCATATTGGAGTAGTTTCAGGCTCAAAACTGACTGGATCCTAAATTTACCACAATGCTATTTGATATTGTCTCTAAATCCCCTTCAGATCATATACATACAGTATCAAAGCAAATCAAATATCAAGTACAATTCAAGGGACATTACAATTCTTCTTGTTAACTTAATGATTTTACTGACATGGATTTGTTGTGTTTGCAGACCCTTTTGCATTATACTGTTTTTGTATTGTTAAAAAAAATCAACTTAATGGTTTTGGAATCTTATTCAACTGAACTTTTTTTTGTTGTTCTTAATGGTTTTCTTACTCAGATCCCTGCAGTTGGGCTCTGACACTGATCAGTCACAAGCTGGTTTATGTAACAGTTGCTTGTAAATTCAGTTTGCTTCCTGATTCATTATAATGCTCTCCAGGTTCTGCTGATGCATCCAGAGGCAGCAATCATGCTGCAGAGTAAACTGTACAGAGCAATGATGAGGAGATGCAACATATTCACTAGTGAAGCAGTTGTATTGCACTCTGCTAATGTTTGAGCGAACGCGGCCAATTGCCCGCCCTTTCCTGATTTTTTCTCCCCTAACACCACACACAGCTACTCAGCATCCATCTATCCTCCCCCTCTGCCCACTTTCCCTCCTCCTATCTCCTCCCGACTCAAAAGTTACTCTCCTCATTGCCCCATGCTCACACCAGCTCACCCCACCATCCCATCCTACCTCGCTTGGCTCCTTGCTTTGCATCTGAGTTTCCTCCACCCTTTCTTCCCCCTTTTCCTGCCCTCTTTCCTATACTGTAACCAACCCTTACCTTGCTCCGCCCTTGTCTACAGCTCGGCTGGGCCGATTGCCCTGCGGTGCCCGGTGATAAATGAGAGCTTTCACACTCAAGGTTTGTCCTGGCTGCTGGGTCTGGGGGAGCGGTTGGCAGTGCAAAATTCTTAATGAGTATTTGCAGAGTTAAAGCCACCTGAGATGAAGATGAGGAGAGAAGCAGGGATAGGAAGAAATGGTGGTAAGAGGAAAGCACCATATAACCCTGAATACAAGACAATTATATTCCTGAAAAGTGGAAAACTAGTGGCCACATTAATCTAGAGGATTTGGTATTTACATATTCTCAACTGCAGTTTATCAGTGTGACATACAAATTTAGCTGCAATGTTGTGTAAGTGTATTGAGTTGCTTCACACCTCCATTAGAGTTGATCATTAATATCCTTACGTCAGGAAGACGCTGCCAATGCTGCATGTTGAATTTGCATGGCAGCTGATGTTGCTGACCTTCTGCAGACGAGTGCATGTGCTGTGTGTCTGCTGCTGCTGCTCTGTTTCTGTGCAGAGAGTTTGAAAGTCACTGTAATGTTGGATTTTTTTCCATTATAAATTAATTTATTATTCATTTACGACAGAGCATGTAAGTTAAGTGCCACCGCCTCCACATGCAGCTGTGGTTTAAAGTATATCTGTAAGTTTCCATGTTCAGATTCAGCCTAGACATTGAAACTATAGTGGAAGGTGTCACTTTTATGTAACATGTCTGGTAGGATATTAACGTAGGGTAATGTAATGTTACTATTAACATGTCTTTTCCCTGTATGTGGGGCGGCCAATCTCTAGTTCACACAGTGCAGCCACATGTCACGTGTGTCCGCTCTACCCCATTAGCATGTGCAGTGAAATGTAAACCGTAAGACTGTAGCAGCCATACATGTCATGCATCCAGTGAATTTCTGGCTTTGTATCAGATAGAGTCTGAAAGAGTTTTCTTCCAACATAAAAAAAAAGTCTGTGCATATACCTATATCTAATAGTGTGTTATACAGTGTGTCCTTATGAGCATTGGCAGGAGATGCACCTGGTTGTTATCAGATCCTCCCTGTAGAGCAGATGTGATGAGTTTTATGCATTTTACTATTTTACTAGCACAAAATAAATCCAATACTTCATTGTCTCTGGTTATATGATAAGTGAATGTAAAAAGAGTAGAAGACAGGAAGGAGAGCACAGAGCAATGCTGCATTCTCATTTTTCCCCCTGGTGCCAGGTCAGTGCCCTTAACTCATCCATCTTATTGAGGAGAGATCTCACATTCCCCATGATAAGTCGAGTGGGGAACAGGTTTGTAGAATCTCCTCGCCTATTCCTCGTCTCCTCCTCCTCAGCCAATGGGGAACGTCAGATCTCTCCACAGGTGGCAGCTGTGTTGGGGAGTACCATCAGCTAGTGCGTGGTGCAGACAGTTGGGGCATGTATCTGCAGGATCCCTGGAGGTGCTAAACAATATTAATAATAATAATAATAATAATGGCTTGGATTTATATAGCACTTTTCATGGTACCCAAGGCACTTTTACACAAACCATTTTCCATTAATTCATAACATATTCACAACGGTGGTGGTAAGCTATGTCTATAGCCACAGCTGCCCTGGGGCAGACTGAGAGAAGCATGGCTGCCAATTTGCGCCAAACAATACAGAAAACAATGAAGTGACTCAACAAAACTAATTCTTACAATGTACTGGTTAAAAAGTAATTGACAAATCCTATTTAGCCATTAAAGGAGACATATTATGCCCTCTTTTCCACAAATTAAAATAGTTCCCAGGTGTCTTAAGGACATGTCTGTGTCATGCTTTGGTCAAAACACCCCAAGGATCAAACACAACAGCTCTTTTCATATTCTCAAAACAGCCCTGTTCAGAACGGCTGGTTTCAGTGCCTGTCCCTTTAAATGCAAATCAGGCACTGTTCGCCCCGCTCCACTCCTTCTACCGGTACCAGGTAGGGATGAGGTTATGCAAATTCGAAAGCTAGTTACATCACTGGAAGACAACTGAAGGAACAGCTCATAAAACCACGGAGCCTGCACATAACAGATTTTTTTTTGTCAATTCTCACATTTTAGGGGCCGACAAGGCAAGACAAACACCCAAATATATGTTCAAGTCTTCAAAAAGTGATATTTCCATAATATGTCCCCTTTAAGTAAGAAACTGTAAATGTTAAGAACAGGTAAACATGCATAGACATGGGACAGTAAGTGTACTAAACAAAGCAAAGTGCAAGGGAGAGTGTCTGGAAGTTTGAATGGCATCAGGACGCTGAGAGAATGAATCTCCAGAGGCCGAAGAGAAGAAGAGAGACAGAGAAAGGGAGAGAGAGCAGGAACCAGCAAATTGAGTTTTATGTCATCTGGCTGTGTGTCTGGTCCATTTGTGGTTCAGTTCTGCATTCCTCAACAGACCACTACAGGCCACATGAAGCACGGCGAGACCAAGTCACAGCCGAGAGCAGGTGTGAGCGGCTGTGTGTGTGTGAGTGTGTGTGTTTGATGGTCTTCATTTCAACAGGCCATGTTTACGCACTCACGTACTGCTTCGTCCCGCTGCAATTTCACTGCGCGCAGCGTGAATCTGAATTTATAGACGCTCGCTCTCCTCGGTTTCGCATGACTTGTTCACTTCAGCAACCATTCTTTTCCAACCACCCATTTAAATTTTGCCGCAGGTCCCGAGGCACATCCCACACAGAAGGTGGTCACAGCGGTCACATGGGACTGTGAGGGAAAACCTTAAAAGAAAAACTGTCCTGCGAGAAAAGCTCACAGCCAGGAAATATGGGATAATAAACCTTCCATAGTGTTATAACAGTATGTCTGCGTACGTGTACGGATGCGTTTCGAGCGCGCGTGCGTGGCTGCGTCGTTGCGTTATTCTTGCCTTTCGGCTCCAATTTACATGATCTTCCACCAACCAGTCACCGTCTGGTGCCAGTGTGGATGCGTGTGAGTGTGTGTTGGCTGCTGTGTGTGTCACCAGTGTTGCGGCGCTGCTCTTCAAGCGGCCGCCGCAAAACGCGACCGCCCGACCGTTCCACTGGTGACCGCTGGCAAGAGCGCAACACAAACACTGAGGTTGTAATCAGGCCAGCAGACTGGTACAGATAGATACAGCCCACTCCCGAGCCATAATGACTGTGTGAATGTGTGGGTGCGCGCGCGCCATCCTCAGTCCTATGGAAATAGATGGGTATACATCTGGTTGCGATGGGAAATGATGGCTTTCCACCATTATGGCAGCTTGGCAAGTGGCTTCCTGAAGTTGGAAGGAAAACGGGAGTGTGTGGGAAACGTGGGATGCAAATGGAAACACTCCATGATTCCATAATCCATGGCAAAGCTGCTGGTGCTAATGTATAATCATTTTAATAATGATCATCATCACCACCACCACCACCACCATCATCATCAGCAGCAGCAGAAGCAGTTTTCATTCAATACTAGTCATCTGGGCATTGGATAATTATTGCTGTTTGAAGGGATAGTTAAACATTTTGGCAAATTGGCTTATTACCATAATCCCTATATCTTTAGGAGTAGGTTTGTTACTTTTAATTGTCGGTGCAAGCTATTTTTAGAACGGCGGAGCAGAGCCGTGAGCTGCTCTGAGCTACGCTACGGAGGCTAATGGGATTTCTTGGTTTCTCTCATCAAACTCATCAAATACACAATCCAATAACTCCAAAACACTCTCGTGGACAAGTTGTGACCTGCATATTCACCATGTTATGAGATAATAACGGAACGTTACTGGACAGAGTTGTTTTCGAGGCAAATGAAGAGACCGATTGCCGAAAAACTGCCCCCGACTGGAATGCGCATCAGCAGTTTTGCATGAATTTACCTCGAAAACAACAACGTCTCGTAATGTTCCTCATAACGTATTTGATGAGTTTGATAAGGGAAACCATGAAATCCCATTAGCATCCATAGCTCTGAGCAGCTCGCGGCTCTGCTCCGCCGTTCTAAAAATAGCTTGCACCGACAATTAAAGGTAACGAACCTACTCCTAAAACTATAGGTATTATGGCACTGGGCCTGACCTGATGCTGATATTTAAGCCTTCATTAGAGAGAAGTTAGAGAGAGAGTGCAAGACAGAGAGCAGCAAGAATGAAAAGAAAGTTCATGTTAGTGGTAGTTATGTAATCCTCTGGAAACAGTCTCTAGTGGCCACATTCACTGGCTTTGATGATGCTTGTTACTGATTTTGTTTGAATGATGCACATTAGCTTTAATGTTTTAAGCTCTATATTCTGAACAGATTTCAGTGCAGCTTAACCACCTACTATGGTTCTGAAGCGGCTCCCCATTGATCTGCCGTTTTCTTTCAAAGAACAAAAGGTAGTAGGTCATTTGATGTTGTGTTTCTTGAATCTTTGTAGTGTATACAAGTGTGTTCTACACTGTTGGTCTGGAAGGGGGAGAAAGAAGGTGTCACTTCAGGCACATGACTATTGGAGAGAGAGATTTTTATAGAGAAAGTTTTGACTAAGTAATGGCTGTAGTATTATGGAACTATCCGTAATATGCCAATGCAGTGAATAACTTGCATAGCTTTACAGTAAGTGAATGCTGAAACTCTAACACACTCAGGCACCAGTGATTCACTCTTTGTTGGCACCTCTGTGATTTATTAAAGAGGCGCAGGTGTTTGCAGCTTGAGTTATTTTCCCACTTTTATTGCTGAGTTCAAGTTCACACTGTTCAAGCTGGAATTTCTACCTCTCTTCCCTCCTCTATTCATCCACCCATCCCTCCTGCTTTCTTGTCCTGACCCCGACACTTCCTGTTCCTTTCCCTCTTCTTCACGCCGTCCTACATGGCCGACCTTTGACCCCTCGGAGTTTCATTTTGAATTGTGGGGCCATCATCGCCCGAGCCCTTTTGGGGGAGCCCAATAAAACACTGGCAGGGAAAGTGGATGAAAGAGGCCTTGTCCTGGGTGAAGATTAATTGAAGTGGACAATGGGACAGGACCTCCTCTTCCTCCGCCACCATTCATGAGCAGAGTCACAGGTCGCCTTTAGATGTGTTAAATGGCTTCTATAGAGCCAGTAGCAGAGGAACATGTGTGGGTTGGAATTACAGTTCTCATAAATCAATAGTATGGAGGAGTCAGAGTGAGTGCAAGTCACTCATTCACATGGAAATAGCTTCCGTTTTTTAGTCTGGGAATCTTTCCTTAATGTCAAGTGAGTCATAATGTTCTTTACTTTATCAAAAACATTTATTATGTACCAGTATGTGTAGATACATACATTTACTATGCAATTTGTCTTTAAATATATTTTTTCTCTAATGACATTGTCATTTCTGCATTTCTTATATGTTTCAGACAAATATCCTAGTACTGCTGAGTAGTATGTTTAAGAAATTCTAAAAAATCTTCTTAAATGATGGTTTTATTGAAACATTTATCTTTACATTCAAAAGATAAAGGTACCTACCCTGTGAAGTTATTGATCTAGAATCACCAGGGAGGAATGTGTCCACATCCCTACCTTGTGTGTATTGTTTACCCACATGTGAAAGCGATCACAGGGACAATGTGATACACATTTGTGTTTCTCACATCAGGCTCATGGATCCTCTGATTGAAGTGATTCCAGTGGAATTCCATTGTTTTATATCCTGATACCCAGACCTGTATCTTGGTGATCAAATGGTCAGTTAAGGGGTGGAGCACACAGCTTTGCCTCTTGATCCAGCTTGAAGTTTTGAACTTGCCAGTTCCCAAGGGTGGACTGAAACAATTATTCAGGCTGGGAATTTGATTTAATCCCAGGCCACCCTCATGCAAACCATGAGGCAGCCTATTTCTCCAGGCTAACCCTAGGCTATTTGTCGATGTAACTGGTACCAGACTAGTTATAAATTCAAGCCCTATGTTGATTCGGGTGTAAAGATACATTTGCAGAGCACAAACAATCCAACAAAAATGAAAAAAGAATATGTTCAGTTACATTCTGAATCATTAGCAACTGCATGAAGAGGTGAAGAGCAGAAGTTTTCTCTCTCCTGCTCAGAACACTTTTCCTACCACTCATCAACAATTGGAAACTATTACCACTGATGATCCTTAGTAAAGGTAAGAAAATGTAGAAAAATGTAGCAACAGTGTGGACTTGCACTAATACACACTGTGAATACACAGTTGAGGTAATGCAAGAGGTTTGTCTACTTAGAACTGATTGTTATATTATTACTGGTCTGGCTTATTGAAGGCAGATACCACCCTCAGACCATTGGGAAACCATCCAGAGCTCCCAACAGGCTGTCCACCACTGGCAGTACCAGTTGGGCTGAGTCTGGTTTGGTGTTTAAAAATGTTGGTCTGGCCAAGGCTCTGGTCTCATTTCAGGACCAGAACTCACTGTATGCCGACTTAAAAAAATAGCTTTTCACATGCAAAAATTGTTCTCCTTTGTCTTGAGCTCAATCTTTCATTGCAGAACTTGACAAGAAGCCTTTACCACCTCAAACACTTTCCCTGTAGTTGGCCATATAGCGAGTCAGTGTATAGGGTTTGATCTGCTGCTCGTGACTACTCAGAGGAAAAATATCCGCCTCTGCTGTTCGCCCATTTGCAGCTAATTAGACAGCATGTGACTGATTCGGGCCTGTTGTAAACACTATCGCATCTGACTCTCATTACAAAGCAGAAATGAAATAAGCAAGGACCTGAGTGGGAAACGGCAGTAGCAGCGGCAGCAATGGTCACACAGGCCCCCGACGCTTTGTTACAACGCAACACCGCGCTGGGCTACATCATGAAGTACTTTACAGCCACTAATTAACACACACAGACGCTTTGGTTTCTGCTTCAGAAAATATACAAATTAGAAAAACATTTCCACTTGTGCCTGATGGGAACAGCCGCGCAAATCACTTAGCGACGAGCGCGTTTTCCTCCAGATAGAACCGTGCCTGCTGTGTGATCCCAAAATCCCACACATCCATGCGAACGCATACACCGAAACACGTATTTTACACACAATTCCGAACCTTCATCTTGAGCTAAACAATCAACTGGCAGACAAACACTGTCATGTACTGGATTCGGACACTGAACACTGCTATTCCTAAGACAACTCAAGCAAAAACAAATACGTTGGAAACAAAGCAGACACACACACACATACACCCCCGCACACTCTTTTTCACAGTTGCTCCAGTGCCCGACACATCATTTATTCTCTCTTTCAAGCTGGCCACCGAGCAGCTGTTATGAGTAACGCTATATAACACTGAGTTCCTGGCTGCAGAGGAAAAAAAAGAAGAAAATCCACTGCTGATTCGCTAAATGAACAGATGACTAATTAAAAACACAGTAAAGTGTGTGTAATTAATGAGTCCATTAGGTCTAGGTAATCTCAGGGATCCAGTATTAACAAACTGTGAGGAGGCTGAGATGGAGGTGATTAACAGTGTGGCCACATTGGCTCTAATTAACTACACAACCACAGTCACAACCAGATTCAGTGAGCATATGTCAGTGTTGTGCGCCGAGGTTTTTTTATTTGAGGGTCTCGCACTAGAATAAGATGTCGAACACCATAATGTGTAAGGCCTGAGAAAACAGTAATCAGTTTTGTACATTCAAACTGCAACATGATGCATGAATGTGTCATGTGTACGCTTGTGAGGCTTATGGATTTATGTGACATTAAAAGAAAGTCAAATCAGTGAACGCAGTGTGATGTAACACAAATCTCTGGTGTCTTTCAACCACAGGTCATTCTTTGTACCGGTGACAGCTGAAAAAAAAGAGAGAAAGTCACTTTTTCCTCATAATTCATGTAAAGCAAACATGTTTTAGACCTTCATAATAGGCCTTTGTAATGGCTTCATTTGAAAGCTAAAGGTCTCATATTGTATAGAGTGAGACATCTATGTCTTTCCTGATTATAAAGCAGGTCTGAGTTCTACATTAATACTGTGACAGTATCGGACACAAACACTCAGAAATGTTCACTGCCTGAATTTTTACTAATCCTTAAACTGAACCAGTGGGACTTCTGTAACTTTGTGATGTCACAACAAAGCAGTCACTATGCTGAACCATGCCCCAAGACCTCGAAAACATGTCAGCAGAGAATTCAAATGTTTGAAAGTCATGTGACAACACACAGAGATGGAACTGCAATGTTTGTTAAATGGTTGTCATTTTGCTAATTGCAATGATGCATGTTGTAGTATGATATTGTTGTGGAAGGTTTTGTTTGATTTTACATTTCTTTAAACCATGGTACTCTTTAAGATAAATATTGTGAATTTGGTATAAAGCCATTATATAATTTGGCAGTAAGTATTGTGTGTTTACCTCAAATCTGCTATATATTTTTTGATCACCCAGAAAAGAGTCAGCCAATCAGAAGAGAGGCTCAGCACCTCCTCCCCCGAGAGAGGAGAATTGCATTGAACTGTTGTTGTTTTTTTTTCTTTGGTGTTTACAGTATTATACAAATATGTGTTGGTCATGGATATCAAACCTTCCAACAAAACACAGGAAATGTGTAGAATGTGGGACCTTTAACTAAATGAATTATCTTTAGGTAACTGTTAAAGAATGACAGATTTAAAAAAAAATCCATTGGGAAGTCAAACCACTCACAGCAATAATGATGAAAATGGACTGCAGTACGGAATCAAGCATAGTTTGTCATGGTAAACAGCCACAGACATCCGTCAGTGTGTGCTTGTGCATTCATTCCCCATGGAGGTGGTTTTATCTTATCACAACCATCTGCCGGGTCTGCTCCTGTTTTGTCCGCGGAGATTAGAAAGAAGATAGCTCAGGCCAAAAACACTTCAGAGTGTAAAGAAGTCTGCCTCCTGCTGCCTGGAGAGCTGCTTTCATCTCTGCAGCTCATTATACAGCACTTCCCTGGCTCGGGACCCAGGTATGATGCAAAGACACTGGGTAGGAGACTTAATGAATTCCTTTTGTTTACCTTACATCAGTCCGTGTGTGTGTGTGTGTGTGCATGCATTTGTTCGTTTTCTCTGCATGTAAAAATTCAACTTTTTTATAAACTTGAGGCTGAATTTTTTTAAGGTTTTAAGTACCCAGAACATGTCTACTTGTTGAAAGTTGTAGAAGTTGTATTGTTCTTTTTTTTTTTTTCAAAACAAACATACTGTCCAAAATGTTTATGAAAAATATCTACAAAGGTAATGGCAATTAGCCTCAGCCTCACTTTGTATGGCATTCTCATTACCCAATGTTAATCTAAGAAGGTGGGACTGTCAATGAGTGTGCTGGCAGGCTGACTTAAGCTTTATCTGCCTCCATTTTCATTAAAATCTCATTAATAAACGCTCTCCGGGTCATAATCACCAGTTTTCTGCAGTTTAATCAATGGAGTGTGTGTTGAGCATCGCTCATCACAACACAAACCTGTTTATAATAAACTTTGGAAACAACTCGGAGTAAAAATCAATCCAAGAATCCAGATTTTTTACATTTAAAGTAACTAAATCTTGACCGCTGCCTGTAAGATACACATTTCTGCTGCGGTAGAACATTCACAAAAGAACTACAGTGCCCACTAAAATAATACTGGGCAAATTCATGTAAGGGAACTTTTATAAACTCCCATGTGCTTCACTGAATATCTGCGTTCACATACACATGTATGTTTGCACATGCATGTTGTCTACCCATTTCCCCCATGGGAGAGACACGGAGTGTCAGTCTACGAGGCTGTCAGTGCCTGCTCACCGACAGCCTATAAGTTCCTCTGGTTGCCTTTTGGAATAACAACCACCCCCTTATTGAATAACCTCTGTTTCACCTAACCCCTCAGTGCGCCCCTCGTCTCTATCCAAAAACCAAATCTAAGCTCAATATGAGCCCGGTTAGCCCAGTTATTGATAAATCCACGTTCCTTACCCCAGCCGCTACAAATTACCATATTATAGGTCTTACAGGTATTAGTTTTGGGAGGCCCTGACCCAAATCAAACAAGGGATACCTGAATTGCTTTTGTCTGTCTGGACAGGCAGTGATGGAGACACTGGCTACAGTCAGGGAAATAGATATGGTGAAGACCAAACACTCAGAGAGAGGTGGGGGTGGCGTCATCTGCAGTCACAACAGATCAATCTCATATGATTGCAAGAGGACTGCAGGCCAGACTGACCGCTGCTTACAGTTCACCAGCCACATCTATTACAGTGTTACTGCAGCCACTGTGTGGCTACAATGACACAAATGGCATGTCAGTGCCGTTAATGATAAAAAGCATTTAATTTTTCAAATGGAGTGGAGATAAACCCAATTTTCAAAGTGACCTCTTTAAGTTATTTTTTTGTCAGATATATAGAAAAAACGAAATAAAAAAAGTTGCACTTTCAGATTTGTTTTGAAATCCTAGACTGACACATAGGCTAACAAATACAACACTAGTGTAATTACTGTATGCTATTATTAAGAATTTAAAATCTGCAAACTGCAGAAGAGTTCAAAAGAGAAAGGTATTGACTTCTTGAAATCTAAAGTGTCATTGACTGACTGGCATTATTGCTTCGTAACATCACCAGCTTCTAAAACTTATTTGAATTATGGATTCATTTTGTCTAATTCTACATCATCACACACTCTTCATTTGTCATCCTAACACACCGTAGATTATATTCAGACCACCAAAGTTTTCTATTTGAATTTTTATTATTTAATATATTTAATTTTTCTCCTGCCAACGTTTCAATTTAACTTACCTGGCAAAATATTTGCTTGCCCCCCTTCCCACTGTGATTTCATACAACCAGCGCTAGATTTTTCATGGCAGCAGACGATCTCTACCTTGAATACACGCTTGTATAACTCAATCCACCATACAGTCTAGCTGCAGTTGTATCACCTCAGGCTTAAATCTGAGGTTGGAGTGATGAGTTTGCCAAAATAAGGAATGAGTAGAACCATCATTTCTCGGCTATCAACACCTCCGACTCCCACAGAGGGATGGTAGAGCAGAGAGGAAGTCAACGGTAAAAACTTTTACAAGATGAGAGACAGATGGGAAGGCTTCTGCAGGGAGAAGAATGGCAGAGTGATAAATTCATTCAGTCATCATCCTTTTAAATGTTCTCTCACTTTTTACAGGTGAGACTATTTGCATGATTCTAACTGCACATGCTGCCCAAAATATTTCCAAAATAAAGCTGATTTTGTTCAGCTACAATCAGATCGACTGTAATAGCTCAACGCCAAACCTCCACTTATTAAATTAACCTAGAACGGTCCTGACAGTGTTGATATCTTACATCTTATCTAACCTAGATTGTGTGTTTTCTACAGCAGAGGCACATGCCCACCTTTTACACAGCATGTCTGGGGGTCAGAGGGCAACAGGTAGGAATGCAGCACCATGGGAGCAAACATAATGAAGTCATCACACTCTGACCTCAGCCCCCTTGAGTTATGAGGTCTGTGAAGCTCAGAGGCTGATGGGTAAAATAATGGGGTCATCACTGCAGTCATCCTGCCTATTTGGATGACATTCACTGTCAAGTTCAATAACATCTTTTGTCGTGTTTGGTGATTTGTTCTTTTTCAGACTCGGGTTTATCACTGTTTCTCTTACTCAACATGCTTCTGCTCCCAATATCAGAAGCTGTGTCGAATACTTTCATGAGTGTACTGTACACTGTACTCTGTGTGCGCAAATTTCAACAGTTAGTGTTGTCATTGAATGACATCGTTGTGCACTTATACCGAAACTAACAATCGTAATGGCTGCCAATGTTTTCTTTCTCTTTTTTTTTTAGGACTTTGCCACTGTGGCCGCGTCAGCTAGCTCTTCTTATGTTCTTGTGTTGATTTTCCGCTACGACGCCGAAACTGAAGGTGGAAAGTGTCCATCGTTCCACACTCAACTCTTTGACCATTATGGGTGCACCATCCAGATACTTACAGTACACTGCATTTTGACATACTTGTCAGTGTATACGCACTTACATACTCAAAATACTTGTGTTAGCATGGAGGTATTCATATTGAGACACAGCAAGAGTTGTTAGTAAGCTAACTGTTTGCTAGTTAGCTAGCAGTAAGCAGGCTTGTTAGCTTAAAGACCCTTTTTTTTCCTCCTCTGTAGCTGGTTAGCTAGCCGCTATGTCACTACGCCTCTAGAGCTGCAAAGACTCAGATTCAATGTGTCACACTCTGGTGTTACTGAATTTATGAGCGACACATTGACTCACAACAATCAACACATACCAAACAGTGTAACATGTATCATTATAATGATGGTCAGAAGGACAGCGTCAGGCTCTCCACTGTTGCCCAAATGCCCATTGACAGTTTATGGAGCAGCCGTTTCCTTTGCGGTGACGTTGCCCTGACTCAGGCCGCTGATGACTCAGCGTACATTGTGAAGGTCTCATTAATTTAAGCCACTTAAGGCGATTTTCCAGTTAGGCTTGTTTTCTAATGAGGCAGGGCAGGGCAATTAGGTGATTAGGGTTATGGCAGCACCATGCTTTTTTAGGCAAACAGAAGTGGGCAGAATCTAACCTACTGTCTAAACTGTGAAGGAGTCATTAGATAAATAGATGACAACAAACCGAACAGAGTCAACGGCTCTTCACTTAAAGGGACGGTTAATGTTTTAATTCTTCACACTCTTGGTCCTACAGTTTCGCTGAACGTGTGGCCCATGATCATCATTTTAATGATGCTTCGAGCTAACAAGGTGGCATGCGAACCTGTCAAACGTGAACCATTGCCTCATTGAGACTGTCAAAGGAAGTGAAGACTGGGCGAGCTCCAGAAGGGGAGGAAAAACAAGAGAGAAAGAGCTGGGAAAGAATAGAAAGGCAGCGGCAGGTTTCCTTTAGGTGTCTTAGCAACCAATATTTGTTACTCACCCTGTGTAAACCTCATGTCTGTGGTCAGTACGACCAATCACCTTACAGCCCACTCTCACTTTTCAGCACCTTGCACGCATGTCTAGACCCAAAAGGTGTTACCAATGGGTTCAGTGTGTGTGTGTGTGTGTACTTCTCACCAATGATTCATCTTGCCATTATTGTACCACAGAGAAACATGGTGCTGAAAACCACTGGCTGGGTCTCGGTTGACAAAGTTGACCCCAGAGTGGTGCACTGAGCCTGACCCTGAGTCCCACTGGATTAGGAATTTGACTCAAGTCCACATCACATCAACACATCACATAGTCTATGTTCTACAATACTGACTCATTTGATGGACAACATTATCAGGTGGTGACGTTCACCATCAGCCACCGTATGTGTGTATGTAGAAACAGTTGCAGAAAGCAAACAAGGTAAACAGTGTGCACTCTTTTCCTTGTAAATAAAGTAAAGGTGTGATTGTAAATCACTTTTAATCACAAATGGTTATCATTCAGAAATTACAACTTTGACATGTAGTCCATAAAATGACCCTTAGGGGCCCGGGGACCCTGGGAAGTCGCCTGCTTTGCCTGACTGTCACTCCACCCTGTAGGAAACCACCCTACATACTTTCATATGCTCAAACATTTTGATTGATTAATTGATAAAATGTGACAAAAGATGAGCAAGGAAATTATCTTTAGTTACAAATTGTAGCTTGTTGCAAACTTTGTGAAAGAAACTTCTTGCAAAAATGTTTGATGATGATGAACAACAGAGGCAAGGGGAAAGCTATTAGTGTAGGTTAATCATACCCATCTTTGACACTCCTGGTTGACACAGCAACTCAATATCAGAATGCAAACTTGGTGAATATTACAAAGCATATAGTTTCCAACTGTGCTCACATAGGTCCACTGACACTCAACCGGGGCACTATGTAAAAGTTCCAGTCAGCAGTTAGACAACATACACAACAGAGTGGGACTTTGACAGCAGTCACATAATTTAACACTTGAATTAGCACTTAAAACTGACTGGCTGGTCTGAAAGATCACTGAGACCCTGGATATTGAAGACAAATGCCTAAATTCACATGTTACATGTAATTACTTTATACCACATTGTGGTTTCAGTAGTTGTATATGTATTTTCTGGGGCTTTTAGTTTGAGTTGGCTTAGTTGATGGTGGTGCCGTCAAACATCATAACACAGTCGTGCCCCTGATAGCCCTGGCAGAGTCGTTTTGTCTCACTGTACCGTCACAGAAAATTCAGGTAAGGGATTTACTAAACAAAATAGTGTCTGAAAATGAGACTGAGGGAAAGAAAAAGAGTGAAAGAAACATTACGAGACCTCTCCCTATGTTTACCTTTGCAATTTTGTCCAATTTGTCTAAATTGCTTAGCTGACCTCTTAGAAAAAAAGCATATGCTTAATGTCAAAAAGCAGCAAAATATGACTGATCACCTTCATTTTGTCCATTTGGCTCCTTGGCACAAGACTCTAAATTGTGTATTCTTTCCATGGCGCCAAACCACCCGCCCTGCATTTAATTAATTTCCTCTTATTTATATGGCTAAAACTTTACAGCAGTTTTTCTTTAGGTAACATAGACTTTCCTGTCTTTGGAAGACCCAGACTGTTGGAGCTTTGGTTAATCATCATTTACGATCACTTAAATTATCTCATTTTGTCTGTCTCAGTTTTTGTCACTGCTGAATTGAAGGCTTTTTTTTTTCTTTTGGAGAAGGGGGAGGGGTTGGGTGGGTTATGAAAAAAATGGAGCAGAAATTAATTTGTCAGGATCAGATTGTTAGAAGATGAAATTACTGCCATCAGGACCAATCGGAGAGTAATGTTGGTGAATGTTTCTCGTGGCAGCGTAATGAGCAAAATGGCTTTTATACCGCATTTGAGAGGGCAAAGATCTAGCCCAATTTCCTTGTTGATTTGGCTTCCCATGGATCATTGCTCTGAGGCCTACTGAAGGAAAATAAAGGCAGGACAGAGAGAGGGAAAAAAAATGCCACCACTATCAAGCTTCCAAGGTCATTTCTAAAAGGTAGCATTCATGTTTGAAGTGCTGTGTCAAGTGTACAAGTAGCAGATACAATCTTAATGTAATCCGCTAATTTGGAAAAGCAATTAGGACACAAACAACCAAGTCACATTGACTTTATCTAGAGATGAGAGCTGGCCCAGGTGAACCACCACTGGACCTGTCCTTTTTTAAAAACGCAACGTCAGCTTCAGGTTTTAATGCACATGGCACAAACCGCATTCTTGTCTCCTTTTCCCCCTCGGCTCTCGCCAAAAAAAGGTAGAACATGTTTTCTTTTTTTCTCCTCCATATTTAATACAGCTCAGTGCTTGTTTACCTGAAGGCCCCGGCCTTTCCCGTAAGTGAGCCGTCAATCCATCATCTCCCACGGTGGGTAACCAGACCAGGCCTGTTTCCACTGGGGTGCAAGCCCCTCTGTGCAGGGACCTGGGTGGGCAGAGAGTGCAGGGGTTGGGGGTGGACTCAGAGTAGATCTGTGTGGCAAGAGGGAAGCTCTTAGCTAATAGATGATCATGTGATGAAAACTTGTAGGCTATGTGATTCATCAGCAGATGTGCAGACAGTTGGAACTTTTAAACGGTCATTTCCAAACATTAAATTGTAAAATGCTAATGATTGAAGGTTAAAATATAGAAAAAAAATACATAGCTGCTATTCAAATTTTCAATGTTTTTCAATATTTCAAAAAACGGTAAAAATATGCATCTACAGGAGAGAATCGGACTATCCAGATGAGCAAAGAGTGAGAGAAAGAAACAGAGAAGTTTTCTAGACAGCCACATAAGATTTTAATGGTGAAGCCTGACCCTGCCTTATCGGCCTGTCTGTCTGCGCCAGTTGTGTGACAGGAGGCAGAAACAAAGCACCACACGTAAGGAAACATCTGATCTCTGCCCCAGCTGTGCCCCCAGCCCTGTATTATTCCAGTGACCCAACCTAAAATAGCACTGCTGTGACAGTTCATTTATTATAGTCAAGCCTCCAGTTTCTGTCTGCGTGTGAGTGTGACACACACACACACACACACACACACACACACACACACACACACACACACACACACACACACACACACACACACACACACACACACACACACACACACACACACACACACACACACACACACACACACACACACACACACACGTGAGTTGGTGTTTCCCAACCCCTTTAAATACAAACGTTGGGAATCCTACTTCTATTTCGGGCTGCGCTCTGAGCGGTGACCGGCTGTCTGTGTCCTCTGTCGTGTGCCTCGTCTCACCGGACGCAGATTCCTGCTGAATGAGGCTGCTGCCTGCTTCATAAGTCATCCTACAGTAGCACTTAACATGAGGCTTTCCTGCAAGTGTTTTGTATTACCTCACCTAATACAAAGACCACATCTGCTAACATCGTACAATTAACACATTTCAATGAAATAAAGCCTTTCTTTTTTCTTATTAAAGGGGGCTGTTTGTAATTGTTGCTATTGCTACATGGCCAATGTTAGCATTAACAGCTGTTCACTTTACCAGTATGGAAGAAACGTTGCTATGTCAATGTCTCGCCAAGATCTGACTCCAGCTGTGTAAAGCTACACCAATATTAACTCTGTATTGTGTTTTTCATGACATTAGCATGCTAATAGCTAACTCCAATGGTGACTCACTGCAGCCTTCACTTTACCCTGAAGATGTAGAGCTGCTTAGAAGGCCTGTTATCACCTCTTGTGACCTGTAACCTTTTTGAATTGCAAAATAAGTTTCTAATATGTCTTTTTATGACAATCAATTTATTAAATGCTGAATTTGAAACACTTTGCATGGCATAACATATCATGATTCTGGGGGGCAACCGCCATTCGGACATCGCACCAGCCCGACATCTAGGCCTAATTGTCTAAATGGTAACACTTAATTTCCTATCAAATGTCCCAACATTCTGACAATTCTTGCCTCCTATGGTCGGAACAACGGTATTTATTTCTTTTTTTAAACATCCTGCCTTTCCGGCAATTCCTTTAATTTTTCCCTAAACGATTTTGCACTGGTTGGGCTCTGATGAAAGGAGTTGGTAGAGGTTAGACAGGCCAGATACTAGATAGAGTCCAGAAATAGAGAGTCCAGATAAGTAGGAGGGAGTCATCTGTTGAGTAACGCACATTTCCTTATATTGAAAACCTTGTCAGAATGGTAGGACGATGGTATGTCGGAGTGGTGGGATGTCGGAATGACAGCGTACCCCATGTTTCTTTGGGTTTAATGTTGAGATACCAACTATATTTTCCTTTATTTTAGTGCTCACTGTGTGTAGTCAGCTATATTTGAATATTAGAAAAGTTACTGATAATTTACAAACTATACTTACAGTAACAGGAATAGTTTAATATTTTGTAGCTGAGAGTTATTTGATGTGGTATTCATCAAATGTTTGGCAGGGAAAGTAAGTGAGCGTATTTCTTAAATGTCTACCACGTCCATTGATTTATTGGCATATGAGTCTTCCAGGTTTATTAATATTTTTAGCGCTGCAACAAGCAATTAACATCAACGTCAGCTATTTTCCTAAACCTAATTGTATCCAACAAAAGCATAAAAGTTTTTTTTTTATAGCGACATAAAACAGATATGAAGCTGTTCAGTTTTCCTTGATAAATGACATGGATGATAATTTATCAAACTCTTTCTCAATTAATAAACTGATTAACAGACAAAATGGAGTGACACTGGCATTTAGAATATAATAAAATGTGCTCTTATTATGTACTCATACAGTCAAAGAATATTACACAACTCCACCACCACCCACCCACCCACCCTCTCTCCCTCTCTCTTCCTCCTTCTCCCTGGGAGTCCCTGCAGGCTCGTGGCTTAAGCGTTCCAGTGATTTGTTTAATGAAGTGCCAAGCTGCAGTTGGTCATGCTTCCTCTCAGCACAGATACACAGTGACACACGGGACATGCTTGGGTTCATCTCAGGAAGGCCTGGACTGTGTGGAACCACCACGGGAATAACAACCTGATTCCCAGCAAAAATATTTACAGCGCGACTGCAACAAATTCACAGAAAAGTGTAATTATCCTTATTGATGAAGGGCTGGCGGCGCGATGCATCATCTAGGTGGCAACAGGTTTGTGTAACATCTAAGGCGAAAAAGAAAATATTCAAATGTACTTTTGTTTGCTTTTCTGGCAAGGACATGTGGACGGACATGCACGCAGGCTACACTATACAGGACAGCTTGTGAAAGTTTGTCCCTGTTGTTGATTAGATTCTTTTCCCTAACTGGTTCTTTTATGACTTCCATCTTGTGTGATAAATCACAGCTTCAGAGTGGGGACAGTTTCATGACATCATTCACGCTACATTTCCAACCGTGGGCCAGTTTTTGATTAGGGTTGTAAATCTCCTTCACCTTTCTGTCTACCACATTCTCTGTCTGCACAGGCACACACACACAATGTGACACACACTGTGACAAATGTTCATAAAGGTAAAGCAGGAATATTGTTCTATATTGTCTGTCTGTTCAGACCTATATACAAATTTCCTTCAGGGTCGGCCTGAGTGTAGCCTGGGTTGCTTCTTGTTTTACCAAGTTTGAATTGTATTCCAAAATGAATCTACAAGTACAAAACAAGCTGCAGTCAAAGGAGAAAACTGTTCTGCAATAAAACCACTGTCATATATGTGTTACAGGCTAAAATCTAGCATTAAAGTAGCACTGGTCAACACAACTACAACAACAGGTTGCCCCTCTGACGTACACTAAAAGCTGGTGACACCCATGCAGTCTAACACTGTAAGAGGCAGCAGGGAGTAGCCTGCAACCAATGATACCTCTGAGTTCAGTACTTCAGAACTGCACATCTAACACAACTTGAGTTAGATCTTAAATTGTTTTAACAGGTTGAGGTTTAGGACCCAAATGCAGAACCACAGAGAGGCAGTCTAGGAGCTTTATGGAAACTGGACAGGGAGTGGCAGGTTTCAGGTGAGCAGTAGCTGACAACAGGTAAGTACAGGCAGAGCTCGGAGAGATGATAACAGCTCTGTTCTTGTAGCTGGGAGGTTTGTGGGGAAGGAGACCCTCAGGGTTCAGGGATGAGCAGCAGCAGGAGGGCAGGCTGAGGTCGGAGTTGAGGACGGAACAGTCGGGACCGATGAGCAGGCAGCGAGCAGACAGGCAGGAGGTCACGTGTAGGCAAGGGGGTCATTGACCCAGCAGATGAGCATACGCCAGGAGGAGCACTCACAAGAGATGAGGC
The DNA here is from genome assembly GCF_905171665.1 of Trachurus trachurus. Lineage (NCBI taxonomy): Eukaryota > Metazoa > Chordata > Actinopteri > Carangiformes > Carangidae > Trachurus > Trachurus trachurus. Next base: position 17,856,320 of record NC_139913.1, on the reverse strand, counting down.
GTTTCAGTCGGCTGGGAACACTGGGCTCTTCCGATGACACTGAGGCAGGAAAGGCATAAGGGCTGAGACTATGGCTGTCTTTACACTGCAAGGTTCAAGTGGCCCAATGTGGCACAGATTGGAGCTGTGACATGAACGTGTAAACGGGACAAATACGCATGGAATCGGATATTGTCAGATCAGATTCAGGCCCCTGTTATCCCTGATATCTGCCAATGTGTCTGTAGTCTAAACAGACAGATCGGATCATTCCTGGCAATGCGTGTCGTACATCATCAATAATAATATTAATTCCCGTGCCCACACATGGACCTGGACTTCCATGGCCAGCTGTGGTCACTGTCACAGGAATATTTATTTTTTTGACTTTTTCATGCCTTTATTTGACAGCACAGTTGAGAGAGACAGGAAATGGGGAGGAAGAGAGAGGGGGAATGACACGCAGGAAAGGGCCGTCCGATGCGGGATTCGAACCAGGGCCGCCTGCACGAGGACTACAGCCTCGGGGCACCTGCTTAACCCACTGCGCCACTCGGCGCCCCGTAACAGGAATTATTATTAAATGTTTACTTTCCATGGTGTCTGCGTGTCTGTTTTTTTTTTTTTGTTTTCATATAACAATCATTACGCGAACCGTGGGCAGGAGGGAGTGTGAAAAAAGAGAGCATGCGAGAGAAACACCAGATTGCACGTTTGCCTACCGGCAAGAACTGAAACGAACCGATTAGAAATCAAGAGAGGAAAAACAAACATGTACACATGTGTGTCCAAGAGGCTTTGTCCCGTCCTCATGTGAGCGATGGAGCATCGGACGGTGGCACAGCTGTCATTGTCACTGTATATCCCCTCCACGCAGCCACTTCACTAACTTTATCTTGTAAGGACAGACAGATGTTACATTTTTAAACAGTGACATGTTGGATATAAACTCTGAGCACCAGACTCACCTTTGTTTATAATTTTTATGGAATTATAACATGACCTAATAAATCTCCCGTCAAATAAGGCCTGGTGTCAATAAACCACTTGAGTGAGTTGCTGGTCTATGGGTCTGGTGGTTTGCTGTTGAACACTGTTAATATGCATTTGTAGTTATTTAATTTACTCCCTAATTGTCCAACCCTTTTTACCTGTTTCAGAGTTTGAGGAAAAACCGGGGACAACTACTGTCAATAGCACAGCGAGTATAAAAGTGATGCATAAGACTTTATGTCTTGTTCCCTGACATAGATCAAAAGGGTTGGACATAGTTCATTTATTACGTTTTGGTTCTGTGTTAGACTTATTTTATAAGCAGTTCAAAGGGAAGACGCTGAGCATGTCAGCCCGCTCTGTCGGCGTCTTTTGTTCTTTTTGGACTCTTTTGTTTTCTTTAGTTTTGTTGATTTCACTTTTGCTATTTTCAAAATACATTCCTCCTTACTTTTGGCGTCACTGTCTGGCGTCCGTTTTATATGCTGAGGTTTCTGGTTCAGCCGGTACTTTGTACTTAATACAGCCATAACAGAAAAGAATATTAACATTTTTGATGTTTATTGTGTCATTCGCCCCTGCTTGTCCATAAATCCAGCATATATTATATTTTTCTGTCCTTGTTTTATTCATCTGTCCACTGATAACTACACCCAAGTTGCTGATTTATTAAGTACACTTAAACGTTCAGTTTTGGGTACATTTATTTTGGAGGCTGTATGTGATGTTTCTGGATTGTTTTGTGAAGTGATTCAATTGTTTTATTCACCCTCTGTGATATAAACAGTGTGATCAAAATACAATTCAACATCACCCACAAACGAGAGCTTCCAAATTAACCATAAAGATAATAATCATGTGCTTTCTAAAAGAGAATTACTGCTCGGCCTCTGTGGTAGTTTACTGGCAAACGGGTGTGTACCTACACATCATTACTGGGAGTGGGTGAAGATTCCCATATAAAGGATGAGGTGTCATTATTACAAGTTGCCACAAAGGGTGTTACCTCAAGTAGTTTTAGATTACACTGATTATAACAAATGGTAATCGACTATCTGTGATGAAAATACCTGGAAACAAACTGGAAAAATGAATTGGTTCATTAAGAGAGGGTCTTTGTGAACACAGAATTCAAGCCAGTGTTTTCTCTGTAGGCCACCGCTGTAACTAACCACTCAAAGTAAAATACATCACAACCAGCAGCCAAGTCCGACTGCTTAGGTCACCTCTTGGACGTGGAGCTTTGTAAGTGTACCAGACAGAGAAATTGAATTAAGTTCCCAACAAAATTTCATGGGTTCCTTCCAAACTGGAATCATGGAGTCCGTAAACACTGTTGTTTTATAACTGGGTTATTATTTCCAGGGCGAGCCAAGTCCTCAGCTCTGTTTGAGATTTGTAGGAAGCTGGGCGAAAAAAGGAGAGCGAGAGCGCCGCTCCACTTATTTAGGGGTTGACACCGCGGTGTTAGAGGATACAGCCGTATGAAATCATTTCATCATTCCACTGTCAGAGGGTGTGGTATTTTCCCCCTGCGTCTTTCATGTCGGAGGACGAGAGAGAGGAGGAGGAGGAGGAGGAGAGAGGGAGAGGAGGAGGATGAATTAATATACAGCCCACATGAGACGCTGGTATTTGGTTGAAACGTTGAAAATTGCAAAAAAAAAAAAAAAGAAAAAGTACGTTAACCACACCACCACCACAACCATATGTTTGTGCATAGAATACATTTACGCTCTTCTTGCTTTAACATTCATTAAAGATTTCCCCCCGTGTTATGAAAATGACCGTGAAACTTATAATTCACCTAATTATGGTTATGCCTCCATATTACCCCTGCCCTGTTTTCTACCTCTCTCATTACTCTTACAAAAACACATAAATCAGAAAAGTATACACCGTACCCCTGGAACACAATGCACTGGGGGATACCCCTTAACTATCCTAACATGTCTCAAATTCAAATTTCATCTGACATTCCAGTTCCCCAATCCTCAGCTCGGGTGTCAGAAAATAACACGGAGGAACTCGCGCCCTGCTTCTCCCCTGCATTATTCCCAGTTTAAAGGTAAACACGGCGAGGAGCAGGTGGTTGTGGGGGGATTTTTTCGCCGAGACTTCGATGTAATGTCTGGTGGCAATTAGGTGTAATACAGGATGTCAAAGCTCGCAGCCGCTAGCCTCAGATATCTGCTGCCTAATGTTAGCTTTACAGATTCACTCTGGCATATGGATTTGACTGCGCAGACCAGGGCCAAATTAGTGAAAGCTATTACCTCCTTTCCCTCTGTGGCAAAGGGCACAGCTAAGAAAAAAAAAAACATGGTAGATCTCACAGAGGCAACTTCTTGCACGACTTGAAGAAATACTGTACACACTGGCTGAGTCAGATGCACTAGTGGGAATAGCTTGTTTTGGAGAGTTTTATTTGCCATATTTCACGTGGATACTAAACGCACCTCCGTGCAATGTGGGCTGAAGTGTCTCTCCCAGGCGTTATCTTACACAGAGTGAGGCCTCGTAGGGCAGAAAGGAGATCTCCAGCGAAAGGGAGTGGTGGTGCTTGTGCAGTAACCAGATCCGTGATATCCTTAGGAAGGGTACAATAGTCGGGGGCCGGTTCAATGCGGCACAGATGGAGAAGGGTGGAATACACAATTAGACTGTCCTTGAGATTTGCCGAGGTGGGCAACAAAGTGCTGAGTGCGAGGAACAGAATAACATGTTGGCATATCGTACAGAGGAAGTCAAACAAAATAAGAGGCCAAGTAAATTCAAGTGATACAGATCAGCTTATTACTGAATTGGTTTTACTGGTTTGATATTACTTGGACCAAAATACATAAAACCTGGTGCACAGTGAATCCTGGCCAGGTCATATCTGTTCCCCCCACTTTTTTTTTTGAGGATTTAATATAAAACGACCTGTGTGGGTCAAACAGTGGTGGATGTTGTTAATATCTAAAAACTTCAAAGGTTCCAAAGGTTTTTGGTATGAGTGTTTGATAAATCACAAATTTGCTTGAATGAGTCACCTAAATGAAGCTTAGCGAAAGTTCAGACAGGAACTATCTCTTTAAGCACGCCTCAAAGCCCTTTCCCTGTTTTCCCGCTATCCTCTCGCTCCACACTTATTCTCATAATTCAACCAATCACAGTCTGCCATCCTCTTTCTCTTCCACCAATCAGTCATTAGCGTCAAATTTAAAAGTTCTCTCTCTCTCTCCTGTCATCCAGAACCGAGAAGTTCCCTCTTCAGGCGACTTCAAGCTTCCCACCACCACCAGTGTCAAGCCCGGGGGGATATAACTTCTTCAGATGCAAGCTTCCCATCCCCAGATCAGTTTACTCAGCTGGTCTACACCCCGTGGCCTAAGCGCCAAAGTTTATTTTGTGCACAATAAATGTAATTTCATCTTCAAACCTGGCTCTCTTGTTGTAAATAGTCTGTCCTGATTGAAATCATGTTGTATCTCACTGTATACTTCAGGCAGTGCACTCATGTGTATACTCAGTGGTAGTGCATTAATTCCAACAGGGTTTATTAGGATCAGGTCCTGGTGACCCTATTCCTTTTGTTAAAGGAAGGGGATCAGCAAGCACTCTCCCAGGTAATAATGTTTTTGATGGGTGCACGGCTCGAACAGGCTTGAAAGAAGTTAAAGGGCCAACACTCGCAAAATGTCCTTTAGGTAGCTTTAAAGTAACAGGTGGTGAGGTACAAACGTTTCGACAGTAGTCTTCTTTAGACACAAACGTTTCTAAAGAAGACTACTGTCGAAACGTTTGTACCTCACCACCAGGGCCGTTGCTAGGAATTCTGGCCCCCCTGAAAGAATACTAAAGTGGGCCCCTACCCCCTGACTTTTCCACTTTTTTTTCTTATACTACGTATGTATTATCATTTTTTTTATTTAGCCTACTTTGTTTTGATGCTAATGCAGCATTACTGTGAGTATTAGTCAGGGTCTTATGCAGAATAAATCAGTCATACAAAGATTAGACTACTGGGGTTTTTTTTTGTTTTTTGTGTACCCCCCCCCCCCCCCCCCCCCCCCCCCGGCCCCACACTCTTTTCTCTTTCTCTCTGTATGTGTGTGTGTGTGTGTGTGTGTGTGGCCTGATTCTCCTGTTCCCACCAGTTTTCCTCCACACCTGATCTTCATCTTGCCAATCAACACCACCTGCACCAGTGTTTAGGACCGCTTCATGTCATCATTCTTCACTACTCACAGTGTTGTTGTGCTATGGCCAACTCTTGTTTTGGGGGTTCTAGTGTAACCCTATGACACAGGCCTCATCATCATCATCATCATCATCATCCTCCTCAGCACAACCTGATCTTCCTCCATTTTAAGCAACAAAGAACTTTTTCCACTTTTTATGTCTGGTTTGTGCTCTGTTCTTTCGGTCCAACATTGTCGCAAATTAAACACGAGCCTTATGCGCTCACCAGAAATGAAAACTGTGTAGCCAAGATGGCACCAGTTGAGGGTGAGAAGTGTCATTTAACACTCCTTTTTCCTTTTTTTCATTGTTTGGAGTGCACCATCTGGGTACTTTGAGAGCACTGCATGTTGCCAATGTGACGCTTAAAACAGAAAGCGTATGTCTGGAAGTTCGCAAATGGAGACAGCATCGGTTTCCCTGCCAGGCAGACACTTTGCTACGGTGGCCCTGAGAGCTCAATACACTGCAACTTGAAAAACACATAAAACACAACTACACTACAAATTCAGATATATTTGTCTTTCAGATTTAGATAGATGGTAACACTTTACTTGACGCCTATCTCTTTAACACATTATAACCATACTTATAATGAGTTATAATGCAGTTATAACACTGTATAACTATAGTTATAAACACTCATAAAGCTTTATAACAATAATCATAACACAATACTTTACTGTTAGTAACTCGCTGACGATGCCCACATCGATAATGCATTACAAATATAGCTATAATGTGTTATAATTGTCTTATAGACATGTATAACTAACATTATAAACACTTATAGATTATCATAAGGCTTTATAACAATGCGCATAACACATTATAGAGCATTATAACTCTATTATAATACCTGACCTTATAAGCCATTATAAAATGCTCTATGATGTGTTATGCTTATTGTTATAAAGCTTTATGGTAATTTATGAGTGTTTATAAAAGTTGAGCCAATTATAACAAATACCTCTATTTATAATGCATTATCGATGTGGGCATTGTCAGCAAGTTACTAACAATTATAACGTATCATAATACCTGACCTTATAAGTCATGATAAAATGCTTTATAGTCTGTTATGATTATTATTAGTTGTGATTATTGTTATAAAGCAATATGATTATTTATAAGTGTTTATAACTATAGTTATACAGTGCTATAACTGCATTATAACTCATTATAAGAATGGTTATAATGCGTTACAGAGATAGGCGTCAAGTAAAGTGTTACCTAGATTTTTTTCTTCTCAATTGCACAACACATGCTAAGCAAAAAAATATAAGTAATAAAACACGTGCCAATATGCTGCAATTTTGTAAAAAATCTTGGTGTTTTCACCAGTTTTGCTGCAGACCTGCAGGTTGTGAGAATGTGACAATGCCACAAATTAAAGAAACAATGTCATTGAATTGCATTCAAATAAATTTGGCTGAACGGTATTATTTGAACATGCCCTTTCTGTACCATAAATCTGAAAACAAATCCATGTGTCCTGCCGGGATTTTATTGTTAAGTTAGTTATATGTACATCCAGACATGCTTGTTTTTATAAGTGTTAGTCATCATCACAACAAGGGGACGTTGAGCTGTAAATCTCAGTCCCTGTCATCTAAGTGGACGTCCTTGAAGATTTAGCCTCAGAGACCAAGAGTCTAAAGGTGAAAAAAAGAGAATCTCAGCTCCTGCTTGTAGCAGCATGAGTCACTATGAAACACTCACCAAACCCTCCCTGAATAAATAAAGGGATTTAAGAAAAATCAACTGTGCCGGCAGTGAATCATACCTAAACTCTCCTTAACTCCCTTCACCTAAACTCTTTCATTTAGCCATATAAATAGTCAGACCGCCATCTTCATCAATGTCCATGGAGTCTAAACCACAGGTCGCAGGAAAACAGTCGAGCATAGAGGCTTCTGCAACACAGGAAGTGTTGTAACATTAAATGTGACAGGAAACGGGTAATCCACAGCTTCACCCCCATCTATATCTTAACAAACCTCTTCCCTCATGGAATTAAGGATGAAATAGTGAGTTGACCGTTTCCATTTAATCACACACATATGCAAACTTTGTAAAATAATACATCACATCCCCTCTGTGGCTGCAGGATAATGCATTGGTCTAATCACGGTGTCGGGAAACTCAGTGCCTTCGTCATCTCTTTATGAAAAAGACTATTCACTGATATTAGGGTTGATGTGCACACAGGAGGAGTTGTCGGTTTGCTGATAGCACATTTTGAGTTCACCTTAACTTGCTGCAAAAAGCTTAAATTTTGCACCATAGGTCAAATCAGACTGAAACAAGCGGCTTTTGAAAACTTTTATGTAGGTCACGTGATCACCATGACAACAGATACTGTATATCCGCATGACAACTGGGGAAGACTTAAGTCTCCTTTCTCTTTATTTAACTTTTTTAATTAAATTGTTTTAATGTGTTTAATAATTTTTTTCTTGCTTAGCAGATGCAGAAATGAGAAGAGAACTTTTTTTCTGCTTTTTACTTATTTATTTTTTTTAGCTGCAGTGCACATCTACCTACGAGTACAGTATATTGGTCCATTTATTTCTATGGTAGATATAACACATCACAAAACATTCCCTTTTCACTTTGATTTAGTTTTGTTTTCAGCCATTATTGTTTAAATAACTTGAGGCTTGTGAATAAGACATGTATTGTTTATGTGGTTAGGTCTGTGGGCCATTTCCTTCCTGTGTTACTGTGTACTATATGTGCAGTATTTACTGTACATTAGTCCATTCATGAACCAGTCTGCTCTCAATTTATATTCACAGTTACATTTTCCTCTGGGGATTAAATGACCAATATGTCACATGTATAACAAAATTTGTAAAGCATAGAGATGAACTGTACGCAGACAGGCGTGACCTCCGCACAGAACTACACTGTCTTCATCTGCTGGTTGGGTTTGTAAAGGCTCCATAACTCCAGACAGATGGCAATCTGATGTCAAATAAACACGTCTGTAATTCCAGTCAGAGTCCAGTCAAACAGCCACCAGCAGCACAACAAGGCCACTAAACCCAAACCTTCAGGAGCTGCAATGCGGAAATCCACCAAAACATCTATTTTGAAACATGTAATGGAAAGACATTTGGGGAGTGACCCAAAACCGCAGCAGGAAGTTGCATGTCGATGTTCTCCCATACGTGAAAACGCCGGAGCGTTTGCCAGGTGTCAGCACCAATCGACGTGAACGCGGGCCCCGGGGAGCGTGGCTCGATGGGTTTCACATGATTTGCCACGCCCCCCTGAACCCACCGCGTGAAAAGCGATTCGACACACCTGCGGGTAACGGTAGGAAGGCTTTCACGCAGACTCACGCAAGCTGCCGACCGACCCCTCCGTCCCTGTGATAAGCTCCGCTCACCATTCACCTGGTCCTGATTGAGGAGCACTGTGTGGCATTTACAGTACTCCATGCAGGCACAGGTCATTATTGCAAACACATGTACTACACAGAGAAAAGTGTATGGATGTCTCAGCGCAAACTCTCTAAGGCCCTGTCCACACATCTGATCTTCTTATCCCTGGGCCGCAGCTGTGGTCACACAGGCATTAACACACAAGAGCCCAGTGAGTGACGTCTGGCCTGAGATGCTGTGGGTGTTGGCACCATGACACCTGAATCGTGCACAGGTACAATGTGTCTGCAGAACTGGTACTGTATACACTATCATTCATGTAGCTACCTGCAAAAACACACACACATGCTACACACTGACGACAGAGGAGAATCTAATTTTACATCAGCTGGAGCCCATAGAGGCGAACCGTCCTGCAGCAGGTGTGAGAGAGGAAACGCTCAGTGTTTGTTGATCCTCTCACCACCCCATCAATAGTGCTGACCTTTCCTTTAAAACAAATCCTGAATACCTTTACATAGACTCTGTCCAATGCTATCTTTAGCTCAGTCCTATTTTATGTGAGTTTATGTGTTTAGATTTGGGTTGCACGGTTGTGTCGGCGTATTAACAAGAAAAAAAGAAAAAGTATTTACAAGCTTGTTTTTCTGTTGTGAACTTGAACTGAACACATTCACTTCACTACCTTACTATCATAGCATCTGTGCTTTATTTATTCTCAATTCTTGTCATGGTTGCAATAATGAACATGTGGGCTGCACAAAGAGTGGCATACCTATCTTCATCGTCATGGTTACTATAATAACTGTATGGCTTGGTTAGGTTTAGGAAGAGATTGTGATCTGGGTTGAAATAAGTATTTCCTCAACATTAGACAAACACTGTTGCCATGTTTACATTAATAATAATGTGGTTAGATTTGTTGAACAGTCATGGATAATACAAACAACCTAATCTGCTGCTTTTAAACAGGAATCAAACCCTGCACTCTGTTTTGTGTATCCTGTGTTTTGTCATGACTTCTATGACTATGGTTGCTATTGCTATTTAATTTTTTAATTTTTTCAAGTGCATTTATGACCGTTTCTATCAGCTTTTAGCACATTGTACAAACTTTATGTTCAACAAATTGCACAATATTTCAGCATGGAGTTTAGATTGTTTTGTTTTTTAACCAGAAGAACCTGTACTGTGACTCATGTACTGAAGTGTTGTACCACATATGTTGTTTTTCAGCAATAAGCAGTAAAATGTAAATGATTCCCTCAGTTTCCTGTCTTGTTGCTGAGCTCAACGCCTCCTGCCTGCAGCTCCATATTTCACCCACAGATACCAGAGTGGTATCAGTCTCTTCATCTAAACCTCAGCATGAGAGTGAACAAATGTTATTTCCCAATATGTTGAATAAGAAACAGTGAAGTATTCCACACTTCTTTTTTTTTGTTGAACCAGTGTAATAAGTGTGCATTTAAGAGCTGCTAACACTAATAAAATTTCCTCAGTGGTTTCAGTCAGGAGGGGGTTGGTGGGTGGGTATGTGGGGGGGGTTTAGTGTCCCATGATGGTGTAAATGCTCATTCACACCCTGACAAGGAACAAAATCCAAAAACTTTCAACACCCCCTTTCATCCTTACACCCAGGCTCACGTTTGGCCAAATGTGTGTAGTCAAAAAAAAAAAAAAAAAAAGCACCAACAAGCTGAGCTGGCCACCGCTCAAGACTCGTGCAACTTAAATACACCCCTCTAGTTAAAGGGAGACAAATTGTGTACCATAACTTAAAAATGGAAACAAATTGTACGCTTTTTTCAATTTTTTTTCCTAAAACCCCGAGACAAATTGAGTGAAGGCAGAGCAGAGCAACTTTTACTGCTTTGTTTCTTTAAAACACATGGAGAGTGCCATTAATGTGAGACCGCATCATGAAAATGGATGGAATAGAAAAGGGGTTCTATGCCCACTTGCCCACGTCTGTATTACGAGACCAGACAGAGGGTATTTCAAATAAATACAGGATGCCACAGAAATGTACACTTCCCTCTGGAGGACCAGGGGCCGGGACTGAATCTACACACCTAAACACTATATTCATTATGCCTTGGCCTCATAAAGTGATTACATTAGAGCTTGATGATTGGGACGAATTTGCTGCCAGGGAGAACTTTCCAAACAGGACTGGTCGGCCTTAATGGATCGCTCATGCTCCCTTTCTATTTTATCACTCTCAAACACCCAATTTCATTGTCAGTGTCGCTCTTTTGCTGAAACGCTCACTTTCCATCAGTCTCTCTGTCTCCATTTACAAAGTGCCAAGGTGCAGAGGTGAGTCAGCAAGCGGTATGACGTTTGCCCAGGTGACACATGGAAGGTCAAATAATGCAATTTCGAGGAAAAATCGTCCCTTGTATACGCTTATGATGTTAGTTCTTGTTAATCTGTGATGTTTGGAGTGTTCCAGCAATTATTCTGTGATGAAGTGTTGTAATTTACCTTTTTGGTGTAGCCACTTTTCCATTAACTTGCCTTCTGTTTAGCTTTCATACATCTGGATGAGAGAACAGCTTTCAGCGGTAAATGAGTAGGCGGAGGGAGCGCGGTGAAGTTGCACTTAGTCGTGCGAGGGCAAGTATCGTTCTCGATGGCGTTTCAGTTCCAAACCGAAGAAGAATTGCTCGGAAAATATGAAGTTTTGCTTTTAACTGTTGGCAGATTTAAGGTCCAGTTGGTAAAGACATTAATTTTGTTTTATGTTATAGTACTTTGTTTTGTTTTTTTTTTGTTTCTTTTCAGTGCGACTATGAAACATTCAAGAGAAAGTCTGGAGTTGTAAACGGGAAACAGGTGCACTGCAAATGTTCAAAGAAACAGTGGGGCTACTGCCATTTATATACACTTCAACAGTCCCTATGCTTTTATATTTTATAAATTAGAAAATTAAAGAATCCATTAATGAAATAATGAAGTTTTTTATTTTTTTTTTATTTTTTAGAGAATTATTAACTGTGGTTTGATGAGCTTTTTTTGTGTGAACCCTGCTCCTCTCCCTCACAGTTTACTGACAATAACCAGACCTCAGCTCCTGTGGCAGTGAAGCACTGACTTCTCACATGTGAAGCTATCATCATCATTAGGAGCTGAATTTGTTCCCGCTCATCACAATGAGGGGAACGACGTTAATGGACTTTGCAGCTTCTTGTAGAAAAGTAAACACTGGACTCTGCATTAAATATACATGTGAGTAAAGCCTCATGTACTTTATGCCACATTAGTGAAAGGATGGAGTCTGTGTACCGCTGTATTTTCTTTTTCTGTGTTGCAAGTTTGACCACTTTTATTATTACAGCTATTACAGACATTAAAACTTCTGTTTTACTCCTGTTGTACTGGTCTAATGAAAATGTGAGTTGTTAAATGACTCCAACTAATTACTACAACTGCAACATTTTGTTTTTATTTATGGTAAATGGAGCGTAATTACAGTGTGTAGCACTTTTCTGCTTCAGTGGACAGAGCTTTACTATTTGGGTGCAACATGCGCATAAGAGGAGCTGGGCGTCAAAGTGCCAGCCCCATGAGTACTGGATGACAGACTGCACCACCTGATGCAGAGCCTGCTGACTGTAACTGCAAGGTTGCCCATAAAGTTGTCAGACGCATTCCTCTTTTTATTCCTATTATAAAGGTTAATTGTGGTTTAATTTCCACAGTGATATGTTTGGAAGCCATTGATCAATAATGTTTTGAGAAGATGCACAGTTATCAAGAAAAAATCACATTGTCACAATCATTTCATGAGGAGAGGTAAAATATATTCCAACTTTACGGACAACTGTGAATTTATGGAGATTTAACAACACTATTGCAGTACATGCGCCTGTCTATAGCTTGATGGAGGTGATACATTATTTGATATGCAGTTGAGATAACATTCATCTGTGTGTATATTCTTCATGTCAAAAACAAGCAGTAAAAGTGTTGAAATTTAAGAGGACAATCAAATAAAGGGTTTTCAAGAAAATCTAAAAGACGCAAAACAGCGTCTCCATCAGTTGTGAAGAATCTATGTGAAATCACAATGATTCAAAAAAACAAGTTTATGAATGCAACTTGAGGCTCTAAATGTCAGGGAAAAAAAAAATCAAAAACTTGTGCAATGTTGAACATTTCAGGTCTGGATCACAACCAGGTCTGATTCCTGATTTTCTACAGCAATCTGAAATATTACTATTTTTAAATTCAGTTTGTAACAGAAAATAAAGGGGATGGATGATTGTGATAATGTGATATTTACACACTTTGATAATACCATGACAATACAATTACTTTCTTTGGGTCCTCCTGCCTAACTGAGGCTGAGCAAATATTTGCCTTTATGCATTGGTGCAGTTTATTTGTATCAACCCTTTAAAGACTATAAATGTGATTTTAACACTTTCATCAGGTTTTCTATTTAAATTAAGACCAGATAAACTCACTCACAAATTAACAGCCAGATGCATGTAGATCAGGTTAAAGGGTTTGGACATGTGACTTTGTTGTATTTTTCATAATCCCCACTGTGGTTTATAACAAACAAATGCTGCTGCTCAAAAGCAAAAACAAGAAAGCCTCACATCTGAATCACACAGATGAAATCAAATCACACACAATCTGAAAACTTGTCACCTTTCAAGTACTTAAACCCCCACTGTTACACACACACACACACACATTCACACACTCCTGCACACAAACACACAGCTGTTTGACTATCATCAGTGGCTGCTATAAAGAGCTTGTTGTGTGGAGGTCAGTGATGGAGAGAGAGGGGCGGGGGTTCTGGCCTGGTGCTTAACTGTGACAGCTCCTTTGTTTTTGTTTGACCTGCATCAATCTTAAGATGCATGGGACAGATAACGCCAGAAACACTGACATGGATTGTTCTTAATCTGAGGGAGATTCCTATCAAAAACCTTCATGAATAATTCATAATACTTAAAGTGCATGTTAGATGTTGTTGTGTATTCTTCTGTTTGTGGACGACATGTAGATGCTTGTAGATGTCTACATGTAGACACTATCTTCTATAACTTCTCAGGGGATGTCGGGGGGGGTGTGTGTGTGGAGTTTGTGTTGTCATGGCAACCACTCATCTTGTCTCATGGGCACGGAGCCTGAATACGAGGGCAAAGTGAATGGTGCGCAGCTGGGGCTCTGCTGAATGACAGTGGCATCCCGCAGCAGGGACACAAGGCACATCTTTGTCCGCCACAGGTGTCCGGCTCTATGGACGGCCGCGCTCACACGTGCACGCATGTATGCACGCATGCTGATATGCATATGCACACACATGCTCACACACAAAGCCTCCCACATACATTGGGACCACTGTTTAAAATATGGACCCGTGGGTTTTGCTGGGAAGGAGTAGGAGGTAGATATTGAAGAGTTTCAATGCTTTATATTATATTTTGGAGGAAGATAAGCAAGTTAATTAAAAACAGGGAAAAAAAAAAAAAAAAGTGGGGCAAAAAAAAGTTGCTGACTCGGTCATTCCACCACACCATACCCCCCACCGACCCCAAAAAACGAGTAGGGGGTTCTAGAAAAGAAAACACTAAAAATGTTTGCTGAAAAACTTTTTTGGCTTCCCTGTTTTCGCTCTGCGGTCCTCAAATCGAGCGTCGTTTTCGTTTTTCTCGAGCCGCGTGCCAGACCTGTCGCCACCCGCGGCCTTGAATGGCTTCTTTCATAGTCCCACAGTGAGCTGACCAGCGAGGCTTCTCTGTTGAATGTTACTCCTCTCTGATGCACCCTGACTTTTTTTTTTTTTTTTTTAAACCCACCACATATACGTATGTCTGGTAGATAGGCCACCTCTGTACACACACACACCTTTATGGCTTTATCCCTGTTATCTCACATCATACGTGCACACGTTTGCAGATAGACACACATATCTTGCATCCTTTCCCCCCCCACTCCTGTGTCAGTAGCTACTACCTCCCCTCCATTTGTCCAACCTCAGGTTAGGAGCCACATTTATGGTTCCTGGTCCAGAGCCAGGACTGAAAAGGGTGTAGCATCCCTCTCCTCGGACAGGTTTGGATTTCAAACGGATGCCAGCAGAGACCTGGTGCGAGGTGGGACCACAGTCGGACCACCGGGGCCCCAGCTAAAAGCCTCGTCTGTTTACCGAAGGAGGTCGATGTGTGTGCCTATCGTGGGTGGTGCCGCCACTACTTGAGTTTATATTTAATTTGGTTCTTGATGCAGAATGCTATTTCGATCAGGAATGACGACGGCTAATGAGGGATGCTCTCCTCCGATTTTTTTTCTGCACGACACCCGGGGTGACACGCGGAGTCTGAGCACCGGTTGAAATACGTTGAGAGGGAGCGGAAAACAAGAGGAGTTTTTGTTTCGTAATGACTCCTCATGGGAGCAGCGGCGGCGGCGGTGGAGGAGGAGGAGGAGGAGGGGGGTGATGCAGGGGGTTGTGTCTCCTAGGTGGCCTGCGGATGGAAGCGTAGCGGTCAGTTGATTTGTTGTCCCAAAAGTATGTCGAAGTTTACTGAAGGTGGAAGCTAATTTATTGCAATTTTTCATTGGGAAACACCAGTAATTGCCACAGCCCCCGGTGCCAAATACGACCACGGTTCCTTCAGAAGCAAAGTCCGTGTAAATATGTCGTCTTTGGAGTCCATAATTATGCTAAGTGTAAATCTCTGAAACCGCAGTGTCTCTGAGGGCAGCAGTTAAACCCCAGGCTTGAACCAGTGATGCACCGAGGCGGAGGCAGGCAAATACAAGACCACATTCACTCAGGTAGCTTTCCTGTCCCCTTTTCAAACATACATGTCACCCATGCATCTTTTCCTCCCTGCCTACAGTATATCCATCTCTGCTCTCCTGCCTGTACACCCTGTGAACAGGGCAATAGCTGTTCAACATCCGAGCCTCCATCCCTGCTGTTTCTGGGGAAGTCTGGTAGGAACGGCACCAGCTCCATCTATACATCTTTCCTCCTAGCCAGGCCAGGAAGAGTCACAGACCATTTAACTCGGGTATTAATGACCAACAAGAGTCCACCGCCTCTAAAACTAGAGTATATGAACCTATGAAAGTATATACAGACAGAGGCAGAGGCCGGGGCAGAGGCAGAGGCAGAGGGAGGAGGAAAGTGCAGAAGGCAGGATGCCAAGGCATAGAGAAATGAGGTGTGGGAAGGCGAGGTAGAGAAAAAAAACAAAGAGCTGAAAACAGAGAGAGTTGATAAAGATTGAACGATTTGAAAGGGCACATACTGTACAGGATCACGAGCCAGAGAAATAAACAAATGTCAGAAACTCGTGATCTGGGCTGCAAATGGCCACATGGAAACATGAGTGGGAAATAAAAGATGCTGCGACATAATTTATGCGGCCTCTGTGAGGATCACAGTTTAATGGCCTTCAGCAAACACGATACAGAGGTCAGTGGGAGGGTCATGTGCAAGAAGAACAGCCCATTTATCTGAGGGCGATTGGAGAAGAATGACAGCCAAGCATCAATTTCAAATAAAAGAGCACAGTTCAACTAGAGCTGCAATTAGTCTTTTGCGCTGAGCAACAGACGATTCATCTTTTAAGAAATAAACACAATTTTTCCATGTTCCCAGCCTCTCGACTGAAATTCTAATTGGCATCTGTGAAGTTGTGGCAGACATTTGTCATCGTTTTCTTTCATTTTACAAACCAAATTATTTATGTATAAACTGAGAAATGAACCCACAGATGAATTTATAAAGAAAATAATAATTTAGCTTTTCCCAGTAGTACCCAGTTTGCCTCCTGTTGCAGACCTTTGTTGGAACTTCTGTTATTTTGCAGAAATGTATTCCCCCATGCAGATGCAGGCAGGATATTAAAGTAAAAACAAAGGCCTGGATAAGTCAGTGAGGAAACATGACACATCGTAGAATAATCGGTGCAGTATGAAGAAATCAGTGACAGGGATCTCTACAAGTGGATCGGTGACCGCGGACATGTGCTGCCATCTTATCTTTCACATTTAGTCTCTTGATGTCCAGCTGAGGGGTCGGGATCAGAGAGAGATGAAGGCACCACTTAATCAGCTCCCCACTGCTGGAGCACTGGACCTCTGACCTTTGACATTAGCCACATGACCCCACCCTGCAGCACTTCTCACTGCCTGATGCAGACTCAAAGGGCTGCCGGTTGGTCAGCCGGGGGCATCCAGGGACCTGAGGGGTCGACAGGAGCTGGGGGACACATCGGAAGCGTGACGGCCCCCTGCCCGTCTGAGCCCGTCCCCTCAGGTGCATCACTGATGACCCTCCCCCTCCTACCCCCCTTCTTCATCCACATCTGTACACAGTGCATCCAATGCTGTGTTCACATCACAACCTTAAAGGAATAGTTCAACATTTTGGAAAATTGGCCATAATCCCTATAGTTTTAGGAGTTGTTTTCAAGGTAAATTCATGCAAAACTGCTGATGCGCGTTCCTGTCGGGAGCAGTTTTTCAGCAAGCAGTCTCTGCAACAACTCCGTCTCGAAACGTTCTGTTATTATCTCATAGCGTGGTGAATGTGCAAGTCACAACTTGTCCACGAGAGCGTTTTGGAGTTGTTGGATTGTGTGCGTGGATTTGATGAGTTTGATGAGGGAAACCAAGAAATCCCATTAGCCTCCGTAGCATAGCTCTGAGCAGCTCACGGCTCTGCTCCGCCGTTCTAAAACTAACTTGCACCGACAATTAAAGGTAACAAACCTACTCCTAAAACTATAGAATTCATGGCAATGGGCCAATTTGCCAAAATGTTGAACTATCCCTTTAAGTTATTGATCAACAAATCAATCAAATAATCACAAATCTGATCAATAATGGAAATGATTGTTTGCTGATTGTACAGTATCTGCTCCAGTGCCACAGAAACATAGAGACACAATAAGTCCACTAGGAACAATTTCTATTGCAACAGAGAAAAAAAAGACAATTCAAACTCATTAACTATTAATTTCAAACTATTTTCATTAAGAAATACAGTACATGAGCTAAAAGTCTTTGTTTTTAATGGACATGAAGTGTTACACTCACTGCAAAGGTCTGACAGCAGCAGTTCACATGGTAACGATGTGATGCACTTTCACAATATCTCACCGTATTATGACTTATGGTGAGTGTCACCCTGTCTCAACTATATGGTTAGATCACTTTATTATTTCCCCAGTGGGTGGGGGCTCAGAGCTGTCAGGTGGCCCAGCTAGAACAGCATTAGCATGAAATTGGCGCCTGTCCTGTTCACATTTTCATTTAAGAAAACATTCGATTTGTGTCATGCGAAGGGGAAATCAAAACACAACTGGGAGCAGCAGTGTGAACAGAGCCCGAGGGGGAAGCACACACGTACACCCTCGGACACAAAGATGCACACACTCAGTTTGAATATGCATACACACACACGTACGAATCGAGAAGTATAAGCCCACACACTACGGGAGCTGCGAACACACACGTAAACCTGCTCTCGCTTGTACTCAATCATGGCTTCCTGTTTTTGCCTCCGAGCTGAAGCGGAGCCCCCATCAGCTGTGATGTCACTGATGAGGTCACTGCTTAGGTCACCAGCAGCAGTCTGATGCTCCCCTGAGAGCAGCTGGTAATTATGAAGTCATGGATCAACACACACTTGCACCAACACACACATACACACACACACACACACCTCATCTATTTGCAGCTCCAGCTGGTTCCTGGGTCGTCTTACACAGCTCTCCATCAGCAGGAGCAGCGGCAGCCTGAGAAAACTTCACACCATGTTCCTGCTGCAAGATAAATTGAAAGTGTGTGGATGAAGTGTCAGATGAAAAGGCAGCACAGACCCACAGCTGGATAGTCCTGTGCCCCATCAGGAGGAGACCATGATCTCCAAATACAAAGAGACATCTCCTTATACAGCAAAACTCTCTCCAGTTCCAAATTTACCAACTTTGCATTGATACAGTATAATGCAACTCATCACCAAAATCCTTCCTTAAAACTTCCTGTACTGATTATAAACTGCAAAAAAAAGCATAAAATACCATCACTAGAAATGTATTCTATGCGCAAATGCAACAACTCTGGTCCACACCTGGACCACAGGTTTCCTTCTGGCCTATATACTGTACAGTAAAGATTCCTAAGGCCCAAATCTGGCCCATACACAACATGTTTGTCAGATACTCCTCTCACATGTGGAACAACACTGGCGCACACACAAGAGAACATGCTGCTGTCAGATGATACCGAAGGATAACAGCTGGAATCTGCCCAGATGTGGCGATGGTCCATATTGCCACAAAAACTTCTCCTTAAATGCACAGTCATCAATACTAAATGTTTTAGATTATTTCCACAAAAATAATGCATTTTAATTTATAGGATTATGCTGCTGCCATATGACATATCCTACTCTTTTTTCCTCTGACATAGTTACAGTTTGTATGTACAATAAATTAAATTATTCAGTAAAATAATGGTACTGTGATTAAGTCCTGGAAAGATTCCTTTGTTTACATCACCTGCAAACTCTTTACAGTACGTTCAGCTAACACTGCAACTGGTATGGACCAATCATTGTGCTTCATTTAATACCTTGGGCACGTGTTAGACCAGGGGTTGTAATTGTTGTATTCATGCAGTGTTGTTACACTAAAATAATTCATCCATCACCGGAGGAATTGATCATATTGTGTCGACATGATAAGTCTTTGTTAACCATAGAACACTGGAGCTTCTCTTTAAATTCAATTCTCGGAAAAATAAAAGATGAACTGATGAGGGAACGTTTCTCTGTGTTTATCTTGAATCTAAAGTTGTGACTGTACAGGTATGATCTCATGACATCTCATTGTGTCCTAAGCCAGTCACAGAAACTTCAAATCAATCTCCAATGCGCACACATTGAGAATGTGAATTTCACTGAAGCAGGAGATAAAGTTCTAATCTTTGGATTGTTGGATTTATGAGGTAGAGGGAGTAGTTGCCATTGTGGTAGGTAAATTAAGTTTTTAAATAAACTCTTTGAGCATCGCTATCTGTTCCTTCACGGTGCCAGTCAACAGGGATTCAGTCTAAAAGTGCAATTCTCAAGAAACAAGCTTACGTGACATCTACAAGTGCAGCACCCTGCCCATCATCTGCCATTCCACAACAAGCTCTGGACACACCCTGCTAACATGTTTTCCAACCAGCTGAGCGACACAGGACCACCAGTGTACTTGTATGTGGCCTGCGTACCCCCCCCCCCCCCCATCCCCCACCACCCCCACCCTCCTCTGCAGCAGGGGCAGCGTGTCCTGTGTGGCCGAGCGCGACCTGACGGAGCCACGTATGAAAACGACCTCTGAATGCAATCAGCCTCCAATCTCTAATAATGGACTTTACATTAAGCCGGCCCACACTGCATCTTAATTGCACACAGGAGGCTCTGGACTGTTCACTTACTGTATATACATGCGTGTGTGTTTGTTTTGCGTGTATGACATCATGGTTAATCACAGATTAGACTTCTCAATGAGCGTAAAGCGCCATGGAAGCAGAACATGTTCGCATGTGCACAAAGACAGGATTGTGATTGAGGGAACATGCGTTTGTTTGCCCTCGTTTTTGTGTCCCTCACACACACACACACACACACATGTCCACACACAGGTTTTCCACACTTTTTATGTACTTCTGTTATCTGATCATGTTAATGCAGCCTGATAACTACGGTTTTAAGGTGTGTCTACACATTTAGATTTAGCCTATGTTTTAACTATGTCATGAACCATGCATGCACACATACACAAAAACAAAACAAAACACACACTTTTTAAAATAAATGTTGTATGTGTGTGTATATCCCTGTTCCATGTCCACCCACCTGTGTGTGTGTGTGTGCGGTGTGTAACTGTGTGTGTCCTGCGTACAACTAAGCAAAGTGGTTATGGAGCAGATCTGGCAGCCATCCCACTCAGGACATTTGACCTTGGAGAGATTTTTTTTTTCTCCACAAGTTTTTTTTTTTTTTTTCAGCCCCTCTCTCCTTTTCCCCTCGCAGAGGCTAAAAGGCTCAAAAGGGTGGAAAGCACAATATTTTCTTTAGTCTCCTGGACGCCAGGTTGCATAAAAGGTTCCAAAGCCGTTTGCATCAAACCTCGACCGTCGAAACCACAAATTTTGTTTTTCTAGCCATAAAACTCCCCCCGCCAAAAAGAGGAGGGGGAAAAAAATAGAAAAAAGATTTCCATTCAGTTGATTCTTATAAATTTAAATGAACTGAAAAAATGGTTTACTCCCCAAAGGAAAACATGGAGTTAAATATATGACATGTGTCTGTGCTTGTGAAACAGGAGCAGATAAAGACGCAGTATGCTTGATCGATATGATTGATTTACAGCTGAGCCGGGAGATGGAAGTCAAACTTCAACCGTCGAGAACGCAGTCGTGTTTCTAATCAACTGAACCGTGAAGCACAGCTGCTTTTAAATAAAAACCTGAAGCCATTAACACAACACGCAGCAACACACTTCTGGATAAGGTTGGTTAATATCAAAATAAAGCTATATGGGTAAAATATCAAACTCTGAGCGGTCACAGCTTCAGATTGTTGGGATTATGAAATGAGAAACGTCAGGGGAGCCATGGTGGAAACGTCAAAAGTGTGCAGGCAGGCAGCAGCCCTTACAGCAGTCTGCCACAGTCTGTGGGTGACACAGAGTCCAGGCCTGTGGCTGCACAGATCACACCTGTTGAACCAGGGCAGCAAAAACATCCACTCAAAAGGCAAACAGGAACATCCTCGCTTTTAGATTTGCGGTCGATAGATGTTTTGGTTTGGGTTGCACTGGGTAACAATGAGCAGAGAGAAGGACACGTTGATGCTGCTGTGGGATGCCGCTACACAGATGTTCGTCATCACAGCAACAATTACAGGACCCATAGGAGGGCACCAGTGGCAGTGCGCTGAACATCATGGTCACATTGTGTGGTTACAGTTCATTTAGACACAAAAACTCTTGGTTTGGTTTAGGAAAAGATTGTGGTTTGGGGTAAAATCAAGAAACTTTAATACCAGTTATTTGGACATTCACTCGGACTAAAGCCATTTGACTTGGTATAACAATGATGTTGGTGATTAAAGGGGAGCAACACCAGCAAAGGGTGGCTCCCAGCTGAGGACCCTGCAGCTGGTGCAATAGGGACCAGTGGAGGTGTGACAAGCAGTAATGCCTTGCAGATATCAACAGAAACTGTCAACAAACTATCTACTGTATAAAAATGACATAATAAAACTGTTAATTTGACACAGATAGCCAGCAGGAGCATAAGGGAAACACATGCAGGCTTATAAAACCTTAGATATTACACGTGGATATCAAGATATTCAGATGGTGGCTTGTCAATTTTATTAATTTATTAATCACCTTTTAACTTTTGGTAATGGTAAATTATTTCAGACATAGACTATACGTATAGAAAATGGGTATTTTCCCATTGGAATTAGAATACTAAATGTGGAATGCATTGAAACTCTGGTAACACTTTATTTGAAGCCTATCTCTATTGAAATTGACTGGACCAATTTGACCAGAACGTCTTTATGGGTGTCCATTATCACTTTTTAATGGGCACCCCGCAGCCAATCAGAATCGAGGATTCACCCAGACCATGGTATAAAACATATTATAATATCTGACCTTATAAGTCATGATAAAATGCTTTATAGTGTGTTATGATTATTGTTATAAAGCATTATGATAATTTATGAGTGTTTATAACTATAGTTATACAGTGCTATAACTGCATTATAACTCATTATAAGTATGGTTATAATGCGTTATAGAGATAGGCGTCAAATAAAGTGTTACCGAAACTCCTTTTGGAATATGTTATAGAAAATACAATATAGTTCTAGTTCATTCAATATATTTAGATTCATACAGTTTTTGGTGAATAGACTGAATTAATACATTTTTACAGATCTGTTGTTGTCATGTTCAAATGTCCTGAAGTTGCACTGAGGGAACTCCAACTATGTTAAAAGGTTCAATTAGTAAAGTTCATGTTACTAACACTGTGTGTTCATTGATGAAAGTGATAGAAATGAATAAAACATGTTTGTTATGTCAGTATACAGCAGCATGCAACCATGTTCTCACTTGAACCAATGAGCTGCATTCACACGCGGATGCTGTTTATGTGTGTACGTGTTGTATCGCGCATGCATGTCGGGCAGTTTCCAACACTGACATGTTTACAGAGGGACCACACATAAGTAAAGGACTTGATGCCAAGCCTGTGAAATATCCAGCTACAAGTGTCAACACGCATGCACACAGACATACCTACACTACATACACAGAGTATGGAAAGCCACAGAAATGTACCTGGCAACGTGCTATATTTTGCATTAAGTGCCTCTCCCACCCATACAGTTTATGTTTGTCAATATAAACTATTTCAGCAAATATTCCCTGACGTTGGTTTCGCTGTGATCGCTCTCAGATTTCTGGCCTCCAGGGTATGTTGTGTGTTCCTAACTGCTGCTGCTGCTGGGAAACCTCCTCCATCCTCAAACTAAATAAATCATACTACATAAACACTTTTTTTCAGAAAATAATTCAAATATTTCAATAAGGAGGTTGTTTTACTGTAGCAAAGTTGGGGTTATATTGTTGTTTTTCAAAACAAATGCACTTTTGCACTTGTATAGGTGTTGAAAAATATCACACATTTGCTCTGGTGGATTAATTTATAAGGATTTTAATTTAAGTGTGAAATAACTCTGTAAGTGGCAAACTAACATCTCTGCAGTACATTGACTTTGTGAGGAAAGTTAAAGTTGAAGTGGTTGTTTTTATATATTCAAATGTATTCAATACAATGCAATAGCAGGGGCGTGTCCCAATATTTCTGATAGGGGTGGCCCAAGTGGGGCACTAAATTATGGTGGGGTGGCATGAAGCGTGAGCATGAGTGCCTGCATGCACACATTACGTACTCATGTACACACAGGTTTTGGCCACAGTTTTGTCTGCAAACCCCATATCTACTTAAATTATTAACACTGCAAGAAAAACTAGACCCACTAGTCAAAATACAGCAGTGGCAACATACAACTGTGATAGAAAACCTCAATATTTTACTGAAAAAAAGAAAAGAAACGTTGTATAAAATGCCTCGGACTGGGCATAGAGCCGATCATATTTTGGGGTGGCCAATCAGATTTTAGTCGTGGCCCATGCCACACAAAGCCACTCCCTGAACATGCCACTGTGCAATATAGGTACAGAATGCATACAACATTGATTTTGTTCAACTAAAGCAGTAGACCCCAGCCTATAATTAATGTTTAAAGACACAACAGGATTCATGCATGTTGGCTATATTTCTATAATTATCTTATTTATATTATTTGTCATATTTGGACATTTACCTGTGCTCCATACACTTACAAACAATTGAGAGTCCCCCATTATAATCCAATCATGTGTGTGCATTTTAAATTGTTTGACATCTAATCTTTTATGTTGACAATGGATCACATGACTACATATTTGTAAATGCGGTTGTATGTAATAATCAAATGAAGTCTAGAGAGAGTTATCCCTTACGGAAGAACAATATATTGCAATATATTAGAAAATATCATGCGATATATTAGGCAATATATTCCCATATATGGGATTTAATTTTTATATTTTCCAATATATTGCAATATATGCATGGATCATATATGTGTATATATTGAGAAATATATTGAAATAAAGACCAAAAAGGCACTATATTTTTTAAATATTTTATATATTTATATATATATTGCATGGATCATATATGTGTATATATTGAAAAATATATTGAGATCAAGGCCAAAAAGGCACTATATTTTTTAAATGTTTATATTTTATACAACACACACACACACACACACACACACACATATATAAAACATTTAAAAAATATAGTAGTATAGTATATGTGTATATTTATAACCCCCCCCCCCCCCCCTGTAAGTTAAGTAATTTATCTAACATCACAATTAGTCCGAAACTGAAGGTAAAAATTCAAATATCCTGCATAGTTCTCCTCCTCTGTGTCCTCTGATCAGAGCGGTGACCCTAGCAACGGTGTGTTTTACTTAGCAATGGTCTGTGAACCGATTGCAGGTCAGGAATTCTTTTTTTTTTATTATATATACAAATAAAAAATAAAATGTTACCACAATGAAACAAAATCCATTGGCTGTCTCATCGTGAGCATTTGAACATGATTGGTTGATCTGACTGACATAATGGCTCTTGGCCAATGACAGCTGTGCGCGCCTTTCCGGCGCCAAATTTGAAAATAACCGTTACTGCTGCTGTGAAACGGGAACCGCCGCGACGCACTTCAGTCGTTCAAGAATGACCAGTCATGTGGATTATTTTTACGATACGGATAAATGGACAAACAGTCGGCTGGAACCTGGTCCCAGCGAGACCTTGAGTGAATTTAAATCCTGCAAAAAATACCAGGTAAGATATTTCTCTGTTATTATTGTGGCGTTGTTGGTGTCGGGGATTCAAACGAGGCAGGCTCTGGTGAGAGGGAGGGGGGCTGTGTAACGGACGTTCGACATGTCACCATGGAGGGTTTTTTTTCTTATTCTCCTTGTTCTAACTAACGGTGAGGAGGATGTTTCAGCCGGTACATGGCTTCATTAACGTGTTACAGAGAAAGGGGTTAGAGAGAAAAGAGAGAAAAGCTAATTGCCATTAGCACATGAGCTATCCGGCTTTCAACCCCGTAGTAGCATTCTAGCGAGCGGCTAACTGGTAGCGTTAGCGGCTAACTGGTAGCATTAGCCACCGGTGTAGGCACCAAATGTGGAGGCTCCGGGCTGCCAAAACCGCCCTGACTAATCTGATGTTTGTTAAATCTACAAAACGAATTACCGAACAAACACCACAACTTGTGTGCACGCCTCTGCAACTAGTCATGGCTATCGTAGCCGTTAGCTTAGCTGCTGCTGACAGCTAACAGCAGCAGCTAAGCTAACACCAGGACGTCAGCTGTTAAAACCCTCCCGTTGTCGGACACAACATGAAACTACTCCAGTTAGCTCAGTCATGTTGTAACAAAGATATCTGCTGGAAAAAATATTTTTTTCATGGGCTGTTTATTGAGTTATTTAAGACACTGCTAACGGCTAACGGTTAGCCCAGCTAACGTTAATCTAAAATGTAATGAATGGAGTGTCAGGCGACACCCAGCGTTGTTCTCCGGAAAGTGGTGGATAGTAACCACAATGTATTGAGTAACTGTTAGCGAATTTCAGTGTGTGTGTTCCTAAAGTCAGCATGAGAGGTAAATGAAAAGAGTCTATTTATAACAGAAAACTGCCTGTTGTACAGTATGCTTGTGCACTTAGGACCAGGAGCAGAGCAGCAGAGGTTGCCTGACTTGCCTCCAGTCTACTGTTCGGTTACCATGTATTGGTGATAACTTATAGTTTTGAACACTGTGTAAACATAAGTGAAAGTTCCTTTAGAACAGTGGTTCCCGGACGGGGGGGCGGCGGTGGTAAACCGGCTTCGGAATGTGTTTTATTTTGAAAATGAACCGGATTCTTCCGCTGTTTCTTTGTGCGACTTCCTGCCCGGCTTGACAGGCTCGCTCGCAGCCATAGCTCGCGGCTCGCGCGCCGCTGCGAACCGGAGCGACGTGGCTCCAGTGTGACACAGTCGTTAACATCAAAGGGCTCCGCTTCTCGCTGCTTCGCGGGTACTCGCGGCGCGTGGGTGTGTGAGAACCACTGCTTTAGAAAACGCACTCTGCTGCAGAAGAAAACAACATGAACTCTGCTAGTAACAGAAACTACTGGAGATGAGACACTACAGTACACTGACTGTGGCCTCTTAGCATGGTTACTCACTCCTGTTAATAAAAGTAAAGTATCACTGATATTAGTGTATACTCGGTTGATGAAGTATTAGTCATCCAGCTGAAAATGATATAGTCTGCAAATAAGCCATCATTAGTGAATCCAGTTTATACACAAGGGTGTAATAAGTTCAATTCACCCTTCATAGGTTGGACAAAATAATAGAAACTTTAAAGTCAAAGATATGTGGCAGTAATTTTCTTTAGGATATTAGTTCTAAATATAGTGTTATTTGAGTAATAATAATCAGGATCAGCCGCAAAATAAAATTAAAAAAAATCATTCTATCCTTAATACTGTGACACAGCTAAAGATATTTTTGTCGTTGATTAATTAATGTTTTACTCTGTTTCTAATTGACTGAATACTCTTTGTTATGTCAATCTGTATTTTACACAGCCAAGGACCCACAGCAGTGCTCTACCCATGAGATCATCGTGCTGGAGAACCCGAAGTGACAATAGAGCAAAAGATGATGGGGTACAGACTTCAACATGCAAACAGGTAGGCAAACAGACCAAGAATTATGGCAAATGCATTTTGCTTCTTAAATTTTTTCATTAAACCTAGTTCAGATTAATTTCAGTTCAAGTTTTTAAAGTGATAGTTCACCCAAAATTGAAATTGCACTCATTATCTACTCACCCTCATGTCGACTATTAAGGGCTGGGAGAAGTTTCAGAGTCCTCCGTGGCTTCTCTGAGTTACAGGGGGTCTCGACGTAGCAGTGCATGTCCATATAACGGTTGCTAATGGATACCAGCTGTCTTCATAACAAAAAGACACACCAAAAAACATCCAAATACCTCCTAATTCCTCCTGCTCGTATGTAATGTTCGTCTTGTATTGAAGCCCCGAAATGCAAAATTGTCCCAAAAACAATGAAATAAGTCTATTTTTCGAGCTTCTCGAAGCTCCTCTTCCCAGTTCGTCATATTTGGACGAACCAGGGTCTGTTCTCTTCCCGGTTCGTCCAAATATGACGAACTGGGAAGAGGAGCTTCGAGAATCTTCCGCTACAAAACAAGCTTGAAAAATTGACTTATTCAATTTTTTTCGGGACAATTTCACATTTCGGGGCTTCAATACAAGAGGGACATTACATACGAGCAGCATGGAGGTATCTGGATGTTTTTTGGTGTGTCTTTTTGTTACCAAGACAGTTGGTATCCATTAGCAACCGTCATATGGACATGCACTGCTACGTCGAGACCCCCTGTAACTCAGAGAAGCCACGGAGGACTCTGAAACTTCTCCCAGCCCTTAGTCCACATGAGGGTGATAATGAGTGAAATTTCAATCTTGGGTGAACTATCACTTTAAATGTATAGCACCATCCCAGGGTTTCCGCTACATGTAATTGATCGTGGCGCACCGCCACGGCAAAATAAAAGCCGCCACACCTTCAGAATGATGATTTTTTTTTATTTATTTTTTTTATGTTAAAACAATGTAAAGCAGGTTTTCCACTAGGGCTTGCACAGACTAGTCCCCTGCTCCACAATGACGTTTTGAGCTTGACGTCGACTAGTCGCTGATCATGTAACAGTAGGCTACAAGAGTAGCGGCTTGAAACAACAGCTGAGTGCGCTGAATGAAAAAAATACGAGCGCCGTCAAGCTGGATAGAACGAGGTCGTACCAGACAGGAAGTCAGGCACAGAAAAGGCGAGGGAATCCGGTCAATTTTCAAAATAAAATAAATGATGATTAAGTTTGCTTGTCCGTCTATAAATATTTGTCAGTTGCGTCTGCACACTAGACACATCCATAGGCTACATACAGCGCTAGAGACAGACCTGTGTGTGTGGAAAACCGAGCAGCCTACAGACGGGTCGATGTTTGACCTGCGCGGAGAGAGAAAGCAGGAGAAGCTGCTGCCTGCAGCCCAGGCTGCGCTTCCGCGGGCAGTGTGTCCGGGCTGCCAGCAATAAAAAAAAAAAAAAAAAACTCTGCTCATATCGACCGCTTTACGTCGCGCACAACAACAGCAGCAACCAACCAGGAAAAACAGAAACTGTGAGTGAAACTGTGAGTGAGCAGGACTGTGATGGTGACGAGGCCTGTGTGTCGTTTTCCTCCCTAATTGTTTAATGAACAGCAGCTACAGTATTTTCTTTTGCACCTGTATAAGTTACAAAAAACAAACTGATTTACAGCTTGTTGTTTATGAAGCTGCTGTTCTGTGGACTAAGTTCTGTTCTGTGCGTGAGCTGTCAGTCAGTGAATACAGATTGTTGCAGAGCATTTCCCTCCTCCTGGGATTTTAGTTATGATGGGAAAAATATGAATGATGTCATCAGCGACTAGTCGACGATCCGGTCGCGCGCACCCCCCCCCCGTCGATCAGACCACCCTCGCCGCCACTCTTTAAAAAAATCCTGGAGGAAACACTGCATCCCATACAGAAGTAATTGAAATTTCCACAGGACTGATGCTGGCTAGCCTCGCATCACCAGGCTCTTCAGACAAGCCAAGAGCCTGGTGTCAGTTACCTCCCAATTAGTCTGCATTCTGGTTCCTGTCTGTAGCTGATACCGAAATCACCAAATTCACCAAAATAAAAGTATTCACCAACATAAAACTTATAAAATAAACATTAACTTGTAATACAATAGAGTTGAGGGAAATCATTGACTATACAGCTGAATACCGACTGAATACTAACATTAAACTAGTGGTCTATTATCTTGTTTTTACTGGTGTGGAGTCTGGACTCCGGGAGGGATGGGCATTTCAAGCAAAAGTATTTAATCATCGCGGAGTACTAATCGATTGACTCTTCGACACCCCCCTCCAAACCCCCTGTGAATGATCTGATGTTTGATGTTAGGTTGAACATTAGAATGAAGCAAAGGACGTCAGAGCATTTTATACAGATCATTTAAATAATATTTAAAAAATCTCTTTTTTTTCCTCTCTTTTCCCCTAGATGCACCAAGGAGCCAGCTGATTACTACCAATTGGAGGGTGGACATCTCTTCATCTGCTACATACATACATCTGCTTTATCTGCTACATCAATTTTCTTTTGGCTATTTATTTCTTTTCCACAGTTCCAAAAGTATATGTATTTTCTGTTCAATGGCATTCTTTAAAAATGTTGCACTGTTCAGAAATGTAGAGTCAGTCACATTTCCTTTGTCTGACCATATGCCAGGCCTGTTGGCAGGGTTCTTACGGATCCTTAAAAAGTCTTAAAAGGCATTGAATTCATTAATCTAAAAACAAGGCCTTAATTGGCATTAAAATGTCTTAAATCAATTTTTCAAAAGTCTTAAAAATGTTAACACTTGGTAAGTGGTATTTTATGGTTGTAATTAGTCTCAAATCTCAAAATAATTGGTAACATTCCGACATAGAGAAGTTTTAGTGGCGGCCGTCAACGCTAAATTTCTCACAGCCACCAGATTCCGAGTCAGTGTTTGTTTGTTTTTTTTTTCGGACTTTTTATGCATTTATTTTGAAAGGACAGCTGGAAAGAGACACAATCCAATGTTCATGTAGCAGTCACTTTACCTTGGATCACATAGGAAAGTGGGTAAAATTGTCCCTAACCCTATGTAATAGATGTGAGGTGTTTCTTTTTTTTTCTGCATTTGTGTTTATTATGAAGTTGGTCTTAAATTTAATTTCAAGTGGTTTTAAAAAAGTCTTAAATTTAACTTGGCTTAAGCTGTAGGAACCCTGGTTGGGGTTTTAATAGGCCTGTATAGCTCCCTACCTCAAACTGGGTTCAGTATCTGTGCCTGATTAAAAGAAAATAAAGGTTGCTTTTGATAAATTACCCAGTCTGTGTTAATATGTGGTATAAAGGTTTGTGCACATATTGCAGTTTGCATATTTAAGTATTCATCCACAATATATTGAACACATATGTCATGTTTTTGTTTCCATATAATTTTCCATATATTAAATATATTCCACAATATATTGAACACATAGCCATACATATATTTCATGTATAATTTTACATATATTTAAAATATATTCTACCATATATTGAACATACATGTGACACTATATCTTTTCATATATTATCAATACATTTTATCATATAAATCTGAATACATTATGGTGGATATTTATAAATATATAATTGCATATATTTTGGGATATATAAACCCATATATTATATATTCAGGTTTAATATATTTCAATATATTAAAAGGGGCAGTTTTTTGTATATTTTGCAATATATTGCAATATATTACAATATATTACATCAATATATAATATGTTGTATAATATATGTGTCATCAATATATTTTTCCATATATTGCAATATATAATATATTGTATAATATATGTGTCATCAATATATTGTGGAATATATTTACAATATATAATATATTGGAAAATGTAATGGAAGAATAATATATTACAATATATTACAATATATTGCAAGTAATATATTGGTAAATATATTGTTCTTTCGTAAGGGATGACTCACCTTTGCAGTTCTGCTCAGTGCTATGAGGCATTTTAGCCTCTCAGCTCGTCATTACTGTTTTGTTTCACTCACGTCCATCGTGTCATTTTCACATTCAGCAGGTGGCTGTGTTCACAGAAAAACCTCTAATAAACTGTCTGTAAACTGCCCTTGTTAACTACTTGTAAGCAGACAGTCAAGGTCAGGAACTAGCTTGAACATAGTGAAATATTTATCAGTTTAACAATCATATTATTCCCTCATGAGCGAGAGACCTTCTTTTTTTTTCTTTTTCTGCCACTAAGGGGCAGTGGAAATAAACTGTGACTACAACTCTGACATATCACTGCCTCTTGAATGATATGAATTACTATGGCTAACTCAGCAAACAGTCTACACATCCAGCAAACATGATGCATCATTACCACTTATTTGAAACATGTTGTTGTGGTGGTTAGGGTTATTGCTTGGCCATGTCACATTTATTTTCATTTTGCTTTATTTTGTGATTTTTCTCTCATCATTATCCAGATGTGTAACTATTATTCATACAAGTAATGAAATAAAATGACAGCATTTAAGAGTATACTTTTAAACAAATATGGGCAGTCTATTTGAATTTAGTCATCTGTATTTTTTGAATTAGTGAGTCATATATGAACCATGACATTCATATATATTTTGTTATATTTTGCACAAGTAATAACCTAATGTGTATAAATGATAATTGTCTATGATCAGCCTGTTTTACTTTTTCTTGTTTTATTATGTAGACATTTTTTTCTTATTTGAGGTACTAGATTACACAAATTTCACACTAAATGAACTAAACTAAACTAAACTAAACTAAATGAAAAGCCAAGGTTCTGTACCTCTAACATTTGCATGTTTAAAAATCAATGTTGTAACCAGGATATAAGCAATTTCCATCCGGTCACATCCTCTGAGCCAGTGATGAAAGCCAGTTTGCAGTGCAGAATGTCAGCCCGTTGCCTACACCCTGACCTCTGACGGTTTAATGGCGGTCAGCCTCTGACCTCTCGCTGTCGTCATCCTCCGCCGCCTCGACCTCTTGAGATAAAAGGAGACGATGAAGGATGGGGAGAGATGAGAGGAGCTTAGGTGGCTGTGATGCTGATGTGTTGACACTGGGGGGATTGTCGGTGCGACAGCTGCTGCTGAAACACACCCACCTGTGGAACATCCAGCGGAGAGGAACGGCCTCCCTGCGCTGATTTAACATGGGTGATATCACACAGCTCAGTGACTCGGGGCTGAAAACACTGGAATGCATCCGTTTTATGTCATCAGATTAGATGATCACTCCTCTTGGATGGATTGGAGCAGTCTGTGTTCCAGACAATAGCTGCCCCCCTCACTTTGGTCTCTATAGTTTGGAGTTAATTTAAAGCAGGTTTACTCTGAGGCACAACTGGGAGAAGAAAAAAATCATTGGTTGAATAGCGGGAGGGAAACGACAGCTTTTTGGAGGGCAAACTGGTGAACTGGAGAAACCACGGTCAAAATATTCTTTAAATGAACAATATAAACAGTAATGACACTTTTTCATAGTCTTGGCATTTGTGACCCTGAAAGGTCAGCTGAGCCAAATAGCAAAGATGCATGTTTTCTATTACTTGTAAATATATTCGTGAGGCTACATAATATAAGCTTCCTCTTTCTTGACCCTCTTTTTTTTTTTTGGACCGAGCTCCAGTTAATTGGCCAGAAAAGCATTTTGGCTCCACCCACTGAGGTTGAATTCAAGCAGTGAGATTATTTCTGCCATCGTGTGAGTAACATGTTTAATATTGTATTGTAAACTCACTCCCTGGGAATTATGTCCGAGCCGCGTATTAGATCACGGAGTTACATACTGCAGCTTCCATTAGGCCAGCAGTGCTGCTGACCTGGAGTCAGATGGAAACGGAGAAAACATGCTCTTCACTCAAGCCGTACAACACCACCCACAGAAACCTCAGTGCAGACAGTTATCAATCAAACCGTGGCCCTTCAGTATAAATCCATAAACTCTACGCTGGGAGAAGAAGATAATGACTGGAAAAGGATTCCGTTCAGACTGGCTGTCTTCCAGCGTGAAGCGCTTCCTCCCTGCAGAGCTCTGAATTCCAGCCACTAATCATCCATTAGAAAACTAAAAGCACTTGGATGCATACACACAACCTCAAATATCCTCCCTGTTTTATGTACTTGACATTTTGTCTGCGTGCACCTGGTCGACTGCTTAAAACCGAAAGAGGTTCATGCACTGAGCTTTAAAAAAAAATGTTTTCTTTTTTTTATATATAATATTAACTTCCAGTCTATGCATATTTGAGTGTGTTGCATGACTACACACACTTTTCTCAATCCACAACAGCAGAATAAGTAGATTACATGTGTGTATCTGGGTTTGTATTTATGTATTGTGTATTTGTGTGTGTGGACTCAGCTGGAGGTGACTATCTGGCCCTGTTTCCTGCTGTAACTATAGCTCAACATGAACCGGGCCACCCCCACACCCCACCTCCACCTCCAGCACCCCCCCCTCTCCCCATTACCATAAAGCAACACAGTGAGCACAATTAAAGATAATTTAAGACTTAAGCAATTAAGGTCACATCTCCTCTGGAAACACACACCCACGGAGGTCCTGGTAACTGTCTAGCACAGGATGAATTTGGACAGGTTTGGTAGTGTGTGATTGTGTGCGTGCGTCTTACGGCTTCGTAATTGCGGGGCCGAGACGCAGGGGTCAAGCAGGGTCTACGGGGGGCTGTTTTCAGCTGAATTGCCCATGGAGGAGATTAAGACAAAATGACACACTCTGTTCCTACCTGCGCTCCAATTACAACTGAGTAAACACACACGCATGGTCGTGTATATGCACAGAAAGCAGCAAAGAAAAAATCAGATTAAGCCGTTTGCGTAGACATATGATGAGAATAATCCCATCCAATGTGGATTTCCAACGACTTCTGGCCACGGAGGAATCTTATAGGCCTGGATGTGGAGTGAAAGTACCACAGGTCACGCTTACATATGTTTTAACAGCATTTATAACTCCCAGTGAGCTCTGCGTGCTGATCTTAGAACCATCACCATAAACCTACAAACACACTCGCAGAACATTATTCTCCCTGAACCACACGCTGCTGACTCAACATGTCCAGCAGCCAGGGAGGACAGAGTCATCCCGGCTCTGGTGTTTCCCCTCCATATCGCTTCTCCCTGTGTGGTCCCCTCGACGCTGCAGCCACCAGGACGGCCACTTAACAAAACATGGAACTGGGAGGGAAGTGTTGTGTGTGTGTGTGTGCGTAAGCGGATGGCAGCAAGACAATGTCAAATGTCATCCACCTTGGATCAAGATACAGAGGGATCAGGTGGCACACAGCAGGTTTGTTGCAGTCATACGGAACAGCTCTTTAAGCCCATATAGAATACTGTATTTCTTCTCTTTTTTTTTTAAGTTATTTATATTTTATTGCAGTGGGAGATTACATAACATGATAAGTGGAGCGGTTTTTACAAGCCGAACGACTTGGGGGAACTGTTCCTGTCAGATAAAAATAAGAAGCAGACGAATTATTGGGCAAGATGATGAAACTGTTTGTGTTCTTTTCTGCACACAGTACACTGTGTACAACACGTCACGCACATCTTTAACAATGTGAGTGCCCTGATCTACCAAACAAGTTGTTATCAGTGTTTTGGTAGGCAAACTTTATTTACACAAGGTTAAATTGCCAGTGCTGTTAAGTGTTGCAGTTGTGTAACCTTTCCTGCCTTTCCTTGATTCAGCAGGAGCTATCTGTAAACTAGGTTGTTGTATAGTGTTATTTCATCTGTAGTTCATATCTACTTTTTGTCCCTTGGATGAATCAGGGCTTGTGTATTAGCCTAATACATTTGGGATGCAAGTTTTTATTGTGAGTGTTATTACTGAATAAGGACTCCTAAACTATTACCTACATTGAGAACATGCAGCTGTTTTATTAAACTAAAAGAAGGCAGTATGGAACATTACTGAAATCATCTGCTACCTGGAGATATATAATAGAATTTCAGATGACATAATCTCTAGTATATTTTCTGAGCAATGAATATTAAGCAATGTTTTATTTCCAGTGGGGCTGTGCTGTGTTTTTGGAATGTAATCTTTGAGTGTGCAGAGGGAGCAGCAGGTCCTGAACACAGGGCAAAAAAGAAAAAGAAAAAGAAACATAATACTGCATAATAACAACCGGTTAAAACCTGTTATCCTGCTGGAATGTGCATTGTCAGAAACAAAAGAAAAAAGACGAGGCCAAAAACAGCATCCAGATTATTTTGTTTTCAGCCAGCTAAACATAGCCACCTCCGGGGGCGGCCACGGTTTTGACCCTCCGGACAAGACGATTAAAAACTTTGTTGCTCTTTTTCTAAATTGGGCTTTAAGTTTAAAGTTGTGATGAACAGGTTCAACCTGCATGCGCTGCGTAAACACACGCACAATATCGTATGCAGCTTTATGTGTGGTGGGGAGGACCGCGAGCACGGAAGCCACAGTGATGAAATACCAGCCAGAATGCCACAATCACAGGCTAAGTATAAAGTCTGCCACCCAAAAGTCATGCAGCTACTGTACAACACCTCCTCAGCCTGGAAACCCAAAATACCTCTGTCTCTCACTCAGGCATGCTTTTATAACTGACCTCTGAACATTGTGACAAACTGTCGCCTACTGTAGGTAGATTGGCAAAAAAATACTGAATAAAGACATTTTTCTGATACTAAAATGACCTCATTTAGTGAGTTAGAGTAATTTGATGTAAGAGTGACAGGAATGAAGTTTGAATTTTCAATTCCTGGAGTGTTTTTTTAAGAATGAATATTTATTAACCATAAACAACTGGCAAAAATGAAAATATATGTCAGTAGACTGAAGCTTAATGATAATTTTATATGTAAATTGCAAGGAATTCATATTGTTCATCATTCGTTATTCAGGTCACACTTCCATCCTGTCCTGCGTATTTGTCAGTGGGATTACACAAAAAGTTATGCATCGATTAGCACCAAACTTGGAGAAGGGATGGGTCACAGACCAGATAAGACCCTGTTCGATTCTGAGAGAGATCTGAATCATTTACTATAGTTTAATTGATTTTTTTCTGAAGTCTGGCTAAGGCTGTGTCAGATATCTGCGTTTTACTGCGATCAAATCTAATGTCTGGCATACTGAATACAGTTGTGGGTGGAGTTATTATTTAGCCCCCTCCAATCTGGGTTTGCTTAATTATTGCAGTGAGTGACAACATGATACTTTATTAACTTTTAGACAAGCTTTAAATCTTCTCTTCTGAATTCCCAAAATATCCATTAAACAAATCCTCGACAACATATAAGGATTAGGTTGTGGTAAAGTATATGTTCTTCTCGGCTATGCACCCACAAACGCATCACCATACACTGGTATCAGATTTAACAGCAGTGTCTGCTCCTCTCTGTATCTGACACACATGCTCTTGGTCGTTCTTTCTTTTCAATCTCGTACGCACATACACAAATTTTTATCACGCTGTCTGTTCTGACCCAGTCAAGTTCATGAGCAGCAAACAGGGACATTTTAATTAAAGAGCCATCATCTGGACTGGACTGTGGCAGCAGGTGGTTGGGGCTCAGAGAGCTAGAGTTACTGCATAATGGACTGTATAGAACAGGCACGTGCACACATAGGGCCCAAAGGGTGCTTGAGCCCCTGCCCTTTTTGCCTCGTATTAAAAAGTGCCCTTTTTGTAATGTTTTTTTTTTCAATAAATGCATTCCTGTTGTGCATGAGGATGTAAACAACCGCGCTGTGAAAATGCCACGGTTATCTACCGTACGCTTTCCCTTGTAATACACACGGTATTGTGTATGTACGTTGGTGTGTGTGTTGTCCGCTGCTGCTCCGCTCTGTCCCTCACTGAGGGGCGGGGGGGGTGGGCTGCCCCGCGGTGCGCGCTCCCTCACATGCACGTCCAGAGAGAGAGAGAGAGAAGTAGAAGCTGCTGCCTCATCGATAACTCTGTGTGTGCCGCATGTAGATGAGACGTGATAGTGGAGCGACTTGTGTCGAATCTTGTGAGTTATAAATCCACCAACATCACTTCCTTGTCGGTTCTGACAAGTCGCCGTCCACTTATACAACGAGCTTAATATGAGTCATATTTCAGAAAAGCGCTCATTTGTGTTTGTTTAGCTGACTGCTTGTTAAGAGTTAAGCTCCACCCCTCCTCTGTCTAACATCACCTGAATGTAGTGAACAGCAGCAACAGGAGGAATCACTCACTCAGCTTGATTTCACTATTTGAATTTGTTTCCAGATATTGAGTTACTGGTAATTGTGACTTTGCTGTGGTAAATATTGCTGCTGTTGGTAAATATGCACAGTAGCAGTCACAGTAGTCATTACTTGGTTTTGTGTGTGTAGCCTGTAGGCTTAGCCTACTTATATTTTTGCACTTACACTCACATGATTTTTTTTTCTGCAATGTTAATGTGCACCCAATACCATATTGGCCTTAGCCAGTTCAGAAGTCATGACTCTGTTTCGGGAAGTTGGGAAATTGGTCCAGCGTGTTGACTGCAGTCCTGAAGGTGTGCAGGCTTTCTCTACCGACTATATAGTAACTGTAATTTATTTTAATTTATTTATTTTGATGTTAAGGCCTGAAAAAAATGTACGTACTGCCCTTTTCTGATGTTGAGCCCCTGCCCCTCTATAGTCATGTGCACGTCCCTGGTATAGAAGCATTTCAGGACATGCTCAGACAGATTAATTTCAAAGTGCACTTTCTTAAAGTGACAGTTTGCCTTTATGAGATTACTAGGTAATCTCTCATTGAAGCCACTCTGAGGATTCAGACACTTCATACTGAGAACTTCATTTTTAATTAGAAAATATGCAAAGATTCATTTAGTTTTCAGTAAAACAAATATGAAAAAAAGAAATATAAAACTTTGCTCAGTATTTGTTTCAGGCAATAAATTCCCAACATCTCTGCTGACACCCAAAGCAAGCCCATATGGTGATCCCACAGCAGGTGACACACCATATGATGTTGTCAACCTCGGGAATGTGACGCTGTTGCACCTCAGGTCTTCTGTAGGTGGTGCAGAGTCTGTTAACGGACGAAAAAACGAGACTCCGTGTTTCAGGTCGTCAGCTGAATATTCTTAGATAGAAATGAGCTTAGAGTCTGAGAACAGAATGAATATGTGCAGATTACTGTATATCACACATAACCTTGGTTATCTACCTCAGGATGTGATGGGAAAAGAGTTCTGTGGAGGGATTGTGAAAAATTTATGAGAGGACATGTTGAACAGTTGAAAAAGTGCTATAAAAAAAAAGAAGGTCAAGTTTGCAAAGATTTCAAAACTCTAAAAGCTGCTGTGGAAAAGTGGCCAGTGTTTCAAATCTCCTTAGTTTTTTTTAGATATAATACTGAGCGGAAAAGGGAAGATGAGAAAGGACAAAGTGGTGGTTTGTGGAAAAGCTTCAGAGGAGATGGTCATCGAGGCGGCGTTAATGTGTTTGCTCTGGATCGCTGTTTCTCCATTGAGTGTCCCAGCTAGCTGTGTCACTTGGCAGCTCCGAGGACTGTGTGAGATGAGGGTGAGGGCTGTCCACTGACTTGACTGACAGCTACATTAGTAACCTACATATGTTCTGTTCGGCGCCGTCGGAGGTCCACCGGCTACATTTTCAGACCGTCACTCTCGCCCTCGCCTCTTTTCTGTTCGCTTTTTTTTTTTTTTTAATCGGGAGCCGCAGAAGACACTGGTTAATAACTGCACTGAAACATAAAACCCTTGCGTTGCTTTAACAAGTTACTAGCACATTCCTCTCCATGTTTTTCATCTACGCTGGAGCCTGCCTGCTGACCCATAGGATGAAACATCTGATGGGCGGATTGTTCATTTGAGGGAGACAGGAAAGAGAGCGGGAGGCCAGGTTTTCACTTTCATTTGTCAATTTTCAAGCTCACTGTTTTTTTTCTCTAATTAGAAATCACAGTGTAAACAACTTTTTATGGTAATCATAACCAGCATTAGTTTGATACTGGAGAAAGAACATTACTGTGTTAACTAATTCATGTTGTTAGTTGCCTTCTTGAAAGAGACAATTGTGACAGTGATCTGGTATTGGGAAATATGCTTTTTGCTTTTAGGCAGACAGATACATGAGAACATTGATCCCATGCTTACATCTGTTATATATTTATATATTTAAAGGGATAGTTCAACATTTTGGCAAATTGGCCCATTGCCATAATCCCTATAGTCATAGCAGTAGGTTTGTTACCTTTAATTGTTGGTGCAAGCTATTTTTAGAACGGCGGAGCAGAGCCGTGAGCTGCTCAGAGCTACGCTACGGAGGCTAATGGAATTTCTTGGTTTCCATCATCAAACTTATCAAATACACAATCCAACAACTCCAAAACGCTCTCGTGGACAAGTTGTGACCTGCACATTCACCACACTATGGTGACGAGACGGAGTTCTAAAAAAGCTTACACTGACAATTAAAGGGTAACGAACCTACTCCTAAAACTATTGGGATTATGGCAATGGGCCAATTTGCCAAAAATGTAGAACTATCCCTTTAAGTAACTTGTGAGGGTTCAAACCAAAACACCCACAACACTCCTTGGTGGAACAAAATAACAGAATAGAATGTATTACAGACAAGCTATTCCTTAGCATGACAGTGGTTGTCTTTAATCTCACATATTACCACTTAATACTACACATTTTATTCTTCCCTTTTTTCTTTTCTTACTACTAGCTGACTGTGATGTCTGACTTGGAGAACCAAAACAATGAGCTGAACTCTCTGTGGGCTCATCAATAAAACTGTTCCATCACATGTCAAATTATCTATCATTCTATAAATAATTGATGAGTGAATTTGCTTGTACATCCTCGCTCCACTGCAGTTATTTCCACATATTCTTCTCCTGTTCACACCGAGACAAAACATCTGACTCCTGACTTGGTTTTCCATCATCTTCACTCCTCTTGCCTCTTCATTATTTTCTCATTCTTTTTCTCCATCTAGCTGCTGACTCACGCCTTCTCTCCATTTCCTCCTGACCATCCTATCCAACATCCATCCAGCTCTCGCTTTCTTGCTGAATCATGTCCACATAATTTGTATTCCATGTTTCTCTCTGTGGTCCTCTCAAGGTCCCATTTCTTCTCCTACTCCTTCTTTTCCTCTTGCTGTCTTTCACTTATCTAACCATCCTGACCTGAATGTGTGAATGCATCTGAGTATAATATGAGGAATAAAACATCTCCAGCAGAATCTCCTCCCAGAGCTCAACCCGCAACCGCGACCCCAGACGGAGTCCCAAAATTTAATCTAGCACACGGTCCGGGAATTTAATCCAGAACCGAGCTCAATCAACCAGAAAATGTGTCATGTGTGAAAGACCCAACAGACCGTGAAACCAGAGCCCAGGCACCTGCTTTGGCACCAGAATCTCTGGCAGAGAGAGAGGGGGGGGTAATTTTAGTCATTCATCCACCACATGGTTTTGTGGAACACTCCAGATGACGACCCACAAACCAGAGCTTTTACTTTTACACTCGACTCCAGAACCGACAGAAGAAAAAAAAAGAAAAGAAAAAGCTATAACCGAGCCGCCGTTGGAATGAAACTCATCTGAATTTTTCTTCCATCACCTGTTATTTTTTTGCTATTTTATTTCTTTACAGCCACGAAAATGAACAAACCGAAAAGGACCCAGACATCTGGTAGCGGAGCCGAGCCTGTTTCAGTCTGCGTTTCCCCTTTTATTTATGGGACAGAAACAGAACCACACAAATGGGCCGGAGGGATCAGCTCCATAGCATATGCTCCTCACCGCAGGAGAGGAAAAATAAACCTGCGCCAAACCCTAAAAACCTAAACTAATGTAGGAGCACTCACAATACCAAATTGCCCATTCAGTATATCTATGCTGTATGTATGCTATGTTTTAATTTTCTAAAAGTTAGTTTTAACAGGATAGACTGTGGTAGTAAGAGAAACAGAGAGGAGGAATGCATGTGCAGGTATCACACTTATTATATTAGTGAAGATAATATCAAATCATCTATTAAGTCAATGTAAGGTACAAGAGAGAAGGAGGCGATAATGAGTGAAAGAAGTGAGCCAAATTAAAGAGCGACAGAGTGACAGCAATGACTGTGTAATTTATTGTATAATATGGAAACAATTAGCTCTTGGCAGGGAAGCCTTGGCACATTGTAGCAGATCTGCTGTTTCCAGGACTGTTTCTGGCTGCCTGTGTGCCTTGTTGGACTCTCCTCCTCACACTTATGTATTTGTGTGTCACTGAACTCATGTCATGCTCATGCACACGAGCGCTCAAAGACAAGCAGGTGATTTGGAAAAAAAAAAAAAAAATCCCCACATGGAGCATTGTAACTGCGGTTTTGAAACAGGAAGTGTGCATATGTGATTCCAACAGGGCAACTGCATGTGCAGATGTATTGTCAGTACATAAGAAGAAAAAATAAGTTGTAAGGAAACTGTTAAGAAGAATAAGCTGTAGATACAACATCAACTATTGTTGTTGAAGTTCCACACAAATAAAAATAGAATGTGCTCACATTTATATACAATTGTCAACAAAGTTCACTGATTCTAAAACGATAAATAAAACAAGTTTTCAACCTTGGGGTCGGGACCCCATGTTGGGTCGCCTGAAATGTAGAGTAATTGATAAAAAAAAATTATTGATAAAATATTAATATTAATATTAACTAATTATTATTATTTTAAAAATATATATATGATTAAAAACACCACACACAATCCTAAACATCTGCATTCTATACTTTCACTTTCTCAAATTTAAATCGAGTTTAAAAAATGTGAGCTGGCGCATCTTGATTGCAGGGTCGCCAGAAATTTGTGATGTCAAAATGGGGTCATGAGCCAGAAAAGGTTGGGAACCACTGGTATAAGACCTTTCTTCTTTTCTTTAAATGAGCTGCTCTGAGCTATTTTTCCCAGCAGAACCTCCTACTATCCATCCATCCTCAGCCCCCAATCACATCACTGTATACTAAAAGAAATGACTTCTAAAAGCCAAGAGAAACCAATGTGAGCATATATTATTTTATGTGCATATGCGGTGAGTTTGACTTAGGTGGAGGTAGGCTGCAGCAGTTGGCTCACAGTCCTCCAATCTTTCTTAACGGCACTGATTTGTTCATAAAAAAATCGTTATTGTTCATACAAACTGTCTTCAGCAGGACCAGCAGCTGTGCCTGGTACTGGAACTACTGCTGTAAAACGCACTTCTTCTTCTGCTGCTGATGTTTTTTAGCTTTTGGAAAGCAGCTTTGGTCCATTACCACCACCCTCTGGTGCATAAACTATGGCGAATTTGCATTTGTGTTTATTAGCATCAGTTTGCAATGCACCACAATTGAGTGTGTTGATGCACAGCACTAATCTGCACCTGATAAAGTTTTGCAATCCATTGCCTTCCTACTAATCTAACAGATACAACTCACTGTTAGCTTACATTTGAAGGGGTTTATGTGTCTATTGACATTTGGGACATCTGGCAATAATTTGTTATTGCACAGCTAAACTGTAATTGTTTGACTCCAGCTGGTAAGGTCGGTCAAAGTTGAACATGGGAGTACTGTACTTCCTGTTTCTTATACTATACTACTTTGTAATCTCATAAATCAATCCCGTTATTACCATTAGACATTCTATGAAAAGGACATAATTGTTGCATGAAACTTGTGTGATTTCATATACAATGTACAGTGTGTGTGAGAGAGAGAGCCAGAGTGTGTTTACTGCTCATCATTTTGGGTTGTGGTGGGTGAACTCTGCAGATCACTTTTAATGAAAAATACCATGTATATATATATTTTTTTTACTGCTATATGACTCAGGAGTCCTTGGCCATTGTGCAGAAATGCTTATTCTAAATTAATCCCTTCACCAGTCCCTTGCCTTACACCACACTAGCTGCCAGTAGATATCCACAACTACACCATTACCGCCACTATTTCCTCTCAGGAAATGAATTAGGACTCTGATTGGCTCTGGTCTCTGTCTGGCCCGGGATGAGAGAAATCTGATTGGCAGGCAGGCGGAGGGCCTCAGCCAGAGCGCTCTGCAGGGGGCGGTGCTGAGAACACAGATCCTGTAGGCACCCACGCACCTACACACACATTCATTGAGAACCAGCACAGCACATCCTGTCCTTCCAGATTCTGATAAAAACCTGCGGGGTTGGTACCTTAGAAGAGCACAGCAGCAATTTTAGTTTATTTTTTTCAGGGGGAAAAGGTTTGGCTGGTTAACATGCACCAACACTCACAGGGAGAGCGTATGTAGCGTGACTCATATGCGAAATGCTAAGTCATTTTCCTCTGAGGAGAACTTTATAATCCAAAGTAGAAACTCTAGACTGGAAGGGGGGTTAGAAAATATGGATTTGGTCAATGAATTATTATTATTAACTTCTTTTAATGTCGCTATTAAAAAAATACATCAAGATTTTATGAGCGGTAACGCCTCAATCACAAATCTTCCAAACCAAGTCACCATGGCAATAAATAACAGTAAATTACTAATGGGCAAACTAATGACAAAAGAAGAGCTACCAAAAAAGACATTAAAAAAATCCTTACTGTATTTCTTTCTTTAAGGGAAATTATGACTAAATCTATACGTGTTTGTCAATGAAGAATATTCATGGTAACATGACATTATATGAACTAATCTAGAAAATCACATGCTTCTTGAATGGTAACACAACAGACTACTGCTCGAATAAGCAGCAACTTTCAGGATTAAGTTATGTTTCTTACACAGATATAAATTAAGGTTAGTTAAGGTTTCTTAGATTTAACACATGAGAGAATATATGGATTAAATGCAGCGAGTGAGAAGCAGTTTGGTTGACAAAGGCAGGACTCTGATACACAGGTACCAAAGGGAATCAGAGCAACAGTGAGTAAATGTTCAAGTAAGTAAAGAAAAGTTTGACTACACAATTTAAAATGCATTTTAACCAAAAGGCTAAGAGTAAAGCTGAAGTACAATTAGGTTCCGACATATATGCTCCATCTGAGCCGACCTGTGCTGACCACATAGGTCTCTTTTTGGTTTTCAGCTTTGCCATGGAGTTAATTTTCTCTCTGAAAAACTCAGCAACAGCAGCTCTTAAAATTGTTCCTCTGCCTGAAAACTACAGACTGCTGACTCCTCCAGGTCAGAGGTGTAGCGTTACACTTTGGCTGTCAGACAAACAACCAAGACTCACACAATAACGGAGTGACGCAGTGCGTGGACGGACGGACGGACGGAGGGACGGACGGAGAGGAGGAGGAAAGCTGAATGGATTTCAAAACATGCAGAATGAGAGGAGGGGAGAGAAGACTGTGGAGGTGAGAGTGGTGGAGGTCAAGCATTGGGAATATCAGGATGGGATGACGAGTGGAGATAAAGAATGCTGAGACAACGATGTCCTTCCACGGGCTGATTTATCTGCACAGCCGAAGTAAAACACCAAACCCAGCAGCTCTCGTGGGCACAGCTGAGGGTGGAACTCATGTTTTACACCATCCTCTCTCGCCCACTCCCTCTCTCACTTGTTTTCCCACATATGGATGTGATTTCTAGTAATCTTTCAGGCTTTGTGAAATGACAGCCAGACAGAGGGACTGAGGAATTATGCTTTGTTGCCAGAACATGACACTCGGATACAAGATGTTGCGGCCGACGAAGGTATGCGCAGACAAATAAAATGACAGCTCAGAAGCTTCCATGCTGCACGTTCCGATCCCGGCCGGGTCTTGTGAAACGTTGCCCTCTGTCACCGTTCTGCCTTGCCTCTCCTGCTTATTATTACTCTTAAAATACTGAATGTCAATCAAGAGGCAATAACC
This sequence comes from Trachurus trachurus, assembly GCF_905171665.1. Taxonomy (NCBI): domain Eukaryota; kingdom Metazoa; phylum Chordata; class Actinopteri; order Carangiformes; family Carangidae; genus Trachurus; species Trachurus trachurus. Next base: position 17,811,398 of record NC_139913.1, on the reverse strand, counting down.
TTAAGAGGCGAGTTGGAATTGGGATTGTGGAAATTTGAGGATTGACGTTGGCTGGGCCGACATGCCATCCAAGTACAGTAAAGTAGCCCAAAGAAGGAGTGTGAAACTGGACGGTGATGGAGGAAAGGCGGGCCGGAGAGCTAAAGGCCCATACCAATCGTTTAAGGAAAAGAAAGAAGTAAATGTTCCGAAAATAAACCACAGAAATTATTGCAACCCCTGGGAAACTTGTTAAAAGCTCATAAAACTAAAGTCTGCTATAATACATGAAGCTATAATGGGGATCCATTTCACAGATTTTTTTTTTTTTTTTGCAGAGCATTTTTTCTTTTCTTTTCAACAGGACGTGGCAAGTTAACAAGAGATTGGCAGCCTTGAGTGCTACAGTGCACGAGTCCTGTACAGTAAAGTCTTAGCTCAGGTTTGACCTTCTGTGAAACGCATGTTTGCCGGATTGGTCGGCTACGTTTCCATTAGTCATCCAAAGAAATCTCATTACATTTGTTTGCAGCATCTTAAAAGTTAGAGGACGCAGGAGAAGTTATATTTTTGTCAAATGAAACTGTATCAGAGTGAAACTACTTCACCCGTGCTGGGAAAGAGCCAGTATGCAGCAGATGTTGCCGCTCTGCAAGGCTGCTGCAGAAAACTATAAAGCTTTATGGATAAAACAAACTTTAAGACAAATTGAACTTTTGAACTGATGATGATCACAAAGACCATCGATGTCTGGATCAGTTTTGGTGAGAAATACCAGCCTGATTTACAATGGGGTTTCATGCTGTGGCGATAAGGGGGAAATTATGGAGCCACAAAGGTCATTATGAATTATCCCCTCGAGACCACTAATTCATGGCAATCCGTCCAAGATTTTGTGAGACCTTAAGTCTGGGGCAGCGGTGGAGCAACTGATTAGCTGGGTGGCATTGCCAATCCTAAAGCCACCCTGCTAGTGTGGCTGAAAAATGGGATTTTATACTATATGGTTCTGACAATAAAACAAATATTTAAAAAAGCATTGTGTGATTTCTATATTATGTAGCTCTGATAGGTGTGTACTTGCCTATGAGTTGGACTGACTTTACAATTTCAAAACACGTGAATTTACTTCAAAAATAACTCTGTCTCATAACGTTCTGTTATTATCTCTTAGGTTGGTGAATGTGCAGGTCACAACTTGCTCACGAGAGCGTTTTGGAGTTGTTGGATTGTGTATTTGATGAGTTTGATGAGGGAAACCAAGAAATCCCATGAGCCTCCGTAGCGTAGCTCTGAGCAGCTCACGGCTCTGCTCCGCCGTTCTAGAAATAGCTTGCACCGACAATTAAAGGTAACAGACCTATACTGCTATGACTATAGGGGTTATGGCAATGGGCCAATTTGTCAAAATGTTGAACTATCCCTTTAAATGGTGCCCTGTATCTTTAAGTCACTGTTTCAACAAGTTTGCTATATACTCGCATGGATTCACAGGTCACTATTGAGGTCAAATTAAGGTGAAAATGCTTGTATCTCACTTAGCCGTTTAGCTTTAATTAAGATTTAAATCATGTGAGTTCTTCCAAATCTTTATTCTGAGACACACTAGCATCTCCACTATAGTTTACATCCTATCTACACTATGTTTGATTGTGAATAGCTGAGGGCAACTGTCTCAAAATTATATGAACAAATTGACAGATATACTGATTGTTAGACATTTGAAATATCTTTTATCAACTAAAATTATTAGTTCAAATAAAACTTTTGTTTCTTTGACAGATAAATTGTTGTCCTGTGCGGCATTCCAGCATTAAAGTGCCTCTGCGGTGCTTCATCTACGCAAAACTAGCATATCAGAATACACCCACACACATGCACGCTGGCCCATGTCTGGACAAATTGGAGCTGAGTATGGTCTGAGTCAGAGAAGGCCGAGGCAACTTGGCTACTGGGGTCTGCTCTGCGTTCAGCCTAAATGCTTCTGATAGACCTCGCTTGAAAAACGACATGGTGTTGAAGCAGTGGAAATCAAGACCCGCTGGCACAATGTGTTGTTTTAACTGCCGGGCAGGGGGAAGGAGTGAAGGGAGGACCACTAAGAGCAGAACATTCCTCCTCCGCATTGATAGATGGATGTTACCTCTTGCAATACATCTAGCTCTTGTAAAACACTCACAGAGACAAATTGGGGAGGGAGGGAAGGAGTGCTCTCGTTTCAGAGCCAGCGTCAAATCTGTTCCAATTCTGTCTTCTTCCTTTTTCCCTTTCCTCTGCTTTCATCTCTCTTTAATAGTAAGTTGCCCTGCAGATGGCATTTATATGCTGCTGCAGTTTCAAACTGAGTTTCTGCCCACTTTAATAAATCCTAAAGGCAATATTTGAACATTTCAATTTGGTGTAAAGTGCACTATCTATCTCAAATTCTAATAATAAAAAAAGGCAAATTCATAGCAATATCACGCTTAAACACAATCTGCATTAAAAGTTACCCGTGGGTGCTCCAATATGGAGATTCAGAGTTTTAAACTTTACCTTTTCTCTCTGTTTCATAGCTCAGACACTCAGCTGTCTAATAAACCACCACCAGTTCTCCAGAATCCTGTAATTTCTCCACTCATCTCACCTTTTACTCTCTGTCCTGAACCGGTCCACCAACATCTCTATTTCTAACTGGCTCCAAGGTGATGAGAGCTGTGATTGATCAGCTTTTCCAGCAGGAAATGAGAGGGCATCTCTCAGAGGCCTGTTTAAACAGCGGGTTATACGGTTACAGCGTTGTTCCAGGACAACCTCTCACGTGACGGGCCGACCTGCGCTGCTTAACCCAGCCGACGTGAGTCATAGTTCCCTACCAGGTCCTCATCTCTGAGGTGTTCGCTCGCATGCAAAGTGTGTGAGCATGAATAGAAACATCAGGGTCATTTGTGTATGCTGCTTGCTGTTGTACTGCTGTGTGTTTGTGTTGTCACGTGTGCAATTTGTCTATGATGCTGAAGTGTGACAAATCTCCCCTTTAACACGGTCGCTCAATTGAGACTGTTCTAAAAGTATGTAGCTTAGTAATCACATTTAGGTCAAAATATTGCTGTCTTGTAGTAGCTAGAGGGTTTTGGAGGAGGATGCAGTTTGATTGGATATGAATATTAAGCAATATAAAAGGTATGAGTTTGACCAAAAATAACCATTTGAGTCATAACATTGTGATATGTTGATTCTGGGCTCAAATTATTTGAGCATTTCCTCATTAGAAATTTGATGAGATCTTCCACACATAATGCAAAACACGTAATATCTATCCAACCTTGCAGTATGTTTCCTTCTTTGATACGTTTTTTCTCATAAATTAGCATTTTTTTTCTTGCAAATTTGTGATTTCATAATGTCAGAGAATTTTCTAATGTTAAACTTGAATAAAGAATCTACAATTTTGCTCTAATTAGAGATATGAGGGTAGCACATCGGAGCAGTGGTTAGCACTTTTGCCTCACAGCAGTAAGGTTCTGTGTCAACATGAACTGTTGTGTGTTCCAGCCTGGACAAGACCTGATGGGAACTGTGAGACTCGATCAAAACTGTGATGTTGTGTGCTGCAAAAGATGAGTCAAAACTCTGTAGAGCTGATTGAAACAGCAAAGTCTGTGAAAATCATCTATAAAATCAACCAATGTCACACTACATGTAGCTGCCTCTAGCTGTTTTAAATTTAGCCTTTTTAATAGAACGCCAATTCTATTACATAAAATCTGAGCTGCTTTCACAATACCTTTACATTTTCCACCCTGCTTCAGTTTAATTCCCATGAAGCTGGAAAAGCATCTGAAACAACAGTCCGATCTGGGGACAGTAAAACTCCCCATCGGACACCAGACTTATAAAAATGCGGGCGAGTGGCTTCCTTTTGCAGGTATGTCAGATTTAACAGCCCAGAGGAGGTAAAAGGATCGCCTGATGTTCGTCATACTACAGGTGGATGACACTGACAGACCAATATCAGATTTTTACTACTGTAAATATGGGCCAATATATTGGCAGAGTGGTGTATTTGAGTTTGACCCTTTATGATACATGAGTGTCAGAAGATAAATAACCAATATTTGGAGTCAGTTGGCTTTTAAGCTTAATCCTAACCCAACAGGGAGGAGTGAGGTGAAACATTTCAGCAGCAATTCTCAGGGAATGCAGTTTTTCCCTCTTCCAGATCTTATATGTAGCAAAAAATAACTTGCTCCTGTTCCATACACTAAGAATGTGGTTTGAGATCGTGGTAGCGCTGCTGAGGCAGCATTGTTACTGTCTGGCTCAACTTCCTCATCTGCCATGATGATACATGCTCACTGTTAATTAAAAGGAATCCACACACATCCGAACACAGGCGAAAAATTTAACCAAAGCAATTAGGGTCTGGACATTCCCGGCATCCACATTAACATCAGCCCCCAAAATACACCTCATCTTGACAATTACAAGCTCAGGGAAAAAAAAGAAAAGAAAAAAGAACAACATGGAGAGAAGAGGAGACAGGAAAAGAGCTACGGTGAAAAGGAGTTTCTTTCTTTTAATTCAAACCAGACTTCCATATCTCTGGCTCGTTTGTGGCCAGTTCTTCCTCTGAGGCAGAGCCGGCGCAGCACAGGATACCGGAGAAACGAAACCCGCAGTATTAGTCTCCCCAACACTGCATATTAATCAGCATTTAATAAAAGGAAAATAAATTGCGCTCCACTCCAAATATTATGAATGTGACGCTACCTTTATTTTCATTTCACTGCAGGTTTTTCCTCAAAAAATCTAAAATAAACAGCGCCGGTGAAAGAAGGAGGGAAGGATGGAGCGAAGGAGGGATGGAGACGTATGGACTGGGGATTTATGTACATGCGAGTGTTAAAAAAGAAAATCTGAAATTAAATAAACAGAAGTTGATGAGGAGTGGGCGTTTCTTTTTTTTTTCTTGACACGCCTCGCTTAGCCTTGTTCCTGGTTCGAAACGACGGTGGTTGTGACTCTAGATCGATGTTTCGGGACACACAAAGTTTCCATGTTAGCCGGGGGTGGCCACCGTCCAAAAGCTCTCCCTTTTCCACATATGTGATTAAAACAAACATGGAAATCACCCCTGAAAATGATTACATTGGCTTCTACAACATATAAGAGTGAGAAAAACTTCTGAAGTTGTTAAGACTTATGGATTGATAATGACACCGCTGAATGTAAAACTGTGCTTACGTCGTCCATGCACATTTCAGGCCCTTTCCCAGTGGCGAGTAAGCAGGTTAATACACATTTGTACTCCTGTCCTGATCATAAAATGTGCATGGGTTATTCCAGAAGTCTGTATTGCACAGCTGTTTATATCCTCATGTTATTATGTTTAACTAGAGCAACCCACAGCATGTGAAAAATATTAACATATTTTCTCCATTTAAATTAATCAAATAAAGCACTGCTTTGTATTTGGATCCAAACTTAAACAATGTGTAAATGTTTATGGTCCGTTTGGAAATGAATAGTCGGCATAGAATGATTTAACAGTGAATAATATAAGTCAGACATATGGCATGGTTATTTAATACAACTACAGAACGTGGATATAATGGAAGGTGAATGAGTCAGTTCAGCATCTGTGAATGAAGCGAAAGTAAAAACAAATCATACGAGTTTATTGAGACATTCTGTATACTTTCTTCTATTTATTTACATCATTCAACTTTCTTCCTCTTGTCTTTACTTACTTTCTTACTCAGTTATTTATTTAGAAATTGTCTATTTATTTAGCTGATTTTTTTCAAATGACTATATTGATATTGGTAGTGTGCCAGCATTGGACGGTGTTTGGGTCAATAAACTCTACACTGATGCATCTGATTTCCTGGTTTGATTACTGTCGAATAAAACTTATTTGGGAGAAAATGAACTTTACTGCCGTTCATTATTTTGTTCACAAAGCCTCCACTTATATAGGCCCAGAAGGAGTTGTACATTTTTGACAACTATACATATGTGTTCGCTGTTGTATTGTGTTATTGTTCAGTTGTTACTCTCCTCATTGTGTATGTCTTTGTGTGTACAAGTGAGTGACATAAAACAGATTTTCAAATTCCTTGTATGTCTGCACATACTTGGCAAATAAATGTGATTCTGATTCTGATTCTATATTAAGACACCTGCTTGAAACTACATTATAATGTGTTATAAACAACTTATCAGCTGCTTTATTTGCATGCATTTGAACTGGTCCGTGAAAATTTGGTTCAATATGAAGAAGCATTACTAAAGTGATTCACTTTTTTTGGCACATAGCTAATTGTTTACATTCCGGCAAATAGACATCATGAACAGTAATGCTGTTTTCGTGTATGAGGTCAGTGACAAACTTTTTTTTACATCCCATTGAAGCAGGATTGTGAAAAAAAATAGATAGATAATGCATATTGATATCATATAGATAGAACATGCATATCATCCTTTTCCTCAACAACTTCTCTTATCTTTGTGCGTGATGTTTTCCATGAGACTGCTGGGGACAGTGAAGGCTCTGGCTGCACTGTTCAGCTCCCACGTGTCAATGTGTGAATGTGACACAGAGCCATGGATAAATAAAGGTTAGAATAAAGCTTTACCTTTACTTAATGTCAGCTCTGCTTTTGGAGCCACGACATTTAGCCACTCTCTTATTCTGGCCAAAATGCAGAGCCAACTGAATACGCAGAATTAAAGCTGAAGCGCATATACTGTGCAGACATGCCTCTGTTCATAAAAGGCATCCATGAGTGTGAACAAGTCCAACACACACTCACTCAGATGCCACAGTGCACACACGCTGACACACTGCAGTCCTTTTTACCTGCGGGCTCAGCTCTTGCCCCCGAGCCTGGTCTCAGGTTACCTGTTTTCCTTCGTGTGAGTGTAAAGTGTATTCATATGCTCCTAAGAGGGCTGAGATTGGAAGGAGACTGTTTTCGCAGTGATAAAAATCACTTGGCACCTAGTGAGGAGCCGGCATCGCAGCGCAGGACAGGACAGCTCAGCAGAGAATAGAACAGCACATCGCAGAGGAGCGCAGCGTGGATCTGGCACCGCCTCAGTGTACACAGGCGGGAGAGGAGGACGAGCCACACATGGGTCTGAGGCAGAGTCAGACCCTGCTACTTAACCGCCAGGTTAATAGGTTTCATACTTTATTTTCAGAAGGAAAAAGGTAAACACTGAAAATAAATAGAAAAATACCTTTATTTAAGAAAATCCTGTGACCACTGCAAATGCAAATCTGCACAGAAGCAGCCACTGTCGAGACTTCACTGATTCCATCCTTTATCTCTGCAGAACTAGTCCAGATAATTATTAAACGGAAATTCAAAACAGCATGTTCAAACACAACAGTAATGTTGTTACTATCTCACTGAAAATTAAGTCCAAGCTAGAATCAGTTGTAGAAACCAACTAAGAACGTTCACTCAAGTTCAGTACTGACATGCAGGAACAACTAGGCTATATAAGCAGTTAGAATCAGCCTAAATATTAAAGGCGGCTTTCATGTAACTGTATTTATTATAATAACCCAATGAAATAATATCTGCTAGATTCACATAAGGTACTTTCTGCATGCTTTTGCTTTTGATATTTAAAGAGAGACTATGCAAATTTTGTTGAACTGCAGACACAAGCAAAATGTTTGGAAGTTCTTTATTGGACGTCTTTTTGTGTTTTAGGCTTGATAAGATTTATGAATAAAATCATTGACATTTTTATCTTGCTATAGCATGATCTAACTGTAGTAGAGGTGGAGAAATGAAATGTGTTAAGTTATATAGCATTGTCTCATTCGCTAACATTGCTTTTGCTAAAATTAGCCACAAATACCCTCTGGACAAACCAGACAATTTTGTTGTGAATCAAATTAAGTTTAATTGCCAATTAATTCAGCTTTTCATTTGAAATAGAAAAATATTTTTATTTTTTCTACCAATGTCTAATTTTTAAATTTTTTGCATATAATACTTGAAGAAACCTTAAACTGTGTTTATATGTGGTGCGACAGCTACTTTTACTTATTCCACCCCTGGCAAACATACAGAAGAAATCAGAGCTTCCACAATGGCTACAAGTCGACCCCCTTTCTAGGATCGTTTTCTCTCCTCTAGACTTCAAGAGAGCCCGCTCTGTGTGTCCCACAAAGGGCATTTGTGCTACAAAACCCTGCATGGCTCTATGTTGTCTTATGGGAAGTTGTCTAAGCTTCCTATAAGCCCGTATTACCCAGACAGACGTCAAAAGGTTTTAGCTTGTGTTTTTCCTGTGCATTAACACTATGTAGGCAACCAAATGAATTTATTAAAAAGTGCTAATTCCAAGTAAACATCAGCGATTGCCAAAATAAAGGTCTTTGATATGAAACAGTGCTGATATATGTTTGGCCGACGCATGGGAATACCTGTGTGTAGGTATGCATGTGAGTAGCGGCGGCGTTACTGGAGTAGTCTGACGCTCTTCCTCGCTGCTCACCCGGTCAGCTGATAGTGGGTGCTTTTCTGCACTGTTTGCAGAAGCTTAGGCCTTGACTTCCTTATTAGACTCTTAAACTTCAGTTGCATGACAAATATAAGGCGCCACACAATGCCAAGTGTGGGCTAAAGGTGAGGGATTAGCTGCAATAAGCCGACACTTTCGCCCCCTCTGCACACAGGCTCAATGTGTAATGTGTCTTTACTGGCCGAGGTAAATTGAATACTTAAGCTCGGCACACGCGGGTCTCCATATCTTCACTCGCAGCCACCTACATCGCCGCTCGGCCTGCCAAACCACACAGCTGAATGAGCCTATGAGATAGACAGAGTGCTTACTGTATGTATGGCCCTCTGCTACTCCACCGCTCACTCACCACAGTGGGCTGGTACTCGAGGAGGAGGACCTCGGTGACAGGGGGCCAGTTATGCCTTTAGCCTTGGGTCATATGCCGCAAAAGGACTCAGCCATTATTCAATCACGGTTTAATTCCAAAAGGGTTTCTTCTTCTTCTTTTTCTTCATGGTGCTTTGTTGTCCTCCTTCGTTCCTCATGAAAGAGATACTTCCGTCTCGCCGTCTTTTTCTTCTTGAGTGGCAGTATTTGAATCCTCAGATGGCCCTGCAGTATCAGTTCCTTCCTGAAACAAACTGACTCTCTCCACCCAGTCTGCTGCTCTCTACCTGATGAGAAAGACGTCAGCGGACATTCCTGCATTCCTGGGTGTTAGATGCAGCTTTAATAACAACCCCAGAGACGGAAACATGATCACGTTCAGCGAGTTCCTGTCTCTGTTTGACTCGGTCTTCTTCCCATTCTTCGTTTTTTTTTTTTTTTTTTTTCCTCCGTCTTTGTTTCTCCCGGCGTCCAACAACCTCCACTGTTTTCTCTATATCAGACAGCACGGCAGCCTACGCACTGGCATCACAAGCAAAGCTAATCTGGCATCGTGACTGTACAGTGTTTACCTGGCACGCTCTTCTTCAGTGGTCACATCCGCCCACCCTCGTCACCCTTGAGTCAACATCCCCATTACTTCCCAAACGCCGTCCGGTCTCCATCCAGAGTCCAAGGCCAAGTTCCTCCTGCGGCTCCCCAGAGGCGGCTCACTGGCCCTGGGTACAGTTGAGCCACGAGGCCGGGGTCAGGAGAGGTAAGGAGGAAGTAACTGGAGATTTTTAATTACGAGCCTCAGTGGTGCGATGAGCAGCTCGGCTCATGGCTCTGAGGACTGAACAAACCAGGGCTTAGTATGGTTCCTGAGTTTTACGGACCAGGCTTTAAAGCAGCGCTTGGCAAAGTTTGAATGCAGAAATACATCCATCTTTTCCGCCGAAATCACAAATTCAAGCGGCTTAAGAAAAGACTGTGCCATCCTCCGTAATTAAGACCCTGTGGATTCACCCTATTTGCCTAAATTATGGGTATGGTCACTGGCTGGAAATCTAATTGGCACAAAGGAAACAGTGAAATGTAAAATTGTCCCCAAACCAGGAGGAGGCATTGGCTCAGTCCAGGGAAATCTGGGTATAAAAACCTTTTCATTATCTCCACCTCACGTCATTACATGTTATTTATCATATTTCAGCACTCGCTGACTAACAGATTATGTAAATAAATATAGGTCAATCAAGCCCTTCCCTTGTTATAACACTTTTATGGTGATGTATCTGTCACAATAAGCTTCCATTACCTGAGCTAATCATTTTTATCTAGACCCTATTGTTTGTGATGACTCAAATGTTCCTTAAATGCAGACAAAAATGAAATTTAATGCAATTAATATCATTTTAAAGGAGCTGTTAGTAGGTTTTGCTACTGCTATCATGTCTTCTCCTTTTTTGAGGCTAACCAGCTACAGTAGCATTTTTTTAAAGGCATCACTGTCCAATTCCTAATACTCTAATTTACTATCATTTAATTACATTTTATTTTACTCTGTCATTTGATGTTTTTAGAGTTATGCTCTAATACTTTTCTTAGTGACAATTTAAATTTTGTTTGAAATGCGTCATACAAATAGGCCTGAAGTGGCCTTCCTTGGCCTCACTATCATTCCCTGAATGCAACAGTGATAACAGCGGCCTTTACTAACACCTGTAATAAAATATGCATTGTGTTCATGTTCAGACTTGACTACTTGTGGCTATTTGGGAGGTTAGCTTCAACTCAAATGTCACCTTAGATTAAAAAAACAAACAAAAAAAAAAAAAAACATCAGGCTCCTCTTCTCTGCTCTGTGAAGGCCACACTGACATATTTTGATGGCAGCAAATGGACTGGGCAAAGTCTTATCCCTACATGAATTACAAACAACACAGGTCAGCGAGTGGAGAGTGGTACTAATACATTGTAGAGAAAGAGGTATGACCTTTATGGTCACAGAATACTGGCACTAAGCAAACAGTGGGAAGAGGTTAAATGGACTCGACCAGGCTGTCATTTTGTCTCAGCATTTCAGAAAGGACTTCTTGACTCAGCATTGCAGTAACTACCAATCTCATTTCCTGCTTAGATCAATGCAACATGACTTATTGCATGTTCATGCACAGTATAACGTAAACCACTCCTTGGATGATCGTATTCAAAGCCAATTCAAGTGCATTACATTTCAGCCAGTAGAGCAGTTCATTAAGAGAACCGTAATTGAACTGGCAACATTTGTATTGCAAAAACATCACATAGCTGATGTTTTAAAGGAAATGAAATAAGGTTTCGCTGCTGGTTTCAATGACTGAAACACATGTCGAGGGTTTGCAATTTCTTATGGTGACGGTCACGTCATTTGCTACGTAATACCCCTTTAAAGCTCCACCAGCCATGACCTCACAAACAATTTGAGAAATTCAAATCAAACCTCACAAGTCAATTGTTGGTTTAAAGGTAAAGTAGAGGTAACAAGTGATTCCTGACAATGGATTTGTTGGCTCCCATCTGAATGTTATTTGGACCGGGCATGAGCCTCATGGAGACAATCACACAGAGCTTTGTGAGATAAACTCTGCTCAGAGGAGCTTAGTTTGGAATTAAATGATCAGGATACTGGAGGAAGGACTTTGACAATGTGAACGCTCGTGAGGTGATGAGTCCAGATGTGGCGAATCAAGGCTGAACGTGGTGCCACAGCTGGCTTGTTTTACATCAGCAGGCTCACAAAACCAACCACACTATTTAAGTGGACCCAGTACCACCAAACACACGGCACACACACACAAAAAATGAATCGGATTCTGCTGCGTGCTCTTTCAGACACACACATACTCACACTCAAACATGACGTAATGCTGCATTCACATTGTTTTAGCGAGTGGTCGACATGCACGCCACATGTTTATTGCTTTAAATGGGAAAAGTGTGTAAAAAGGCCCTGGGAAAAAGATTTGGTGGTAAAAATTCGCCAACTTGTGTCTTTCAGACAAATCAAATATTGACAACATGAACTAAATGAGGAACATTCCTACATTTGTGCACCTGCTGTTCAAGTCATTAAGTTACTGTTGACAGCACTGTGCAGTGAAAATTTGCAATGGAACATCAAGCATGTTTTTCATGATGCACTGGGCCGATCAGACTGGAGTGTTCCTACTGAACAGGGACAGTGCTTCATGTTTCATCTGTAGAGATCTCCATGCTGGTCCTTCTCCATTTGTGATCCCCTCTATTGTATCTTCTGCCTCGTGCTGCCTCCACCACTTGTTCACCTGACTCACACCTGTTGTTGATCAAGGCCTGGGGTTTGTCTGTGTTCCTGTTCAGTCCTGACATTAACATGCATCACATAATTATCACAAGTGGACAGTTCTTGTTTCGGGTACACCACTGATATCAGATCTGATCACTTAGACCAGAGGTGGTCTGGGCCGCGTCTGACAACATTCTTTTAACAGTATGAATGCTAATGCATCCTGGGCCAATACTGAAGGCCTGCCTCCTCAGCTGACATGATTAGCCCTGCCACTGGTTCATAAAGTACTAGTATTAGTTAACTCCCATTGGAAACCATTGGAAATTAGTCAGATTTAAATTGCTTGTAAGGAAAACTTGAATTGATTTATCAGACAAATGGTGTCCGTGATAGAAGACGAAGAGCGATTGAACGGGCATTAAGAGACATTTCCGAAAAGTGGTGAAAAATCATTGTTTTGGACACTCACAATAGCTAGCTAATGATGCTAGCTAACGTTATCGCTTAATCTCTTCATCTCTCTTCATACCAGGGTTGTCCAACCATAGAACAGTGCACAACTCGTGACATGGGGAGAAGTGTTCTGATTGGTGGATCACAGACCAATCAGAAGGTCAAAGAGTGAATGTCAAAGACTTATTTCAAGGGAGAGCTGTGCAGCGTGCATTGATTTATTCATTCCCTCCTTGCCTCTCTCTCTTTCACTCTCCCTCTCTCACACACACATTTCAACAACAGATTTAATTGGATGAGATCCAATTAAAAGTGGTCACTCTAGACATATGCGGTGATGCATTGTAAAGCAGGTGCGAACAGACATTCTCAAAGCCACCACCACTAAAAAACATAAAAGAGCTTATAATATCATTAAAAACACAAGAAACTGGTAAAGAAACACACTCATTTACAGTACATGCAACAAAATAATGATTGATTACAACCCTACAACACTGACCCCGTCAGCAGCCTAGGCAGCAGCATCACAAACAACTAATGAGAAATCCAACAAATGACAATGAAATCTCTCTGTATTCTTCAACCTGTAACAACTAACACCAAGTGAATAGCAGTAGATGTTTTAATGCATGTCAGAGAACAGACTCACTCAACTACACCACAACCTTATTTTATGCAAATACCAAACCCTGACTAAACCACTAACAGAGCACTGGGACGCAGTGATCATAGTTGCACGTGGGTAACAAGACAGAGAGCGGATGCTGGCCGTCCATGCACTCTGTGTTATGAGAGCCTGCTTCTGCATATGTCGGTGTTTCACTGAACTGCAGCGGTTAGACTCAGCCTCCTCCTGTTCCCTCTGCTCCTCTCACTTCACACCATCCCTGCTACTCTGCACAGCGGGAAACTCAAGGTACTGTATCCTGAAGTTTGTGCTTCACTTCATGAGAGGAGATTTATGGGTTTCAAAGAAATTGAAAAGAACCTTCAATGAAAATATGAATTATGGGAGATCTATTTTTGCACGGTGCTTTGTATCTATTGAGGAGAACGGACCTGAGAGCATTTTGAAAAAAAAAAAAAGAAGTTTCCACTTAGCAGCTCACACTTTCTTCTCATGCTGTTGGCTGAAGCACTGTTGTGCATAGACATTGCCCACTTTACAAGCACCATAAAAAAAGTCAGCTGTTTTCCAGTCGATTGAAACTTTTCTCAAGCAGCTGTCCTCAATATTAGCAGGTGGAAGGTGGAAGGAAAATGACACTCAGTTAGCAGCACAGATTGATTTTTACTGCTCTCAGGATGACAATGTTAGTCAGTTCAATCCAGAGAGTAACACTGACAAAATGTGATGGATTGGCGTGAATTTTTTACTGTTTTATAAAACAGCTATTTGTAGGGATTGCTGCTGCTGCATAGTCAGCATTAGCATTAGCTGTGTACTTGCAAATCGTGCCAGGAGCTTCAAGAAAAGGGGTTCCCGTGAGCAGCGCTGCTTCTTCCTCAGGGCAGCCTGGACACTGTGGGCATCAGGGAGAGACGAGACAGTCCAACTCAGCCAGGAATAATTGCCCTGCATGCCTGCAAAACTCTGCTGCAAGGAAAGAAGTGAAAGAAATAGAAGAAAGACGACTTTCAGCAGCAGGAGACAACTCAGTGTGAGTTTGATGCTGGACTCACAACATTGTGATGCAGTGTTCCATATATCTTACAAATACCCTAGAAGAGGAATTTGGAACAAGTTATTCAACCGTTTTAGTCCTGCATACATTGCTGACCTTTTATCTCTGCACATTTCTGCTCGCACTCTGCGATCCTCAAATAAAGGTTTTTTTTAGCCGTCCCTGGGGCCCGACTGATGACAAAAGGGAAAGAAATCATTCTCAGTCCGGGCCCCAAGGCTTTGGAATGATCTGCAGGAGGACATAAGGTCAGCTTCATCAGGAGCATGTTTTAAATCTCTACTCAAAACTCATTTCTGACGGAAAGCCTTCCCTGATTTTATTTGATGTCACTTAATTGTCTTGGTTCTCATTTTAATTGTTTTTACTTGGAAAGCACTTTGTAACATTTGTTTTGAAAAGTGCTATATAAAGAAAATTTATTATAATTATAATTATTATTATTTATCCAGTCATGTCTTGTCAGGTCACACTTTAGTTTTCCATACAGTTTGTATTAAAGAGGAACTATGCAATATATATTTTTTTACCTTAATTAAAAGGCTTCAGCAAAAAAAAAAAAAAAAAAAAGGGATCAGACTTCCTTTTTAATGTGAGCTTAGAGTATGACTGAACACACACAAACTATTTTGTCTCTAATGATAATCAGCAGATGCTATCATGGTAATTAAGATTACCATGGTAAACACGTTACCTGCTGAATATCATCATACAGTAATTGTGAGAATGTTGCTGTGCTGATTTTAGCATTGAAGGCAGCCACGTACAGCTTCACAAAAGTAAAAGCTTTGGCTATAAACATGTCTGTAATGAACATAGGAACATGCGAGTTGTTTTGTTATTGTAAGTGAAATAAAGTCTCAGAACAAAATTCACAGCATCTCATGTTCATGTGCATATTTCAGCAAATAGCCCTGTCACAGCATAACCATGTTTGGTAAATGCGCAGATGCTTTTAACATAATGTTAGAAATGAAAACTACAGTAACTGATAAGATCCAGAACGAAAGCACTTTTGAGAACCGAAAAAAATCTTCTGCAGCACTAATTGGCTACTTGATAGATGGCCTGCTCAGAGACTGCACAGTGTTATTCTTACCACCGTTTGCCAACTGGCTTGTCTGTATAGCAACGTTGGCTTTACCCATTTATGTCATTAAAACAAGGACTAAAGTCTTCCTTCCTTTAGAAGCGGTCTTTTAATCCGGATGGCTGCGGTTAAAGCAGGATGGAGGTTTGAGTGGAGGGCCACAGCTGGAGCGAGCCAGCCAAAGCACCAAGATATCATCACCGTTTCATTAAGTCCATGTCAGTGTTTCTGAGCTGGGGTGGCTGGAGCTTCCCTCCAGGACCACAGAGCCAGAAGAAAGACAACAGCAGCATGCCTTCATTGAAATATGAGGAAGCATCTGCTCCGGTGATGATGGCAGGGACACTTATGAGGGTAGACTGTATGTAAATGTGTAAACTGTAAATCTAAAACCTTTTTTTACAAACACCAAACTGCAGTCATAAAAAATATGTTGCAAATATGAACAAAAACAGTTTCACATCTGTGAATACTTTCTTAAAATTTACAACTTTCAAAATGGCATTTGTGAACCGTTTGTGAATTGAAAAACCATTTGACCACCTGAGGATTTGCACTCTACTGATGTGACAGGTCTTCACCAGTCTGAAAGGAAGGAGCGCGTAGCATTTGAACACTTTAAGAATGTACACAGTCACTTTTTCCACTCTTCAAAGTAAGAGCACTCGTGCCTGCTGTAAACTTGGCCATGCCACCGATTCCTTTGATTTTTTGCCAATGCTCAGTATAAGCACAGGAAGCAACTGTGACACCACTGTATTCATGTTTTGCTCAGTTGTGTAAAAAGCCCATCCAGTAAGGGACACATTACAGCCTTATCGTGAATTGTCATGAAATCACACTTCATCCAGTGACTGTGAATATCTACTAATATTGCATTCTGTTTCTAACTCATTTTGCTGCACTGCAAACACAGAGGGCCATAGAAATAGCAAAGATATGGTATAGTTACATTGTGGTCTCCCAACAGTTAAAAGACATTATAACTTCACATAGTAAATAAAAGAATGTTACTTGATGTCTGTTTTATTCAAATGTCCAAGTAAGCTGTGACAGCCAGCATGTACAACATTTGAACTGAATTATGCACAGTCTTGTTGTTCTCTTGTGTTTTTTTGTGGATTAGTTGTTTTGGTTTGGTCCTTGTTCTGTACACACACACAAAACAAAAAATACTTTAAAAAATAAATATGTATGTATCTTTTCTTAAGTCTATTTTTTGGCTTAATAGGATAGTTGAGAGAGACAGGAAATGGGGAGGCAGGGACCACCAGATTTGGGATTCGAACAAGGGCCGGCTATTAGTGAGGAGTAGCTTCTGCATATGTGGCACCTGCTCTACCCACTGACCTATACGGCGACCCATTCTGTACATCTTTTTATATGTAAGTACAAAGAGTAATGCAAAGAGTCACATTTCTTGTATGTGTGCACATACTTGGCCATTAAAGCTGAATCTGATTCCAATTGTTGAACATACGATTCAGCTGAAGGTCTGCTGAGCTGAGCTATTTGCTGTAATCTACAGTACCATTAGCTGAAATGTTAAAGTTGTGGTTCAAAACCTCTGTCAGATCCATCCTCCTGGATACGGTTGAAAAGTTTTGTGAATGGAACTTGAATTAAGATTTGCATCAAATATGCGTCTCCGTCTGACTGGCTCTGCAGCTGCAGATTGTGCAGATCCAATCTTAATGGATTTTAATAAGACGTTTACACTGGAATCTGACTCAGGCCAGATATATATGAAAATATTCTCCTTTGCCACCTTTCTGGTTGGAACGAGATGCCTCGCGTTTGCATGTGAAGCGGCTGAGAGCACATCTGCCTCCACCTGTCACCGAATAACCTTCACCGTGAGGCACCAGTTAACCATGAACCGCAACTGCAAAGACAGAGAAGGTCCCAGAGAGGAAATCGAGCCGCTGGCCAAGACACAAGCTGTTACTGTTACAAAAGAGAGGGAACCGAAAAACGCGCTGAGGAATAATTTTAGATGTCTGCACCCCCCCCCTTCCCCCTTCTCTCCTTTTCCTCCCTCACCACCCCATCCTGCCTCCTGCACAATTCAATAAGCTGTAAAAATGTGCTGCGTTATAGTTGGACGTCCCGCGCTGCGCAGAGTAGCGTTTCGCTGCGTCAGAGCTTTTCTCCCTCAATCTCCACCTGAATCACTGGGTGCTGCTCTCCGTCCAGGGAAGGAGGGAGTTTTCCAGTGGCACGAGCCACCCGCTGACAACTGCCATTCTTCCTCCCCCCCCAACACTTAAAAAACCACCCCCATACACACACACGCTCCCCACTCCTTTTGCCTAAACCCAAACAACTGCTCAGCATTAAGGTGTGGATCTGTCATTAGTTAGCTTGGCCTGGCTGGGTGAGACCATTGTTATTGTTAAAGCGAGGGCTGTTTGCACAAGCCATATCTTCGGAGGGAAACAGTACTCCTCTGCGGCTTTTTCGACTCTGCCTGAGTGGATTGGGTTTCCTCTCGCTTTTCCAACCTCTCGTAGAGCGTGGTACGATCGGCTAATGCACATATTTTAATCAGCAACAAGTCAGATTGCTGGGAAATGTGTCCAGGGGCATAAAGTGCAGGATTTAGTCTGAAGGAGAGTGTCGACTCTTTAACTTTTTCGACAGGATGATTTTCAGCCTAGGTTTTTTGCCCTTAGAAAGCAAAAAAAAAGAAGAAATATAGCATCTTGGAGTCAAAAAGAAAGTGAATCATGAAGAGACAGGCAGCGGGGATCGGGTCAGTGATGGATGGATCCTGCTCTGGAGTTTCCTGGGTCTTTTCTAAGTGTTGTTTAAACAGCACGAGGAGCAGAATGACGTTCAGTCAACAGACACCCGGTGCTCAGACGCTCAGATCAGAGTGGAACAAACACGCACAGGCACAAGGCGACGATTAATCACCCCGAATCTTCTAAGAATGGCACCTCGCACCTATCTGCAGGCTGCAGGCACCAAGAGCTGAGATGCTTCCCTCAGCTTCTCTCCATGGCTTTGGTATTTTGAATACCTCTGATGCTCTTGTATTATATCCTCCACTGGTGGTCACAACTCCTACACAAATTAAAGCGGAGGGAAGTCAAATATTCATCATTTTCATTTAGCTTCACAAGAATAAATAAATATACACATAAGACTGTTTTATGAAGCTTTTTTTTCTCTCCAGCTCTGTTATAGACATCGACATTCTTACCACTGCCTACAAAGCTCTGGTTGGTAAGACCTGGGCTATTTCCTGGATTACCACCAGCTGATTAACTGTAAATAAACTGTAGAAACAATAACTAACTAACCTTTTCTGGGAAATGGTTAGGTTTAGTCAAAAAACAACTTAGGTATGTTTAGGGAAAGACTGTGGTTGGTTTTGTTAAGGTAAAATTGGACCATTGCCATAATCCCAATAGCAGGAGGTTTGTTACCTTTAATGTTCGGTGCAAGCTATTTTTAGAACGGTGGAGCAGAGCTGCGAGCTGCTCAGAGTTACGCTATGGACGCCAATGGGATTTCTTGATTTCACTCATCAAACACACAATCCAACAACTCCAAAACGCTCTCGTGGACAAGTTGTGACCTGCACATTCACGCTATGAAATAATAACGGAACGTTACGAGACAGAGTTCTTTTCGAGGTAAAATGAGCAAAGAAATATTCCATTGAAAGTACTACAGTAGATGAAGTTATTAGATTTTTTGAATATTAGATACTCACTGCAAGTATAGACTTAAGGCAAAGCTAAGTTAAGCAACACTTTTGCATTGAATGAAAGCATTGAATAAAAGAGTATGTGGCTCATCAGTTTGCAACTCATGGTGCATTGTTGATTAGAAATAATACATGAACACAAATGCAACCTACAGTTAGATTGCCATGAGAGCCTCCAGTTCCTCTGCTTTCTCACAAGAGTCCTTGAATGCAGCATCGTCTCTGACAGAAACAGTACAGAATGGAACAGTAATTGAGTGAAATGTCACCAACTCTTTATTATTATTAAAATATTAATGTTTAAACTGTCAAATGTTGCGCCAAACCATGGGCACCCCCCCCCCCCCCCCCCCCCCATAGCCTATAGGAATGAGCCTAAAAAAATGCAAAGCAGGCCTGATAGAACTCCCCAAAAGAAAAGCAGACAAGAGTTTAGCAGTTGACTCCCACTGTTTGCTCAGATTTTTGACGCTGTAGCTCCAAGTCAAGATGAGAAGTTTCCCAAGACCTCACCCTGCCTGCCTGCCTTCTGCACTTGCCATCCACAGCCACCTAAAAGACCACGGGTGCACCACACTGTCATCCTGCAGTGGCTTTGAAACCTCAAATCCCGTTCTACAAAATGAACACTCGTCTGACCGTAACTGGTTGAAAGCAGCCGATTCGGGGGAAAGACAGTTTGTGAAACTTGCAGATCTGCTGTTAAATATTCACTTTAGAGAGTTGGGCAAGCTGAAATTTATTGCCGAACAGTTGTCATCAGAAGAATTTCTTCCAGTCCAACTTTCCTGTGTGACATGTGGAGGAGGAGGAGGAGGAGTGTATCCAAGTGTGTTCAACCATATGTTACTGTTGGATCTGTTATTTTATTTTATTATTTTCAGTTTATTTCCTTTTTTATTTGCAGTTTTCTTACATTTCTGACAAGATGTCATGTGGGCGTGGAGGTCACATCCAACAGTGTGTTTCCATGTGTGTTGCAGATCTGCATGATGACAACTGAGCAGCTGCTGCTCACTGCTGATGTACAAGGACAGGGTTCACGCAGTCTTCTGTTTCCTTACTAATTGTCTTGTTTTTCTTATTATTACTATCATGCTTCTGCTTCCAGTCACGCTTCAGATTGTCCTCCTCGTCCCTCCGCCTCACCACCTCCTCCTCCTCCTCCTTTTTCTTCTTCTTCTTTTCAGGCCTCTATTAGCCATATTTGCTCTGTCAATAGCGACGCCATGTTTTCCACCCCTGTGCCCACAGCTCTGTGAGTCAATGCGTTCACGCCTGTGTTGCTATACAAGCAAACAACGGTTGCGTTTTTTAGTGGCCTTGTGCAACGGCACGCAGCGCGCATGCGACCGCAGCGACGTCCCACGAGCTATTAACGCAGAGCCAAACTGCGCCCTTCTATTTGTGTTCAAAGTGAGTATCTTAAATAAGCATGTCCCGTGTAAATAAACTTGCAGGGGAGCGAAGGAGTCTGCGATGTTAGGCTTTAGTGTTTTGGAACCACAGGCCTAATTGGACAGGGAGCGAAAGAATTACTGAGTGATTCAGAGCTCGAGCAGTCGGACTGAATGCAAACAAGAAACATAACAACATTACAGCACTCAGAGACAGTCATATTCTCCTTTAAACACAGAGAGGGGAAAGAGAGAAAAGAAAAAGTGGGGAGAAAAAAAAAAGGAAAGATTTGTATCTGTGGTGTTTGTACGTGGAGCTATGGCGGGACGGAGTGAGCAGCAGTGAAATTAGCTGTACCTGACATCTGTGAGCTATTAAAAGCGACTTCAGGTAGCACATGTTGTCCACATTAGCCTGAACTGAGATTTACATTTCCACATCTCCACAAAGCATAATAAACAATCAAAGGGGGCGTGTGCAGCCAGGTTACCATCAGTGACCAGACCACGGCAGAGCACTTCACCTTACCACGACTGGAGAGACGCACTGTGTGTTGCTTGAAAGGACAAAGGGAGTGTGTGTGTGTGTGTGTGTGTGTGTTCATGGAGACTTTCTGTAAACTTAAAAACACTCATAGATGATCAAGTTGACAGCAGTGGTACAATCTTGAGGCATTTTACTTGAGTGTTTTTTTTCTGCAACTTTTTTTCCTCTATATATTTTGCAGGGAAATGACTTTTTATTACTCCATATTAATAGTTGGGCCCACTGCTCACACCCCATATTATTATGTTATATTTAAAACATGTGATAAATTGTCAATGTGTGTTTTATTATAACCTTGCCTGTCCAGCAGTTTGCAAAGTAGCTAAAATTAGCTCAGTCTGGACCAGCTACATCATTAAAATGCTTCTTACGTATGTACGCATTAGAACTAATAATGGATCATTCTGATGCATAATGAGTATATTACCACTGTTAGGGCTTGTATTTGAAAAGGAGTATTTCTATACTGTTGCATTGAAAATGAAGGATCTGAATTATTGCTTTTCAGTAGTAATAGACAAAAAGAACATGCACTGTTTCTCTCTAAAGCGATTGGTAGAAGAGCAGAAAATTAAACTCCTGTTCCCTTTAAACTAATTCCAGATTAAGTAAAAGCTTTGTGGATAAATGAAAAGCATACTAACAGGCCGAGCGTGCCAGCGATGCAGACATATGGGGAGTAAAGTTTCAAATATCTGTACACTTCTAAAATGGATATAAAGTTATAAAAGGGTCGAACACACAAGTCTGAGGAGAACACTTTATGAGGAACATTTGGTAGAAAGGTGAGGCCAGGAGCTGAGCAGTCAGCAAATTGAACAGAATCTCCCGTTCGCCGGATTATTGCTCTGTTGTTGGAAAGGAGATGAGCGATACAAATCAGAAGCTGATGTCTGACAGCAACTGTTGCACCGCAGCAGTCTGCTTCAGCTCCCTGACCCTCCTCCTCCTCCTCCTCCTCCTCCTCCTCCTCCTCCTCCTCCTCCTCCTGCTTTCAGTTTGTTGGGTTTCCAGACTGATGTCTCCCCCTATTGACAAGTTTATGTATCTGTAATTGTGGAACCAATATGCAGAGGCACTCAATATGTTTTAAAGTACATAGAGAAACTTTCTATAACTGTTGAGGATGCTGAATGAAACAAATTGAATGGTTTCAATATTTTTAATACTTACTGTTAGTTGATTCTTTTTCTAAAAGTGTCACTTTATGTTGTTGAGAATTAATTTTTTTCTTTCTTGGTTTTCCTTCATAGTAAAAATTATCACATTTGGTCAGAGTGTATAAATATTCTATAACTGACTAAATGTTAAAAAATCACTCTTTTCCTGAACAGCCTCGACAATATCTATAGGAAAATACAGCAAAATTAAACAGCATATTGTATATACTGGCTGGATGGCAGTGCGTGTGTGTGTTGTGTGTATGTGTGTGTTTTCAGTGCTGGTTAGGAGGAGGGGGGCGGGGGGGGGGGGGGGGGGGGTTGGGGGGAATGGGATCAAATTCCTTCACTTTGGCGTCACATTTGCCAGCCAATCAGGTTCGGGCTTTCCTGCGCCGCATGGTAACGCTGTTATAAGCCCGCGTGCACAACGTTTGCAGTTCAAAGCACTCACGCGTTCTGGGGATTGTACTTGGAGACTAGAAAGGAGCATTTTTTACCGTTTCATCCTGCAGAGTTAAAAGCAAACTCTCACCAGCGGGCTTGTTTTTGCCATTTCAAGTGCGGAGCCGTTTGCAGAAAACGCACTCATCCCGGGAGTCTGTCAGAAGCTCGTGCGTAAAGACTCTCGCTCTCCAAATCGGTTTTTACGCACCGGAGCAGAGAGAAACAGCTGCTGTTTCTTTGTGCAGTTCTCTCAGAAATACTTTTTTACTCAAACTAATTCTGGCAAGGTAAAGTCACTTTCACTGGCTTTTCCTCTCGCGAGAGCACATTAATATCTACCCCGTTTCACGCGTAATTTGGCAACAAACAGTTTTTCGTATGAATCTCCTCGACCCTTACCTGAAGATGACGGAGGAACAAGACAAGTGTCTCTCTGACGCTCCGAGCCCGAGTATGTCCGAGGACTCCGCGGGCTCTCCGTGCCCGTCCGGCTCGGGCTCCGACACCGAGAACACCCGGCCGACGGAGAACGGGCTGCTCATAGCGGACGGAACCCTGGTCGACTTCAAGAAGGACGAGGACGATAAGTTTCCCGCTTGCATCCGCGAGGCTGTGTCCCAGGTGCTCAAGGGCTACGACTGGACCCTGGTGCCTATGCCGGTGCGCGTTAACGGATCTACTAAGAACAAGCCTCACGTTAAGAGACCGATGAATGCCTTCATGGTTTGGGCTCAGGCTGCGCGGAGGAAGCTGGCGGATCAGTATCCACACCTGCATAACGCGGAGCTCAGCAAAACTCTGGGGAAACTCTGGAGGTGAGTGTGAAAACTGATTCCTTGCTTTTTTGTGATACAATGGATGAAGATTAACCAATGAAAAAACTTCTATCTCTGCTTTTCTTTATTATTTACTTGTGCAGTTATTTGGTTTTAAATATTTAAATGTTTTATTTCGCTTCTTGTTTTTTAGAGCAGTTTATGTAAAGAAGGCTGTTGTAAAGAATATGTGTACAGTACATTGACGGTATACTCTTTACGCACAGACTTCTCAACGAAGGGGAGAAGCGGCCGTTTGTGGAGGAGGCCGAGCGGCTCCGGGTGCAGCACAAGAAGGACCATCCGGACTACAAATACCAGCCCCGGCGCAGGAAGTCGGTGAAGAACGGCCAGAGCGAGCCGGAGGACGGCAGCGAGCAGACGCACATTTCCCCCAATGCCATCTTCAAAGCTCTGCAGCAGGCGGACTCCCCAGCCTCCAGCATGGGAGAGGTGCACTCTCCTGGCGAGCACTCAGGTGAGCAGTCTCCTCTGTGGTTACACATCTCACACTTTTTGCATGCTCTTTTAAATAGGGGGAACATATGGCATTCAAAAAGCTTCCAAAATCTGTCTCCAAATCAAACTCATCCAAATTGGTTTGCTTAAGACTGACAAAAAATGATGCTAAATCATCTAGAAGTTGAAGTTTTAACATGTTGTAATATATATTTTCTTGTTGTTTCCAGGCTCCCAGGGCCCCCCCACACCTCCCACCACCCCAAAGACTGATGTCAGCTCAGGCAAGATGGACCTAAAGCGTGAAGGGGGTCTCCGCTCCCTGCCCGATGGCCCTGGCGGGCGCCAGCTCAACATCGATTTCCGCGACGTGGACATCGGCGAGCTCAGCAGCGACGTCATCTCCCACATCGAGACCTTTGACGTCAACGAGTTCGACCAGTACCTCCCGCCTAACGGGCACCCGGGCGTCCCTGGCAACGCCACGCCGGTCACCTACACAGGCAGCTACAGCATCAGCAGCAGCGGCCCAGTCAGCCCGCAGGCGGGTGGAGCTGCAGCCTGGTTGGCCAAAAGCCAGAGCCAACAGCAACAGCAGCAGCAGCAGCAGCAGCAGCAGCAGCACACCCTGACCACCCTGGGGAGCAGCAGCAGCTCCGAGGCAGCTCAGGCCCAGCACAGGACCCAGATCAAGACGGAGCAGCTGAGTCCCAGCCACTACAGCGAGCAGCAGGGCTCCCCGCAGCACATCGCCTACAGCCCCTTCAACCTGCAGCACTACAGCCCCCCCTCCTCCTCCTACCCGCCCATCTCCAGGGCGCAGCAGTACGATTACTCCGACCACCAGGGGGGAGGCAGCAGCAGCAGCAGCAGCGCAGCCGCCGCCGCCGCCGCAGCCGCCTCCTACTACAGCCACGCGGGGGCGGGGCAGGGCTCGGGTCTGTACTCGACTTTCAGCTACATGAGCAGCCCCCCCAGCCAGAGGCCCATGTACACGCCCATAGCCGACAACACAGGGGTGCCCTCCATCCCCCAGAGCAGCCCGCAGCACTGGGAGCAGGCTCCAGTTTACACCCAGCTCACCAGACCCTGAGCTGCACCCCTCCCCCCCCCCCACCCCCCACCTGGCAGACTGAGAGACAACACACACACATACAACCATACACACACACACATACACATCCACACACACACACACACACTCCAAAACACTTTACTCCAGGGTGAGTCCTTCCCCTGAATCAGACACTTGAATTCAAAGAAGAGGAGAGCTGGACTTGTGATTGGCTCACATCGTGCCTTGCTATTGTACCATGATAGAAACTATATATATATTTTTAGAGAGATGAAAAGACTTAAGAAAATCCTCTGTGAGGACTTATTGATTGTTGATATTTCAGTAGGTACTGTGTATGTTTCTTTTTGTTTTTTTTTCTTCATATGCTGGCAGTTTGTAACCCATGGGGGTGGGGCGAGGGTATAGGGTAATTATTTGTACCTGTAGATATAAAACCAAAAGCTTTATATTTTAACCAGTTCAGCGACTAACCCCACACGGTATAGTGCAGTATCTGGTTCTCTGTTCAATTTCATACAAGCATTTTCTCTTGGTTTTGTTGTTGCTTATTGATTTCGGTGCCATTCAGCAAGTATGGTTTGTATTTAAGCTGTTATGCTGTTGTTGTTATGTTTTTTTTTTAATGCTCTGTCATGATCATTGGAAAAGCTATTAGGCAATACACACAAAGAGAGAGAGAGACTTGGTTTCACAATGTTGTGTTGTCTTGACAGGGGGAGACTGCAGCCCCATTCCAACCATCCGTGCCTTGGATTTTACATTTTTGCAATTTTTATTTTTCTGTGTGCATGTGTGTGTGTGTGTGTGAGAGTGTGTTTGTGCATGATGGCCACAGCTGAGATTACACTTACCGTCCAACAGCGTGTGTGTGACAGCTACAGGAAGTCACCTTTGACCCCTTGGGGGTGTCCCCCTGCAGTCTCCCACCATGCTGGTGTCCTCAACCTTCCCCCCACAGGTCAAAATCCAGTTTGAAAACTTTATTTATTTATTAGCTTTAATTTTATTTCAAAGTAATTATTTTGCATACTATTCTTATAAGTAATGAAATGTCCTCTTTTTAATGTAGACAGCATATAATTTCCCCTTTTTCAATTTGTAATTTTGATTTTAAACCCAGGGGGTACTTAGACTAAATGGTACACGCTGTAATCGTCTTTTTTTTGTTTATTTATCTTATCTAAATGTCTTTTTTTAAGTATGTATTTGCATTTTTCTGAGTCTCGGGGGGTAATTATCTAACAAAATGTGTACGGATTGTTTGTTATTTGTGAATTTCCTTTGGTTTGACTTTAAAACTATGGCTAGAAGAACTGGAAAAAAACGCTATCTCAGTTACAAGACTATTACAGTTGTTCTGTTTGGGCTTTTATTTTGTGTGTGATCACCAGAGAGACCGTCCTTGTCTTTCTGCTCTGCAAGCTCCACTTCCTTTTCTCTCCATATCAAAGAACTGAGGTTCCCAATACTCTTTTTTTCCCTCTATGATCTTGCCATGTATTTGTACTGTCTTCAAAGAATCTTTTGTATATGTATTTGCAATAAAAAAAAGAAAATGCTATTAAGAAAAAGAAAGTCTGTCAATCATCTGTCACGATAAACTCAAGAAACTTTCACTTATGCAACATCCTTGTGTTGCACAACATGACACTGAACCACCTTTGGGAGCACACTTAAGTGTTTTCCACAAGTGTGGAAGTCAGTGAAAGGGTTAAGAGAAGAGTGCCAAAAAGCGGGACTAGTGTTTGTTTTCCCAGAAGCCCTGTTTTTTTTCCCCCTGCTTTTATTTTCTTCCTGCCTCTCCGCCCATCAGCTGGTAGCAGCAGGGGGTTGTGGGGCCCTGGGGGACCTGGATGGGGGGAACTCAAAATAGCAAGTGCTGTCAAACTACTGCAAATAATCAGAATATATTTCAATTGTGGAAAAAGTAAGCCAATGGGAGGGGGGGTAAAGATCGATACGGACGGGTCCAAATAGTTAAACTAGGCTCTTAACAAAGACATTCTACGTTCAGCTTTGAACTCCCCAGCAGCAGTAACTCAAAACGCACAATGGTCAAAACTGAAATCTCAGGTCAGGCTGTTTTTATTAGTTTCTTGAAAACTGATACTTGGACTATACACAGCGTGAGCAGATATGGATGCAATTACATTCACACACCATCTAATGCAATCCAGTGCACGAGGCAATCAATAAATGTGCTTTTACTGTGGACTGTGTCAGAGGCTTCTTCCACTCCTCCTGAAGACTTCATCCAAGAGAAGTCAAAGAAACGAGAAATAACAGCTTTTTCAAACGCACAGGCCTATGAAGACTTTAAATTAAAAACTCCCAAGGTTTAAATAGTCAATCGATGCATCAATCTTATCAAATCAATCATAAATGCCCCTAAAGTTCTGGTTCCAGCTTCTCCGACGTGAGCATCTGCTGCTCGTTTCTGTTTTGTACCATTGTAAACTGAACATTTTAGTGTTTTGAGCTGTTTGTTGGAGAGAGAACCAACAGACATCTAAAGACCCATAGACGCTGCGATGATTGTGATATTTTATAGCGGATGATTAATTGAGAAAGTCATGAACAGATGAATCGATACTGACAGAAATCTATCAACATAATAAAGCTCCCATGGTGCTCAGTGACGACGGCAGCGTTATTTAGAGGAGGAACCCGGTCCAGGACTTTGGTCGGTACCGACGTTTGGACCGGATCATCTGGGCGTGTGAGGGCTTCACAATAACATCAAACATGTTGGATATTTAGGAGTTATAATCAGCGTGATTATAATTATGATGAGATTGCGTCATTCAAACGCTCCAGCCCTCGAGGCTAACGATAGCTAGCGTATACCACCGCTGACACGTATTACAAGTGACAGTTGGAATCTCACTTCCAGTTCTCACTGAAGAGGAGGCGACGTATGGTTTCTTATCTGGCATCTAGCTTTTGTTGTTGCACCACAGTCTCCATTGTGTTTACATCCGAGATCAAACAAGGTCCTGTCTTGATGATAGCCTATGTAGTGTGCCATTATTTTGGAATCTTGTAGTTGTTACAAGTTGTTCTGTGCTGCAGCCTACATTCAAAATCAGATTATAAACCTGTTGATGGTTGAGCAAAAAAAAAAAAAAAAAAAAGACAAATTGAAAAAAAGAAAAATAAATCAGTGATTCATGACTTCACTTAGACTTTTGATTTGAAAATCCTTGCCATCTCACATCAAGGCCAAAGATTAAAAAGCTTGTTTTTCCCACAGATTCATTTAATTGTGGTGAGCTGCCTCAGTATCAACACTGTGTTTTATGATTTATGGTTGCACTGATTCACTGCCCTCTTCTCTGCTCTCCGCTCAGACACACACACACACACACAGTGGGGATAAGTTAAGTGTAGATAACTTCAGGATGATTCGAGCTGACAACAGTTACACTTGTTAATATAAGGGAAACAAAAAGCAAAAGCCAATATGTACTTTATCAAACCACCTGCTAAACAAGCACATAGGAAGGCTGGATTTTCTGCTGTTGTGTTCATGTGTTACAACACAGCAGCAGGATGGTTAAGGCAATATCGGACTGTTACAACGAAGCTAAAATGAAAGCTGCGTTTCTTAAAATGTGGCAATTTAGCCACAGACAAAGCAGCCTCCTCCTCTCTACCAGCAGGGAGACAGGACAGGAGGAAGGACTGATGCTGACTGCTGCCTGTTAGAATTTAGTTCTGATTATAAGTATAAAACAAATTGAATCCTGTTCTTAATTTATTTTATTTTATTTTTTCTTAATGGTATTTTTAAAAGCCCTTTGGTATTTTTATTAGTAATGAAAGAGGAAGCAGTAATAGTCTAAGCTGGACAAATAAGGGTGTGATAAAATCTGCTTTAACTCCAGACTTTGGAGAATGAGCAAATTAACTTCTTTCACCAGGCCTGTTGAACCAGTTGTGACATTGTTATTTTGTGATTTTTTATTTTTTTTTTATTTTATGTTTTTGCACTGGGCAGTGAGCTCAGCCACAAAAATGCTAAGGGTGACTTCACTGAAATCATGTTAATTCTTTTTAGCCCTTTTCTATTTTGCCATATTAAGACAGCAGGCACTGACAGTAAATGCAGGGACAGATAGAAGGAGGACAGGAGCTGAACTTGGACCTCACTTCTCAGGGTGTCTGTGCCCTCTTGGTATCCATAGTGGATGTATTGTCTATACTAGGTCACATAATTCTTGGGGTTGTTGATGTTGATGTGTTGGCAGTTGTGTTCACAGACACAGGACTGGACATAACCAGGAAGAAGACCACATTTGAAACTATGAAATTCTAACCAGTGCATTTTTCACAAAGGAAAGATTATTAATTTTCTGGGACAGCTGTTTGGGGAAGGCCTGACAAGTAGAAACCCTGTAGTAACAAAACAAACTGTTCAGAACCTCAAACACAGTATGAACTGAAATGACTTGGAACTGGAGTGCAATGACTTGAGACTTGTGGCAGGATTCAACAAACAAGATATAACTTGTATATTATTAATTTTATGAGGTGTCGCCTGGACTAATTATTCCCCATAGACTTTTACCAAGCTGTTTCTCCAGCAGTCTCCATGATATGCTAAGCTAACTAACTGCTCTCTCAGCAAAAATGATAATTATCATATTTTCCTAAATGTACAAATAGTTTTTTGGTGAATTGTTTCTTTAAATGCTCTGATAGTTTTTCAAAAATTCAAGGGGTCTTGCGTGTTAGACACATTTAAATCCCTCTGAGGCAAATTAGTGATTACTGTCTGAGACGAGCACTTGACATCTACAGACCTTGAAACTACAGAGCCGTGCAGACCCTGGACATGTGCACGACACCACAACCAGCGCTGTTCAACATTCAGGCAGCTGAATGCGAGGAAACTTTTGAACACTGCGATTTCCTCGTCACGGAACTGTGGACTTGTTCTTGGTGTCCCTTCAAGCTGAGCATCTGTTACACAACTACAACTATCACAACTAATTAACCACTAAAACACACAGAAAACACCGTCTAATTCCTTCAGTTGTTTCTTATTAGTTTCCTGAAATATCAGATATTGAATATCTGACTGGGCATGAGCTGCTCCGACAGCAGGCCCCTCCCACCAGGTCCTCGGAGCTGGCATCTGACAAAGGTCAAGGAAGGGAAATGCTGAATGATGTCACGCTGCCTGGGGACCAAACACCATTTTCCTATGATGTGGATTATGTGTTAGGCGACACAAATGTTTTCATACTCATTGGAGGCAGCTCTTGAACACTCCATTTATGGAGGGCTGAGGAGCCCAATGGGTGAGACAGAGACGGAGCCAAGACTCACTTCGTACCGCATGACTGCTGATGGACTGTGGCCTTCGGCTTCATCCCCATGAAGTTATTGACAAAAAATGGGGTGTTTCTGTTGTCGCGGCCACGGGGGTAATGAAAACAATGTTTTTGTGTGTGTGCGAGTAGTTAGTTAAGACCTATAGACATTTCTGGTACTGATAACATTTCACAATTAGAGTGGCGCAGCTGGATCTGTCTACGAGCTCTTGACACGCGCACAAAAATGTCACTGTTTGTAACCGAAGCAAGACACACAACACTGACTGCAAGAACACGGAAAAGTATCACTTGTATTGTTGATAACAACATGTACGAGTGAGAGAGGTGAAGGCGGTCATATGACAAGATTGCGTGCAGATGGTGACCTTTGAGAATAGAGAGAAACAGAGTAGAAGGTAAAAGAAAAGAAAAGTCCCCAGACTACAGTGAAGTACAGGACGTACAGTATGATTTATTTTTTGTTTGTTTATTTTACAAAATTACAGGATGATACTGTACTTCACTTTAAAATGTGCAACACCTTAAATTACAATACACTGAAGATGGGTATGGGATTCATAAAACAGCTTCAGAGAAGGCAAGTTGTAGGAAACATGGTCAGTTTCCCTCTTCTGAGTTACAGCGTGAGTGTTTTTGCATGACATGGTGATGTCACAGTGAAGTTCATCTTTGATCCACTAAACTTGAAATGTCATCACTGCCTTGTAAATATTTCAGTGAGATTATCATTTGTGTATAAATTTGTGATTTATGGCCATAAAACATATGTTGTGAGGTCACACTGACTTTGACCTTTAAAGCACCAAAATCTTATCGGTTCATTCACCACTCCAAATGAATGTCTGTTCCAAGTTTGAGGAAAAATTATGTGACGTCAAGATGCTAGTGAGGGATAGCATTCATAATAATGGGATGGACAACCTGAAGATACAATACAGCTACATAACTAAACTCTATTTAAACTGTAAACATGAGCCTGGTAATTATCTGTCTAAGGTGAATTAAAGTGTGGTTGATAATTCACATTATGCCTCTTCAGCTTGTGGTCTGTGAGCCATCTCCACCCTGTCAATCAATCCTGACCAACTTGCAGATCAGTTATTTAATTAAGAATAAAATTTTACGACAGTGAATCCTCCAAACCACAGACAGGCTCTGATAGAGCAGCAGCCTTCTTGGTAAACACTCCCACACACTAATAGCAGCAATAGTGTCTGTTAAAATGTTCCCAACTGTCTCTCTCTGATGCTGTTGTGTGACGCCATCAGTGTGGGAAACAAGAACAACCTGTCGAAACATTCGAAAGCATACAGCTGGAGAAACAATATTTTTGGGGCCATTTGTGCCTTGAATTGATAGGAGAGTGGAGAGAGACAGGAAAGTGGGGGAATGACACACAGTACAGATCGGCACTGTTGGGAATCGATCTGGCAATCACAGCGTGTTCTTAACCACCCAGCCACCAAGCACCCCCGATACATGTCGTTTTTGACCAAATCACTTGTAGCTCATCCAACCCCTGCACCAGGTGTGCTTTGTACGCTAGCTCACATACAAAGTTAACTACGCTACAAACATGGGTTAGTGATGAAAATTAGACATAAACCAGCAGATTGTTTAAGGTTTTAAAGGTCCAGTGTGTAATAATTCCCAAGGATTAATGGCAAAATCTGAATATACTTCCCATGAATATATAACAAATATATATAACAAATAAAATTTGTTTGGTTTTCGTAGCCTTAGAATTATTCTTATACATTCATATAGCAAGGGTCTTGCATTCTTGTGGTAAACTAGAATTTGAATGCTAGATGCTAAATGCCAACCCACTCCCCATTTTACACATTGGACCTTTAAATACAATCTCAAATGGCGGGAGCAACAAATCCAGCTTCAGGTCGCTCAGAACAGGAGCAGATTCAGTGATGTGAGAGCTGGTGAACTACTGCACTGTAAAATACTGTCATATAAAAGTCTTGTTGTAAATCATTGTGTATAGCCATTGTTAAGCATGCATCACTACAACATCTGTCTGTGATGGTGATTAAAAAAAAAAGTTGCCTAACTCATGTTTGCTTGACAGTATCTTAATGATACCCATCCCTACTACTTTGGCATCAAATGGACAGGTAAGTTCAAACTTTTGCACTGTCTTTGCTCTGTGTTGTTGTTTGTCTCTGTTTGTCACTTAAAAAATGCTGAGATAGTTGTGAGAGATCTACAAAAATAACAAAACATACACAGACTTGCTAAAACAGATTTCTCATGTTGTGACCGATTGGTGTATGCCAGACACCCGACTTCATATTGCACAAGAAAACACTCGGCCGTATCACTTTTTACTACATTTGAAATGTGGAATTTGAAATTTGAAATAAGGAATTCAATAAAACCTGTTTTGAAAATGTGGAGCCATCATGAGTCGAGTGTACATAAATAGTAT
The DNA here is from genome assembly GCF_905171665.1 of Trachurus trachurus. Taxonomy (NCBI): domain Eukaryota; kingdom Metazoa; phylum Chordata; class Actinopteri; order Carangiformes; family Carangidae; genus Trachurus; species Trachurus trachurus. The sequence continues at coordinate 17,778,595 of NC_139913.1, read as the reverse complement.
GAATAGCTCAGGGAACTGTCCGGTCTGGGCCCTCAGTTTTCAGGAAATGTGGCCCCCTGAGCAACATATTGAACAGGCCTGCTGTATAATATCCCCTCTTGATGTGGCAAACTGCTTTATTGGGTTTGAATAGATGAGTATTGAGAATAACTTCACAGCAGGGCTCTTGGTGTCCCTTCCAGCAGGAATATTATTAGGGATATGAAGGTTTACAACCCTATTTTTACAAGGCAATTTCGCCATGAGCACCAAAAGCATATTGCTGACGTCTCAGATATTAAGGAAATGAGAGAAAGAAATATGACGGGAGAGAAATAGGGAGCGAGTAAACAAGAAGGACAGAGAGATGGAAGGACATCAGAAGGTGGAGAGCAGGCCGACTGCGGTCGAGAGCAAGTAGCACCGTGTCCCATCTGAAAAAGCCATCAGTCTGCGCAGCGCTCGCATGACAGGGGAAATGGTAGTAACAAGCGCAGGACAGATGACATGTTTCATATGGATGTTTTCCACAGCAGACAGCCAAGCAGACAAGTCACGTCACATCGCAGGCATGAGCAACGTCCCGGCCAGATCAACTCTGATGACAGAGCTGTCCGTACATCTCACGCTCAACGCTATCGTTAAGGCCAAAGCGGTAGAAAGAGTGCCATCGTCTTTATTAAATGATTGATAATAACGTCGTCTGCACTCGCTGGAAGAAACGGACGAACCCAAACCGAGAGTAACAAGAAAGCCTTTCACAAAATGTTTTATAAATCAAGCGGAGGATGAGTGAGCTCTGACAATTGAGATCTTTAAGGTCCTGCATGCGCACCCACACAGGTATTTTGTTCTCCAACACAAGCAATGATGAAATTCATTGGAAAGAACCAGAATGTGACTCTTACTTAGACGCACCGTGTGTCATTTCTGCACACAAAAAGAAAAGGTGGTGTTGGGTGACATCAGGAAGTGTAACGTGGGGTCATGAGAGTCGTTGCCTTCACCACTACTGTCATCAGCTTCTCCTAGTTTGGATTTCTTCACATTCAGGAGGTTTTTACTGGGTTAGAAAGGTGCTAGTCAAGTCTGTAGTATACAGCATTTAGAAAAGGTTTAATTGTGACACATACAATAGGAGTCTTCAGTAGAGAGTAGTCTAAAATGCTCAGAAAAGTCTGTGGATTCTCAAGTGTAATCTGGACATTGTTTCTGGTAAGATACATATTAGTATTGGGATCCTTATGATGGAGCTGGAAGCAAAATATCAGACTGCCATCTGAAAATATGAGTATCTGTTTGAATCATAACAGAATATTACGTTGTTTTCTTTAGTTTTTCTGTTAAAAAAACAAAACAAAAAAAACGGGTAGTGTATATATGTTATATAGGAGACATGGTTGGATTTTATAACAAATAAAATAGATGGACAGCACATAACATCTTACTGACAGTCATTCATGTGTACTGAAATGTCCATTGTTGAGTAAAAGGGAGGTTATAGAGATAAAGATGCATACCATTGTTATTCATAATGTATAGGTCTATAAGGATAACCATGCTGAGAAAATTGCCACATTCCAGGCTCTAGACACGACGGCAGCTCCGGCTTCGCTCCACATTTCTCCTGTGTCACAACACACAGTTCTAATTTACAACACTGCAAACTCTTAATGAACAATGTTTGTCCCGTTAAAGGCATTTGCGGGACATTGATCACGGGTGACAATGCAGGTCAGCTGGACGCGAACCAGAACTAATCATACAGGCATGTCGCTGTGACGTCAGAGGCCCTGAGTGACAGCACTAGCTGCAGCCTGCCGGACTGATTACCATCCGATACCCCTCCAGACGGGTAGTCCGGTCATAGGCTTGATACGGCTGACAATTAAGGACCACACCATTGTTGGAGCGGTGTGAGGTTTTGAAAGACGGAGGCTGACAGACACCGGGGGGAAACTGTGGGTTTGGTATGAGCGGGGCAGGGAGGGTCGCTGAAGAAAATGTTTATCTCATCAGTCTCTGAGGTCACCGCTGTAGATGCAGTAACATGATGTGGTGTAGGGTGGAGTGACAGACAAGATCGCTAAGAGTATAGCTCTGGAAATTACAAGGTATGTAACTCCGAGCTTTAAACGAGCCTATTCCCACACTGCAGTCAATTTGGGAAGATACTCAGAGTTCATCAGTCCAGATTCTCTCAAAGTATAAAGCCAGATTATTTGGGATGGGAACGATTGGCTCTGTCTGACTTTAAAAGCAGGAAAGGAAATTTCTCTTTTGTATTTGACCAGGTGCTTTTCTTTGAATTAGCCACAGACAAAAAATACTGCTATGACGGAGTTTGATTAATTGCATATAATCAAACTACAAGTGCCTATTGAGCACTTCAAAAGACAAACCTCTGGCAGCAGAGTATATACGTATACAGAACTCGCATGCACTCATCACCACTGAAGAAAACCAAACATTAAAGCTGCTGTGGTCACTATTTTATATGATCAGTGGTTCAAATCATTATGTGTGTATGGGAAATGTTGCCTTTCGTAAAAAGCAAATAATTTTTAATGAATACCATGCTTCCCTAATAGCTCTACATTTTTACAATTTTAGCATGTATTATCAATGTTTTGGTTTAAGGGCACATAGACTTCCTGCTTCGGTTCATTCTCACTGCTTTAATCCACCTCGTTTCCAGCCTAAGGCAGCTCACTGATAAAACTTGGTGTTATCTGCCCGGCAACAGAAGACTGAGAGAAAAAAGGTTAACAACTAGATGGTGAACATGCTGTGGTGGAGCATTTACAGTACACACTATTATTGTATATTGAAGGCCATAGATATAACTCGGAATGACTGCTAGTGTACTTTGTCAGCTTTTCGTGTAAAGAAAACTGTTTGGAATGCAAAAAGTTGCTTCTTAAAGAGGAACTATGCAAGATTTTTACCTCAATTAAACAGCTTCGCAGTAATTGTGAAATAAATGCCTCCCACCCGGTCTCCGAGCTTAGCTAGCCTCGACGGGGCCACAATACAAACACACCCCATCATTTGTAATCTCTTGTTTATGATGGATAAGACTACACAAATATACACATCATAAAAAGTATATACCACTCTTTGGATTGCCTTCTCGCCGGCTTTGTGGAAAACAAATGCACATGACCAGGAGGAAGGTTAGCAAAACAGCAAAAAAAAAAGGTGACCAGCCTTGCATAGTTCCCCTTTAAACTTTGACTCAGGACATCTGCTCTCAATGTTAAAACTGCATTTTGGAATGATATTTCAATATAAAAGTTGATAAAAAAAAAAAAAAAAAAAAAAAAAAAACACTAACAAATCTTTGACCTTGATCTAGTTCTGCTTTATCGGTCAGTCTTGGTGGGTAAGTCTGTGTAAACTGCAGCCATCATCTCTGCTTGCATCAACTACAGTTTGGCTAAACAGAACAGAGGTTTACATGAAAGTGGCTGGTGGTGTTAATGTGGGCCGATTTCCCAGGGGGAAAAAAAGAAGAAAAAAAAAACAATTAATATTCTAAACCAATTCCTCTCTGAGAGTCTGCCCCCTCGTGAACCCATGGGTGGTCTTTTCAAATGCAAAACACCGCACAAAGACTAAAGCAGGGTTAGAGACCAAGAGCCTGTGATAGAGACACACAGAGAGAAAAAACAGACAGATGGAGGAAGACAAAAGAGAGAAAGAGAATATGCCGACTAATAACTCTGGAAAATGGAGGACAGTCAAAGCATGCAAGCATAAACAGATAAATGAGCGAAAAACTATATGTGGAAAAGACTGTTGACAGGCACAAAGGAAAAATTGATTGTATTCTAATTGCTGGGGATTTAAGTTCTAAATATGTGTGCGCATGTGTGTGTGTGTCTGTGCGTGTGTGTGTGTGTGAAGAAACAAGAAAAAGCTGTGTGTACCCGACAAGGTACTTGTGCTGTGTTGTGGTGGTTTAAATTCCTGCTCACAGGCAACATACCCTAATGAAACAATGACTTTAATTGTGTATGTGTTGCCGTCCAACAACACGGGAAAATGAAAAACACAACGTGAGCCCTGGTCTGGAAATCAACTCATTATTAAAAACAATGGAGAGGCTCCATTGTTTTTGCTAATTTGGCCGAGGGGCAGAAATATGTAAGAGTTGGCTTTATGGCGCTCCAGGGCCGCTTTTACTGCATGACTCGGACCAAATGTAGTCAAAACATGTGCCAGTATGTAACTACATGAGTAGCTATGAACACACAGATACCACACACACACACACACACACACACATGCAAATAAATACATACACCTCCATCTCTCAAGGACTTTTACCCCCTTGTGTGTATGTATTTATGTGAGTCCCCCTGTGTGCCCTCCCTGTTTCCTTCCTGTGTGTATGTGTGTGTGTTTGGTGACTGACCTCTTTTTACAAACCTCCTGGCCCTCCCAAAAAGCTACTTCTGATCACAGCGGAAACTGTACATCAATGTGGAAAAGCCAGGGTGGAAGTTTTTACTACGCTGCTACACGGTTGGAGGCGGCAGCAGTGGGTCCCTGGTCTCCCCTGGAAAGAGGCGTCCGTGTGAGTCATGACCAGCTACAAGTGGAAATCTGCAACTGTTCAGTGTAACCAGATCGTTTAATGTGGTCAGATTCTAGCTTTTACATGTACCACAGCTTTAACATCCATATCCAATGCAAAGGCTACACCTGTCTGCTGTGGTGCTTCCTCCACCAGTCGTTTACCTTTCTACATGTTTTAATTTCTCTCCCTGTTAACAGGACAGAGCAGCCACACAATCTGCGTGAGCATCACACATGGTTTTAGCCTCGTTACTCTGACGCATCAACTGGAGTTTCAGCATCTTGCATGTGACGCCTGCAGTTCCCAGCCAGATAGAGGAAAGATTTAGTATTACTCTAATGTCCGGGCAGCATCTGATTATCTTACAGACGTGAAAAACATATTATATTTCTTAAATTTATCACAGCTGCATGTGGACAATAGTGGAGGTCCTACATTGTTATATCAGAAATCTGATGTGGGTAATAATCAATTTATTTCCATAAATTAACAGATGAAAGGTATTAAATAGGGTTAATAGGGTTTTAGAAATAAAATAAATCAACCATTTGATTGTTGATGGCCATTAACCAATAATGTAGACTGACAGGGCTGCCGTGTGAGCCCCACCAGTAGCAGCAGGGCAGCTGTCACGCACACGCAATACAATACAGCCAGTGTGTCGAAATCCTGGATCACTACCGACATCTACGTAAGAGCGAGTCAGTCACGGTCACATATATAATATGCACTGTAAGTTATTGTACAGCATATTGTAGTCTGACTTGAGATTCATGCTCCGACTTAGTAAATACACGTTTACAGTGCAGAGGTTATACAGAGGTTACAGGTGTGACTTTGTTACTAACGTTCTGTAATTACAACTGAACGACATATTAAATATCCTATTCCGTTGCTTGTAATCTGTTACCATTCAGTCTTTACTTGAGAATGCGAGGTTAACTGAGGACTCTGCTCCTGCTGCTTCATATCATGAAGATATAGATGATTCACAGTTGGAGCTGCCAGGAAACAAACTGTATTGTTTTGTTGCACATCGATTGCTCTGCTGGAGCTGCTGTGTGATTAAATGCTCTGTCAATGACACTTGCTCAGTGCACAGGTATGTTTTTTTTGTTTGTACTAATTTATTAATCAGTTTCCTCACTCAGATTTTATATATTTTAAGTTCCAACCATCAACCTTCCCTTGACCAAAAACCTGCTACCTCCACATCCCAACTGGTCAGTCGGCTTTATGGAGGTCTTGACTGCTCCACCAGGGGTCTTAAATGTTTCTGCTGGCTGGTGGATTGGATGAGGTTTATGAGCTTCTATGTATAGGCCTTGACAACTGGCTGGGTCTGATAAATCAACTGGCTGGGTCTGATATTAGCACAACACTTCACTGATGGAGAAATGACAGTGTCTTGCACGGCAGGCAGAAAGAGTGATGTAGTGATTTGCACATGCGAAGACACAAAGCACGTCTTTCAGCCAGTATTGTTAAAAATAGATTGGAAAATGTAAAAAAAAAATAGACGAGGAACAGACTGAACTGACTGTAAGAATACATTTTTTTAATTAATAAGTCAGATGTTCTCTAGTTCCAGTTTTTATTGTGTGAGCTGCTTCGTTTCTGTAGCAATACAGTAGCAATTTTTCAATAGCAATAAATAGTTTCATTCCAATAAATACTGTAGAGCCTACAATGAAAGTAATCCATTGTGATTTCTGTTAAATAGAGTGACAGTAGTGGAGCACTGTAAAGGACTAAAACAGTTACACAAATTCAAAAATGCTTTACCAGTCCAGATTTGACGAGGCTGTAGCATGTAACTTCTTATTTATTCTACTTTCTATATATAAGAGGAGGAATGCAGGTTTTTTTTTGTGTGTGTGTTTTTTTTTAACTTACATGAAGTTACATTAATATCACTTGATGTGCAGTTACAAAGAATGTAACAAAGAACAAAGTTTAGACAGACGGGTCAAGGGAGATATTGTGCAGAAAGAGGCTACTGTAAAGCTGCAGTTACATCAACCACTCACATATACTGTATTTGTGTCTTTACAGATGTTACTGTTCAGTGAATTTATTTTGTGAATCTCTAATACTGAGGATTATATCTAACACCCAAGAGTCATTTTCACACCTCGGAATCAGGTCGAATTGTCTAAGAGAAATATCAGACGTCAGCAAAAAAAAAACACTCACTGTGAACAATCTCTATTTCTCTATTCAACTGACTCAATCAGACACGACACAGACTTTTTACATGGATCTGGATCAGTATAGGCTGGTTAAGATCCAGTCAAACTGATTCAGAATTGTGCTGACACATACAGCTCCTGTCTTTAAAAGACAGTAGCTACTGTCCAAACACATTTTTGTATCCTCACTCATGACTTTCATGTTGATGCTCCATCTCCCTGAGTTTGTCTCTCTTAGCTTTGTGTCTTTGAATCTTCCTCTATCTCTGCCTGTTGGGTTTTCTATACTCTCACCAATAATTTCCACTCCCAGTTGCAGATCCTCAAAACACCCACTCACCTCACACACTCACCGACCCAATGTGTGAACCATCTTCCCTGCCAAAGAGCACACACACACACACACACACACACACACAGACACACCAGAGCCACCACATTAAACAGCCGCTGTGCCGTAATAGATAGGCCGGGCTTTAGATGGTGACACCATGTATCCATCACGGGGGCTTATCTGTCGGCCGAGCTGGGAGGTTCAACACAACGTGGCCAGATGTAGAGGAGGCGGAGAGGAGGGCTCATCCTTCTCCCTGCTCCGCAAAACCACCTAGTCAACTGTGTTGTTGTGTGTGAGAGGGCGTGGAGGAGTCGGAGAGAGAGAGAGGATAGAGGGAGGTGGGAGACTACCAGCTGTCCTGTACTGTAGCTTACATTGGTTTGCCACCTATTTCCATCTGTTCTTTAACTATAATCCTGCACAAAAGCACAAGTTTAGACATGGAAGTACATAACTTTTATGTGATACTATTCAGAAGAGGCATTGAATCTGTCATTATTTGTTTGTTAAATTTACCTGCTGTATCTGTCAAAAATAACTCTAGCTAACGAGGTAGGTATGTTCATAAAACATACATACATAAAGGGATAGTTCAACAATTGTGCAACAAAAGTGCAATTTTGGCAAATTCGGCCATTGCCATAATCCTTATAGTCATAGGGGTAGGTTCATTACCTTTAATTGTCGGTGCATGTTGTTTTGAGATCCGTGGGGCAGAGACACAAGCTGCTCAGGTAAAGGTACATACAGTACGGTAGTCTCATCAAACTCATCAAATACACGATCCAACAACTCCAAAACGCTCTCATTAAAAAGTTCATAATAAAAATAAAAAAACGCTCTCATGGAGAACGCTATGAAATAATAATAATAATGTCACATGAAGCAAATACTCAGAACTACTTGCGCTTTTGAAATCACTCTGCCCAGCCGCTGTGTCTGGAATGTAGTTTTGGCAATGCATTTGCCTCGAAAACAACTCTGTCTCGTAATGTTACATTATTATCTCATAGCGTGGTGAATGTGCAGGTCACAACTTCTCCACAAGAGTGTTTTGGAGTTGTTGGATTGTGTATTTGATGAGTTTGATGAGACTACAGTATGCACCTTTACCTGAGCAGCTCGCATCTTCTCCACCCCGCGGATCTCAAAACAACATGCACTGACAATTAAAGGAAATTTGCCAAAATGTTGCACTATCCCTTTAAGGGAATTGCTTGACTGGTTGGCCCTACTGCTGCTGCTTCTGCTGCTGCCGGAGGGTCAACGCAAAGATATGTCTGATGTCATAATGTCATATAGCTTGAGTGACTGACACTGAGTGAAAACATTTAACCTGTCAATCACAGCTTCTTGTCGAGAGTACACACTGCAAGGTCAAGCATGGTTTCTTTCTCTCTGTTTCTTTTTTTAATTTTCAAATCACTGAGCATCTTGCAGATTAAATACATGATACCCCTTAAAATAAAAAAGGCACCTTTTTCTGTATTTGGTTAGATTATAGAACACTTATTAATGGTTAAGTTGCCTTCAACTTTGGACAGAGTCAGATTAGGTGTCCCCCTCACCACAATCTTTATGCCAAGCTCTGTGACCTTATGCCTGCACTAAATGTACAAACATGAGATTGCAGAACGCCAAGCATTACTTTAAAGTAGCAATTAGTAATTTCTTGTATCTGCTAAATGTATTTTCTTGTCTTTTTATGAATAGAGCTGACAATTCTTTGTCATCTGAGAAACACCATCTCTGCCAGAAGATATTGGAGGTGGCAGTGAGTTGCTATCAAAGTGAATAAACAAGATGGGGCTGGTTGGTTAGCGCGCAAACAGATGTGATAAATTCAAGAGTGTTGCTTTCCACAGTTGGAGACAGTGAGGATGTGAATGGAGTTTGATGCTTAATTTTCAACTTTTCCTCTCGACTGGTCCTGGTTAGTGCCAACACTAGCTATCGAACAATGACACAACTTTAAAAACAGCTACAATAAACCTGCAATTTGCCATCTGTAGATAGAGCACACCCATAAACTTGATATCGTGAACAAGTTAGCAAACAGTGGTTTTATTGTAAACATCAAGCAGAGCAACACAGGAGGAAAATATCTGGCTCCGGTCACAGGGACACTTAGGTTGGTTATAATTCTGGGTGGATTTGTCACAGAGTCTCCCTTCTCATGAAACATGCAGTCATTTGAATAATTGTTGATACAAAAGCATTGTTTAGAGCAACTTTAAGAAATCACAGATGTTAAATTGGGAAGAGGGAGGGAGAGAGGGAGAATGTGTGTTACTGAGTTTTCATACGCTCATGTGCAGGTCTGTTGGATAGAGAGATAACCTCTATGATGTCATCACCAGAATCTGGCAACACTCAGTGGTTTTCTGTCTCACACTCACACACCATACGTGCACACACATATTCAAACCCCACATCTTTATCTCACCCCAGCCCTTCAAAAAGCGACTTATCACTAATCACAAAGTCATGATTTACAGCAGCGAATCGCCCCCCGAAGCTCACACAGAGGTTTTTCCTGAGTGTCTAAACACATGTTGGAGAGACTTGTAATACTGGGAACGCCGCCAGGTCATCTGCAGGAAACATTCTTGTATTATGCAGATAACATAAATAAAACTTGTTGCTAAGTTGACATGGAGGCTGACTATTGCAGCCATTTGATTTTGCAGAGGAAAGACGGGAACAGTGAGCAAAGCAATCAGTTCAGCCAATTCATGTCCAGATGACTATATCCTCCAATAAATCACTGGGTAATCTTCAGCTGTTGTTTCAGTCAGAGGGGCTGGATGTTTCATTCATTTGCAATATGTGCAATTGTTTTAGAACAAAGGATACCAAAAGGCAAAAAGAGGTGTTGCAACAGGGCAGGCAACTCAGGCAATTGGCTAAGGCCCTGAGGACCACCTGAGATGGCTGACATTGGTCCATATCAAGTCAAGTCAAGTCACGTCACAATTTATTTATAGAGCACATTTAAAACAACCTCAGTTGACCAAAGTGCTGTACAATTGCAAAACAATTGTACAGCACTGCAATATGAAATAACAATATGATGTTGCCAATGGCTGTGTAGAACATTGTGCATACAGTAGTATGTACAATGTTATTGTATGTTCAAGTTGAAGTGCTCTATTATCATTGTACTTTTTGTCACCTGGACAATGACATTTTAAAAGCAACTACTGTAAGGTGCACTTAAAAGGAATTAAATAGATTAAAAGAAAACAGCAGAATATACTCAAACGCAATAAATACAATGCTTAAATATTAAAGCAGAAGTAAGCGGAATATTTGTGTTAATATAAGTCTTAAATAGTTATATCTTCCGACGGCAATCACTTACATAGAGTGTTTGGTCCGAAACACGGGTCTGCCAGTCACTCTGCTCTGCTGTAAGCCGAGGAGAAAACGTCTTGTATACTTCCTTGTATCCTACAAGCTTTATCCAATGAGGAGAGAGAACAGCATGCAGCGCTGTGTGCACAGCCAAGGGAAGTGCATGAATGTGGTGACGTAGGGACGAGGACCAATAGATCCATGACAAGGGCGGGGGCTGCTAACTAACGAAGTTAGCCAAAACGACCAGATCACTTACTTCTGCTTTAAGTGTAGGAATTTCCTAAATAAAAGTTATTGTACTATATGCACTGCATAACTGCATACAATATGTTGCTAATAATATTGCCAATGGCAATGTTAATTTCTCCCATTGGAAATAGAATAATGTATTTGTTGTCAAATGGAAACACTGATACCAACATCAATTCTGCTGTCAGTAGATGAGCTTGTTCTGTCCAAAGTGTTACTCATTTGTATATGGAAGAATATATTATACTGTATGTGGGGGTGCCTCTTGCCCAGGGCCCTCAGAGTGTCTAGAAACGCCCCTGAATGCAAACTCTAAACTTTACACACAGGAGTGGGAGAAGTAAGTCTTACTGTAGTATGATACTATTACAATAAATATAACGCATGTCAAAATTCTTGGGAGAAAGAACATTAGTATTAGGTGTAAAATAAGAGTAATGACTCTATTCAGCGCTTTAAGTTATAAAGGCCCATAATTCATTGCTGGATCTTGTACTGCACGGTCAGAAACAGTCATTTGTCAGGATTTCAGAGGCTCCTCTGTTAGTTTTGACAAGTTAGCTCTTATCAGCCCTCCTGTAAATCCCAGCAGAGCTCTGCAGCAACAGTGGGTCGAATCAGCCATATAACCGAAAACACATGTATTGTGCATGGCCTGTAATGCCAAACAATGGATCATGTTTTTATAAGACAATCATTTGTTTGTATGTGAAATCAAAGTACTGGTATGTCTTCTTTGCAGTTTTGAGTTGTTCTCTGCGGACATGTCTACTCCTATTATTTGCACAGTCTTCCTTTAAATGACCAGAGACTACATCCGTCTTGCAGTGGGACCACGGCAGCTGTGATGTGACGCTTGAGAACACGAGGATGTTCCAAAAACATGACTACTCAGCAGAGATTGGACCACACCCCTCAGCCTTCATTTTGATCTCAACCACACACCTGTTTTGTGACTGCATCTTACAGATTGTTACAGATTTCAAGCTTTGGATCGTGCACTTCCCATATTGCACCTCCAGCTGTTTGATCCTTTGTTCCTGTTTGAAACTCCCAAAGTTGGAAACACAGACTCGCAGTGAAAGACGGAGCTGAGATAACGCTGATGACATCACCAGTGGGATGAGGATAATAAAAGCAATGGGTGGATGCTCCGCCAATGTAGTAGGGTCCTTTTTTTATTTAATTTACATTCATCTACTTATCTGTTTATTTATTTTTCATACAGACGGATCAAATCCTAAAGCTTTGTACCAGGTACCACACCACTAAAGCTTTGTCCTAACTGCAGCAGTCCAGGTTTGAATCCACTCTCTCTCTTGCCTATAATAAAGAAATAGAAAATCACTAAATAAATAAATGAAAAGAGAGACATGGCATAGCTAATCATTCCTAGATAAGCTGAAGTCGTTTTTTTATTTCTTCAACAGCTCGTGTCGTGATGCTGGACGTCGTTTTATTCACAATCCAGACGACCGATCGCATTTTTATCTGGACGGACGACCAGAACAAGTACAGTGTGTGATTTCTAAAGTTAGTTCAGAGATTCTACAGATGCAGTAAAACGTATCATCATAACTTTCCATCATGGTAATTGATAGGCTGTCTGGGGGGAAAGGAGCATTCTTGTAGCCTGAGTCCCATGTCTCATTTTCACTAATAGGACATTGCATTTGAGGAGATTCTGGCTCGGAGAGAAGAGGGGAGCGTGTTATCGGACATCGGCCAGGGAATGCAACCTCTGCAGACACAACAACTCAGAGTGAAAGTAAAGAGGGAGAAGGAGGAGGAGGAGTGGGATGTAAGAGAGGGATGGAGGATGAAAGAGAGAGAAGGGAGGAAAGCAGGAGAGGTGGAATGAGAATAATAAGAGCAAAGGGATGGATGTTTTGCCAGAGTAGTAGGGTCTGTTTTTTTGTTTTACACAGACAGATGAAGTCCTAAAGCTGTGAAATTCAAGTCATGAAGTGGAGGAGGTGGTACCAACACACACACACGCACACACACAAACGTGCACACACACACACACACACACACTTCCACATAAGTGTTTATGCTAGCAGATGCTACAGACATACCTGATTGAAAGACCATTCTGCAGTAGGCTTTCATCATATTGCATCATCTCTCATAATATTACAAAGCTTGGAAATGTGAGGCTCTACAATGAAAATAATAGTAATAGCAGTCTGGCCTGAGGGAGTTTTTTTTGCAGTAGAAGCAAAAAATATGACTTGAGGGGGATTTAAATTATGATATTACTCTCAAACTTTTGAAACATGTTGCAATCGTCCCAAAGACGTGGTGCGTTGCCGCGGCAGCTGCTGTTTGGACTTTGAAAACACTGAAGCTGTCTTACGCCACCATGACATCAAAGATCAGTCTTATACCTGATTCTTTGGCTTTGATCAGCTCATTATTTCTGCAGCGATTATAAGACTGAACTGACCAGAGGAATCATTGAACATGGGTTCATTTTATGGGTGCTGAATGTAAACCAGGCCTCAGCACAAACATCCTGACTTTCTTTAAATCTCAAAATTTCAATACTTTTTTCAAACTCTTGTTTTCACTGTGAGTCCTTTCACATAGACCACAAATACATACAAAGACTGTTATATGGGTTTAATTAAAGCAGATATCAGCTTCACGGCCGTTTCGGCTAATGCTGCGTTCAAGGCAGGCTTTTGAAACCGTAAGTTACAGCTTCAAGTCACAACTACGACTTGGTAGCGTTCCAGGTAACCCGTAGCTCGTGTTTTTACCATCCTGTTGTCTGTGAAAGTTCCCTATAACGGCCACTCGTAACTTCCGACCCGTGAACTCGTACCAGATCGAACTGGTATGACTTCACAGGAAGGAAAAACACAAAGTACGAGTTTCTTTGAACGCACCATGAGTTAGCAGCCCCCGCCCTTGTCAGGCATCAATTGGTCCTCGTGCTACGTCACCACATTCACGCGCATCCCTTGGCTGCACACACAGCCCTTCATGCCGTTCTCTCTCCTCATTGGATAACACTTGTATCCCACAAGGAAAATTTTCTCCTCGGGTTACAGCAGAGCAGAGTGACGGAGAGACTCGTGTTTAGGCTGAAATACTTCATGTAAGTGATTGCTGACGGAAAATAGGACTATTTAGGACTTATATTAACAAAAACATTCCACTGATATCTGCTTTAAAGGGGACATATTATGAAAATATCACTTTTTGAAGGCTCTTTAACATATATTTGGGTGTTTGTCTTGCCTTCTGGACCCCAAAATGTGAGAATTAACAAAGAAATCTGTAATGTGCAGGCTCCCTAGGTTGAAATCCACATGGTTTTACAAGCTGTTCCCTCAGTTGTCTTCCAGTGATGTAACTAGGATTCGAATTTGCATAACCCACCCCTACCTGGCACCGTTAGAAGGGATGGGACGGGGCGAGCAGTGGCTCATTTGCATTTAAAGAGACAGGCACTGAAACCAGTGGCTCTGAACACGGCTGTTTTGAGAGTATGAAAAGAGCTGTAAAAGAACATAATATGTCTCCTTTAAGGCATGACAATGTAGCAAAGAACCACCCAACGCAAAGCAAAACTTTGGTTAATAATTGCCACATCTCTCGCATATTTGTATCACTGCCGGTTTTTTCTGTGGCAAATAAATATAGAATTTAATGTCTTTTATTTGTCATGTGCCCCCTGTTGTGTAAAGGCCTCTAGTCAGGTGTAATGATCATTTCCTCCTTTTGGATATATTCCCAGTGAATGATCAATATATTGTGTAACCTGAACTACCATTTTTATTAGCCTTCATTTATCTAATCTAACTCTCATTTCAAAATAAATTCATATTTTACCATTTCTTTTTGCTCATTTGTTTCCTTAATTCTTCTGGTACTGCTTCTGTTTTAGATTTAGTGTACATATTTTTTTTTATTGACACTTTACTTTGTAGGTTACTGAGGCATTTTGTTTGCTTTCTTGTTTCCCAGGAACTACATGAACTCTGCGGCCTCTCTCACCCTGATAAACTATTATTGAGTTAGTGAGCAAGATTTTGTGCAGCAGCTCCTGATAATCACTTGATGCACCTGATCTAATACTTGTGAGAACCAGTAATCAATTATCTTGTGTTCGCCTGTCCAGCTCTCTCTACTGCAGTACATACAGCATATACTGTACATCAGTGTATATGTTGAAACATCTGCAGCTGCTGTTGTTGATCTTCAGTATGAAAATGTACTGTATCGGCATCCTGACAGCACTGACATTAAATACCGCCCTTCACACGCTGAAAGAGTTAAAGGTTATCACTCAGTCGTGACATGGAAACCTGGGCAGTAGAAGTTTCCTTTACTTTCCGACTTCATTATCCGACTTTATATGTTGAACAATCATGTGAAACCTTCATTCAGGAAATTCATTTTTCCACTGTACCGTATCCGAGAGCATGTGACTGATCCATCCCGTGCTGAGGTCCCTCCAGCTGATGCCCCCACCTCCCTGCTCAATCATCCATGTTTCCATTGTTGATTTCAGTTTGTTTTGCATCTTCCTGTATTTTGTTAGGAGTGATTATGTATTATATTTTGACTTTGCTGCCAGATGCAAATTGCTCAAGAGAGATGATGAAGTATTAGAGTCTAGACTAAGCCTTTAAAGAGGATGCTCTTTACTGTGATTATGGGCACAAGTGAAACAAGAGCACAGAAAGATGGCGTGTGTGCTGAGTAAGGCTGAATTAGGAAGAATGAGCTACTTTATGCATGATATGGCCAAATGTTTTTGAAGCAAACAATACTTACTATTATGTTTAATGTTGTCCATGGAAATAGATCTTAATAAACACAATTTAGTTGAGACTTGGTCTCTTTACACAATTTCCCCAGCAACTAATGGCACATTTAGAATATATCAAATGAATAAGATAAAAGCATTAATGACTTCAGGTTATGCATATGGCCTTATCAAGAAATCCAGAGTGCAGAAGTGACAGAATGAATCATTCTATGGTTTCACTATGTGCCCCGCTCTTTCACTGATTAATTATTGGCCTTCAGTAGAGTCCACTTTGGTAACACAGCTGTAATTCACGATGGAGGTCTTTATCAATCAACTGCAGAATCATGAGGAAAATGGAAGAAGTATTCAGATCTCAACTGAAGTAAAAGTACCAGTACAGCAGAGTTAAATGGGAAATTCTAGTATTAATGGCAAAATGAGGTAAATGTGCTGAATCGGTCCTTCTGCCTCATAAATTATTACACATAATAACTTTAGATGATTAATTCTGAGGCATTTTTCTTGTAATTAATATTTAATAAACAAGTTTATATCGAGGGACACTAAGCTGTTTCTCTCTTTCAAGTTTTGTTTGTGCATGTGCATTTATGTAGAGGACAGACTGCAAACCTGGCAGCAGAGGCTACATACACAGTAGAGAGTTAACAGTTATTCAGGAGAAGACCACCTGAGTCTCTCTCTAATCCCTGTAACCAAAGTTCTGCTGTGCTTGACATTTACAGCCATAACTGGAATTAAGATTTTAATGTTTACAGCTTTTTGCGAGTTGCCTTACACGCAGAATGACGGTGCATACATAAACACTCTAGTCCTGCTTTACAGTAACAACGAGGCATTAACTCATGTGTTCAATATGAAAGTAGAAAATCACCTCTCCCAATGCAAATCTGAGCATGCACCGGGCCACGAAGCTGCAGGCGGAGCAGCACGGTCTAATCTCAGTAACTGACAGCAGAAGCCTGAGTTTACCCTGGGATGCTCCTGGGTGTAAATGTGTGAGACTGTTTGAGTGTGAAGCAGGAAAAAGAACATACCTGCTGAGGGAATCTTTGCTGGATAAATAATATTTAATCAAGTCAAATAAAGCACAGTGGGAAGACCAGTGTGACCAAACAGATCACTTGGCTGGAGCTCAGGATTGCATAAGAAAATCCAACACTGACCTCCAAGTTAACCGCTTCCTCCACTCTCCTTGTCTTTGTGTCAGCTCTCCTATGACTGACACTCCTTCTTCCTGCATATGTTTGGAAATAATTTTATTTAACAACTACCAATTCAAATAATTACATAAGGTTTCAGTCCGAGTATTACATTTTCATCAATATATGCACTAGGTACCATAACAACAAACACATGTAGACTTACAATTAGTACTTACAATTGTATATGCCTATATTCAGAAACAACGACAATGAGAAGTTCATTACAAGTATAAAAAACAAACAAGAAAAAATATATATAATATAAGAAACATACAAATCATTAGAGATAGTATTTGTTAAACATCCCCCATTTCCCCCATCTTTCTTCAAAAATGTAAACTTGATTTATAATTCTCATTTTTATGTTTTCCATTCCGTATAATTTACAAGATCCTTGGAAATATTTTTAAATCAGAGTAATTTTTTATTGATGCTCAGAAGAGTCAAGTTGTGCTTGTTATTTGGGATTCTTGCATGAAGAACATAGCTGTTGATGTCTTATCACATTCACAGCTCTTGTTTTTTTCTCCCATTTTACAACAGAAAGAGCTCCAACAAATGGACCGAGAGATCCAGACAGATAACAACATTTGGTCACCAGATTTTCTAAAGCCTCTCTGTCCCTCATTACTATTAGCAGGCGGACCTGACAGGAAGAGAAAGAGAGTGAGGCCGAGAGATCGAGGACTAATGAAAGTAACACCGGGGAGATGATGCTGCCCTTGAGGAGCACCAAACCCCTGTGTGGGAGTCGGGGCGGAGGAGGCAGGGCCGAGGCTCATTGCTCATACAGGAGCAATCTTATCTCATTGTCATTAATAGCATCCTGCTGTTCATGTGAGAAGCTCTGCTGCTGCTGCTCCCCTTTTTTTCCTTGTTCGTTCCAGAACAAACACATAGCTTGAATATAACCAATGTATTCAGAAAATACTGTTTAAAGATACAGAATCTCAGGGGCACCTGTAATTATGACAACATGGATCCCTCCTTGTATTTCCGGTCATTTTGCGATTATATTATTTTGAATTCCTGTTTTGCTTTCCACTCTCATTTTGGATTAAAGTTCAAACTTTGCTCACCTGAAATATTTAGCAGTGGAACATAATTGCTCTTTCGAGTTTCAATAGGCAAAACATCCAGGCTTTTAACATGTGGGTCGCCTGCCTTTTTCCGTAATATGTTACTCACTGCTTGTGTTCCTTTGGTGGTACCCTCTATCTGCTTCTAAAATCACTGTATTACTAAAGATGACAGGGTGATGGAACCTAATTTAAAGAAAAGGATTGGGTTTTTCAATACTGGAGGGGGAAAACTCAGTAATTTTTCCTGTCCTTAACCTTTGTGTAAAAACACAAGATCAGGCAGTAGTGGACATTAAAGGAGACATATTATCAAAACAGCCCTGTTCAGAACGGCTGCCTGTCCCTTTAAATGCAAATGAACCACTGCTTGCCCCGCCCCACCCTTTCTACGGGCACCAGGTAGGGGAGGTATTATGCAAATTCAAATCCTAGTTTCATCACTGGAAGACAACTGATGGAACAGCTCGTAAAACCATGTGGATTTCAAGGGAGCCTGCACATTACAGATTCGTTTGTCAATTCTCACATTTTGGGGGCTGGAAAGCAAGACAAACACCCAAATATATGTTAACGAGCCTCCAAAATTTGATGTTTCCATAATATTTCCCCTTTAAAGGCTGGATTTAGAGATAAATCAGTTTCTTTTCTGTTTGTCACCAAACAGGAATCACAATCCTTCAAAGTGAGTGGTCAGAAATGCTAATTAAAATATCCAATCAAAGGTGATTGTCCTCATATCAAGACAAAACAGGACACATTCAGTTTGTGACAGACATTAAGGGCGATGGTGGTCTGTTTGAGAAACACATCTGCTGTGAGCTACAGGATATCCATCTTGATAATGGCCTCAATCATTCATTAATTACACCAAACTTCATTACCTGTGGTCCCTCATAGTACGGTGTCTCGGATTAATACCGAGGAGAGTAACTAGTAGCATGAAGCAGAAACAGGTCAGCTGTCAAAACAACACCCACACAGCCAGAGAGCGTTCAGAACATGCAGAGAGGGGATGGAGATGAGAGGAGGAGGAGGAGGAGGAGGAGTGCAGAGGAATTCTGGGATGCACAGACCTTCCTCTGGCCTCCTCTCAGCCGCCCCCTCCTCCTCCTCCTCCTCCTCCTCCTCCTCCTCCTCTTCCTCCCTTTCTCTCCCTTCCTCAGGAAACCCCCAGTGGTTTTGAATGGAAACCAGATCTCTCATCTCTCGTCTGCATGTTGTGCTGGGATGTCCCGGCCTCATTATCCCGCTCATTATACTCCCCTTTTATTCCCAAACATAAATACTAGCTCCCCCATGCCTTTGTCTGTCTCTCCCCTTCCCTCTTTTCCTCTGTCTCTCACTCCAGCTTTCTCTTCCCCCATCTCTCTCTCTCACTGTCTCTCAAACCCCCCTACCTCCACCCCAAGATCCCCAGTTGACCATTAAAGGGCTAGTGATGTAATCAACTGCTCATTAGTCATTGTGATTGACAGATGGCATTGTGTGTGTGTGTTTGTGTGTGTGCACGACTGCACGTGTGTGAGGGCACATTGGCAGGTCAGCCTGTCAAAGCTGGGCAACCTCTTGATTTAATTTCAAGACAGGGTGAGAGACGGGAGAGGATCTAAGAGAAACAGATGCATACAGAGGTGTGTGTGTGTGTGTGTGTGTGTGTGTGTGTGTGTGGTTGTGGTTGTGTGTGCAGAGTCCTGTCAAAAAGTGTCATGGATGGCTTACACACGAGTTCAGAGTTTAAGGTTGACCAGGAGTCTTTCTGTTCCTCAAGGTTAGGAAACGTACATCATGTGATTTAATGCGCCTCACCTGCTATAAAAGTCGCCCATAAATTCAAAAACTAAACAAAGTAGCAGTTGTTCTGATATCTAACCTGTAACTCACAACAGACACAACACTGTAATGAGGTGCACCTTGAAGTGTCCACCTCTTCAGTCCACACCAACTTGAACCTCCATCTCTCTGCTCCAGGTCAGCCGCAGAGTTACAGAGGTTTTATCATCATCAAAACCATGGAAACCCAGTGGTGCCATTAGAAATACGAGGGAGGTAAAGGCACTTTCTATATCTCTTGATGATGTCATCATATGTGAAAACACAGTAGAATAGGGTTGTGCATATAGGAACCACCAGGGTATAGTGATGAAGATATAGAAAGAGGGATGATGTGCTTGGGCTGAATGGATATGAAGACTGGATGAGGAAGAAGAGGTTGCAGAGGTTCGCCGAGGAATGGAGGTGAAAGGGATGGAGGAGGGTCACATAGCTTAATTAGCTGGTTTATTGAACGCTTGGAGTCAGCGGATTGGATGGAGTGGTGTGAGAGAGGGAGGAAACCAGAAAAAAGTGAATGGAAACAGAATAGAGTTATTTGCTCTGATTGAACTATCACTAATCTTCATGTCAACCTGACATGGCAAATGTAATTTGTAAAGTTGGGGATATCCCTTCCAATAAGTTTGAAGGGACGACGAGGACTTTCGGAAAGCAAAGTGTTTTCAAACTACATTCTACAGTACACATTACACTCCGCGCGCACAGTGAAACTCTTGGACTGGTGGACGAAAGCGAAAGCGAAAACATTTGCTAAGAATGTTTTCATTAATCAAGAATGAAAGTCGGAGGTTCGAAGACAATCGGATACCGTCGTAGTTCCAACCATAAACGATGCCAACAAGCGATCCGGCGGCGTTATTCCCATCGTCCGGGAAACCGAAACTAGGAAATGCTAGGCGAGTCGACCACTAAATAATAATATCAAAAATAACGATAAAGACAAAATAATATTTAACGAAAATGGACCCATTAACAAGTGGGTAACGCAGATTCATCCACATTAATATAAGACTCTTTTATAACCAAATACAAACTCCTCGGGGTCTCTTTGAAGAAAAATACCATATACTGTAGATGTAACATCGATATGTAGATTTAAAACCATGAATTAATGGTGAAGAAAAGTGCATTTGTTGGGGACTATTTTCAGCAATGGATTAATCCACATTTGGTGCTATTAGGTGGTATTATAGGAACATGTCACTCAGTGGCGTAGTATGACTGCTGTCAGGTTTCAGTTTTGTCTACTACTGTATAATGACATTTCATCATGCATTTTGAATATTTTTCATCTGAATTGTGCACAATTACCAACACTGACCTCCACCCTGTTAATCACCCAGGCAGTGGAGACAGATGGAGAGTGCAGCGTGCTGGATGAAGTGACCTGAGTTCGAGAGTCTGTCAGACAGAACGACGTCCCGTCTCACTCCTGAATACAAATACTGCAACTGCGACAACAAGCGGCTTCATAACATGTCAACTCAAACAGCAGTCATTAATCAAAACCGCTTTCCTCCTGTCTCCTGCTCACTGAGATGGGCCCCTTATTATGTCACAGTACACTGGTGGCCATTGTAAGCTGTCGCTCTTCATGCATTTGTCCTGCACCTGCCAAACTGGGTAAACAGACAGGGAAGCATTGGTAAATACGGCTCAGACTAAAATAAAGCAAATGACATGTATATAGTGCTAGATCTGCAGAGTGGACAATGAAGATTTGACAGACAGAGACTGCAGGACAAAGTTTCAAAGTGATGGACAGAAGGATGGCAGGGAAAGATGGATGAAGACAGTGAGGGATGGAGAGATGAAGGGAGGAAAAGAAAGAGACGTGACATTGATTAATGATCCTCTTAGTGTACATGTGTGTGAGGAATGGTGCTGGTGTTGTTGTGACGGTCAGTGCACACTGTTGGACACATTATCAAACCTCAGTGTTAATCAGTGCCGTTATAACATTAGGTTAGATTTTGTTCTTTGCAAAAATAACTGTGCCATGATTCATATTTTATACCTTTTAAAGTAAAACATCAAAGAAAGAAAGAAAGAAAGAAAGAAAGAAAGAAAGAAAGAAAGAAAGAAAGAAAGAAAGAAAAAAGAAAGAAAGAAAGAAAAAAGAAAGAAAGAAAGATAGAGAGAAAGGAAGGAAGGAATGAAGGAAGAAAGACAGACAGACAGACAGAAGGAAAGAAAGAAAGAAAGAGAGAGAAATAAAGGAAGACAGATTGATAGAAGAAAGAAAGGAAGGAAGACAGAAAAAAGAAAGATAGAGAGAAAGAAAGAAAGGAATGAAGGAAGACAGACAGTAAGAAAGAAAGAAAGGAAGACAGATAGATAGAAGAAAGAAAGAAAGAAAGAAAGAAAGAAAGAAAGAAAGAAAGAAAGAAAGAAAGAAAGAAAGAAAGAAAGAAAGAAAGAAATCTGGGATTGGACGGACATCCACACCTACTTCCAGAGACATTCTGCCTCACCCATCACCATTGCTTGTGCTCTTTGTCAAACCCTGACTCAGGAGTTTGACCAGAAGATGACTCAGAACGTTAGGCATGGTTATCTAAGTTATCCATTAGCTTGAAACTGGCGGTGGCTCACAGTTTTAGTGGCTGTGCTGACGCAAACATTAGCAGTGTACCAGTGAAAGGCCAGTGAGTATAAAGATGGTTAGTGTTGGAGGAAACATTGGACAGGCTGGGACAGACATTTGAACCTCAGTCAGACCCAGACTCAGATTTGTTGTGACCAAAATCAGTGACTAGAAAACTAGATCAGAACATCTGGCACATCATTCATTTGTTTATGTCATTTGTTAGCTTGTAACTGCCAGTTAATGACACAGTCTTAGTGGATTTTTTACTGACACAGTTTTGGATTTATTTTGTTTACCCCCATCCCTGACTGTTGCTTATGAAATGTATTAAATCATATAAAACCATTATGTACATTGGTTTTTACTTTTTTTATTTCTTATTTTCTCATGACTTCCATCCATCCATCCAACTTCAAAAAAAAGAAAAAAAAGGTTTTCCACAATCTCACAACATGAAAATGAATCATGTCCTGTTGTGCGACTTTAACTATGTAACATCACCAAGCAAACTCCTGAAGGCCGTGACCTCTGCCCTGAAGACTTCCTGTCATTAGCCAACCAGATGATAACATCCTGGTGACATCACCGCTCATCCATCATTTGACTGGTTGGAGTGCTGTTGCAGTGATTGCATGGCCACTGATAGTGATTGGTGATTGTGGTAGGGATGCTGATTATGGTAAGCACTCTGGGGTAAGCACTCTGGCAATTGTGTACCAATTGTATATGTGTGTGTGTGTGTGTGTGTTTGTGCATGCATGTACTAGTAAATGAAGCTCCACTCAGTCAGCTGCATTAAAACTGATTAGTGTTCAACCTGCTGACCCTGACTGTGAACCCTGACAACTGCACGGCTGCTTCTTCTTCCTTTTCCTTCTCTCCTGTTTCTCTATTTGTCATCCCATCACTGTCACCCTCATCTCCCACCTTTTCCCCCTCCTTTTGCACATTTGATTAGGTTACAGTTAGAGTACACACCAGCTTCTTATCACCCAAAAGAAACACATTTCTAAACTCGAATTGTCAAGACCAGCAGTTCAAGGGGAAACTCTTCGACGTCACGGAAAGTCAAATGTAGTGGTGAAACTTTGGGTAAGAAAATCCAGCTGTGCGGACACACAGTTCTCAACATAGTTGCACTTAATCATAGTGTTTTGCTGTGTTGAGTGGGGGTATGAAATGAACCCCCCCTGGTCTGAGTTTCAAGGAAATATTAGTTTGGCTATCATTTCTTTCCTTTTTTTTTTTTTTTTTTTTTTACAATGGAACAAACATGCTTTACAAACCACAGCCATGGGTTATTCAAGCCATGGTTGCACCATCGTGGAACAGTGCTAACCACAAAGCCAAAAAAGATACTTTAAACTGACCCTGCACTCCACAAAACTCACTCAACCTTTCCCCCAAATCCTCTCTCAAGTGAAAAATTAGTGGAAATGAAGACAAATCCCTTACGAGCCCCTTTAACCACCCCCTCCATCCACCCACCCCCCCCCCTCACTTCTGGGCTGCTTTTTGCGATCACAAAACACGCACTCTTGTACTCTGTGGCTACACAACAGTACTTAACACCTCTAGCCTCTCCTGTGTATCCACACTGCCCTGACTCTCCTGTGTGTCTTTTCACCCAGTGAACGGAGATGCAAACCGCTGTGGGCCAAAAACACCCCGTTAGCTGAGAGAGAGTGAGCGACGGAGAGATAGAGAGACAGGGAGGAGAGGCTAATTGCTCTGGGTGAATAACTGTCTGGTAATACTCAACATTAAATTTTAAAGCCTGTAATAACTCTCTTCCTCCCCTGCTGTTTCTTGCGTTGAAAAACACTTGCTCGTGGGGTTACAGAGGGTCACGCTGGCCGATCAGCTGGAACAGACAAAGGAGATGCTAAGGGGAGACAGATTGAACTTTAAATGGTAATTCTACTTATTACAACTTGGCTCCTACACAGTGTTGGCCATCATTTCTAGTCAGTATGATAACACTGTATTAAAATGATTGCTGTGATCTGAGAACACAGAGTCATAGCGTAACGAAGACTGACATGTGCGGTTTGATTATTAAACAGGTGGTAAACAGGGCCAAGAGTTTGCTCAGATTTTCTGAGATGCTTTATGTTGAGGTAAAACTGAAATTGAGCATGGGAAAAACACAAAGGTCATTTTTGTTTTCGCATGACAGCTGTGGCACAAGATCAGTTAAGTTATCTCAAATGATGGTACATGAACTTCACCACCACTTTGTAGCTACTCTGAGCTTTTCTAGTTGTATTGACCACTTGGAACGCTTCCAAAAACACTTCAGACCAACACTTTATTTCATATTAGATAGTTCATTTAGATTCCATGCAGATTTGCCAGGAATCGAACCACTGAGCATCTGATCTTATCGTCATTGTCATCACAATATTAAAGGGATAGTTCAATATTTTGGCAAATTGGCCCATTGCCATAATCCCTATAGTCATAGCAGTAGGTTCATTACCTTTAATTGTCGGTGCAAGTTATTTCTATAACGGTGGGGCCGAGCCATGAGCTGCTCAGAGCTACGCTACGGAGGCTAATGGGATTTCTTTGTTTCCCTCATCAAATACACAATCCAACAACTCCAAAACGCTCTCGTGCTCTGAGTAGCTCGCGGCTCTGCTCTGCCGTTCTAGAAATAGCTTACACTGACAATTAAAGGTAACGAACCTACTCCTCAGACTATAGGGATTATGGCAATGGGCCAATGTTGAACTATCCCTTTAACATGCACGATAAGCACATTGCAAAAAGTTGCCTGAAATGCGATGAAAAAGTTTTATGTAGCCTACCTGTAACCTGAGCCACACTGCTGGACTTAACGTATCAACAACAATGGCGGACTTCCATTGGGTCCCTTGGCCGCACCTGAAATGCATCCATGCGGCATCGATCAGCTATTTGTACTGGCAGAACTTCTCCTTTTTAGTCGACTTAAAATGTTTGGAGTTTGTTTACAGTGTGCACGCTTTCTACTTTTTTTGGTGTATTTGTCTGGCGGCGTTACAGCGCCACTACAGGCCTGGTGTATGTACTACAGCTTATTGTGTCGTTCTCAAAAAGACATAGGAACTGTAAAGTTAATATGCAGACCTGGATTCCTATCGTCATCACAATATTGAACATGTCATTGCTCTTCAGATATTTTGCTGATATCAAGCAGACCGACATGATGAGTGGATGATCTGTACATTCTATAAAATGCTTTGGTTTGACATGTTTCATCACATCATACTCAGGCCTACAGAGATCATGATGAACCACAATGGCTTAAAAATACACCAAAATAATTTCTTTCTTTCTATCATCACAATATTTTCTGTTCAGTCCACTTAACAAAGAATGTCAGTAAATTTAACACATCCTGATTATCCATCTGAAACCAGTTGTTCTTCCCTTCATTTTCTCTTCAGAATAAGTCATTTTCTCTTCAGAATAAGTTTGGGACTAAACTACTTTTCAACAATGCCAGCGTCTTCAGTCATTGGTGATTACTCTGAGTGTAATGTTGTTAATGATACAAACCATGACTACAACTATGCAAAAAGACCTATTTTGTTACAATCCTTGAGATTCATTCTTAATCGGTTTGGTTTTCCACAGGCCTCCACAGGAGTTTTGTAGATAATGCAGGGCTGACACTAAGTGCAGAGTCGGGTGATCACCCTGTGGGCTGATCACCATGAACAACTCCTTTCACATCGCCCACAGTCATTTGTTACTGTGTTAAAATAAACATATCTATCAGTCCAGCTTGAAGGCTTGTAACTGTGCGTATGTCTTTACAGCCAAAACAGCACAGCAGCTAATTCCAGTAATTTGTTTTCCCCATTCCCATAAAAAAAAAAAAAAAGGGTAGTTATCGGAGAAATCAGCAGCTTGTTTGGAATGAAAATGTCCTCACTCTCTGAACATTTGGCACATGCTTGATTATCACCGCCACGCGTAATCAATCCACTCGTACCTTTTTATGATCCCCAAATGAACCCTTAACTTTTTCAGCTTTGTGCAAGACACTGGCAGAGAGCTGAGGGTTACACTGAGAAGGAAAACAAGCCGCTGTGGTTATCCCCCGAGGCGCAAACAAGCAGAGCGGGAGATGTCAAGGCAACCTTAGACAATTAAGATCCTCTTACTGATAAAATAAAAAGGGAACTCGGGTGGACATCATCTTAATTCCACAGAGTAAAATCAAACAGAAAAGAAAAGAACACTTTAAAATAGTGTGTGTTGGTGTGTATGCATCCCCCGTGCACTCGTGTCCACCAGGGACTCAGTGTGTGTCCACATGGATATTATCCGCTCCACTGACTACCCTCTCTCTCTCTCTGCTAAAATGTTGTTTCACAGTCCAACGGATGATCGAGTTTCCGAGCTCCAATCTGTGGTGAACAATGCGTTGCCAATAATAGCGTTCGCTTGAGCCTTGATACTAGCCCCCGTGAGTGCCAATGCCTAATTTTAATTACGGGAAACCTCTCGCTTCGCCAGCAGCTTTATCGTTTCTAATTGGCGAGGTTTCGAAACTAAGTTGTCTCCGCGTTGAGCAACACTTGAGGGTTTTTTGGAAGGTGCGCTGATAGATGTTTGGGAGCTTATCCTTAGCGTGTCCTGCGTGAATATTCCATGTCATTTCCAACGATAACTACGACAGGACGAGTTTTTATTTTTCCAAACATTGGATGGAAAGGATGAAGAAGAACTGCAAGGGTAGTTTCACTAGAGAAAAAAAAAGAGATGCTGAGCGCAGGGAAGAAACTCATGATCATTAGGCGGACGCAGTGAATGCAGCATTATCTGAGGAGCGTGGAGTATAATGAATGACTGATACAGCGGAGAAGATGAGACCCCATGGGAGAGGGGAGAGAAGGGCCTGGGGATGAGAAGACAGGAAAATAGATTATGGAGAAAGAGTCTGAAGAAGGAAATATAGGAAAATACCAGAGGGTGAAAGGTGGAAAAACAGCTGAGAGAAGCAGAGGATACGGTGTCCTTTGGAAGGTCAAGAAAAGAAACGTTGATACGCTTTGCAGAAAGCTCTCCCTGAAATATCATCTGCTCCTGAATCTAAAGGCAGCGAGGATAAGAAGTCAAGAGAAATAAAAAGTGTGTTTCTGGACCCGCAGCTGCAGCGTCTTACACATGTCCGGCTACCAAAAGCCTACTGAAGCCTCGCTATAACAAGCGCCCAGATGATGAGGTGCCTATGAGGTAGAGGTGGAGA
Organism: Trachurus trachurus; assembly: GCF_905171665.1. Lineage (NCBI taxonomy): Eukaryota > Metazoa > Chordata > Actinopteri > Carangiformes > Carangidae > Trachurus > Trachurus trachurus. Next base: position 17,751,152 of record NC_139913.1, on the reverse strand, counting down.
GAAGGAAAGAAGGAGAGGAAGGGCTGGATAAGACGACGGGATCAAAGTCAGATTCAAACCGGATAGCTCTCCTTAAACCCTCCCCGTCACATTAGGTCACCCTGTGAGCTTTCTCACCTTATGAATTCTCGTGGAGCGTTTTATGATTTTCTATGAATTCCACTCCGTGCCATAGCCACACCCTGACACAGCGTGCTGCAGCTTCAAATAGAAACCGTTTTTTTTTTTTGTTTTTCCTTTTTGGAGCGTACGTCAAAGTTAGTATACAGGCGTAACACCCATATAACTTCCACGCTCTCCGTTTGCTTTGTGTTGCCTTTAAATGAAAGCCCTCATATTTCCCAAAGGTGAGCTGCACTACGAAAGCCGGCACATATTAAGGTCTGATCCTCCTGGTAGCTCATGGACCCTGACACACAAACACACACTTGTACAGTAATCACACACATACAAACACTCTTGCCCACCCGCCAGGACCGTGGGGATGAAGTTTGTCCACCTTCGGGTATGTGATGGGGTGTAAAGCCTGCTAACCATAGAGCAAAGTTGGTCCCTTTATAGCCCTACACTGAAGCCTTATAACTACATATAGTCTACTGCAGGAATTCCCACACATGTCTAGTGAGTTAAGAACATAGTTAAACCCAAGTAGAGCTATTAGTTAGAAGACATGGTAACACTTTACTTCATGCCTATCTCTATAACGCATTATAGCCATACTTATGAGTTATAATGCAGTTATAGCACTGTATAACTATAGTTATAAACACTCAAATGCTCATAATGGTTCATGACATGAATCATAACACACTATAAAGCATTGTATCGTGACTTATAAGGTCAGGTAACGCGCTGACAATGCCCACATCGATAATGCATTATAAATATAGTTATAATGTGTTATAATTGGCTTATAGACGTGTAAAACTACCATTATAAACACTCACAAATTATCATAAGGCTTTATAACAATAAGCATAACACATTATAGAGCATTATAATATATCATAATACCTGACCTTATAAGTCATGATAAAATGCGTTATAGTGTGTTATGATTATTGTTATAAAGCATTATGATAATTTATGAGTGCTTGTAACTATAGTTATACAGTGCTATAACTGCATTATAACTCATAAGTGTGGTTATAATGCATTATAGAGATAGGCGTCAAATAAAGTGTTACCAAAGACGTAACTACATTACATTTTAAAGGGAGTGGGTGATAATAAATTTAAAAAGTAGCAATGATGATAACATAATCAAATTAGGTTACCAGGCATACACACAGGTATACACTGCATAGGCTAGTTGTATTCATTCGCTTTGACATCTGGAAACTGTGTCTTCATATCTGACACTCAAGCATCATATTAAAAAATATTTCATGAGAAGTGTAATTGTTTGAAATAGTCAGGCTCTATCTCTCTCATGTCTCTCAGGTCTTGTTTTATAGTGTTATGTAATTGTTGCAGATACAGTGCAGTATGTTCTTATGCAACCGTGACACTTAATACATGCTACCATTAGGCCTGTGTCTTAAAGGGGAGGTTTCTCCAGAGATTTCATGGTTGACTAAGGAAACAACTTTATATATTAGAATGATAGTATTAGCACATAGTTAAATGCATTGCCGTGTTTAGTAAAGGCCTAACACCGTTGTTAACACTGCTGTGGTCCTGTCTTGTTTTAAATTACTGGGTTGTTTAGGTTCACACTGCCTAAATGCAACTGAACCAGGACATGTAAACAAAAATCACATGGACTCGCAAGTAACTCAGTTATTGGCCAGAGTTTTGTCATGTGTCATCCTGCAAAGAGTACACGTTCTGGCAGTGGGAGAAAACAAAACAAACTATCCCGATCACTATAAGTTTATTCCATGACAAACGAGCGTTCCTGCGCTTCTGTTGTTGATCAGCTAACGTCTCCTTTGGTGCCATCCTGGATTCGCATTCAATTAGCGCTATACCTGCTCGCACAGGCCAAGCTATTTCTAATAAAAGACACTGCGAAAGCACTAGTAACCTTTTCCCCCCGTTGGAAGTGTGCTCGCAGATGAAGCCATCAGACGTGGAGTTGGAAGAAGACCTACAACATCTGGTGGACATTTTGTCAAGAGTCATGGCCCCTCTCCCTCTCCTTCTATTTGTTGGTTTTCTCCTCCTCCTCCTCCACCTCCTCCTCTCCAACCATTCTACCCGCTTTGGTCATGCAGGGTTGCGCTGCTCCGTACCTCGCTGTTTGCGCAAGGAACCAAAGGGGAGAAGCTGGACTAGAACCTAAATGTGTGTAAGAAGGTCAAATAAATTGTGTCAAGGGTGTGTGCGTGTGTGTGCGTCCGTATTGTCATGTTTTTGTGCGGTTGCTGTAGATGGCTGGCTTCACGCACCGTTCATTCATCACTATCCTTTTGACCCCTGAAAGAGGAATAAAATTATTTCTGACAAAGCGTACTCTTGAGGATGGAGCAAAAGTGCAGCGAGCTCAGCAAGCCTGTAGTAAAAAGGAAGGTTTCTTAAATAGCTACATATGTTCCTGCGTCATATCTGTGGATTAATAAGACATGAGCTGGATACCACTTAGAGCTGAGGCGGCGTAGGACACTTAACCCCTCGTCCCTGTTCTTACAAGTTGATCTCATTTTACCCCCACGGCCCCGGTGGTTTTGGATCAGCTTTATAGACCCGGCCCAGTTTAGCGAGGATTCATCTGAGAGGCACTGGCCTCTTTAGTCAGGACTGAGCACCATAGATATTGAGAGTAATTGGGCTGAAATAAGTTTGTGAATATGTGACCATGTAAATATAAAGTAGTATGTTGGCGCATTAGGCTCTGTTGTGTAAAACTAATAATCAGCTGATTAAAAACATAACTACATCATAGTGTGCAATTACAGGACAAGGTTAAGTGTCCCTTCAGCTGTCTTCACTCATCAGAGCAGTAATCAATTACAAAACTGCAGAATTAATGACATTAAAGTACAAGGTGTTCTAAAAAATAATTATGTCCAGTATAGTATCACAGTACACCTCACCTAATATATACCGGTAGACTTCTTTATCAATCAATATCGATCTCTCGTCATCAACTTAACCTGAGCTGTCAACCTGTCTCGTTGACTCTTTCCCTGTGAGGCTGCTCAAAGATGTATCACTTTTTTACGGCTCCTATGTCAGACTTGATAAATAAATCAGCCTCTTAACAGGCCTCATAGCTCAAACCTTGGAGTTTACAGTAATGAAACATCTACCTAAAAAGCTACTCCAGATGTTTCAGACAGCTGTAAACATGTACACCCCAACCTCCGCTTTATTTCTACGGTCTATCTGGGGTATCTGATCATTTAAACAGGAATGGTTTGGAGGAAGATCAACTCAATCATAGCAACAAGCTGTGTGACGGAGCTCGAGTACAACAGCATACCGCTCTTTCCTGCTCACTCTCGCTCTCTCTCTACCGCCCACTCCACACATTTCTTCCTCAAAGTGCTTGCTCATGATAGGGACTATAGGGTTTCTCTCTAGCACATTGTATAATCTGGAACTTAGTCTGTAAAAAGCCTTAAGATAAGGTATGCTATGGTTTGGTGCTACACAAATAGAATTAAACTGGATTTAACCTCAGTCATTTTTTCATTAATTTCATTAATTAATTAATGTATTCAATCTGAAATTCACCAATTTGAGCATGCAACAACAACAAAAACAACTCACAACTGGGGAAAGTTTCTTATATAGGACACTGTAGTTGGTCATGGTCACTATACGCGCGCACACACTCGCAGACACACACAAACGCAAACTAATCAAGCTTTCCGCTGCCTCACAGCAGCACCAATATCCTTGCAATAACAACGATGACCAATCCACAGCAAGTGCCCTCATAAAAAAGCATCTTGACGTGTGACTGCTGATGGAAACTCTCTGTTCTCCTAATAGTCCTGGAACAGAACGCAGTGTCCCGTCCACCCTGAGGAGGAAAAGTCAGTGGAGGAACCTTTAAAGGTGCCTCGCAAAGAGGTTCCACAAAGGTTCCTCAGAGATGCTCGTTTAAAAACATGGACCCTGAGTCACAGTCACGGGACCTTACATACAGGAGCCTTAAAAATGTGTGTTGTTCTCCAATAAAACCTTGTTGTGGTGATGAAGGCTGAGGTGTTTATTAGCTTCCTCATTAAACACCCCCCTCCACACGCCCCCCAAACCAAATCCTGCGCACATCTCAGCCCGGTCCCTGCAGAATTGCCTCTATCTTCAGCCATAAACATCCTATTTCATGAGTGGGTGGGTGGGTAGGTGGGTGTGGTTGAAAAGACTGAGAGTGGTGAGTGTTGCTTGGCTCAGTGTCGTATTTTCCAGTGTGAAGAAAACAAGTCTATTTGTGAAGTCGCCACAGGAGCAGAATGTACCTTTGCTACGGGAGCGCGTGCCGAGTCCCCATGTGTGTGCCTCTGTTGAGTGTGATGTTGTGTGTGTGTGTGTGTGTGTGTGTGTGTGTGTGTGTGTGTGTGTGTGTGTGTGTGTGCTTTTTCAGCAGCCTACTCAGTTGCTGGTGAGCGGTGTTATTATTATTATTATTACTAAAGTTTGGTCACACAGACCTAACCAAAAATGTGTCATAATGTACACAACAGTTTCCAAGAATTTTTAGTGATTGAGTTGCTTCTTTTGACAAGCTCAAATTAAACAAGACAAGTCATAAAAGGTGTTGAAATGAGTAATAGCATCCTCTCTTCCTTCTGCTCTTGAACTCTTTCCTCACATATTGTGTGTGTGTGTGTGAGTGTGTGTGGGAGGAGGATAATGAAACAGAGAAGCCATAATTTAGTGAAACCATGAGATTGCAGGGATATCGACACGGCAGAAGAAAAAAAATCAAATGTCAGAGTCACAACGTCTCTCTCTCTCCCTCTTTCTCAGCCACTTTTCCATCAGAGGTATAGTTAGTACCGTGGGTATTATCCTGTGGCCACATCCCACAGCCATAACTTTGAGGTCCAGGGCCTGCTGTTTAAAATCGGACCAAATGGCACCAGAAACTAACGAGGCCAAGACCTATCAAAAAAAAAATTTCCACTGCAGCTCCCGGGTCAATGAAGTCCAGTCAAGTAGCAAATAAATGTGTTCTGTTTGCTGAGAAAACTTTAATGACATAACGACAAACCTAACATGAAAGCACTTTAATATTTCATCAGGCTCCCTAAGTGTTTGCCCTCTGGTCGAGTTAAACAAAGTGGATTTAAGTTTTGTGATGATGTGTCATATCAAATGCCAAGTACTGTAATGTGAACTTCACAATGACACCTTACACTGATTTACAATGGTTCCCCACCCATTATGCACACACTAACGCCATTAGAACACAGCAACAAAGTGTTCCTGGTATTAATCCCAAAACCTAACCAATTAATTTTTTGTCCTTGAGCTTTACGCAACACACCACAACATTGTCACATCATTAAAGGAAAAAAAATCACTGACTTTTCATCTGCAAATGAAATGGGGCTGGAAGTGATGGTGTGTCGGTCTGAGTCAACATACAACATTTTCCTCCACCCGTGATCGTACTGATAAGAGCATTGGATCAGAAGGAGCTTCTATGTGTCGTCCAAGAAGGTCTGGACAGACTAAATATTTTGTTATTTAATTTGGAGGACTTCTTGACTATGCAAACAGTAGTGCCAGGGGAGCAACAGACCGTGCCTTGTCTGAATGTACCATTGGAGAAGAGTTTAAAAGCAGCCTAGTATCACTTACAGCTATGTCCGTGCTGGATGATTCCTCACCTGAAGATTTACGTCATACACCGATGGTCAGTGCCAGTACAGGAAGTAGTGTGCTCCTTTCTCAAGCAAGCTAATGACTATGGGTTGGAGTGATGGATGGCCATGGATCTTGATGGACTTTCTTGCAGGAGACTGGAGTTTACTGGCCAATACAGCCCCAAATTTAGTGTTGGGCTTTTCATGAACAGTTATGAGCTTCCCTGAACCACACGTTCACATATCGAAGATATTCACCTTGTCTTAACCATGGGATTTATATACTTATAATCCAAACCATGCTATGACCAGGGATTCACAAATTCTTATTGGTGCCAATACTGACCTGATTAGGTACTGTACATCAGGTATCACAAGTGATCCCCATTGGTATCAAATTCTTCATCGAAACTCAGTCTTGTCAACACAACCAGGTGAAAATTTTAGACACTGAAAGACTTGGTTTTGAACCGGTTTTACTTGAGGTGTAGGAATTTATTATTATGTGGCGCGTGGGAAAAAAAGCCCAGTCCATCCTTAACCTTAAAGGGATAGTTCAACATTTTAGCAAACTGGCCCATTGTCATAATCCCTATAGTTTTAGTTCGCTACCTTTAATTGTTGGTGCAAGCTATTTTTTAGATCAGCGGAGCAGAGCCACGAGCTGCTCAGAGCTATACGGAGGCTAATGGAATTTCTTGGTTTCCCTCATCAAACTCATCAAATACACAATCCAACAACTCCAAAAATCTTGTGGACAAGTTGTGACCTGCACATTCACCACGCTATGAGATAATAACGGAACGTTACGAGAAAGAGTTGTTTTTGAGGCAAATGCAGCGACTGCTTGCTGAAAAAAAAATGAGTTTGATGAGGGAAACCAACAAATCCCATGAGCTTCTGTGGCGTAGCTCAGAGCAGCTCGCAGCTCGGCTCGGCCGTTCTAAAAACATCTTACACGGACAATTAAAGGTAACGAACCTACTCCTAAAACTATAGGGTATATGGCATTGGGCCAATTTGTCAAAATGTTGAACTATCCCTTTAAAGTATTGCTCTTGCACAGATGATTGAGGTGAGAAAGTGAAGCACACGGTGAGAAAATGTTGCTACTACAAACAAAAAAATGTGGTCAATGACCATAATCAGGGGGTTTTCATAATCGTCCAATATCAGCATTCTTGTCTGGTGATAGGGCTGTTGCAATAACAGCCCAATATTAATGTGTAACAGTAGCCCACATTTGGAAAGCCTTGGAAGCTTGCCGGTTAGATTTATGATATAAATCCAAAGCCTGTAAAAAGCCCTGAAGGGCCGCTAATTAACCTACTTTGAAGGTTCTTAAAATTCAGCTGATGTTGACTCGACTATATTAAAGCAAGAGGGAAAACTTCCCATCATCCGTGATTTGACCAAAGCAGTCACCGCAGTCTGCTCTATCAGGTTGCTGAGCTCCGGGACATTAACACTGGGATCACAGAGGATGGGTCATGACAGGCAAAAGTGACTCAAGAGCAACTGGGACGTGAGAAAAGCCCTGGAACAATTGAGCTGAAGTGAGGTCATTGATACGCTCCTATATGGTTGTAGGTTATGACCAGTGTGTGAGTAAAGTAATTGCAGACGTTGCAGTACATTACAAAGAAAAACTTATCAGTTTACATTGCAAAAGGAAACTACATCACAATATGAGTCCTCACTCATGTTTAGTGCTGCTGACAGTCGTGCTGAAGGCCGCATTGTAAAACCATTAGTATATTCTAAATCAGTTATCCGCCTAAACAAGGCAAATCTGGAAAACACAAACTACACAATCCTGCTACCGAAGAGAAAATTAAACACTTGATTCTGTTACAGGGGTTTGTCATTGGTTCAAACCCGAGACACCCCCTCAATCTGCCATGCGTCACTTCAAGGTCAAGCTGTCGAAAGCGACATCAGATGATAACCAAACATTGCATGCTGAATATGAATCATAGTGTTTAGTGTCCAAGGTGGAAAATCCTCTCGCACTAGTTTTGTGAAAATAAAGGTTCACCAAAAAAAAAGAAAAAAGAAACATGGTCACTACCAAATTAAAATACATCCAAAGTGTGAGAGGAAATAGAGTGAGCAGAAAAAACAGACATGTGATACAACATGCACTATTACTGAAACCAAAAGGATGCAAGACTCTTAAGTTTGACATATTCTGTCATCACATGCGGTCAGCGACAATGACCTCCCAAAGCAATTCACCAGGATTACTTCATGCATGTTTAGCAACAAAGTTGTTGCAGAAAAACCCGACACTTGAGCCCGAGCAGCAGGGGTGTGTGCACTATGGGGAAGCCAGGAGGGCAAATGCCTCTTCCTGTTTTGTTGGGGGGTCCTTTAATCACCATCCACAGTGACTGTCAACACAGTCTAGGCTGTGGGTATTCAGGGCTACGTTCTGACCCTACCATCTGCTGCCTCAGTACTGATCCAGATTCACCAGAGAAGGGAATGTTTTTCCTGTCCAGTTTTTACTGAGTGTGTGCCCACACTGCTGCTGCCTTCAGACTTCTGTTCTTGGCTGACAGAAGTGAAAACAAATGTGATCTTCCATCTCCATATTCAATGTGTTGTGTATTCTGAAGTGCTATTCTGGCAATCACAATTGTAAAGAGGGGTTAGCTGAGTTAGCGTAGCCTTTCTGTCAGGGGCGTTGTGCTATGATTTCTCACATCAACAAGGTGTCTCCTATTATTATTTCTGATGTTTAATATGAACATTAAAGGGATAGTTCAACATTTTGGGAAATTGGCCCATTGCCATAATCCCTATAGTCATAGCTGTAGGTTTGTTACCTTTATTTGTTGGTGCAAGCTATTTTTAGAACGGTGGAGCAGAGCCGCGAGCTGCTCAGAGCTACGCTATGGAGGTTAATGGGATTTCTCCCATCAAACTCATCAAATACACAATCCAACAACTCCAAAACACTCTCATGGACAAGTTGTGACCTGCACATTCACCACACTATGAAATAATAATGGAACGTTACGAGACAGAGTTGTTTTTGAGGCAAATGCAGAGACTGCTTGCCGGAAAACTGCCCCCAACGGCAACGCGCATCAGCGGTTTTGCATGAATTTACCTTGAAAACAACTCTGTCTCGTAATGTTCCGTCATTATCTCATAGTGTGGTGAATGTGCAGGTCACAACTAAGTGGACAGATCTTTACAATGTCTGAGTCTTGGTTCATATTACAATTTACTTTTAATGGCCTTTATACAGTACAATGTGTCTGTATCCAAAGGAGACACTGGGCCCCTATGTGCTTAATTCAGTGGCCTCTCCAGCCATTTCCAAATATCCAACGTCACTCAAGTCTGCTAATTATTAACATCAATCTCCTTCACCATCAACCTGCAATTGAGAAAGCCATTACCTGCCAGTACTGATGCCATCCTGAACATTTCACAACTAGAAACTTTGACTAGCTTTCGGACAGTTATGGGAAACCGTATTTGTCTGTTTTTACTCAGGCAATTTGCTGACAGCCTCATAATTTATATATCTGTGTGTTGTGGCCTTTGCTGTTCTATTTGTGCTGGCCGCCTTTAAGAGAAACGGATCCAAAAGCAGCTACACAAAAACAACATTCAACCTGTCATGTAGAAGTGCGCGATTGAGGGAAAATTCTGTGATGTGTGATTTGACTGAAATAGTAAATTGCATTAAGCAGTCATTTTTCACCCACCTTGTTGATCCCTAGGACTTAAACTATTGGACTGGCAGAGGTGGGTCACGACCGGCTGTGACTCAGTGCCATTGTTCCTAGGGTGGGAAAGAGGAATAAGTGAGACACGGAGTGGAAAACAAATGGAAACTTTCTTTTTCGAGAGCCTTTTTCATCCTCATCCTATTCATCTTCCTCTTTCAGCCTGCTGCGGAGAGGCGTCTCATATATCTTAATGATGAGTATGAATTTGTTTGTGGAGCTACGTGGAGGTTTGTGGCCAAGTGGCGCTGCGGACTGACAGCGAGACTGACCCACTCAGACAGCTAGACAGATAGTCATCCTGCCCTGCCAATCTCACCTTGTCCTTTGAGAGGCTAAGGTTTCTGGGAAAATCCCACTCCGCTTGCTGCCCTGTCAGTTCCTTACAGCTGGCACGGGCATATGGATGGATGACAGAGTGAGGGAAAATGGGATCCAATGAGTTGGTAAGACAATGAGAGTGGGAAGGATGTGGGTGAAAGAGTGGATATGGTTTACTCCATGGGTGACTCTGTGATTGGGTATAAATTCCCATCTTTGGTTGCTTCTCACCTCCTCTAATTGCAGGTTTTTTTCCCCCCTTTTCCTGGATGTATATGACACAGACACAGAAACTCAATTAAAGCAGCTCAGACACTTCCCTGGCAAACCACAGCTCCTGAATGTCACTGTCTCTCACCAACACTTAAATCACCACAAGTGCAGGGGTCCAAGGACAAAAAAAAAACACTTTACAACAGGATGCAAGCCCGGGAAAGCAAGGTGGCTGGAGAAAGCACTCGTGTTTCAGATTTCGCTTTACAATGATTTCTCTCGACTTCCGTACAAATTAGGTGCCATTATTGGGCTGACAAACCTGGGCATTCGCTCCAAAGGGGAGGGTCGGACTTGGACGGGCTGTCTAAACAAACGCAACAATGGTTTTTTATTGTCGCACTGGCTCAAACTCACCCACACGCCCCTGGCAGAGAGCGCACACAGCTTTCAGTGGAGCAGCCTGTCAGTAAGTATAAACTTGATCTGGCTGATTATGAACTTGAGCGGTGCTTTTACTGAGACGTGGTTGCACTTTTTCTCTCCTTTTCTTTCCCCTCCAGCGTGTTCTCAGCTTTGTTTGGAGAGGAGATAAAGCAAAAAGAAAGTGGCTGTCAATGACACAAAAGCGGTGGAAAAAGGCAGTTTTTCTGTTTGTCGTTGAGCCCGTTCCAACAGTGTTTTCCTTAATGTTACTCACATAATAGAGTTTCGTGGAGCTGCCCAGTCCCTCTTTTTTTTGCCTTTTATATGTGTGAACAATGAATATCGGTGGCTGCCCAGCTATAACACGGCCCTCCCGGCTGGCACCATACATCCATCACAGCGCTGGCAAGTGGCTGTTTAAAGTGCAGCATGGTCGGTGCTGGAAAGCCTCTGGTTGTTAGTGGTTAACCCAGGCCTCCCCACGGGGCTTGCTGCTCACTCGTCATCCTGCCAGCCTCCCAGCAAATTGCATAAAGTTTCCGGTGTTAATGACGTAGGAGTGATCATTCAAAAATATAGGATGGCATATACACTTAATGGTGAGAAAGGGCCGTATTTTCCATGTTTTGATATTACTAGAAAAAAAGAAAAAAAAAAGATTTTCATGTTACATAGAAAGGTTTCCTCATGCAAAGGCGCTGTAGTATTGTGGGAAATTCTCCCTCCAGTGAAAATCTAATTTTTAACCTTATTGAAATTGGTAACTTGTTAATTTGTGGCGTTTCTATGTTGCACAAGACGTCTCATGAGTGAAAAAAGCACTCAACACTATGACTGCATGTTTCCACCTTGGAACAGCGGTGAACCAATGATATAAAAATTATGATTCAGACAGCTGGGGCTTCATGTCACAAACAGGAGGAACCAATCCCATCAACTTTAGAGAGAGCAGCCAAAATAAACCCCAAAACCTTGTCATGAACCACCTTGTACTCAATGTTTATCAAAACATTGTCAGAGAACAAGAGTTTGCATTAGAGCAACCACTGACAGTTACAAGCTAACGGATGACATAACCAAATAGCTACACTAACCATGGTGATACATCTTCTAATCGCAGATATTGCTGCACATACAACTTCTGATTCTGACTGGGGCTCAAGATTCAAGATTCAAAGTGTTTATTGCCATTTGCACATTAGGAAACATGTTGCCCTGTTCAATGAAATTATTTATTACAATTAAAGAGCAATAATGATAAAACAAAATACAAAACTAAAAGCTAAACGCAGATAAGGGTAGAGGGGGAACAGTTGTAAGCAGTAGTAGAGAATGTTTTGTATGTGCAATATGTATATAATAATAAATAAATGACATACAGCAAAGCATATCCCGCTGGTGTTTTCTCTGCTTAACCAGCAGGATTCTATCTGCTCTTTCACCTGCCAATCAAGCACTAGCAGTGGTAGTGAGTGGAGCATGAGGCAGATCTAGAATTTCTCCATGAGAAAGCAGCACAGATGTAACTCCAATGCTAGATTTCTATTTTTAACTAAAAGGTTAAATTAAACTGAAAATGGTGTGCAATAGGTGTTTATTAGATTATTCAAAAAGGACCAATTTCTATTATTTGCAATCCATGCATCCTGGTGCCATAAGGGTTGATGGTGATTGCCTCTTGATAAAAGCTATAGCCACCATTGTCTTCATAATACAAGAGTGATTACATTAAAGGAGTGCACAGTGCAGTAATGACACAACTCCTTCAGTAAAGACTATATTACACAGTGATGTTTAACTTTTGGATTAAATTTCAGAATGCACCTAAAATGCACTACAACCTTTACAGGTGAACTTAATTTAACCTCATCTAAACTTTTGAATGCACTTGTCCATTATTGTTCAATGATTCAGTACTTATTGAATAACATGCTGTTCTCTAACAAGGTGATTAACCACAAAAATCACAAGCACCGTCTGATTTAGTTCTGGTTCAATGACAATTTCTATACAGTCTTCTTCCCACTCCTCTCCACATCATGAGACCAAGACAACACTTTGATCAAACTGATCAAGTTATTGAGACATTGAGATTTTTGTTGTGCTATAACCACCACTGTTGTTAGCTTTTGTTTGAGATAAAGAAATTGCCATTGCATCCTTCTACTTAAAAGGCCCGCTTTCATGATAGAATATCACTGTAGCATGAACCTTTTTATAGGGATATTCTTGTCAAATATCCCTAACTTTTTGTGAGTAGTGTATGTACCACAATGAGAAACAAGTGGTGTTGATGACAGTGAAAGTGAAAGGCAAGTGAGAGGTGAGGGAGGCTGACTATTGCCCTGGATAAGATCACATGTCAAAGTAACACAACCTCTGTGTTCCTGACGAGCAGATATTAGTGCTTCCTCTCCTTCTATCTTCCTGTCCTTGACTCCGTTTGGACTTCTCTCCCTGCACTCCTTTTTCCTGACTGAGCTCTTTTATCTGTTGTTTTCCTCCGGTTAGGTGTTTTTTTTGTGTGTGTGTGTGTGTGTGTGTATGTCCTGCCTTTTGTCTGCCAGCTGTGCAGGAGCTTAGATGACTGACATTTACTACAGCGATTAGATACTCACTTGAGGAGGAAGGTTATGGAGTAGATGTGTACCCACGCACATGTGAATACAGTCATAATACACCTGACTAGTGGAGCCCTGCGATGCAAACACACACAGAGACTGTAATATGCTCTGTTAACCACATGGAACCCACAAATTGTGCCACAGAGAACTGCAGAGTACCATTTAAAATCCTAACGTACCACAAGGTATTGTACCCAAAATCCCCAAAGTGCCACACTTATTATGACCCACATGCACAACAATGTAACAGCACTAGCGGTTGTTGCAGTTTGTGGTACCTAATGGTTCTTTGTAAAAGTTTACGTTGATCGAGAGAGAAAACACACAGGGAAAACTTATTTATCCCATCACGAAGTATGAAGTCTCGACATACACACATCTTATCACCGGGATCCGACCCAGTGATGCTACGTCAAGCTCAGATGCTCAGTGAATTTATTTTCAGGGCCTATACCTCAGCCTCAACCACAAGCCCCTGGCTGCAACACCGGACTTCGGTTTTATTACTTCTCTCATCTCCTCCAATTCCCTCTTCTTTCCCTCTGATGATTATTTCTCCATGCCACTCTCCTGCATGTGTCTGCTCTTGGGTATCGGCCTTTTTTCTTTTTTTTTCCCCATGGGTTTTGGCTCACACGGGGCAGAGGGGTAAATGTTGCATGGTGTTTTTGTTACTGTGGCAAAAATGCCATTTAGCACTTGAGCAGCTATATTTCAAAACGCTCCATGTCCATCCTGGGGAAAGAATCATTACGCGAAGGACGACATGCCGTATTTCTTAATTATTGATGATTCGTGTTGCATAAGTGTTTGCCATTCTATAAATCCAGGACTTACAGTAAGTTACTGAACAAGTGCCATTTTGTGTTTTAATTATGTGCTATCAATCATTGTGTTAGAGTGCGTGTTGCTTTTTGCCAGTGGTGTGTAAATCCTTCTCTCTCTCTCTCTCTCTCTCTCTCTCTCTCTCTCTCTCTCTCTCTCTCTCTCTCTCTCTCTCTCTCTCTCTCTCTCTCTCTCTCTCTCTCTCTCTCTCTCTCTCTCTCTCTCTCTCTCTCTCTCTCTCTCTCTCTCTCTCTCTCTCTCTCTCTCTCTCTCTCTCTCTCTCTCTCTCTCTCTCTCTCTCTGTGTCTCAGAAGAGCTGCCATCAAACATCGCAGCAGAGGTAGATTGTCTAAAGGGCACGACTCCCAAAACCACAGCGCCATCAGAGGAGAAAACCACAGGCGCAGCTGTTCAGACAGAACAGAGCGGAGGATATGTTTCTCTCACTCTCCTCCTCTGTCTCTCATTTTTAAAGACGGGCCTCATTAAATGGAAGCAAGGCCGCTCAGGTCCAAAACCAGAGAGAGAGTCATGCCCCTCGAGAGCGCTACGCTGCTAACCATAGCGTTGGCACGGCGCGATGTGGAAAACAAGTGAATCAAATGCAGCCACTGAGCTACAGCGAGTGTACAGAGACATAATATTACATGGTATTACGTGGGTTCAGTAACAAGGGATCAGCTGTAGCAACAGCAGGACTGCTTCACAAAACAGTGGCGAAACACTGCGTTACACTGGATTTTTTTTTTTTTTTTTTAAACCACTGGGGTAAGTAGCAACCTGTGGAAGCACACAGTCAGGGAGAGGGAGTAATGAAGTCGCCTCGGTCTCACTTTCTTTTTCCAGAAACACAAGCAGTGGGACTTCTACAACTCGACTCATCAGTCCATCACTGTGGTTCAGGCTGAAACATCTCAACACCTCGATAACACCAAGAGGCAGTGTTGTCTTTTGTATGTATTTTGCAGACAGACTGGATTGATTGATTGATGTGGGGTGGATGGATACATCTGATACACAGTCATTCTATAGGTTACAGCCACTTAAAAGAAAAAAAACAAAGTACACAAGTATATGATTAATGAATGTCTGACTAATGTCAGGATCAGACTACATGCATTCAGGCCATTTTGACACAATTTCCAGCGTTGGGCCCCAGTATGAAAGTCAGGGACAACAAACAGATGTGTAATGTAACATAAATGATGAACAGTGATTTTTCGTCTAGGACGTTCTACGATGCCCCAACGGAAAGTCTAGCATGTTAGAATTTTTTGCATTTCTTCCCCTAGTTTGACATCTCCTACAACGTGAACCTTGATATTGACCAATAGGATGACAGAACGCTCTGACGCATTATTTACACACAAGTGAAGGTAGGCTACAATATAGCATTGCGTACATGAAGCAAGGTAATGTAGCCGCTACATTACCTCGCTTCTTGTATGCAATGTAAGTTAATGGTTTTGAGGTGTAGCCTACACATTTGTAAATATACCTCATGTTCTCTGTAAAAAACAGACAGTCAATACTGTCGTCTTCACCAGACCCAGGAATGGGTCCCCAATCGATTTTCTTTCTTTTTTTTTCATATCTGAGCAAAAGACTAGACTAGCATCACACACAGCACTACGGTGAACATGATTGACAGTTTTTTGTTACCCCTCCCTGATGACCTACTGTATGAACTCCTGCAGGGTTGTGGTCGATGATTGGTCGGGGTCATACTTGT
Source organism: Trachurus trachurus (assembly GCF_905171665.1). Taxonomy (NCBI): domain Eukaryota; kingdom Metazoa; phylum Chordata; class Actinopteri; order Carangiformes; family Carangidae; genus Trachurus; species Trachurus trachurus. The sequence goes on along the minus strand of NC_139913.1, from coordinate 17,735,500 downwards.
ACTGTAGTGTTGCCAGTCTCTGGAGCAATACACGGCAAGAATTCATGCCACTGTGAGTGTTTTAATTTGACATGGTGACCATCGCGGTTAAAGCTTCCGTGTTGTAAACTATGCATATACAAATCAGTGGGAGGATATAAGAATTTCATTGATAACTTTCTAAAGCATTACAAGCAGAGGTGCAAATGGTTTGTAAAAGGTCTCCTGAACTATTGCTGCAGAATGTAATAGTAGAGACTGGGACTAAATACGTTGCCTGCATCCTTGCTCTTTGTCACTCCCAACATCTTTCCTTTGTTGTGCATCAATCACAACAGTTCCTAGAGGTGCACTCTGCATCATGGGATCCCTCATCTGTCCTGAGTGACAACATGCCCTCTAAGGTTTCTGGAAATATGAGATGGAAAGGATGGCCTTTACATCAAGGGGGAAATTACAGTCAGAGATTCTTGTATGTGAGTAGATACTGAAGTTAATCAAACCCCAGCACCTCTTTCAAACTATAATGATAATGAGCGGAGTAATTTACCATCCATCATGAATAAAAAGAAAATTCATTCTTAATTTTGAGGTTTTTCTTCAACTCCAAATCAGAAATGTGATGGCGTCATTATTATCTTTATTATTATTATTTGCATCATTAGTATGAGATCATAACCTCAACTGCTCAATAGCTGTAACCATGGCAAACTATAATATAAACCTTACATCATTTATTTGAGTTAGTTGTGACATTGGCATGACATACTATGGCTGTGTTAACTGCCTTAATGTGAAGGACATGGAGACATAACAGAGAGACTTGACTTTTTTTTCTTGTACCACAATGTAGTAGTGGAACAGTGCTTTGTGTTACTTTATACTTTGGGTATGCTGTGTGGTTTGTATTGAAAGACTTCACTGTAATCTGTGCTTGTATGTTGCCCAACTGGGAAAAACAAACATTTTATTTTTCTTCATTATTTCAAGGGCCTGTCAGTTATTGTTATTCAGATGTCGGTTCTATCTTTCAGTACATGCTGTCACTGATCAGGCATGAGCAGCAGTTTAGAGCCGAGCGTGGAGTCCTGTGATGTGGATGTAGAGAGGCACTGACCAGCTGAGACTGGGCGCAGGGGAAGGAGGGAGAGAGATAAAAAGACAGAGAGGGAGAAAGGAATGTGGTTAAGAGTCTGTTTGGTCACGCTCCATAACCAACAGCTTTAAACAAACATTCACTCTGCTCCTTCTCTAAACCATGGCTACCTGAGTCTGCAGGTCCTTTACGCATCATACCCTCTCTGTGGACCTTTTTCCTGTTTTTACTTCTGTTCAACATCTACATACACATGTCTAATGAGTTTTTTTTTTTTTTTACCCGTCTTCTCAAAGCATTGACTAACGTGTACCCATCAATAGTATCTTATCAAGCAGTGGAACAGATAAAGTGTAAGTGTAAGACTTTTCGGTTACGTTATTGTGGTACACTTCTTCATATACAGTATGATAGGCTCAGATTGTTGAGAAACATAACTATACTTAACTTCCCACATTTCACACATTTCCTAGTGTTTATTTTAAAGGGATAGTTCAACATTTGGGCAAATTGGCCCATGGCCATAATCCATATAGTTTTAGGAGTAGGTTCGTTACCTTTAATTGTCGGTGCAAGTTATTTTTAGAATGGCGGAGCAGAGCCGCAAGCTGCTCAGCGCTATGCTATGGAGGCTGATGGGATTTCTTGGTTTCCCTCATCAAACTCATCAAATACACAAGTGGACAAGTTGTGACCTGCACATTTATGTATTATCAGATAACAATGGAACGTTACAATACAGAGTTGTTTTCAAGGCAAATGCAGAGACTGCTTCCTGAAAAAACTGCTCCCGAAGGGAACGCGCATCAGCGGTTTTGCATGAATTTACAACTCTGTCTCGTAATGTTCTGTTATTATTTCATAGCGTGGTGAATGTGCAGGTCACAACTTGTCCACAAGAGCGTTTTGGAGTTGTTGGATTGTGTATTTGATGAAGGAAACCAAGAAATTCCATGAGCCTCTGTAGCGTAGCTCTGAGCAGCTCGCAGCCGTTCTGAAAAAAAATGCACCGTTAAAGGTAACGAACCTACTCCAATTTGCCAATTTGCCTAAATGTTGAACTATCCCTTTAAGTGTTTATATGCATAAAAATATATTTTTTTTGGTTTTAAGAGCCAAAAACTACCTCAATCTAATTCTGCATTGCACTTAGTATAGGCTACAAGAATATTTATTATAAAAGGTCTCATATTAATACATTTCGTACATGAGGAAATCCTGTTAATAAGAGAGAGCACAGAAGTAGCTTGAGCTAAACGCTTAAAGCAGAATGCTGAAGGTCTTTGTCATCTGACAGGTCATTGGTTATGTAATGCCCTAATACTTAATCTCATCGTACTCCTAAAGGGTTTACCAGAAAGTCAGAAAGAGGCATTTTTTCTGCTTCAAAACGCTGATGACCAGCACTGCATGAAGGAAAAATCACCAAATTATCTGCATACATAAGGTGGTTAATGAGAGAATTACAACCATGCATCCTGTGTGACTGAATATCAATTTAACTGCAATGACAAATCATCTATATGAATATAAAAAAAGCATGGAGGATAAAATACCACCCTGTTGTTCACATTGGAACAGATCAGATAATGTACATCACAGAAAACCAGTGGTTGTTGAAATATTAAACTTATTTCAAAGCGATTACACAGCGCTGCCATTAATAGAACCGTGTCTTGCTTTAAAAGTAAAATTCACAATAAATGGAGTTTGATTGCCGACATAAATAATGACATAGTGAGAGTCGGGCTGATCTTGGCGAGCTTGTGATCTTTTCTCAGTCCAAAATGTAGTTTCCACCTAATTTCCCTTAGATCTCAAGCAGTGAATTTCATTTCCATATTGCCATCCTCAATCTTTTTATGTTACCCTTTATTTCACAAATATGACAGTGTAAAGAAAATAATACACTGTAGCTGGCAAAGCACCCATTCCTCGCAGACACCGAGTCCTCCCCGTGTGTGGTTGGGATACTTCAGTCGAGCTGAACAGCATTCCGCCCTGCACCGCAGATTGAGATCAGATAACGTCTGAGTGGCTGGTTAACGCAGCCTGTTTGGCTTCTCCTGCAAACAGGGGATCGGGTTTACATGTGGATGTTCCATCGCACGACTCCCTCGACAGGTTTGTTTGGTCACCGCGCTGCCCCCACGCACAAATATCTTGGAGAGGACAAGCACGTACACACAGACCATCTGCAACACGGGCATGCACCCACACACGTGTACACACACTCTGTAGCAACAAAGAAAGCAAAAAAAAAAAAAAAAAAAAGCTGGAAACCCACAATGTTGTCTTTAATGAAAACATCTCCGGATTGTCATGGCAACAGCCATAGTCAGCCAAGGAAACTCAAACCACAGATTTCGCCATCTATCCCGTAAAGATGACAACTATTTATCTTGTCCCACATTCAACAGCAAAATGATACGGTATCAAATCTGGTCCACAAGTACTTAAAAGACTCAGAAACCTCAGCTAAGCTGCTCTCAAACACATAATGTCATAGCGGGTGGAAAATCAATTTTCGTTCACCCCTTAAATAAATCCTAGGGTTTTAGAGCAGTGGTTCCAGTGTACAGGTAAAAGTGACTACAGGGAAATGTAGTTTCTGCAAAAATATGAATCCAGCAGTCATGTAATCACTTCTGTTGCATGTTTTCCCACTCATGTCTCTGAGGCTTGCACAGCTGACGCATTCTAGCAAAAGTTTGGTCTACCAGTGTGATCTCCTGGTGTACGTCCATGTCATGTCAGAGTTCACCTTTGTTTAACTTTGTTTTGCGAGTCCACGCAGTCGGCCAACACAAACATCGGTGCGCTGTGTCTGAGAGTTGGGAAGTCATTATTGAAAGGGATGAGTCATCATTACAAAATGCAACTTTGCTCTCATACACTTTTGGTGGTCACTCTGCTCCCTTTATTTATTTATTTGGCCATGTGACATCATGCAACATCCTTTTCCTGGACTAATTCCGGAACACCAGCCAGTGTGACCGAACATAATGAAAGTGATGTTCACTACAGTTAATCACTGAAACCTCATTTATTGACCTGTCTGAACAGTATGTAGAGTAGTGGAGATAGGAATTAAATTGTTAAAATGGTGGCACGGCACGGTGACTGTGAAAGCCTAAAGCTTCTCATCTATCTGACAATGCATGCCCTGCAAAAAGTCACACCTACATGCTGTAAATTCAGAAAACATCTTCATTTATTTGACAACACATGCGCTGCAAACTGCACCTCACAATGCAACAAGATAATTTCCAGGGACACAAAAAGACTAAGATAGTGTTAACAAAACATTTCACATTTTCAGTATAGTACATCTTTGCAATATCTAAGTCATTACATTTTGTGTCTCTAGAAACACTTTTGTCGTGTTAATTTAAAATACTGAATTTGGAGCTGTTTTGTGTCTTCCGATGTATTTTTCTTGAGTCACAGTGAATTTTACATGTTTCCATACTGTATGAATTGACATTTCAATTAATGTCCTCTTGAGCTGCAACGAGACAGTGTCTTGGCCACACCTTGCTCTTCGACTTATATGTTACAGATGATGCAAAAATATAAAGCCTCAGTTTTGTTTTGTTTTTTTAACTTGGTGTATGTTCTCACTATAGGGGTTAATATTGACATATTAAATGGAACACAGATTGAAATAGTATCCTTTCATAAATACCTTGGGTTCTGGATAAATGACAGGCTATGTTTCAAGAAACCTATTGATGAGATGACTAAGTCTTTAAAAGCAAAACTGGCATTCTTTAATAGAAAAAATACTTATGTATTCCCAGAAATTACAGAAAGTTTTTTGTTTTGTTTTTTTTAGTTATGAATTATGGTGATGTAATTTATATGCACTCCTCCTCTCCTGCCTCTACCCTTAATCTCTAAATGCAGTTCATCCTTCCACTCTTCATTTCATAACTGGGGACTTAATACATTCAAAAATGTTTTTCATATAGGGTGGCACGGTGGTGCAGTGGTTAGCACTGTCGCCTCAGCAAGAGGGTTCTGGGTTAGAACCCACTGGCCAGCAGGGGCCCTCTATGTGGAGTTTGCGTGTTCGCCCTGTCCAAAGACATGCAGGTTAGGTTAAAGCAGAAGTAAGCGATCCGGTCGTTTTGGCTAACTTCGTTAGTTAGCAGCCCCCGCCCTAGTCATGGATCTATTGGTCCTCGTCCCTACATCACCACATTCACGCGCATCCCTTGGCTGCACACACAGCCCTTCATGCCGTTCTCTCTCCTCATTGGATAAAGCTTGTAGGATACAAGGAAGTATACAAGACGTTTTCTCCTCGACTTACAGCAGAGCAGAGTGACTGACAGACCCGTGTTTCGGACCAAACACTCTATGTAAGTGATTGCCGTCGGAAGATATAACTATTTAAGACTTATATTAACACAAATATTCCGCTTACTTCTGCTTTAATTCACAACTCTAAATTGCCCGGTGTAGGTGTAAATGGTTGTCGCTAACAGGGGTGAGGATAAGCAGTACAGAGAATGAATGAATGTTTTTAATATTGTATATTTTGTTTCATGGCCTGCTTGCAAAAGACAGGTTTGTCTCAATGCCCTTCCCCGATTGTTGGTGCAAGCTATTTTTAGAGCGGCGGAGCCGAGCTGCGAGCTGCTTAGAGCAGGAGGCTCATGGGATTTCTTGGTTTTGCTCATCAAATACACAATCCCACAACTCCAAAAGCGCTCTTGTGGACAAGGTGTGACTAGCCCCGACGGGAACGCGCATCAGCAGTTTTGCATGAATTTACCTCAAAAACAACTCTCGTAACGTTCCGTTATTATCTCATAGCATGATGAATGTGCAGGTCACAACTTGTCCACCAGAGCGTTTTGGAGTTGTTGGATTGTGTATTTGATGAGTTTGATGAGGGAAACCAAGAAATCCCATTAGCCTCCGTAGCAAAGCTCTGAGCAGCTTGCGGCTCTGCTCCGCCGTTCTAAAAATAGCTTGCACTGACAATTAAAGGTAACGAACCTACTCCTAAAACTGTAGGGATTATGGCAATGGGCCAATTTGCCAAATATGTTGAACTATCCCTTTAACTATCAGAAAGGCTCAGTGCGGCAGGAGAGAAAAGTAGTAGTGTTAGACACATTGCAAATTAAATGTAGCTTGCCTGTTGTTATTCGTCATTTGAGTGAAGTGCTCAACAGTTGTGTAGTCATTTGTTACAGTCACATCATCTCTGAGCACAAATCAGTCAACATTGCTGTCATAAGCTGTCACTAGACATACAGCACAGCACCAGTCCAGTGACATGAGTTATAAACCCTTCGGCTCACTCATCTCAACGCTGGGTAAAAATGTGTTTTTCCCCCCTCAGATATAAAAGAAGTAGTTTGCATCACTGCACAGGAGTAGTGACACCATAGGGACCGAGGAATTATATAAACAACCGACCGTTCACACCTTTGTGCACCATACACAACACACTTGCGTCATCCGTTTATTAACAAAATGCAGTAGCAGCAGCATTTTTGGAAAGGACACACACTCCGGTGTTCAAGCCCCATGCCATGCAGGTGAAAATTTGCCAGTAAAAGATATGAGCCCTCATTAACTTTAACAGGGCAACAACCCCCTACCCAGGGTCCCGCCCCCGCAACAGCGAGGGTGGGATTTTACTGGCCTGTTAACGTGACTGACAGCTCAACAAGGTCCGTCTGTTTGTCTGCTGCGATGCAACGGCTTCCATACTTCATAAAGGAGCATGACGACAGCGGGGTCAGTAGTGCCAGTGAATTACTGGCTGCAGATTATTACAGCATACACGTCGGTGCCAGCTGGTTGGCTATAAGCTCTGCGGTCATTAGACACGCATAGCTCACTCTCTCCCTTCTATCATCCGCCATGCTTGTTAAGTAGTGACGAAAAAGAAAACCAGTCGGCCATCACATAGACAAACAGCTAATGAAGTTACGTTCACAGCGTGGTGCCAAACCAAACTCACTTCTCTCATCTTTTCCTTCATAACAATCAATTCTTGAAAAAAATAATTGACGGTTGCTTCACGGTAGGCTACAACTGCGTTGGCCACATCTGCATCATGAAGCTTTTTTAGTCACGTCCCACACTTGTAAGTCTCGCAGGACACTGGACATTCCAAAACTGTGAAACTGTTTACGACATGTTGACAATTTGATCGACGAAAGAAAACACTTCAAAGGTAAATTACGCACTTTTTCCTTTATTTATATATTTATTTTCCTTTTTATATTCATACAGTAGTAATAAGATATAAGGTTTCTGTTTTTGTCAAATCACGTTGGCCATGTTTGGTTTGGTTCCTGGTCTTCAGGTATCCATCTCACAATTGAATGCCGTCCAATACAGAAAAAGGTTCTGTCATCTATGTGTGTGTGACCTTATTCCTTTATGCATCTATTTTCCTTTTAATATGCAGTAGTAATATGATATAATGTTTCTGTTTTTGTCAAATCATGTTTGCCATGTTTGGTTTGGTTCCTGGTCTTCAGGTCACAATTTAATCCCGTCCGATACAGAAAAAGGTTCTGTCATATATGTGTGTGTACTGCACATGTACATGTATTTTTAAATGTGTGCAGACTGCGGATCAAGGCTTCCATACTTGATACTTTAATGCCAAATGATTGAATATGAAATAATGTCCATAAATAGAAGCTGTTGTTGATTTGTGTCTAACTGCAGCCGTTTAGGATCTCTGTCTTCTTTCTTTGTGGTACATTTTTGTCTCATGCTTGTCATTTAATTGACCGTCTAACAAGGCGTGACGTCCAACAATAGTCACTTTATTCTAATGTTCTTATTTAGCAAGACAACTATCGATCACCTTCTTACTCTGGTGAGGGGGGCCATCAGCTCCCGGACGGGGCTCAGCCACAGACCCGTCTGTACTGTACGTTCCTGGCAAAGATTTTCCTCCTCCTTTACACACAAATGCCATTAAATATAGATTAACATACTCTTTTGCACTGTGTACCATGGGGATTGTGACATCCAAGTGTTTAGTGCATGCACCGTTAACATTTTTGTAAACAATGGCAACAAATTTATTCCCCTGATTTATATCGTTCTCCCAAAACGTCAGATCCATTTCCACTAATGTCCAAACCATACAACGTGTCATGAACTTGGTAATTTTATATTCAGTGTTGACAGCGCTGTGCTAAGTGTAAAATCAATCAAATGGTGACAAACAGTGTTGCGGTTCATATTTCATAATGCCAGAACGTGTGCCAAATGGTGTCAACATCGTGAGTGGTTCCTGTTTCCTTCCAGACTGAATCAACAATCCTCAACAGGAAACACAAGACTTTGCAATTCAAGGTTTTTATTTCCCTCCCAGAAAGCCGGTCATACGGGTCAATGAAATGTCACAGGTGCTTCTCTGCAAACAACGAAAAAACTTAATGTAACCCCAACAACTGTTTTGTTAATCTTGTTAATCACAAAGTGAGATTTTGGTCGCAAAGAATCACCAAAAGCATTGGGATTGAACAGAATGAGAACACGGATATTAACAATTTCAACATCACAGCTATGAAAGGAGCTGATAAACACTGCCAGGCATGTCAGCGCCACGCCAGCATGATTCAGCAGTTTGTATTGTTGCAGGTGAAACTCTGTCTCACGAAAAGTGCAGACGCTCAGTCACAGATAGACCTTTCTCACGTCTCTGTAGGATAATGATTAATGATGACTGAATTCCACTTGGTTGCCGTGGTTTCCGGGGGCCATATTGTGCACGCTGGCTCACCATCACACGGTCATGGTTAATGTCATTAGTAGGGCCTAACACCTGTGCTTTTCCTGCTATATTATAATTGTACTCCAATTTTTCATTTTCCGTCTTTACCAAAACGCCTCATGGCAACTTCCATTAGAAAAATAAGAAACAAAAGTCAAAAAAGCAGCTTTCGTTTGTATTTTACTGTATCAATGCAAACACTGCTGCATTGCCTTCTGGTTTCATTTCTACTACTGTGGGTAAAGAAATCTGTCTCTGTTTCCCATCTAACATGAGTTTCTCAAGACGTATGAGGACCAGCTTTGTCTCTTATGGACTGACAGCAACACCTGATATTTATTGTTCAAATCTCGGTTTAAATCCTGCGATTATATACAGTCGTTGTCCTTGACTGTACATAAGCATGTGTGTATACAGTCTTATCTGTACAGATAATATCCAGCCAAAAATAAAGGAAAAAGTCTGGCTCGGTCCGAGCCTGGGGACAGATTTACACAGAGGAGATTTGGATGATTACACACCATGAAAGTTCTCAGTGATTGAGATTGGAAAATCACACTGGCCAATAAATCAAGTGTGAGACACAGTAGCCAGTGCTTAAAGCATGGACCTCACAAATGCAGCATAATATAAAAAGTAATATTCTATTAATGCTACGAGCAAATAGAGATGTCCAGATGTAGAGCTGTACTCATTGTAAGTTACAAAGGTCTGTGATATGTTCATGGGAACGAAGCTGTACCGTTTCCAAAAGGAACCACTTCTAAAATAAACTTTATTGTGATGGATTTATCATCTCTGTATCTATTCTAGTGTTTTTCACGTAAGTGGATGACCAGATACTGTACATGTGAATGATACAAGAAAGCAGGGATGAAACTGAAGACAAAATGTGAAGGAAGAAAACATTATTTTGCGAACAGCCAGAGCTTTGGTCAGCCTGACACTCAGACTGAATCACTGTGTAATCTGCTTGTGGGAAGTACATTATCTGACACCTGGAAAAGAGCAGATATCACAGGAAAGACGAGGTCAAAGTCGCCGTGCTTTGCATCGAGGAAACTTGTTCCTTATTCAGCTGCCTCCCTGATCTCCAAATCTTTACTTTCTGCCTTGATACACTACTTCCTACACCGGCACTGAATGTTTACATTAGATGTAAATCAAGAGGTGTGGAATCAATGTGACACTGAATAACTAGTATGTAGCTAAACCAACCTTATGTGCCAAAGCTCTCCATTTTTGTGATTCCATTCTTATTCATGTCAAAATTTGTTCAACGAAGATGACAATGCAAAAACATCTGGATACATACAGTAGAAACATTCAGAGGTTTGAAACAAGGACACTTCAACATAAGTAGCTAGAATTTCACTGTTTAACTCCAAAAACAAGAAACAGTGGAGTGAGTGAGGAGAGAGAGACAGATAGATATGTCTCTGGACTGATGAAGAGATTGATGGCCAGGTGATGGATGGTTGGAAGGAATTTAAAACAACCGAAGTCATATGTGGAAAAAAAAACATGCTAGAGAGTGAGCAATAGCCTGCATTATGAAATATTCAGTCTTGCATGGCAATCTTGCAATGTGAATATACAATGTTTACAATCATCCTCTGTGAGTTGTTTTGGACTAAAGAACCATTTAGGTCTATATATTAAAATGCATTTTTCCACTGCATGAACCCATTCTAGATGTTCATTGATTGCAAATAAGCTGTTATATTACCTGCTTTGCATGAGCGGAGTTTATCGTTACATATTTTCCTCAGTTTATGTAAATACCGGTGCATCGTGCCAACATAAACATGTACCATTTTACAGTCTTTGTCATCTTTATCTCAGCTTACACCAGTGGAGGGTGCAGCCAGCATGTTCTCCTTCTCTGATTAAGTCCTTACATGAGCTATTATTTCAACTCTTAATCTTTGCTCAGATGCTGCTGTTCACGTTACGGCTCTCGTTACGGTGATTCCTCCCCGTGTCTGTCTGAAGAGGCCGATTGTCTCCCGAGTGCGCTGGTCAGAGGCCAGCTGGCCGAGAGTTAAACAGCAGCAGCAGCAGCAGCAGCAGCAGAAGCAGAGCAGGACTGATCCTGGGGAGCATTAACCGAACCCAGATGACCTGATTGGCCCACCTGAGCTGTGCGCTTGTGTGGTACTGTAAGTGTGCTGATTGGCATCGCTGTTTGTTATCTCTGTTTAATCGAAGCTGTCTGGTACACACACACACCTAATGTACAAGACTTACAAACAAAACAAAGTCGTTCAATCCCAACAGTTGCCCTTTGGGAATTTTGTAACAAACACCTTTGTGCAAACACGGCATATTGTAATTAAAAGTCCTGCTTACTGTATACAACACATTAGAATGTTTTGGCAAACAGCTCACATCCCCTGGTCTCTTTACAGGGCACCCTGCAACCACTGCCGTGCACCCAGGGCAGTTTACGATGCATGGGAAAACGCAGCCTTGGCAACACAACCGCACACAGTGAACATAGCTCAGTTACATGTGGGAAATGGTGGTACACTCTGAAGTGTGTGAACAAAGGCAAAGCATGTGATACATGTACATGCAATGGGCCAGAAAAGACACTGAGCTATGAGATACGAGCTACGAGACTGCCATGACATCTTAGTACTTTGACTTTGGTGATCCTGTGGCTTTTTTTTCAGCACTTCCATGACTTACAAACATGTGGTTTGTAGGCAAGGCAAGGCAATTTTATTTGTGTAGGCTATTTTTTACAAACAGTTTGTCTCAAAGGACTTTATATACTGTAGCATCATAACAACATCCTCTGCCCTTAGACGATTGCATCGGCTGAGGAAAAGCTCCTAAACTGGTGAAAACAACAAATTAGTAAGGCAACATCATCATCATCATCATCTATGGGTTTGCCTGAATACCTTCAAATGGCAGTTTTATCAGTACCAGTTGCACTTTAAATGTATACCCTATTAGCAAATGTTAGCACATGAAACAGTCAACTATAACAGTAAACATGGTAAACATTAGCCTGACTAAGACCTCATCTCAGTGTAGATAGAAATTCGTTCTGGGAACCACCTGTTCATTTTTTCGTATTGAGGCGTGGTTTACGAAAGCCCAGAGCTCTTTATTGGGTGCTACAAATGTCTATCAAATGCATTTGTATAGCCAATCGTATCAATCATACCCGATGATGTAGCTATGTAGAGCAACAGAAATATGATGAGGAAAAAAAGGCTAAACGTTGCTCTTTTTTCAAAATAAACTTGCGCTTTAAACTACTTACAACACTTTGTAACGCTGCATCGAAAGGTAAAGCGTCTGCAGCCATGTTGGATTGATAAACTATCAACAAAGTTGCTTCGGTGTGTCGCCATCGTCTTGCTGCCCCCTCACCCGTTCTGTGATTGGCTTTCTCGTTGAGGGAAAAATTGGGTCCAGGGTTTCCAGGCTGACTTGCAGAGCGAATAAAATGTATGCAGCATGGGTATACCCAGGCTAGGTAAACATGATATATCATCTGAATTTTAGACTGTTAAACCTGTTAGTAAACCAGGAAATATAGTGTAGCCTCACATAGCTGCTAACTTGGCTTTCTACTCGTTTTTAAAACAGAACTGCACAGCTTGAATGGTCAATATTGTGATGCTGACAAAAGCCACAGCTGAGCTTTTAAGTGCAAACAGAGATTTAATTTGCGGTACATTTTTAATTTCCAAACTCTTATGGTCTCTTAATTTTATTTACTTCCTTGCTAATACTACCCAATTTAATCTTACTCATTCCCTTCCCCTTCTTTTCATCTTAGTTATTGCACATTTGGCACACAGATTTCACTTTTAGTAAATCCTTGTTTCAGGATATAAACACAACCCCAATCATCATTGTATTTGGGGGGGGGGGGGAGTGTAGTAAATTATGTAATTTTTCTTTGCTTTCATCATCGTTCTGTTATCATCCATTGTCAAAAAAAAGTGCAGTGACTCATGTGTCCCTTGTAGCTCATTCTCATAACCAGGAACTACACAAAGAGTGTGAAGGTTGACTGATGGGGTTAAATGAAGTCATCGGCCATACATCATTAAATACTATGTCTATGATTATTTACAGGGCTTTGTTACCATGTGGGCTTTTTATGGTTTCTGTTACGATTAACCATCAAAACTTTCATGTTTCCTGTGTGGATGTTCGCTGATGATATCATAGTCTGAGAGTTTAGAGGTCGATACGCATTTTGAGGTGAGGAGGTGAACGTGTGTTTGTTGACATGCTGGCATGAGAAACAAAGGTAACAGCAGGATTGATTGTGTGGCATGAAGCAGTCAGAATAACTGGGCTGGAAATTTGTGGGTTGTGAATAAAGAGAAAATGTTAAAAAAGAATTTGCGAGGGAACATGTGTTGCTAAGGAAAGAAGGTAAACGGACCACACACAAAAAAACGTGCACATCGATATTAACAGGGTACTGCTAAATAGATGTGTCTTAAATTCTTAAGGATAAAGTGGGTGGGTGCATTGTCCAACAGTAGTTCATGGTAAATCAAGGGTTTTATAAAGAATCTGGCCTGAAATAAAACTAAATGTTATAGACAGCAGCTTCTTTCAGCCAAGAACATGCTCTAATCACACCTATAATTCTTATAAAGTGAACAGTGATTTAACCAGATTTGGCCGTTGTGCTCGCTCTTGTGGTTCGTAATAACTTGACATTCTGCTTGATTTTCCTGTGTTTTTTACTCTTGGATAAGCAAAACTACTTTGGACAAACCGTACCCATCTATCAAGCCAAAAGAGTGACTATTTAGTTTTAGAAAATACAATTTTGTATTGAAATGATTGGTAAAAGCATTGTCTAAAAAACAGTGGCATTAAACTGGATTTACAGGGTTACATGGAAACTGGGGCTCTCCCAGACGCCATGGACCCAACCTACACTTTGATAAGTCCACTCTGAACCAGCAGCAACTGTCCAATCATAGCATAGCAACTGACACTGGGCAAAGCAAGGCCCTCATAAAAGTTATATGAAAAGTTTGGAAGGTCGAGTCCTTTATCCTTTCCAACAACAAAGCAAACAAAAAAAAATGTAATTATATAAGAAATAGATTTAAAAATATGTTTATCTGCCTTAATGGGACAGAGAAATCAGGTGGGACAAACTGGTAGTGTAGGGTGAGGTCAGGAGCTCTGGGAAAAATAAGAAACAAAGCAGGAAGTTATTGTCATAATCACACACACAGTAGCCATGACTCTGCTTTTTCAGCATTTCAACCAACTTGTGGTGACAGGGTGAGACGTTGTCATTTCATCTGACTAAATCAGTTAAAACACAGATTAGAAATGACTCAGCCCTCGGCCATGAGCAACTTCTTAAAAATTGGCCCCACTATTTTAATTATTGCTAATTGTGCAATATTAAAATGGAAACCTTGTACACAGTAATTGAGAGGTCAAGTAAAAGATAAGCTTTTCATGAACTCATCAGTTAAAAAAAAAAAAATCTTCTTCCTTGAAATAATCAGGTTACCATTTGAAATGTTTAACTTCCGTAAATTCAGGTGTGTGACACTCCCGAGTCCAGATAGTCTGGTTGCCATGGTGACTTAGTTAGCTCATATAAAATACTTTTTTTTCTGAAGTCTTTTCCTTTGTGTTTTGACATTCGCAAGCTTTATTGTTGTGTTTGTGATATTTACCATGTAGTCTTAAAGTTAAGAGTGATGACAGACTAAGCACTGAAGCAAAGCAGCTCAAATGAGACAGCTGTTTGTGAATAATAAATCACAAGCCGATAAAGAACATGTTTACAGCAGTTCCTCGGAAGGTTCTGTGACATTTGATGAGACTGGAACAATCTTCACACGTCACAGACAAAACCCACAACAACAGATCAGCTGGTCAAGGTCCAACTGAGTTAGATGTGGGTGTTAACTTGGAAATTTGAGGAAATAAGATCACAAATGAGGAACCTGAGTAAGGTGCAGCTAACACATATTTGCTGTGTCATCTTTCCTGGCATGACCTGGAAACTGATTACACCATTGAGGAAGGTGTAGATAGGGCTGTCATAAAATAAATTAATGTCTTGGAAATACCTTATAAAGCCATCGACAACTAAGCAGTATTTCAGTATGTGTGTGTTAGTTACAATATAATCCACACATTATTTAAAAGGGATAGATTTACTTTTATAGACAGTCCTAAAGTCAGTGATACAGTACGCAATGATGACCTTTTGATACTGAAAACGGAGTCAATATAATTTCTCTTTGTCACGAGCTCACACATTAAAATATCATTTAAAAACCACAGTATCCCTATGTGTGTAAGGGTTAAGTACAGGCCAACGAGAGTAATTTAATATAATTTGACATCTAACCCCAAATTTTGTGAAATTTAGTGCCAATTAAAACTTTTATAATTTCACAATGGCTGAGATAATGCTTTTGCTTTGAAGGAGTTTTATATCGTTACTGCTGCTGGCGAAGCACAGGCACGGCACAAGACTTTTAGCCTCATCAAAATCGTTCATGCTTCACATTGTATTCTAGTTTGTCTCTGAATAGGACATTTGAAGTCGATTACACGCTTCAAACTGAACCCACAGCTGCATCTGGAGCGAGTCCTGGCACTGCCAAACATACACGCTTGATGTTTTGTGACCCATCACCAGTTATATCACCATGCATTACAGCTCATCCTTATTTCATATTGTGAAATAACCATTTAAAACTTGGTTGAAATGATGAACTGGATTTATATGATGTGCAATGCATGCATCGGAATGTTTTCCATACCAAATGTGGCCTAATTTAACATCTACACATTTTGCATTGTAGTGATCCATATAAATTCTGGTTTTGGCTTTCCAAAAATGTAATTCAACACAGGGAATTACAATAAAAACAGATAGAGCAACTCCTGTTAGCAGGTAAACAGCCCATGTTAAGTAAGTCACTATGGCCGAGTAGTCAGATCATTAACCCTGCAGCAGAAATCTGTTTGTGGGAAGTCAGGATATAGTGGTATTTCCTCCACAGCTTTGTACTGCAAACATTAACTAATGATGTCATTTACAGTGTTGTATTATGAGAGGGGACAGAAAATGATTAGCCTCTTTAAGAGTTTCACCGTTGGCACGCTCCGAGACACACACACACACACACACACTGCACTGGTATGTACAAAAAAAAAAAAAAGGCAGACAGCTGAACCGACCTAGCAAGTTAGCAGAGCTCTGTGACAAACAGTAACAAGTCAGCAAACATAGAGTGTGTATTTCACCAAGCCAAACTTCAATGACAAGCACGAGCCAGACAGCTCCCATCATTCTTGCCCACAGCTGTTCGACCTCTGGATGACCTCTAGGGGAAAGGTCAACCTCCCGGGGTCAAGTCTAACATTTATGTTCCTCCTGACACACACTCACAAACATGTCGGCGCTCAGGCGTACATGAGCAGACAACACATACTCATTCTTTGGGGGTCTAACTGTGATCCTGTCACCCACTGAACTCTGGGATAATTTCCTCACACATATATTTTCTTTATTTTTATGGCCTTTTGTGACTTCCCCGTTTATAAAAGCACATAAATAACATGCTTTAAACCCAATGGGCAACACAGGAATATGGTTAAACAAACAGATACTTGTGACATTTTCATTCCGATCACTAAAATTTAAGGTTTTACAAATAATGATATAGCACTGGCTTTTTTATGGCTTAGGAAATGAAGTTAATAAGATCAAGAACTGTCTATTCTGGGCTGGCATTAGGAGATCAAGAGGCAGAATAAAAACACTTACAAACATTTGCATATCTAGGTCAGTTTCCCAACAATAAATTCCTGCTGTATAGCTATTTCTCAGGATGTGATACGGGGGAGTTCATTATTCAAAAGCCTGGTACCAGCTCCTACTGTAGGATATACTGTATGTGAGGGAGGGGGAAAAAAAGGTCAAGCATCAGTGGTTGGCAGGATTTAGAGCTTCAAACATTGAGGTTTGGAATAAGACAAGAGGAAGCAAGACATAAAAATCAACCAAAAAACTACCATGAGGTAAATTAGATGGAACAGAAGGGAGGAGGAGGAGGAGGAGAGGGGGAGGCAACAAGAAGGTGCAAGCCCCCGTCTTGCAATACTGTCCCTGCTCTGTGTGTTTTTACTTTATTTTGTTTTTGTATTTTATTTTCATAAAGAGAAGAAAAAAAAAAAAAAGCGCATGACTGATTTCATCCGGCCCGGGACGTGATGTTAATTCGATCGGGGCCTGGGAGAAGAACGGAGACGCAGTGGAAACAACCGAGAACCAGTCGAAGGAGGATGTAACATGCTCTTCTTTTTTAATAACCCTGTTGATCTTTATCTCCCGTTTCTAATGAGCTCCACCCGCGTCAGGTTACAGCGGCAGAAAGATGCCGCAGTCTGCACGGTTTTTCAGGGACAGGGGCTCGGTGGTGGTGACTGAGCACGTTGGCTCTCCGTCAGCTCGGTTCAGCTGGTCCATGCTAAGCTCCTTTACTGGGAGGCTAATTACAGAGAAATCCCTGTTTCTTCTTTATTACAAACAGGGTCACTGCCTCGGGATGAAGTGTGTGTGTGTGTATGTGTGTGTGTGTGGTTTTCTACTGTGCATTTCTGCAAAGTCCACACACAGAGAGGACTGAGTGTTTCATGTGTCGGCCCTTAGCATCCGACCAAAACCTGTAAAACATGAACCACTGTGGATAAAGTTACAGTGTTGCTGTTATGTATTTGTGTATTACTCAGTTACAAAGCAGCAAAAAACTGTGAGCAAGTAGCTCATTTAGTTTTGGGCTCTTCACTCATTGCACATGGTTCTAAACCTGAATCTAATAAGAAAACACTGCCTTTTTTTCAAGCAGGTGATTACAGGTGTGTATTGCTGCAAATATTTGACATAAATACAAAAGGTTCATAGGAACTTGTGGTGACTAGTGAGTCAAAATGTTGGGAGGACAACAGGAAAACAAAACCACAGCGTCATGTTTTTTTTTTTTTGGCAGCTTATCTCTGAATCAATCAGCAAGAACAATGGTGTACAAGATTTCTTAAAAAACAGCCACAGCAGGTTCTGGGTGGGAGTGAACCCCGTGGGCGTGATACGTGTGACACGAAACCCGACAGTGCGACGCAGGGTGACGCAGCAGACTGGCGGCGCCCATCATGTCAGAGTTTTACACAACACCCTGTGATTTCAAAACGAAAACACACACACACACACAATAAAAAAACAACCAAAAAACAAAGACCCTGAAAATCTGGAATTATTAAATACTAAAACAAAAATGAAGTCATGGGTTATCCCATGATGCCTGTGGGAGGCTCCACTCACTTTACATGATGAGGGATTATCCTCATAGCTGCTGTGAGGTCTGCTGTTGTTGCAACCCATCTATCAAGAGAGAAATAAAGGCTCACTTGACTCAGACTGTCCATAGTTACGCCTTGATAAGAAATAGAAACATGAATAATTTTTGAAGTCAGTTGGGAAGGAATATATAAATAGTGATTTTTAGTGCTGTATCTAAAACAGAGACTGTCCACTTTTTTTTTTTAAAGAGCCTATATGTTATATGTTGTGCAGCTTATTATGACCCATTATGTGGCATCTAGTGGCAGGACTAGAAACAGAGATGTGGTGGTGTGGTAGAAAGAACGCAAAATCAGACTCAGGACTTTCATGAAGGAGCGTGAGGTTCGATTCTCAGTGTGAGTTTTGACTGAAATCAGATTCAAGTGCTTTTACTTCCTAAAACAAAGAAAGTAGCCTAGTTTTTTTTTGCCTAAACCTAATGAAGCTATGTAATTACAGTGACGACATTTGGTAAGTCACTACAGTATGTTTATTATGGTAACCATTACAACCAAGGTCCATTACAGGTGGCGCTGTGGGTTCAGTATTTCCGGTAATATTCAAATGGGTCATGTGAGAGAATGAAGAAACACCCATGTGGTTTTAAAAGATCATTACAGTACACTCCACACTCACATACAACCACCAATAGAAAGAAGTATATTGAATTGATATACTGTATGCGATCTGACCATAAGAGCCTGTCCTCCTATGCCCTCTATTCTTCTGCCTCCACATCCATGAACACCAGCAGCACAGACCTCCCATGTTCTATGTCCACTGGAACAATGACGTCACTATCAGGACCATTGTGGAAGTTGACTACTAAAGCTCCCAAATAAATTCAAGAAGAGGCAGAACACCTCAGTTCAAGTGAGCACTGGGATCTGCACAGGGATTATTTGACTGTGGCTACGCCGAGTAACCCGACACCTAAGCCTGACCCCGGGCAGAGACAGATCATTGCATGATGGGAGACAGAAAAAAAGGGGGGGAAATTAGCAGGAGAAACACTATCTGCTCCCTTACAAGCTTCTGATAATCCTGTACATGTGCTCCCCACCAGAGACCCCACCAGACCCAACACAGGGGATGTGGATGGGGGTGAGGAGGAAAAAAAGAAAGAAAGAAAGAAAGAAAGAAAAAACACACACACATACATGAAAGAGTGAATAAAATAAAGCAAATAAAAGAAAAACCAAAAAGAAATGAAAGAAGAAAAAATGAATTCAGTGTATGTGTGGTTGTGTGTGTGAGTATGTGTGTGGCTGAGTGTGTAAAACCACACGCCCGGGTCCCACTGGTCTGATTGCTATGGAGGAATGAATTTGAAACGAGAAGCACACAGACTGGATGATGTGGTTTAATCGTCTATTAAACTTTTTAATTAGAGGCTTTTTTAAAGGATTGGACCGAGTCACTGAGACATTCTCTAACACACAAAACTTGATGTAACTTCTCCTGTCGTCCCTCTGCTGTTCGGGCTGAACGCCTAGAACTGGCCTGGATGCTGGACGTTGGCGGGGGGGATGTGGCCGATGGCACCTCCTATCACAGATTTTGAATTAGACCCATAATGCCACTGGTAGATGCACAATAACATTAGGATTTTACCCTGCGATCAATCATCACTCAGTTGACATTACTGTTGTTAGTGCTACTATTTTTAAAGGCAAAGAAAAATAATAATAAGGAGCATAATTGCAATAAATCACAGAGTAAAAACACCAAACCATAAAAGACTTGAAGGAAATGAAATTGTAAAACTGAGTATTTTTAAGAGAGATTAAAAAGAGGAAACAGAGCGAGTCTGCCTGATTTCATCTCGGAGGTCATTCCAGAGCCAAAAGTCCTGACCTGACCCCAACACTCAGCCTCCTCTGGTGTTTGGCCTTGACCAGAGAATTACAGAGCTCTGCCTGAGGATGTCAGGCTGTGTTCAGCCTCATCAGGGATTTGCATGTCAGAGTTAAGGGTTTTGTGCACAAACTTTGTGTTTTTACAATCAGTGGTTGTTAGGCCATGACAAAAGTGGCTCATAGCTGCACTTAGAGGACCAAGCAAAATCGTATAATAGGAATAGAACACGTGCAATAATGAAAATATAAGTTACTGTTGGGAAGGGGTGTTGATGTGCGGTGTGCTGTACAAGTGATGGGAGATAAAATAAAACAATAAATGAGGTCAGCTGATTCTAAATTCTCTCTGGACAGACAGGTATTAATTTGCACTCTGCCAACCAGAAGGTGGAGGGAGACAAATAACACACAGCGGCTGTCCAGGACAAGGTGCATGGCTGTAGGGGCCATCATACAGAATGTCTGTTTTACAAGGAGAATGATTTTAAGGTTGAGGGGAAATTGGTTGGTTTTGCAAACTGCATAATCACATTGGACATCAATCTTCCACTATGATGTAATTCCACAGAAATCAGGGTTATTGAATAGGCTAACCTCTTTCTTTCTTTCTGATGTTGCTAGAACGCCGGAGCAGAGCTGCGAGCTGCTCAAAGCTACACTAATTTATTGGTTTCCCTCATCAAATTCATCAAATACACAATCCAACAACTCCAAAACACTCTCATGGGCAAGTTGTGACCTGCACATTCACCACGCTATGAGATAATAATGGAACGTTATGGGAGTTTTGAGGTAAATTCATGCAAAACTGCAGTTTTTCGGCAAGCAGTCTCTGCATTTGCATCGAAAACAACTCTGTCTCGTTATGTTCCGTTATTATCTCATGAATGTGCAGGTCACAACTTGTCCACAAGTGCGTTTTGGAGTTGTTGGATTGTATATTTGATGAGGGAAACCAAGAAATCCCATTAGCCTCTGTAGTGTAGTTCTGAGCAGCTCGCGGCTCTGCTCCGCCGTTCTAAAAATAGCTTGCACCGACAATTAAAAGGTATCAAACCTACTCCTAAAACTATAGGGATTATGGCAATGGGCCAATTTGCCAAAATGTTGAACTATCCCTTTAAAACTTGTTACTTTCAAACCACGTTTGTAGTATATTGGTTGTGACTAACACCTGTGCAACCCAGCAACATATGACACCAATAGGGAAGAGTTCAGTTCATGGCAAACTAAGCAGAGGTGTGAAACCTAACTCAAGGTCTCTGTTGTTTACACACTGCTGCTGTATTTCATCACGCCGCTGCAGATACACGTGCTTTTCCCTTCGGACAGGCTCTGTGGTCAGTTTCTAATCTGTGGATGTGGTGGGAAGTCACAATGGTCAATATTTGTCAGGCCGACAGCTAATAATCAATACTGACTCTGTTTTTTCACACACAGACAATAGGAGGCTCTGTTAAACCTGAGAGACGGCCTGACAGTGGAGTGGACACGTGAAGAAATATGAACCTGTGTGTTGTTGGGTTATATTTCAAGGGAGTAAGGCTGACAGAGGTGATAGAGAAAATTTGTGAGCTTAATTTGAGAAGAAATGTCACTGTATAATCAATTCAAATTTATTTTAATGCCATTTTCTTTTCCTTTCTTTTTTTTTTTACTTTTTATTCATTTATGTATTTTTTTTACATTAGTATGTGCAACATCAAAGTGCATTACAAGTAAGATGTTGTGTGCATTGTCGTGTTGTGGCTCCAGCTTGCAAGGCTGCAACGGCCAGAAAGAGTTGGCATTTCCACTGACTACATTCATCTGACTTACGTTCTGTTTTCAAATAGGAAATAACCAAATATTCATCAATGTCAGTACAAAAACAACTAATGCTGTTATTCTGCTGCCAGATTTTGCATCCCTGTCCATCAGCCTCAACTTTAAAACAAGTTTTATTATCGTGACTGATTGATGTACAAACGTAGCGTCATGAGTTCCTTCTGAATCATTAGTAGTTTGACTCAAAGCCTTTTTTTTTTTTACATGGTTGCAGTGATTTAGCCATGGAAAATAACTGAAACTACAAAATAAGAGCCTGCGGTCATACATACATGTTTTACAGAGTGTGGGAGGTGGCGCGGGTCACTGCTGTCATCAGTGTTGCATTAATACCCATGTACTTGTATAAAAGGTTATTCTGGTAGTGATTTAATCTATTTATTTCCTGCATCTGCTCCTCCTACTCAGGCCATCATAGTGGCAGGTAGGGTAAACCCATGTCTATCACACACTTTAACTGATGCACATTTGTCCAAATTAAAAAAAAACCTGCAGGGAACAAACTCGACACACACCCTGAACCTTATTGCTATGAGGCGACAGCGCTAACCACCGAGCCACTGTGCCACCCTGTGCTGATGTCAGCTTCCAGGATCTATGAGTACTGCAGTCAAGTAGTTTCCTCCAACTGCCATTTGGCTGTTGCATCTTGCCTTCCATACAAAAAAAAAAAAAAGAACTGAGTGAACTGCAACTTGTCGCAGTAACCAGGAGACAAACACATTCAAAACCCTGCTGGATTTCCTCCGAGTCTCTCATCCTCCTTCTGTCCATCCCCCTGCACGCACACCATAGGCGTGTTTGTGGAAGCTACACACACACAAACACACACATACACAAACAACTTCATAATCCCGTTTACACACATACACATCAACTAGAAACACCCATACTGTACACATTTATACACACGCACACCTCATAAAAGGTCAAACCACAAAACACAGCGCTGTGTTGAGTCATCACCAAAAATGGAAAGTTTTAATCTTTTCAGTCTTTTTTTTTTTTATTTCATTATTTTTTTTTCTTAACACAAAGAACAAACTGAGGAATAGGAAGAAAAAACAGCAATAAAAAAACCAGGGCCATTTGTCATAGTTTCCCGCTGCCGGTAGCTGTGGACAGAATGAGAGAGTGGTGGCGGTAGCTCGGGGCATGATGGTGCATCTTAAACAGGGGAGTTCCAAAAGCAAAGAAGGTCGGGGGGGGGGGGGGGTGGGGGGTGGGGTGTGGGGGGGGTTGTGTGTGTGGCAGTGGTGTGGCACCAGAACAGCACACGGGTCTGGGACTGGAGGGACCGAGGTGGCCCCTGATGTGAAGCACATATAGCGAACGTGGAGGTGATAGATGGAGCTGGAGGCAGGATATCTGGGTAGTGTTGAGGTGTGTGTGTGTATGTATGCATGGCTGTGTCTCTCTCTCTGTGTGTGTGTGTGTGTGTGTGTGTGTGTGTGTGTGTGTGTGTGTGTGTGTGTGTGTGTGTGTGTGTGTGTGTGTGTGTGTGTGTGTGTGTACATGTCTGGTCAGTGTATAGACGGGCTTGTAATGATGTTGGTCTGGCTGGACTCACGACCGGAGAACACAAGCCATTCGTTACACAGAGACAGTTACACACCAGGCTAAATGAGGCTTATCCAACGGTCTGGCTGGAGGTGTGTTTAAGGGTGTGTGTAGGTGTGTCTAAATAGTGTTTTTTTTTTCTTTTTTAGTAGAAGTGTTAAGTGTGTGTTCCTCTGTGTGTGTACGCTCCTCCTCCATGTCACGTGAAAGCCGTCACAACGGACACTAACCTCAAAACCCGCATGACCCAAAAAAGAAAAAAGAGTAGCCCTTGATGTGAGAGGAATCAAAAATTGAGCTCATTACTTTTTCCACAATGAGAAAGTTGTTTGTGTGACACTCCTAATTCTAATACGCGTGCATGGCCCCGCTTTTATTTGGAAATTTCTCTGGCTGTCCTCTTTACTCTTCTCAACACGCTAGGTTCTGCTCACTTTTTCTGAGCCGCATTTTCCAGAAAAGGCAATAAGTTTGACATAATTGACAATAAACAGAGCATAAGCAGATTAATTAAATCAGCTCAAGACAAACATTGTAAAATGAGCTTTCTTTTGGATGCGAGCAAAGAGACCAAAGAGACTTTCAAATCCTGCCTGTGTGCCAGTGACAAAAAAATAAATAAATTTAAAAAAAGAAGCCCTTGAGTTAGAGAACAAAATTGATAACATAATGAAAGACTGTACTCCAAAACAATAATCTGTATGGTCCTGGCTTTGCAGATGCTTTAGGCTGCAAACAAATTAACATCTTGCCATTGATTTAGTCAAAAAAAAAAGGAAAGAAAAAGGGGCTGATTCTGCAAATATCACTGCTTTTTTTATCTTCTGTGTCCAATCTTATCCTCTTCTCTTAGTATTTGCTTTTTTTTAAAAGAAGGATCGCTTTCAGAAACACTTGGCTTCACATTCAGGCAGTTATATTCACACTTGAGAGCTGCCAGTTTAACCAAAGTCAAACAGATGTTCTGGAGAAACTGCTGGAGCCCCCAGGGAAGTTTCATTCATTTTAAAGTTATTATCATCTAATATTAATATTTCATAACTTTGAGATCGCCAATAAATTGATAAAACGACCAGTGCCTTGCATAATGGTGCACCGCACATCAGTGGAGTATATCTGCAAGTCGTATTTCACATTAGTGCCCTGTGTCTAAGTACCAACAACAGAAACCAGAGAGAAGATTTCATATAATACGGAACATCCAGGTTTCATTCATTTAAAAGCTGTTGTCAGTTTGGAGAATTATCCGCAGTATAATACCACCAGGCAGGATTTCGTAGCTCTGGATAGTTATCATGGAAGCAATCAGTTTATTCTGTTTCTGAACAGTCACAAGGTAAACAGCAGGAACACACTCTAAACTTTTTTTTTTTTTTTTTTTTTAACAAGTGTGCACTTGCTTTTGTTGAGGCAGTGCAGCACAGTGATGGATGACAATTTTTATTTTTTTTGCCAAACAAGCCTGCTGGAGCCATGTGGTGGTCTCATTGAAATGATTGAGAGTGCTGTGTTTTTCCCATGCAGTGCTAATGTCAGACTTTAATAGTTTTTGTTCCTTTTATTTAATTTTACTTTTTCAGGATAAACAGAAAGAAATACGACAAGAAACGCAGGTCCCTGTCTGCAATTGAACCATGGATGCTGCAGGTACAGTATGTCGTGTGAGCAATAACTGGTTGACAATCAAGGCACAATAAGGAGTTGAGTTGAGACGATTTCTTCAGTAATACACATCTAACACAGAGTAAATGAATGAACCCTAACACCTGCCGTAATCTGATATTCAAAAAGGACGGAACGTACCACTGTCTGTTTTATGTCACAAATTTATCAGGATCAAAGAATGTAAACACAGTTTTTATAAGAACTACAATTAAATCTGATACCTCCAGCTGCTGCGGTTATGCATGAAATTCAATGTTGCAACATGTGTATCCACATAAAAAACAGCAAACGTATATGAAGCAAACTGCATAACTACGCTGGGAATTCCACATCCATCATCCATTCATTTTCCATATGTGCTTTTTTCTTTGATGAGGACCAAGTACGGTGGCTGAGTAGCTCAGTGCCCCACAGCTGAAGAAAACACATGTAAATAGAAAAAACACAAGATAATTCAGAAAACATCTTTGTCATTTTAACAACACGTGGGATGTACTCAGCAAAAGACATCATTGTCTGTTTTTGGTTGTGTCGTGTTGCAGTTTTGTTCAGTGTTTAGTGTGTATGGTTGCCCATTAGTCATCACCATAGTAAAGACTATTCTTCTTAGGGTCCATTTAAAGGGACAGTTCAACATTTTGGCAAACTGGCCCATTGCCATAATCCCTATAGTTTTAGTAGTAGGTTTGTTACCACAAATTGTCGTTGCAAGCTATTTTTAGAACGGCGGAGCAGAGCCGTGAGCTGCCCAGAGCTACGCTACGGAGGCAAATGGAATTTCTTGGTTTCCCTCATCCAACTCATCAAATACACAATCAAACAACTCCAAAATGCTCTCATGGACAAATTGTGACCTCCACATTCACTGCGCTATGAGATAATAACGGAATGTTACAAGACAGAGTTGTTTTAGACGTAAATTCATGCAAAACCACTGATGTGCGGTGTGTATGGAGAGTCTTGTCAGTTTACATGTTTCCTAAGTTGCAGTTTGTTGAACTCTTTGTTGCCGCATCCCAGCATGCATCGCGAAGGAGATGGAGTAAACCCCAGAGTCGGCTCATGCTGGCGCTTTTCAATGCACGTTACGCCCTCTTTAAATTGTTTAGTGGAAGATCAATATTACATCAGGCTTATGTGAGCCTACATGTGTCCCTCTCATTAACCTCTCATCACTCTCAAAATGAAATCAGACTTTCTCTCTCTCTCTCGCCCTCGGCCCACGATTCATTTAGCCGTCTTGCCATCCCTCCTACCTTTCATTCCTCCACTGCAGCCCCTCTCCCTTCCCTCTGTTTCCTCCATAATGATGTTAATAAAGTGAGCAGAATGGATTATCCAGATTCCCATGGCAGCTGGCCTGCCCTCTGCTCCGTCTCCTGCTCTCGCTCTGTTGACTGGGGAGAATCATTCACTTAGTCTTATCGCTTTACACCCATGCTATCTGAAAGCCTGCAAACACACACACACACACACACACCATGCAAACACATATATACTGATTAGTGGCATGTTTACACGGCCCTGATGGGAACACTGGGCGAAGTTAAGAAATGGGGAACACAGGGGATTTGATTTGATAGAGGGTTTTGGAAACTAAAGACGAAGATCAAGCCTGTTTGTAATGTAGAGGATCAAACGCAGAAGGTGGACTGAAAGAACGAGAGACAAAAAGAAAGAAAGGAATGAAGGCAGCATCCTCTAAATGTTTTCCAAATGTTTCCTCCCTAAACACTGAGGAGACATCAGTGCACAGAAACAGGCCCATATTCCCACCATTGGTCACGCTGTAATTGCTCTAGCAAACCTCTCTCGAATCTAATATAAACTAACGAGGCAGATCACTCCATCAGAGGCTAGCAGACGGTGGACAGTGAGCAGAGAACATGCTGTAGTTCCATTAGGACTGAGTTTCTCAGGGCTGTGGGGGAAAGAAAAGAAAAAAAAAAGAACGAGGGGAGAGGTGGCGAGGGGAGAGGAGCTGGCTGGATGTGGAATTTGTATCCTATTTTAATAAGTTAAGCTTCTACACACCACATGCTTGTTCTTCATTACTCTCCCCCTGTGTCCCTTGTTGGTTGTTACCACAGTAACTCTGCCTGTAAAACAAGAGGAGAAACGCGGCGCGGGGTAAGATCGCATCGGCCAATGGAGGATTAGAGAGAGAATTCGCCGAGAAGCAGCTGCGAAGAGGTGATTTAGTGGTGCCGACCGGGATGCACCTCTCCCTTCCATCATTGCCCCGAAACGGGAAGACGGGATCTGAAAACTACTGACAAAGGCCAGGCCAGCTGTTGTGTCTTAGAGCGAGAGAGCGGGCACATCTGGAGGATATCAAAAGGAGCAGGTAGTGTGATTTTCCCAGACATGCCCAACGTTATAGAGTAGTGGAGGAATGTACAGTGAGGACATTTACTCAAGCATTTTACTTAAATATACTTCAGTAAGTGCTACTTCATTAGACTATACACAAGATCTATGATGGATTACAAAGGGAGTGAGCGGCCGAGGATCCCAACTGTATGCTATAGCCATTTATTTATCGTTTACATCATGTGTGATGTGATGATGCGGGGAGTTCTTTTACTATCTCAAACAGACTTGACAAAACAGATTAGCTGAGTTTTTGAACATTAAACTCAAAGTCTCAGACTGAATAAAACATATTGCTTTGTTTGTTCAGAAGTGGTTTCATTTTACAGATTGTTTGCAACATTTCTTGAATCTTTGTGTAAATCTCTGTTAAAGATTCAAGATATTCAAGATTCATTGATTGTCATTTTGCAGAAACATCAAAATTGCAAGCATGGATGTATAAAAACGCAGATACAAAGTGCTTAATAAATAGAGGAGCTCAATAGATATAAACATACCATCTATATCTATTTAAACACACAATAAAGGATACAAATATTTTTCGCAATATTTTACAGACAAGGGATAAAGTAAGGGGAGGTTATTGCATAGATGAACCTGATTTGAGGCCTGTTACCAGTCACACATGACTGTGCTGTTTCACATATGACTTCAGTATGGCACTTTCCCGATAGTGGTAACAGTTAGTGGTGTGTGATTGCTGTGTTTAGCAGCCTGATAGCAGCTGGGTAAAAACTGTTCCTGAACACAAGGTCAACAGTGCAAATAGACTACTGACAGCCTTGCCCATCTAGAATACACTGATCAGCCACAGCATTAAATCATATGACTGGTTTTATCCTTATGGCAGATGTATTTGGCCTGTTAGGAGTTCATTCATGAGTTATTTTACATAAAGGTTAATTTATAGTTTGAATTATTCTCCACAGCTTCATTGCTTGACTCAAAAAAGTAAATACATCAGTAGTGTACAATGAAACCTTTGAGTTTTCAAACTGAATTGGGTCCAGCAGCAGCATTTCCAAAAAATCTGAATTTTAGGCACTTGCAAACACTCTAGTAATGTGGACACCACTTGTAACCATAGCAAAAGGGCATGTGTGTTACAACTAAAGTACTGTAGTGTGGCTGTAGACTAAACCTCTGTGTAGGCCGACTAGTATAGTGTTACATCTGTTCTTATCTGTTCTTGCTTTAAATCCAATTTGAGTGACGCAGGCTTGAATCAACAGTCTGAATTAGCTCATTTAAAGAGCACATCAAGCAAATGATGCACTCTCTAGCAGCAAAAGTCCCTTGTTAGCTTACTGCTCATTACTGACATTTGGTACGAAACTACTGTAACTCTGCCGGAGCTTCATGTTAACTTCAGCTGAACTTTGTAGGACAGTTCCCTCCCCATCATTAAAATCTCCTCAGGAACAGATCTCCTTACGATAAGTATAAGCAAGAGAAACAAGCTCTTTATCAAAACCTCCTACCCTTAAAGTAGCACTTTTCATTGTGGGACCAAGAGTGTTTTTAGTGTTGTTGCTACTTTAACTAATGGATCTGGACACTACTACTTGTGAGAAGCTAAATGGAACTCAAACACCTCTCAATCAGCTAATTCCCATATCTGTCCAACAGCTGATGAGAGAGCTAAACCAGGAAACGTTCTGCAGGAGCTCAGGCAATGGAGAAGCGAACCTTGACTGTTTGAGAGCTTGAATCATGAATACAATGGCAGAGGTGAGGAGGGGGGGTGAAACAGAGAGCACAAGTAAGAGAGGTATGAAACAAGATTTGTGAACGTAAACACAGTAAAGTGAGTAAGTCAGGAGGAGACGAGAAGGAAACAGAGGTGAGATTGTGGCAAAAGGGGGCACGAGGGACGGATGGATGGAGGGAAGGCAGACAGGAAAGGAGGCGGTGGCCAGTCGGTGGAAATGGGATGGAGAGAGACTGTACCTGAGAAGTGAATAAGCGCATTGCAATTCCTTAACACGGTTAGCCAGTTAGCTAAGAGGTGTGCCATGCCAGCACCGAAAGATTCGTTACGGCCTCAATCAAGTCATCCACAGTCGAGCGTGCTGGCAGTCGGTGTGGAATCAAAATGGAAAAGTGCTTGATTGAGTTTAGAAAGGAATACTTCTTAAAGAATTAAGGATAGGAATACTTCTGTCTTTGTGTTGGTCACGGTACAACACTTGGATGTTAGAGCTCTTTTCACTTCACTCTAACAGGTCAGGATGACGCAGCAGCCGGGGAGACCAATTAAATTTAAGCAAAAAACCCCCAAAAAAACAGGAGGAACAACTCTTCCCTACAATCCTCCACCTCTTCCCGGGCTTTTTTTCCCTTCTTCTTCCCTTCATTCATTCAGTTCTCTTCTACTCTCGTCTTTCATACATCATCCATATGTCCCCATACATCCTTTTCCATTAGTCAGCGACTCTATCCATCTATCAGAAATATCTTAATCTCTTATCCCTGTCCTCATCGCCCCCATCTCGCTCCGCGGCGGGGCTCAGCAGAGCGCCACCGGGCTCAAGGCAAACCTAATTTGGACTCTTAATTTCTGTCAGCCCTGTTGGACACAGTCATGAGGAGGAGGAGGGGGAGGGGGAGGGAGAGGAGGGGTCTGAACGCAGCCCCGAGCGAGAAGAGGGAACAGTGCAAAATGTTCTTGCTCCTCTATTTTTTTCTCTACCTCTCTCATCGTCACTTTTTTTTTATGGTCCCCCCTCGTCTCTCTCTAAATATGTTTGCACTCCTCTCTCTCTCTTTCCCTCTCTCTCGAGGTGCCACCTCCCCTCTCTCCCCCGACTCCCCCTCCCCCTCCCAAACTCTAATTAATTCTGCTGCGAATTAATTATCAGGAGGAATCTGCCCCAAAACAGAGGAGAGAGGGTTGAGAGCGGGGAGTAATAGAGAGGGGATCTGCATTAATCACCCCTCGATTCCTCAGCAACAGAAAAATGAAAAGCTGGAAAACAAAGGAGGCCACGGAATGAAAGAACAACACAACAAAAACACGATAAACAAAATTGTTTACTTCGCCCTCACCTCCGCAGCTGAAACCCCATGGGGATGTGATTAGGAAAACAGAGCTCTTTCTCTCTCTCTTCTTTTCCTCTTTTTTTTGTTTTAGTTTTTTTTTTTCTTTTAATTCTGCCCCTCCTTTGCTCTGCTCTCTCCTCTTTGATGAAGTTGTGGGAGTTCAGAGAAGAAGCGGCGCGGCTGGGATATCGCCCGAGCACAAAGCACCATGGGAAGAGCAAACTTTGGCTCATCTGAGGAGCAGGAGGAGGAGGAGGAGGAGGAGGAGGAGGAGAGGGGCTGGGAAGGAAGAGGTGTCTGCATCTATGTGTGTGTGTGACGGCTCTCTGTGCATGCTTATACTCAGGAGTGCTGTCATACTCGGCTGATTAAAACTTCCAAAGTGAGGAATGTGAAGTCGAAGCCGTTCAACTGATGTGTTACCTCGTGCCAGATCACCTCACCGTGTCCTGCATGCTAATCAAGACGTTTGTTTAGCCGAAAACACAGAGGCTTGTCAAACTTCAGGGGGCCCAACAAACCAATGACTCAGTCTTGCTTATGTGCGTGTTGCTGAGGTAACCCAGACTCCCAGAAAGAGTGACAATGAGAGGGGATATGATGTCAGGAAGGCACAACCTGATTGGACACGTCTACGTCGAAACAATATTGCACTTTTTTTTTTACGTGTCAGATTTCTCAATTCTCAGCTTGGGTGGGAGGCAGAAGACATTTTAATTCCACTCTCCCAGATGGGTGGTATGTGAGTGAAATCCCTCTATCTGTGTGTATGAAGAGGGTGGGTGAAGGAGGGAAGGAGGAGGGGGGGTGCTAGCCTTACTTACAATGAAAATGTCATCAAACCAAGCTTAGCTGCCCCCCCCCCCCTCCTCGTCCTCCTCCTCCTGCTCCCCACAGACACATGTCCACACAGCAACTTGCCAACCCCACCCCAGAACCGAAAACACACAATACATTCACACACTCGGTTCTCTCCACGTCCGCGCCAAGCCCAGATCATCAACACAATGGCTGTTCCTCCCCATCGCAATAAAAGGGGGATTTGAATGAAATCCTAAACTGTGGTGCGCCACATAGGAAGTGTCCTGACCCACTGTCAGAAGGAATAAAACATGTCAGCCCGGGATGTCTCGGAGCACCACGCAAAACACAAACACGGACACCTCCCACTCTAGTTCTCAGGGTGGGACGACACCTTTTTTTTTTTTTTTTTTTGCTTTCTCCTCAAAGTCACACAGACTGAAGGGGAAGCTGCTTTATTAGCCAGCCCCCTCCATCCCTAAGTAGCACTGAAGAAAATATGAATTTAAATACGAGCAAAAAACCATCCAGACTGCGGTTTCCCCCTCTAGTTCATTTCGTTATGATCGGCTTTCCAAGCTGGAATAACTGCTGGCTATCACATGTTAACATCCGTCTCCTCATCCCCATAAAATTCTATGATTTGGGGGTTCGTTTCCTGTTGTTGGTTCAGATTACGATTGTAATGAAAAGTCGGCGCAGTCTGCGTGGCAACAGAGTGTAAAAAAAAACAGCACATCATCGCTCGATGTCATTATTTAACGCCGACGACAGTTCAAACGGCGTCTCTCTCACCTGGCCAAATGAAACAACACTAAAAGAGGAAGAAAAAAAAGCTACAGAGGGTGGAGTAATACACTCGCGCTCTGAAAGGCGCTGAAGCTTTCCCCCCTCATGGCACCTCCACACAACCCGACACCTTCCTGCAGAGACTTTAAATGAGTGGCCGGTTATTATGATTAAACAGGGGCCAAATCTTGTTATGATTTGTGTTTGTGAGGTGATGCTTGGATAAACATGGTTCAAAAAAAAAAAAAAAAAAAAAAGACAGAGTTTTGGATGGAGAGTTTCTGTGGGAATAAAATGCTTAAGTGTTGCCAGCACATTACAGTAAATGACACTGCATGGGAATGAAAAATGCAGACATGTTACATAACTTCTGGTAAAGTTTGTACTTTAACTCCAGCCTGCTTCAAAAGGGTAATCATGTTTTGCCATGCTGGTTTGAATGAGGGGGATAAATACTGCTGGGAGTTTTTTTTTTCTTTCTTTTCTTTTCTTTTCTTTTCTTTCTCTAAATGTCAAAATATCAGCTGCACCAGTGAGGATTAAAATTTTAGTAGTGTTAATGCCTTGCACTCTTTTGTTAACTCTTTCAATCCTGACTCTTTTTTGATTAGCATTTGCAAGCTCTTGCACATTCACTACATGTGTCGACCAGACATGCTAATATCACAACACACTGGGCTGTTTGTAGCAGGACATTCAAAGGTTTCAAACATATGGGAAATGCATGTAAAAGTGTTTCAGGTACATAACAGCCAATATGAGATTACATGCAGAAGGATTACAGCTCTCTACATGCTTTTGTTGATACAAATGGGATGCAAGTGTAATGTTGCCATGGAGTCAGTAACCAAGGTTTTTTGTTCAGCATATATTGGTCAATATTTTGGCAAACCTGCACATTGGTCATCATGCTGCTTTTGCTAGCAGCTCCTGTTTGCACTCCAGTAACTGATGCACAAGTCAGAATCTGTGTACTTGTGATATATCTGCATAACAATTGATATTTTCCACAGTTTCTGCAAGTTCTGTTTTGTATAAAAATGACTTTATAAAATGCAGAACAATAACTTTATGAGAGCAGCCATCGCTAACTGCTAGGGATCACATGAAGTGTTGAGTTTGTAGTGACATGTGATGCAGTAACTTTAACGTGCCGAGTGGGAGCGACTGGAAATGATGTTCTGACCAATTCTAAATATCAAACCGAGGGACCGGCCTCTAATAAAAGTCTGTAATGTTCTAGAGTTGGAAGTAAATAAAGGTTAAACTATTGTGTATCCAAGGCAGAGGGTGTGAGTTGTGTGAGAGACAGAAAGACAAGAAATATAGAGAGTCCCAGTGGGACAGATTGGGACAGACCGACAGATTGGGTCCTTGCTGCCGGGGCCCAGCCTGTGGCCCTTTGTTACGCGTCACCCTCTCCATCTCCCTCTCCCTTCAGTTTTCCAGTCTCTCTCTTTTGCACTAAGACTGAAATAAAAAGGCAAACAGCCTTAAAACAATAACAAACACAAGAATGATAGTCTGTCTCTCCTCACTTTTCTTCGAGTGATCATATACAGCTGAAATCACAGCTCAGTATTTGTCATTAATTTATGTGTTTGGTTAGAGAGGGTCTAGGTTCTATATTAATATTGTGAAAGTATCAAAGCGCTCAGGTCATGAAGAACTGCACACAGCTCATATTCAGAAACTGTGGTTCAAAATGCTCCACCGGGACTTCTGTAATGTTGTGATGTCACAACAAAAGTGGTCAACCAGAAGAGAAGCGGACTAAAACTCCAGATGTACATGTAAAACTACATTAGGATGGTTTGAGGAACTTAAACACAACAATATATCTTCTTATATAAAATGCTCACAATACAGGACCTTTAAATAACACATTTATCCTCAATGGACATCTGAGATACAGCTTCTGCTGGGAGCTGTAAGTGATACCGAGTTCAGCAGTATAATTGCGTTAGCTGTGTGTTGTGTGTTCAGAAGTGGATGTGAGGATAAGATTAGACATGATGGTGCAAACTGATGAGAACTGAAAATGTTTCAACTTTGGGAAAAATTGTAACTCAAGCCAGAGTTTTATGAACAGAGACAAGAGGGAAAAAAGGAGACTTAACAGAGAGAACTGGAGTTTGTGGTGAGTTCTGAGCTCAGCTGAACACAACACACTCCCTTTCCAGTAGCTAGCTGTCTTACAGCTAACATTTGCAGAGTTGAAGCAGAGTATTGGTTGTTCGGGGCGACAGTCCAGTGGTCAAAGTCACATGGGAAACTGTGAAAGCACACCTTCAAAAGAAGATGAGGCTCATGCAACAACATATCACACAAAAACAGCATCAGTCAGGTGTCAAGCTGCAAACGGTTAACAACAGTAAGACCTTTCCAGACTACTGCTTTGCTCAGCCCAAATAAATTACACAAGACCACAGATTTCTCAGACCGCCGCCGCCGCCGCCATCCGTCACTGCAGACACACTCCATCACACTCGGTGACGCTTCTTTTTTGGTGTTTAGCGAAGAGGCTTCAACTTAGTCTGGGCTTCTGTCCTCCACACAGAGGCCTATCGACACCGTTTGGAAGCGCGGATGATCGATGAGCTACTGCGTCATTCCCTCAGGGCGCGTCAGAACTGTCACTGTGTACCTCGCGCCAAAGCCCCGCCGACCGTCCAAAGACAATGTGATGCATCAGTCATCGAGCCAGATCTTTTCCCCCGGACAAGAGGATCTGAGGGCGGTACAGTACATTTTCCCCCCGGCTCTAATCCCGTCTCCAGCCATGAACCGTCAGCTGCTCTCCCAAACGCAGGCCACATAGAAACCAAAGCCTCCTGTATTTCATCCCAAAGCCATGCCTGTCTAATTTAACTCACTCTATCACCCCAGTAATCAGACCGCTGCTCCCACACAGAACAACATGTCCTGTTCCCTCCAGATTTATGCCAATGCTACCTCCAGCTACAGTGCATCTCAGCTCCCGGGCCGGTAGAGATCATCATGTTTCTACCTTGTGTCCGGGGGAACCTCTGTGGTCCCCGGTCCTGAGCTGGAACCAGCAGCGCCGTCTGGGAGGGGTAATGGAGGAGCTGCAGGATGAGAGACATCCACGCAAACTCAAACCAGATGGAGGGATAGACGGATGGACGAGTAGGGAGGAGAGCCTGAGTCATCCTTGCGCTCTCCTCATCTAATTCTGTTTGTTTCAGAGGAGACTCCAATGTATACTGTTTGCCTACTTGTTGTGTCATTCTATCATGGATCATCTCAAGTAATCAGTCAAAATTAGCCAGTGCACATTAGTGCATGGTGTAAATTGAACTAGTTTAGCCCTTTATTCTTTATCCTATACAAATATGAAGAAAACTGTGAAGGCTGCGCACATTCGTAACCTTTGTAGAAAATCCTCACCAACTCAGACCTTCTGCACCAGCATAAACCCTGTAATTACAGGTATTACTCAGGTATGCTTGAAACAAACTAGTGCATATTCAGTGTCATCCAACTACATCAAAAAGCAAAAGTGTTTGCAGCTGTTTTAAAAGGCCTCAGTCAAACACCAGGTGAAAAAGCATCGCGATGCACAAAGTATGATTTTTACTTTTGAAGAGTCCCTCATTTATGACGTGTTCTACCTGGGAAATGCAACAGCAAAGTCCGAGAAATCTGTGCTTTTGTGTGATTTATTCAGGCCAAGCAAAGCAGTAGTCTGGAGTTTTCTCACTTTTATCCATTTGCAGACTGACTTTCTGTGCAAAATGTTCAACATTTCCATTTAAAAAGCATCAATGTTGGGTGGTTTGGTCAGACAGAAAGCAGATTTCCATGCAACTTTGATGATTGAGCTGCCACCCCAAACAACCTGCGCAACTATACAAACGTTAGCTGTAAGCTAGCTGCAAAGGTTAAGACTGGATGAGGAAGATAATGCTGAGCATAAACATACAGGACAGACCTCTTATCCCATTTTAAATACCACTTAGGGATTGCTTACAAACAGAGAACTGAGACACTCATGAGGGATTGTTGTATGTTTGCATTTAATGGGGAACTATGCAAGCCAGTCAATTTTTCGCTGTTTTGGTCGCTTTTATTCTCTAATGTGAATTTAGGACATAATTAAACAGACCTGGGTTTTACTGCATTACCGCATGTATTTGCAGGACATGGATATTTCAACCTACCTTTTATTGCTTTTAGCTGATGTCAATGTGTCTAAACATTTGGTGGAGGGTTAGGGTCGGTCCTGAGGCCTGTTTTGTGCAATCAAAATACCATTTGCGTGTGTCTTTCAGATTTGTACATATCATAACACAATTTATATATTACCTGAGCTCTTCCATCAGTACCTCCAAAAGGTACAGGCCAGTGATTGGTTGTACTGTACAACCAATCACTGGCCTAGACGAAAACTGAGCCAACACATAGCCACCATACTATTTCTGCAACCCTGTGCCCAAAAAATTATGTTTCTATAAAACTGCACAACAACATCAAAAACATGCCGTAGGAAACGTCATTGCTGGCTGCGGGCTATGTTCAGAGGAGGAGACATATTTTCTAAATGAATGAAGCGATACATTTATTAAAGCCAGTGGAGTCAGTAGGAGGTGGCTGGGGTGACGGCAGCATAAAGCACACCATTATCACTCCAGTGTCCCATCTGGACAACAAAAGAGCTTTTGGTTTGGTTGGTTAGGAAAAGATGTTGGTTCTGGTTAAATGTAGATAAACACATCGACATCGTCTGAGGTCACTAAATTTAACCAGACTGTGATCTTTCCATCACTTTCAACATGTGGTGTGAGTGTCTAAACAGAGCCATTAACAATCATTAAATCACTAACACTATGTCAATGTTATAATGCAAGATCAGATAGTTTGATGGAAGACAGATATTAAATAAAATTTATATTTTCCTATTGCTACTAGTACCAATGCATTTAATACACAATTTAACACTAGAACCGCTGTGAGGTCATTTTGACCTCTCTCGCTTCTTAAAATGCACGTAACTCTGTTTGCGTAAAAACCCTATGTCTCCCAGTCGGTGACTTTTCCTAAAAGTGTGTTCTACATCATCTTATGCGTTTTCACGATTCTAGTATAAAAGAGAACGAAAAAAAAAGTGATTTTACCTAGAACCGCCAAGAGGTCATTTTGACTTCCATTCATTCTAATGCAAAAATGCTAAATGTACTGCATTTATATAGCCATATATATTATAAAGCCAGCCAGACACACAGTTCAAAACACTTTATGGTAATGCTTCACATTCATATACATACACATACTTTACCAAAAATAACAATAGTCGTCTTTATTTTTCTATTTTTCGAACAGTGTGTGTTTATAAAAAAATATAAAACTGATTTTCCAATCATTGCAATCTGGGCTAAATAATGTCCATTTAGTCACTCAGTTTGTTAGTTAGATAGTTAGTTATTTAGTTAGTTAGTCATTTTGACCTCATCCCACAACACAACACGAGTTCAGATATTAGAAAGTTGTCAAACAGTTAAAACAGGTGTCAAACAGATAACAAATGAACATTACTCATAAAGATTGAACATAACAATGACAGTCCCTTGCTCTCATGAGAAATGGACATGAATTCAGAAATTTGTAACAATTTTGAAAATTTTTATATACACACACTGTTCTAAAAATAGAAAAATAAAGAGTCGTCTATATTGGTTGCCTAGCAATGACTATTGTTATTTTTTGTAGTATGTGCATGTATATGAATGTGAAGCATTACTATAAAGTGTTTTGAGTTGTGTGTCTGGCTGCTTATATAATATATATGGCTATATAAATGCAGTCCATTTACCATTTTTGCATTAGAATGAATGGAGGTCAAAATGACCTCTTGGCAGTTCTAGGAGTACATGGAAAGTTGGCGGTTCTAGTGTTAAAAACATTACCATATTAACCTTAATCTGGTGACCCATAGACTGACCCATAGATGTACTGTAGTATCTCAAGTCTTTAGGAGCTACTTATACCTTATATATGTGATATTGTAAACGACACACTTTCATTTTTTTTGGTCCTGTCTAAACTGTATGAATACTAAACTGTAGGAATAAATATATATAAAAAATAAGTTAAAAAGTGACAAGATCCTGAGCCACTGAGCCGACATGCCACTTGTCCTCACACACATCAGTGTGTGTCGGCGTTTCCGTGACGACAAGTAAACCTTACACCATTCATCCGAGACAACTGTCAAAGCAATTGGCACCTTTTTCCACGGACGACAACGGGATACAACGGCGAAAAGAGCCAAATCACTGACACCTCCGAAGCTGGTGGAGACGCCTCATTTCAGTAGTAAACCTCAGTGATAGGCCGCACCATGACTGACTGGGGTTTGGAACATGTGTTGTTAATGTTTGTATGGGGGTTTTTCTTTTACAAATCGCTGTCACTTCATGTAGGTATTGGCTGGTATCAGTTCTGGCGAGAAAACGCCTGCGGTGTGAATTGTCATATTTTCCCTTCTCCTCTGTCTTTTTCTTCTCCTGACATGCATTTTTCATTCCTCCTCCACTCGGAGAAGACGGCAGACGGAGGCAGGTATGGGGGGGACGAGCTGCGCGACTCCATCACTCCATTTGTCACACTCTCCTCCATCCTACTAAATCTATCAGCGCACAAGCCAAGAGAGGCTGAGGACTTGAGCAGTCAAACATATATAGACCCATACAACTCACCTTGGAGAGAGTTAAGGAGTGACAGAGAGAGCCCGAGGCCGAAATGAAAGAGAAGAAGTGAAAAATAACAAGAAACATGACAGCTCTGATGTCATTCACCATTAGAAACCATTAGTGGGTTTGAATGTTCCATTGAACGGTTTCAAGTCAGTGTAGTGTGGGTGAAAGCCCATTGACATCTTACTATCACCCCATAAGTAACTTCACACACACTTGTGTGGATATTTAGTGGTAAATTGGGAGTAATGAAGCAGAAGTGGGGTCACAGTAGCTCTTTGACGAGCACAACCTCCACTACACCTACAGGGTCCCACGTGAACACACACACAACATACACAGGCCATCACTCCGCCGCCACCTTGCAGCCCATGGCGTGATGTCGTCAGCAGCGGCCCATCCTGTTTTTCCCTTGGCAGCGTGCGTAGGTGTGTCAGGCTGAGGTGGCGCTGACCCGAGGAATGAAAGATGAAAGAGGGAGGTTGAAAAGAGCGATGAGGAGGGCTGGAGGAGAAGACAGACGCACACACAGAGAGCTGTCAGCGCCTTGACACGGCACTGTTTCCAACCTCTGGATTTCTCTCTTCTTTCTTCACGTCTCCGTCCAGTTTACCTGACGTCCTCTCATCTCAATGTGAACTTCGCTGTATTTCTTCTCATTCTTTTTGAACCGAAATATGGAAAAGAGAAGTGCTCCAATTCTATTGTGTTCTATTCATTTGTTTTCATCTTGCGGTTAAATGAGACACGACGAGGCCGAGCCCAGACTTAGACTGCATCTGACTGGCCAGTGGGACCGCTCATCCCGCCATCCCTGCTCTCTTTCATCACTCCTGACAATCATGGCCGGTTACATGGACCATTTGAGGTAAATGAGTTGCACAATAGACAGAGAGACAATTTCACCATGGACAACAAAAACAAACAGTCAGGGAAGCTGGCTCGATTTGCAACAGTCAAGGCACATTGGCATTCACGCATTCAGTCCTTTATTGATGTATGTAGGCAGAAAGCACGGCGCTGCAAAACAATCCAGTTTTCCAAAAACTGACCAGTGGGTTCAATTCAGCAAATCCTGATGTTCTTGTCCCTCTTGAATCCTGTACTATTGTAGCCTTTTACTTCCAGCTCTTCATCACATCACAAAACATTCCTGTGCCAAAAGTACTGGTAATAGTGCTGTCATCATTTTTGTATAAGTGTCCTTGTTTTGCTTCCATTTCCATCTGCTTTTTTTCTTCTAATAAAGTTAGCATACTGAATGGCTAACCTTTCTCATCAATTTCTGATACCAACTCACTGTAGAGTTGGGTACGCTGTAGATAATTAGTGTTGCTTAGAGGGTGTATCATAACCTCTTGTCTTGTAAACACAATGATGACGGATGTTCTTGGCAAGACTTTTACCAAAAAGGCAACTGCTTTTTTAGCAAAAGCAAATCATATATAGCTCCTTTAATTTTCAGATTAAAAAAAGAAAAAGAAAGTGATCAGTCATGGAGACTAAAAGCTCTTCCAACTCCCCCTTTGCTGGGATACCCTGGAACAAAACATGTTATTTGTGATGAGACCTTTTAGGTTATTTTAAGGCATTTTCTTAATAATGACAACGCCTTAATGGCCCAGGTCCGAGTCCGGCCTGTGGCCCTTTGCTGCACGTCATCTCCTGTCTCTTTCCTACTACGTAAGAATGTGTAATGTTGAGCAGACTTGTTTGGATTCGAGGGGGGAAACAGCATTGGCAAAGTGAGTTAGTGAAGAGATTAAAAGAATGAAATCAAGAGATTAAAAGAATGAAATCAAGAAATGTAAGGATGAATTTCAGAAAATAGACCTTACATTTGCAAGAGCTTAAAAAGGAAGTTGGTGTATAAACATTGTAAAAATTGTCTTATGTTGCCTCACACTGAGAAAGATCATATAATGAGTCCTAACAAAGAGCTTCACAGACTAAAATGGGTGAAACAGAGAGATTTGATTGGCTCAATACCGGTATCAGCCAGTACTGGTATTCTGAGTATCACATAAGTTGGTAAACCCCCCTTTTTTTTACCATTGATGTCATTTTCAATAACATGTTGTACAAACCAGGTTCAACGCAGTAGAATTTACATCTAATCCTAGGTAATGCCACAGGTGCTATTGAGTTAAGAGACCATGATTTGAGCGTTCACCCGATGGCTGCCACTGTATGGGTGTAGGGAGAGCAGATGTGGGTCACCCTGGGCTCATATTTACATCAAGAACCAGCACCAAGACTAGAGCAAGCAGAGCAGAGCGGAGCCCAGCAGATATGCGAGCAGCCTGCCAGGACCGCAGCCCAGCCAGGGAGCTTTATAGGAGCTGGGTCTGGTTATAATAGGAGGGAGAGGGAGAGGGAGGATGGTTGGGGGGAGTTTGGTAGGGTGGGGGAGTTGGACAGCAGGGGTTATGTTTCCATGCCCCTGTGAGTGTGGATGATCCAAAACCCCATGTCTGTAAATGTCAGAGTTAGGAAGTATAATCCAAGACTGAAATCTCTATAAGCTGTCCTGTAAGAAGCAGTAAACCCAGACTCAAATGGAACTGAGATCTTTATCGAACTGTAGACCAACAAACGGTGCTACAAAGACACTGCTGTGCCACAGTGGCAGCTTTTCTGTGAGTCCTCCTTCATTCTGTTATCCCCCATCTACCTTTGCTGCTAATTGATGCCTATGCTGTTAAACAAACCTCTTGTGTTTCTATTGCATGCAGTTAACAACCCAGTCCTTAAAAGCTGACAGAAATAAAATAGTCAAGGAGAAACAACTATCTCATTTGGCCTCCTCAAAGTTTGAAGGGACCCGTTTGGCATGAAACATGCAGTTTGTCTCCAAAATTTGACACAATTTTCATGGACAATGAACTCTTAGACAGAAGATAACTTTACTTAAGTCATTACCATTTGAGCATTTCTCACAAAATGTGACGCATGGGGACATGGCGATAAATATAAGAGAAACACGAGATTTATTGTATGACTCAACAAATACAATAAGAACAGATGAGTCATTTTGCAAATGTCGTTACTGCTGAGTTTGGATGCTGCAGGTCACATCTCAAATCCGCACCACAAATTTGGTGTACAGTGGAAATCTGTCTTCAGAGCGCTAGCCTCTGGTTCTCATTATTCTGAGGAGAGCCGATCTCCTGTGCAAGTCCTGCTCTGTTATACGCTTAGCACATTTTGTGAAACTCGAGCACAAACACTGACGGGAACTTCTAGAAAGGTGATCAAACACACTGATTGAACTGATG
Source organism: Trachurus trachurus (assembly GCF_905171665.1). Classification (NCBI taxonomy): domain Eukaryota; kingdom Metazoa; phylum Chordata; class Actinopteri; order Carangiformes; family Carangidae; genus Trachurus; species Trachurus trachurus. The sequence continues at coordinate 17,693,374 of NC_139913.1, read as the reverse complement.
TTCTGCTGAGAGCCCAGTCACATTGGAGCTTCGAAACTCTTGAGCAACACTGAATGTGATTAGGCTTTTACAGTTCTTGTCAGACTGCAGGTTGGATTACATCTAACCTATGTGTTGTAGTTTATTGGCTTTGTCAAAGAAGGCGAGCTGGATGACAGAAAAACTAAAATTAGAAGGAATACATAAATGTGTGTTTATTTATATACTGGCCATTTAAAGTTGCAGAACAAAGTTGGGGATACAAACAGGCAGGTAATCCTTAAAGTTGATATACTGAAGATATAAAATGACATCAAATATTATGAGCTATGATCAGATTTGATATTAACCACATTACACCGTTGCAGAACTATAAATTGTATCACATTAGAGATCATCAAGATGTCGAATCACACTGTCAAGTTGATCTTACTAAAAATCAAGCTAGGAAACTCTTCGGGGTTAGTGAGTCCAGTTAATTGTCTTAAGTTGTGTTGACTTTTTTTCTATTCTATCTGTTACGTTTACTTAGAATTCTGTTGTGTTTTTACTTCATATTGTGAAGATTGTCCAACTTAAAAACTCCAAGTAAAATTGACCTGCTCTATTAGGAATATTAGTTCATGCTCCAATATTGGAAATTATTAACGATGCTATTATTTTAAATTACATTATGTTAACATATCCATCACACGCTAAGAAAGCAAAGCAAACCAGCTGCTCTCGAACTAGAGGGCGAGAAAGGGAAATTGATCTCAGGAATCCCCAGCAAGGATTTTCGACCCCGGAGCCTTTTGGGAAGACCAGGGAGAACAAACAACATAACAACATGGGGTAGAACACAGTCAGACCGGGAGATTACTTCAATGTCTACATCTATTTACTGTACGAGGACTGCAGTGATTCTGTGGGGGATCAGCTGGATGTAATAAACTGATCAAAATGACATGATGGTTTGTAACACAAACCAGATTGCAGAAAGTGCTATCCAAATGGCTTAACATGAGAAAAAAAATATTTAAGAAATATGAAAATAGATGAAGATGTGAAAGAAGCGATTATTAGAAACACAAGAAACCACACAGCATGAAGAGTAGGCAAAAACAGTCTATAAAAGCAAAGTCTGTGAAGTGGTCGAATGTGGCGACAAAATGCAGATAAAACGTTCTCACAGTGAAAGCACCTGCATGTTTTATGATTCATCTTTGAACTTTATGATTAAAAGAATGAAAGAATTTTATGAAACCCTGTCAACGATGTTATGGCAGTCGCACTGTGCGAGGTTTTCCACACTGACGTCAACTATTTACTGTGGTGAGATCAGATGCTGCTGAGGATTTCTTTCCGATATGGATAAATTAAGAAGTACATTAGGATCACTAGTGGACTCTGTTGAAAATTGGACCATCACTCACAGGATTTACTGAATATATGGAACTTTTAGTTAGTATTTCAGATTGTATAGCCTCAGCGCTAGATTTGTTTTGGGTGCATTGGTTTTCATTTCACAAATGTACCCAAAACCAATCTGACATGAGGCTATACAATCTGAAATATTAGAATATTCAATATTCAATCCAGTCATAAGCACCTAACAGAAGATGGCAGCCCACGATGCTAGTTCTGAGAAAAATCTGAATATTAGCCTTTAGCGCTTCTATTTTGAGGAACACCTATGATCTCAGACTTTACACTGCTTGATTCTCAAAGTTCTAGAGTTTTCTCTGTTGCCATGCGTGGCGTCTTGCTAGGAGTAGGAGGTGATGAGTGCCTATTGACAAGGGCTTCAGCCATCATGGCATTTACAAAAAGCTAGTACACCCTCTGGGCAGTGCTATGTCTTGAGGGCAGACTGGAGGCTACAGTGAGTGACAAGACGGGCCAGGGCCCCAGTGGAAGAAATGAAGTAAGAGACAAGAGATGCATTTGCATTGCTTTCCGACATCTCTAGGTTGAGTAAAAGATTGACGATGACGGCAAACTCACAATGTTTCTTCAAGACCAGTAAGTAAACAGCTGTTAATGCCAACACCGGGTATGTAGAAATTGCAGTATTCTTCAAGTTAGAACCAGAATCACATTTATTTGCCAAGCATGTGCAGACATACAAGGATTTTGACTCACGTTTATCGTTAATCGCTAGTACACATACACAAGGACATACAGAGTCTTTTCTTACTATTTGTACATTCAAAAGATACTCCAATTTTGTCTTACTAGACAGTAACTGGTAATACCACAGTCTCAGAAACGGGGCTTACATAACTTGAGTTGAACAACATGGGCAAGACTTGACCTGGGTTCCATCCGTTTGTAACAGCAGTTAGAACATAGTTTATTTGACAATTATCGGTTGAAGATGTAATGTGTGCGGTACTTGCAAGAAAATAAAAGAAAACACTATTCAAACTCAAGCAAATAAGCACACACACACACACACACACACACACACACGGTCCAGCTGAACACATTATGCATTTTTTGGCTAATGGCTCACGTGGCTGGTGGTTAACCGGGCAGGCGTCTCCACCACCCCCAGTAGTGTCTGAGGAAAGACCACAACCACCATCTCCGCTCTTGAGCCAAACCTCCAGCAGCCTCAGGAGAGGGTGAATATTCATACGTGTGTGTGTGTGTGTGTGTGTGTGTGTCTGTGTACACGGCGTGTTAAAAAAGGCCTGCAGAACCTCCAGCACCTCCCTCCTCCGAGCCAAGCCCCAATCACAACAAACCAGAAACAAACTCTAAATGGGGTTGCAACACGCTGCATGTTTTAGATCTCACTCCTCCCAAAGATCCTCAGGTTTTTTTTTCTCTTCTTCCCAGGGGTAAAACTGAGTTACAGAGACCATCTGCTGCCATGCAAGTTAGATAACATTCCTACTAAAACTGAACCCCTGGCGATCCTAAACTCAGCCAGAAGATATACTGGACATGCCAAACTGAAGTAGCAAATCGAGTGTGTTTGTAAGTGTGAGTGTGTGTGGGATAGGGACAGTGCAGAAGGGAATGTGCTGCTGGCGTTTGTGTATTATCAGTCACTGTCGCATTTAATGGACTTGATCAGTCACTCGCTGGGGAGATTTGAAGCCTGTACAGTAGCTGCCAGAAAAACCCAAAGCAACAAACACTTCCAGCAAAGTTTATTGTCCCGCATACAAACATACAAATTTTCTCTCAACATCATTCTGTCATGGGATGTCCTCTGTTATCATTTAGCAGTTCTTTTTACTTGACCTATCAAATTGTCTCTGACATTTCATCTTGCCAGCCATCTGGTTGAACTAAGAGCTTGTCAGCACCTTTGCAGTAAAAGACCTTTAATCTGGCGTTATAGCCTTTGCAACTCCACCCTCAAGAGACAGTTTTTCCCTCTGCGCCTCTTTCTTTGTAAACTCAGATATGTGAGACAATCTGTGGTTCAATACACAATCAAATCCTCTGGCTCTGGAGAAGGCAGGTCATCCAATTATCACCGCTGTTTGGAAGGCTCCCTCCAGTACCTCTCTCCCTGTGTGATTTAAACAATGAACATGATGGATGTTCTTTGAAATGAAGCTTCATGTTTAGCAAATACGTGCTCTTCTGAGTTCAAAAGCTGTTCTATTGTAACATATCTGTCAATTTTAATGGCATAACTGCACCCATTTGAAATTAATCTGGACAAATATTCATCAATCAACAAGTTTAAGTCACTGACCATAAGATAATGGCCCTTAAAGGGATAGTTCAGCTTTTTTGAAGTGGGGTTGTATGAGGTACAAATGGCCATTAAGTACATTATCCTACAAGAAGTCCTGTCTCAAAATAATACACCAGTTCAAGAGTACGATATAAAGTGACAATTTACAATGCATCAGCTGATTGGAAAAAAGTTTGTGTATGTGGAACTAACCAACTCACTCTACTCCACACAGGCAGGCTCCACAATGTGCCATATCACTCCGCCTCTTACACACACACCGCTGATCCAAACAGCTGAACAGCGGAGTGATACAGCGCGTCACTACTACGTACTGCAGATATTATCTTTTATGGCCATTTGTACCTCATACAACCCCACTTCAAAAAACTTAACTATCACTTTAAGGGAAAGAAGTGCTGTTAACAGCTAACGCAGCCCTGAAAGTAGGACCTGTGTTAGCAAGGACATAATTTCACTGTGCAATTTTCTGTTCTGACCCATAGACTGTCAATAAAGATGGGTGTAGCCTCCATGACATCACCCACAGGTTTCTGAAGTAGGGTCTGTATGATCAGAGTGATCAGAGCTGCTCTACTGATGTCATCTTGCCAGTGATTCACTTCCAGCTAAAGGTATAGTAGGAGTAAGGAAGAAAGAAATAAACTGTAATTTCCAAAACAATTTTTTGTACCCGTTTGTAAACATTTAGTTTAGAATGGAAGTCTATGGGGAATTAATTGCTTTTGCAGCCACCCTCAAGTGGCCATTTGACGAACTACAGCTTCTGGCACTTGAACACTGAAGACGGCTTCATTTCTCAGCTGGAGGTCATCGCTCTGTGTGACCTGGCAAAAACTGAACTCAGAACGCTTTTATTAGATGAGCGTAGGTAGAAAACTAAAGCTGAATGGAACCAGCACAGCAGCAAATTAATAAAAATGTCTCTACAAATTGCAAGAAATATGATCTTACTGTTGTACCATTTACTCATTTATTGGAGCATGTGTTTCAGAACAAACATTTAGTTGTTTATATTGTGTTGAACTATTATAAAAAATCTATTCGTTCCCAAACTAAACACAGATGGGATGGAAATGCCATATCCCACCGTGCCAACAAGTTCTTCTTTTTCTAATTATATTTTAAGTAAGTTTTTATTTTATTTTATTTTTTTCTGTTATTGCGCTCCACCTACAGTTTCAACAATAAGACTGTCTGTAAAATCATTAATATAAGATTCAGAGCTCCAACATTTGACCATGTTTCCTCAGTTAACTAGAGGTCGCACCAACTCAGTCCAGCGGTGTGACTACATGTGGTCCTATTGGTCCTAATTATGTTAGAGCAACGGAGCTTTCTCTCACCGCAGCACCAAAGGTTTACAGGGTTCTCATTATACACTTAGCCTCTACTGTAAACCAGGAAACAAGGAGCCTGCGAGCTGCTGCTCCAAAACCACACAACTTCCTAGTAGGTTCAAAAAAACACTTTGTTCCTTTCCTTTGTCGTCCACTGTGATCACTGTCAGAAATTAAACAAATGTTTGACTCATTGTGGCACGCACGCACAAAAATCAAAATCGTGTTGTAATACTGTTGTAAAACTCTGCATTTGCTTTGATTTGGTTTGATGTTTTACCAATGGTTATGTTAAAATTTTGAATTCTAATGACATTTTTAAAAAGTATATTACTGTGCTAATACTCACAACTGTCCTATAAAGGATGTATGTTTGCAAACGTGCATTTTCTCAGTTTCAGACATGCAGTAAAGAGAGAAACACACTCTGACAGTCATGTTGGAGTGCTCAGTGTTATTTTAAAGGATTGGTTCTGAAATTACAGCACATTCCAGTTAAATGCATATTCAGCCATTAATCCTCTTGGATTTCCAATGTGGTATAACACATAATTTAGAGAACACTTTCTTAAAGAGTCTTACATCGCTTACGAGCATATATTTTTAGCTGTTTGCCCCCGCAACCCTGACGGTGTTGGGGCCTGTGTGCCTTGACTTGTGCAGGACTCCTAAAAGATTCAACTATATGATACACATATCACAGTTTCCATTTGTCAGCATATACGGTAGCTTATCAGCGTCACAATTGCTTTAGTACCGTTGATAAAGAATAACTAAAAATGTAATAATGATAATGAAAACGAACAAACTGGCATAAAGTTTGTCTCTGCACATCACCGAGCCAAGGTCTTGCATTAGTAGAATTAGAGGGTATTTGAGAGCAGCTCAGACTAAGCCAAGAGTATTGGGCATACTGTTGAAGATTATAACCCGGTCTGCAGCACTCTGCAGTTCTGTTTCCAGCTCATTTCTGCAAAAGATGATAGTCTATTGGCTGAGCACCGCTGCACTAAGTGCCATGGAGGGAGAGAGCCGTACTCAGCCAAGTCCACTGGTCCACTGGCAGCAGAGGCTGGCAGGAGAAAGTCCCAGCTCCATACTTTAAACAGCCAACAGTAGATGATTGGTCTGGCAAAACAGAACCTCTCTGCCTAGCAAAACACATGGCAGTGCTTATGTTCTTAACCCTTACTCAGGTCCTACACTATAGCACAGCTTATACATGCAGGCGAAGGAAAGTGCATGGCTCAGACTGTTGCCCCTCACACCAGTGCAGGCCATTCCTGACGGTTTCTTTACAATGTTTGTGTGCGTCAGGCTGCGGGGCCGGAGAAGTCGACGTCTAATCAAACAAATGGTTAAAATCTGATCTGAGAAAATCTGAAAAGTGAATCAGGGGTGTGCTGCCAGTTTGCTGCTAGTAGCGTCAAGTTGTTCTTCAGCGAAAGTACAGAATGCTCGACTCTGCTTGAGCTGCTTAGTGGAGCTGTGAACGTTCTGAGGAGCAATTTAGGGGATCAGCATTAACTGAATCGTTGATGAATGATTTGCACAAATACAATTTTTGAATTCAAAACACGGCATGCATCTTGATGTGTCAAGATTGAAGTAACTGATCTGAGGGATATGGTATAAATGTAGGTTGTCACAGTTGTATAAGTTGCAGTAAGTATCTCCCCTTCCTGAGCAGTGAGTGATGGCCAGAAGTGTTTTTGCAGAACATTGTGATGTCATGGTATAGTTGACCATTGACCTCCGAATTCTAATCAGTTAATCCTCGAGTCCAACTAAATGTTTGTGCCAGATGTACTGAGATTCTCTTCAGGCCTTCCTGGTGTATCACGTTCAAAAGAACCTCAGGTCACCATGACCTTGAACCTTAACCTTTGCCCAACAAAATAGAGTCAGCTCATCTTCGAGCCCAAGTGAATGTTTGTGCCAAAGATAAAAAAAAATAAGAAAGCCGGCCCAAAAACTTCATCACTTATCATATTAATAGAGATGTATTTGCTTTAGTTTTACTTGATGAATTTGCAACAGGTCACATGGTGATTTTCTTCTCAATATAGCTGTTAGCATTCATCCTCTGAGCAACACCATTTGTACCAAACTTCATAGCAACATTCTTGGCCTCACGTTGGTGTTGGCGGAGAAAGGTCAGAGGGTCACAAAGCCAAGCCAAAAGCTTTTAAAAACTTTGAAACACTTTGAAACTTGGCTCCATGCAGGCTCCATCATTCAGCCGTGGAGGTCACACTTAAAGGGATAGTTCAACATTTTGGAAAATTGGCCCATTTCCATAATCCCTATAGTCATAGCAGTAGGTTCGTTACCTTTATTAATCAGCGCAAACTAATTTTAGAATGGCGGAGCAGAACTGTGAGCTGCTCAGAGCTACGGGAAGCTAATGGGATTTCTTGGTTTCCCTCATCAAATAGCCTACACAATCCAACAACTCCAAAACACTTTTGTGGACAAGTTGTGACCTGCACATTCACCACGCTGTGAAATAATAACAGAACGTTACGAGACAGAGTTGTTTGCAAGGCAAATGTCTCAAACAGAGACTGTTTGCTGAAAAAACTGACCTCCACAGGAACATGCATCAGCGGTTTTGAATGAATTTGCCTCTAAAACAACTCTGTCTCGTAACGTTCCGTCATTATCTCATAGCGAGGTGAATGTGCAGGTCACAACTTGTCCACGAGAGCGTTTCGGAGTTGTTGGATTGTGTATTTGATAAGTTTGATGAGGAAAACCAAGAAATCCCACCAGCTCGCGGCGCGGCTCCGCCATTCTAAAAATAGCTTGCACCGACAATTAACTCATTGAGTGCCGCGCTCCTTTCCAAAGTTTTAGTCAAGTGTACCGGCAATTTAGACCATTTTTGACTTTTTATGTAGAGCCACAGTGTATTCTATATTATTGCCACCAACACATACTGTGGCTCAATTGAAAGGTTTACCTTAATGCTTCAAGTGGCCACAAACCGTTTGTTTCTACGTGCCTCTGTTCCTGAGAAAAGTCAAGCTAAACATGGCTGGGTTTCACCAAAATCCCTCCTTTTTTTCTAGAAAAGGAGATACAGCGTCTTTTATGAAAGGTGCGCTGTTTGTGTCTGTCGCTCTTCTGACACTCGCATTTCTGGATCAAAGGGCTCGTATAAGATAAATATATACAACAGTTGTTGTTCTATTCACAAAACCACCATCGGGGGCGGGGGGGCGCCACTAAACAACAATAACACAGACGCACCGTGCCGTGTCACAGCTTCTCCCCGCGGAGCGTGAGGGTCAGTCGGCCACCGCGGCTCGGGAAGACCGGTCCCGCCGGTGGTCGCGGTCCTTCTGTGGTTCGGGTCGGTGATGCCGGTCTGCTTTGGTCCAGAGACCATCAGATTTTACCGCGGGAGGACTTTGGGGAGGACACGGTGTTGCTCCAGCTGAAGACCGGGCGGACTGTCGGCTGAGAGCTTCCTGGTTCAGCTCCGAGCAGCTCGAGCAGCTGGAGCAGCAGCGCGGGTGAGAGCAGAGCAGCTGCGCTGCATCTGCATGCAGAACTCGTTTGCAGAAGCCGAGTTATGATAAAAACTTCCAGATCATGAGCTGTCATGTGACTTTGATCGTCATCTATTTCAGTTCTCCTCGTCGTAGAGTCCCCAAATTTACATATAATGTGTATTAAAGTGTCTATTTTCATAATTTAAAAAAAAAGCAAAAAACGTAAAATTACGTTTTCGGCACTCAACGCATGGGAACGAAAAACGAGAAATTACGTGGTTGGCACTCAATGAGTTAAAGGTAACGAACCAACTCCTAAGACTATAGGGAGTATGACAATGAACAATTTGCCAAAATGTTGAACTATCCCTTTAAGATAATCTGATTTCTAGAAATGTAGGTCCTGTTGTTTGCCAAAACAGAGTCTTCCCAGTTTTACATTACTTAAACCTACAACAAGCCACTTGAGGACAATAGAAAGAAGGTGTGAACAAGTCACAAGATATCAGTATCATCTTTGACCAACTCCTGGGGGATTCATCTGTAACCATCATGTGAATGTGTCCGTCTGCTGTTTGGTGCTGTGCAGGTGGAGAGCAGTGAGGTTTTTTAGTAGTTTCTTTTTTTTTATTCCGTTGAGGTCAAAAACAATACTGTGTGAGTAACAGTGCAATGTGGTTACACTGAACCAAAGCTGTAAATTTGTGGTCTGGAAGGCTGCAACTCATAAAGCTCTATAAAGCATCAGTACGAGGAACAACTTTCACATTGTCACATTGTTATTCGATACGTTGTTATTATGGAAATATTGATTGTACATGATTTGATGTCCGTACATTTCACCAAACAATGTGTTACACGTCAGGCGACCCCCTGATTTTTATTGAGGAAAAAAACAAAATATGCAATATTTCCCAAAAATGAGATCCAAAGTGGATCACTCCATATGAAGTTATTAGAGGCTTGAATATGTCAACAATTGATAATAACATTAATTTGAATGCATTTCTTTTTTTGGAGTTATTACAATTTATTCAAAAAAGTTACCCTTGTATCCCTCGGGACCCAAACGGGTCCCTCTCATAAAAGTGCCATAAAAATGTCATATATTATTAATTTTTTTTGCTTTCTTCACATGAAATCTGTTCAGCTACTCCAGACCTATTCATAAACATAAAGTTTTTTATTATTTTTAGTCATTTCTTATGTTTTTATGCCCTTTTTGTTAGGCGACCCCCTGATTTTTTAATGAGGAAAAAAACAAAATATGCAATATTTCCCAAAAATGAGATCCAAAGTGGATCACTCCATATGAAGTTATTAGAGGCTTGAATATGTCAACAATTGATAATAACATTAATTTGAATGCATTTTTTTTTTTGGAGTTATTACAATTTATTCAAAAAAGTTACCCTTGTATCCCTCAGGACCCAAAGGGGTCCCTCTCATAAAAGTGCCATAAAAATGTCATATATGAATTTTTTTCTTTGCTTTCTTCACATGAAATCTGTTCAGCTACTCCAGACCTATTCATAAACATAAAGTTTTTTATTATTTTTTGTCATTTTTTATGTTTTTATGCCCTTTTTGTCATGTGACCCCCTGATTTTTTAATGAGGAAAAAAACTAAATATGCAATATTTCCCAAAAATTAGATCCAAAGTGGATCACTCCATATGAAGTTATTAGAGGCTTGAATATGTCAACAATTGATAACAACATTGATTTGAATGCATTATTATTTTTGGAGCTATAACAAAAACATATACTTTTATACTAACGGCCCTTGTCATATAAATGCCATAAAAAGGTAATATACATAACATTTTTTTTTTTTTTTACTGCATCAAATCTTTTCACAAACGTCAGACCTAACTGTAGATATGAAGTTTTATATTATTTTTTCTATATTTTGTATGTTTTTGTAGAGATTTGTATGGAGATACCACACAAATGGGAGATATGGACTCTGTTTATAAACACCAACATAAACAAAGCCTGTATGGCCTTTGATGAGGATCCAAATTTCACGCACACAGACACACACAGACAAAATATTTTTCTTACCCACATTCACACCACTCCTCTGCATTGGTCCAAACACACCCAGACCAGTTTTCGGGTTTTCATAGTTTTTTACTGCCCTATATGTTGCATAGAAAGAGAAATATGCCTAAACAGCGGTTTCAGTGAAGGCCTAGTTCTCTGGTGGTTTAGGGAGACCTCTAGTGGTGGAAGGCGGGCTAAAACCTATTTTCCCTTTAATTTGAAGGGAGAGGTTTAGATTAATCCGGTATTTATGGGAAAATATTTTAATATGCCAGGATTACAGTATATCAAAAAATATGTGTTTATAATGGTAAGCTGCAGGAAAACTCCGGCCAACCCTTTTTGTATGTGTTTCTCGCTCGTATGTACAAGCTAATCACTTTCAGTTACCAATGGTTTGATATTCACATTCATGGAACCTTTGACTCATTGATGAAATGCGTCAACGATAACATCACAGTGAAGGGGGTAAAACTTTTCACTGTAGTTTATGGAAACACAATCAATAGTAGAATAAACCCTACGCATGAATGCAACGCATGTGCGGCGCAATCGATCTGTCATCCGAAAGGACCCGGCCTCCATCTGAGAGCAACACGTTCAACAAATTAAATGTGAGCATGGGGTGAAAGTGAAGTGTTCATTCAACCATTAACGGAGAACATTAACTCCGCACCTCCGGGTCAACTGTGACACCGAAGGCAGCTGCAGCACAAAAACTCCACATGTATTACGAACTTCATGTTCAAAAGAACAACGTACACTGCCAGATACACAAGAGTCTCGGTAAACAGCACGTCCTGACCGTAGTCCAAAACCTCAAGCCCCAGACCTCAGACCTTAAGGCTGTGCTCATGGCCTTAACATCTCTTAACATGCCGTCTTGAGACACAGGCAGAGTGAGTGAGTGAGTGCCAGACAATAAGAGACAGACAGACTGACAGGAAGGCAAATTGGTCTAAAAAATCCCCTAAAGCCGATTGTTACACAGAAGGAAGGAAAAGTCACAAGGAGAGGTATAAGAATAGATAGAGCCCGCAGCCTGTTTCACTGTGTTTTTGGCGCTGCGTGTTGGATGGAGGGGATCGGATTGCAGCGCTGAGCCGGGCCAGCCAGATTTCTTGGAGCGCCCGACGCTGCGTTCTGCCAGGATTGTGTCAATAATCTGAGGCGGTGGACTCCTTCCACCTCCCCAACCCACTGCCTGTTTATCAGCCATGCCAACATGCAATACAGCAGCGCACAAACATATGGAGGCAGAGACATAAGCTTGTTCACATTACAAACAAACTTGGTTGCATGTTTTTTTTTGTTTTGGTTTTTACATTAACTAGACAAGAAAACAAGAGAATGCAAAAAAAAAATCATAGTCTATACCTCCCTCCCCCACGTATGGAGCACATATGCGCCATAATTCAATAGTACACATTAGGTGTTGAAGATTTGCCATAAATTAAATTGCACAGATGTAGTCATTGTAAATTATTGTCGGTTGCATATGTTTATATAACCCCCATTCAGTCTGTTCGTATTTATATCCTATTTTTCTTTGATGTATCCTATTACTTATGGCTGGTGCAATAACCGTATTTCTCACAGGAGATGATTAAAGTTTCATCTAATCTAAAGTAAAAGCCCCATTTCTACCCCATGCGGCACCTCGGCTGTCTGTCCAACTGGAATTGTTTGGAAAAAAGTTTTGCTCTTTTTTCCTAAGCTGCCAGAAGTTACATGAGACGGTCTGGTTGGTTGAGATACAGCAAGGTTTTATGGAACAATATACTAATCTGCTCAGCTGTATAATATTCAGAGAAGAACCTCCTGCATTAGTTATGAAAGGGAGATGCTAAGTAAATGCATGAATGGGGACTTATTCAATAACACACATTTGATGTTTTGGATTTAGGTGTAACTGTAGCAGGGATATTCGTGCAAATCAGTGTGGCTGAACTGTGAAAAGGTACAAACGACAAGCTGTGAACTGCGAGATAATGTTAGATTGTATTACATAAGATCCACAGAGAGGCTAATTCGAGATCCTGCAAGATTCTCTCACACCCTTTTTTCCCTGTGATCACCGAGGACTGAGGGAGTCCGCACAGGGCCAAATCTGGTCAGAGGCGAACATCCAATATGAACCGATGGGAGAGGAAACGCTGGATAACTCTCATAATAATAATAATAATAAGACTCTCAATTTCTCGCTCACTCACTTCCTCTCCCTCCATCTGTGTCTTCTCTCTTGCTTCACTGTCTCCTAATCATGTTTTCCTCACTTTTAACCCTCATCTGTGGTCAGTTTTCTCCAAATCTTTCATAACGCATAACAGATTTACATGTTGCATGTATAGAAGCTAACACTGGAGAACCACCATAAATTTCCCTAAAAACTATTAACTTGCAACCAGTGCTCGAGAGGGCAGCCGACAGTCGACGGAGGATTATCATTTCCAGACGCTGAAGGCATCACACAGTGGATGTGTTAGTTATGAATGTGGCTCTTTTTTTAATGTAACCCTTGACCCAACAATGCAATGTAGTTAACAATGTCAAAGGTGTGCTCCTTAGCCTCAGAATACAGCTGTGAAATGTATTACTATTTACTTTGATTTGCTTATTTTAGTTTTTTCTATTCTTGGACCTTGTCTAGCTGCTTAGCTGTAATTTATATTGTACAGTGAGGTGCTGTGTCAAGACCAAACTAAACTAAACAAAACAATATAGCTTTAGAAAAGCAGCAAAGGGAACAGTACTGCAAGTGTTAGCATTAGGATGAGATTCAATGAAACACAGAAATATGGCAGCAGAAGAGGGGGTGTTCAATTCCCACGTGAAACTGACTGTTCACAACAAAGCTTTCAAGGTTGTTAGGGTTAGCATTAATTTTAACCCCAATAACAATCCAACAAAACCATGACCATTATTATAGCCACAATGACAAATTAAAAACAGTTAAAAATGTAAACAATGACAATCAATGTCCAATATTTCTGCTGCTGTTGCCGCACTGTTTACAGACACACAACTATGGCTCGTACACAGCTCGTATCTGGGGGTTGAGAAAAATGGGACCTGTATGGTCAGTTTGGATATTTGTTGTGTAGTTAGTACACTGCTAGCCTCTGTAAGATAGCTGGTGAATCCACCCCTACAGTGAGCTTGTGTTTTGGTTTTGGAGAGGTTTAGAAAACAATCCAATCCAAAGCTTGTTGGGTCTGTCATCCTGAGATGTGAGTGGACGACTACCAATTGTGGAGGGGTTAATGGTTAATTAGCATCAAAGATATGGACCAGAAAAGTGATGGCTCTCCTTTCTCTCCTTTTTTTCCTCTAAGTTGCTTTTCTGTCTAAACTGTGAAGGGATATCACATTGGGAAAAACACAAACTTAGAATGAAATGGTAACAAGCTGAAGTAGTTATGATTCATCCTTGCCGAGACATCTGGATCACGGCGGCAGATGGGATAGCGGGTGGGGACAAAGACCCAGGGACCTGAGCCTTCTGTCATGTCCTAATACTGTAAGCTAGAGATGTCACATTTAGCCCTCGGTCTGATCTGGACTGCTGGACCCCTCGGAGCTCCATTACCTCCAGTAAATTAGACAATAAACTGCTCTAAAGAGATGCAGTAATTTCGTGCAACACATTGGAAGAGTATGTTTGGGGCGTGAGAATTTGATCACTCAATGACAGATTCAGCATTAAATGTGTAATTTTATATGGCATTGTGTATTAAGAGGATAGTGAGATGAGTTATCACAGATGACATGAGATTACAGAATGCTTCAAAAGCACTGTCCCTTACTTCAAGCATTCCCAAGCAACTATGTCAAAGCAATAGAGATTGAGCCATCCAGCAGTATCCAGGCAATGGCACCAATTCAGGGAAATTCCTCAAACTGACTGCCATTGGCAACAAATGATATTATATCACCCCACTTGCAGTTTTGTTTCACTTGTTAAAAGGAAAATTACTTGTTTTTGTTGTTTTAAGACAAATAAGATGTGAAGACTGTGACCTTGATGGCTATTATGCTCTGTACAAGCGCCCACACTCAAACAGCTCGGAGACCCAAGCAGATGGAGTATAAGACCGTCGTCCAAACCTCAATCCCCAGACCTCAGTTTACACTTGGCCTTAAACTTCTTTAACGTACCATCATGAGCAGGAAAGAGAAAAGGAGAAGAAGTATAGAGCAAAGGAAGCAGTAAGAGTGCAGGAGACAAAATGAGAAAACAAGTTATCAAACACTTGAGAGTTGAAGGAAATGGAAAAGCAGGCCAAATCACACCAGGTACTTAGAGTCCAATTCTGTCCGACATCCAACAATATTTCAACATATCGTTTTGATTCTAAGTCGAGATCTGAAGCCATTGCTGTTTTGATATTCACATGTACAATCCAGGACCTGTGTCCCCCAGATTCATGTAGCCACCCTCAATCCCCAATACGGCCTCTAATCTTGATCTACTTTCATTTTAGTCCATGAAATCCTGTGTATTGTATGGCATAACGGTCTGATAAAGATGTGTTATGATTTCAGTTTGCAAGCTGGGTGCCATAACATCTCACACAGTTCTTCTTCTGATGTCTTTTGGCAGTTGGCAGTTGCTTTTTTGGTGCATTACTGCCACCGTCCTTTCTGGTGCATACACATCATTATCTTATGAGTTATTCATTTGCAGCAGATATGTTCAATTTACCATTAACCACAAACATCAAACTGTCATATGCACCATAAGAATATGTGTAACCCACACACTAAAGGGGCTCTCTCCTCTGCTGCCAAATAAAGTTTCTTGCTGAAGGTAATGGTTGTCACCTACCAAGACCTTCAACCATTGTGGTCTTTGGAGTACAATAGATATAAACCTGTTCTATTATGCAGTCACATTATCTGCATTTTGTCCTTCAGCAGCTCTTCCTGCATTAGACAGCTACAACTGTGCTACTTTTAACTTGGATCAGATGTTGTATTTGTTCAAATGTTATACTTTAGTAGTTAATTATGTGCAACCTGGTAGTAGAGTTGCCCATGCTGACAAATGGTCATATGCTACCCTCCTCTAATGTGAGCATGCATAGCTAGATTGAGAAAAACCTTGTTTTCTGATGACTTGTCGTTTTGCTAACCACAATCATGTGACCTGTGATTGCAGTTAGGCTAAGTGCAGCCAGATAAGAACTGTGTATCCTGGGAAAACCTGCTTCCTGTTTGAGAGTGATCTGTCTTTTCATCATTACTCCTCCCATCATTCAGTTCTGGCCACAAATCCCCATTTCTCCTTTTTTTTGTCTTGAGGTTCATTCTGGAGCTCAGCTAATGTCATCAGAGAGATCAACCCCCTGCAGATCCCCAGATGGATAGTCCTTGTTACCCTGATACCTCTCCCTCAAATGATTGTGTTGTGGTTAAAATGGAATTTATGTGGATGATGTGTCGGCTTCATTCCCTTTATTCTGTTCCCTTATAAAAGGTTAACTGTAAAGTTTTACAGTAATGTTGGAGCTGTTTGAGAGAGGAGTTGAATTTAGGCCTCAGAGGGCTGCAGATCAGTGACAGCATTTACTGTCTGAAGAAATCTGAGCAGTTTCAGACCCGTGTCACACTCTCACTGGGGTCATGTTTGTAACTTGATGCAAACGGGTTCTTCCCGGGAGCTCACTGTGCTCTGGAAGTAGCAGAGTTGCAGACTTACAAGTTTTGACCCAACTGCTAAATCAGTTTCCATCTTAAGTCCCTCATGGTAGGTCCTGCTCCTCTTCGACCAAGAAGTACCACTTCCGCCCCCAATGCCAGACCGGTGCACCATCCGCATCCCCACTCCCAGTCCCAGCCTTAATCCAAGTCTCAGTTCCAGCTCCTGTGTTGAGCTCCAGAGTATCCAAACCCCAGGCACAGACTAGGGCTGGGGTGGGCCCACTGGTTCGCCAGCATCTGGATCCAATCATGGGTGTTTGTCGTCGGGAATTGAATCAAATTAAAAAGTTTAATATTTAATGCGACACCAGATGGAAGCGGAGAGGGGAAAGAGGCCCTGCGGTCAGCACTAATATCCCCTTCTGAAGAGCCATGCTGCATTCCTGGAGGGAGAACCGCTGGAAATATGCACACACACACACACACACACATACGCTGAAGTCCATACACACAGACACAATTAGTACATCGACACTGGCAAATGCAATGATGTGCTATACACACACACACATGAGAAATGCACAAAGGTACAACACAACCCTCTGGGCACAAATACAATGGATCTTCAAGCTGACCTGCCAATCAAAAGGGACACACAGGTGATGAGTGCAAAACATATTCACACACACACACAACTTGCTGAGTCATTTAATGCAGCTTAGTCACTGTCCTACCAAAGTCTTTATCGTATAAACGGGGGAAAATGAAAAAGCAAAACTACAAGCTCATATATGACAATTATTAATAGTAGAACGTTACTCTATATTCCTCCTATATGCCTCATTTAAAGAAAACATAGTATTAATCTGTCAGAATCCAGTCAGTCACATGACGTATAGCTTTGTGTAAATGTGTCTTTAATTTGACTCTCAGACACAGACAGATCCTGCATATTCTCGTTTTGCGAAATCAGGATATAAATCTTTCTGACAAAAAAAGTCTCCAAAATGTCTTTTAATATAAACTTTTACCACGCCATTATATATTGGGTGTGGGCAATTTTACGCTTATTTAGGTTGATATTAAATGCTCCGAGGACAACATGGCTCCAGCGTTCAAGACTAAAGTCACGGTAGATTTGGTTTCCGTCATTTGTTACTGATGCGTTATATTATTTGTTGGGTTTTGATGTCTGTAGTGTCAATGCACACTACAGTATGCGCTTCTGACGTATCTTATTCTTCGGAGTGCGTGGGGGTTTTTTATGATTCTCTCCGGGGTCTATAAAACTGAAATAGACCTGACCTATACTCAATCGAATTAAAGTAAACTAAATTAGTTTTATACCTACAAAGGCATGAGGTCTAGAGCTGCCCGCTCTAATCCTGTGGTCTCCCACTGTCATAAAATCACTTGTGAGGCTTTGCCACTGATTAGGTACCATACTGCTATAGGGCATGTTGGATTTAACATCTGTTAGTGACCTGAGAGAAGATCTGAAATGAACTGTTATTATTTTTTCATTGCCAGTTCAGTGCAGTTGTCATAAGGTGGTAATAGTAATAATTTCAGTTAGTGCTTGGTATTGATGCTTGTTTTATTGAGGATGTAAATTTATTTAAGGTCATGTGAGTTAATAAAGAGTTATTTTCACAATAAAAGACATCTACATCTAACTCAGAGTTGTCTGGCTGATTTGAACTGCATGCTCTTTACAGTTGGGTAGAGCTGGGCTAGGAGTTAAATGTGTTCAGCTCTAACCAAAGAAAAACATACAATGTAGTTTGTATATGCTCAGACAGTCCTGAAAACTCCTGTGTGGATAAACCATCTTTTACAAAAATGTAATATGAGACACGTGTGTGACTTGAAAGAGGAAACATCTACATCCTCTGGATATATGAAGATACACAAACATCCTTTTTTTATATGGTATAAAATGTTGTAGTCACATTTGTTAATGTAAATTTGATTTAGTATCTCAAAAATAAAATAAAAGTATTTGATTCTTATGTTCCTCATATTCATTTCACAATCCCAGGCATAGTGGGATGATTAAACTAAAGACAGTGGTCATAAATCAGTATGGGAAGAATATATATATATTTTTTTTTTGTAACAATATACAGAATATCTGCATGAATTTACATATTTGTATGGGCTTGATGAAAATGTGTATAAGATATGGAAATATAATGAGGTATATGTTAGTTTTGCATTTGAGATGGATGTCCAGGGTCACCGACAGTAATACATGAAGTGACATATTTGCAGTACGTTCTCAGACAATATACACTACAGAATCTGTCTTTACATCAACGTGTGTGTACTGCTGTGTGGTGCTTTTCCTCAGTGTTTTTCTCCAGATATGTAGAATACTTATGAGGTGTCAGCATATGTAACACAAAACATAAACAACAGGATATTAAGCTGAAACGTACAGTTTTTGGCAGTATTTGTGCGATATGTCGCCAGTTAGACCAGGATGTGAAGTGTACTGCAACGCACATGCTTTGTGATTGAGTTGGCTCATTGTGCATGTGTGTGTATGTGAGCCTGATTAATGTAATGAGGATTAATTTCAGCCCTTCACAGAGGACCACCCTGAGTGAGACACAAGACTGGGCACCACCTGGTTAGCTTTCCCTCCCTTACACACAGCAACACTTTGTTCATGATGCAGGAATTTGCATAGCAAATCACTGTTACCATTACCGAGCCATCTAACCTCAGAGTGTGTGTGTTTGTGTGTGTGTGATACATAACAGTGCAACTCATCACAAGATACAACCCAAACTTCTGTCACCACTGGCTAATACATGCAGAGAAGCGCACACATGCAAAAAACCTCTGTGGCATTATCTCATTGTCATATGTTGTGTCAGCATCTGTCCAGCAGCTAACACACTCACACACACACATACACACACACAGTGGGAAACCCCATCAAGCAGCGAGGAATCTATAGGAGTGGTGTGGAAAGAGAGAGGCTGGGCTGCCGGAGAGAAATCCAGCAGAAGTGATTTCCATCCCGAAACGGTTCACTGGCTCCCGACTGCTCTCTGATCCCCTGGCGGTAACAATATTCAGCTGACATTTCACTGGAGAAACTTAATCCCCACCTTCCCCCTGCCAGCGATACCTTATTGCAGGGCTGGCACACACGCACGCTTCGATGTAAACCATCCACACATGCTTGTACACAACTGGAAAAACACAGTTACGGCTGATTCCCGTCCAAGTCACACCCTCTGACCGCCGATATTTTCCTCAATCATACATGTGATATGTTCCGTGCGGGTCTTATTGCAGATTTGGTCGATGCGCAGACAAAACAAGAGCAGACCATGTTACAAAAGCTGGGGAAACACTCTCCAAGAAGATCTCAAATAGCGATAAAAACATAAGGAAAGATATCTGCGCATGTTTAAAAGGGATTATTTAATGCAGCTGATAAAATCCTTAACCAAAACTGAGCAATCACGCATTGAGCTCCATCATGAAACAATCGACGATAGCGGGATGTCTCCATCTGCCACTATTTTCATTTCTCTGGTGGAGCCGAGGCTCAGTAGAAGATTATGTCACATGATTGAAGGATGTCATTTATTCGCCATCAGTTTCCATTGCACTCTGTTGCAGTTTGTTTTCAGTTGGGCTGCCAACTTTTCCATTTCATCCATCCATTAGCTGTACTGCAGATCCTTATGAGTGGGCTGGAGCTAATCCCTGATGACACCGGGTGAGAGCGAGGGCAAGTGCGAGGCGCACACTGGCCTGGACAGGTCGCCAGTCGATCCCAGGGCTGATATATAGAGACAAACAACCACCACACACACTCACTTTCACACTTATTAACAGTAAAGTTGCAACTTCACTCAATGTGCCTGTGTTTGGACTGTGGACAAAAGCCAGATAACTCAAAGAGAATCCACACAGGCACAGGGAGAACATGTAAAGTCCATATGGAAAGATGCCAGGCCTGGGGTCAAAACAAAACTGTTGCTGTGAGGGGACTATATCACCGTGATGCCCTCTTTCCACTTTCAGCCAAGTGTACAACATTTTATATTTCAATTTTTTCGATTGATGATATTTATATTAACATTTTTAGATGGAATCTTGGTTAGAACAGAATAGAATAGAATATAACATTATTGTCAACAATCCATAGTCCATAGTGCAGTTTGGCATCAGCTGCCATACTACAGTACAGTGCATGACAGTGTTTATTGAGAGTTTAGTGCTGCGATGGCCTGGGGGAAGAAACTGTTTCTGTATCTGGATGTATGTGTCTTAATGGACCGGTACCGTCTGCCTGAAGGCAGCAGCTGAAACAGGTTATGGCCAGGGTGAGTGGAGTCTATTGCGATGTTGGAGGCCGATGGTTTTTTTGGCTGTGCAGATGATCCGCTGTAGGGCTCCCTGCAAAAATAATACTGAAGAAAGACCTGTTGATATTGAGATCATACATAGAAGTACATAAAACTGACATATTAGGGGCTGGATCTGATTTGATCTGATTCTGTATCTTATTTTCATGTCATTGCGATATCTCATGCATGATAAACATATCACAAAAGTAAAACTAAGGCACCATACCTTCACACTCATACCTGTAATCTGAGCTACACCGCTAGACATAATGTACAATAACAAAAACGGCAGACTTCCATCGGGTCCATTAGAGACCACGTCTGAAACGCGTCCATGTCTTGCCAAAAAGTCTTGCCAGAACAAATATGCCGATCAATGCCGATCGGCATATTTGTTCTGGCAAACCTTTTTGGGTTAAGTTGATTTATAATGTTCGGAGTTTGTTTACAGCACGCAAACTTTGCACTCTTCTTCTCTGTTTTTGGTGTATTTGTGTGACAGTGTTACAGTGCCACTACAGGCCTGCCATGTGTACTACAGCACACTAAGTCATTTTTAGAAAGACACAGGAACTGTATGGTTAAAGTGACAAAAGCGAAGTGTTTTCACACTACATTTCCCATGAGCCTCCGCGTGCATGGTGGAATTCTTGGACCGGCGCAAGACGGACGAAAGCGAAAGCATTTGCCAAGAATGTTTTCATTAATCAAGAACGAAAGTCAGAGGTTTGAAGACTATCAGATACCGTCGTAGGTCCGACCATAAACAATGTCAATTAGCAATCCGGCGGCGTTATTCCCATGACCCGCCGGGCAGCGTCCGGGAAACCTGGAAACCAGGCAATGCTGGGCGAGTGGACCACTACATAATAACATCAAAATAACAAAAGACAAAATGATATATTTATTAAAAATGAACCCATTAACAAGTGTGAGTAACGTAGATTCATCCACATTAATATGAGACAATTTTATAACCAAAAGCAAACTTCTGGGGCTCTCTTTAAATGCATAATGTGCTGAATATTTTGCTTGTTTATCGCAAGTCATATCGTCATCATAAAGTATAACAGTGTTATTCAACATCACACATTTTGCCCATCGTGCAGGCCTATCCAACATTCAAGACGCCTTCAAACTCTATGTAGAGCACTAGAGAGAGGTGCAGGACACACTCACACACACACACAACCCAGGCAGTGTGCTCCTGATGTACATTTCATATTTCAAATGTAAACACCTCTGATTGTGTTGTGAACCCCTGGGACTATATTGGTGCAAAAACTTCACGGTCTGTGTTTTAAAAAAGTACCACATTCCCATTTGTGCAGAGCTGTGACTAGAGGTAGTGGATCTGTGTGACTGAATGAGACAAGCTGAAAAAGATCCAATATGCACACTCAACTTTCCCCAGATAAATAAAGGTTAAGGGAAAAATCAAACAGGTTTTCATTGCTAAAATTTAGGGTGCGTGATTTGGGTCTGGCACCTCAGCATTTTCCGATGTTTTCCACTTTGGGAAACACTGATGAATAAGTTCCAATGTGTGAAATTGGGAATATTTAACAACTTGAGTGGTAAAGGCAACTACTACTGTTGGACACAGTAATCATGATTTTTTTTTTTTTTTTTTTTTTCGTCGGCTGGTGTGTGATTCACCAGCTGGTCTTCTGATTGCTACACGACTCCAAGGCCTAGAGCTGGGTGTCACATTTAAGTCCTACTGTTTACATTGGAGTATAGACCCAGCCATGTGGGCTTCACTGCCACCGTTATAGAAGAAGCAGTAAAATAATGGAAAAAGGTTTAACACAAGTGTGCGGTTATATATATTTGCTTGTGTGTGTGTGTGTGTTTGTGCACGTCTGCACGCTCTTAAAATGTGCATATGCACTGCTCACGTGTGTGTAAAGGCATGTGCGAGTGTGTAGAGGCATGTGCGTGCATGTGTGTGTGTGCGTAGGCGTTCGGTATGCCTGCCAGTCTGGGGTTCTCCTGGCAGTGGAGGCTTCCCGCTGCAGCATCAGAGGTGACGAGGTGCGAGGGCGTACACGTACACACACACACAGACACACACACACACATGCACACGAAGGGTTTTCCTCAGTCTCATGCCAAAGTAGAGAGAGGAAAAGACCAGTGTGAGGTGCTGGGAAATAAGCAGCATTAAAATAGTGAGGGCTTTTTCCACTGGCACAGTCCCACATATGGCGAATACACAGAAGTGACAGGTGACTAGGCCTGGCGTGACTTCTGTCTACACACACACACACACACACACACACACACACACACACACACACACACACACACACACACACACACACACACACACAAACTGAAAGCCACACAAACACATGACCCTCATACGCATTCAAGCTGTAAAAAAAAAAAAAAAGGCATAAAAAGATACATAAACATAAGCATGGGTTGCAGACACTCTATACTAGCAAAGCACAACACATGCATCAACACTCCTGGTGCCCACATACTGATAGACGCACGCTGGGGCCGTTCAAATACCTTCAGATTCATCGTTAACACACTTGAGTTCACTATTAAGGAGAAAAAAAGTGATGTTTTTCCTTGCCATGTGCTTGGGGTTTTGGCTTGTGTTTTTGTGTGAAGTGTTCCACCATGAATTTGATTTATTCATTTGTTCAGGGAGACTCTCTGGACCATGTTGTCTTTCTTGCAGCTTTCCTACTGCTTCCATTTTATATTCTGTATGGTTCCGGTAAGCAATAACAGGCCATCATGTTCTTATTGCTCTCCAGTGTGTCTTCTTAGCTTGGCAAGCTACTAACCCCGGCTAGTCGCACACAAACACTAAACTGTGCTCACATACACTACACAGGCACATGGGCCCTTAAAATGAACACCACGCATCCAGATTTACAGAGGCAGATTTACTGACATGCGTCACTAGGAACTAAGCAAAGTGAATGTTAAGAAGCCTTAAACTGTCTTATAATCAGTGTTGTGAAAGTTCACACCCCTACCAGAGCCAGCTCAAAGTTCAGTTCACACAGCTGAGAATGAACCAGTTTCAACTAATTTCTTGTGTTTTCTTGAATGAGCTGCTCCGCTCCTTTCAGAAGACCCTTCCCCTGCTCATCAAACCCCAATCACAACCACATTACTGGACGCGACTGTAGAAAACGCAGACAGAAATGACTTTTAAAAGCCAAGACAAACCAATGTGAGTATTATGTTTTATGTGAATATGTTGCGAGTTTGACTTAGGTGGAGGAACTTTGCAGCTGTTGGCCCGTAGTCGTACCTTTTCTTAATGATTTCTTGTGATTGATCCATCTGGTCGGATGCTGCAACTCAAGTGCGTCGTTTCAAATCCGTTGCCAATGTGGCCATTGTTCAAACTTGTTATTTTAGATATGAGTTTTTTTTTTTTTTTCACTGGACTATTTCCTCATACGAGACCTTTAAATGTGCATACAGACTGGCTTCAGCAGTACTGGTACGTCATGTGCTTTGAACCTTTGGGTGTCATTGTGAAATATGGCTCAATTTGTGATGTGTGATGTTTTTTTTAGTAGTTAGTAAATGACTTTTTTAACTGAATTACTGCAATCAGATGTGGTGATTTATCATTCAGTCAACAAATGGCTGGTCATTTGGCACGTTTGCACAACACCAAATAAAACTATGTGGACTGAATTGGTGTATAAAGTCAACTGAATGGCCTTTCTAAGTTCAAACTTCCAGTAATAGCTATCTGATTTAAAAATGATACCATGAGACAACAACTGGCTGATGCTAATACAACTTAAACCTTGGCTACATTTTGTCGATTTGGCGGCAATGAGACAAGCAAACATAAAACACCTAGCACTAAAATATGATGATGTCAGCATTCAGTTGGAGTTGTGTTTCTGGCTATACAAAATGTATGTTTTACTATCCTCCAGTGTCTTAGGGAAAGATTATGTTAAATGCACTAGCTAACTTTCCAGTCATCTATTTGTTACTGGCCAGGGATTGATTAGTTGGTTTATCTATATATTTATATTTTAACAACTAAAAGCTGAACCTGAACCATTAGAATGTTAAAATTGCTGTCCGACAAACCAAAACAATAAGCTAAAAATGCTAAATGGTCAACAGAGCGAATGGGTCGTGCACATTAACCTATGGCGACACCACTACAAAGTCTCATTTAATACTGCACGCCTCTTATTGCAAAAAAGATGAATGAGTGAATGAACTAACAAAACTATTCAACTCGAACCAGGAATTGTGAGAATTATGCTAAACAAGGAAACGCTATAATTGTGTTTGATTCACAGTGTACATATCGTACAATGAAAATGAAGGTATCACCAAGCAAATGCCGATAAATGAGCTTCAGTTTGTCTCTCACCTACATGAACAGCAGAACTGCTGTCCGATAAACCAAAACAATAAGCTAAAAGATGCTAAATGGTCCTAAGAGCGAAGGGAAAGTGCACAATAAAAGATAATTCCCGATGGTGACATCACTACAAGTGTTTCATTTACTGTAATACCACTTATTATTGCAAACGTCTTAGCAGGATTACAACACCGAGCTTTAACAAAGTGAAATAATTTACACCAAGTAGACAGACTGAACAATTGAATTGGCAATGATAGCCTTGGCTCTCATTATTGCTGCTTTGGACCACCCAGCTAATAAAGTGGATGTCATGCTTGGCAGCAAAACAGGTCAGCTACTTTGCTGGCGGCTGTAGGCTAGTGGTTCAGATAACAGTAACCTTTCCCTCCTGGGTTAAACTGATCCTCTGGATGAAGCAAATCCTCATTAATCATTGATTTAAAAAAAAAAAGAGAAAAGATTAGTATTGATGTTGCTGACATGAGTGGAGGGCTGTCCCTGTGTGACTCAGCCGCTTGTCCCCAATACGTCTCCATACGTCCCTGGGTGGTTGTATATTTGGAGTTCCTAACTTCCCATTACCTTACCCAATTTGCCCATGGCTGTGGCTCTTGTGGCTCGGTCCACCGAGGACTGACTCAAGCGCTGAGTTAATTTCTGCCTCTGGGAAAAATGTCTCTTTATGTATTTAACCCATACACATTACACAAACATGTAGAGTTGATGTTCACAGCGCTGGACATCATACAGCCATAAAAAGTGTCAGCCCGTAGCAGGGCACTGGCTTCACGTGTGAAAGCCAGCAGCAGACGGTCACAGCGGCTGTGCATCATTCATCCAGCACATAAAGCAATCAGCACCGAGCCTGCACCAGGAGATCATCAGGAGCACGAGACATGATTCAGTGGTACCATATAGTTCTGCCACTCCCTGCGACATGTGTGTAGGCATGGCTGTGTGTGTGTGTGTGTGTTTGAGTACCTGAGCGTTCCCACTGATTATCCCACCAACAATAAAAACAGCGGATACAGTGATGTAATATATATAACCATCTTCAGTTTACCATGAACGACGCTATAACCTGTCGTAAGTTTCCATACATTACAGAGAGGGAGGGTTGATGCATCAGGAAAAAAAAAAAAAAAAGGCACGGAAAAGGAAAAGGGACAGGGAGAACCGTGAGAGAGTGAGCTGTGTCGCACAGACAGACGGGCAAGATGAGGAAAAATCCTGCAGACTGTAAAAAAAAAAAGAGTTCAACAGTCCATCAATAATGTTTTTTAGTGTGGAAAGACCCAAATGTTGGAATCCACATAGTTTGTTTGCCATGTCTGTTTAAGAGTGAAAAAATACTCTGTGTTCTTCATATTCATATTTCTTTTTATTAATATTTTGGCAGGACATGACCACATCACTCCATATCATGACATAAATGACATGACATGGAGTGACATAAATGACATAAATTGTCCTTTTTTTCTTTAAAAACAAAAATAGACATACAAAGACAAACTTGTCTGCCACGGTTTCTAACACAAGAACCTCGGCTTCCACAGACAAGATGTGACTTCCAGAGGTCAGCCAGTATGAATTTCTCATTTTTGGTTAACTGCCCCTTTAGTTCCTTATCCAACATGCTGTGTTTTGTCTTTGATGATTCTTTACTATGGGTGATATGTACCTGGGTCTACACCCCCTTGCAGGCGTTCCCACCTCCCAATAATTATCATAGGCAGGTGTGTGTGACCAGTTTTCGGTATGTATTTTTTGGGTGTATTGCTGTTTTTTCTAATGTATTTTCTCATTAAGGCATGCCATTGGGGTCATGCAAAAAATGGATTTGTTAATAAATAATTACAGTTTATTTTGCAATGCTGCTTCTGATTTTTTCTGGTCTGGACCATCCACTGGAATGAGTCTGACTGCTTAGTTTTTTGCCTGAGATCGTAAAGGCAAGGTGGATTGGATTCACACGATGACAACAGCCAACATGACCCTCAGCTGGATGGTCTTCTCTTGGCCTTTTATCTTGTCAATGATTGACATTAGACATTTCCTTGAATTATGACTGTGTTTTATTTCAGACATACAGTTATGTGTCACGGCCATATTTGGCATGGAAGTCTGTAAACAGAGAGCTCATGAGCTCAGTAGGTGGCTGGGACCTCCCACACATCAACAGGTTTACAATTAACTATGAATGGCTTTGTCTGGGTGAAGTGAAGTGGTGGTGGTCAAGTCAGAGCCAGTGATGTGAGTTAAAGAGCAGGAATCAAACAGGAAGACTTCTTTTCAATGAGAGGGATGAAAGTGTAAGGTTCAATTTTACATCACAGATACAAATGCTTCATTACTTCAACATTTCAAGGGCTGGGTGGTTTGCTCTCCTCTCAGGAGGCTAATTAGCAGAAATGGTTGATATGAATCTCTGCACTTTTAGAGGAGAGACTGGCCTGGTAAATGTTATATTACTGCAGGAGCTGATAGCCAACTTTTTTTTTTCATGGAAATAAGGTAATCTATGTACAGTCGAACATGGTGTTTTTCTTGCCTTCTGGCCCCTAAAATGTGAGAATTGACAAAATAATCTGTGATTTTCAGGCTCCTGAGGTTGAAATACATGTGGTTTTATGAGCGGTTCCCTTAGTTGTCATCTAATGATGTCATTAGTTTTCGAATTTGCATAATACCACCCCTACCTGTGAGTACCGGTACCGACAGAGGGGGCGAGATGAGGCAGGCTCATTTGCATTTAAAGGGGCAGGCACTGAAACCAGTTGTTCTGAACAAGACTATTTTGGGCGAATGTAAAGAGTGGTGTGATGTTTGATCCTTGGGGTATTTTGACCGAAGCATGTCACAGAGAAGACACCTGGGAACTATTTTAATTTGAGGAAAAGGGGCATAATGTGTCTCCTTTATGTTATTATAGAAAACATATGTTGCGGAATTTAGCATTGTAACAAGTAGGCCTACTCTGGTACCACTGCAAATAATATAATATCAGCATTAGAAGAGCTCACTTTATCATATTGATAGATTGACAGATTAATTGATTGAGTGATTTGTTTTTATGTATTGAGTGTTGTATGATTTTGTGGATCTTGAATCTGACAATAAACAATGATGATGACTGTGCATGCTAGCAGCTCACACTATTACACCTGTACTTTTTCTTCCTCTGTTACCTCTCAAAATCAAATCAAATCTAAACACTAAATGAGTCAATCAATATTAGGTTAAGTTGACACTTGCTCTATCCATTATATTATATACCCATTTCATCTTTGGCTTCTTTGGAGCAGTAGAAACAAATGGTCAGTGTAATAATATTGATATGGCTATTATGTATCCAGTAAAACTGAAATAGAAAAGAATGAAAGAAAATTAGCATTCTTCTGAACTCATGATTCTGGCCACCTAACAATTGTAATTCCAATATGACTTACTCTTAGTCCGGTTTTTGGTCCCTACCAGCCCAGTTCCTGATTAAAAAAATATTTAACAGTTCATTGAGGGTGAATATAAAACAAACAAACAAACAAAACCAACCCCTTTTACTATTGCCATATTGTTTCATCATTTGATAGTAGATGATAGTACAAATAGCACATATTGATAGTACATAATAGCCACTTAAAAGAAACTACTTATTTTTTTTGTCAGCACATTTCAATGGACCTATTATTAGTAAGAAATATTGCAGCTTTGTATTCACCTAACAAGCATCATTCAGTGGCGGCGCAGGGTGGCCCGTGAGATCCTTCAGCAGCAAAGAGAATAATTGCAGTGTGATGCAGCAGCGGTGAGGGTGATAGAGCGGTGAATATGAGTCACGCTGGTTTCCCCCTCGGTCATTATACTGTCATTGAAATTTCACTTGAAACTCAGGCGCAGTCGCGAAACAGTCCAGACACTCATTCACATACAAGTTAATACATTACTAATTATGGTTTACGCCCACTGTACAGACGGCTGAAGTCACAGACAAGGCCATAAATGCAACATCATGTCCAGCAGTGGCCATTGTTGTTCTTCACACTTTCATCTTGCATCTGTGAAGTTTCAAAGCGCATAAACCGCTTAAGGCACAGACTGACACTGCCATTATTCAGTCAGAGTTGCCAATGAGCACTATTTTCTGCCGATATTCAATATCTTCAAATTTGAAAATTATTGTGCCAAAGTATCATGTTATTTGCTGTATTTCTGCCTACTCAGAGTTTCTTGGCAGGACGGAAAAGCCTCTGAAGCTACATTTATACCATTACGTACCGAAAACCCCACTGATATGAAAATAATAATGCCTGTGTTTATAATAATAGTCTTCTATACTTGTGAGGAACTGGGAGGATCACTTTAGTTTAGTACTTCCCATGGGCTAGATAAAAATTTATACCATGTAGTTGGCAAAGAAGCAAATTAATGGCATGGAACATGAAATGTTCAGCATATGGACACGTATGTGCACTGCCCCAGGACCTAGTAGCCATCAGGGGCTCATCACACACTGTGTTGAGTCATAGTTTTATTTCTTTTTTTTTATTGCCCTTATATGTTCCAAAATAATACTGAAGATATATTATTTCTACCCACCACTTATGTTGTTAAGATAAGTTTTTACTCACTGCGGCTCAAGTTCATTAAATGCCAGCAGTGGTGATGTACAGTACAACTTAAGGCTAACGTTAGCATGACTGGTTATATTCTCAACAGAGAACAGCAAAGCAAGGAATAGGGGCTTCTGCTGCAGTGTCCTTGTTACAGTTCATCATGTGCAGGTGCAGGTCAGTGTGTGTTTGATGATGATGACCATGTTGCCATTATCACTGATGATGAATGAAGACTTCTTTAGAAGCTGCCATCCGTTAAATCATACTTTATAGAGCTATAATGACTTTTTTTTGCCATATTCTATTCAAGAAAATGTAGCAGAACAGCGTACAATACAAAGGCATGGGGCACAAGGCATTTTAGTAGTGGTAGAAAAAGGAAAAATAAATGCATAAAATACGTTTAAATGAATAGATAAATAAATGAAAGAACGTAACAAAATAAGTAAAAGAAAACATACACCTACATAAATATAAAATAAGTGTACAGTATAAAAAGTACAATAGTCCTAGAATAAATAAATGAGCAAATATATAAAGCCAGCCAACTGCTACACCACCTTTATAGCACCCACCTCCATATGCAGTGAAGGTGGTGGTGGGTGACAGACAGACAGGCAATAATACAGCAAATAGTCGGCAAGACAGCAGTCAGGATCAGAACATAGCTCTTCTGAAAAATTTCCCCTGCAGGAAGTCAATACAAATAACTAATTAACGGTTGCCAATGAGAGTAAAAATCTATGGGACTCTCTCAAAGATTTTTTTTTTTCCAATTTATTAGTGCAAACTAAAGCTATTTTTCCAGATGTTTGATTATTGGAGAAATCAGGGCTGTGGTGGTTTGAGTCCAGAGCAGCCTGGTAGAGTGGAGCTGATAAATATGCCTGCTGCTGTCCAATGTGCTGATCAGAGGCAAGTTTGGAGAGTGGGAGCTGCACAGTGAGCTTCTCAATAGTGCCAAAGCCACTGTCTGCAGTATTATTTTTGTGTGTCTGTGTGTGTGTGTGTGTGTGTGCGTGTGTGCAGACATGGGGACATACCAATGCATGCCCGCATTTGTTCAGGTATATTCTAAGGTCTCCTGCAGCTTTCCTGGCAGTTGTGAGCTCCTCTTCCAGGTCCCAGCCGAACACAAACATGTTGTTTGACTGTTGGATTTATATAGTGTTTGATTTTTTTCCCCCTCCCTCCTCATAGGAAGCACATGTCAAGATCACTCAACACGATATTGCAAACCAAAACATCCCATACTCCGCTCTTGGAATTTTAGGAATTAAAATTTCCCCTGCACGCTTCACAGGAAACTGTGGCGTCGCCTCTCAGGGTTTGCAAAGAGGAGCTTGTGGCTTCAACTTTGACCCCTGCTGATGGTCTGACGGACTGTCAGTCTGTCAAGGAAGCACACAGATGAGTGTTGAGATATTTATTTAGTCGACACTCTTTATTGCATGGACCGTAGTGCATATTTCTAATCCCACCGTAACTTCTCATTGAGAGAAAATATGGAAAACTGACGAAAAGACAAAGGGAAAATGTTAAATACAGAGATGCTAAAGAGTGGATGGGGATGAAATTGTATGAATGGAAAACAATGGAATACACATTGGTGGCAATTTCTCTGCAGCATGATTGAAGAGACTTTTCTTGGAGGACCTTCAGTAAAGCTCTCATTCTCTTTCCTCTGAGAAGTTCTCACTAACTCCCAGTTGTTTTCTTAAAGAAGTGATCCGCCAAAATACTTCATCGCAGCAATAACAGAATTATGGCTGACGTCAACAAGAATTGCACTCGAAGTGTAGCTGGTGTGAGTTATTCGCAGTGTTGAAAGATTCGATTCTTAAAACTCAGTTTCCGTTTAGGATTTTTTTTCTCATACTTGACGTTAACGAAGGACATAAAACCAGCTGGAAAAGAAAAAGGGGTGGCAGTTATTTCTGAGGGAATCTATAAATTCTTTCAGCCTGTGCGCCGTTTAATATCTCAATGTCTCACTTAGTGCTGAGACTAACTGCAACAAAACATGGAGAGTGGTTTCCCATTTATTTATTTGTTTATTTGGATCTTCAATTGACCTAAATTCATGCTTTACCTGAAGCTTTGGACTCTTCATTTTTCAACATACACAGGAGAACAATTACACATTGCTCAGGATGCTTTTGCATTAACACTGTAATAACGTGCTCAATGCTCTTGCAGATTAGCTTCACTTTGCCTTCCTCTATGTCTTTCCCCTCACTCAGTGTTCATCCACGTTTAACATGTTGACGCGGTCCCACAGTACGAGCCCTCTGCTGCTCTCTGAACCAACAGTACATTACAGCATGTCCTTGGAATGTCCTTCATATCAAACAGTGATAAAAACACCAGACACAGAACCAGGCCAGAACTATTTTAGACTAAGTAGTTTACCCAACTACAAGACGTCAACCATATGCTGGGAATATCAGGTCAAGAGAGTAATAAGGTATGAGATTCTATATAATCTAATACAATTTCAATTGTAGTTTGTAAATATCAACTTACACAATTATCTTGCATTCAAGGGATAGTTCATCCAAAATTCAAATTTCACTCAGTTTCTACTCACCCTCATGTAGACTAAGGGTTGGGAGAAGTTTCAAGTCCTCCGTGCCTTCTCTGAGTTACAGCAGGGCTCCGTGCAGCACTGCATGTCCATATGACGGTTGCGAACGGGGCTCACTTTTCTTCGTCCAAAAAGACACACCAAAAAACATCCAAATACCTCCATAGTGCTTGTCTGTAATGTCCCTCTTGTATTGAAGTCCCAACATGAGAATTTGTTCTGAATAAAATTAAATAAGTCTATATTTTAAGCTTGTTTGTAGCGGAAGCTCCCAGTTCACTGCTTTGCCTGTGTCTGTGCAAATATCGCGCAATTTACACTCAAATAGCGCAAGATTTGCACTGACAGCTTAAAATATAGACTTACTTAAATTTCTTCAGAACAATTTCTCATGTCGGGGCTTCAATACAAGAGGGACATTATAGACGAGCAGTATGGAGGTATTTGGATGTTTTTTGGTGTGTCTTTATGGACGAAGAAAAGTGAGCCCCGTTCGCTACCGTCATATGGACATGCAGGGCTGCACGGAGCCCCGCTGTAACTCAGAGAAGGCACGGATGACTCTGAAACTTCTCCCAGCCCTTAGTCGACATGAGGGTGAGTAGAAACTGGGTGAAATTTGAATTTTGGGTGAACTATCCCTTTAAAGGTCCAGTGTATAATATTTGGCAAGGTTTATTTGCAAAATCTGAGTATACTACCAATGGATATACAGTATTTGTATGTGTATAATCACTGTAAAATAAAATCTGTTTGGTTTTCGTAGCCTTATAATAATTTTTTTGATATATACACATATAGCAAGGCTTTGCTTTAGAGAGTGTCGCCTTCTTGCACCGCCATGTTTGTACGGCACCCCAAATGGAAATCCAGCCAGCCAGAGTTTCGCGAGTTTTTACATGCGTAAACCAACAAAAGAAGAAGGATGCTCATGAAATACTCCCAGTCGTCCCAGTCATGGAAGACAAGTTTTTTTGTCCTTGGAGGCCACCGTCACTTTGCCGACGGGAGGGGTGAGTGCAAGCGACCAAGTGAGGGCAGCAATCTAGAATCCCATTTTACACACTGGACCAATATGAATTGAATTTTGTAAAATCATTCATGCACCTCAGAGGATGTTTTTGTTTGTTTGTTTTCAGTAACCAAATGCAAATGCACCCAAATGGATCTCAACATTCATGATTCACAGATTGTCCTCAAACAACTATTCCCTGACTTTCTTCGATCATTACAACGTGATGTGGTTTGGGGTGAAATGTCTCAACAGCTATTAAGAGTGACTGCCTTTGAATTTTATCCCATAACCAAACAAAGATGGCAAACATGGGAGCTTTCTAGCCATCCCTCCTGCTCCCTCTGATCTGCCCCACACACACCCCTCTATCCACCCATA
Organism: Trachurus trachurus; assembly: GCF_905171665.1. Taxonomy (NCBI): domain Eukaryota; kingdom Metazoa; phylum Chordata; class Actinopteri; order Carangiformes; family Carangidae; genus Trachurus; species Trachurus trachurus. The sequence continues at coordinate 17,659,816 of NC_139913.1, read as the reverse complement.
ACTCGCCCTGCCCCCTTCTTCTTCTTCTCCACCCTTCCCTCCCTCTCCATCTGCATTGCCCCAATTAATTCCCAGTCGAACATTTGGCCATCTCAGTGGTAATAACATCTGAGCCAAACAGACCCAAAAAGCATGACTTTATGAGCTGTGACTCTGTCCGTCTCCATCTCCGAGCCTGTTTAAGCTGTGATCAAGTACATGCATGTGATGCTGTGAAGGCCACTAAACAAACTCTTTATGTTGGAGAGCAGCGGTCGGAACATTAGGGGGGAGGTGGCTGAACAGCTTGGTTGTTGATTGGAAAAAGCTTAAATGATACAATGGCCTGCACTTTGATGAGCGTCCACGCCATGGAAAGATGCAGGATTGTAATGTTCGGCTCCAGAAACATTAGAATTAGGATTTCTTTTTTTTTTTTTACTGAAAAATGACTCTACAGTGAGACAACAGAAATTAAAACCTTTCTTTACAAATTCCCATCTGGGAGTTGCTCCAGTGCAACCGCTTTTTCCTCTATTATTCATCCGAGCAGCTGGGAATAGAGACGATCGGGGGATCCACCCACGTACTGTATGTCCCAGGAGCTGGGTTGTGCAAACACGTTGTACAGAAGCAGAGTGAATATCAATAGGTAATAAAATTCACACTTGATGTTATCTCTAATCTAAATCTGCCTCTGTCGGGTTCTCTTTTGTTTGCTTGCCTGCCATTCTCCATCTCCCTTTTGCTCCAGCCAGGTGTTGCAATGTGTCTGCACTTCCTGTTTCAAATTAAAAGCCCTCCTCAGGGTCATGCAATTATGTCATTAAGACCTTGTAGCTGTGGCAATAAAATTGGAGTCCAGTATATAGAGTAGAAACACAGAGTAGACAAGCTCCAGGAGATAGAGAGAGCCTTAGTCACCAGAAACCGAATTACACTTCCTCACCAAATGTGAAAAATATATAATTAGAGAAACATATTTCCCAAAATTTGAATTTATAACAAAAGGTTTTTTTTTAATTATCAGATGAGGAAAAACTGCCCATCCTGCTGGGGGAAGAATCAAAGAATAATAAATTAGCAGCAGTCTATGTCTCTTCTCGGACAGAGAATGACACTCGTCAGCTGACACGTTTTGTTCTTTGTATACAGTGTCTACTGTATACATTTATTTCTACAGTAATCACAACACTACTGTAGATGCTGTTTTCCTTAATTGTTATGATCATTATTTTTAATTCCAAACGCTTGCTTTGGCAATATGTACAATGTATAGATAGATAGATAGATAGATAGATAGATAGATAGATAGATAGATAGATAGATAGATAGATAGATAGATAGATAGATAGATAGATAGATAGATAGATAGATAGATAGATAGATAGATAGATAGATAGATAGATAGATAGATAGATAGATAGATAGATAGATAGATAGATGACAGACAGGTGAAATACCTCGCTGCCAGCACCTGTGGAGGTGGATGGAAGCGGTGGTGATGGACAGGCCTCATGCTGATGGCTCACCAGGCCTCCTCATGACTGTCAGAGGTGTGAGCAGATGGATAAAACAAACACACACATGAATGGAAGAAAAAAAAAGATGCACATTGTGTCATTGACGGTGTTTGTATTTTGCATCTCCAGATGCAGCTGAGTGAAGGGAAATACTGTAGCACTGATTATATGTGTATGTGTGAGTGTCAGTGCATGTGCGTGTGTGTTTCCATTTGCATCCAGATGCAGCTGAGCGAACAGGAAATGTGGTGTTAACTAGAGTCTCACTGCAGCGGCCCACAGGTTAAATGGTGTCACACTCAAAGGAAGGGGTTAAACGGAACCACATGGATGCATACACACATATGTACAAATTATACACAAGAAAGAAAATACACAGATGCTCCCTCACTGAAAGTTTTGGAACATACTGTGTACACGTTCAACACGTGTGCATGTACATGTGTTAGAATGCAGATGTTTTCCCTATCTCTCTCGCTCCGTCTCTCTCTCTCTCTCTCACACACACACGCAGCATTCCAGCATTATATTCTGTCACTTGGCCTCTTCCTGCGTCTCTCTATTGTCTGCTTGACAGGCTGGCCCAAGAGTGTGCAAGTGTTAGTTTTGTGTGTGTGTGTGTGGGTGTGAGGGTACGGGTTTGCCTGCATGCGCGCCTATGTGTGTGTGTTTGTGTGTGTGTGTGTGTGTGCGTGCGCGCGCTGCAGCCCGGCAGCTGAAAAACCTCTTCTGCTATGTATTAGCGGTTTTGTCAGAGCTGTGTGTTTGGCCCTGTTGCCACGGCGACAGACCCTGCAGACGAGCTCCAGGGCTACTCTGTTAGCGTTAGCGCTGTTTATGATGGCACAGAGAGAGGGAGCGAACCAGAGGGAGAAAAGCAGAGAGCGAGATACCGAGAGATAGAAAGAGAATGTCAGACGTGGTTTCCATCAATCAGCCATTATTTTTATAATTTGTTTTTTCCTTTTTGTCATCTCTTTCCCACCCTTTCTTCTCACTATAAACATCTACTAACATCCATTAACTCTGCTCTCTTGACCAAATCAGTTCAGACTTTTCTCTGCTCCTCTCCTCTGTATTTTCTCCCTGTTGCTGTGATGCAGCAACACTGGTAACTTTTTTTTTTCTTCTCGTACCATACTAATCAAAAATATTAAAAAATACATAATTGCTTCATCCATCAACAAGCTGAAAAATTTAGTTTTTCCAGTCCATTTGCCACTTTTCGGGGTTGTCGGCGTGCGCTCCAGGCCTATTAGTGATATTTCCAACAACAAATGAAGGATTCAACTCGCATTTAACTTGGACTCAACTTTGGATTTTGGCTCCATGGTATTTTTTCAAGGACGTTTTTTATCCCTCAAGGGGAAAAAAAAAGAAAACGAAAAAAACACAAGTTTCCTCTATTTAGGAGGATTTAACATTGCCAGGATGGTGCAGTCGTGTAACAGGTGGACCTCAAGACACACACACACACATCTAGTTTGGTAAATATTTTCCTGGCTTGTAGTCAGTTATGATTGATTTTTAAAAAGAGCCGCAATGTCATTTTTAGGCTTTAACAGATTGATCTATATGTATTTAATTATTAGGTTGATGTGATTTTTATTACATATCCAGGGTTTTGTATGGTGTGCAACACCCAAGGGTGTGTGCAGTCATTTCTTATGAGGCTCTGGACGAGCTTTGTCAGAACTACATGAGACTCATTTCTCAGACTTTGTCAATGAGGAAATGACCTTGATTGTGCCATTAGTTCTGTCTTTAGTTAGTTATGCTTAGGCTACTCAGCTTCTGCTGCATTCTGTGTTTAACTACTTTCTCAACTTTATTCAAGTGCATTAGGCTACTATATCGTTGGAATAGTGACAGCGTAGGCGATATGAATCAGTTCTACACCATTTCAAGAATCCTCCTTTCTCCAGGTCGGCTCACCATCACTTTAGGTAAAACTCTGTATGGTCTGAAACAGGTGGCAGCTTTTGTCACTGAAAAATGAAGCACTCAAACTCTCAAATCAAAAGTGAGGATCAAATGTTCTGTTATGAATCACTACAAGCAATGATTAACTTTGTATGTTTTTGTAAATACTAAAATAAATATTATCCAGGTTGATAAAGACAAGCAAAGCAAGACTATTTAAATGTAAAGTAGAGCTAGTAGGAAAAGAGCACTAATACCTCCAGCTGGACTGACTGTGTCATATCACAGGCTGGGGAGTTACAGTAAAGGGCTAAGCTCTAACTGGCTCAGACTGGTGCAGCTCTTCTCCAGAGCTGTCTTCTGTGATTAGTTGCTTCACTAGTCATGCTGCTAAATGACACATTTCCATTTGTTTATTTCTGTATAGGTCAATAGCAATAAATCACACATTTGTTTGGCGACTTGTTACCGTTTATTTTACAACAGGTATTAAAAAAGTCACCATGCAAAGTCATCCATCACAGTAAAAGCTGAGCAGCCTTTAAGCCTTTTTTTTTGTTGTCAAAAGTTTAATGCAGTGGCTGTTGCACTGGCACGTTCCAGGACGAGTCAGCAAAAGCCAACGACGAGAAAATATGGATCGTGTAAAATTGACTGGTGCAAATCACCAATGTCAGAAACACAAAATAGTGCCCACAAAAATAAAGTGGACTACACCACCGCCTATGACCAGAATAGTCATGTTCTATCATTGAGTTACTTATGGACGGAATAACACTGAAAATAATTTTTTTCCTGGGATCCCCCCTTTAGGCCTCGTGGGGGTCTTAAACACAATTTGGAAAACCAGTATTTTAGGCCTTTTTAGGAGATTTTCCACACTATATTTATATGTTCACCTTTGAGTTATGAAACTGCTTTGCTTTCAATTGTTATAAAATATGTTTTTAACTATTATAACCAACTATTACAGTACACTTTTATAAATTATGCATTAGTATAGGATATTTTCATTTCTTGCATCCTGTGTTGTGCAGGGTTCGTTAGATCAGGGCCCATTACCAGGTTTCATTAGGATAATCAAGATTCCAAGGGAGTGGGGAGTTATGGGAAAACTGTTATCTGTCCAGGACTGATGACACACACACACACACACTGAGTTGCAAAATTGAGTGCAATATTATATTCTTCTCAACATGCACAATATTCTTGTGAACATGCACAAAAAACACAAACATCCAAATACAAATATGCATGTACTCAACACATTCAAATTAACCACAAACACACACACACCCATACACACACACACACACACCATGGGATCCTTGTTGCACATATCCAAAACACTAACCACAATGTTTACCCACCTACGCTCAACTGTAGCCTGTTACCACGACAACGTCAGCAGCCATAACTCCCTATATTGACTGAAACGATCATTAATCTTTTCAAGTCTCTCCCAACGGGCCAGTAATGATATGTTAGTATTCCAACCTCCTAGCACCACAGCGTTGGTGGACTATCACCCACCAAATGAAAATATGAGGCAATGGCATGAAGAGAGAGAGAGAGAGAGGGAGGCTTGTGATCAGAGGGTTGCCAGTTTGAATCCCGGAGTAGCGGGGAAAGTCTGACTGGGGATCGAGCATGCTCCCCATTCCCTCAAAGACTTGCACTGGGGACAGAGTGGAAATAGTGAGTCTGGATTAATGGTCATTTTAGTGACCACTGGTGATGAGAGATGAGGCACCGTAATTAATCATCATCTGGTGAGTCTCTTTCTTCACTGAGGGACCATAATAACAAGCCTTAAAAGTTCTATTGATTTTATTTTCTTTTATATAGTAATGTAGGTCAGGTATTTACAGTCTTCATTGAATGTAATAGTTTTTTGTTTTTTTCCCCCAGTTACAGTCAGTCATTCAAAGGCTCCAGCTCCTTGCTTATATTTCAACAGCAGTGACAACCAGCAGCAGCAGCAGCACAGTCTGACGTTGGACGGAGCAGAAGTGGAATGATTCCTCTTCCAAGGCAGAAAGGCCTGATGTCCAAATGACAAATGGAAATGCACTATTGATCATAGATGTATTGGAGGAATATGGATCTGCAGAGACACCAAGTGACTTCTTGGTACTAGTTTAACACACAGTGAAAGTCAGAGGAGAAAACTGCTGATAGATGAGTGATGAGTGGTTTGGTGACTATTGAAATGACTCACTAAGCTTCATCTAAACTCAGCTGATCTTGATTGGCATGTCGTAGGAGACTCTGGAGTATGAGAAGCAGTTTGATTAATAACGACAGAACAAGGACTGATGCCATTCACTCAATTAAATTGAGATGGTTATTATGTTCTTATCTCCGATTTCAAGAATGGTGTTAGACTGAGGACTTTGTCATTTTCAAAAGTTTTTGTCAGCTCTCTCCAGGTTCTAAGAAGTCAAAGATGTGGATGATATTGTCACGTACTTGTAGAAAACTGTGATCCTGTGTGGTGCTGTGTGGAGTTTGCATGTTCTCTCTGTACTGTAGGCTAAAGTCAAGGAAAGTGGAGAGAACCAATGCAGGTGCATTGGAAATTCTTAAAAGGGAGTGTGAATGTGAGTGTGTGTGCATCAGCCCTGTGATAGACTGGTGACCTGTCCAGGATGTATCCCACCCTGGCCCTGTATCCGCTGAACTGGCTAGTAACATTCCGTTATTATCTCATAGTGGGGTGAATGTGCACGTCACTACTTTTTCGTAGCGTTTCTGAGTTGTTGGATTGTGTATTTGATGAGTTTGATGTGGGAAACCAAGAAATCCCATGAGCCTCCGTAGCGTAGCTCTGAGCAGCTCACGGCTCTGCTCCGCCATTCTAAAAATAGCTTGCACCGACAATTAAAGGTAACAAACCTACTGCTAAAACTATAGGGATTATGGCAATGGGCCAATTTGCCAAAAGGTTTAACTATCCCTTTAAAATGTGCTGGCAACAACTATGCCTAATGAATTTAAATACAAGGGCCTCAACCTAATCCTCTCCTCTCTGTCTGAGGGTCAAAGCCTCCATTAGCCACATAAAGCCTGAGCATCACTAACAATAATGTTGGCATGGAAATATAATCTACTGTTTCATTTTCCGTGCATTAATAATATCAGGGGGGAATGAATCCAGTTTGACTCTCTAATGCTGCCAGTAAAGAATCCATCAAGTCACTCTGGCAGAGTTTTATTCCAACACTGATTTGCAAATCTTGCATCTCAAAACAAACCACTCATGGCATATTGAACATACCCGAGGCTGCATTCTCCATCCGCTCGAGCCGCCCGATCGACCGCAGCGCCGTGTTTGTTTTGCTTGCACGCTACGCAAAAGGCGAAGATAAACACACAGCGTTGGGAAAAGTTACATGTGATCGGTTATTAATGCGGCATTTTATGGTGCACAAATATGTCTTGATACAGGGTGGAGGTGTCGGCTGCGGGGCTCGGGAGGCGGGTTGTGTAATAAGCACATTTTCATCTAAAACCATAATGACTTTGGGCTGGAGCGAGAGGAGAGGAGAGGAGAGCAGGCCGAGGGCAGGAGGAGGCGAAGGGCAGACACAGGGAGTAAATCAAACCAGGATCTCGTGGCTCCAGATCTCGGAGTTTAAGTGAAATTGATTTGTTACATGTTTATCTAAGACCAAATAAAACACACACAGAGCGACAGAGATGCATTGTAACTGCTTTGGACGATATGGTGAAGCCTGATGGATGTTTTTCACATGGTGCCTCTTCTCTCCAAGTGTCCCTCCCTCTATTCTTTCTCTTTATCAGACACAGAACGGGTATAAAAGAGTGAGGAAGTCAAATCCTGCACTCAGACTGTGTGTGATATTAGCTCTCAGCCTGCGGGGGCCTGTAATCTCAGTGTCCATATGACTTCACAGGCTAGGAACTTGCTGTTTTTGCAGCTCATGCGTTCTTCACAGAGCTTATGTACATAATGATAAAAGGGGGGGAAAAAGAAAGAGAGAGTCTTCGCCTGAGTCTATACACATGTACATGCAATGGATTACCAGGTCCAGTGAGGTCAAGTGAGTTTTGAAGTTTAGTTGAGTGTTTAAAGGAAAAAAGACAAAGGAAGACACAAAACAGACATTCAATTTTACCAATCCCTACTGTCTGTCTCAGATTTGTTGATTTTACTTTTTAAATCTGTTTTATATCACTTCTATCAGTAGTCTTTCTTGTTTTCATTTTAGTTCAACAGATTTTTGCATTTTCCTCATTTCTGCATTGGTTTTACTTTAGATCACATGTCTGTTCTAAGAAAAGTGCTATACACAGGAAATAATACATTTCATTATTATCAGTATTGGAAGTAGCAGCAGTAGTAGTGGTGGTGGTGGTGGTAATATTGCAAATACACAGTGTTTGGTGTCATGCTACAATGAAATCTGTTTGCTCAGCTAACACTGTGCCTGGTCACCAGAAAAGATAGCTACAGTATGTAGCCATAGCCTCAGCCCTACTGTTTGGAAGAGGAGAGTCTAATACTTACGTGACAGCCGCCGTCACACAAATGATAGTAGTAGCTTGATAAACTAACATTTATGACTGATATTTGGCTTTTTGTTCAATTTCTATGCCAAATAGCTTTAAAATAGCTAGAAAAGGCTTGAATTTGTATCAAAATTCATCAGAGCCTGATAGAACTAGAAACACGGTTGATGAGAGCACTGTCAGACAAACAAAACAGTAAAACAGTAAACTGTAAAAACTAATTTGTATAAAACTTTGAGTCTTGCATCTGTAATCACTAATATCTCTGACGCTTTTCCGCACACTTGCACAATACACCATCAAGATTTGTACAAATCCATGACAGTGACAGAAATGCAGAGTGAAGGAGATAGACTGAGCAGCAGTACCTCTTTACCTCTTTCCATCCAGTCAGTTTTTAACTCTATTGGAAGTGGAGCTCTGTGAAATACAAAGTCTTGTTTTTTTCTTTTTTTGTTATGTTTTTTTTTTTTCTCTGCTGTATCCTCCCACTCCCACGCCCCCTCCCCCTCCCTCTGACGTCAAACAAGACAGCAGCAACACACACTGCCTGGATGTGCCTGCCTTACAAAACTTATTAACACATGTCAAGAGTCCCCTACCCATAACAGTTGTGTAACACCGGTGGATTATGTTATGTTTCTATTTTTGCACTGCTTTGGCTGCAGCCAGTCTATTACACAATAAAAACCCACCCTTATTTTCATTTTGCTCAAGTTCTACCTCTATATAGCCCACACTGCACACACACATACACACTGCACCCCCTTAATGCAGTGTGTGTGTGTGTTAGTCCTATACCTATGAAGCTGATGCAGCTTTTTTAAGCCACATACAGTATAGCACAGTAGCAGGCTGCCAGGTAAATTCAACTTACATTTAGTGTGTCTGAGTCGTCTTTAACTTCTTCTATTCAACATCACTTCTGAATCAAAGTGAACAATGATAAATCAAAAGGGAAAAAACAGACATTATACACTGATTGAATCCAGATAGAGGAAAATAAAAAAAAATGATATTAGTCAGGCAGATGCACTAAATAACAGCAACCACAAACTCATACAAACTGAATACACTCAGTGATCATCAAAAATTATTTAAAAAAAAATATGATGTGGGTTAATTTTTAATCCCACTTCACTTCACTTCACTTCACTATATATGATTCTATATAACAATAATATATTCATCTATGTTTTTACTTGTGACCCAAGTTAACCTGCGTCCGTGCCCAGGTCATCGATGTGTCGTCTCATCATCTCGGTGCGCCTTCAACCTGCTGCACACCAAAGACAGGAAGTGAGCACTTCAAAGAGCTGAACTGAAAGGAGGAGCGTTTCCAGAACTTTCCAGGATGCTCACTGGGTGACAGGCTTTTTTTCCCCCCTTTTCATCCCAGGAATAGAAGAGATAACCAGCTATGTGCCAGGAGAAGCTTTGAGGGTCTTGCCAACGTACACAGAGATCAGAGAGAGATGAGTCCTGTTTCAAAAGGAAAGAGAAAGGAACCTCCATGGTGAGATGTGACCTAAACCTCCTCGCTGACTCATGTTACCTCTTGCTAAACCGAAAATGCCTCTGCAGCAGATGGTTTCCTTCAAGACATTCAAAGATGAAGACAGTTCAGTTTTAAAGACCTTTTCTATGTCTTTGTGATCATTTTCATATTAAATATATTGTGAATTTAGTGGTTCTTGTTTAATAAAAAAAATGGTATAGCGTTATTCAGATGAGGGACAAAAAAGGACATAAAATAAAGATATGATATATCCCTGAGTCATATTTACAATTTTCTGTCAGCTTATAATATCTCCACTACAGTAAAACTTCATATTTGCAAGGAGGAAGTATAAAGCCAATGTTAGGCTATACGCAAACTACATGGCATGAGCATGACCTCAACATCACCACTACTATACTGACAACTTGTAGTTTGATTTAGCTCCTACCTCTTCTACAAAAGATTTTCCTCTTATAAAGTTTGCAAGAAGCAGGAGTATTTGATATCTGCAGCGACATTTCGACATAGAAGCTTTAAGGAAACATGACTGGGCTATTTTCTGATGTATTTTTTATACTCAAGAATAAAAAGTGAAATTGTACTCGGCTTCTTAATTTTATTAGCCACAGACCTCAGTTCAGTCATTTAACCAAAAACACATTAAAAAAGAAAAGCTCATAGACATAAGAACAAGAAGTGTTAAAATGCTAACTCTGTTAATATATTTCTGTCATAATGATTCAGATACAGTAAATTATTTAATTATTATATGCCAGGGGTGTCACCAGACCCCTTTTACTGGGGACAGGCCCCTGTTTAAATGGGCTGTGCCCCATTCTAAATGTCAAATAGGTGGTACACTTTAATGCTTAAAGAAAATACATAAATTCAGCTCAGACTGACTTGTGCCCTAGTAGAGCTAATTGGCTTACAATATGCACATTTAGACAGAGGACAGGAGTTTGAGAGGAGGCACAAGGCTGTTTCCTCTATCTGTTTCCTCTCTGGGGTCACTTGAGTGTTTGCATCCGTATGTGCATGTATACTGTTGTTCTTTTGCATAAAGAATAGCCTACAGAAATATTTTTTTGTTATTGAATCCGAAAATAAGAAAACTTTAAAGGAGACATATTATGCCCCCCTTCCACGAATTAAAACAGTTCCCAAGTGTCTTAAAGACATAATATGTGACATGCTTTGGTCAAAATACCCCAAGTATCAAACATCACAGCTCTTTCTCAAAACGGCCTTGTTCAGAACGGCTGGTTTCAGTGCCTTTCCCTTTAAATGCAAATGAACCACTGCTTGCCCCACACCCATAGACTGTAAAAAACACACCAGCATTTATACCGGTCCCAGGTAGGGGTGGTATTATGCAAATTCAAATCCCAGTTACATCACTGGAATACAACTGAGGGAACCGCTCGTAAAACCACGTGGATTTCAACCTGAGTCTGCACATTAAAGATTTTTTTTGTCAATTCTCACATTTTGGAGGCCCGGAAAATGGTAAAATGGTAAATGGACTTGCACTTATATATAGCACTTTTCTATTCTCTTGGACCACTCAAAGCGCTTTACACTGTAGGTCACATTCACCCTTTCCCCTTTAAGAGATCAAGCCACTGGGCATCAGGTTTAAGGTTTCTTTTACGTGTAATGAGGTTGACTGTTGACAAGATCAATGAACCACTGTAAGCCTTACTGTAAAAGTCAATCTACAGTACAGCACAGCACATGTCCCGAAACTGTGGTGCTGGTAAGATGTATTGAGATATGAAAGTGAATTGAAGGACTATAGCTTACATTTCCTCCCTGTTGACTTTTCAACAGCCTCCCGTTTTAATAGGGACAAGCATGACTGCTTACGCAACTTCTGGCCACATCCAAAACATGAAGACAAACATTGGCTCTGTTAAATCCCACTCTGCTTATTTGTCCGCCCAAAGGTCCATTCACTGTCTTTTCTTTTTATTTTCTTCCTCTGCTCTCTCTGATCCTCACTCATCTGCTCTGGTAACAAAGCAGGTGCAGCTCGATAGTTCCTCCGCACTGTGCAGATCCAACAGGATGTGACAGGGCCAATCCATACGCAACAACCGCTTTTGTTCATCACCCCCCATGTCATCGAGCGTCCAACGTGACAATATCTTCGACACCTCCCCACGGTGCAACGCTGAGAGTTCCACTCCCTCGGCTCGTGCTGCAGGTTTATACAGCATGTTCTCTGCGGTGCATGTCAATCAGCTGCTGGACTACACTCAGAAGCACTTTGGGGATCTGGAGTCAATACCTAATGCTGTAGGACTCTGGTGCCGGGTCATCTTCATTATACTGCAGCTGGTTATGGGCAGAATGGATCAGCATAGGAATAAAGAATTGCAACTTGAACCAATCAGCAAGAAATGTCTTTATAGAAATGGTCTTAGTCTCATTGCAATAACTTTTTGGATTGCTGTGGGAGACATGTCACCCAGAGCTGTCAGTCAGTCCCAAATTCAGATTGAAAGGCACCACAGGAACTGCTATTCTAAAATGTTACATGAAGCTAGAAGGCATTGGGAGATATTGAAAACCACAAATCATCATTCTAAATTTTAATGCTCGAAAATTTAATTTAGTGTGTGAAATTCGGTTTTAAAATCATGACAAAACCAAGCTCTCGGGGCGGCGTTTAGCTCTGCAGGCGGCCCCGGTTCGAATCCCGCATCGGGCAGCCCTTTCCTGCATGTCATTCCCAATCTCTGCCTCCCCATTTCCTGTCTCTCTCTCCACTGTACTGTCAATTAAAGGCAATAAAAAGCTAAAAAAAAAAAAAATCAAGCAGTTCTCTCAGCTCTGGAAACTCTCGGTGTGTCTGCTGCAGGCACTGAAGCCCCACCCACTTGCTGAGCATCATTAATTAGTGTGAATGCTTATTGTTCTTCTGTTCGGCCATTTTCTTCCGCCTTTTTACGGTCTTCTTCTAGTCCTTCATACTTTGTGCTATTTCAACAATTCATATATCAAAACGTGCAGCTTTTTCTGGACTTTATCGGATGTATTCAAATTTTTCATACTTTTTATACTTTTTCAAATATTTAACTTTTTCAGATTTTTTTCAGCTTTATAATGGGTGTGTGTTGCGTCTAACGAGCAGAGCTAGAGTGGTGCCAGAGTGGAGAGAGGCAAAAAAACATTCTAGAGTTTTTCTGGCTAAATTGTCAGCACGGCCACAAATTAAACTCTAGACAAATTATTTTCTCCAGTTTTGTAGCCACACTTGTCTTCTGGCTAAAATTCTGGTCAAAAATGCAAAGAGACTTAGATAATAATTTAAAATATTTTTTAAATGCAGCCAGGGAGCTCTCTGCTCTCATTCAGCCCAATGTCTCAATCATCCCAAATTTTTTTCACAGCAGCAGGAGAAGGAGCTCAACTTTGTAACTTGCTGTTAAGTGCTTTTTAATTCATTTTAATTCACCAAAAAATAGTCACAGGTCACAAAAAAGTCCTCTACTTACTTGTTGTGGCTCATTTATACTATTTTCTTCTTTTTTTAAGCATCATTGAAAAATCTCACATTCATCAAGTATGTGATGTTGAATTCTGCTCCCCTCCCCCACCCTCAATTGGTTACAGGTGTTCGTTAAGAGACGCATTAATTGCTACTGCCACCGTTTGCAGCACATCATCACATTACAATGGCAACATGCTTATGTCCATGCTCTCTGTGGCAAAGCGGCAGAGTAAAGGTTTAGTGATCATGAGGTTGTGGGTTCAATTCCTGGTCCAAATCTTGCCTCAACAACAATTATAGTGAATTATTTTCCCAGTCGTCCTCTGTTGACTTCTGATAACTTGCTTCATGTTGAAACTGCTGCTCTCAGCCTGAAATTCACAGAAATTGTCATTGTAAGTCATTCAAGCTTCTTGGTGTTGACACAGTGTGTTTCCAACAGGTGCAGCTTTGGGCTCGTTAACTTCAGAGACAGAGTGCAGCTCATCAACAGACAACAGTCACTGTAACTGTGTGTATACTGTGGCTTTGAGGCAGAGTGAAAGTCTACTGACCATGAGGTTGTGGGTTTGATTCCTACCTCGGTCAAACATTTGTATGGTGATCACTGCTTGCACTGTTTGCTAATTCTGCAACAGCGTTCAGCTGCTTTCAGCATTCACACCATTTCCATTCTTGGAAATGCTTTTTCTAGTTTCAACTGTCAATCAAACACCACCCAACAACGTTAACGGATGCTAACTGTCACACCATACCCGAGCAGCTATGGGTTTGACGACGGTGATCCTCATAGTCATCGCTGCATAGCCTCCAAGGCTCCAGTTGCCAGTGGTAACCAGCTATGGGCCCGACGTTCCAGTGCCTCATCCAGACTGTCACTGAATCGAGCCGTTAGGGGCAGGGTCATAGTTAGCTGGGATTTATCTACATCACTATATCCCTATTTAGTCCTACCCAAAAAAAAACATCCTTGTCCTGAAAAACAGTTTCACTCTCAAACTCCACAGTTCAGCTCTATATAGTTATCAATCTTTTCACATGTTTTCAAGAACCATATTCTAACATATTATGTTTTCAATCAAATCTCATATTTCACTTCACATAGACTTTAAGGTCTTTATTATCACAGATAATAAAGAGTGTAGAAAAAAACAAACATTCAGTCTAATTCCAGGTGTGGAAATCTCAGTTTAGACACTTGCACTTTTTGACATTTTCATTTTTACTGCAAATGAATATTGGTTCTAAATATCGGCCGTTTCCTTGATTACTAATAATCGGTATCTGCCCGAAAAAAACAATATTGGTCAATCCCTAAATAAAACCTTTAGAAACATACTTGCATCCGACATGAATCCTCACGTTTGAATGTCTTATAATGCATAAAACTGTGAGTATGAAGGATGGTGAATGCAACATTTTTGCATTGGCACATGAGGACCCTGGTCACCACATGTGTAGTTAAAGCTCCATAGATAAGTTACAGAATGTATGAAAATACATAGGCCTATACTGAACTCAGGTATAATATTCGCAGATACGCAAAAGAATCTGTAAAAATATTATTTACTTTTCTGAAACCCTTGAATTGCGCTGAACAGTACAGTGAGGTCATTGCAGGCCCAATAATTCTGTCCAAGTCTGACAACTCTAAATGTCAAATTGCTGACCTTTTTGCCCCCCCCGTTCTAATACCTTCTCCTTAAAGTCAGAGCGGTGACGTTCAGATTCGGAGCTCAGGTGGCAGGAGAGAGTTAATGTACAGCTGAGGGTCTGAAACAACAGAGGACCGTCCCACTCTGAGCCGTCCAAACTCTGACTTATCGCACTCCAGCGTCTAACAATGCAGGAAACGAGCCCAAGCCGGATCCAGCTGCCTCTGTTACATTAGCCACTTATGCCATGGGCTCTAATACCACTGTGTGTGTGTGCGTGAAAGTGTGTGTCTGTGTGGAGGGAATTTGAGAGTGGGCTTTAAAAGTCCTAAATCTCTTAGTGCTCTTATGACCAAACTGTTCTTTGTACTATTTACTCACCACACACACACACACACACACACACACACACACACACACACACACACACACACACACACACGAACACATGCAGCTCATGCACACATCTACGCAAAATGTCCTTTTACCAAACACTCTGCAAAACTTCACTGGCACTACACACACACACATCCAGTAGATACAGCTAAACTGTGTGTTTGAGTTGGCTCCACAACAGAAGAGCACAGAGCACAGAAACACACAAGTTGCTAAAACAACCCAGAATTCCTCTCAGGATCCCACAGGGAAAGATGGAGGAATTGATTTAGGACGGAGGCTTTGTGACATTAACTATTAGTGATAACGATGATCGTTAACACTGTAAACAATTTATGTCACTGTTACTAATGATCCCCCACTCCACTGGTGCCTTAAATCAACGAAAATATGACATTAATGAGAGCAATCAGTGGCAATAAAACTGTATAACTCATTCTGAAACACCAACTTTTGAATTTAGTGCAGATTCTCATAGATTAGTTTAGACATACTGAATATTTATAATCAATAAAGCATTTATCCAACGCCCAGATATTTTTACGTTACATCTAACATTTACTGATTATTTAATCATGTGGAGTTAACACTTGTCTTGAACACATCTTAACCCTTAGGTTGCTGGATGCGCCACAACACCGACATTTTCACAGGTTATAAAGTTGATAGGAAAAATAAACAGTTGCCAGTTTAAACATCCAGATGGATTACATTACAGCTTTCACAACTGCCAACACACATTTCTTGAACCTCCACTGCTTTTCTCCAAAGCTGTAAACACAACCTGGTGACCCCCCCCACCGTCTTTCCATAAACACGATCTATTTCAGTTGCTCAGATTTCATCAAAAATGACTCTTCTTCCTCCTCTCAGATTGTTTTCTTCATCGTTTCTTTCCAAATTTGAACCTTCACCTGGTTCGATTTTAATCTTGTCACCAGCAAAACAGTGGGAACAGTTTTGCGTTGTTGTGTTTGAACCGTGACACCTGCGCTGTAATTGCGTTTAATCCCACTAACCTGTGTTTACCATTATGCATCACGAGCGCATCAGTGTTTTTTTGTGAAAATGTGTTTAGAGTTCTGCAAAAGAAAAAGCTGAAATGAGATCCGCAATTTGTGTCTAACTGCTGAAAATTGTTTATGGTTTCGGCAAAAGAGTATTTGATTCAATAAATGGGGTCAGGCCACCAACGATTTGGTACAGACAGTGGAACTTAATGTTTGAGCAATTCGGAAAATTGACTCAATTTGCTCTAAATGACTTTATGTCAGTCAGATGATGTTACCCAGCTGATATTGCTCCACTTGTTTCCAGTGCAGCAGCAGGTGAGTCTTCGGTTTTGTTGTCGTATCTACATAGAACTTAAAATCCTTCCACACTTTGCTTCTCAGACGCTTCAGCGCCGATCTGCACGGTCTTTCTCATTGCCGTCCACCACGTTCCATTTGATTATTATATTAGCTTTGTGAACCGATACGTCAGTAACGCTGCAACAGGTCCCAGATTGCAGTGAGATTTTTTAAAGACCACATGGCCAAACAGTCTGTTGTGCTTTTTGGACAGTAAACTCAGTTTTGATATATTTGATCCTCTCGTACATTCAAACAAAATGAACAAATTGAATTTCAAAATTCAAACATCATAAATTAATAATGACAGGCCTAACAACTCCTGAGGGAAATATCTGGCTCTTTAGCTGCTCAACACTGGGCTGTGTTCACCAGCTGCTCTCTGTCTTTCTGAACTGATGAGAGCACTGGGAGTAAACTGAATACACTGATTGAGACATCCTATAGGAGCTGCTAATACTCTGTCAGTTTATTGGTTCAAAAACAACTTATGTAACTCACCAACACTGGATTGATCTTCAATGTAAAATCATCAAAACATCGATCAGAGCAGCTTTCATTATTTATCTTCATGTATTTTTGCAGATACACTCCTTGTTTGACCTCTGACATTTGCATGAAGTTGTCAGTCAATCCATAGCTCCAGCTGGGGAGCGATCGGCAGGGACTTTACAGGTTTTATAAGCTGAATGGAGTTACATATGTTTCCTATTATCTGTTTACTTTGACTACTTGTTTAGTATTTCTCATGGCAGTGAAGAAACATGCGCACCTGCATGTTCAAAACACCAAAAAGCAAAACTTGTAAGTCTATTACACTTAATCAAATGCATGAAAATAAAAAGGGAGACACAATGAGAAAAATCTGTAGACCTATGACCTCTGCATGTTTACAATCCTGGCTACAGCCATGTTTACATTGTTTTGCTGCATAATTTCAATTGAGAGTGAAATTTACCATGTGGGGGGTAATAACGGTCTATTTGATTATGGGGAAAATGAAAAAGTCCATAAATGTGTATTTTATGCTAACATAAATAACACGAAAAATTAGATTGTCCTTGTGTTTGTTCATAATTTGAACTCTCTGTTCTTGCGGTTTGCCGTTTTGGCGCGCCCTCGCATAGACTCCACCGAAAGCGAATGGCCCGATGCGATGCGTGTGACAGATATTGTTTAAAAAAAAAGAGAAAGAAACAGAATCTTACACAAACACTTTAATGGTAACCAAATGGCGACACATGAGCGGCGCTGTCCTCTGCGCCTTTGATGATCGCTCTCGCAGCTTCGCCGGTGTCATTAGTGCACTGAGTCAGTGCAAAGGCAACGTCGGCGGCGGGGATTTGCGGTCAGGGGGAGGAGGCGCCATTAGCGAGGTGACACGGGAGGGGACGACCATATGGGTGATAGGGGGACAGGACGGAGCTGGTTACAGTTAACTCATCGGTCGAACCCCTCGAGGGGCCCGCGTCTGGATGTGAGATAGAACGTGAGACGGAGGCAGAGTTCGCCAACTAAAGGCTACGATTTAAACATATGTCATACAAGGACATGTGTTGTGTGTGTGTGTGTGTGTGTGTGTGTGTGAGAGAGAGAGCGAGCAGGGAGCTGAGGACTGCAGCCCTCTGTAATGTTTGTTATTGTAGCACATTGTGCTTTTTTTCCTCTCCCCTTCTTCCATCTCTGTTCTCACTCTCTTGATGCTTTGTAATGAAATCCATCCATCCCAATTAGGAGGTGTCGCAGTCTGTTGTGGTGTGGGAGCTCTAAAAATGACTGTGCGCGCATGAGTGTGTGTGTGTGTGTGTGTGTGTGTGTGTGTGTGTGTGTGTGTGTGTGTGTGTGTGGGCGGCAGTTAGCCTTTTGAATTGGAGCTTTACATATGACAAACAACTGTACTAATGTGTATACAAAATGGAATCAAATCAGGTCAAAAGCCTGGTGTACATATACAGCACTCAATGTATGCATATGTCTACCCACGCATGCTAGTATTTACACACACACACACACACACACACACACACACACACACACACACACACACCCAGATCAATCACCCCAACACATGCTCCAGGAGAGTGTTTTTGTTTTGAGAGGAAGAGGGGTTAATTACTTACATTCTTCAATCGGAAACATCTTTCCACCTTCCCCCCGCTCTGACTCTTCAGCTTCGTTTTTATTCTACACTCTAAAAAACACAAGGTCCAGCTGGGGTTCCACGACTGAAAAACATAACTTTAAAATCGTTTGTTTGATGCAAATCGTTTTCTAAAGAGGTTTCACTACTGATGTATCTTTGAACAACATGTCACAAATCTTCTAATGGACAGTAATGGAGGCTCTTAATGGAATCGTTACTTAAATTAAAGATAGGAAAGAAGATCCATGTCAATGTGCATGGATTCTTTCCAAAAGTTCATGAAGCTGCTACGAGGGGGGGAAAGTGTTTGATGGGATTTGGTTACAATCTAAAGAGCGAAAAAGACGTGCCTTTAAATTCATTTTTCCGTTGAACTTTTTAGAGTGTAAGATAATGGTGAGGGAGAAAGAAAAAGGGGGGGGGGGTGAAGAGGAGATGAGGGGGTTAAAGTCCCAGGGAGGCTCAATGGGGACCAGCTGCAGGGTACTGGGCAAAGGCCAGGGAACGTTCTGGATGGATAAAAAGAAGACGAGATACCCCCAAGGGGGGAGAGGAGAGACATAATGGAGGTAACACGAACAAGCAATACTGTAGATGGCTGGACAGATTTCTATATTGATGAGACTATGAATAGAAGATAAAGAGCAGTAAAGCGAAAAAGCCAGTTATTTTAAACAGATACATTGAGATTACTGAGGCAAAATGGACTCAAAAATGTATTTAAATCAACAGCCAGTATCCAGAGCTATGCAGATGCAGATGCAGCTACAAGGTTAGTAATAGGTGTATGTAGTGCACCAGTTCTACTGTTAGCAACATTAGTATTGCAGCTAAGCAGCAGCATATGAGGACTTTCAGAATGGAACAAAACTGTGCTGACCAGCCACAACAATGCACTGCAAAGTCCCACTGTGTCTTTCCACTGTAAAGTTAACATGAGGACGTGTAACTTTGGGTGCTGGTGAAACTTGGAATATCATTCAGGATGTCCAGTCATGTGAGAAATAGATCCATGAGACTGAAAGTTTATCAGTCACTCCAAAACACCGGCAGTTGAATTTACTCCGCTGCTATTAAAACTTTCCAAAATTGTGAAATCCAAACGATTTTTATCTTTCTGCGCGGCGTCCGCCAGGTAAACACTACAAATGCAGCGTTTACGTTATAAGGTAATCTACCAGGAATGTGCACATTTCTGACCGGCCAGTCCGGTGTTTTGCAACAGCTACAGAGCTGTTCGAGGCCTTGAGCTCTTAACCTTTCAGCTAATTCAGTGGAGCTGCCCAGATGCCAAGAGGAAAGGACTTGAGCTTTACTTTGCACATTCCAGCGTGGGATGACAGCAGGAAAGTTTTGAGGGGAAAGTTTGGTTTTCGCCCGAGGAGCAGAGACAGATGTATTCTAGTCAACAATAAGTGAATAAAGATAAAGCCATCTCGGATATCAGCAAACACATAAACACGAGCACAGGCGGTCGCATCTCAGTTGTGTATTATCACAGCCGCACAGAACTGAAGGTTCATGTTCTGAAAAAAAAAGAAAAAAAAAAAGAGGTATCTCTGGGTATCTAAACACCTTTCAGAAAAGATTTATGCTGACGGTGCATAACAGTGTGGCTAAACTGACTGTTGGTAGAAACAGAACAATAGAAAAAAATTATAATAATTACCACAGCTTTACTGAGAGAAACCTTTAGAAAAACATTTAGGTTTGGATGAACAAAAGCAGAGGAACTGATGGAAGGAGAGCTGCCATCGTCCTCTCCTGCACTTTAAAGCACTGGTATTAGTTAAAATGTGAGCTGAGTTGCTAAAAAGCATTGATGAGCGCCTGTAATTTAGTGGAGCACTGCTGCCATCATGTGTCAGTAATGCTGCAAGTACATTGAAGTGAATGGTAGAGGTGACTGGACCCGAACCACATGACTTGTATTGTAAATGCTGAGGGATTGTATAGAAAAGAAAAAAACACTGCAAACGTAATGTTTTCCAAATGATAAATAAGAATAATTTTAATAACATGAACCCTGTGTTTATTTCATTGACTTGTCATTTCTTATGGTTACTACCGTCCTGTGTATCACTTTATAAGAATAGTAAAAATGCAGTTAAAAGTATGACAACAGCACCAAGCTGTGCATCTGTGAAGTTCTTGAAGTGCTGTTACTAGGGATGCACATTTTGAATTTTTTTTCTGACCGATAACCGACGCTCGTTAATCGATTATTAACCGTTAACCGATAAGATTAAGAATCTTGCGGCGCACGGCAAAAGAAATACAGTTAAATACACACGTGCGCCGCGACAGCTGATCAGTGCGCTCTGTCTCAGCTGATCGCGCTCTGGAGGTTAGATCGTCCAATGTAGAACTGTTTTTATACAAAGTGCAGCCAAACACCAGGCTGAAGGAGCAGCAGAGCTCCTCTAACAGCTGCTCTGTGGAGCTGCAGGTGAACAGGCTGGAGAGCAGCGACGTCCTCTTTTTTTTTTTTTTTTTTTTTTTTCCAGCGCCGTTGTTACAGGTGATTAACATCTATGTCCGTGTAGCTACATTTATTGTCTGATCTTCCTTCATGGGGGCTGCTGCACATACGGTCAGTCCTCCTGTGTAACTTTTTGCTGCAAAGTATGACTGAAGGCACATGAACTCTGCACGTGTCGACACGCCCCCATGAGTTGACGACATAAGGAGCTAATAAAATAAATAAATAACCGATAGTATTAATCGGTCAAAGTTCTTGTTATCGGTTAACGGTTAATCATGTGCATCCCTAGCTGTTACAGTATATTGGATTTACTCACTGTATATTGCATTATATAATATAAACAACAATCATGAGCTTCCATGGGGAAGTGTGAACAAAACCTGAATCAAATAGTAAAGGCTCTGTGGTCTAACTGTCTTCTGTTAACATAAAATGACCGCTCTGTCAAAGTAGCTTTTCAACAGATGAAAAAATAATTTTCAGCTCGTTGGAACATGAACATACGTAAACAGCGACACTTGTGATGACAAAAAGATCTAATTGCATGACAGATGTGGTTATTTTTAATTTTCACACAATAAAACTGTTCATTGTTCTGTACAGACTAGAATGAATCTTGTCTGAGACTGATTTATTTTCTAAAAGTCAACAAAATCTGATGGATCAACCGCCCATGCCCAATAAGCATGTGCTGGGATCAGCTGCCACAAACCTAAAAACCTAGCACTGCTGCCATCTAGTGACAAATGTTTGTATTGCAATGTGTAAAAGGATGGATGAGTCTCGGTGGACTGTCTCTTCCCATAACTACCAACCTATATCTTTGTGACTAATATCACTGCCAGGGAAATGTTACTTTTACCACCACCAGAAAAAATCTACTCACAGGCACCAGCTTATCTATCATAGAAAAAACAAGCTGTTATGTAGTGGGATGGACTGAGAGCTCAATCTGTATCTCAGACAAGCCACTGCACCAGCTCTAACTCTGCCTGAGGGAATCTACACGTCCCTGACTGAGGAAAAACTACACTTGTGAGAATATAGTACACACCAGCAAAATATGTAGGGACACTAGATATTGGCGATGCATTGGATGCATTCACCACTGTGAACATGCAAGTGCATGTTTTTGAGAGGGAGCTTTAAAAGCAGGTGAGACAGAATGTCAAGATGAAAAAAAAGAGATATGTAGAAAACTATACAGTTGTATATGACATCACTTCTTCACATCCTCCTCATGTAGCATTGAGAAACTGTCACAGTCCTATATCTGACACTAAACATAATTTACTATATCGCATTAACCCAAAACCACATCATGTACGCACACATGGACACATCCAGTCCAAAATGTGTGCAAGCTACAATTATCAATATTTTTCATAATAACCAATCAAATGAGCATGTGTGAAGGCAGGGGTCACTTAAGAGCATTATTTTTTTGTTTCCCCTCAACAGATGATTGAGACCGGAACAGTGCTAAAACAAAAATACAGACTAAATATTGGGTTTAATTTTTTTAATTACCTTCTGTTTGAGGATTTGAAAATATGGTTCGTATGAGTCGCATCAGCTTCAGAGAGAGATTTAAATCTTGAGTTTTAATCTGAGGCATTTGAAATAGTCTGATTGAAAGACCAAGCAAAAAACAAATAACATCTGGTAACCATACTAACTAACCCTATGCATCACCTCACAGGGTTGAGAAAATCACTTGTATAGGTTGAGACTTGCTTCAAAAAACAGCAAAACTCACCAGGTTTACATTTACACCTGCCATTTCTAGCACATGCTCACTCCTTTCACCAGACACCATAACCAAAAGGATTTGACAGTAAAGTTGGCAACGTGTTGCTGGCAGAGCTGTGGCTGCCAAGAATCAAAGTCACAGTTAAAATGATTAAATTACCATAAATAACAGCCTCTAACTACAGCCAATTGCATTATGTTTACTGAGATGGATTATGTCTCTCAGTGAAAGCTCTTTTTCATAGTGCAGGGATTAGCAACAGCAACCGGCTGCTTCTTAATTGTGAAAAGTGAGTCGTCATTTCCCCAACTTGTGCGAGGAATTTTAAAAAATAACAGGAAAGGCAAAAGAGGAAATAATGAATTAAGGGTGGTTATCTCTCATATTCTGTTGATTTTGTCGTAAAGCATTACTAACAAGCAGTGATGTTGACGGTGTGGACGGGGAGCTTGGTGCTGACAAAACGATTTCACACACTACTCACCTTGTAATTGAAGATGACCTGGAAAAAAACACCACATCGCAGACAACCAATCATCCCTCCACAGCGCACAGCATGGTAATCAGTCAGAAGACATTGTCAGGAGTGAAGAGCCCTGTATGAAGCTGAATCTGTGGGGATGTTGTGTCAGAGTGAACGCCACAGCTGCTTAAAAAGCCCAAGAGACACCACAGGACATGTTTCTGAAGAGAGGCTAAAGTACATGGAAATAGAGATAGGCTGTATGTGTGGACATATGTGCGATTAATCAGTCTTTGAATCCTTACATCATTTGATCAATACAACAATCTAAAATAAAAACAAATCTGAAATCACTTTGACACATTAGATAACACACTTTTGCATCCTTCTACTGAGTTAGAGACAAGATAAACTCCCTCAAAGATACACATTTTGGCAACTCGTGACACTTCAAACAAACAACCAAGACCCAGCATGAGAGGAGACAAGCAAGACACAGAATGATGGCAACGTAACAGTGACAGTTACCCCCCCCACCTATATTAAAGTTCAAGCACAACTCTCAAACAAAACTGTCGTTCTTGGGCGCAACCACCAAGCAAAATGTCATTTTCAGGCGTATGCACAAAGCAAAAAAATGTTCACAATCTCAAACAAATCTCAAACCCTTCGATCAAACCACCAAGAGCCAGCCTTAGAGGAGACAAGTAGGACACGGGTCACGATTTGACAGTCACCGCCACGTTTATCCAGTCCAAGTGCAACTCTCAAATGAAACTGTCCTTCTCAGGAGCAACCACAAAGCAAAATGTTCAAACAGAAATGTCATTTTCAGGCAGAGCCACAAAGCCAAATGTTCACAATTTCAAACAGAAATGTCTCGTTCAGATGTACCCAACACAGCCAAATGTTCAATGTCAAACACAAGTCATTTTCAGGCCTGCACAATGCAAAAGGTTCATAATCACAAAACAATCAAGAAAGAAAGAAAGAAAATGTGTTTTCAAGCATATAGCCTTGGTAAAACAATATGTTCACAAACTCAAATAACATTTCCTTCCCATGTGTAACCGCAAAGCCAAATTTTCAAAATTACAAAAATGTAATTTTCAATATATAGCTGAATGTTCTTTGTTTGTTTGTTTTTACACCTGAGAGTCCTTCACAAACAAACACATGGAGGATCTAACCGCTGACAACAGTCTCCACAGTTGTGACTTACCTTGAAGGCCAGAAGTAACTTGCTGCTCAGGTGTTTTAAAATCCTGGTGTAGCTCCAATGATCCGCGTGGGTCCAGGCTCTATAATCCACAGGATGAACGCCACGATTAACTCGACACGACGGCGAACTTTGTTTAAAAAAAAAAAAAGCCTACTGCTTCAATATGACGGCCGCCATCTTGGCTTTTTACGCACCTCTTTTAAAAACAGGTGTGATTATTGAGGGGACGCCATTGGCTGGGGCTGGAGGTGTGACGGGGGCGTGTATTAGCGGCGGAAGGGACAGAAGATTAGGGGAAACTTTATTGAGCCCTTTATTTTCCTGGCAGATCGCTAGTCTATAAGTGTGACTCAGCTACATTTTCACATAATGTCCTAGTGCTCTTTTAGCTGAGAGCCAACTCTGCCCTGTATTGCATATGACTGATCACCCTGGTGAGGTTTTAGTGGTGCGTGTCTGGGCTGAATATGTTCCAGTTACCAACATTTCAGTTGCACTCTCTGCTTGTCTTTTGGGTGTTGAAAACAGAGCTAGAAAGTTCTCACGGACATTTGGGTGGTTGGATGGGTTATCAAAGCATCTGATATGAGTGCACGTTTTTGTGACTTATGTGCTATTATCATCATTATCTTAACCTGAACTGATTTTTCCTTAAGAAGCCTAATCCTCTCAACCCCACTCACCTCCAATCTTCACATCCAACGCTCATGAGCTCATGTGTGTCCTCTCCACAACACATCCAGATCTTTAACTTCTCTTCTTCCCATCACCACCACCAGTGTCTCCATGCTTATACCTCTTCCTTTTTTTCTCTCTTTTTCCTTTTGTCTCATCACTAGAAATAAGACTCTAACATAGCTCCATTTTGCTCTCTTGACAATAAAAGCTTACCCATTGACTCAGAATGAATTCTGTCCTGAAGTTTACTTGTCATTGAAACTTGTTTAATGGTTGAATACTTCAGTTTCACTCAACGCCCCCACTAATTATCAAGGCCATGTCTCCCAGTTTTATTGTTTTAACAAATTCTCACAACATGATTAATTTCTCCATGATCCAACTGTGTGCTGCTGAGAAAAAAAACATGTTTGTTTTTGTCACTGTGTCACATTGAAAAACCAACTGTAACCCCAGAAATACGAATACAAATTACTTTTTTAATCCCCAAAGAGAAATTAATTTGTACTAAATCAGCTCATCGACCATTTGCAGAAGTATATATTAAAAAAAAGCCTGATGGCTGAAGGTACAAAGGATCTTCTTTCTTCTTTCTGCAGCAAAGAAATCTCTTGTTTTTGTTATTCAAGTTTTCATGACCTTCAAGGCAGTAGATTCAAGAACCAGTTATCAGCTTGTCACCTTATCACCTTATCAGATTGTTCTGTCATATATCTAGTGGTGCCATGTTCCAGCTTAACCATCTTTTTTCAGTTTGTTGGATTATTTATAACCCGTGCATTCCTCGGTTCTCAAGTTCAGTAACCTGCTCCGGTCCAGCACTTCAGTTCCAGCTGCACTCCGCCAACTCCTGTCAACCCTCTGCTAACGACCACTCAGCCACTCAACCTGCTTCTCGACACCCCAATCCTGAACTCCAAAACACTCCAACAAACAGCTTTTCCACCATTATGTGTTTTTTTTTCTACTCATGTCATTTTCTGTTTTGTTGGTCCAGTTTCTTTTTTAAAAAAGGGGGGTGCAGAATTGATTCTGTATAAAGTAAAAGATTCTAAAAGCTGGAAAGACACATTACTTTTACTATTTCCTAGGGAACAGAAAAGGTCCCAGAAAAGTCCCCAAACAATTTGAGTGGAAATAGCCTTTTTTTTTTTGTGATCAATTATTTATTGATGTATGGACCATTTAACAACCAGACATAATAAACACAATTTCCTTTTTTTTGGTGTACATAAAATGCACAACATAGATAACTAAAACAAACAAACAAACAAAACAACAACAACAACAAAACAATCCCACCCCCCACCCCTCCTCTCCTCGGACCAACAATAAGTGAAGATTAGATATTAGTATACCATGCCAAAAAACAAAACAGAAACGAAAACAAACGAGCAGTAGGAAAGAGAGAGAAAAATATATAATAATAATAATAATAATTGAACAGACACATTGTTAGTCATGGAAATGGAAATAGCCTTTTTAATTGCATAATTGCATTTTCTGAAGTAATTTCAGCACTGTGTTTGTGCAACAAACAACAAATTGATAAGCTCTCTTGAAGGTGAGTAACACATTTTGAAAAGGTTTTTTTTGTTTTAAAGTCGTTGTACACTGAACATTGCTCGTTTCAACCATCTTCCTGTGCAGACCAATTAAGCAATGAATGGAGAATGTTCACTGAAACGCTCGAGTTGGGCCTCTGCAGTTTAAGCAATAATCATGGTGTCCGGTCACTATTCTGGTAAAATGATAAATGTCTGTAAATGTCCCTCAATTACATGATATTTTATGGTTTCAGTATATTGTGTCTATTTTGTAACTATTGTATTCCACAGGCTTTTTCCCAGAACTGTAGTTATGGCTTTAATCATACAGCAGAGCCCCGGCAGGCTCCCAAAGTGACACCTAATTAGATTTGGTTCCATTAAAGTAATGTAAAAGTGTCCCACAGTGTCATGGTGTGCTGTCTGTCATACTGTTATCTCCACTATGTGATTTCAATGTCCATTTCATCCTATGCATTGAACCAGGATAAAGTCATCACACATCCCTATGTCATTTTTCAGAGTTCTATAGAGGGCCGGGAAGCACCTCTGAAAACATATTTGAGCGCTATTGTCATTTCCATGTTTTAGAATCAATATACCGTATGTGTGGTGTGTTTCGGCAACAGGGTGCTGAAAAGAAATGGAGCCACTCACCCCGTCTGTAATGGACCTCACTCTGAGAGTGTGACTCATCATCCGACCTACAGCCGCCCCGCTCTCTCTTGTTTCATCAGATTATTATCAGTAATGATAACCTGCCATCACTGTTTTTCAGCTGCCGTGTTTTGAAGAGGGTTGGTTGGTACGGGCGACCGTGTCGCCTCACCTTCTCCTTGCTGGGGTGAAACAAATTGCCTGCAGTGCAAATGGAAACAAGCTTAAGCGTATGCAGTTGGAATTATCCATAAACACAAATCCACAGGTATAGGTTTAGATCTTGAAAGGAGCGTGCACTCTCATATTGTTTTGACACTGTGATACCCACTTGAGATGTAGAGCTTTTCTAAGTGACTCTGGCAGATCAGATATTGGCTGTGGAGATTTTGTCCTAATTTGTCCTTGGCTAGAAAGCACACTTTATTTTCCATCATCATTGATCTTCTGTCTGTCTCATATCTGCTAAAATACCCACCACAAAAGCCTACCAAATCTCAAAGTGCTTCTATTCTCTGTGCTAGCAACTCCTTGCATCACATTCACACTGCCCCGCGCTACAGGGCCACCGTGTTATTGCTCAAGGGCACCCCAGCTCTAAATGCTGAGGAGCATAGAGACTCTGCTCTTCCACATTTTTCTAGCTGATGACTGTTCAAGCAAACATCAGCTATCTGTATATCCACACCTACACACACCCACACTCACACTCAACTGTATACACTCTTTAGATACCAGCAGATACATTTATAATCTCACCAGTAAGAGGCGCTGTTCTCTTTCTATCCCTCTTACACAGGGTAAATGATATAAACTGCACTTATATAGCACTTTCTCACAGGATAACAGTGGATCAATATAGTGTATCTTTGTCACACTACACTCTGGGGCTCAGTATCTCACACAATGACACATCTTCATCCCGACTGGAAGGGCTGAAGACTGAACCACTGACACTTTATGTTCATTATAAACCTTATGCACTGTTTGAATTTATTGAATCAGACAACTGAATCAGATCATATTATACTCTGCCATTCAAAGTTATATTATGTTGTATTTGCTGAGTGTCCTCAAACTTGTCATGAATTCAGGAGAGTCGGATTACTCGCTGTGCAGCAACCAAACGACAAATTCCCTATCATTTGTTCATTTGATCATTTGATATAACAGGAGGGCCAGTTGTGTGTGTGTTTTGAGTGCAAAAATACCCAGACACCCAGATTTATATGGTGCCGGGGAATGTCAGACATTAAACAGAGAAAGAGACTGAGGTCAGATCAGATCAGAGTTTATTTATGGAGGTCAGGTGAGACATTATTAAGTAAATCAAGCTATTGAGCTATTTCTTGTACTGTATATAAGTGCATTCAGCTGCCTAGTACATTCAAGTATTCATTAAGAATCTACTGTTGAATATCTCTTGCTCAGTTTAATATTACCATATTAATATTTATTATCTAAATTTAACATCCAAGGAGCATGTTGGAAGTAAGTGTTTTCACTTATGCTTTGGAGTGTTTTGGTAGATGTATTGATGAACAGTGGCGTGCACAGGGGGGGGGGGGGGGCAGGGGGGGGCGGTCGCCCCCCCTCGTGGCCCAATTGTTGAAAAACGCGTGCTAAAGTGCCCCCTGGGAGCCAAAACGCGCGTTAAAGTGCCCTCTTGGAAGCCAAAACACGTGCTAAAGTGTCCTCATGGGGGGCAAAACGTGTGTTAAAGTGCCCTCTCGGAGCTAAAACATGTGCTCAAGTGCCCTCATGGGGGCCAAAACGTGTGCTAAAGTGCCCTCTAGGAACCAAAACGTGTGCTAAAGTGCCCTCTAGGAGCCAAAACGTGTGCTAAAGAGCCCTCTAGGAGCCACAATGCGTGCTAAAGTGCCCTCTAGGAGCTGAAACGCGTGCTTAAGTGCCCTCTAGGAGCCAAAACGTGTGCTAAAGTGCCCTCATGGTAGCCAAAACACATGTTAAAGTGCCCTCTTGGAAGCCAAAACACATGTTAAAGTGCCCTTGGAAGCCAAAATGTGTGCTAAAGTGCCCTCTTGGGAGCCAAAACACGTGTTAAAACAGGCCACATCGATGTTTTTTAGTCTTAAGGTATTGATATTAAAACAGGCCAAATCGATGTTAAAAAAGGCACCATGTCGCTACAGTCTCACTCTTGTCATTTTCTGAAACTTGGCAGCCCTGAAAGTGCCCTCTAGGAGCCACATCTAGGAACCAAAATGTGTGCTAAAGTGCCCTCTTGGGAGCCAAAACACGTGTTAAAGTGCCCCCTTGGAAGCCAAAATGCGTGCTAAAGTGCTCTCTAGGAGCCAAAACGTGTGCTAAAGTGCCCTCTTGGGGGCCAAAACACGTGTTAAAACAGGCCAAATCGACGTTTTTTTAGTCTTAGGGTATCGATATTAAAACAGGCCAAATCGATGTTAAAAAAGGCCAAAAATTTTCGCCGCCGACCACAAACGCACCATGTCGCTACAGTCTCACTCTTGTCATTTTCTGAAACTTGGCAGCCCTGAAAGTGCCCTCTAGGAGCCACATCTAGGAGCCAAAACATGTGCTAAAGTGGCCTCTTGGGAGCTAAAACACGTGTTAAAGTGCCTTCAGGGAAGCCAAAACGTGTGCTAAAGTGCCCTCTTCAGTGGCGAGGACACGCTATTAGGTGCCCCTTTTTTTCCTTTTCGCCCCTGCCCTTCAAAAAGTCTGTGCACGCCACTGTTGATGAAACAATTTGTCTGATTAAAGGATGGGAAGCACGTCAAAGATTTTCTGTGTATCTCGCAGATGTTGCATATGTGCATGAAATATACCTATTTTTGTCAAGCAGCTGTCTTTTCTTGTGTTGTTACAATGACGCAACATAGCATAACAGTTTTTTTTTTCTCTCATCCAGATGGAGTGTGTATGGACACTTCACTTAAAACAGCTCTAATCAACATATCTGTATTGACACTGGTGCAAGTGGCTATGTTTCACTCAGCTTCAGCAGCTGTTTCCAGTAAAACGTTCAAAGAAACTCACTACATGAAATAGTTGAGACATAAACAGAGCTAAAACAGGAATGAATGCATATTCCAGCTATTTTTCTGGTGACTCTGTATCTGCTGATGTGTAGATAAAACACAGTTTACTATGTTGCCATGTTATCACCTTTATAATTTGTCAGCATTGCATTTACAGGTCGTTACACTGTTGCCTAATGGCCAACAAAAGTTACTAAAAGCCACTTTAAGTTCCACGTAACAGATTGTGCATGTTCCATAGTTCCTTCTCAAACACGAGCAATTTGTACACTTTCACTTTAGATGAGTTTAATTGGATCTAACTGGGTGTAATTACGCTGGCCAAAGGCTACACAGCTGTTCTGAGGAGAGTGTGCTGATTTTAAGCAACCCTCTTTATGGAATGATTCATGAGAAAATTGCCATACTTAAAGGGTATTTTAACCACTTGACCATGTGTCAGAATGAACTCTCAGCTCCCTGAGTTTGTTTCTGTATTCAGAAAAGTCACTACAGCAAGTATAGGTCCAATTAGGTGTGATAAGATGTTTTATCAGGCTGCCGTGACTCTCGCACACGCTGCTTATGATGCTTTTTGGTTTAGATAATGAAGCCTCCGCGGTCACTATACTGTCTGAAAGCGTCGACTAAAAGCTAAAAGCCGAAAAACTAAAAAAAAAGACAGAAACCCAGCCAATTAGCCCGAAGCACGAGCAGCAGCATCCAGGCACTGATGGCCTCAGTATAACTTCCTCACAAGCTGTCTCGCCCATGTGTGGCCAAGGAGTGTGTGTGTGTGTGTGTGTGTGGTGGGGGGGGGGGGGGGGGGGGGGGGGGGGGGGGGCATGCAGCACTTTTATGAACGTGTGTGTGCCTGCAGCAGACTGCTCTTTTACACACCCCCGGCTTCTCTTTATCTCAGTCGTGACCATTTGTCTGTCTAAAATTGAGAGTACTCCATGAGTCATAGTGAGTGTGTGCGAGTGACACAAGGGGAACAGAGATGGAGAGATCATGGGTGCTGTTCCGATGTGTAATATGTTTGTGCTTTGTCTCTTGTGCCCAAAAACTCAATAGATAACGCCCATTAAATAAAGCTTTAATCAAGTGAAGGCAGCAGAACCAGTCCATTATTCCATTATGGCTCAGACGCAGAATTCTGATATGTTGAATTTATAATCTGCTCAGTTAATAGCACTATCCAAAGAGGACTGACCTTTCAGAGAGAGGTAAAATTAACTTGACAGGGGTCTCTAACAAGCCTGTGGATTCATACTTTTAAAAATGTCACCATCGTAAACCAGCGCAACTGACAGAATTGACTTTTTCTGTTCTATACTTAGAATTAACACTTGCACCACTTATGGGGTCGGTATTCCTCAACCACACCACATGTTGAGCTTCTGTCTGAGGATTTTCATGACGTTCTAACATGTAATGACCAGTCGCCTATGGAGGTGGGAGAGTAATGAGTCTCATGTTCTCCTCTGCCGTTTCTCTCATCAGGCAGCCACTCACATCACTCACTTTTCATTTAAACGAACAAATGCCGGGGAGAGACTGCGAAACCGTGCGCTCGCTCTTATTCCCATTTGTGTGATTACTGCGTCTCACCCCTCTGCATGACGTCAGGATTTTTGCCGCACCGGTCTTGTTCAGAATGATTGTGGATGTTTTTTTTGCCTTCCCAAGTGGTCCCACTTCACTTCATACCAACTTGTTTTCTTTCAAGCAGACTCACTTTGCACAACAAGGAGGTGTGGTGAGTGAGGATAAGCATCTCTCAGATACACAACTGAATATTTATCACACCACCGCTATGATATAATTCCAGTATGTCATGTTGCCATAGCGCTTGGTGAGGATACTGTAACTGCTGCAAGTGAGTGGGTTGGTTGTGCGTGAAGATCTATAGGTGATGCTCAATAGCGGAGTATTAAACCTAATGATGAAACACAGGGAAAATAACAATGGGTGCCATGGAGATTATTTAGTAAAGAGGATCACTTGAACATAAATCACCTACTGAGTGCACAATCCAACATAAAACCACAGCCGGCACTAACAAGGCTAATGAGTTAGGTTGCAATAGGCCATGATGTTGATACACACAGAGAGAATTCAAACAGTAAAATACAGTCAATAAACACATGGCAACTAAATATTAAAAACTGAATTGTTGTCCGTGACCTCACTCCTTCACGAGGAGTGAGTGTTACTCCTCACAGATGTGCGCTTGATAAATTAATTTGCGATTATATCCAAGTTGCTGTTTGGAGGTACATTCCTGTGAGAGTTTAGTGCACTAACAAGTATTATGTGGCCCATTGTGGACTGACAGGTTTGATGTTGCTGCAGGGCTGAAAATGACCTTTGTGAACCACAGGATGTTACAGGGACACTAAGTACCAGTTTCTCTAGCAGCATCGTTCTCTGTGATCACCTTTCAGAAAGTTCATTACATCATGAAAAAGAGACAAAAAAGTTCCTGAACTCCTTTACAAACTCCTTCTCCATGTCAGCCATCGGTCATTGGTGCTTCCGGCCAATTCTACAAGTGATCTTTCTGTCCATGTTCCTCCGGCCACTAAGTCCCTGCTGCTGTTCTTTAAATATCAACTCCATATTTCTATTGTACACCTACTATTGTGCTACCTGCCATATCCACATTACCACCTGGACCTCCAGGATATTCATAGTAGTTCAATTAAAAGTTTCCATTAACCACCTGCTGCTCTGCTCCATTGCCAACGGTGCATAGACTCTTGGGGGGATCCATTCATTCCAGCTCCTTTACTGTTATTAGAGATGATATGCATGTTGGTTTTTGACTTTCTTTCCATATAGTAAGTTGTCAACAAGAAGCCAAGTGTTTTAATCTAGATAATGCCGTACCAGGCTAGGGAAGTGTACCGTAGCTACTCACACTAGCCATAGAATCCGGACTTTAGGGGGCAAACGTGCTTGGGCACGGTACGGTAGAGTGAGTGCGCCCTAAGACACCTAGGAACTATTTTAATTTGTGGAAAGGGGGCATAATATGTCTCCTTTAAAGCATGGAGACAGACTGCCAAGGTCCAATTAGTTCAACTCTGGAACTACTGTACCAGTAAAGACAAACACAGTTCAGTAATTTGTGCTCCTTAAAGGCGGTTTGTCGAACTTTTTTTTATTTTGGAATCAAACCTTTACAAGATCTAAGTTGTTACAAGAGAGGTTTTTAGCTTGGTAAAAGTCGCCTCCTTGTGCCATGTGTGGGAGTTGGGGGCACTCACAGTCTGAATATAGCTATAAATAAGCGTCATGATGTCATATGTCACACTGCCTCCTGCTGCAGATGAAAGTGCAGCCCTCAACAGCTTCAGATATGGATTTATATAAAGAGTTTAACTAATTGAAACTGTTTTTCTTCGGTAACACAACAACTACAGACTCCCACACATGGTTGTCATCTATCTTTGTCTCCTGACAGAATCAAACTGAAAACCAATGACATTCTTCCTCGCCAATACCCATCTTGCATCAGTCAACTCTTTATTTCCTTCATTTAGTTTTACTGTGTGAATTTCTTTTCTGTTGTGAGTGTTGTAATTTTCCTTTTGTGTCAGTCTCTTTTCATTCTTTTTTATTGGGTTTTTCTTCACTTCCCCTGATAGTTTACATTGTATCACTTCATCCTTTCTAGTCATTTGTCCCTACAAGTGAAGCACTACGTCTGACTTATTGATGTGATTGTGGGGGTGGAGGACCATACAGACAGAAGCAGGGGAACTTAACAGAAACATTGTTCCCTGGTGAGCATGAGTGGGTGACAAGATGAGACAAAGTTTACAGAGGTAATAGACATGTTTTCTCTGTCTTTAGTGCTGCTGCACTTGTTAAACAGTGTGGGCTGTGCTGTGGTGCTTTTCCTGTAATTTTAAGGTTGGAGTGGGATAACATTATTGTGAGATTATGTCATATAATTGTGTAAATGTGGATTTGTTCTTTACACTTTGCATTAGTGCTCTTTGATTTACTTCTACAATTTTCTGTAATGTTTATTTCCCTGCATCTTTATGAGGACCTCTCTCTCAAGTTAGATTTTGGCAGAGGTAACCGCCTGTTTTTTTGTTTTGTTTTGTTTTTACCAGCAAACGCTCTTGATTGGCTGAGCAAACATTCACTCACAAGGCAGCCTGGGATCACCCTTTCATATTGAATGTCTTGACTGAGGGATGATGCCTCAAAATTCTTGCCATATTGAAATGGATCAAACCGGTAAATGTCTTGTTATGTTTCATTGTATATTCTCATGATCTATAAAGCATAATATGATGGTGATGGATGCTAAGCTCCAAGATGATTGACATCAATCACTCTCCCTCTCTGTCAGTATACACGGGGCTGTTATCAAGTGCTAAGAATTTGTGGTTTTACTCTAAAACTTAAGAATAAAAGCTATTTATCAACTTTCTAAAGTCTAAGAATCACTCCTACTCCCCCATATATTTAAAGGGATAGTTCAACATTTTGGCAAATTGGCCCATTGCCCTAATCCCTATAGTCATAGCAGTATAGGTTTGTTACCTTTAATTGTCGGTGTAAGCTATTTTTAGAATCAGCAATTGGTCATATACAGTATGGACTTGGAAGTGGCATCATCTAAAATTCCAATTACGACATATAGTACTGTTGTAACTTAGCTCAAGATGCTTGATAACTAACTTTTAAGTGCAGCTTTCAGCAGAAGAAGATTTTTTCTACTCACAAAGGTGCGTTCACACCGTACCTTTTATTTTTGTCACTGGCGACAAGTTTACATAATAAGTCAATGAAAACGAGCGACTAATCGCTGGGGCTCCTAGCGACAGCGACGGAGCGATCGAGATGAGAAATCCCAACTCTCTGGCCGTCAATCGCTTGTCGCTCAGCGCTGATTGGCTGCCGTAATCTATGTGTAACTATGACAACTACTGAAATCATGGAAACGTAATACAACTCCACCGGTCCGCCAGAGCAAAGCCGGCTTGACGTTGTACGGCGCTTGTGGGACTTCCACAACAGGTAAACGGCGGCACGCAGCAGGTTTAATGTCAGCCGTGCTGGACCAGTACAAACGGGAAGAAAAGAGAGACTCCGAGCGAGGTGAAATTCACTGGAATCGCTTGAATGACGTCATCAGAGTGATCTGTTGAACTGACGAGCGACTGCAGTTGAGTGACAGAGCAATTTTTTTGGAGTGACACGAGCGACAGTGACAAAAATAAAAGGACCGGTGTGAACGCACCTTAAGTCAACTCTTGGCAGTGTTCTTATGAGTAATTCTAAGAATCTTGATAAATAAGGCCCAAACAGTTGTTGAGCTGAAATCATTGATTTTGTCCCTTGTCTCCTCACTTCTCTGATCCCCTTCATTGTGATGTTCACTTTGAGAATGTCTCTTATGGTTTTCCTCCATGCTCACACTGTGCTTCAGGTTCAGTTGAAAAGACTGAACATTTCTAGCTTGCTGCAGGGTCAAGAGGTATAAGTGTAACCACCTGACATTGTTACCCAGACTGCATTGAGACATAAAAACATGATGGCCTCAAGTGATTTTATAAAAACTTGAATAAAGAGTGTTTTTACTGCAGTATCACATCCATTTAACTGATGCCTGCGTGACTTAATAGTTGGGTTTCCCTTTAAACATGACTCCAGTCACAACACTGCTGTTATGAAATGAAAGTGGAGGAGGAGATGATCACCAGGGGAGGGTTACATCCTGGAAGTGTTCATCAGGATGTAGGTGGATGGCGCCATAACCATGGTCGACAGGGCATGATTTGGCGCTGGTCGCAGCCAGATGGGCTTGACAGCATGAACCTCAAGGCAACCGTCAACCTGCCAAGGCTCGTATCAGCTTTCCTGTCCTTCCAACAGCCTCTCTCCTGGAAGGACCCTGAGCCACGCAAGAGCAGCGCTGCAGGTGCAAATTTTTTTTCATGTGTCGTGACGGTCACTTGGGAGTTTGGACAGACTGTGTGCTGGCTCGCTCCCAACAGACCAGCAGAACAGAGGAGACAGAAAGACTATGGATCCATGCATGAATAATACATCCCTACTACTGTAAATGGTTCTTTAACTTCCTGATCTTTTACTAAACCTTCCTCTCTTAAGGAAACAAGCCACAATATCTGCAGATCAGATTACATTAACATTAACACTGTTCACTTTAATTAAGGTTTTTGTGAAAGATGTAAATGAAACAATACACTAGAAGAGTGAACATTTTCATTCTACTGTAGTAAATTTAAAGTATGAATTAGTATAGGTTTACTTTATGTGGAAAGACACACTGAAATAGTTGACTTTTTATGCAAGCTCAGTGTGGTGTAGCCCACAATTATTTTCCGTATGCTTAAAGGGATAGTTCAACATTTTGGCAAATTGGCCCATTGGCATAATCCCTATAGTTATAGCAGTATAGGTTCATTCCTTTTTTTGTCGGATTAAAGGTAACAAACCTACTGCTATGACTAAAGGGATTATGGCCCAATTTGCCAAAATGTTGAACTATCCCTTTAATGTGCAAAAGGACGTACAACTGTATGTGTACATTGATATACATTATTCATTGTGCATATGTATACTGTTTTGTATGGTTGTGTGTCTTCTCTTAATGATCCTCAATTAAAGCCACAATAGACAAGATATTTAAATGTGCATTGCAATTGTCGTGGAGCGACAACAACAGTGAATGCCTGCTTACTTGTCCTTTTCATAACAGTTTAATGTGACTGGAGTGGGTAAATATAAACTAACAATAGGCTGACTGTTTAAGTGACGTCATTAGACCAATTGTATGTCTTTGTAATTACTGATCAAATGAAGAAGTTTATTATTTAGTCATGTGTTTGATAAAGAAAAAAAGGTCAAAATGGGAGGATCTCAAACTACTGTACCTTGTGTTATTATACAGTTTTCTACAGTAATAAATGTTACTTTCATAGTGTAACTGAGCTGGCTGAGTGTATACAAACATGCTGAAGAAATGACATTTTCACAGCTATTTTCTCTGATGTCAAAGTTTTACAATACAAGTACTGCTCTATTTCAACTCCTCCATACATACAGTACTTTCAGTAAAAGTATGTAACTCTCATAATCATCGCTGTTATAGTTCACAAACGCCCCACATTTTAATCACAGCCTTCTGCAGTGAGACATTGTCGCTTTTTATTCATCTCACCTCCTGATAAACAATCACCAGCTCCACTGACCCATAGAGGATCTGCCTTTATGTGTCCATGTGTGTGCAGTGGGTGGTTTTTGTGTGGAGGGGGTACAGTACAGTATGTGTGTCTGTAGCTACATGCCTATCTTCAGCACAAAGCTCCTCATTGTTACAGAGCGCGAACGGGTGACGGCAGCACAGCGGACAGTAGCGTGTAAGATCTTTCTATAGCTCTCATCTATTCCTCCTCCGCCTCCTCTGCCCTCCCTCTACGCTTTCTTTTCACTGTGTGTGTGTGTATGTGTGGAACCTCTCACACTAGCCATTATTGAAGACTGCTTTCTGTTATTAGAATGACCCTCCTCTACAAATGGAGACAAACACACAGCAACCTGTGCCACGCAAATAAGCCTTTATGCTACTACGCCAAGGTAGCGGCACAAATCACCTTCAGCACAAGTGCTTTCACAAGTGATCATGTCTACAGATTAAGAGGGTTAAATCTCAGCCTTTGCTTTACTCCTTTGTGGCTGTGACACTGAGAAAAAAACCTAATATCATTCAGTGCAGCAGAAAGTAAACAGCTGACGTCTGGAGGAGGGTGTTAGGTCACTTTGGGACATTAACCGTGGCGGTACGAGTGGTAAAATCGAACCAAACACGTCAGACGAGGTCCATAAAACATGACTAGCGTTTTTACTGCATTTTCCTCTGCTTCTTTGAACACCTGGAAATGCTTCACAAAGGACATCGAGACAACAGACAGCGCTAATATAAACAAAATTCATCTATAAAGAAAAAGGCTTTTAAACTGAGTCTGAGCTATTGTTATGTTGCAGAGGAAAACATAGAATAAGATAGATGGACTGAATAAAACAGAAAAAGTAGTCTGACCTTCAGGTGAATTTGCTTTCAATCCAAAAACAATGTGCTTTCCACTTGACTTGCTGTGTATTGCTAATTCGCACTGAGACACTAAACCATTAAGTCATCGCCAGCAACAGACAGACACACATATTTCATTTAAAAAGATCAGATTTTTTTCTTTTGTACAGAAACTGAACATAATTTGAACCACAGACCTGCTCCATAGACACCAAACTCATAGAACTGTGTAGATTCATGTTCATGTATGGTTCCACTTTATAAATGCCTCTCATTGAGAAGCTGGGCACATGAACCTCATTTCCACTTCTATAATGAGCCATTAATGGATGAACACACTCACTTAATCCACCAGTTTGCATAAAAAATACACACAAGTCTCAAGCTTTCAAGTCCAGTTTTACTCTGAAAAAGTTTTACTAATTTAAAGGGAATACAAATGTCTAAATTAGGCTGCTAATCAGGTTTATTATGACTCTGTGCTGGAGGCAGGGCTGGAGGCATTATGTTTTTCTGTTGTTCAAACTTGTTTGATTCAAATGCTTTCCTGGAGCCAAGAAGAGACTGATTAGATTTTGGTGGCCAAAGGTCAAGGTCACGGTGACTTTATGACAAATTGTTCAATGTGAATGCAACATTTCTTCAAGGGAATCCTTTCACATTTGGCACTGATGTCCACCAATAATCATGGACTCACCGATTAGATTTGCAAGGTCAAAAGTCAAGGTCAGTCTAATTTCACAATATCTGAGACTTCACATGTCAAAATCTTGACACTAGTTTGATTGACAGAAGCATGAAAGCAAGAGGATGTAATACTATTACTGTAATATATGATAATATTATCTTACTTCAGTTTGGGCAGAGCAGGAACACAGGGATAAGGCAACAGTTGCCGTCTGAGCCGACGTTCTTTCTTGACTCTTGGAAGCTGATTTAGTTTAAGCGTCACAAAACATCTGTGGTAAAGTCTAAAATAGAAGCTCAGCCTTGAGTTGTCACGGTCAGCATGTTAGTGTTTAGTTACCACACTTTTCATTTTGAAAGCAAAACTAGTAGCATCATTTTTCAGAGTGTCAAATGCTGCACAGCTCCTGAATGAGAATAAATAATGAGTAAAACATTAACAGTGCCTTCAGTAAAGATCAAATGATAATTATTTGACACTTGACTCTTCAAATAAATTGTGCAACCCTTGAGGGACCTATTTAAAGCTGCATCTCCTTGTGTTGCATTAAACTATTAATTGCAGCAGGTGATTAAAGTTTAATTGACCCATTTCCTCTGTTGACAATTTGACGTGCCATGTCATAGCAGGAAAAGTGCAATTAATTACGCATTTTTAATGGCTGCCGTATGCTTCGTTGTGCTACTTTCAGTGCGCCATTATCGTTAATGCTGGCTCGCTGACATGGCATGCTGGGATATTTCACTGGAACATTAATGCTACTCCGTGCACTCACACCTGTCCTCATGCTGCCATGTCAAGTCAAAATGCCCGTCGTGAAAAAGACTTGTTAGCACACACTGACTGAAACCAGGTGTGAAGGATTTGGAGCATTGTGTTGTTGGAGTCTGTGCCAGTAAACGCATCTCATCTCTACCTGTCCACTAAGGTCACAGCCAGTGGATTTCTAAACAGTAGCTCCTATTGAATACCCTGGGTGTTTTTTCTCACCAATTTGTGATTTGTCATCGTTGTTGTTTCAGTGTCTAGGTGACACTGACATCCAAACAATAGTGGCTCACAGTCCAGAGTCACACCAAATAATGGTTTTCATCTCTCTGACAGCTATAACCCAATGCCCTTGATAACTTCTGGTACAGCAAATACTGATGAGCACTATACCTGCAAAGACGTATCATTAAAACCTTTGAGTGAAGTTGTTAGCAGGGGTGTCTCTAGACACTTTGGAGGCCCCGGGCAAGAGGCGACTTGGAGGCACCTTGGAGGCCCCCCACCCCAACTCCAGCCACAAACATTAACTGTAAATTGATCCAAAAATCCAAGACCATTGATGATTCAATTTTGCATACTATACACAATGTTATGTGTACACATTGGCAACATCATGTTGTCATTGATATTGACCATTGTCAGCCGTCTCTGGGGTTCCCTTTCAAACTTGGTGTCCTACGTTGTATGTTGTTAGAAAATCAGGCTTCCTGAGCCAGCCATTATTAGAAGAACTACATAACATATTGGGTTCACTGTTCAGCATAGTGGTTTATGCTTGAATATTAGCTCCTCTTAGCCTTTGCCACTGGGCTTCACTGAAAACGATGGTTCCATCATTTGAGGTTGAAGTCAACCAGTGAGATTAGAGCTTTCCCCCAGACCAGCTGTGCCTGTGAGATACCGGCCAAAAAATTGGACATGGGGTAATTACAGCGCATCCTCTGGACCGGAACATTTCACAGCCTCAAGAAAAAGAAGAAAATCCTGGAGAATAAGGATTAATGTCTGCACATGCACATGCAAGTGCCTTCACCATACAGTAGTGCACTGTGTGACCTATTACCAGTGATACGAGCTGTCCCCGGGGACGCAGTTGGCTCATGTGTCCCCACGGTCATTGTCTGAGAGATGAAAGGGGGGGGTGTGAGTGAGGGGACATATACAGTATGGAGGGATTTTAACGAGGACAGTGACCGTGACAGGGCTGGCTGCCGTGCTTTTGTGGAGGGGGAACACTGATGACGCACATAATGTGGAGAACAGGACGAAGAGTGAGAGAGGAGGCCTGTGTCTTAGTTGAAGCCCTGAATATGTAACATTTTGCTGTTGCCATGTTGATGCTTCTTTTGCTCTTTTTTTATCCGGCAAATTAGACATCATGGCTCTCTGTATGCGTGGTATTGTTTGTTGAATCTCAGGATGATGAATAATGTTACAGTTTTAGGGGTCAGACATGGGAGGAGCCTGATTTTCATTTTAATCAGGAGACACTTTTGTGAGACAAGGTTTCCACCTCATGGTAATGACATTCCATCATTGCCCTTGAGATGGAAATCCTGCACAGCCTTGTGGAACGAAAAAAAAAGAGAGATTTGTGATTTTCACATGAGAACAATATGTGTGACAGCAACTGTGAGAGATGCAGAGAGTTGACAGTCTGACATGCAGAGTGCGTGGCACACTCACAGTTTGTGTATGTCCAGCCAGGCCAGGAGTGAGAGCAGAAATCAGTGTAGAGAGGCATGTTATGATAAAACATGTAATGATTTCTGCTCCTGGAAAATTAACCGCCGCACTTTGAAGCTGCAGCCTGCAGCGGACCGAGAACAAGCCACTACCTCCAACATCTCAAATTCCTTGTCACACTAAATAATGAATTAATATCAGTGAATGAGAGCGCTGAACACTTTACCTCACCTCCTCCCCTCCTCCCTGAAATCACTCTGCCGAGGGAGCCAATCGGAGTCTCGCATCCCGTCTACCTCTCCCCTAGGCCCCTCCTCCCCCTCCTCCGTGATTATATAGTCTATGGACATCGGCATCACAACACACACACGCGCACACACTGCGTTGCTGCTGCTGCTGAGAGCAGCTCTGGAGACTGTTATGAAAACCCATTCATGGACACTGAGAATACGAGGTGAGTGGCTCCACTCTGCTGCGCGTCTCTGTGACAGAGGACATTTCTATACTCTTGTTCTTTCTCCTCTACCTTTTTTTTTTCATTTCACCCTTTTCCTGTGTGTGTGGGTCCTGTTTGAGTCTGTGGCTCAGCTGGCATGCTCGCTCAGTAGTTGTTTTTTCTTCTACGTCTTGTCCTATTTTCCCTCCTACTCTCTATTTTCAGCTCCACTCTCTTTTTCTCTCCAAATGCAGACACATGCTGGCAA
The DNA here is from genome assembly GCF_905171665.1 of Trachurus trachurus. NCBI lineage: Eukaryota > Metazoa > Chordata > Actinopteri > Carangiformes > Carangidae > Trachurus > Trachurus trachurus. The sequence goes on along the minus strand of NC_139913.1, from coordinate 17,617,570 downwards.
GTGTTGAGAGCAGCAACAGCAGCAGCAGCACTCTCCCCGGCACTCACGGCACCAGAAGCAGCTTTGGAGAACCCCCCTCCTCCGTGGCGTCATAAGCATCAACAACAGCAATCGTCGGACGCACGCTGAGAGGACCGCCGCCTCTGACCGTTTCCAGCATTTTTAATCCAAGGGCAGCAGCTCCAGGATGGGCTGCTCCTCGGGCCGCCAGCCCCCAGCCCCCGTCCTACATCCGGACCTGGACTGTGGCAACAACAGCGAAGCCAACACTTTACCCCAAGACTTTGAAAGCCAGGGTTTGAACGGCCTTGGAGAAGGAGGAGAAGAGGAAAGGAGCAATGGAAGAGAAGCAGCCAAACCTCCGGAGACTCTCCCCACGCTGGAGCGACTGGCCCAGGCCACGGGCGGGACGGAGAAGTCCTGGTACCGCTGCGTGTTTCCATTCGGCGTGATATCCCTAGTGATCGGCATGGCCGGCACCGGGGTGACGTTCAGATTTAACACGCTGCTCCAGACCAAAGTGGTGTCCGTGGCGTTGCTGTGCACCGGGGTGCTGATGCTGCTGGTGGCGGCCGTTTGCTGGAGGGCCCACAGACAGAGGAGAAGGAAAAAGAAAGAAGGTGGATTCTTCACCGCCGACCAGGGCACTTTGTGATGGAGAGAGGACTGAGAGTCAGATCCCTGTCGGTCCTGACTGAGAACTTCAAGTTGGACTTTTTGTATGAAACCGACTGAACAAGTACAGTAGAATCAGATGTAGAGACATCAGAGCTTTTCCGCTCCTCGTTAGGGCAGAGGTTAGAAGAACCGGAAATGTTATCGAGCCAGGGAATTGTGACAGCGATCCAGTATTCAGAAAATGCCACTTTAGCAAAGGCATCATCACACAACCTGAGCAGATACACAGGGTATAAAGTATGCGTCACACCAATAACTCCCCCCCCTCTCCCCTCTTCTTCTTCTCCATCCTGTTGCGGGTTCACCTGGGGATCCGGTGGAGCACAGAGCAGAGAGCGCGTTATAGATCATTGCTCCAAGTCTGGCCTCTTAGTGTCAGGGAAAAGTATGAAAGATAGTCACCTCAGGAATAGTAACTCACCTCCTCCTGATTCACTATCTGCAGTTTGAACATCAGCGCACCGTCTCCTACAGAGGCATGTGAGATAGGAAGTGTTACGGGCAGACGTGTCTATCGGAACAACACTCAACAGTGTTTGTGCTTACACGTTCTAGGCGAGGTGTATTGCTGGGGTTTTTTTTAGGAGGCAGCAGGTTTTCTCAATGAAAGAGCTGTATTTGAAAGAGAAGCTCACAACTACAAGTGCAAAAAGATAAATGAAACGAGGTCGAGGTAAATGAAACATGACTTCCCCACCCTGCAAAACCACTGTTGAGGTGCCCTTTTGCATGAAGGACACTTAGTCTCCAACTGCTCCGATGTGGCTGCCTATTAGGCAAAAAGTACCAAGTGAGAGGTTGTAGGGAATCAGGTGAAATCATGCAAAAAGAGCCCACATGCTCAAGGTTTTCTTTTCTCTCCCCCGAGAGTGACTAATCCCGTACACATGCAGCCACTTTTTCATGTGCCTCATGTTTCCGTCTCCAGCGCAATCAAGTGTTATCATGCACAAAGGTCAACACCTTTCCTTCCTGCTAGTTTCCTTACCCTTTTTTTTGTGTTGGATAACCACAATCCAGCTGTGCCGGATCGATAGAAATCACCGCTCCGGTGAGGTATTAAGCTTTTCGGAGGTAATGGTGTGCATTTTCTGTCCCCGCCGATGAAATTGCATTTCCTCCACAGCATTTCTAGATGACTTGTGCAATTCTATGACAGGAAAAATCCCATCACACACACACACACACACACACACATGCCTTAGTGAGCACAGACCAACAAAGACAAATCGCATAAAAGGCGCCGTACGTCCCCCACCTGAGTCCTCTGATCCTTACCCCCCCACCACCACCACCACCACCACCGCTGCTGCAGGCAAACAGAGGCGACACACGCTGGACATTTAGGTCTGTGGAGTGAGGGAAAAATCAATTCTTCCTTTCTTTGCAAACTGCATTCTCCGGCTCTGCGAGGAAGGATTTATGCTATTGTTTATACAGACTGGATGTGAGAAATGGACATCGAGTTAACTTCTCCCCAGGGGCGCGGGCTTAACCGGGTTTAACCTGTCATTCCTCGTAGATCAAGTTAGCTCTCCTCACTTTTAGCCGAGGAGCCAAAATGTAGCATTAAGTTAGCCACATTAGCTTAGAGCCGTGTGTGGTCCTTAGCAACAGGTGATGTGGTTTTAAGGAAGACCCAGCAGCTTCTCGTCAGCTGTAGCGACATCTCCGTGTTTTGAATCTGATTATACAATGTTTACTAGGCGTCACAAGTGGTCCAATTTCTTGTGCGTGGAGTTACTACAGTCACTATGTGGAGCTGCAACTGTAGAAGTGTGTGTATGAGTGTGTATATGTAGGTCCGTGCGCACCAAAGCTACACTTGAACATTTTCGGGGGGTTTTTCCCCCCTTCCTGCACCCGCCTCCTTGTCGATTATGTCGTTTTCATGAGGTGCTCTCACAGTTTGCTCCTAACAGCTGAGATCATTCGAGGCAAATCCCTTTCAGTATTGATGTGTTCATTTGTGTGCGCACATAATTAATCTGAAATACTGTGTCTGACTAAGAGTGTAGCCACATTTCTGAATGTACCTCCAGCTGCGTGTCTTACAAACATCCTTCAGCAAACTGTAAACTATTTATGTATCTTCTATTTTGAGTAGACTCAGCTAATTTAAACATAGCCTCAAGTACGTATCACTTTAATACTGTTGCCTACTCTTTTTTGTTTTTACTTGTAATGATTTCAAGTGTGTAGCAGTGACTTTAAATTGCAATTGCTTCATTCCAAAATGGGACATTAGTCATATAATGAAATTGACACGAAGTGGCATTTACTATTCAAGTGAAGCACATTATAAGGTTTTTTAAAAGGACACTCAAATGCTTTGTTTGTTGTTGTTGTTTTTTTTTTTAAGATTTACAAGTACATTTCAAATTGTATTTTTCTTTCTGAACAAGATAAATGTCCAAGGTTTTGGAATGAAACTGCTTAAGTGATTGTTGTCCATTTGCTTTGAGTTTATTGGCATGGCCCAGCATTTCTCTGAGTGCCTTTTACTTGCAACATCAGTATTTCTCTGTAAAGGTGCAGTCCATGCAAGCTGTGGAGGCCTATACTGGTGCCAGTAATAGAGTAGCTAGAGAGGCAGAGACAGTTCTCTTAATTTCTGTGAGAGTGTATTGGTGTGCATGAAGTACTGTAACCTTAAGTCAGTTTGGCACAGTTCCCTTAGTAAATACCCAGAAATACCAAATATATATATACATATATATTTATTGAGATTCTTATTTTTTGGCTCTCTTACAGTAAATGTGTGTAAGATTGTATATTGTTTTGTTGTTTACCGTAATCTGACAAAGCGCTGGATTAAATGCAAAAATTGATTTTGGAAACAGGCTCAGTGGTTATTTTTTTTCCTTTAATGAAAAGAAAGGAGCCCACAGTCATAATTGTTTTTCCTCTGTGGTCCAGTACCAGTCTTAACTTTTTGGGATGTGCATGTTTCTTGGATTTTGTTATTTTTTTCCTTTCCCAATGAGCTGCTGAAACACAAATTCTGAAATGATTGCGGCATTTGGAGAGTACTTCTGACCTTTATACTCACATTACAGAGTATTGTCACTCCTTTTCCACCACAATTATCAGTACCATAAAATAATAAAGTAATATATATCATATCATAATATAATATACTGTATAATAGTTTTAAAATTCACTTGAGATTTTACATTGTCAGACAGGTTTGTATCCGGACCTCACACACACACACACACAAACACAGCTGCAAGGAGTGATGTGTGTGTGCTTACAGCGCGCACACACAGCAAAGAAGCAGTGGAGAGTGAGCTGCCAGCCGCTCACTCCCTCTGCCCAGTTTTAAAAACAGATCTGTCCCATCTTATCGCCAGGATGGAGCTCCTGTAAAAGTGTCAGAGATTTAACTCGCGTGTAGCCGCTATATTTCTGGCTTAACAGCATCAGGCTGGACAGGTGACAGGTTTGTCTACAGTCTGTGATGTTTTTAGAGGGCTGGAAATTAGTGGACTCATCCAAGTTCGATAACAATTGAACCCTTTTCCACTGTAAACAAAAGCCTGTTGTTGGCAGTCTTAGCAGACTGGCCTGCTGCCACTGCTAAAATAACAACTTGAGGAAACACTATGGATTATACGATATGGTGTGTATATTTTTTATATGGATAGAAACCAAACACAAGCTTTCAGTCACTTAGTGTCACTGGCCTCAGCCCTTCTGAGCTGCAGTTATCAGTTCAGTGTTATAGATTATGGGCTTATCTACAGTAGACTAGTCTGTGTCGAATTTGAAATGGGAGTTAAAGGGATACTTCACCCAAAATCGATAATTCACCAATTTTCTACTCACCATCATGCCAAGGAAGAGTTTGGAGAACTTTTGGAGTTATCAAAACTGATTTGCTGCAAGATGTTCTTCCGTGTTCACATCATAGATCCAATGATTTACAACGATGAATGAACATCTCGCAGCAAATCTCACGCATGAGACATCAACAGAGCCACTGGGAGTGACTACTACAACAAGGCTAAAAACAGAGATCAAATTGCATTTTCTCCGAACAACTTTTTCATGTCGCAGCTTCAGGACACTTGGGTCAGTATGGACGGGCAGTATGGAGGTATTTGGATGTTTCATACAGTAGTGTATGAACTCCGGAACTCGAAAAGCGTTTTGATAACTCCGAAAGTTCTCCGAACCCTTCCTTGGCGTGACGGTGAGTAGAAAATTGGAAAATGATTGATTTCGGGTGAAGTATCCCTTCAAATAGTAACTATAAAAAAGTCTGTGCAAATGTGTACAGTCAAGAGACAGTGCCTCTAGTGGACATTAGTTACGAAGGTATTGTATAGGTGATAAAAACAATTTTAAAAGTACTTTAAGACACTATAGAATTTACTATTTTATGGCAAAAAAACAAACTGCTTTTTAGACATTTCACTCAAAACCACAAATTTCAATCATATGATGGCACTAGAGATGAGGTCGGGGAAGTTAATAAACTCCATCCTCGGGGAAATGTGAACCTACTGAATTAGTTAACCCTGGTGACAGTAATGAAAAGTTAGGCCACAGCTGAAATAGGAAGGCTTTGTCCTCTGGAGACTAAAGATACATTCAGGACATTTCATCATAATCCATCCAATATCTGTTAAGATATTTCAGTCTTCCAACCGAAATCACACAGAGTCATGGAGACATACTGCTGAAATGACTGAACAATGGACTCTGATTTACAGCCATAGCATGATGAGATAAACAATCACCAGGGCCGGGATTTAGAGCAAAACATGATTCCTCTGAAGCTCAGTCACACGGTGGCAATTAAACCTCACACCATGCAGGAAGCTGTAAACAGGGTAGTTAAAGGACATCAACTGCCATAGTGAACACTTAGATCAAGTGAGCCTCACGTTGAACTCCTTGTTTTTCTATCTCTGATGTGAAAGAAACAGACAGGAAAACAGGAAATACCAAAGAATATGATGGAATAAATTGAGTTTATTTGCTTCCGTGGAATACCCTCCAGTTACTAAAATAAACAAGGTTTGATACGAAATTAGATGTACCAATAATAACATCTGTTGCAAAAAAAAACAACATATTCACCACTGAGAGTCATTCTTACTATGATTCAACTAATTAACATTACATTGGTCAGAGTGCCAAGAACCTTATTATGGTTGTTGAGTTCAACCACATGAATTTTCCTTTCAGCTGTCACTCAGGCCGAGACAGATCACGTCTACGCTCTAATTGTCATATCAGCATGTCCCACGTAACTTACTCATTAACGTGCTCCACTTATTAGTCAAGCCTATCATCCTAAACTTCCATCGGCGCAGCCTCTATTGATTTTGAGCAGTGCAAGCGTGCTCATCTCCATCTCGACACCTTTGTGAACACAGCTGTTTCTATGAATATTCAAATAGGCACCCATCCTGAATGCGCCCACGCATTCTCCTCTTCCTCCCCCTCCCCCTCCCCCTCCTCCTCCTTCTCCTCCGATTCTTCTCATCCACCCATCTATAAGGGACTGTGTCGTTTTCTCTCTCTCTCTCTTTCCCTCTCCCTTTGGATAGAGCTAAAAATAACCTGGGCTGATGTCAAAAGCAAAGGAGACAACGAGAGGGCTGCTGGTTGACAGAAGAATGTGTGAGGGAGAAAGAGGTGCAATTGAGCTGCTTTGGTTTTCACTGGAATGGACGGGATTTGGATCAAAGTGAAGATGTAATGCAACAAAGTCACATCAAACAGCATGTTCACAGGAATCACTGAAAATACATGTGCATTGATTTCTATTGTTCACATTAAATCCTCATTACACAGTGCAGCACTTACTATGACTACTACCATAACATTAGAACTGTTTCTTGCAGGCTTCACCATCAAAGAGCTGAGTTGTCGGGTGACTCCCTCACACTTGTGCAATGATGACGTGAAACACTGACTTTTTTAAGTTTCCTTAAGAGACCTAATTCATTTTTTGTTATACATATAACCAGGGCTATAAATTAACACCTGCCTTTAATTTACCCAAAGGCTGATTAAAATTCACATATGTGGGTATCAGCCATTCTCCATTCTGCATTTCCCATGAACAACGCGCTATTGCCTGGGTAGAAGAGACGAGCCAAGTGGAACAAATTCAAAGGGGACATATTATGGAAATATCACTTTTTGAAGGCTCTTTAACATATATTTGGGTGTTTGTCTTGCCTTCTGGCCCCAAAAATGTGAGAACTGACAAAAAAAACCTTTAATGTGCAGGCTCCCTAGGTTGAAATCCATGTGGTTTTATGAGCTGTTCCCTCACAGTTGTCTTCCAGTGATGTAACTAGGATTTGAATTGGCATAATACCATCCCTACCTGGGACCAGTAGAAGGGGTGGGGCAGGGCAAGCAGTGGTTCATTTGCATTTAAAGGGACAGGCACTGAAACCAGCCATTCTGAACAGTCACAGACATGTCTTTAAGACACCTGGGAACTATTTTAATTTGTGGAAAGGGGGCATAATATGTCTCCTTTAAAAGAATAGAATAACTTAAAACATGTGGTGATGATTGGGACAAACTAGAGAAGAGAAGCCTGGTGAAGAGAAAAGAAAACTTGTCGTTCTTGTATTTTTTAAATAAATGTTAATAGTACATGAAATAATCAAATGCATTCAGTTACACTCATATTCTGTCTTATTTTCAATTTTAAAAATGGCTAGTCGGCATTCTGAATCGCTGGTAACATCAGAAACTTACCAACCCCAAATTCTAGTGTATGGGTATAGGTCTCCAAGCTGAAGGTCACAGTGGAAGCACAGCTCCAGTCAGGCTCGGTGCAGGTGTTGGGCCCAGTGCCAGACAGATGTGCAGAGAAAAAGACCAACACCTTAGATATTGAGAATCAAGACTTCACACTCACTGAATCTGGGATTCTGGGAAAAGACAAACTGTCCGTATACATCATATATGGGACATACCAAGACAGCACAGGCTTATTCACCGTATAAGCTTTTCAACATGTTTCAAATGATTGTTTCATTTTTGTTTTTACATCTGCAATTTTATTTTTGTGGTTCACCTTGATAATTTTTCTACAAAAAAAGCTATGAAAAAAATCCCTGATATTACCCAGCACCAAACACCATCAACAGCAACACGGTTTGTAAGTAAATAAGGTTTATCTATTTTTTCTTAGTTGGTGGAGAACAAACAGGAGAGAAAATGAGATTCTATGTGGGTGACTTGCATTCCATCTAAATGATGTAGTCATTTTTACCTGTAGATACTGTGCAAATCTTTAGATCATATTTGCCTCAGTCAGAGTTAGGCTAGCAATTTGGGACCAATGCTAAGATGCTCCTTAGGTACATCATGAGATCAATATTCTGATCCCTCTCTCTGAGGAAATGCATACAAGCACATTTCCCCAAATCATAAAAATATACCTTATGAACCCATAGATTGAACGCAGTAGCAGACTGTACTCCTGAAAAAGGTACTGTACAGTTGTAGAAGAATTAATGGCAGAGTGAGGAAGCTTCTCACTGTTCGCTGTCATTTACCTAAGTACTTTCAATATTTACTCACGATTTCCACCTGTGTTTGAGCAGATCACCATGGCGATGGCGAAGGCTCAATAAATCATTTCTAATCACCTTTAAATATCATTCTCAATGCTTCCAGGGCGATTGCTTCCTCCCGTTTCCCTTCCTCTCTTATCATTTTCTCTTCTGTGGTCACACCAGTGTCATGGACAAATCATCTCATTAGCATGTTCCGTTAATTAGCCTGCCATGGATACCCTCTGCGTAGTTGCTACTTACTTGCGACAGGTCCAATGTCAGAAGTTGCCAAATATCATGGAGTGAAGTCAGCTCGCATCTTCTGATCTGTCAGCTCGATCTCTCATCCCCTCTGCCATCTACCCCTCCTGCTACTTCTGCTGAGTTCACATCATCTGCTCATTCGCTGCGTTTAGAACAGGATGAGAAAATACCAAATGTTATGTCTTTAAAAGGTGAGGGCTGTCTCTTAATTTCAAAGAGAGCCTCTGGAGAAGAAATGTGAATTACACTCACAAGCCCAAAGGCACTACTCAGCACAAGCTCCCCTCAAAGAGCAGGAGCTGAGGTTGTCATATGCGTGAAGGGTTGTGTAATTATGTACCTGTGAATCCCTGTGCCACATGTTCTCAGTTCAGTCTTAACTTATTTATATACTCTGTGTGTGACGCAAAAACCTAAGAGGGAATACAAGGACACAGAGATAAACTTTAAATGCAGGCAAATCTCCACAGTAAACAGCCAATTCACAGTGAAAATGTCTTCATATGTGAGTGGAAACAAGTTGGGAGGTGTAAGTTAGGTAACTGGTGCACTAATTTGGTATGAGACAGGCATCGCTTCAGTTTAGTATTTTTCATTTCACATATAAATTTCAAATGACCCTATACAAAGTCTTTTGTTTTCATACAGCGCATTTTATTGATGGTTTGTTGGTTATTTGAATGCACATATTTAAAGTACAGTAACAGACTGCCAGCTAACATGTTACTGATGTGCGGTGTCCTTGAGTGTCCAGACAGGAATAAAATAATAAATAAATAAAATGTATTATTATTATTTTCTTTTGTCTTTGTTTGAATTAAGGCTCACCTTTTTGTTTTTTGCATAGTTCTAGCAAGCTTTCCCGAGCTCCAAAGAGGAAGTGGCGCCATTCAAGATGGCCTCTTAAAGTGGCAGGACAGGAAGTGGAAGAAACCAACTTGGAGGTGCCAGAGGGGAGGCTGCCTTTTCTGGAAGACTTAATTATTTTTGATGAATTCAGAAGTTTGTTGCATGGTTTGGCGGTTATTTTGATTGTATATAGTTTTAACAACTTCCATTTCTGTCCATAATATGTTTTACTTGCAATATTGAATGAATTGTTTGTTTTTGTCCCCTTCTTGTCTCTGTGTAGGCTACCCACTGTCTTTGGTCCTAGTTTACTTCTTTCTTACTAGTTTGTCTTTTCTTCTTTTTGTATTTGGGGGGAAAATCTTTAATCTGTAAACAAATTAACATTTCTTCAGTTTGGCACAACATTTCTTATTGAGCCTTACTGCTTGGTCCCTGACAGAGACCACTGAATTCTGTCCACATACATCAGTACATCAGTGACGGGTGTTTTTGAAATACTCATATCCCACAGGTTGCTCACATCAGGGAACTAAGCTTGACTGTCAGCTGTAGATAAGACCCTGGCTTTTTGGCCAGTGGGAAAGGAGCCAGTTGTTGACTGTTGGCAGGTTGACCTGTATTTAAAAAACCTGTGTCGACCTGCTAATTGTAGTGGGAAAACGGCATTGGTCTCCCGCCTGATTAGATTTTTTCTTTTAGAAATTGTTATCAGGGATGTTTGATATCCATGTGTCATTCAAGTGAAAATTAATGATCGTTCTTTTTGCTGGGCCCCTGGAACCTCCAGGATGACTCTTAGGGGTCCCAGAGTCCACTGTGCTATAATACTTGACCCAAAGATGGCACCTTTTAATTGAAATGAAAACTACTCCCTGGGCACAGAATCGAAAGAAGTACTTTTTAGTTCTGCCTCTGTGTTAAGCACACAGACTGTAAATAAAGATGGACGTGGCCTCAGTGATGTTACCCACAGGTTTCTAGAGAGAGGTTTTGAAGTTGGGAGTGGACTGCTCCAATATTGCCAGATGCCAAAAATTCAGCAAAGCGGAAAGTTCTAACATGTCTGTGGAGATTCACTCACTTTTGGAGCCATCCTCAGGTGCAGTTCTTGTTGCTCCAGTGTTGGCTTCATTTTTCAGTCTCAGATTGCAGCTTGATTATATCTGAATTTGGCAAACTGTTCCTGTCCCCCTTTGCTCTGCCTGGCTCACTTCAGTTTGTGATTTACTACAGTTCCCATAATGTTTTTTATGACTCAACCTGGCTAAAAGGCATTTAATAGTTTACCTCTAATTAAGATGATGTGTCTGAGTTCAAGGGGAGCTCCCAGTTTGGCTATCAACATGGTCTCTCCCTTCTGCTCACAGATTCTCTTCATTGGGGCTTCATGGGAAGTGACTGATAACATCAATCTTCTTTTTCCTCCTCCGGCTGCTGCTCTTAGAGGTCACAGCAACTCATCATCGACATATTTGATTTTATGTAGCTATTTTTAGGTGCTCTTCCTGACAAACCTCCCATAAGAAAACATCAATGAACAACTGAAATGAGTTTATAATTATGGACAGAGCAGATATGAAGATTGACAATGGAATTACACACATTATTAGTACAATAATGTTACCATACCAGCACCATCACATATTTTAATAACAAGCTCCAAATTTGCAAGACCTCAACTGAATTTTAGGTCACAGACTGGGGGACCAAAGCCAGAAGGGAAAGCAGCCTGGGGTCAGATGAAGTATGGAAAGCTGAAGGGTCTCTAGGATACAAGATTAGACTTCAAATCATTATTATTTTTAGCAAAGTGTTTAAATGTTGAGTATGCATGCAGCTGCACAGGGAGAGTTGGTCCCACTGTCATCATGAAATACCTATAAAGTCATTAAAAAGAAACATGCAGTCACTGCAATACAGGGCACTGAGCTTTTCTAACAAGCTGAAGATGCTTGTCTTTTGGCTACATTTTTCTGTTGCTATGAGATCGTTCTAATTCAAATTCAATTCCAAATATGGCAATATGAAGAAATATATCTTATTTTTAAAGTACAAGGTCAGGACAAAAAAAAAAAAAAGCCCCAGTTCTTTTATTCTCAACCTACATTTTCAATACAAAAGGTCTTTGTAAAGTGCAGGTGTGGGCATTCCTGGGCGAGTTACATTCTACTGAAGTGCAGAAATGGATGATACAATCAGACATAAAATAAATGTGTTTTATGTAAATATCAGTGCACTCATAAGGCAAGTTCAACTTCATACTCAACCATTAGAAATGAAGTTAACTTCCAAATCAGGAGAAGCAATTGAATATAAACACTCTTAGAATTTAAATTTCCACCACTAATAGGATAGAATAATAAGAAATGATAAAAAAACAAACAAACAAAAAAAAAACCAGTAGTTTAAGGAGGACCGAGAAAACTCTCCAATGAAACTGCAGGTTGTCTAGGCAGAAATGCAAAGTAAAAAAAAAAAATCTGTCTTCAAAGGAGCTGCAGGGAGGTTTATTTGATACAGCAGTGGTGGTGCAGCACTACTGCACAAACAGCATAAGAGTCATGAGAAGAAGATGTTACGAGTCATTTAGAGTCCAAGTGCTGTGAACAGATAAAGGTGAAACTCTTTGAATAGAAAATAAATAAAGTAGAGGTATATGTTTGGAGAGAAAAAAACAGAGCAGCATTTGATGAAATGAACATCTAGTGAACTGTTAGGTATGGGGGCGGAACTGTTCTGCATGGGGGACGAGGGGGGGCAGTTTGGCAGTCAAGAAAGTGTGACTGAAAAGAGACTGGTTTTATACAACAGCACAATGATCCAGAGAAAACATCAAATTACCAATGAATTGCAGCATTTCAAGATACACAAGAAACAGTTGTGAGAATCCTCTGCCCTGGACATCACTGAAAAGCCTGTGGGTGAACTGTAAACATGACACAGCCAATAAAAGCCAAAATCAAACAAATACGCTGTTGTGGGGAAAAAAGAGTCAGCTCAAGCTGTGCATCTGCTGAGACAGGGCTACTATTGGGATTTTTACACATGCAGCTATTAAAAGACACATTTCCACTTTTATTTGCCATTTTAAGTTAGCAAGTCCCAACTGCCTGTCTCTTAACATTTTAGCACCAAGTCACTGTGGCGTCCAGTCATTGATGCTGGTTTTTGTTGTTGTTGTTTTTTAAACCTTTATTTAACCAGGCAAGCAAATTAAGAACAAAATTCTTATTTTCTGAAGGAAGATTACAACCTCTTGTCTTGTAAATGCAAAAATGGCATAGCCTGACTAGTAACCAGCTGTTAATGCAACATTGGCTTTGTACCAATAGCCAACTCTGAACACGTACCAGCAGGCCCACAACACATGGTGGGAACCACCAGAGATTCTTCTCAACCTCCGAAGCCCCCAGAGGCTCAGACACACACTCACAACAGGCCTTCCTCAGAGCAGACAGAACTGCTAGAATTAATAGGAAAAAAAAACAGGTGTTAATAATAAGATTAACCAGCAAGTGAAAATCAAAACCACATCACTGAAGCTACAGCAGCTGAATGGGATTCATCCACGTTCAGTTTCTTTCTTTACCGACAGGGAAACACTGATGTCAAAATACACAGGGGAGAAACCCAGACACAGGTGGTGCAAGGTGAGACATGAGGTAATCACAGCAGGGAGAGCACAGGAAGACAAAATTAAACTTCAATGTAAAACAAGAACTAAACAGGGAACAAAAGACACCGAGACAGAATTGATGGGAAACAGGAACAAAACTGGAGCAGGACAGACAGCAACAGACAGACAAAACAATCAATCTAAATCAATCAACAAGGGGGGATGCAAGACAAAGACAGGACATAAAAACAAACGAAATAATCCACTATTTTGTTTGCTGTGTATAAATAGTAGTGAGTAAACCAGTGGACGTATAGAATACCACACTGCAATCTGGAAAACATACAACCGGAGGGGTCAATAACCAAGAAATGTACTGTATCCACCTTTTTCCGAACGTCAAAAATGTAAGCCGGTTTTGCTCTTCTTTGTTTCCATGGTTTCCATAGACGCGGTAAACGCATGGATCTTAAATTCTTTTTTTTTTTCATTGAAAATCTGTAAAACGCATGGATCATCACTTTAACAAAAATGGACATGCATTGTTATAAGCAATTATGACAACTAGTGAAACCATGGAAATGTAAACATACAATTCCACCGGAAGAGCAAAACTGGCTTCCGTTTTTGAGTTCGGAAACTTGTGGATAACATCAAACATTGTGCCTCCATTGAAATGAGTGAGATGGCTCGTTCCACAGCGATATGGACTCTGTTCTCTATTTCTGTCACTGCCGTTATCTTTATAGTCATCAGGTTCCTTCTATGAGCTCTCTGGTGCAGTTTTTTTTTATGCAGGTGTCTTTTCCTTGAAATCTTATTTTGAATTTGTGGATCACCAGTAAGCCAAGTGCTTTTGTTCCCCTCTCAGATAAATCAGCAGTGACTGACAGGAGAGCAAATGAGATGTCCTATCAGTTTCTTGACTTGTTTTGAGACGATGTGTGTGTGTGTGTGTGTGTGTGTGTGGACTGTACGTATGTGTGTGTTGTGTTTTCTAAGGAAGAGCTAATAATAGGCTGCTGAGCATGTGAGAGGGACCGAGTCTGACTCACTAATCAATAAACATCCCTGCAAGACTGCTATGGACCACTTGAGTTACACACACACACAAACATAACACACTAGGACACAGGGACCATTCAATTACAGACAAACACAACACACTCACTCACACACTGGACAGTTCAATTAAAGGGTGGCTTTGCCTTGTCAGTACCTTCAATTGATGCTATTACTTTTCTGGCTCAGAACCAATGCTGCGCAGATGGTCAGACAGATGTATACGAGTGCATAACACAGAGACACACAGGACACAATAACATTACACAACCTTAATGCAATCTTGCCCGGTGGCCCGATAACTAATAGGGCACTAATTTTGTCATGGTCATTTATGAGACGGCCGTCTGTGTCGTTGCACTGAATTGTACTTTTAGTGAGAGCTGCTTAATATTTCATCCCACTCGGTCAGTAAATCTGTTTTGAGGTGACTAATAAAGATCCAATGGCACTGTACAGGTTGATTAGAGTTGCCTCCACTGTGTTAAACACCAAACGCTTAAAAACAATGACAGTGAAAGATTTCTTGGCAAATAACCTCCTTTGATTTCTTTTTGTGTCCACCGGATCCTGATAAAAACAAAAAAACATTTGGTTCGTCATTTCATGTTCGCCAGCTGGAGCCAATACAGTGGAATTATCAGATCTTTGTCAATGTGGCTTTAAATGAAACGGACAGGAAAGGCGAGAGCAAGGCTGCGTCCACACTAATGTGTTTTGATGTCTTGACACATTAAATAACATTCATACATGATTATTCATACCGGTCAGAATTTGATTTCACACCAGCTGCTACACAGCGGACGACAAGGTCAGTGAAACAAACATTTTAAACTCAGGAGTAGTGTGTAACACTAAACATACCAGAAGTGATACGTTTGATCACCAAAGTGTAGTCGTGTAGACGTAGCCTGAAACAAAACAGTAATGTTTTGGGCAAGAAACCAAAAAATGAAGAGCTAAAAGACACTCAGTACGTTTACATGACACTTGAGAAAAATGAATTTCCTTCTATAACTGGACAACTAAAGTGCATGTAAACGTATTAGTCTGACTGAGACTGTACTTCTTCAGATCCAAATAAAACGCCCAGATAATAGGACTGGAAACCGATTTTCTTCTCCATGTATACGCATTAATCTGACCAAAGTGGACAATGTATATGTGTGTGTAACGGATGTGCACACCCATAAAAGACGTGCTAACCAACCCATCTAGTGATTGTCAACCTCTTGGCGAAGAGGTTAGCATTGTCGCCTCCGATGCGGGAGGTCGTGGGGTCAAACCCCACCTAGGGCAGGCCGTGAGAAACACAACGCAAAGGGCCAGACATCGGCTACATGTGCACATGCTTCACAACAGTAGAGACACAAAGTGTAGTACTGTATAGAATAATGACGCTGATACGTCAGCGCTGATTCGGTGCATTTCACAATGAAGAACACACAGTACAACCAGCAAGAAAATGTGTTTTATGAAAAAAAAAGCAGCCCAAGGCCCGACCCGACGGTGACAGAATAGGCCAATCAGAAATGTATGCATATCGCCACCTAGTGTTGAGGAGGCAGACATCTTTCCTTCAACTATTCAATTTTCCCTGTTGAATGTAAAGTGGGACAAGGACAAAACTCATCTGTTTGCTTTTAAATTATTTTTGCCAGTCAGATGGCAATTTTACTTTATTTTATCAGTGGCTCCAAAGCTTTGAACATAAAACAAAGTACTTTTCATTAAACCAGTTAAAGAAAAAAATAGAAGTGCTAATTAGGGAGTTGTTTTTTGTCACAGCTTTGAGAAATGAATTTACAAAAAAGTTATTGAATTTGTTCAAAAACTTTTTATTCTCTGACTGTAAAATAATTGTGCTTTTTACTGTGGGAGGAAAACAAGAAAATGGAAGGTGTTATGGCACTTGAAGGTTTTTCATACGCACAACAAACATCTATCCGCCTCTGGAGGCACTTCTTCAGAGGTTAATGGCACCCATCTTTCAACCACCATAATTACACTTAATAATTGATACGTTTTTTTCTGATAGCTGTCTTCAGCTTTTCGTGACTCAGTGTTATACGCCTGCAAAGAGAGCAAGATGCACTCTACTTGTCGCTTTTGTTTGTGCTCTGGAGTGGGAAAATATATGGTTTATATTATATTGCAAAGAAATAATGGGGAGAATGAAAAACCAGCACCATCTGCTGTTATTACAGATCAGTCTTCTTCCGCGAAAGATCAGACAGCCATCACATCTGTCACTGTTATACAGCTCAGAGTTTTCTCTTTTCAACAGAGGAATTTCTCGTTTCCTCAAGATTTGTTTTCCTCTTTTGGAGTAAGATGACTTCTAATCCCCTGGAGGCTGAGCTCGCCCACACTTATGATCCTTCTCTCATGCATCTTGTTCATTTGGAGAAAAGATGACACCTGAAGTAGTGTGTAATCTATATCAACTATAATGTGCATACTCTTTTTTTTTATCACCAAATTTGTACGTTCAGAACATCAGGATTTTTTCACAGCTTCATGGTTTGAAAAACACACACACACACACACACACACAGATGAGTCACATCATTGAAATTATAGTCACCTGTTTTAATTGTATGGCTAATGAGTGTGTTTTAAGTGTGTACAATGAATGTAATTTGTTTCTTTCAAACGGTGCCCCTCTATCATGAGTCTCAGGTGCACCGTGGCCCCGACCCTGCAGTGTCAGTAATTAGGGAACTGGATTACTGGCTGCACTCACTGATACCTGTTCTGCATAAGTGGATTGTCTAAATCCTACAGTGTGAAAATGTACCTTGTTGACTCTTGGTAAATGGATGTAAAGTCAGTTTACCTTGAGTTAAATGTCAAATCTTGAAGGCAGAATCAATAATAATTTTATTTAATGTCATTTATCAAATGATTTCTACCAAATTGGAAATGGAATAGCTGTTAGTGTTTGCCAATAATAAAACTGCCGTCAAGTACTGTATAGTTCTACTTGACATTTCCCTGGTATCAATTTGGGTGCTGTTCACTTTCTAATTCAAATATTGAAAAGAGAAGAACTCCAAGTTCAGTGGTTTAACTTCTTTGTCACTTGGTCTGGGGCATGAAAAGAAGCAGCAGAGCTTTAATCTCCAAACCACGACTGGCATGACGATGTGGATACTTTTTAAGCTTCTTCTCAAAATTTTGGAAATTAAATAGGAATTTCAATTGAATTCTGAGCCTTGGTGCAGTATAATCCGTTTTCTTTAATCAGCAATTCAAAGTTTGTTGGTTTTGAGTTCTTTCACAGAATGAGATCAGTTCTACCTGATGAAAGAAAACCAAAACTTGGAGCTTTAAAGTTTGTAACTATCGTAAAAAAATTTGTATAAATCATTTACCATGCCGGTGTAATGCTTTCTCTGACTTACTGGTGTGCCAATCCCAGGTTGCACTAAGATAACCTTACATGACAAATCCTAAATATACCTTCTTTTTTTTTTACTCTAAACCATTGGAGTGGAAAGATTATACTGTGGGAGGGAGACAGTGGAGATCTGTCGGATCTGTTTCACAGCTCACAGCAAACTTATCCTTTCACATCCCACCTTTCAGTCAATGACATCTCTGAGAGAGGCACAGGCACCCTTTCATGACAGACACATTTTCCCTCAAGCTGATTAAATACTTGCATATTGTAATCATCCACACAGGGTTTGATGATGGGAGAAGAAAGCACTGTAAATAAAAAAAATAGTTTCCCTTTCCTGCAATATATGAAAATGTTTATATGTTATATTCTGTAATATATACTCAGTTATTTGTCCATTTTTCTTCCTGTCTGTTGCTTTATGCTGTGGATTTCATCTCAATTTAGCTACAGTATCGGAGCAGAACCTACAGCAACCAGCTGGTGAGTTTAGAGTGTTTAATAAAGTCTCAGTCCAAACTTCATTACATGCAGGGGAAGGAGCACATCACTGCAAACTTGTGTGACCTTCATGTGGCTCGTTGCGACCTCAGAACATGTCATCATGATCAGATGTACTTTCCATCTCTAGAGAAACTGTTTTTTTTTCTGTCCTTTAATAACCAACAAGACACACAATAACCTTCTAAAGATGAAGCATAACACACAAAGGGTTACGAATATATTTGACAAGCGTGATACATAGGCTACATCTGAAATTTCTATTTATGCTGTTGATTTGCGCATTTCCACTACAATGGATTTGAATGAGCACCCTCCACACCACAAGAATACTTCATGACAACAATGATGCTGATTGAGTCGATGACGCAATTTCGCTCTCACAAAGAATTCACAAACACAACCGCTGGGTCAAATATTAGTCCTGCGTGGACCATCTGCTGCCTTTCTGTTTAAGAGCTGTTCAGAAAGGCTGAAGTAGGGAGGTTGCCATGGCTCCTTCAGCGGCTGAAGATAGTACCTGTTTATCCAGACTTCTCTCCCCCACTTCTTCTCCCTTTATATCTTCCTCTGATTCACAAAAACTTCCCTCCCTTCCCTGCTGGGAGGCCGCTTTCTCCTTATTTGGTCACATCCTCTTCCCCCGTCTGCATCGCCTCTTCTTCTTCTTCTTCTTCTTCCGCTCCGGAGATGACACTTTGCACGATAAGAGGCCAGTGGGGTCAGCGCTCAGTGCCTGGCATCTGTGCTGTCTGGCACGCACTTACACGCATCTTGGCATAATGGGCCGAGTGTGGTTTTGACAGTGTATTGTCCTTTGGACCGGCTTCCATGCTGAGCAAATAACACACCAGATGCAATCGGAGTTTGTTGCAGTGAAATTAAAGGGTGCAGCTGTCTCTGAAGTCAAACTGAAATTAAAGGAAACATTTTCTTGATTGCATTTGTTTTTGACATAATTATGTTATAGCTAGAATCCATCCACACCACAGAATGTGTTGATCTAATTTAGATTGTTGTAAACGGGGCGAAATAAGAACAAAAAAAGTTATGTAACATCATTATTCAAAATCACCTCTTATTAGATGTATTTACAGCACAGTTACAGGTGCACCCGGATTCTTGTCAACTTTAACAAAAATATGCAGTGGTGGCCAAAGTTATTAGAACAGCTGACAGATCTGAAAATACCTTTTTTTTGCCTCCAAAACATGATTTTTCATGATGCTCATGAAATATGCAGATGGTTGCTCTGAGCAAAACGAGATGAAGTCCTACTGTTGTTGTTGCTGGTTTGGCCACCTTTTGCAGCAATTTCAGCAGCACATGTCTCTGGCATAGTGTCAATATATTTCCTGAGAACTTCAACATTAATACTATCCCATGCCTTCTGCAACTTACGCCAAATGATTTCCTTTAAATGTTTATGTAAATGTAAATGTCCAGTTTATTTTCCAACTTGTTCCAATTTTGCTTGATGGGGTTGAGGTCCAGACTTTGGCTTCTTCTCTGAAGGAACATGATTGTGTGACATTGACAGTTAAATAGACCTAGCTTGTTTTTTGTAAGGAAAATTACCTAAATCTTCTTCTGATGGCTCTATTCCATGGCTTATAGAGCATAATGATGATTAATAGCCAATTCAACAAAAATAACTGAAACCTCTTAAATATGCCAAGTGTTCTGATAATTTTGGCCACCACTGTATACTGTATATCCAATACTGGATTTGATAATAAATAAATAGATAAATAGCCAAGCTATTGCACAATAAAATCATTGAACAAGAGGGGCTGAGGCTAGTTATGTACAAGAACATGCCAATGTGAATGAGGTGGGAGGTTTTAGTTGTAGTTATTCCCTTCAGCCTTAATGACCTTTGACCTTGGCTGAAAAAAGAAAACTGTTGTGGAAGTGTAGTACCGCCCGAGTGGCGTTGATCTCTGGCCCGTTATCTCTCAGGTAGTATCCAGAGTTCTTCCATCCCGACAGAACGAGCACTGAGGATGATCTATGATTTTCTCCTGCAGCACTGTGTGAAGAAGAAATCAGATTTCACTTCAATTTAAAGTGTTTTTTTTTTTTAATCGCTGACACACTATTGGTGAGAAATGCTCTTAATAAAACTTTTTGTCAGACTTTCTCAGACACTGCAGGCTTGCCAGCATCTGTTGTATAATGTCATTGCTTATTTTTGAATGAAAATGTGGAGAAACACCCAAAACATTTTAGTGAAACCTCCTTCATGGCTGCTCTCTGTTCGCAATCACACCTAACACAAAGTTGTGTGGTCGTCCATCTATTCCTGTGTTCGGAGGGCTTGTGTGATCTTATCTGCTTTAATTGCAACCCTTTTTCAAAACAACTCCCCAATGCTGTGTCTGATGACAGCACGAATGACAATAAAAAGCAAATCAGACATCTCATTCGGACAAAAATGTCACACTTTATTGCTCTATTTGCAGTTTTGCTTTGCCGTAGATTCCCTTACACACTTGACACGCTTGTGTGTGTGTGTGGGTGGGTGGGTTGGTTGTTGCATTCCTGGATTGAGAGACGGGGAGGGGGGAAGCGGCGCTGGGGCTGTCATCGATCTTCCTTTTATACGGTTGCATATTGCATGACTCACTCATTTGCAACGGGGGCGTGTGCGAGCATGGGCGCACTCACATCTGTGTGTAGCTACCGTGGTGTGTGGTCTAGTAGTACGATTCCTCGTGTTTCCATTGTGCATGTGTGTAAATGATGAATCTAATTTGTTGCAGGGTGAATATCCAATTTGGCTTGAGAAGCCTCTTTTTAATTATCTAAAGTGTCTCCCAAGAGCTTATACTTACGCTCCGTCTTCTGCGGAAATTGCTTTACCCTCGTAGCTATAACTGTCTTTTTCACCTCAAATCTCAAGTGGGAAATATACTGTACGTTCCCAAAAATAAAATAGAAACTAATTGGATGTTAGCTTGAAATAATATCTGAAAAAAACCTTCTGGATTCTTCTTCATGTTGAGGTAGCAAGGTAGTTAGCAAGTTAGAAATTATACCACAAAGAAAACTGTGCAGCTTCCAGGAAAAATAAACCACAACAGAGTGTGGGCTCCATCTCATATGTGTGCGTGTGGAGGAAGGCGCTGTGTTAGTTGTGTAAAGAGAGAAATCTAGTATAGTATAATTATCTTCCTTTCTTTGCCTGTCATAAAGTAAACTTTTCTTTTTTGCACCTCCACCCTCACACCCATCATCATCATCATCATCATCATCATCATCGTCGTCGTCTTATCCAGTAGATGGAACAGCTCCTCACATGGGCCTACAGCTCTCTCAGCGTCTTCACTGGTCCACCCACAGCCGCTGAGAGAAACGTGTGAATTAACATGAACTGTCATCATCACTCTGGTCCTGTTCTGCCTGGCCAACATATGTGTCAGATGGAGCCTCCATATGCATAGTGTGAACAACATGCTGTTTGGACTTAGAGTTTAAAAAGTTGTTGAGATGTTTTTTTTTTTTTTTTTTTCGGTGTGCGTCTGGTTATCCACCCAAGATCACTTCAGTTTTAGTGTGGTGACATATTGGAAAATTTGATCTTTATGGTCGGGCCTCAACAATGAGGGTAGTCTTATCATTTTGAATGTGTTTAACTGACTGACAGATGGAGATGTTATCAACTATATCTCCAACGACCTGTGAGCCAGGTGTTCTTAGTGTGGGGCATGATACCGTCTATCAAAGGAGGAAAATTGGCCTCATAGTAAGTAACCCTCAATAAATACTGCAGGGCTATCCCTAATTTAGCTTTACATGATTTTGTCTGCGTGTCAAACCACAATACATAATTTTGTTTCAATAAATGTTAAAATCAGACGATGGCAAGTGAAGGCTTTGGGCGTATTCGACAAAGCTGGACTGAGAAACTGAAATGATGAGGAGCTGTAAGTACAAATTTCTGTGGTTCAGCATTCAGTAACTAATTTGATTGCCATCTCAGTAATATCAGTGATATCATTTAGTTATTCAACTTATTCGCTCAGCTCAGCATGTAATATGATATACCTGTGTTTATTCCAGGAACAGTGTTCTGTGTACACATTATTCTACAAATATTAAGCTTATTAACCTTTTGTAAACTACTGGCTTCCAGCTATAGCCTACCACGTCCTCCCTCTGTTCTTTGGAGTACCTGCGGTACAATATCTATCATAAATGTTGCAAAGCGGGATCACTTTTCAAAAGGGTGAAAAGATGACGTGGGAGGCTACCCAAGGGAGGGCGGGGAAACAATGAAACCGTTTTCTTTATGTAGTTTCATTAAACTAACTGCTGAATCATATCTCTCTTATTGCCCTCAGCTGCTTTCACTGTCAATTTCCATCCAGCGAGCAAAGACATAATAATATCTATATTCCATTTGATGATCATTTTTGTCAAGTGAATATAAACAGGTGTTTTGGACAGGAATCAAACTTTGTAATTCACTTGTTTTTATCCAGTTCTATCCAGTATGGCACTGTTGCACTTTGTTGGTTGCTTGTTGGATTGATGTTTATTGTTGTCCTGTGTCGTTGTCCTGTGTCTCTTGTCACTCTTTTAATTATTATATTGTGTATTTTTATTGTTATTTTTGCTGCTGGCTGCAATGTAAATTGCCCTCCGGAGACAATAAAGATATCTTGACTTGACTTGTATGTGACAAAGCCGACAAACTTATTCCCATAATACATAGGTAATGCTCCCCTCTCATGCTAAGACACCAATTACGGTATAATTTGACGAGGTGGCTACTTTTCATTTTTCTCACAGTCAGTAGTTTCTATTCTTGGAAGAGCAGTGACAGCATAAAATTGATACCTACCCAGTGGGTAGCAGAACAGGTAGAAACTGGACTCTTAGAATAAATGTACTTGTGAGTTTGAGTTTCTGGGCAGTTAAATTGGCTATGAGAATTTGCTGCTGGCTCAATTAAAGCCAGTAAACATCTAAAAATAATTCTCGGCTGCAACTAACACAATTATTATGTTTGCTAAGAGACATTTGTGCCAAATAACTCACCAATTCTTGCATAATTATACAGATGTGGTGGAAATCTCTCCGAGTGTGCTCTCAAAAATCAGCGGCAAACAGTCTGCTTAGAGATTTGATGATAAAAAGATCATTTAACGAAGACATACGTGACCATTGGCCCAAGAACACCTGTAGCTCCAACACTTTAGAAGAAGGAGGGGCGAGATGAAGGGAGCGTTGATTAGAGCGTATTAGCTGTGTGTCGAGTTACAAAGACGGCACAGATGAATGAACATGAATACAATGACAGTCAGCTACACCAACAGCTGCTGGATGAGCCAACTGACTGGGAAGTACAAATGGAATAGCCAATGCAGATTAGCCGAGCGTGCCATCAGGTGAACCTTCACATCAAAGGCCACTTCAAATAATGGCAAGAAAATACAAGGGAGCCGCAACCCAAGGATCCCTCTGGTGTTCCAGGTGAGAGGGAAAGAGAGAGAGAGAAAGAGAAAGCAGGTGGCCTTGTTAATCACACCTCCTGTCAGTAAGATGGATGTATGCAGTCATGCTCGGCCTCTCTTCAGACTGCCTCTCCTCTCTGCTCGTATACTACTGTCTGAAGCTTCTCCTCTCTCTCTCCACCTGCTCCTCATGTTCCATCTATGAGTAGAGCAGCCCACTTAACACATGAGCTAGTCATCCATCCAGGCTCCCACATACTCTAAGCAGACATGCACACACAGGTTTGGATGATGTTGACTCTGTTTTCTCTAATGCTCATTAGCAACTCAATTTCTACCAGAAAGGCAAAGACAGTGTACTACAAGCTAACTATAATTTGCCTTGCATAGCCGGAACGACATTCCAGACATGGCTGCTGGGCAGAGTGATTTCAAAAGCGCAAGTAGTTCCGGGTATTTACTTAATGTGTCGTAATGTTACATGTTTGGGAAGGCTATCTGACCGGGGTGGGGGGGGGTTGATCGGACCATATGAGTTTCACTTTTACCGTGCACTGCTGTCATGCATGCACGCTTCTCTCTCTCTCTCTCTCTCTCTCTCTCAATAACGGAATGATATTGCGTTGGTCGAGCCAAAAGCCAAAAAATCTATTCTTGAACATATGGGAAATATGTATGGATTGCCATAATTTTCCAGAGAGAGGTAATTTCACAATTTCACCATTTTCCAAAATAACATTTGGCCTCCATTACACGCCGCCCATGCTCAAGTCGTTCAAATTACGTCGCTCATCGTCACCAGCGTACATTGAAAATGAATGGCAGCTGGTCGCCACGGTCACCCAAGTGGCTTTTGGTGTGAACGCACAGTTAGTCAGTTAGTGCTTATAGCTCTGTACAGTGAACATAGGAGTTAAGAGCTTTTCACAGTTGTTGACAAAGTCAATGCCCATTGGGGGTGCACACAGTGTACTACAAGCTAACTATAATTTGCCTTGCATAGCCGGAACTACATTCCAGACATGGCTGCTGGGCAGAGTGATTTCAAAAGCGCAAGTAGTTCCGGGTATTTACTTCATGTGTCGTAATGTTACACAATTATTTCATCGCGTGGCAAATGTGCAGGTCACAGCCTCTCCACGAGAGCGTTTTGCAGTAGTTGGATTGTAACCTACCTCTGGAGGCATGGTTCCATAGTTTCCCCTCTGGCTGGCTTCATTGAAAACAAATGCACATGGCCAGGGAAGGAGGGAGGAGGATTAGCAATGAGTTTTTATGACAGTGAAAATATTCACTCAGAAACTGTAGGGTGGGAGAAAAAAAGCGACCAAAACAGGAAAAGTAATGGGACTTGAATAGTTCCCTGCTAAATTTTGTCCAAACATATCCAGGAGACAAGTAACCCCTTCAGCCTGAAGGGGTCGGAGCAATGAATTAATGTGAGTCTAATTTCCACTCTCCTTTTGCTCTCCACCATCTGTGAGAAGTTTCTGTTCTTAAACGTTGCCAGATAGTTGCTCTTTTTTTTTCTCTCTGCCATTTTGTGCTTAGCAGGTGATGAACAGCAGTGTGTTTCACGCTTTGCTGAAAACAGTTCCCTGCACTGCTGGAAACAACAGTGATGAGAGCTGTGAGAATAAACCTGAAACGGGTTTGCGGGTCAGGACCCAAAATCAGCAGCACAACAGGGAAGCAGTTTATGAGCTTTATTGAAAATAGACAGGGTATGGCAGGTTTCAAATAATTTGCAGCCGATAACAGGCAAGTACAGGCTCAGGTAGGTGACAGCAGTTCCCAGGTACCGCTGCAGGTCAGAGTTTGTGGGGGATTAGTGGGTGTTTACTGAGTATCCAGGGACAGGCGACAATAACAGAGGGCAGGCTGGGGTCAAGGGCAGAAACAGAGTCTGGAGCAGGTGAGCAGACGGTGGGGCACACAGGCCAAAAACAGAGCAGGCAGACGGAAGGTCATGAAGCAGAGAGCAAAGAGTGTGTGCGCTGGGAATGCTTATATACTGGCTGGCATGATTGATGATGTAGTGCAGGTGGGAACAACAGGTGGAGACAATGAGGACGAAGTGTGGCAGGGTGGAGAATGGAGGCAGGCAGGAGGAACCTTTAGAACCATAAATATAAGAAGACTGGCTTACCCAACGCTGCTGCCCAATGACACGGCATCGCCCCACAGCCACCATCTTACATCGGCCCGCTCACTCCCTAAAGTTTAGAGCATTATGTCTATTGGTGCATGTTCTATTAAAATAACCAGAACTTGCTCAGTTTTTGACCAATTTTCAAACAGTTTGGTTTGTTATTGACGTCAGAAATGAAATGTCTGAGCATGTACTTTTC
The DNA here is from genome assembly GCF_905171665.1 of Trachurus trachurus. Classification (NCBI taxonomy): domain Eukaryota; kingdom Metazoa; phylum Chordata; class Actinopteri; order Carangiformes; family Carangidae; genus Trachurus; species Trachurus trachurus. The sequence goes on along the minus strand of NC_139913.1, from coordinate 17,591,837 downwards.
TAAAGTAACATTATAGTACCATTATGCAAATAGTTCAAATGATAGCTACAGAATATACCGTCAAAGTTTCACAGAGTTATGAGTAGTTTCTTTTTGTTGCAGATGACTGGATCGCTCACCTTACTGCACTAAAAAGTTAAGGGTTTGTAAAAACAACCTGTACCACAACATGGTCATCATCTAACATGGCTGGGTTTAAGTTTCCAGATGCAGGCATGTTCATGTGATACAGTTAGAGTTGTTAATCATGAACAACTTTGTCAAAGGAAAGCTGATACCTGCATAGAAACATAGAAAAATGTCATTAAACAGATCATCACGTCATTGTGAACTCTTTTGTCCCACTGGGATCCCATAGGAATGATGACTGAGTTTTTCCAGTGATCTGATTGGTTGGTAGCCTGGTTGTTGGCAGCTATTGGACTGATCCTCTTAACTTAACTTTCTTTAGAGCAGGTTAAGCATAGGTTACCATGGTGATTTACCCCAGAAAGAAATGAATCACCGTCATAGGTCTAAAAAAGTTAAATCTGAAGCTGCATCAATACCTTTGTAGCATAGGCCTCAGTTTGGAGCTCTGGGTTTTATAAAGACTGTGAATGGTTTCAGACCGGAACTACATTTCTTTATTCCATGTGGCTGATCAATACGAGTAAATAACCTGTTTGCAGTGCTGCTGTCAGTTGACGTTTTGGATGCACACAGAACATTTCTTTCTACAGATGCTTATAAAAAGGTTGTATGTGTGCCGCATGCACACTGACCTCTGAGCAGTGATTTCGCAGAATACCAGCTGTGGCTTTATTTCCAAAATGTGAAAATGTCTGCACATAATCTATTCTGACAATGTAAGAGCACATTTTCTCTAACAGCGCAGCGTGCTCATCCTCAATTATTTGTAAAAAGGGGAAAACCAGCAGCTCTCTCTCACACACACACAAAGCAACACTCGCATTTATTTTGAGTTGTATTACTGCATATTTGGTGCCTGCACATACTGAGTCTGCTTGTGTTTATCACTGCTTTTTCAATTAAATCAGCTGTGGCTGCAAACAAGATGGATGCTGTGGCCTCCAGGGAAGACGCTGCATAGACCGCATCTTTATCATTTTATCTATTGCACTTGTCACAAAGGCATTCAAATGTCACTGCAAAAGGACAGCTTGTATATTATCTGCTAGTGCATACAATCCAACATCATTTATTCAAATTGTAGATATAATTTAGTCTTACTCAATGTGACTATGTTTAATATGCGAATCCTGTAAAGTTTCTTACATCAGAGGGTTTTCCTTGTATTTCTGGTCCTGTCAGGAGATTTCATTTACAGGGGCGGGTCCAGAGTATTTTCTGGTGGGGGGCACAGGGGGTAATAACAGTGAATCTGGGGAGGGGGGGGGCACCTAAAAGTAACAAAAATGAAGGCTGCCACTGATCGCTCTCTTCAATAAAAAAATAAATAAAAATTGTACAGTTACACACTGTTTACAGTGCAGGCGGACGGCGTCAAGGCGGACCCCTACGCAGACCCTACGCCATAGCCTGACGCGCACCTCCAAAAAATCCTGACTACGACGCATCGCGGCACGAACCGCAAAGACTGTGATTGGTCCGCTCAGAACGTTAGTGTGGTAAATTCACCCGTTCAGCCTTGACTGGTCGGACAGACCACCTCCGCAAACGTCTTCTTCGTCGCCTGCGCTTCAACATTTGCAATAAAAGCGTTTGTTTTTCAGTTGCCATTGTTTCTGTGACCAGAAGCAACACGTTCCCTCGACGCAGAACTTCGAATGCTCATCCACCTTTCTCCATCAGTCACCAACCTTGGTGTAATAATGGACACCCACCTGACCTTTGAACTTCACATCAAACAGCTTTGCAGAAACTCTTTTTACCACCTAAAAAACATTGCAAAACTCCGCCCATCACTCTCTCTCCCAGATGCAGAAAAACTCGTCCACGCCTTTGTCTCCACCAGGCTGGACTACTGTAATGCTCTTCTTGCCGGGATCTCCAACAAAAACATCCAAAAACTCCAATACATTCAAAACTGTGCTGCCCGGATCCTTACAAGGACACGAAAATTTGACCACATCACACCAATTCTCAAATCCCTCCACTGGCTCCCTGTCTCATTCAGGATTGAATATAAGGTCTCCCTACTGACCCGCCAGTGTCTCGATGGAAATGCTCCTATCTACCTGAAGGAGCTAATCACCCCCCAGCCCACTTCACGACAACTCCGCTCCGGTCAGGCAAACCTCCTGCAGATCCCAAGGACCAAACTCCGAACCATGGGAGACAGAGCTTTCTGTCACGCCGCTCCCTGTCTTTGGAATGCTCTCCCTGACCACCTGAGAGCACCACTGACCCTGGACACTTTTAAAAAAGGCCTAAAAACCTACCTTTTTAAAAAAGCCTTTCATTAGTTGTTTCTTTTGGGGAGACGTTCTCTCCCCAAAATTGTATCTTTTTCTTTTTTTTTATGTAGCACTTTGAGATTGTTTGCTCAATATAAAGTGCATTACAAATAAAATTCATTATTATTATTATTATAACGACGGTGTCGGGTCTACGGCGTCGACGTGACACGGAAGCATAAACTAGGCTTCAGTCAGTTAGTGCTTATAGTTCTGTACAGAGAACATAGGAGCTAAGAGCTTTTCACAGTTGTGTCAATGGTCAATGACTATTGGACCCCCCGTGCCACCATGGAAGACCCGCCCCTGTTCATTTGTTCTCACACACACACACACCTACAAACAGTCTCAGATGATTTTCTGTTGTTGTTTCTTTTTTTAATGCTGGCTGCAGTTGCTTGCTATTATTAACTTCCTCATTTTGTCTATTGGAAGAATGGAATATATTCCTCCGAGAGAGAGAGAGAGAGAGAGAGAGAGAGAGAGAGAGAGAGCGAGAGAGAGAGAGAGAGAGAGAGAGAGAGAGAATGCACAATCTCTGTCTGTGATTGTGTGTGTGAGTTGCATAGAGAGACAGATACGAGAGAGAGTTCCCGCAATTGCACCCACATTGATGGATGACTCATGCATAGAAGCAGCTGATGGACTGAGTATTTTTATTTCATTCACAGATTTTTTTTTCTTTCTACGTGTCACCTTCCAGATGTCATGAATAATTCAAGACAACGTGAGTGGGGTGTGTGTGTGTGTGTGTGTGTGTGTGTGTGTGTGTGTGTGTGTGTGTGTGTGTGTGTGTGTGTGTGTGTGTGTGTGTGTGTGTGTGTCAGATGTGGGTCAAGAAGGGAAATAGCTCTGTATATCTATTTCCCCTCCCCCTCCCAGTGTAATGTATTATGAAAATGTGAAATCAACTATGCGATTGGAGTCTCTCCATTGTGGTGGTGTGTGTGCATGTGCCACATGTGAGCATGCACATTACTCTTTACAAAGGCATGAGCACTATGTCAGCTGGTTGCCAGCGCAGCTCCAGGTGAGTGCTCACAAATTTCACTGCCAACCCCCCCCCCCCCCCCCCCGAGTGAGTTGTGTGTTCCTGAGAAAACTGCTTGTCACACTTTTTCTTTGTTCTAAGATAGTCGGACAATTTTCAAAAGATCTGACATGACAAAAACTTTTCATTGGTACTGAGAGGCAAAGAAAGTTGCACTTGAAGAAGTAAAATCAACAGAGATGCATTTGTTGAAATAAATAAATAAATAAATAATGAAACACTAACCTTTGTAGTCAAAGGCTGTCCCTCCACTGAGATATCCGTGAAATGTCATTTGCACTGTGGCTCAGATAAAAGTACCCCATCACTGCTGTTTGAGAATGTGCATTATTGCAAAGTGCGTTTCTGTTTTTGATCTTTGGACAGCAGGAAATCTGTAAACCGGCATTTGCTTCAGCACGATGCCTCTTCAAAACGAACCAACAGCCTCACAGAGGTCTTCATTTTGTGCATAGGGGAAACAACATTACTGCTTAAGTGTATATTAATGATACACCATGTAAGACTCTGAATGCACGATACTAGATGTCATGTGTAACCTCCTGCACATTTAATCCATTTACACACACTCCATTCCAAAAGAAAAACAAATCAATACACCACTCAAAGGGCCTCCATTAAACTAGTAGAAGTAATCAAATTAATTTTAAATAAGCATGTTAGAATTTTTTTTTAATTTAATAGTTTCCACTGCCTTTTATTCCTGCATTACATTTCAGTTTACCACTAAACACTAATTGCATAAGTCACTGTTTAGCTCCCACAAGACCCACCCCCCCCCCCCTGACCCCACTCTCTATACTGTAACTCCATTAGAAAGGACCCAGTGGGAAATACAGGAACTTTGCTCAGTGGTCACAAAGGTTAATGCATCCAGAGGTTTGGCAACACAATAAGCACACTATGCAGTAGCATTTTACATACAGAAATAAACCTCATAGCTGGACCCATAGGTGGCCCTCTTGGTAGAGTGCATATCATTATAGGTTCAGGCCTCAACTCAGGGGACTGACTTCTAATCCGTAACTTCTCTCATCACTAAATTAAAAAAAATGTAAGGAAAGCAACTCTAAAAAAATAAATCTGTCTTTCTACCTAGTATGATTGCTCAACATCTGACTGCATAACTGCAATTATGTTGCTGTTGTGTTGCAGTCAAGTAGTGCAATGTTCAGTTAAAAATGAATCCCATCAGTATTGAATGGGTTAGTGGTCAGAGCTCTGTTAAGTGCCCTGAAATAATTAATTGATGCTTGTTCAAGCTACCAGCTAAATTAATTCATTTTCCATTTCATTAATGGTCAATTTAAATAGGTAATCATAATCATCATGATCATCATTCCATCTCATGGGGAATATATAATTTTATGAAGCACTAATTGTGGGTTTGTCTGTAAAACTCATTCTCTCAATAACTCCAATCGATTTTTGATACATTATTAAAGTGCAAGTCTTTTTAATTCACTGTAATATTAAATCAGTTAGGCAGCTGCAGAAGGAGGAAACCCTGGTGCCAGTACTCTGGTCAAAGTGAATCTTCATAGAGCAGGTGAGTTTTTTCCCTCCTGTTTTTGAGATTTGCTTCAGTGTGTCGCCCTCTTGATCCTCGTTGGCTGAACACAGTAACTGAGATCATCTTGTGCAGTGGCAAGTGTTACTCAGCTCTGTTCAGTATTTCAAGTAGAGGTCCAACTAATCTGCCCTGAAATGCTGAAGGGCCTGCTCTTTCAAAATATAGTGTTTGAATCAGTCCCCCTTTAAAAGCCTTGTCTTATTGATTTAGTGATGAATCCATGGTGTTGCTTTGTCCTCCCCTCTCTTTTCTCTTGCCCACTCCCATGCTTTCATATATTGCAAAGAAAACACTATAACAAAGCTTGTCCAGTCAATATAGCATTTTTTTAATCAAAGACGAACAGCAAATAAAGAAGAACATATTAATAAAAATGTGTTAACTGTAATATTTTAGTTCATATACTGTTTAATATATATGTGCCTGTTTGCCTAGTGTCTGCTTATGAGACGTGATATTTATTTGTGTCAGGCCACAGCAGGCCTGGTTTACAATATATATTTCAAAATAAATCTTACTCGTCTGTCTCACTCCTGTCCAATTTACTGTACACATGGAGAATTGGGTTATTTGAAGCAGAACACTGAAGTTGCCCTACTTGTTCAACGCTATCACCAGAGAAGGAGTCAGTATTGCATTCTTTTTACATCCAATGACAGCGTTTTCAGAATTATAATTTTCTACTATGTCTGTGTTTGGCAGCTAAGTTGTGCTTTAAGAATTAGGGTCATGGTTTGTATCATTCCCTGTTTTAGTTCTTCTTCTGTCTTGTCTGATGCGAGGAACTAATGCGTCCCACTCCCACCTGTGTTGATTTCCACACATGTGCCTTGTTTCTCCTCAAATCAAATCAAATCAAATCAGCTTTATTTATATGGCACTTTTCATACATTGCAGCAGCACAAAGTGCCTCACAGAGAATACAAACAAAACAAAAACAGAACAACATATTCAAAGGAGACAGATTACGCCCCCTTTCCACAAATTAAAATAGTTCCCAGGCATCTTAAAGACATGTCTGTGACATGCTTCGGTCAAAATACCCCAAGGATCAAACATCACAGCTCTCTTTTCATACCCTTGAAACAGCCTTGTTCGAAATGGCTAGTTTCAGTGCCAGGTAGGGGTGGTATTATGCAAAATTCGAATCAGTTACATCACTGGAAGACAACTGAGGGAACAGCTCGTAAAACCACGTGTATTTCAATCTAGTGAGCCTGCACAGTACAGATTTTTTTTGTCAATTCTCATATTTTGGGGGCCAGGAGGCAAGACAAACACCCAATATGTGTTAAAGAGCCTTCAAAAAGTGATATTTCCATAATATGTCCCCTGAATGCTGACTACAGGTCTGATGGGATGCTACAGCTCTGTTCTCCTGCATGAAAGTCTGACCCACCTCTGCCCTCAAACACCTTTACTGTCTTCTTTGCTGTAGGCCTACAGCACATTACACATTACACACATTGAGTCCTCTTATAAGGATGCTGTACAAGGTGTTGGGTACCAGCTGCTACATTGATTCTACACCACCAGCCGCGTGGCCACCAGCTGACAACCACCAGCTATTTCCATACAGTTGTACAAAATAGCCATCATCCAAACAACTAAGTGTTTTGCTATTGTTGATTTAGCTAAGTTTCAACATTTATGAATGTCTTTATGCACTGGATGAACTTTCTCAATAGATTGTTTGTCGTTGCTTAGCTTCTTCAAAAGCTCCCTCAGAGGCTTTTTCTGCCAAATGTAGCTGCATAATGATATTCTATAATGGATCAATCCCTTGATGTGTTTCTGACTCAATGGACAGATGCTGCTAAATGGCAATTCAACCTCATTTGCACACATCTTTGTAATAATGTTAGATTACAACTGTAATGTCCATGTTCATGCAGTGAGTGCCCTTTTTTGGGTCCACTCCTCATGTTTCCCTGGCAGCAACACATTACTTGAACTGTTGCAAATCGCTCTTTTGTAATCTCTTTGTAATGACATTCTTTCTTTTTTCAAATTGATTCAATTTTCAACAATTATTTTTTTCCCCTTTTTTTAAACTACCTGTACAGTTGTGCTTAAGTACTAAGTGTTAAAAATAGACTGTTTCCGGTGACTCATCCCAGGAGTTGTTCCCCCCTCACCCCCTCAACTATCTCATCCTTTTTTTCTACATTGATGTTCAAAACCACAGGCTAATTTCTCATCCCCAGTCATTACATTATCTCCCCATCATTCTTTTCCCTTTACCTCCCACTGCCTGCGCCTCCTACTCCCCTTCAACCCATCCCCTGTACATTTTCCCGAGGTCTGGTGGTCTGTCAGCCCAGGATAAATGTGTTCAAAGGGCACAGAATGACTCAGCCCATGTTTCTCATGGAGGACACTGGCAATGCATACCAATGGTAGTGTGTCCAGCTGGCCGGTGTCTGGACTGGGAGGGTGACACGAGGGCAACAGCTTCATATGGAACCAGCAGACAGCAGGTGCGGGTGGTGAGGGCAGAGAGGGAGTACAGAGCAAGATGGAGCTCAGACGAGCAAAACCATAGTCTATATGGTGATAGACTTACAGAAATAAAATCTTGATTAAACGAAACATTTCGTTCACCCGAGGTTAAAACATCCACATAGAATGCTAATGAACTACAGCAGCCTGCCTGATACACAACATACTGCCTTGGTGTTAATAGGTGATACATAACATTAAGGAGCACCTCTTACTCTCATTTTATTTTTTTTACTACTTCACCTATCTATTCATTTCCATTGACTGTCTCTTTAGAGTTGGTGGATCAAGTATAATTTGTAATTTTCTGTTGAAATTAGTGCAACTGTTACTTTTTTGTGTGTGTGTTTGTGTGCGCGAGTGCGTGCAAGTTTGCATTCACATACATTGTATTTGAAATAATGAAGTAATCTAACAGTGGTTAATCAATCTATATAATAATGTGTAGTATGTTATGTACTTAACTAACTAACTAACTTCTCTTTCAGAAGAACATTTTTGAGAAATTTAACTGAGAAGGTAATATAAAAAGGTACCTCAAAGCAGCATACACTGCTGACGTGCAGGTTATGTAACTGTCTAACATATCTGTAAATTGTTTTCAGCGGACTTCTCACTAACAAAGAATGCTGAAAGACCACCTACTCAACTGACACCTCTCAGTGTATTTAATACACCACAACATCAACATTGACCACCACACACCGACTCGCCCCCACTCTCTCTCACACAAGCAAACACGTTGACAACAGACCCATCTGTTATAGAAAGACTGGCTAATGACAACAACACGTTTGGTCTTTCATAACATAAAATAAATGACATGTCTAGTAGGGAAGTGAGATCTGATCTCAGAGCTGTCCATTTAGGATGCCAGGTGTGAACAAGGCCTCTGAGGCAGGCTGAAGGTTGGAAGGTTATGGAGGCCTGCTGGGAATCAAAGGTTAGCTTAGCCATCCCTCAGCCACGACTTTGAGCAGGCTTCACTGTGTGCCAAACGCACAGCAGCCTTTTTCCTGCTTCACTTCTGCCAGTGCACAGGGGGATCCGACAGTTTAAAAAGTTCAGACAGGCAGGAATAAAGGCAGGCAGAGACAACAGGGTGATTCACACAGGTAGCTGATTCACAGGGAAACACTGTGCACCGTGAACAGGATTATACTGTAGGGAGGAACAAAAGCAGTTGATTCCGACACTGAGTGGGGAAAAAATGGCTGGTATTAGCACTGGATTGGATAATAAGGGAGCTGTGCTTAGAGTGGGTTTGGGTGGGTGGAGAAGCAGAGATGATTGATGCCAAACAAAAAAGCAGGTGAGTGTGGAGACAGGAAATGGCTCCAGGAACGGATGGAAAATGGCTAGTTTGGGAAAATGATGACCATAGGCCAGGGGGGAAACAAGCTGCAGAACTTGTACTAAGGTGGCAGGAACAAAAGACTTCACAAATCGACTAGTGCCTGAAAGCCTTTCAAGTAGGGAAAGAGAACCGTCTGAGAAGCAAACTGTTTAAAATGGACTCCCAGAGACAAGGCCATTCCATCAGTGACGTCCTTCAGAAAACATTTTCACACTTTGGGGATTAGGTGAGAAGAAGTATGAAAACCTGCATTATCACCAAATGCCCATGACTTTCCTTTTTCTCTCCCTCAACAAGACATTGGCCAATTAAATGCCACATTATTCTTTTCTTCTTTTTTTAATTTTTTCATATGCGGCATATACTTATTGCTGCATGAAACAATATCGAAAAATTACATTTGGTTTAGATTTATTAATGTATTCATTGTCCACTTACCCACTGCACCCCACACATAACACTAAGTAAATTAAAGTAGAATAATATTCAGATAATTATTTTCTGTATCACTTACAGAAGAACAGTGAGTGTTCACATTCATCAAATGCAGGATGTTGCAGCTGAAACCCTTATTTTCTATCCAGCATCACTTTGAATTGACAACTATTATTGGAGGATTTCACCAGCTCAAGGTAATTCACCTAATGTCAGTTGTTGAAAACCCTGTCTCTGATTTTTTTGTAGCACTCTCACATTACTTGAAAGGTTAAAATGAAGAAGAGAAATGTGCAAATATGAGAGAATCGCAAAGCACGCACATCCTCAGAAATTAAAACTAGGCGCTGGATCACAAAGAAGAATGAATCAAAAATAGAAAAAATAGAGTCCGCACATGAAGGGCCTGGGCCCAAAACGTAACATTTGGTGACACTCACATTAAAACATTCGGGAGGTGAATCTAATGTGCAAATATGCACTTGGTCACAGCATAAGAGAAAAGGCTTTTAGGATGACTGATTTGTTTAGTGAATGTAACATTATGTGCAACTTTTTCCTTTCAAGGCCCCAGTCAATGAAAAATGCACTCGCCCAGATTCACCCTTGTGTTGTTCATTAATCTGTTGTTATACGTCGAATATGTAAAAAGAAAAAAAAGTAAAGAAATAAAACGTTTGACAACTCATCCTGCACTCAAAAGCTGATATTAAATTGACAATTGTGTCCAAGTGACAAGTGTCTGTCCTGCAGCTGCAGCGTTGGGGTTCGGTTCTGGGCTCACACATACACAGTCATCACAGTCATGCATTTTAACTCTGTCAGCCTCATCAATAAAATCTGCTGTCATGGCTACCAATATTTGTGACAATTCCTGCCTTAGTTCAAAGTTAACCTGAAACAAAGGGATGCAGAATCAAACCAAGAACTCACAAGAACCAGGACATGGAGGGCAACCACGCAGGGAGGAAGACAAGACAAGCTTGCCCCTGCTGAGTGGAGCTGGGGGGTATGGTTGGTATGCAGAGGAGGGGAAGACAATGAGACACCAGTGCAACACATTAAGGTGGAGCAGGTGCTGATTGCAGAAAAGATAGGAAGAAGACACAAGGGATTTTCAAAATAAAACAGTAAAGAGGGAACATACAGTATATGGAGGACGTGACAGGGATATTAACCTGTGTGGAAGCCAGGGAACTATCAGTAGCTTCCTGCCTGTATAGTCCACACATAATTCATGTATTAGACCAATGCAGAAATACAAAATAATGTGTCGCCTGAATTATTTAATTAAAATCTCTTAACTTTACATTTAAAGTTACATGTGCAATGTTACTGAGATGGACAAATTAAAAGTCCAGTGTATAAAAAGCTCCCTTGCACTCACCCCTCCCATCGGTAATGTGACGGTGGCCTCCGAGGACAAAAAAACCTGTTTACCACAACTGGGACAACTGGGAGTATTTCAGGAGCATGGAGTGATGAGGTGAAGATCTAAACCATTTCACGATATGTCTGCTGTTTTCCTTCTTCTTCTATACTTCTTCTTCCTTCTTCTTTCCTTCCTCTTTCTTCTTGGTTGGTTTTATTCATGAACGCAAAACTCACGAAACGTGATCTCAGGCTGAATGGATTTTCCATTCGGGCTGCCGTACAAACATGGCGGCGCAAGATGGCAACACTCTCTAAAGCAAGACCCTTGCTTACAAAATTATACGAAAACCAAACAAATTGTATTTTATAGCGATTAATATATTCATGGGTAATTCAGATTTAGCCAATAAACCTTAAGTAAGTAAGTAAGTAAGTAATTTTAATTTATATAGCACTTTTCATAGATAAAATCACAAAGTGCTTTACAGCAAGGATAAAATGCAATAAAATACAGTACTTGTCAATTATTACACACTGCACCTTTAAATAATGAAATTATTGTTCCCTTGCATGAACATTAATGAAACTACAAGTATTAATGGATGCAATCAGTGTCTTCATGCTGCAGGACATCAGAGGCCTGTTCAATGGTGTGCTTAAGTTCAACATACCCAGGATCATTTTTAGTTATCTGGGTATTGGCCATCTTGTTAACCTAGCTCAGAATTTTCCTCTCCAGCTACAAGTCTATTTATGTGAATTATAGACAACCATAAATTAACTACTTATCATGATGTAAGAAGAAATAGTCAAACCCGCGGGTAATTTGATTACAAACGTGCCCAAAAGTGATGAGCTGAACTTTATGTCTGATTGAATTGTTTCTGCTGCAGAGAAGAGAGAAGTAGTTAATGTCTGATGAGTCAGTGTGACTGAAACATTTAACATTTATAATCATCATCATTGAAATATTGAACAGTGTGCCAAACAATGTTCTAATTAAAGACATCAAAGGTTTAGTTTTTATTTCCAGTACTCATCCCAGAGTCTCCTCGTGTAATTCTGAGCTGCGGTGACGAAGGAGGATTAAAATCAACATCAATGAGAATCATCGATGAAGTCAAATGAGCCTATAATAAGGCTAAAAGATTCATTTAGTGTGGTACACTCTCCATGTAGCTGCGCTTCTAAACAGAGAGTGGACACATGAGCCTTGTGTCCACTCTCTGTTCCACTCATGCGATCTGATCCTTTGATGTTAAGCTGCTCTGGCGTAGGTTCAGGGTTCAGCAACCATGGTGACACATAAGCCACTGTTGTAGGACTGAGAATCCAGAGTTAAAGCAGAAGTAAGCAATATTTTTGTGTTAATATAAGTCTTAAATAGTTATATCTTCTGACAGCAATCATTTACATAGAGTGTTTGGACCGAAACACGGGTCTCTCAGTCCCTCTGCTCTGCTCTGAGCCGAGGAGAAAACTTTTCTTGTATCCCACAATTTTTATCCAATGAGGAGAGAGAACGGCATAAAGGGCTGTGTGTGCTAGTCTGGGGCCGTTGACCCGCTGTTTTGGGAAGGAAACGGATCCAGGGCGAGAGAGACAGACCTTTCCTTCAAAATAAAAGCACCAAGCTAATAAAATGCGGTAAAACTCTTTAATTTAAGGAATATAATTTACAAGAAAGTCCCCGAGCCATTAAGTTAACATTTCGCTTTTATTGTATTGCAAGATAATGTTTATTTTATAAGTTTTATGTTGGTGAACACTTTTATTTTGGTGAATCTGGTGATTTCGGTATCCGCTACAGACAGGAACCAGAATGCAGACTAATTCAGAGGTAACGGACACCAGGCTCTTCGCTTGTCTGAAGAGCCTGGTGATGCGAGGCTAGTGTGTGCAGCCAAGGGATGCGCATGAATGTGGTGACGTAGGGACGAGGACCAATAGATCCATGACGAGGGCGGGGCTGCTAACTCCATCGGCTGACAAGAAGTTATGGTGCGTTCAGGGCAACGAGTAACTCGTGTTTTTCCAACCTGTGAAGTCATACCAGTTCGATCTGGTACGAGTTCGCGGGTCGGAAGTTACGAGTGGCCGTTTTCACATGTAAAACAGGTCGGAGAAACGTGAGTTGCGGGTTGCCTGGAACGCTACAAAGTCGTAAGTCGCGACTTGAAGCTGTAACTTACGGTTTCAAAAGCCTGCTTGGAACGCAGCATTAGCCGAAACGACCGGATCGCTTACTTCTGCTTTAAACCTGAATTTACCTAGATTACTTTAAATCATCATTATATGGCATTATTACCCATGTAAAAGTCACTGCACAGGGTAATATCCATGTAGTTTGTGAATTTCGACAGCTGCTGTTTAAAGTCCGGTGTTTAGAAATTGGTTAATTCTCTGGTTATTCTAATATCTAACCATCTGCTTGTCCATCTTTTTGGACTCTTATTTGTATAACTCTTGTCTTTTTATGGTTCTATTTCTATTTCTATTTTCAGTGATCCATGGCTGAAAAACTTTTGCTGCACATTTTGGGCTTGGAATCTGAACTACATGATGGAATTGTGCAATATCACCTCTCCTCTTTTAGAATACCAAAGTACATGCTCGGTTCCTGCAGCAAACACCTTTCCCAGCCATTGCAGACAAACTGATGCTCCATTATGCTGAGCTGATGAGAGCTACGGCCAATTTGGATGAGAATCAGCTCTTGAAGTGCTCGCCAGGTGCCTCATTCTCTTCGCAAAGGCTATCAATCACTGGTAAATGCATTCTCTCCAGCTGAGGGATGATGAGGAGAGAGAGACACACAGACTGTCATAGTATCCAGAGGATTAGGAACCATACACAGGTGTTGCCCTAGGAGGCGCATGCCTGCTATAACTGACCTCTACTTGGATACATAGCATGAGTCGCATCCCTTGAAATGCCCTGGGCTTCCTGAACGTGCCACTGTGAGTAATCGTCCATTTACCTCACGGCACGTCGACATATGTAAAGTATTCAGCTGCTAGACATTTAGGGAAATGGCAGCCTTTTTATGATAGTTTTATTTCCTTCATAATCTTATTCTTTTATTCCTCTATTTATCTGTTTTCATCTTGTTCTTTTTGGAGCGCCAATAAGGCCATCAGGAAATCAATGCGCTGGTTAAATAAGATTACTTTTTTCCCTAAAGTCCCTGAGTGATGCATGCTGACATTGCTGCTGTCACACACACACACAGACCAGGGCCCCAAGGGAAGAGAGCTGTTGATGAAAGCCCCCCTCCCTCCTACAGCTCTCTCTCTCTCTCTCTCTCTCTCTCACACACACACACACACTTGCACACGTCATTTTTAAGCGGTGTACAGCATCTCAGAATGTATGCATGCTATTAAAGCAGTTCTTTATATCTTGCAATCCTTGAATAATGTGAGCATTTAATGACAGGCCTAACAAATGGAATGTATTATATTTTTTATGCATTCATGGCTGTTTTAGAATCTAGAATCTGCACTATAAGACAGATTTTATGTAAAAAGAAAAAAAAAACTGTTTTGTTAGTCTAAATCACAAACAGATACAAATATATCACCTTTATTTACAGGAGGTGACACTTGGTCCCCCAAAAAATTAGTTTTAAGTGGAAACTGGCATAATTGTATATCATGTGTTGCTCTTTTAACATGAAATACATTCCTACTACTTGCTACTGTTATTTACTGTGATAGATGGTAATGAACTAAACAAAACTATACTGAAAACATAATAAAGAAACCATGTGTTATATCACATTTTCATACTTCAGGACACCTCAGACGTTGCTCTGATTACTTTTATAACTGCTCTAAATCAGTGCTTGCTGTGGTCCACTGCTGAGGTAAGAGACACATAAACCAGTCAAGTTCACTGAGCTGTCTGAAAGAGTAGTTTAGGAAAGAAAAAAAAACAATTAGGATATTTCACTCCCTTGGTTCGAGGCCAGGCTCTGATCTACTTTCCTCCAGCTGTTCATTTTGAATTCACTCCATGCCCGTTCATTAGAATAAAAGAAACACAAAGACTGTGACTGATCAGATCAGATTGAATCTGACAGAGTGATCAGAGTCTGTGACCTACAGCGTAACAAGCCCTTCAGGTGACGTTAATTGATGAAAAATAGGCAATTTATTGAATCAATATAGAAAAAGATTCATTCAAATGCAAACATCATGTTGGTATTTACATATGGTTCAGACTTTGACTTGATTTGCAGTTGCAGCGAGGCAGAGTGGTGATGATGTCATCTTGTGACAAATCCTGTAGTGGCTCTCCACAGACGTTATACTAACTAATTCGTACAGCTGGAAGCCTGACATACTAATAAAACACACTGGATTAAATATTTAAAACAAACTCTGTTAAGCAGTAACATTTGCATGTCACCTGCTGATACCATCATCATTTTAAGTCAGGTTACTCCAACTTCTGTCATTTTCAAAAGACTCCTGTTGTGATCATTTTATTCTTTAAAAACTTAAAAACTGTAAACACCACATGGCCATACTGAGCTCTGAGCCGCAGGGCGCTGTTTTGATGCATGTGTCTCCTCACTCTGTCTCCTACTGCTCCTTTATCTCTCTCACACTCTTTCTTGTCAAATACAGGTGTAGATATTTTTGAAAGAATGAGAAATAAAACCCCACAAAACTATGGAATCATGTTAGATATAAGATAATAATAAGGGTTTGTGTTTCTCAGTTGTTCTTGTTTCTGACCTTGGTCTAAGAGATAATTCGACACATGTTCTGTTGGTCTTGAATCTGTTGAATCCTCAGTTGAACAGATTAAGTGTCAATTATCGGACTTTGTGATTTATTGAGTGCAGCTTTAAAGCTCCTGGGTAGATTCTTAGAAGAGACCGACAGGCAGCATCGCCAAAACTGGTTATTGCTCAGACTCAGCACCACACTCTTCAGGTAATTAACTTAGACACACTGGTTTTGTAAGTGAGAGACACAATCAGCTCAGTTAAGACTTTTGTACATGATGGGAAAAGCTATCCTGCAAGCGTCTGTTTCCGTTTCTTTAAAAAAAAAAAAAAAAAAAGTTACATAATCATATTGGATTGAAATGTAATGTCAGCCCTTGTCTCATGTTCAGCAGCGCATGTTCTATCATCATCAGCGTCAGCATTAAAATAAGACCTGGATGAATAAACAAATCAGCCGCTTCGCTTGTGTGGACAGAAAGTGACATCACACCAATCCTTTCAAGTAGAGCGTGGGGACAGAATGAGTGTCTATGTCTTTTATTCTCCTCCACTCCCTGGGTGCTCCCCCCCCCCCTCTTTTTTCTCGCAGTCTTAATCCTCATCGCAAACACGCTCCTGACAATATTTTAATTATGGTCTTATTGCTACTGCCTGAACCCCTTCTCTATTACCTTGTTTTTCATTTCATCCAACCCTTCCCTGCTTTCTTTTCTGTCTTTCTTCGCATCTCTCCATCACACATACAAACCCAGGGCCTAACCCAGACATACATGCACTCTCGTTCCTTTCTAGTGATATACAGTGTATTATTACTCTTTTCGTAAGTGTGTGCTCTGTCTTTTTATCTGGACATTTCGATGGGTTGATCTGTTTGTCTGTTTTTTATTTGAAATCATTTTCTCTGCAAACATCTGCAGCTGAAAATGAAGTCGAATAATGAGATGAGAGTGAACCAAAACATCATAGCTGCAGGTTAGTACGGAACAACAATTAACTGAAAGATACAACACCATAAAGCCGAGGGGGACGGCAGTCAGGTGACATTTCTCTTGTTTGTTGCTGCAAGCGACTCCATTTACATTCCACTTAATCATTTAATCCATTGTTAATACATAAGCACTGATTAATGCGGCTTTAATGACAGATCTGAGATTGATATTGATCTTTTCATTTCATCTTGGGACAAATTACAAATAACACAATAATAATCATACGAGTTTTACCCCCTGGAACAGATTTTCTATCTAAATGTTCAGATCTGTTCCATTGTTAAAATAAATTAAAATCACTTTGTTGTCCTTAGATAAGCATCTGGCTCTGAATCCCAGCTTTCATATCCAGAGTATTTTGGTAACAATTTCATAAAGTAATAGCAAAGACATGGAACATGTTACATAGATGATCCGCCGTGTATGAAGCATGTTGCGTTGGTACGAGCCGAGGCTGTGGGTTTAATATACAGTACTGTGTGTTCTGAGTCCTGTTTAATAAATATGATGCCAAAGTGCACATCTCCCTCTTATCTCACTGTTCCCAAGACAAAAAGGTCACACAGTAATAATGACTCTATTATTACTGCTATCCATCCATCAGAGGAACAGGTCGACCCGTGTCCAAGGCGATGGTGTTGACGATCAGGCTGTGTGGCAGGTCCACTGTGACCCGCTGTCTGCCTCATAATATCATCATCAGCACGTATTATCGTGATGGGGTGCAGTCTACAGCTCTTTGAAGACTTTTATGATACAAAGTGTTCTTGCCAATGTTACACATGCAGACACAATAGTGGGGTGAAGCACGCACATCCAAACGTGTGACAGGTGCAGGACTAAAAAACAAAATTGACTTAGAAGAAAAGAGTGAAGTCCACACATTGTGTAAAGCTCCTCGAGCATATACTTTTTATTTGTCTATATTTGTATTTGTGTGTTTATTGTTTTCTATTTATTGGCTCATTTCCCCTTAACAGCCTCGGCTTATGTCTTTGGGTTGCCTCACCTGAGTTGCATCCTTGATTTGGGGGGTGGGACCAATTGCCTATATGAGCGAAATGTTTCTGTCTCTTATCCTGACGAAGATCCACTGGGATCGAAACGTTGATCTATAATAAATAAACACTCGACGAGCTTTACAGTGTGCAGACTTCTAACACATGTAGACACATCCTCAGCAACACATAATGTACAAACTAAACTGCATTTGATTTTTGATTTATAACAAGTACAGCAATTAAAGGTAAGTCTCTCTCACCACATCCAGTGTTTCTGCACTCCACTTCTGGTTGCTAGAGGAAACCAGCACTTTACAGTGAAGCAGGAAGATGCAAACAAACACAGTCGGCTTGAACATTGGGACTTCCTTCTAGAAAACCGCCCACTAGAAAAGACCAAAGACGCTGAAGCACCGCTTTTTCGACCGCGTTCAGGGCTGAAAAAAACCCCAGCTGCACCACGGTTGAATGGGTAAATCAAGAATACATTGACAACATGATAAATATGAATACAGGCTAATTCAGTTTTGTCTGCCATCCCTCAATGAGTGAAAGAAAAAAAGTTAATTTGAACATTACATTTCGTAGAAGTTGTAGGGGCTGAATATGGAGTTCTAGATCAGTTTTCTCTAAAGGTCAACAATAGGAAGTGACATTCAAAGAAGCAGCAACTATCGGCTTAGACAGTGGTGGTGTGGTAATCAGGCGGGTCAAATCACAGCGGACTGACACCCACTGGGCATTTTATTGTGGTTTCAGTAATATGTTCTCCTTCCCTCGGTTAATAAAACGGTCTCCTGGCTGTTAGCTTTGGGGACTGGTACCAATTCTATGATCTAACAGTTGGCAGTAAAAACACATAAAGCACATTTCTCAAAATGTCAAATTATTCCTTTAACTGCGGGCTGAAGGCACCCCTGAGAACTGAAAATTGAAATTGTGACTGGAAAATGGGCACTGTAGTAAATGTCATCCAGTCTTTTCCCAGGTTAATCTGATGAGTCAATGAGCACTGAGCTTTAACTACATTCAGCCCTGAGCAATGAATACAGAAAAATCCCTAAGATCATTAGCTAATGGACCAGTTTGGGTTTAAAATTTCACTTGGCCTAACAAAGGTGTTTTACAGACCCCTGTCTTTATGTAGTCCGTCTCTCAGGATGAGATTCATTGTGTATCCTATGAATTATTTAATTTAATCAACTTGATCTTAAAACAGGTTACAAATATAAACCAGTCAACCACAAAAATAAAACCAGTCACCTGTTTTAATGCTGGTTTTGCTTGTTGAGAATCTCTTTGGACTCTAAATCCCTGTTTATCAGATTCATTAGCTTTTCTATTAAAGGCTGATGACTATCAGAGGACAGAAAAGAGCAAATCCTGCTTCCTGTTGTGATTACAAACACAATTCCAGCTAAGTTTTCTAGTGTCCTCTGTATCGTGCTGTCATACGCACAAAAACCCACTTGCCTGGGCACACGGTTGGATATCAATCCTATCGTTCTGTTGTTTATTTACAATTTCAGCATCCAAGGGGAATTGCTCATGCTGAGATGATGTAACGGAGTCCAGTGCAACAACACACTTGAACCTTTCCCAGTTGTAAAGTGAGATGCTCTCAAACAGCACTTGTTTCCATAAATAAACACTATACGCTAACAGTTTTAATGGGAGTGGGAGGAGGCGGCTGCATAAGTACTGAGGAGCAAAGGGAGACAAAGTAATGTGATTAAATGTAATTAAGAAAGCAGTTGGATTAGACAGGCAGAATAAGTCAAATGACCTCACAAAATCACATAGAAAATGCAATAAATAAGCACTTTTACATTTATTTTTATTTTTCATACAATAGTCATTTGCATTGAATAAATATAATTGATATAAATCGTGCATTTTTGCAAAATACAGCCTGAGCATCAAACATGCTTTGGTTACAGTGTCAGACAACAACAGTGATTTCATTCAGTCAGTGCACAGCACCGTCTCCAGCAAGGGTTTTCTCTCTCTTTTCAGGAAATGAAAGGATGATTTGGATCACTTGTCTAAAAATGAATAAATAATTTCTTGTATAATTTACATTTTCCTGTTATTGTATTGAGCTTAAAACATCCTAAATGTAAAATACAAAATATTTGCTTTTCTGAGAAATACTACAGAAGTAATGACAGATGGTTGACAGAAGGTTTGGAGAGGTTGTGGTCTGACAGCTGTTGAGTGTGTCATCTGCTCTTGGGTGCTACATCTGTGATTCCTTTTAATATTTATACAGTCATATATTTTAGTACATCATCATACGTAAAGGAGTGCAAGCCAAGAACAGTGACAGTGCGACACCTACTGGACCATCTGCAGTACTGCATTCATATACAGTATTCAGCCAGTTCACTGTTAGCAGCAACAGAGGGTTTATGATATTCACTTAGGTATAGACATAATATCAAAGGGGATTCTGACCACTGTAATTTAATTATACACACAGTCTAGTTGATGCTTAAACACCACATAAAACAGATGCTTGATGTCCTATGAAATTATTAACTAAGAAGCAGAAATGGGAATTGTGGAGTCATCAAGTCAACTCCATGCCATGTATTTGTTCTGCTCAGTCACTGAACCAGGTGCATTCACTCATCAGCTAACCATTTAGTGCATGGGCAGAAAAAATACATGCATGCCATGGAGATGACTTGATGCCTCCACAATTCCCATCTTTGCTAAGAAGAACATGTGATGAAACTGGCCACAGCTTAGAGTCAATATTTCCACTTGGATCTTTGAATGAGTAACATACACAAGCATGGACCACTGAACCGGACACACATATCAACAAAACAATGAGCATAATCAGATTACACATTAAACGAGCACCATTATCTACCCAGTGCAGACATGTTGAATCAGAGTAGGTAATCTTTCACTACATGCAATTCAAACGATTACCCACCCTACTACCGACCTTCACGGAGTTGGAGTGGGTATGAATGTGGGTTACTAAAGTCTGAACTCCTTCATTGATATTAAAAACACACATTATGCCTTGAAGACAATAACAGGTTCCATAACCTAGGACGGAGAAACTAGAGCAGGTTGACATCTGATTGCCAAAAGTCAAGATGGTGTCTTGAAAGCTCTATTCCCTTCTTACAATAGGTAAAGCAATTCAGAATGTTTATCAAAACTTAAAGCAACTTAAAAGCATAAAGTCATGTTTATTATGAAGAACACTGAATCATGAGAATGAGCTACACAATCAGACTGAGGAAATACAAAGGTTTTATATGATCAAGGAATGATTTCCTTCCTCTGATAATGGCCATGCTTATCACTTTGCCTTTTGATCATTTTAGCAAGATGTCTTCAACAAAAAGTTGATAGGTCAAATTTGTCACTCGTAAGGTTCCTAGCACTCTACTAGGAGACTGAGTGGACATGCAATATCTTTGGTATTCTGATATGAACTGCTACTGTTCCTGCAGCAACAATAAAACAGCATATTGTGTTAAAAGTCTCTTTGAGTGCTAAGTGTCACACTTCTGCTCGAGCAAGACGATATTACACTCTACACATTTGGGTAATGTATGGAGACTCCTAAAGCTCATGAAACCATAATTAAATTGAATTAATGGTCATTACCCTTATCTTTCATCAACAGAGTATTCAGATTATATCTCTGGAGTAATCTACTCCTCTAAAAGTGCATTTTGTGATTACAAAGGCACAGCCTGGTTTGTCTCCACTTATCTGAACCATGTCAAATTTTAGTCTCTGTTCTTATGGCTATGGCCATGATCGTCTGTAAGGCTAGTGAAGGGACAGGTCGTATCGAGCTGGTACTGATCTGTATTGGGCTGATCCCCCTGCCTCTTTTTCTTCATTTTGTTTTGTCTATCAAACTCTGCAGTGATCTCAGCCAGTGTTTTGCCTTTAGTCTCCGGTAAGGTTAGCCACAGAAACAAAGCAGACACCACACACACACCCAGGAAAGGTAAGAAGCAGAAGTACCCCAGGCCTTTGACAATGAATGGGAACACCATTCCTATCAAGAACAGGCTGATCCACATGAACGAGCCAGCAACCATGTAAGCTGCTGGGCGAGCAGCTTGGTCAAAGATCTCAGCTGGTAGGATCCCTGTTACTCCTGCAGGACCCAAGCCAAAGCTAAGGATATAGGAGAAAACACATGCCATGCTGAGGTAGGACATCCCCGCAACCCCACGGCTCTGGAGGTTCAGAGCTATAGTAAAGATTATGGTCCAGCAAGACATAAGACTATACCCTCCAACGAGAAGGTACTTGCGGCCCACTCGTTCAATCAGAAGGTTACTGAGTATAGAAGCAGTTAGCTCAGATGCTCCTGTGCCAATGGTGACATACTGGACCTTCTCTGGAGGAATCCCTGCTTCGAGAAAGATGTAAGAAGCATAGAAGTAGAAGGAATCATTGCCACAGAGCATCATAGCACTACTGGCAGCCATGACTGTCCTGAGCTGGGATCGCAGGTCAGGATCCTTAAACAGGGCCCACGGTGTCTTGGCAGAAGCTGCACATCCAGAATTTAAGGCTATTGATTGTTGCTCCTGAAGCATCTCCTCCATCTCCAGGACAGGAGCCTCCCCGCCACGGAGTCTTCCAAGCGCCCGAGCACATCCTTCCCTATCTCCCCGGTCAATGAGGAGGTATCTGGGGCTTTCAGGGAACCAAGGTAGGGTAAGCACCTGGATCAATCCTGGCAAAGCATTACTAGCTAGCAGGTAAGGCCAAAGAGGTTCTGTACCCAGCAGCTCAGTGAGTCCCACAACCTGACCCAAGAAAATCCCAAATGCAGTGAAAACAGCAGAGGAAAAAGCCACAGCACCTCGGAGGTGTTTGGGGGCGCTCTCCCCAAAATACATAGGCTGGATGTTCATGCTCACACCTGAGTTAATCCCCACCAGAAATCGAGCGAGGATGATGATCTCAAATGATTTGGCCACCCTGCATGTTAGCACAAGGACAGCGCCAACAAACAGGAAAGAGTTGTTCAGAAGCAGCGAGTTCTTCCTCCCGAAGCGGACTGCCATAGGGCCTGCTAGAAGTGCACCCACCAAACCTCCCAGTGAAAAGGCAGATACAATAAGAGTCCACAATACGGTCACCTGTGGGATGTCCAAGCTTGTGTCCCAGCGCTCCATGTAGGTATCATTGATGAAGCCCTGAATGTAGCTGGTGGGAGCGTTGATGATGGAGATGTTGTAGCCATACTGGAAGGTGCCTCCAATGGCTGCAGAGCACACAGTTAAGGCGAGGATCCTGATACTGCCTGAGGTGTTGCTGGTCTCTTCTGGCTCACTATCATCTGTGGAGCTCATCTTACGCCCAGCTGTCCCAGAGGACAAACATAGCAAAAGATGATTAGAAAGGTTGATTGTTGGTTAAGGTTGATCAACATTCTAAAAATGTAATGTTGAAAATATGTCATTGAATCAACATTGAAAGGTGGTTGACATTGTAAATTGAAATGCCAACACTGAATCAACATTGTTTCAGTCAGTACGTTTAAATGCAGAGCTTAATCGATTTTAAATTTGATTTTGGCGTCTAGTCGGACTCCTGTCCTTGTCTCAATTTACATGCAACTGAGAAAATCGAATAACTGACGGGGTCCGCCCCCTCATGTGGCGTCACCCGTTGTTTCAGCGGGTTAATATGCCCCCCTGTCCTGTTGACTTTTCTGTCACCTCGTAAAAAACTTAATAATAAATTCTCAACTGCAGTTCCCGACCAGACGCGCCAGTCTGGGCCGGATTCGCGCTGAGAATAGGGTAGCAAGGAAGCTCCAAACTTTACATCTAGTGGTAGAGAGAATCATTGGTGCTGTTGAAATAAATAAATAAATAAATACTAGGTTCAAAAGAGAATTCTGCTTGAAAGTGTCTCCTTCACTTTAAACCTGTTTTTCTCAGAATTATCCTTCCAGAATGCTGAATTTGGATAAAGCATGCTGTATTCAAATGAGGATAACTAAAAAGTGGAACATGCTACAAACTCACTTTTTCCCCTGGTGAAAGTAGAGAGTCTCCCCTTTCATTTAACCCTAACCCTAACCCATATTCTGTGTGTCATAGCACAACATATTCTGTGGCTGTTTGAAAAGTAGAAATCCTCAAAAGTGCTGGCACTGGCTGTACACTGGAGGGAAAAAACTGAATGAGTTAACATTACACAGCCTATTGTTATGTTTTGCTAAAACGCTTATTTATGTGACAAAAAATAATCAAAACGACAATCGCCTGACATATTGTTTGTTTTACATGTAGGTTAAGAGGTTAGAGGCTCGGGATTCCTGGCAATAACGTCCAGAAGCTGATGTCCATGTAAAACAGCGCTGCCTGGATCCTGATGAGATGCCGTAAAGATGAGCACATAACCCCTCACTGTACTGGCTCCCTGTCTCATTCCGGTTCAACCACAAAATCCTACTGCTGACCCATAAGTGCAGGCACACATCTCCTACAAGAACTTATCACTCCACAGTCTCCACCTGCAGACACACCTCTGGAGTTGTTGACCGAGAGACTGATAAAACTAGTCATAGCCTACGTTTTGACATAAACTTGCCTTTTCAGAATAAACCTTGAACTTTAGGCTAAATGCCTGTTTTCTGTCCGTTTTTTCAGTTATTCAAATGTGTTTTATTATGATTTCATATTTTTTATGCAGCATGCAGAAGTAGGGTAATTTTGGACTAAAATAACTTATATATCTGCCTACATATGGGCTTCAATTTAGATACAGTTGATACTTGATACAGTATTGATTCAGTAACATTATTTCATTATAAAATCAACTAAAATACAGCAGCACACTGCTTTTAGGTGAACGTTAATCAGTGTTGATTCAGTGTCAGTTGCGGTTATTCAACACCTATCATAACGAGCGCTTTCAATTTGGTTTCGATGTCAGGTATCAACGTAGATTCAACATTTCTGCCTGACCATATCTCAACATTGATTCAATATGATTTTGTTAACTGGGACATGTGCATCCCCTTACCTCTGTGTCCTGCAGCACCCCGTTCCTTTCATATGACTACTAGAGTTATCTTATTACCTTTAGCTTAATACATTAACTTGACTGACAGATAAAATATGATCTATTCTAGTGAGTAAGTGGTATAACGACTGCAAGCAAGGGTACGTTCTCCTCTGTTGATATGAAAGACAGGCACAAGTCCTATCTTACCGGCTTCATGAAATTGTGTTTTTTTGTCCTCCGCATTACCTGTCAGGCAACTTCCCGAAAATCAAACACAGCATTTTTTGTCAGTTTGTGTTAAAAAACAAACAAACAAACAAAAAACATTGAAACATAAGGGAGGAAATTGCATATAGATAGGAAAGGAAAAACAAACAAACAAAAAAACAACAACTAAAAAACTAAACAGGCTAATAAAATAAAATAAAAAAGGCTAGATGAGAGAAAAAGGCGTGCAAAAAATAAACTACACAAATGGTAAGTGGGAACAACTTCAAATTGTGGTTGATTTTTTTTTTTATGTGAGATTTTGATAGTTTTCACATTAGAGTTTTTGAAGATTCTTCCCAACAGAAGGCTAATGGAAATAGTTACTGTAGTTTTTTTCTAAAATAAGAGTCTGCATGTTGTTAATTTCCTTTCCTTTCTCCCTCGTTCATTTCTCCACCATGCATCATAAACCAATGCAAAAGTTTTAACTTGCTAAACCTTATGCCGACAAGAAAATGCCCTAGCAGTCCATACTGAGGGAGAGATCTACCACCCTAATCACCGCCCCTGTGTGTAGAATGCTGTGATTGGATGACGTCAAGCTGTGGCAAATGCGTCATCTTTATGCGACTATAACAGTCGCGGTTAGGTTAATATGTAAGTAAACGTTTCAGTTTGAATTAGTGTTTTTTTTAATTTACATTAACGCATGACTGAGTAATAACAGCGTTGTGAAACCAAGTCAAAGAAAATTCAATATTATCTTTAAAAAAAAACGCGCACCTGAATACCAGCACAGCTTAATATAACCGATATTATCTCACTAGCTAATGCTAATGTTATTGCTGTTTGTAGCCATTATGGTGTTTACCAAACAATTTTGCATTCTATTTAATGCTCAGTGATCCAGAGGTGCATGTATTTGCATTATGACCTCTGTGCGGGGATATTTTAATTTAAATTTCATTTTAATTTACATTTGTATACCAACAGTCGGCTATTACTGTTTGCAAACACCTTTAATAACTGCGAATGTTTATTTCTGGGTCTTGTTAAAGGCCTAAAGTTTGACTGTGTGTGTGTTTCCTTCTGCTCCAACAGGGCTCCTTCCCCAACCAAGAGGAAGGAGGATGACAAGAGCAAACAGCGAGTAAAGGAGAAGTCAGGAGCCACTAAAGAAGGAGCTGATAAAGACCGAGGCCGAGAGAAGAACCGCACAAGGAGAAGCAATTCTAGTGGGAGCAGCAGGTCAGGCACTAAATCTATTAAATGAAACTGGAGGCAGCTTCCAGGCTCTGTTTTAGTTTTTTTCTATTTAGAAATGTTAAACAACGGGTGATCTAATTTCAACATCAGTTTTCTGTTAGTGTTGAGCAGATTGTTTTCCTTCGTATTTTGTTTACATTATAAACTGCTGTCTTTTCAGGTCCAGTTCCAGCTCCAGCAGCAGCTCAGGCTCCAGCTCAGGCTCCTCCAGCGGTTCCAGCTCCTCCGCCTCCAGCCACTCAGGCTCGTCCAGCTCCCGCTCCTCTTCTTCCTCCTCCTCCTCCTCGCCGAGCCCCAGCCGTCAGCGCCACAACAACAGAAGACGCTCCCGCTCAAAGTATGAACTGGGTCATTAATCGATAAGTCATTAGTTTCATCCATACTTGTACTTTACAGGGGTATTTGCTTTTCTTTCTTTCTTTTTTTTATCCCATTTACACAAATCCATTACAGCTCAGGAGCAAACATTCACCTTTACTCAAAACATAAACTATAAACATCAATGAAATAATGATGTTTTACAAATCATCAGTTGAGACAAGTAGTATGGTTTGATAAAAGTGAAATGATGGTACTGTACCACTGATTTATGAATAACTGCAATGTAAATGTCACCGTAGGTCAAAATCAGCAAAGAAGGATGACAGAGACCGACGACGTAGGAGCCCGACCCCCAAGCCCACTAAGGTCTACCTGGGCCGGCTGACGAGAAACGTCATCAAGGTGACTGCTTAACCAGAATACTAAATGACAGAGACATCTCCATGAGTCTCTGGCTTCTACAACAACAGGAACTTCATTAGTCTGTTGTAAATTTACAGATTGTTAAAGAACCACTGACCAGAGATCTCTACTGATTTCCATAAATGTATCTAAATGTAGATGCTGGACCAAATGTGTTCTCCTCTGTGCCATTGTAGGAACACATCCAGGAGATTTTCTCCACCTATGGCAAGATCAAGATGATTGAAATGCCCATGAACCGCATCCACCCTCACCTGTCCAAAGGCTACGCCTACGTGGAGTTTGAGACGCCCGAGGAGGCGGAGAAGGCCCTGAAACACATGGACGGAGGTGCGAGGATGATGGGAAACATGAACAGATTGAATCAGAGCCATATTCTCAGTCATGTGAAATGATGACATAATGGATTTTCCTTTTTCTTTTTCCTCTTTCAGGTCAGATTGACGGTCAGGAGATCACAGTCACGGCCGTGCTGACTCCCACGGTGCGCCCTCCTCCTCGCAGGCTGTCCCCTCCCCGCAGGATGCCGCCCCCACCCCCGATGTGGCGACGCACCCCGCCCCGAATGAGGAGACGGTGAGCAGCATGTGATGTGTACTGCCAATGTCTAATACAATCTCTGCATTTACTGTTTGTATTAGGTGCAAGTTTCATTCTTAATTCTTATCCTGCTCCTTTTTCTCACTCTTTCCCTCTCAGGTCTCGTTCTCCTCGGCGACGCTCTCCGGTACGACGCAGGTCTCGGTCCCCCGGACGCCGCCGCCACCGGTCACGATCCAGCTCCAACTCTTCCCGTTAGCGATTAGGTGACACCCGATGCCACCCGACACCCATCCTTTAGATCTGCTCCTCTAACTGCGTCCTTTTGATCAGTGATAGTGTGACCAGATATTAAAGTTTTAATGTTTAACTGTCACCCAGTGAGTGATGAGAGCACGGGCATCAAAACCACCACTGTGTCACTCGGTAGATTTGAGTGAGCTAGTGATTGATGCTCATGTCAGAGCCTGCACTGTATTAAATTAAAGGAAGCAGACAAATGCAGAGTGGAGAAACAGAATTATATTAGTTTATGTAAATATTAGATCTTCTTTACATGTTCCAGCTAGAACTGGACACATAGTCAAACTATCTTCGTAGAGAAACCTACCTTTTTTTTATTGTGACCAAACTATTTTACATTACACTAAAAAAATATTTTAGTTCTATTGGCACTGAGCAAATCATCTGCTGGTTGATGATTGATTGATTTTCGTGGCACTGCTCTCATCACTTATTTGGTGACAAGTCTAAAAATAATTTCTTCAGTTTAATGTCAACCAGTGTTTTCTGAAATCCATCTGGCAGGACCAAGATGTTCACTTTAAGTTCTGTCCAGTGCCATTTTGATAAATGGAAAGAGTTTCAGTTATACTACTGGTCATGATTTTTAAGTGTAAATCAATACTGAACACTGTAACGCTCCTATCTGGGTTAAAGGGATAGTTCAACATTTAGGCAAATTGGCCCATTGCCATAATCCGTATACTGTAGTTTTAGAAGTAGGTTTGTTACCTTCAATTGTCGGTGCAAGCTATTTGTAGGACGCCGGAGCCGAGCCGTGAGCTGCTCAGAGCTACGCTACGGAGGCTAATGGGATTACTTGGTTTCCCTCATCAAACTCATCGAATACACAATCAAACAACTCCAGAACGCTCTGTTGGACAAGTTGTGACCTGCACATTCGCCACGCTATGAGGTAAAAACGGAACGTTACGAGTTGTTTTCGAGGCAAAAGCAGAGACTGCTTGCCGAAAAACTGTGCTAAAAATAGCTTGCGCCGATAATTAAAGATAACAAACCTACTGCTATGACTATAGGGATTATGGCAATGGGCCAATTTGTCAAAATGTTGAACTATCCCTTTAATATCCTATATGGAGATGAGGGATCTAAACAGGGTGGAACAAACTAAAACTAGTACTGTATATTTTATCTACCCTGCTGTGAATGATAGTGAACCCTTAACTCTAAATTTATTAGTTGGTGTTTTATTAAAATATTGTTTACAGAGTTTCTAACTGCATCACAGTTTACAGTAATTCATTACAAAGGCAGCTATACATGCGAGTCATATTGAGTAAAGTACCTGTTAGCAATATGTATCTGTTTTAATACGAGACATAGTCATTATTGAACTGTCAATACAGACAGGTCAGAGTCACTCATTAACTACTGATGCATCAGTATTTTATGCTCCTTTTACCCACTTGGTTTTTTAAATGTCACACTGTGAACACTTTGAGCCAGATGTTTGTGGTTTTTCCTTTATGGAAAGATTGTTGTGTTTTAATCGTCTCCTCAGTGGCGGACCGATACAATCTGCATGACGTGGTGTGTTTGTGTGTGCCTCGTTTTATATTGCTGGTTCAGTGTTATATTCAGCTAGCGGCTTGACAATAAAGGTCATAGTTTAATCCAAAAAAAGCAAATTTCTATGTTTTATTTATTTTTGTGAAGCCCATCAGGCAATGATTCTTTTGGGAGGAACAGAGGAACCAGTCACAGCATTTGGTGTTTGCTATTTGTAGAATGGGCACTGGTGTGTGCTCCTATTCATATGACTTGATTTATATGAAACATTGTACATGGGAGGCCAGAGCTTAACAATTTACAATGGTTACTACAATACATATCCCCCCTGTAAAACTACTTTTTGTGAAGCTGCACTACCAGTCAAGACATTCTCATTCATTGGTCTTTCATTATTTTTTACTTTCTACATTGTAGATTAAAACTGAAGACATCAAAACTATGAAGGAACACATATGGAATTATGTAGTTATTCCATATTCAGACTCAAATTGGTCCATATAAAAGATACCTTGTCTTGGTATCGACAGAACCCCCTAATTTCCACTGCTTAATGAGAGTTTGAACACTGCTGATTGACATTGTCCAATCTCTGGATATCTTTTTTTATATCCTTTTCCTGTTTGATGAAGTTGAACAACCTTCTCCCTTAGGTCCTTTGACAATTGTTTTGCTTTCCCCATGGCTCAGAATCCAGTAAAGTCGAAAATCTCATTGACATTTTATACAGAGACACTAATTAGCTACAAGCAAACAAGTCACAGGTGTGGACAGTTACTCTTAGTAGCAATCTACTAGCAGCAGATCAGGGCCATTTGGGTGGTTTCACTTATCACTATGATTTAAAAAGAGCAAACACAATTCACCCAACCACTAACTCTGGATAAAAGATCTTTTTTTTTTTTTTTTGCATGTTCAATTATATTTTCTGAAAAATGTCTGTATAACATGGGACCATACAAATGCAATACCAAGAGTTGGCCAGCAGATGTCGCCATATTAACTGAACTAACAGAACCATTGTCAACAGTGCTTGCTCACACTGTTGGGTCTCTGGCAGCTGGAAAGAAGTCAATCGACACATAGTTTAGTTTAAAATAGAAAGGATTTATCAACACACCAAAACAATATCTCTATATATATTACACATATTCATCTTATGTACACAAGTGATTAAGCTCAACCCTCAAACTCAAAGGCCACAATGCAAACCAGTGTCCAGTCTCCTCAGCCTCTTCTTCACAACACTCTTTCCTCATCTCATCCCCAACACAGTGTTGGATCTGTTCAGTTCAGAGAAACTCCATCCTCGTATTTCTGCTCCAGCAGCAGGTGTTGTGAGGTCAGGGTTTAGTGTTACTGTCCGCTTCGCTGGGAGGAGGATCCATCAGGTCCTTGAACCCCAGTTTTTGCAGAGGCTCCTTTGCCATCAGCTGACTGGAAAACACAAAATAACAAAGGGATTATCCAGCCTGGATTTAAAAACGACATATTATTTTGGCTTTTGACCGTAATTTGTAATGCTGGTTCTTACTGTTCCATGCGGCACTCCAGGTAATCTTTGGACTGCAATCGACACAGGGAGTTGTCAAAGCTGTTGTCTCTCAGACATTTCATGAACTTTTCCTTAAAGTCTTTACACTCTCCTGAAACAGAAACCAACCACACGTAAATTGAAGCTTGTCATGTTGCAGAAGCATCGAGTCCTATGGTGGAGAGACACCACACTCTATTTGCTGGACAATATAGATGTGTATGATATGTTTTAAACTCTTTGCAAAGTTTGGACCACATGTACATACAGTAGGATGTGGAGTTATGTTATGGATTTTGGGCACAGTTAGAGTACATGCACTGTTCTGTTTGCCATATTTTAAACTCAGCATGCTGTTTGGTGACCACTTATTGTTGCCTTTACAGAATCAGCATTCCCAACAATTCCCTATGCACCTTGTCTGTTTAAGATTGTATAGCAAGGGAGAGGTCCATTGGAAATTCAGACAAATGTCTGAAGGGAGGAATAGGAGATCAAATTCAACCACAATTCTCCACCCCAACAACTTCCATACAGTCCCAAACACTACATTTACATTAATGTCTTTCATTTTCAGAGCTGTGTGGAACAATATCAGATATTTTGTGTGTGTTTTATATTGTTGCAAGCAAAATAAATAAACACCTAACCACATAATTTGTAGTTCAAACAGTTTTCAGTGGTGCATGATCAGAAAGAAGTGAAGATATTTATATATTACAGATACACCAGTTTGAGTGACTTTGTTCTTTCACCCCAGTGAGTTGTGTGATGTCTCCAGCTCCAGAGACTGAGCTAGCAGCTCGGTCACATTACATGTCTGATCGGTTGTTTCAATGTTATCCAACAGAGCCGAGACTGTTCGTCTGCACTCACCGAAGTGATCCAGAGGGAAGGATCCTTTATCTGGGGCCCGAGGTTTAAAACTCTTGGAGCCAAAGTTCATAGCAGTAGACATGTTCAAATAGGTTTGTTTAGCTTGCTTTATTGAAGAAGCTGCGAGTCCTCTCTACTACAGGAAACTGTCACCGTGTGTGACTCCGCTGTCGCGTAAATATGACGTTGCATTTCGGGGGCAGACATTAGTAATGGAGTGGATCACATCGATCATGAAATCGGGGTTGATTTAGTTCATTGTGCAGTCAAGTTCAAGTAGAGTTAATGGGGTCCAGCAAACAGAGACATAATGGCTCCATATGCCTGCTGAGGTCATAGGAAATTAAATGTATCATAATGCAACGCTATTGTATTTTATTAAAAATAGGCCTGTATAACAAAACGGCAACCAAACACACTCCAAAGTAATAACACACATTTTTCATTGTTGTTTATTTTCCATGTATAAAATAATATTATCTCTAAGCATAGAGAGTTAAGCCTCGATAAACAAAAGGACAAAATTAATTTTAACAATAACTCCAGGGGGATGGAAAATCCTAGTCAATATATGTGTTTACAGAAAATTGGAAACTACAAAATAAAAGTGGCAATCCAAGTAGATTTAAATGGCCAATCATAATATATAATTGTGTGTGTTTTTATACTGTTTTATTGTTGTTAATAATTTTATTTCATTCTGACTTTGCTCTATTTAATGATTTTTAAAGTGGTAAGTGTCTTTGAGCATCTGTAAAAGCACTTACAAATAAAACAATGTATTATTATTATTATTATTATTATTATTATTATTATTATTATTATTATAGCCTTTAATATATTTTCTTCTCTTCTAGCAAATCTAGGCTCCTATTGTTTCATTAGAGATAACGAGTGACTTTTTCCAATTAGTTTGGGATTTTCCTGCTTTTGAGTTTGTTCATTGAATCCACCGCTGGATGTCACACTTTCATAAAACATGAGACTGGTTGACGGGAGAAGATAGACAGACGGGGAGGGAGGGAGGAGGTGATGGTAACAACGACTATAAGCTTGATTATTATGCAGTCTGTGAGACTAGGTAATAGAGCTATCAGAGAGAGAGAGAGCGAGAGGAAGAGAGAGGGAGGGAGAGAGAGAGAGAGAGAGAATCGTTTAGTCTCATCCAGTCTTTTCTCTACCGGTCCGCCCGTTTTCTCCAGTTCACATCGGAGGTGGCAGCAGGTGACCGAGCAGCAGCAGCAGTCCGTCTGTCCGTGGATGTCCAGCGGATGTTCTTGTGCAGGCTCCTTCCCACCGCGGTGAGGCTGGACGGATAAAACTCACCATGGCGCTGGAACCGGAGGGAAACAACCGGCTCCTGCAGGACGTGCTGGTGAGACCCGGCAACGAAGCGTGCGCGGACTGCGGCAATCCAGGTAAGAAACGAGACCCCGAAGCGTAATAGCTATTGGCTCCCGGTGTCCCCCCGTATACATGCAGCCACAGATGCACCAATGCATGAAGCTGAAGGCTGCTCATGTGCACAAGGTGGGAAGATGAGGTGCCTCAAAAGCCAACAAGTCTGAATGAATTGGATCCATATGATATGAAATGCCTGGCAGGACACAGCTACCTGCAAACCCCCCCCCCCCCCCCCCCCCCCCCCCCCCTTTTTTTTTTCTTTCTAGGTAAAAGAAGGCCTAATGAAAACAGACTGGACTCTGGACTTGAGCCATAAACACATAAACATTCCTCTGTGTATAGTATGTGTGTGTGTGAGTGTGTGCAAAAGACATGCCAACTGACATCATGTTTGTCCAATGGTGTGTGTGTGTGTGTCTGCTGGTGTTGTGGTCTGGTGTTATCATGTTCTCCAGTGTCAGCAGCCTCCATCCATTCCAGCCCGGCTCAGTAATTAACTGGTGGTGTGTATTTTTTTTTTTTGCTTTACATGTTTGTTTTTCATTTTTGCAGAAGTGCCAGCACACGGCACTGCTGCTTTCACCTGGATTATGTTAGTCCCTCAGACGCCGCTGAAGCATATTTGTCTTCATTCCTTTCTTTATCTCTCCATCCTCTCCCAATTCCCCCTTTTTATCCCCTCTCTTCCGCTCCGTCCCCTCCCTCCTTCCCTCCCTCCCTCCTCCTCCTCCTCCTCCTCCCTCTCCTTTCTCCTCACTGAAATGGCAATAAACCAGTGAGTGGCCACCGAGGCTCCAGTACGGGCCGTACGCCCAGTGCTTGGAGCCGAGCCTGCCCAGGATGCCTGTTCCTTGGCCCTGGTTACAGCTCCTTTGAGGACTGGCTGTGTCGAAGCAGCTTTTTGGAACCAGCCGTGTTTTCGCAAAATTAGATAGCTTTGTCTGAGAGGTGGACACTTGAAGAAGGATCTCATCTCGACCGGAGGGTGTTTTCTTGATGAGAATTAAGCAAACAAAGTGTCTCTTACAGTAGTGGGTGCTGTATTTGTCTGGTGACTACAGCACCATTTAAATATCTATACATTTTTGTGTGGCCTTTTGCCTCTCTGTTACATCAACTTACATAAAGCTGCCCAGCCTAGGGCCAGGCTATAAAAGCTTTAACATAAACATTTGGTTTCCTGTGCTGATTTTTAGCCACATTTGCTTATTATTGCAATGGAAATGTCTGTCAGTCATCAGTGCACCAAACTGGTTTGACAAAAAAAAAGAAAAAATCACACCAACTATTGGATGGATATGAATGAAAATTGGTATAGATTCTCATGCCCTATGCTTCTTCATGACTTATTGATTCTCTGACTGAGGTTTATTAACAAATATCAGCCGATATGCATTCTCATCAGCCTCGGCTGTTCTTGTGCTGCTTCTACTGTAGTTGTTGGAGAGACAAGGGATGTGATATTTGCTGAAATACGCACACAATGACGCACGCTTTCAGTCAGTCAATCATTTTTTGGTGAACGGTATCAGTTTGCAACTAACGTGAACAATGCTAGTGCTGGCAATTCACAACCAAGAACCTGCCCATACTGATCTGAGTGACTTATTCAAGCCCTGAGATCATATTGATGGTGAAGATTAGTTTAAACTCTATGCCATTATTGCTGTGCACATGGATGCCATGATGAGCACCTTTATATGAGAATATGGTTAAGAAGATGCATGGTGTTAATAATGCCCTATGAGATCATTGAAAGGCTGACTTAGGAGGAGGAACTTATCGTGGAGGGCTTCCTGTTTTACACCTGTGGATCTTTGATTGATATGCTTAACCAATGTTTTTTTACTTCCATCCCTTAAAGGGATAGTTAAACATTTTGGCAAATTGGCCCATTGCCATCATTTTTTTAGAACATAAATCATAACATAACACTACAGCAATTCTTGTTTGGGAGGTGGCAATGATGGGGCGTTGGGGATGGAGGGCACGAGAACCTCTAATGAAAAAGTATAGCTGAGCGCATCTTATTTAAACAAAACTGAAAGTAATTTTTTGGGACAGTGAACTTTAGCTCAAAATTCAAGATCGTGAAGTGTGAATGTGAAGTAGCACTTTAATGTGTGTGAACTCTGAGCAGGCTTTTGTGAAGTGTGAACCGGCCTGCACATCACTGCTTTCAGAACCTCTGTCCTGGAAGATAATATTGTTGTGCTCTATCATAAAATTATAGAAACAGTTTTTTTAAAAGAAAGAATTTGAAGTTTGATATGTGTGAAATAAGAAGATACTCCTTTATTAGTCTCACAATGGGTACATTTGCAGTGTCATTGTAAACATGTTGCTGTAATTGTTCCCTTTGTCCTTTTTTTTAACGATGGCTGTAGAAAAGTGGCACCGAGGCCGATGCCCTATTTGACTCATACAAATAACATTTTTATATTGTCTCTCCAAACTGATCTGCAGTGATCCACTGTGCTCAGAGAAAATCTTGGCTTTGGATATCCCCATGCTGAGATTGCTCAGCCGTTTTGCCTCGGAAATACTCCACTTGCTATCATTATGCAATCTAATTTAGCTCCTGTCAAGCAAAGGTGGGACAGATGTTACATGGTCTACACCTGTGAAAAAAAACAACATCTGGGACATCATATGACAGTTCCAGCTGAAGGGTAGCAGTAGCCAAACACTCAGAGGTGCAGGTAATTGCAGGGCTGACTGACTCAGATCACAGCGCATGAAGTGACTCGTGCTTTTTCATTCCCCAACAAGTGCAGAGATGCCCCTGAGCAAGGCACTTCAAACACAACCGCTAGAGACACTGCTTAGTCAGCAGAATACGTTGAATTCAAATTTGCATTCACTCAACTTGGCTTATTTCATAAGAACCGGCCACACAGATGAAAGCTACTAGGATATCCATCGACCAATCCTCCCACCCGCTAGTAGATCAGGGATTCCTGAGCTCATTATTCATATCTCATAATGATGAAGATATGAATTATTGATGCTGGTTAGGTGGCTCTGATGGGATTTTATCTCACTGGCTTTTTAGGAAAAATATCAGTTTCATTACAGCTCAAAACACTACAAATGAGCCAAGGTTACAGAGGGGGGCATGAGGAGAATGGTTAAGTGGGAAGTAGTGTAAGCCCCAAGCTGTATGTTGAAAGATAAATCAAATAGATAACAAGGAATGTGGGAATGATATATGACTTATAAGTGAGTTTTTTTTTTTTTCCAGCTGTGCCAGTAGGCCTGTGAACCTCTGGTTAACCTGTGTATCTGGCAAAATTATACATTTATGATCCGGAGGTCATGGCTCAATAAGTCACAATATCTTAAGTCATCAATATCATGTGATTTTTCATAAACAGTATTTTCAAAAATTGATTAAGGAGCACTCACCGTAGCATAAAATCTCAGTAAAAATGTTTGTTATCAGACTAGGGAGATCTGCATCCACATTTATCATTTTATAACTTTTAACATTTCGAGCAAATGAATGATCATCTCCCTATATCATCAACCGGAATCAATTATTAAAAGTTCTTGTAGGTTTTTATACTGCAGTGAGGCTCCTTTTAGTGTTTCTGTTTCACCCATTGGTGTTAATGGGTAGAATACTAGTCAGTTTGGTTTGCTAACGCTAACATTAGCAGTGCACCCTACTTCCTGTCTCAGTTTTCAATAAGTGGAAGAGTCAAATGGCTTAAGATTGATTACAGCACTGATACTTAGCCATTGGGGGGTTTAAACACAACACAATGTGAACCACTGTCTGTCACGAATCAATAACCAGTCACCAAATGAGCAAATGAAATAGCCTTATCTCTGCTAACTTCTCCTAACAAATTTGTGAAGCACTGCTTACCTGTCAAAACAGTTTGTCCGCACCTGTGTTTCCAGGTGGTTTTAATAATGATCCGTCCACAGTGAAATGTGAGCAAATGTTTTAAATCTGTCTGACAAGCAAACTGTGCATTGCAGTCAAAATTTGTTGCGATAGACAGACCAGCTGAACAAATGATTATTATAGGATCATGATCTGACAAAACGGAAATAGGTTCATGACAGCAGCTGTATGGTTCTCTGTATTGAATGAATCAGAGCCAAGAGAAAGTTGTCCTCTTAACTTTGCTTAAGTTGGTTACTCTTTGTGGTCACCTATTGAATGAATTCACAATTTAGTTGTTCTCTTAGATATATCGGTGATTCCTGGCCCAATTTTACATATTCATTTGCACAGTGGGAAATTGAGGCTGTCAAATACACCTGCTGCATTACATCACTTCAGAGCCATTTAGTGTCTTTGAATCTTCAGAGTTTTAGTCTAAAGACAGACAATCACATCATCAGCAGTGACCTGGCCGTCCTCCCTCGCCCCTGTTTTATCTGACCAATTGCAGATACGACATCCATTAACCTGACAGGACGCCTGCTGGAATTGGTCGGAAAACACACAAACTGGCAACACTGCTTGTGTATTTTTTATGCTTAGTCATTCTTACTCTGCCCTTCCTTACCTTTGCAACCTCCCCCTCCCCCTCCCCTCCCCTGCCTGCCCCTCACCACCACCTCCCTATCTTCTCTCTGCTGGTGTGCTCAGATGTGAGGCTGAGCTGGGAGCTTATACGGCAGGGTTTCTCGATAGCTCAGCAGCGTTGTGGCTGTGCCCTTCGCTAAGGACACACAAACGAGCTATTCCCTCCAGAGAGAGGCCTCAGCAGTCCTCTGTGCAGTGAGAAAGGTGTTTGTCGAACAGCAGAAACAGCAGGAGCACCGACCAGATCGGAGGAGGCTGAGCCATGGCAGCTCACTCGTGGCTTTACCGACTCTTTTCGAGGAAAAAGAAATGGAGAAAACAACACATCTTGTCACACAGCCTAAGATTACTCCTGTCACTAAACCCTGTGTTTCTAGGAGTTGGCGGTATGCGACAGGTGTGTTCCCTTTTCATAAGGCGTTCTGGAAGATAAATGGTGTGGGAACACAACCTGTCACACCTTCAGCAGGACAACCAGATGGCCTTGGATAGCAGTAACGAGCAAAATCGTAAATGGATGTTCCTGTCAGCGGTGGTGCAGTTCTCTTTGCCTACCAAAAAGTATGCCCAGAGTGGTTCTGTGTTTGCTCCGTCACTTCTTCCTCACTAGAAATGTCTCACGATTTCAAATTAAATGAAAGGGATAGTTGAAAACCATACCTTTTATGTGTCTAACTTTAGGGACACCTAAACTGATAGTACCCTGATTTGGCCTATTGAAATGTAGAGGGTTTTGTCTTTGTTACCAACCAGGATGTTGACTATAGAATCATTATAGAATCCTTAGCCTATAGGTTTCCAACATGGCTGCCTCAAATTATCTTATGCTTATGCTTTATGTTGCATTGTCCGTTTACTACCATTGACCAGGTAACTCCACCACAGAGATTCAGGGTTTGGACATGTTTAGTGAGGACAGTTTAAAATCAGCACAGACAAAAAAAAAGTTTGTAACAAAAGAAAAATCAGCACTGACATTTTACCAACAGGTCCAATATTATTCTGTAACAGCAAGCTTCCAGCTACAGAAGACTATGTTTAAGCTCCCCACCTCACTCAGAGACACTTACATCATGTGGTTATACCAGAAAAAGCTCCAGTCTTTTGAAGGAGCTTTGAAAGAATCCGAGCAGCAGCCAGAACAAATCCCTGCTAAACAAATACGAGCATAAATAACAACAAAAAGCGAAGAATGAGGGCGATGGAGGAAGGTGCATCAGGCAGGAGTGTCAGAACAGCTAAGATGTACACTTTATAACACCACTGGATGCTACTAGTCAGCAAGACAAGCAGCTGATTGATGAGTGACAGTGGAGCATGAATGACACAGCTAATGTCAATGAGGTAATACAATGCTTCATATACAAAGTGCACCACATTCTCGTCTTGTGTCAGTCTTGACACATCTTTCTTTCTTCTTTCTATATTCACAGGAGGCTTGGTCTTAATGGAAGACACAATGTAGCATACTTATAGTAGATGCATTTTTTTGCTGTGTTAAGGTCCCATGAGGCATGCTGGGACAAAGATGGCACCAACTCACTTAAAAGAACATTGTGGGTTCTATATCCCATTGAAATTGCCTATAGACCTGCTGTCTCTGATGGCAGAAGATATTTTCAAAGCATGAAACATGAGAAAAATAGAAAATACTCACATTCTCTTTGCTTTATGTTGTTGTCCCTGAACTAAATCAGACAAAGTGTTTTGTATACAAACAAGAACTGATGCA
This sequence comes from Trachurus trachurus, assembly GCF_905171665.1. Classification (NCBI taxonomy): domain Eukaryota; kingdom Metazoa; phylum Chordata; class Actinopteri; order Carangiformes; family Carangidae; genus Trachurus; species Trachurus trachurus. Next base: position 17,552,713 of record NC_139913.1, on the reverse strand, counting down.
TACATGTTGATTCTGTTTTTCTGTGATATTTGTCTACTTTGGTTTACTATATTATGTCATTATTTCAATTCTATTAACAGGGACCATACACAGCACAACTGCTGGGCTACAGTTAGTTCTACAGCTGGAGTCCAGTTTAGGTAATGTGTTTTATTCAGGGAAATTATAATGCTGATGGCTGTAACAGTTTCTTTGAATTTGTCAAAATAATTCCACAAAGGATGGATCATCATGCACATATATTCATTCATTCATCCATTCAATCATTCCTTTAATATAAGACAAAATCGCAGCCACACAACATCTGCATGGAATATCTTTTTATGGACAGTCTGCCTTTTATAGATGAAGCAAACCTTGATGGTTTTCTTCTAAAAGCCTGCATGGTGAGTGTTTTCATTTTACAGAACCAGGGTCAAGCTGAAGTTAAATGCGAGTAAAAACTAGGATTACTGTAACTCCTGCTGCAGGAATAAGAAAAATCGCTGTGCTGTTACCCGAGGGGATCGACTTAGACATGAGAGGGTCACAACCTCAGCCGTCCCCTCTGTTCAGTCATTAACCCCCCCACCAGAACACAACCACTGACGGACTGGCGCGCACATATTCCAGACATAGAAATGAACTCATGCAGATGCAGAGAAGTGCCTGCAAAATGCACGCAGGCACAGGGGCCGCTATTGTATAAATGCCCCCTCATTCACCGAGCATCTGCCCTGCAGTAACGCTACAGGCACTTCTTTCTTCAACCTTGTGTGGTTGGATCAATAGCTCTGTTGTCTCTCCCCAACCAACGAGCCCTGTAACCACAGCAAAACTTGACTTTTTTTTTTTTTTTCTTTTCAAAACAATTCCTTGATGGAGCGAAAGATGCAGCTCTTTAACAAACACGTCTCAAAACAGCATTACACACTGTGGAAAAGGAAAGAAACACACAGCGGTTACACTGCATCAGGAGTTTCCACCTCCTGTTCGCTACGACTGTGCATCTGTTGTTCACAGTAATCCTGTTGAGAAACATCTTCTATGTACATGTAGAGGAGGGAGCCCCATGTGTGTGCATCTGCCTGGTTTGTGTGTGTGTGTATATAGTGTGTGTGTGCACGCTTAGTCAGTCATGCGACCACAGTAATCTCCATGAGTGCTGTCTGCTTCTCTGTAAGGCCTGACTCAGACAGCAGTGACCTCACCGCTGAATGGCTGGTTGTGTGTTTTGGTGTCAGCAAGGTTTTGTGTGTTTGTATGTGTGTTGTTGGCAGAAAGACGTGACAGAAATGAAATGGAAGAGGTTTGATTTCTTCACATCAAAGCGTCATCTCCAGTGCTTTGTGATCACACAATCCATAGTGATTAAAGGATGAGTTGACATTTATGAAAAATATTGCGGACTTGTCACGGGTTAAAAGAGATAAATCGAAGGGAGATTAGCGTAGATGCCACATAACACCCCTGGGGATCTTGTGAGCTCACATCATCTCTCTGCATGATAAAGAGCCCACAGACTTCCTCCCTCTCCCTTGCCCATGTCTCAGACTGTATCCCTCTCCTCTTCCATCACTTCCACATCTCCGAACCCTCTCTCCTCCCCCCCCGCTGATCCCCAGTCAGGCTCTGTGGCATCTCCGTCTATGCTTTTTCCAGTCTCAAGAGGCTGGGGAAATGCAAGAATGGTATTTTTTGCCCTCTTCCACCCTTCTCTCTCCTGTAGCTCTCATATGACTCCCTTAAGCATTACGCGCTCTCACTGTGTGTGTGTGTATGTGTGTATTCACGTGGTCCTGGTGCACCATGCTGAGGGTCCATGTGTGAGAAATGGCAACTGCAGAGAGAGTGAGCTGGACAGAAATCATGGTGACTTCAGTCACTAGCGGCCATGAATATGTTTTGTGCCGTTCATATTGCATACGGTCAGAAGTCTGAAAAAGAAATATATGTGACCGATGTTGTCTGGCCTGCTCTGAGCGGGTTTCGAACCCGAGTCTCCCGTACCGCGGGCGACAATGCTAACCGTTTCGCCAAGAAGTCAATGACCACTTGGCAAGAGGATTAGCACGTCTTTTATGCGTGAGAGAGTTTTAACTTCAGTACCGCTAACCGCCACACGCTGTCACTTCTCCTTACTGGTAGCCTACCTCATGACTGTGACTATACTCGCGGACCTCCGTGACACTCATCCCCCTGAACTCACTCCACCCAGGACATCCCGGTCACGGCACCAATGTGACCGATGTTGTCTGGCCTGCTGAGCGGTTTTCGAACCGCCCATGGGCGATGATGCTAACCGTTTTGCTAAGAGGTCAATGACCACTTGGCAAGTGGATTAGCACTTCTTTTATGGGTGAGTGAGTTTTAATATCAGTACCGCTGGCCACCACACGCTGTCACTTCTCCTTACTGGTACCTCCTGACTGTGACTGTAGCTACAGACCTCTGTTACATATATTAAAGTAAAAAACACACACATATATATATTTTTTTTCAGACTTATCACTGTATGTCAAACATGTATCAGGCTCTCCTCCATGGTAATGAAATGTAAATAAACAAGACACCTGGTGGTTATAGTGCTGGAACAATTAAGCAAATCAATTGGCTAAAACCTTTAGATAATTTATAATCAATGTATTTAGCACCAAGACTAAAAGGTTATAGTAATGTTAGTGGCTGTGAGACATAGAGCTAATTGCTCATTTATGCTAATATGCTAATGCCAAGATGCTGATGTTTAGCACGTAGGTGTTATGTTTGCTATCTTTAGTGCTTTAGTCTACTAATATTAGAATTAGCACAACACAGAGTTTAGCTTTGCTGGTATTTGGTCATATGACATTGAATTGAATGATGATGACACAAAGCGGATTCATTCATTTATTTTTACATTAGCCATTCTGCCTGGAGACAAACCCTGTTGAGGACCGACCAATTGTGTTCTGGGCTTTTTCATTGCAATGGCAACAGCTTCTTTCTTTGAGCTTTTCTGACCTTTTCTTGGCCAGTAATTAGTACGTGCTTAAGCAGCAAGATTTCAATGACAGATTAATTGGCAAACACCAATAAAGTTGTTAACAGCCTTATGTTATGCTGCTCCTGGCCGTGTTACTGAGTGACCTCTAGTCTAAGTAAGTGACATAGTGAATGTTTGGTTTATGGGGTTTATGTACATCATCTGAATAATTAACGGACAGGCTGGTAGCTTCAACCCAGAGTGGAATGTTTTCACTTGTGTCAGTCAGCATTGCACAGAGGGTAGGTACTGGTATTCCATTCAAAAGTAATTTCTACAATTTGGTGCAAACTCATAAATACTCTGGATCTGACAGATATGTAAGATCGTTAAGCCTTGAAGGATATTATACAGTTGTGTGTAACTGAGTCCCGTCAGTTGTTAAAGGAATCCTATAGCATTATTAATTATGAAAAAGATTCCAATCAGCCAACAAAGATCATCTCCTTGCGGTTATGAACAGTTTGTGTTCATTTATTTATTCTAACCAAACATGTTTGACATGATTTTACCAGCTGAGCTTTAATCTTCATTACTCCTTGATGTCTAGCACTCATTCACTTTTCATGTCTCACTCTGACACACTGCATCTCTGACTTTGTCATTTACATCTGATCAGAGTCTATGTGATACAATGACTCAGACATCCCCTTTCTTGACGCCTACTGATGCTACTTCTGTCACGTTGAAAAGAAAAACTCCTTTTTTTTGTCCTAATTTGCATGTTCTCTGTTCTGTCTACTGAGCCTGTATTCAAAGTGTGTGTGTAACCACATGGTCATACTGGCAGTAAGTAACAATAGTGTATTTACATGTGCTGTATAGGTGTGTGCGTGTGTGCAGTGCATGCATGCCAGGGCATTTGTGTACGTTTACCACACTCTCACTTTAAATTTAACCCTTTAAAGTACCGCACACTGCATGTCGTCTTTTTGGGTGTGTGCATGTAAGCACTGTATGTGTGATGATGTTATCACAGTGTATTTAGGAGTTTGGTGATGTAACTAACCTGATCAGATCGCAGGCGGTCTGTTTCCTGTCAGTAAGCTAAACAGGATTTCCCCAAAATCATATTTTGCAGCTGCTCTCTTTTATGAGCAGGGACGCACTCAGCCAAACTCCCTTGTAATATTTGCTTCATTTACTTTGCTGCTATTACCTCCTAACAGCACCAGCATCAGCACTTTCAGTATTTATAGCCTGAACCTTGAGCTGCTATTCTCTTTGTTGCAGCGCCTTTATGACAGGACCTTCTCACACCTCCTCTTTTATCTCTTTCTATCATTCTTCTGCACCACTTTGCCCATTTTCATTTCATTTCCTCCCTTCCCTCCCTCCCTCCCTCCCTCGCTCTCTTTCTCATTTTCTCCCCAACCTCAAATGTTCTCCTTTCACCTCCCTACATCATCTCTCCTTCTAATTCTCTCCTTCTCTCCCCATTTCTCCCTCCTGCAGAGCCGGACTGGGCGTCGCTGACTTTGGGCGTGTTTGTTTGCCAGGCCTGCTCGCTCCTTCACCGGAGCATCCCCCACATCAGCCGGGTGAAGTCTGTCCAGGACACATGGGACGCCAGTGAGGTGGAGGTAGGGCAGTCATGGTGAATTTACAGTGTAATGCATAGTCACAAATTAAATATATAGATATCAAGTATCAAAATTAAAAAATATATCTATAAACACCACTTCCCTTTCTCTGAGTTGACTGCTGATATCTGATATTGGGCTGGCATTGTGTTACTCAGCTGGAATAGATGATGACACCTTTTCTTTTCTGTGTTTCTCAACATCTGATTCACCAAACCTTCGTTCTGCTCAAGGTTGTTGGAAATTCATGATTTAGTCTGTTAACATTAAACCGCTTGATTTTTTTTTTTTTTTCCACTGAGCACAATCAACACCCACCACCACCCGTTTCTTTACAAGGCCCTGTTCCTTTTGTGGGCAAATTTCATTCTCAAAATGACCATATTTGGGTAAAAAGCACAATTTCTCAATATCTTGCTCTGTAGGTGTTTCAGAAACCACACAACCACTGGTTACCAGAGAAACAAGGCATCAGAGTTTTATCAGTGTGTGAACACAACCAGTATTGATCTGTTAATAATGATATGATTGGCTGTGCACCTTGAAGACATCTTCAGTCAATATGCAAGACAATCAAATCTTATCAGAACTAAAGAACATTGACCTTCATGTGACCCTGACATCCGACTTCATTTTGGTGGGAGGGGATGTCCTCACTGGGATCAATAAAGTATTATTCCATTAGTTAGGTAGTTTGCACTTTTCTGGGGCTTGTTGCCTTGCAGATATACCCCCATCAGAAATATAGAAAACTTAATCATAGAGGAGAGTGATTCAAATCTTTGGTCTACGGTTGAAGTGTGAAGTTGTTCCTTGAATGTATCACGTCAGCACTAAAACACCAGGGCTGGGTGACAAAAAGAACTTTTGGGGGAGGTGATGGTGACATGGGTGATGAGGAAAACAAGGAGGCTGGAGATGTGGGAGGACAATAATTGGGATGTAATGGGGATTTGTCTTAAGATAAAAGTGGGGAGGTAGCATGAAGCAAAATGCAAGAATAACACAGTGGGGTGTTTGGTATTTAGAGATAAAACCCAAAGAGATACAAGAGAATAACACGAGCAGATGAATAGTTTCATGTGTGAGGGAACTGTGTTCCATTTCCACCTCTGCAAATGCAGCATAGGGAGAGTTTGAGGTGGATTTCGAGAGACCTTTGGAAGTGTTAGACTCCCACTCCAATAAAACACCCACAATCAAAGGAGCCACCTTCATCTAACAGTCACGACTGAATTCACTTCATTAGAACTTAGTTACAACCATCGCGGGTTTAATAGGTTTCCCACAAACGTCCCAGAGGGGCCGTCCTTTCGTGTCCTTCACAATATTAACATCAATAAGTTTCTGCAAATATCTCCTGTCCCCTCTCAAACCAAAGGTGTCGATTTGAAAACGCAAAGTCACTGTCAAGTCCTTGGAACTATCTTGAGAACACCTTATTTCTGAAAATAGATAAGCATTTTATTCTGAAAGAAATGTCTTTATGGTTTGAGGGAGTGTTACAGACAGGATAATATTATCTTCAAAATGAGGTGGAGGAGAACAATGGAAAAGAACAGCTTTCAAAATCACCTCAAGTGGTAATACAAGAAGATTTAGGAGCACGTCTCTAAAAATAACCTTTGAAATTTAGGGAATAAATGGCACATGTTTGCATCTGAAAAATCACAATAATCGTAATTGAATATTCTAGTATGTAACATTGAAGTGGTTTTGGACGTGTATTGTGAGGACTAATCATTCTTAAAAGCAGGGCCCTAATTAATGAACTCCTTTTTTCTTAATGATGCTCAATTGTAATTAATTTATATCTATACTATATCTATGAGTTACTTTTAAGTTTTTTGTTTCATTCATTTTAAATGGCTTAAAATGTTTATGTTTATGTTCTCAGCTATGTTCATGAAAATGGACAAACACTGCAGGGAGCAAGTCCACGTGATTGTATTCTAGAGAGTGTTTGACCTATTGTCCACATTATATCACTCTCAGTCTGGCCAGATACCTGTAATGGCTAATTCTCTGGCAACAGCACAAAAGCAACAACAACAAAGCAGGAACACACAGGAAATGACTTGAATGTCCAGAGGACAGCATGATACATGTTATGGAGCTTCACCTCATTGTCCTCGTTTATGTTTAATCTTTATCTCTTTTTGGACGTGGTCGACTATAATTGGCAGATTTCTGCTTGTAAATGAGCCTCTATGTGCACGTCCAGATGGATGTACAGCAAATGAGATTTATCATCGTTATTGCGTTAAGGTGGGATTATGTATGTTTTGATAAATTAGGTCCCAGCTCTTCCTTTTATATAATGCTGTCTAAGAGGGGACAAATCTGATTTATTTAGTCTCATTTGTGCTGCCATTGACACCATGTTATGATGAAGATTTGGGTATTTTATTGAACAGTTGCTGAATGTTCTGCTCTGTAAATGCTTGTGATTCAGTCTGAAGTCGTGAGCACTTTGCATAAAGGAGAGGCGTACCAAACTAATTGGATATTGAGCAGAGGAGGTTATGCTAAATGACTCTTGATCTTTCTGCTTTGATGATATTGATATAATGTTCTTAATGTCACATCTGAGGTGTCTGGTGTTCCACATTTTTGGCAGCAGATGTGTCACATATCGTAATTTCTGTGACCTCTGTAGAGGGTTTATGATTTGGGGGCATTTTCTGCTACTATTTGACCTTGACGATAAAAAAAAAAAAGCCACAGTGCTGCATCCCTTCCAGAACCCCTCAGAGGATAAGAGAGGCATGTTGGGGTATTCAGCCAGCTGGATTGGGCTCAGGGATTATCATTGGATGAAACACTTGATGGAGGGAGCAGGAGCAGACACTTCCCAATGCAGTGGAGACATTTCCTAATTAATCGCATAGACAAACAGCGGACTTGTCAATTGAATGAGTTATTTCATACTTCAGTTTTCCTGTGCTTCAGACAATGTTTGTCATATGTACAGATAATTTTATTTCCTTCTGCCTGTTGTTCTGTTTTCACCATTTTCAAGGTCCTTGAAATGGCATGGCTTATAGGATTTCATTCAATGAGAAGAAACAAAGATGTTGATGTTTTTACACTTTCTGTAATATTGGAAATTGTATAGTATTAGTATAATTACATTTTTTCAATGTTAAACGTCGGTATGCACTCAAATATTGAAATCCATGCTCTAGTATTTTACTTTGCTGTTGTTGTTTTTTTTAAGGAAAAATACCTGAAGTGTGGCTCTTAACTGGTTAAATCTGCTGTTACATAAAATGTATCTAAATTCCTGAAATGCAGCAACATGAAATCTGCTGTATGTTCTACTACTGTAGTCAGATCACCAGGTTGTGTTGTCCTGTCTCCCTTTCAGTTAATGGCTGCGATGGGAAACAGTGCAGCCAAGGCCAAATATGAGCAGAAGGTTCCTGCTTTCTACTACAGACCAACACACACTGACTGCAAGTAAGTGCTCTCTCTTTTGTCCCACTCAAAGTTACAGTAATACTGAATACATATTATTTTTTATTAATTTCATTTTTATTCATCTGTTGTCTCAAAAGTGAAAACCCTCACTACTTGGAATCAGCCAGCTATACTGGCTTCTTAGCCAATACTAGCATACTAGTGTTTTTAATGGTTTTAAGATTGAATGACAGATTCTTTCACGACCTCAACACAACAAAAAAGAGTTATGTCTCTGACAACCTCTGTAATTTTGACATTTTACTGACATTTCATCATAGAGAATAATGTGTAAATGTCTAGATATTATTTTAAGCACAAGGTTTTATTTCAGTCATTCAAACAATCAACCATTCAAAAAACACATGGACGAATGGCTTGAAAAAGCTCTACCAGAATCCCCCCAACTCTGCCTTCTGGGAGACAGGTCATAGCAAGGTCACCACTAGGAATATTAAAAGCAGAATTTGGTTTAGCACTGACAGGCTTCATCACTGCAGCTAGAATCATTCTTCGCTACTGGAAGAGTCAGACTCGACCAGAACTTACTGACTGGGTTAAGCTGATATGACAGATAATGCCTCCTATGAATTGATGATAGCAAGGTTGAATGATAACAAAGGGAGGGTCATTTTCTGAATCATATAAGACGGGAATAGGTGCCTATAACATGTGAGGGGAGGACGACTTGTGTTGCGTAAACACAGTGTTTTGTGTTGGGAGATGTGCTGCGCTGCATGGGCTGTGATTTGTGTGTGTATATTTATATTGTTTTTATCCTGTGTATTTTTGTCTAATATGGTTGATTTTTTTGTGTTGAAGTTTGATGTCTTTATGATGTTTGACATATAAGAAATTGAATAAAAATGTAAAAAAAAATATATATATATATATATATATATATATATATATATATATATATATATATATATATATATATATATATATATATATATATATATATATATATATATATATATATATATATATATATATATATATACATATACACATGCCTCAGGACAAGGGATCCAAATTATTTTGGGGGGTTTTAGGACTTGGTTCTACAGCAGGTTTCTGGCCACATGGTGAATTGAAGTCTGACATTGACAGTGATAGAGCTCTGGTTTGGTCTCTACCTCCTCCTGAGGGAGTTAGCTGGCTGTTTCGTTGCTACAGTAAATACTGCATTTTCTTTACCAGTTTATCACAATGTCTCCTGTCTGTGTAGGTAGTGTACTGTGACTAGAATATCACTTACCCTTCCTCTTTGTGTGTGTAAATGATATTCACACAACCGTGTACACTGTTTCATGCTTTACTGATTTTTTTTTGATTGATTCTCTTTTGACAGTGATATAACAGAAGAAAAACCTATCAATGTCAAAGTACCATAAGCGAAAACTAATATTTTATTTGGCAGCTGCTGCATGTTCACATGTTCATAGTTTCTTCTGCACTAATAGAATATCGTTTTGATTATCCACCTGCCCCCCAAAAAATCTCTTTTCTTTTCTCCTGTTTTAACTTCAGGCACTTTAGTTTTCCATCTGTGTCTTTCTCGGTGTGTCCGCATCTGTCCAGCAGGATTTAATTAATATTACACAAACAGAAGAAAGATCACAAAAACTTAAATGAAGGAGATGTACCCCTCTGTACCTGTGCCATGGTCTGCCATCATGTTCATGCACCCCACTCCCCCCCGAGAGCCAGAGTTTAGTGTTCAAGACCCAATGTCACTAGAAGGTGTCATTTAGGGAAATATCCGCCAAGAGTAAAAGACATTTTACCCCTTTGTGCAGATAGAACAGTCGTTTTATTTCTGAGAGAGGCCGATAAAAAGATAAAATGTGTGGCGAGAGAGAAAAGGGATGAAAGCAGTTTGGAGCCTGAAGGGGAGGCTGAAAGGTTGGAAGAAGTAGAGAAGCGTGAGAGTGGTGAGAGAGACGGTTGGCATGGTGACGTGCAGACTGTTGCCATTTGTTTCTCCACACACTAGTAGAGGAAGAAGAGATTGCTTCCTTTAAATGCAGCACTGGTGGAAACTATGGGAAGCAAAGACACTGATCATGTCTGACAGTGAAGTCTTTTGGTGTCACTGTGATACAAATGTGTGTGTCTACATTATTGTAGAGGTTATAGGCAACAAAATGCTTCATCTGCACTGCATCGTTGGTGACTACTGGTCTGGTATTTTCATGTTATTATTTTTGAGTTGTAAAAACCACCAGAGTATTGTATTTAGCTTACTGGGAAGTAACGGTTTGTGTGTTTGTGTGTGTGTGTGTGTGGTGTGCGGGGCAGGTGGTGGGTGTATAATTGACGGGAAAGCTAACTGTGTGTGCTTTTCATCATGTCTCCAGGCTGCTGAGAGAGCAGTGGATCCGAGCCAAGTACGAAAGAAATGAATTTGAGTTCATCGAGAAACAGGAGCCTTATTCTGCAGGTACGTGCACACCGATCTGTGTGTATTATTATACTCTGAGAGGCCCTCATCACTTATATTATTCCTCCAACACCAACCCTTCCACTGACCAAGTTGATACTGTGCCAGAAAACAACAATAGAAATTGCCTGTTCTGGCAACATGTGATATAACTTAGTCATTTAAAACTGTCTTTTACTTTTAAATTTGTTTTTTTCTGTAAGTCAGTCAAAATTGTCCACAACAAGTAGCCTACACTATATAGTGCTGAATGAGTAAGGTGTATTATGGCCTTATTTTAAATGTATGACTGCCAGCCTTATCCTCACTGAAACAAGACTTTAATCCCTAATACTCACAAGAAAAATAATCAACTTTCAATTTCTGACATGGTGACACCTCAAAACGATTGAAATGAAGATGCTATGAAATGATGACATACACATTGTCACTTGGTATGAGCTATGTGAAAGACAAAACTGACAACAAATGCTGTCATCACCTTGCTGCTACCACTGATGTTTGTTTTTTTAATATAGTGAGCTATAATTGGAAACAAGTGACTTCCTCATCCTTTTGCAAATTTTTAGGTGGCAGATGCGTTGCCGTAAACACAACCACGTGCATACAATTCATGCGTGCACAAGTAGGCCTACACTTGGGTGTTAGCATCGAAAATAAAGCAAAAAGTGGCTGTTCTTCTTGTCGTGTCAGGCTCGCATTGTTTACCCTTCGAGAAGCAGAACCTTGAAAGCCCCTCGGACAAACGTCCCAGTGGATGCCAGTAGCAGGAATTCAATTACCCAGAAACATCCATCGACGACTCTCAAACATTAATTTTCATCCTTCCTCTCCTAAGTGGTTCTGTATAGGTTTGCAGTTAAAAGCATATTCAAGCAGTGACACTGTAATTGTCACTGACGGAAAATAGAACTGCCATTAAACAGTGTGTGTGTGTGTGTGTGTGTGTGTGTGTGTGTGTGTGTGTGTGTGTGTGTGTGTGTGTGTGTGTGTGTGTGTGTGTGTGTGTGTGTGTGTGTGTGTGTGTGTGTGCTTTTGGTTGATTGCATGTGTGTGCTTGTAGAGGCCGAGTGTATAGTATTAGTGTGTGTCAGGCCTAGCTATGTGTGTGTGTGTCTTCTAGTATACATTTCACGTCTGGTTGAAGATGGAGTTTTCTGATTGGCTTGCTGTGACCTCACCCGTTTATTGTTACAGTGGACAAACACACACACATGCACACACACACACACAGATGGATTGTAATAATATGAGTCATTCTGTCATCTCTGTGCATTCATGCTCACTACATCATTCATTTTGAGGCCCAAGACATCTGTGTACAGTACTTGTGTGTGCGGGTGTGTGTGTGTGTGTGTGTGGGTGTGAGTGTCTGAGACTGGCTATCAGCAGTCCACAGCGGCCAATGTTAACATTGATCCAGTATGCAAAGGACAGAGGGAAGGAAAAGGGCGCAAAGGGAAGGAGTCGAGGGTGGGGACAGGGAGGGCTATTGATCGATGAGGTAATGCCAGTGTAGGTGAATGTTTCATGTCAGAAAGTCACAGCCACAAAGCGCATTCGCATGCATACACAAACACACACTAACACACAAGGATGGAGTGAAATGAGTGCAGAGGACAAAAAGATAGAGAGGTAATCTATGGCAGTGAATAAGGAGAATGGAAGAGAGCAAGTAAGTGAAGGAACAGTGGATGACCCTGAATATGAGGCAAGATTGAATCAGAAGATGAGAACTGCCCAAGATGTTTGGCTTGTAATTCATTTGTAACCACATACAAGCACACTTAATTATAATTATATATAAAGTACCATCAATAAGCACTGTAAAAACACTATTTTACTCGAAAGGTGCACTTGTAAACAACTGCAACATGCAATTATGGATGACAATTATGGATCCCCTTTGGGGATTAATAAAGTAATATGTATTATTATTGTATTGTATTGTAGTGACAAACCAATTCTTAAATCTGTGAAGCATTTTAGCATGTTTATACCGTAGTCACCTAGCTTTTTTTTTGGTTTGATTGTGCACAATTTGACTGATTAGATTCATGCTAGTCAAAAGTTAGCCGAGTTAAAACTTTTACCAGTTTGACAGCTACTACAATGGATGCCAAGATTCTGTTAGGTAGTGAGTTTTTGCTAACATGCTAACATTATTGTATATATTTTGTTTTCACAACTTGTTCTGTTCCAACAAAGTAGTCAAAAATATACATAATGATGCTTTAAATTCTAGTTAGAGGGACGTTTCACTTACAGAATAGATTTCCTAACTTATGTACAGTGGTAAATAGCCTTATAGATACAGTTTTTTTTTTTTTTTTTTTTTTTGGAACATCTCTTAATTGATTAAGCACAGAACTCGTTTCTAAATCATGCAATAGGCTACTAAACTTGTACTTGTCTTTTTTCACATTAGTAAAATAAAGTGAAAGAGATTTTTAAAGATTTACAGTAAAAACTGTAAAGAAAGAAAAAAAGGGGGAAGTGAGAGAAACATTCAAACTCTGACTGGCCAATCATGCTAAAAACTGTTCAGATTCTAAGAATGCTATCTGTTTTATTTTTGATTACCAACCAACCTTGCAGTGAGCAGTTTTTAATGGGACTACTTTCGTTTTTGACAGGTAGTTTGTTTTTACATCATGAGGTGGTCAACTGTCTTCCAGTTAGTCTCCCTGACCAGGAGCACTAGCAGACTAGCAGCTGTTGACAGTAAGCTCTGTGGGATTTCCACATTAACTGTGACTCTATTTCTGTGAGATGTTGCTGATGCTTAAACACTCAAACAAAATGCCATCACATCCAACTTAAAACCTGGTCAAATGAAACTAAAACCCCCAACATCATTAAATGTAAATGCAAGTAATGAGAAAATATATTTAGCCTCCTCTGCCACATTTACACATGACACGAGTTCATCCTGTTTTTAGTCATTCAGGGCACATCCGCCCATTTTACACCTCATACTCATTATTTACAGTGCAGAAAATGCGGTTTATTTGACAATTAGCGCTCATTACAAAACACTCAGCATCAGGTAATGGCTAGAATGTAAATTAGCCACTTCTTTGGGATGCCAGCTGATCACTGATCTGCATTTCCTCTCATTCAAGATACAAAAATAGATCCAGATCAGAAAGAAAACACTTCACAGTGTGACAGAAATAGAAGAGAAAAGAGAGAAATTCAGGCAGTGTAGGCAGAACCTTTTACCAAAATAGGTTGAAGAGGAAGAAGAAGAAGAAGAAAACATCATAGGCTATAAATGGAACAGTATATCATTAACATGGAAAAGGATGTTCTTTGGTTCAGAGACAATAAAATCCCTCTCTGTGTGCTGTCTCATGCCGCTCCCCCCGCTAAACGCTCCCCTCTCTCGTCTGTTTGTTTCTTGGATGTTCTGCTGTGTTTTCTCGCCCTCACGCACCGTCTCCTTTTTCGCCCTCCTCCCTTAAATGAGATTAAGATCAAATGATGTTTGATTTCAGCTCAACTGAAGTACAGTATCATCTCACAACGGGCAGTTACAACATCTCTCCCTTGCTGTTATAAATGTCTCCTATGTTTTATCTTTCATCTCCTCTGATGGGGTTTTTGTTACCAGCTTCCATAACCACATGCATTTATTTTCTCTCTCTCTCTCTCTCTCTCTCTGCCCAGGGTACCGAGAGGGGTTTCTATGGAAACGAGGAAGAGACAATGGTCAGTTTCTCAGCCGAAAGTTCATCCTGTCGGAGAGGGAGGGAGCGCTGAAATACTTCAACAAGCAGGATGTAAGCAAGATGATACAGCTGATTTTAAGCTGTACACAGTTGGGCACAATTTCACTTCAGCTAAAGCCACTAGTGAGTAAGGGAATTTTGTAGTGCTGCGTACTATTTGTTGTTTATGTCTGCCTCCATCAAGGCCAGGGATCCCAAGGCGGTGATGAAAATTGAAACTCTCAATGCCACCTTCCAGCCGGCCAAGATCGGCAACCCCTGTGGATTACAGATCACCTATCTGAAAGACAACAGCACAAGGAACATCTTTGTCTACCACAGTGACGCTAAGGTACGCTATCACTGTTATTTACGCTCATTCCCACTTCTTATATTCCCACAATGTAGTGAAACAGTTTTCATGTGCGCTATATCAAGAGTTAGATTTATGTTATATCCAGGGCACTAGTACAGGGTTAGTAGTATAATATGCATGCTGTCTGCTTTACTAAACACACTAGGGCTTGGAAATGTCCCTGAATAATTAATGTCCTTTTGGCTTTTTCCAGCAAGCATCAGTGGCTTCAGTACCTACGTCGCAGTCATGAAAGTATTCAGACAGTGACACATTTAGAGACAGAGGCTATGAGGTTAAACTGCTGACTTGTGACTATAATTAAACAATGTCTGCATCTACATTATGGGGGAAATGTAGGAAGTGCCTTCATGTTGTAATATTTTGGGCTCATGTAAAAAAAAAGGTTGTGGTTGCTACTTGCTACATGAAGTTTAAGTGCTGGGAGTCACCACTTCTCCAATGTATCATCACATTTCTACTACATATTGACACCTCTGTGTATCTGGAGGGACGTCAGTTGTTATTTTTATCTTCATTTTTATTTATAGTTTTACATTGATATCATATTAGATTTATATCCTTATGTTGCTGAAATACTGCAATCCTGACTGATGCTGACCTTCTACCAAAAGGACTCAACCAATGTCCACTGTCGCCTCTGACTTAGTCAAGTTAATCATCTGTGTCAATGCTGTTGCTCATGCTAAATTTCAAACACCCCCTTGTCCACCTCAGAAATATACTGTAGGCTTTCCTAGTGGGGAAATTATTGTGGTCACTCACTCCACACTCGCTGCTGTGCTCAGCATTGTGCTTCCTTGTAGGGAGATGATGAGGTCAGTCTGGATGTCAAATCTTAATTCTGTTCATATCCTTCAAAATAAGAGTGCATGGAGTCATAATTTTCATAGTAAACCTAACCTATCTGATCTCAGCATGGAGCTGTGACTAAAAGACAGTTCCTGTTTTGACATGGTGTTTTCCACCCCTCAAGTGATTTCCTTTCTTGGAATTGTAGGAGTGCTGTAAGAACTGTGAGACATACAAACAAAAAAAAAACCCTCAATAAGCCACAAACTATTGTTGTATCCCTCACCATTCTGCTATTGAACCTGTTGTCTGGGTAATGGGGTGTTTTTTTAATGTATTTGTGGGTTCTGAAAACCAGAAGCCCACCACACTATGAGGTCCAACAATAATTGTGGGGACCAAAGTGTTGGACATGAAATGACTGATGTTAGAGGTTGGTTTTAGAGCCAGACTTAGTTTTAGAGTAAAGCATAAAATCATTGCTTGGCTCAGGGTAAGGGAATGGATAGGTCCTCACGTGTGTGTGTGCTAAGCGTCTTCATTGAGGGGCTTTGTACCACTGAGGACACAATTTATTGCCTGGCAATACGGTTACGTCTATGGGATTTACTGTATGACTAACAGAGAGGAGTGGAGGAGGGCTGGTGGGGTTGTGGATTGGGAAAATGGACATTAGGGGACACACAGTTAATCAAAAACAAGATTAGAGGGAAGAAAGAGGCAGATAATTATGTCCATTCAGGAGACTGAAAAGGAGAGTCAGAGACTGAGATAGAGAAGGCACTGCCCCCTCTGCTGGCTGACTGCTGTTACTGAAGGCTGGTAGCAGAGCGAGTTCATCGGGTTCGTTCGGTGTCGCCGTCACTCTTGTTCTGTGGTGGAGGTATCGACAGCGCTGCAGCATCCACGGAGCTCCGATGCTCTCAGCTGCACTTTCCTCCCTGTAGAAAGATACCTGCGCTGTCATCACAGATAAAGGATGTAACTGTGACTGTTACTATAAAACCCCACGGTCTTCGCTCACAAATCAGAATGCATGAAGTGAACAGACGGTGATTGTGAGTTACAGCAGGTTACGGTGCCACTCAGGGTTTTTTTTTTTTTTTTTTTTTTACAGTTTGTTTCTTTTTCTTGCAGGAGATGGTCGACTGGTTCAACGCTATTAGAGCTGCCAGGTTCCACTACCTGCAGGTTGCTTTTCCTGGAGCAAGTGATGAGGAGGTGGGGGCGATTTGCAAAGAATTTTCAAAGATGTCTGATTATCATTGAATTATTGTATTCCTGTAAGATGGATGATCGTCCTTGGGTTCACCATGGGAGCCATTTATATCACTTAAAAAACTCTCGGAGACAAGCACATGCATAATATTCTCTCTAATACATGCTAGATCAAGCCATTTTGCTTTTTATTTCAGCCATGCTTTCATTTAATGTGATTCTGTTTCTGTTCTTTATCTTCCAGCTGGTGCCTAAACTGACCAGAAACTTTATGAAGGAAGGCTTTATGGAGAAAACCGGCCCAAAGGTTTGTGCAGTGGTTGTCTACTCTGGATCATTTCTTGTGATTGAAATTAAAATTTCAAATGGTCTAGTGTGGTAAAGGTTCCCAAACTGCCTTGTGGCCCCTTACAATAAGGCCTTTTAACCAGCAACACATTGCATACACTGTGATATCACTGTATGCAAAAAAATATATCGATACTGTATTCATCAGAGCTGTGTTTTATCTGTCGTGTTTCACCATTTCACAACTAAGGACCAGATGCATCTAAAACCTGATTTGGCAATATCCAAAGTTAAAGTTAAACTAATGACGTTAGTGTTGAAAGTAGATTTACATAGCTCACTTTACATGGCAGGGCCTCAGGATCAGACAATAAAACATGATATCCCTTAATGGCCATCATACTAGTTGAGTTCTTTGTTTGCCTGATTGATTAACTTGTGACAACTTGTAAATTTAGTTTCTTTTAATGGTGATTTAACATTAACATTAAATTTAACATAACACTCTGTACATCAAAAAGTAATATCAATGTTTCAATACACAAATTGTTGTTGCTTGCAGACCTGTCATAAGAATTTATAGTTCTTGCTATGAACTAACTCTGTTTGCTGTTTTCTTTTCTCATAATCTTCATTGTCTTGTTCTTTGCCGCAGCACACAGAGGGCTTTAAGAAGAGGTGGTTCACTATGGATGACAGGAGGCTCATGTATTTTAAAGACCCTCTGGTAAGAAGACAGCTGCCTGTTCTTACTGTGTTCTTATGACCCACTGCTCAGCCCTCACCCATCTGTCTTCTCACCCCGTGTCCCTGCTCTCCCAGGATGCCTACGCCCGTGGCGAGGTGTTCATCGGCAGTAAGGAGAACAGCTACACCGTCCTGGCTGGTTTGCCCCCGTCTACCCAGGGCTGCCACTGGAACCACGGCATCACCATCGTAACACCGGACAGGAAGTTCCTGTTTGCCTGCGAGACGGAGGCCGAGCAACGGGATTGGATAGCGGCCTTTCAGAGAGTGATCAATCGACCAATGAGGCCACAGGAATATGCAGGTACACGAACTGGACAAGTTCTTAAAGGGATAGTTCAACAGTTTGGCAAATTGGCCAATTGCCATAATCCCTATAGTTTTAGGAGTAGGTTCGTTACCTTTAATTGTTGATGCAAGCTATTTTTAGAACAGCAGAGCAGAGCCGCGAGCTGCTCAGAGCTACGCTACGGAGGCTAATGGAATTTCTTGGTTTCCCTCATCAAACTCATCAAATACACAATCCAACAACTCCAAAACACTCTGGTGGACAAGTTGTGACCTGCACATTCACCACGCTAGTAATAATAATGGAACATTACGAGACAGTTGTTGGATTGTGTATTTGACATTCCATGAGCCTCCGTAGCGTAGCTCTGAGCAGCTCGCATCTTGGCTGTGGGCCAATTTGCCAAAATGTTGAACTATCCCTTTAATCTGCAGTTCTAAATTCTGAATATTATTGCCTGTGAAAGTGATGGAAACACTCAACCTTGCAATGTTACGGACAATTCTGGATCTGCCGCTTTAAGTGGATCCACACCAAAATTTAATAGGTTTGTCCCAGGCCCATCTGTCCACCGTGTTTGGTATGGACTTGGTTCAGTACTTTTTGTGTAATCCTGCTGATACACAGACATGGGTGGAAACATACCCTCCTCAGCTCAGGTAAATAAACACTGTTTAAAAAATCATTTATTCTGCAGTTCAGTCTTTTGAGGAACAAAATCAGACTGATTCATTTGCATTTTGCCGCAACAAGAAAACAATTTTCTTTTGGATTCTCTGTTTGTGGTTCTCTCTGAGTAGCTTTAATAAAAAAAAGCATAATTATTGTCACTCAGAAAAAGCAGATTGTTTAGAAGCATTCTGTTACCCGCACTAGTACTGCATTACCTCATGTTACTTCTCTTGTCTCTGCAGTGGAGGCCCATTTCAAACACAAGCCTTGAAGCCTACAGGAAACTGCAACCAACTCCAGAAGAACTCCAAAAAGCCAGTCTCAGTCCGATCAGAGACAAACCCCTGCGTGTGACCACAGACCATGGCGGGACGAGGTGGGGTGGGGTTGGGGGACAGGTGGGGGGCGTTTTGGGATGGGCCAAGATGGGAAAAGATGATGAAGGAAAAGAAGAGAAAGAGACAAAGGTACTTCAGTGTAGGAAACTCAAATTCTAAAGCGACTCTTGGCCCCTCGTGGGGTCAAACCCTAGTGATCTGAGGCCAAAGGGTAGGTGGTGTCATCCCTATTTGCGCCTGCCAACCTTGTGCTATACATTACCATTGCCAACCACCCCCCTCTCCTCAGCCATGTGGGTCCTTCCCTCCCCCGTTCCCCTGGATTTCATCTTGTGAATGGTTCATTCTACCTGTAATCTAATGTAATTATGTAATCTAGTCATTTCACTGGTTGCTTAACAAAGACAATGCATTGTTAATTTATTGAATGTACAGTTTTGATGACAGTGGCTTACTGTGTGTGTGTGTGGAGTCGTGACATTTTCGTTGAGGACGCTGTGAGGTTGAACCTCCGGCACGTACACCCTGTTAAACCGAAAAATCTACAAAGTGCTGTTACCAACAAATATGCATAAAAACACACACAAACTCTCAGTGATCACCATCGCTGTTAACATGGCTGGAGGTGGGCTGATCTGCATCCAGACAGGGTTCCTCTCAAAAACCTCAATCTTACAGCTGTTCTCTTATTTATTTGTACTGTTGAACATACTGAGTCATCGTAGGAAGTTATTGCTGCTTTAAAGGATTGTAATGTGACAGGATTGTAATTTATATAACACTTCAACAACTGTTTACTTTTTTCGCATCTTGTTTTGAAGACACATTGTTGTGTTGATCCTTCAATCACGGTGATAGGTTGTTTCATTATAAAAATCTTAACATCAATACAGATGAGTCTGGAATCAAGTGGTAGTGTCTGATTTGTGTTCACACCAGTGTTTTACACATTTCAATTGTGTCAATTCAGTATACACACATACATACACTGAATAACTTAAGTTAACTTTCACTTACTTTCATAGTGTTGTTTATCATTGTTACTGGGGGTTAATGGAATTATTTAACTTATTTAATGCTTATCTTTATAGGGTCAATGTAGTATCGTATGACGCAATGTTACATACAGTATCATAGCATTTATAGCCAAGGCTACTCTGAAATTCCTAATAGATTGGCCTTTATACAAAAACACACACCAGATACACTAAACAGCAAGTCAGTTGCTGGGACCTGGAAATGTGGTCAAATCAAGAAACTACTGATTTTGAATAAACTTTTATGTTTAGCCTTGAGTTTCTTGCTTCGTGTTAACAATAACCTTGTACAGCACATAGTCACCAGAACTGAAAAAGATGACAGCCAGAGATATAAAACTGAAACCCAAGTTGAAATGAAACAGAATTAAAGGTTAAACCCTGTTTGTGACGTTAAAAGTTCATGATACACAACAATATAAGAAGAAAGTCCAGCTGTGCCCTTTGTTCCCCAGCAGATGGAGCTCTTCTGCTGCTTTACGAGGGAGATCGCACATCACATCACTGTGGAATCGTCACAGGGAGAGATGCTGATGGGAAATGGGAAATCCGGTGAGCCCACTGGGGGACATGTCAAATTTGAACTGTAGTCACATGGTCCTAGGTTAGATTCAGGTGACTTATACATATATATGTATTTTACATTTTCAGAAAACACTTATTCACTTTCTTGGCCAAGGTTAGATGATTAAATGTGTCTGTGTATGTATTGTAGAGCATGGATATAGCATTATACTCCTTTACACTGTCACTCAACATTGACAGATGAAAAAATGATCTAAATCAATCCAGCTGAGCCACATCATATTTTTTATTCCATGCATTCCTTCTCCTTGTAAAAATCTGCTGCTTACATTACCAGCAATGCAACTCTACCCCAGACAGTTTGGTCATAGATTTGAGTGTTATAATAGTATCGGCTAATTGAATCATCCCTCAAGCAGAGCAGAGGAGCTGGATACAGATGTCTGGTGAGCTCACTTCTTAATAATGTAAAGTCCTTAGATTTATTCATGTGATCACATATTGTAGTGTTCTGCCACCAACTGACTCAAGTGACATAACATGAGGTTATTTATTGGATTTAATGCAACTCTTGCTGGAGATATGTTGGCCACACTAGAGTAGAGAGTTTAAGAGCCTAAAGGGGCCAGCCCTGCACGTTACAAAAGTTTATAACTCCGTAACTGACATATATTTTATGATTTGTCAATCTGAGTATTCGTATTGATGATACACTGTTTTATACTAAGCTAAGCTAATGAATTGCTTTGTAACAACCTATCATAATGCACAGGCACAAGAGTGTACTTGTAATAGTCTTTTCATTTACCTGGCAGTAATGAAAGTGGATAGACATATTTCCCAAACTGATGAACTAAGCTATACCTTTCAAGGAAAAAATAAACAAAAAAACGTATATTATGTCTTCTAAACAGCACTCAAGGGGTTAGGAGATACTAAAAGTGATGTGTTGCTGGCTGCCACAGTCACCAGATGTCAACCCAAATCCCAAATAAACACCTTGCTCTCCATTTCCATAATCACTGCACCAGATGAGGTGTTTCAGAGGTCCTCCAGAGTACTACCTCTGGGCTATACACTTCAAATTAAAAAATCCTGGATGTTTTATAAATAATTTTCCATGGCTCTTTATGCAGATGGTCAATTTGCAGAACACAACACTCCTGTATTTTCCTAAATGCCTGCGGCCGTTCACTTGTTCCACATTGCAGTAGATGGCGCTCATTAGCCACTGTAATTGGAGACTAAAGACGTGTAGAGTTGCACACTCACGGCGGGACAAGTGTGGACTGAAGGTCTGCTGGTGTAAATGTCACCTGACCATCTCGCCACTTTTGCACAAACTTCCATATACACATGCTGCTGGCTCCAGGGCTCTACGGAATTATGGGTAAATCAATGTTGCTTCTGTCTGGCCACTGTGTTGTCGTTGGCAACCAGGTTGTCATGGTAAACTGCTAAGACAGTGAGCCACTGAGCTGTTGCAGCCAGATTGAACCCGCACAGGAAGCATTTAAAAGCGGGTGGGACTTTGGCTCAGCAGCCATCGTGTTTGTCCTGAAGATAATATGGTCAGTGAGGCGCTGGCACATGCAACACACATTTGGTTATATTAAAACTGCTGCTTCAGTACTTGAATATTACTAGAATAAACCTATTTTTGTTGTTTTTATATTCTAACCATTTGTAGGCCTACTTTCCTACTTTTAGAACCAATTTAGTTTAGAGCAAACATTTGATGTAGTAGGACTTGTTCTTTAAAACTCTTTTCAACCTTTTACGTAAGCTCACACGAGCGCATTGAAGTCAGACTTGATCAATACGAAGAGGCATTTGCTGCGCCTCTGGAAAAGCCAGTCCAGCTGTCCCGTCCATCAGGACCTGCATTCAATAATCCAAGCGGAGCTGAGAGTGTGAAATTAGCTAATCTCCTCCCAAGAAAGCCAGCAGGAGCAGCTGTTGGACTGGAAACAAACTGAAAATGAAGCAGCAGTCAGGGACGGGTCAACAGTAAGAGTAAAACAGTCCAGCCAGAGGGGAAAGAAGAAAAGGCGACTGATGTCAAATTTCAATTTTTTGTATTTGCCTATTACTGTGATTCTGATTTTTTTTCAACTGGCACCTTAAATGCCATTTGGTTAAACGTAATGCTGCGTAGGCTTCATAACATTTGATACAGGCATAACAGAAAAAATAAAGTGTGATAGGCCTACTTATTTCTGTTTTATGCTCACAAAGCAGTCAAATTTTGTAGTTCGATTAACACTTTTTATGGTTAAATGGAATATTTTGACATTTAAGAAAGTTCCTGCCAACAGATAGATGAGAAAATCAAAAGCAGTGTCATATGGAGCCAGGAGCTGGTTAGCATTAAGGCTGGAAACAGCTACTGTGGCTCTGCCCAGAGGACTGTAAAACTTTCTGCCTACTAGCAAAAGCAAAACATCACTAAAATAAAAGCTAAGAACCACAGTTTGTGGTTTTACAGTAGGTTATCACAAGACTCCATGACATAATTGGTTTTAATAAAAGAATTAGCTAGCTGTTTGTCCCTGCTGATGCATCTGCTATCTTTAGCTTTATACTTAGCATACGAGCAGGAGAGCGGATCGATCTCCCCCCATGTAATTCCTGGTAAAATGCTGAAACTATATTTCCAGATATCAGAAGCTATTGCCACACAATCTCTCTGAGGTTCAAAAGCTGTCTTGTTGGCTAAACAGCCAGTAGTTAATAATGCAGATCCCTTCACAAATCTGCTGTAGCCTAACTATAGGCCACATTCAATTTTGAACCCATTGTAACTCGCTTTCCCACTAATGTGAAGGTGAATGCGGGGAAACTGTTTTATTTCAGCCAGATTAAGTGTGGAAAAACTAATATAAAAAGTGTAACACCCTCCTTCATATATGACCTATACTCACACACCAAAATTACATTAGTGCGAAGTTTAATGGAACGTTTTAGTCTGCATCAGGGTTCGTATGACATTTCACAGACCGCTTTGCTCAGTAAGGAGACAAAACACTGAATCTTTGTTCTGATTTTTTTCTTTTTTTCTGTGGAAATGAACAAATGCAATAATACATTGACACACAATGAAAGCCATTTGGCTAACAGCTGCTATGCAGTACTCTCCTTCTGTAATCCAAATTGGTGTTAACCTCTGGAAATAACTCTTATTAAGGCAAAATGTTAGCAAAATCCCAAACAGTATCTTTATGCTCCTTAACACTTCTGTGAGTAGTTTTTTGTCTATAAAACTAGTTTTATTGTATCCTCTTCTTCAAGGCCTGGTGAGTGTTTTGTAGATAGGTTGCTCCCAGCCAGATGGAGGACTGTGCGGAGGTGGTGCCAAGGCCAGGCTGTTGATAAGTGATGTGGTGTAAGGCCTTCTGGAGGAGTGGAAGTACGGGTATTGATACAGACCGGCGGGATACCCAGAGAATGCGCTGTAGAAAGTGGAGCTCTGAAGGTCAGTGTGGTCAGGTTGGTTGGAGGAAGATGTGGAGGAGTTAGGGTATGGACAGCCACCTGAGCTCAGGGAGGTGTACTCTGGCTGTGGTGGCGGAGAGGTGGTGGAGGAGGAGTTGCTGTAGTGACCCGGGCTCATCTGCTCGGTTTTTATCTGAGGTTTGTGGACGGTTTCCTCGTGGGTGTCACGACCGGAAGAGGACGGTGGCATTCCAGCGGAAGACCCAGCAGAAGTTTTGGGAGTCCAAGTGGGAAGGCTGTGGGGGTGAGAGTGGATGCTGGGTAAGACGAATGATCCAGGGGGGTTGCTATGGGTGTGACTGGTATCTGTTTGGGTCAGAACGGCCGAGCCGTGGTTGTTGGCAGGCAGGTACTGGTCAAACTCATGGACGTCAAATCCGTCTATGGTGCTGATGACCTCGGTGCTGAGCTCAGAGATGTCCACGTTGCTGAAGTCAATGTTATGTCGGCTGGGTGGAGGAGCAGAGCCGGAGCTGCCGTCCACAAATCGGTGGTTCTCATGTTTGCTCCCTATGTGGAGGTCAGTTTTAGGGGTAGTGGGAGGAGTTGGAGGTCCATGGGACTGACCTAAGGAAACACAAACACAGAGGAGATCATTTCCAATGCATGAATGGACTGTAATGAAATAGAGCAGTGGTTCTCAAACTTTTTTACATTACGGATCCCGGCCTAAACTGACACAAATTAGACCACGGACCCCCCATTGAATCAAATTTTAAAACAAACACCAGAATACACAAATATTTGTTCTGAGACTGAATAATGTTGCTTTTTTTAGTCAATGTACATTCAAATTACTGCCAATGGCATGCATGTTTGGAAAAAAAAGAAAGAAAATTGGAATGAAAATGTAATATTTCTGGGGAAAAATGTGGTAAAATTTTGAGAAAAGGTTGGGGACCTCCTTGAACCCGCTCAAGGACCCCTGGAGGTCCACAGACCCCACTTTGAGAACCACTGAAATAGAGGATCTAAATACAGCATGATCAGTGTCTCACCTGTCCTGTCTGGATGGTAATGATGGTGCACATCCCCTGTTCCAGTCAGCCTGGACACCCCTGGTTCTGTCTTATACTGGCTCTGCTGGTTCTGTTGCTGGACCAGCCCCGCTCCACTGTCCCCTTGACCCGGTTTGTTGCCTTTCCGTCTCCGAGGCTGGTACTTGTAGTCTGGATAGTCCTTCTTGTGCTGCAGCCTCAGCCTCTCTGCCTCCTCCACAAAAGGACGTTTCTCTACTTCAGAGAGAAGCCTGAGGTGAAGAGAGGGGAGTTAACGGATTAGTGGAGAATCTTAATGTGGCTGAATATCTGCTCATGGAAACTTTCTTTATCTTTTTCTTTTCATGTAAACAAATGTCAATTAGCATGATACATACGATTATTATTTCATTATAAATTAAGTATAAATACACCACATTTCAGAAAGAACCACTCAACGGTACCTCAATGGATCATCACTTGTCCTGTTACTCAGCAGTTATTTTCTGCCTGAATTATGCTTCTTTTTTTTCTTCTTCTTCTTCTTCTTTTTTTTTTTTTTTTACTAGATTTGGCTAATGTAATACTTTTTAACTCTAACACTTCATTATGAGACCTTTTCATTTGCAGGACAGGAAGTATTTACAGTATGGCCCATGTTTATTTTTCCTACTGCTTTTTTTTTTATTTTTTTTACACACACTGAAATCTACTTTCTACTTATTTGCTTACTTGCTTATCCACTTAATCTATTACTTGATGCATCTGACTCAGAGTGGTTTTTCATGATCAGTAAGGGATAAAAATATATATTTGCCTTTATTTTATATTAAACAGAAGGACGCCTTTCTAACTGTGTGCGCAATGACGCCACTAGGCCTAACTGTTAATCTTAGAGTGAGACTGTCCAGACTTTGGCTCAAACACTAAAAACTGTTGGTCTTGAGTTGCAGACAGTTTATTAGGTGAAGTTGAGGTCCAGTACTCACCGCCACAGTTTTCCCAGCGTCTTACTGAGCTCAGCATTGTGCAGATGAGGATACTGGTCCGCCAGCTTCCTGCGCGCCGCCTGTGCCCAAACCATGAACGCGTTCATCGGACGTTTAACATGAGGTTTATTTTTCAGCCCCCTCTCTCCCTGACTGGGCATCGGTACCAAGGACCAGTCGTATCCTTTCAGCACCTGTGACACCGCATCACGAATGCAGGCTGGGAAACGCTCATCCTCTGCGCCGCCATCTACCTTGTGCGCCTTTCCAGAGGCAGTCCCCGGTGCGTCCGATCCTGCAGGAGAAACTAGAGACTCTGAATCCGAGCCGTGCAGGGACATGGAGCTGTCGCTGCCCGCCGGGCTGCATGGATGCTCTATCAATGACTTTATCTCTTCTGTCATGTTAGCCCCTAAAAGCTGCAGGGATTTACTGGCGCCCAAACTCCGTGCGTAAGGGCGCACGCGGCTCTGCGAGGAAGAGTGTGTCACCACCGAGTCAAGTAAAATCCCACATTTTTTTTTGTCTTGAACTTGAGATTCCTTTCCACACCCTCTTCCAAAGCAAGACAGAGTTTTATGATGGCAACTGTTTTCTTTTTTAGCTCCTTAACTCTCTTTAGCACATGCATCTCTCCACCCCTCGTATCCCATTGGCTTTTGAAAGGTTTTACCAACAGAATTCCTCCTCGCTTGGCAGGAAGAAGTAGGAGGAGGCAGAGAATTGTTAACAGGCAATATCAGGTTGAGAGTTTAAACTTTAAAGGTTTGGATAGTAGCCGTGTCTGCTCATGAAACTTTTTTTGAAGCAGAAATCCTACTTTACTACATTCTATTATTGTTTTTTCTTTCTTTCTTTTTTTGTCAGTGGTGTTACATTGTCTGTATTTATGTTTGTATGTCATTTTGTCTGTTTCAAAAAAAAAAACACCTATATTCTTACAATAAATTAACAATAATAATAATAATAATAATAATAATAATAATAATAATAATAATAATAATAATAATAATAATAATAATAATAATAATAATAAAATTGTATTATTATAAATCACTTCCGCGTCTACTAAGTCACATGACCGTCCGCTCCTTGAACATGGCGGCCAGCAGTGAAAGCGCTGAGAGCTCTGTGCGGAGAAGACGTGTCGACATCAGGAAGACAGAGAAAGACGCCGCGGACACTGACAGCTGTAAAGATCATGGATCAGAGACCAGTAAAGACACAGAGACAGGGACGAGACCCGGGTCACTGCAGACCGGGACTTACTGGCTCACACGGATCGTGCTGCTGCGCTTCACCGCCTTTATTTACTGTAAGTGCGCTGAAGTTTCACTACTCTGCACCACACTCACAAACACACGAGGTGTGTGGTGTATTACAGTCCGTCTGCTGTGTAACATGCATTTAATATATTAGTCTACAATGACCTCACATGCTGTGTTTTCCTTTATTTAAGTCACATGAGTGCAGGTTCTTGACGCTCTGTTTCTGGGACTCAGGTTTTCAGTCTCAGCCTAAATCTATGAGCACCGGTGTGAAAACACAAGCAAGATCAAAAATCAAAAACCATACATTGCTCTCCTACACAACCAGATACAGACACGCACTGTCCCACATTCTGAACTGGCAGAGCCACCTTCAGACCTTGGTGTTTGATGTTTGCCTTCATAGCCTGATTTCACCACATGACACACATCCATGTCAAAGTCCTGTGTCTGTATCAAACAGTTTAGACTGAAATGTGAGTACATCTTTCAGTTATTAACAGCGACAGACGTGGAGAAAATTGTTTTTACCCTTCTGATAAAGAAAGAAAAACCCACAATTGTCACTGAAATAACTTGAGACTGATAAAAGTAAAAGACCAAAGGACGTTTGCCCAGAAGCTTTGTGGACTGATGAGACAAAACGGGAGCTTTTTGATCCAAAATTAAGCTTTTTGGCAAGTCACATCAGCTAATCGTACACAGATGCAAAAATGAAGCACACAAAGAAACAAGAAAACACTGTACCTAAAGTGAAACATGGATCAGGGTCGGTTCTGTTCTGGGGCTGCTTTGCTGCACTGGTACAGGCTGTTTTGAATCTGTGCAGGTTACAATGTAACCTCAAGACTATTAAGGCATTCTGGAGTGAAATGTGCTGCCCAGTGTCAGAAAGCCCTGGTCTAAGTTGCAGGTCAGGGATCCTCCAAGAGGGTAATGACCCAAAACACACAGCTAAAAACACCCAAGAATGGCTAAGAACAAAACACTGGACTATATCTGAAGTGGCCTTGTGAGTCCTGATCTACTGAACAGGAAGGATTGTACAACAAATATCAAGTCAAGATTAAGTTATGGGTACCATCATTTTTGTCCAGGCCAGTTTCATTAGTTTGTTTTTTAAATTACTCTGTTGAACCACAATTCATGTCTGATTTTTGTTTGTTAAGTTTCATTAAATTGTTATTACTTATGCTAGTTTCAAGTTATTTCAGTGACAGTTGTGTTTTTGTTTTTTTTCTTGAACGACCAACAATTTTGTCCATGTTTGTATATGATTTCATACTCATGCTATATTTTATTCTTGGTGATGCAAAAGACCTTTTCAAAATAAAGGGTAATGAAAAACAATATGTAGACTATATGCAGTGACAGTGGTGTTGTGTCTTTTCCTGCAGTGGTGGCGTTCAGCGTAGCTTACAACCAGAACAAGCAGCTGATTGGTGAGCGCGGCCTGATGCCCTGCAAGAGCTACCTCAACAGTGTGAAGCGCTACGTCGGGGGAAAGATAGGCATGGCCGCCTTCGCGTACACACCGTCAATCCTCTGGTTGTTGGACTGGAGCGACATGGACGCCAACCTGGACGCCATGGCCCTGGTGGGGATGGCTCTGTCGGCGTTTGTGCTGGCGACAGGAATGGCCAACATGGTGATCATGGTGACGCTGTGGGTGCTGTACCATTCACTGGTCAACGTGGGGCAGCTGTGGTGAGTCCAGGATAGATAGACACATTCCGTGCATTGGCTCACATGTAACTGAATTATCAACTGACTCTCCATTAGCTTCCTGGAGCAATGAGACAGATCTTCTGAGAAATCGGGAGAGACCAAGAGCTGAATAGAAGAGCTGATTAAACTTACATTCATTACTTTGACTGAAACACGACCGCAGATGAATGCAATTTTTTTCCTAAGGATTCCTAAATGGGCAAATAGGACATTTAGGTTCCAGCCAGGTTGCATTCAGTAAAGAAATTAAATGTCACATGTGACATTAATAGCTGGTATGAGTAACTTGTACCAGCTATTCTATTCTACATTATAATATATCCACATAGTTATACAAATATATTCCTTAAAGCTTTTGAACTTTATGAAATCACTGTTTTGGATTTAGACTTATAGAAGAGGATTAGTGCCGCTGAAAAAATAAAAAGTGAGTTCTGACTTTCTTCTCAGAATTCAGATTTGTAAGTCAGAATCCTATTCTTTAAAGTGAGAATTATGCGATTAAAGTCAGAATTCTGAGTTTAAAGTCAGAATTCTGAGAAAAAAGTTGGAAGTCACTCTTTTTTCCACAGCAGCCCTAATACTCTTCCGTCAAAGAATAAACAATAGTTTAGGGAACCCCCCCCCCAAAAAACAAAAAAACAAAAAACAAAACAAAAAAACTCTTGTTTCAGTATTTCAGGTGACATGATTTACATTCTATTCTATATAATATTATAAAACGGGCTTTGGGACTTGTTTGAACAAAGCATTTGAAGACATTTGAGGATGCAGTTGAGGTTATGGGAAGTTATGATGATCACTTTTCACAGATTTTTTTTTAACAATTCACTCACAAAACATTTTTTTTTCTTTAGCTACTTCAGAAAAATAACTGTTAGATTGCTCAGTAATGAAAGTGAAGTGAAGAAATAATATAACGATGATAGTAATAAAATAATAATCATAAAAATAGTCATGACAAAGAAATGATCTATTACATGTAGCTTATTCTAATTATTTGATGATGTTAGAGTGCATCAGAAGTCTTATTGCATTGTGGTTTCTGTTTCCCTTGTCTTCCTCTCAGGTATTCCTTCGGTAAGTGAAGTTCCACACCAGTGACTCTTTCAGCTTTCAAAACAGAATCCAGGAACTGTCTTCAATCATCCAAGTGGATTAAAGGCAAAACATTTATGTGAAACACTCAGGTTTGGATGCCATTTTAGTTTGTTTACAGTGTAACTGGTGTGATGCACAGCAGGAATTCAGTGGAAAAATACAAACATTGGGATTTCAGGGAAAAAAAGAGGGTGAAACTAGCATCCTTCCCTTGCATCCAGCTGACTCTGCCTGGCCTTCAGCAGTGAACTGCAAGCTAGCTGCTGGGTACATGGTTGTGTTTGATATGGATACTGTGCTGATGATATTAATTCTTTCCAAGAATCACAACCAAACATGATTATTCAATTGTTTTTTTGTTGTTGTTTTTTGATATTCTGATCTTGCGCCTCGGCAATTCTCTTTTAAACCTGCCTCAACAAGTCATCTCTAGATGTCTATATGGCACAGAACATTTTTAGTTACCCAAAAGTCACAAGAAATAAATGGGATTATCAAGACTAAGGAAAAGAGGAGGACAGTCATGAAAGTCATGACCTGCAGCATGTTCTCCATAGGTATCTTCTTGTGTAGTTTTTTTGCTACAGCCTTGTAGATCTTCCTGATAGACAGCCTGTGGAATCTGAAGACAGAGCAGACTCAGTTCTTGTTTTGTGGTCTACAGTTGACCTTTCTGTGCTCCTGGATGATTTTCTCTAGTTGTTGGGTTGTTCCATCATGACTACACGCTGGTTGTCTTTCTTAATAATGAGTAGGCAACTAGTTCCTGTCTCCAGTGTAGTCTCTGTGAATCTGAATCTCTCACACATGTTATTGGGACACCGGTGACATAATGACATTTTTAGAGTTGAAATAAACATATCTTTAAAGATATGTTTATTCAGTCCTATTATTTTATTCTATGAGGTTTGAAATGGGCGCTGAGAATGGTTCTACTGGGAATCATAAGAATCAATCCCAAAGAATAAGAAAAAGAAATCCCAACTTGTTTTATCCTTTGGAAACATGCAGATGTAGAGTCATGGATTATAACTATAATACAGTATAATCACAGCACATAAATCTACTTTTATGCTTATACTTCTAAATCTCACCACCAGCTTTCTCATGATTGTTTTCCCCAAAAGTGTTTACAGCCAGTTATTGGGTTAAAATCCAGCCAGCGACAGAATTAAGTTTTATTGACGTACAGTACATTACCTCCTAACTTGGTGAACCCAGTAAACTGTCATGAATGTACGAGTAAAGAGGGAGGACGTAGAGGAGAGAAGAAAGAAAGTATAAATAGGAGGCTACATGCAGGGCTCTGGCCCAGATAAGTGGCGAGGTCAGTGGCAGCTTTCTGACTGGCTAATGACACTTTGTAGTCAGAGACGCCAGGCTGATGTCTGTGGTTAGGAGCTGCGGCTTATATTTCTCTTTTTGAAAATATATTTATTTTCTTCTTCTCTAACTGACACTGTCTTTCTCCTTCACTCCCTCTTCTTTTTTTCCCCCCTTGGACCTATTATCACCCTATACTGTAGCTGACAGAGCAACTTTAAAGTCTGCAGACTGAGCTCCTCCAATTGTTCCCAAGTCTAGACAACAAACCAGAGGCCAGGGGTTTGTGCCGCTTGCGTCATTAGTGGCAGGCACCGCTCATTCACTCACTATTTAAAAAATAAATAAATAAATCCAAGCATTTAGTATGGTCAATCTGAATAATAAAAATGCACTGGATTTGGTTTCAATCAGGCGACGTGGTTCTAGGAATATCAAATCTTGGTCTGTTGGTCAGTTGGGTTCCTACCTTAATAACCCAACAACTACTGAATGGATCACCATGAAATTATGTCGGACATTCACACCTCCAGCAGGATGAACTGTATTTATTTTGGTGATATTGAGGCTGTTGGTTGATAAATCATTTTGGTTCATGACCAAATATCTGCTCAACAAAGGCCATTGTCATCATACATTTAAATTATTCTCTTGGTCAACATCATTATCACTGTCAAACAAAGACTCCATGTAAAAATTACATTATTAAGCTTTAGATCCAACCTCACTAAAGGTGTTAGCTACAAGTTTAATTCATCCCGGCACTCACACCTCACCTGCTCTCACTCCAACCTTCAATTGGTTGCCAGGTATACGAGCGGCTAGTAGCTAAAGCTAAGCTAACGCTAACTGTACTTAAGGAGCAGCAGCGTGTTGACAGTTGACTGAAAACACAACTGAATAATTTCACCCGCAGCGTCACACCTGCACCGGAAACGTTACAGTGCCGGCTGACCGTTAGTTAGCATTAGCATTAGCATTAGCACAATGCCATTTCTCCACAGAGCTATCACATAAATCCAGTAAAACTTTTATTCTGCACCCCTCTAGACATTCTGTGGATGCATTATTTTTGAAAAATTAATCATTTTGATGAAAAAGTTGGAGCTATAATCTTTAATTTGAATATATATAACAGCAAAGAACTGTTTACAGTAGATCTGTCCATCTTTCACCTCTTGGTTCTGGAGTGTGGTCTATTGAATAAAACTTTGTCTGTTCTTCTGTTGTACGTTGAACCTCAAGAAAATAATTTAACCTGTTGATCCTGTGGTGTTTTGTTCAGGTTGGGAGAGCCAGCTGTTGGAGACGGGCTTCCTTGCCATTTTTTTGTGTCCAGTTTGGACTCTGTCCCAGGTCCCCCGCAGCTGTCCACCCTCACGCATTTGCATCTGGACCTTCAGGTGGCTCATTGTCCGCATCATGCTAGGAGCTGTGAGTAACACACTATACAAATAAATGCAATATATCCTACTACACCTCAATAGAGTCAGTGTGTGGAAAACACAAAAATTAGCGATGAGACCAGAATAATCAAGCTGGGTTTTGACGACACAGGAATCTACCTGAATGCCTCATAGTTTCTATTGAATATTTTAAAAATACTTCTATAATTGGATACATTTTTCCTTCTTGCTATTGCAAACCAATCACTTCTTATTGACTTTTTCTGCATTGAACTCCTTGTAGTGATTATTGAACTTGTCAAACACAGTAAAAACTGATCAAAAGGAATTTACTCGGGGCTCTCCCATTCATAAAACGCTTTTACTGCCAACAGCACCTTGACTAACATATTTCCTGTGGGGAGATCCTGCACAGACATGGATATTTCTGTCTTGGAGGAAGTAAATAGTCTAAATTCAAGCAGAAAGGCATGTGTGGCACATATACCCGTACCTGAACACATCCAGAAAGGCAGTGTGAAGAAATGAAAGAGTTTCTCAACAGCATAATTCCCTGGGATATTCCAGTGTTTGTCCTCCTGATTTTAGACCGTTACTTTTGGAGCCGTGCTTTGCTGTAAAACCCTGCCAGTATTTGGAAATCCAACCCAAATATATGGTCAGCTAAACAACATGTCTGGTTGTTTGACAGTTTCCATGGTGAATTTCAGACCACCGACGGGGTTTTATCTGCCAATCACTGCAGTTACCACAACCCCAGTGGGGTTTTTCCTATTAAGACCGTGAAGAGCACTGCAGCACGGGGGGCGCACCTCAGCTCTGGATCACTGTCACGGGTTCACAACTGTAAAGAACTATAGTCTTCCTGACTGATCCTGGATATGTGGAGGGTTTGGTTGAAAGCTGCATCTTTTTTTGGTACATGACATAATATTTTTGCTACAAGGAATATTCATATTCAGTATTAATTAAGGCATTTTTTTAAAGGGATAGTTCACCCAAAATTAAAATTTCACTCATTATCTACTCACCCTCATGTCAACTAAGGGCGTGAGGGTGCCTTCTCAGAGTTACAGCGGGGCTCCGTGCAGCACTGCATGTCCATATGACGGTTGCGAACGGAGCTCACTTTTCTTCGTCCAAAAAGACACACCAAAAAACATCCAAATACCTCCATAGTGCTCGTCTGTAATGTCCCTCTTGTATTGAAGCCCCAACATGAGAAATTGTTCCGAAAAAAATTAAATACCGGTAAATCTGTATTTTAAGCTTGTTTGTAGTGGAAGCTCCCAGCACTACTCTTCCTGGTCCGTCCAAATCTCGCACGATTTGCACTGACGCCGGCGCAAATCGCACAAGATTTGTTTTTTGGTGTGTCTTTTTGGACGAAGAAAAGTGAGCTCCGTTCGCAACCATCATATGGACATGCAGTGCTGCACGGAGCCCCGCTGTAACTCAGAGAAGGCACGGAGGACTCTGAAACTTCTCCCAGCCCTTAGTCGACATGAGGGTGAGTAGATAATGAGTGAAATTTGAATTTTGGAACTATCCCTTTAATAATAGGGTAGATTAACTAATGTCCACAACAGTGTTGTGGGTGTAATATCTCAGTAACACATTAATGGAATTCCCTCATGTTCTCTTGAACCCGAGGATGACGTTTTTGTAGTCACAGGTCAAAGGTCAAGATTACTGTGTCTTCACAAAACATACTGCACTACATTATGTTTGAACAGATATTGGTCTAAACTCCATCTTGACAGATTGACAGGGGAATGCAGCCATTAGGTGGTTTCAGACTCTTGGTCAGACAAAGTAAGATATTTTAAATTGTAGAACTCATAATAGACATTTTCACAATGATGTCTTTGTCCTTATTAATTGATGAGTTAGGGTAAGGATATTTTGTTTACAAAAATATTCCTTCAAGCTGACTAGTTCCCT
This sequence comes from Trachurus trachurus, assembly GCF_905171665.1. Taxonomy (NCBI): domain Eukaryota; kingdom Metazoa; phylum Chordata; class Actinopteri; order Carangiformes; family Carangidae; genus Trachurus; species Trachurus trachurus. The sequence goes on along the minus strand of NC_139913.1, from coordinate 17,517,992 downwards.
AGTTTTCCTTGTACACAATATACTTGCCATTATATAACACATACTGTTACCTCAACATAATGTCTTCTAACTATGTGCAAAATATTTCAAGAACTTGCAATTGGATCTGACTATTATCTGGTGAACAGCTCACCCTCAGCCCATTTGGATTATCTGATAACCCAAATCTGTGATTTTCTCAATTACATTCTCATTTTTTGGGGTAATTTGTAACAATGCTGCATTCAAGTACTGGCAAAAATGTCAGACATCCAGAACTTAAAAGTTTAACATCATAATAGTATTGACGTGCCATTTCACAAGAAGTCTCATCCAAATGCTAAACGATAAACAAAAGAATGAAACTGTCACAGACTCACAGGTTTTGATTTAGTAAATTGGCGACTAGTTATGGATTGGCTGAGGTTTCAGCTCCGTTAAGGTTGTTTTTTCCCCAAAGAATAATAAAAACATGGAGCATGTACTGAACACCATTAGATAGTACTACGTTGGAGTTGAGAAACGGTCACTTGTTATAGATCTGTCCTAGTCACAGCAGTTTTTTGTTCTGTCTGGCAGCCTGTGGTTGCTGTGGTAGCTCTGTGACTGCGAGAGGACGAGATGGCCTAGTCAACACTTCAAAGGATCCTTCAGTCATAGGAAACGAGCGAAATGGTTGTATTTTTGCAGCATGACTAAGAAATGTCCCAAGTTGTCACACTGGTTACTGTTTACATGGTTTGATCCCTCATGTTAAGTTATTTGTCCCGACAGAATAGTGCACACTGTCACAATGGCATCGGTTGGCATGTAACACGTACTATAATGATCAACATTTTAAAGTATAAGTAAGTAAGTTTACATGGCATATCCATGTGTACTGTAGCTGTAATTTCAGCAACTTCAAATTAGTTTTCTCTATTTCTTTTTCACAACTGATTCCTCACAAGCAAATTGTCTACTCACACACACGTTTTATTCTTGTTGATCTAGCTGTGGAACATCTGCACTATGTAATTATGTAATATATATATATAATTATAACTTGTAAACTTGTACTGAGTACACATTAGAGTTGTGCAAGTTCTTGTCTACAGCAGGATGTGTTGGTTGCAGTAACTCTGGGGGGAATGGAGACTGTTCTCTACTCGGATATCATAGACACTTACAGTACTCATTCATTGCAACCTATATGGAAAAAAGTAGGGTGGTCTCGTGATTTAGACGGCACCAAACGTAGTCTTACTGGCCCACACATCTCAACTGAACTTGGAAGATCAGGCTTTGGTTTTGGTTTTGGCTGCAAACGCAAAAAAGAAACATGAAATGTCCATATGCAGTGCTAATCAAAGAATTATCTTTACCAGTGTCCCCATTAGTAAAGGTGGATATGTTTAATGAAGCGCATTGCAGAGAGACATTAAGCTGTTTGGATGCTTTTTAATTTGAGCTTCGGCAGCTTGTTTACTGCTCAGCAGCTGATTGTGAGGGTAATCAGGCGACAAGCTACAAAAAAGTGTAGTTAATTTGATTTTAGTGGCTCATGAACACTGAAATATGGTTAGCCATGTCCACTTGAGGGCAGGACAAAAAAAAAGAAGTTTGACTTTTTCATGCTCATTGATTTGCAATCCTACAGTACTTTTTCCACATCTCCTTTTCCTAACAAATAAATCATGCTGGCGGCGTTATAATAGACTTTACAAGTGTGGTAAGTTTTAGATTGTTTGTCCATGTCACTGTCACTGTTCTTCACTTTCAAGGCTCCTCTGTCTATTGAGGCCCAAACAAAATATCAAGAGAGAAGTACTGTTTTATTCTGTTTTTGTTATACTGAGGTACTTGTTCAGATGGGTGGACGCATGTGTTGGGAGTTTATTGTCAAATTCAAAATGTAATCATAAAACAGGATTATTGTGAAAGTTGTCAGTTGTAAAGAGGCTATCCATCAAGCTTTCCATTAACTCATCATAGAGCAGAAACTTGCCCACAAATCACAACTTTCCCTTTAACTATAATACACATTTTGATCATAATTGTACAGAAATGTTCAGTGGAGTTAAGTCTTGAGGTGTGTGTGTGTGTATCCAGTGATTTTCCTCAGGGAAACCTGTTGAATCCACGCAGGTATTCCTATTTCCTTCCCCAGGTCCCTCGGCAGACTGCTCTGTTTACGTTGCAAGTCTGAATATCAGGTTTTAGTTGATGACATTTCAGGATCTCATGATTGAATTAGATTAGATCAGCAACATCTTTGGCCGCAGCCTGTCGACAGCCAGCAGCTGCAGGCAACAGCCAAGCTCATTATCAGTATGAAATGTCCTGTTTTTACTAAATCTGGTTAGGGAAGTTAGCGGCCGATTCATTCCACATTCCATGCCAACCACATGATGGGCTAATGTATCAGCATTGACAATCTCGTGTCCTGGATAGCGCTCTATTTACTTCATTTGGTTCATTTGGTGCAAAACAGGCACAAGGTTGAGGACACATTTCTCTGTGTTATGGGTCCTGATTGAGTTTTATTTTCTCTTTTAAGATGGGGAAAATCCTCTCTGACATTTTCTGGGCTAATTTGAAATGTGTTTGATTTAGTTTGTGTGTGAACTTTCAGTAACCCGCCTCATACTCTGAACTATAGACAGCTCAACAATGACCATCAGCTGGATCACCTGCTATTGCTAGTGGCAGCTCTGTGCTGTGCCTAGGATATCTATTCTATTGTTGTATCCATTTGTCTTTGCCCTAGTTTTATTCTTAGGATGAATGTTACTGTTCAGTTCTTAACACCCTTCATGTTTGGTCTCATTAGTGCTCATTTGCCAGTCTTAATTGTCAGAGAGCTGTTTCTGAGACCGCTGACAGTCAGAACAGCTAATGATGTGTTCAGACAGCAAATTAGATTCACATCTGATTTGGTCTTTAGGAGTGACTTCCCACTTTGTAATGCACAGATGACTGAAATAGATTTTTATATTTTAAGTAGGGCCATCAAATGTAATTAATTACAATCTACTTTTTTTTTTTGCTGTGAATGTATTTAAGAAATTTTCATTTCAAATTTATTTTCATCAAATATGTAGATCAATGCATCGTTGATATTATAGCCTTCAAAATTCAACATCAAGCTAGATGGTTGGACAGAACCTGTTTAGTGTGGAGGGGGACACTATTTGTGGCAGTACAATAATACAGTCTGACAAAATGTATCAAATGAAAGAAGAAACTGTACAGTATTAAGCACAGTTACTCTTCATGGTCTCTTGGCAGGAAATTAAGTAGAACATTTCCTTGCAGAAATTTTGAGAGTGCCATGGGGGGCACTGCTGGGAATCAAACCCATGAATTTAAGGTTAAGAGTCACATATTTATAATAATAAATTCATAATCAAACACACACGTGATCATCTCTCTCTCTGAACGCTGACATTAAAGAGCTGTCACCCTGTGTGTGTGTGTGTGTGTGTGTGTGTGTGTTAGGCTGTAATTACTTTCACTGAAAACCTAAAAAACTGCCGAGTTTGTGTGACAGCGCTGCCCCATCCTCCAAAATGCTCAGAGATGTGCAAGTAGGAAACGGTGACAACGCACCACAGACGAACTTCTCAATCAGAAACAGAGTTTGTGAATGTACAATAGAACTTTTAAGTTGAGATAATGAATACAAAATATGTTCACCTGATACCATCTGGTATCCAGAGTAGAACCAATAATGCAAAGTTGTTTTTGCTGGAGGATGAAATTTGAAAACGAGGTGCGTCCCTGAGTTTACTGCGTCCTTTTGGACTTTAATGTGTCACAGATGCAGTATGCATACAGAAATAACTCAATAAAGAAATATTGTTTTTTCTATTAATAGAAATAAACATATTTTACAGTGGGTATTTTGACATAAATATCTTCATATATCCAGGGGATGTAATGAAAATATATCGACTCACAGACATGCTGTTGTCTTGACTCATTGAACCGGGCAACACCTGAGAGTTAGTACCTCAGTGTTGGTGTATAGGTTATGTGACCTATGGCTAAGTGAAACTTGAAACAGGCCTGCTGTACCAGTACCACCCTGTGCAGGTCTGTTCCAAGTCTCATTTAGCCATAGGTTGCATACTGCTGGGTGGGACTGGCCACTTTCCTCTTTTCTATTCCTCATTCTACACAAGTACAAAAACAGCACCACACAAACACAAAAAATAAACTCTCCACCCTAACCACACCTGACTGTGTTGTAGGCATGACAATGACAAAACATTACTTCAGAAACATGTTTAAGATTCTTTGCATTCAGATTTACCTATCTACCTTAACAACAGAATTCCATTCATTCACTTTTATGTTTTATTTTACAATGCATGTATTTTTTAATTCAGTCCAGACCTAATTCACTATAACAATGGTCTCTGTTTACTGTGTGTATATCTGTATTACCATCATCAGTCATTTCTCTGCTTTTTTATTGCCTTTTATGTAATATGTTATCTCGTGTGAAGAACTGTCTCTTTGTCACACAGTATCTCTTTTTACATTGAAAATGAATCTTTAATCTGAATTCTTAATGCATTCATGCTTTGAATTAACGTTTCCTTCGTATATGCACGTGGATGCGGATAGATTATGTTATATTCATTTTGGACTGTTTCAGCTGGATGCGTGCTTTCAGTGGCTGCAGGCTCTAATCTGATTTTCTAATGGGCTGCTTATTGTACATGATTTATAACACAGGTGACGCCTGCTGTAAAGTATAGCATTAGTGGGAGCTTTCATGTTTTTACTTTCTGTTTGTCTCATCTGGTTTTATCTAATTTTGAAAAACATTGTACATTGTCAAAATTGATGAATACGTAAAGTTTATTATATCATTATTATTTTCTCCTTTCCAGGGTCTCATTAAAATCAGAGGGGACAAATGCTGGAGAGACCTCACCTGCATGGACTACCACTACGAGGTGTGTGTTATGCATGTAGTACGTCTTTTTATACACTACATTTACTATACACAGTGTGTGTCTGCGTTTCTTTTCAGTGCACAGGTTTCTCTGCACTGTGTGCCATACTACTGAGCTACACTCACTGTACATAACCATTCCTCAGGTCCTACTCTCCGTCCATAAACTGATTAAACTGACCAATGTTTTCATCAGCTGCTGAGCCACTGAGCTTTAGTTTCTGTCCGCTGGTTTTCATATGATAAACCGTCAAGAAAAGCACCAGAAAGACTCATTACCACAGTGCAACTCAACGGCCAATGTCTCATTCAAAGATTCATTATATGCTAACAGTGGCTAACTTACCCTTGTGCTGCGAGGGCTGCAGAGGTTAGGTACGGTCACTTCTTTTACGATTTCACAACCCCAGATGTTTTCTATTTCCAAACATATAGTCTTCACCCCCCAACAGATGCTGACTCAAGTGAACTGGTAATCAGTCAGATCTTGCTCACTTACCTCTGGAACTGATCCCTTATACTCCCCAACACCTGTAAATAGACTATTGCACAACAAATAACAAAAAATAAAAAATGTGCTTCATCACCATGCACTGACAGTTTGGGGCTATGACCTCTAGCTAGCCACTAGCTCATCATTTTACAGTGGGTTTATATTTTGTGTACAATGGGTTTCTATGGGCTTTTTTGGGCTGTGTAACCCAAACAATGAGCTAAAAGGTGCGGAACGTTACGAGACGGAGTTGTTTTCGAGGCAAATGTAGATACTACTTGCCGAAAAATTGCCCCTGACAGGAACGCGCATCAGCAGTTTTGCATGAATTTACCTCTAAAACAACTCTGTCTCATAACATTCCATTATTATTTCATAGCGTGGTGAATGTGCAGGTCACAACTTTTCCACAAGAGCGTTTTGGAGTTGTTGGATTGTGTATTTGATGAGTTTGATGAGGAGCTTGCGGCTCTGCTCTGCCGTTCTAAAAATAGCTTGCACCGACAAATAAAGGTAACGAACCTACTCCTAAAACTATAGAGATTATGGTAATGGGCCAGTTTGCCAAAATGTTGGACTATCCCTTTAACATACCAATATTGAATATAGCTGCATTTACATTTTCTGAGCAGGCTGAGGGCCCTCTGTCTTGGGGGGGGATCCTCTGGTGCACAAGAAATGACGCATTTGAAGTTTCCAGATGCTACAACGGTGGAGAGTGGTTATCATGGGAACTGACAAAGAAAATAACAGAAGCTGAATTTTTCTCATCATACAACCCCAAGGCTGTTCGCTGACTTCTAGGAAGTGCAGCAACACCGCATCAATGAACTGTGAGAACCAAGGATTTCACCAAATCAGATCAGTGTCGGTATCAAGTTCAAATGACACATGAAGTACAAATCATTCTTCAGACTGCATCACAAGTAGAAGTAAAGAAAAAATAAAGATCACTCTCTGAAAGACTAGTTTTGTAATTTCCCAAAAGGCCTGTTTTCCTTCGGCAAAGTGAATATGTTAGACTGATCCAGATATACAAAAACATTGCGCCTTGGCTTTGTCTCCTGACTGATGACATGACTGCAATGGACTCACATCAGGCTGACCACAGCAGGGCAAAACATTACAGTAAATGCTGTCAAGGGTTTCAATAAATCAGCCTCTCACACAGAGCGTGAGGTTGTGCAAATCCACTGTTTGTTTTTCCCCTGCGGGATGCTCAACCACTCTGACCCACACTGCTCTGTGTTAGCAAGCCGCAGGGAGAGCAGGGCCATCGTCTGTAATTCATATAGACAGGAATACACTGGCTCCTATGGAGCTGCACGACTGACGCTGACACATATCAGGAATACAATATACTACTTACACAGTCTGAGATGTAATGGGAAATCCTGACAGATTGTAAGACACTGGATAGCTAATGCCATTTGGGATTATTATGTGTGTGATTTATGGAAGAAACTTTAGGAATGATGTACTTGACATATGAATTGACTTTTCTTGGTTTGGTACTTTTGTACTCTGATTTGTTATTCTAATATATTCATGGGGTTTCACTTCCCATGAGTAAGAATAATGTTAGCATAGCTAATGTCTCGTAGAGCAATAGACCAACAAATTAAATCAAATGAGACCTTACTGTACATCTTTATTGCATCAATTGTGTGTGTTAATGAATCATACAACACATCCTTAACAGGGGAAATTAATCTTTATTCTTAAATATCTGTATATTTTTAGATTGGCCCGCTTGGCCTGGCCCTGCAGCACTGTGAGGCAGTGCATAGGGTTTGTGTTGCTTTCTACCACAAAGTGCTAACATCAGCGTGAGAACATGGCTAGAGTGACCATACTAGCATCCTTATCTTTAGCAGTCTAAGTTCATAATGTCAGCTTGCTAACATTTGCTAATTAAAGCAAAACTTAAAGTCGTTTGATTGGCAGCTATATATTGTCAAACAGAAATCTTGACGTGATGATGGTGCTACATGAAAGCTCAGTAGATTAAAGTTTTCACAATTAATCCTCTTAAAGGAACTACTCATTAAATGTGATACCAATCCATCAAATAACAACACTGGAGATAAAGTCACGGACTTAAGCCAGTTTGATTCATCCCCTGGAGACAATGAAAATAAAATTGCTCTATATTATAATGGTTGAGATAATTAAGTCTGGATAAAATATTGAATTTATTTCCTAATGAAGGCTAATATCACACAGAAGAGGACATTAAAAATGCTCACTGAAACCAGCCTAAATGAGCTTAATTGTTTAAGGCAGAATGCCTTGCTGTAATTATGCAGTGGTAAAGGAAACTCTTGGGTACATGGAGCCTTTCAATCACAGCTTACAAAAAAAAGTCTAAATTCAGCAATACAGTAATTCTTTGGTCCCAAATTCCAAGGAACCAAAGTCTTAACTACATTGTCTGTTCAGTTCATATTTAAATTGGAGCACAAGAGCAGCAGCGGCCGTTAAACTAACCAAAAAAAAAAAAAAGCAGGAAAATGTTGATCCTCTACAGAGACGGCATGTGCACTTGATGAACTTCAGAGAGGAGAATCAAGTGCAGCATCAAAGTGTCAGCAGGATGTTAATCAGTCTGGTGTGGCTTTCAATTTACTAAATATACAGAACATGTGTCTCATGAAAACTTTGCACACGTTTTTTGTACGTCTCCTCCATGCCATCCAATCCAGCAGACACTGACCAACATAAACACATCATTCATCCTTGACCTGACAAACGTAATTGTGACAACACTGAAATATCTAAGTCTCTTTTTTCCTCACTGCTGTGTGAGATTTACTGGAGCTCAATCACCCTGACGAACTAAACTTAAAAAAATGACGAAAGAATGTGTGAAATCTCAAAAAAACTTAGAATAAAGGCAATGCATGTAAGAGATAGATAGATAGATAGATAGATAGATAGATAGATAGATAGATAGATAGATAGATAACTTTGTTTTTCCACCAGCACTGAAAGTTAAATGGGTGTGGTCAATAAAGTGAATAGTAATTGTTTGTGTTGTTTGCATAAGCATGTTGTATTTGTAATGTCTATATTTGTGACTTAGATGCAGATCAGATCACATTCTGTGTCCAGTTAATACAAAGAACCAGCTCATCCCAAAAGGATCATCTCGGCACTGTGTCTTTCATGGCGAGCTGTCAGCGGCTGCTGTCGTCTTGACTCATTGAACCTGGCAGCTGTGCAGTAGATATTCCCTCCTAAAGGTTCTGAGTCATCCCCTCTGACCAATCAGAGATGGTCAAACTCAGGGGTGGGGAGTCATGGCTTTCAATCAATGTGCTTCTGGTCTTCTACTCATCTCCGACCAAAGGCTTCAAGCTGGTATGTGCTGCTGGAGGACGTCACTCAAAGGATAGCTCAAAGGCCGGCAAACTGGGCAGAGCAAGACAGCAGGGAGGGGGAGGGAGGGATAGCAGGAGAGGAGAGGTCTGTTTTCAAAAATACTGATTAAAGCTGGCTTGCTTTCCAATTCTTGCATATTGTAGTTTTCACTGAATTATGATTTTTTTTTTAATGTATTTACGTCAAAGCACACACAACAAAAAGGCAATGACAAGAACAAAAACAAAAAAACAAAACAGCAATGCAACATAGACGGACAAAAAAACAATTCTCTTCATTCACAAACTTCATTAATCCACTAATCTAGGGAGAGAAGCAATACATAGTCATTAAATGAATATCAGTCCATCTTGACTACTCATAAATAGTAAGACTGCATGTCAACAGCTGACTCCAGCAAGAGTATAATCAGGCATTAATCCACAGAAACAAACAGGAAAAACAAGAAAAGGAAAAATGAAATCAATTAACAAGAGACCAAACTGATTCATTGGTTGTTGCAACTAAGATATTTCATCCTGAATTATGAATTTAAATGATACATTTAAAGATCCAGTGTGTAATATTTGTCATGGTTAATTTGCAAAATCTGAATATACTACCAATGAATATATTTGTATAAGTGTATAATCGCTATAAAATAAAATCTGTTTTCATAGCCTTATAATTCCTTTTTTATGTATACATATAGCAAGGGTCTTGCTTTAGAGAGTGTCGCCATCTTGCACCGCCATGTTTGTACGGAATGGAAAATCCAGCCAACCAGAGAGCACATTTCAAGAGACACTTTCACGTTCATAAAATAGAATTATTTAATAGATAAATAATAGAATCAGAATGCTAGATGGACCTTTAAATTTCAATAGGAGAAACAAAGACAGAAACAGTAATTCTCAGAATCACATCATGACATTTAATGTGTGCTGTTCTAATGGTGTAATCAAAGTGCGTTAGAAAATGAGCTGCCACCTGACAAGTCCTAATGAAATATGGAGCTTATTTCATGCTGGGTCCGTTTACCTGCTCCAACCTCAGCTGTCAACGGCCTTAGGGGTAATCTGGATATATACATACACACACACACACAGGGAGCACTGGAAGCCACTGGCGCCAGGTGAAGCCTTATTAACCCCCTCTGACACACTGCTCTCTTTCAGACCTGCAGAGAAATTGCAGATCTCCTCCTGTCCTGACTCCCAGGGGGCTGTGTAGGTGTGTTTCAGCAGTTTAGCGTTTTGTTTGCTTTGGTTTGTTTGTTGTAACGCAGCGAGCTCGCCGGCCAGCTGGGGTTGTTTGGTTGTCTGAGGTTGCAGGCTCTTTGCCCTTGGATTTCCAGGGGTATTTTGGTTAGCTATAGGTTGAATAACTCCTTCTTTTCTTCCATTCCGTAAAAACAATAAGAGTATAGACTAGCAGCGCGGCTGTTTTTCTTTTTTTAACCCGCCCTTTTTCTGCGCTATATTTATTTTTCACCACCTCACCTGACACTGCTTGCACCTTCAGCCATTAAACAATTTACATGCACCACCAAACATACACGCACTTAATCATACGTACGCAAACACTGCACAGCTCTGTATGAAACCACTGACTGTGTCTGTGTGTGTGTGTGTAGGTGGTGTTGCCTTCATTTGAATAAAGTTCCATCTTTATTTAGACGTGGAAATGTTTCTGTCTTAACTTTTTCTCCATCCTGGGCTGAGATGAGAGCTTAGTGCCAAAGTAAAGCAGAGTAAACGTCTACCTGGAGAAGCAGAGGCAGACTATGTTTAGAAACCACTCGCTGCAACAAGTATTGGAGCGGAGCAGACACTGAAGATAATCAAACATGATTTTTATATGAGTATATGCAGAAATACATGGAAAAATCCAATCATTCAACTCCAATAACCCCCCCTGCTGGAACTTTTTCCTGCAGCAAATCACTGCTTCCGACATCAATAAAGACTTTAAAGAGTTCCATTTCTGTCTTTCAGACCCAGCCGGTTCCTAACCCCATGTCCTACTACATGCACCGGTCCCCGTGGTGGTTCCATCGCTTCGAGACATTGTCCAACCACTTCATCGAACTCATTGTCCCGTTCTTCACCCTCCTGGGCAGGCGGATGTGCATCGTCAACGGAGCGATCCAGATCCTGTTCCAGGTAATACAAGCAATTCGCCGGTGGAAAACTGAAAGTGCTATTTTTCGACATGAAGCTAAACAGAGGGAGCAAATAAATACTGCAGATGTACAGAATACACCCCTATAACTGATTAAAATGGACTGGCATCAAAAGCCTCTGAATATTTATACTGACATAGGTCATAAGTTTCCACCAAGAAAAGGATCTAAAGCATTTTTCATAAAAGTAGTGAAGTTCTAGTTATGATGTGAACATTTACATTTGTATCATTTGGCAGCTGCTGACAAATAGAAGAAAGAAAGGTTATGTTGTCTCTGCAAAGTGTCAGGATTTTATGAACCAAGAGGCTTTGATATACAAGTGTAGTAGGTATGACAAAAACAAGTCTATATATACAAATATATATATATATATATATTTAATGTATTTTACTTACCTTATGTAATTAATTTAAAAAATAATCTGATTTGTAAAACAGTTTGGCATCTGTACATGATGACAAATGGCATGCTTTCCATTAGCATTCAGGGCTAATGTAGTTACAGCCACTGTACATTAATCCTCATTTGGTAAACAGCCTAAATCTGCATGCTGTGTTGCAATACAAGACCAGAGATGTGATTGATGCTGAGCCCGTTTCCCCACATGTGATTAGATAATAGTTTATGACCGAATGGAAGTACAGGAGGCCCAAGTCTGTTGTGGTGAGAAAGGTTAAATTGTATTTATCTGTATTATTCTTCTCTTAGGTTTGTCATACTATATCATGTCTCTCCTCACATGGAGGCGGTGTCAGAGTTTACAAGGCAATACGTGCTTTTCTTTGTCCTTTGTCTTCTGTTCTGTAGGTGGTTCTGATAGTCAGCGGGAACCTCAGTTTCCTCAACTGGCTAACCATTGTTCCCAGCCTTGCGTGTTTCGACGATGCATCCCTCAGCTTCCTGTTCCGCTCTGGCGGGGGAGCCAAGAAGGTAGTGCTGGAGATACAGAGTGAAGATGCAGCTGGACGCACCCCCAGCCCCACCAAAGGTATTTAAACTCACAAAGCAGATTATGTGCAGGGCAGAATCCAACCATGGCTGTATCCTTCCTTCATGCGAACGCATCAGTTGACTTTTTTACATTTTTTTATTTGCTGTTACACAGTTGACTATGAGCAGAATATACCATTGGTTTTATAGAAGCTAATAGCAGGTAGTGGGTCTGGTTATAACAGAAAGAGAATTAAAGGGAAGACAAGGGATTAGCACTTGGACAGCTGAGTAGCTGGGAAAAGTCTGACATGTGGTTTATTGGAATTTAATGTGATGTCGCTTACATTTTCTTTTTTTACAGTGCAGACTTCTTAAAATGTTGTAAAAGAGTGAGAGTGGCCTCTCTAATTGGTCTCATTGGACCCATTAGTGTCTTTACTTTGTTGGAGGAAGTAGAATATAAAATAGGCTTTTACCTTAAGTGTGAGTATGTTTTAATCATTTGAACAGACCCAGAAGGTTTTAGTTGGATTGTGTTGATGTCTTTACCATGCATGGGATAAGCAGGCCCGCATAACAGGTAGGAAGGAACTGATGCAGACTCGGCCAACATTTGTCAATACCAGGCGTCCCATGATCTAACAGGCCAAACCTTTTCCACTGAGGAAGTGTTAAAGTGATGACACACGTACATAAACACACATAGGCTTACTGTGCACTCTCAGTAGCACGGGCTCTGTCACGTCAGCCCGCATCCAAATGATGAATTCACTTTTATGGCCAGACACTAACAAATGTGTCATAATTTGAAGTGTAATTACAACTTTCCCATGGGCCGCTTGGTTTCATTTGGAAATCGGGGATCACACAGCTGCGAGATGCTCTATTTCTCTAAAAGTAATTAGAATTTAATAAGTAAACAAACACAGTCGCAACCGCTTTAGGCTTCGAGGGAGCGATGACATGCATCCCTGCAATTTCATAAAGTCTGGGTAGGAGTGTTGTTGACAGTGTGTGATGGATGGACAGGTAGACAGACTGGAACAGAAAAAACAAATATTCCCCTTTTGTCAGAATATTAATATGTAATGGTAGTAATTTTAGTTGCCGTTTTTCACATTCCATCATTTTTCATTTCTGTGTGTCAGGTATGTTCGTACGTCGAGTGGTGAACATCTCTATGGGCGTTCTGATTGGCTTTCTGAGCATCCCCGTGGTGATGAACCTGTTCAGTTCCAGGCAGCTGATGAACACCTCCTTTGACCCGCTGCGCATCGTCAACACCTACGGGGCCTTTGGCAGGTAGAGCTGGGAAAGCGGGGAATCCGGGGATTAAATTGAAGCAAATTTTAAAGTTAAATCAAGATATTTTACACTAAACTTACTCTTGCACAGTGCAAAGTCAGTTTTCTGTGCTTCACCTCAGTCATACATTTGTAAAAAACATCAACTCCAACCTCTTTCCTTGCAGTTTTAATAAGGGTTTAATCTTGTTTTCCAAACTTTTTTTACCCAGCATCACCAAGGAGCGTACTGAGGTGATTTTCCAGGGGACTCTAAGTTCTGATCCCAAAGACCCTGAGGCAGTTTGGGAGGAGTACCAGTTCCTGTGTAAGCCAGGGGATATTTACCGGAGACCGTGCCTCATATCACCGTACCATTACCGCCTGGACTGGCTCATGTGGTTTGCGGCCTTCCAGGTACATTGGCTTGTTTTGGTGGTATATGAATTATCCTCCTGTGGAAATGTCCACCAAGTGCACATATTTACACCAACTTCTACTCAGTGAAGACTAACTTGAAGCTGCTTTTACTAAGTACGAGCTGATACTGAAAATCCATAAGTAAACTGTTTGACCTCTTCAGTGTTTTTTCTGTTCATGGTATTGTTCAGTTTTAAATCTCTTTTTTTACCATACATGTCCATCTTTTTTAACATTGAATCCTTTTCTCTTTCTGTACAGACCTACGAGCAGAGTGAGTGGGTGATCCACATAGCAGGACGTCTGCTGTCCAATGACAGCACAGTCCTCTCCCTGCTCGACCACAACCCTTTCCAGGGCAGAGACGCCCCCAGGTAAAAAATAACAAATAATAATAATTTAAAAAAAACCAGAGAATGCAGAAAAGCTCAAATCAGTGGATCTTCATCCTCAGCTTTGGCAAAGGGACTTTTATCAGCATGGGGCATCTTCTGTCACTTCCCAGCCCCATCTATGTGCCGTTATTTTCAAAAACTAATATCTACTCAAACATTTTCAGTTGTTATTTACTGAAATAGCTGAGCATGGATCCATTGAATGACAATCACATATTGTCTGCAGTAGTTATTTTCTGTCCTATAGCTCCCTCTAGTGACGGAAAGAGCACACAATGACTTTCTCTTGCTAGAAAATGTATTTGTGCTCATGATATATACACAATATATATTTTCAAATAAATTACCTAAATGATGTTGATAGTTAGTATCACAATGATTAAATTAAAGGGATAGTTCAGCTTATTTGAGGTGGGATTGTATGAGCTACAAATGCCCAATAAGTGCACTAGATGCAGTAGAAAAGTCTCTGCTCTCCCCCACTGAGAAACACCGGTGCATCGCACTGCACCAAGACACAGGCAGTACACTGCTGTCAATGAGGGACAATTAATAAGCGTATTTTCGCCGCCTACGAGAAGTCCAGTCTCAGAATAGTACACCAGTTCAAGAGTACGATAGTAAAAATTTACAATGCATCAGCTGGTCAGAAAAAAAGTTTTTTTTTAAATCTGGAACTAACTAACTCACTCAGTACTCCTCGGTACTCCTTCGCACAGGCAGGCTCCGCGATGCGTTGTATCAGTCCAGCTGTTTGGATAAGCGGTGTGAAGAGGCGGAGTGATACAGCATGTCGCGGAGGAGTGCCGCGGGACTTTTTGTACTTAATGGGCATTTTGTAGCTCATACAACCCCACTTCAAAAAAGCTGAAATATCCCTTTAAGCTTTACATTTCAGTTGTCTGAACACTCACTATTATATTTGTACAGGAAAGGGCCAAAGTGTTTCAAATGCTACTGGGTGTTTTTATGTCAGACATGACTTATATGATCCAGTGCAAACAAGAGACAATATAGACAATGTCTCATGTTGTGTTTTACCTTCATCCTGATCTATTTTAGAAGCCCATTCTCGAACTGTGAGTGTTAAAAACAAAAACAACTCAAGCCTCATGTTTGGAAAGAAAATCTAGATGAATGAGTAAAGTGCCTCCTGTCTCCTGATACCCCTATTATTCTCAGCTGCAATAGATGAGGAAGTCTAATAACTCTTCACTCTCCTGTGTCCTCCTCCCTCTCAGGTGGGTGCGTGGAGAACATTTCAAGTACAAGTTCAGCCAGCCGGGCAGCGCCAGCGCAGCACAGGGGAAGTGGTGGCTGAGAAAACGTATTGGAGCTTACTTCCCTCCATTGGACCTGGAAGGACTCAGGGGCTACTTCCAGTCCAGAAACTGGCCCCACCCACATGTGCCACCAAACAGAAACTAAAGTCATGACCTCAGGACTCAAAGGAAACTATACAGGGAACTATTTAACTGATATCAGAAAGAGATACGTTTCAGTGCGAGACTGTTGATGTTCAATAAATGTAACAAAAAAGGGCCAAGGATGCATCAGGTTTTCCACATTTCATAAAGAACTGCTTAATAAAACATTTGCTGAAATTAAACATGTTGACATTAATATTTGAGGACTCAGTAGTTGATCTTAATTGTTCACTAAAAAGGTGCTTTATTACTGCTTTTTGTATTGCCATACAACAGCATTGGAAAATGCCGATGTAACTATTAAAACAGATTAGGGACAGGATACACTGGCGGGGTGTGGTTTTGGCTCGGCATTTTTCATCTTGGTCGGTTGTTAGAGTCAGGGTTAGGGTTAGGCGATTCAAACATTTGAGATTATGTGTCGGCTAACATCTGATGAGTTTAGCTACAAGTTCAGTGCAAGCTCTGCTGACTTGGGACTTAAATCATAACTACATAGGCTAATGACTGGTGTTTTTGTTTTACTCACTTGAGTGTTGAACACCATTTTTACAGTGATTTTGCACATTACGTGGCACTACAGTGGCTTGACTGAAGACGGGAGATTAACAGGAATTTCATCAGGGAAATGACAGCAGATCACATGTATGTGAGCTCAAGTCCATATGTAGTTGGAGGGTGGTCTCATCTCACCTGTTTCCAGTGATGCTTTTTCTCAACAGAAACTAATGTGAAGCTACCTCTCCAATGCTGTGCAATGTCTCAGTCATTTTGAAACGCTGTACAGAACCAAGCTGATAAACATGAATAATAATCCAAACTGTGGGTCCATCAAAAGTTTGAAATCAAAGATTTGTGACCATGTGGCCTAATGGACAAGGCGTCTGACTTCGGATCAGAAGATTGAGGGTTCGAGTCCCTTCATGGTTGGATCTCTCATTCTGTCCTCTGCAGTATCTCTAGTATTTGAAGAAGCCACTTATCCGTCCTCAGTCAACTACATCAAGGTTTACAGTGATCATGTGGTGTTTGGAGCCTGTGTGAAAAGTTAAAAGATTGGTGCTGACAAACACCTTTGCCTTTTGCTTATTAGGAAAGCAGTCCAGCAATGTGTTTAGAGATTGAGGAAGCAGTAAGAAAGAAGATGGCTTGACTGTGGTTTACACTGTGTCTGGTTGTTTGTACAGCAATAGGTGCGAAAACAAGGCCGGTTAGCTCAGCTGGTTAGAGCGTGGTGCTAATAACGCCAAGGTCATGGGTTCGATCCCCATACTGGCCAAAAAAATCACTCTTTTCTGGCACTGAACGGCACATTACATGTATGTGAGCTCAAGTCCATATGTAGTTGGAGGGTGGTCTCATCTCACCTGTTTCCAGTGATGCTTTTTCTCAACAGAAACCAATGTGAAGCTACCTCTCCAATGCTGTGCAATGTCTCAGTCATTTTGAAACGCTGTACAGAACCAATCTTATAAACATGAATAATAATCCAAACTGTGGGTCCATCAAAAGTTTAAAATCAAAGATTTGTGACCATGTGGCCTAATGGACAAGGCGTCTGACTTCGGATCAGAAGATTGAGGGATCGAGTCCCTTCATGGTTGGATCTCTCATTCTGTCCTCTGCAGTATCTCTGGTATTTGAAGGAGCCACTCATCTGTCCTCAGTCAACTACATCAAGGTTTACAGTGATCATGTGGTGTTTGGAGCCTGTATGAAAAGATTGGTGCTGAGAAACACCTTTGCTTTTTGCTTGATAGGAAAGCTGTATTTCAGTCCAGCAATGTGTTTAGTGTTTGAGGAAGCAGTAAGAAAGAAGATGGCTTGACTGTGGTTTACACTGTGTCTGGGTTTTTGTACAGCAATAGGTGCGAAGACAAGGCCGGTTAGCTCAGCTGGTTAGAGCGTGGTGCTAATAACGCCAAGGTCATGGGTTCGATCCCCATACTGGCCAAAAAAATCACTCTTTTCTGGCACTGAACGGCACATTACATGTATGTGAGCTCAAGTCCATATGTAGTTGGAGGGTGGTCTCATCTCACCTGTTTCCAGTGATGCTTTTTCTCAACAGAAACCAATGTGAAGCTACCTCTCCAATGCTGTGCAATGTCTCAGTCATTTTGAAACGCTGTACAGAACCAAGCTTATAAACATGAATAATAATCCAAACTGTGGGTCCATCAAAAGTTTAAAATCAAAGATTTGTGACCATGTGGCCTAATGGACAAGGCGTCTGACTTCGAATCAGAAGATTGAGGGTTCGAGTCCCTTCATGGTTGGATCTCTCATTCTGTCCTCTGCAGTATCTCTGGTATTTGAAGGAGCCACTCATCTGTCCTCAGTCAACTACATCAAGGTTTACAGTGATCATGTGGTGTTTGGAGCCTGTGTGAAAAGATTGGTGCTGAGAAACACCTTTGCTTTTTGCTTGATAGGAAAGCTGTATTTCAGTCCAGCAATGTGTTTAGTGTTTGAGGAAGCAGTAAGAAAGAAGATGACTTGACTGTGGTTTACACTGTGTATGGCTTTTTGTACAGCAATAGGTGCGAAAACAAGGCCGGTTAGCTCAGCTGGTTAGAGCGTGGTGCTAATAACGCCAAGGTCATGGGTTCGATCCCCATACTGGCCAAAAAAATCACTCTTTTCTGGCACTGAACGGCACATTACATGTATGTGAGCTCAAGTCCATATGTAGTTGGAGGGTGGTCTCATCTCACCTGTTTCCAGTGATGCTTTTTCTCAACAGAAACCAATGTGAAGCTACCTCTCCAATGCTGTGCAATGTCTCAGTCATTTTGAAACGCTGTACAGAACCAAGCTTATAAACATGAATAATAATCCAAACTGTGGGTCCATCAAAAGTTTAAAATCAAAGATTTGTGACCATGTGGCCTAATGGACAAGGCGTCTGACTTCGAATCAGAAGATTGAGGGTTCGAGTCCCTTCATGGTTGGATCTCTCATTCTGTCCTCTGCAGTATCTCTGGTATTTGAAGGAGCCACTCATCTGTCCTCAGTCAACTACATCAAGGTTTACAGTGATCATGTGGTGTTTGGAGCCTGTGTGAAAAGATTGGTGCTGAGAAACACCTTTGCTTTTTGCTTGATAGGAAAGCTGTATTTCAGTCCAGCAATGTGTTTAGTGTTTGAGGAAGCAATAAGAAAGAAGATGACTTGACTGTGGTTTACACTGTGTCTGGCTTTTTGTACAGCAATAGGTGCGAAAACAAGGCCGGTTAGCTCAGCTGGTTAGAGCGTGGTGCTAATAACGCCAAGGTCATGGGTTCGATCCCCATACTGGCCAAAAAAATCACTCTTTTCTGGCACTGAACGGCACATTACATGTATGTGAGCTCAAGTCCATATGTAGTTGGAGGGTGGTCTCATCTCACCTGTTTCCAGTGATGCTTTTTCTCAACAGAAACCAATGTGAAGCTACCTCTCCAATGCTGTGCAATGTCTCAGTCATTTTGAAACGCTGTACAGAACCAAGCTTATAAACATGAATAATAATCCAAACTGTGGGTCCATCAAAAGTTTAAAATCAAAGATTTGTGACCATGTGGCCTAATGGACAAGGCGTCTGACTTCGGATCAGAAGATTGAGGGTTCGAGTCCCTTTATGGTTGGATCTCTCATTCTGTCCTCTGCAGTATCTCTAGTATTTGAAGAAGCCACTTATCCGTCCTCAGACAACTACATCAAGGTTTACAGTGATCATGTGGTGTTTGGACCCTGTGTGAAAAGTTAAAAGATTGGTGCTGACAAACACCTTTGCCTTTTGCTTATTAGGAAAGCAGTCCAGCAATGTGTTTAGAGTTTGAGGAAGCAGTAAGAAAGAAGATGGCTTGACTGTGGTTTACACTGTGTCTGGCTGTTTGTACAGCAATAGGTGCGAAAACAAGGCCGGTTAGCTCAGCTGGTTAGAGCGTGGTGCTAATAATGCCAAGGTCATGGGTTCGATCCCCATACTGGCCAAAAAAATCACTCTTTTCTGGCACTGAACGGCACATTACATGTATGTGAGCTCAAGTCCATATGTAGTTGGAGGGTGGTCTCATCTCACCTGTTTCCAGTGATGCTTTTTCTCAACAGAAACCAATGTGAAGCTACCTCTCCAATGCTGTGCAATGTCTCAGTCATTTTGAAACGCTGTACAGAACCAAGCTTATAAACATGAATAATAATCCAAACTGTGGGTCCATCAAAAGTTTAAAATCAAAGATTTGTGACCATGTGGCCTAATGGACAAGGCGTCTGACTTCGAATCAGAAGATTGAGGGTTCGAGTCCCTTCATGGTTGGATCTCTCATTCTGTCCTCTGCAGTATCTCTGGTATTTGAAGGAGCCACTCATCTGTCCTCAGTCAACTACATCAAGGTTTACAGTGATCATGTGGTGTTTGGAGCCTGTGTGAAAAGATTGGTGCTGAGAAACACCTTTGCTTTTTGCTTGATAGGAAAGCTGTATTTCAGTCCAGCAATGTGTTTAGTGTTTGAGGAAGCAATAAGAAAGAAGATGACTTGACTGTGGTTTACACTGTGTCTGGCTTTTTGTACAGCAATAGGTGCGAAAACAAGGCCGGTTAGCTCAGCTGGTTAGAGCGTGGTGCTAATAACGCCAAGGTCATGGGTTCGATCCCCATACTGGCCAAAAAAATCACTCTTTTCTGGCACTGAACGGCACATTACATGTATGTGAGCTCAAGTCCATATGTAGTTGGAGGGTGGTCTCATCTCACCTGTTTCCAGTGATGCTTTTTCTCAACAGAAACCAATGTGAAGCTACCTCTCCAATGCTGTGCAATGTCTCAGTCATTTTGAAACGCTGTACAGAACCAAGCTTATAAACATGAATAATAATCCAAACTGTGGGTCCATCAAAAGTTTAAAATCAAAGATTTGTGACCATGTGGCCTAATGGACAAGGCGTCTGACTTCGGATCAGAAGATTGAGGGTTCGAGTCCCTTTATGGTTGGATCTCTCATTCTGTCCTCTGCAGTATCTCTAGTATTTGAAGAAGCCACTTATCCGTCCTCAGACAACTACATCAAGGTTTACAGTGATCATGTGGTGTTTGGACCCTGTGTGAAAAGTTAAAAGATTGGTGCTGACAAACACCTTTGCCTTTTGCTTATTAGGAAAGCAGTCCAGCAATGTGTTTAGAGTTTGAGGAAGCAGTAAGAAAGAAGATGGCTTGACTGTGGTTTACACTGTGTCTGGCTGTTTGTACAGCAATAGGTGCGAAAACAAGGCCGGTTAGCTCAGCTGGTTAGAGCGTGGTGCTAATAATGCCAAGGTCATGGGTTCGATCCCCATACTGGCCAAAAAAATCACTCTTTTCTGGCACTGAACGGCACATTACATGTATGTGAGCTCAAGTCCATATGTAGTTGGAGGGTGGTCTCATCTCACCTGTTTCCAGTGATGCTTTTTCTCAACAGAAACCAATGTGAAGCTACCTCTCCAATGCTGTGCAATGTCTCAGTCATTTTGAAACGCTGTACAGAACCAAGCTGAATAATAATCCAAACTGTGGGTCCATCAAAAGTTTAAAATCAAAGATTTGTGACCATGTGGCCTAATGGACAAGGCGTCTGACTTCGAATCAGAAGATTGAGGATTCGAGTCCCTTCATGGTTGGATCTCTCATTCTGTCCTCTGCAGTATCTCTGGTATTTGAAGGAGCCACTCATCTGTCCTCAGTCAACTACATCAAGGTTTACAGTGATCATGTGGTGTTTGGAGCCTGTGTGAAAAGATTGGTGCTGAGAAACACCTTTGCCTTTTGCTTATTAGGAAAGCAGTCCAGCAATGTGTTTAGAGTTTGAGGAAGCAGTAAGAAAGAAGATGGCTTGACTGTGGTTTACACTGTGTATGGCTGTTTGTACAGCAATAGGTGCGAAAACAAGGCCGGTTAGCTCAGCTGGTTAGAGCGTGGTGCTAATAACGCCAAGGTCATGGGTTCGATCCCCATACTGGCCAAAAAAATCACTCTTTTCTGGCACTGAACGGCACATTACATGTATGTGAGCTCAAGTCCATATGTAGTTGGAGGGTGGTCTCATCTCACCTGTTTCCAGTGATGCTTTTTCTCAACAGAAACCAATGTGAAGCTACCTCTCCAATGCTGTGCAATGTCTCAGTCATTTTGAAACGCTGTACAGAACCAAGCTTATAAACATGAATAATAATCCAAACTGTGGGTCCATCAAAAGTTTGAAATCAAAGATTTGTGACCATGTGGCCTAATGGACAAGGCGTCTGACTTCGGATCAGAAGATTGAGGGTTCGAGTCCCTTCATGGTTGGATCTCTCATTCTGTCCTCTGCAGTATCTCTAGTATTTGAAGAAGCCACTTATCCGTCCTCAGTCAACTACATCAAGGTTTACAGTGATCATGTGGTGTTTGGAGCCTGTGTGAAAAGTTAAAAGATTGGTGCTGACAAACACCTTTGCCTTTTGCTTATTAGGAAAGCAGTCCAGCAATGTGTTTAGAGATTGAGGAAGCAGTAAGAAAGAAGATGGCTTGACTGTGGTTTACACTGTGTCTGGTTGTTTGTACAGCAATAGGTGCAAACAAGGCCGGTTAGCTCAGCTGGTTAGAGCGTGGTGCTAATAACGCCAAGGTCATGGGTTCGATCCCCATACTGGCCAAAAAAATCACTCTTTTCTGGCACTGAACGGCACATTACATGTATGTGAGCTCAAGTCCATATGTAGTTGGAGGGTGGTCTCATCTCACCTGTTTCCAGTGATGCTTTTTCTCAACAGAAACCAATGTGAAGCTACCTCTCCAATGCTGTGCAATGTCTCAGTCATTTTGAAACGCTGTACAGAACCAAGCTTATAAACATGAATATTAATCCAAACTGTGGGTCCATCAAAAGTTTAAAATCAAAGATTTGTGACCATGTGGCCTAATGGACAAGGCGTCTGACTTCGAATCAGAAGATTGAGGGTTCGAGTCCCTTCATGGTTGGATCTCTCATTCTGTCCTCTGCAGTATCTCTGGTATTTGAAGGAGCCACTCATCTGTCCTCAGTCAACGACATCAAGGTTTACAGTGATCATGTGGTGTTTGGAGCCTGTGTGAAAAGATTGGTGCTGAGAAACACCTTTGCCTTTTGCTTATTAGGAAAGCAGTCCAGCAATGTGTTTAGAGTTTGAGGAAGCAGTAAGAAAGAAGATGGCTTGACTGTGGTTTACACTGTGTATGGCTGTTTGTACAGCAATAGGTGCGAAAACAAGGCCGGTTAGCTCAGCTGGTTAGAGCGTGGTGCTAATAACGCCAAGGTCATGGGTTCGATCCCCATACTGGCCAAAAAAATCACTCTTTTCTGGCACTGAATGGCACATTACATGTATGTGAGCTCAAGTCCATATGTAGTTGGAGGGTGGTCTCATCTCACCTGTTTCCAGTGATGCTTTTTCTCAACAGAAACCAATGTGAAGCTACCTCTCCAATGCTGTGCAATGTCTCAGTCATTTTGAAACGCTGTACAGAACCAAGCTTATAAACATGAATAATAATCCAAACTGTGGGTCCATCAAAAGTTTAAAATCAAAGATTTGTGACCATGTGGCCTAATGGACAAGGCGTCTGACTTCGAATCAGAAGATTGAGGGTTCGAGTCCCTTCATGGTTGGATCTCTCATTCTGTCCTCTGCAGTATCTCTGGTATTTGAAGGAGCCACTCATCTGTCCTCAGTCAACATCAAGGTTTACCGTGATCATGTGGTGTTTGGAGCCTGTGTGAAAAGATTGGTGCTGAGAAACAACTTTGCCTTATTTTGCTTATTAGGAAAGCTGTATTTCAGTCCAGCAATGTGTTTAGTGTTTGAGGAAGCAGTATGAAAGAAGATGGCTTGACTGTGGTTTACACTGTGTCTGGCTTTTTGTACAGCAATAGGTGCAAAGGCAAGGCCGGTTAGCTCAGCTGGTTAGAGCGTGGTGCTAATAACGCCAACGTCGTGGGTTCGATCCCCATACTGGCCAAAAAAATCACTCTTTTCTGGCACTGAACGGCACATTACATGTATGTGAGCTCAAGTCCATATGTAGATGGAGGGTGGTCTCATCTCACCTGTTTCCAGTGATGCTTTTTCTCAACAGAAACCAATGTGAAGCTACCTCTCCAATGCTGTGCAATGTCTCAGTCATTTTGAAACGCTGTACAGAACCAAGCTTATAAACATGAATAATAATCCAAACTGTGGGTCCATCAAAAGTTTAAAATCAAAGATTTGTGACCATGTGGCCTAATGGACAAGGCGTCTGACTTCGAATCAGAAGATTGAGGGTTCGAGTCCCTTCATGGTTGGATCTCTCATTCTGTCCTCTGCAGTATCTCTGGTATTTGAAGGAGCCACTCATCTGTCCTCAGTCAGCTACATCAAGGTTTACAGTGATCATGTGGTGTTTGGAGCCTGTGTGAAAAGATTGGTGCTGAGAAACACCTTTGCTTTTTGCTTGATAGGAAAGCTGTATTTCAGTCCAGCAATGTGTTTAGTGTTTGAGGAAGCAGTAAGAAAGAAGATGGCTTGACTGTGGTTTACACTGTGTATGGCTGTTTGTACAGCAATAGGTGCGAAAACAAGGCCGGTTAGCTCAGCTGGTTAGAGCGTGGTGCTAATAACGCCAAGGTCATGGGTTCGATCCCCATACTGGCCAAAAAAATCACTCTTTTCTGGCACTGAACGGCACATTACATGTATGTGAGCTCAAGTCCATATGTAGTTGGAGGGTGGTCTCATCTCACCTGTTTCCAGTGATGCTTTTTCTCAACAGAAACCAATGTGAAGCTACCTCTCCAATGCTGTGCAATGTCTCAGTCATTTTGAAACGCTGTACAGAACCAAGCTTATAAACATGAATAATAATCCAAACTGTGGGTCCATCAAAAGTTTGAAATCAAAGATTTGTGACCATGTGGCCTAATGGACAAGGCGTCTGACTTCGGATCAGAAGATTGAGGGTTCGAGTCCCTTCATGGTTGGATCTCTCATTCTGTCCTCTGCAGTATCTCTAGTATTTGAAGAAGCCACTTATCCGTCCTCAGACAACTACATCAAGGTTTACAGTGATCATGTGGTGTTTGGACCCTGTGTGAAAAGTTAAAAGATTGGTGCTGACAAACACCTTTGCCTTTTGCTTATTAGGAAAGCAGTCCAGCAATGTGTTTAGAGTTTGAGGAAGCAGTAAGAAAGAAGATGGCTTGACTGTGGTTTACACTGTGTCTGGCTGTTTGTACAGCAATAGGTGCGAAAACAAGGCCGGTTAGCTCAGCTGGTTAGAGCGTGGTGCTAATAATGCCAAGGTCATGGGTTCGATCCCCATACTGGCCAAAAAAATCACTCTTTTCTGGCACTGAACGGCACATTACATGTATGTGAGCTCAAGTCCATATGTAGTTGGAGGGTGGTCTCATCTCACCTGTTTCCAGTGATGCTTTTTCTCAACAGAAACCAATGTGAAGCTACCTCTCCAATGCTGTGCAATGTCTCAGTCATTTTGAAACGCTGTACAGAACCAAGCTGAATAATAATCCAAACTGTGGGTCCATCAAAAGTTTAAAATCAAAGATTTGTGACCATGTGGCCTAATGGACAAGGCGTCTGACTTCGAATCAGAAGATTGAGGGTTCGAGTCCCTTCATGGTTGGATCTCTCATTCTGTCCTCTGCAGTATCTCTGGTATTTGAAGGAGCCACTCATCTGTCCTCAGTCAACTACATCAAGGTTTACAGTGATCATGTGGTGTTTGGAGCCTGTGTGAAAAGATTGGTGCTGAGAAACACCTTTGCCTTTTGCTTATTAGGAAAGCAGTCCAGCAATGTGTTTAGAGTTTGAGGAAGCAGTAAGAAAGAAGATGGCTTGACTGTGGTTTACACTGTGTATGGCTGTTTGTACAGCAATAGGTGCGAAAACAAGGCCGGTTAGCTCAGCTGGTTAGAGCGTGGTGCTAATAACGCCAAGGTCATGGGTTCGATCCCCATACTGGCCAAAAAAATCACTCTTTTCTGGCACTGAACGGCACATTACATGTATGTGAGCTCAAGTCCATATGTAGTTGGAGGGTGGTCTCATCTCACCTGTTTCCAGTGATGCTTTTTCTCAACAGAAACCAATGTGAAGCTACCTCTCCAATGCTGTGCAATGTCTCAGTCATTTTGAAACGCTGTACAGAACCAAGCTTATAAACATGAATAATAATCCAAACTGTGGGTCCATCAAAAGTTTGAAATCAAAGATTTGTGACCATGTGGCCAAATGGACAAGGCGTCTGACTTCGGATCAGAAGATTGAGGGTTCGAGTCCCTTCATGGTTGGATCTCTCATTCTGTCCTCTGCAGTATCTCTAGTATTTGAAGAAGCCACTTATCCGTCCTCAGACAACTACATCAAGGTTTACAGTGATCATGTGGTGTTTGGAGCCTGTGTGAAAAGTTAAAAGATTGGTGCTGACAAACACCTTTGCCTTTTGCTTATTAGGAAAGCAGTCCAGCAATGTGTTTAGAGATTGAGGAAGCAGTAAGAAAGAAGATGGCTTGACTGTGGTTTACACTGTGTCTGGTTGTTTGTACAGCAATAGGTGCAAACAAGGCCGGTTAGCTCAGCTGGTTAGAGCGTGGTGCTAATAACGCCAAGGTCATGGGTTCGATCCCCATACTGGCCAAAAAAATCACTCTTTTCTGGCACTGAACGGCACATTACATGTATGTGAGCTCAAGTCCATATGTAGTTGGAGGGTGGTCTCATCTCACCTGTTTCCAGTGATGCTTTTTCTCAACAGAAACCAATGTGAAGCTACCTCTCCAATGCTGTGCAATGTCTCAGTCATTTTGAAACGCTGTACAGAACCAAGCTTATAAACATGAATATTAATCCAAACTGTGGGTCCATCAAAAGTTTAAAATCAAAGATTTGTGACCATGTGGCCTAATGGACAAGGCGTCTGACTTCGAATCAGAAGATTGAGGGTTCGAGTCCCTTCATGGTTGGATCTCTCATTCTGTCCTCTGCAGTATCTCTGGTATTTGAAGGAGCCACTCATCTGTCCTCAGTCAACATCAAGGTTTACCGTGATCATGTGGTGTTTGGAGCCTGTGTGAAAAGATTGGTGCTGAGAAACAACTTTGCCTTATTTTGCTTATTAGGAAAGCTGTATTTCAGTCCAGCAATGTGTTTAGTGTTTGAGGAAGCAGTATGAAAGAAGATGGCTTGACTGTGGTTTACACTGTGTCTGGCTTTTTGTACAGCAATAGGTGCAAAGGCAAGGCCGGTTAGCTCAGCTGGTTAGAGCGTGGTGCTAATAACGCCAACGTCGTGGGTTCGATCCCCATACTGGCCAAAAAAATCACTCTTTTCTGGCACTGAACGGCACATTACATGTATGTGAGCTCAAGTCCATATGTAGATGGAGGGTGGTCTCATCTCACCTGTTTCCAGTGATGCTTTTTCTCAACAGAAACCAATGTGAAGCTACCTCTCCAATGCTGTGCAATGTCTCAGTCATTTTGAAACGCTGTACAGAACCAAGCTTATAAACATGAATAATAATCCAAACTGTGGGTCCATCAAAAGTTTAAAATCAAAGATTTGTGACCATGTGGCCTAATGGACAAGGCGTCTGACTTCGAATCAGAAGATTGAGGGTTCGAGTCCCTTCATGGTTGGATCTCTCATTCTGTCCTCTGCAGTATCTCTGGTATTTGAAGGAGCCACTCATCTGTCCTCAGTCAGCTACATCAAGGTTTACAGTGATCATGTGGTGTTTGGAGCCTGTGTGAAAAGATTGGTGCTGAGAAACACCTTTGCTTTTTGCTTGATAGGAAAGCTGTATTTCAGTCCAGCAATGTGTTTAGTGTTTGAGGAAGCAGTAAGAAAGAAGATGGCTTGACTGTGGTTTACACTGTGTATGGCTGTTTGTACAGCAATAGGTGCGAAAACAAGGCCGGTTAGCTCAGCTGGTTAGAGCGTGGTGCTAATAACGCCAAGGTCATGGGTTCGATCCCCATACTGGCCAAAAAAATCACTGTTTTCTGGCACTGAACGGCACATTACATGTATGTGAGCTCAAGTCCATATGTAGTTGGAGGGTGGTCTCATCTCACCTGTTTCCAGTGATGCTTTTTCTCAACAGAAACCAATGTGAAGCTACCTCTCCAATGCTGTGCAATGTCTCAGTCATTTTGAAACGCTGTACAGAACCAAGCTTATAAACATGAATAATAATCCAAACTGTGGGTCCATCAAAAGTTTGAAATCAAAGATTTGTGACCATGTGGCCTAATGGACAAGGCGTCTGACTTCGGATCAGAAGATTGAGGGTTCGAGTCCCTTCATGGTTGGATCTCTCATTCTGTCCTCTGCAGTATCTCTAGTATTTGAAGAAGCCACTTATCCGTCCTCAGTCAACTACATCAAGGTTTACAGTGATCATGTGGTGTTTGGAGCCTGTGTGAAAAGTTAAAAGATTGGTGCTGAGAAACACCTTTGCCTTTTGCTTATTAGGAAAGCAGTCCAGCAATGTGTTTAGAGATTGAGGAAGCAGTAAGAAAGAAGATGGCTTGACTGTGGTTTACACTGTGTCTGGTTGTTTGTACAGCAATAGGTGCAAACAAGGCCGGTTAGCTCAGCTGGTTAGAGCGTGGTTTTAATAACGCCAAGGTCATGGGTTGATCCCCATACTGGCCAAAAAAATCACTCTTTTCTGGCACTGAACGGCACATTACATGTATGTGAGCTCAAGTCCATATGTAGTTGGAGGGTGGTCTCATCTCACCTGTTTCCAGTGATGCTTTTTCTCAACAGAAACCAATGTGAAGCTACCTCTCCAATGCTGTGCAATGTCTCAGTCATTTTGAAACGCTGTACAGAACCAAGCTTATAAACATGAATAATAATCCAAACTGTGGGTCCATCAAAAGTTTAAAATCAAAGATTTGTGACCATGTGGCCTAATGGACAAGGCGTCTGACTTCGAATCAGAAGATTGAGGGTTCGAGTCCCTTCATGGTTGGATCTCTCATTCTGTCCTCTGCAGTATCTCTGGTATTTGAAGGAGCCACTCATCTGTCCTCAGTCAGCTACATCAAGGTTTACAGTGATCATGTGGTGTTTGGAGCCTGTGTGAAAAGATTGGTGCTGAGAAACACCTTTGCTTTTTGCTTGATAGGAAAGCTGTATTTCAGTCCAGCAATGTGTTTAGTGTTTGAGGAAGCAGTAAGAAAGAAGATGGCTTGACTGTGGTTTACACTGTGTATGGCTGTTTGTACAGCAATAGGTGCGAAAACAAGGCCGGTTAGCTCAGCTGGTTAGAGCGTGGTGCTAATAACGCCAAGGTCATGGGTTCGATCCCCATACTGGCCAAAAAAATCACTCTTTTCTGGCACTGAACGGCACATTACATGTATGTGAGCTCAAGTCCATATGTAGTTGGAGGGTGGTCTCATCTCACCTGTTTCCAGTGATGCTTTTTCTCAACAGAAACCAATGTGAAGCTACCTCTCCAATGCTGTGCAATGTCTCAGTCATTTTGAAACGCTGTACAGAACCAAGCTTATAAACATGAATAATAATCCAAACTGTGGGTCCATCAAAAGTTTGAAATCAAAGATTTGTGACCATGTGGCCTAATGGACAAGGCGTCTGACTTCGGATCAGAAGATTGAGGGTTCGAGTCCCTTCATGGTTGGATCTCTCATTCTGTCCTCTGCAGTATCTCTAGTATTTGAAGAAGCCACTTATCCGTCCTCAGTCAACTACATCAAGGTTTACAGTGATCATGTGGTGTTTGGAGCCTGTGTGAAAAGTTAAAAGATTGGTGCTGAGAAACACCTTTGCCTTTTGCTTATTAGGAAAGCAGTCCAGCAATGTGTTTAGAGATTGAGGAAGCAGTAAGAAAGAAGATGGCTTGACTGTGGTTTACACTGTGTCTGGTTGTTTGTACAGCAATAGGTGCAAACAAGGCCGGTTAGCTCAGCTGGTTAGAGCGTGGTTTTAATAACGCCAAGGTCATGGGTTGATCCCCATACTGGCCAAAAAAATCACTCTTTTCTGGCACTGAACGGCACATTACATGTATGTGAGCTCAAGTCCATATGTAGTTGGAGGGTGGTCTCATCTCACCTGTTTCCAGTGATGCTTTTTCTCAACAGAAACCAATGTGAAGCTACCTCTCCAATGCTGTGCAATGTCTCAGTCATTTTGAAACGCTGTACAGAACCAAGCTTATAAACATGAATAATAATCCAAACTGTGGGTCCATCAAAAGTTTAAAATCAAAGATTTGTGACCATGTGGCCTAATGGACAAGGCGTCTGACTTCGAATCAGAAGATTGAGGGTTCGAGTCCCTTCATGGTTGGATCTCTCATTCTGTCCTCTGCAGTATCTCTGGTATTTGAAGGAGCCACTCATCTGTCCTCAGTCAGCTACATCAAGGTTTACAGTGATCATGTGGTGTTTGGAGCCTGTGTGAAAAGATTGGTGCTGAGAAACACCTTTGCTTTTTGCTTGATAGGAAAGCTGTATTTCAGTCCAGCAATGTGTTTAGTGTTTGAGGAAGCAGTAAGAAAGAAGATGGCTTGACTGTGGTTTACACTGTGTCTTGCTTTTTGTACAGCAATAGGGCCAAAAACAAGGCCGGTTAGCTCAGCTGGTTAGAGCGTGGTGCTAATAACGCCAAGGTCATGGGTTCGATCCCCATACTGGCCAGAAAAGTCACTCTCATATGGCACTGAAAGGCACATTACATGTATGTGAGCTCAAGTCCATATGCAATAGGAAGGTGGTCTCCTCTCACCTGTTTCCAGTGACACTTTTTCTCAACAGAAACCAATGTGAAGCTACCTCTCCAATGCTGTGCAATGTCTCAGTCATTTTGAAACGCTGTACAGAACCAAGCTTATAAACATGAATAATAATCCAAACTGTGGGTCCATCAAAAGTTTAAAATCAAAGATTTGTGACCATGTGGCCTAATGGACAAGGCGTCTGACTTCGAATCAGAAGATTGAGGGTTCGAGTCCCTTCATGGTTGGATCTCTCATTCTGTCCTCTGCAGTATCTCTGGTATTTGAAGGAGCCACTCATCTGTCCTCAGTCAACGACATCAAGGTTTACAGTGATCATGTGGTGTTTGGAGCCTGTGTGAAAAGATTGGTGCTGAGAAACACCTTTGCCTTTTGCTTATTAGGAAAGCAGTCCAGCAATGTGTTTAGAGTTTGAGGAAGCAGTAAGAAAGAAGATGGCTTGACTGTGGTTTACACTGTGTATGGCTGTTTGTACAGCAATAGGTGCGAAAACAAGGCCGGTTAGCTCAGCTGGTTAGAGCGTGGTGCTAATAACGCCAAGGTCATGGGTTCGATCCCCATACTGGCCAAAAAAATCACTCTTTTCTGGCACTGAATGGCACATTACATGTATGTGAGCTCAAGTCCATATGTAGTTGGAGGGTGGTCTCATCTCACCTGTTTCCAGTGATGCTTTTTCTCAACAGAAACCAATGTGAAGCTACCTCTCCAATGCTGTGCAATGTCTCAGTCATTTTGAAACGCTGTACAGAACCAAGCTTATAAACATGAATAATAATCCAAACTGTGGGTCCATCAAAAGTTTAAAATCAAAGATTTGTGACCATGTGGCCTAATGGACAAGGCGTCTGACTTCGAATCAGAAGATTGAGGGTTCGAGTCCCTTCATGGTTGGATCTCTCATTCTGTCCTCTGCAGTATCTCTGGTATTTGAAGGAGCCACTCATCTGTCCTCAGTCAACATCAAGGTTTACCGTGATCATGTGGTGTTTGGAGCCTGTGTGAAAAGATTGGTGCTGAGAAACAACTTTGCCTTATTTTGCTTATTAGGAAAGCTGTATTTCAGTCCAGCAATGTGTTTAGTGTTTGAGGAAGCAGTATGAAAGAAGATGGCTTGACTGTGGTTTACACTGTGTCTGGCTTTTTGTACAGCAATAGGTGCAAAGGCAAGGCCGGTTAGCTCAGCTGGTTAGAGCGTGGTGCTAATAACGCCAACGTCGTGGGTTCGATCCCCATACTGGCCAAAAAAATCACTCTTTTCTGGCACTGAACGGCACATTACATGTATGTGAGCTCAAGTCCATATGTAGATGGAGGGTGGTCTCATCTCACCTGTTTCCAGTGATGCTTTTTCTCAACAGAAACCAATGTGAAGCTACCTCTCCAATGCTGTGCAATGTCTCAGTCATTTTGAAACGCTGTACAGAACCAAGCTTATAAACATGAATAATAATCCAAACTGTGGGTCCATCAAAAGTTTAAAATCAAAGATTTGTGACCATGTGGCCTAATGGACAAGGCGTCTGACTTCGAATCAGAAGATTGAGGGTTCGAGTCCCTTCATGGTTGGATCTCTCATTCTGTCCTCTGCAGTATCTCTGGTATTTGAAGGAGCCACTCATCTGTCCTCAGTCAGCTACATCAAGGTTTACAGTGATCATGTGGTGTTTGGAGCCTGTGTGAAAAGATTGGTGCTGAGAAACACCTTTGCTTTTTGCTTGATAGGAAAGCTGTATTTCAGTCCAGCAATGTGTTTAGTGTTTGAGGAAGCAGTAAGAAAGAAGATGGCTTGACTGTGGTTTACACTGTGTATGGCTGTTTGTACAGCAATAGGTGCGAAAACAAGGCCGGTTAGCTCAGCTGGTTAGAGCGTGGTGCTAATAACGCCAAGGTCATGGGTTCGATCCCCATACTGGCCAAAAAAATCACTCTTTTCTGGCACTGAACGGCACATTACATGTATGTGAGCTCAAGTCCATATGTAGTTGGAGGGTGGTCTCATCTCACCTGTTTCCAGTGATGCTTTTTCTCAACAGAAACCAATGTGAAGCTACCTCTCCAATGCTGTGCAATGTCTCAGTCATTTTGAAACGCTGTACAGAACCAAGCTTATAAACATGAATAATAATCCAAACTGTGGGTCCATCAAAAGTTTGAAATCAAAGATTTGTGACCATGTGGCCTAATGGACAAGGCGTCTGACTTCGGATCAGAAGATTGAGGGTTCGAGTCCCTTCATGGTTGGATCTCTCATTCTGTCCTCTGCAGTATCTCTAGTATTTGAAGAAGCCACTTATCCGTCCTCAGTCAACTACATCAAGGTTTACAGTGATCATGTGGTGTTTGGAGCCTGTGTGAAAAGTTAAAAGATTGGTGCTGAGAAACACCTTTGCCTTTTGCTTATTAGGAAAGCAGTCCAGCAATGTGTTTAGAGATTGAGGAAGCAGTAAGAAAGAAGATGGCTTGACTGTGGTTTACACTGTGTCTGGTTGTTTGTACAGCAATAGGTGCAAACAAGGCCGGTTAGCTCAGCTGGTTAGAGCGTGGTTTTAATAACGCCAAGGTCATGGGTTGATCCCCATACTGGCCAAAAAAATCACTCTTTTCTGGCACTGAACGGCACATTACATGTATGTGAGCTCAAGTCCATATGTAGTTGGAGGGTGGTCTCATCTCACCTGTTTCCAGTGATGCTTTTTCTCAACAGAAACCAATGTGAAGCTACCTCTCCAATGCTGTGCAATGTCTCAGTCATTTTGAAACGCTGTACAGAACCAAGCTTATAAACATGAATAATAATCCAAACTGTGGGTCCATCAAAAGTTTAAAATCAAAGATTTGTGACCATGTGGCCTAATGGACAAGGCGTCTGACTTCGAATCAGAAGATTGAGGGTTCGAGTCCCTTCATGGTTGGATCTCTCATTCTGTCCTCTGCAGTATCTCTGGTATTTGAAGGAGCCACTCATCTGTCCTCAGTCAGCTACATCAAGGTTTACAGTGATCATGTGGTGTTTGGAGCCTGTGTGAAAAGATTGGTGCTGAGAAACACCTTTGCTTTTTGCTTGATAGGAAAGCTGTATTTCAGTCCAGCAATGTGTTTAGTGTTTGAGGAAGCAGTAAGAAAGAAGATGGCTTGACTGTGGTTTACACTGTGTCTTGCTTTTTGTACAGCAATAGGGCCAAAAACAAGGCCGGTTAGCTCAGCTGGTTAGAGCGTGGTGCTAATAACGCCAAGGTCATGGGTTCGATCCCCATACTGGCCAGAAAAGTCACTCTCATATGGCACTGAAAGGCACATTACATGTATGTGAGCTCAAGTCCATATGCAATAGGAAGGTGGTCTCCTCTCACCTGTTTCCAGTGACACTTTTTCTCAACAGAAACCAATGTGAAGCTACCTCTCCAATGCTGTGCAATGTCTCAGTCATTTTGAAACGCTGTACAGAACCAAGCTTATAAACATGAATAATAATCCAAACTGTGGGTCCATCAAAAGTTTAAAATCAAAGATTTGTGACCATGTGGCCTAATGGACAAGGCGTCTGACTTCGGATCAGAAGATTGAGGGTTCGAGTCCCTTCATGGTTGGATCTCTCATTCTGTCCTCTGCAGTATCTCTAGTATTTGAAGAAGCCACTTATCCGTCCTCAGTCAACTACATCAAGGTTTACAGTGATCATGTGGTGTTTGGAGCCTGTGTGAAAAGTTAAAAGATTGGTGCTGACAAACACCTTTGCCTTTTGCTTATTAGGAAAGCAGTCCAGCAATGTGTTTAGAGTTTGAGGAAGCAGTAAGAAAGAAGATGGCTTGACTGTGGTTTACACTGTGTCTGGCTGTTTGTACAGCAATAGGTGCGAAAACAAGGCCGGTTAGCTCAGCTGGTTAGAGCGTGGTGCTAATAACGCCAAGGTCATGGGTTCGATCCCCATACTGGCCAAAAAAATCACTGTTTTCTGGCACTGAACGGCACATTACATGTATGTGAGCTCAAGTCCATATGTAGTTGGAGGGTCAGTGGCGTAGATGACGTAGGGTTGGTGGGTTTTGTAAACCCATGGGCCCTCTTGTGGTGAAATCCTGCGGCCCCAACACACTACCGAGGATTTTTTTTTTTTGGTTTAAATCAGGGGCGGGCTGGTCATAGGGAGGTTCGGGACGCGGTTGACCGCGGCTGCCTTCCGTCGCAGCGGCAGGTAGCACAGAGTGTAACATCAGACTGGCCACTGCATTATGTTGCATATTAAGGGGGGATACGAGCGGGCGCGGCCCCTCCCAGTTTGAGCTGATCCATGCGTCTATTACATCAAATTAAACAACAGAAGCTGGTCTACAACCAGGGGTTAATTTGAGCCGGATCCTGCCGGAACAAGATCCGGCACCTCTTAATTTTGGCCTCCCTGTGTTCCGGTACTTATTTGGGCAGATCCGGTACCTCTCATAAAAATGTTTGTTTTTAAAAATGTTTTTAAAAAATATATAATATGTATATATTAATTTACAGAACAAATCCCCATAAATCCATGTTGTTTATTAAGATTTAAAGTATTTGAAAGAGTCGGAGATCTGTTGAAGTTGACGCACTGACCGGGCCGTATATAGTTTCGCTTTTACCGCGCTGTGCACTGCTGCACTCGTCCTTTCCTCTCTCCCCCCTCTCTGTCTGTTTCTGTGTGTGTGCGTGTACTTGCGTGTGTGCGCGCGTGTGTGTGTGTGTGTGTGTGTGTGTGTGTGTGTGTGTGCGTGCGTGCGTGCGTGCCAATAACGGCGAAAGAGCGTTATGCGGAGATGAATGAACGGAACGATATTGCCGTCGTGGCGGACGTAATTTATTTGAAACTGTGGGCAACACTGGCCGGAGCAACAGGCGGGGACCCTGGCATCAGCCCGCTGACAGCAGGAGATTCAGAAGAAGAGGAGATTGAGAAGAAGAGGAGAGCGCAGTGAGTGGAGAGTGTGTGGGACGTCCAGCGACAGGTCAGGGATGGGATGCACAACTGTTTGGACAGCAGCTCAGTTCAAGGTGAAGCAGACTTATTACCCCTGGCTTCTTATGGAAAATTGAGGTTTTGCTGCACAACTGTGCTGAGCATACTGGCATACTGTCTATTAATAGGTCGCTGTGCCAGTCTTTGAATAATAGGAAGATTTGTGTGATTTTTTATAAGCTCTTTTTTTTTTTTTTTTTTTTTACAAGTTAGACCTGTTGAGAAATTTCCTGTGTGTAAAGCACCGCCTGTGGTGATGTGGGCATTTGCCTGTGCCTAAAATAATTTAAAGTAAACGTCATAACATGGATAGCCTATTATTTGAAATTGAGGCTTGAGCGTGGAGCCTGCACCGGAAGCAGCCTGACGGTGGAGGTCTACAGCCAGACACTCTTGCCCACAGCATGGCATGCCCCCCCCCCCCGACGTGCGCCGCATACGTTCCGGGACCTCTGCCCGTCTCGTCATCCCCGAGCTCTCATGTGTACTTTGTGTTCCGGCACCTTATGATTTACAAATTAAGCACTGTCTACAACGTGTAAAAACCATGTTTTTATGACCCAAACACACAGCAAACACTACTCAAATGAACAACTAAACATCAAACTTCATCATGAAGCACCTCTGTGTGGACCCAGTCGCCACATTTCTGGCTCGTATTCTACTGTACATTATGCAAAACAGTTACAGCTACCGCTCATATGAAAGGGCTACAAAGATTGGAACGTTACATAGCAACCGCGGCTACACAGCAGCAGGCAGAGAGAGAAGACAACAACCAGCAAAGTCCAGCACACACAGACACTGCTTGACCAGAGCAGTTCCTCTTACCTTTGCTGTTTTGCCGTGAAAAGTTTGTTTTATGGGTAAATCCCATAGACTGTAAGGTAAATCCACAATATTTCCAGTTTGAACAGAACTTTGACCGGTGTTACATCTAAATCGGTCCGGACGGGCTTTAGGAGCGGCCAAGGGGGCAGTTGTCGGTCTGAGAAGTGAAGCTCACTTCCGCATTCAAAAAACTGCAATCCCCTCGGCTGTCGCTGGGGGCTGGCTCCAGAAGGGAGCAACTCCAATTGAGCCCCATGTTAAAATAGCCGATTTTACAGCTTAAAAAAACATATTTACAGCCTGGTACATTTTATTTTTTTGGTCTCAATCGATAGTTTCTACCCCCGCACACACTCTGAGGGGGGTGAATTTTTTTTAAACTCTACCGTTTTACTATTATTAGGTTTAAAGTTCTGACCAATTAGGGAGCAGAACCGTTGAGTGACAGGTCCGGCGACCGCTGCTACAAGGCCAGTGGGCGGGCCCTCGGCCGGCCAATGGCCGCACCGCTCCAAATATGGCAAGTAGAATCCAACATGGCGCGGCTCAAACGCCCGTAGTAGCGGCACAAAACAGACTCCTCCAAACCAATGGGTGACGTCACGGACGCTACGTCCATTCTTTTTACAGTCTATGGGAGCGGCGGAAACTTTGTTGTTGCTTTTTTTTGTTTTTTTCAACTTTATTTAAAGTTGTAGCAACAACAACATTTCAGTCTTTCCAGCTCACATTCGTTACAACAGTAACAGCACCGTTAATATAATACATCCATGAACAGCACACTTTATCAGAATCAACCACTGCAGAGATCATGTTCATACATTGTACAATCATTTGATAGCCTAGATGTTTTGAGCTTTAGCAGCATCATTCTGAAGGACACTCATCTAAAATATGATTTTTTTTTTTTTTGGGGGGGGGGGGACGAATATTATTATTTATTTATTTATTTATTTTTCCCGTGTGTCATCTTCATTTACTCTTCACCAGTAGGCTAACATATACTGAAATTTACACATCTCAGCAATTTCAGATGTTTTTCTAATCACTGTCATGGTTCATTCTTGATGCACTTTTTTGGCTTTTTTTCTGTCCTCTATTTGTGTGTGCAATGTGGCCCACTGCGCACGCGGGCCCCTTGGACCTCAAAACCCATGTGGAATACAGCCCAGCTACGCCACTGTGGAGGGTGGTCTCATCTCACCTGTTTCCAGTGATGCTTTTTCTCAACAGAAACCAATGTGAAGCTACCTCTCCAATGCTGTGCAATGTCTCAGTCATTTTGAAACGCTGTACAGAACCAAGCTTATAAACATGAATAATAATCCAAACTGTGGGTCCATCAAAAGTTTAAAATCAAAGATTTGTGACCATGTGGCCTAATGGACAAGGCGTCTGACTTCGGATCAGAAGATTGAGGATTCGAGTCCCTTCATGGTTGGATCTCTCATTCTGTCCTCTGCAGTATCTCTGGTATTTGAAGGAGCCACTCATCTGTCCTCAGTCAACTACATCAAGGTTTACCGTGATCATGTGGTGTTTGGAGCCTGTGTGAAAAGATTGGTGCTGAGAAACAACTTTGCCTTATTTTGCTTATTAGGAAAGCTGTATTTCAGTCCAGCAATGTGTTTAGTGTTTGAGGAAGCAGTATGAAAGAAGATGGCTTGACTGTGGTTTACACTGTGTCTGGCTTTTTGTACAGCAATAGGTGCAAACGCAAGGCCGGTTAGCTCAGCTGGTTAGAGCGTGGTGCTAATAACGCCAACGTCGTGGGTTCGATCCCCATACTGGCCAAAAAAATCACTCTTTTCTGGCACTGAACGGCACATTACATGTATGTGAGCTCAAGTCCATATGTAGATGGAGGGTGGTCTCATCTCACCTGTTTCCAGTGATGCTTTTTCTCAACAGAAACCAATGTGAAGCTACCTCTCCAATGCTGTGCAATGTCTCAGTCATTTTGAAACGCTGTACAGAACCAAGCTTATAAACATGAATAATAATCCAAACTGTGGGTCCATCAAAAGTTTAAAATCAAAGATTTGTGACCATGTGGCCTAATGGACAAGGCGTCTGACTTCGAATCAGAAGATTGAGGGTTCGAGTCCCTTCATGGTTGGATCTCTCATTCTGTCCTCTGCAGTATCTCTGGTATTTGAAGGAGCCACTCATCTGTCCTCAGTCAACATCAAGGTTTACCGTGATCATGTGGTGTTTGGAGCCTGTGTGAAAAGATTGGTGCTGAGAAACAACTTTGCCTTATTTTGCTTATTAGGAAAGCTGTATTTCAGTCCAGCAATGTGTTTAGTGTTTGAGGAAGCAGTAAGAAAGAAGATGGCTTGACTGTGGTTTACACTGTGTCTGGCTTTTTGTACAGCAATAGGTGCAAAAGCAAGGCCGGTTAGCTCAGCTGGTTAGAGCGTGGTGCTAATAACGCCAAGGTCATGGGTTCGATCCCCATACTGGCCAGAAAAGTCACTCTCATATGGCACTGAAAGGCACATTACATGTATGTGAGCTCAAGTCCGTATGTAGTTGGAGGGTGGTCTCCTCTCACCTGTTTCCAGTGACACTTTTTCTCAACAGAAACCAATGTGAAGCTACCTCTCCAATGCTGTGCAATGTCTCAGTCATTTTGAAACGCTGTACAGAACCAAGCTTATAAACATGAATATTAATCCAAACTGTGGGTCCATCAAAAGTTTAAAATCAAACATTTGTGACCATGTGGCCTAATGGACAAGGCGTCTGACTTCGGATCAGAAGATTTTTTTTTTTAACAGTAAATCTTTTTATTATTATTCACCCATTCAAACATGTGTACAGTTTTTTTTTTCCAAAGCATATTTAAACCGCCCCTTCCCGCCCCCCTCCCCACCTCCCCCCCCCCCCCCCCCCCCCCCCCCCCCCCCACATATCAACAGGAAGGGTCCTAGACGACAGATGAGAGAAAAAAGAACCAAAAACAAACACACAAACAAAAAGGACAACAATAACAGAACAGAAACAAGTGTACAAAAAAAAAAAAGGCAACAAATAAATATAATAATAGAAAACATAAATAAATAATGAAATAAATGCAATTAAGAAAGAAAAAAAAAAAACCATCGTGTCATTCCCTTATTTTTTATATGCAAGAGCAATAAAGTCGCCCCATACCTCATTGAAGATGTTTGGGTTTTTTTTCAAGTTATACACAATTTTTTCTGGTGGAACATATGAAGCAAGCTCATTCATCCACATATTAGAGCTTGGGGGTGCAGTACTTTTCCATTTAACTGCAATACATTTGAGTGCAGCTATCAGAGCCATTTTAACAAACCTAATATTATATCTAGAACATAGTGGTAAAGTATATGCATCTCCTAGCAATACTGTTCTTGGATGTAACACAAAGTCATGACCAGTCACTTTATCTATAGTACTCTTTACATTTTTCCAAAATTCATTTAGATGGGAGCATGACCAGAACATATGCACAAGAGACCCAGTTTCTGTTCTACACCTGGGGCATAGAGCAGAAAGATCTGGATTCATTTTGTTAAGACGCTGTGGCGTGTAGTATGTTCGATGAATCAGGTTAAATTGTTGTAATCTATGTCGGCTGTTAAATGAGAATGTCTGACTATTTTGACAAATAGATTTCCATTCTTCATCCTTAAATACCACGCCAAGGTCTTGCTCCCATTTAAACTTTACCCCTGATGAACCACAGTTAGACAATCTCAATAACATCTTATACATAAATGAAACAAAATTTTTTTCATCTTTACCCCCTATGTTGAGGTCCACTTCCAAGGGGTGTAAAGGCAATAATCTACCCCCTTGCTGGACTCTAATGTAGTCTCTAACTTGTAGATGTTTAAAAAAATGTCTAGGGGGCAGACAGAATTTTAATCTCAACTGTTCAAAGGATAATAACACCCCATTATCGAATAAGTCCCCAAATGTCTGAATACCTTTTTTATACCATAGTAAGCAAGTTTCATCCTTTAATATTTCAGGTAGAACAGGGTTGGCATAGAAAGGGGTAGCTGTATACACTGATTGGTTACTTTTTGTCTTTTTCCTAATATCTGACCAGATTTTGCATCCATGTAAGACAAAGGGGTTATTTAAGATCTTTTTAAATGTATGTACAAAAGGAATATAGGGAAGACTAAAGAGGTTTATGTCAGCTAATTGGTATTGCTCAATTTGTAACCACGATGGGGGGTTCTGCTTACTTCTTTGCCAGGCCCATATGACCATTGATTGTGCTGCTAAATAATATAAATAAAAATCAGGGAGGCCAAGTCCTCCTTCACATGGGCTCAGACAAAGGACTTTCAGTTTTATTCTAGCCGATTTCCCCCGCCACATAAATTTAGTTATTACACTATTTAAACGTTTAAAGAAAAATTGCGGGACATGAATAGGAAGAGACCTAAATAAATATAAAAACCTAGGGAGTATATTCATCTTAATACAGTTTACCCTCCCTATTAATGAAATAGGCAGGGTTTTCCATCTATCCAACTCCTGTTCCACTTTCTTCAATAATGGGCCATAGTTTAGAGAAAATGTCTGATCTAGTTTATTAGGTATTTGTAAACCCAAATATGTTAGGCAACCATCGTTCCATGAGAATGGTATGGTCTGTTTGGGCATCACTTCTGCGGCTAAATTAAGAGGCATAATAATACTCTTTGTATTATTTACTTTGTAGCCTGATATAGCACCATAGGTTTTCAATAGGTCAACCAAAGTAGGGAGAGATGTATCAGGTTTAGTTAGAAAAAGCAATATATCATCAGCGTAAAGTGAAATGGTGTGTTCAACATTCCCAACTAGTACTCCCTGAATTTGTGGGTTTGATCTTATTGCAATGGCCAATGGCTCAATTACCAGGGCAAAAAGAAGGGGTGACAGGGGGCACCCTTGCCTGGTTCCCCTAGTCAAATTAAACTGAGGGGAAATTTCAGTATTAGTTAGAATTGCTGCTTTTGGGTGCTGATAAAGCACCCTAATCATAGTTATAAATCTAGGACCAAAGTTCATTTTTTCCAAGAGACAAAATAAAAAACCCCACTCATCACGATCAAAGGCTTTTTCAGCGTCTAAAGAGACAGTTAAAACAGGCACTTCGATCTTTTTTGAAAAATAAATAATATTGTAGAGCCTTTGAATGTTATCATAAGATGTACGTTTGATAACAAACCCAGTTTGGTCCATGGCTACCAGTCCAGGAATAAGGGGAGCCAATCTATTTGCAATAATTTTAGCCAGAATTTTGTAGTCAGTATTTAATAGCGAGATTGGTCTATAAGAGCTGCAAAGGCTGGCCTCCTTCCCTGGTTTAAGTAACAAGATGATTAATGCTTGTTCTAACGAATCGGGCAGTTTCCCTTTATAAAGAGTCTCCTTATACATATCTAACAGGGGGGGAAGGAGCCTAGGCAGAAACTTCACATAAAAATCAGTGGAGAATCCATCCTGCCCAGGAGCTTTACCCCCTGGCAGACAGTGTATTGCCCTTTGAACCTCCTCCACAGTAATATCAATTTCTAAACTTTCTTTATCCCTCTCTGATATAGTGGGAACAGTTAAGGAATTTAACAAAGTCTTTGTTAAGTCTAAATTGCTCCCTTGAGAGGTGTATAATGTCCTATAGAAATCTGTAAATACTGTATTGATTAACTGAGGTTCCCTAGTTATTGAGCCATCTTCCAGTTGAATTGAGGAGATAATTCTTTTAGCATCCTCCCTTCGAACCTGCCACGCAAGTAGTGAGCCTGATTTCTCTCCATGCTCATAATATTGGGCTTTAGTTCTCAACAAAGCATTCTCCGCGTTATGGCTGGTAAGAATGTTGTATTCTAATCTTTTAGCCTTCAGTTGTAGTAAGTGTTTATCGTCCTGGGTCTCTATATGTTTTTTTTCCAAATCGAAAATAGCTCATTCTAAGGATTTTAATTTAGACCCATTCTTTTTACGTTTCCTAGCTGTATATGAAATGGTTAAACCTCTTATAAAAGCTTTGAGGGAGTCCCAAATAATTGATGAGGAGGCAGAGTGTTTATTCAGCTCTACGAAGATCTCAATGTTGGTGCTAATAAAGTCCATGTATTCAGGATCATTAAGAAGGTAATTGCTAAATCTCCACCGTTTCCTCCCTGCTGTAGTTTGTCCATATTTCATAACCATCACTAGTGGAGAATGATCGGAGATTACTCTAGGTAAGTATTCACAAGAGGTGATACGATATTCCATCCCAGCATGTAAATAAAATACATCTAATCTAGAGTAACTGTTGTGTTTGTGAGAATAGAAAGAATATTCTCGTTTGTTTATATTTCGAGACCTCCAAATATCAATAAGGTTATGATGAGACAGTTCTTGTTTTAATATCTTAGCTGCGGCTGTAAGGGAGAACCGATTAGTAATTGATCTATCTAGTACATCCAAAGTAAGGTTCAGGTCACCCCCAATTATAAGTTCAGGGGAGGGGTAATCTAAGTTCAAAAACAGGTTATAGAAAAATTGTGGATCGTCAAAGTTAGGTCCATAAACATTTACAAGAACTATTGGTTCAGATGCCACAAAACCTCTTACTATAACATAGCGACCCCCTTTATCTTTAATTACTCTATCTTGTTGGAATGACACTTTGTTACTAATCAGAATAGCAACTCCCCTCGCCTGAGAGGAGAATGAAGAGAAAAAAACCTGCCCCCTCCATTGACGTCCTAGATTAACATGTTCTGCCACTGTTAAGTGAGTCTCTTGTAGGAAAATAAAGTCAACATTCTGTTTATATAGAAAACTAAGAATCTTTTTCCTTTTCAAAGCCTGATTTAATCCATTAACATTCCATGTCATATATCTATAATGCATTAATTTATTCATGGCCTACTCCTACCCAATAAAAGAATTTGTCCTCTTGATTACCCAGCAGAACAATTTCATGAAAGTGATACAAAGACGACTTGAAATATGTAAGAAACAAAATTAAACATAAGAAGGGCAACCACAAAAAAACAAAAAACAAAAAAACAAAAACAAAAAAACATGTCAAAGGAAAAACAAATTTAAGTAAAGATAATCTATAGACAGTAACCCTATCCTGATCTATGTGTCTGCATTTCCTAATGAAGTGCAGATCGATATATACTTCACGTACTGGTGATCTAAGTCACCTTTACAACCCAACATCTGCTCCATTGCAGAATCAATTGATAATGAAGAAAAAAAAAAAAAGAAAGAGAAAAATAAAAAAAAATAAATAAAAAAAAAAATAAAAAAAACACAGATAGTGCTGTTTTAGAGCTTTTCTTTCCTTTT
This sequence comes from Trachurus trachurus, assembly GCF_905171665.1. Lineage (NCBI taxonomy): Eukaryota > Metazoa > Chordata > Actinopteri > Carangiformes > Carangidae > Trachurus > Trachurus trachurus. Next base: position 17,474,604 of record NC_139913.1, on the reverse strand, counting down.
TCCTCTTTTTTCCCCTAATAACTTCTTCCCCGTTCTTAATAATAAAAAAAGGGGAGGGAAAAGGGGGATTTTTTTTTTTTTTTTTTTTCTCCTTTAAAGAAAAAGGAGGATATTTTTTTTTGTTATAGTGAAAAAACAAAAACAAACTAGGCTATGTTTTCCCCTAATAAGCGATCAACTTAAAAAATAACGAGAAGGACTGCAAAAAAGGGGGGATACAAACAAAAAGAAACAAAGGAAGAAAAAATATATATATAAAGATTAAATTCCCTCTAACACAAAGGTCAACTAAATTTCAGAATCCTTCCATATAGGGCAAATTCACACTCACACACTTTCTTTCCCACCAGGGACCCCTCTTTTTTTTTTTTTCCTTTTTTCCTTTTCCTCTTTCTTCCTCTTTCTTTTTCCCCCCTCCTCTCCTTCCCCTCCCCTTCCCTCTACTCCCTCCCTGCCCCAATGATTACTTGAAAGAAAAAAAAAAAAATGGGGGGAAAAAAAAGGGGGGGGGGGGGGGAGAATAGTATATATTAAAAAAAAAGGCACAAAAAAAGGGGAGGGGTAACTATAGAGTCATACCTTGTGGGATTAGTGTGCTCAGGGTGGTGTTTCCAAGTTCCAGAAGTAAATTAGATCATAGTAGCTCGCCGATGACCAGTCCACAGTCTATAGTCCCAACGCAGAGTCCAAGAGGCTCGCCGAAGCTTGCCGATGACCAGTCAATAGTCTATAATCCCTATGCAGAGTCCAAGAGGCTCGCCGATGACCAGTCCACAGTGTAGTCCAGACGCAGAATCCAAAAAAAGTCCCCAGCCTAACCACCGGCTGCTCCAGCGACAGAGTGTGGCCCGGGGTCGTTACCGTGGCCCGCTGATCCAAACTCAGAAGTATTCGGGATGATATTGTCGCAGATAGGTCTCGGCTGAGTTTGGGGAGGTGAAGGATCGGCGTCCTCCGGGCAGATCCATTCGCAGCGTTGCCGGGTAGAGCAGGCTGTATTTTATGTCACATCTCCGCAGCAATTTCTTCAGGTCCGTGAATGCTTTACGCCGCTTGTACAGCGCTGTGGACACGTCTCTGAAGATCATGATGGTGGAGTTTCCATACTCCAGTTTTTTTTGTTCTCGGGCGGCGGCAAGGATTTTATCCGTGTCGCTGCTTCGCAGCAGGTGAATGACCAGGGCTCGTGGTCTATCCTGCTCCGCTGGTCGCGGTTGCAGGGTGCGGTGGCATCTTTCAATTTCAAAGAACATATTTATTTTCAGGATCTTTGGTAGCCACTCCTGCAGAAAACTTACTCCGTCCCGGCCTTCAACTCCTTCGGGGAAGCCCACCAAACGTAGATTGTTTCGCCTGGCTCTGTTTTCCATGTCGTCTAGCTTTCCCCGGAGCTCTTCTATTGTAGCATTAGTCTCCTTTTTGCAGTCGGTGATATCTGCGCGTAGGTCCACAGCAGTTGTTTCGTATTCCATCTGTTTAGCTGACAGATCTGCCAACTTTTTATTAATAGTTGACTGCTCGCTGTGTATTTTCTCCACCACCTTATTTATTCTGCTCAGACGATCCTCAACCATGTTGTGTATCTTTGAGAAGCCTTTCTCCATTTCTGAAAGAAACCAAGCAGGTGGAGTGTCCTCGTGCTGTGATTGCAGCGCGTTCTCCCCAGGTGTGCCATCGTTTACCTGGGTCTGCTTTGAGCCTTTTCTGGTGTTCATTCCAGCGTTTTAAGATGAATAAAGGCCGCACACGAGCTTAAAGCAACTAAACTGTACTATAAGGTGGTGTATCTCGAAGTTGGGGCTATATATTCTCAGTAAGAGGGGTTTATACCGTCAATGGAGCAGAGCGGGTTGCGACGTGTCTGCCGCCTATGCCGCCATCTTCCTCGGATCAGAAGATTGAGGGTTCGAGTCCCTTCATGGTTGGATCTCTCATTCTGTCCTCTGCAGTATCTCTAGTATTTGAAGGAGCCACTTATCCGTCCTCAGTCAACTACATCAAGGTTTACAGTGATCATGTGGTGTTTGGAGCCTGTGTGAAAAGTTAAAAGACTGGTGCTGACAAACACCTTTGCCTTATTTTGCTTATTAGGAAAGCTGTATTTCAGTCCAGCAATGTGTTTAGTGTTTGAGGAAGCAGTAAGAAAGGAGATGGCTTGACTGTGGTTTACACTGTGTCTGGCTTTTTGTACAGCAATAGGTGCAAAAGCAAGGCCGTTTAGCTCAGCTGGTTAGAGCGTGGTGCTAATAACGCCAAGGTCATGGGTTCGATCCCCATACTGGCCAGAAAAGTCACTCTCATATGGCACTGAAAGGCACATTACATGTATGTGAGCTCAAGTCCGTATGTAGTTGGAGGGTGGTCTCCTCTCACCTGTTTCCAGTGACACTTTTTCTCAACAGAAACCAATGTGAAGCTACCTCTCCAATGCCTTGCAATGTCTCAGTCATTTTGAAACGCTGTACAGAACCAAGCTTATAAACATGAATATTAATCCAAACTGTGGGTCCATCAAAAGTTTAAAATCAAACATTTGTGACCATGTGGCCTAATGGACAAGGCGTCTGACTTCGGATCAGAAGATTGAGGGTTCGAGTCCCTTCATGGTTGGATCTCTCATTCTGTCCTCTGCAGTATCTCTAGTATTTGAAGGAGCCACTTATCCGTCCTCAGTCAACTACATCAAGGTTTACAGTGATCATGTGGTGTTTGGAGCTTGTGTGAAAAGTTAAAAGATTGGTGCTGACAAACACCTTTGCCTTATTTTGCTTATTAGGAAAGCTGTATTTCAGTCCAGCAATGTGTTTAGTGTTTGAGGAAGCAGTAAGAAAGGAGATGGCTTGACTGTGGTTTACACTGTGTCTGGCTTTTTGTACAGCAATAGGTGCAATAGCAAGGCCGGTTAGCTCAGCTGGTTAGAGCGTGGTGCTAATAACGCCAAGGTCATGGGTTCGATCCCCATACTGGCCAGAAAAGTCACTCTCATATGGCACTGAAAGGCACATTACATGTATGTGAGCTCAAGTCCGTATGTAGTTGGAGGGTGGTCTCCTCTCACCTGTTTCCAGTGACACTTTTTCTCAACAGAAACCAATGTGAAGCTACCTCTCCAATGCTGTGCAATGTCTCAGTCATTTTGAAACGCTGTACAGAACCAAGCTTATAAACATGAATATTAATCCAAACTGTGGGTCCATCAAAAGTTTAAAATCAAACATTTGTGACCATGTGGCCTAATGGACAAGGCGTCTGACTTCGGATCAGAAGATTGAGGGTTCGAGTCCCTTCATGGTTGGATCTCTCATTCTGTCCTCTGCAGTATCTCTAGTATTTGAAGGAGCCACTTATCCGTCCTCAGTCAACTACATCAAGGTTTACAGTGATCATGTGGTGTTTGGAGCCTGTGTGAAAAGTTAAAAGACTGGTGCTGACAAACACCTTTGCCTTATTTTGCTTATTAGGAAAGCTGTATTTCAGTCCAGCAATGTGTTTAGTGTTTGAGGAAGCAGTAAGAAAGGAGATGGCTTGACTGTGGTTTACACTGTGTCTGGCTTTTTGTACAGCAATAGGTGCAAAAGCAAGGCCGGTTAGCTCAGCTGGTTAGAGCGTGGTGCTAATAACGCCAAGGTCATGGGTTCGATCCCCATACTGGCCAGAAAAGTCACTCTCATATGGCACTGAAAGGCAAATTACATGTATGTGAGCTCAAGTCCGTATGTAGTTGGAGGGTGGTCTCCTCTCACCTGTTTCCAGTGACACTTTTTCTCAACAGAAACCAATGTGAAGCTACCTCTCCAATGCTGTGCAATGTCTCAGTCATTTTGAAACGCTGTACAGAACCAAGCTTATAAACATGAATATTAATCCAAACTGTGGGTCCATCAAAAGTTTAAAATCAAACATTTGTGACCATGTGGCCTAATGGACAAGGCGTCTGACTTCGGATCAGAAGATTGAGGGTTCGAGTCCCTTCATGGTCGGATCTCTCATTCTGTCCTCTGCAGTATCTCTAGTATTTGAAGGAGCCACTTATCCGTCCTCAGTCAACTACATCAAGGTTTACAGTGATCATGTGGTGTTTGGAGCCTGTGTGAAAAGTTAAAAGATTGGTGCTGACAAACACCTTTGCCTTATTTTGCTTATTAGGAAAGCTGTATTTCAGTCCAGCAATGTGTTTAGTGTTTGAGGAAGCAGTAAGAAAGGAGATGGCTTGACTGTGGTTTACACTGTGTCTGGCTTTTTGTACAGCAATAGGTGCAAAAGCAAGGCCGGTTAGCTCAGCTGGTTAGAGCGTGGTGCTAATAACGCCAAGGTCATGGGTTCGATCCCCATACTGGCCAGAAAAGTCGCTCTCATATGGCACTGAAAGGCACATTACATGTATGTGAGCTCAAGTCCGTATGTAGTTGGAGGGTGGTCTCCTCTCACCTGTTTCCAGTGACACTTTTTCTCAACAGAAACCAATGTGAAGCTACCTCTCCAATGCCTTGCAATGTCTCAGTCATTTTGAAACGCTGTACAGAACCAAGCTTATAAACATGAATATTAATCCAAACTGTGGGTCCATCAAAAGTTTAAAATCAAACATTTGTGACCATGTGGCCTAATGGACAAGGCGTCTGACTTCGGATCAGAAGATTGAGGGTTCGAGTCCCTTCATGGTTGGATCTCTCATTCTGTCCTCTGCAGTATCTCTAGTATTTGAAGGAGCCACTTATCCGTCCTCAGTCAACTACATCAAGGTTTACAGTGATCATGTGGTGTTTGGAGCCTGTGTGAAAAGTTAAAAGACTGGTGCTGACAAACACCTTTGCCTTATTTTGCTTATTAGGAAAGCTGTATTTCAGTCCAGCAATGTGTTTAGTGTTTGAGGAAGCAGTAAGAAAGGAGATGGCTTGACTGTGGTTTACACTGTGTCTGGCTTTTTGTACAGCAATAGGTGCAAAAGCAAGGCCGTTTAGCTCAGCTGGTTAGAGCGTGGTGCTAATAACGCCAAGGTCATGGGTTCGATCCCCATACTGGCCAGAAAAGTCACTCTCATATGGCACTGAAAGGCACATTACATGTATGTGAGCTCAAGTCCGTATGTAGTTGGAGGGTGGTCTCCTCTCACCTGTTTCCAGTGACACTTTTTCTCAACAGAAACCAATGTGAAGCTACCTCTCCAATGCTGTGCAATGTCTCAGTCATTTTGAAACGCTGTACAGAACCAAGCTTATAAACATGAATATTAATCCAAACTGTGGGTCCATCAAAAGTTTAAAATCAAACATTTGTGACCATGTGGCCTAATGGACAAGGCGTCTGACTTCGGATCAGAAGATTGAGGGTTCGAGTCCCTTCATGGTTGGATCTCTCATTCTGTCCTCTGCAGTATCTCTAGTATTTGAAGGAGCCACTTATCCGTCCTCAGTCAACTACATCAAGGTTTACAGTGATCATGTGGTGTTTGGAGCCTGTGTGAAAAGTTAAAAGATTGGTGCTGACAAACACCTTTGCCTTATTTTGCTTATTAGGAAAGCTGTATTTCAGTCCAGCAATGTGTTTAGTGTTTGAGGAAGCAGTAAGAAAGGAGATGGCTTGACTGTGGTTTACACTGTGTCTGGCTTTTTGTACAGCAATAGGTGCAAAAGCAAGGCCGTTTAGCTCAGCTGGTTAGAGCGTGTTGCTAATAACGCCAAGGTCATGGGTTCGATCCCCATACTGGCCAGAAAAGTCACTCTCATATGGCACTGAAAGGCACATTACATGTATGTGAGCTCAAGTCCGTATGTAGTTGGAGGGTGGTCTCCTCTCACCTGTTTCCAGTGACACTTTTTCTCAACAGAAACCAATGTGAAGCTACCTCTCCAATGCTGTGCAATGTCTCAGTCATTTTGAAACGCTGTACAGAACCAAGCTTATAAACATGAATATTAATCCAAACTGTGGGTCCATCAAAAGTTTAAAATCAAACATTTGTGACCATGTGGCCTAATGGACAAGGCGTCTGACTTCGGATCAGAAGATTGAGGGTTCGAGTCCCTTCATGGTTGGATCTCTCATTCTGTCCTCTGCAGTATCTCTAGTATTTGAAGGAGCCACTTATCCGTCCTCAGTCAACTACATCAAGGTTTACAGTGATCATGTGGTGTTTGGAGCCTGTGTGAAAAGTTAAAAGACTGGTGCTGACAAACACCTTTGCCTTATTTTGCTTATTAGGAAAGCTGTATTTCAGTCCAGCAATGTGTTTAGTGTTTGAGGAAGCAGTAAGAAAGGAGATGGCTTGACTGTGGTTTACACTGTGTCTGGCTTTTTGTACAGCAATAGGTGCAAAAGCAAGGCCGGTTAGCTCAGCTGGTTAGAGCGTGGTGCTAATAACGCCAAGGTCATGGGTTCGATCCCCATACTGGCCAGAAAAGTCACTCTCATATGGCACTGAAAGGCACATTACATGTATGTGAGCTCAAGTCCGTATGTAGTTGGAGGGTGGTCTCCTCTCACCTGTTTCCAGTGACACTTTTTCTCAACAGAAACCAATGTGAAGCTACCTCTCCAATGCCTTGCAATGTCTCAGTCATTTTGAAACGCTGTACAGAACCAAGCTTATAAACATGAATATTAATCCAAACTGTGGGTCCATCAAAAGTTTAAAATCAAACATTTGTGACCATGTGGCCTAATGGACAAGGCGTCTGACTTCGGATCAGAAGATTGAGGGTTCGAGTCCCTTCATGGTTGGATCTCTCATTCTGTCCTCTGCAGTATCTCTAGTATTTGAAGGAGCCACTTATCCGTCCTCAGTCAACTACATCAAGGTTTACAGTGATCATGTGGTGTTTGGAGCCTGTGTGAAAAGTTAAAAGATTGGTGCTGACAAACACCTTTGCCTTATTTTGCTTATTAGGAAAGCTGTATTTCAGTCCAGCAATGTGTTTAGTGTTTGAGGAAGCAGTAAGAAAGGAGATGGCTTGACTGTGGTTTACACTGTGTCTGGCTTTTTGTACAGCAATAGGTGCAAAAGCAAGGCCGTTTAGCTCAGCTGGTTAGAGCGTGGTGCTAATAACGCCAAGGTCATGGGTTCGATCCCCATACTGGCCAGAAAAGTCACTCTCATATGGCACTGAAAGGCACATTACATGTATGTGAGCTCAAGTCCGTATGTAGTTGGAGGGTGGTCTCCTCTCACCTGTTTCCAGTGACACTTTTTCTCAACAGAAACCAATGTGAAGCTACCTCTCCAATGCTGTGCAATGTCTCAGTCATTTTGAAACGCTGTACAGAACCAAGCTTATAAACATGAATATTAATCCAAACTGTGGGTCCATCAAAAGTTTAAAATCAAACATTTGTGACCATGTGGCCTAATGGACAAGGCGTCTGACTTCGGATCAGAAGATTGAGGGTTCGAGTCCCTTCATGGTTGGATCTCTCATTCTGTCCTCTGCAGTATCTCTAGTATTTGAAGGAGCCACTTATCCGTCCTCAGTCAACTACATCAAGGTTTACAGTGATCATGTGGTGTTTGGAGCCTGTGTGAAAAGTTAAAAGATTGGTGCTGACAAACACCTTTGCCTTATTTTGCTTATTAGGAAAGCTGTATTTCAGTCCAGCAATGTGTTTAGTGTTTGAGGAAGCAGTAAGAAAGGAGATGGCTTGACTGTGGTTTACACTGTGTCTGGCTTTTTGTACAGCAATAGGTGCAATAGCAAGGCCGGTTAGCTCAGCTGGTTAGAGCGTGGTGCTAATAACGCCAAGGTCATGGTTTCGATCCCCATACTGGCCAGAAAAGTCACTCTCATATGGCACTGAAAGGCACATTACATGTATGTGAGCTCAAGTCCGTATGTAGTTGGAGGGTGGTCTCCTCTCACCTGTTTCCAGTGACACTTTTTCTCAACAGAAACCAATGTGAAGCTACCTCTCCAATGCTGTGCAATGTCTCAGTCATTTTGAAACGCTGTACAGAACCAAGCTTATAAACATGAATATTAATCCAAACTGTGGGTCCATCAAAAGTTTAAAATCAAACATTTGTGACCATGTGGCCTAATGGACAAGGCGTCTGACTTCGGATCAGAAGATTGAGGGTTCGAGTCCCTTCATGGTTGGATCTCTCATTCTGTCCTCTGCAGTATCTCTAGTATTTGAAGGAGCCACTTATCCGTCCTCAGTCAACTACATCAAGGTTTACAGTGATCATGTGGTGTTTGGAGCCTGTGTGAAAAGTTAAAAGATTGGTGCTGACAAACACCTTTGCCTTATTTTGCTTATTAGGAAAGCTGTATTTCAGTCCAGCAATGTGTTTAGTGTTTGAGGAAGCAGTAAGAAAGGAGATGGCTTGACTGTGGTTTACACTGTGTCTGGCTTTTTGTACAGCAATAGGTGCTAAAGCAAGGCCGGTTAGCTCAGCTGGTTAGAGCGTGGTGCTAATAACGCCAAGGTCATGGGTTCGATCCCCATACTGGCCAGAAAAGTCACTCTCATATGGCACTGAAAGGCACATTACATGTATGTGAGCTCAAGTCCGTATGTAGTTGGAGGGTGGTCTCCTCTCACCTGTTTCCAGTGACACTTTTTCTCAACAGAAACCAATGTGAAGCTACCTCTCCAATGCCTTGCAATGTCTCAGTCATTTTGAAACGCTGTACAGAACCAAGCTTATAAACATGAATATTAATCCAAACTGTGGGTCCATCAAAAGTTTAAAATCAAACATTTGTGACCATGTGGCCTAATGGACAAGGCGTCTGACTTCGGATCAGAAGATTGAGGGTTCGAGTCCCTTCATGGTTGGATCTCTCATTCTGTCCTCTGCAGTATCTCTAGTATTTGAAGGAGCCACTTATCCGTCCTCAGTCAACTACATCAAGGTTTACAGTGATCATGTGGTGTTTGGAGCCTGTGTGAAAAGTTAAAAGATTGGTGCTGACAAACACCTTTGCCTTATTTTGCTTATTAGGAAAGCTGTATTTCAGTCCAGCAATGTGTTTAGTGTTTGAGGAAGCAGTAAGAAAGGAGATGGCTTGACTGTGGTTTACACTGTGTCTGGCTTTTTGTACAGCAATAGGTGCAAAAGCAAGGCCGTTTAGCTCAGCTGGTTAGAGCGTGGTGCTAATAACGCCAAGGTCATGGGTTCGATCCCCATACTGGCCAGAAAAGTCACTCTCATATGGCACTGAAAGGCACATTACATGTATGTGAGCTCAAGTCCGTATGTAGTTGGAGGGTGGTCTCCTCTCACCTGTTTCCAGTGACACTTTTTCTCAACAGAAACCAATGTGAAGCTACCTCTCCAATGCTGTGCAATGTCTCAGTCATTTTGAAACGCTGTACAGAACCAAGCTTATAAACATGAATATTAATCCAAACTGTGGGTCCATCAAAAGTTTAAAATCAAACATTTGTGACCATGTGGCCTAATGGACAAGGCGTCTGACTTCGGATCAGAAGATTGAGGGTTCGAGTCCCTTCATGGTTGGATCTCTCATTCTGTCCTCTGCAGTATCTCTAGTATTTGAAGGAGCCACTTATCCGTCCTCAGTCAACTACATCAAGGTTTACAGTGATCATGTGGTGTTTGGAGCCTGTGTGAAAAGTTAAAAGATTGGTGCTGACAAACACCTTTGCCTTATTTTGCTTATTAGGAAAGCTGTATTTCAGTCCAGCAATGTGTTTAGTGTTTGAGGAAGCAGTAAGAAAGGAGATGGCTTGACTGTGGTTTACACTGTGTCTGGCTTTTTGTACAGCAATAGGTGCAATAGCAAGGCCGGTTAGCTCAGCTGGTTAGAGCGTGGTGCTAATAACGCCAAGGTCATGGTTTCGATCCCCATACTGGCCAGAAAAGTCACTCTCATATGGCACTGAAAGGCACATTACATGTATGTGAGCTCAAGTCCGTATGTAGTTGGAGGGTGGTCTCCTCTCACCTGTTTCCAGTGACACTTTTTCTCAACAGAAACCAATGTGAAGCTACCTCTCCAATGCTGTGCAATGTCTCAGTCATTTTGAAACGCTGTACAGAACCAAGCTTATAAACATGAATATTAATCCAAACTGTGGGTCCATCAAAAGTTTAAAATCAAACATTTGTGACCATGTGGCCTAATGGACAAGGCGTCTGACTTCGGATCAGAAGATTGAGGGTTCGAGTCCCTTCATGGTTGGATCTCTCATTCTGTCCTCTGCAGTATCTCTAGTATTTGAAGGAGCCACTTATCCGTCCTCAGTCAACTACATCAAGGTTTACAGTGATCATGTGGTGTTTGGAGCCTGTGTGAAAAGTTAAAAGATTGGTGCTGACAAACACCTTTGCCTTATTTTGCTTATTAGGAAAGCTGTATTTCAGTCCAGCAATGTGTTTAGTGTTTGAGGAAGCAGTAAGAAAGGAGATGGCTTGACTGTGGTTTACACTGTGTCTGGCTTTTTGTACAGCAATAGGTGCAAAAGCAAGGCCGTTTAGCTCAGCTGGTTAGAGCGTGGTGCTAATAACGCCAAGGTCATGGGTTCGATCCCCATACTGGCCAGAAAAGTCACTCTCATATGGCACTGAAAGGCACATTACATGTATGTGAGCTCAAGTCCGTATGTAGTTGGAGGGTGGTCTCCTCTCACCTGTTTCCAGTGACACTTTTTCTCAACAGAAACCAATGTGAAGCTACCTCTCCAATGCTGTGCAATGTCTCAGTCATTTTGAAACGCTGTACAGAACCAAGCTTATAAACATGAATATTAATCCAAACTGTGGGTCCATCAAAAGTTTAAAATCAAACATTTGTGACCATGTGGCCTAATGGACAAGGCGTCTGACTTCGGATCAGAAGATTGAGGGTTCGAGTCCCTTCATGGTTGGATCTCTCATTCTGTCCTCTGCAGTATCTCTAGTATTTGAAGGAGCCACTTATCCGTCCTCAGTCAACTACATCAAGGTTTACAGTGATCATGTGGTGTTTGGAGCCTGTGTGAAAAGTTAAAAGACTGGTGCTGACAAACACCTTTGCCTTATTTTGCTTATTAGGAAAGCTGTATTTCAGTCCAGCAATGTGTTTAGTGTTTGAGGAAGCAGTAAGAAAGGAGATGGCTTGACTGTGGTTTACACTGTGTCTGGCTTTTTGTACAGCAATAGGTGCAAAAGCAAGGCCGGTTAGCTCAGCTGGTTAGAGCGTGGTGCTAATAACGCCAAGGTCATGGGTTCGATCCCCATACTGGCCAGAAAAGTCACTCTCATATGGCACTGAAAGGCACATTACATGTATGTGAGCTCAAGTCCGTATGTAGTTGGAGGGTGGTCTCCTCTCACCTGTTTCCAGTGACACTTTTTCTCAACAGAAACCAATCTGAAGCTACCTCTCCAATGCTGTGCAATGTCTCAGTCATTTTGAAACGCTGTACAGAACCAAGCTTATAAACATGAATATTAATCCAAACTGTGGGTCCATCAAAAGTTTAAAATCAAACATTTGTGACCATGTGGCCTAATGGACAAGGCGTCTGACTTCGGATCAGAAAATTGAGGGTTCGAGTCCCTTCATGGTTGGATCTCTCATTCTGTCCTCTGCAGTATCTCTAGTATTTGAAGGAGCCACTTATCCGTCCTCAGTCAACTACATCAAGGTTTACAGTGATCATGTGGTGTTTGGAGCCTGTGTGAAAAGTTAAAAGATTGGTGCTGACAAACACCTTTGCCTTATTTTGCTTATTAGGAAAGCTGTATTTCAGTCCAGCAATGTGTTTAGTGTTTGAGGAAGCAGTAAGAAAGGAGATGGCTTGACTGTGGTTTACACTGTGTCTGGCTTTTTGTACAGCAATAGGTGCAAAAGCAAGGCCGGTTAGCTCAGCTGGTTAGAGCGTGGTGCTAATAACGCCAAGGTCATGGGTTCGATCCCCATACTGGCCAGAAAAGTCACTCTCATATGGCACTGAAAGGCACATTACATGTATGTGAGCTCAAGTCCGTATGTAGTTGGAGGGTGGTCTCCTCTCACCTGTTTCCAGTGACACTTTTTCTCAACAGAAACCAATGTGAAGCTACCTCTCCAATGCTGTGCAATGTCTCAGTCATTTTGAAACGCTGTACAGAACCAAGCTTATAAACATGAATATTAATCCAAACTGTGGGTCCATCAAAAGTTTAAAATCAAACATTTGTGACCATGTGGCCTAATGGACAAGGCGTCTGACTTCGGATCAGAAGATTGAGGGTTCGAGTCCCTTCATGGTTGGATCTCTCATTCTGTCCTCTGCAGTATCTCTAGTATTTGAAGGAGCCACTTATCCGTCCTCAGTCAACTACATCAAGGTTTACAGTGATCATGTGGTGTTTGGAGCCTGTGTGAAAAGTTAAAAGATTGGTGCTGACAAACACCTTTGCCTTATTTTGCTTATTAGGAAAGCTGTATTTCAGTCCAGCAATGTGTTTAGTGTTTGAGGAAGCAGTAAGAAAGGAGATGGCTTGACTGTGGTTTACACTGTGTCTGGCTTTTTGTACAGCAATAGGTGCAAAAGCAAGGCCGGTTAGCTCAGCTGGTTAGAGCGTGGTGCTAATAACGCCAAGGTCATGGGTTCGATCCCCATACTGGCCAGAAAAGTCACTCTCATATGGCACTGAAAGGCACATTACATGTATGTGAGCTCAAGTCCGTATGTAGTTGGAGGGTGGTCTCCTCTCACCTGTTTCCAGTGACACTTTTTCTCAACAGAAACCAATGTGAAGCTACCTCTCCAATGCCTTGCAATGTCTCAGTCATTTTGAAACGCTGTACAGAACCAAGCTTATAAACATGAATATTAATCCAAACTGTGGGTCCATCAAAAGTTTAAAATCAAACATTTGTGACCATGTGGCCTAATGGACAAGGCGTCTGACTTCGGATCAGAAGATTGAGGGTTCGAGTCCCTTCATGGTTGGATCTCTCATTCTGTCCTCTGCAGTATCTCTAGTATTTGAAGGAGCCACTTATCCGTCCTCAGTCAACTACATCAAGGTTTACAGTGATCATGTGGTGTTTGGAGCCTGTGTGAAAAGTTAAAAGATTGGTGCTGACAAACACCTTTGCCTTATTTTGCTTATTAGGAAAGCTGTATTTCAGTCCAGCAATGTGTTTAGTGTTTGAGGAAGCAGTAAGAAAGGAGATGGCTTGACTGTGGTTTACACTGTGTCTGGCTTTTTGTACAGCAATAGGTGCAAAAGCAAGGCCGGTTAGCTCAGCTGGTTAGAGCGTGGTGCTAATAACGCCAAGGTCATGGGTTCGATCCCCATACTGGCCAGAAAAGTCACTCTCATATGGCACTGAAAGGCACATTACATGTATGTGAGCTCAAGTCCGTATGTAGTTGGAGGGTGGTCTCCTCTCACCTGTTTCCAGTGACACTTTTTCTCAACAGAAACCAATGTGAAGCTACCTCTCCAATGCTGTGCAATGTCTCAGTCATTTTGAAACGCTGTACAGAACCAAGCTTATAAACATGAATATTAATCCAAACTGTGGGTCCATCAAAAGTTTAAAATCAAACATTTGTGACCATGTGGCCTAATGGACAAGGCGTCTGACTTCGGATCAGAAGATTGAGGGTTCGAGTCCCTTCATGGTTGGATCTCTCATTCTGTCCTCTGCAGTATCTCTAGTATTTGAAGGAGCCACTTATCCGTCCTCAGTCAACTACATCAAGGTTTACAGTGATCATGTGGTGTTTGGAGCCTGTGTGAAAAGTTAAAAGATTGGTGCTGACAAACACCTTTGCCTTATTTTGCTTATTAGGAAAGCTGTATTTCAGTCCAGCAATGTGTTTAGTGTTTGAGGAAGCAGTAAGAAAGGAGATGGCTTGACTGTGGTTTACACTGTGTCTGGCTTTTTGTACAGCAATAGGTGCAAAAGCAAGGCCGGTTAGCTCAGCTGGTTAGAGCGTGGTGCTAATAACGCCAAGGTCATGGGTTCGATCCCCATACTGGCCAGAAAAGTCACTCTCATATGGCACTGAAAGGCACATTACATGTATGTGAGCTCAAGTCCGTATGTAGTTGGAGGGTGGTCTCCTCTCACCTGTTTCCAGTGACACTTTTTCTCAACAGAAACCAATGTGAAGCTACCTCTCCAATGCTGTGCAATGTCTCAGTCATTTTGAAACGCTGTACAGAACCAAGCTTATAAACATGAATATTAATCCAAACTGTGGGTCCATCAAAAGTTTAAAATCAAACATTTGTGACCATGTGGCCTAATGGACAAGGCGTCTGACTTCGGATCAGAAGATTGAGGGTTCGAGTCCCTTCATGGTTGGATCTCTCATTCTGTCCTCTGCAGTATCTCTAGTATTTGAAGGAGCCACTTATCCGTCCTCAGTCAACTACATCAAGGTTTACAGTGATCATGTGGTGTTTGGAGCCTGTGTGAAAAGTTAAAAGATTGGTGCTGACAAACACCTTTGCCTTATTTTGCTTATTAGGAAAGCTGTATTTCAGTCCAGCAATGTGTTTAGTGTTTGAGGAAGCAGTAAGAAAGGAGATGGCTTGACTGTGGTTTACACTGTGTCTGGCTTTTTGTACAGCAATAGGTGCAAAAGCAAGGCCGGTTAGCTCAGCTGGTTAGAGCGTGGTGCTAATAACGCCAAGGTCATGGGTTCGATCCCCATACTGGCCAGAAAAGTCACTCTCATATGGCACTGAAAGGCACATTACATGTATGTGAGCTCAAGTCCGTATGTAGTTGGAGGGTGGTCTCCTCTCACCTGTTTCCAGTGACACTTTTTCTCAACAGAAACCAATGTGAAGCTACCTCTCCAATGCTGTGCAATGTCTCAGTCATTTTGAAACGCTGTACAGAACCAAGCTTATAAACATGAATATTAATCCAAACTGTGGGTCCATCAAAAGTTTAAAATCAAACATTTGTGAGCATGTGGCCTAATGGACAAGGCGTCTGACTTCGGATCAGAAGATTGAGGGTTCGAGTCCCTTCATGGTTGGATCTCTCATTCTGTCCTCTGCAGTATCTCTAGTATTTGAAGGAGCCACTTATCCGTCCTCAGTCAACTACATCAAGGTTTACAGTGATCATGTGGTGTTTGGAGCCTGTGTGAAAAGTTAAAAGATTGGTGCTGACAAACACCTTTGCCTTATTTTGCTTATTAGGAAAGCTGTATTTCAGTCCAGCAATGTGTTTAGTGTTTGAGGAAGCAGTAAGAAAGGAGATGGCTTGACTGTGGTTTACACTGTGTCTGGCTTTTTGTACAGCAATAGGTGCAAAAGCAAGGCCGGTTAGCTCAGCTGGTTAGAGCGTGGTGCTAATAACGCCAAGGTCATGGGTTCGATCCCCATACTGGCCAGAAAAGTCACTCTCATATGGCACTGAAAGGCACATTACATGTATGTGAGCTCAAGTCCGTATGTAGTTGGAGGGTGGTCTCCTCTCACCTGTTTCCAGTGACACTTTTTCTCAACAGAAACCAATGTGAAGCTACCTCTCCAATGCTGTGCAATGTCTCAGTCATTTTGAAACGCTGTACAGAACCAAGCTTATAAACATGAATATTAATCCAAACTGTGGGTCCATCAAAAGTTTAAAATCAAACATTTGTGACCATGTGGCCTAATGGACAAGGCGTCTGACTTCGGATCAGAAGATTGAGGGTTCGAGTCCCTTCATGGTTGGATCTCTCATTCTGTCCTCTGCAGTATCTCTAGTATTTGAAGGAGCCACTTATCCGTCCTCAGTCAACTACATCAAGGTTTACAGTGATCATGTGGTGTTTGGAGCCTGTGTGAAAAGTTAAAAGATTGGTGCTGACAAACACCTTTGCCTTATTTTGCTTATTAGGAAAGCTGTATTTCAGTCCAGCAATGTGTTTAGTGTTTGAGGAAGCAGTAAGAAAGGAGATGGCTTGACTGTGGTTTACACTGTGTCTGGCTTTTTGTACAGCAATAGGTGCAAAAGCAAGGCCGGTTAGCTCAGCTGGTTAGAGCGTGGTGCTAATAACGCCAAGGTCATGGGTTCGATCCCCATACTGGCCAGAAAAGTCACTCTCATATGGCACTGAAAGGCACATTACATGTATGTGAGCTCAAGTCCGTATGTAGTTGGAGGGTGGTCTCCTCTCACCTGTTTCCAGTGACACTTTTTCTCAACAGAAACCAATGTGAAGCTACCTCTCCAATGCTGTGCAATGTCTCAGTCATTTTGAAACGCTGTACAGAACCAAGCTTATAAACATGAATATTAATCCAAACTGTGGGTCCATCAAAAGTTTAAAATCAAACATTTGTGACCATGTGGCCTAATGGACAAGGCGTCTGACTTCGGATCAGAAGATTGAGGGTTCGAGTCCCTTCATGGTTGGATCTCTCATTCTGTCCTCTGCAGTATCTCTAGTATTTGAAGGAGCCACTTATCCGTCCTCAGTCAACTACAGATGTTACTGGTTCAAAATTGCGGGGTTTTTCCTGCACTGCAGGATCGCGTGATCGCGTGACTTTTCACCACAACTGTTTTCCTCTAGGTGGCAGCACCGTACTAAATACTGCTCAGACGTTTTGGGGACAATGCTGACAGCCTGATAGCCGCGATTAGGAGTGGCGCTGTTCATGATACAGAATACAAGAGGATGAAAGGAGAACTAGCTGCAGACAGTAAATAATATACTGTAGTAGCCTCGTTTTTCAATGACAAAATGTAACGACGGCAGCTACAGTAGACTATAGCCCACGTCTCAGTCTCTTTTTTCGGTCAT
Source organism: Trachurus trachurus (assembly GCF_905171665.1). NCBI lineage: Eukaryota > Metazoa > Chordata > Actinopteri > Carangiformes > Carangidae > Trachurus > Trachurus trachurus. Next base: position 17,457,903 of record NC_139913.1, on the reverse strand, counting down.
CTGTCTCGTCATCTCCAAAATGTGTTTTTAAAATGAGCCAACTACAGTAGCCTACTGTGCAGTAGTGCCGCAGATTTCTCACTCCGCACCTTGTTTGAGAGTGCAGCTGGATGATTTCTTGTGAATGAACGGGTCTGTGTCACTTTGGGGCTGGGCGATAAAACATAGGATAAATAACTTTCCCTCGATAGAAGACGCGGCCGATACAAAGTCGTTTCATTCATCCATTTTTTGACAGACAACACAAACAGCCAGTGATAATGAGAGTGGTGACACCGTCAGCCATGCAGCCGGCCTGGACTTTTTATTTTTAATTATGAAGGATCATCTGCGCAAGGCAAAGATGATAGCATCAACAAAACACGGCGTAACACACGCGGCTGTATGGGACAGGCTTTTATTTAATTCAGAACAAACCGCTTAGCAAAAATGGAAAATATAGTCTAGCCTATAATAATTAATTGATCTGTTGTTTGGCCACTGTTTGAAAATAACCCGAATTATGAGCAAATAATCTGATCCAGAGCAGCAGTCATAATCAGACTTCTTCTAAATAAACCGCTCTAAATAACTTACTCTTCTTCTAAATAACCCTAAACCGCTCTGAGGCGAAACCAACTAACAGGGAGGAGTTGGAAGCAGCGATCCAGACATTTTGGATGGAGAAGCTGACCATCAGCGTCTGTAATAAGTACATCGATCATCTGGACAGTGTCATTGAGAAAGTTATAGAACTGAAGGGAGGAGCGACTGGCATGTGACCGTAATCGATATCCTGTCCTGGGGATGCTGTTTGTGTGCCTGCTGGTATAGCCTAATATAAAGCTGCTGTATATTTTAAATAAAGCTAGAGAAAAAAAATCTGGCATGAGTCAGTTCTTTGTTCTAAAGTTGTGGGAAATATACTAGAGACAAAAGAAGGGACACGCACATTAGGGCAGGTGACGTTATGTAAACAAACATTTTTATCATGTGATCAACAACTCACATGTCTATTCTCTTAGTTACATAGGCTATAATTTAACACATATGTTGGATGATCGCGCTGTTTTATAACTTTAAACGTATGTTGTTATTTGTCTCAAACGTCCCACCTATGCGGGTCGTTTGAGACACAGAGGAGGGGCGGTTGAAACAGCATGTTTTAAACAGAAACTACTGACATTAGGCTACTCCCGTTATGAAGCTTATCTGTGAAACGTGCGCTGCTCAGAGACTGGGCAGAACGGTCCCACTTGCTTTCTCCCCGGCTACGTTGGTGGAGATCTCCCACACAGTAAAAGATTTAGGCAACACATTCTTCCAGCTGGCTGTTTTTCTTCCAGTTACAGAAAGTAGCCTATGTGCAAAGTACCACATTAACATCTCTATTCATATAGCCTAACGCCCATCGAAACAGCTGATTTACATGTCGGCCGTTAACACATGGCGATTGGCCATTCACGCGGCTTTGTTCTTGGTTTCGGCCAATCAGCTTATAAGCACATGGCTAATTATCAGCTTTCAACCAATCGCACTGTTTTAATGTGTGTGTGAAAGTTATTTTCTTTAGTTCATTTTCGTTTCTTTTGGATTTCTTTTTTTTTTACAACAATGTATCAATATAATATTGTTTTCGTTTCATTTCGTTATAAAAATCAATCCCTTTTCTTTGAAACAATGAGATTGAGCAGCTAAAAACCAGACCAGTTCAACTGTAGCGATTTTCATAACACTATCGCTCCGGATCAGAGGTACTAAGATGCTGATTATTAACTCAATAAACTCAACCATGGCTTGTCTTATTGTTAATCTGAACGCACATGTAGGCTATAAAGGGCAGAGTCAAGGCAGCAGATAAATCACAAAACATCAATGCGTCCGTGAGCGCAGCGCACCTCATTTTCTCCTGTGAAGAAGAAGAGAAAAAAGAATGAATGTTTAGGTTTATTTAGAAGAAGTCTGATTATGACTGCTGCTCTGGATCAGATTATTTGCTCATAATTCGGGTTATTTTCAAACAGTGGCCAAACAACAGATCAATTAGGGGAGAGCCGGGTCGATTGATACACGGGACGATTGATACACAGCGATTTCCTCGAAAACCACACAAGCTTGAGCCGTCAGATTTTGTCACTATGTTCAGCACTCAACACCGACCAATCCTGGGAAAGCTTGTGAAATTACGTCACGCCATTCAAAAGTTATTAGCGCGAACCGGTTTTTGACTACGGAAAGTAAAATGTTAGGTGCGGTAGTTTTTTTGTGATCAAAAGTTGTATTGTGTGTTTAATGCAATAATAATATGACCTAACAACAGATGAATTCGTACATTAACAGGTCCTAAATTATGAAATGTCATAGTTTTGAAGTTTAGAGGCAAAACAGGTTTTATTGTCAGTAGTCGCTGCAGGGACGATTGATACAGCTGTTTCAAATGTCCCTCACGCCACCGTGCGTAGTGATTGTGGTCACACTGCGCGATCAATATCTGTATATAAATCACCAAATTAATAGCCTAACTGTTTTGCAATGAACAACAACCGATTTGAATGAACAACATGTATTTTTAATAAACACCACATATTTTTAATGTTCGTGTTTATGACGTGAATCAACAGATATTCAGCAAAGTGAGGGGAAAATGCAGAGGGAAAAATGACAATATGTTCAACTGTGTATCCATAAACATGACTTAGGGCAGGGAAATAAGTAAATTAAATGAAAATGCAGTTGTCCAACAACTCGTACAAAAGAAGAAAGGCGAGTTTAATCGAAATGCGGATCTTGACAATTGCGCACGGGACAAAAATATTTATTTGACCTATTTATATTGTGAGAAATTATGTGACATTTTGGCAATAACGAGTACACTAGTATGTTGTCCGATATGCTGCATAAAAACGAGAGTAATGTCAGTAGTTTCTGTTTAAAACATGCTGTTTCAACCGTCCCTCCTCTGTGTCTCAAACGACCCGCATAGGTGGGGCGTTTGAGACAAATGTCAACTTACGTTCAAAGTTATAAAACAGCGCGATCATCCAACATATGTGTTAAATTACACTTGTAACTAAGAAAATACACATGTGAGTTGTTGATCACATGATAAAAATGTTTGTGTACATAACGTCATCTTTGAAAAAGACGTTTAAATGAAAAGTGTATCAATCGACCCGGCTCTCCCCTAATTATTATAGACTATATTTTCCATTTTTGCTAAGCGGTTTGCTCTGAATTAAATAAAATCAGCAAACCTGGCGTGCTCAACTCAAGGTATGAACGGGTGAATCGGGTGCCAGTCCAAAAAAATTCAAAGTCAAAAAACGCTGAGGACGGCTGATTGCCGAAACGCGTCCGTTTCTCGCTGCCGAGCAGTTTTTATGAATTAAAAAGTGTTTAACTTAAAGTGAGTGCTGAATTAAATAAAAGCCTGTCCCATACAGCCGCGTGTGTTACGACGTGTTTTGTTGATGCTATCATCTTTGCCTTGCGCAGATGATCCTTCATAATTTGTGATACATAATCATCAAGTCATAAAGCAAGACAGGCTTTATCATATTACAATAGTTTATGTGATTTAGGCAGGGTAGGCTATACAGTAGTTAGTTCTAGTTTAATAGCCTAGAGTTTAAGCTGTGGATTACTGCACAGATCACTGAGTCATCCGCCTGTCGTCCTCCGTTCTCACAGATGCCACCTGGTGGTTGTTTTGGCACATTGAGGCTTTTCATTAAAACCTCTTGTCTCGCCAAAGAAAAAAAATTCCTGAGTCTTGTGCCGTCTCGCGTGAACCACGCGTGAAGTCCGCAGTTTTGAACCAGTAACATCTGTACATCAAGGTTTACAGTGATCATGTGGTGTTTGGAGCCTGTGTGAAAAGTTAAAAGATTGGTGCTGACAAACACCTTTGCCTTATTTTGCTTATTAGGAAAGCTGTATTTCAGTCCAGCAATGTGTTTAGTGTTTGAGGAAGCAGTAAGAAAGGAGATGGCTTGACTGTGGTTTACACTGTGTCTGGCTTTTTGTACAGCAATAGGTGCAAAAGCAAGGCCGGTTAGCTCAGCTGGTTAGAGCGTGGTGCTAATAACGCCAAGGTCATGGGTTCGATCCCCATACTGGCCAGAAAAGCCACTCTCATATGGCACTGAAAGGCACATTACATGTATGTGAGCTCAAGTCCGTATGTAGTTGGAGGGTGGTCTCCTCTCACCTGTTTCCAGTGACACTTTTTCTCAACAGAAACCAATGTGAGGCTACCTCTCCAATGCTGTGCAATGTCTCAGTCATTTTGAAACGCTGTACAGAACCAAGCTTATAAACATGAATATTAATCCAAACTGTGGGTCCATCAAAAGTTTAAAATCAAACATTTGTGACCATGTGGCCTAATGGACAAGGCGTCTGACTTCGGATCAGAAGATTGAGGGTTCGAGTCCCTTCATGGTTGGATCTCTCATTCTGTCCTCTGCAGTATCTCTAGTATTTGAAGGAGCCACTTATCCGTCCTCAGTCAACTACATCAAGGTTTACAGTGATCATGTGGTGTTTGGAGCCTGTGTGAAAAGTTAAAAGATTGGTGCTGACAAACACCTTTGCCTTATTTTGCTTATTAGGAAAGCTGTATTTCAGTCCAGCAATGTGTTTAGTGTTTGAGGAAGCAGTAAGAAAGGAGATGGCTTGACTGTGGTTTACACTGTGTCTGGCTTTTTGTACAGCAATAGGTGCAAAAGCAAGGGCGGTTAGCTCAGCTGGTTAGAGCGTGGTGCTAATAACGCCAAGGTCATGGGTTCGATCCCCATACTGGCCAGAAAAGTCACTCTCATATGGCACTGAAAGGCACATTACATGTATGTGAGCTCAAGTCCGTATGTAGTTGGAGGGTGGTCTCCTCTCACCTGTTTCCAGTGACACTTTTTCTCAACAGAAACCAATGTGAAGCTACCTCTCCAATGCTGTGCAATGTCTCAGTCATTTTGAAACGCTGTACAGAACCAAGCTTATAAACATGAATATTAATCCAAACTGTGGGTCCATCAAAAGTTTAAAATCAAACATTTGTGACCATGTGGCCTAATGGACAAGGCGCCTGACTTCGGATCAGAAGATTGAGGGTTCGAGTCCCTTCATGGTTGGATCTCTCATTCTGTCCTCTGCAGTATCTCTAGTATTTGAAGGAGCCACTTATCCGTCCTCAGTCAACTACATCAAGGTTTACAGTGATCATGTGGTGTTTGGAGCCTGTGTGAAAAGTTAAAAGATTGGTGCTGACAAACACCTTTGCCTTATTTTGCTTATTAGGAAAGCTGTATTTCAGTCCAGCAATGTGTTTAGTGTTTGAGGAAGCAGTAAGAAAGGAGATGGCTTGACTGTGGTTTACACTGTGTCTGGCTTTTTGTACAGCAATAGGTGCAAAAGCAAGGCCGGTTAGCTCAGCTGGTTAGAGCGTGGTGCTAATAACGCCAAGGTCATGGGTTCGATCCCCATACTGGCCAGAAAAGTCACTCTCATATGGCACTGAAAGGCACATTACATGTATGTGAGCTCAAGTCCGTATGTAGTTGGGGGGTGGTCTCCTCTCACCTGTTTCCAGTGACACTTTTTCTCAACAGAAACCAATGTGAAGCTACCTCTCCAATGCTGTGCAATGTCTCAGTCATTTTGAAACGCTGTACAGAACCAAGCTTATAAACATGAATATTAATCCAAACTGTGGGTCCATCAAAAGTTTAAAATCAAACATTTGTGACCATGTGGCCTAATGGACAAGGCGTCTGACTTCGGATCAGAAGATTGAGGGTTCGAGTCCCTTCATGGTTGGATCTCTCATTCTGTCCTCTGCAGTATCTCTAGTATTTGAAGGAGCCACTTATCCGTCCTCAGTCAACTACATCAAGGTTTACAGTGATCATGTGGTGTTTGGAGCCTGTGTGAAAAGTTAAAAGATTGGTGCTGACAAACACCTTTGCCTTATTTTGCTTATTAGGAAAGCTGTATTTCAGTCCAGCAATGTGTTTAGTGTTTGAGGAAGCAGTAAGAAAGGAGATGGCTTGACTGTGGTTTACACTGTGTCTGGCTTTTTGTACAGCAATAGGTGCAAAAGCAAGGCCGGTTAGCTCAGCTGGTTAGAGCGTGGTGCTAATAACGCCAAGGTCATGGGTTCGATCCCCATACTGGCCAGAAAAGTCACTCTCATATGGCACTGAAAGGCACATTACATGTATGTGAGCTCAAGTCTGTATGTAGTTGGAGGGTGGTCTCCTCTCACCTGTTTCCAGTGACACTTTTTCTCAACAGAAACCAATGTGAAGCTACCTCTCCAATGCTGTGCAATGTCTCAGTCATTTTGAAACGCTGTACAGAACCAAGCTTATAAACATGAATATTAATCCAAACTGTGGGTCCATCAAAAGTTTAAAATCAAACCTTTGTGACCATGTGGCCTAATGGACAAGGCGTCTGACTTCGGATCAGAAGATTGAGGGTTCGAGTCCCTTCATGGTTGGATCTCTCATTCTGTCCTCTGCAGTATCTCTAGTATTTGAAGGAGCCACTTATCCGTCCTCAGTCAACTACATCAAGGTTTACAGTGATCATGTGGTGTTTGGAGCCTGTGTGAAAAGTTAAAAGATTGGTGCTGACAAACACCTTTGCCTTATTTTGCTTATTAGGAAAGCTGTATTTCAGTCCAGCAATGTGTTTAGTGTTTGAGGAAGCAGTAAGAAAGGAGATGGCTTGACTGTGGTTTACACTGTGTCTGGCTTTTTGTACAGCAATAGGTGCAAAAGCAAGGCCGGTTAGCTCAGCTGGTTAGAGCGTGGTGCTAATAACGCCAAGGTCATGGGTTCGATCCCCATACTGGCCAGAAAAGTCACTCTCATATGGCACTGAAAGGCACATTACATGTATGTGAGCTCAAGTCTGTATGTAGTTGGAGGGTGGTCTCCTCTCACCTGTTTCCAGTGACACTTTTTCTCAACAGAAACCAATGTGAAGCTACCTCTCCAATGCTGTGCAATGTCTCAGTCATTTTGAAACGCTGTACAGAACCAAGCTTATAAACATGAATATTAATCCAAACTGTGGGTCCATCAAAAGTTTAAAATCAAACATTTGTGACCATGTGGCCTAATGGACAAGGCGTCTGACTTCGGATCAGAAGATTGAGGGTTCGAGTCCCTTCATGGTTGGATCTCTCATTCTGTCCTCTGCAGTATCTCTAGTATTTGAAGGAGCCACTTATCCGTCCTCAGTCAACTACATCAAGGTTTACAGTGATCATGTGGTGTTTGGAGCCTGAGTGAAAAGTTAAAAGATTGGTGCTGACAAACACCTTTGCCTTATTTTGCTTATTAGGAAAGCTGTATTTCAGTCCAGCAATGTGTTTAGTGTTTGAGGAAGCAGTAAGAAAGGAGATGGCTTGACTGTGGTTTACACTGTGTCTGGCTTTTTGTACAGCAATAGGTGCAAAAGCAAGGCCGGTTAGCTCAGCTGGTTAGAGCGTGGTGCTAATAACGCCAAGGTCATGGGTTCGATCCCCATACTGGCCAGAAAAGTCACTCTCATATGGCACTGAAAGGCACATTACATGTATGTGAGCTCAAGTCCGTATGTAGTTGGAGGGTGGTCTCCTCTCACCTGTTTCCAGTGACACTTTTTCTCAACAGAAACCAATGTGAAGCTACCTCTCCAATGCTGTGCAATGTCTCAGTCATTTTGAAACGCTGTACAGAACCAAGCTTATAAACATGAATATTAATCCAAACTGTGGGTCCATCAAAAGTTTAAAATCAAACCTTTGTGACCATGTGGCCTAATGGACAAGGCGTCTGACTTCGGATCAGAAGATTGAGGGTTCGAGTCCCTTCATGGTTGGATCTCTCATTCTGTCCTCTGCAGTATCTCTAGTATTTGAAGGAGCCACTTATCCGTCCTCAGTCAACTACATCAAGGTTTACAGTGATCATGTGGTGTTTGGAGCCTGTGTGAAAAGTTAAAAGATTGGTGCTGACAAACACCTTTGCCTTATTTTGCTTATTAGGAAAGCTGTATTTCAGTCCAGCAATGTGTTTAGTGTTTGAGGAAGCAGTAAGAAAGAAGATGGCTTGACTGTGGTTTACACTGTGTCTGCCTTTTTGTACAGCAATAGGTGTAAAAGCAAGGCCGGTTAGCTCAGCTGGTTAGAGCGTGGTGCTAATAACGCCAAGGTCATGGGTTCGATCCCCATACTGGCCAGAAAAGTCACTCTCATATGGCACTGAAAGGCACATTACATGTATGTGAGCTCAAGTCCGTATGTAGTTGGAGGGTGGTCTCCTCTCACCTGTTTCCAGTGACACTTTTTCTCAACAGAAACCAATGTGAAGCTACCTCTCCAATGCTGTGCAATGTCTCAGTCATTTTGAAACGCTGTACAGAACCAAGCTTATAAACATGAATATTAATCCAAACTGTGGGTCCATCAAAAGTTTAAAATCAAACATTTGTGACCATGTGGCCTAATGGACAAGGCGTCTGACTTCGGATCAGAAGATTGAGGGTTCGAGTCCCTTCATGGTTGGATCTCTCATTCTGTCCTCTGCAGTACCTCTAGTATTTGAAGGAGCCACTTATCCGTCCTCAGTCAACTACATCAAGGTTTACAGTGATCATGTGGTGTTTGGAGCCTGTGTGAAAAGTTAAAAGATTGGTGCTGACAAACACCTTTGCCTTATTTTGCTTATTAGGAAAGCTGTATTTCAGTCCAGCAATGTGTTTAGTGTTTGAGGAAGCAGTAAGAAAGGAGATGGCTTGACTGTGGTTTACACTGTGTCTGGCTTTTTGTACAGCAATAGGTGCAAAAGCAAGGCCGGTTAGCTCAGCTGGTTAGAGCGTGGTGCTAATAACGCCAAGGTCATGGGTTCGATCCCCATACTGGCCAGAAAAGTCACTCTCATATGGCACTGAAAGGCACATTACATGTATGTGAGCTCAAGTCCGTATGTAGTTGGAGGGTGGTCTCCTCTCACCTGTTTCCAGTGACACTTTTTCTCAACAGAAACCAATGTGAAGCTACCTCTCCAATGCTGTGCAATGTCTCAGTCATTTTGAAACGCTGTACAGAACCAAGCTTATAAACATGAATATTAATCCAAACTGTGGGTCCATCAAAAGTTTAAAATCAAACATTTGTGACCATGTGGCCTAATGGACAAGGCGTCTGACTTCGGATCAGAAGATTGAGGGTTCGAGTCCCTTCATGGTTGGATCTCTCATTCTGTCCTCTGCAGTATCTCTAGTATTTGAAGGAGCCACTTATCCGTCCTCAGTCAACTACATCAAGGTTTACAGTGATCATGTGGTGTTTGGAGCCTGTGTGAAAAGTTAAAAGATTGGTGCTGACAAACACCTTTGCCTTATTTTGCTTATTAGGAAAGCTGTATTTCAGTCCAGCAATGTGTTTAGTGTTTGAGGAAGCAGTAAGAAAGGAGATGGCTTGACTGTGGTTTACACTGTGTCTGGCTTTTTGTACAGCAATAGGTGCAAAAGCAAGGCCGGTTAGCTCAGCTGGTTAGAGCGTGGTGCTAATAACGCCAAGGTCATGGGTTCGATCCCCATACTGGCCAGAAAAGTCACTCTCATATGGCACTGAAAGGCACATTACATGTATGTGAGCTCAAGTCCGTATGTAGTTGGAGGGTGGTCTCCTCTCACCTGTTTCCAGTGACACTTTTTCTCAACAGAAACCAATGTGAAGCTACCTCTCCAATGCTGTGCAATGTCTCAGTCATTTTGAAACGCTGTACAGAACCAAGCTTATAAACATGAATATTAATCCAAACTGTGGGTCCATCAAAAGTTTAAAATCAAACATTTGTGACCATGTGGCCTAATGGACAAGGCGTCTGACTTCGGATCAGAAGATTGAGGGTTCGAGTCCCTTCATGGTTGGATCTCTCATTCTGTCCTCTGCAGTATCTCTAGTATTTGAAGGAGCCACTTATCCGTCCTCAGTCAACTACATCAAGGTTTACAGTGATCATGTGGTGTTTGGAGCTTGTGTGAAAAGTTAAAAGATTGGTGCTGACAAACACCTTTGCCTTATTTTGCTTATTAGGAAAGCTGTATTTCAGTCCAGCAATGTGTTTAGTGTTTGAGGAAGCAGTAAGAAAGGAGATGGCTTGACTGTGGTTTACACTGTGTCTGGCTTTTTGTACAGCAATAGGTGCAAAAGCAAGGCCGGTTAGCTCAGCTGGTTAGAGCGTGGTGCTAATAACGCCAAGGTCATGGGTTCGATCCCCATACTGGCCAGAAAAGTCACTCTCATATGGCACTGAAAGGCACATTACATGTATGTGAGCTCAAGTCCGTATGTAGTTGGAGGGTGGTCTCCTCTCACCTGTTTCCAGTGACACTTTTTCTCAACAGAAACCAATGTGAAGCTACCTCTCCAATGCTGTGCAATGTCTCAGTCATTTTGAAACGCTGTACAGAACCAAGCTTATAAACATGAATATTAATCCAAACTGTGGGTCCATCAAAAGTTTAAAATCAAACATTTGTGACCATGTGGCCTAATGGACAAGGCGTCTGACTTCGGATCAGAAGATTGAGGGTTCGAGTCCCTTCATGGTTGGATCTCTCATTCTGTCCTCTGCAGTATCTCTAGTATTTGAAGGAGCCACTTATCCGTCCTCAGTCAACTACATCAAGGTTTACAGTGATCATGTGGTGTTTGGAGCCTGTGTGAAAAGTTAAAAGATTGGTGCTGACAAACACCTTTGCCTTATTTTGCTTATTAGGAAAGCTGTATTTCAGTCCAGCAATGTGTTTAGTGTTTGAGGAAGCAGTAAGAAAGGAGATGGCTTGACTGTGGTTTACACTGTGTCTGGCTTTTTGTACAGCAATAGGTGCAAAAGCAAGGCCGGTTAGCTCAGCTGGTTAGAGCGTGGTGCTAATAACGCCAAGGTCATGGGTTCGATCCCCATACTGGCCAGAAAAGTCACTCTCATATGGCACTGAAAGGCACATTACATGTATGTGAGCTCAAGTCCGTATGTAGTTGGAGGGTGGTCTCCTCTCACCTGTTTCCAGTGACACTTTTTCTCAACAGAAACCAATGTGAAGCTACCTCTCCAATGCTGTGCAATGTCTCAGTCATTTTGAAACGCTGTACAGAACCAAGCTTATAAACATGAATATTAATCCAAACTGTGGGTCCATCAAAAGTTTAAAATCAAACATTTGTGACCATGTGGCCTAATGGACAAGGCGTCTGACTTCGGATCAGAAGATTGAGGGTTCGAGTCCCTTCATGGTTGGATCTCTCATTCTGTCCTCTGCAGTATCTCTAGTATTTGAAGGAGCCACTTATCCGTCCTCAGTCAACTACAGATGTTACTGGTTCAAAATTGCGGGGTTTTTCCTGCACTGCAGGATCGCGTGATCGCGTGACTTTTCACCACAACTGTTTTCCTCTAGGTGGCAGCACCGTACTAAATACTGCTCAGACGTTTTGGGGACAATGCTGACAGCCTGATAGCCGCGATTAGGAGTGGCGCTGTTCATGATACAGAATACAAGAGGATGAAAGGAGAACTAGCTGCAGACAGTAAATAATATACTGTAGTAGCCTCGTTTTTCAATGACAAAATGTAACGACGGCAGCTACAGTAGACTATAGCCCACGTCTCAGTCTCTTTTTTCGGTCATCTGTCTCGTCATCTCCAAAATGTGTTTTTAAAATGAGCCAACTACAGTAGCCTACTGTGCAGTAGTGCCGCAGATTTCTCACTCCGCACCTTGTTTGAGAGTGCAGCTGGATGATTTCTTGTGAATGAACGGGTCTGTGTCACTTTGGGGCTGGGCGATAAAACATAGGATAAATAACTTTCCCTCGATAGAAGACGCGGCCGATACAAAGTCGTTTCATTCATCCATTTTTTGACAGACAACACAAACAGCCAGTGATAATGAGAGTGGTGACACCGTCAGCCATGCAGCCGGCCTGGACTTTTTATTTTTAATTATGAAGGATCATCTGCGCAAGGCAAAGATGATAGCATCAACAAAACACGGCGTAACACACGCGGCTGTATGGGACAGGCTTTTATTTAATTCAGAACAAACCGCTTAGCAAAAATGGAAAATATAGTCTAGCCTATAATAATTAATTGATCTGTTGTTTGGCCACTGTTTGAAAATAACCCGAATTATGAGCAAATAATCTGATCCAGAGCAGCAGTCATAATCAGACTTCTTCTAAATAAACCGCTCTAAATAACTTACTCTTCTTCTAAATAACCCTAAACCGCTCTGAGGCGAAACCAACTAACAGGGAGGAGTTGGAAGCAGCGATCCAGACATTTTGGATGGAGAAGCTGACCATCAGCGTCTGTAATAAGTACATCGATCATCTGGACAGTGTCATTGAGAAAGTTATAGAACTGAAGGGAGGAGCGACTGGCATGTGACCGTAATCGATATCCTGTCCTGGGGATGCTGTTTGTGTGCCTGCTGGTATAGCCTAATATAAAGCTGCTGTATATTTTAAATAAAGCTAGAGAAAAAAAATCTGGCATGAGTCAGTTCTTTGTTCTAAAGTTGTGGGAAATATACTAGAGACAAAAGAAGGGACACGCACATTAGGGCAGGTGACGTTATGTAAACAAACATTTTTATCATGTGATCAACAACTCACATGTCTATTCTCTTAGTTACATAGGCTATAATTTAACACATATGTTGGATGATCGCGCTGTTTTATAACTTTAAACGTATGTTGTTATTTGTCTCAAACGTCCCACCTATGCGGGTCGTTTGAGACACAGAGGAGGGGCGGTTGAAACAGCATGTTTTAAACAGAAACTACTGACATTAGGCTACTCCCGTTATGAAGCTTATCTGTGAAACGTGCGCTGCTCAGAGACTGGGCAGAACGGTCCCACTTGCTTTCTCCCCGGCTACGTTGGTGGAGATCTCCCACACAGTAAAAGATTTAGGCAACACATTCTTCCAGCTGGCTGTTTTTCTTCCAGTTACAGAAAGTAGCCTATGTGCAAAGTACCACATTAACATCTCTATTCATATAGCCTAACGCCCATCGAAACAGCTGATTTACATGTCGGCCGTTAACACATGGCGATTGGCCATTCACGCGGCTTTGTTCTTGGTTTCGGCCAATCAGCTTATAAGCACATGGCTAATTATCAGCTTTCAACCAATCGCACTGTTTTAATGTGTGTGTGAAAGTTATTTTCTTTAGTTCATTTTCGTTTCTTTTGGATTTCTTTTTTTTTTACAACAATGTATCAATATAATATTGTTTTCGTTTCATTTCGTTATAAAAATCAATCCCTTTTCTTTGAAACAATGAGATTGAGCAGCTAAAAACCAGACCAGTTCAACTGTAGCGATTTTCATAACACTATCGCTCCGGATCAGAGGTACTAAGATGCTGATTATTAACTCAATAAACTCAACCATGGCTTGTCTTATTGTTAATCTGAACGCACATGTAGGCTATAAAGGGCAGAGTCAAGGCAGCAGATAAATCACAAAACATCAACGCGTCCGTGAGCGCAGCGCACCTCATTTTCTCCTGTGAAGAAGAAGAGAAAAAAGAATGAATGTTTAGGTTTATTTAGAAGAAGTCTGATTATGACTGCTGCTCTGGATCAGATTATTTGCTCATAATTCGGGTTATTTTCAAACAGTGGCCAAACAACAGATCAATTAGGGGAGAGCCGGGTCGATTGATACACGGGACGATTGATACACAGCGATTTCCTCGAAAACCACACAAGCTTGAGCCGTCAGATTTTGTCACTATGTTCAGCACTCAACACCGACCAATCCTGGGAAAGCTTGTGAAATTACGTCACGCCATTCAAAAGTTATTAGCGCGAACCGGTTTTTGACTACGGAAAGTAAAATGTTAGGTGCGGTAGTTTTTTTGTGATCAAAAGTTGTATTGTGTGTTTAATGCAATAATAATATGACCTAACAACAGATGAATTCGTACATTAACAGGTCCTAAATTATGAAATGTCATAGTTTTGAAGTTTAGAGGCAAAACAGGTTTTATTGTCAGTAGTCGCTGCAGGGACGATTGATACAGCTGTTTCAAATGTCCCTCACGCCACCGTGCGTAGTGATTGTGGTCACACTGCGCGATCAATATCTGTATATAAATCACCAAATTAATAGCCTAACTGTTTTGCAATGAACAACAACCGATTTGAATGAACAACATGTATTTTTAATAAACACCACATATTTTTAATGTTCGTGTTTATGACGTGAATCAACAGATATTCAGCAAAGTGAGGGGAAAATGCAGAGGGAAAAATGACAATATGTTCAACTGTGTATCCATAAACATGACTTAGGGCAGGGAAATAAGTAAATTAAATGAAAATGCAGTTGTCCAACAACTCGTACAAAAGAAGAAAGGCGAGTTTAATCGAAATGCGGATCTTGACAATTGCGCACGGGACAAAAATATTTATTTGACCTATTTATATTGTGAGAAATTATGTGACATTTTGGCAATAACGAGTACACTAGTATGTTGTCCGATATGCTGCATAAAAACGAGAGTAATGTCAGTAGTTTCTGTTTAAAACATGCTGTTTCAACCGTCCCTCCTCTGTGTCTCAAACGACCCGCATAGGTGGGGCGTTTGAGACAAATGTCAACTTACGTTCAAAGTTATAAAACAGCGCGATCATCCAACATATGTGTTAAATTACACTTGTAACTAAGAAAATACACATGTGAGTTGTTGATCACATGATAAAAATGTTTGTGTACATAACGTCATCTTTGAAAAAGACGTTTAAATGAAAAGTGTATCAATCGACCCGGCTCTCCCCTAATTATTATAGACTATATTTTCCATTTTTGCTAAGCGGTTTGCTCTGAATTAAATAAAATCAGCAAACCTGGCGTGCTCAACTCAAGGTATGAACGGGTGAATCGGGTGCCAGTCCAAAAAAATTCAAAGTCAAAAAACGCTGAGGACGGCTGATTGCCGAAACGCGTCCGTTTCTCGCTGCCGAGCAGTTTTTATGAATTAAAAAGTGTTTAACTTAAAGTGAGTGCTGAATTAAATAAAAGCCTGTCCCATACAGCCGCGTGTGTTACGACGTGTTTTGTTGATGCTATCATCTTTGCCTTGCGCAGATGATCCTTCATAATTTGTGATACATAATCATCAAGTCATAAAGCAAGACAGGCTTTATCATATTACAATAGTTTATGTGATTTAGGCAGGGTAGGCTATACAGTAGTTAGTTCTAGTTTAATAGCCTAGAGTTTAAGCTGTGGATTACTGCACAGATCACTGAGTCATCCGCCTGTCGTCCTCCGTTCTCACAGATGCCACCTGGTGGTTGTTTTGGCACATTGAGGCTTTTCATTAAAACCTCTTGTCTCGCCAAAGAAAAAAAATTCCTGAGTCTTGTGCCGTCTCGCGTGAACCACGCGTGAAGTCCGCAGTTTTGAACCAGTAACATCTGTACATCAAGGTTTACAGTGATCATGTGGTGTTTGGAGCCTGTGTGAAAAGTTAAAAGATTGGTGCTGACAAACACCTTTGCCTTATTTTGCTTATTAGGAAAGCTGTATTTCAGTCCAGCAATGTGTTTAGTGTTTGAGGAAGCAGTAAGAAAGGAGATGGCTTGACTGTGGTTTACACTGTGTCTGGCTTTTTGTACAGCAATAGGTGCAAAAGCAAGGCCGGTTAGCTCAGCTGGTTAGAGCGTCGTGCTAATAACGCCAAGGTCATGGGTTCGATCCCCATACTGGCCAGAAAAGTCACTCTCATATGGCACTGAAAGGCACATTACATGTATGTGAGCTCAAGTCCGTATGTACTTGGAGGGTGGTCTCCTCTCACCTGTTTCCAGTGACACTTTTTCTCAACAGAAACCAATGTGAAGCTACCTCTCCAATGCTGTGCAATGTCTCAGTCATTTTGAAACGCTGTACAGAACCAAGCTTATAAACATGAATATTAATCCAAACTGTGGGTCCATCAAAAGTTTAAAATCAAACATTTGTGACCATGTGGCCTAATGGACAAGGAGTCTGACTTCGGATCAGAAGATTGAGGGTTCGAGTCCCTTCATGGTTGGATCTCTCATTCTGTCCTCTGCAGTATCTCTAGTATTTGAAGGAGCCACTTATCCGTCCTCAGTCAACTACATCAAGGTTTACAGTGATCATGTGGTGTTTGGAGCCTGTGTGAAAAGTTAAAAGATTGGTGCTGACAAACACCTTTGCCTTATTTTGCTTATTAGGAAAGCTGTATTTCAGTCCAGCAATGTGTTTAGTGTTTGAGGAAGCAGTAAGAAAGGAGATGGCTTGACTGTGGTTTACACTGTGTCTGGCTTTTTGTACAGCAATAGGTACAAAAGCAAGGCCGGTTAGCTCAGCTGGTTAGAGCGTGGTGCTAATAACGCCAAGGTCATGGGTTCGATCCCCATACTGGCCAGAAAAGCCACTCTCATATGGCACTGAAAGGCACATTACATGTATGTGAGCTCAAGTCCGTATGTAGTTGGAGGGTGGTCTCCTCTCACCTGTTTCCAGTGACACTTTTTCTCAACAGAAACCAATGTGAAGCTACCTCTCCAATGCTGTGCAATGTCTCAGTCATTTTGAAACGCTGTACAGAACCAAGCTTATAAACATGAATATTAATCCAAACTGTGGGTCCATCAAAAGTTTAAAATCAAACATTTGTGACCATGTGGCCTAATGGACAAGGAGTCTGACTTCGGATCAGAAGATTGAGGGTTCGAGTCCCTTCATGGTTGGATCTCTCATTCTGTCCTCTGCAGTATCTCTAGTATTTGAAGGAGCCACTTATCCGTCCTCAGTCAACTACATCAAGGTTTACAGTGATCATGTGGTGTTTGGAGCCTGTGTGAAAAGTTAAAAGATTGGTGCTGACAAACACCTTTGCCTTATTTTGCTTATTAGGAAAGCTGTATTTCAGTCCAGCAATGTGTTTAGTGTTTGAGGAAGCAGTAAGAAAGGAGATGGCTTGACTGTGGTTTACACTGTGTCTGGCTTTTTGTACAGCAATAGGTACAAAAGCAAGGCCGGTTAGCTCAGCTGGTTAGAGCGTGGTGCTAATAACGCCAAGGTCATGGGTTCGATCCCCATACTGGCCAGAAAAGCCACTCTCATATGGCACTGAAAGGCACATTACATGTATGTGAGCTCAAGTCCGTATGTAGTTGGAGGGTGGTCTCCTCTCACCTGTTTCCAGTGACACTTTTTCTCAACAGAAACCAATGTGAAGCTACCTCTCCAATGCTGTGCAATGTCTCAGTCATTTTGAAACGCTGTACAGAACCAAGCTTATAAACATGAATATTAATCCAAACTGTGGGTCCATCAAAAGTTTAAAATCAAACATTTGTGACCATGTGGCCTAATGGACAAGGAGTCTGACTTCGGATCAGAAGATTGAGGGTTCGAGTCCCTTCATGGTTGGATCTCTCATTCTGTCCTCTGCAGTATCTCTAGTATTTGAAGGAGCCACTTATCCGTCCTCAGTCAACTACATCAAGGTTTACAGTGATCATGTGGTGTTTGGAGCCTGTGTGAAAAGTTAAAAGATTGGTGCTGACAAACACCTTTGCCTTATTTTGCTTATTAGGAAAGCTGTATTTCAGTCCAGCAATGTGTTTAGTGTTTGAGGAAGCAGTAAGAAAGGAGATGGCTTGACTGTGGTTTACACTGTGTCTGGCTTTTTGTACAGCAATAGGTGCAAAAGCAAGGGCGGTTAGCTCAGCTGGTTAGAGCGTGGTGCTAATAACGCCAAGGTCATGGGTTCGATCCCCATACTGGCCAGAAAAGTCACTCTCATATGGCACTGAAAGGCACATTACATGTATGTGAGCTCAAGTCCGTATGTAGTTGGGGGTGGTCTCCTCTCACCTGTTTCCAGTGACACTTTTTCTCAACAGAAACCAATGTGAAGCTACCTCTCCAATGCTGTGCAATGTCTCAGTCATTTTGAAACGCTGTACAGAACCAAGCTTATAAACATGAATATTAATCCAAACTGTGGGTCCATCAAAAGTTTAAAATCAAACATTTGTGACCATGTGGCCTAATGGACAAGGCGTCTGACTTCGGATCAGAAGATTGAGGGTTCGAGTCCCTTCATGGTTGGATCTCTCATTCTGTCCTCTGCAGTATCTCTAGTATTTGAAGGAGCCACTTATCCGTCCTCAGTCAACTACATCAAGGTTTACAGTGATCATGTGGTGTTTGGAGCCTGTGTGAAAAGTTAAAAGATTGGTGCTGACAAACACCTTTGCCTTATTTTGCTTATTAGGAAAGCTGTATTTCAGTCCAGCAATGTGTTTAGTGTTTGAGGAAGCAGTAAGAAAGGAGATGGCTTGACTGTGGTTTACACTGTGTCTGGCTTTTTGTACAGCAATAGGTGCAAAAGCAAGGCCGGTTAGCTCAGCTGGTTAGAGCGTGGTGCTAATAACGCCAAGGTCATGGGTTCGATCCCCATACTGGCCAGAAAAGTCACTCTCATATGGCACTGAAAGGCACATTACATGTATGTGAGCTCAAGTCTGTATGTAGTTGGAGGGTGGTCTCCTCTCACCTGTTTCCAGTGACACTTTTTCTCAACAGAAACCAATGTGAAGCTACCTCTCCAATGCTGTGCAATGTCTCAGTCATTTTGAAACGCTGTACAGAACCAAGCTTATAAACATGAATATTAATCCAAACTGTGGGTCCATCAAAAGTTTAAAATCAAACCTTTGTGACCATGTGGCCTAATGGACAAGGCGTCTGACTTCGGATCAGAAGATTGAGGGTTCGAGTCCCTTCATGGTTGGATCTCTCATTCTGTCCTCTGCAGTATCTCTAGTATTTGAAGGAGCCACTTATCCGTCCTCAGTCAACTACATCAAGGTTTACAGTGATCATGTGGTGTTTGGAGCCTGTGTGAAAAGTTAAAAGATTGGTGCTGACAAACACCTTTGCCTTATTTTGCTTATTAGGAAAGCTGTATTTCAGTCCAGCAATGTGTTTAGTGTTTGAGGAAGCAGTAAGAAAGGAGATGGCTTGACTGTGGTTTACACTGTGTCTGGCTTTTTGTACAGCAATAGGTGCAAAAGCAAGGCCGGTTAGCTCAGCTGGTTAGAGCGTGGTGCTAATAACGCCAAGGTCATGGGTTCGATCCCCATACTGGCCAGAAAAGTCACTCTCATATGGCACTGAAAGGCACATTACATGTATGTGAGCTCAAGTCTGTATGTAGTTGGAGGGTGGTCTCCTCTCACCTGTTTCCAGTGACACTTTTTCTCAACAGAAACCAATGTGAAGCTACCTCTCCAATGCTGTGCAATGTCTCAGTCATTTTGAAACGCTGTACAGAACCAAGCTTATAAACATGAATATTAATCCAAACTGTGGGTCCATCAAAAGTTTAAAATCAAACATTTGTGACCATGTGGCCTAATGGACAAGGCGTCTGACTTCGGATCAGAAGATTGAGGGTTCGAGTCCCTTCATGGTTGGATCTCTCATTCTGTCCTCTGCAGTATCTCTAGTATTTGAAGGAGCCACTTATCCGTCCTCAGTCAACTACATCAAGGTTTACAGTGATCATGTGGTGTTTGGAGCCTGAGTGAAAAGTTAAAAGATTGGTGCTGACAAACACCTTTGCCTTATTTTGCTTATTAGGAAAGCTGTATTTCAGTCCAGCAATGTGTTTAGTGTTTGAGGAAGCAGTAAGAAAGGAGATGGCTTGACTGTGGTTTACACTGTGTCTGGCTTTTTGTACAGCAATAGGTGCAAAAGCAAGGCCGGTTAGCTCAGCTGGTTAGAGCGTGGTGCTAATAACGCCAAGGTCATGGGTTCGATCCCCATACTGGCCAGAAAAGTCACTCTCATATGGCACTGAAAGGCACATTACATGTATGTGAGCTCAAGTCCGTATGTAGTTGGAGGGTGGTCTCCTCTCACCTGTTTCCAGTGACACTTTTTCTCAACAGAAACCAATGTGAAGCTACCTCTCCAATGCTGTGCAATGTCTCAGTCATTTTGAAACGCTGTACAGAACCAAGCTTATAAACATGAATATTAATCCAAACTGTGGGTCCATCAAAAGTTTAAAATCAAACCTTTGTGACCATGTGGCCTAATGGACAAGGCGTCTGACTTCGGATCAGAAGATTGAGGGTTCGAGTCCCTTCATGGTTGGATCTCTCATTCTGTCCTCTGCAGTATCTCTAGTATTTGAAGGAGCCACTTATCCGTCCTCAGTCAACTACATCAAGGTTTACAGTGATCATGTGGTGTTTGGAGCCTGTGTGAAAAGTTAAAAGATTGGTGCTGACAAACACCTTTGCCTTATTTTGCTTATTAGGAAAGCTGTATTTCAGTCCAGCAATGTGTTTAGTGTTTGAGGAAGCAGTAAGAAAGAAGATGGCTTGACTGTGGTTTACACTGTGTCTGCCTTTTTGTACAGCAATAGGTGCAAAAGCAAGGCCGGTTAGCTCAGCTGGTTAGAGCGTGGTGCTAATAACGCCAAGGTCATGGGTTCGATCCCCATACTGGCCAGAAAAGTCACTCTCATATGGCACTGAAAGGCACATTACATGTATGTGAGCTCAAGTCCGTATGTAGTTGGAGGGTGGTCTCCTCTCACCTGTTTCCAGTGACACTTTTTCTCAACAGAAACCAATGTGAAGCTACCTCTCCAATGCTGTGCAATGTCTCAGTCATTTTGAAACGCTGTACAGAACCAAGCTTATAAACATGAATATTAATCCAAACTGTGGGTCCATCAAAAGTTTAAAATCAAACATTTGTGACCATGTGGCCTAATGGACAAGGCGTCTGACTTCGGATCAGAAGATTGAGGGTTCGAGTCCCTTCATGGTTGGATCTCTCATTCTGTCCTCTGCAGTATCTCTAGTATTTGAAGAAGCCACTTATCCGTCCTCAGTCAACTACATCAAGGTTTACAGTGATCATGTGGTGTTTGGAGCCTGTGTGAAAAGTTAAAAGATTGGTGCTGACAAACACCTTTGCCTTTTGCTTATTAGGAAAGCAGTCCAGCAATGTGTTTAGAGATTGAGGAAGCAGTAAGAAAGAAGATGGCTTGACTGTGGTTTACACTGTGTCTGGTTGTTTGTACAGCAATAGGTGCAAACAAGGCCGGTTAGCTCAGCTGGTTAGAGCGTGGTGCTAATAACGCCAAGGTCATGGGTTCGATCCCCATACTGGCCAGAAAAGTCACTCTCATATGGCACTGAAAGGCACATTACATGTATGTGAGCTCAAGTCCGTATGTAGTTGGAGGGTGGTCTCCTCTCACCTGTTTCCAGTGACACTTTTTCTCAACAGAAACCAATGTGAAGCTACCTCTCCAATGCTGTGCAATGTCTCAGTCATTTTGAAACGCTGTACAGAACCAAGCTTATAAACATGAATATTAATCCAAACTGTGGGTCCATCAAAAGTTTAAAATCAAACATTTGTGACCATGTGGCCTAATGGACAAGGCGTCTGACTTCGGATCAGAAGATTGAGGGTTCGAGTCCCTTCATGGTTGGATCTCTCATTCTGTCCTCTGCAGTACCTCTAGCATTTGAGGGAGCCACTTATCCGTCCTCAGTCAACTACATCAAGGTTTACAGTGATCATGTGGTGTTTGGAGCCTGTGTGAAAAGTTAAAAGATTGGTGCTGACAAACACCTTTGCCTTATTTTGCTTATTAGGAAAGCTGTATTTCAGTCCAGCAATGTGTTTAGTGTTTGAGGAAGCAGTAAGAAAGGAGATGGCTTGACTGTGGTTTACACTGTGTCTGGCTTTTTGTACAGCAATAGGTGCAAAAGCAAGGCCGGTTAGCTCAGCTGGTTAGAGCGTGGTGCTAATAACGCCAAGGTCATGGGTTCGATCCCCATACTGGCCAGAAAAGTCACTCTCATATGGCACTGAAAGGCACATTACATGTATGTGAGCTCAAGTCCGTATGTAGTTGGAGGGTGGTCTCCTCTCACCTGTTTCCAGTGACACTTTTTCTCAACAGAAACCAATGTGAAGCTACCTCTCCAATGCTGTGCAATGTCTCAGTCATTTTGAAACGCTGTACAGAACCGAGCTTATAAACATGAATATTAATCCAAACTGTGGGTCCATCAAAAGTTTAAAATCAAACCTTTGTGACCATGTGGCCTAATGGACAAGGCGTCTGACTTCGGATCAGAAGATTGAGGGTTCGAGTCCCTTCATGGTTGGATCTCTCATTCTGTCCTCTGCAGTATCTCTAGTATTTGAAGGAGCCACTTATCCGTCCTCAGTCAACTACATCAAGGTTTACAGTGATCATGTGGTGTTTGGAGCCTGTGTGAAAAGTTAAAAGATTGGTGCTGACAAACACCTTTGCCTTATTTTGCTTATTAGGAAAGCTGTATTTCAGTCCAGCAATGTGTTTAGTGTTTGAGGAAGCAGTAAGAAAGGAGATGGCTTGACTGTGGTTTACACTGTGTCTGGCTTTTTGTACAGCAATAGGTGCAAAAGCAAGGCCGGTTAGCTCAGCTGGTTAGAGCGTGGTGCTAATAACGCCAAGGTCATGGGTTCGATCCCCATACTGGCCAGAAAAGTCACTCTCATATGGCACTGAAAGGCACATTACATGTATGTGAGCTCAAGTCCGTATGTAGTTGGAGGGTGGTCTCCTCTCACCTGTTTCCAGTGACACTTTTTCTCAACAGAAACCAATGTGAAGCTACCTCTCCAATGCTGTGCAATGTCTCAGTCATTTTGAAACGCTGTACAGAACCAAGCTTATAAACATGAATATTAATCCAAACTGTGGGTCCATCAAAAGTTTAAAATCAAACCTTTGTGACCATGTGGCCTAATGGACAAGGCGTCTGACTTCGGATCAGAAGATTGAGGGTTCGAGTCCCTTCATGGTTGGATCTCTCATTCTGTCCTCTGCAGTATCTCTAGTATTTGAAGGAGCCACTTATCCGTCCTCAGTCAACTACATCAAGGTTTACAGTGATCATGTGGTGTTTGGAGCCTGTGTGAAAAGTTAAAAGATTGGTGCTGACAAACACCTTTGCCTTATTTTGCTTATTAGGAAAGCTGTATTTCAGTCCAGCAATGTGTTTAGTGTTTGAGGAAGCAGTAAGAAAGAAGATGGCTTGACTGTGGTTTACACTGTGTCTGCCTTTTTGTACAGCAATAGGTGCAAAAGCAAGGCCGGTTAGCTCAGCTGGTTAGAGCGTGGTGCTAATAACGCCAAGGTCATGGGTTCGATCCCCATACTGGCCAGAAAAGTCACTCTCATATGGCACTGAAAGGCACATTACATGTATGTGAGCTCAAGTCCGTATGTAGTTGGAGGGTGGTCTCCTCTCACCTGTTTCCAGTGACACTTTTTCTCAACAGAAACCAATGTGAAGCTACCTCTCCAATGCTGTGCAATGTCTCAGTCATTTTGAAACGCTGTACAGAACCAAGCTTATAAACATGAATATTAATCCAAACTGTGGGTCCATCAAAAGTTTAAAATCAAACATTTGTGACCATGTGGCCTAATGGACAAGGCGTCTGACTTCGGATCAGAAGATTGAGGGTTCGAGTCCCTTCATGGTTGGATCTCTCATTCTGTCCTCTGCAGTATCTCTAGTATTTGAAGAGCCACTTATCCGTCCTCAGTCAACTACATCAAGGTTTACAGTGATCATGTGGTGTTTGGAGCCTGTGTGAAAAGTTAAAAGATTGGTGCTGACAAACACCTTTGCCTTTTGCTTATTAGGAAAGCAGTCCAGCAATGTGTTTAGAGATTGAGGAAGCAGTAAGAAAGAAGATGGCTTGACTGTGGTTTACACTGTGTCTGGTTGTTTGTACAGCAATAGGTGCAAACAAGGCCGGTTAGCTCAGCTGGTTAGAGCGTGGTGCTAATAACGCCAAGGTCATGGGTTCGATCCCCATACTGGCCAGAAAAGTCACTCTCATATGGCACTGAAAGGCACATTACATGTATGTGAGCTCAAGTCCGTATGTAGTTGGAGGGTGGTCTCCTCTCACCTGTTTCCAGTGACACTTTTTCTCAACAGAAACCAATGTGAAGCTACCTCTCCAATGCTGTGCAATGTCTCAGTCATTTTGAAACGCTGTACAGAACCAAGCTTATAAACATGAATATTAATCCAAACTGTGGGTCCATCAAAAGTTTAAAATCAAACATTTGTGACCATGTGGCCTAATGGACAAGGCGTCTGACTTCGGATCAGAAGATTGAGGGTTCGAGTCCCTTCATGGTTGGATCTCTCATTCTGTCCTCTGCAGTACCTCTAGCATTTGAGGGAGCCACTTATCCGTCCTCAGTCAACTACATCAAGGTTTACAGTGATCATGTGGTGTTTGGAGCCTGTGTGAAAAGTTAAAAGATTGGTGCTGACAAACACCTTTGCCTTATTTTGCTTATTAGGAAAGCTGTATTTCAGTCCAGCAATGTGTTTAGTGTTTGAGGAAGCAGTAAGAAAGGAGATGGCTTGACTGTGGTTTACACTGTGTCTGGCTTTTTGTACAGCAATAGGTGCAAAAGCAAGGCCGGTTAGCTCAGCTGGTTAGAGCGTGGTGCTAATAACGCCAAGGTCATGGGTTCGATCCCCATACTGGCCAGAAAAGTCACTCTCATATGGCACTGAAAGGCACATTACATGTATGTGAGCTCAAGTCCGTATGTAGTTGGAGGGTGGTCTCCTCTCACCTGTTTCCAGTGACACTTTTTCTCAACAGAAACCAATGTGAAGCTACCTCTCCAATGCTGTGCAATGTCTCAGTCATTTTGAAACGCTGTACAGAACCGAGCTTATAAACATGAATATTAATCCAAACTGTGGGTCCATCAAAAGTTTAAAATCAAACCTTTGTGACCATGTGGCCTAATGGACAAGGCGTCTGACTTCGGATCAGAAGATTGAGGGTTCGAGTCCCTTCATGGTTGGATCTCTCATTCTGTCCTCTGCAGTATCTCTAGTATTTGAAGGAGCCACTTATCCGTCCTCAGTCAACTACATCAAGGTTTACAGTGATCATGTGGTGTTTGGAGCCTGTGTGAAAAGTTAAAAGATTGGTGCTGACAAACACCTTTGCCTTATTTTGCTTATTAGGAAAGCTGTATTTCAGTCCAGCAATGTGTTTAGTGTTTGAGGAAGCAGTAAGAAAGAGATGGCTTGACTGTGGTTTACACTGTGTCTGGCTTTTTGTACAGCAATAGGTGCAAAAGCAAGGCCGGTTAGCTCAGCTGGTTAGAGCGTGGTGCTAATAACGCCAAGGTCATGGGTTCGATCCCCATACTGGCCAGAAAAGTCACTCTCATATGGCACTGAAAGGCACATTACATGTATGTGAGCTCAAGTCCGTATGTAGTTGGAGGGTGGTCTCCTCTCACCTGTTTCCAGTGACACTTTTTCTCAACAGAAACCAATGTGAAGCTACCTCTCCAATGCTGTGCAATGTCTCAGTCATTTTGAAACGCTGTACAGAACCAAGCTTATAAACATGAATATTAATCCAAACTGTGGGTCCATCAAAAGTTTAAAATCAAAGATTTGTGACCATGTGGCCTAATGGACAAGGCGTCTGACTTCGGATCAGAAGATTGAGGGTTCGAGTCCCTTCATGGTTGGATCTCTCATTCTGTCCTCTGCAGTATCTCTAGTATTTGAAGGAGCCACTTATCCGTCCTCAGTCAACTACATCAAGGTTTACAGTGATCATGTGGTGTTTGGAGCCTGTGTGAAAAGTTAAAAGATTGGTGCTGACAAACACCTTTGCCTTATTTTGCTTATTAGGAAAGCTGTATTTCAGTCCAGCAATGTGTTTAGTGTTTGAGGAAGCAGTAAGAAAGGAGATGGCTTGACTGTGGTTTACACTGTGTCTGGCTTTTTGTACAGCAATAGGTGCAAAAGCAAGGCCGGTTAGCTCAGCTGGTTAGAGCGTGGTGCTAATAACGCCAAGGTCATGGGTTCGATCCCCATACTGGCCAGAAAAGTCACTCTCATATGGCACTGAAAGGCACATTACATGTATGTGAGCTCAAGTCCGTATGTAGTTGGAGGGTGGTCTCCTCTCACCTGTTTCCAGTGACACTTTTTCTCAACAGAAACCAATGTGAAGCTACCTCTCCAATGCTGTGCAATGTCTCAGTCATTTTGAAACGCTGTACAGAACCAAGCTTATAAACATGAATATTAATCCAAACTGTGGGTCCATCAAAAGTTTAAAATCAAACATTTGTGACCATGTGGCCTAATGGACAAGGCGTCTGACTTCGGATCAGAAGATTGAGGGTTCGAGTCCCTTCATGGTTGGATCTCTCATTCTGTCCTCTGCAGTATCTCTAGTATTTGAAGGAGCCACTTATCCGTCCTCAGTCAACTACATCAAGGTTTACAGTGATCATGTGGTGTTTGGAGCCTGTGTGAAAAGTTAAAAGATTGGTGCTGACAAACACCTTTGCCTTATTTTGCTTATTAGGAAAGCTGTATTTCAGTCCAGCAATGTGTTTAGTGTTTGAGGAAGCAGTAAGAAAGGAGATGGCTTGACTGTGGTTTACACTGTGTCTGGCTTTTTGTACAGCAATAGGTGCAAAAGCAAGGCCGGTTAGCTCAGCTGGTTAGAGCGTGGTGCTAATAACGCCAAGGTCATGGGTTCGATCCCCATACTGGCCAGAAAAGTCACTCTCATATGGCACTGAAAGGCACATTACATGTATGTGAGCTCAAGTCCGTATGTAGTTGGAGGGTGGTCTCCTCTCACCTGTTTCCAGTGACACTTTTTCTCAACAGAAACCAATGTGAAGCTACCTCTCCAATGCTGTGCAATGTCTCAGTCATTTTGAAACGCTGTACAGAACCAAGCTTATAAACATGAATATTAATCCAAACTGTGGGTCCATCAAAAGTTTAAAATCAAACCTTTGTGACCATGTGGCCTAATGGACAAGGCGTCTGACTTCGGATCAGAAGATTGAGGGTTCGAGTCCCTTCATGGTTGGATCTCTCATTCTGTCCTCTGCAGTATCTCTAGTATTTGAAGGAGCCACTTATCCGTCCTCAGTCAACTACATCAAGGTTTACAGTGATCATGTGGTGTTTGGAGCCTGTGTGAAAAGTTAAAAGATTGGTGCTGACAAACACCTTTGCCTTATTTTGCTTATTAGGAAAGCTGTATTTCAGTCCAGCAATGTGTTTAGTGTTTGAGGAAGCAGTAAGAAAGAAGATGGCTTGACTGTGGTTTACACTGTGTCTGGCTTTTTGTACAGCAATAGGTGCAAAAGCAAGGCCGGTTAGCTCAGCTGGTTAGAGCGTGGTGCTAATAACGCCAAGGTCATGGGTTCGATCCCCATACTGGCCAGAAAAGTCACTCTCATATGGCACTGAAAGGCACATTACATGTATGTGAGCTCAAGTCCGTATGTAGTTGGAGGGTGGTCTCCTCTCACCTGTTTCCAGTGACACTTTTTCTCAACAGAAACCAATGTGAAGCTACCTCTCCAATGCTGTGCAATGTCTCAGTCATTTTGAAACGCTGTACAGAACCAAGCTTATAAACATGAATATTAATCCAAACTGTGGGTCCATCAAAAGTTTAAAATCAAACATTTGTGACCATGTGGCCTAATGGACAAGGCGTCTGACTTCGGATCAGAAGATTGAGGGTTCGAGTCCCTTCATGGTTGGATCTCTCATTCTGTCCTCTGCAGTATCTCTAGTATTTGAAGGAGCCACTTATCCGTCCTCAGTCAACTACATCAAGGTTTACAGTGATCATGTGGTGTTTGGAGCCTGTGTGAAAAGTTAAAAGATTGGTGCTGACAAACACCTTTGCCTTTTGCTTATTAGGAAAGCAGTCCAGCAATGTGTTTAGAGATTGAGGAAGCAGTAAGAAAGAAGATGGCTTGACTGTGGTTTACACTGTGTCTGGCTTTTTGTACAGCAATAGGTGCAATACAAGGCCGGTTAGCTCAGCTGGTTAGAGCGTGGTGCTAATAACGCCAAGGTCATGGGTTCGATCCCCATACTGGCCAGAAAAGTCACTCTCATATGGCACTGAAAGGCACATTACATGTATGTGAGCTCAAGTCCGTATGTAGTTGGAGGGTGGTCTCCTCTCACCTGTTTCCAGTGACACTTTTTCTCAACAGAAACCAATGTGAAGCTACCTCTCCAATGCTGTGCAATGTCTCAGTCATTTTGAAACGCTGTACAGAACCAAGCTTATAAACATGAATATTAATCCAAACTGTGGGTCCATCAAAAGTTTAAAATCAAACATTTGTGACCATGTGGCCTAATGGACAAGGCGTCTGACTTCGGATCAGAAGATTGAGGGTTCGAGTCCCTTCATGGTTGGATCTCTCATTCTGTCCTCTGCAGTACCTCTAGTATTTGAGGAGCCACTTATCCGTCCTCAGTCAACTACATCAAGGTTTACAGTGATCATGTGGTGTTTGGAGCCTGTGTGAAAAGTTAAAAGATTGGTGCTGACAAACACCTTTGCCTTATTTTGCTTATTAGGAAAGCTGTATTTCAGTCCAGCAATGTGTTTAGTGTTTGAGGAAGCAGTAAGAAAGGAGATGGCTTGACTGTGGTTTACACTGTGTCTGGCTTTTTGTACAGCAATAGGTGCAAAAGCAAGGCCGGTTAGCTCAGCTGGTTAGAGCGTGGTGCTAATAACGCCAAGGTCATGGGTTCGATCCCCATACTGGCCAGAAAAGTCACTCTCATATGGCACTGAAAGGCACATTACATGTATGTGAGCTCAAGTCCGTATGTAGTTGGAGGGTGGTCTCCTCTCACCTGTTTCCAGTGACACTTTTTCTCAACAGAAACCAATGTGAAGCTACCTCTCCAATGCTGTGCAATGTCTCAGTCATTTTGAAACGCTGTACAGAACCGAGCTTATAAACATGAATATTAATCCAAACTGTGGGTCCATCAAAAGTTTAAAATCAAACATTTGTGACCATGTGGCCTAATGGACAAGGCGTCTGACTTCGGATCAGAAGATTGAGGGTTCGAGTCCCTTCATGGTTGGATCTCTCATTCTGTCCTCTGCAGTATCTCTAGTATTTGAAGGAGCCACTTATCCGTCCTCAGTCAACTACATCAAGGTTTACAGTGATCATGTGGTGTTTGGAGCCTGTGTGAAAAGTTAAAAGATTGGTGCTGACAAACACCTTTGCCTTATTTTGCTTATTAGGAAAGCTGTATTTCAGTCCAGCAATGTGTTTAGTGTTTGAGGAAGCAGTAAGAAAGAAGATGGCTTGACTGTGGTTTACACTGTGTCTGGCTTTTTGTACAGCAATAGGTGCAAAAGCAAGGCCGGTTAGCTCAGCTGGTTAGAGCGTGGTGCTAATAACGCCAAGGTCATGGGTTCGATCCCCATACTGGCCAGAAAAGTCACTCTCATATGGCACTGAAAGGCACATTACATGTATGTGAGCTCAAGTCCGTATGTAGTTGGAGGGTGGTCTCCTCTCACCTGTTTCCAGTGACACTTTTTCTCAACAGAAACCAATGTGAAGCTACCTCTCCAATGCTGTGCAATGTCTCAGTCATTTTGAAACGCTGTACAGAACCAAGCTTATAAACATGAATATTAATCCAAACTGTGGGTCCATCAAAAGTTTAAAATCAAACATTTGTGACCATGTGGCCTAATGGACAAGGCGTCTGACTTCGGATCAGAAGATTGAGGGTTCGAGTCCCTTCATGGTTGGATCTCTCATTCTGTCCTCTGCAGTATCTCTAGTATTTGAAGGAGCCACTTATCCGTCCTCAGTCAACTACATCAAGGTTTACAGTGATCATGTGGTGTTTGGAGCCTGTGTGAAAAGTTAAAAGATTGGTGCTGACAAACACCTTTGCCTTATTTTGCTTATTAGGAAAGCTGTATTTCAGTCCAGCAATGTGTTTAGTGTTTGAGGAAGCAGTAAGAAAGAGATGGCTTGACTGTGGTTTACACTGTGTCTGGCTTTTTGTACAGCAATAGGTGCAAAAGCAAGGCCGGTTAGCTCAGCTGGTTAGAGCGTGGTGCTAATAACGCCAAGGTCATGGGTTCGATCCCCATACTGGCCAGAAAAGTCACTCTCATATGGCACTGAAAGGCACATTACATGTATGTGAGCTCAAGTCCGTATGTAGTTGGAGGGTGGTCTCCTCTCACCTGTTTCCAGTGACACTTTTTCTCAACAGAAACCAATGTGAAGCTACCTCTCCAATGCTGTGCAATGTCTCAGTCATTTTGAAACGCTGTACAGAACCAAGCTTATAAACATGAATATTAATCCAAACTGTGGGTCCATCAAAAGTTTAAAATCAAACATTTGTGACCATGTGGCCTAATGGACAAGGCGTCTGACTTCGGATCAGAAGATTGAGGGTTCGAGTCCCTTCATGGTTGGATCTCTCATTCTGTCCTCTGCAGTATCTCTAGTATTTGAAGGAGCCACTTATCCGTCCTCAGTCAACTACATCAAGGTTTACAGTGATCATGTGGTGTTTGGAGCCTGTGTGAAAAGTTAAAAGATTGGTGCTGACAAACACCTTTGCCTTATTTTGCTTATTAGGAAAGCTGTATTTCAGTCCAGCAATGTGTTTAGTGTTTGAGGAAGCAGTAAGAAAGAAGATGGCTTGACTGTGGTTTACACTGTGTCTGGCTTTTTGTACAGCAATAGGTGCAAAAGCAAGGCCGGTTAGCTCAGCTGGTTAGAGCGTGGTGCTAATAACGCCAAGGTCATGGGTTCGATCCCCATACTGGCCAGAAAAGTCACTCTCATATGGCACTGAAAGGCACATTACATGTATGTGAGCTCAAGTCCGTATGTAGTTGGAGGGTGGTCTCCTCTCACCTGTTTCCAGTGACACTTTTTCTCAACAGAAACCAATGTGAAGCTACCTCTCCAATGCTGTGCAATGTCTCAGTCATTTTGAAACGCTGTACAGAACCAAGCTTATAAACATGAATATTAATCCAAACTGTGGGTCCATCAAAAGTTTAAAATCAAACATTTGTGACCATGTGGCCTAATGGACAAGGCGTCTGACTTCGGATCAGAAGATTGAGGGTTCGAGTCCCTTCATGGTTGGATCTCTCATTCTGTCCTCTGCAGTATCTCTAGTATTTGAAGGAGCCACTTATCCGTCCTCAGTCAACTACATCAAGGTTTACAGTGATCATGTGGTGTTTGGAGCCTGTGTGAAAAGTTAAAAGATTGGTGCTGACAAACACCTTTGCCTTATTTTGCTTATTAGGAAAGCTGTATTTCAGTCCAGCAATGTGTTTAGTGTTTGAGGAAGCAGTAAGAAAGAGATGGCTTGACTGTGGTTTACACTGTGTCTGGCTTTTTGTACAGCAATAGGTGCAAAAGCAAGGCCGGTTAGCTCAGCTGGTTAGAGCGTGGTGCTAATAACGCCAAGGTCATGGGTTCGATCCCCATACTGGCCAGAAAAGTCACTCTCATATGGCACTGAAAGGCACATTACATGTATGTGAGCTCAAGTCCGTATGTAGTTGGAGGGTGGTCTCCTCTCACCTGTTTCCAGTGACACTTTTTCTCAACAGAAACCAATGTGAAGCTACCTCTCCAATGCTGTGCAATGTCTCAGTCATTTTGAAACGCTGTACAGAACCAAGCTTATAAACATGAATATTAATCCAAACTGTGGGTCCATCAAAAGTTTAAAATCAAACATTTGTGACCATGTGGCCTAATGGACAAGGCGTCTGACTTCGGATCAGAAGATTGAGGGTTCGAGTCCCTTCATGGTTGGATCTCTCATTCTGTCCTCTGCAGTATCTCTAGTATTTGAAGGAGCCACTTATCCGTCCTCAGTCAACTACATCAAGGTTTACAGTGATCATGTGGTGTTTGGAGCCTGTGTGAAAAGTTAAAAGATTGGTGCTGACAAACACCTTTGCCTTATTTTGCTTATTAGGAAAGCTGTATTTCAGTCCAGCAATGTGTTTAGTGTTTGAGGAAGCAGTAAGAAAGAGATGGCTTGACTGTGGTTTACACTGTGTCTGGCTTTTTGTACAGCAATAGGTGCAAAAGCAAGGCCGGTTAGCTCAGCTGGTTAGAGCGTGGTGCTAATAACGCCAAGGTCATGGGTTCGATCCCCATACTGGCCAGAAAAGTCACTCTCATATGGCACTGAAAGGCACATTACATGTATGTGAGCTCAAGTCCGTATGTAGTTGGAGGGTGGTCTCCTCTCACCTGTTTCCAGTGACACTTTTTCTCAACAGAAACCAATGTGAAGCTACCTCTCCAATGCTGTGCAATGTCTCAGTCATTTTGAAACGCTGTACAGAACCAAGCTTATAAACATGAATATTAATCCAAACTGTGGGTCCATCAAAAGTTTAAAATCAAACATTTGTGACCATGTGGCCTAATGGACAAGGCGTCTGACTTCGGATCAGAAGATTGAGGGTTCGAGTCCCTTCATGGTTGGATCTCTCATTCTGTCCTCTGCAGTATCTCTAGTATTTGAAGGAGCCACTTATCCGTCCTCAGTCAACTACATCAAGGTTTACAGTGATCATGTGGTGTTTGGAGCCTGTGTGAAAAGTTAAAAGATTGGTGCTGACAAACACCTTTGCCTTATTTTGCTTATTAGGAAAGCTGTATTTCAGTCCAGCAATGTGTTTAGTGTTTGAGGAAGCAGTAAGAAAGAAGATGGCTTGACTGTGGTTTACACTGTGTCTGGCTTTTTGTACAGCAATAGGTGCAAAAGCAAGGCCGGTTAGCTCAGCTGGTTAGAGCGTGGTGCTAATAACGCCAAGGTCATGGGTTCGATCCCCATACTGGCCAGAAAAGTCACTCTCATATGGCACTGAAAGGCACATTACATGTATGTGAGCTCAAGTCCGTATGTAGTTGGAGGGTGGTCTCCTCTCACCTGTTTCCAGTGACACTTTTTCTCAACAGAAACCAATGTGAAGCTACCTCTCCAATGCTGTGCAATGTCTCAGTCATTTTGAAACGCTGTACAGAACCAAGCTTATAAACATGAATATTAATCCAAACTGTGGGTCCATCAAAAGTTTAAAATCAAACATTTGTGACCATGTGGCCTAATGGACAAGGCGTCTGACTTCGGATCAGAAGATTGAGGGTTCGAGTCCCTTCATGGTTGGATCTCTCATTCTGTCCTCTGCAGTATCTCTAGTATTTGAAGGAGCCACTTATCCGTCCTCAGTCAACTACATCAAGGTTTACAGTGATCATGTGGTGTTTGGAGCCTGTGTGAAAAGTTAAAAGATTGGTGCTGACAAACACCTTTGCCTTATTTTGCTTATTAGGAAAGCTGTATTTCAGTCCAGCAATGTGTTTAGTGTTTGAGGAAGCAGTAAGAAAGAGATGGCTTGACTGTGGTTTACACTGTGTCTGGCTTTTTGTACAGCAATAGGTGCAAAAGCAAGGCCGGTTAGCTCAGCTGGTTAGAGCGTGGTGCTAATAACGCCAAGGTCATGGGTTCGATCCCCATACTGGCCAGAAAAGTCACTCTCATATGGCACTGAAAGGCACATTACATGTATGTGAGCTCAAGTCCGTATGTAGTTGGAGGGTGGTCTCCTCTCACCTGTTTCCAGTGACACTTTTTCTCAACAGAAACCAATGTGAAGCTACCTCTCCAATGCTGTGCAATGTCTCAGTCATTTTGAAACGCTGTACAGAACCAAGCTTATAAACATGAATATTAATCCAAACTGTGGGTCCATCAAAAGTTTAAAATCAAACATTTGTGACCATGTGGCCTAATGGACAAGGCGTCTGACTTCGGATCAGAAGATTGAGGGTTCGAGTCCCTTCATGGTTGGATCTCTCATTCTGTCCTCTGCAGTATCTCTAGTATTTGAAGGAGCCACTTATCCGTCCTCAGTCAACTACATCAAGGTTTACAGTGATCATGTGGTGTTTGGAGCCTGTGTGAAAAGTTAAAAGATTGGTGCTGACAAACACCTTTGCCTTATTTTGCTTATTAGGAAAGCTGTATTTCAGTCCAGCAATGTGTTTAGTGTTTGAGGAAGCAGTAAGAAAGAAGATGGCTTGACTGTGGTTTACACTGTGTCTGGCTTTTTGTACAGCAATAGGTGCAAAAGCAAGGCCGGTTAGCTCAGCTGGTTAGAGCGTGGTGCTAATAACGCCAAGGTCATGGGTTCGATCCCCATACTGGCCAGAAAAGTCACTCTCATATGGCACTGAAAGGCACATTACATGTATGTGAGCTCAAGTCCGTATGTAGTTGGAGGGTGGTCTCCTCTCACCTGTTTCCAGTGACACTTTTTCTCAACAGAAACCAATGTGAAGCTACCTCTCCAATGCTGTGCAATGTCTCAGTCATTTTGAAACGCTGTACAGAACCAAGCTTATAAACATGAATATTAATCCAAACTGTGGGTCCATCAAAAGTTTAAAATCAAACATTTGTGACCATGTGGCCTAATGGACAAGGCGTCTGACTTCGGATCAGAAGATTGAGGGTTCGAGTCCCTTCATGGTTGGATCTCTCATTCTGTCCTCTGCAGTATCTCTAGTATTTGAAGGAGCCACTTATCCGTCCTCAGTCAACTACATCAAGGTTTACAGTGATCATGTGGTGTTTGGAGCCTGTGTGAAAAGTTAAAAGATTGGTGCTGACAAACACCTTTGCCTTATTTTGCTTATTAGGAAAGCTGTATTTCAGTCCAGCAATGTGTTTAGTGTTTGAGGAAGCAGTAAGAAAGAAGATGGCTTGACTGTGGTTTACACTGTGTCTGGCTTTTTGTACAGCAATAGGTGCAAAAGCAAGGCCGGTTAGCTCAGCTGGTTAGAGCGTGGTGCTAATAACGCCAAGGTCATGGGTTCGATCCCCATACTGGCCAGAAAAGTCACTCTCATATGGCACTGAAAGGCACATTACATGTATGTGAGCTCAAGTCCGTATGTAGTTGGAGGGTGGTCTCCTCTCACCTGTTTCCAGTGACACTTTTTCTCAACAGAAACCAATGTGAAGCTACCTCTCCAATGCTGTGCAATGTCTCAGTCATTTTGAAACGCTGTACAGAACCAAGCTTATAAACATGAATATTAATCCAAACTGTGGGTCCATCAAAAGTTTAAAATCAAACATTTGTGACCATGTGGCCTAATGGACAAGGCGTCTGACTTCGGATCAGAAGATTGAGGGTTCGAGTCCCTTCATGGTTGGATCTCTCATTCTGTCCTCTGCAGTATCTCTAGTATTTGAAGGAGCCACTTATCCGTCCTCAGTCAACTACATCAAGGTTTACAGTGATCATGTGGTGTTTGGAGCCTGTGTGAAAAGTTAAAAGATTGGTGCTGACAAACACCTTTGCCTTATTTTGCTTATTAGGAAAGCTGTATTTCAGTCCAGCAATGTGTTTAGTGTTTGAGGAAGCAGTAAGAAAGAAGATGGCTTGACTGTGGTTTACACTGTGTCTGGCTTTTTGTACAGCAATAGGTGCAAAAGCAAGGCCGGTTAGCTCAGCTGGTTAGAGCGTGGTGCTAATAACGCCAAGGTCATGGGTTCGATCCCCATACTGGCCAGAAAAGTCACTCTCATATGGCACTGAAAGGCACATTACATGTATGTGAGCTCAAGTCCGTATGTAGTTGGAGGGTGGTCTCCTCTCACCTGTTTCCAGTGACACTTTTTCTCAACAGAAACCAATGTGAAGCTACCTCTCCAATGCTGTGCAATGTCTCAGTCATTTTGAAACGCTGTACAGAACCAAGCTTATAAACATGAATATTAATCCAAACTGTGGGTCCATCAAAAGTTTAAAATCAAAGATTTGTGACCATGTGGCCTAATGGACAAGGCGTCTGACTTCGGATCAGAAGATTGAGGGTTCGAGTCCCTTCATGGTTGGATCTCTCATTCTGTCCTCTGCAGTATCTCTAGTATTTGAAGGAGCCACTTATCCGTCCTCAGTCAACTACATCAAGGTTTACAGTGATCATGTGGTGTTTGGAGCCTGTGTGAAAAGTTAAAAGATTGGTGCTGACAAACACCTTTGCCTTATTTTGCTTATTAGGAAAGCTGTATTTCAGTCCAGCAATGTGTTTAGTGTTTGAGGAAGCAGTAAGAAAGAAGATGGCTTGACTGTGGTTTACACTGTGTCTGGCTTTTTGTACAGCAATAGGTGCAAAAGCAAGGCCGGTTAGCTCAGCTGGTTAGAGCGTGGTGCTAATAACGCCAAGGTCATGGGTTCGATCCCCATACTGGCCAGAAAAGTCACTCTCATATGGCACTGAAAGGCACATTACATGTATGTGAGCTCAAGTCCGTATGTAGTTGGAGGGTGGTCTCCTCTCACCTGTTTCCAGTGACACTTTTTCTCAACAGAAACCAATGTGAAGCTACCTCTCCAATGCTGTGCAATGTCTCAGTCATTTTGAAACGCTGTACAGAACCAAGCTTATAAACATGAATATTAATCCAAACTGTGGGTCCATCAAAAGTTTAAAATCAAAGATTTGTGACCATGTGGCCTAATGGACAAGGCGTCTGACTTCGGATCAGAAGATTGAGGGTTCGAGTCCCTTCATGGTTGGATCTCTCATTCTGTCCTCTGCAGTATCTCTAGTATTTGAAGGAGCCACTTATCCGTCCTCAGTCAACTACATCAAGGTTTACAGTGATCATGTGGTGTTTGGAGCCTGTGTGAAAAGTTAAAAGATTGGTGCTGACAAACACCTTTGCCTTATTTTGCTTATAAGGAAAGCTGTATTTCAGTCCAGCAATGTGTTTAGTGTTTGAGGAAGCAGTAAGAAAGAAGATGGCTTGACTGTGGTTTACACTGTGTCTGGCTTTTTGTACAGCAATATGTGCAAAAGCAAGGCCGGTTAGCTCAGCTGGTTAGAGCGTGGTGCTAATAACGCCAAGGTCATGGGTTCGATCCCCATACTGGCCAGAAAAGTCACTCTCATATGGCACTGAAAGGCACATTACATGTATGTGAGCTCAAGTCCGTATGTAGTTGGAGGGTGGTCTCCTCTCACCTGTTTCCAGTGACACTTTTTCTCAACAGAAACCAATGTGAAGCTACCTCTCCAATGCTGTGCAATGTCTCAGTCATTTTGAAACGCTGTACAGAACCAAGCTTATAAACATGAATATTAATCCAAACTGTGGGTCCATCAAAAGTTTAAAATCAAAGATTTGTGACCATGTGGCCTAATGGACAAGGCGTCTGACTTCGGATCAGAAGATTGAGGGTTCGAGTCCCTTCATGGTTGGATCTCTCATTCTGTCCTCTGCAGTATCTCTAGTATTTGAAGGAGCCACTTATCCATCCTCAGTCAACTACATCAAGGTTTACAGTGATCATGTGGTGTTTGGAGCCTGTGTGAAAAGTTAAAAGATTGGTGCTGACAAACACCTTTGCCTTATTTTGCTTATAAGGAAAGCTGTATTTCAGTCCAGCAATGTGTTTAGTGTTTGAGGAAGCAGTAAGAAAGAAGATGGCTTGACTGTGGTTTACACTGTGTCTGGCTTTTTGTACAGCAATATGTGCAAAAGCAAGGCCGGTTAGCTCAGCTGGTTAGAGCGTGGTGCTAATAACGCCAAGGTCATGGGTTCGATCCCCATACTGGCCAGAAAAGTCACTCTCATATGGCACTGAAAGGCACATTACATGTATGTGAGCTCAAGTCCGTATGTAGTTGGAGGGTGGTCTCCTCTCACCTGTTTCCAGTGACACTTTTTCTCAACAGAAACCAATGTGAAGCTACCTCTCCAATGCTGTGCAATGTCTCAGTCATTTTGAAACGCTGTACAGAACCAAGCTTATAAACATGAATATTAATCCAAACTGTGGGTCCATCAAAAGTTTAAAATCAAACATTTGTGACCATGTGGCCTAATGGACAAGGCGTCTGACTTCGGATCAGAAGATTGAGGGTTCGAGTCCCTTCATGGTTGGATCTCTCATTCTGTCCTCTGCAGTATCTCTAGTATTTGAAGGAGCCACTTATCCGTCCTCAGTCAACTACATCAAGGTTTACAGTGATCATGTGGTGTTTGGAGCCTGTGTGAAAAGTTAAAAGATTGGTGCTGACAAACACCTTTGCCTTATTTGCTTATTAGGAAAGCTGTATTTCAGTCCAGCAATGTGTTTAGTGTTTGAGGAAGCAGTAAGAAAGAAGATGGCTTGACTGTGGTTTACACTGTGTCTGGCTTTTTGTACAGCAATAGGTGCAAAAGCAAGGCCGGTTAGCTCAGCTGGTTAGAGCGTGGTGCTAATAACGCCAAGGTCATGGGTTCGATCCCCATACTGGCCAGAAAAGTCACTCTCATATGGCACTGAAAGGCACATTACATGTATGTGAGCTCAAGTCCGTATGTAGTTGGAGGGTGGTCTCCTCTCACCTGTTTCCAGTGACACTTTTTCTCAACAGAAACCAATGTGAAGCTACCTCTCCAATGCTGTGCAATGTCTCAGTCATTTTGAAACGCTGTACAGAACCAAGCTTATAAACATGAATATTAATCCAAACTGTGGGTCCATCAAAAGTTTAAAATCAAACATTTGTGACCATGTGGCCTAATGGACAAGGCGTCTGACTTCGGATCAGAAGATTGAGGGTT